>NC_140988.1:112196446-115061446 GCF_052327205.1 Somniosus microcephalus | reverse complement strand
TTACGGGGATAGGGCTTGGGTGGGATGGTTGTCGGTGTAGGGACCGGGTGCTAGGGTTTGGATGATCAGCCATGATCTCGTTGAATGGCGGAGCAGGCTCGAAGGGCCGAATGGCCTACTCCTGTTCCTAGTTTCTATGTTTCTATGTCCATTTTCTTTTCCCTCAATGTCAGGTTTTCCCCCCTCTTTGTCTTTCCCTTTCCTCTCTTTTATTTTCATGCTTTTTTGTGCTTATTTATTTTCTTCCCCTCCTCTGTTGTGAAAGTGTTGACCCCCTGCTGGCATATGATGTCATACATGCTGATTGCCCTCCAGTCCATTTTCCAATTGCCCGTTACTCATGTATAATTCCTGTCATTGAATTTTGACAGGTTATTCAACTATGTTCAGAATGGCCTTAGAATGCTGCCGCAAATTTCTAAATAAACTTCTACAAACCTTAGACATCCATTAAATGATAGCGCTATACTAGTATAAACACCAGAAAATTGCATGGATGCCTAAATGATGTAATTGGGCTTAATTTTAATATAATTAACTGAAAATTGGCAGCTCTTTCTGGAATAAGTTAAAAGCCTGATCAGTATATTGGATGGGCTAGTAAATGGGCATAAATCCATTGTAATGAATGTCTGCCCACTTTTCCAGTTGATTGTTCCTGCTTTACACACATTAATTGTGTATGACTGATTAAAAAACCTACCCCAACTTTTGGGAGAATTTGTTTCAATTGCTATTTGGACCTCCAAACCTCCACTCCCACAGCAGTTTCAATAGTTAGAGCCACTTTAACCTCAGGTGTTTAAGAGATGCAAAAACATGTTGATTTCTTCATTGATTTTTTTAAATATCCAAGATTTCGCTCTAGTCCGATTGCATTTGTGGCCTTAAAGGTAAAGACCACTTTAACCTTAGCTGCAGACAGCTTTCCTCATGGCAGTCCTCTCATGCCCATTAGGAAAAGGTCATCAAGGTGTAAATATTCCTTTTTTTCCCTGGATCTATACTTGCTTATAAACTGTTAAATCTCTAACTTCTTCCAGTTCTGATGAAAGGTCATCGACCTGAAATGTTTCTCCCCACAGATGTTGCCTGACCTGCTGAACGTTGCCAGCATTTTCTGTTTTTATTAAAAATTCCCCTATTTTCTATAGAATATCTAGTGCGTTACATGGCATAATGCTCTGCCATTATAAAACAGTGCATCCTCTGACCTCCTGCAAGCAACACCACAGGAGAACCACCAGTAAAAATTGAAATTATGAAGGAAAATAAAGCATTGAGGAGAATCTAGTAGGCAGCAGTTCAGGATAAAATCTCAACATGGTCATTCTGGGAGGGTGGGGCAACGGGGGAGGGAGGGGGACTTTGTACTAATTGCAAAAGTATCCCAGAGAAAAATATTCAATAACGTTCTTAAAGGAATGCACATTTATTTTTCAACCCTTTGTACATTAAAAAAGAGCATGCATCAAAGGTGGAATATTGTAATGATAGTTGAATGAATTCTAATGTTATAGTAAACGGGAATCAAGCAGGCTGACGGTTCGTTGAGGAGGAAATGAGCAGCTGATAAAAAGAACTATGCAAGCCGTGAATAACAAAGCACACATAGCAGGTGCTAAAAGAGCGGTATCTCCAATGAAAGATCTTGTCTGAGCAGAGAGAAGAGCTGTGTGTCATTGTTATCATGCTGATGCCACATGTAATGTGCTGATGTATTTTGACACAATTAATCTCATTGTGTTATGTGTTTGGAAACAAATGAAAAATAGTTTGGTGAGGGCAGGGAACCACACTGATCTAAAGCATGATAGAGGATCTGTTATTGCTTTCTAATAGAGTCCAGCCCACATATGCCAATTTTTCAGGGTCCATTCAAATTTTGCTAATATAAGCTGTTTGTCGACATTAGGATTTTGCTTTAACTTGTCATGAAACTGACCAGGACATTATGAATCGTCGGCTCGAGTCCTCATTCCCTCCTGTGTTTGTGACAGACATAGAGCAAAGTAAAGTTAATTAATGAGGAAAATTCCAACTGTCGCAAATAGTAACAATAAATATTACATTATAAAGGTGCTAATTTTAGCATAGAGCTGCAAAGCTTACAAAAAAGATACCCTGCTCTGATCAGTTGCCAATACCCGGCTCTAATTAGATAGCGATACCCTGCCCTTGTTGCCTGGGATGTTCTTGAATACTGACCCCTGTGTGAAACTGTCTCCCTGGTGACGCTGATTATATTGAGCCAGAACTTACTGTGGCCAGAGAACAATGCCCAGTGTTTGTTAGACTTGCCCTTGCCCATTTAATTTCTATGACCTTTTGCACTGGAAGCTGCTGTTAGTGGAAGAGTAAAATGACGTGTAAGAGTAAAATGAAGAGTAAAATCAACATAGCCCCAAAACAGCGGCAGCAACAGAAACAATGCCACAGGAAAATTAACGCTGGAGCACTCAAAGACCCCGCTAAGAAAGCCCTATTCAGCCTGCACCTCACAAACAACCTGATGACTCCCAGTGATGCAGAGACACAGAGTGCCCACAGCGTCTGGTCTGCACTCAAGGCCTCCATAATCAGCACCTGTGAAGAGACGCTCGGTCACTCAACCAGGAAACACCAAGACTGGTTCGATGAGAATGACCAGGAGATCCAGGAGCTAATAAGCCGCAAGCGCAAGGCATTTCTGATCTGGAAACAGCAACAGAACTCGAGAGCAAGAAAGCAGCTCTACAGAAGCCTGAAGGCCGAGGTCCAGCAAAAAACTCACGACCTAAAGAACAGGTGGTGGGTGGAGAAAGCACAGGAGGTCCAGCAGCTAGCCGACAACCACGATGTGCGTGGATTCTTTAGCGCAGTCAAGACCATCTACGGCCCAAGCACCCAAGGCCCTTCCCCACTGCGGGCCAAGAATGGAGAGGTACTCATTAAGGACAAGGAAGCAGTCAGTGCCCGCTGGAAGGAACACTTCGAAGATCTCCTTAACCACGACTCTGTCTTCGACACGAGTGTCCTCAACTCCATCCCACAGCATGCTACCCGCCACCATCTCAGCACAACACCAGCCCGGCATGAGGTTGAGAAGGCCATCCGACAACTGAAGAACATCAAGGCCTCGGGAGCAGGTGGAATCCCCGCCGAGGCACTAAAGCATGGCGGAGAAGCACTGCTGGCGCGAATTCATGAACTCATTTCTCTTATCTGGAAGGAGGAGAGCATGCCAGGGGATCTCAGAGACGCCGTAATTGTGACCATCTTCAAGAAAGGTGCCAAGTCTGATTGCGGTAATTACAGAGGAGTCTCCCTGCTGTCTGCCACAGGGAAAGTCATTGCAAGAATCCTCCTCAATCGCCTTCTCCCAGTGGCCGAAGAGCTCCTCCCAGAGTCGCAATGCGGATTCCGCCCACTAAGGGGCACAATGGACATGATCTTCACCGCATGTCAATTACAAGAGAAATGCAGGGAACAGCACCAACCACTGTACATAGCCTTCTTTGATCTCACAAAGGCCTTCGACACTGTCAACCGTGAGGGATTATGGAGTGTCCTCCTCAAATTCGGCTGCCCTCAAAAGTTTGTCACCATCCTCCGCCTGCTTGACGACGACATGCAAGCCGTGATCCTGACCAACGGTTCCACCACAGACCCAATTTATGTACGAACCGGGGTCAAGCAAGGCTGTGTCATCGCACCAACGCTCTTCTCAATCTTCCTTGCTGCAATGCTCCATCTCACCCTCAGTAAGCTCCCCGCTGGAGTGGAGCTAATTTACAGAACAAACGGGAAACTGTTCAACCTCCGTCGCCTCCAGCCCAGATCCAAGGTCGTCCCATCCTCTGTCATCGAACTACAGTATGCAGATGATGATTGCGTCTGCGCTCACTCGGAGGTCGAACTCCAAACCATCGTAAACACCTTCACCGAAGCATACGAGAGCATGGGCCTTACACTAAACATCCGTAAGACAAAGATCCTCTACCAACCTGCCCCCACCACACTGTGCTGCCCCCCGATTATCAAAATCCACGACAAGGCCTTGGACAACGTGGACCACTTTCCATACCTCGGGAGCCTACTGTCAACAAGGGCAGACGTCGACGATGAAGTCCAACACCGCCTTCAGTGTGCCAGTGCAGCCTTCGGTCGCCTGAGGAAGAGAGTGTTTGAAGACCAGGACCTCAAACACGGCACTAAGCTCATGGTCTACAGGGCAGCAGTGATACCTGCCCTGCTGTATGCCTCAGAGACATGGACCATGTACAGCAGGCACCTCAAAGCACTGGGGAGGTACCACCAACGCTGCCTCCGCAAGATCCTGCAAATCCATTGGCAGGATAGGCGCACCAACGTCAGTGTTCTTGCTCAGGCCAACATCCCCAGCATCGAAGCTCTGACCACGCTCAATCAGCTCCGATGGACGGGTCACATTGTCCGTATGCCCAATACGAGACTCCCAAAACAAGCGCTCTACTCGGAGCTCCAGCATGGCAAGAGAGCCCCAGGTGGGCAGAGGAAACACTTCAAGGACACCCTCAAAGCCTCCTTGAAAAAGTGTAACATCCCCACTGACACCTGGGAATCCCTGGCCCAAGACCGCACAAAGTGGAGGAGAAGCATCCGGGAAGGCGCCGAACACCTCGAGACTCTTCGCCGGGAGCAAGCGGAAGCCAAGCGCAGGCAGCGCAAGGAGCGCATGCCAACCCAAGCACCCCATCCACTCGCCCCTTCAACCACCGTCTGCCCCACCTGTGACAGAGACTGTAGGTCCCGCATTGGACTCATCAGTCACCTGAGAACTCATTTTTAATGTGGAAGCAAGTCATCCTCAGTTCCGAGGGACTGCCTAAGAAGAAGAGAAGAAAATGATGTGGCACCCACTACAGGGCATCTGAGACCTGTGTGAACAGAGCAAGCAACTGTGTATCTGTTAACCAATCAGGTTGAAGTATAGTTAATGCACAGCGCAGAGTTTGAACCAGGAAGTGTAATTTAGAATATTGAATTCAAAGTTAAATCAGGTACAGAGAGCAAAATAAAGAGAGGATTAAGAGAGAGAGAAAAGAGACAGAAGAAGAAAGTATTTTTTTAAATTTAAACTTTACAAAAAAAATCCAACATCAATTAAAATCTGAAGAAATGAGACTCCACACTTGTAAAAGTTAATTTTCAGTGCCAGAGAGGTTTTTGATTTTAAAATTCGCAACCTTGTTTTCAAATCCCTCCAAGGCCTCAACCCTCCCTATCTCTGTAACCTCCTCCAGCCCTATTACCCACCGAGATCACTCCACTCCTCCAATTCTGGGGGGAGAAATTGGGTATAGCCCCGCTTGGGGGCGCTAGAATTGGCGGTGCGCAAATTTTATCGCCATGCGCAACTTATCGCCACCTCCAGCGATATTGGGTTGCATCGCCCCTGAAGGAGATTGCGGCGTAAAATCAGGCGCTGCACGGGACTCCTAAGGCGCTAACCTGGCGGCG
The DNA here is from genome assembly GCF_052327205.1 of Somniosus microcephalus. NCBI lineage: Eukaryota > Metazoa > Chordata > Chondrichthyes > Squaliformes > Somniosidae > Somniosus > Somniosus microcephalus. The sequence continues at coordinate 115,055,965 of NC_140988.1, read as the reverse complement.
CTACTCAATATCTGGGTGGACGGGGGCAGCGCAGGTGCTGTCAATAATCGATGACCACGAGACATGCTGGCGCCGGCCAGCTCTTAAAGGGGCGGGTCATTTAGGTTCAGCAGCCACACTCTTCGCCCTGTAGGCCTCAAAATCGACACTGTGCATTCTGAGGCGTTACAAACTTTGACCAGATGGAGAGGGTGAGGCAGAGAGCAGAGCGCTTTTCCGAAAGGGCATTGGATGCTTTGGTTGGCGCAGTGGAGCGCCGGCGAGCAGTGCTGTACCCTGACAATGGCAGGAGGCCTCATCAGAACGAGTACCGCAGAGCTTGGAGGGAAGTTTGTCAAAGAGTCAACTCCAGCAGCCTGTGCAATTCAGGAAGAAGTTCAACGATCTCACTCGGGTCGTTAGGGTGTGTGGCTTATTGGCAATCTTCTTCATCCCTCCATCTGCACCTGACTTTATGGCCAGAGGGTGCGCGATGCCCCAATGGCCATCTGTCAGCCAGCACCCATGGCCCCTTTCTGGGAACGCACACGCACATTCAACTCAGGGCATAATGTAAGGGCTGATCCACCATGGGGGCATGAGATGACAACTCAGGGCATAATGTAAGGGCTGATCCACCATGGGGGGGCATGAGATGACAACTCAGGGCAGCATGTTTCATAACTTCCCGTCCTTTCTCCTGCAGGCCAAGCTGGCCAGGAACCGGAGGGAACAGATTCGTACCGGAGGAGGCCCTCCTCAGCTGCAGCAACTCACGGACCTGGAGGAAAGAGTCCACCAGATTGTTGGAGGCCGGATGAGTGGTCCTGTCACCACTGGAGCTGCCGACCCCATTGTGCACAGCGATGGTAAGGTCATCACCTTTTTGAGCTGTCTCCTTCCACTTGTTCCCCCCACCAGCATGCTTTTTCAGTCTGGACCCATGTCAGAGCATTGCAGCACGCTTGCATCCCTTGCTGCCGCCCTGTCCTTTCGCTAAAGCCACTCTTCAACCTCCCTGCTTTCAGATGCTGCATCACCAGCTCGGGAGCCGGGCCATCAAGCTGCCAGGGACAGTGACTCCGGAGGCGACGACCAGGAGGAAGCCGGACCATCCATGCCACCCTCAGGCGAGCCAGCCCATCTGGAGACTGGGGATAGTGCTTCCCTGGAAGGGAGCGGGGGGGATGGCTCTGAGGAGGAACCAGTTGCAGGAACTAGCGGCCTCCAGCAACGCAAGGGGGGTAGGGAAGTTCGGGAGCTCCCGGGAGGGCGCGTCAGGCCACAATGACTGCTGCACAGAGCGCAGAAGAGGTGCATTCCCTCGCAGAAATGAGCGCCCAGGCTCGACTCAGGCACACTGAGCTGATGGCTGCAGTTGCAAGGATGCCTGAATCCATCGAGATACTGGCAAGGAGTGTACAAGACTTCGGGGCAGCACAGGAAAGGAGTCTGCCCAGGGCTTCGGGGCAGCCCTGGAAAAGACTGCCCAGGGCATCGGTACATCACTGGAAAGGACTGTCCAGGGCTTCACCGAAGCACTGGCACCTGCCACGCAAGTGCTGAGTGCTGCCACGCAGTCCCTCGCTGGCCTCATGCAGAGGCTGATTGAGGTCACACAGCACTGACTGCTGCCACCCTCGATGGATCAGGCAGGATTACCTGGGGCCCTTGCAGTACCACAGCAGGCCAGCAATCTGTGGACCAGCCGATTGGTGCGCATGCTGCGGTGCTGCCCCGTCAGAGTGCCAGTGTGTCGGCCGACCACGGAGCAGGTGTCCGCTCTCAGGATGTCAGCATTCCTGATGCCAACGCTGGCACATCTCCACTGCAGCTGCCATCACCTGCAGGACAGACTGCTTCCACCCATGCCCATTTGGAGCAGTCAGTATCCGGCCCCTCCAAGCCCAGAGTCCGTCCAGGCCGTCCCTCAGGGGCATCTGTGCTTTCGGACAGTCAGCAGGCATCCACCAGCCTTCATGCAGCCACTGGGGTCCCATTACGGAGGAGCTGCAGGGAGGGAAGGGGCCGTTCTCGCAAGAGAAGTAGATCACCATCAAAGGGGAAAGAGTAGAAGGTGCTGCTGAAATGTCCTATTTCTAGAAATGAAGGCCGTGGATGCTGGTCTGAATGTTAGTCATGTTTTGGATAGTCTCCTGGGCGTGCGAGGCACTTATGTGTTAGTTTGTTAGTTAAGCTTTCTGTTGCCATTGCTTTGTCATGTTGGAAGGAAGCACAGTTTTCAAAATAAACAAAAACATTTAATGTCATTGGCCATGTCTGCTATTTACAATCATTCTGGCCTTCATAGGCTTTGGGTTATCCGAATGGTTCCATTCCTGGTCTTCGAATGGCACCAAGCAGTCCGTGAGAGGGGCCTAGAACTGACTCCTTATCAGCCTCTGACGGATGGCCCTTCCAGTTTCTCGGACCCTCCCGCCTTGGTCCTCCTCCTCCTCCTCCTCCTCCTCCTCCTCCTCCTCCTGCTCCTTCTCCTGCTCCTTCTCCTGCTCCTCCTCCTCCTCCTCTGCTGGTCTTTCAATGTCTGCTGGCATTGGCTGGGTGCGCAGGGTGGCGAGGTTATGGAGCATGCAGCAGACAACGACGAAGTGGGAGACTCGCTCTGGTGAGTACTGCAAGGCGCCTCCCGAATGGTCCAAACAGCGGAACCGCTGCTTCAGCACGGCGATTGTGTGCTCCACAATGTTCGTCATCGCCTGATGGCTGACGTGGTAGTGCTCTTCTGCAGGGGTGCTGGGCATACGGAGCGGGGTCATCAGCCATGGGCACAGTGGATAGCCCTTGTCGCCGAGAAGCCAGCCTTCTGGGTGAGCCGGGGCCTCGAAAAGGTCAGCGACTGAAGTCTGGCCAGGATGAATGCATCGTGGCTGCTGCCTGGGAACTGTGCATTGACCGCCAGGATCAGCTGCCAGTGGTCACAGACCAGCTGCACATTCAAGGAGTGGAACCCCTTGCGGTTGCGGAACTCCTCAGGATTCAAAACAGGCGCCCGCAAAGCCACGTGTGTGCAGTCAATGGCGCCCTGCACCATGGGGAAGTCCACTATTGCCGCGAAGCCCTCTGCGCGCTCCCGCTGCTTCTCCGGTGTCACATTGAAGGAGATGTACTGCCGCCGCCTTTTAAACAGGGCATCTGTAACCTGCTGGATGCAGCTGTGCACCGCAAACTGGGAGATGTTGGCAATGTCCCCAGTTGCTGACTGAAAGGAGCCGGTCGCATAGAAATTCAATGCCACTGTTATCTTCACAGCCACCGACAGAGAGGTCCTGCACCTTATCTGCAGCTGCAGATCTGACTGAAGCAGGTGGCACAGCTCAGTCACCACCTCCTTTCTGAATCACAGCCTCCTAACACACTGCTCCTCCGACATGTTGAGGTAAGAGAACTGCTGCCTGAATACCCTGGCAGCGTAAGGTCTGGTGTGGCGACGTCTGTTGGCCCTCCTCCGTCTGGCCATTCCTGGCCCTCTCTCCCTCCATCCCTGTGCCCTTTCCAGATGGTCGAGCAGCAGGTCGTTCCCCTCCAAAGCAGCCCCCATAATAATAGGTCACCAGAAATTAAATAGGGTGTAAATGCTCACCAGCAGCAGGGTGATGGTATGAAGGCTGAAGGTCCTCTGGCAGCGCTGTGTCACTAGTGATATGGCTCAGAGTTCAACTTTGCTACTCTGTGTAAATCTCAAAGAAGTTGCGCTCCCAAAATGGCTGCCGCTTTTATACCAGTGCAGTCCCCTTTAAAGAGCGCCCCACTAAGCCCGAGAGCAACTGGGGAATGTTCCAGGAAGCTGTCCTTATTAGCGCCGGTCGGAACGGAGGGGGGCGCCACTGAATTTCCGGTCCGGGGCGCCAAAAAGGCATTGCACACTGAAATGACGTCATGATATGACTGCGCCCGCGAGCGGGCACTAAGATTTAGCGCCAGCGCTAAAACCCACTCAATATGGCAAGAGGCACTGGGTTCACTGCGCCCGCCTGAAAATTGGGTAATGCCCCAATTCTCGGCCTCTTTAGGCGCTAATCGCTGGCGCTACCAACCGAATTTCTCCCCCTTGGTCTCTTGCGCATCCCCGCTTTTAATTGCTCCACCATTGGAGCCCATACTCTTAGTTGCCTGGGCCTAAGCTCTGGAATTCCCTCCCTAAGCCTCTGCACCTCTCTTCCTTGCTCTCTTGAAGACGCTCCTTTAAACCTACCTATTTGGCAAAGATTGTCCTAATATCTCCTTTTGTGGCTTGGTGTCAAATTTTGATTGAAAACCTTTCTGTGAAGCGCCTTGAGACATTGTGCGACGTTAAAGGTACTACATAAATGGAAGTTGTTGTTGCAATTAAATTAAAAAGTGTACTTAGGCTGAAATGGACAGGCCTTAAATTTCTGTGGCAAGTTTAGTCTGTATCTACCGTGCAAAGTGCAGGAACTTCACACCATTTAATTCATTAGAATGGGGAGCCAGACGTGGAGATGCCGTTTTCGTGCAACTTATGAGGAATGCCCCATCTTGGACAGCAACTTCCAGATTTTTGGATTTAATTGCCCGCCTGCGCTCCCCTGAAGTTGCTGTCTGCCGTGTGCATAAATTACGGTGAGCGCCGTTAGCCTCACTGTTACTTCTACGGTAAAATCTGGCCCATTTAGTTGCCTCCATTGAACCCGTTCTGCTGACTAACCCGCCTATTTCTAGTAACGCCATCACCTCTGGCAGCACAAGCCATTGAGTATCTGCACCATCCCCTTCACCTCCTGCGGCCATGACTCCAAACCCAACCTGGCAGTGGGCATTGGCCTGGGTATCACCCACTGCTGTGTCAGGGCTTTCCAGCACACCAGATGTGAGCAGAATTTACAAATACGGAGACCTTGTTAGGAAAGAAAGGAGGAAAATACCTGCCAACATAAGTGGTAAGTGGCATAAGGCTTTAATGCTGTTAGGGACATAAAAACCTGATGACTAGAGCAGGCCAGAGTTTATATTGACTTCAACTTTGACGGTAAAAACATAAGGAATAGGAGCAGGAGTAGGCCATACGTCCCCTCGAGCCTGCTCCACCATTCAATAAGCTCATGGCTGAACTTCTACATCAATTTCACTTTTCCGCCCGATCCCCATATCCCTTGATTCCCTCAGTGCCTAAAAATTTATCGATTTCAGCCTTGAATATCCTGAGACTATGCCCCCTAGTTCTAGACTCTCCAGCCAGGGGAAACAACCTCTCAGCATCTGCCCTGTCAATCTCCCTCAGAATCTTGTATGTTTCAATGAGATCACCTCTCATTCTTCTAAACTCCAGATTGTATAGGCCCAATCTACTCAATTTCCCCTCATAGGACAACCCTCTCATTCCACGGATCAATCTAATGAACCTTTGCTGCACTCCCTCTAAGGCAAGTATCTCCTTCCTCAGAAAAGGAGACCAAACCTGTGCACAGTACTCCAGGTGTGGTCTCACCAAAGCCCTATATAATTGCAGCAAGACTTCCTTACTCTTATGCCCCTTGCAATAAAGGCTAACATACGATTTGTCTTCCTAATTGCTTGCTATACCTGCATGTTAATTTTCTGTGAGTCTTGTACAAGGATATCAAAATCCCGCTGAATACCAACATTTACCAATTTCTCACCTTTTAAAAAATATTCTGCTTTTTCATTCCTCCAACCAAAGTGAATGGACCAGAAATTCGGGTCCCCACGGGTGAGTACGCACTGTGTACTCACCTGTAAGGCCAACAGAAGTGCCGGTTTCGTGCATGCACTGCGCATGCGCTGGAAACCGGAACTTCCGTTCCCTTGAAGGAAGGGGTTCGGAGGTCTAACGCGTGCGCTGGAGAGGCAGCGCGTACACCTGGAACTCTCGCTTTTTTCACAGGTTTCTCCATGCGGATAAGTCTCTAGCAGCTGTGTGCGGAAAAAGCAGTTGCAAGGCCTGCTTATAACAAGGTAAGAGGTTAATTAAGTAAAATTAAAACATTTTTTCCACAGTTTTATCATTTTAAAATACTTTAGAGAAAGGTAAGTTTATTTTTAGCCCCGTTAAAAACTTTAATTAATTTTTTCAAAAATTTAAATTTTTGTTTAAAATAGTTAATGTATGTAATTTATAGTTATTTTTAAAATGTGATGTTTTAAAATAAAATTATTTGAAGTTTTACTTAGGTTTTGGGGCGATCTCTATTCATAGATTTGACAGGTCTTCCTGTCAAATCTATGAATGGAGATTCCCTGCTCCGATTGGCTCCCCATGACCCACGTGATCCCAGGGGACGCTGCGCACTAACTGCGTCCCTGGGATTCGCGAGCACTGCACACCGGCAGCTGGAGGAGGCCCAGGATTGGAATCCCACGTGGGTCCACAACACAATGGCAGGCGTGCTATGTAAGAGCAGGTCAGGGGCTTGCACCCGCGGGAAGCCTCCAACCCGAATTTCTGGCCCAATAATTTCCCACTTCCCCACATTATACTCCATCTACCACCTTCTTGCCCAATCACTTTATTGGTCTATATCCCTTTGCAGCCTCTTATTGTCATCCTCACAACTTACTTTCCACTTAACATTATATTGTCAGCAAACTTTGATATATTACACTCAGTCCCCTCATCTAAGTCATTAATATAGATTGTGAATAGCTGAGGCCCAAGCACTGATCCTTGTGGCACTGCACTAGTTATACCCTGCCATTCGATAATGACCCGCTTATTCCGACTCTCTGTTTTCTATCTGTTAACCAACCCTCAATCCATGCTAATATATTGCCCCCAATCCCATGAGCCCTAATCTTGTGTAACCACCTCTTGTGTGGCATCTTATCGGATGCCTTCTGAAAATCCATATGTAAGAACATCAGAAGTAGGAGCAGGAGTAGGCCATATGGCCCCTCGGGCCTGCTCCGCCATTCAATAGGATCATGGCTGATCCAAATCTAGACTCACGTCCACTTCCCTGCCCTCTCCCCGTAACCCCTAATTCCCTTATCTGCTAGGAAACTGTCTATCTCCATTTTAAATTTATTTAATGTTGCAGCTTCCACAGCTCTCTGGGGTAGCAAATTCCATAGATTTACTACCCTCTGAGTGAAGAAGTTTCTCCTCATCTCAGTTTTGAAAGGGCAGCCCCTTATTCTTAGATTATGCCCCCTAGTTCTAGTCTCACCCATCAGTGGAAACATCCTCCCCGCATCCACCCGATCAAGCCCCCTCACAATCTTATATGTTTCGATAAGATCGCCTCTCATTCTTCTGAACTCCAATGAGTAGAGTCCCAACCTACTCAACCTTTCCTCATATGTCAACCACCTCATCTCCGGAATCAACCGAGTGAACCTTCTCTGAACCGCCTCGAGAGCAAGTATATCTTTTCTTAAATATGGAAACCAAAACTGCACGCAATATTCCAGGTGTGGCCTCACCAATACCCTGTATAACTGCAGCAAGACTTCCCTGTTTTTATACTCCATCCCCCTTGCAATAAAAGCCAAGATTCCATTGGCCTTCCTGATCACCTGCTGCACCTGCATACTAACTTTTTGTGTTTCATGCACCAGGACCCCCAGATCCCTTTGTACTGTAGCACTTTGCAGTTTCTCTCCATTTAGATAATAACTTGCTCTTTGATTTTTTCTGCCAAAGTGCATAACCTCACACTTTCCAACATTATATTGCATCTGCCAAATCTCTGCCCACTCACTTAGCCTGTCTATGTCCTTTTGCAGGTTTTTTATGTCATCCTCACTCATTGCTTTCCCTCCCATCTTTGTATCGTCGGCAAACTTGGATATGTTGCACTCGGTCCCTTCCTCCAAATCGTTAATATAGATTGTAAAGAGTTGGGGACCCAGCACTGACCCCTGCGGAACACCACTAGTTACTGATTGCCAGCCCGAGAATGAACCATTTATCCCAACTCTTTGTTTTCTGTTAGATAGCCAATCTTCCACCCATGCCAGTATATTACCCCTAATCCCGTGATTTCTTATCTTGATCAGTAATCTTTTGTGTGGAACCTTGTCAAATGCCTTTTGGAAGTCCAAATACACTACATCTACTGGTTCCCCTTTATCCACCCTGTATGTGACATCCTCAACGAATTCGAGCAAATTTGTCAAACATGACTTCCCCTTCATAAAACCATGCTGACTCTGTTCTATTAAATTATGTTTATCCAAATGCTCTGTTACTGTTTCCTTAATAATGGACTCCAACATTTTGCCAACCACAGATGTTAGGATAACTGGTCTATAGTTTCCAGCTTTTTGCCTACTTCCCTTCTTAAATAAGGGTGTTACATTAGCAGTTTTCCAATCTGCCGGGACCTTTCCTGAGTCCAGGGAGTTCTGGAAAATAATCACCAATGCATCCACAATCCCTACCGCCACTTCTCTCAAGACCCTAGGATGTAGGCCATCAGGTCCGGGGGATTTATCTGCCTTAAGTCCCATTATTTTACTGAGTACCATCTCCTTAGTGATTTTAATTGTCTTTAGCTCCTCCCCCCCCCCCATTGTCCCCTGTTTGTCCAGTGTTGGGATATTTTTAGTGTCCTCTACTGTAAAGACTGATACAAAATATTTGTTCAGCATCTTTGCCATCTCCATGTTCCCCACCACTAGTTTCCCGGTCCCATCCTCTAAGGGACCAACATTCACTTTAGTCACCCTTTTTCTTTTTATATAGCTGTAGAAACTCTTGCTATCTGTTTTTATATTTTTTGCTAGTTTACTTTCATAATCTATCTTCCCTTTCTTAATTAATCTTTTAGTTATTGTTTGCTGGCTTTTAAATGCTTCCCAATCTTCTATCCTCCCACTAGATTTGGTTACTTTATATGCCCTTGTTTTCAGTCGGATACTATCCTTTCTTACTTTACTAAGCCACGGATGGCTGTCTTTTCTTTTACTCCCCTTTTTCCTCAGTGGAATATATTTATCTTGAAAGATGTGAAATATCTCCTTGAATGTAGACCACTGCTCTTGTACCGTCTTACACTTTAATCTGTTTTCCCAGTCCACTTTAGTCAATTCTACTCTCACACCTTCATAGTCTCCTTTATTTAAGCTCAGTATACTACATCTCCTCATTCCCCCTTATCTACCCTGCTAGTTACAGTCTCGAAAACTCTAATAGGTTTGCCAAACACCATTTCCCTTTCAGAAAACCATGTTGACTCAGCCGAATCATATTGAGATTTTCCAAGTGCCCTGTGTGGTAAACCACTGTTATTGTTGTTCACCGTTGTTGTTGTTGTTGCACACTGTTGTACCTATGCATGCCTCAGCATGTCTCTGCTGGCTCCGCCCCTGGCTCCACCCACAGGCCCAGGTATAAAGGTGACTGCTCTGCAGCCCCCTGCCTTCTTGGAACCCAGTCAACCACGAGAGGCATGCTCTGTTCTTTGCTAATAAAAGCCTTTAGTTACTCTCCTAACTCTCCGTCTTTTATGAGTAATTGATAGCGCATCAATTTTATTAGCAAAAACAAAATGTCGACAACAAACGCTGAGCAGCAGGAGCTGCTGCGAGCCCTCAGACCAACATGCCTGGACCTAGACCCCCAAGAAGCGGGTTCGGCTACCAAATTCGCGCATTGGCTGCGTTGCTTCGAGGCCTACCTGCAAGCCTCAACTGTGACCCTGGACGAAAACAAGCTGGAAATCCTGGCCTCAAAGGTGAGCCACCAAGTTTATACAATAATCCAGGACGCGACGACCTACGCGGCGGCTATCGATCTGCTAAAAGGGCAATACGCACGCCCGGTAAATACGGTCTATGCCAGGCACCTCTTAAGATCCCGCAGACAGCAGCCCGGGGAATTGGTGGAGGCCTTCCTACGGGCACTACGGATACTCAGCCGAGGCTGCGATTGCAAAGAAGTATCAGCCGCAGCACACACGGAGGGATTGATCTGAGATGCTTTCGTTGCGGGTCTAAGGTCCGACTACTCCCGGCAGAGACTGTTGGAAAAGGGAGAAATGGACCGGAGAAAGGCAGTGTCCCTCGCGCTCTCGCTCGACGCGGCCCACAGGAATATGGAGGCCTTCTCCCCTAACCGCTCCGCAACGTGGACGCCACAACCTTGGGTCACGGGACCGCCACCTTCAACTGCTGCTGCGATGTCCAAAGCACAGAAATGTTATTTTTGTGGCCAGGCAAAACACCCCAGAGCACGCTGCCCGGCGAGAAACGCTACCTGCTCTGGCTGCGGGAAGAAAGGACACTATGTCAGCGCCTGCAAAGGTAAAACTGCTAACATCAGCAGCGCCGCGTGCGAACCGTGGGGGCAGCCATCTTGTCCGCCATCTTGTGCTCCCCCAGCCGCGTGGGGATTGGGATCATGGGCGCCGCCATTTTGTCCGCCATCTTGGACGTCTCCAACTTCAACCACGGGGGACCCGGACTCAACCACCGCCTCATCTGACGACCACATCGACCCGCTCGACCATACGCTGGCCTCCGTGACACTGGACCAATCTCTCCCTCATCAACTGTCCAGGTCCATGATGGACATTACGGTAAACGGCCGCGCCACTACCTGCCTTTTTGACAGCGGGAGCACGGAGAGCTTTATCCACCCCGACACGGTGCGCAGTTACTCTCTCCCGGTCCTGCCGACGCGCCATCGGATCTCTTTGGCTTCCAAAGCCCAGTCAGCGGACGGCGTTGGCTACTGTGTAGTGACCCTTTCAGTACGGGGCACAGAATACAAAAATTTTAAACTTCTGGTCATGCCACATCTCTGCGCTGCCATTCTACTGGGGTTGGATTTTCAGTGCCACCTTAAGAGTGTCACATTAGCGTACGACGGACCCCTCCCCCCACTCACAGTCTGCAGCCAGCAGCTTTTAAATCGCCCGCCGCGCACCTTTTGCAGCCTCTCCACCCTTAAAGTCCCCCCCCCCTCCTTGTTCGCTAACCTCACCCGCGACTGTAAGCCCATCGCTACCAAAAGCAGGCGTTACAGTGCCGGGGATAGGAGCTTCATTAAATCCGAGGTAGCGAGACTCCTGAAGGAAGGGATTATTGAAAGTAGCACCAGCCCATGGCGAGCACAAGTGGTGGTAGTGAAGACTGGCGAAAAACAGCGCCTGGTTATTGACTACAGCCAGACGATCAATCGCTACACCCAACTAGATGCATACCCACTCCCCCGCATATCTGACATGGTCAATCAGATAGCACAATACCGGGTGTTCTCGACGATTGATCTGAAGTCGGTATACCACCAGCTCCCCATCAGGGCTGAGGACTGCCAGTACACAGCTTTTGAAGCTGACGGTCGTCTCTACCACTTCCTCAGAGTTCCCTTCGGCATCACCAACGGGGTTTCAGTCTTCCAACGGGAGATGGACCGGATGGTTGACCAGAACGCGCTCCAGGCCACTTTCCCCTATCTAGACAACGTCACCATCTGCGGCCACGACCAGCAGGACCACGATGTTAATCTAGAGAAATTCCTCCATACGGCCCAACGGCTGAACCTAACATACAACAAGGACAAGTGTATGTTTCGTACCATGCGCCTTGCCATTCTTGGCTGTGTAGTGGAGAACGGAGTCATCGGCCCCGACCCCGACAGGATGCGCCCCCTTATGGAGCTCCCCCTCCCCCACTGCCAAAAAGCACTGAAGAGATGCCTAGGGTTTTTCTCGTACTATGCTCAGTGGGTGCCCAACTATGCGGACAAAGCCAGACCCCTCATCAAGTCCACCTCCTTCCCCCTGACAGCAGAGGTCTGTGCAGCCTTCACTCTCATAAAAAGAGATATTGCAAGGGCCACGATGCACGCAGTGGATGAGTCCATCACTTTCCAAGTGGAGAGCGACGCATCCGACTTTGCCCTAGCTGCAACCCTTAACCAGGTGGGGAGACCCGTGGCCTTTTTCTCAAGGACCCTCCAGGGCCCCGAGATTCGACACTCCTCTGTCGAAAAGGAGGCCCAGGCCATTGTGGAAGCTGTGCGACATTGGAGGCATTACCTGGCCGGAAAACGATTTACCCTGCTCACTGACCAGCGTTCAGTAGCTTTTATGTTTAATAATAAGCAGAGGGGCAAAATCAAGAATGACAAGATCTTGAGGTGGAGAATCGAACTCTCCACCTACAATTACGATATCTTGTACCGGCCCGGGAAACTCAATGAGCCCCCAGATGCCCTATCACGTGGTACATGCGCCAACGCGCAGGTTGATAGACTGAAGACCCTCCACAATGACCTCTGCCACCCGGGGGTCACCAGGTTTTTTCACTTCATCAAATCCCGTAACCTGCCCTACTCCATCGAGGAGGTCAGGACCATGACCAGGAACTGCCAAATCTGTGCCGAGTGCAAACCGCATTTTTATAGGCCAGACAGAGCAAGCCTGATCAAAGCCACGCGCCCCTTTGAACGGCTGAGCGTCGATTTTAAAGGGCCCCTCCCCTCCTCAGACCGCAATGTGTACTTCCTCAACATAATTGACGAGTACTCCCGTTTCCCGTTTGCCATCCCTTGCTCAGACATGACCAGTACCACGGTCATTAAATGTCTGAATGACCTCTTCGCCTTGTTCGGTTTCCCTAGCTATATCCATAGCGACAGGGGCTCATCCTTTATGAGCGACGAACTTCGGCAGTACCTGCTCGCGAGAGGTATTGCTACAAGCAGGACCACCAGCTACAACCCCCGGGGGAATGGCCAGGTGGAAAGGGAGAATGCGACGGTCTGGAAGGCAGTCCTTTTAAACTTGAAATCTAAGGGCCTTCCGACCTCTCGCTGGCAGGAGGTCCTCCCTGCGGCGCTCCATTCCATTCGGTCACTGCTCTGTACAGCCACCAATGCTACCCCTCACGAGAGAATGTTCTCCTTCCCCAGGAAGTCCACATCGGGGATCTCGCTACCGACATGGCTGACTTCTCCAGGACCCGTCCTACTGCGGAAGCACGTGAGGTCCCATAAGACGGACCCCCTGGTCGAGAGGGTGAGCCTCCTCCATGCCAACCCTCAGTATGCTTACGTGGTGTACCCGGACGGGCGGGAGGACACAGTCTCCATACGAGACCTCGCACCTTCGGGTGCTCCCGAAACACCTCCCTCGCCACTCACCACTACCCACGCCTACCCCCAGTACGCTTACGTAGCGTACCCGGACGGGCGGGAGGACACAGCCTCCACACGAGATCTCGCACCTTCGGGTGCCCCTGAAACACTACCATTGCCATCCACCACTACCCACAACCCAACCCCGCTAGACGGCATGCCGCAGCCCCAGGACCCGTCATTGACCACCCAACCACTCAATGAGACGCCAGATTCAACGTTGGATGCTGCACCATCACTGCCGCCACCACGACGATCAGGACGGCATGCAAGGCCACCTGATAGACTTACTTACACGAACCTTTAGTACACTTCACCCCGCCGGACTCAATTTTAAACAAGGGGTGAATGTGGTAAACCACTGTTATTGTTGTTCACCGTTGTTGTTGTTGTTGCACACTGTTGTACCTATGCATGCCTCAGCATGTCTCTGCTGGCTCCGCCCCTGGCTCCACCCACAGGCCCAGGTATAAAGGTGACTGCTCTGCAGCCCCCTGCCTTCTTGGAACCCAGTCAACCACGAGAGGCATGCTCTGTTCTTTGCTAATAAAAGCCTTTAGTTACTCTCCTAACTCTCCATCTTTTATGAGTAATTGATAGCGCATCACCCTGTTACCATGTTCTTAATAATAGATTTTAGCATTTTCATTACTACTGATGTCAGGCTAACTGGTCTATAGTTCCCTGTTTTTTCACTCCTTTTTTCATAGTGTGGGGTTACATTTGCTAAGTTTTATAAGTTTTTGGTATAAATGTGCAGACATGGGACTGGGACTTTACTTTTATTGTCAACATAAGCACGATGCCAACATAAATGGGTTCAGGATAAATGGGTAGGATTGTACTATATTTCATCAATTATGCACTTTTAACCCTGCTTCTTCATTTTCTACTGCTAACTTGCTAAGCTTCCTTTTACTAAGATTCCTTTTACAAGCACTACTAATAATGATCAATCCCATTTGCCAGCAATTTCTTGGTGTATTTAGTTGTAACAATCACTTAATAACAAGCAGCTTTAGGGCAAACTATTTTATCAACTGGATCCAAACTGTCCCTGCTGAGCTTTCTCTCGAATTGATATTACCAGCGAAAGCACTTAACATGTACAAGGAGGAATGTAATAATGAAGTGTTTTCATAGTTTTCTCAAAAATCAGTTTAAACCTCTTAAATTAATTGAAATTAATAGTTAGCAAATATGCTACTGATGGACAAGACTGTCCACCAGCAACATAGACCATAAAATGACCCAGTTACATAGGTTCCATTGCAGGCTTCTTGGTTTACAATTTATTTCTTATGGCTGAGCACTCTGATCACTTTTAGCACAGAGGCCATCAGTTGCTTTGTCAGTCACCCTTTGTTACGAGGCAACTTAGAGCCACCCTCTTTGTGAAGAAAGTAACTGGCCAGTGGGTGAACAATTCAATGGAAAAGCCAAAGACAGGCCAAACTATTTACAATTGAACATTCAATTTGCAATTGCTGCTTTGAACTCAATGCGAAGCCATGTAATTGCTGAGCCTTGGAAAGAAAGTAGAGAGTATTGCTGCTGAAGAGATTTGCATTATCATTGAAGTTCCAGAGCTGACCTATTCAAATCACTCGTAAGAGCATTTGACAGAGAGAGAAGCATTCTGCAAGGCCATCCAGAGATGTAGCTATAGTCTGGAGTGCCCTCCAACTCTTAACACCATGCAGTTTCTGATAAGTGTACATGCAACTTACAAACCAAAGCCTTGATGCTTTACACAGAGTCTTTGGGCTCGTTTTTGCCATTGGGACAGGCTGGGGGCGTGTCAACCGCTTTTCGAGTTAGCCACCCGACTCCAATTTGATGTGGGAAAAATATGCGATTTTTCCCTAATTGGGCAATTGATTTCCAGCGTGTGGGAATCCCTGGCCCACTTAGTCTTTCCATCCTGAAAGTTGCCTCTGATGACGTCATCAATGCTGCTGGATTGAAGGCCTGCAAGCAGCCTTGCTTCTTCTGCAGACTGCAAACCTTATGCCCTTTGCTGTGATAGATTCCTCCAGCCAATATGTCCAGCAGTAAGCCAAAGTCTGCACCAAGGTTCGATGATGCCGCCTTGCAAGCTCTGGTGGAGGGAGCTGCATGTCGACCCTCTGCCTTCGGGTCCATCCAGAAGAAGAGCGGTGCTGGAGCTCCAGGAACAGGTGCAGGAGTCTCTGGCAGGTTTTGTTGCCAGGGTCGCTGCGAGTGTGGAGTGAATGGAGGAGTCCATCGCTAACATGAGCAGAGCCTTTGTGGAGGCGTTGGTGCATGAACGCATTGTCATAAATCTCATCATCGAGAAACTACCTATGAAATAACACTGGACGGCCAGCTGGTGGTGCCGTCCAAGGAGTATAAATACTCGGGCGTTGGCCCCAGCTTGCCAGGGACATTTTGTAAAGACAAGGAGCTAGTGGATACAACTAGGCTTCCCTGTTCTGAAACAAGTTGATTAAAGCCTTGCTTTATGCTCAAACCAAGTGCGTAGTGAGTTTTAGTACGTCAATTTAATCAACTTGATATCGACTCCAAGCTTTGGGTGATTTTGGGAACAGCCAGCTACGACTCGAACCATAGAAGGGAACTCAGACAAGTAATCGATCCATCATGGAGAAACTACTGTCCCGCCCGTCTTGACCTGGACCCGCATTCACTTACAGCTGCTAAGGTATGGAAACACTGGTATCGTACTTTCAGCAACTTCCTCAGGGTGTGTGGTGAAAATGTTCCTGATAAATTAGAAATACTTGCTAATTACGTATCCCCTCATGTGTTTGATTATATTGAAGACTGTGTAGACTATGACGCCGCTATCCAAATACTACAGCAGCTATATGTCAAGTCACAAATTAAATTTTTTCTCGGCTTCTTCTGGCCACAACTTGACAACAACCCGGGGAATCACTTGATGAATTCCTTCAGAAACTTTGCAGGCTCAGCAAGGATTGTAATCTTAAAGCTGTTACAGCTGAGCAGTACCAGGAGGAGTTAATTCGTGATTCCTTTATTAATGGGATTGCGTCTCCCTTCATACGTCAGCATCTGTTGGAGAATAAAACCCTCAAGTTAAAGGCTGCCTATGACCAGGCATGTTCTCTGGACTTAGCAAAGAGGAATGCAGACACCTATCTTTTACCACGTGCACGGGCTGCTGCTATCTCTTTTAGTGATTCTGTCAATAGGCCTCGGGCGGAAGCCCTCACGGATGACGACTCCAACCCGGCTGATGACAACCCTACCCTAGACACCTACACTGATGACAACCCCGCCCTAGTGGCATCTTGGCAATCTGGAAGGAGGTGTTTCTTCTGTGGAGGAGCGTTCCATTATAGGAAATTTTGTCCTGCTCGTAACGCGACCTGCAATCATTGCAGCAAGAAAGTTCATTTTTCTAAGGTATGCCAGTCAAGAGTCACTGTTAATAAGAAAGGCCACTTTTCTAAGGTATACCAGTCGAGAGCTCCTGTTAGTTTTGCAGCTACAGGTAGGCTACCCTTTATCCGAACTTCCGAACACCGAAACCCTCTAAAAACCGAAGGTTTTTTCAGTCAGCGTAAGTCGTGCGCACGACATGACCAGAGTGGCGCACGACTTACGCTGAGCAGGGCAGAGTGTCACTGAGTTCCCTCCTGGGTAGGAGATTGCAGGCCTAGCCAGATAAGGGATAGTGTAGCATTTTTCCGCACTTCTGAAAACCGAAATCGTTCAGCGTAAGTCGTGCGCACGACCCCGACCCCCGCCGACCCCCCGCCAACCCCGACCCCCGCTGACCCCGACCCCTGCCGACCCCAACCCCCGCCGACCCCCGACCCCCCCGCCGACCCCCGACCCCCCTGCCGACCCCGACCCCCGCCCCCTTTCGGATAAGATATAGTGTACCAGCCTTTATCCGCACATCCGAAACAGAAAACCTCTGAAAGCCAAAAGTGGCGCAAAACATGACCCGACGCTGCCGATGCTTGACCCACGCAGGTGTTATGCTGCTCTGTTTGATTGTTGCTGCTCTCTTTGACTACAGTATTTATAGTCTTTATTTATCCCACTCAGGTATTCATAAGGTCCGCCGACCCCCACCCTTTCGGATAAGGGATAGTGTATCCTTTATCCGCATTCCCGAAAACCGAATTAATCTGAAAACCGAAGTGTTTTCGCTCAGCGTAAGTCGTGCGCACGACCCCGACCCCCGCCGACCCCCCGCCGACCCCACCCTTGCCGACCCCCACCCCCGACCCCCCCGACCACGACCCCCCGCCGACCCCCACCCCCGACCCCCCCGCCGACCCCCACCCTTTCGGATAAGGGATAGTGTATCCTTTATCCGCACTCCCGAAAACCGAATTACTCTGAAAACCGAAGTGTTTTCGCTCACCTTCTGAAATCCGAAATTTTCCGAAAACCGAAACACGGCTGGTCCCGAGGTTTTCGGATAAAGGATAGTCTACCTGTACTATCTATAAAACTGCTCCTCCCTCAAGAGCCACTACTAAGGTTACAGCTGCAATCTATAAAACTGTTCCTCCCCCAAGAACCACTACTAAGGTTACAGCTGTCAAGGGTAAAACTGCCCCTCCTCCCATCACAGCTGTTTTTCCCCAAAGTTTGTCCCATGCAGCCACGAAGGTTTCAATAAATGGACACATTTTGAGTGCACTAATTGACTCATGCAGCTCTGACAGCTTCATTAGTGAGCGGGCTGTCAGTAAGTTAAAACTGCATATTTACCCCTCGGACAGGGAAATTGCAATGGCTCTGATGACACTGACCACCAATTCTTCCGGCTTTTGTCTTGTCAACCTTATTCTCAATGGCCGCACTTATTTCTCCACCCGGCTCGGGGTGCTCAAGAGCCTATGCAGTGATGTGCTCCTGGGACAGGATTTCCAGAAACAACACAAAAGACTCACTTTTGAGTTTGGAGGGTCAAAGCCGGAGCTTACTCTTTCCAAAGTACCGTTTTGTGCGCTTTCGGCGGCTTCACTCGATGAGCCCTCCTTGTTTGCCAATCTTTCCCCCCGATGTAAGCCCATAGTCACTAAATCACGACGTTTCAGTCGAGATGATCAAGCCTTTATCGAGGCAGAAATCTCTCGCCTTCTAGCTGATGGTATCATTGAGCCATGTTCATCTTCCTGGCGGGCTCAAGTTGTCATTGTTAAAAATCCTCTGAAGTAACACAAGAAACGTCTTTGCATCGATTACTCGCAAACTATTAACCAGTATACCGACCTGGATGCCTACCCACTACCACGCATCGATGACATGGTCAATAACCTTGCCAACTACAAGGCATTTTCAACTTTTGATTTAAAGTGCGCATATCATCAAGTACCGTTAAAGGACTCTGACAAAAAGTATACGGCCTTTGAGGCCAGCCTTCCATTTGGGGTCACCAATGGGGTGGCCGTCTTTCAACGGGCAATGGATAGCCTAGTCAAACAGGAGAACTTAACGGACACTTTTCCACATCTAGATAATATCACCATTGCTGGTCATAACCAGAAGGAGCATGATGCCAATCTCCAGAAATTTTTTGACGTTCTCCGTCGTCGCAACTTAACCTTAAATGAGTCCAAATCTGTGAAATCAGTACCATCAGTCAACATCCTTGGCTACTGGGTGGGCAACGGTGTCATCAAACTGGATCCGGAGCGACTTCGTCCACTTCAGGAGCTCCCTCCTCCTACGAATCGCAGCTCTCTTCGTCAGGCACTCGGCATGTTCGCCTATTATACGAAGTGGATACCCCACTTCTCCGACAAGATCCAGCCCCTGCTTCACGCAAAGTCATTTCCATTGGAGGCAACAGCTATTTCAGCTTTCAACCTCCTCAAGCGACAACTGGAAAAAGCCACGCTTCATTCCATTGATGAAAATCTTCCTTTCGTGGTCAAGTGCGATGCATCGGAGGTGGCGATCTCTGCTACCTTGAATCAAGGTGGTCGACCCGTTGCATTTCTGTCCAGAACTTTGCAGGGTAGCGAGCTCCATTATCCTCCTGTCGAGAAGGAGGCTACAGCCATCATCGAAGCGGTACGTAAATGGAGTCATTTTCTCGCTCGTTGCCATTTCACACTTTTAACCGATCAGCGCTCCGTGGCCTTTATGCTGGATAACCGGAAACGCACTAAGATCAAGAATAACAAAATACAACTCTGGAGGATGAAATTGGCTGCCTTTGGATACACCATACATTATCGACCCGGCAAAGAGAATGTGGCCCCGGATACCCTCACGCGGGCCTTCTGCTCTTCTATGTCAACTTCGATTCTGGCGGATCTTCATACTGACTTATGCCATCCTGGCATTACCCATATGTTGCACTTTGAGCGATCTAAAAATCATGGGTCAGCCCCACTTGTTCCTCAGGCATCTGCAAGCCACGATGCTGTGCCATGTTGTGAAGTGCACAGCAAACCACGACGATTCTGGAGACCCTGGCTGCTGAGTACTGCAGGGCTCCACCTGATCTATCCAGGCATCTGAAGCGCATCTTCAACAAGCTGATGGTTTGCTCGTTTATGGATCTAGTGGAAATGTGGCTCGAGTTGTAGCGCTCCTCAGCTTCGTTGGGTGGCCTCCTCAACAGCGTCATTAGCCACGTCTTCAGGGGATAGCCCTTGTCTCCAAGTAGCCATCTGAAAAGTTGGTCTGGTGGACTGAAGAGCGGAGGCACACTAGACTGGTGCAGGATGAAGGAGTCATGGCAACTGCCAGGGTACTTTGCACAAACATGCAAAATTTCCTTCTTGTGGTCACACACCAGTTGTACGTTGAGGGAGTGGAAGCCCTTGCGTTTGACAAAAATACCTGGATTGTGATGGGGTGCCTTAAGGGCCACATGTGTGCAGTCAACGATGCCCTGCACCCTTGGAAAGCCTGCCAGATTCTCAAACCCAACCACATGTGCAGTTACACTGGCTTGATCCTTGGAGAAATGGATGTGATTGTGCACGATGGCAAAGAGGGCATCGGTTACCTGCGTGATGCAAGTGTGTGCAGCCGCCTGGGAGATGCCGCTGATGTCTGCTGCTGATCCCTGGAATGAGCCTGCAGCAAAAAAGTTGAATGCGGTGGTGACTTTGACGGCCACTGATAAGTGGTGTCCACCAGCTCCTCTGGGCTCCAGGTCTTGCTGCAGCATTGTGCAGATGTCACCCACTACCTCTCACGAAAGTCTGAGCCTCCTTTGACACTGCTGCTCAATCATGTTGAGGTAGCAGATCCTCTGTCTGTAGACCCTGTTTGGGGGGTATCTCCTGCGCTGACGGGCTTCCATGCGCTGGCGCCTTCTGGCCTGTGCAGCTTCAGGTGGGTGAGCAGCAGCTTGGAGCTCCTGCTGTTGCTCCTGCAGTTGGTGCTGCTGTTGCTCAGGGTTCTGCTGCTGCCACGGCTGGTCTTCGTCCGAATCTGATGTCCAGGAGGAAAGGAAATAAATGGTTCCCATTATTTTGGTAAATACCTCAGTTGAGGAAGCGCTCATTCAAGGTGGGGAGAGGGGTTTCCCAGGAGGTCACACTGGAGATGGGTGTCAGGCTCCAAACTTCCACAACAATGAGTAGGCCTGTTAAAAGTTCCCCCAGACCTAAGACAACAAAGTTCTGCCACCTGCAAATGATGATTGCTGAAAACTCCTTTTTAATGGTGGAGCTGCAGCTGTTAGTAAGCAATCCATTTGTGCTGCCGCCAGGTTTCACTGACGTGTTTCAGAGGAGGCGTGCAGCACGTGGGAAAAGTGTTAAAATCAGAAAGGCCTCCAAAATGGGATTTATAGAGGCACTTAACTGGTTGTTAAGGGCCTATCCCGCCTCCAAGAGGCGAGATGGAGATGGGGTCAGAAAACTCTCATGTGGGAAAATTGCTCGGAGGCGGGATGGATGCGGGATTGGGCCCACCCGCCAGTTTTTGCGATTTTAACACCTCACACGCCTCCAATCCCGCCTCCTCAGGCCTGGTAAAATCAAGCCCTTTGTCTAGACAAAGTGAGCTGAGCACATCGCAACTCCACTGCAAGTAGGTCCTGGTTAATGAGAGCTCTACACAGGACCGATAAGTAATTGGAGAAGAGGTAAATCCTCATTTGGTTAAAAATAAGATGAGATTTTCCAAAAAATTAAAGGAAAGTATTAGAGAAGTTAGTTAAACTAAAGGAGGGCAAAGCGCTGGGACCTGACAGGACACATCCAAACATTCTAAGTGAAATGGGGAAAGAAATACTGGAGGCCCTAAAATTATATTTTAGGTTTATATTGAGAGTGGATGTGTGCCCGAGATCAAGAGAGTGGCCAATTCAGAATGGAAAAATGTGCTTTATAAATGGGGGAATTCAGTGGATCTGGTGGACATGGATTTTCTGAAAGCCTTTGACAAGGTATCACACAGGAGACTATTGGAGAAGATGAATAGGTATGCAATTAGGGAAAGAGTAGCAAATATTATTAAAAACAGGTGCGAAGGGAGGAAAGAGAGAATAGGAATTAAGGGCAGTTCCTCGGAGTGCTTGGAAGTGTGTGGCGATGTCCCTCAGGGTTCTGTTCTGGGAATGTTTCTGTTCACTGTATACATCAATGATTTCTATATAGGATTAAAGGGAGGGGTGTCCAAATTTTATATGATACTGAAATAGGATGGGGCACAGCAAGTAATTTGGAGGATCATAGAAAGCTGCAAGGGGTTATTGATAAGATCGTGAAATGGGCAAAAAATTGGAGATGCAATTCACTGTCAATAAACGTGAAGTGGTACACTAGTTAAAAAAAGTAATATACTTCGAATGGGGGAGGCTGGGTAATGTGGAAGAGCAGAGTGATTTGATGTTCAGATTCACAAGACAGTGAGATCAGCACCTCAAATGGATAAGGGCATAAAAAAAGCAAATGGTATAATGGGTTTAATGGTAAGTGGTGTAGAATATAAAGGCCCCAGCTGTAATAGTGAATCTATATAAAACCTTGTGCCGTTTTGGGCTCCACAATATAGAAAGAATGTTAAGGTAATAGAGTGGGTACAGTGCAGATTCACTAAGATGCTGCCTTTTTTAAGGAAATAAAGGAGATTAAGAAACGGTTTGATTAAGGTGTTGAAATTATGAAAGGATGCGATAGAGTAGATGGAAACAATTTCCAGTGGTTGGGGGTTTTAGAATGAGGGGACATGGATATAAAATGGAAGAGCTTTAGGACAGAGGGCATGAGAAATATTTTTACACAGAGGGCTGTGGAATGAACTACCAGAGTTATTGACTGAAGCAGAGACCATGTCAACAGTTAAGAATAGGCAAGACAGGTGGTTGAAGGAAAGGGGTGGGGGGGGATGAAGGAATATGGGAACAGGGTGGGTACATGGAATTAGGACTACTGCCATGTGGAGGATAAACGGCAACACACATGAGTTAGATCAAATGGCTTGTTTCCATGTTGTAATTATATTATAGATCCTTCAGCTCTTTAGCAATGGTTATTGACCATTCCACGCTTTCCTATAGGACAATGACACACAATCCATTCCTAGGAAAGGAAAGGCCTGATTTTGGGTTCTTAGCACCTGGAGGGTTAGTATTCCAGGTGGCAAAAAGGAGTCCAGGCCACTGGAGCAGATCGAGGGTGCTGGCCAATAAAACACCCTGATGAAGGACATACCACCCACACTGGTGAGTAATGGCCTTAAGCATATCAAGCACATGTTACCTTCCCATCTCAAACTAAACCTTTCAAGTTCCTAGTGCTCGATTAAATGATGGAGTTTGCACTAAGGTCTCTCTTGTGCCTCAAGGACATACAGATCAGATCTCTCACCTTTGACCCAGTTGCAGCCACCTGGCAATTTAGGAGGAACCTATCATTGCTATAAATCCCAGCTTTTTGCCATGCTCACTTTTGGAGATTCCAGAAAAACTTTGCAACTGCAACTCATCTGCCCACTGGAAACAGAAGTTTCAAGGCTTACAATCACCTGAAAATCTTCTGTTGCTTGTGAATCAGTGCATTCAGTAACAGGCTGACCTTATCCATGCCTATTTTCCCCAAGGTATGGGTGTAACTTTATTAGGAGGGGCTGCTGACCACCCAAGAGTAATCCCAATGTAGGGTTGGTTGCTACCGTTTACCTGCTTCACTGTAACTCCAGGTTACCTCTCTTCCTTCACCTACCCCATAGCACAAGCAATGACTCACCACCCATGTCAAGGTGAACATTTAGGGTATACCGGAGGTCGGGTCATTGATTGTATCGCCATGACCCAGGTGAGTGCCACCTGTGTACAAGTGGTGGTCTTGTGTGCTAGAAGCCTTTTCTGTTACGCACACATGCTGCCAGCTCAATGTGGGTGTTATGTAAACATATTTACACTTGTAAGCATAAGATCCAGACTCCACTGCTTGACGTCTCTAATGAATGTTCACACCAGGACAATAAAGGTTTAGCACTCCAACTGTACATATCCACCCTTTGCTAAATTCAACTGCTTGGAGAATGGATTATAGGCAACTTTAAGGTAGAGATTTATAGCTCTCATATCTGCCCAAAGTTCTGCTTTCAGAAAGGTCATTTGATATGTAAAGTGCGTATCCAACAACAGGGGTATTCATATAGTCCATGAGACATTGCTCCTGCTCCCTTGGCCCCATTCCTGCTAAACTGCTGACTACCCGGTCTCTCATCCTGTACTCTCCATAAACTTTAGCTCACCCAAAACTCTGCTGCCCCTATCCTATCCTGCACCAAGTCCTACTCACCCATCACTCCAGTCCTCAATGACCTGCATTGGCTCCCGGTCCCCCAGTGCCTTAAATTTAAAATTCTTATCCTTGCATTTAAGTCCTTCCATGTCCTCATTCCTTTCTATTTCTGTATCCTCTCACAGCCCTACAACCTGCACCTACCCAAACTTGCCATCCCTCTGACTCCATCCTCTTGTTCATTCCCTCTATCCTTTCTCCCCATCATTGATGGTCATGCCTTCAGATGAATTGGTCCCATGCTTTGGAATCCCATTCCTAAACCATTGTACCTTTTCACCTCCTTTTGATCTCCCATCAAATCTCTCCTCCTTTGGCGTGGTGTCTGTTTTTCACACACCTCTATAAAATACCTTGGGATGTCTTTCTACTTTTAAAGGTGCATTATAATAACAATTGTAGTAGTAGTGGTAGTATTCTCACAGAACAATGCCACATTCAGATCATCAAGCATCCTTGTGCAAGCGACAGTAGATGAACCAGAAAGTGAGCAGGACCAGGCAGTTGGAACAGCAGCAAACATGGCTGGCTCAGATGCAGGGTGATTGGGTGCACATTGTAATATTTGCATATTGAATTATCATTGGCCCGCAGGCACCTGTAAGGAATACCTATTATATTCACATGTGATCACATGCTGAGTTGTCATTGGCTTGCAGGCATCTGTAAGGACTACTATTGTTTAGAAGACCCAGGCTAGGGGTTCTAATGCCAGCTTTTCCCCACAGTGCTGTACTGATATGAGTAAGATCAGACCTATTGCTTATTAAAAGAGTTAAACTGTAATACTCCGTTGTCCTGCAAGTTATTATTTTTGTACAAAGTGTGCAAAACAAGACATGGTGTCAGAACAGGGATTTGAAATGGACATCGTTGGAGCTCCCTTACCTCGAATGAATTGGGAATCTTTGAACTTACCTAGAGAATGGAGCAAGTTCAAGCAACACGTGGAGTTGATGTTCTCGGTTCCACTGAAAAGCAAAGGGGAGGATGAAAGATGCAGCTACCTACTCCTGTGGATCGGAGAAAAGGGGAGAGACATTTTTAACACATGGTCTCTCACCGCGGATGAAGCAAAGGTACTGAAAAGTTATTTTGACCGTTTTGAATCATGTGATCCCAAGATAAATACGATATTCGCTAGGTACAAGTTTCAGGAGAAAGTACAAGGAGCTAGTGAGTCGTTTGAACAGTTCGTGACTGAGTTAAAACTGTTGGTAAAAGACTGTGAATATTCAGATAAAGATGAGATGGTCAGAGACCACATTGTGTTTGGAATACATTCAGCTAAAGTGAGAGAGAAACTTTTGAATGTTGGGTCCGGGCTAACGCTGGACAAAGCTATGGACATAGCTAGATCGCACGAGATAGCCCAAGCACAGTTGAAAACCATAACCGATGCCATGAGCAGCTCGCGTAAACAGACAGTGCACGCAGTTAATAGACACACACCAAAGAACACCGCCCAGAGTGCATGTTTCAGAACAGAAAGAACAGAGAGAGTTCTAAAAATGAGCGACACAGACATAAAACGCTTCAAAAACTGGATATTGTGGAAACAAGATGCATGGGGAAAAGGAGCATTGCCCTGCCAAAGGAAGGCAATGTGCTAAATGTGGTAAACGGAACCACTTTGCTAAAGTTTGCAGGACTGTTTTTGGATCAGCAGTATACACAGTGAGTGACAACCAAATGCCAGATAGAGAGCCAAATGCAAAGGAACTTTTTATTGATTCTGTGTCACAGAAAAAACAGATTTCAGAGACTGAGCAAGCCTTTGCCGATATTGAGGTAGGAAAACAGGGCACAGAGCTTAGGTTTAAACTAGACACTGGAGCTCAGGTTAATGTAATTCCTCTGAGTGAGAATCACAGCTTGAAGGCTGAGTGTGAGCTACAGCCCACCTCACGCAGACTGGCCAGCTATGGGGGTGAGCCGCTCATTGTGAAAGGCACATGCGTGATGAAATGCAAGTACAAAGAAAGCGACATGATGTTGTACTTTTACATTGTTGACACTCGAGCACCTCCAGTGCTAGGTCTAAAGGCATGTTTAGACATGGACCTTGTCAAGCTAGCGCTATCATTGACAGCACCAGTTGAGAAGCAGACAGTCATGGAGGAGTTTGCTGACGTTTTCAAAGGAATCGGACTATTCCCAGGTGAATGCACTATTCACCTCGACCCAGCAGCAACCCCTGTGGTTTGCCCACCGAGAAGGCTACCCCTTGCTCTATGTAGTCACCTGAAGGAGGAGCTGCAGAGCATGGCGGATACAGAAATCATCGTCCGGGAAACAGAACCGACAGAGTGGGTCAACGCATTAATAGTGGTTGAGAAACTACGTACAGGCAAGCTCAGAGTCTGTCTCGACCCCAGAGATTTGAACAAGGCTATCAAACACCCTCACTACCCTCTACCAACGCTAGATGACATCACACCCAAGCTAGTGGGAGCACATTACTTCAGTGTAATGGATGCACGATCAGGATACTGGACTATCAAGCTCACTGAAGAGTCATCTAAGTTAACAACATTCAACACACCATTTGGATGCTACCGATTTCTGCGTTTACCATTTGGTCTTATCTCAGCTCAGGATGAATTCCAGCGGAAGATCGACAAAACCTATGAAGGCCTCGACGGAGTAGTCACAATTGTAGACGACATCCTCATCTATGGCAGGAATAGAGAGGAACATGACAGGAACCTCCGTGCGATGCAACAAAGATCACGGGAGAAAGGTATCCAGCTCAACCCCGAGAAAAGCATAATCGGATCCACCGAGATCAGTTATTTTGGGCATCGCCTCTCAACTGATGGCATTAAGCCAGATCCAGAGAAAATCTCTGCCATCAAGAAGATGGAGCCGCTGAAGAACCGCGCAGAGCTAGAGACAGTACTAGGCATGGTTAACTACTTAGCCAAGTTTGCCCCAAGCCTCTCCGAAATCAACGCACCCATGCATCAGTTGCTCAAACAATCCAATGAATTCCTGTGGGACAAACAACATGACACAGCATTTCAGAAAATGAAAGATCTAATCACCAGAGAACCAGGACCAGTTCTTGCCTACTTCGACCCCAACAAAGCGCTCAGACTACAAGTGGACGCGTCAAAGTATGGACTAGGCGCAGTATTACTGCAAGAAGGAAAGCCCATCGGCTACGCTTCCAGATCTCTCACAGACAGTGAAATCAACTATGCTCAAATCGAGAAAGAGCTATATGCAATTCTGTTTGGATGTAAGCGTTTCCACCAGTACGTCTATGGCCGACAAGTCATTGTGGAATCCGACCACAAGCCCCTCGAGTCAATCATGAGGAAACCACTAGCCGCAGCCCCACCAAGGCTACACAGAATGATCCTTCAGCTACAGAAGTATGGCTTCACAATCATTCACCGTCCAGGCAAAGACATTCCTGTCGCAGACACGCTCTCCAGAAAGTCTCTTAGCTACCAGGACTGCAGCCTCTGTGAAGGCATGGATGTGCAGGCGCACATGGTGTACAACAGCTTACCTGTGAGTGACTCAAAACTGAAGGAGATCCGAGCAGGAACAGAGAAAGATGCACAACTCACACTGCTGAGCAAAGTCATACATGAAGGATGGCCTGAGGAAAGGAGGAAATGCCCTCAGAGCACATCTGAATTCTGGAACCACAGAGACGAACTGTCACAAATCAACAGAATCGCCTTCAAAGGGGAGAAAATCATCATTCCTACCAGTCTCAGAGAAGAGATGTTGACAATAATTCATGCTGGACATATGGGCATGGAAAAATGCAAACAAAAAGCACGTGATATTATGTTTTGGCCCAGAATGTGCAAACACATTGAGGACATTGTCGGAAAATGTTCCATTTGTCTAGAACGCCGCCCATCAAATGTCAAAGAGCCCATGATACCCCACCGTATTCCAGACAGGCCCTGGCAGGTCACGGCAACGGATCTGTTCACATGGAACAACAAGGACTACATAGTGACTGTTGATTACTACAGCAGATTTTTTGAACTGGACAAGCTTCACAGCACCACATCTGCAGCTGTGATCCACAAGCTAAAGGCAGCCTTTGCCTGGCATGGCATGGTAGAGATTTTAGTCTCAGACAATGGCCCCCAATACAAATCAAAAGGATTCGAGTCGTTTGCCAAGGCATGGGATTTCACACATGTCACATCAAGCCCACATTACCCCCAAATTAATGGCCTTGCTGAAAAAACTGTCCAGATTGCAAAAACACTCATGGCAAAGCCAAAGTGGACAAAAGAGACCCCTACATCAGTCTCCTTGAGTACCGCAACACTCCAGTTGACAACTTCAAGTCACCAGCACAGCTGTTGATGAGCCATAGACTTCGCTCAATCCTTCCAAGCACCAACCAGCAGCTGCAGCCAGAGGTCATCAGCTGCAAGCAAGTGCATGCAAAATGTGTACAGAGACAGCAACACCAAAAGAGATACTATGACAGGTCAGCTAGACTACTGCTGCCGCTGCACAATGGAGAATCCGTCAGAATCCAGGAGCATGACTACTGGAAGCCAGCAGTCGTCATCCAGCCAGCTGACACTGAGCGATCGTATCATGTCCGCACCCCAGAAGGACAGGTGTACCGCCGCAATCGCAGGCACCTCCTGAACACCAAGGAACAACACCGTCATTCCGACGAGAGGTCAAGCCTAGAGTTATCCTTGACTTGTGAACTGTCAAAGGGTGTAGGCGGATTGCTGCCCTGAAAAAAAACTGTACATCGTTATTGAAACGTTGAGACGTTTTCAGCGCGAGTTAAATGCTGAGTTTAC
Organism: Somniosus microcephalus; assembly: GCF_052327205.1. Classification (NCBI taxonomy): domain Eukaryota; kingdom Metazoa; phylum Chordata; class Chondrichthyes; order Squaliformes; family Somniosidae; genus Somniosus; species Somniosus microcephalus. The sequence continues at coordinate 115,027,349 of NC_140988.1, read as the reverse complement.
TTATATGTTTATGCTACCGAGAACATTATGTAGAAGAAAGGTTTAAAAGTAATGCATAACATTTTTCTTTTAAAAGAAAGGGGATGTTACATTTGCATATTGAATTATCATTGGCCTGCAGGCATCTGTAAGGAATACCTATTATATTCACATGTGATCACATGCTGAGTTGTCATTGGCCTGCAGACATCTGTAAGGACTACTATTGTTTAGAAGATCCAGACTAGGGGTCCTAACGTGAGCTTTTCCCCACGGTGCTGGTATGAGTAAGATCAGACCTATTGCTTATTAAAAGAGTTAAACTGTAATACTCCATTGTCCTGCAAGTTATTATTTTTGTACAAAGTGTGAAAACAAGGCACACATCACATCAATGTCCTGTGCCACCGCAATCCCAATAAGCTGGCAGTGATACCCTTCGCCCAGCCACCACAATTATTCCTTCCAATATGGAATCATTGAGGAGAAGGAGTAGGTTAGGTGTTATACACAGCAAAGAACTTGGAAGCACAAAGGGGAGGCACTGTGCCAAATCATGCTAATGGCATTCACAGAATATATAAATGCACTGCACTTGAGTTGCACATTGTGCTGTGTATTTATATGTAATTGTTCAGAATAATCCAGGATCAAGATAGAAATTGATAGTAATTGAAAAGTTGCATAGGAAAGTATAGGGGAAGGCATTTTGGGGAAGGTTACTCTGCTTGTGTAGATTGCAGATCTAAGAAATTGGGCAGCTTCAGGCATTTATTGGGAGGTTTGTTAGATTAGTTGCCAAGACACCGATCTTCCTCACTCCACTGATATTTTGGCAGTTGATTCCTTTTTGTCACTTTTGTCTTCTTGCTCTGCCATGGCTTTGGGATTCTGCACCTCTTCCATGGTGAAGTCTCTTTGCAGAATGAGGTTATTCAGCATGCAGCAGACAACAATTGTCTTGAGACTCTGGGAGCTGTACTGTGAGCTGCACCCTGATCAGTCTGGACATTTGACGCTGATAATATGATCTTCGGAACCTATAGCACTGCTATATTATGGGGTGCTGAGGCCTAAGACCTTCGAAGCATCATTGTACAGTGTGCATGATAATGCAACCCAAAAGCAACTGTGGTGTTTAGAGCATGCACACTTGTGGTGAGCGAGATTCATTAAGGACCCAAGTTTTATGTTAATTACGGGATATCCCCGTAATATATTTGGAGCATCTGAACAACTGCACAGATACTCAGTGATGTAAGAAAACTACTAGGCACTTGGTCTGAGTATTAAACAAGGCTTTAATCAACTGTTTTTGAACATGGAGATCTAGTTGTGTCCTTCACTAGTTCCTGTTAAAGAATGTTCTGAGCAAGCTGGGCCCATGCCCGAGTATTTATACTCTCCTTGGACAGCGCCACCAGCAGGCTGCCCAGTATTATTTCCTAAGTCATTTCCACATGAATGACAAGATTCATGTCACTCAGCACCCAGTTAAAACAAGCATATAAAACACGCCTTTTCCCTTTAGTTGAGTCTTTGTTGCTCAAGGTGTTTAGGGAACAGTCATTGGGTGGAAATTGAACCTCATTGTGCCCAATTTTTGTGCGTGAAACGGGGGCTGCCTGGGCCTATATGCTATGTGATGCATCTGTATGCATTTGAGCGGGGCAGCTAAGTGTTACAGATGTGGTGTTATCATGAGAGACATTTCCATCATCCATATCATTTCCAGCCATTTCACTTAGGCTGGACCACTCCCTCAGCATGCCCAGAGATCTGTGTTGGAGCAGGTCGCTGGGCATCAATGAGGCTGTTGAAGTTATGCAATATGGATGTTTCAATCTGATTCCCCAAAATAGTGAAGCCAAAAAAAACAGATTGCTGTAGAGCACAGCCTAAGGTTTCTAGAGCCCCTGTCAGAGTATTCATATTTGAAGCTGTGCTTGAGGATAGGACCTCAGCTGAGAAGGTGGGAGGCGAGAGGGTGGGCATGCTCTCCAGTGTAGTTTGCAGCTCCGTCAAGTGGATCATGCAGTACTGCACAGAAACAGAGCTTTACATGGCATGCATTGTAGGGTGTTAAGCTGCAGTGTTGCATTATATGTCTATGTGTGAAGCAATGCATAAGTGAGTGAATAAATAAGGAGAGAAAGAATGATTAACAAAGATTATACTTGCCATGAGTTTGGGGAATGACTCTGATTTCTCTAGCCCCAGTCCTTTTATTGCCTCAATGCTCAGAATTTCCAGGGCCCTCACTTCATTACGGATTAATGGGTTGCAGCTTAGGTGAAGCTCCTCCTGTCTGCATTCGCTGGCACCAGTTACCTGCAGTCTTTACCATGAAAGCAGTTGGAACAGGAGTAGATTCTGGAATTAGAGACATGTGCTCAGACCATTATCCACCCTATGTGAGAATGTCAACATACAGCATACTCATAATTTGTATGGTTCAGTGAGCTTGGAGTTTGTCATGAGCCACAGAGCCAACGTCTTATGATGGCAGCAGAGTGCCCAAGTAAAACATAGGCATGCCTGTGTGCTTGGAAAGTAGATAAACAGTTGCCAAAGAGCTGCACATTGTTTCTCTGTGATGCTGCACCACATTGAAGTGCTATTACGATGCATCCCTTATAAGAAAACTTTGTTACATTTCTGTAAAGTGTGAACACCTTTACCTTGGCAACCTTGAGCAGTCCAGCAAATTTCTTCCTTGCCTCTTCCCAAGTTCAGCATACAGGTGAGAGCAACACACAGGTATGAAAGTGTTAACCCTCTCTCTCTCTCTCTTTCTGTCACCTTCATTCAGGATACGCTTGACAGTAATCTTGATTGGAGGGGACCCTGTACACCAAAAAGATCCACCTTTCTCCTTAGCACCTCCTGCAGAGTGTCCTCCAAAGCAATATGTTGGAATGGTGCTATTCTGCCTCTGTACCTTGCTTCTAATTTGCAAACAGCTCCCCATTAAAGGTGACTAGCAGTCCTTTATAAGCTACTCATGACTCCTGTGTTCTCTCAATACGTCATGCAGCAGGAGCGACATATATGTATGTATGTAAGTGAGCTGTTGATGCATTTTAGTGCAAAGTCAGCTCACTGGAGGGCAGGCACATGAGAAACGATGCCCAGACTGAAATCTTGACCCCATGAAGCACTGCTTCAAGGCCCCAGTGGTATGTTCAATAACTATTCTGGTTGTAGCATGAGCTTTGTTGTACCTGTGCTATTAATTTGCTCATGGTTGCCACAAGGGTGTCATGAGCTAGAGCTGGTCTCCCAGGAGCCATTCTTTCACTCTTCCTTCCACTTGAAATAAGAGTAGAACAGATGATTGCCTTAAAATTAAGGCATCGTACGAGCTCCCGGGAAAAAGTAGGCATTTGCCAACCTAATTCAATGCCTACATAATACAGTTCATACAAGAAGTAGAATTAGCACAGCAATGTGAATAATGGCCAACAGGGATACAATCAATGGCCCAGAAATTCATGTCGGAGGCTTCCCGCGGGTGAAAGTCTCTGACCTGCACTTACCTAGCGCGCCGTCCGTTGTGCTGTGGGCCCGCGTGGGATTCCGATCCTGGGCCTCCTCCAACTGCCAGCGTGCAGTGCTTGCGTATCCCAGGGGCGCAGTTAGTTCGAAGCATCCCCTGGGATCACGTGGGCCATGGAGAGCCAATGGTAGCAGGGAATCTGTATTCATAGATTTGACAGCAATTCAGCCCCAAAACATCACTAAAACTTTAAATAAATTTTTTTAAAACATCACATTTTAAAAATAACTATAAATTACATAAAATAACTATTTCAAACAATAATTTAAATTTTTGAAAAAATTAATTACAGTTTCTAACAGGGCTAAAAATAAACTTACCTTTCTTTAAAGTATTTAAAAATAATAAACCCATGGAAAAAATGTTTTAATTTAACTTAATTCACCACTTACCTTGTTAAAAGCAGGCCTTGCGACTGCTTTTTACAAGCATAGCTCCTGGAGACTTACCCTTCTGGAGAAAGCTGCAAAAAAAACGGAAGTTCCAGGCGTACGCGCTGCCTCTCCGGCGCACGCGTTCGACCTGTGAACCCCTTCCTTTAAGGGAACGGAAGTTCTGGTTTCCCGCGCATGCGCAGTGCATGCACGAAACCGGCACTTTTGTTGGGCCTATGCGTGAGTACCCAGTGCGTACTCACCCATGGAGACCCGAATTTCTGGCCCAATAACTTGCTGGGCTATTGAAAAGCCAGCAGAACTGTTAGAATTGCACCACCTTGAGCATGCTGGTGTTGCCTTTGGCAGCAAAAATAATGAAGTTGTTAGCCCTGTTGAATAATCCAACTATGATGCATCTGTGGGCAGAAAACTAACTGGTACTGTAAAAGTCACCAGTGCAATGCTGGGAGGATATGAGAAACAAACAAAGTTGAGGGTTATGGTGACTTTGATGACCACTGACAGTGCCGTATGGATGGTTGATCATGTTGGGAGGTCTTCGTTTCGGAGATATCAGAACTCTGTCACAGTCTCCCTGGTTAGCCATAGCTTCCTAAAGCACTGCTCTTCAGTCATTCCCAGGTGGATGTGTATGGTACATTATAGAATCATAGAATCTTAGAAAGATACAGCACAGAAGGAGGCCATTCGGCCCATTGTGCCTGTGCCAACTCTTTGGTAGAGCTATCCAATTAGTCCCACTCCCCTGCTTTTTCACCACAGCCCTGTAAATATTTTCCCTTCAAGTATTTATCCAATTCGCTTTTGAATGTTACTATTGAATCAGCTTCCACCACCCTGTCAGGCAGTGCAATAAAGATCACAACAATACGCTGTGTAAAAAATGTTTCCTTATGTCACCTCCTGTTCTTTTGCTACTCACCTTAAATCTGTGCCCTCTAGTTACCGACTGTACTGCCATTGGAAACAGTTTCTCCTACTTTACTCTATCAAAAACATTCATGATTTTAAACACTTCTATCAAATCTTCTCTTAACCTTCTCTGTGTTAAGGACAACAACCCCAGCTTCTCCAGTTTCTCCACATAACTGAAGCCCCTCATTTCTGGTACCATTTTAGTAATTCTCTTCTACACCCTCTCTAAAGGCCTTGACATCCTTCCTAAATCGCGATGGCCAGAACTGAACACAATAATCTAGCTGAGGCCTAACCAGTGTTTATAAAGGTATAGCATAAGCGCCTTGCTTTTGTACTCTATTCCTCGATTAATAAAACCTTAGGGCTAGAAATTCATTAAAGCCCAGGAATGGGCGGTATAATTAGAAAAGTTGGAGAATGAGCACCAGGCGCTAATGCTTTAGACTGCATGTAAAATTCATGCTCACTGCTCGAAGAAATGATTGGAGTCCTAATTCAAGTCTTAAAGCCCAAGCTCATTGGCGTTACACTCAAGGGTGGACCAATATCAGGTGCAGTCTAATCGCAAGTCATCTTTTTCCAGTTCTTAAAGAGGAGGTTCATTGATGCTGCAGAACCTCATTCTCAGCAATGCTGGCTGTGCAGCTGCCTCAGCAAGCAGCAGCAAGTCAAGTAGAAGGAGCTGAAGGACTGAAGCAGCTCTACTCATGGCAGATCCACGCCCCAGGGAGAGAGCCCGCAGATTCAGCGATCAAGCATTGGAGGTATTGGTGTTCGCTGTGGAGAAACGGAGGGCGGTGCTCTACCTGGCAAGTGGCAGGAGGCCCTCGCCGCAAGTCTTCCGCACCATGTGGCGGGAGGTAGCATGTCTCGGGCAGCACTGTGGTCCCCATGACCCACACACAGTGCAGGAAGAAATTTAATGATCTCACTCAGGTGGTCAGGGTGAGTGAATGCTTCTACAAATGCTATGTACCACCATCTGAACCACAGTCTGCACATACTGCCCAAAGCACCACACCCACAGCACTCACCCACCAACAATCTCTACCTACCAACACTCACACCCACATCTCACACCTTGCACACAATGACAGCTATTCAACTATGGCAGGCACATCACCCAAACACATTCCTCCACACTCACTCACACACTTTCCTTTCTCTTGCAGGCCAATGTGGCTTTGCTCACAACAGGAGGGAGCAGGAGCACACAGGCGGGGTACAAGCCAACACCCAACCACTGTCTGCATTGGAAAATAGAATGCTGCAGTTTATTGGGTGCCAGGTGATGGGCACCGTGGCCACTGGCAACGTTGACGCCCTTGGGGACAACAACGGTATGCTCATCCCTACTCCTTCTTCTCACATCCCACTTCCCCCTCACCCCACAAGTGTTTTGCACTTTCCAGCTAAGCATGCTGTATGCATGCCTTTCACCCTTCCTGCCGCCCACCCCCCCTCACCTTAACCTGAATCTGAGGGCACTGTAGGCACCAGCTCAGATACTGGCACTACACATTCTTTAGAGGCTAGTATGGTAGTGGGATCTGCACAGGGTGAGGCACCGTGGACAAGTGGGAAAGGACAGCTCAGGGACCAGCTTCCCAGAGGGCGAGTTCGCGCACGAGTTCTGCTGCACAGGACTCAGATGAGGACCTCGATGGGGAGGCCTTTAGAAGAAGGGTGATGGGCATGCACACGGTGATGATAGGTTCAATGACAAGGGTGTCCGAGAGCCTATCGGCAATGGTAAGGAGAGTGGAGGAGTTCACCTCCAACATTGTACAAGGCTCTGCGTACCCCATGGAGCCCAACATTTCCAGTCTGCAAAGGATGGTACACTCCCAGAGAGACCGTGGTGACCCAGGCTTTATGTTTGTAAGGATCGGTACTCAGTGGACCCAACTGCAGTAAGGCAAACTGAGGCAGAGGTTAGGTTGCAAAACAAAGGTAGACGACTTTACTTGACATAAACAAAATAACAACAGCACAGAATACAGGCTAGCAGGCCAGCAAGCGGTATCACCAGGCAGTGAAACTCAAGACTGAGCAATGAACATAAAGTGAACACCACTTAAATAGTAGGCATCTAACAATGCACAGGTGAATACAATAATGAATAAAGAAGGACACAATTAAGAGAGTTCATGGAGCCCTCTGGTGGCGAGGCGAGGCAGAATCTGGGTCATTCCTTACAGGACCCCCTCCCCTAGGAACGGCCCCTGACGTTCCCCCAGAAGGTCCATGGTGACGACGAAAAAAATTCCGTACTAAATCACGATCCAGGATGTCCCGGTCCGGGACCCAAGAGCGTTCCTCCGGACCATATCCCTCCCAGTCCACCAGGAACTGGAGGCCCCCGCGAACCCGGCGAGAGTCCATCAGGCGACGGACCGTGTAAGCAGGCTGGCCGTCGATGATGCGGGGAGCAGGAGGAGGCCTCGTGGCGGGCGCCAGGGAACTGCTGGCCACTGGCTGAAGCCGGGAGACATGGAAAGTAGGATGAATCCGCATGGAGCGGGGCAGCTGGAGACGGTAGGACACCGGGTTGACCTTCCTCAACACCATGAAGGGACCGATGAAACGGGGCGCCAGCTTGCGGGACTCCACTCGCAGCGGGAGATCCTGCGTAGAAAGACAGACCCTCTGACCAGGACGGAATGAAGGAGCCGGTCTGCGCCGCTTGTTGGCCTGGATCTGCCATTGTCGAGAAGCTCGTTGTAAGACCAGCCGCGCTCTCCTCCAGGTCCGCCGACAACGCTGGACAAACTTCTCCATGGACGGAACCCCCACCTCGAGCTCCTGCTCCTGGAACAGTGGAGGCTGAAAACCGAACTGGCACTCGAACGGCGACAGTCCTGTGGGGGAGCAGCGCAACGTGTTGTGCGCGTACTCAGCCCAGATGATGTGACGACTCCAGGTCGCAGGGTTAGCGGACACGAGACACCTCAGGGTCGTCTCCAGGTCTTGGTTGATCCGTTCTGTTTGACCGTTCGACTGAGGGTGGAAACCCGAGGAAAGACTGACAGTAGCTCCAATGAGCTTGTAGAAGGCTCTCCAAAACCGGGAGGCGAATTGTGGACCACGGTCAGAAACGATGTCAAGGGGCAAACCGAACAACCTGAAAACATGCTGGACCATGAGCTCGGCTGTCTCTTGGGCTGAGGGAAGCTTGGGCAAGGGCAGAAAGCGACAGGCTTTGGAGAAGCGATCTACGATGACCAGAATGACAGTGTTGCCTTGAGATGGTGGAAGGCCTGTGATGAAATCCACTGAGAGGTGTGACCAGGGGCGAGTGGGAATGGGGAGAGGATGCAGCAAACCCTGGGGGCGAGATTGAGGGTTCTTGTTTCGTGCACAAATGGCACAAGCTGCCACGAACGCCTTTACATCCTTCTCCATGGTGGGCCACCAGAACCTTCTGCGAAGAAACTCCAGCGTCCTGGATGTGCCCGGATGACCGGTGAGTCGCGACGAATGCCCCCACTGCAGGACTTGTGAGCGAGTCGTGTTGGGGACAAAAAGGCGACCAGGTGGGCCGTTGCCAGGGTCAGCCTCCCTCTGTTGCGCCTTTCTGACCAGCGTCTCGATCCCCCAGCGAACCGGTGCTACAATTCGAGAAGTAGAAATAATAGGTTCTGGTTGTCTCTCCCGCTCGGGTGGATCAAATTGCCTGGAGAGAGCATCAGGCTTGAGATTCTTGGATCCTGGACGGTATGACAGGACAAAGTCAAAACGATTAAAAAACAGTGCCCAGCGAGCTTGACGAGAGTTAAGTCGTTTGGCCTCCTGGATATAGGCCAGATTCTTATGGTCAGTCCAGACAATGAACGGGTGTTTAGACCCCTCCAACCAATGTCTCCACTCCTCCAGTGCCAACTTAACTGCAAGTAATTCCCTGTTCCCAATATCGTAGTTTCGTTCGGCGGGAGTGAGTCAGCGAGAGAAAAAGGCGCAAGGGTGCAGTTTGTTGTCGTTAGACCATTGGGATAAAACGGCGTCCACTCCTATATCCGAGGCATCCACCTCCGGAATCACGAGGACAGGAGCAGACGTGAAGCGCCGCTTGAGATCCTCGAAAGCCTGCGCAGCCTCAGCGGACCAACTGAACCGGGTAGAGGTGGTCTTGGTGAGGGCGTTGAGAGGGGCAGCAATGGTGCCGAAGTTTCTGATGAATCTCCGATAGAAGTTAGCAAACCCCAAGAAACGTTGCACCTGTTTGAGAGAGGTGGGTGGTGGCCAATCTCGGACAGCTTGGGTCTTGCCAGGGTCCATTTGGATGTTGCCGCTGGAGATGATGAAGCCCAGAAATGAAACCGTGGAAACGTGAAACTCACACTTCTCAGCCTTGACAAACAAGAGGTTGTTAAGCAGAAGTTGCAGGACTTGTCTTACATGCTGGACATGATCGTGAAGAGTCTTGGAGAAAATGAGAATGTCATCCAGGTAGACAAAAACAAAGCGATTCAGCATGTCTCGGAGAACGTCGTTGATGAGCGCCTGGAACACAGCAGGGGCGTTGGTCAATCCAAAAGGCATAACCAGGTACTCATAGTGCCCAGTAGGTGTGTTGAATGCCGTCTTCCACTCGTCCCCTTCGCGGACGCGGATGAGGTTGTAGGCATTGCGGAGATCCAATTTTGTGAAGACCGTGGCTCCCTGAAGTAGCGCGAAGGCCGTCGACATGAGTGGAAGCAGATAACGGTTCTTTATGGTAATCCGGTTAAAGCCACGGTAGTCGATGCAGGGACGGAGACCTCCATCTTTCTTACTCACGAAGAAAAAACCGGCACCAGCAGGAGAGGTGGACGGACGGATGAAGCCAGCGGCGAGGGCGTCACGGATGTACTCCTCCATGGCGGCGGTCTCAGGAGCAGAAAGGGAAAAGATCCTACCCCTAGGTGGGCATGTCCCAGGCAGGAGGTCAACGGCACAGTCATATGGCCTATGAGGGGGAAGTGATGTGGCTCGAACCTTACTGAAGACCTCTTTTAGATCCTCATACTCGGGTGGCACTCGGGACAATTCAGAGCGTGATGGGAACTCCTGGGGCTGGGAAGGAGACTTGGCGCGAAGACAGGTAGTATGGCAGGCGGAGCCCCATTCCGTAAGCCGGCCGGTGGCCCAATCCAAGCGAGGATTATGGCAGGCCAACCAAGGGTAACCCAGAATTAATGGAAACTCGGAAGAGTGGATAAGGGAGAATTGGATGGTCTCAAAATGTTGTCCTTCCACGCCCAAACACAGGGGGGCAGTATGATGGTGAATGGTTCCAGAGCCCAGGGGTCTTCCATCCAGGGCAACAACAGTGAGGGGGTGATCAGGATGGGTCAGGGGAATCTTGAGCTGTTTAGCTAACCCCAGATCTATGAAGTTACCATCAGACCCCGAATCCACCAGGGCCTTAAGATCATGTTGTTGATTGCCCCAGAAAAGGGAGGATGCCAGCAAAACCCTAGAAACAGTGGGGTCAGAAGGGATGGTTACGTTCATCTCAGGTCCCTCCGTCCTGGACAGGAAGAGCGAAAGTGGCCAGCTTCCCCACAATAGAGGCAAGATCCCTCTCTCATTCGGCGATCACGTTCGGGCTGCGAGAGGCGGGTTACTCCCACCTGCATGGGCTCCTCTGGATCGGTCAAAGATGGACTCGGGATGGCTCAGAGGTTCTCAGATGGCTTCGAAGCAGGAAAGGCTCTGGTCTCTGGAAGCGGGGTGAAAAAAGAGTGGCGTTCTCTTCGTCTCTCACGGAGACGATTATCCACACGAACGGAGATATCAAAAAGAGACTCCAAATCACTCACCGGATCCCTGGAAGCCAGTTCGTCCTTGATCTCATCCGCGAGACCGTGGCGAAAAGTGGCGATGAGCGCCTCCGAATTCCATTGGCTTTCTGCAGCGAGAGTGCAAAACTCAATAGCGTAGTCCGCAACGCTACGAACTCCCTGGCGAAGCCGAAGCAGTTTGTTAGATGCCTCTTTCCCACTGACAGGGTGATCAAAGACCCTTCTCATTTCTTCCGAGAAAAGTTGGTAGTTTGAACATGCCGGAGTTTGTTGTTCCCAGACGGCTGTAGCCCAGGTAAGTGCCTTGCCGGTGAGTAGCGAAATGATGTAGGCCACTCGGGAACAGTCACTGGGAAATAATGAACCCTGCAGTTGGAAAGCCAGGGAACACTGGGTTAGGAAACCTCGACATCCTCCTGGGTTACCGTCGTAGCGCTCGGGTGCAGATAATTGGGGTTCTTTCAGAGGGGAAGGCGAAACCGTAGGAGCGGGCAACGGTGCTGGAGCGGCTTGGATCACCTGACTCTGGTTCTGGCTCTGATGGAAAGCGATGACGAGGGCCTCCAGCTGATTCTGGCTTCGGGAGAATGCCGTGGCGAGGCACCGCAGTTCGTTCAAGATCAGTTGTAGCTGTTCAGAAATTTGTCTTAGCCATTGGTCCTTCTCTGCTGGGTCCATGTTTTGGCTCAGTCTTGCTGTAAGGACCGGTACTCAGTGGACCCAACTGCAGTAAGGCAAACTGAGGCAGAGGTTAGGTTGCAAAACAAAGGTAGACTTTACTTGACATAAACAAAATAACAACAGCACAGAATACAGGCTAGCAGGCCAGCAAGCGGTATCACCAGGCAATAAAACTCAAGACTGAGCAATGAACATAAAGTGAACACCACTTAAATAGTAGGCATCTAACAATGCACAGGTGAATACAATAATGAATAAAGAAGGACACAATTAAGAGAGTTCATGGAGCCCTCTGGTGGCGAGGCGAGGCAGAATCTGGGTCATTCCTTACAATGTTGCATGTAATGGGCAATCTGGGAGCTTCCATTGCATCACAGGCAGAAGCGACGCAACATCTTAGTGTTGTAATGCAGTCTATGCTTGATGTCACACAAACTCTGACTGCTGCCATCTTGGCTGGGTCTACCACCGCCGACCAGGGCTTTCACGGTATCTCATCAGGCCAGCAATCTGTGCTCCAACAGATTGATGCTGAGGTGCTGCCCTGGGGGAGTGGCAGTGGGTCAGTGGAGAAGGAACCTGCTGTCCTCTCTCATGTTGACAGAATTCCTGCTCCCACCACTGCCACTCCGCCATTGCTTTTGTCGCTGCCTATCATCCAGCCAGCCCAGACTGCTGCCGCCCATTCTGAGGTGGTGCAGTCTACAGCTGGGCCGTCCAGGCCCAGAGCAGATCGAGGGCGTCCTGCAATGCCATCTGAAGTCTCCCGCACAGACACTCAGCGGCATTCCACCAGCCCAGCTACAGCCACTCCACTGGCACATGAAGAAGGCATCATGGCTGCTGCCAGGATAGCGGGCATTGACATTGAGGATTTGCTGTCTGTGGTCGCACACCAACTGTGCATTAAGTGAATGGTAGTCTTTGCTGTTGTGGAAGATCTCAGAATTGTTATGTGGTGCCCGCAAAGCCACGTGGGTGCAGTCAATGACGCCCTGCACCATGGGGAATCCTGCTATCCTGGCAAAGCCACATGCATACTCATCCTGCTTCTCTCTGGTAATGGGGAAGGAAATGTAATCCCTGTAAAGCTGTAGAGAGCCTCTGTGATCTCTCGGATGCAGCTATGGGCAGCAAACTGCGAGATGTTAGCTATGTCTCCTGTTGTAGACTGGAAAGATCCACTGGTGAAGAAATTGAGGGCGACAGTGATCTTGACTGCCACTGAAAGAGTTGTGTTCACCCTGATCTGAGGTTGGGGGTCTGGTTGCAGGAGGTGGCAGAGCTCTGTGACTACCTCCTTGGTAAAGCGGAGCCTTCTAATACACTGCTCCTTGCTTAATTGGAGGTAGGAGAAGTGCTCCCAGAATACCCATGGATGGCCCTCCTCCTCCCTCTGGGCACATGTTTCAGTCTTTCTCACTGTCTCTGCTTCCTCCACCGTAGATCCTGGAGGGTGAGTCCTACTGTCAGTACAGCCCCCATTAATGCAACCAAGCATAGCAGTTTGATTTAAAAATAAATAAATGTAGCTACTTTTTAGATGTCACAACACTCTTGAAAATAAATTACAATGAAATTACAGAATGAGACTGTTGCACTACGTGAAACTGACAAGAAAGCACTGAAACTCCGCTAACCTACAGCTGCGACTCATTACTGATGATCCCTTTAAATAACATCCCTGGAGCTGGCTTCCTGTTACTTCACACCAGCTCTCCCTGTCATTGTTTCCTCCAAGTGCTAAGGTAGGTGGCGACAATCAATTTTGCAGATTGGGTGGCCAGTGAGCGTTGCACACTCACTGACGTCACAATCCACCTGGTGTTAAGGCTGCCAGAGATAACTGTTAGTGGTGGCGCTGTGGGGGGTGGGGGGAGGGGATTTTGTGTGCGGCATTGTATTTGCCTCGCTGCGGTGATAAAGCTCTAGTGCCCCATTAGCGACATTTGCTGGCGCTAAATGGAGGCGCTATGGTATTGAATTTTCCCCCAATGAATTTGAATTCCTACAAGTTGCCATTTGTTCTCCAGTCCCAGAGAAACTACACACAGTATGAGCTATATTAATTGTAACCTATTCCACCTCCATAACATCGCCCAACTCCGCCCTGCCTCAGCTCAGCTGCCTCCTCCCTCGCTCCTGTTCCTCCTCCTCCTCATGCTCCTCCTCATCCTCCTCATTGTCCTCCTCCTCCTCTCCCTCATCCTCCTCCTGAGATGGTCCTGCAATCCCTGGTGGCAAGGGCTGAGCCCTCATGATGGCCAAGTTATGGAGCATGTATCAGACCAGCACGAAATGGGACACCCGCTCAGCTAAGTACTGGAGGGCTGCTCCTGAGCGGTCAAGGCAGCGGAACCATTGTTCGAGCAGCCCGATGGTCTACTCAATGATGTTCCTAGTGGCAGCATAGCTCTCATTATATGAGTGCTGGGCAGGAGTGTTGGGGTTGCGGAGGGGAGTCATGAGCCAGGTAGACAGCGGATAGCCCTTGTCTCTGACCAGCCAGCCGTGAGCTTGCCATGGTGGCTGGAAGAGTGCTGGCACACCAGTCTGGCGCAGGATGAAGGCATCATGGCTGCTGCCAGGATAGCGGGCATTGACATTGAGGATTCGCTGTCTGTGGTCGAACACCAACTGCACATTAAGTGAGTGGTAGTCTTTGCGGTTGTGGAAGATCTCAGGAAACTGCGAGATGTTAGCTATGTCTCCTGCTGCAGACTGGAAGGGTCCACTGGTGAAGAAATTGAAGGCGACAGTGACCTTGACTGCCACTGAAAGAGTTGTGTTCATCCTGATCTGAGGTTGGGGGTCTGGTTGCAGGAGGTGGCAGAGTTCTGTGACCACCTCCTTGGTAAAGCGGAGCCTTCTAATACTGTACACTGCTCCTCGCTTAATTGGAGGTAGGAGAAGTGCTCCCAGAATACCCATGGATGGCCCTCCTCCTCTCTCTGGGCACATGTTTCAGTCTTTCTCACTGCTTCTGCTCCCTCCACCGTAGATCCTGGAGGGTGAGTCCGACTGTCAGTACAGCCCCCATTAATGCAACCAAGCATAGCAGTTTGATTTTTTTTTAATGTAGCTACTTTTTAGTTGCCATAACACTCCTGATACTAAATAACAATGAAATTACAGAATGAGACTGTTGCACTACATGAAACTGAAAAGAAATCACTGGAACTCCACTAACCTACAGCTGCGACGTATTACTGACAATCCCTTTAAATAACATCCCTGGAGCTGGCTTCCTGTTGCTTCACACCAGCTCTCCCTATTTCCTCCAAGCGCTAAGGTAGGTGGCGACAATCAATTTTGCAGATCGGGTGGCCAGTGAGCGTTGCACACTCACTGACATCACGATCCACCTGGTGTTAAGGCTCCCAGAGATAACTGTTAGCGGTGGTGCTGCGGGGGGTGGGGGGAAGGGATTTTGTGTGAGGCATTGGATTTGCCTCGCAGCGGCGATAATGCTCTAGCGCCCCATTAGTGACATCTGCTGGCGCTAACTGGAGGTGCTATGGTACTGAATTTTCCCCCAGTGAATTTGAATTCCTACCAGTTGCCATTTGTTCTCCAATCCCAGAGAAACTACACACAGTATGAGCTATATTAATTGTAACCTATTCCACCTCCATAACATCGCCCAGCTCCACTCTGCCTCAGCTCATCTACTGAAGCCCTCGCCCATGCCTTTGTTACCAATGCTCTCCTGGCCGGCTTCCCATCTTTCAGCCTCCATAAACTTGAGCTCATCCAAAGCTCTGCTGCTCGTATCCTAACTCGCACTATGCAGGTCATTTGATGGCCTCCTCTAGCCCACCAGGGTGGCATGGTGCCGTGGCCACAGCCCAGGGCCGCCAAGATGGAAAATAATAAAATGGCAGTGTGGGGCACAGCCGGACAGCCCCTTTAATTACCACCCTGCCTACGGTGTGTGGCCTGGTTCACGACCCGCGAGGCTGTTGCTTGCATCGCCAGTGGCAGCCTCGATGGGCGCAGATGAATTTCTGCCAGAGGGTGCTAAGGGGCCACGGCAGGGCACTAAGTGGTCACGTCTCTCGGCGATGATGTCATAGCCAGCGGGCAGCGGCCCGGGGCGCTACCGGCGGGGATGCAGCACTATCGGCCAGCATCTCAGTAGTGCCCCGCCGAATTTCTTGGAAGGCACTATTGGCACCCCAGGCCGGGCTATAAGCCCTTTGCACCGCATTAGCGCCCCCCGGAGGTGCTAATGGTGGGCGCAAAGGAGGCAAATTTCACCCCCGTAGATTTTAAGGAGCATCTTAAAAGAGGAAAGAGAGGTAGAGAGGCGGAGACGTTTAAGCAGGGAATTCCAGAGTTTATGTTAAAGACGCTATATAAATTCAAGTAGTTGTTGTTGTTGTTATTAACACCTGTCCCAACTAGTTTAAATAATACCAAATAGCTCTTTCAACATCAACCTCCAGCTCCCAAATTAAGTCCATTCCTCCATGAAAACTTGCCTTCCCCAAAAAAGGCTCCAGTTGTCCACAAACACCAGTATCTCCCTTTTGCTGAATAGTAGCAATGAATCATTGAAGCCACTGATCTTGCTGTTCCTTTCTGATGACCCTGCAGTGACAAACAACAAACTCAAACCACAATTCTGGCTCCTTTGTCTTTAAATTTACTGACTATTTGGTGATAATTGTCCTTAAGAAGACAGACTTTAATACACATATGTAGAGCAAATGCAGTCCCCTTAACTGCCCCTTCATTACCCATCCACCCTGTTATACAAATCCTTAACCTAACCACCTAGAAAACAAATAACAGCTCTGCAGAATGATTTCTCTCTGCACGGCACACAATTAGCGTATCTGACAATTCTCCAATTAACCAGACTCAATTACTTACATCTCTCAACTTTGCTCTTGGAGTACAAAAGTAGAGAAGTTATGCTGAACCTTTATAAAGCACTGGTTAGGCCACAACTGGAGTATTGCGTCCAGTTCTAGTCACCACACTTTAGGAAGGATGTGAAGGCCCTTGAGAGGGTGCGGAGGAGGTTTACCAGAATGGTTCCGGGGGTGGGAGATCTTAGCTACAAGGACAGGTTGGAGAAGCTTGATTTGTTTTCATTAGAGCAAAGGAGGTTGAGGGGTGATTTAATAGAGGTGTACAAGATTATGATGGGTTTGGATAGGCTAGACGGGGAAAGGCTGTTCCCACTAGTTGATAGCACAAGGACTAGGGGACACAGATTTAAGGTTTTGGGCAAGAGATACAGTGGGGACGTGAGGCAAACTTTTTTACGCAGCGAGTTGTGAGGACCTGGAATTCGCTGCCGACAGAAGTGGTGGAAGCAGAGAGACTCAATGGCCCAGTAATTCGGGTCGGCGGCTTGCCGCGCGTGCAAGCCCCGTATATGCACTTACCCGACGCGCTGACATTTCACCTCCAGGGACGCCTGGAATTCGTGTTTGAAAAAGAAGAATCCCGGGCAGCGTCTGATGTCACGCCGCCCAGGAGTGCAGCCAGCGCGAAGCCTGGAGCGCGCTGTGCAAGTGAGACACGCCCCTTAAGGTCTCATTGTATAGGACACGCCCCCAATCTCTTCAAGCAGCTGCAGAGGACTTTGTAGTTGCACAGCTGCAGGGAAAGTAAGGTATGTGCTATTTTATGAATGTTTTGTGAACTTTTATAAAATTTTAAAAACGTTTAAATGATTTTGATGACTCTTAGAAAGTTTTAAAGAGAATTGAAGCTATTTAAGCATTTTTTAAAGCCTTGAAAACATTCTATTAATTCTTTTCAGTTAATTAGCAAAGTGAAATGGCTGGAATGAGCACATTTCACATGATTAAAAGAACTCAGAACTTCACTGATGATTACCTCAGCAATCTCCTCAATGAGGTGGAGGCGAGGCGCCTGCGCATCATGGGGAATGAGCAGTCGAGAGCTCCGCGAAAAGGTCAGATGGCAGCGTGGTCGGAAGTTGCACAAGCTGTCAGCGTGACCTCCACCATTCCACGTACAGCGGAACAATGCCGCAAGAAATTCAGTGACTTGCTCCGATCTGTCAGGGTTTGTACAGTTATTACTAAAGTGTACTGTAACATTGCTTAGAATTTAAGTTAGCTAGATTTATAAAGGCTTTCTCAATGCATTTACTGCAGTCAATTTACTTCTTGGTAAAGTCACCTGAGGTAGCAATAAAACTTTATGGCCTAGATTTTCAGTATAGACAGTTTTGGGGCGCTAACCTTAGCGCCCGCCCGAAGTTAGCGCCCGCCCCAAAGTAGCGCCCCGTTGCCGGAAATTCAGTGGCTTCGCCCTAAGAGGTTGGTGGAGCGCTAAAAGAGGCGTTCCACTACTATCTTTAGGTGCTAAGCCGGCGGTGCAGAGCGCTGCGCACGGCAGACACTCTGGTGCCAGTGAGCTCTTAAAGGGGAAGGGTGCATGTGTTTATTTGCAAAGGCAGAGTCTGGGGGGGAAAAGACGAAGAAAGACGAGGAGGAGGAGGAGGAGGAGGAGGAGGTGGTGGTGGTGTCCGGAAACATAAATACACCATTGACAACACATTGGTTCCTTCCATTATAGTGCAGGAGGAGGGCCCTTTAATTTGCGCTCCCCAGGGTGTGTTGCGTTCCATTTTACAAACGCACTGGACGCCAGCCGCACAATCGGGCGGTCCGACTGAAGTTTGGATTCGGGGCGGCCAAAGGGCGTTGCACGAGGATGTGACGTCATTTTCTGCGCGCGCATCCGGGCGGCCGCTAAACTTTGCGCCGGCGCTAACGGGCAACTTAATTTGGGGCGGGGCGCAAACTGCGCTGCGCCCAGGCGCTACACGCATAGCGCCCGAAAATCACTTCTCTTAAGGCGCTAACTGCTGGCGCAAGCAACTGAAAATCTAGCCCTATGGCTTTGGGGCCAGCTCAGGGATACCTACTGTTCTCTTATCTTGATTCCATTGCTTGGAGCTGTAAAACTTCAATCAAAGATGTAAAGAAACACCCAACCCTGTCTTCAAAGCCTTCGCTGTCCATGTCAGAAATGCAGCTGTGTGATTCTCTTATTTCTGCTGCAATTTCAGAGTAAAAGTGCTCACAACTCCAGGGAACGCACACTCACAGGCGCTGGTGTTGCCATGCTGAGGGTTTTGACCGAACATGAGGAACAGGTCCAGCAGATGTACGAATTTGCTAGCAATCTCCCCGCGGATGCATCTGAAACAGACATTGCTGACCCTCAATGTGAGTTGGCCTGGGCAGCTATATGTTAAAGAAGGTTAGGTGTGTGCTGAATATCTGTGATGTGGCACATCGTGCTTTACCTTAGCAAATGTTTTCTGCCTCCTTCCCACAGCTGGACAGAGTACCTCTCACACACGGGATGAGCAGTGCGTGGAGTCAGCGGCCACAGAGGGCATTGGGGAAGGTTTTTCTGATGCAATGGCAGCAGTTACTGAAGTGGCTGAGGTGGTTGAGGAACAGGAGCAACCTGTCCTATGTCAGCAAGTGCAGCAGGAGTGTATAGACCCTGTGTCGCTGGCCAGTATCTCACCATCTCCTGGCCCTTGTGGCTCTGTGCTAGACACTGATGACGGTAGCTCCACAGGCAGACACCATATGGACAATTCAGTGCAGGTGGGAGTAGCAGAAGTACAGCAGCACCTACAAGATGAGCAGCAAGATATTGCAGGTTTCAGGCAATTGCTGAGCTCTCTCACTGAGAAGGAAGTAGACGCTAGAGACTCTATCAGGCAGGGAATGGAGAATATTGTCATTACACTAAATCAGATATCATCGCAGTTAGGGGTGCTTAATGATAATTCTCTTAATCAGATATCATCGCAGTTAGGGGTGCTTAATGATAATTCTCTTAATCAGATATCATCGCAGTTAGGGGTGCTTAATGATAATTCTCTTAATCAGATATCATCGCAGTTAGGGGTGCTTAATGAAACTATGATTGCACTACTTAATTCGCTTGTATGTATCACTACTGGCATAACGCTGACTCCAGCACAAATGCCCTCCCCAGGTCACAGTGCAGAGCCACTTTGGTCCCAGGAGCCAGCAGCTGCGCCAGTCATGATGCAGGGCAGCGTAGAATTGCCTCAGCAACAACCCCTTCCTCAAGCCGCTGCTGAAGAGCAGGAACAATCTGACAGGGCCCTTGCAAATAGATCTGGAGGGCTCCAGTCACGGGGAGTGAAAAGGCGCAGGAAGCGTTAGAGTGTCACCGTCAGCTCACTCCGCCACCTTCAACCCTCAGTCACACAGGCCAGTTGGCAAATCGTTAAATAGTTACATTTTTCACTTTATTTAAATGTATAGGGCTAGATTTTCAGTTGCTTGCGCCAGCAGTTAGCGCCTTAAGAGAAGTGATTTCCGGGCGCTATGCGTGTAGCGCCCGGGCGCAGCGCAGTTTGCGCCCCGCCCCAAATTAAGTTGCCCGTTAGCGCCGGCGCAAAGTTTAGCGCCCGCCCGGATGCGCGCGCAGAAAATGACGTCACATCCTCGTGCAACGCCCTTTGGCCGCCCCGATTGCAAACTTCAGTCGGACCGCCCCATTGTGCGGCGGGCGGCCGGAGCGTTTGGAAAAAGGAACGCAACACAACCAGCGCGGGCCCCGGGGGGCGCTAATTAAAGGGAACGTCCTCTCCAGTATAAAGGCCAGCCTTTTTTCAGAAAACAGTCTTGTGCAACGCATTTCTGGAGACACAACAAGGAGGATAGCTAACTGGTTTCAAGCAGCAAGAGCCAGGTATTTTTGGACTCAGGCAACAGCGCTGCAAGTGGCCATTTGGAAATTAGAGTGTTTGCCAGGATTTGATGGGGGTTGCATGGGGTGCCAACGCGGAGCTGCAGCTCCATGTCCGTAGGGCTCGCAGACGTATTGTGAGAGGGGCAGCCCTGGCTAGAGGCAGAGGGGGCTACAGGCGTCGGCCACGTAGGCCTTACCCAGTCAGGCTATACCGCCAGCAGCGCTCCTACCTAAACATGAGTGCCGCGCGATGTGTTAAAAGGCTCCGATTCCGGAAGGGGGTGATTGCAGAGATCTGCCACCTGCTTCGCCGAGATCTGCGGCCAAAGCTCAGGTGCAGGACGTCTCTGTCGGTGGAAGTGAAGGTGACAGTGGCATTGAACTTCTATGCCACCGGCTCCTTCCAATACGCTGCTGGGGACATAGCAAACATCTCCCAGTACGGCGCGCATCGCTGCATCCGCCAGGTGACCGAAGCACTGTTCAGAAGGAGAAGCCAATTCATCTCCTTCCCCATGGCCCTGGAGAGCCAGCATCAGCGCGCATTGGGATTTTCCAGACTCGGGGAATTCCCCTTGGTGCAGGGCGCCATTGACTGTACGCATGTGGCTTTGCGGGCCCCTCTGGAGCATGGCGAGCAGTATCGCAACAGGAAGGGCTACCATTCTCTGAATGTGCAGCTGGTCTGTGACCACAAGCAGCGCATCATGGCAGTCAATGCCAGCTTCCCAGGCAGCAGCCACGATGCCTTTATCCTGCGGCAGAGTACTGTGCATGACATGTTCCAGGCACAGCCTCCCCCAAGAGGATGGCTACTCGGGGACAAAGGCTATCCTTTGTGCACCTGGCTCATGACCCCGCTCCGCGCGCCCAGGACCGCTGCTGAAGAGGCCTACAACGAGAGCCATCAAACCACCCGCAACATCATCGAGCTAACTATTGGGGTCCTCAAGCAGCGGTTCCGCTGCCTTGATCGCTCCGGAGGAGCTCTCCAGTATTCGCCGGACCGGGTCTCCCAATTTGTGGTGGTTTGCTGCATGCTACACAACCTGGCTATCCGCAGGACTCAGGCACTGCCACCTGACGTTGGACCAGCACCTCAGGAGGAGGAGCAGGAGGAGCATGAGGAGGAGGAGGAGGAGGAGGAGGAGGAGCAGGAGTACGTTCCCAGGAGGGAGCGACCAGGGCCAAGGGCCGCACGACGCCACCTTATTACACGGTACTTCTAAGCCCCCTGTCAGGGAATGGCCAGGGGCCATGAGGGAAGATGAATGCAGCCGCTCCGCAAGCCCTCAGCCGGCGAAGCCAACAAACACTAAGAAGAACAACCATGGAGACTGCATGAATAAAGATAATTTTTTATTAAACAAAAATGAAAAGCCCTTCCCACATGAATCCCCAAAAACAATAAACGGGCCCCACAAAAAGCCCAACAAACGACTCACTCCCACAAACTGGGGAGGAGCCACTCCACCTTTATTGAAACCGGGCCTCAACGTCGGCCTAACGCAAAAAAAAAGCCCTCCAAAAGCACAACCATGGGCAAAATAAAGATGGCCACCGCCATATTAAAGGAAAGCTGGCCACACCCTCTACTGAGTGGCCCGCGAGGGCGAGACCTTGCCCAGCATTTTGCCTCCCCTGCCCTGCCTGCTGCTCCTTCGCAAGCTCTGCCCAGTGGCTGCTGCGAGGCTGGGGGAAGGCGCCTGAGGCTCAGATGCCCTTCCGCCAGATGCCACTGGGGGGCGGCCTACACGGCGTTTGGGCCTCGAGGGGCCGTCTCCTGAGTGGCGCGCCTGAGCCTGGCCACCATCAGCTGCAGCCGCTTGCCCTTGACGCCCCAGAGGGGGAATGGCGGCGACGGATGGTGCAATGTGGGCCAGCTGGCGTCTGGGATGCGCTGGCTGGTGCTGTGGCGCGGTGGCACTCGGCCGGGCCCGCACTGCAGGATCCGCAGCAATCAGCCGACGGCCGGCTTGCTGGGATGGTCCAGCGCGGCGCCTGCCCTGGCGATGCCTGCCTGAGACAGCGCGTGTGGCAGCAGTGAGTGGCCCTCTGGTCCTGGTGTGCGCGCGCATCACATCCGCCAGGGTCTTGACGGCATCAGTTAGCATGCGGCCAGTCGCGGCAGTTGCTGCCCCGAACTCGCGCACACTGGTCGCCAGCGACTCGATGGCCTCAGGCATGCGCCCCACCACGCTCATGAGCTCCGTGTGGCGCCGGTCCGAGTCGTCGGCCATCTGATCGAGCTTCCGCACCTCCTCCGAAGTGAAGGTGTCCGGACTGGAGTCGCGACTCTCCCGCTGGGGAGGAGGGGGCCGAACTAGGGGACCCTTGCCGCGTTGGTGACGGCGAGTTTGCCGAGCAGCAGCACTCCCCTCTGATCCTTCCCCCCTTTGGGGGGAAGGCCGCGGGCCACGCGCACGGCTGCTGGGTGGCTGGACGCCACTGGTCCCAGAAGCTGCATTGCCCTGCGACAGTTCCTCCAGGCACTCGTCCAGTGAGGAGGTGTCGAGCATTTCCTCCTCTCCTGCGGGACGTGACTGTTCCCCCGAAGGTCCGGCTTGCTCCTCCTCCTCCTCCTGGTTGGAGGTGCTGTCACTGGCAGCCTCAGGGTCCTGGTCGTCACCAGCTGAAAGCAGGAATGCACAAGAGTAGCTTCAGAGTGAGGAGACGGCGTCAGCGAGGGAGTTAGGACTGGTGGGATTCAGCGCATTGGTGGGACAGTGGCAAAGGAGATAGCTCGGATGGGCCAGTGCGACGCGAGAGGGCCAAAAGGCGAGGTCCTTACCATTGCCGGGCAGTGGAGGGTCGGATACACCGCACGCTGTGGGGACAATCACACGTGCTCCCATGAGCACACACACGCGCTCCTCCAGCCGAGTGAGCTCCTGCAGCTTGGCGCGGCCACCCCTGGCACGGGCCTGGCGATTAAACGCTACTTTAGCCTGCAAGAGAAAGGACGGGCTGTAAGGGCGCAGTGAAGCCCTGATGTAGTGTGCACTGCCTCCCATGGTGGAATAGCTTGGACAGAGTGAAGCCCTGATGTAGTGTGCACTGCCTCCCATGGTGGAATAGCTTGGACAGAGTGAAGCCCTGATGTAGTGTGCACTGCCTCCCATGGTGGAATAGCTTGGACAGAGTGAAGCCCTGATGTAGTGTGCACTGCCTCCCATGGTGGAATAGCTTGGCCAAAGTGTAGAGTGCCGAATGGCCATTTGATGCTCATGACTGTCCCAATGCTGCTGGCTGAGGGCTGGCCAAAAGGACTTTCAGGTCCCTTTGCCCATCATGTCAGGTGTACATGCAAGAATGAGGAGGAGACTGGAAAGGCTACTCACCCTCACAATCCTGGTCAGATCGTTGTACTTCTTACGGCATTGTGTGTGGGTCCTGGGGGCCTCGCCGGTGAATGTCACCCTCTGGGCGATCTGCTTCCAGGCTTTGGTGTAGTCGTGGTGGGTTGGATTCCTCCCACTGTCTGGAAACAAGATCTTGCGCCTCACCTCCAGAGCTGTGAGCATGATGTCCAGATCACCCTCTGAGAAGCGCAGGGCACGCTGACGGGCCTTCTCTGGCGTTGCCATGACTCCCTGGGGCTGAGCAGTAGTGTTGAGGCCTCTTTGCAAGGCTGCAGTGTGCAGGGCGTGGCAGCAGACTAATTCGTCCCTTCCCCCTTTAAGAGCTGGTCGGCACCACGGGGTCTGCTGTCAGTGCAAAAATGACCGCACCCGTGCTGCGCCCCGCCTGGGCGCTATCCCTCTGGACCGCCGGCTTAGCGCCTAAAGAGAGTAGTGGAACGCCTCTTTTAGCGCTCCACCAACCTCTTAGGGCGAAGCCACTGAATTCCCGGCAACGGGGCGCTACTTTGGGGCGGGCGCTAACTTCGGGCGGGCGCTAAAGCTAGCGCCCCAAAACTGCCTAAACTGAAAATCTAGCCCATAATGTTTTCTTACATATTTAAAATCAAGTGCTTATTTATGAAGGAAAGGATAGGTAACCTTATCGTTTCAGCAGTACACCCAGTAATCAATGTTTAAAGAATTAGGGGCTAGATTTTCAGTATAGACAGTTTTGGGGCGCTAACCTTAGCGCCCGCCCGAAGTTAGCGCCCGCCCCAAAGTAGCGCCCCGTTGCCGGAAATTCAGTGGCTTCGCCCTAAGAGAGTGGTGGAGTGCTAAAAGAGGTGTTGCACTCCTACCTTTAGGCGCTAAGCCGGCGGTCCAGAGGGATAGCGCCCAGGCGGGGCGCAGCACGGGTGCGGTCATTTTTGCACTGACAGCAGACCCCGTGGTGCCGACCAGCTCTTAAAGGGGGAAGGGACGAATTGGTCTGCTGCCACGCCCTGCACACTGCAGCCTTGCAAAGAGGCCTCAACACTACTGCTCAGCCCCAGGGAGTCATGGCAACGCCAGAGAAGGCCCGTCAGCGTGCCCTGCGCTTCTCAGAGGGTGATCTGGACATAATGGTCACAGCTCTGGAGGTGAGGCGCAAGATCTTGTTTCCAGAGAGTGGGAGGAATCCAACCCACCACGACTACACCAAAGCCTGGAAGCAGATCGCCCAGAGGGTGACGTTCACCGGCGAGGCCCCCAGGACCCACAAACAATGCCGTAAGAAATACAACGATCTGACCAGGATTGTGAGGGTGAGTAGCCTTTCCAGTCTCCTCCTCATTCTTGCATGTACACCTGACATGATGGGCAAAGGGACCTGAAAGTCCTATTGGCCAGCCCTCAGCCAGCAGCATTGGGACAGTCATGAGCATCAAATGGCCATTCGGCACTCTACACTTTGGCCAAGCTATTCCACCATGGGAGGCAGTGGACAGTACATCAGGGCTTCACTCTGTCCAAGCTATTCCACCATGGGAGGCAGTGCACACTACATCAGGGCTTCACTCTGTCCAAGCTATTCCACCATGGGAGGCAGTGCACACTACATCAGGGCTTCACTCTGTCCAAGCTATTCCACCATGGGAGGCAGTGCACACTACATCAGGGCTTCACTCTGTCCAAGCTATTCCACCATGGGAGGCAGTGCACACTACATCAGGGCTTCACTCTGTCCAAGCTATTCCACCATGGGAAGCAGTGCACACTACATCAGGGCTTCACTCTGTCCAAGCTATTCCACCATGGGAGGCAGTGCACACTACATCAGGGCTTCACTGCGCACTTACAGCCCGTCCTTTCTCTTGCAGGCTAAAGTAGCGTTTAATCGCCAGGCCCGTGCCAGGGGTGGCCGCGCCAAGCTGCAGAAGCTCACTCGGCTGGAGGAGCGCGTGTGTGTGCTCATGGGAGCCCGTGTGATTGTCCCCACAGCGTGCGGTGTATCCGACCCTCCACTGCCCGGCAATGGTAAGGACCTCGCCTTTTGGCCCTCTCGCGTTGCACTGGCCCATCCGAGCTACCTCCTTTGCCACTGTCCCACCAATGCGCTGAATCCCACCAGTCCTAACTCCCTCGCTGACGCCGTCTCCTCACTCTGAAGCTACTCTTGTGCATTCCTGCTTTCAGCTGGTGACGACCAGGACCCTGAGGCTGCCAGTGACAGCACCTCCGACCAGGAGGAGGAGGAGGAGCAAGCCGGACCTTCGGGGGAACAGTCACGTCCCGCAGGAGAGGAGGAAATGCTTGACACCTCCTCACTGGACGAGTGCCTGGAGGAACTGTCGCAGGGCAATGCAGCTTCTGGGACCAGTGGCGTCCAGCCACCCAGCAGCCGTGCGCGTGGCCCGCGGCCTTCCCCCCAAAGGGGGGAAGGATCAGAGGGGAGTGCTGCTGCTCGGCACACTCGCCGTCACCAACGCGGCAAGGGTCCCCTAGTTCGGCCCCCTCCTCCCCAGCGGGAGAGTCGCGACTCCAGTCCGGACACCTTCACTTCGGAGGAGGTGCGGAAGCTGGATAAGATGGCTGACGACTTGGACCGGCGCCACATGGAGCTCATGAGCGTGGTGGGGCGCATGCCTGAGGCCATCGAGTCGCTGGCGACCAGTGTGCGCGAGTTCGGGGCAGCAACTGCCGCGACTGGCCGCATGCTGACTGATGCCGTCAAGACCCTGGCAGATGTGATGCGCGCGCACACCAGGACCACAGGGCCACTCACTGCTGCCACACGCGCTGTCTCAGGCAGGCATCGCCAGGGCAGGCGCCGCGCTGGACCATCCCAGCAAGCCGCCCGTCGGCTGATTGCTGCGGATCCTGCAGTGCGGGCCCGGCCGAGTGCCACCGCGCCACAGCACCAGCCAGCGCATCCCAGATGCCAGCTGGCCCACATTGCGCCATCCGTCGCCGCCATTCCCCCTCTGGGGCATCAACGGCAAGCGGCTGCAGCTGATGGTGGCCAGGCTCAGGTGCGCCACTCAGCAGACAGCCCCTCGAGGCCCAAACGCCGTGTAGGCCGCCCCCCAGCGGCATCTGGCGGAAGGGCATCTGAGCCTCAGGCGCCTTCCCCCAGCCTCGCAGCAGCCACTGGGCAGAGCTTGCGAAGGAGCAGCAGGCAGGGCAGGGGAGGCAAAATGCTGGCCAAGGTCTCGCCCTCGCGGGCCACTCAGTAGAGGGTGTGGCCAGCTTTCCTTTAATATGGCGGTGGCCATCTTTATTTTGCCCATGGTTGTGCTTTTGGAGGGCTTTTTTTTTGCGTTAGGCCGACGTTGAGGCCCGGTTTCAATAAAGGTGGAGTGGCTCCTCCCCAGTTTGTGCGAGTGAGTCGTTTGTTGGGCTTTTTGTGGGGCCCGTTTATTGTTTTTGGGGATTCATGTGGGAAGGGCTTTTCATTTTTGTGCAATAAAAAATTATCTTTATTCATGCAGTCTCCATGGTTGTTCTTCTTAGTGTTTGTTGGCTTCGCCGGCTGAGGGGTTGCGGAGCGGCTGCATTCATCTTCCCTCATGGCCCCTGGCCATTCCCTGACAGGGGGCTTAGAAGTACCGTGTAATAAGGTGGCGTCGTGCGGCCCTTGGCCCTGGTCGCTCCCTCCTGGGAACGTACTCCTGCTCCTCCTCCTCCTCCTCATGCTCCTCCTGCTCCTCCTCCTGAGGTGCTGGTCCAACGTCAGGTGGCAGTGCCTGAGTCCTGCGGATAGCCAGGTTGTGTAGCATGCAGCAAACCACCACAAATTGGGAGACCCGGTCCGGCGAATACTGGAGAGCTCCTCCGGAGCGATCAAGGCAGCGGAACCGCTGCTTGAGGACCCCAATAGTTTGCTCGATGATGTTGCGGGTGGTTTGATGGCTCTCGTTGTAGGCCTCTTCAGCAGCGGTCCTGGGCGCGCGAAGCGGGGTCATGAGCCAGGTGCACAAAGGATAGCCTTTGTCCCCGATGAGCCATCCTCTTGGGGAAGGCTGTGCCTGGAACATGTCATGCACAGTACTCTGCCGCAGGATAAAGGCATCGTGGCTGCTGCCTGGGAAGCTGGCATTGACTGCCATGATGCGCTGCTTGTGGTCACAGACCAGCTGCACATTCAGAGAATGGTAGCCCTTCCTGTTGCGATACTGCTCGCCATGCTCCAGAGGGGCCCGCAAAGCCACATGCGTACAGTCAATGGCGCCCTGCACCAAGGGGAATTCCCCGAGTCTGGCAAATCCCAATGCGCGCTGATGCTGGCTCTCGAGGGCCATGGGGAAGGAGATGAATTGGCTTCTCCTTCTGAACAGTGCTTCGGTCACCTGGCGGATGCAGCGATGCGCGCCGTACTGGGAGATGTTTGCTATGTCCCCAGCAGCGTATTGGAAGGAGCCGGTGGCATAGAAGTTCAATGCCACCGTCACCTTCACTTCCACCGACAGAGACGTCCTGCACCTGAGCTTTGGCCGCAGATCTCGGCGAAGCAGGTGGCAGATCTCTGCAATCACCTCCTTTCGGAATCGGAGCCTTTTAACACATCGCGCGGCACTCATGTTTAGGTAGGAGCACTGCTGGCGGTATAGCCTGACTGGGTAAGGCCTACGTGGCCGACGCCTGTAGCCCCCTCTGCCTCTAGCCAGGGCTGCCCCTCTCACAATGCGTCTGCGAGCCCTACGGACATGGAGCTGCAGCTCCGTGTTGGCACCCCATGCAACCCCCATCAAATCCTGGCAAACACTCAAATTTCCAAAAGGCCACTTGCAGCGCTCTGGCCTGAGTCCAAAAATACCTGAGCTCTTGCTGCTTGAAACCAGTTAGCTATCCTCCTTGTTGTGTCTCCAGAAATGCGTTGCACAAGAGTGTTTTCTGAAAAAAGGCTGGCCTTTATACTGGAGAGCACGTCCCCTTTAATTTGCGCCCCCCGGGGCCCGCGCTGGTTGTGTTGCGTTCCTTTTTCCAAACGCTCCGGCCGCCAGCCGCACAATGGGGCGGTCCGACTGAAGTTTGGAATCGGGGCGGCCAAAGGGCGTTGCACGAGGATGTGACGTCATTTTCTGCGCGCGCATCCGGGCGGGCGCTAAACTTTGCGCCGGCGCTAACGGGCAACTTAATTTGGGGCGGGGCGCAAACTGCGCTGCGCACGGGCGCTACACGCATAGCGCCCGAAAATCACTTCTCTTAAGGCGCTAACTGCTGGCGCTAGCAACTGAAAATCTAGCCCCATAACTGTTACTTTAAATTTACAAGTTATTCACTTTAAACATTGAAACAGAATCTGAAAAGTGTTTGATTATGCAATAAAAGGTAACTGTTTCACTTCAATATGTGTCTGCTTCTGTCTTTGCCTTGCGGGGGGAGGGGTAGGTACAGGGCGTAACTACCGTGTGAAGGTGTTGGCTACCAGCAGTTCGCGAGCAGCCTTAGATTCGGCGGCACTTGGCTCCTCCCCATGAGGCCTGGCAACATGCACAATGCCATTGTCTTCATCCTCCACGTCAACAGGCAGCTGTTCCTCATTGTTAAGGGTCAGTCCTTCCTGCAGGGCAAGGTTGTGCCAACAGGCCAGCACAATCCTTGCCACTTTCTGGTGAGAGTACTGCAAGGTCCCCCCTGACCTATCCAGGCACCGTAAGCGTGATTTCAGAACTCCTATTGTCCTCTCCACCACTTGAAGTGTAGACACGTGTGCATGGTTGTATCTCTCCTGAGACTCATTAATGGTATTGCGGTAGGGGGTCATCAGCCATGGTTTTAGCGGGTAGCCCTTGTCGCCCAATATCCATGCGGATCCTGTAGGCAATTTGCTGAGAGAATCATACAATTTAGAGTTACGGAGGACGAAGGAGTCATGATTACTTCCCCGGTGTCCTGAATTAACGTTTAGGATCCTCAGGTGCGCATCACATAATATCATTACATTCAATGAATGATACCCCTTCCTGTTAATGAATGTCACAGGTGCATCCTTGGGTGCCTTCAATGCAATATGTGTTCCATCGACGGCCCCAATCACTTTGGGGAATCCAGCAATGCGATGAAATGCTAAGGCCATCTCCTTCTGATTACGAGTGGACAAGTCATACATAGTGAAATCAGAAATCCTATGGCAAATGGCTGCTGTGACCTGCTGAATGCAGACCCTCGCAGCATTCTTAGAGATGTTGGTTATGTCACCGGTGCCTGCTTGAAATGATCCACTTGCAAAGAAGTTCAATGCTGTGGTAACCTTCATGTTCACTGACAAGGCAGTGCAGGTCTTCGAGCGTGGCTCCAAGTCTGCCTTCAACATGTCACATAGTCGTCCAATTGCCTCTTTACTGAAGCGCAGCCGCCTGATACACAACTCCTCGGACAGCATTTCAAATGATCGCCTCTCCCTGTAAACTCTGTGGGGTGGGTAGTTGTTCCTTCTGATCAGGAGAGGGTCATGGTTCCTCAATCTTCTACGTTGCTCCCTGGCATTCCTATTTCTTTGAAGCAAATACACAAATAGCATCACGGCAAAATTTCTACACCAGGGCATGTTCCTCGCTCACAGGACTACTCCTCACACAGACGTACCTGTACGGAGTAAATGGAAATAGTTGTTACACTTATTTTAATAAACTGAGTGCCTATAACATCAACTCGGCCTATGACAGGAAGCATGCTTTAACGGCTTGCAAACACATCCTTCCCGCCTGATGAATATCACAGGCCGACATCTTTTTCTAAATTGCATACATAAATACATTCATCCACATACTGAAAGGAATACATACATAAATGCACATCCTAAATGGAAAATATAAATACATACATACAATCATACATACATACTTACTAAATATTACTGATGACAATTTCATTTTGTAAGCATTTTATTATTTTTAAAACATTAAATTTCACATTTTATAAAAATAAATTCAATGAGGCCTTGGCCACAGCCACAGTTGCTCCTTCTAACTACAGTTCTGAAAACCCGTTTTAAACAAAAAAAAATTTTTAAACTTACCTCAGCCTTTCTTAAAATAAGTTTCCTCCCTTTCCCAAACAGAAATTGAAGACTTTCAGAAGCTCCACGATGACAGACTTCTTCCTCCGCAGCTTCTCGATAGCTTTACTCCTGCTTTTTTCATGTGTAAGTTGTCAGGACTTACCCTCACTGAATCCATGAATGAAATCGACGAAGTTCACTGCGCACGCGCTGCCTGTGCAGTCGCACGCGCTGTGCCTCTGAACCCCTTCGTTCAGAGGACCGGAAATGCCGGCGTTCTCCGCGTGCACGGTGTTTCCTGAACGCCGGCATTTCATCCGGCCAGATGCGTGAGTACCCAGGCCGTACTCACGCATTTGGACCCGAATTACTGGGCCAATGTTTTCAATGGGAGACTGGATAGGCACTTGAGGGAAATAAACCTGCAGGGCTATGGGGATAGAGCGGGGGAATGGGACTGACTGGATTGCTCTGCAGAGAACTGGCGCAGACTTGATGGGCTGAATGGCCTCCTTCTGTGCCGTATGGCTCTATGGCTCTAAGTGGATACTTCACTCTTAAATTCCCAAATCCCTGCCTCTGGTGCTCTATTTGCCTTGAACCTTCCACTACTGTCAACTTGCTTAAGCTCAAAATCATTATGGTCTCTTATCCCTGCTACTTCTCCTGGTATGCTCCCATCTTTGCTCCCTCAAATTTGAGAGGCATAGCCTGAGTATATCGATTGTACAATTGGCCTAGTCATCCATTGTGCTTCATTCTTTTAGCCAAAACTGCCCACTACTCCAGGGTCATCCTGAAAATCAAGGATAAGCCCAGGCCCCCTTTTTCTATAACCAACTGCCTCCTTAAATTCCTCTCCCTCATCCCCTCTACCTTCACATTAAACACTAGGGGCTCAATTTTAACTCAGCCGCCAGGTGGGCTTTGAGGCGCGTGAGGGATTAAAATCGCAAAACCCGGGGGTCGGGACCCCCCCCCCCCGGGCCTGGTTCCCGACACCTAGCCATTTTAACCCAGGCGTGTCTGATGGTCCCAAATCACCAGTCCCGTCTGTTGCAGACAGGACTGGTCTTTAGGGCCCTTAAACAGCACTAATTGGCCTTTATAATCCCATTTTAACAGGCCCTTGCCTGTTTAACCCTTTTCCCACGTAAAACACGCCTGGTGGGGATCACGCCTGTGAAACCTGGCCTGAGCACTATTGGATTGCTGACTATCAGCTGCAGGTCAACCATTAAAGAGGAGATTTGATCAGTCGTCATTTGCAGGTGGCAGGACTTTGTTGTCTCAGGTCTGGGGCAACTTTTACCAGGCTTAACCACACCTGTGGAAGGTTGGAGCCTCACACACTTCTCCAGTGTGACCTCCTGCGAAACCCCTCTCGCCACCCTCACTCAGCGCTTCCTCAACTGAGGCATATACCAGAAGCATGGGAGCCATTTATTTCCTTCCCTTCTGGACATTAGATGAGCTCGAACACCAGCCGCGGCACCAGCAGAACCAGGAACAACAGCAGCAGCAACAGGAGCGCCAGGCTGCTGCTCACCCACCTGAAGCTGCACAGGCTAGAAGGGGCCAACGCTTGGAAGTGGCTTGAGAGCACCTTGCTGCACATCAGGGGGCCATGGGGACCCGTATCTGCACTGGCAGTCCTACTCAGAAGGACTTCCATGAAGGTCTGGTTTCTCTGTTCAATAGACCATCGCTCTTCAAGAGATGTCATTCTATTATGAACACTCACCATGTTTTCCATACCCTGGTGACTTATCTCCTCCATGGAGGTTGCCATCCTTTCCATGGTGATGCTTTCATGCATGACTCCACAAAGGCTCTGCTCATGTTCGCTATGGACTCCTCCATTCGCTCCACACTCACATCGACCCTGGAGACAAAACCTGCCAGAGACTCCTGCATCTGTTCATGGAGTTCCAGCCCCGCTGATCTTATGGATGGACCCAGAGGCAGAGGGTTGACATGCAGCTGAGCTGAGCTGGCAGAGTCCTGCGCCCTCCGACTAGGACTCTCCACTGCTGTCCTTGTCTCCACAACCTGCTGATGCTCACTTGTGAGCAGTGATACACCAGGTGACAACACTACTCTATGTCCCGAAGGCCCCACCGAGGTGTGAGTGTCTGCGCTGGTGCTGGGTGCATTGAATTCTGCTGACGCTGCGCCCACAGAGGTTGCAGATTCTTCTGAGGAGTCTGGAAGCTCAGGCTCTTCCTCCTAGACAGTGGGGACGGGGGCTCTCGATGGTCCTGTGGGGGAGTAAAGGAAAGAGTTAGAGGTGTGAGGTCAAGGTTACATGCACATTGCATATTGCAGATGATCATAGGTCCATCTTTTATAGCTTCAGAATCATTATCAGCGACTCATGCAATGTCAATGAGAGAGATGGAAAACTATTCTGTCACCAGCTTGCTGCGATACACCCGTCTGTCCGTCCCCCACTTGCGCCTCATCCTCCAGTCCTACGATCTCCAGGACCGCCTCCTCCCAGGGCGTGAGGTGGGCTACTGATGGTGGCCCTCCTCCTGTCCTTGCTCGTTCTCTTTTATTGTGAGCTCTCTTTTCCTGTAATGAGGGAGACAAGTGGAGTTTGAGTGAGAATGAAGGAATGAGTGTAGAGAATCCATAGCATAGATGCTTAGAAGGAGACAAAGATGGAGTGAGTTGGCAAGACCAAGGGCCCTCCCTGTGTGTTGTCAGTTGTTTTCATAGCATCAGAGTGATAGGGAGTGTGAGGGCTGCATAGTCGAATAGTTAGGTGAATGTGAGCATAGAGAGAGAGGGAATGGGTAAGGGTGCATGGATGTCAGTGTCAAGTGGGATGTGGAGGAAGAGATTGCTAAAGCTGAGTGCTGGTGAGGAGAGGCAATGGAGATCAGATTGAGAGTGATGGGAACTTCATTATCACTTTTCCAGTGTGCTGAAGGTCATGAAATCTCTTCCTGCACTGTACCCAGGTTCTGCGGGTAGCCGATAAGGAGTTGACATCCTCTGCCACTTGCAGCCACGCAGCCTTTGTCTGCTGGGGAGGTATCTTCCTCCCTGATGAAGGGAAGGGCACCTCCTTGTGAGCTCTTGCTCCCTCCACTAAAGCCTGCAGGGCAACGTCGTCAAAACGGGGTGCAGACCTCGGTCTTTCTCTTGCCATTCTGCTTCCAGCTCAGTGCATCAGCAAATGCCAAAAGGTTGGCAGCCTGCAGAAGAAGCAAGGCTTGTTGCAGACTCTAAATGCAACAGCAATATGACGACATATTATGCAACTTTCTGACTAGAAATACTCATTTGCCAAGGGTTCCCACATGTTGGAAATCAATTGGCCAATTGAGTTAAAATTGCATCAATCTCACACACCCATTTAGATTCGTGTGGGAAACACCAAATTCGGGGAACCCGACAATTCCCCGCACCTGAGTTAAAATCGACCCCCAGGTGTGAGGACCTCATGGATTTCTGTCTCCAAGATCCTTGCAGCTGCCTTCACTTCTCCCTCCCTTTTCCTTTACCCCCCCAGGCTATGTGCCACCTCCTAGTTTTTTCCAACCACTCTAGCTCTGAAGCTCTTATTTCTCTACAAGTTATCCACCATCTTCCACCGACACTCTCCAAGGTCGTCTCATGTATGAGACCCACCACCTGCTCCTTGGATCCCCTTTCCACTCACCCCCTGACCACCAGCTCCCCTCTGACCGCCATGTTAGCAGACATTGTTAACGGCTTCCATTCTCTGCCCCTCAACACTGCTTTTATAACTCCCCTCCAAAAAAATTGTCGACTCTTCCCTTCTTGACAATTATCTCCAATCTCCCTTTCCTCTCTAAGGGAATTCAACATGTCCTTGTCTCCCAACTCTGTGTCCATCTCATTCAGCTTCTGCCCTTGTCAAAGCACTGAAATGGCCCTTACCAATGTCACAATCTACACCTTTTGTGATTTGACTGCTGCAATTCATCATGTTGTTTTTATATCTTCATACACTTCCCTTGGAGAATAGTGTGAAGTAGTGAAAGGATTCCCTGTCTGACAGGCCACAACATGGATACTCCTTCCATGGCCATAACCATCTTTACAGCCGCCTATAGTGTGGGCAGTTCTATACGACAGGAGTCTTTCATGGGCACTCCCAACCCATATGATGAGGGGAACCCAGACCCAGCAGAGAATCCTGCTGGATTTCAATCCATAATTCAGTGCTGGAGCTCCAGGCTCCATGACTGTCTGGAGCAGGGTTTGAACCCTGCAACTTTTTACTCAGAGGTCGAAAGGCTACCACTAAGCCAAAGGCTCATTTCTATCTATCATGTTTTAATATTTTATTGCCCGCAATCATTGCATAGAAATGTTTTTTTTTCAATAAGTTAAAATAATAATACTGCTAACTTTACATTGATTTGCATTAATATATAATGATCATGTAATTTTATGGCAATCAAATTCATATTATATATTTTAAACTTGCAATAATTGTACCAAGTAGCTAAATGTATTATTATTTCAAGGTGCAATTTGTGGAAATTGCTTCCTATGATGACTGAAGAGAATGTTTGCTGTCTGTATACAGGAATTAATAATGCAAAACAAATGTTTGAGCTACTATTGATCTGAGAGTGTGTAGCACTGTATAATAGGTTTATCTAACTATGTATGCATTGTAAACGCACAGTATAATGTGTATCATAAAACAATACTAACCAGCTTCATTAATTTAAGCATGTTTCCCCCACAATTTTTATTTTATGTATTAATGCCTGATAAGCAATCTCTGCTTTCTTTTCTGTCAAAAAAAAACTACAATCACAGGTTTTGTCTATTTAAGCTGTTCATAATAGAACATGTAGGCCGCGAAATTCAGAGTTCTAGCACCAGCCATTAAGGCCGGTTTTGCTGAAAAAATGGCAGCCGGCTTGCTTGTGACTGCTTCTGGCACTGAGCGCCACCACCGCCGCCATTTTGAGGAGGTCGGTAGCGCTGCCGCTGCCTGTGCTCAGTGCCCACATGTAAATATGTAGATCGTGACGTTAATGGGCATGGAACATCTGAGTTGACGCACGAGTGTGATTTTAGACGTTGTCGTTCTGGATACCATCTCTCCAAACCACACATGGCAGCACGTGCGTGCAGCAGTGCTACAGAGAGGCTGCCAGCAGTTCATGACGGG
This sequence comes from Somniosus microcephalus, assembly GCF_052327205.1. Taxonomy (NCBI): domain Eukaryota; kingdom Metazoa; phylum Chordata; class Chondrichthyes; order Squaliformes; family Somniosidae; genus Somniosus; species Somniosus microcephalus. The sequence continues at coordinate 114,991,799 of NC_140988.1, read as the reverse complement.
ACACACATATCTTTCAGGTAAGTTTAGATTTTAGCTTTTGGTCTGGATCTTTTACATTTTATTGGAGTAGTGCCTTGGTGCAATACATTTAAAAAGTTAAAGTGTGTAGGGAGTGCAGGGAGTGCAGCTAGATGCTTGCAATGCTTTGGATGTTAAAGGATGTCTTCTGAGAACACCACTTGCTCACAGTCCGGGGGCTCTAGTTGCAGTCCCCCCTTGGGCTGCAACATCACAAGGAGATGGAGCAGAGGCAGCAAAGGGGACAAGCTGCTCGCACAGGGAAGAGGAGGAAGCAGAAGAGGAAGAAGCAGAAGAGAAGGAAGTGGAAGGAAGGAAGCAACCCAGATAGCTCCTTTCTGGCTGGGATATCCAGGATGGAATTGTCCACCTGCAGTCCCAGTAACCACAACCCCAATTCCCCTTTCAACATTTTCCCCACACCTTCCCTTCCCTCTGTTACTGACCATCACAGTGAACTCTTGGCCACAATACTGAAATAAAAGCCACCTCAAAACAAATTTTCCAATCCAACTTTATCCACATATGCATCCAATATTACATCAACAAATCAACTAACCACCTGTGTGCATTCCCTTACTGAGTGTCTTGCGTGTGTCTTTGCCTATCCTAGTGATGTCACACAGTGCTACCCCAGTTACTGCAGCATGGCTGGTGGAAGGCTGCTGACTTTCAGTAGGGGAGACTGCAGATGGCCCTGCAGGATGGCCTCGAGGAGCTGGTAGCTGAGAGTGTGAAATTGAGTGAAAGTGTTTCTTCTTCTTCTTCTTCACTCTCCTCTCCATCTTCTTGGTGAACCACTGGCTGGGCAGGCTGGATTTCTTGGGTGTCTGAAATGCGGAAGGCACAAGGGTAGGGTTGTGGTGAGAGGAGGCCGGTAAAGCAAGAGGTGCGTGCTTCTTGTAGATCAGAAGAGATTGTGGGATGAGGGGGAAGTGGGATGTGAGAAGGAGGATAACATATGAGGATAGCAGCACCTTGTATTTTTCCAGCCCCGCCACTGGCCAAGGATTCAGCCATGCCCCTGCCAAGAATGGCCTGCATCGTCTCCTCCAAGGGGTTGAGGTGAAACTAGGAATGCGACGTGTGCCTTGTGTTTGATAGAGATTGTTGGTAGGTGAGTGATGGGGATGAGTCTCGCATTGAGCAGTGTGTGAGGCTCGTGGTACAGTTGGTCGGAGACAGCTTTTGAAGATGCATTCACTGACCTTGACCACTCATCTGAGGTCAGGAAAATTCTTTGGGCACTGGAGCCAGGTCCCGGGGGGTAACACTGCTGGCAGTGACTGCCTCAGCGATCTGGTCCCACATCCTTCTTTCTGGATGGCCACCTGGTCCCCCGTGGTAGAGGACCTCTATTCCAGTGTTGACCCCCTGCACAAAGCTGGAGTGCTACGTGAGAGACCCTGGGGGCCATTTGTGTCTGCGCTGAAGCACTTTTCTCAATTTTTATGCGCAGAAGGAAGTTCAGCTTTAAGAGCTGCAGACTACCTAGTCTTGAATTTTTTTTTCAGAAGGCAGTACAGCTTTAAGGGCTAGAGACTGCCTTGAAAACGAACAGCCTAGCTTTAAGGAAAGGCAGCCTCACTCCAGCGATGCTAACTTGGGCCCCCTGCTGAGCGCACATACAGTGGGCTTTATCTTACTGATGGGAGGCGGACAACTCCAGTGCAGTGGGATTCAGCCCATCCCAGAAATGTACCCCTAACCCCAGCTGTCAATTGTACGAGGGTGCAGGGCTGCTCGGCTTCCAGTGGGGAGTCAGGCCAAACTTGCTGCAGCGGGCCTCAGGGGCTTACTGCTGTGGGAAGAAGAGGCAGCCTCAGCTTACAGGCTTTTAAAACCTGCGCACGGCAATGCTCTTTGAGTGAGTGCACAGGCACCTCTCCAGGAAAAAGCATCAGTCTCCCTCAGCTGACATTTGAATGCTGGATGCTGGGGTCTAACACGCAAACCAGGTCATCTGCATCAAATTTGTATACTTCAGTCCACCTATGGGTGAGCATACTCTGGTTTGACAGGACCAACCCCTGGAAAATGGTGGGAAGGCTGGAACTTCCCAGCAGGTGGGAAGGCTGAGCTATCTGCCCTTATCCACCCCAAACCTAACAAAAAATTGGATGGGGGAAAGGGGTCAGAAATGCTAGGCCAGCATTTGTCAATGGTGTCAGACGTGCCTGAAATAAATCTTTGAGAATTTAATATTTGTTTTCCATCAGTCTTTTGAAAAAAGCAGAGAAGCTCTCAAATCTTCACAAGATGAGGGGACACGCCCATCTCCTCTTCTGTGCACATGTTGCATGCTGGGAAATCCTGAACATTACACACACTCAGAATGCAGATGTGGTTGAAAGCTCTTCCAAATTGCTGTGAGGTAAAGCCACCCAAGTTGGACAGGCAGATTTCAGATAGGCAATCAGATAGCACAGCAACGGTTGTGGAATCAAGGGTGGTGCTGGAGAGGTAACGTTGGGTACTGTCAGCAATCATATGAAATGCAAACTGTAATAGAAAGGAAGTAAAAGAAAGTTAGAAGAGGCAGAAGATAAAATCAACAAGTGTAAAGGAGTGAATTATAGGAATTTTCTAAAATATGTTGTCTGACAGGAAAAAATGATTAACTGACAAGACTATTCACATCAAAAGTTTCTTGATACGAAAATTGTTCGGTGAACTGTGGAGACAAAAATGACATCTAAAGAAGATAACACAGCTAAGAAAAGAGAAAGCCTGGAGTACAACACATTACTTACAGAATCGACTTCAGGACCACTCTGTAAATGGATGAGATTGTCCATGAAAAAGACAGGGCACATCAGACACGGCAGCTAAGGGTTCCCCTCCTCCACCTTGAGACAAGAGTGGACAGTAATCTACTGAAGCATCACGACAGTGAAAATCTATCTAATGTTGTGTGCTAGTATCCTTGGACCAGACTATTCATTTTGCAGATTAGATTGGCTACCTCACCAATGTATTTACAACATGGGGCCTGCCACTTTCCACTGTATTCCATACAGCTCAGGGATGTCAACAGTAAGAGGTGCTGACAGAGATGCCAAGGCGTCTTCGGCAATATTTCCTAAACCCACAACCTCCACCACCCAGAAAGACAAGGGCAGCAGGCGCATGGGAACACCATCACCTGCAAGTTCCCCTCCAACTCACACACCATCCTGACTTGGACATATATCGCTGTTCCTTCATCGTCGCTGGGTAAACAGCCTGGAACTCCCTACCTAATAGCACTGTGGGAGTACCCTCACCACACAGCCGGCAGCAGTTCAAGAAGAAGGCCCACCACTACCTTAGCAGGGCAACTAGGGATGGGTAATAAATGCCAGCCTTGCCAGCGATACCCACATCCCAGAAATTAGTTTTTTAAAAAGCATTGGGAACATCAGCTCCTCAAAAGTTATTAATGGGGTAGCAATACACTCCCAATCCGCAAGAAGCTGAACCCAACCAGCAGTATCCTTTGTCTCCAATAGGCAACAAAGTGGAGACCTAGAGAACAGCAGTGTTGAAGAAAGCAGGACTGTTCGGGATTGCTTTGCAGACATGACTTATTTGCAACACTACCTCTCAACCTATGTGGTCCAACCCATCCCACCAGCTTCTGAAAATGAATGAAGCAAGAAATAGTTATACATCACTCTAAAAGTCATTCTTTAGCTGTCAGTGTGTACAGAGATTTATGGCCAGGACCAGGACCTGGCCTAAATCTTTAGACTTGGTGTAATAATATCACATTTATATGTGTTTAAACCTTTCCATTACACTTGATTTGGAGGGTTATTTTATTTAAAATGCCGAGTATACTTCATTTACTGCTTATCACAAGAGGCTGTTAATTACAAAATAAAAAATCAGCAGCTCATTAAATATTAGCGAATCAGATTTAAAGCAAAGGACTTTTAACAGGAATAGACTGTAGTACGGTGCTGTGCCTTTACTGCAGAGACTGTGCAGACTTTTGGACTTCTGGTCACTGTCACAGTCCACATTCAGAGAGTGATTCAGACTCCAAATCCTTTTCTGCAGAGGGTTGTAGTGCACTCACTTTAAATTTATTGGATTCAAATTTCACGCAATCTGGGACCAGCAGAGATTGATGGGGTGGCTCTCTGGACCACAGGAAATCTGAATTTGTTGATTTAACTATAAGAAACATGGGCTCCTCTATCAAATTAAGAGCAAAGAGTTGAAATAAATGGGTATTTTCCGAGTGGCAGGCAGTGACTAGTGGGGTGCCGCAGGGATCGGTGCTAGGACCCCAGCTATTCACAATATATATAAATGATCTAGACGAGAGAACTAGATGTAATGGCCCAGTAATTCCGGGCACAACGCGTGAGTACGAACGGGGTACTCACGCGTGTGCCCGGAGGAATTGCCGGTTTTCAGCATTCACAGCGCATGCGCTGAAAACCGGCATTTCCTGTCCTCTGACCCAAGGGGTTAAGAGGCAGAGTGCGTGCGACTGCACAGGCAGCGCGTGCGCAGTGAAATTCCTTTTTTTTTCAGAGTTGCGCGTGTGTAAAGGCCTCCGGTCTTTACGCATTGAAAAACCACACGTAAGTACTTAGTTTTTCAGGTAAGTGGGCTTTTAGTACAATTGAGAATTTTTTTTTCCACAGGTTTGTTATTTTTAAAGAATTTACAGTAAGGTAAGTTTAGTTTTAGCTCTGATTTTTTATATAATTTTTTTTTTCAAATTTTAAAATTATTGTTTAAAATAGTTTTTCAGAGTTCTTTATTGTTCATTTAAGTAGTGCAATTTTTTTAAATTTTCTTTCAGGTTTAAGTAGTGTTTTGGGGCCAGGAGTTTTCATGAGTTTGACAGCTCTTACTGTCAAACTCATGAATGAGTTTCCCCTCCCCTGATTGGCTGCACAGTGCTCACCTGATCCCAGCCGGCACATCGCACTAACTACGCCGCTGGATCAGGTAAGCACATCGTGCCGACATTGGAACCGGGCCAGTGACAGGAAATGCAGCAGGCCCAGGCTTCAGATGTCGGCGCGCAGGGTGAGTGCACATCGGGGGCTTGCGCGCGCGGCAAGCTCCCGATCCTAATTTCAGGGCCATTATCTCCAAGTTTGCAGACGACACAAAGCTGGGTGGGCGTGTGTGCTGTGAGGAAGATGCAGAGAAACTCCAGTATGATTTGGACTGGTTGGGTGATTCGGCAGATGCATGGCAAATGCAGTATAATGTGGATAAATGCGAAGTTATCCACTTCGGTGCAAAAACAGGAAGACAGATTATTATCTGAACGGCAATAGGTTGGGAAAAGGGGAAGTGCAACGAGACCTGGGTGTCCTTGTGCACCAGTCACTGAAGGTAAGCATGCAGGTGCAGCAGGCAGTTAAGAAGGCAAATGGTATGTTGGCCTTCATAGCGAGAGGATTCGAGTACAGAAGCAAGGATGTCTTGCTGCAGTTGTACAGGGCCTTGGTGAGGCCACACCTTGAGTATTGTGTGCAGTTTTGGTCACCTTATCTGAGGAAGGGTGTTCTTGCCATGGAGAGAGTACAGTGAAGATTCACCAGGCTGATACCTGGGATGGCAGGAATGACGTATGAGGAGAGATTGGGTCGAATAGGCTTATATTCGCTAGAGTTTAGAAGAATGAGAGGGGATCTCATTGAAACTTATAAAATTCTAACAGGACTAGACAGGCTACTTGCAGGAAGGATGTTCCTGATGGCGGGGGAGTCCAGAACCAGGGGTCACAGTCTAAGGATAAGGGGTAAGCCATTTAGGACTGAGATGAGGAGGAATTTCTTCACCCAGAGAGTGGTGAACCTGTGGAATTCTCTACCACACAAGGCAGTTGAGGCCAATTCATTAAATATATTCAAGAAGGAGTTAGATATATTTCTTAAGGCTAAAGGGATCAAGGGATATGGGGAGAAAGCAGGGACAGGGTACTGAATTTGGATGATCAGCCATGATCTCATTAAATGGCAGAACAGGCTCAAGGGGCCGAATGGCCTACTCCTGTTTCTATCTTTTATGTTTCTATGTTAATTTGTAATTCTGAGTGGCCTGATTACGTTCTGTGCAATGGGACTTAGTATAGGTTTCTGAGACTGCGTTGTCTAAGGACGAGTGCTGTGAGGCTGAGGCCGTGCTCTTTGTGCAGGCACTATCAGAATTCACTGACTGATTTTCTTGCTGTTCAATGCTGGTTTATACCATCTCACTGCAGGTGCAGTAAGCCAATGTGGGTTACAACAACTAGGGGATGAAATTCGCCTCGGGCCATAGCGCAAAATGGGTGATAGTGTAGGGGGCATCTTTTACCTGGTTTACGGTAATTTACCTGGTCAAGCAGCCTTTTGTTTCACAGACTGAGACCAAAACCAATCAACGGTTTCGAATCGCTAAACCCACCCTTCCAGTTCTGACTGGAGGAACTTATAATTAATGATATTAAAATCAGACAAATGATCTGGATGTGAGAAAGTCAAATTTTATTAAAACTAAGAAACTACACCACACGATTTTATTACAACAGTTAAAATTGCTTAACAGGGGAAGGCAGACGGCAAAAATGAGGGATAAATGGCTACAATGTTAACCTTACAATCTTAGAACATTTCCCTTAAAGTACCAACCCTTTACTTCTCACTAGGTTGCCTTGTTGAGGAGTCAGAAACCTGCTCACCTGTGGTCCAAAGAGTAAGAGAGAGAAGAGCTCACCTGCAGTCCAAGGAATAAGAGAGAGATATATGCTTCTGAGAAGCTATCTTTATATCCTGGGAGCTCCTGCTGTTTTGGCGCTGAAAAGGTCTGTGTGCAAATTCGCGCTGAAAAGTTTGAATACACAAGAGAAAGGCCATGATTGGCTGATTCAAATGGGCTATTTCCCAGTGGCCAAACTGTTCCCATTGTCTGGAATGGGTTTCAAATAAAGCTTGGGGTGGTTTGAATGTGTCTTCATTCTGGGGCCGAAACATTCCTGCCCACATCCGGAGTTTTCTGGGCTAACAAAAGGGATCCAACTGCCCTATTGTCTGGGATGGGTGATTCAAAGCCATTCAGTTTAAACTGTTCCCTTCCTCAGTTTGAGTGTTTTTTTCAAAAGTCTTTGCTGAGCCTTCGAATCATCTCCATTCACCCTGATGGGTTTTGAATGGGGTTGGATTACTATGTAAACAGAAACCGATTCTCTTGTGGTCACTCGAAACAGCAGCCTAAGTGGATAATCCTTTATGTCAACAAGGCAGCAGGTTCAGTAAACAAACATCGATTGTCAGCAGGGAGTGGAAACTCCCCTTTTTGATTGACAGAACTTGACTGCCATTGCTTGATCCTTCCCTTTTCACAGACATATACGCGTTTGTCCTTGGCCATGCTTACTGATGGCAAATTTTATCCCTTTGCAATTTACACAGTTCAAAACTCAAGAGTACATTATTTTAAATAAAATGTGCTGTCTTAAATTGTGCGAATTTTTCCATGAAGTTCCTCGATTCCGGTGTTGTCCACGTGCTGCCCAACTCAACACAGCCCCCCTGCGATTCTGGGTATGTTTAAAACATTGTCCAACCCAGAGGCAATTTCCACGATGTAGATTAATATTTCCCGATCTTCGGGGACTGAGGGGATTTTTGCGAACCCCTACATTATTCCCTTTGGATACTTCCAACTTGCTTGTAGTATCCACTTGAAGAAAGTGAGCAAAATTTTCTGACCCCCGACAAACAACCATCCCCTGTATTTACCTATAGCTACCTGTCACTGATCCCCCGACCCGTCTATTCCCCTTAAATCTGAGATAAACCATGGTACAGTAGGCATCTACAGATACATCAACTACAAAATGTTACAACAAGTGGTCTCATACCCCTGCACCACTTGTTACATTATAACATATTACAAAATGTTGCAATCTTGGTTATACAATGTAATCAAAATGATTCCAAGCACAGAGAGGGTCCTACGCCTCTGCACCACTTGGAACTGTAAAACAAAATACAAAAATCTCCATTAAACATTTGAAACAAAATGCTGAAATAAACCCCGACCATCACGTGCCAATGATGGGTCGCGAAATTCAGGTGGTATTGCTCCTCCCACCCGGGCAGTAAATGTTCAAGGGGTTTTAGATCGCAGAGTTTTCTCCCTCTAGAGGCCTCTCTCTCTTGCACAGTAAAACCGTGAGTGGTTCGACCCACTCGCCCCTTAGATTCTGGACTTTGGGGCAGGAACTACAATGTAGAGAAAACTCTTATCGACCAAGTTTGATGAAACGAAATGGAATTTTATTGCATAATGTAAAACAAATCAAATGCAAGCAAATAAGAGGGTACATGGGAGGGGAATAACACAAACAAATCATAATGACACAGTACTAACTAAGGCAAATACAGGCATATTATACTCTACAAAGATCATCATGAAATGGGGAAAACATAGGAACATCGAGGGGCAACAACTCATGTTAATTATACCCTTAAATGTCCACCCCCTTAAACCTATCTAGATCTGATTATGAAGGGCCAGAAACATGCTCACCAATCCAACTAGGAAGTATAAGGTCTTAAAACAGGTCTGCGTTTGATCCTTTCAGGCGTCCCGTCTCCACGTGGTTGGTGGAGCCCCAGCGAGCTGCGCCACACCTCTCTCCTGAGGTGGGGGTCGGGGACGGCTGGACACCGGCTGGTCTGGATGTCGGCGGGGTCGGGGATCATCTGCTCGACCCCGGTCAGAGGAGCCTCGGGCTGGCCCCCATCGTTTCTTCTGTAGTTTTTTATTGTCTCTTCTCCCGAGCCGGAGTGGGTCGATGGCCTCCCGTTTCATCAACGGCCCGGGGTTGGTCGATGATCTCCCGATGCTTTACCCCGGGGCGGGACGCCGACTCGAACCGTCTTCTTCTCCTTCTTCTAGCGATGACGCCACCGATACGATGGTAGCACCATGATGACCGCTTTTCTTTCTACCCCTGGGTTCCCAGATATACTTCTCATCAGAAGCCCTTATCTCGCGCCAAATCAGGTTAGTCTTTTGTTTTAATTTTGGCGGGCTGGGAGCACAACGGGGTAGTTATTATATTTTAAACTGTTCTTGGATGGCCGGTAATGGGCCATCTCTGGTCTGGAATGAACTTAATCGTTTTTAATGTCCTGGTGATGTCCTTAACGGGTCCTTGATGCTCTTCTCATGAATATGAAACTGTTCCCTTTTGTCTGGGTAAACATTCAGATGGCCTTTATTTACAGGCCGATCTTGACTGGATCTGCATCCAAACTATATGTATATGTGGGTGTCTGGTTTCCTTCTCTCAGAAACGGCTTCCAGAACTTACTGTGGGCTGAATCCACATAGCTGTCTGAGGACTGCAGGAACCATTTTAAAGTGTCCCAATAAGTTGGTCACGGGGTCTGGTGGCCATTTTGAATGCCCCCTTTTTCCTAGGCTTCTTTTAAAACAGTCTTTAAAATCATGGCCTCTTCTGCCATTCGACCCTATATAATATAAAGTTAAATTTTGCGAATCCTACAACATACAGAATGGATTTTACAGAACAGTCTGATCCGCCAGCCCCGAGCTGTTCCCTTGTCCCTTTGTGGAGGTGGGGTACCCCTCACGTTTCGCAGACCGAGACCGGGGAGTATGGGATCGCGACTCCCAGTCCCTCCCCCTCCCGTCTTCCCTCGACTGGCTGCAGAAAATGATGGGTGCCTGTGTGGCGGCTCTCACTGGCCCCACACTCAAACTTGGATCCCAGATCCGGCCACCCACTCATCCTCCCCAGCCACACTTACACTCTAACTTTGCCCGTGGGCCCCCGGGTGAGTTCATCCCTTCCCCGAACGCACCCACGTGACTCTTGGGTCTCCCCCTCCCCTTTACAATCTTTCCCGGGCTATCACCACCCACTCCCGGGGAACGCGTCCCTATCTGACAAGGTGCCCGCGCTTCCCCACCATGACTCCTCAATAGCGAGGTCTCCCGCAAGTGAAATTTGGTCAGGGTAGTGCTGGGTTGGGGCCGTGTCCCACCCAGCTTGGGCCATCTCTTCCATGTAGGATGAGTAGGCAGGTTCCCCCGGACTCTGTCCGGTTTCTCCCAAAGGTCGCTGCGGGGTCTCCTCCTGGATTTGTCCAGTGGCGAGGTGATCCATAACATTCTGTATATCTTCATTCGATGCCCAGCTTGGACTGCGTGAACAGGGCTGCTCCTTTGTCCACTCTCCTGCAAAAAAACTTAAAAGGGCATGCAGCCAGGTCTCTCACTGACCTGCTGCCTTAGGTGGAGACATGGTCGGGTCCCTCGACCTCGGACCAAAATACAAACATTTGGCACACTTATAAACTTAAACTTTAAACTTCTAGTTACATTCTAAACTTAAAATTCATACAACCTTTACAAAAAGCTATAAACATTGGTTACTTAACACAAAGCTATAATACAAATGCTGCCCATCTCCGGGCGGCCAGGCTAATCTCTGGTGTCACTGTCGCAGATTACTGCTGCCTGCAGCGAAGCTGGACTGCCTCCTGCTTCTGGTCCCTCGCAGATTATGGCTGCTGATTGGGGACCTCTGCCCTTTGGCTTCTCCCTGGTTCGGGAGGCCGCCCTACTCCACTGTAAAGTGGGTGACCATGCTTTCTTGGGCTGGGGCAGCTGAAGAGACCTTCTGAGGGGCATCTCTGTGGGGGAAACTTTGGCTGATAGGCCCTGAGCCTGGGTCACAGCCCTAGCTGGTTGGGAACCTTCTCCCCCTGATGCAAACAGCCTGCACTGTATAATATACCTGGCAGCCTGCCGGTACTCCGGGTTTGTCTCCTTTTCCCTACCCACTCCTGTACTGGGGGCAGGTATCCCCTCACCACCCGCTGCTGATGGCTGAAAATCTTCCTCCCCAGGTCCAAAACCTAGTACCAGCTCCTCCCATATGTCCCCTGCAAGAGGAATTGTTATCCCTTCCTCCTCAGAGTCCCACACCATGGGGGGAACCACTCTAGAAACGGGCTGGGAAGCTTGTCCCTTTAAACAGGCGACTGCGCCTGCGTGAACCTCCTCCCCAGAGTCCCATGGCAGAGGCTGTGAAGCCTCTGTCTTCAAACAGGCAACTGCGCCTGCGGGAGAAAACTGAAAAAGAGCCACTGTGGTCCCGCAGGTAACTACGCCTGCGCAAACAATCTCTTCACAGGGCTGGGGAACCACTATACTATCACAGGCAACCGCGCCTGCGTGTTCGATTTCGCTGATAAGGGTAGGAAGAACCGCTGGGTCTTCTAAGCAGGCTACTGCGCCTGCGCGAACAAGCTCTTCAAAGGGCTGGGGCATGGGCTGGGGAACTGCGCCTGCACGAACCTGGTGTTGGGAAACCTCTCCCCTCAGGCGCGCGACTGCACCTGCGTGAACCTGTTCAAAAGACTGGGGAATTCCTGCCTCCAGACCAGCGACTGCTCATGCGCGGGCAGTCTCTTCTGTGAATGAACTCGCAGCAGCCTGCAGATTTCTACTCTCAGGCTGCTGTTTCTCTGTTTCTGAACTAGATAACTGGTTCAAATTTAAACTTTGGCCAAAACTTAGGTCCCACTGGGGCGGGGAGGTGTCCCAATTGGTGGGCCGGACAACTTTTCCCTTGGAACAAGCCACAGTGCCTGTCTTTACAGCCTGTGAACTTGAACTTGTATGGTCAGATTTATACAATTTTCCTGATTTTCCCTGTGTCCCATCCCTGCCTGTAATCGCTGCCACTGGCCCAGACTCATATGGGTCCCAGAAAGTGCCTGCATGTGCACCCTCCTTGGCCAACATATCGGCCAGTCATTATGGGGAGGCAGAGGTGGGCAAGGGGGCTGCAGCACCACTGATGGCTGCTACCTTTCCCTGATTGGCCCTGAGGAAAGATTTTATCGACTCCATGACGGACTCGACTGTATCGGGAGGAGTTTCTGTCTCTGCCTTCTGAGTTGGGGCTACGGGGGTCCTGGCTTTATCATCTCTCCCAGGCTTTTTACAATCCCTGTGTCAGTGGCCATCATCCCCGTACCTCTAACAAGTGACCTTGTTCTGGGAGGGATGGCTCCCCTCCTGGTGCCACTCTTTCTTGTATTGAGCCCCAGGTTTAACCTCGTGGACCTTACCCTTTTGCTGGGGGGTCCCACTATTCCTACCGTTCCTATATGCTACCGTGAGCTGCCGGATTACAGTCTCTTCGGTTGCTAGGGGGTCTCGGTGGTCAAACCAGGCATCAGCCTTTGCTTTTATCTGGGGCAGGCAATTGGACACCAGGCAATGAAGCCTTGGGTCCGCTGCTGCTGGTTCAGTTGTGCCCTATTTTGTCCCCCTGTACACGTGCTGTTGTAGACTGGCCACAGCCTGTCTGCAAATGCCTGTGGGGTCTCCCCTTCCTTCTGCAGTGTTTTCCCTATGCGATCGAACGGATTGCCGTCGTTCGCACCCATGGTTTCCAGTATTTCCTCCTTTAGGTCCTCAAAACCCTTCTGCCCTCTCTTAGCCGCATCTGAAAGGGTCTGATAGAGCGTACTATCTACAGAGAAAAGCAACATTTTGGCTTTCTCTTCGTCATCACAGCCATTAACACAGGCTGCCTGTTCTATCCCTTGGAAGTGCACTGAGGGGTCTCCCTTTTCGGAGAGCAGGGAAATATGTTTCACCAGGCTTCTGAGCTGTGGGGTCTCATAGGGTACCAAATACGTATGCTGAACAGCCCCTGGGTCATTGTCGTTCACGGGCGGACCGTACCTCCGTTGTCGGAGGAGGTACACTGGTCCTGGTCCCCGCCTGCCTAGCGGGACCTGCTGGCGTTCTCCTACCACCCCATTGTCCACCCCTTCTTGCTGCCAGAGCTCCTCAAAACTCAGAGCTGTGGGCTGCTATCTTGGGATCTCTAATTCCCTAGTCAACCTTTCCCTGGATGTTGCCTGTGGGGCTGTTTTGCTTAGGTTGCCAGTAAAATCCGGCTGATCAGACAAATCATCCCCTTTGCTCCTTTTAAAGCCATGTTAAGGCTTTCTATCTCTGCCCTACAGGGGCCATGATCGGCTTCCTCAAACCTTTGGTCACAGGCCAGCTTATAAGCTGCCTTTACCTCCCTAACCTTCCCCTCCTGCTCTGTTACTTCTGAGGTGAGGCGGGCATTCTCTTCCCGCAGTCTCATCTCATTACTCCTTGCTTCTGTAAACTGGCACTTTAGGAACTCTATCTTGTGCCTTGCGTGGCTTTTGCCCTCGCTAGCTTCTTGGGTGAGGTGTGCGTTTTCCTCCTGTAGCCTCATCTCACTGTCCCTAGCCTCTGTGACTTCCTGCACAAGGCGCTCTATCTCTGCCTGGCATTTTGTGACCTCTAGTGTGAGGCGTGCATTTTCTTCCCGCACCCTCATCCCACTATCTCTGGCCTCATTCACCTCTCTTATGAGGTGTTCTACCTCCGCCTGGCATTTTTCAAACTCGGACTCCCGATTCTTGGCCTCTGTAACCTCCTCCCGCACCCTCATCTCACCCTTCTTAACCCAGCCACCTATACCATAATAGGTCAGCTTACATGCTGCCGCTAACTTCTGCAGGGCTACCCACAGACTGAAAGCAAGAAAAGCAATAGCTGATGCTTTCTCCAGATCCAGACCACTTATCATGTCAAAAACTGCCTCCAGTCCTGCCACGGTCGCCAATTTGTAGGGGGGCATCCTTTACCTGGTTTACGGTAATTTACCTTCCTTTACCTGGTTTACGGTAATTTACCTGGTCAAGCAGCCTTTTTGTTTCACAGACTGAGACCAAAACCAATCAGCGGTTTCGAATCGCTAAACCCACCCTTCCAGTTCTGACTGGAGGAACTTATAATTAATGATATTAAAATCAGACAAATTATCTGGATGTGAGAAAGTCAAATTTTATTAAAACTAAGAAACTAAACCACACGATTTTAGTACAACAGTTAAAATTGCTTAACGAGGCAGGCAGACGGCAAAAACGAGGGATAAATGGCTACAATGTTAACCTTACAATCTTAGAACATTTCCCTTAAATTACCAACCCTTTACTTCTCACTAGGTTGCCTTGTTGAGGAGTCAGAAACCTGCTCACCTGTGGTCCAAAGAGTAAGAGAGAGAAGAGCTCACCTGCAGTCCAAGGAATAAGAGAGAGATATATGCTTCTGAGAAGCTATCTCTATATCCTGGGAGCTCCTGCTGTTTTGGCGCTGAAAAGGTCTGTGTGCAAATTCGCGCCGAAAAGTTTGAATACACAAGAGAAAGGCCATGATTGGCTGACTCAAATGGGCTATTTCCCAGTGGCCAAACTGCTCTCATTGTCTGGAATGGGTTTTGAATAAATCTTGGGGTGGTTTGAATGTGTCTTCATTCTGAGGCCGAAATGTTCCCTCCCACATCCAGAGTTTTCTGGGCTAACAAAAGGGATTCAACTGCCCTATTGTCTGGGATGGGTGATTCAAACCCATTCAGTTTAAACTGTTCCCTTCCTCAGTTTGAGTGTCTTTTTCAAAAGTCTGTGCTGAGCCTTCGAACCATCTCCATTCAACCTGATGGGTTTTGAATGGGGTTGGATTACTATGTAAACAGAAACCGATTCTCTTGTGGTCACTCGAAACCGCAGCCGAAGTGAATAATCCTTTATGTCAACAAGGCAGCAGTTTCAAACAAACATCAATTGTCAGCAGGGAGGGGAAACTCCCCTTTTTGATTGACAGAATTTGACTGCCATTGCTTGATCCTCCCCTTGTCCTTGGCCATGCTTACAGACGGCAATTTTTATCCCTTTGCAATTTACGCAGTTCAAAACTCAAGAGTACATTTAAAAAAAATAAAATGTGCTGTCTTAAAGTGTGCAAATTTTTCCACGAAGTTCCTCGATTCCGGTGTTGTCCATGTGCTGCCCAACTCAACGCAGCCCCCCTGCGATTCTGGGTATGTTTAAAACATTGTCCAACCCAGAGGCAATTTCCACGATGTAGATTAATATTTCCCGATCTTCGGGGACTGAGGGGATTTTTGCAAACCCCTACAATAGCAAATCCTCAGCCCGTTTTACACTCCACCTGATTTTCTTTTCTATTGAAGTCAAATTAACACTCATGAGAAATATTCTGACTAAACCTAGCACCTGTTCCACTGAGCCATGACTAACAACAGGTGCCTCTGGAGTTGCCATGCACTTTATAGGCTGCAATGCAGATAACCTTTCCTCCACACCTGAAGAGATGCAATATTGGGTGCCTCGATTATCTTAGTCAGACCTTGTGGGGTATTTTGTAGACAGATGCTGTGAAATAAGAATTCCTAGCCGAGGAAGGAACCCTGTTGGTCTTTCAGGCAGCAAAATGCCTGCTATTTCTCTGCCACCACCACTTGCTCTTCCTCACCAGTGCACTGTGATTCATCCCATGTTATCTCCTCAAGCTCGCTGTCTACATCCTCTGAGGCGTGTTTAGCTATGCTGCCGTTTTCCAGACTGCAAACATAAAAGAGGAGCTTCTGTCAATATGCTGCAACAAAATGCACCTTCAAATAGTGCTGGCATTGCAATACACTGTGGGAGTCATTTTAACTTTACCCACCCAGCGGGAAACTGATGGGGTCACATCGCC
The DNA here is from genome assembly GCF_052327205.1 of Somniosus microcephalus. Lineage (NCBI taxonomy): Eukaryota > Metazoa > Chordata > Chondrichthyes > Squaliformes > Somniosidae > Somniosus > Somniosus microcephalus. The sequence goes on along the minus strand of NC_140988.1, from coordinate 114,976,187 downwards.
TGCCCATTTACACCCCATGAAGTCAATCGAAAATTATATCGGGCAGGATGTAAAATAGCCTGCTCGTGTGCTATTGCCCATTTTACGCTGCCTCCCAAGACCAATTTCGCCCTGTGTCTTTTTACTCAACCCATAGGATCAATGAGGGAGACACTGTAAACTCAATCTAGCCAACCTCCCTAGCTAGTCAAATCGGGCAGGGTGTTAAACGAGTGGCTAATCTGCTCCTATCAGTTTCCCATGGGGAAGGTTCATTTAAAATTACCCCCTTGTGTGCAACATTTTGTGGTCAACTGTATGTCTGCATGTTAGTGAGTGAGTGGCAGGACTAGACATAACAAGAGCAGAATATACAAACCCTCAGCTTGAGGGAGGCCTCCAGCTTCACCCTCCCCTACTCTCTTGATACTCTCATGTGGCCTTCTCAAATAGAATCATGGGCATGAAATTCCTGGGGCCTCGCTCTGGTTTTGCTCTGCTCCCTTTTATTATGTGCCAACTTGTCTTGAAAGCTGAGAAGTTGTCTTGAGATTTTGTAATTCTAGGGAACACATCCAAAGGCTGATTCCACAATCTTTCACCCACACTGCGGAAGTCGCATTTGCAGGAATTGTGGGTCGTTGCTCAGGTTACAACATTGTGCCACTAATTCTCTGACCAGTATTTCCTGTGAGTATAGGTTCCTGCCGAGAATGTCAGATCACTTTATCATCCCTACAGTGACACACAACTGCCCATCCACTGATGTACCCTGTCTGACAGTAAATGAACATGCATCATGCAAGATATCTTACAAGGATTTCCTGTGTCAAGCCCCTTTAACATTTCTGTCTGATACAATTTCAGTTACAAGCTAATGCTTGCATGGTCAGCACTGAGTGGCTGTTTCTCACCTGCAAAGTCTGCATTGGATCCGCTTATATGAATGCTATGAATAAGAGAGCACAGGTTAGGAGGGTACACTTTGTGGCAATACATATTGGACCATTTAAAATGAACAAATTAACTATATTTAAAAAAGGCACTTGAAGAAAATGTATTAACCAATACACTACCACAGCAAATTAAACCCTCTGGCTTTAGGATTAAACTCAATATTAACCCCAAAGCTGAATTTCAAAATTAGGGCAAAACCTATAAATGTCAATACTGCAGTCCTGGCGTGATGCAAACAGACACTTTCTCTGTTTGGCACAATGAGGCCTTCATCTTCTCTCCATTTGAATAGACAACATCAATGTAGAGCACACCTTCAGTCGCCCATGTCACATAGAGAGAGCTGAATGAAGTTGTATGAAGGAATAGGTATTGAGGGTACAGCCAATAATGCATGGCAACTCCTTTTAGCATCATGTTTTGCGAAGACAGTTGTAAACATTTATTATTTATTTAAAATATATTATTTGTTCCTTCCAAAGTTGTTCTTGCTGATGAATTCTGCTTGAAACTAAACTTTTCCCAATTATAAACATTATTTCAAAAGTATGTATTTGGCAGGATAATTCGGCGGGTTTGATTACAGGCATGTGCTCCAACTTGCCAGATTTTCCTGTATTTGCTGTACCTCTGAAATCCAGTATACCGAGGCACAGGATGTGGAAGACCTCCTTTATAGTGAGCAGTCCACTCCACAGACAGTATCCGCCTCCATCCAACACTTTAACCATCCACTCCCTCTACCACCACCGAGGCACCATGGCTGCAGTGTGTACTATCTATAGGATGCACTTTAGAAATTTGCCAAGGAATCTTCAACAGCATCTCCAAAGCACACTACCTCCACCAACTGGAAGGATAAGGGAAGCAGATGCATGGGAATACCATCACCTTCAGGTTCCCCTCCAAGTCACACACCATCCTGGCTTGGACATTTGCTTTTTATTCGTTCGTGGGATGTGGGCATCGCTGGCAAAGCCAGCATTTATTGCCCATCTCTAATTGCCCTTAAGCAGGTGGTGGTGAGCCACCTTCTTGAACCGCTACAGTCCTTGTGGTGAAGGTACTCCCACAGTGCTGTTAGGGAGGGAGTTCCAGGATTTTGACCCAGCGACGATGAAGGAACGGCGATATACTTCTAAGTCAGGATGGTGTGTGACTTGGAGGGGAAATTGGAGGTGGTGTTCCCATGCGCCTGCTGCCCTTGTCCTTCTAGGAGGTAGAGGTCGCCAGTTTGGGAGGTGCTGCCGAAGAAGCCTTAACGAGATGGTACACTCTCGCCTCCAGTTGGCTGAATGCCTGTAATGCAGCTTTCCCCCGGCCTGACTGCTGCTGCTCCCGGTGATTGTGTGCGACCTTGGCCTGCAAGAGAAAGGGAAGTGTGTCAGTGAGTGTGGTGCAATGTGTTTTGGTGATGTGCCTGCCATAGTTGAATAGCTGTCAGTGTGTGCAAAGTGTGAGATGTGGGTGTGAGTGTTGCAGCAGTGGTAAGGTTGTGAGGGTGAAGTGAAGCTCTGATTGTGAGGTCTGAGTGGTGATAGGTAGAGATTGTTGGTAGGTGAGTGCTGGGGGTGTGGTGCATTGAGCAGTGTGTGAGGCTTGTGGTGCAGACAGTGGGATATGGCATTTGCTGAAGCCTTCACTCACCTTGACCTGCCCTGTGAGGTCATTACACTTCTTGCAGCATTGGATGGAGGATCTGGGGACCACGCTGTTGGCCGTCACATAATCAGATATCTCATGCCATAGCCCGCTACACGTATGGGCCGATGGCTTCCTGCTGGCTTGCAGGAAGAGGACAGCCCGCCTTCTCTCCACGGCCACCACCAGTGACTCCAGAGCTGCATCTGGGAAGTGTCTTGCTCTCTCCCTCTGCTGCCACTCAGCCATCTCTTCCTAGTTGCTTGTGCTTCCAAGTGGCTCTCCAAATGGAATGGCAGTGAGGTGCTGTTGCATCAATGCTCCTCCCCTTTAAGTACTGGATAAAGCCCAGGCCAACCATGTCTGGGAATTAGACTGGACCCGATATATTTTTTTATTCATTCATGGGATGTGGGCGTCGCTGGCAAGGCCAGCATTTATTGCCATTCCTAATTGCCCTTGAGAATGTGATGGTGAGCCGCCTGCTTGAACCGCCGCAGTCCGTGTAGCGAAGGTACTCCCACAGTGCTGTTAGGTAGGGATTTCCAGGATTTTGACCCAGCGACAATGAAGGATCGGCAAAGTATTTCCAAGTCAGGTTGGTGTGTGACTGGGAGGGGAACTTGGAGGTGGTGGTGTTCCCATGCACCTGCTGCCCTTGTCCTTCTAGGTGAAAGTGGTTGCGGGTTTGGGAGGTGCTGCCGAAGAAGCCTTGGCGAGTGGATGCAGTATATCTTGTAGATGGTACACACTGCAGCTATGGTGCACCGGTGGTGGAGGGAGTGACTGTTTAAGGTGGTGGATGGCATGCCAATCAAGCGGACTGCTTTGTCCTGGATGGTGTCGAGCTTCTTGAGTGTTGTTGGAGCTGCACTCATCCAGACAAGTGGAGACTATTCCATCAGACTCCTGACTTGTGCCTTGTGGATGGTGGAAAGGCTTTGGGGAGTCAGGAGGTGAGACACTCGCCGCAGAATACCTAGCCTCTGGCCTGCTCTTGTTGCTACAGTATTTATGTGGCTGGTCCAGTTAAGTTTCTGATCAATGGTGACCCCCAGGATATTGATGGTGGGTGGTTCGGTGATGGTAATCCGTTGAATATCAAGGACCAGTGGAGATAGTCATTGCCTGGCACTTCTGTGGCGTGAATGTTGCCTGCCATTTATCAGCCCAAGCCTGAACGTCGTCCTGGTCTTGTTGCATGCGGGTATCGACTGCTTCATTATCTGAGGAGTTGTGAATGGTGCTGAACAATTTGCAGTCATCAGCAAACATCCCCATTTCTGACCTTATGTTGGAGGGAAGGTCATTGATGAAGTAGCTGAAGATGGTTGGGCCTAGGACACTGCCCTGAGGAACTCCTGCAGCAATGTCCTGGGACTGTGGTAATTGACCTCCAACCACCACAACCATTTTCCTTTGTGCTAGGTATGACTCCAGGCATTGGATATCGCTGTTCCTTCTCGTCGCTGGGCTAAAATCCTGGAATTCCCTAAATAACAGCATTTTGGGAGCAGCTTCACCATATGGACTGCAGTGGTCCAAGAAGGCAGCTTACCACCAGCTCCTCAATGGCAACTGGGGATGGTCAATAAATAATGGCCTTGCTAATGTCACCCATATTCAACGAACACATTTTTTAAAATGTATGTGTAGCAAATAAAAAGTTAACAGAATTCTGTGATTATAGTGTTAGAAGAGTGGAAGTCCACTAAACTTATGCTGAGGGTTTGTAATGCATTGGTCAGGCCACCCTTTGGTGTACTCTGTACCGTTTTGGTCACCATGCTACAAAAGGGATCTGCAAGCACTGGAGTAGGTGCAGAGTAGAGCAACAACATGATTCCAAGTGTAAGGGACATGTCCCAGGATGAGAAGTTAAAAGATTTCATTCTGTTCTGCTCTATGAGAAAACAATTAAGGGGACCTGACTGAAGTATAGAAAATATTAATTAACTTAGATAAGACAAAGACTGAATATTACTTTAAAATAAGTGAAGGATAGGTTGAACTAGAGGTCATAAATGTAAACTAATGAAAGACAAACTCGTGATCAGATACCAGAAGAAATATCTTCATGCAAAAGGTGGTAAATATCTAGAATAATTTGCCAGGCTGAGTGTTAGAGACACAGTTAGATTTCAGCTCATTCATAGTCAATGGGCAGAAATTCTAGACCTTTAGGGGCATTTAAAATATAGTTCAATACTAGGCTGGAACCAATAGAATAATAGGGACAAACTTCAATGGGCCAAATGGCTTTTTCTCATCTTTTGACTTATCTAATGTCCGCTTGAAGTAAGTGAGACTTGATGGGCTTGTACAGTCAGTGATTGGTTAATAATCAACACAATCTTTTTTCCTTTTCCATCTTTTTCAATGGCCACCCATTGACTATGGTTCCTATACTAATGTGCATTACTTTACACTTTTCTCTGTCAAATTCAATCTGCCATTCCTTAGGTCACTATTTAATTTTGTTATATCCTCAAAGAATTCCACTAGATTCTTAAGGCTCGACCTATCGGTTGTAAAACCATGAAAATCCAACATCCCTTATGACACCTGTGCTCATCTGTGACCATTAACTGTAGCTGTAAAATGCCTCAGAGTGGTTTCCCTACTATTTACATTGGTCTAAATGGTGCACTATTCTCTAATTCATCTCTCTCCTTTTTCAAATATCAGGATCACATGAGCCACCTTCCACTCCAGTTGTAAGCCTTGCATTTATGGATTTTCTAAAAATATTACCTGGAACCTGGCCTACTTCCTGATTCATTACCTTGAAGTTTCAAACAGGCTATGTTGGACCTGTCATTTCTTGCCACATTTGCTGCAAGTATACATTTCAATTTCTGATTCATCATTTCTGGCATCACATTTATCTTTCTACCTGACATTTTTGGTACTAAAGAGATAAATATATGCTACTGACAAGATCATTGTCATTGAGTGAAAAGAACACTGTTCTGATCAATTGTTTTTTTAATGGTTCTTTTACTTGAGGTGTAGAAATACTGATTGATTATTTTACTATATATTCCAAAATAGTGTTAGTATAAATGTAATGATGAACTGAATGTGATTGTAAGATAATGATCTAATCAAGTTATAATTGCTTATACATAAAATTATCAATTACAATCATGGTGTACTAATTATAGTCAAAGTATTCAGTATATCTGTAGTCCTGAGTTATAACTTTTGTTCCCATCTCCCCTACGGACTTTCCCTAAGAGACTTCTCCTGCTTGGCTTTAACAATCCCAACAGTGTCCCCATTTTAACATTGAATGGTTAACCTAGTGTTAAAGCCTCCATAACCATAAGAGGACAGCTATCTTTCCGTTTCCAATGCTCATTGACCTGCTGTTCATTTCCAGCATTTCCTGTTTTTATTACTATAGCGTGAAACCCACTTATAAGGAACTTTTATCGTGGAACTCCTTGCTGAGGTGACAGCCATGGGGTGGGTTGTGGTCTGTGAGGAGAGGGGCTATGTGGGGCATGGGATTTGGATTCTGGAAGCACTGGGGAGGAAGATGGGTTCTGGGAGCATTGATGGGGCACTTGGATAATTGAAATGGGTACTGGGAGCCCCAAGGTGGGACTGGAAGCATGATGGGAGACATGGGACTGGGAGGCACTGGGGCGTGAGCCTGGAAGCAGTCCAGGAAACAGGCCTGGGACTCAAGTACAGGCCGAAATCCAGGATTGGCTAAGCCTAGTATATGGAATGGATTACAGGTATCAGTTGGGAGTATAATAGAGGTACTGCGCTGGAGCCCAGCAATATTGATGGCAACAAGTAGCAGGAGAAAAACTCCACAGAGAAGACACAGTTGAAGAGGCTATGAAGATATTTTTCAAAGGGGAACAAGTCATAGCCAAGGAGAGCAACCACAATGAAAGCGTGGCCAATACGTCTCTTGGTAGGAGAGGAAGGAAACTGACATGGTGCATGTGCAATGTCCCAAAATAAATCAGGAGGAATGGGTTAGACATACAATAATTCACAACTGCTGAAAGGGGCCAAACCTAGTGCTCCTGAGAGAGTAAGCCTCTGATGCCAAAGTGATTTGATTGGTTGGTTTTGCGTGAGTTCCTGGTTCATGATTGGTAGGTTTTCTTACCTGCCTATAATTGATCAAATCAGCATTGCTAACTAAATAGATAATGATTGATTTGATCCAACCAGAATGTGCACTTTGCATGCGTGACACTTTGAAGTCAAATTGGGTAGCCAACAACTTCTATGGACCTCAGGCAGGGCCTTTTATTGCAATTCCGTGGTGCAACAAGGCTGCACTGTGGAACTAAAGGCTGTTGTTTCTGACAGCAACAACTGGGACAGAATTGTGCTGGCAATTTACATTGCTACAGATATTTAAGGCTGACATCCCACCCTCTAGTTTGAGCAAAAACTGATTTTGTGGCAGCAATACTGCCTAGTGCTCACCCAACATGGAAATACGTCTGGGTTCAGCTGAGGGCGTGTTGGGCACATATGCAAAGCACATCACCTGACTTACCTGGTAGGGGTGTGGCTGGAAACGTGGCCTGAAGAAGTTTGAATCATATAGTATAAATAGCCAGTTCTCTCAATGGGTAGACTTCACAAATTCACAGTCCTGATCTTAAAGTTCATTAGAAACACAGAAACATAGAAAAATAGGAGCAGGAGTAGGCCATTCGGTTCTTCGAGCCTGCTCCGCCATTCAATACGATCATGGCTAATCCTCTATCTCAATACCATATTCCCTCTCTCTCCCCATACCCCTTGATGCCTTTTGTGTCTAGATCTATTCTATATTGTTTTGGAGCTTTTGGTTCCATCAGAAGCAATGCACAGTGTTCTTTTGTTTGTAGAAGAAGGCAGCCTTCAACAGGCACGACCATGCTAGGACTGTTAGTGGCACACAGCAAATCAAACCTCTTACCTGTTATGAGGAGGCCATTATGGATGTCATATACTGCTGAATGCCAAAGTTTGTGGACGCAATGATGCTCCTAACTTGTGCAGTGATAGTTGTAGACATTCACTACAGCAGTCATTTTCAAATTCATCAGGTTCAAAACAATATCTGTTGCCCTTTGAAATAAACCACTGGCCAGGGAATTAAGCACAGTAATGACTTTCTTAGCCACAGTGAAGACTTTTGATGAAATATGCAGGTCTCCCTATAGGATGGAACAAGCTCTTCCAGGGCTTTTGAGCTTTACTGTGACCTCTTTAACCATAACTCCAGAGATATATTCAAATAAGATCCTCTGGATCTACACACTTCGGTGGCAAGGTATCTGTAAGAGGGTCTGGATCTCTTGTGGTTCTGCCGTATAAGTCTGGTCTCCTGGGATTTCTGCTGTTCCTCCTCCCGCAATGAAGGCCAGTTTCTACGTGCTTTGTTGTGTATGTACCTTTAAGAGAATAACTGGTCTCAGACTGCAGTACCGGCAGTGACCACCCCTGTATAAAAGGCGCTAGTAAGCCTCTGTAGTTTCAGTTTCCCAATTGACTCCTTTCAGTAAAGATTTGTTTTGTTCAACTCCTGCTGTCCGTGTCTCAATCATACACGGACATAATACTGGCGACGAGCAGATACGAACTTACCTACAGTCTGCACCACCTCCTGGGATCCATTCCTGCAGCGAAGTGAGCAGAGGTCGAGGCCAGAAGGAAGAAAGAAGCAGTAGAAATGGGCGTCGACCGTGGGCATTCGCCCCTGTGTTAGCGGAGTTGAAGATTGCTGGAGAAGCTGTCGAAAGCGGGGCCTGGTTCCTGTCGATGGTGCTTCAGCTAATCGGGCTGGTGGCAGGTAGTACACTGATCCTTCCTGGGCTGCGGCAGTCGCGAACTCGAGCGGATGGCTTGCAACGGGGCCGAGCAGCGTTGTCGGGAAGAGGAGAGAGAGAGGGTGGAGCACACAGGGCGCGGCCGGTGCTACGAAGCCGGGCTGCGTATAGACCCGAGATGAGGGAGGCAAGAGTCCCACAGGGTTGTTCCACGACGGGAAAATTATAAAAAAAAAAAAAGAAATATTAAACGCGCAGGAAACCATGAGGAGCTGCAGGTTGCAATGGAAACTGCGGAAAGCAGCGCTAGCAACAGCGGGGAAGAAGGCAAAAGTGCGGGAGGCACCATCTTAATCAGCGGGGAAGAAGGCAAAGCGCGGGAGGCGCCATTTTCTTAAATCGGGGAAGAAGGCAAAGCGCGGGAGGTGCCATTTTAGATTTGCAAGATGTCGAAGACTGGCTGTATCACTGCCTTTGATAATACAATAGAGGACAGGACCACATATGTGGAAAGAGTCGAGGTATATTGCGAGGCAAACGAAGTAGCCGATGAGAAAAAGGCATCGGTATTGTTAAACTTAATGGGCGCTAGAACATACGGCCTATTGCGGGACCTGATTACTCCAGCCATACCGAAGGCGAAGAGTTTTAACGAAATTGTTGCTGTCCTACAGGAACACCTAAACCCTGCACCGCTGTTGATAGCCGAAAGATTTAAATTCCACAGGAGAACTCAGCATAAAGATGAGAGTAATGCTGAGTACCTTACGGAACTATGCAAGCTATCAAAGCACTGCCAGTTCGGAGCAGGACTGGCAGATACACTACGGGACAAATTTGTCTGTGGACTCCTGAGTGAAGGAACACAGAAGAAGTTACTCTCAGAGAAAGAGCTGACGCTAGATAAGGCTTTCAGCGTGGCAGTATCATATGAAGCAGCAGCCAGGGGAGCTGCGGAAATTCAACAAAAGCCACAGGAATACGGCACCCACAAAATGACACGGGGATATGCAAAATGTTACCGCTGCGGCAGAACTAACCATGACCAGAAGGACTGCTGGTCCAAGGACAAAATATGCAGGCAATGCGGAAAGATGGGACACATTGCATGAGTTTGCATGTCTGGGAAGAAGACCAGCGACAACAAAAAGGCTACTAAGGAACCGTACAAGAAAGTACAAAAGATGACGGACAGTAGTCCCGAAGACCAGATGAACAATAGTGAATCCGGGAACAGGAGACTAAGCTGTCTCAAACTTCACAATGTAACCGCAAAAGAGGATCACCGAACCATTTGGGTCACCCTCACGATAGCAGGGTCCCAAGTTAAAATGGATTGGATACAGGATCAGCGCTAACCATCATGAATCGACGAGACTACGAGCGGCTATTCTCACACATACCCTTGAGAGAGACGTCCATCGTCTTGACGACGTATACGGGGCAAAACGTATACCCCAGAGGAAAAATAAGGGTGCCTGTCGAATACAACGGCAAGAAAATACAGAAATTGTATCTCTACATACTGCAAAATGGTGGACCACCGTTATTGGGACGTGAATGGATCAGGAAGATAAGCTTAGATTGGCACTCCATTCATGCAATGACGGTGGACGGTAAAAAAGATGAAGACGTCACTCCTGGACGATTGTCAACAATCTTAGCTAACGCCAAAGAGGTATTTCAACAAGAACTGGGCACTCTTAAAGGCGTAACCGCCTCGATAAAAATAGAAGAGAATGCAATTCCCAAGTTTTTCAAAGCAAGACTGGTACCATATGCAATTCGCCCAGCCGTCGAGACAGAGCTGGAGAACCTGGAGAAGGCAGGCGTGTTGTCTAAGGTCGACTGGAGCGAGTGGGCGACACCCATCGTTCCTGTCATGAAGAAAACGTTAAGCAATAAGTCTGAGGAGCCAAGGAAGGTTCGCATCTGTGGGGATTTCAAGGTGACGGTGAACCCAGTCCTTCACACAGTACAATATCCTCTTCCAAGGATAGAAGACATCTTCGCCTCACTGTCTGGAGGGAAGCATTTTACAAAAATTGACCTAGCACAAGCATATTTGCAGATGGAGGTTGAAGAATCCTCTAGGAAGTATCTCATGATAAACACTCACAAAGGTCTTTACCAGTATCGTCGATTGGTATTCGGAGCAGCATCGGCTCCGGCGATATGGCAAAGAGCGATGGAACAAGTCCTGCAAGGGATTCCGGGGACTCAGTGTTACTTGGACGACATCCTTGTGACAGGTGAAGATGACAGTGAACACCTTAACAACCTAGAACAGGTGCTCACTAGACTACGAGAACATGGACTACGAGCCAATTGCCCCAAGTGCGAGTTTTTTAAGAAACAGATATCGTATTGTGGCCACGTGATTGATGAAGAGGGGTTACATAAGTCCCCTGACAAAATTGAAGCGGTTGTTAAGGCCCCAGCGCCTGAAAATGTGTCGCAACTGAGGTCATTCCTCGGATTGGTGAATTACTACCATAAGTTTTTGCCGAATTTGTCGACAATCCTGCACCCACTGAACGCCCTGCTACGAATGGGAGTAGCATGGAAATGGAGCAATGACTGTAAGCGGGCCTTTCAGAAGAGTAAGGACTTAATTACTTCAAGAGAAGTATTGGCTCACTACAACCCAGCAATGCCGATCAGACTGGCGTGTGATGCGTCTCCCTACGGCATTGGGGCGGTACTGTCACATAAATTCCTTGATGGTTTAGAGAGGCCGATAGCTTTTGCGTCACGCTTGTTAACTTCTGCCGAGCGTAACTACGCCCAGATTGACAGAGAGGCCCTCAGCCTAGTGTGGGGGGTGAAGAAGTTCAATCACTACCTGCACGGTCAAAAATTTACTCTACTAACCGATCATCAACCTCTTGTCTCCATTTTCAACCCTCAGAAGGGCGTACCGATAATGACAGCGCAACGGCTGCAGAGGTGGTCCCTTTTCCTAGGGGCACACCAATATGACATCGAGTACAAAGGAACTAAACAGCATGGGAATGCTGATGGATTGTCATGCCTACCGTTGCCGACGGTGGAAGAAGAAGACCTTGCAGTGGATCCAATGGAGTTATTCCACTCGACCATAGTCGAATGTCTCCCTGTGATGAATGCAAACATAGAAAAGGAAACACGGAATGACCCGACACTATCACGGGTCTATGATTTAACGGTGAAGGGATGGCCAGCACATGGCGAACCACTGCTGCCAGCATTCTCGCTGAGAAGAGAACAGCTGTCAGTGTGCAGAGGAACCTTGATGTGTGGATCCAGAGTAGTAATTCCACCTAAGTTGACGGATAGAGTGCTCAATGAGCTTCATGAGGGTCATCTGGATGGGGTAAAAATGAAGAACTTAGCCAGAGCGTTTGTGTGGTGGCCGGGAATCAATAGAGAAATCGAAGAGATGACCAAGAGCTGTGCAGGATGCCAGAAGGTCCAAAACGCCCCACCACAAGCTCCTCTACATCCATGGGAGTGGCCCTCATCTCCATGGCAAAGGGTGCACATTGATTTTGCTGGTCCCTTCATGGACTCGATGTTTTTAATTGCGGTGGATGCACATTCAAAGTGGCCAGAGGTAATAAAAATGTCCTCAACCACCACGGAAAAAACTATCACAGTTTTACGAACCATATTCGCCAGGAATGGGCTGCCTAAACAGATTTGCTCTGACAATGGACCACAGTTTGTGTCTGAAGAGTTCTGGAGGTTCTTAAAGAACAATGGTGTTAAGCATTACACATCTGCCCCATATCATCCAGCCACTAATTCAAGAAGGCTATCAAGGCAATGTGTAATGAAGATATACCCCTACAACAGAAGGTGGACAACTTCTTGTTTGCCTACCGGAATGCGACACATGCGGTTACCAACCAAACTCCAGCCATGATGTTCTTCAATCGAAGACTACGATGCCGCTTGGATTTGGTTAAGCCAAACGTCTGAAGAGATGTGGAGAACAGGCAGTTTCAGAATATGAATGAAAGGCCGACCAGGAGTTTTAAGATAGGTCAACCAGTTTTGGCCCAGGACTACCGCACTGAGAAATGGCAGCCAGGAACGATTTGTACACGGCAAGGACCTCTCATGTATACCGTGGACGTTGGAGAGAGCATTGTAAGACACCATGCTGACCAGATTCTAGAGTCACTGGAAAACGTCAACTCCACACCACGATCTGATACGCCTGGTAATGAAATTGACGTACCAATTGCAGCTACCGCAGAATCGGTGATATTGGAAGCAGATAAACCAAACAACGACATTGATCCCGACTCAACCTTGCCAGAGGAACCTGCTACCCCAAAGAGGCGTTATCCAGACAGAATCAGGAAGCCTCCTCAAAGACTGAACTTATAATTGCTTAAACTTAACCAATGTATCTAGCAACTGTAATTGTGATTGTAATTAGTTATCATTTAGTTGTTAAATGAATGTTATGTACTGTTTATCTAAAAGGGGAGGAATTGTTGTGTATGTACCTTTAAGAGAATAACTGGTCTCAGACTGCAGTACCGGCAGTGACCACCCCTGTATAAAAGGCGCTAGTAAGCCTCTGTAGTTTCAGTTTCCCGATTGACTCCTTTCAGTAAAGACTTGTTTTGTTCAACTCCTGCTGTCCGTGTCTCAATCATACATGGACATAATATGCTTAGAGACACAATCAAGGCAGCTATCAGAGAAAGATTCAGACACCTTGCAGCAGCGCAACAGTCTGTGCACACAGAATAAGTGGCTACAGTTTGGATTTGACCTCAAGCTGCAGCATGTGAGCAGATGAAGAGGAATGTCCCAAAAAATGTTAAGAACAATCTTGCTCATGATTGCTATCCAGTAATCGCTGCTGAAAATTGTTGATGTGGGCATCAATTGAGAACAGGATTGAGCTTGGCCGTGATGCCCTCACGGTTAAATAGCTCCTGGGCTAATTATGATTCCGTCTGGACAGTGACTTGTTTTCTGTTTCAGAGGGAAAATATTGGAAAAAATTTAAAAGTCGAAAGGTCTCCTTTATTATATTTCTGCTTTGTGAATGTGTATCAATATAAAGCCTTTCTTGTGGGAACTGGGGTTTCTACAGAGGTTTCAACAACCATACTTGAAAGGGCAACTCATACCTTCTAGCAACCAATCTTGCATTCTGTCTTCCCTCTTGAACTATTTTGATTCCCGCAAGATGTAAACCATGAGCACTCCCTGGAAAATGAGTCGTAGCTTGTATAATTCTTTTGCCAGTGATTACCTGCCATCTGAGTGTTCATGAAGCAATAATCTTTTCTGTTGATAGAAGAGAGGGAACAGTGACAATGTCAGTGCAATCAATGGAACTTGGAACTCAGGGAATGCCACGTAACTAGAAAAATTGAGTCTGCCTTTCTTAAAGTGCATTCACACTCCATCATGGAACTTGGGAATAAATGATTTTTGTGCTTGCTTTGGGTTTGGAGGTCCCAGTTACCTCCAAAATCTAATCTGAGCTCTGGAGATCCCTTTGGTTGTGACATCATGGCCCATGCCCCACAAAATAGTTTAGTTGATTTTTTTTAACTTTTAAAATTATTTCAAACTTCACATCCAGGAAGGACATCTCAGTAGTGAATTATTTTTTAAATAGTTTTAAAAATCGTTCTTATTGACGATGGAAAACATTTCCATTTGGGACCCAAACTGCAGGTCACAGACTGCATTTGCACTGCTGTCTGCGATCTGCAGTTTGGATTTGAATACACAAGGTGCTGGGGTTAGTCGGTTAGGTCTGGAGATGGATTCAGTCTGCTTTTAACACTGTTTACACATTCAATGGCTCTGCAAACAAGGAACTGCTTTGCAGTGTTGGTAGAGACAGTGCATAAATGCACCCTAACTGGCGTTGCGTGTCAGTGTTGCACTTGACATATACTAACACATGCAAAAGAGAGCATATTCTACCTCAGTGATGCACATTAAACTCAGCACAAAAAGTTAAGTCTAGTAATCAACAGTGTAAGTACACTTTTAACAAAGTAATAATTGTTAATGATTACTAGCCAACCTCTCTGGCCCAGAAAGTGAAGAATTAAAAGTGTGGAGTCTCATTCCTTCAGGCTGTTAATTATTGTTGGAGATTTTTTAAAAATAATCTTACTTTTCCTTTCTGTCTCATTTCTCTCTCTCTCGTAATCCAATCTTTCTTTCCCTCTTTTTATTTCTCTTTTTGTACCTGATTTGACATTGATTTCACCCACTCTGGTCGCGATTTTACTAACCTCGGCAGCTCCATGGCAGGTGATGTCGGTAGCAGGTCTCGACCCCGCTGCTGTCTCCATCCCGGCCTCTGAAATAAATTTCCCGAGATTGGGCTTGTTAAGCCCACCCAGAGCATTTGCTGGCCAATTAGAGGAAGCGGGCCTGGTGACGTCATTTGATGATGCGTCATCAGCCAGTTTCCTTAAAGGGACCATGTGCATATTTATTTTGACATTAGTGCTGTCAGTGTTCTACAGCATTGAGGTGCTGCAAACACTGACAAGCACTGCACAGAGGTGCAAGGCTGCACCCAGGTTCTCCCATGACTTCCTCCATATGCTTATGGAGGGAGTCACAGCACGCAGGGAGGTCCTCTTCCCTTCCCATGGGCAGAAGACACCTCCACAGGACATCAACACAGCCTGGTTGCACATTGCACAGGAGGGCACAAGCACGGATGTCATCAAAAGGACCAGGTTTTAGTGCTGCAAACCTTTCAATGATCTCAGTAGATCACGAAACATTAGTACAAAGCCACACTCAGCCTCATCCTGCTGTGCCACTCATCACATCCCCATCACTCTGCCTTCCCTACCCTACTCCTGCACATCCTTACTCACACCAACTTACCTTGCACCTCCACCTATCCCTCTCTATCTACATTATCACATCTCCATCTCACTAGGCACCCCTCACACTCACCCTCATCCTAGTGCAATCATACCAACTAACAACAAACAAGGGTAGGTGCTTGGGTGTTTTATGCAATGTTCATGTAAAGTTTCTGTTAATGTGGTGTCAAACATTGAAATCTTTATTTTCAACAATTTTTGTTCTTGGACAGATTTGTGTGCACATTTCGAAGTGGCTTAGTGAGTTGTAGTGAATGGTGAGACGTAACGGTACCCCCCCCCTCCCCCCTGCAATGCTGATGAGTGTGAAAGGAATGGCTTGGGCATTGTAGGGATGCTTTATAGTGTTGGTGTGGGTTGGTGTCAACCTGGTGCATCGTGTGGCAGCCAGGGTGTACAGCGTCAAGTGAAGTAACTCTGGCCATGGTGAGGCCATCCCTGGCCTCCCAGGTAGCAATGTGCTCGGGTGCTGATGCCCTCTGTCCTGTGCAGCATCAGGTGATTGTGGAGAAGGTTGGCGGTGCCGGTGTGCCTGGTGCTGCTGGTGCTGGGGCTGATCTTGGAGATATTCTGAGGACCAAGCTGAGAGAGTATAAAGGGCACCCATGCTGATGGAATAGATGGCAGGTGAAGTAGAGATGACTGAAGTGATCTGTCAATGGTGAGAGAGATAATGAGGTCAGACTGGATGGAGACTTGTGTAAAGACTTGCAGCATGGTGAATTATTTGTGGAAATGCAGTGAGGAAGAGCTTGTGGCTGAGGGAAGATATCTCTGTAAGGTGGGAGCTTTTACTGTATGTTTGAAGCTGTCAACGCAACAGCTGATTCAATGGCCACTGAGAGATTAGCGTGTAAAGTTAAGGCGCATGGGATTGGGGGCAAGGTATTGACTTGGATAGAGAACTGGTTGGCAGATAGAAAGCAAAGAGTTGGAATAAACGGGTCTTTTTCCGAGTGGAAGGCGGTGACTAGTGGGGTACCGCAGGGATCGGTCCTTGGACCCCAGCTATTCACAATATATATTAATGATCTAGACAAGGGAACTAGATGTAATATCTCCAAATTTGCAGATGACACAAAGCTGGGTGGGCGTGTCTGCTGTGAGGAGGATGCCGAGAAACTACAGGATGATTTGGACAGGTTGGGTGATTGGGCAGATGCATGGCAGATGCAATATAATGTGGATAAATGTGAGGTTATGCACTTTGGTGGCAAAAACAGGAAGACAGATTATTATCTGAATGGCAATAGATTGGGAGAAGGGGAAGTGTAACGAGACCTGGGTGTCCTTGTGCACCAGTCGCTGAAGGTAAGCATGCAGGTACAGCAGGCGGTTAAGAAGGCAAATCGTATGTTGGCCTTCGTAGCGAGAGGGTTTGAGTACAGGAACAAGGATGTCTTGCTGCAGTTGTACAGGGCCTTGGTGAGACCACATCTTGAGTATTGTGTGCAGTTTTGGTCACCTTATCTGAGGAAGGATATTCTTGCCATGGAAGGAGTTCAGCGACGATTCACCAGGCTGATACCTGGGATGGCAGGAATGACGTATGAGGAGAGATTGGGACGATTGGGCTTGTACTTGCTGGAGTTTAGAAGAATGAGAGGGGATCTCATTGAAACATTTAAAATTCTGGCAGGACTGGACAGACTAGATGCAGGGAGGATGTTCCCGATGGTCGGGGAGTCCAGAACCAGGGGTCACAGTCTAAGGATAAGGGGTAGGCCTTTTAGGACAGAAATGAGGAGGAATTTCTTCACCTAGAGAGTGGTGAACCTGTGGAATTCTCTACCACAGAAGGCAGTAGAGGCCAATACATTAAATATATTCAAGAAGGAGTTGGATATATTTCTTAAGGCTAAAGGGATCAAGGGGTATGGGGAGAAAGCAGGGACCGGGTACTGAACTTGGATGATCAGCCATGATCGCATTGAATGGCGGAGCAGGCTCAAGGGGCCGAATGGCCTACTCCTGCTCCTATCTTCCATGTTTCTATGTTTCTATGACCTCCCGCCTCAGCTTCACAGACATCGTCCACGACCAGCGTGGACCCCATGGGCGAGCTGTCAAATGCAGAAGGCGAGCTGAAATTCATTCTTAAGTGACTCTAAACAAGCCACTAATTACCTGAATTGGATCCCCGATGTGAACCTGCCGCTGCATGTCTGGTCTGCTCAGCACTGACAGACCCAACATCGGGGAAAGACATGTGGTGGCGGGTTCACAGCGGGGTCCCAACCCGCTGGGGGAAAAAAGTGCTTTCCCAGCCGACCCACCACCGATCATGCCCGCTGATCCCCTGGAAAATCCAGCCCTTTAATTATCCCTCTGTCTTAGTCCTTCCCCTGTTTATTGCTCAATCCTTTAATCTCATTGGTTAAGGAGATGTACTGTTTGTCCTATTATTCATCAAGGACCCAGATGCCCTGTTGCCCTTGTTGCACTGTTATCAGCTCACACTTGCAGCAACTTTTTGGTGAAAGAAAATCTAAAACCTAAATGCGCACAAGCAAGTCTAAATAACAGGGCATGCCGTGAGAGGCCCTGCTCCTGCAAAATCTGGGCTATTATCTCAATAATCCAAATGGGACCTAAAATAAGTTTATTTTTTGAATAGCACCAGAGACAGATCCTGTAAAACTATTTCATATCTTACAGGTTTTGCTTCTTGTTTATGTTCTGGCAAAAGGTACTTGAATATACTTATGCTAAAATAATAAGTCTGTGCTTAACTTGTATGATGCTTTTAATGTTATACTACTGAACATACAGTTAATAAATAAATATAGACTAAGCAAGCTGGAGAGATTATTCTACATTATAGGAAAGATCCATGGTTGGTTAAACCCTGTTTAGAAAGCTGTCAGTGCTGTGTTATGATGATTTCTGCCTGCAACCATAATAATCATTTGAGACATGAATAAAAATGTACATCTTTAATGAGTCTATTTTACGGCTCCTATGAGCAAGCCCTGCAACATTTCCCTTTTCTTTGTTTTGTTATCATGTAAATTTCAACAAGAGGTTTTGAGATTATTTATATGTTCAATGTGCCTGACGAGGTTCACTGTTCAAATATCATTGTATGAGACCACATACATCTACCCCACGTTGTGCAAGGTACATAACTCACTACAACTGTAATGATGTTCCCTATTCCCAGCTCACTCAGCAGGTGCTTTACTGCTCGATGTCTCTTTAGTTCTGACAGCCTCTTGCAACACACATAAAGGTTGAATTTCCAAATAGCGCAGTTCATGTACAAATACTTAATGCATATATGCGGCATTCTTGCTTTCACTATTTTTGTGCAGGTGTCACCAGCTTATTTTAATCAGGCTAAGCCTGAGTACAAATCATGCACAAAGGAATGTAGTACCAGCACATTAAGCGTTTGTACCTGAACTGCACCAATCGGAAGTTCTACTCTATGCACTCAACCGTTTAAGACTATGAGGGAAATATTAGGGTCAATTCTCACCCGGCACCCAAAAGACACAGAGTACCAGAGGTGAGGGAGGGGTCAGCTGATTTTCTTTAGCTGGGCCATTTGCATGGCCCTCGAGGCCTGCTGGAAAGCAGAAGTCAGAAGACCCTGAGGCCCAAAGATCACCCTGGTGAAGAATACTTTATATATCTCTGTTACATAGTTATGTTGGGACTACATTGTACAAGTGTACTAACACTCAAATCAAGTGTAGCAGCACTACGATGCTGAGAAAGTAGTGCGCAGGCGCCGCACAGCACTTGGAAATATCACCCCGCACCATGCGGCATGCAGCCATTACAACACAAATAAAACAGTAGGTATAATTACAAACTACCGAGTCCAGAGTCATCTGTACAAAGCACTATGAGCGCTAGAAGGTATAACATGGTGGCAGCGGTATAAGTGAGTAAAACTTACGCAAATAAAAACGATATCAGATTGAAGAAAGAAATTTAAAAGTAAACTCTGCAGCATTGTAACCACGAATCATACGGGCAGCTAAAATGGCGGCGTCCAATGCACTGACCGCGAATATGCTCCCCATCATGAACTGGGAAGCCGACGATATCGTGGAAGCTTTCCGGAAATTTAAGCAAAAATGCGAGCTTACATTTAAAAGTTTCCTGAAAGGCTCCTCCGACAAGGAAAAAGTCAGCTACATTCTACTGTGGGCGGGAGAAAAAGGCTTAGATCTCTATAACAGCTGGAGTTTATCCGAAGAGGATAAAATGAACCCTATGAAGATTTATGAAAAGTTCAGTAACCATCTCGAGCCTAAATCAAACCACCGCATACACAGGTATAAATTCCAAAGCTTAAGACAGGAACCTGGTGAAATGGCTGACAATTTCCTGACGAGATTAAAAAACGAAGCCAGCAAATGCAAGTTTACGGAACTAGAAGAAAGGCTGGTAGACCGATTAATATGGGGATCAGCACATACAGAAGTGCAAAAAGAACTAATAGGAAAAGAAAAGCTCGGAATATCAGAAGCCATAGATACAGCGAGGGCTCACGAAGCCACAAAACAACTGATGAAAACGCTGAATACTCATATGGCTGGCGTGCGGACAACTCCCGAGCCGGATCACAGAGTAGATGCAGTGCGCGAAAAGCACAGCACACAAAAACAAGTATATGACAGCGGGAAGAATACGTGTAGAAACTGCGGAAGACAACACGACTACACAGACAGAAGAAAATGCCCAGTGTATGGAACAAGCTGCAACACGTGTGGTAAAGCAAACCACTGATAAAAGATGTGCAGAGCTAAAATAGAGGGGCTACACACCAAAAGCAGAGGTGGGCAGCAGAACCAACAAAAGAAAAACAAAATCCATACCATGGGTGGGCAAGATGATGAAGACTGCGGGTACGACAAAGCTCTGAACATTGAAACCATAAAGGTTCTCTTACACGAAACGTCCAGAGTGGAAAGCACCCCAAAGAAAGAATGGCACACTATCATCCAGATTAAAAAGAGGATCGAAGGACAGCCCATAACTGTCAATCTAAAAGTAAAGTTGGACACAGGAGCTCAGAGCAACATCCTTCCACTGAGGCTATACCAGAGGATCTTCCCCGAAAACTTGGGTGAAGATAGATACCAGAAAAGAGGATGTTTAAAAGCAAATACGTCACGCTGACAGCGTATGGGGGGAGCGAGATCAGACAACTCGGAACAACATATATAAAAGGAACACACAAAAGCAGAAACATCAACTGCATGTTCTATGTGACCAACTCCGAGGGACCGGCGATCCTGGGATTAAACAGCTGCGAGAAGCTGGGTTAATCTCGGTAAACCATGAACTAACAAAAACATCACTGAAAGTCGACAGCAACACCCCACTGGAGAATCGTCCACAAATCATGGACACGAAACATTTGATGGACATGTATCCAGAGTGTTTTGATGACACTGTAGGATGCTTCGGGGAGTTCAAGTACCATATAACAATAGATCCAGAGGTAAAACCCGTCATCCACGCTCCAAGAAAAATACCCATCGAGCTAAAAGAAAAATTATACACCGAACTAAAAGAAATGGAAGAGAAAGAAATAATCGCAAAGGTCACTGAACGCACAGACTGGGTAAACTCGATTGTGGTACGGGAAAAGCCGAACGGGCAGCTCAGAATCTGTCTGGACCCCAAAGACTTAAACCAGGCAAAAAAGCGGGACCACTACCCCACACCAACATTAGAAGAAATCACACCAGCACTGGCAGGAGCCAAAGTCTTCTCCAAACTGGATGCCAGAAACGGCTACTGGAACATAAAACTGGACGAAGAATCAACTAACCCGACGACTTTTAATACACCATTGGGGCGTTATAAATTCCTGCGGCTGCCATTCGGGTTGAAAGTCAGCAAGACATCTTCCAACAAAAGATCGATGAAACATACAAAGGCTGTGAAGGAGCCATTGGAATCGCTGATGACATCCAAGTTTACGGATCAAATGAAAGAGACCACGACGTGCACTTGCACGAGGCCATGGAGCATACCAGAACAGCTGGCATCAAGCTGAACGCCGAGAAGTGCATCATTAAAAGTACGAAATGCAAATTTTTTGGCATGATCTACACACCGGAGGGTGTCAAGCCTAATCCCGAAAAGGTCAAGGCGATAGCAGAGATGAAACCTCCAAACGACAAGAAGGAGCTGAGAAGCTACCTCGGCTTGGTCCAGTATATGAGCTCTTTCATCCCGAACATGTCAGACTACACAGCGAACCTAAGAGAATCACTAAAAGAAGACACCGAATACCAATGGTCAGAATCCCATGAGAGGAACTTCAAAC
This sequence comes from Somniosus microcephalus, assembly GCF_052327205.1. NCBI lineage: Eukaryota > Metazoa > Chordata > Chondrichthyes > Squaliformes > Somniosidae > Somniosus > Somniosus microcephalus. The sequence goes on along the minus strand of NC_140988.1, from coordinate 114,954,645 downwards.
ACCTAAAGGAATTATTATGTAAAGAAACCAGCCTGTCTTATTACGATAGAAAAAAACCTGTCACCCTACAGGTAGATGCCTCTACCAGGGGGCTAGGGGCGGCCCTCATGCAGGAAGGAAAACCAATAGCTTTCGCATCGAAGGCATTGACATCAGCAGAGACAAGATACGCAAACATCGAAAGAGAGCTATTGGCAGTAGTATATGGATGCGAAAAGTTCCACACCTACTTATATGGAAGAAAATTCGAGGTAGAGAGTGACCATCGTCCACTCGAACAAATTTACAAGAAAAACCTAAGCAAGGCCCCAGCAAGACTGCAAAGGTTACTGTTAAGACTCCAAAGCTACGACTTCGAATTAAAATACCGGCCAGGGAAAGAAATGGCACTGGCAGATGCATTGTCTCAATTGTCACCACACGAAAAACATGAGATGAAGGGCCTGACAGTAAAAATACATCACCTCGTAAATGTTACTCCCACAAAGCTTAGCCAAGTTCAAAAGGAGACTGGTAAAGAAGAGGAGTTGCTACTACTCATGCAACAGGTAGTACAGGGGTGGCCGGAGAAGATCCAGCAGGTCCAAAACCAAATCCGGCAGTACTGGACAATCAGAGACGACATCTCGGTGGAGGACGGTGTTCTTCTTGCTGGCTCAAGAATCATAATACCAAAAACGATGCAAACGGAACTTCTCCGCTTAATACACCAAGGCCATATGGGGATGGAGAAATGTAAACTAAGAGCCAGATCAGCTGTGTACTGGATAGGCATGTACAAAAGCATAGAACAAATGGTCTCCACATGCTGCATATGCCAGAAATACCAAAACACACAGCAGAAGGAGGAGATGATTCAAATGGAAGTACCCCCGAGACCATGGCACACGGTCGGAACAGATCTGTTCCTGTGCAACCAGGAGTGGTACATCATAGTAGCAGGCTACTACTCAAAATTTCCTTTTGTCAGAAGGATAAACGACATGAGAGCCACAACAATCACAAAAGTTGCGAAAAACTTATTCGCAGAACAGGGCATCCCAGAGAAGGTCATCTGCGACAATGGGACACAATTCACCTCCAGCGAATTCAGAGCACTGGCTGGAAAATACGGATTTAAAATAATTACCTCATCCCCACATTACCCAAGGGGACACGGATTTATTGAAAGACAGATCCAAACAGTCAAAAGAGCTCTCATTAAAAGCAAGGAGATGGGAGAAGACCAAGACCTCACCCTTTTGGCAATCAGATCGACACCTTTGAGAGCAGACTCGAAATCACCAGCAGAACTACTAAACGGTAGAAAATACAAAACAACTCTACCAGCAAAGATATATCCTCCCCAGGACCAAGATGACGTTCGGCAGAAGCTGATGGAAACACAAGCTACGGGGAGCACACACTATAACAAGCATGCAAAACCACTACCGGAGCTGCTAAATGGGCAATCAGTGCATATACAAGATCCGTTGTTGAGAACATGGAGTCCAGCCAGGGTTATTGGAAAAGCTGATACTCCAAGATGTTACTTGGTAGAGACAGAACCTGGAAACCAATACAGGCGAAACAGGATCCATATCAGACCCTCACCTGAAGCTGTCAAACAGCGGACAACATTAACAGCAGTTAGGGTACCAGACACGGAAAACAATATAATGCCAGAAACAAACACTTCAAATACAACAACTGCAAACATGCACTCTCCAGAGCCAAACATGACAGCACCGGCAACAAGAAAAGAACACACCAAAACACCGCAGAAAGGAATAGTTACAGCCAAGTCCACAAGATGGAGGAGTAACATACAACCACCTGAGCGGTATCGTGAATAATTATAAAGACAATTATAATTCGCACAGAACAGTAAAACAACATGGACAAATATCTGAATATAAATTGAGCAAAGAAAGCTCACGTTCTGTATTTTGTTAACGTTATTCAACTGGAAACATTGTAAAAAAGAAAATTGATGTAATTAGTTTTGTTGGGAAAGAGGCATGTTACATAGTTATGTTGGGACTACATTGTACAAGTGTACTAACACTCAAATCAAGTGCAGCAGCATTACGATGCTGGGAAAGTAGTGCGCAGGCGCCGCACAGCACTTGGAAATATCACCCCGCACCATGCGGCATGCAGCCATTACAACACAAATAAAACAGTAGTTATAATTACAAACTACCGAGTCCAGAGTCGTCTGTACAAAGCACTACGAGCGCTAGAAGACATAACAATCTCCATTGATCTTGTGCCACTTTGTTTCTTTGGGATGCTCTTGGGCTGCGGAGGGCCCTGACACAAGTCATACTGAAAAGGTTTCTGGGAACTCCCTTCCGTTTGGACATCCAATAGGCAAAGTTAGAGGAAAGTGAGGCGGGAGGTTCGAGAAGGCACAACAAACATAGAAGATAGGAGCAGGAGTAGGCCATTCAGCCCCTCGAGCCTGCTCCACCATTCAATGAGATCATGGCTGATCTACCCCAGTTCTTTTAGCCCACTGCGAGTATGTTCATGAAGAGATTTTTTCCTTCCATTTATTTTAATACATTGTCAGTAAAACGTATTTCTTGCACTTGTTTTCATTTCAAATGCTTTAGAACATAAGAAATAGGAGCAGGAGTAGGCCAATCGGCCCCTCGAGCCTGCTCCGCCATTCAATAAGATCATGGCTGATCTGATCCTAACCAGTAATACAAGAAAACAGCCAATGAAAAGTAACTATTAAAATGCTGCCAAATCAACCATTAAGCAGACAAATAATGAGTTAACCACAATAAATAAGATACAATCTAGTGTCAGTGCATAATCTCTGATTCAAATGTGAGGGTAAACATGAAGAACTAGAAAAGTTAGGTGCACTGATGAGGCCGGGACATTATTGCCGAAGCCATAAGGGAACAGAGTTATGTTCTGTATGATAATTCCAAAGGTCAACTGACAAGTAGGAACAGGGTAAACGCAACTTGGGTGTGATTGCCAGGGGTTGGTCAATGTCATTTCCATTACCCACTGAGCAGAGAAGGAGCTTTGTATAACGGTGACTGCTTCAAGAGGTAAACAATCAAGATCATTCTGAAGTCATGAAAGCATCCAGACTAATTGGGGTATGAAGGGGATTAGAAGTGCCAGTCATGTATCAATGGGTATACTGATAATGAGTACGTTAAATTACATTTGTGATGAAATTGCAGTAACTAATTCAAATTGTTGCGATGTATTATAGGTTACCATAGATGATATACACAATGGCCCAGAAATTCGGGTCGGGGGCTTCCCGCCGGTGCAAGCCCCAGACCTGCACTTACCTTGCGCGCCAGCCGTTGAGCTGTGGGCCCCCGTGGAATTCCAATCAGGGGCCTCCTCCAACTGTCGGCGTGCAGTGCTTGCGATTCCCAGGGGCGCAGTTAGTTCGATGCGTCCCCTGGGATCACGTGGGCCATGGGGAGCCAATCGGAGCAGGGAATGCTCCATTCATAAGTCTAACAGGAAGACCTGTCAAAACTTAGAAATACTACGGGCCCCATAACATCACTAAATCTTCAAATAAATTTTTTAAAAACATCACATTTTTAAATCTATATATATAAATAAGTATGTCTCTCTGTCTGTCTCTCTGTCTGTCTCTCTGTCTCTCTGTCTGTCTCTCTGTCTCTCTGTCTGTCTGTCCGGCTATACAATCAAAAGTTATAGAACGTACCTATACATATGTTATATCAAAAGAAAGCTTATCATTAGTGGACTATCATAGGTATATTTACTTTTTGGTCGGACAAAAATTGTGCTGACAGTATCCAAAAAAGTTCAAAATTCCGCTCATTATCCGCTCATTAGCATCGAGTGATGTGAAGGTTGACCAATCGTACAGTTGAGCGACCCGACGGTCGACCAATCGCTGCATCACGGGGGCGGGTTCATTGCGTGTGCGGACAGGCCATCCTAGAGTCGAGTGACGTGACGATTGACCAATCGGTGCGTGTGTGGGCGGGCCTAATGCTTCTGAGTTGAGGTGAGTGGCCGCCATCTTGATTCCAAACTCTTCATTTCTTTTTCCCACTTTCTGCGTGTTTCTTTTCATAATCTAGATTTCCAGCAAAAAAAAAGTTGCTTTTAAAACACAAATTGTTTTAAAAAAAAGTTAATTAATTTGTAAATCTTTTCTCTAACCTCTATAATTTTCCTACCTTTCACCGTTTTTGCAGGCAGGCCTCGAAGCCTGGGCCTCCGTTGCCCAGCCACGCCCGAGCTACGCACCTCCTGTCCCGCTCAACAAGAGGCCCGCGATCACCACCATCTTTCTAAAGGCTGGCGGCGCGGGACTGAGGCGAGCGTAGCCATCGCCGCCATCTTAGTAAAGGCGGGTGGGGCGGGAGTCAGCGCGCGCATCAATGTCGGCCCGGAGCGCGAGCGAATCGGCGGTCTTGAAGCTGGCTCGGGCGGGGGGGGCGGGAAGGGGGGTGAAGGGTTACCCCGGCAACCGGGCCCGGCCCTCTCTCACAGCCTCAAGCCGGCTCACGCCTGTTCCCGGGTCTTGGCTCCAGCGCAGACCAAGCCACAATCGGCGGTCTTGAAGCCGGCTCGGGAGGGCAGGGGCTCGGGAGGGCGGAGAGTGGGGCTCGGGAGGGCGGGGGGCGGGGCTCGGGAAGGGGGGGAAGGGTTACCCCAGCAACCAGGCCCGGCCATCTCACAGCCTCAAGCCGGCTCACGCCTGTTCCCTGGGCTTGGCTCCATTTGCAGCCGCGGGCCACTCACCCTCTGTCTCTCCTTCCCTCTGTCTCTCTCTCCTCCCCCCGTCCCCTCTCCCCCCTCCCTCTCCCCCCTCCCTCCCCCTCTCCCCCCCCCTCTCCCCCTCCCTCCCCCTCTCCCCCCCTCCCCCCTCCCCTCTCCCCTCTCCACCTCTCTCTCCCCCCTGCCTCACCCTCTCCTCTCTCCCCCTCTCTCTCCCCCTGCCTCACCCTCTCTCTCTCCCCCTCTCTCTCTGCCCCATCCCTCCCCCTCTCTCTCTGCCCCCTCCCTCCCCCTCTCTCTCGCCCCCCTCCCTCCTCCTCTCTCCCCCCTCCCTCCCCCTCTACCCCCTCCCCCCTCTCCCCCCTCCCCTCTCCCCTCTCCACCTCTCTCTCCCCCCTGCCTCACCCTCTCCTCTCTCCCCCTCTCTCTCCCCCCTCCCTCCCCCCCTCCCCCCTCTCCCCCCTCCCCTCTCCCCTCTCCACCTCTCTCTCCCCCCTGCCTCACCCTCTCCTCTCTCCCCCTCTCTCTCCCCCCTGCCTCACCCTCTCTCTCTCCCCCTCTCTCTCTGCCCCCTCCCTCCCCCTCTCTCTCTCCCCCCTCCCTCCCCCTCTCTCTCTCCCCCCTCCCTCCCCCTCTCTCCCCCAGTCTCTCTCTCTCTCTCCCCAGTCTTTCTCTCTCCCCTCCCTCCCCCTCTCTCTAGGCCCTGCAATTTGTTTTCCTTCAGGTACTTCTCCAATTCCCTTTTGAAAGCTACAATTGAACCTGCCTCCACCACTCTTTCAGGCAGTGAATTCCAGATCCTAACCACTCGCTGCGTAAAAAAGTTTTTCCTCATATCACGTCTGGTTCTTTTGCCAATCACCTTAAATCTGTGTCCTCTGGTTCTCGACCCTTCCACCAATGGGAACAGTTTCTCTCTATCTACTCTGTCTAGACCCCCTCATGATTTTGAACACCTCTATCAAATCTCCTCTCAACCTTCTCTGCTCTAAAGAGAACAACCCCAGCTTCTCCAGTCTATCCATGTAACTGAAGCCCCTCATCCCTGGAAGCATTCTTTTCTGCACACTCTCTAAGGACTTCATATCCTCCCTAAAATGTGGTGCCCAGAATTGGACACCATGGGCAGGATTTTCATTGTGCCGTGGAGTCAGGATTGGAGGTGTGGTGGGTGGGGGGTTAAAATCCTGAAATCAGGGGTCCCGACCCCATCCCGCAACCAAACCTGCCTCCATGCCAGTTTCAAAGGAGGCGGGTACCCGCCCCGCACTGGGACCCGCCTCCCTGAGGCGGGAAGGGGATTAGTTAGTTAACAGGCAGTTTTTAACCTAATCCCTATTTTGAAGGTTGAAGTGTGGGATTCCCGACGGCTCCAAATCACGGCAAGTTAGAGGAGGCAGGTCGTCGGGTTGGAGGGGGTCGAGATGTCGGTGTTCAGGTGAGTGATGTGTGCATGAGTGCAAAGGTAAGTGTGTTTGGTGTGTCTAAAGCGATTAAAGAAGTGTAAATGACCTTTTCTTACCTTTTCAGCCTTCCTTCCTTTAGGTCCCGGGAGTCACTCATCTCACCGGCACAGAAAGCAGAATGGCTGCGAACTGTCAAAAGTGACAGCCTGCAGCTTTCTGTGCAGGAGAGATTTCTAACTGAGTCTGTGGAGAAGGACTCAGGTTAGAAGTAAGGCTGTCAGTGTTTGACAACTTCAAACAGCTGTGAAACACTGATATTTCATCTGTCAAAACATCTTGACAGATGAAATTTCAGTCTGTGGCATCACCTGTTGCCGGGTGGTCCTTAATTGGCCTGCTGAGCCCACTGGGCGGGCTCGACAAGGTCAATCAAGTTAAAATCGCGTGGATTGGCCGCATCTCGATGGAGGCGGGACTACAACCCCGAAAGTTGTAGTCCCGCCTCCAACCCGACTCCTGAGTTAAATTCCTGCCCCATGTATCAAAAGTCCTCTTCAAACCTCAAGCAGCAAGTGAACAGTGAAAGGTGACATACCTTTAAGGAGCACTCGGAATCCTCTGCAACGACTTGTTTACTCCCAATCAGCTGGCTGCTGTTAGGTCAATCATTATCCACCAAAAGGACGTGCAGCCTCCTTAATGAGCGCTAGCAGGCAACTTAAGTGGCAATCAGCCTCTTAACGATCCTCTGGGCGCCATTACTAGTGCAAGCTTCAACTCCTTTACCAAGATGGCGCCTTGTGCTAAACGCAGGCCAAACTTGAGTTTCAGCTTAAGACCCCATCTTGGCCACCTCAGGCGCTCATTAGTGCCTAAAGTATCTGGGGAAAATCACCCCTTTTACTTCTTTCATATTAGTTGTTCTCAGTATGTGGGCAACACTGGCAAGGCTGTACTTTTTGCCCATCCCTTGTTGCATTGACAACTGAGTGATGCACATAGTGTGGACAGGTCATGTGTCAACCAGGGCAGATAGGGTCCCTTCAGTGAGTCAATTGGTTTTTTTATGACAATACACCAGCTTAAATGGTATTTTCTTTTTGGTGCTGGCCTGCAAATGATCAGATTTATTAAATTCAATTTCACAACTTCCCATAGTGAGATAGCAAGGCCAGCATTTATTGCCCATCCCTAATTGCCCTTGAGAAGGTGGTAGTTAGCCACCTTCTTGAACCGCTGCAGTCCATGTGATGAAGGTACTCCCACAGCGCTGTTAGGTAGGGAGTTCCAGGATTTTGACCCAGCAATGATGAAGGATCAGCGATATACTTCTAAGTCAGGATGGTGTGTGACTTGGAGGGGGACTTGGAGGTGGTGGTGTTCCCATGCGCCTGCTGCCCTTGTCCTTCTAGGTGGAAGAGGTCACGGGTTTGGGAGGTGCTGCCGAAGAAGCCTTGGCAAGTTGCTGCAGTGCATCTTGTAGATGGTACACACTGCAGCCACGGTGCGCCGGTGGTGGGAGGAGTGAAGGTTTAAGGTGGTGGATGGGGTGCCAATCAAGCGGGCTGCTTTGTCCTGGATGGTGTCGAGTTTCCTGAGTGTTGTTGGAGCTGCACTCATCCAGGCAAGTGGAGAGTATTCCGTCACACTCCTTACTTGTGCCTTGTAGACGGTGGAAAGGTTTTGGGGAGTCAGGAGGTGAGGCACTCACCACAGAATACCCAGCCTCTGACCTGCTCTTGTTGCCACAGTATTTATGTAGCTGTTCCAGTTAAGTTTCTGGTCAATGGTGACCCCCAGGGTGTTGATGGTGTGGAATTCGGCGATAGTAATACCGTTGAATGTCAAGGGGAGGTGGTTAGACTCTCGCTTGTTGGAAATAGTCATTGCCTGGCACTTCTGTGGCGCAAATGATACCTGCCACTTATCAGCCTAAGCCTGAACGTCGTCCAGTTCTTGTTCCATGCGGGCATGGACTGCTTCATTATCTGTGGAGTTGTGAATGGCGCTGAACACTGTGCAGTCATCAACGAACATCCCCATTTCTGATCTTATGCTGGAGGGAAGGTCATTGATGAAGCAGCTGAAATGGTTGGGCCTAGGACACTGCCCTGAGGAATTCCTGCAGTAATGTCCTGGGGCTGTGATAATTGACCTTCAACCACCACAACCATCTTCCTTTGTGCTAGGTATGACTCCAGCCAGTGGAGCCTTTTCCCCCCGATTCCCTGTGACTTCAGCTCTACTAGGGCTCCTTGATGCCACACTCGGCCAAATGCTGCCTTGATGTCAAGGGCAGTCACTCCCACCTCACCTCTGGAATTCAGTTCCATTGTCCATGTTTGGACCAAGGCTGTAATGAGGTTGGGAGCTGAGTGGTCTTGGCAGAACCTAAACTGGGCATCAGTGAGCAGGTTATTGGTGAGTAAGTGCCGCTTGATAGCACTGTTGATGACACCTTCCATCAATTTGCTGATGATTGAGAGTAGACTGATGGGGCGGTAATTGGCCGGGTTGGATTTGTCCTGCTTTTTGTGGACAGGACATACCTGGGCAGTTTTTCACATTGTCGGATAGATGCCAGTGTTGTGGCTGTACTGGAATAGCTTGGCTAGAGGCACGGCTAGTTCTGGAGCACAAGTCTTCAGCACAATAGCCGGGTGTTGTCGGGGCCCATAGCCTTTGCTGTATCCAATGTGCTCAGCCATTTCTTCATATCACGTGGAGTGAATCGAATTTGCTGAAGACTGGCTTCTGTGATGGTGGGGACCTCAGGAGTAGTCCGATATGGATCATCCACTCGGCACTTCAGACTGAAGATGGTTGCAAATGCTTCAGCCTTGTCTTTTGCACTCACGTGCTGGGCTCCACCATCATTGAGGATGGGGATATTCTTGGAGCCTCCTCCTCCCTTTAGTTGTTTAATGGTCCACCACCATTCATGACTGGATGTGGCAGGACTGCAGAGCTTTGATCTGATCCATTGATTGTGGGATCGCTCAGCCCTGCCTATAGCATGCTGCTTCCGCCTTTTACCATGCATGTAGTCCTGTGTTGCAGCTTCCCCAGGTTGACACCTCATTTTTAGGTACGCCTGGTGCTGTTCCTGGCATGCTCTTCTACACTCCTTGTTGAACCAGGGTTGGTCCCCTGGCTTGATGGTAATGGTAGAGTGAGGAATATGCCAGGCCATGAGGTTACAGATTGTGATGGAATACAATTCTGCTACTGCTGATGGCCCACAGTGCCTCATGGATGCCCAGTTTTGAGCTGCTAGATCTGTTCTGAATCTATCCCATTCAGCACGGTGGTAGTGCCACACAACATGATGGAGGGTGTCCTCAGTGTGAAGACGGGACTTTGTCTCCACAGTGATTTTGCGGTGGTCACTGCTACTAATACTGTTGTAGACAGCTGCATCTGCGACAGGTAGATTGGTGAGGACAAGGTCAAGTAGGTTTTTCCCTCGTGTTGAGAACATCTTTGAAAGAGGTTCTAGGAAGGGAAACAATAGCAAGTCTGTGCATTGCAGAAATTACAGAGTTTGATAAAACTCTTTTTTTATTCATCCTCGGGATGTGGGCGTCTCTGACAAGGACAGCCTTTATTGCCCATCCCTAATTGCACTTGAAAAGGTGGTGGTGGGCCTTCTTCTTGAACAATTACAGTCCGTGTGGTGAAAGTGTTCCTACAATTCTGTTAGGTAGGGAGTTCAGGACTTTGACCCAGCAACGATGAAGGAACAATAATATATATCTAAGTTGGGATGGTGTGTGACTTGGAGGGGAACTTAAAGGTGGTGGTGGTGTTCCCATTCACCTGCTGCTCTTGTCCGTCTAGGTGGTGGAAGTCGTGGGTTTGGGAAGCGCTGTTGAAGAAGTCTTGGTGAGTTGCTGCAGTGCATCCTGTATATAGTACACGCTGCAGCCACGATGCACTAGTGGTGGAGGGAGTGAATGTTTAAGGTTGGTGCAATTGTACTAGGCAGACTGTGAACGAGGCTAACAATTGCATCATTCAGCAGCTTTGAAATACTGATGGGTCAGAATTGCAGAACTTAACATACACATACAGTGTTCCATCAATATGCCACACAATGGCCATATATTGATTATAGGGGTAGTTTCTGGCTTTGCACTCCTAGTGGGGAGCCTCACCTGTCTGTAGAAAATATTAGCAATCTGGCTGCACACTGCACATGATTTTACAACTATTACTTTCAATGGCCAGAAAATGATGCATAGTTTGCAGCAAAAACCTATGCTAGAATTTGGAATCAGAAAATTGTTTCTCATGTGCTCTATTTTCTTTTCACAGAAAGCCATGGAGATTGAAATCCATTGTGCAATACCCATCACAGCACCCTGTGTCTCATGCATGACTTGTACTAAATGCCAGCTCAGTGACATCCACTTCAGATGACCTTAGTAGCAGGCTGAGGCACACATCATGGAAGAGCCAAAGTTGGTGGCTGGTGAAGGCCAATATATTGCTGTGCCACAGGTTAGTGTGGTAACCAATTTTGCACTGAATCTCTTTGGGATTTCAATGCAGGCTGCTGCATTAAAGGTTGCACCTGAGTTGGAGTCTTACGTCCAAAATATGATCAAAGACAACTTCAACACAATTCATGATAGAATTGAGAGAAACGTTCGTGAGTGATTCAGAGACTTCGTAAAAATACTCTAGTCTATGCTCGTACAGATCAGTGACCAAGCTGACAACGTAACTCCCAGCAGCGACATGTGTTCAGTAGCACTGCCACCAGCTTCTGAGGCCAGGACTATTGTCTTGCCGTCTATTGGTTCTGGCCAAGTGACAGAACAAGGCATTAAAAACATGGATACCACCAGAGCCAAAAGAACTCATGACGCTCCTAGCACAATCTGCTGCACAATTGGAGTAATTGGTACATGCAGATAGCCAGCCGTCAGACCAGAAATAGGCCCCAGGGAGACTTTGCAGGAAGCTCTCTAACCTGCTTAGCAGCCACTGAAAGGAACTGCACCAGTCACAGAATGTTGTAAAGATACATGAAAAGGAAGGAGACAGAGGCAGATCAAGGTCAACACATTCATTATATGGATGACAGAACATGAACAAAATTACTCTGTAAAAACAGAAAACTTCTTAGTACATTTTTTATAGAATTGTAGAACTTTCGGCACAAAGGAAGTCATTCAATCCACTGTGCCTGTGCCTGTGCCAGTGCTAGCCTCTCACTGGAGTTAGTTACTCTAATCTCATTTGCCTCTCTGTACCATTTAATATTTTTCCCTTGTCCTTGCTCGAATGTGTCAAACACTAAACAAAAAAAATAGAGATAAAGCAGTTAATAAAATAAGCAAAACAAACAAATACCAATCTATACATTTAGTAACTGAAGTTCCTGTGTGTAGGACTGAGAAGAATTGGTCAATAAACCTGATGTACCATACTCACTCGGGCTGGGATTTTGCCTGCGCTCAGAGTGCGGGTTCAGAGGTGGGTCCACTGTCAAAATCCAAAAGATTGACAGCGGGTCGGTATCCCACTGTCAACCCGCCTCCATGTCAGTTTCCCAAGTGTGTAAGACGTGTAAACTTTTACTCCATTCTAACACTACTTATATTTAGGACCCGTATTGGAACAGACAACTCAAGACAAAGATTTCAAGGTAACTATTCTTTACTTAAAATCAACAGCGATTACAAGCAAGTACAAGCATGCATACATACTAACACCAGCGAGTGATCAGTTCGGCGGTGACTAGCAGGTTCTTGTCCCTGTGCGACCGATCAAGTTGCCTGACGCACTGCAGCAGCCCCCAGTGTCTTTCGACTGCACTTTTTATACCCCAAAACTTAGCAAACCGCCCAATGTGTACGTGTCCCAGATCACGTTAACAATGGCCAGTAGTTGTTTTCCTTTCTCCTCTCCTTATCTGTTAGTCAGTGGGCCTCAAGGTCAGTTACGCCATTGTCTGAAGAAGTTCCTGTTAACAATGGCTCAAAGGGTTGTTTTACAGAACTCTCAAGGCCCACTTCCTTATCTGTGATTTTTATGGAATCTGCCCAGTAACATGGCCCTCAGTCTCTCAAGGTATGCCGGTCCATTAAATTTGGTCAACCTTAAGTTTAGTCAAGTTACTTGACAGTGATGATTTATTCTTACAAGTGTCAGGTCTGTCATTCCTGATCAGATCCGACACCAAGCGGCAGGTGAGCCAATTTAGATAGATAAAAGCTTGTTAAAAGGTAATTAAGCAGGATTTTACCGTGTACTTACCATTTTACCAGCTTTTCCACGAGTTTCCTGGTGCGCGGGGATCACGTCAGGTAAGTAGGCCGGGTGTTGTGTCAGCATGGAATGATTTACTAACCTGACAGCTGCAAATGGCCTATGAAAGCTTCCATTTCATAGGTCTTCACTTTCCAAGGTCAGAAGCTGTTGCTTACTGCATTTGGAAGACAGATTGACCTTTATGCAGATAGCAAGTGTTTGGAGCAAACTCTCCATCCAGTGTCACCTCATTGGAACAACCTATCAAACCACTGACAGATCGCTTCTGTCATCTCAACCTCACCTGCCATCTATTCCATCAGCGTCGGTGCCCTTGAAAAAATCTCACCTTGGTCCTCAAAATCTCAACACGATCAGCCCCAACACCAGCATCACCAGGCATACCAGCAACACCAACATCCACACCAACCTTCTCTGCAATCAACTGATGCTGCACTGGAAACAGGGCATCATCACCCGTGCACATTGCTGCACGGGACACCAGCGATGGCCTCACCATGTCCAGATTGACTTCACTTAACACTGTAAACCCTGGCTGCCACATGATGCACCAGGTTGGCACCACCCCACACCAACACCATAAAGCATCCCTACAATGTCCAAGCCATTCCTTTCACACTCATCACCATTGGGAGGGGGTGGGGGGGGTGTGACGTTATGTCTCACCATTCACTGCAACTCACTAAGACACTTCCAAAGGTGCACACAAATCTGTCCAAGAAAACAAAATGTTGAAAATAAAGGTTTCAATGTTTGACAGCACATTACCAGAAACTTCACATGGACATTGCATAAAACCACCCAAGTGGCTACCCTTGTGTGTTGTTAGTTGGTATGATTGCAGTAGGATGAGGGTGAATGTGAGGGGTGGCTAGTGAGATCTGGAAGTGATAATATAGATAGAGAGGTGCAAGGTAAGTTGGTGTGAGTAAGGATGTGCAGGAGTAGGGTAGGGAAGGCAGAGTGATGGGGATGTGATGAATGGCACAGGAGGATGAGGATGAGTGTGGCTTGGCAGTAACATTTTGTGATTTACTGGCATAATTGAAACGTTTGCGCCACTACAGCCTGGTCGCCCTGACGACATCCTTACTTGTGCCCTCCTCTGCAATGTGCAACCAAGCATATGGAGGGAGTTATGGGAAAGCCTGTGTGCAGCTGTGCACCTCTGTGCGGTGCTTGTCAGTGTGTGCAGCACCTCAATGCTGTAGAACACTGACAACACAACTGCCAAAATAAATGTGGACATGGCCCCTTTAAGGAAACCGGCTGATGACGCGTCATCAAATGACATCATCAGACCCATTTCCTTTTAATTGGCCGGGAACCTTGCAGGACAGGCTTAACAAGCCCAATCAACGGAAAATTCTTCTCACAGTGCGGGGTGGAAGCGGGAGTGGGGTCGCCTTCCGCCAACTACCTCGGCCGCACTTAGCCTGCCTCGTTAGGTGAAATTGCGTCCTTGGAGTCCCTGCCTCAGCTGGCTCAGATCATCACTATCCTTCACCATCTTCATCAAACAGCTGGGAGAGGACTCTGTCCACTGCTATGTTGTAGAAATTACAATGATTCTGCCCAATTTCCCCAGAGTATATTGCAAGACATTCCCCTCCCCAAACAGTTCAACACTTAGAATCAATGTTAGTGGACCCCAAAGGTTTGTACTAAAATGCTTATGTTACTCACAAAATGCTGTCTCCTCTAGTTTACGAGGATTGAGTACCAGTGTTAACCAATGTTCCCTGTCATTTTTTGGGGGGCCGCGCAGCCCCTTTAACAGTCTGCGCGGCCCAATCAAAAATCCGTGCATGAGCGGTTTTTGCATTTAAAAGCCGGTGAGCCAGCTGCGCGGGTTTCCCAGAGTGCTGCGTGGCCGAGCAGCTTAAAGAGGACATTGGTGTCAACATCCATAATTCCAACCTGACTTGTAGGAGCCAACCTGCCAATCAATTTTCCGCTTCAAATATTGGGTTTAAATCCATTTATGTTGTAGGATGAAGATAATGTGCGTACTGGAAATCACGCATTAATACGCGCTGCTCTGTGTAGTTGCAAATCACCGTAACATTAACCAAGCAATCTCTATTCCTACTTAGGAAAGATAATACATTTTCCGCAGAAGCATAAATTGTCACGTAGATAGCTCGGTGAGGTCTCATTCTCTGGGGGTGTCGCATCTGTTTAAAAATCCTATCTTTTTTCCCTGCTCTTGGTGCTACCCTGTTCTGACAAGAATGAGCTTTGGTGCGCCAAAATACAGCATCCGTGATTTGTGCAATGTGCCAGTGTGCAGAAAACTGACTGATTCCTGGGGAATCTCCTGAGAGTGACTGGAAGGATGCTGGTGGTGTAAGAATTGAAAGCAGTTGTGGCCCTAACTGATGCTGGCACCGACAGTGCGGGCTGTGGCTGCTCCTGGGCTGCAGCCCTCCGAGCAGGTGGCACAGTTCAAGGATGAGGCTCAGCCTCCTCAAACAACTGTCCTAAATGAGTTGTATGAGCTGACTCATTCCTATGCGCCACTGGGTCGAACCAAATGCTAGTGGAATCCCTTCTAAGACCTCCAGCTTCCTGAGTTCTCCTTTTGGGTCGATTAGGCTTATATTCGCTAGAGTTTAGAAGAATGAGAGGGGATCTCATTGAAACTTATAAAATTCTAACAGGACTAGACAGCCTCGATGCAGGAAGGATGTTCCCGATGGTGGGGGAGTCCAGAACCAGGGGGCACAGTCTAAGGATAAGGGGTGAACCATTTAGGACAGAGATGAGGAGGAATTTCTTCACCCAGAGAGTGGTGAACCTGTGGAATTCTCTACCACAGAAGGCAGTTGAGGCCAATTCATTAAATATATTCAAGGAGGAGTTAGATATATTTCTTAAGGCTAAAGGGATCAAGGAATATGGGGAGAAAGCAGGGACAGGGTACTGAATTTGGATGATCAGCCACGATCTCATTAAATGGTGGAACAGACTCGAGGGGCCGAATGGCCTACTCCTGCTCCTCTCTTCTATGTTTCTATGTTTCCTGTATATCTTTCTTCAACTCTTCCAGAAGCTGCACTCCCCAGGCTGCTTTCCAACTGAAACAGTGCTCAAAAATAAGCTTGGCAAGACCTGTCTGTGGTGATGAACTCTATGAAGTAACTTTGGCACTTTACTGCAGTATCTTAGTTTTACTTTCCAGCACTTAATGCAAAAAACATCTAGAATAAAGAATGAATGACTTTGTATCAAACTATTCAAATGCTTCATAACAAACAAAACTCTGCTAATGTCAGTGCATGAATATGCAATGCACCTTTTCCCTGCCGGAGAGCAATTTCAGTACTGTGGAATTTCACAAATGCTGCATAATCAGATTGCGATACATTTATCATTTGTACTCCATGTGACGCAGAGTGATTTTATCCATCGTACGGCAGATTTTCAACTTTACCAACTGGGTGTTAAGTATCGCCTGGTCGGAAGGCAAAGAGGAAAATATTGCAGGGAGGATCACATGCCCGTAACAGAACCCGCCTGATTTTTCCCTCCGTTTAAATTAAGGGAAGGAAAATCCGGTTGGTTCTGCAAGGGGCCTGCGATCCCCCCACCAGAATTCCTCACTGTGCTCCAGCCAGACGATGCTTCACACCCAGGCGACAAAGGCGAAAATCTACCCCAATATGTGTCAGCACTGCTTCTGTACTTGAAGCATGTGGCTGACTTTCGTACAGTCCATATACTTAACTCCAGCAGCTACTGAACAACACACTGTGATCTCCAGCTGCTGCCTATCTGCTATTTATGCCAATATCATTACAGATGCTGCCCTCTGGTGGCAGAAGAGCAGGCAACAAATTAACGTATACATAGTACATTACTAATAAAGAAGGCCCTGAAATTGCTCTGCAGGATTCTTATGCATAAAAGTTTCATGTGTCATCCAAAATTCTTTTCTCCTCTATTTTAGCTGAGTATTAATCCACTTATTTTAAACTTAATTCCTCCACTAAAATAGCTGAGGGAGAGGAGTTTCAGATGAAAATGTTAAACATTCATGTCACGGGCAAAAAATAATTTGCATTTATATGGCACATCACTCAGAAATGACTCAAATAACTTTATATACAATGAATGACCTTGAAATGCAGTGGCTGTTGTTATGTGGGCTTGCTTCCTTGTATTGTATTTAAGAGGCTGATGATGAAAGAATGTTATGGCTATTTGGACATTTTAAAATAAAGGTCTCAGAATGGTGCAAACATTTTTTATTATTGGTTCCTCTTATCCCACGTCTGAGGCAGATTCTTTCAAGCACAGCTGATTTTTGACTGGGAATTTCCTCGGCGCTGCTCCTGGTCTGTTGCCGTAACTTTGGCGGAAGTGCGACGGAAAGAAAGAAAGACTTGTATTTACATTGCGCCTGTCATGACCTCAAGACATCCCAATGTGCTTTACAGCTTTACCTTTGAAGTGTAATCATGGTTGTAATGTGGGAAACGCGGCAGTCTATTTGCGCACAGCAAGCGCCCACAAACAGAAATATTCTGTTTTAGTGATGCAGGTTGAAGAATAAATATTGGCCAGGACATCAGGGAGAACGCCCCTGTTCTTCGAATAATGCCATGGGATCTGTTACAGCCACCTGAGTGGACAGACGGGGCCTCGGTTTAATGACTCATCCAAAGAAACTGCACCTCCGACAGTGCAGCAATCCCTCAGTACTGCACTGAAGCGTTAGCCTAGATTTTGTGCTCCAAGTACCAGCAGTGGGACTTGAACCCACAACCGTCAATCAGAGGCGAGGGTGCTACCACAGAGCAACAGCCCAGCACTTCTGCTGAAGTTACGGTGGCGGAAGCTCTGAGTAAATTCATGGCTGTTGATTTTTTATTAGTGACATTAAGGGCCACAATTTCCACTGATTTTGCACTGCTTAACACATTCGCATAAATAATTCCTTTGTGCATTATTTTAACGGTAAAATTAAAATTTAAGATGAAAGGGTTAATGACTGTATTAAAATAACATGCAAAGGAATTTTATACAAACACATTAAACAGTGTACTAGCAAAGGCAATAAAAGCCCCAGGTGATTTGCACAGTCTGTTAATGTGATTCAACAGTGAATCAGAAATTTAAATCAAAATGAACTGCCCTAAAACACCTTCTGCAAAGCGTTTCTCCACACGATCTCAAATATTATCAATGCCCAGACCTTGAGCAGAGAGCACGGCAGAGGCTATAAATACTCTGGGAACAGAAAAGGTTCTAAGAAATAATGATATAATATGTGTTAAAAAATAAAGCAGAAGTTATAAAAGAATAAAATATAATGGCCCAGAATTTGCAGTCGTGGTGATGGCGAACTGGCAGCCTTCGCCGCCATTCCGCCTTTGAACCTGACCGGAACTTCGGGATTTGGTGCATGCGCAGGCACATGCGGTAATCTTGAAGTTGCGGTCTGTCATTCACAGCCCCAACACAGGCTGCGCTGTGCCCGCTCCCCCACACCCCCCCCTCCACCCACAGAGCCGGCAATCAGTCTAATCCCCCAAATCCGCGAAACGGACGAAAACTTCAGCTCTTCTGCTGTAATTACACTGTTAAATTCCCCACCTATAGTTAGACCCAAAAGAATTAGGTGTAACTGGGTTTTTAACAGCATATTCACTGCTGAACAAAGGTTAAGGGCCTGAAAAACTGATTTTAATTTTGTGCAGTGTGAAATTTGTCCATTTTAATAAAAATTAAATTTTTTAAGAAACTTAAAAAAAAAATTTTTTTTTGAGTTTGTCTATCTTTATTTCAGGTTTGCCTTTTCCCCATGTGAGAGCCCCAATCTATCTTTTGCTCTCTCTAACATTTAAAAAAAGTTAGAATTTTAAGAGTTTACTCACTTCCTTGTTCGCTGTCTGTGAGAATTCTGCAGTTTGACTGGCTGCTCAGACAGCCTGTTGACGCCACAGCAGTTCGTGCAAGGGGATCACCACTAACCTCTGTTGATTTTAATTGATTGTTCTCAACACAGGGATCGCGCGATCCTTGTGCGAAGCGTACTTCGGGGCCAGCAGCGAATACCTTCGCTTCGCCACTGACCGCAGATTCCGGGCCATTAATTTGCCTGTACAGCAATGTAAAGAGCATTAACCAAAAGTCTAACAGGACAAAAAGTATGAGAAATACACCACCTGGGTAAATGGGCAGGATGGGGTTAGTTAACCAAATAAGAGTTATGTTGATGTAGATTAAGATATAAAAGGAATGAGTTAGAAGCACTGTTGTGTATGTACCTTTAAGAGAAGAACTGATTCTATACTGCAGTACTGGCAGTGACCACCCCTGTATATAAAGCCATAGCAGGCTTCTGTACTTCAGTCTTGAATTACTCTCTGTTCAGTAAATACCTGTTTTATTGTTCTCCTGCAGTCTGAGTATTATTGATCCTCGGACACTACACTGGCGACGGGCAGGTTTGAACTCACCTGCAGTACTGCATCACCTCACGGGGATCTTTTCCCTGAAGAGAAGCTTCTTGGAGGTCGAAGTCAGAATGGCGGGCGTCGACTGCGGGCAATCGCCCAGGGATCCATCGGAGAGTTGCAGGGGAGGCTGTGGAGAGCTGAGCCTGGCTCTCCAGTCGAGGTGTTCCAGCAAGTCGTGCTGGTAGCAGGTAGTGCGCTGACCCTTCCGGACTGTAGTGGGCTCGGGCTCGATCGAGCGGCTCTGCAAAGGGGCCATGCAGCGTTGTCGGGAGGAAGAGAGAGAGAGAGGGTGGAGCGCACAGGGCGCAGTCAGTGCTCAAGAACAGGGCAGCGTGGAGAGGATAGAACGCGGGGAAGGAAAAGTGAGACGCGCCGAAGCCGCGGGTCGCCGCCATTACCCTGTAGAACGCTAGGAGCAGCATGGCAGCAAGGGGAAGAAGGAAAAGCGCGGGAGGCGCCATTTTATTACATTGGGGAAGAAGGAAAAGCGCGGGAGGCGCCATTTTATTACATTGGGGAAGAAGAAAAAGCACGGGAGGCGCCATTTTAAATCACCCAAGATGCCGAAAAGTGGCAGTATCACTGCTTTCGACAACGAGGTAGAAGACTGGACCACGTATGTGGAAAGAATTGAAGTGTACTGCACGGCAAATGAGGTGGCCGATGGAAAGAAGGCGTCGGTATTATTAAATTTGATGGGCGCGAGAACGTACGGCCTATTGCGGAATTTAATTACCCCAGCTAAACCAATGGAGAAAAGTTTTGAGGAGATTGTTAATATCTTACAGGAACACCTAAACCCTACACCGCTGCTGATAGCAGAAAGATTCAAGTTCCATAAAAGAAACCAGCACAAAGATGAGAGCAATGCTGACTATCTTACGGAACTACGCAAGTTATCGAAGCACTGCCAGTTCGGAGCAGGACTGGCAGACACCTTGCGGGATAAGTTTGTCTGCGGGCTCCAGAGTGAAGGAACCCAGAAACGACTACTTTCAGAAAAGGACCTGACGCTAGAACAGGCTTTCAGCGTGGCAGTATCCTATGAAGCAGCAGCACGGGGAGCTGCGGAAATACAACAGAAACCACAGGAATACAGCGCTAACGAAATGGCGTATGGAGCAGAAAATTGCTATCGCTGCGGCAGAACAACCCATGATCAGAAGGACTGCTGGGTTAAGGACAAAGTATGCAGGCAATGTGGGAAAATGGGACACATAGCAAGAGTCTGCAGGTCGGGAAAGGAAACCAACACTACAAGAACTACTAAGGAAAAGTACAAGAAAGTAAAGAAATTGACAGACAGTAGTTCGGAAGATCAGGAGAGTGATAAGGACTCCGGGAGCAGGAGACTAAGTTGTCTAAAGTTACACAATGTGATCGCAAAGGAGGATCACCGAACCATTTGGGTCACCCTCATGATAGCAGGGTCCCTAGTAAAGATGGAATTGGACACAGGATCAGCCCTAACTGTCATGAATCGACGAGACTATGAGCGGCTATTCTCACACATACCCTTGAAGGACACGTCCATTGTATTGAAGACATACACGGGGCAAAAAGTCTACCCCAGAGGAAAAATAAGGGCGCCAGTTGAATACAACGGCAAGAAAACACAGAAACTGTATCTATATATACTACCAGATGGAAGACCACCATTATTGGGAAGTGAATGGATCCGAAAAATACAATTGGATTGGCATTCCATTCAGGAGCTAACTGTGACTGATAAAAAGGATGATGAAGTCACACCTGGATGACTGTCAAAAATTCTAACTGACGCGAAAGAGGTGTTCCAACAAGGACTTGGGACTCTGAAAGGAATAACGGCAATGATAAAAATCGAAGATAACGCAAACCCAAAATGTTTTAAGGCCAGACCGGTACCTTACGCGATCTGCCCAGCCGTTGAAGCAGAGCTGGAGAGTCTGGAGCATTCGGGTGAGCTGTCCAAGGTGGACTGGAGCGAGTGGGCCACACCCATCATTCCTGTAATGAAGAAATCATTGAGCAGCACGCCTGGGGAACCGAAAAAGGTTCGCATCTGTGGGGTCTTCAAGGTAACTGTGAACCCAGTCCTGCACACAGTACAATATCCACTTCCACAGATAGAAGATATTTTCACCTCACTATCTGGAGGGAAACGCTTTACAAAGATTGATCTGGCCCAAGCATATCTACAAATGGAGGTAGAAGAAGCATCTAGGAAATACCTCACGATAAACACTCACAAAGGCCTTTACCAGTACAATCGACTGGTATTCGGGGTAGCATCAGCCCCGGCTATTTGGCAGAGGGCGATGGAACAAGTCCTGCAAGGGATCCCGGGGATCCAGTGTTATTTGGACGACATCCTGGTTACGGGCGAAAATGACAGTGAACACCTTGCCAACCTGGAGCAGGTGCTCACGAGATTACTGGAATATGGGCTACGAGCCAACCGCCCCAAATGCGAGTTCTTCAGGAGACAAATCTCGTATTGTGGCCACATGATTGATGAGGAAGGGTTGCATAAGTCGCCGGACAAGATTGAGGCTGTAGTCAAGGCTCCAGCACCAGAAAATGTGTCGCAACTGAGGTCGTTCCTCGGGTTGGTGAACTACTACCATAAGTTCTTGCCGAATTTATCTACAATTCTGCACCCACTGAACGCCCTACTGCAAACTGGAGTAACATGGAAATGGAGTGATGAGTGTAAGCGTGCCTTTCAGAAATGTAAATGCCTAATCACTTCAAAAGAAGCATTGGCCCACTACAATTCAACACTACCGATTCGGTTAGCATGTGATGCGTCTCCCTACGGCATCGGAGCGGTGCTGTCACACAAATTCCCTGACGGTTCAGAGAGGCCAATAGCCTTTGCGTCGCGCTCGTTAACCTCAGCCGAGCGTAACTACGCCCAGATTGACAGGGAGGCCCTCAGCCTGGTGTGGGGGGTGAAGAAGTTCAATCACTATCTGCACGGGCAGAAATTAACCCTACTGACTGATCATCAGCCCCTGGTCTCCATTTTTAACCCAAAGAAGGGCGTTCCGGTGATGACGGCGCAACGGCTGCAAAGATGGTCACTTTTTCTAGGGGCACATCAGTACGACATAGAGTGCAAGGGTACGAAACAGCATGGAAACGCTGATGGGCTGTCGCGCCTACCGTTGCCTACGGTAGAGGAAGCACCTGCAGTGGACCCTGTTGAGATATTCCATGCGACCATAGTCAAATGTCTACCTGTTACAAACTCAAGTATAGAGAAGGAAACCCGAAATGACCCGACACTCTCTCGGGTCTATGATTTGACGGTGAAGGGATGGCCAGCACATGGCGACTCACTGTTGCCAGCATTCTCGCCAAGGAGAGAATAGCTGTCAGTGTGCCGGGGGAACTTGATGTGTGGATCCCGAGTGGTAATTCCACCCAAGTTGAGAGATAGAGTGCTCAATGAGCTTCATGAGGGTCATCTGGGAGGGGTAAAAATGAAGAGCCTAGCCAGGGCGTTTGTGTGGTGGCCGGGAATCGATAAAGAAATCAAGGATATGACCAAGAGATGCACAGGATGCCAGAAGGTCCAAAACGCTCCACCACAGGCCCCGCTACATCCATGGGAGTGGCCCTCATCTCCATGGCAATGGGTACACATTGATTTTGCTGGTCCATTTATGGACTCAATGTTCCTAATCGCTGTGGACGCCCATTCGAAATGGCCAGAGGTCATCAAAATGTCCTCCACCACCACGGAGAAAACTATTGCAGTCCTACGGACCATCTTCGCCAGGAATGGCTTGCCAGAACAGATTTGCTCCGACAATGGGCCACAGTTTGTGTCAGAGGATTTCCGGAGGTTTCTGAGGAATAATGGGGTGAAGCATTACACATCTGCCCCATATCATCCAGCCACAAATGGATTGTGTGGTGTATGTAACCGTTCCACCTTTAAGAGAACTATTTTAAGAGATGCACTACTTTATCTTGGCTGCTGTATACTGTAATACCGGTGGTGACCACACCGGTATATAAGTGCTGTGTAATGATTTATTGGGCAGTTCAGCCTGACCTTCGACTAGTAAAGACCTGTTGAATTTATTCTTGTGGTCTGTGTGCAGTGATTCTTATTAACAATAACTAGAACACACAGACTTAACAGTGGCGACGATGACGATCTTACCCTGCGGCAGAGATATATCCAAGGCAGTTTAACGGGCGTCGAGAAGAGGCATCCGCCCTCATCATCCTGCTGAGAAAAGACTCGGGTCTGAAGAGCAAGGAAGAATCCTGACACGAAGCCTTCCATCAGCAACAGGCAGTGATCATCCCTTCTATCACGGTGGTGGGTAAGCCGATCAGCGACGAGCAGCAAGTCGGCCACGTTGGCTGTGAAGTAGGGGAGGGAAAAACGGAGGATATAAGGGCGGAGAACTCGACCACGGCCGGGGAAAAGAGCCGGACAGAAGTCGGGGCCAGAGGCGCTGAGACTGGGGCAGCGTAAGGCACGGGAGCCGCGGTGAATGCAAACGCAGCCGGTGTAAAAGACCGGGCTGCAAGCGGGCTGGGAGACGCAACAGCGTCGAGAGAGAGCTCGACCGTGACCGGGGAAAAAGGCCGGGCAGCTACCGAGGCCGCGAGGCGCGGGAGAAAATTAAAAAAAAAAAAAAAAAACGCGGAGAACTCAGCCGCAGCCGGGGGAAAGGACCGGACTGCAAGAGGGGCTGGGAGGCACGATTTGAGAACCGCTGGGGAGGGCGAACGCAGCAATACGGCAATCGCCATTACAGCCAGCGGGGGAGAAAGGCAAGCGCGGGAAACCGCCATTTTGAAAAAATAAAATAAAAGAAAAGAAAAAGTTCTTTTTGTTTCTCAAGAAGATTGCGAGGATGCCTAAGCGTGGTAACATCAACGATTTCGATGCCGATGTTGAAGATTGGGCCACGTATGTAGAACGCATAGAGATTTATTGTAAGGCAAATAAAATATCAGATGAAGATAAAGCACTAACCTTACTAAACTCAATGGGTGCGAAGACATACGGGCTATTGAAGCATCTTCTATCACCAGCTAAACCGGCGGATCAGGCTTTCGCTAATATTGTTGCTGTCCTGAGAAATCATTTGAACCCCACACCGCTGATGTTAGCGGAACGATTTAAATTTTATGCGA
Source organism: Somniosus microcephalus (assembly GCF_052327205.1). Classification (NCBI taxonomy): domain Eukaryota; kingdom Metazoa; phylum Chordata; class Chondrichthyes; order Squaliformes; family Somniosidae; genus Somniosus; species Somniosus microcephalus. The sequence goes on along the minus strand of NC_140988.1, from coordinate 114,930,614 downwards.
GAACGCAACTGAAAGAGGAAAGCAACGCGGGGTATTTAATTGAACTGCGTAAGCTAGCGAAATACTGTCAGTTTGGGGAAAGACTGACAGAGGCACTGAGAGACAAATTCGTGTGTGGATTGTCGAAAGAAGTAACACAAAAGCGGCTGCTTGAAGAGAATGATCTTGCACTTGATAAGGCTGTCACTATTGCAGCATCGCACGAAGCCGCAGCGAGAGGCACTGCGGAAATGCAGCTGAAGGCAGCGGTACTCAGCGTAGATCAAATGGTTTTGGGTACAGCGAAATGTTATCGTTATGGAAAGACAACACACGATCAGAACCAATGCTGGTTTAAAAATCAGGAATGTAGAAAATGTGGCAAGCTTGGTCACATAGCTAAAGTATGCCGGTCAGGAAAGAAGACCAGCAACAAAAAGTCACCGCAGGAAAAGTGCAGAAAGGTACATAAGGTGGCTGAGAAGAGTTCGGATGAACAGAATTCGGATTCAGACTCCAACAGCAAGGAACTGGGTAGTCTGAGAATTCACAATGTGAGTAAGGAAGCTGACCTACAAACTATCTGGGTCACACTTCAGATAGCAGGAGTCCAAGTGAAGATGGAATTGGACACCGGATCGGCGTTGACGGTCATGAATAAGCAAGATTACAAAAGGTTATTCACACATATTCCCCTACGGGATACGGAGATAGTATTGCAGACATACACGGGGCAAAGAGTATACCCCATCGGAAAGATAAAAGTCAAGGTGGTACACAAGGGCAAAGAACACCAAGGAATGGACTTATATGTACTACCTGAGGGAGGTCCACCACTTCTGGGACGGGAGTGGATCAGGAAAATAAATATGGACTGGCACTCCCTAAAAGCAATAACGGTAGATTCCGGAAAAAAAGATGTCAAACCTGAACGATTGTCCAGAATATTGGATGAGGCTAAAGAGGTGTTCCAACAGGGACTGGGTACACTGAGAGGAATTACGGCAAAAATCAAGATTGCAGAACATGCAAACCCAAAATTTTTCAAAGCCAGACCGGTACCTTATGCGATACGACCTGCTGTGGAGGCTGAGCTGGAAGGGCTAGAACGTTCAGGAGTACTGTCTAAGGTGGACTGGAGTGAGTGGGCCACGCCCATTGTTCCCGTCATGAAGCGTTCATCGAGTAACAAGCCAGGGGAACCGGGGAAGATCCGCATCTGTGGAGACTTCAAGATCACGGTTAATCCAGTGCTTCACACGGTGCAATATCCACTTCCGCGGATTGAGGATATCTTTGCTTCATTGTCTGGCGGGAAACACTTCACCAAGATAGACCTGGCGCAAGCGTACTTACAGATGGAAGTTGAGGAAGAGTCGCGCCAGTATCTCACAATCAACACGCACAGAGGCTTGTATCGATATAATAGACTGGTTTTTGGAGTGGCTTCGGCTCCAGCAATTTGGCAGAGGGCCATGGAGCAGGTATTACAGGGAATTCCAAGCACTCAATGTTACTTGGATGATATCCTGATTACAGGAGATGACGATGAGGAACACCTTGCAAATTTGAAACTGGTGCTCACCAGATTGAAGGAATATGGACTTCGAGTTAATCGCCAGAAATGTGAGTTCTTTCAGAAATGGATCTCGTACTGTGGTCATGTCATTGACAAGGAGGGGCTGCACAAGTCACCTGACAAGATCGAAGCTGTTGTGAAGGCTCCCGCTCCGGAAAATGTATCCCAGTTGAGGTCGTTCCTAGGGTTGATTAACTATTACCATAAGTTTCTGCCAAATCTATCCACGGTGCTGCACCCGCTGAACGCTCTTTTGCAGAAAGAAGTACCATGGAAGTGGAGCGAGGACTGTAAGAAGGCCTTTCGCAAAAGCGAGGCATTGATCACCTCAGAGGAAGTGTTGGCTCACTTCAACCCAATGCTACCTATTCGTTTAGCTTGTGATGCTTCTCCTTATGGTATTGGAGCAGTACTCTCACACAAGTTGCCAAATGGCTTGGAAAGGCCAGTTGCATTTGCATCCAGATCATTGACCTCCGCTGAGCGCAACTATGCTCAGATAGATAGGGAGGCTCTCAGCCTTGTGTGGGGAGTAAAGAAGTTTTATCATTACCTGCAGGGCCAGAAGTTTACACTGCTGACAGACCACCAGCCGTTGGTATCCATTTTTAACCCTAAGAAGGGTGTTTCGGTGATGACAGCACAGAGACTCCAGAGATGGTCCCTTTTCCTAGGGGCACATCAATATCAGATAGAATTCAAAGGTACAAAGTAGCATGGTAATGCTGATGGGCTGTCGCGCCTGCCACTACCTACTGAGGAGGAGGCACCGACGGTTGACCCGGTGGAATTATTTCACTCGACCATCATCGAATGTTTATCTGTCACCAATGCAAATATTGAAAGGGAGACTAGGAATGACCCGACACTGTCCCGGGTCTACGAATTGACAGTAAAGGGATGGCCAGCCCATGGTGATCCACTGTTACCGGCATTCTCAGCAAGACGAGAACAGCTGTCCATCTGTCAGGGAGCATTGATGTATGGAACAAGGGTGATTATCCCTCCTAAGTTAAGAGAGAGAGTTCTAAAAGAACTACATGAAGGTCATCTGGGGGGAGTCAAGATGAAAAGCCTTGCTAGGGCTTATGTGTGGTGGCCGGGTATCGACCAACAGATAGAGGATCTGACGAAAAGCTGCTCAGGGTTCCAAAAAGTCCAAAATGCACCTCCAATTGCACCGCTGCATCCATGGGAATGGCCTTCAACCCCATGGCAACGTGTACATATTGACTTTGCTGGTCCATTCATGGACTCCATGTTTTTAATTGCGGTGGACGCACATTCTAAATGGCCAGAAGTGATTAAAATGACTACCACTACCTCGGAGAAGACGATCGCGGTGCTAAGAACGATATTTGCAAGAAATGGATTGCCAGAGCAAATATGTTCAGACAACGGACCACAGTTCGTGTCAGAGGAATTCCAGAAATTCCTGAAGAAGAATGGGGTGAAACATTATACCTCTGCCCCATATCATCCAGCTATGAATGGGCTGGCCGAGAGGTTTGTACAGACGTTCAAAAAGGCAATAAAGGCCATGAGCGAAGATCAGATTCCACTGCAACACAAGGTGGACAATTTCCTACTGGCATATCGAAATGCCACCCATGCAACAACAAACCAAAGTCCTGCCATGATGTTTTATAACAGGAGGTTGCGGTCCAGGTTGGACTTGTTAAAACCAAATGTGCGGAGGGAAGTTGAAAACAAACAGTTCCAGCATATCAATAACAAGCCCACTCGGAGTTTTGAAATAGGACAACCAGTGTTAGCCAGGGACTATAAAAATGAGAAATGGCAATCTGGAACAATTCGGGCCAGACAAGGACCCCTGATGTACACGGTAGATGTTGGTGAAAACGTAATGCGACGTCATGCTGACCAACTGGTGGGATCGAGAACAAGGGTCGAGCCCATGGTTACGACAGAGACAACCGTGGAGGAAGTTAGTGAACCTGAAGCATCTACCTCAGAAGTGAATATACCTGATGATGATGTCCTATCCATAGGGGATCAACTAGATGAGTCACCCCAGCAACGAGAACCAGAGACCCCTGAAAGGCGTTATCCGTCTCGGATCAGGAGGCCTCCTCAGAGACTGAATCTGTGAACTGTTTTTACATGAAGTTGTGTATATATGTTATTATGTTATGTTAAATGGGGAATATATACTGTTAAGCTAAAAAGGGAGGATTGTGGTGTATGTAACCGTTCCACCTTTAAGAGAACTATTTTAAGAGATGCACTACTTTATCTTGGCTGCTGTATACTGTAATACCGGTGGTGACCACACCGGTATATAAGTGCTGTGTAATGATTTATTGGGCAGTTCAGCCTGACCTTCGACTAGTAAAGACCTGTTGAATTTATTCTTGTGGTCTGTGTGCAGTGATTCTTATTAACAATAACTAGAACACACAGACTTAACAGATTGGCTGAGAGGTTTGTTCAGACCTTTAAAAAGGCCATAAAGGCAATGCATAATGACGACATACCACTACAACACAAGGTGGATAATTTCTTGTTTGCTTACCGGAATGCGACACATGCAGTCACCAACCAAGCTCCAGCCATAATGTTCTTCAACCGAAGGCTAAGATGTCGCCTGGATTTGCTCAAACCAAACATAAGACGAGATGTTGAGGATAAGCAATTCCAGCACATAAATGAGAAGCCAACCAGGAGCTTCAAGATAGGGCAGCCAGTCTTGGCCTGCGACTACCGAACAGAAAAATGGCAGCCAGGAACGATATGCGCACAGCAGGGACCACTAATGTACACAGTGGACGTTGGAGAGAGCATCGTGAGATGCCATGCTGACCAGATTCTAGAGTCACAGGAACAAGCCAAACCCATACCATGAGCAGGTGCACCTGGTAATCAACCCAAAGTACAGATTGCGTCTACCTCAGAAGCAGTGGTATTGGAAGCTGACGAACCAACCAATGACAATGAGCCAGAATCAACTCCGCCGCAAGAACAGGATACTCGAGAAAGGCGCTATCCAGTCAGGATCAGGAAGCCTCCTCAAAGACTGAACTTATAAATGATTATTTCAGTTGATGTATATAGTACAGAGAAAATTGTAATTGTAATTAGTTATTATTTAGTTGTTAAATGAATGTTATGTACTGTTTATCTAAAAGGGGAGGAATTGTTGTGTATGTACCTTTAAGAGAAGAACTGATTCTATACTGCAGTACCGGCAGTGACCACCCCTGTATATAAAGCCATAGCAGGCTTCTGTACTTCAGTCTTGAATTACTGTTCAGTAAATACCTGTTTTATTGTTCTCCTGCAGTCTGAGTATTATTGATCCTCGGACACTACAAGCACAAATTCAGCTTAAAGGGTATGATGCAGTAACCATTACAGAGACCTGACTATGATTGGGAGATAAATATTCCAGGCTATAGGATCTTTAGAAAGGACAGGGAAATTGGGAAAGGAAGAGTAATAGCAATATTGATAACTGACACAATTACAGCAGTGGAAAGAAAGGATAACAGTATGGTTATAGTTAAGGAATAGTAAAGGATGCACGACTGGTGAGAGTTGTCTGCAGACCTCCTGACAGTAGTGATATAGTGAGGCGATGTTATAGATACAACGTGGTCATAATGGGAGATTTTAATTTTCACAGAAACTGGGGGAAGCCAAATTTCTCAAATAGTAAAGGTAATGAATTTCTAAAATGTATTGGGGACAGTTTTCTGTAACAATGGGCTTGATTTTATCTCCCCCACTTGACAGAAATCAGCCGGTGGGGGGGATGGGGGGGGGCGGCGGGGGAGTTAAAATGGACTTACCCATTCCTTTCCAGCTCTGATCTGACTGATTGCAATTTTAAATTGCAGCTGGTAAGGACTCCAGCTCCAAGCTGCAGGGTCCTCTTTAAATATACAGGTCAGGCTCCGATTTCAACCTGAGACCTGATCGCAACAAACTTGGATATACAAGCAGTGGTGGCTTCCCTGTTGGAACAAACCTGTCAGGACCTGCGGTACATGGGAACCTAAAATAAGTCAAGGGGAGGAACTTATTGGATTTAATATAAATTTTAAAAAAGTAATGCAGAAAATAATAAGACTTAAGATAAACAAATCTTCAGGACTTGATAGTTTCCACACCAACATATTAAAATAAATAGGTGATGTATCAGCTGATCAAAGAGAGTCAGCATCAATTTGTGAAGAGTAGGTCATATCTGAATGAGCTACTTGAATTTTTTGAGGAGGTCGCTACCATAGTGGTCTGGAATATCTATGGATGTTGTATGTATGGACTTCCAGAATGAATTTGCTAAGTTTCTACACAAGAGATTATTAACAAAAATAAAAGTGCACAGATTGTGAGGTAACTTTGTGAGATGGGTTGGTAATTGGTTGGGAAGTAGGAGACAGAGAGTAGGGATTAAAGGAATGTTCTCTGATTGATGGGATGTGACAAGTGGTGGTCCCCAGTGATCTACACTGGGACATCAGCTTTTCCCCATGTATATCAATGACTTGGATGAAGGAATAGAGAGCTGTGCATCCAAGTTTGTGATTGACACTAAGTTAGGAGGCACAGTAAATTACGTAGGTGGAGCAGGAAATTACAAAGGGATATAGACAGAGTAAATGAGTGGGCAACAATATGGCAGATGGAGTTCAATGTGGGGAATTTTGAGGTCATCCACTTTGGATCCAAGAAAGACAAATTGGAATATTTTCTTAATAGCGAACAATTAGGAACTGTGCAGGAGAAAATGGATTTAGGTGTCCACATACACAAATCACTAAAAACATGTACGAAAAGTCACCAAAAAGGCTAATGAAATGTTGGCCTTTATCTCAATGGGCCTGAAATAGAAAGGGGAGGAAGTGATGCTTTTGTTGTACAGAGCCTTGCTCAGACCCCACCTGGAGTACTGTGAGCAGTTCTGGGCACCAAACCTCAGGAAGGATACATTGGCCTTGGAGGGTGTGCAGCGCAGATTCACCAGAATGACACCAGGGCTTAAAGAGTTAAAGAGGGCTTATGAGGACAGGTTGCATAAACTTGGCTTGTATTCCCTTGAGTTTAGAAGATTGAGGGGTGATCTAATTGAGATATTTAAAATGATAAAGGGGTTTGATGGGATAGAAACAGAAAAGCTATTTCCTCTGGTGGGGGAATCCAGAACAAGGGGACATAATGTTAAAATTATACCTCAGCCGTTCAAGAGTGAAATTGGTAAATACTATTCCACATAAAGGGTAGTGGAAATCTGAGGTGCTTTTCGCCAAACGGCTGTGGATGCTGGAGGAATTGAAATTTTCAAGACTGAGATTGAAAGATTTTTATTAGGTAAGGGTATCAAGCAATATGGATCAATGGCAGGTAAATGGAGTTGAGGTACAGATCAGCCGTGATCTAATTGAGTGATGGAGCAAGCTCAAAAGACTAAATTGCCTTCTGTTTCTATGTTCCCATATTTTGCTGCAGTCCAGCATTTTTCAAAACAATGACATTTAAATACTCAACACAATGTTCAAATTAGGTACAACGTATTTATTTGTGTGGTGTGAATGCTGTCAGCATTTGTCACAAAGAGAGCCAGGAGGGGGAGCAGCAGCACAAAGAGCACCGAGAGCGGGAGCATCAGTATAAAGAGCGCCGAGAGCAGGAGCAGCAGTATAAAGCGCACCAAGAGCGGGAGCAGCGGTATAAAGAGCACCAAGAGCGGGAGCAGCAGTATAAAGAGCGCCGAGAGCGGGAGCAGCGGTATAAAGAGCACTGAGAGTGGGAGCAGTGGTATAAAGAGCGCCGAGAGCGGGAGCAGTGGTATAAAGAGCGCCGAGAGCGGGAGCAGCAGTATAAAGAGCACCGAGAGCGGGAGCAGTGGTGTAAAGAGCACCAAGAGCGGGAGCAGTGGTATAAAGAGCGCCAAGAGCGGGAGCAGCGGTATAAAGAGCGCTGAGAGTGGGAGCAGTGGTATAAAGAGCGCCGAGAGCGGGAGCAGTGGTATAAAGAGCGCCGAGAGCGGGAGCAGCTGTATAAAGAGCACCAAGAGCGGGAGCAGCGGTATAAAGAGCACCAAGAGCGGTAGCAGCGGTATAAAGAGTGCTGAGAGTGGGAGCAGCGGTATAAAGAGCGCCGAGAGCGGGAGCAGCGGTATAAAGAGCACCAAGAGCGGGAGCAGCGGTATAAAGAGCGCCAAGAGTGGGAGCAGCGGTATAAAGAGCACCAAGAGCGGGAGCAGCAGTATAAAGAGCGCCGAGAGCGGGAGCAGCAGTATAAAGAGCGCCGAGAGCGGGAGCAGCAGTATAAAGAGCGCCGAGAGCGGGAGCAGCGGTATAAAGAGCGCCAAGAGCGGGAGCAGCGGTATAAAGAGCGCCGAGAGCGGGAGCAGCGGTATAAAGAGCACCAAGAGCGGGAGCACCGGTATAAAGAGCGCCAAGAGCGGGAGCAGTGGTATAAAGAGTGCTGAGAGTGGGAGCAGCAGTATAAAGAGCACCAAGAGCGGGAGCAGCGGTATAAAGAGCGCCAAGAGTGGGAGCAGCGGTATAAAGAGCGCCGAGAGTGGGAGCAGCGGTATAAAGAGCACCAAGAGCGGGAGCAGCGGTATAAAGAGCGCCAAGAGTGGGAGCAGCGGTATAAAGAGCACCAAGAGTGGGAGCAGCGGTATAAAGAGCACCAAGAGCGGGAGCAGCGGTATAAAGAGCGCCAAGAGTGGGAGCAGCGGTATAAAGAGCACCAAGAGCGGGAGCAGCAGTATAAAGAGCGCCGAGAGCGGGAGCAGCGGTATAATGAGTGCTGAGAGTGGGAGCAGCAGTATAAAGAGCACCAAGAGCGGGAGCAGCAGTATAAAGATCACCGAGAGCGGGAGCAGCAGTATAAAGAGCGCCGAGAGCGGGAGCAGCGGTATAAAGAGCACCAACAGCGGGAGCAGCGGTATAAAGAGCACCAAGAGCGGGAGCAGTGGTTTAAAGAGCGCCAAGAGCGGGAGCAGCGGTATAAAGAGCGCCGAGAGTGGGAGCAGCAGTATAAAGAGCACCGAGAGTGGGAGCAGTGGTATAAAGAGCACCGAGAGCGGGAGCAGTGGTATAAAGAACGCCGAGAGCGGGAGCAGCGGTATAAAGAGCGCCGAGAGTGGGAGCAGTGGTATAAAGAGCGCCAAGAGCGGGAGCAGCGGTATAAAGAGCACCAAGAGCGGGAGCAGCGGTATAAAGAGCGCCGAGAGCGGGAGCAGCGGTATAAAGAGCACCGAGAGCGGGAGCAGTGGTATAAAGAACGCCGAGAGTGGGAGCAGCGGTATAAAGAGCGCCGAGAGTGGGAGCAGCAGTATAAAGAGCGCCAAGAGCGGGAGCAGCGGTATAAAGAGCACCAAGAGCGGGAGCAGCGGTATAAAGAGCGCCGAGAGCGGGAGCAGCGGTATAAAGAGCGCCGAGAGCGGGAGCAGCTGTATAAAGAGCGCCGAGAGCGGGAGCAGCGGTATAAAGAGCGCCGAGAGCGGGAGCAGCGGTATAAAGAGCGCTGAGAGTGGGAGCAGCAGTATAAAGAGCGCCGAGAGCGGGAGCAGCAGTATAAAGAGCGCCGAGAGCGGGAGCAGCAGTATAAAGAGCACCAAGAGCGGGAGCAGTGGTATAAAGAGCGCTGAGAGTGGGAGCAGCGGTATAAAGAGCGCTGAGAGTGGGAGCAGTGGTATAAAGAGCGCCGAGAGCGGGAGCAGTGGTATAAAGAGCGCTGAGAGTGGGAGCAGCGGTATAAAGAGCGCTGAGAGTGGAAGCAGTGGTATAAAGAGCGCCGAGAGCGGGAGCAGTGGTATAAAGAGCGCCGAGAGCGGGAGCAGCAGTATAAAGAGCGCCGAGAGCGGGAGCAGCGGTATAAAGAGCGCCGAGAGCGGGAGCAGCAGCATAAAGAGCGCCGAGAGCGGGAGCAGCAGTATAAAGAGCACCAAGAGCGGGAGCAGCAGTATAAAGAGCGCCGAGAGTGGGAGCAGTGGTATAAAGAGCACCAAGAGTGGGAGCAGCAGTATAAAGAGCGCCGAGAGCGGGAGCAGCAGCATAAAGAGCGCCAAGAGCGGGAGCAGTGGTATAAAGAGCGCCGAGAGCGGGAGCAGTGGTATAAAGAGCACCAAGAGTGGGAGCAGCAGTATAAAGAGCACCGAGAGCGGGAGCAGTGGTATAAAGAGCACCAAGAGCGGGAGCAGCAGTATAAAGAGCACCGAGAGCGGGAGCAGTGGTATAAAGAGCACCAAGAGCGGGAGCAGCAGTATAAAGAGCACCAAGAGTGGGAGCAGCAGTATAAAGAGCGCCGAGAGCGGGAGCAGCGGTATAAAGAGCACCAAGAGCGGGAGCAGTGGTATAAAGAGCGCCGAGAGCGGGAGCAGCGGTATAAAGAGCACCGAGAGTGGGAGCAGCAGTATAAAGAGCGCCGAGAGTGGGAGCAGCGGTATAAAGAGCACCGAGAGTGGGAGCAGCAGTATAAACAGCGCCGAGAGCGGGAGCAGTGATGTAAAGAGCGCCGAGAGCAGGAGCAGCGGTATAAAGAGCGCCAAGAGCAGGAGCAGCAGTATAAAGAGCGCCGAGAGCGGGAGCAGTGGTATAAAGAGCGCCGAGAGCGGGAGCAGCGGTATAAAGAGCACCAAGAGCGGGAGCAGTGGTATAAAGAGCGCCGAGAGCGGGAGCAGCGGTATAAAGAGCACCAAGAGCGGGAGCAGCAGTATAAAGAGCACCGAGAGCGGGGGCAGCGGTATAAAGGGCACCAAGAGCGGGAGCAGCGGTATAAAGAGCACCAAGAGCGGGGGCAGTGGAATAAAGAGCACCGAGAGCGGGAGCAGCAGTATAAAGAGCACCGAGAGTGGGAGCAGTGGAATAAAGAGCACCGAGAGCGGGAGCAGTGGTCTGAAGAGCACCAAAGGCGGGAGCAGCGGTATAAAGAGCACCGAGAGCGGGGGCAGTGGAATAAAGAGCACCAACAGCGGGAGCAGCGGTGTAAAGAGCACCGAGAGCGGGAGCAGCGGTATAAAGAGCACCAAGAGTGGGAGCAGCAGTATAAAGAGCGCCGAGAGCGGGAGCAGCAGCATAAAGAGCGCCGAGAGCGGGAGCAGCAGTATAAAGAGCACCAAGAGCGGGAGCAGCAGTATAAAGAGCGCCGAGAGTGGGAGCAGTGGTATAAAGAGCACCAAGAGTGGGAGCAGCAGTATAAAGAGCGCCGAGAGCGGGAGCAGCAGCATAAAGAGCGCCAAGAGCGGGAGCAGTGGTATAAAGAGCGCCGAGAGCGGGAGCAGTGGTATAAAGAGCACCAAGAGTGGGAGCAGCAGTATAAAGAGCACCGAGAGCGGGAGCAGTGGTATAAAGAGCACCAAGAGCGGGAGCAGCAGTATAAAGAGCACCGAGAGCGGGAGCAGTGGTATAAAGAGCACCAAGAGCGGGAGCAGCAGTATAAAGAGCACCAAGAGTGGGAGCAGCAGTATAAAGAGCGCCGAGAGCGGGAGCAGCGGTATAAAGAGCACCAAGAGCGGGAGCAGTGGTATAAAGAGCGCCGAGAGCGGGAGCAGCGGTATAAAGAGCACCGAGAGTGGGAGCAGCAGTATAAAGAGCGCCGAGAGTGGGAGCAGCGGTATAAAGAGCACCGAGAGTGGGAGCAGCAGTATAAACAGCGCCGAGAGCGGGAGCAGTGATGTAAAGAGCGCCGAGAGCAGGAGCAGCGGTATAAAGAGCGCCAAGAGCAGGAGCAGCAGTATAAAGAGCGCCGAGAGCGGGAGCAGTGGTATAAAGAGCGCCGAGAGCGGGAGCAGCGGTATAAAGAGCACCAAGAGCGGGAGCAGTGGTATAAAGAGCGCCGAGAGCGGGAGCAGCGGTATAAAGAGCACCAAGAGCGGGAGCAGCAGTATAAAGAGCACCGAGAGCGGGGGCAGCGGTATAAAGGGCACCAAGAGCGGGAGCAGCGGTATAAAGAGCACCAAGAGCGGGGGCAGTGGAATAAAGAGCACCGAGAGCGGGAGCAGCAGTATAAAGAGCACCGAGAGTGGGAGCAGTGGAATAAAGAGCACCGAGAGCGGGAGCAGTGGTCTGAAGAGCACCAAAGGCGGGAGCAGCGGTATAAAGAGCACCGAGAGCGGGGGCAGTGGAATAAAGAGCACCAACAGCGGGAGCAGCGGTGTAAAGAGCACCGAGAGCGGGAGCAGCGGTATAAAGAGCACCAAGAGCGGGAGCAGCGGTATAAAGAGCACCGAGAGCGGGAGCAGCGGTATAAAGAGCACCAAGAGCGGGAGCAGTGGTATAAAGAGCACCGAGAGCGGGAGCAGTGGTATAAAGAGCACCAAGAGCGGGAGCAGCGGTATAAAGAGCACCAAGAGCGGGAGCAGCGGTATAAAGAGCACCGAGAGCGGGAGCAGCGGTATAAAGAGCACTGAGAGCGGGAGCAGCGGTATAAAGAGCACCGAGAGCGGGAGCAGCGGTATAAAGAGCACCGAGAGCGGGAGCAGCGGTATAAAGAGCACCAAGAGCGGGAGCAGCGGTATAAAGAGCACCAAGAGCGGGAGCAGTGGTATAAAGAGCACCAAGAGCGGGAGCAGTGGTATAAAGAGCGCCAAGAGCGGGGGCAGTGGTTTAAAGAGCGCCAAGAGCGGGAGCAGTGGTATAAAGAGCGCCAAGAGCGGGGGCAGTGGTATAAAGAGCGCCAAGAGCGGGAGCAGTGGCACAAAGAACGCCGAGAGTGGGAGCAGTGGTATAAAGAGCGCCAAGAGCGGGAGCAGTGGTATAAAGAGCGCCAAGAGCGGGGGCAGTGGTATAAAGAGCGCCAAGAGCGGGAGCAGTGGCACAAAGAACGCCGAGAGTGGGAGCAGTGGTATAAAGAGCACCGAGAGCGGGAGCAGCGGTATAAAGAGCGCTGAGAGTGGGAGCAGTGGAAGAAACAGCACCGAGAGCGGGAGCAGCGGTATAAAGAGTGCCGAGAGCAGGAGCAGCGGTATAAAGAGTGCCGAGAGCAGGAGCAGTGGTATAAAGAGTGCCGAGAGCCGGAGCAGCAGCATAAAGAGTTCTGAGAGCGGGAGCAGTGATATAAAGAGCGCCGAGAGCGGGAGCAGCGGTTCAAAGAGCACCGAGAGTGTGGGCAGCGGCTCAAAGAGTGCCGAGAGTGTGGGCAGTGGCTCAAAGAGTGCCGAGAGTGAGAGCAGCAGTATAAAGAGCGCAGAGAGTGGGAGCAGCGGCTCAAAGAGCGGCGAGAGTGGGAGCAGCGGCACAAAGAGTGCCGAGAGCAGGAGCAATGGTATAAAGAGTGCCGAGAGCGGGAGCAGCGGTATAAAGAGCGCTGAGAGTGGGAGCAGCGGCTCAAAGAGTGGCGAGAGTGGGCACAGCGGCACAAAGAGTGCCGAGAGCAGGAGCAATGGTATAAAGAGTGCTGAGAGTGGGAGCAGCGGCACAAAGAGCGCTGAAAGCGGGAGCAGCGGTATAAAGAGCGCCGAGAGCGGGAGCAGCGGAATAAAGAGCACCGAGAGCAGGAACAGCTGAATAAAGAGCACCGAGAGCAGGAGCAGCGGAATAAAGAGCACCGAGAGCGGGAACAGGAGAATAAAGAGCACCGAGAGCAGGAGCAGTGGTATAAAAAGCGCCGAGAGTGGGAGCAGTGGAATAAAGAGCACCGAGAGCAGGAGCAGTGGAATAAAGAGCACCAAGAGCGGGAGCAGCGGTATAAAGCACGCCGAGAGCGGGAGCAGCGGTATAAAGAGCGCCGAGATTGGGAGCAGCGGAATAAAGAGCGCCGAGAGGGGGAGCAGCAGAATAAAGAGCACCGAGAGGGGGAGCAGTGGAATAAAGAGCACCGAGAGCGGGAGCAGTGGTATAAAGAATGCCGAGAGCGGGAGCAGCGGTATAAAGAGCGCCGAGATTGGGAGCAGTGGAATAAAGAGCACCGAGAGCAGGAGCAGCGGAATAAAGAGCACCGAGAGGGGGAGCAGCAGAATAAAGAGCACCGAGAGGGGGAGCAGCGGAATAAAGAGCACCGAGAGCGGGAGCAGCGGAATAAAGAGCACCAAGAGCGGGAGCAGCGGTATAAAGAATGCCGAGAGCGGGAGCAGCGGTATAAAGGGCGCCGAGATTGGGAGCAGTGGAATAAAGAGCACCGAGAGCGGGAGCAGCGGAATAAAGAGTACCGAGAGCGGGAGCAGTGGTATAAAGAATGCCGAGAGCGGGAGCAGCGGTATAAAGATGACTAGCAGGAGACCCAGATCAGCTCCTCATTTTGACAAGGTGGCCCTGCAGGCATTAGTAGATGGGGCTACAGCTAACAGGGAGGTGCTCTTCCCTTCTACAGGGAAGAAGAAGCCTCCCCAGCAGACCAAGGCAGTGTGGATGCAGGTGGCTGAGGAGGTCAACTCCTTGGGAGTCACCCGCAGAACCTGGATACGGTGCCACAAGAGATTTCATGGCCCCAATTTTCCCGGAGCCGTCGGATGGGGTTTCAGGCGGGCGGGGGCTGAAAATCGCAGAAATATGGGGTCGCAACCCCCCCCCGCCCGATTCCCCGACCCGCCCGATTTTCGCCCCGGTGTTTCAGCGCGACCCGAATCAGTCCTACCTGCAGCTGGCGGGACTGGTCGGCGGGAGCCTAATGATCAATAATTGGCAGCTTTAATCCAATTTTAAGGGGCCCTTGCAATTTTTAGCCGTTCCCCACGTAAACCACACCTGGTGGGAACACCACTGGTGAAACCTGGCGTGAACAATGTTGGCTTGCTTACTTTCAGCTGCAGGTCAATCAGGAATGAAGAGATTTAATCAGACAGCATTAGTAGGCTGCAGGACCTTGTTGCTCCAGGCTTGGGGCAACTTGTTAAAGGCTTAGGCACAGCTGTGGAAGGTTGGAGCCTCACACATTTCTCCAGTGTGAGCTCCTGGGAAGCCCCTCTCACCACCCTCACTCAGCGCTTCCTCAACGGAGGCATCTGCCAGGAGAATGGGAGGCTTTTGTTCCTTCTCTTCCTGGCATTAGAGGATCTCCAGCAGCAGAGGAGGCTGGAGCAGATCCAGCAACAACAGCAGCTCCAGCAACAGCAGCACCAGCAGGAGCGACAAGCTGCTGCTCACCCACCTGAGGCAGCACAGGTCAGAAGGGGCCAGTGCATGGAAGGCCGTCGGCGCAGGAGATACCCCCCAAACAGGGTCTACAGACACAGGGTGAGCTACCTCAACATGACTGAGCAGCAGTGCCAAAGGCGGCTCCGACTTTCGCGAGAGGTAGTGACTGACATCTGCGCAATACTCCAGCAGGACCTGGAGCCCAGAGCACCAGGTCAACATTCCTTACCAGTGGCCATCAAAGTCACCACCGCACTCAACTTTTCTGCCTCCGGCTCCTTCCAGGGATCAGCAGCAGACATCAGCGGCATCTCCTAGGCGGTCGCACACACTTGCATAAAACAGGTCACCAATGCCCTCTTTGCCCTCGCGCACAATCACATCCATTTCACCAGGGATCGCGTAAGTGTGAGGGTGTGAGCGCTTGGATTAGCTCAGCTGGCAGACTTTCCAAGGGTGCAGGGCGTCATTGACTGCACACATGTGGCCCTTCGGGCACCCCACTGCAATCCAGGAGTTTTTGTCAACCGGAAGGGCTTCCACTCCCTTAACGTTCAGCTGGTGTGTGACCACAAGAAGGTGATTTTGCATATTTGTGCCAAGTACCCTGGCAGCTGCCATGACTCCTTCATACTGCGCCAGTCTACTGTGCCTCTGCTATTCAGTCCGCCAAACGATCTTCAGGGATGGCTACTTGGAGACAAGGGATATCCCCTGCGGTCTTGGCTAATGACGTCATTGAGGAGACCAGCCAACGAAGCTGAGGAGCGCTACAACTCCAGCCACATTTCCACCAGATGCATTATCGAGTAAGCCATCGGATTGCTAAAGATGCGCTTCAGATGCCTTGACAGATCAGGTGGAGCCCTACAGTACTCATCAGCCAGGGTCTCCAAAATCGTCGTGGTATGCTGTGTGCTTCACAACATGGCACAACGTCGTGACTTGGCGATTCCGCAGGACCAAGAGGCTCCTCACAGAGCCGCCTCGGATGAGGATGATGCTGAGGAGGAGGAGGAGGAGGAGGAGGAGGAGGACGGAAACGAGCATTCTGCAGAGGCCCGTCAACCAGCGGCACCAGTGCGCGAGAACATTGCTGGGCGGAATGCAAGGAACGCACTCATCCTGGGCAGAATTGCGTAGCCTGGTACATCAAACACTGCAGCCTCGCTGCTTCTTAACTGACCATGGACAGTGGCCCATGCCTGCGCATTTCTACCTATTTGACCAGCTTGCTGATATCTGCAAGTTATCCTAAGGCCTCAATGTGATATCCCCATTCGCCAAATGACAGACGCCATAACTGCAGCAGTTACCACCAGATTTTTAATGTACGGGAAACTGATGGCATTAAAACTATTTCCAAGACTTTTCACCCAAGTGACTACCCTTGTGATTAGTGGTGCTTTATTTTTCTCTTACGCGTGCTCCTACGTAGTGGTACCCCTGTGGCTTCAGCAGATGTGGAGGCCCCTTGCTCACTTTTCTGCTGCTCCTGTCTCGACACCTTTGGCGGGTGTCCTCTGGGGTGGCGAGCCTGTGAGGGCTCGCCAGCAGTCTGCTGCTCCTGCGGCTGTGCAGGGCTTGAGACTCCTATCTCACTTGGGTGTGGACTCCGGTGGGGCTCTGACCGAGGGCTCTGAAGTGGCATGGAAATGTGAGCGCGTGGAGAGGAGCCCCCACTTCCTTGAGGTGTGCCAACAACCTCCCTCTCATGGGTCAGCTCCCCCTCAGCACCTGCAAGTGGCTGGAGAGCACCTTGCTGCACACCAGGGGGGCCATGGGGACCCGTCTCTGCACTGGAAGTCCTGCTCAGAGGGATTTCCATGAAGGTCTGGTTTTGGTGCTCAATAGATGCCCATCGCTCCTCAAGATATGTCATTCTATTCTGAGCACTCACCATGTTTTCCATACCCTGGCGACTAAGCTCCTCCATGGCCGTAGCCCTCCTCTCCTCGGCTGCAGCCCTCCTCTCATCGGCGGTAGCCAGCCTTACCATGGAGGTAGCCATCCTTTCCGTGGTGATGTTTTCATGCGCCAATGACTCCAATAAGGCTCTGCTCATGCTTGCCATGGACTCCTCCATTCGCTCCACACTCGCAGCGACCCTGGAGACAAAACCTTCCAGAGACTCCTGCATCTGTGCATGGAGATCCATCACCTCCTCTCTTGCAGATGGACCCAGAGGCATAGGGTTGACATGCAGCTGAGCTGAGCTGGCAGAGGCCTGCGCCCTCCGACGAGGACTCTCCACTGCTGTCTCTGTCTCCACAATCTGCTGATGCTCATTTGTGAGCTGTGAAAAACCAGGTGACAACACTACTCTATGTCCCAAAGGCCCCCCCGAGGTGTGAGTGTCTGCACTGGTGCTGGGTGCGCTTACTTCTGCTGACGCTGCGCCCTCAGAGGCTGGAGCTTCCTCTGAGGAGTCTGGCTGCAAAGCCTCTTCCTCTTCCGCAGTGGCGACGGGGGCTCCGGATGGTCCTGTGGGGGAGTAAAGGAAAGAGTTAAGAGATGTGATGCCAAGGCTACTTGCACATTGGATTTGGCAGATGCTCATAAGGCCAAATGATGTAGCTTCAGAATCATATCAGCAACTCATGCTATGTCAATGAAAGAGATGGGAAACTATTCTGTCACCAGCTTGCGGGCTTGCTCCTGTCTCTCCTGACCCAGCTTCCGCAGCCACGTCAGCCCCAGCAATCTCCATCACTGCTTCCTTCCAGGGGGTCAGTTGGGCGATTGAGGGTGGTCATCCTCCAGTCCTCGCTTGCTCTCTCCTATTGTGAGCTCTCTTTTCCTCCAATGAGGGAGGCAAGTGGAGTTTGAGTGAGAGTGCAGGAGTGAGAGAAGAGATTGCATAGCATAGATACTTAGAAGGAGATAAAGATGGTGTGAGGCTGCAAGACCAAGGGCCCTCCCTGTGTGTTGTCAGTTGTGTTCCAAGCATCAGAGTGAGAGGCAGTGTGAGGGCTGCATGGTGGAATAGTTATGTGAATGTGAGCATAGAGAGAGAGGGAATGGTTAAGGGTGCATGGATGTGACCGTGAAGTGGGATGTGGAGGAAGTGATTGCTGAAGCTGAGTGCTGTTGGGGAAAGGCAATGGGGATCAGGTTGAGGGTGATGGAAACTTCATACTTACCTTTCCTGTACGGTGAAGGTCATGGAAGCGCTTCCTGCACTGCATCCAGGTCCGACGGGTGACTCCCTGAGAGTTGACTTCTGCAGCCACCTCCATCCATGCAGCCCTGGTCTCTTTGGGAGGCCTCTACCTCCCTGAGCTAGGGAAGAGGACCTCCCTGTGGGCCCTAACCCCATCCACCAATGTCTGCAATGAGGTCTCGTCAAATTTGGCGGCAGCTCGGCCTCTGCCGCTGGCAGCAGCTGGTGCAGGCTCCTCTGCCATTCTGTCCGACTGGTTGGGAAGCCTGCAGAGGTTGAGAAGCTTGCTGGAGACTTTAAAAGCACCACGAATGATGACATCATAATGTGGGACTTTCTGACTGGAATTGGACACTTAGCAAGGGTGCCCACACGCTGGAAATTAATTGGCCAATTCAGGGAAAATTGCGTGCAGCTGGCTGACCCATTTAGATTCGGGTCAGGACCCGACATTCGGGTAACCCCACAATTCCCCGCACCTTCGGGAAAATCGGGGCCCATGACTTTCTCTGCACTGAAAAAGTGAGTATGATTTTCCCATCACCCTCAATCTGATCCCCATTGCCTTTCCTCACCAGCACTCAGCTTTAGCAATCTCTTCCTCCACATCCCACTTGACACTGACATCCATGCACCCTTACCCATTCCCTTTCTCTCTATGGTCACATTCACATAACTATTCGACTATGCAGCCCTCACACTCCCTATCATTGTGATGCTATGCAAACAACTGACAACACACCCTTGGTCTTGCCACCTCACTCCATCTTTGTCTCCTTCTAAGTATCGATGCTATGCAATCTCTACACTCACTCCTTCATTCTCACTCAACCTCCACTTGTCTCCCTGATTGCAGGAAAAGGGAGCTCACAACAAAAGAGAGCGAGCGAGGACAGGAGGAGGGACAGCCTCAATAGCCCACCTGATCCCCTGGGAGGAGGCGGTCCTGGAAATCGTGGGAGTAGAGGAGGATGCGCAAGTGGGGGAAGGACAGACGGGTGCAACACAGCAAGCTGGTGACAGAAAAGTTTCCCATCTCTCTCATTGGCATTGCATGAGTCGCTGATAATGATTTTGAAGCTCTAACAGATGGACTTATGAGCATCTGCAATATGCAATATGCATATTGTTAAATCTGTGAGTTATCTAGTTAATTAAGACACAGACTAATTAATAACAATCAAAAACAGGTCTTTACTGGTTGGAGGTAGGGACTATTCTGAATACAAGATTACTGCACAGTGCTTATATACCGGTGTGTTCACCCCCGGTATTACGTCTACAGCAGCCTGAGAAAGTAGTACATCTCTTAAGGTGGAACAGACTTAAGCTCTCTTAAGGTGGAACAGGTTACATACACAACACATATAACCTTGGCATCACATCTCTGACTCTTTCCTTTACACCCCCACAGGACCATCGCAAGCATCCGTCCCCACTAGCCAGGAAGAACAGGCTGAGCAGCCAGACTCCTCAAAGGAAGCTGCAACCTCTGAGGGCGCAGCGTCACCAGAAATCTGCGCACCCAGCACCAGCGCAGACACTCACACCTTGGTGGGACCTTCGGCACATAGAGTAGTGTTGTCACCTGGTGTATCACAGTTCACAAGTGAGCATCAGCAGATTGTGGAGACAGGGACAGCAGTGGAGAGTCCTAGTCGGAGGGCGCAGGACTCTGCCAGCTTGGCTCAGCTGCATGTCGACCCTCTGCCTTTGGGTCCATCCATAAGATCAGCGGTGCTGGAACTCCAGGCACAGATGCAGGAGTCTCTGGCAGGTTTTGTCTCCAGGGTCGCTGCGAGTGTGGAGCGAATGGAGGAGTCCATAGTGACCATGAGCAGAGCCTTTGTGGAGTCATTGGCGCATGAACGCATCACGACGGAAAGGATAGCAACCTGCCTCGAACGGATGACAACAGTAGACGAGAGGATGGCTTCGGCCATGGAGGAGCTTAGTCGCCAGAGTGCTGAAAACATGGTGAGTGTTCATAATAGAATGACATCTCTTGAGGAGCGATGGGCATATATTGAACAGAGAAACCAGACCTTCATGGAAGTCCTTCTGAATAGGACTGCCATTGCAGATACGGGTCCCCATGGCCCCCCTGATGTGCAGCAAGGTGCTCTCCAGCCACTTGCAGGCGCTGAGGGAGAGCTGACCCATGAGAGGGAAGTTGGTGGCAGGCATCAAGGAAGTGGGGGCTCCTCTCCAAGCGCTCACACTTCCATACCACTGCAGAGCCCTCGGTCAGAGCCCCACCGGAGACCACACCCAAGTGAGATAGGCGTCTCAACCCCTGCACAGTCGCAGGAGCAGCAGACTGTTGATGAGCCCTCACAGGCTCGCAACCCCAGATGACGCCTGCCAAAGGTGTCGAGACAGGAGCAGCAGCAAAGTGAGCAAGGGGCCTCCATATCTGCTGAAGCCACAGGACAGGCACCACGTAGGAGCACGTGTAAGAGAAAAATTCTGCACAAATAGTCACAAGGGTAGTCACTTGGGTGAAATGTTGTCTATATTGTAAAAATGCCATCAGTTGGTTCTTGTACATAAAAATTCTGATGGAAACTGTTGCAGTTGTGGCGTGTGTCATTTCGCGAATGGGACTTTCACATTGAGGGCATAGGATTACTTGCAACTGTCAGTATGCTGGTCAAATAGCTAGGAATCAGCAGGGTCTTGGCCATTGTCGATGCTCAGGCAAGAAGCTGTGAGGCAAAAGTGCTTGATCGGCTAGGCTAGGCAAATCTGGCCAAGAGGAATGCATTCCTTGCATCCCGGGCAGCCATGTTCTTGCGTAATGCTGCCGCTGGTTGATGGGCCTCTGCAGGATGTGCATTTCGCACTCCTCCTCCTCCTCATCTGAGAAGGATATGTGAGGTGCCACTTGGTCCTCAGGAATCTGCAAGCCACGATGCTGTGCCATGTTGTGAAGTGCACAGCAAACCACGACGATTCTGGAGACCCTGGCTGCTGAGTACTGCAGGGCTCCACTGGATCTATCCAGGCCTCTGAAGCGCATCTTCAGCAAGCCAATGGTTTGCTCGATTATGGCTCTGGTGGACATGTGGCTGGCGTTGTAGCTCTCCTCAGCTTCGTTGGATGGGCTCCTCAACAGCATCATTAGCCACGTCCTCAGGGGATAGCCCTTGTCTCCAAGTAGCCATCCATTAAGTTGGTCTGCCGGACTGAATAGCAGAGGCACCCTAGACTGGCACAGTATGAAAAGGAGTCATGGCAACTGCCAGGGTACTTGGCACAACCATGCAAAATTTCCTTCTTGTGGTCACACACCAGCTGAACGTTAAGGGAGTGGAAGCCCTTGTGGTTGACAAAAATACCTGGATTGCGATGGGGTGCCTTAAGGGCCACATGTGTGCAGTCAACCATGCCCTGCACCCTTGGAAAGCCTGCCAGGTGAGCTAATCCAACCGCTCGCGCCATGAATCTTGCTCGATCCTTGGTGAAATGGATGTGATTGTGCGCGATGGCAAAGAGGGCATCGGTTACCTGCGTGATGCAAGTGTGTGCGGCCACCTGGCAGTTGCCGCTGATGTCTGCTGCTGATCCCTGGAATGAGCCTGAGGCAAAAAAGCTGAGTGCGGTGGTGACTTTGACGGCCACTGGTAAGGCTTGTCCACCTGGTCCTCTGGCCTGCAGGTCTTGTTGCAGCATTGCGCAGATGTCAGTCACTGCTTCTCGCGAAAGTCGGAGCCGCCTTTGACACTGCTGCTCAGACATGTTGAGGTAGCTGACCCTGTGTCTGTAGACCCTGTTTGGGGGGTATCTCCTGCGCTGACGGGCTTCCAAGCGCTGGCCCCTTCTGGCCTGTGCAGCTTCAGGTGGGTGAGCAGCAGCCTGGCGCTCCTGTTGCTGCTGCTGCTGTTGGTGCTGCTATTGTTCCTGGTTCTGCTGGTGCCGCGGCTGGTGCTCGAGCTCATCTAATGCCCAGGAGGGAAGGATATAAATGGCTCCCATGCTTCTGGTATATGTCTCAGTTGAGGAAGTGCTCAGTGAGGGTGGCGAGAGGGGTTTCCCAGGAGGTCACACTGGAGATGGGTGTCAGGCTGCAAACTTCCACAGCTGTGGTTATGCCTTCTAAAAGTTCCCCCAGACCTGAGAAAACAAAGTCCTGCCACCTGCAAATGATGGCTGATCAAATCTCCTCTTTAATGGTTGACCTGCAGCTGATAGTCAGCAATCCAATAGTGCTCCCGCCAGGTTTCACCATCGTGTTTCCCACCAGGTGTGTTTCACGTGGGAAAAGGGTTAAATCTGCAAGGGCCTTTCAAAATAGGATTATAGAGGCTATTTAGTGCTTGTTACGTGCCTTAAGGACCTATCCCGCCTGTTGGAGGCGGGATGGAGTTGGAACCATTAGACATGACTGAGTTAAAGTTGCTCAGAGTCGGGAACCAGGCGGGGGGAGTCCCACCCGCCAGTTTTCGTGATTTTTAACGCCCCACATGCCTCCAATCACGCCTCCATGGCCCATTGAAAATCCAGCCCAAAGAGCGCTGAGATAGGGAGCAGCGATATAAATAGCGCTGAGAGCGGGATCAGCGGTATAAAGAGTGTCAAGAGCAGGAGCAGCAATATAAAGAGTGTCAAGAGTGGGAGCAGCAATATAAAGAGCGCCGAGATCGGGAGCAGCGGTATAAAGAGCATTGAGAACGGGAGCAGCGGCACAAAGAGTGCTGAGAGCGGGAGCAGTGGTATAAAGTTCATCGAGAGTGGGAGCAGCGGTATAAAGAGCGCCGAGAGCAGGAGCAGCGGCACGAGTAGTGCGCGAGCGGGAGCAGTGGCACAAAGAGCGCCGAGAGCGGGAGCAGCGGAACAAAGCGCAACGAGAGTGGGAGCAATGGTATAAAGAGCACCAAGAGCGGAAGCAGCGGCGCAAAGAGCGCCGAGAGCGGGAGCAGCGGCACAAAG
Organism: Somniosus microcephalus; assembly: GCF_052327205.1. Taxonomy (NCBI): domain Eukaryota; kingdom Metazoa; phylum Chordata; class Chondrichthyes; order Squaliformes; family Somniosidae; genus Somniosus; species Somniosus microcephalus. Next base: position 114,907,912 of record NC_140988.1, on the reverse strand, counting down.
AGCGCTGAAGCGGGAGCAGCAGTATAAAGAGCACCGAGAGCGGGAGCAGCGGTATAAAGAGCGCCAAGAGGGGGAGCTGCTGCACAAAGAGCGCTGAGAGTGGGAGCAGCGGCACAAAGAGCGCCGAGAGTGGGAGCAGCGGTATAAAGAGTGCCGAGTGTGGGAGCAGTGGTAAAAAGAACGCCGAGAGCGGGAGCAGCGGTATAAAGAGCGTCGAGAGTGGGAGCAGTGGTATAAAGAGCACCGAGAGTGGGAGCAGCGGTATAAAGAGCGGTGAGATAGGGAGGCGCGGTATAAAGTGCACCGAGAGCGGGAGCAGTGCTGTAAAGAGCGCTGAGAGCGGGAGCAGTTGCACGAAGAGTGCCGAGAGTGGGAGCAGCGGTATAAAGAGCGCCAAGAGTGGGAGCAGTTGCACGGAATGCACAGAGAGCGGGAGCAGTTGCATGAAGAGCGCCGAGAGTGGGAGCAACGGTACAAAGAGTGCCGAGAGCGGGAGCAGCGGCACAAAGAGCGCTGAAAGTGGGAGCAGTGGTATAAAGAGTGCCGAGAGCATGAGCAGTGGTATAAAGTGCACTGAGAGTGGGAGCAGTGGTATAAAGAGCGCCAAGTTAGGGAGAAGTGGAATAAAGAGTGCCGGGAGCGGGAGCAGTGGCACAAAGAGCGCCGAGAGCGGGAGCAGCTGTATAAAGAGTGCCGGGTGTGGGAGCAGTGGCGCAAAGAGCGCCGAGAGCAGGAGCAGCGGTATAGAGAGCACCGAGAGTGGGAGCAGCGGCCTAAAGAGCACCGGGAGCGAGAGCAGTGGCACAAAGAGCGCCGGGAGCAGGAGCAGCGGGATAAAGAGCGCCAAGAGTGGGAGCAGTGGCACAAAGCGTGGCAAGAGCGGGAGCAGCAGCATAAGGAGCGCAAGAGCAGGAGCCGTGGTATAAAGAGAGCGAGAGCTGTGGCACAAAGAGCACCAACAGCGGGAGCAGCGGTAAAAAGAGCGCCGAGAGATGGTGGAGCAGAATAAAGAGTGCCGAGAGTGGTAGCAGCGGTATAAAGAGTGCCGAGAGCAGGAGCAGCAGTATAAAGAGCACCGAGAGCAGGAGCAGCAGTATAAAGAGCGCCGGGAGTGGGAACAGTGGCAAAAAGAGCGCCGAGAGCAGGAGTGGCGGTATAGAGAGCACCGAGAGTGGGAGCAGTGGCACAAAGAGTGCTGAAAGCAGACGCAGCGGCATAAAGAGCACCGAGATTGGGAGCAGTGGAATAAAGAGCACTGAGAGCGGGAGCAGTGGCTCAAAGAGCGCCACGAGCAGGAGCAGAGGAATAAAGAGCGCCGAGAGCGGGAGCAGCGGCTCAAAGAGCACCGAGAGCGGGAGCAGCAGCATAAAGTACACCAGGAGCAGGAGCAGCAGTATAAAGAGCGCCGGGAGCGGGAACAGTGGCACAAAGAGCGCCGGGAGCAGGAGCAGCGGGATAAAGAGCGGCGAGAGCAGGTGCAGTGGGATAAAGAGCGCCGAGAGTGGGAGCAGTGGCACAAAGAGCCCCAAGAGTGGAAGCAGCGGTATAAAGAGCGCTGAGAGATGGTAGAGCGGAATAAAGAGCACCGAGATCGGGAGCAGTGGCATAAGAAGCACGAGAGCACGAGCAGTGGTATAAAGAGCGGCGATTGCAGGAGCCATGGTATAAAGAGCGCCGAGAGCGGAAGCAGTGGTATAAAGAGCGCCGAGAGCAGAAGCAGTGGTATAAAGAGCGCCGAGAGCGGGAGCTGCGGCACAAAGAGCGCCGAGAGTGGGAGCAGTGGTATAAAGAGCGCTGAGAGATGTTGGAGCGGTATAAAGAGCGCCGAGAGCGGGAGCAGCGGCACAAAGAGCGCTGAGATCGGGAGCAGTGATATAAAGAGCGCCGAGAGTGGGAGCAGCGGAATAAAGAGCATCGAGAGCGGGAGCAGCGCTATAAAGAGCAGCAAGATAGGGAGGCACGGTATAAAGCGATCGAGAATGGGATCAGCGGTACAAAGAGCACTGAGAATGGGAGCAGTGGTATAAAGAGCGCTGAGAGCAGGAGCAGCAGCACAAAGAGCGCTGAGATCGTGAGCAGTGGTATAAAGAGCGTCGAGAGCGGGAGCAGCGCTATAAAAAGCGGTGAGAGTGGGAGCAGCGGTATAAAGAGTGTCGAGAGTGGGATCAGTGGCACAAAGCACGACAAGATCAGGAGCAGCGGTATAAAGAGCACCGAGAGTGGGATCAACGGCACAAAGCACGATGAGATCAGGAGCAGCGGTATAAAGAGCACCGAGAGTGGGATCAGCGGCACAAAGAGCGCCGAGAGCGGGAGCAGTGGTATAAAGAGCGCCGAGTGATGGAGGAGCGGAATAAAGAGTGCCGAAATCGGGAGCAGCGGTATAAAGAGCACCGAGAGGGGGAGCAGTGGCACAAAGAGTGTCGAGATCGGGAGCAGCGGTATAAAGAGCGCCGAGCTCGGGAACAGCAGTATAAAGAGCGCCGAGATTGGGAGCAGCGGTATAAAGAGTGCTGAGATCGGGAGCAGTGTTATAAAGAGCGCCGAGATCGGGAGCAGCAGTATAAAGAGCGCCGAGAGCGGGAGCCGCAGTATAAAGAGCGCCGAGAGCGGGAGCAGTGGCACAAAGCGCGGCGAGAGCGGGAGCAGCGGCACAAAGAGCGCCGAGAGTGGGAGCAGTGCTATAAAGAGCAGCGAGAGAGGGAGGAGCGGTATAAAGAGCAGCGAGAGCAGGAGCAGCGGCACAAAGAGCACCGAGAACGGGAGCAGCGGTATAAACAGCGCTGAGAGTGGGAGCAGCGGTATAAAAAGCGTCGAGAGCAGGAGCAGCGGAATAAAGAGCGCCAAGAGCGGGAGCAGTGGCACAAACAGCGCCGTGGGCGGGAGCAGCGGCACAAAGAGTGCAATGAGCGGGAGCCATGGTATAAAGAGCGCCGAGAGCAGGAGCAGTGGCACAAAGAGCGCCGAGAGCGGGAGGAGCGGTATAAAGAGCGCCGAGAGTGGGTGCAATGGAATAAAGAGTGCTGAGAGAGGGAACAGCGGTATAAAGAGCGCCAAGAACGAAAGCAGCACCGAAAGGCGCGGACCTGGTGGGAGCACAGCGAAAGTGAGCAGTTAAAAGGAGCGGTCCCGAGCGGCAGCAAATCAACAGAGGCAATTTCAGAAAAAGCGACATCTGAGTACATAAAGTGGTCCAGGTGGCTTGTATCCCAGGTTGCTAAGGGAATTGGGGGAGGAGATAGCAGAAGGGCTTGCCATAATTTTCCAATCTTCCTTAGATGCGGGGGAGGTGCCTGAAGATTGGAAAGTGGCAAATGTGACATCATTGTTCAAGAAAGGGAGTAATGACAATCCTAGCAACTTCAGGCTGGTCAGTTTAACATCAGTGGTGGGTGAAGTTTTAGAAACAAAAATCAAGGAAAAAATTAACGGCCACTTGGAGAGGTGGTAGAGAGAAAGCGGGGAATTACAGACTGCTAAGCCTGACATCGGTAGTGGGGAAAATGCTAGAGTCCATTATAAAGGATGTAATAGCTGAGCACTTGGAAAACAGTGACAGGATCGGACAAAGTCAACATGGATTTACAAAAGGTAAATCGTGCTTGACTAATCTACTGGAATTTTTTGAGGATGTAGCTGGGAAAATAGATAAGGGAGAACCAGTAGATGTGGTGTATTTGGACTTTCAAAAGGCTTTCGATAAGGTCCCGCATAAGAGATTAGCGTGCAAATTTAAGGCACATGGGATTGGGGGCAAGGTATTGACTTGGATAGAGAACTGGTTGGCGGACAGAAAGTGAAATGATATCAGCAAATAGTGATGGTATTTGCCTGTTTGATTATTATGCCTTACCAGCATATTTGCCTGTTTGATTATTTATGCCTTACCAGCAGAGGGCATGTGAGAGAGGCAGTTTAGTTTCGTTTTGGATGGATCTCTAAGATGGTGTCTGCTGTAAAGCAGTTAACTTACTTGAACACACTTTAGATTAAAAGACATTCTCTTTCATCAATGTGTCGTCATTGAACCCACATAGAAAACAATACACGGTGTCAGAAGGGATTAAAAGAGATGAAGAGGAAAAATCTGAAGTTAGCAACTGGACGAGACAGTGAACGGAGTCGTGGCAAGTAAGCTACCCAGCGAAATCAGCTCTCCACATATTAGCAAGCCAAAAGAGAACATCGTTATTTACCTTTGGAGAATAGCTAATGAAGTGAAAAATGGAAGGTTTACAACCACCGGCGAAGCTTCAGTTGACAGGTAATGTGGCTGAAAGTTGGAGGAGGTTCAAAAAATGTTTGGAGTTGTATTTAGCAGCAATCGGAGCTGACGAGAAAAGTGATAAAATGAAAGCATCAGTGTTCTTACATGTTGTGGGTGATGAAGCGCTGGAGGTGTATAATAACTTCACATTCGCTGCTGATGGAGACAAAATGAAGCGGGATAAAATAATGGAACAGTTTGAGGCCTACTGCATACGTAAACGTAACGTGACGTTTGAGAGGCACAGATTTTTCACGTGTACAGAAAACGGGAGAGACTATAGATCAGTATGTGACTGAACTGAGAAACAGAAGCAAAATGTGTGAATTTGGGGGACTGACAGACTCGCTGATAAAAGACAGACTGGTGTGTGGTATTCCAGATAATGGTCTAAGGGAAAGACTGCTAAGAGAGCAAAATCTAGACCTGGGAAAAGCCATAGCACTGTGTAGGGCTACAGAGACTGTGAAGTCGCAGGCAAAGGAGTTGTTCAGTGACAGTAGCTGCAACGTGGATGCAGTGAGAAAGAACGGACACAAACCGTTTAACAAAAAGAGCGCCAATGTGAAAAAAGAGGCGTGGCAAGCGAACAAAAATGAAAGGGGCAATCGAAAGTCATGTAGTCGATGCGGTACACAACATCCACCAAAAAAGTGTCCAGCATATGGTAAAACATGCAATAGTTGCAACAAAAACAACCATTATGCCCGTTGCTGTAAGAACCAAGTGCAACAAAGCAAGGTCCATGCAATAGATGAAAGCGAGATAGAGGAATTCTATGTGGATGTTGTGTCTGAAAACAAAAAAGAAAAAAGAGACTGGATGTTGACACTAAAAGTGAATGACATACACATTCCATTTAAATTGGATACTGGAGCACAAGTTAATGTGATATCAGAGACTGATTTTAAGAAAATTAGACCCAAACCAAAGATACATGAAACAAAAGTGAAAGTGACAGGATACTCAGGTACTGATATACCAGTGAAAGGAAAATGCATTGTCAAAGTGACACACAAGGATAGAGAGCACACGTTAGCATTCATCGTGGTGCCTAAGGATGTGCAGGCCATACTAGGCTTAATAGCCTGTGAGAGACTGAACCTGGTAAAGAGAGTCCTCGTTGTGGAAAGCAAAGGAGAGACAGTCTATGATGAACTCATGAAAGAATACGACCTATTTCAGGGTCTAGGCTGCCTTCCAGGAGAACACACGATCAGAGTAGATAAAAGTATGCCACCGGTCATACATCCATGCAGAAAAGTTCCGTTTGCTCTTCAAAAGCAACTGAAGGCAGGGTTGGACAGGATGGAAAGCCTGAACGTGATTCAGAAGATAGATGAGCCAACTGAGTGGGTGAGTTCCCTCGTCGTTGTGGACAAAAAGAATGGAAAGCTCAGAATTTGCCTGGGTCCAAGAGATCTAAACAGAGCAATAAAGAGAGAGCACTTCAAGCTTCCTAAACATGAGGAAATCATGTCACAGTTTGCAAATGCAAAGTATTTCAGCAAGTTAGATGCATCATGAGGATTTTGGCAGATGAAACTGGACGAGGCAAGTTCAAAACTGTGCACGTTCAACAGTCCATTTGCCAGATACAGATTCCTAAGGTTACCATTTGGCATTGCCTCAGCTCCTGAAGTGTATCACAAAACTATCCATATGATCTATGAGCACCTGGAGGGAGTTGATACCTCAATGGATGACATCATAGTATGGGGAACCACGAGAACTGAGCATGACGAGAGACTGAAAAAAGTGCTGGAAGCAACAAGGAAAACAAACCTGAAGCTGAATAGAGAGAAATGCCAGCTCGGGGTGACAGGACTGACATTCGTGGGAGATATCCTTAGCAGTGAGGGCATCAGACCAGATCCCAGAAAGGTGTCCGCCATTGAGAATATGCCAAAGCCACAATGCAAAAAGGACGTGCAGAGGTTTAATGGAATGATCAACTACATGGGTAAATTCATATCCAACCTCTCAGAAAAGATGGCGCCACTGAGACGACTAACTGAAAAGAACATAGAATGGGAATGGAATCATGAGCATGAGAAGTCATGGAGCGATCTAAAGAAACTGCTCACAGAGGAACCTGTTCTGAAGTTTTATGACCCAGCGAGACCCATCAAGATATCATCAGATGCATCACAGAGTGGGCTCGGTGCCGTTATTCTGCAAAAATATGACGACTGGCAACCTATTGCATATGCATCGTGCTCAATGACAGACGCGGAGATGCGATATGCTCAAATAGAAAAGGAGCTGCTCAGCATCACATACGCCTGTGAAAGATTTCACCAGTTTGTGGCAGGACAAGCAATCAGTGTAGAGACTGACCATAAGCCCTTGATTGCATTGTTCCAAAAGCCACTAAATGGCTGTCCGCTTAGAATACAAAGAATGATGATCAGGCTGCAACGCTATACACTGAATGTTGCGTACACCCCGGGTAAGCTGATGTATACAGCAGACACGTTGTCCAGAGCTGTTGACCCAAGAGAGCCCGCAAACACCAAAATGGATGAAGACGTGAACGCCTACGTGGACATGATCACAAGTGCACTGCCCATAGCAGATGCAAAAATGGAGCTCATAAAGACTGAGACAAACAAAGATGAAACACTGAGACGACTGAGGAAAAGCATCTTGGATGGATGGCCCAAAATGAAGCAAGACTGCTCACCTGACATGGCAGAGTACTGGAACTGCAGGGCAGAACTATCAGTGGTCGAAGACATCATCTACAAAGGAAGTAAAATAGTTATCCCAAAGAGCCTGAGAAAAGAGATGCTAAAAAGGATCCATGGAGGACATCTGGGAATCGAAAAGTGTAAGAAAAGAGCACGAGAGGTGATGTACTGGCCACGAATCAACCAAGATGTGACAAATGAGGTGTCAAACTGCACAATATGCCTGAAATATCAAGCAAGCAATCCTGTAGAACCACTAAAGCCACACCCAGCGCCAGACAGACCTTACCAGAAGGTAGGCGCTGACCTATTCGTATGTCAAGGGAAGGACTATCTTGTAGTCACAGACTATTACTCCCTGTATCCAGAGGTTTGTAGACTGTACACCACCACTGCAGATGCTGTGATAACATGTATGAAAGCCATATTCTCCAGACATGGCGTGGCAAGCGAGGTCTTCACAGACAACGGACCCCAGTTTAACAATGCTAGTTTCCGACACTTTGCCAAAGAGTGGGACTTTGTCCACACAACGTCAAGTCCTCACTTTCCACAGTCCAATGGACTAGTGGAAAAATCGGTCCAGACAGTGAAAAGACTGATGTACAAGGCAAAAGACAGTGGAACTGACCTCTACCAGAGCATGCTTGTATACCGCACAACGCCGCTCGAGTGTGGTATGTCACCAGCCCAACTCCTTATGGGACGTCTGCTAAGGTCAAACCTACCCATCTCGGAGAACCTCCTGAAAACAAAAGAGGGGGAGAAAGTGAGGAAGTTCAAAGAACAACAGAAAGAAAAGCAAAAGTACTACTATGACAGAGGAACACAAAACCTACCTGAACTCCACACTGGCGACCAAGTAAGGTTCAAAGACAAAACAAACATATGGACTCAGAAGGGAACTGTCCTGAGTGAAGTCCAACCAAGATCATACACCATTCAGACAGATGAGGGTGCTGTTCTGAGAAGAAATCGTCGGGATCTTCTCATGGGACCAGCCACAGCAAGTCAAAAGACTGATACTGTTGAACAACCTGATCACACAGCTGAGAACCCATCATCTGAGGCAACAACTCAGATTCAAGGACAATCAATCAGAAAATCCTCAAGACACGTGAAGCCTCCTGAGAGACTCATTGAGCAAGTTTAAGGACTCTTGTTATAGAAGGAAGTAATGTTATCTTATTCTCTCTTCAAGTTCTAGTGTATTTACATATTTCATGTGAACACACAAAACAAGGTTAAAAAACCTTGATAATGATAATGATAATGTAAGTTCATTAAGTGTTACAGTTAAAATGCAGAGTAATACAAAGAAAACATGTTGTTAGATAAAAGTAAAATACTTTTGTTTTAAGAAAGGGAGATGTAATGATATCAGCAAATAGTGATGGTATTTGCCTGCTTGATTATTATGCCTTACCAGCATATTTGCCTGTTTGATTATTTATGCCTTACCAGCAGAGGGCATGTGGGAGAGGCAGTTTAGTTTAGTTTTGGATGGATCTCTAAGATGGTGTCTCCTGTAAAGCAGTTAACTTACTTGAACACACTTTAGATTAAAAGACATTCTCTTTCATCAATGTGTCGTCATTGAACCCACATAGAAAACAATGCAGAAAGCAGAGAATAGGAATTAACGGGTCTTTTTCCGAGTGGCAGGCAGTGACTAGTGGGGTACCGCAGGGATCGGTCCTTGGACCCCAGCTATTCACAATATGCATTAATGACCTAGATAAGAGAACTAGATGTAATATCTCCAAGTTTGCAGATGACACAAAGCTGGGTGGGCGTGTGTGCTGAGAGGAGGATATCGAGAAACTCCAGGATGATTTGGACAGGTTGGGTGATTGGGCAGAAGCGTAGCAGATGCAATATAACGTAGATAAATGCGAGGTTATCCACTTTGGTGTCAAAAACCGAAAGGCAGACTATTATCTGAATGGCAATAGATTGGGAGAAGGGGAAGTGCAACGAGACCTGGGTGTCCTTGTGCACCAGTCGCTGAAGGTAAGCATGCAGGTGCAGCAGGCAGTGAAGAAGGCAAATGGTATGTTGGCCTTCATAGCGAAAGGGTTTGAGTACAGGAGCAAGGATGTCCTGCTGCAGTTGTCCAGGGCCTTGGTGAGACCACACCTTGAGTACTGTGTGCAGTTTTGGTCGCCTTATCTGAGGAAGGATGTTCTTGCCATGGAAGGAGTTCAGTGAAGATTCACCAGGCTGATACCTGGGATGGCAGGAATGACGTATGAGGAGAGATTGGGTCGATTGGGCTTATACTCGCTGGAGTTTAGAAGAATGAGAGGGGATCTCATCGAAACTTATAAAATTCTGACAGGTCTGGACAAACTAGATGCAGGTAGAATGTTCCCGATGGTCGGAAAATCCAGAACCAGGGGTTGTAGTCTAAGGATAAGGGGTAAGCCATTTAGGACAGAGATGAGGAGGAATTTCTTCACCCAGAGAGTGGTGAACCTGTGGAATTCTCTACCACAGAAGACTGTTGAGGCCAAGTCTTTAAATATATTCAAGAAGGAGTTAGATATATTTCTTAGAGCTAAAGGTATCAAGGGATATGGGGAGAAGGCAGGTACGGGGTACTGAGTTTGGATGATCAGCCATGATCTCATCGAATGGTGGAGCAGGCTCGAGGGGCCGAATGGCCTACTCCTGCTCCTATCTTCTATGTTTCTATGTTTAAGCTAATTAAGGAGAGCCAACACGGATTTGTAAAAGGCAGATCGTGTTTGACTAATTAATTGAATTTTTTGATGAAGTAACAGAGAGGATTGATGAAGGGAATGCAATGGATGTTGTCTACATGGATTTTAGGAAGGCGTTTGCCAAAGTACCACATAGAAGGCTGAGGAATAGGTGAGTCAGTGGCAGCTTGGATAAGGAATTGGCTTAAGGACAGAAAACAGCGAGTTGTGGTAAATGGCTGTTTTTCAGACTGGAGGATGATAGACACTGGTGTTCCCCAAGGGTCACTGCTGGGATACTGCTTTTTTTGATCTATTTAAATGACCTGGATATTAGAATACAGAGTAGAATTTCTAAATTTGCCGATGACACCAAACTTGGGGATGTGGCAAACAATGATGATGATACCAATCGACTGCAACAGGACATAGAAAGGCTAGCAAAATGGGCAGACAAGTGGCAGATGGAATTTAATACAGAGAAGTGCGAGGTGATGCATTTTGGCAGAAGGAACAGGGAGAGGCAATATACACTTAATGGAACAGTTTTAAAAATATGCAGGGACAGAGGGACCTGGGAGTTAATGAGCATAGGTCCCTGAATGTGGCGGGACATATTGAGAGAGTGGTCAACAAAGCATATGGGATCTTGGGCTTCATAAATAGAGGTATTGAGTACAAAAGTAGAGAAGTTATGCTGAACCTTTATAAAGCGCTGGTTAGGCCACAACTGGAGTATTGCGTCCAGTTCAGTTCACCACACTTTAGGAAGGGTGTGAAGGCCCTTGAGAGGGTGCAGAGGAGATTTAACAGAATGGTTCCGGGGATGGGGGATCTTAGCTACTAGAACAGGTTGGAAAAGCTGGATTTGTTTTCATTAGAGCAAAGGAGGTTGAGGGGTGATTTGATAGAGGTGTGCAAGATTATGATGGGTTTGGATAGGCTAGGCAGGGAATGGCTGTGCCCACTAGTTGATAGTACTAGGGGACACAGATTTAAGGTTTTGGGCAAGAGATACAGGAGGAATGTGAGAAAAACTTTTTTACGCAACAAGTGGTGATGACCTGGAATTTGCTGCCGACAGACGTGGTGGAAGCAGAGGCACACAATGTTTTCAAGGGGAGACTGGATAGACACTTGAGGGAAATAAACTTGCAGGGCTACGGGGATAGAGCGGGGGAATAGCAATGACTGGATTGCACTACAGAGAGCCGGCACGGACTCAATGGGCTGAATGGCCTCCTTCTTTGCCATTATGACTCCACGACTCTATAACAATGCTTCCTCTTGGTACTTGTGCCTTGTTTTCAATGGGACACATCTAACTTATTGGGCCGTATTTTCCGATGCCTATGGGTGTGTATGCGTTGTGTACACACCTGTAGAGACATTGGAAATGACGGTTTCAGGCATGCGAAGCGCATGTGCTGAAAACCAGTATTTCCGATCTGTCAAGAACCCTCTTGACAGATCAGCCACATGCACAGGAAAGGTAGCCCTACCAGCTCATATTTCCAATGATTTCTCAACTGCTTGAGTTCAAGTACGTCCGAAACAGCTGCGACTAGTAAAAGCAGGTGTACAGCCTGCATTCTACCAGAAGAAGCTGCAGGAAGAAGATCTTTTTCAGCAGGGGGCTTGGAAATTGAACATTTTTAACTGAAAGTGAGCAAAATTCTTTGTAGAAAGCCTGAGGTAAGTTTTTAACAACTTTAATTTGTTAAAAACTTTATTGGTTTTGGGTCTTGTTTTGAGGAGTGCAGTTAAGTTAAAGAGCAATTCTCGCTGTGTGCAAGGTAAGCATTCTATTGAATTAGATTTCATTTTTTTAAATATGAAAATGACTGTTTAAAAATGAATTATTTACTAATGTTTTGAATAATTATGCCAGATCATATGAATTAGTTAAATGTTAACTTTTCTATGCCCTTTAAAAATTGCATGTATAACTTTGTGAAAATGTTAAAGTTCTTAGAAAATCAACTTGGGCCGTGATATTCCTTAGGCGGGTATGACATCTGCCCGATCCGATACCGCACGTTTCCCACCATAGCCCGACGTGAATTTCTAGCCACTCACTTTATTAAAATTACTTTTACAACTCTTTCCATTTTTTCCTTACAAGTACTTCATCTGTTTAAAGAGGAAGCTGTAATGTATATACCTTTAAGGGGGGAACTATCTTTTACAGCTCATGTATACTGCAGTACCGGCAGTGACCACACCTGTATATAGCACTGAGTAGTAATCTGTACAGATCAGTTCCAGTGTGAGCCACATTGAGTAAACACCTGTTGTACCGTTCTCCTGCAGTCTGTGTCTTATTATACACGGACACAACATTGGCGACAAGGCAAGTTCGAACCTACCTGTAACTCTGCATCACCTCCCGGGGATTCGTTCCTGGAGATCAGTGGATTGGAGGTCAAGGCCAGAGACTCGGGCGTCGACCACGGGCAACCGCCCAGTCATCCAGCAGAGACTCGAGAATTGCGGGGGAGGCTGTCGAGAGCCAGGCTTGGCTTTCCAGTCAAGGTGGTCCAGCAAAACGGGCTGGCAACAGGTAGTGCGCAGACCCTTCCCGGACAGCGGCGGGCTAGAGCCCGACCGAGCGGCACAGCAAAGGGCTGAGCAGCGTCGACGGGGGAGAGAGAGAGAGGGCAGAACGCACAGGGCGCAGCCGGTGATCAGGGGCCGAGCAGCGTCGAAGAGAGGAAGGAAAGTGCGGGAGAGGCCATTTTAAGCCATTGGGAGAAGCCATTTTAAACCACACCCAAAATGCCGAAGAGTGGCAGTATCACCGCATTTGACAATGAAGTCGAAGATTGGACTACATATGTCGAACGAATAGAGGTATACTGCAAGGCAAATGAGGTGTCAGATGACAAGAAAGCGTCGGTATTGTTAAATTTAATGGGTGCAAAGACGTATGGTTTATTACGAAATCTAGTAACCCCAACGAAGCCAATGGAAAAGAGTTTTGAAGATGTAGTAACGATACTACAGGAACATTTAAACCCCACACCGCTGCTGATAGCAGAAAGATTCAAGTTTCACAAACGGAACCAGCATAAGGATGAAAGCAATGCTGATTATTTAACAGAACTGCGCAAACTATCGAAACACTGCCAGTTTGGAGCAGGACTGGCAGATACCTTAAGGGACAAGTTTGTGTGTGGGCTTCAAAGTGAAGGAACCCAGAAACGGCTTTTATCTGAAATGGACCTTACGCTGGAAATGGCTTTCAGCATTGCGGTATCATATGAAGCAGCAGCACGGGGCACTGCAGAGATATAACAGAGACCGCAAGAACATGGCACAAACGAAATGTCATATGGAACAGAGAAGTGCTATCGCTGCGGCAGAACAACACACGACCAGGATGATTGCTGGTTCAAAGACAAAGTGTGCAGACAGTGTGGAAAAGTAGGACACATAGCACAAGTCTGCAGGTCGGGAAAGAAAACCAGCAATAAGAAACCTACCAAAGAAAAGTACAAGAAGGTACATAAGATGACGGAGAATAGTTCAGATGAACAAAAGAGGGATAACAACTCCGAAAGCAGGGAACTGAGTTGTCTGAAACTACATAATGTGATCACAACGGAGGATCACCGAACCATTTGGGTCACTCTCAAGTTAGCAGGAGTCCAGGTAAAGATGGAATTGGACACAGGATCAGCCCTAACAGTCATAAACCGACGGGACTACGAGCAGCTATTCTCACATATACGCTTGAGAGACACAAAAATTATTTTGAAGATGTACACGGGGCAAAAAGTCTACCCCAAAGGAAAAATAAGGGTGACGGTTATATATAACGGTAAGGAAACACCAAAACTAGACCTGTATGTATTGCAAGATGGAGGACCACCATTACTGATGTGAATGGATCCGGAAAATACAACTGGATTGGCATTCCATACAGGCACTGACTGTGGCTGACAAAAAGGATGACGACGTCACACCTGGGCGACTGTCAAAGATCCTAACTGACGCGAAAGAAGTGTTCAAGCAAGGACTCAGAACACTAAAAGGCATGACAGCAACGATTAAAATTGAAGAAAACGCAAGCCCAAAATTTTTTAAGGCCAGACCGGTACCTTATGCGATCCGCCCAGCCGTCGAAGCAGAGCTGGAGAGTCTGGAACATTCAGGTATACTGTCCAAGGTAGACTGGAGCGAGTGCGCTACACCCATCGCCCCTGTGATGAAAAAGTCGTTGAGCAGCACGCCTGGGGAACCAAGGAAAGTGCGCATCTGTGGGGACTTTAAGGTAACAGTGAACCCGATCCTTCACACCGTACAATACCCACTTCCGCGGATTGAAGATATTTTCGCCTTGCTATCTGGAGGGAAACGCTTCACTAAGATTGATCTGGCCCAGGTGTATCTGCAAATGGAGGTAGAAGAAGCATCAAAAAAATACCTCACAATCAACACCCATAAAGGTCTCTACCAATACAACCGGCTGGTATTCGGGGTAGCATCAGCTCCGGCTATTTGGCAGAGGGCAATGGAACAAGTCCTGCAAGGGATCCCAGGGACCCAGTGTTATTTGGACGACATCCTGGTCACGGGCGAAAATGACAGTGATCACCTTGCCAACCTGGAGCAGGTGCTCACTAGTTTGCAGGAATATGGGCTCCGAGTTAACCGCCCCAAATGCGAGTTTCTTAGAAAACAGATCTCGTATTGTGGCCACGTTATCGATAAAGAGGGGTTACATAAGTCCCCAGAGAAGATTGAGGCAGTAGTCAAGGCTCCAGCACCGGAAAATGTGTCACAACTGAGGTCGTTCCTCGGGCTGGTAAACTACTACCATAAGTTCTTGCCAAATTTGTCTACAATATTACACCCACTGAACACCCTACTGCAAACTGGGGTGCCATGGAAGTGGAGTGACGAATGTAGACGAGCTTTCCAGAAGAGCAAAACACTAATCACATCGAAAGAGGTATTGGCCCATTACAACCCAGCATTACCAATTCGGTTGGCATGTGATGCGTCACCCTACGGCATTGGAGCGGTGCTGTCGCACAAATCCTCGGATGGCTCAGAGAGGCCAATAGCCTTTGCATCACGATCACTAACCTCAGCCGAGTGTAACTACGCCCAGATTGACAGGGAGGCCCTCAGCCTAGTGTGGGGAGTGAAAAAGTTCAATCACTATCTGCACGGGCAGAAATTCACCTTGCTGACTGATCACCAGCCTCTTGTCTCCATTTTTAATCCGAAGAAGGGCGTTCCGGTGATGACTGCGCAACGACTACAAAGATGGTCACTTTTTCTAGGGGCGCACCACTATGAGATTGAATATAAGGGCATGAAACAGCATGGAACTGCTGATGGGCTATCACGCCTTCCACTGCCTACTGTGGAGGAAGCACCAGCAGTGGATCCTGTCAAAATATTCCATTCGACTATAGTTGAATACCTACCGGTAACTAACGCTTGTATCGAAAAGGAAACCCGAAATGACCCAACACTCTCTCGGGTCTATGATTTGACGGTGAAGGGATAGTCAGCACATGGCGACTCACTGTTGCCAGCATTCTCGACAAGGAGAGAACAGCTGTCAGTGTGTCGGGGGACCTTGATATGTGGATCCCGAGTGGTAATTCCACCCAAGTTAAGGGATAGAGTGCTCAATGAGCTTCATGAGGGTCATCTGGGAGGGGTAAAATAGAAAAGCCTAGCCAGGGCTTATGTGTGGTGGCCGGGAATCGATAAACAAATCAAGGACCTGACCAAGAGCTGCTCAGGATGCCAGAAAGTCCAAAATGCACCACCACAGGCCCCTCTACACCCATGGGAGTGGCCCTCATCTCCATGGCAACGGGTGCATATTGATTTTACTGGTCCATTCATGGACTCAATGTTTTTAATAGCCGTGGATGCGCACTCGAAATGGCCTGAGGTCATCAAAATGTCCTCCACCACCACGGAGAAAACTACTGCAGTCCTACGGACCATTTTTGCCAGGAATGGCTTGCCAGAACAGATTTCCTCTGACAACGGACCACAGTTTATGTCCGAAGAGTTCCGGAGTTTCTTGAAAAAGAATGGGGTAAGGCATTACACATCCGCCCCGTATCATCCAGCCACAAATGGATTGGCTGAGAGGTTCGTACAAACCTTTAAGAAGGCAATAAAGGCTATGTACAATGACAACATTCCGCTGCAGCACAAGGTGGACAATTTCCTGTTCGCCTACCGGAATGCCACACATTCAATCACCAACCAGGCCCCAGCCATGATGTTCTTTAACCGAAGGTTGAGAGTAAGCAATTCCAGCACATCCATGAGAAGCCAACAAGGAGCTTCAATGTAGGGCAACCAGTCTTGGCCCGCGACTACCGAACAGAAAAATGGCAGCCAGGAACGATATGCACACGGCAGGGCCCACTAATGTACACAGTGGATGTTGGGGAGAGCATCTTGAGATGCCATGCTGACCAGATCCTAGAGTCACAGGAACAAGTCAACCCCATGCATCGCCCATATGTACCTGGTGATGAACCCGACGTACAGGTCGCATCTACCCCAGAAACAGTAGCATCGGAAGCTGATGAACCAACCGACGACAGGGGGCCAGAATCGCCTCCGCACCAAGAGCAAGACACTCGGGAAAGGCGCTATCCAGAAAGGATCAGGAAGCCTCCCCAAAGACTGAATATATAAATAGATTATTTTCAGCTAATGTTGCATGTTAAAAGTGTTAATTGTAATTAGTTTGATATTTAATTGTTAAATGAGTGTTATGGTACTGTTAATCTAAAAGGGGAGGAATTGTAATGTATATACCTTTATGGGGGGAACCATCTTTTACAGCTCATGTATACTGCAGTACCGGCAGTGACCACACCTGTATATAGCACTGAGTAGTAATCTATACAGATCAGTTCCAGTTTGAGCCACGTTGAGTAAACACCTGTTGTACCGTTCTCCTGCAGTCTGTGTCTTATTATACACGGACACTGTTGTGTATGTAACCTGTTCCACCTTAAGAGAGCTTAAGCCTGTTCCACCTTAAGAGATGTACTACTTTCTCAGGCTGCTGTAGATGTAATACCGGGGGTGAACACACCGGTATATAAGCACTGTGCAGTAATCTTGTATTCAGTATAGTCCCTACCTTCAACCAGTAAAGACCTGTTTTTATTGTTACTCATTAGTCTGTGTCTTAATTAACTAAATAATTCACAGACTTAACACTGGCGACGAGTCAGGTTCTTACCCTGCGGCAGTTATTCCATGGCGGTTGAAGAGAGGTTTCAAACCTCACCACCCCACTGGAAGCGACAGGCATTAGGACCCTGAAGCCTCCATCAGCTTGTGAACCGGAGTAGAAGACAGGGCTGGGGAAGAGGGGGTACAGGGCGATAGCGATCGGCAGATAAGGGCCGGGCCGCTTTCAAATCGATCGCATTTGCGATAAGGGCGCGAGAGCCGCTTCGAGCGGGAGGCGTTTCAAGCCAGCGATCGCACTCCAGATAAGGGCCGAGAGCCACTTCGGTCGGGAGCCGCTTCGCGATCAGCGATCGCATAAAAGATAAGGGCCACACTCGGGCTTACAGACAGCGTCGGGGGACGGGTGAAGACCGCCAAACATGGGAAAACCGCCATCTTGGGAGCGGAGGACGACGACAAAGAGCGGGAAGCCGCCATCTTGTGGAACATAAAATTCCAACAAAGTTGTAACAATGCCTAAACATGGGAATATTGGCACCTTTGATAGTGACATCGAGGATTGGGCCATATATGTAGAACGAGTAAAAAAATTATTGTAAGGCCAATAAAATTCGTGAGCAAGATAAAGCACTAACATTATTAAATTTAATGGGTGCGAAGACATACGGGCAATTGAAACACCTGTTATCACCAGATGAACCGGCAGATAAGACGTTCGATGAGATTGTTACTGTCCTGAAAGATCATCTAAACCCCACGCCGCTGATGCTAGCGGAACGATTTAAATTTTACGACAGAAGGCAACTACAGAATGAAAGCAATGCTGAATATTTGCTGGAATTGCGTAAATTAGCGAAATATTGTCAGTTTGGAACGGGACTGACAGATGCACTACGAGACAAATTTGTGTGTGGTTTATTTAAACAAGATACACAAAAGCGACTGCTCGAGGAGAATGAGCTGACGCTTGAGAAGGCGGTCACTATGGCAGCAGCACACGAAGCCGCAGCGAGAGGCACGGCAGTAATGCAGCTACGGTCACCGGAGCTCAGTGCACACAAATTGGGTGTGAGTTCTGTTAAATGTTATCGTTGTGGAAAGACAACGCATGATCAGAACCAGTGTTGGTTTAAAAACCAAGAATGCAGAACATGTGGTAGGCTTGGACATATAGCTAGAGTATGCAGGTCAGGGAAGAAGACCAGCAACAAGAAGTCACCGCAAGGGAAATACGCAAAGGTACACAAGGTGGCCGAACAGGAGTCCGATTCAGACACTAGCAGTAATGAACTGGCTGGCTTAAGCAGTATTGAACTGGCTAGCTTAAGGGTACTCAACGTTGGTAAGGGTGCAGACCTCCAGACAATTTGGGTTACTCTTCAGGTAGAAGGAGTCCAAGTAAAAATGGAATTGGACACTGGATCGGCATTGTCGGTCATGAATAAGAAAGATTACAGAAGGTTATTCCAACATATTCCCCTACAGGATACGGAGATTATATTGACAACCTACACGGGGCAGAGAGTGTACCCCATCGGGACAATAAAGGTTGCAGTGGCCAACAAGGGCGAAGGAAGTCAAATAATGGACTTATATGTGCTACCGGAGGGAGGTCCACCACTACTAGGCCGGGAGTGGTTTAGAAACATAAATATGGACTGGCATTCGCTAAAAGCCATAAAGAGTGAGAACTCGGTGCAGATAATCAGCCCAGACTCTAGAACTGATGATGGTAAGACCAACCCATGTGCAAAAGACAAAGTTTCAGCACAGAATTCCACTGAGCAACAACAACATAGTTTAACAGAGAATTCTGAGTCTGTCAAGTCTACTGATATGCACATTTTTGAGGGACACTGGGCTCGAACTCAACTCCATTTCAAACTACAACAGCAATTAGAACAAATGATTCGCCGTTTTGAGCAAGAGATGAATGAAATAAAAAAGTTCTTTGTTACAGAGTGGGAGAATCTGGAAAGGCAACAGAAGCAACTGATGGAGAAAATGGAGCAGGAGCACACCAACCATCTGCGCGAGGAGGCCGAACGAATCAAAGCTGATTCAGGTTCTGAAGGTGCGTGCCATAATCTGGTGTCAGAAGAGTTAACGGTCAGCCAACTCCTTCATATGCTGAGGGACAAGACTCTGAAATGGGAAAAACTTGAACACGAGCTGCGATCTTCAAAGGAAAAGGGTTCGGAGCTCTCAAAAGTCATTGAGATGGCTGATGTGACGACACAGACTGAAACGGCTGCAACAGAGCAGCCATTGGATGCCAAAAGTACGCTGACTCACGTCAATGTAGAACAACAGACCGCTGAAACAACTGCTCCGGTAGAGGGATTGCATAGTCCGATCAATCAATCTCCAAAGGAAGTTGAAGTATTAAAATCACAAATGAGGTCACTAGTAAACGACTTGCTGAAAGCCCAGAAAAAGCTGGATGCAGAGGTACACATGAAGAAGTCTCTTCAGGAAAGATGTCTGGATTTGGAACAAGAGCTGGCTAACGTCCAGCTGGGTATGGAGGAAATAGACGACCCTCTCACTGGTCTAGCTCAGGACGACACCGAATATTACCATGACCTGGTGGACGACACCGAATATTACGATGTCCTGTCCTGCCCAGCTTGTAACTTCGACTCCCAAAGTGCAGAAATCATGGAGGAGCACCAAAAGTCTACGGAACATCGGGAGAAGCTGGCTCTACGACGGAAACAGGAGGAAGAGAAGGAGGAACTGCGCATGCAGCTGGCAGCTGTGGCAGCTGACAATGGAGCCCAGAGAGTCTCCAAGAAGCAGAAAAGGAAAAGTAAAAACAGAAGATGACCCATCTGAACCATTATCACCTCTACCAGATCACACACGTGGTCCCTCCGAACGGAGCCAAGTCAGTTCGGAAGTTCAAGCTGTTAAATCCATGAAAGGACTATTGAATGAGTAACATGAACCGACTACACCACAGAGATTGAATCTGTGAACTGTTTTCCGCAGAGACTGAATCTGTGATATGTTACGTTAAACATGAAGTTATATATGTATATATGTTATTACGTTATGTTAAATGGGGGGATGACTATAAAGCTAAGAAGGGAGGAGTGTTGTGTATGTAACCTGTTCCACCTAAAGAGAGCTTAAGCCTGTTCCACCTTAAGAGATGTACTACTTTCTCAGGCTGCTGTAGACGTAATACCGGGGGTGAACACACCGGTATATAAGCACTGTGCAGTAATCTTGTATTCAGAATAGTCCCTACCTCCAACCAGTAAAGACCTGTTTTTATTGTTACTCATTAGTCTGTGTCTTAATTAACTAAATAATTCACAGACTTAACAGACACAACAGAAGCCTGTGCGGGAGAAATATGCCCTTTGACATTGTTGCCCTGATCCTCGGTGCGATTGTGGATCATAGAATCGAAAACACCAGGGAACAACAAAGAAGACTGAGGAACCATCACCGTCTCCTGATCAGGAGGAACTACTACAGGAAACTTTCGATTAACCGGCCCCTAAATAACCGGAAATGTCAGTTAACCAGCAAAATTCAGGAGTAAGTTTAGGTAACTTTTATTACTTTTATTAGTCCATTTTTTGCTGTGCAAGCATGTTGCTGCAACTGTTGCTAAGCTACAGAGACGCTTGAAACTTGTGGACGTTGTTCTGAAGCTGTTGCAACAGGGTTTGTTGCTTTATATGGAGCTCTGAGCTCCGTATCTTTTACTATAGCATTCGGTTATCCGGGACTTTTGATGAACCGGCACCATGTCGGTCCCATCCGTACCGGATACCAGAAAGTTTCCTGTACCCACCCCAGAGAGTGTACAGGGCGAGGCTGTCATTTGAGATGCTGTCAGTGGAGTTGCGTGTGAGGAGGCTGTGCTTCAGTAAAGAGGCAATCGGCTGACTATGTGACATGTTAAAGGACGACCTTCAAACACACTCGAAGACTCGCACTGCCTTGTCAATGAACATGGAGGTAACCACAGCATTGAACTTCTTTGCAAGTGGGTCATTTCAGGCAGGCAACGGTGACATTTTGAACATCTCCCAGAGTGCTGCGTTGGCCTGCATTCACCAGTTCACAGATGCCATTTTCTGTAGGGCTTCAGAGTTCATAGACTTTGACTTGTCCACTTGACATCAAAAGGAGAGGGCCCTTGCATTTTATAGCATTGCTGGATTCCCCAAAGTGATTGGGGCCATCGATGGAACCCATGTTGCATTGAAGGCACTACTGGATGCACCTGTGATATACATCAACAGGAAGGGGTTTCATTCATTGAATGTCATGATAGTCTGTGATGCACAACTCAGGATCCTAAACGTGAATGCAGATCACCGGGGAAGTGCTCATGACTCCTTTGTCCTCCGTCACTCGGACTTATATGGCACCCTCAGCACATTGCCTCCAGGCTCCGCATGGATATTGGGTGACAAGGGCTACCTGCTAAGACCATGGCTGATGACTCCCTACCACAAGACTAATAATGAGGCTCAGGAGAGATACAAACAGGCACACGTGTCCACACGGCAACTGGTGGAGAGGACAATCGGGGTTCTGAAATCACGCTTCCGGTGCCTGGACAGGTCAGGGGGGACCTTGCAGTATTCTCCTCTGAAAGTGTCAAGAATTGTGGTGGCCTGTTGTGCTTTGCATAACTTTGCCCTGCGGGAATGACTGACCCTTAACACTGCAGAGGAGCTCAATGCTGAAAGGAAGGACATGGACGATGCCAATGTGCTTGAGGCCAGGCCTGACACAGAGGAGCCAAGTGCTGCCGTAAGCAAGGCTGCTCAGGAACTGCTAGTAGCCAACACCTTCACGAGGTGATGATAATGTCGCCTTTTCCCTCCACCTCCCCCAGCAAGGCTAAGAAAGGAACAGACACAATTTAAAGTGAAACAGTGAACTTTTATTGCAGCATCAAAGACGTTTAAGGTTCAGTTTTGATGTTCTTAGTTTTTAACTTTTAAATGTTACCTAGCTATTTTCTACTTTGCAAACATTTGCAAAGATAATTTTTTTGAATAAAATTTGTAAACAGTTTAAAGTGACTTTTTTGGTTTCTTAGTGCAATAAAGACATTCAAGATGGAAACTAGCTATTTTCTAATTTTCAGTTATAATGTTGACATTTTTTTCAAAGTGACTAGAGGCTGTACTTTTTAAATGAAACGGTTACATACTCTTTCAGTCACAAATATATATTTCAATAAAAAAAGCAACAACATTTAACATTTAAATAAAACGAAACATTAAAGAATTGAACGATTTGCCCCCTCGCATCTGTGCCTGAGGGTCAAAGGAGGTGGATTGTGCAAAAGGTGACAACCTACTATCTCCTGCGTTTTCCCCTTCCCCGTGACCGGAGCCCTCTGCCACCAAGTGAAAGACCCCTGTGTGCCATCTCTTGCCCTTCAGCAATTGCCTCGTGACAGGGTTCCTGCCGCTGCTGCTGAAAGGCAACGTTTGCTTGCATCAGAATTGGCGGAGCTGCTGTCTCGTGGGCCTGCACTGTTTCTGCACTGGGGAGCAAGCAAGGGCGGTTCTGCGGGAGTCAAAGTAATGGCAACAGAAACTGTTTTAAGCAACTGCAAGAGTTGAACGAGAGACTCGTTTATCTGACCAAGTGCCATAGTAACATTATTAATTACCTGTCTGATAGAGGCAATAGAGTCAACTTTCTTCCCATGAAGGGTACACTTCTCTTGCCTCAACACTTCAATCTGTTGCACCTGAGCTTCTATGTCATTCCATTGCGTTGAACGTCTTGCTGCTTCTCCCACCTGCTCTGCAGTATCAGGTTGGTGTCTGGCTGTGGAACGACAGTCATCTGTGCCTGGCACAGAGCCAGACGGGCCAGCAGATGGAGAGGTGCTGTGCAACCACCCAGGGTCCATACCCTCCCCTTCCACTAGCTACCACAGTGCAAATTCATCCTCCTCCTCCACCTCACTTACTGCTCCCACTGCATCTGTTACCCCTTCCCCAATGCCCTCTGCAGCAGCAGACTCAACGCACTGTTCATCCTGTATGTGAGAAGGAAGCTGTCCACCTGTGGGAAGGAAACAGTAAACATTTACAAAGGTGAAGCACGATCTGCCACATCACAGAAACTGATATTCAACACACACCTAACAGTTTTAAACATATAGCTGGGCAGACCAACTCACCTTTCCTTACCCCAATGTCTGATTGGGCAGCAGGCACTGAGCAGCCACTACTGATTCCAAGCAAGTGCTCGACCCTTTCCTCTTGCTCCAATAACTCCCTGAGCGCGACAACACCACCGCCTGTCAATGCACGTTTTCTGGCTTTGTTAAAAATTTACTCTAAAATGAAAACAGAAAATATGAAACATCATGAAACTGCAGTTTTTCCTGCAGAGACCACCCACCTGCTTTGAGACAGGACCACATGCTGCTTTGGAGACAGGGTTTTTCACTATTTGAAATGTCAGAACCCAAAGCTGTGGAGTAAAGATAAGAGGACAATGGATGACCCAGAGCTAACCCCAAAGCCATAACATTTTATGACAAGCTCAGATGCCTGGATAATGAAGTCACTTTAGAACACCCATGCATAAAAGACATTTTTTAAAATAGTTCAGTTAAATTTAAACAAAAGTTACTGTTGACATTTCTAATAACTGTACAAACCATGGCAGATCGCATCAAATCATTAATTTTTTTGCAGGATTGTTCCGCCGTCCGTGGAATGGTAGAGTTCGCGCTGACAGCTTTGGATTTCTGTCCAAGCTGTCACCTGTCCTTTGCGTGGCGCCCTGGACTTCTCATTCCCAATGATCCGCAGGCTCTTCGCCTCAATCTCAATCACATTGAGGAGTGTGCTGATGTCATCGTCACTGAAATTCTGAGCTCTCTTAATCATGTGAATTATGTTTGGTCCTTCCATTTCACTTTGCTGATTAATTAAAATTAATGAAAATGTTTTCAGGCCTTTTAAAACTCTTTAAATTGCTTGAAATCTCTTTAAAACTATTTAGGAATCTTCAAATCCATGTAAAAATCTTTAAAATTTTCTAAAAGTTTACAAAAGTTTTTTTTTTAAACTACAAAGAAAGAACTTACCATTGAGACTTACAGCTACTTTCAGTGTTGATGGCCTCTGAAGAAAAATTGGGGGCGTGGCCTATGCAAATATAAATTTTGACTTCTCTTGTGGACGGATCTCCCCTACGATCGAAGCCCTAGAGCACTCTGCACTCCTGAGCAGCGTGACATCATATGCTGCCCAGGAGTCCTCAGCATGAAAGTGGAAATATACGTGGGCCTAGACCATTAAGGTCGGTGGGGATCTTTTTTACTGGTTGGCGGCTTCCGTCCGCGGGAAGCCTCAGAGCGGAAAATACGGCCCATTACTTCTTCTAAGAGGTAAGTGTGCTGGCAGCAGAGTTTGATTAACCGTCTGCTCGGATTCCGATGGTCCTAAGCCCATCTACGGCCTACTTTGTGATGGTTCGACATTTCAGTGAACCATGTCCAATGCTGCTGTGGCTTGCTGATCCTGCTTACTTTGTAGCTCCTCTACTGTCACTTGCACAGGGTTGCTCGATGGGTTGGATGGGCCACTACCTTGAGATAATTGCTTGTTCCAATTCTATTGTAGATGTACTCCTGCTGCTGGGCAATCCCTCAGCATGCCTATAGATCTGTGGGAGAACAGAACTTTGGGTAGCTATGCGGTCTTAGACTCCCTGCCTTAGTTCTCTACGTGTAGCTGGCCAAAACAGCGTTGTTAATATCTGAGCTCAAGGCAGCAGTGTTAGGGTTCAAAGAAATGTTTCCACTCTATATATGACCCGTGCTACTGAGGGTTCTGTTGAAAATGCCACAGGAGTTACAATGCACTCCAATGCAGGCTGTACTGCAGGCAACCGTTGATCCTAAACAATGTCATAGAGTTGCACAGCTTGTATGAGCGGTGTCATTTTCATACAATACATTGCTTGAGCTACTTCTATTATGGCAGAACTGAGTCTGGGTAACCGGCTACACTGAGGCCTAGAAATTGGATATGGCCCATAAATGGGTGGTGTCATGGCCCAGCACTATTTAGCTATGCCGGTTCAAATTGATCTAGGTAGCATGCAAAATTCATGCTCAGCCCACATTTACATGATTATAGGGCTGATCTCAGCACTAAAACCGCTGCTCATTGGCTTACCACTCAACAGGTGGCCAAAATCGGGTCCAGTCTAATTCCCAGTCAAGTTTGACCTGGGCTTTATCTAGTACTTAAGGGGGAGGTGCAGTGATGCAACAGCACCTCATTGTCATTCCATTTGGAGCGACACTTGGAAGCACAAGCAACTCGGAAGAGGTGATTGAGCGGCAGCAGAGGGAGAGAGCAAGATGCTTCTCAGATGCGGCTCTGGAGTCACTGGTGGTGGCCATGGAGAGGAGGCGGGCTGTCCTCTTCCTGCAAGCCAGCAGGAAGCCATCAGTCCGTACATGCAGAGGGCTGTGACGTGAGATATCTGATTATGTGATGGCCAACAGTGTGGTCCCCAGGTCCTCCATCCAATGCCACAAAACGTTTAATGACCTCACAGGGCAGGTCAAGGTGAGTGAAGGCTTCAGCAAATGCCACATCTCACCATCTGCTCCACAAGCCTCACACACTGCTCAATGCACCACACTCCCAGCACTCACCCAACAATCTCTACCTATCACTGGTCAGACCTCACAATCATAGCTTCACTTCACCCTCACAACCTTACCACTGCTGCAACACTCATACTCACATCTCACACCTTGCACACACTGACAGCTATTCAACTATGGCAGGCACATCACTAACACACATTGCACTACACTCACTGACACACTTCTCTTTCTCTTGCAGGCCAAGGTCGCGCACAATCACCGGGAGCAGCGGCAGATAGGCGGGGGGAAAGCTGCATTACAGGCATTCAGCCAACTGGAGGAGAGAGTGCTCTACATCATTGGAGGGGAAGTCACCGAGGCCATGGCAATGGATGAAGTTGAAGCCCTTAGGGACAACAACGGTATGCTCATTCCTAATCCTCCTTCTCACATCCCACGTCCCCCTCATCCCACAATCTCTTCTCACTTACAAGCTGCTGATGCTGTATGCTTCTCCAATACCACCCCCCCACCACCCCTCACCATAACCTGACTATTGTGCTTTTCTGCTTTCAGATAACCAAGAACAAGCAGCAGCTGAGCCTGTCCCCGAGGCAATGGATGAGCAGAAGAAGACACAGTGTCACTGCATCTGTCACTCGCAGACACCAGCTCAGAAAATGGCACTGCATGTAATTTAGAGGGTAGTGTAGATGCAGGATCTGCACAGGGTGAGGCACCAGGCATGAGTGGGCTGCAGCAAGGCCAGGGAGAAAGGGTAACTTGGGAGCCAGCTTCAAGGAGGGCGAGTTCGCACACGAGTTCTGCTGCACACGACTCAGACGAGGACCTCGTTGGGGTAGCCTTCAGAAGAAGGGTGATGGGCATGCGCACCAAATTGCTAGGTGTAATGACAAGCCTGCCAGAGAGCCTCTTGGCAATATCAAGGAGCATGGAGGAGTCCACCCCCAACATTGCACGGGGCTTTGCCAGAGCTTGGAGCCCAGGATTTTCAAGCTGGAAATGATGGAAAACTCCAGGAGAGGCCATGTCAAACCAGACATGATGCTGCGTGTGATGGGCAATGTCACGACTGCCATTGCAGCACAGGCAGAAGTGACCCAATGCCTAACTGCTGCAGCAGAAGCGTAGACCACTGTCCTGCAGTGTCAGCTTGCTGCCACCCAAGCTCAGACTGCTGCTATCATGGTTGGGTTTACCACTGTCGAACGGGGCTTGCAGGGTACCGCAGCAGGCCAGCAGTCTTTCCTCCAGTAGATTGCTAGGATTGCTGGGGCAGTAGGTCTGTGGAGCAGGACCCTGCTGTTCTCTCTCAGGATGACAGCATTCCTGTTCCCACTCTGCCATTGCCCTTGCTGCTGCCTGTCAGCCAGGCAGCCCAGACTGCTGCCGCCCATGCCGAGGTGGTGCAGTCTACAGCCGGGCTTTCTAGGTCCAGAGCTGCTAGAGGTCGTCCTGCAAGGCCATCTGAAGTTTCCCCCATGGAAACACAACAGCCTTCCACCAGCCATGCTGCAGCCACTGGGGAAGCACTTTGTAGGAGCACTAGAGCAGGAAAGGGCATTAGGGATTGCTCAAGGGTGATTAGTTGATATATTATGTGCGAATTAATTGTTGATAAATATATTAATTTTGTTTGGAATGTTTATTTTGTGGTGGCTCACATTTCAGCTTTGTGCCCAGGAGGACGCTCTGATATTCCATGACAGAGGGATGGTACGATGGGAATGTGGTGAGCAACGAGGACCTGGGGTTTCATTAACTGGAATTGGAGTGTGATGAGGCATTCACGGACAGTACATACCAAAGGGGGATTTGCTGCCTGCCTCCTCCATTCCTCCTCATCCTCCTCCATGTCCTCTTCTCCCTCTTCCTGAGGTGGCCCCACAATCCCTGCTGGCAAGGGCTGCGCCCTCAAGATGGCCAAGTTGTGAAGCATGCAGCGGCACACTGCAAAATGGGACACCCTCTCCACCGAGTGCTGGAGGGCTCCTCCTGAGCAGTCAAGGCAGCGGAACTGACAATGTTCCTGGTGGCAGCATGGCTCTCATTATATGAGTGCTGGGCACAAGGGCACAAGTGTTGGGGTTGTGGAGGGGAGTCATGAGCCAGGTGCAGAGTGGCTAGCCCTTGTCTCTGAGCAGCTATCCTCGGGTTTGACATGGTGGCTGGAAGATTGCTGGCACACCAGATTGAGGCAGCATGAAGGTAATATGACTGCTGCCAGGATAGTGGGCAATGACCATTAGGAAGCGCAGGTCTGGTCGCACAACAACTGCACATTAAGTGAGTGGTAGCTTTTGCGTTTACAGAAGATCTCAGGATTGTTATGTGGCACCTGCAAAGCCATGTGGGTGCAGTCAATGGCGCCCTGCACCATGGGGAAGCCCACTATCTTGGCAAAGCCACATGTGCGCTCCTCCTGCTTCTCTCTGCTCAGAGAGAAGAAAACATAATCCCTTCTCCTGGTGCAGAGAGCCTCAGTGACCTCCCGGATGCAGCGATGGATGGTGAACTGGACATGTTAACTATGTCTTCTGCTGCAGACTGGAAGGATCCGCTGGCAAAGAAATTGAGGGCCACGGTGACTTTTAGGGCCATTGGGAGAGCCGTTGTCACCCTGCTCTCAGGCTGCAGGTCTGGTTGCAGGAGGCGGAAGAGTTCTGTGACCACCTCCTTGGTGAAGCAGAGCCTCTGAATACACAGCTCCTTGCATAAGTGGATATAAAAGAAGTGCTCTCAGAATACCCTAGGTGGGTAAGGCCTCCTGTAGAGAGCCCTCCTGGCCCTCCTCCTCCTCCCTCTGCATTCATCTTCTCTTCTTCGCTGCCTCCGCTCCCTCTCCCGAAGATACTCGAGCATGAGGGGACTGCCAGTAGAGCCCCCATGACGGTGAGCAAGAGTTGTGAGCAGAAGCCTTTTAATAAGAATGAAGGTGTTCTCCATTTGTCCCAACACTACCTGTTACCATAGAACCTTGAAAGAAGTTTTCAAGCTGCTGGAGTTGCAGAAAGTTCCACAGAGCCAGTCAAAATGCAAAATCATGTCAGCTGCAAGCAGTTGCCTTTAGATCCCTTTAAATAACGCTGCTGGAGCTTCCTTCCTGCTTGTCAATGCTTGCTCAGCTGGTTGCAATTAAGACAGGCCAGTAAGTGTAGCAGCGAACTCGTAAAACGCAGATCAGGTGTCAAGTGAGCGTTGCACACTCATTGATGTCACGATTTGCATAATCTCCTTAATTATAGCGAGTGCGGACATTGGAAGTGGAACCGCCCAGACGAAAATGGTGGCCGCCGCGGAACCTGCTGGCAGCAGGCAGAATTGCGGCGGCCGCCATTTTTTTTCTGATATCGGGCGGTAATGACCATCACTAAACCCTTGAATTTCTAGGCCTTAGTATCTTACAGCATGAAAGGATGATATCATTCACAGAGCTTGCATGTCACCCATAGGAGTATTCTTAGCTTATATTCAGCAGATTTATTCCAGTCTGAAATCTTCCTGACATCCTTCCGTCTACTACATTGACTATTTCAGTGACTTCCTCCCATGCCTCTGCAACAAGCACCTCAAGAGGCAAAGGTGTCTTCCCCTCCCTCCACACTCCTTCAAGCAGATCTTTTTTTTAATAATTCTTCAGAATGTGGGCTTCGCTGGCCAGGCCAGCCTCTACCGCCCATCTCTAGTTGTCCTTGAGAAGGTGTGGTGGACATTCAGAAGGCTTTCTTCTGTCTTGATGGCTGCATTGTTCTGTAAAATCACTGCAGTAATTCCCTTGTACTATTTCAGGGATTTTTCATTTTTAATTAATTTATTTAATCACGGGATGTGGGCATCACTGGCATTGCCCATCCCTAGTTGCTCTTGAGAAGGTGATGGTGCCTTCTTGAGCTGCTAAAGTCCGTGTGGTGAAGGCACTCCCACAGTGCTGGTAGGTAGGGAGTTCTAGGATTCTAACCCAGCGACGGTGAAGGAATGGTGATATATATACAAATCAGGATGGTGTGTGACCTGGAGGGGAACTTAGAGGTGGTATTGTTCCCATGCACTTGTTGCCCTTGTCAGATAAACAGGGCGAGAGGAGCGGAAAGAAGAGCAGCGAGAGGAGCGGTGGGAGGAGCGGTGAGAGGAGTAAGAGGAGCGGTGAGAGGAGCAAGAGGAGCGGTGAGAGGAGCAAGAGGAGCGGTGAGAGGAGCGAGAGGAGCGGTGAGAGGAGCGAGAGGAGCGGTGAGAGGAGTGGTGAGAGGAGCGAGAGGGGCGAGAGGAGCGGTGAGAGGAGCGAGAGGAGCAGTGAGAGGAGCGAGAGGAGCGGTGAGTGGAGCATTGAGAGGGGCGGTGAGAGGAGTGGTGAGAGGAGTGGGAGAAGTGGTGAGGGGAGTGAGAGGAGTGAGAGGAGTGAGAGGAGCGGTGAGAGGAGTGAGAGGAACGGTGAGAGGAGCGGTGAGAGTAGCGGAGAGAGGAGTGGTGAGAGGAGTGGTGAGAGGAGCGAGCGGAGCGGTGAGAGTAGTGGTGAGAGGAGCGAGAGGCGCGGTGAGAGGAGTGAGAGGAGCGGTGAGAGAAGCGAGAGGAGCGAGAGGAGCGGTGAGAGGAGTGAGAGGAGCGGTGAGAGGAGTGAGAGGAGCGTTGAGAGGAGCGGTGAGAGGAGCGGTGAGAGGAGTGAGAGGAGCGGTGAGAGGAGCGGTGAGAGGAGTGAGAGGAGCGAGAGGAGTGGTGAGAGGAGCGGTGAGAGGAGTGAAAGGAGCGAGAGGAGCGGTGAGAGAAGTGAGAGGAGTGAGAGGAGCGATGAGAGGAGCGGTGAGAGGAGTGAGAGGAGCGGTGAGAGGAGTGGTGAGAGGAGTGGTGCGAGGAGCGAGAGGAGCGGTGAGAGGAGTGAGAGGAGCGGTGAGAGGAGTGGTGAGAGGAGTGAGAGGAGCGGTGAGTGGAGCATTGAGAGGGGCGGTGAGAGGAGTGGTGAGAGGAGCGAGAGGAGCGGTGAGAGGAGCGGTGAGAGGAGTGGTGAGAGGAGCGAGAGGAGCGGTGAGTGGAGCATTGAGAGGGGCGGTGAGAGGAGTGGTGAGAGGAGTGAGAGGAACGGTGAGAGGAGCGGAGAGAGTAGCGGTGAGAGGAGTGGTGAGAGGAGCGAGAGGAGCGGTGAGAGGAGCGGTGAGCGGAGTGGGAGGAGTGGTGAGAGGAGCGAGAGGAGCGAGAGGAGCGGTGAGAGGAGTGGTGAGAGGAGCGAGAGGAGTGGTGAGAGGAGTGGTGAGAGGAGCGAGAGGAGCGGTGAGAGGAGCGGTGAGCGGAGTGGGAGGAGCGGTGAGAGGAGTGAGAGGAGCGAGAGGAGCGGTGAGAGGAGCAGTGAGAGGAGTGGTGAGAGAAGCGAGAGGAGTGGTGAGAGGAGCGGTGAGAGGAGTGAGAGGAGCGGTGAGAGGAGCGGTGAGAGGAGTGAGGGGAGCGGTGAGAGGAGCGGTGAGAGGAGTGGTGAGAGGAGTGGTGAGAGGAGCGAGAGGAGCGGTGAGAGGAGTGAGAGGAGCGGTGAGAGGAGCGAGAGGAGCTGGAGGAGCGGTGAGAGGAGCGGTGAGAGGAGTGTTGAGAGGAGCGAGAGGAGCGGTGAGAGGAGTGAGAGGAGCGGTGAGAGGAGCGAGAGGAGCGAGAGGAGCGGTGAGAGGAGCGGTGAGAGGACTGGTGAGATGAGCGAGAGGAGCGGAGAGAGGAGTGAGAGGAGCGGTGAGAGGAGCGAGAGGAGCGGTGAGAGGAGCGGTGAGAGGAGCGGTGAGAGGAGCGAGAGGAGCAGTGAGAGGAGTGAGAGGAGCGGTGAGAGGAGCGAGAGGAGCGAGAGGAGCGGTGAGAGGAGTGAGAGGAGCGAGAGGAGCGGTGAGAGGAGCGGTGAGAGGAGTGGTGAGAGGAGCGAGAGGAGCGAGAGGAGCGGTGAGAGGAGCGGTGAGAGGAGTGGTGAGAGGAGCGAGAGGAGCGGTGAGTGGAGCATTGAGAGGGGCGGTGAGAGGAGTGGTGAGAGGAGTGAGAGGAACGGTGAGAGGAGCGGTGAGAGTAGCGGTGAGAGGAGTGGTGAGAGGAGTGGTGAGAGGAGCGAGAGGAGCGGTGAGAGGAGCGGTGAGCGGAGAGGGAGGAGTGGTGAGAGGAGCGAGAGGAGCGAGAGGAGCGGTGAGAGGAGTGAGAGGAGCGAGAGGAGCGGTGAGAGGAGCGGTGAGAGGGGTGGTGAGAGGAGTGGTGAGAGGAGCGAGAGGAGTGGTGAGAGGAGCGGTGAGAGGAGTGAGGGGAGCGAGAGGAGCGGTGAGAGGAGCGGTGAGAGGAGCGAGAGGAGTGGTGAGAGGAGCGGTGAGAGGAGTGAGAGGAGTGAGAGGAGTGAGAGGAGCGGTGAGAGGAGTGGTGAGAGGAGCGAGAGGAGCGGTGAGAGGAGTGAGAGGAGCGGTGAGAGGAGCGAGAGGAGCGAGAGGAGCGGTGAGAGGAGTGAGAGGAGCGAGAGGAGCGGTGAGAGGAGCGGTGAGAGGAGCGAGAGGAGCAAGAGAAGAGAGAGGAATGAGAGGAGTGGTGAGAGGAGCGAGTGGAGCGGTGAGAGGAGTGACAGGAGCGGTGAGAGGAGCGGTGAGAGGAGTGAGAGGAGCGTTGAGAGGAGCGGTGAGAGGAGTGGTGAGAGGAGCGAGAGGAGCGAGAGGAGTGGTGAGAGAAGCGAGAGGAGCGAGAGGAGTGGTGAGAGAAGCGAGAGGAGTGAGAGGAGCGATGAGAGGAGTGAAAGGAGCAGTGAGAGGAGCGGTGAGAGGAGCGGTGAGAGGAGCGGTGAGAGGAGTGGTGAGAGGAGCGAGAGGAGCGGTGAGAGCAGCGGTGGGAGGAGCGAGAGGAGCGAGAGGAGCGGTGAGAGTAGCGGTGAGAGTAGCGGTGAGAGGAGCGAGAGGAGCGGTGAGAGGAGCGGTGAGAGGAGCGAGAGGAGCGGTGAGAGGAGTGGTGAGCGGAGCGGTGAGAGGAGCGGTGAGAGGAGTGGTGAGAGGAGTGGTGGGAGGAGCGGTGAGAGGAGTGGTGAGAGGAGCGAGAGGAGCGGTGAGAGGAGTGAGAGGAGCGGTGAGAGGAGTGGTGAGAGGAGCGGTGAGAAGAGTGAGAGGAGCGGTGAGAGGAGTGAGAGGAGCGGTGAGAGGAGTGGTGAGAGGAGCGGTGAGAGGAGTGGTGAGAGGAGCGAGAGGAGCGGTGAGAGGAGTGGTGAGAGGAGTGGTGAGAGGAGTGGTGAGAGGAGTGGTGAGAGGAGTGGTGAGAGGAGCGAGAGGAGCGGTGAGAGGAGTGAGAGGAGCGGTGAGAGGAGTGGTGAGAGGAGCGGTGAGAGGAGTGAGAGGAGCGGTGAGAGGAGTGGTGAGAGGAGCGGTGAGAGGAGCGGTGAGAGGAGCGGTGAGAGGAGCGGTGAGAGGAGCGAGAGGAGCGTTGAGAGGAGCGGTGAGAGGAGCGGTGAGAGGAGTGGTGAGAGGAGCGAGAGGAGCGGTGAGAGGAGCGAGAGGAGCGGTGAGAGGAGCGGTGAGAGGAGCGAGAGGAGCGGTGAGAGGAGCGAGAGGAGCGGTGAGAGGAGCGAGAGGAGCGGTGACAGGAGCGGTGAGCGGAGCGGTGAGAGGAGCGAGAGGAGCGGTGAGAGGAGCGGTGAGAGGAGCGAGAGGAGCGGTGAGAGGAGCGGTGAGAGGAGCGAGAGGAGCGGTGAGAGGAGCGAGAGGAGCGGTGAGAGGAGCGAGAGGAGTGGTGAGATGAGTGAGAGGAGTGTTGAGCGGAGATGTGAGAGGAGCGAGAAGAGTGGTGAGAGGAGTGAGAGTAGCGGTGAGGGAGTGGCGAGCGGAGTGAGAGGTGCGGTGAGGGGAGCGGTGAGATGAGCGAGAGAAGCGAGAGGATTGGTGAGAGGAGTGAGAGGAGCGGTGAGTGGAGTGGCGAGAGGAGTGGGTGGAGTGGTGAGAGGAGCGAGAGGAGCGAGAGGAGCGGTGAGCGGAGCGGTGAGAGGAGCGGTGAGCGGAGCGGTGAGAGGTGTGGGAGGAGTGGTGAGAGGAGTGGTGAGAGGAGTGGGTGGAGTGGTGAGAGGGGCAGTGAGAGGAGTGGGAGGAGTGGTGAGAGGAGTGGTTAGAGGAGTGGGTGGAGTGGTGAGAGGGGCAGTGAGAGGAGTGGTGAGAGGAGTGGGTGGAGTGGTGAGAGGAGCGAGAGGAGCGAGAGGAGCGGTGAGTGGAGCGGTGAGAGGAGTGGGTGGAGTGGTGAGAGGGGCAGTGAGAGGAGTGGGAGGAGTGGTGAGAGGAGTGGTTAGAGGAGTGGGTGGAGTGGTGAGAGGGGCAGTGAGAGGAGTGGTGAGAGGAGTGGCTGGAGCGAGAGGAGCGGTGAGTGGAGCGGTGAGAGGAGTGGGAGGAGTGGTGAGTGGAGCGGTGAGAGGAGCATTGAGAGGAGTGAGAGGAGCGAAAGGAGTGGTGAGATGAGTGAGAGGAGTGGTGAGCGGAGATGTGAGAGGAGCGAGAAGAGTGGTGAGAGGAGTGAGAGTAGCGGTGAGTGGAGCGGTGAGCGGAGCGGTGAGAGGAGTGGTGAGAGGAGTGAGAGGAGCGAGAGGAGCAGTGAGAGGAGCGGTGAGAGGAGCGGTGAGAGGAGTCAGAGGAGCGGTGAGAGGAGTGGTGAGAGGAGCGGTGAGAGGAGCGATAGGAGCGAGAGAAGAGAGAGGAGTGAGAGGAGTGGTGAGAGGAGCGAGTGGAGCGGTGAGAGGAGTGAGAGGAGCGGTGTGAGGAGCAAGTGGAGCGGTGAGAGGAGCGGTGAGAGGAGCGTTGAGAGGAGCGGTGAGAGGAGTGGTGAGAGGAGCGAGAGGAGCGAGAGGAGTGGTGAGAGAAGCGAGAGGAGTGAGAGGAGCGATGAGAGGAGTGAGAGGAGCGGTGAGAGGAGCGTTGAGAGGAGCGGTGAGAGGAGTGGTGAGAGGAGCGGTGAGAGAAGCGAGAGGAGCGGTGAGAGGAGTGAGAGGAGCGTTGAGAGGAGCGGTGAGAGGAGCGGTGAGAGGAGCGAGAGGAGTGGTGAGAGAAGCGAGAGGAGTGGGAGGAGTGGTGAGAGAAGCGAGAGGAGTGAGAGGAGCGATGAGAGGAGTGAGAGGAGCGGTGAGAGGAGCGAGAGGAGCGGTGAGAGGAGCGGTGAGAGGAGCGGTGAGAGGAGCGAGAGGAGTGGTGAGAGAAGCGAGAGGAGCGAGAGGAGTGGTGAGAGAAGCGAGAGGAGTGAGAGGAGCGATGAGAGGAGTGAGAGGAGCGGTGAGAGGAGCGAGAGGAGCGGTGAGCGGAGCGGTGAGAGGAGCGTTGAGCGGAGCGAGAGGAGCGTTGAGCGGAGCGGTGGGAGGAGCGAGAGGAGCGAGAGGAGCGGTGAGTGGAGTGCGAGAAGTGGTGAGGGGAGTGAGAGGAGTGAGAGGAGTGAGAGGAGCGGTGAGAGGAGTGAGAGGAACGGTGAGAGGAGCGGTGAGAGTAGCGGTGAGAGGAGTGGTGAGAGGAGTTGTGAGAGGAGCGAGAGGAGCGGTGAGAGGAGCGAGAGGAGCGGTGAGAGGAGCGAGAGGAGCGGTGAGAGTAGTGGTGAGAGGAGTGAGAGGAGCGAGAGGAGCGGTAAGAGGAGTGAGAGGAGCGGTGAGAGGAGCGGTGAGAGGAGCGGTGAGAGGAGCGGTGAGAGGAGTGAGCGGAGCGGTGAGAGGAGTGGTGAGAGGAGCGGCGAGAGGAGCGATAGGAGCGAGAGAAGAGAGAGGAGTGAGAGGAGTGGTGAGAGGAGCGAGTGGAGCGGTGAGAGGTGTGAGAGGAGCGGTGTGAGGAGCAAGTGGAGCGGTGAGAGGAGCGGTGAGAGGAGCGTTGAGAGGAGCGGTGAGAGGAGTGGTGAGAGGAGCGAGAGGAGCGAGAGGAGTGGTGAGAGAAGCGAGAGGAGTGAGAGGAGCGATGAGAGGAGTGAGAGGAGCGGTGAGAGGAGCGTTGAGAGGAGCGGTGAGAGGAGTGGTGAGAGGAGCGGTGAGAGAAGCGAGAGGAGCGAGAGGAGCGGTGAGAGGAGTGAGAGGAGCGGTGAGAGGAGCGGTGAGAGGAGCGAGAGGAGTGGTGAGAGAAGCGAGAGGAGTGGGAGGAGTGGTGAGAGAAGCGAGAGGAGTGAGAGGAGCGATGAGAGGAGTGAGAGGAGCGGTGAGAGGAGCGAGAGGAGCGGTGAGAGGAGCGGTGAGAGGAGCGGTGAGAGGAGCGAGAGGAGTGGTGAGAGAAGCGAGAGGAGCGAGAGGAGTGGTGAGAGAAGCGAGAGGAGTGAGAGGAGCGATGAGAGGAGTGAGAGGAGCGGTGAGAGGAGCGAGAGGAGCGGTGAGCGGAGCGGTGAGAGGAGCGTTGAGCGGAGCGAGAGGAGCGTTGAGCGGAGCGGTGGGAGGAGCGAGAGGAGCGAGAGGAGCGGTGAGTGGAGTGCGAGAAGTGGTGAGGGGAGTGAGAGGAGTGAGAGGAGTGAGAGGAGCGGTGAGAGGAGTGAGAGGAACGGTGAGAGGAGCGGTGAGAGTAGCGGTGAGAGGAGTGGTGAGAGGAGTTGTGAGAGGAGCGAGAGGAGCGGTGAGAGGAGCGAGAGGAGCGGTGAGAGGAGCGAGAGGAGCGGTGAGAGTAGTGGTGAGAGGAGTGAGAGGAGCGAGAGGAGCGGTAAGAGGAGTGAGAGGAGCGGTGAGAGGAGCGGTGAGAGGAGCGGTGAGAGGAGTGAGCGGAGCGGTGAGAGGAGTGAGAGGAGCGGTGAGAGGAGTGAGAGGGGCGGTGAGAGGAGTGAGAGGAGCGGTGAGAGGAGTGAGAGGGGCGGTGAGAGGAGCGGTGAGCGGTGTGGGAGGAGCGGTGAGAGGAGTGAGAGTAGCGGTGAGAGGAGCGGTGAGCGGAGCGGTGAGAGGAGCGGTGAGAGGAGCGGTGAGAGGAGCGAGAGGAGCGGTGAGCGGAGCGGTGAGCGGAGCGGTGAGAGGAGCGGTGAGAGTAGCGAGAGGAGCGGTGAGAGGAGTGAGAGGAGCGGTGAGAGGAGTGGTGAGAGGAGCGAGCGGAGCGGTGAGAGGAGTGAGAGGAGCGTTGAGAGGAGTGGTGAGAGGAGTGAGAGGAGTGGTGAGAGGAGCGAGCGGAGCAGTGAGAGGAGTGGTGAGAGGAGCGAGAGGCGCGGTGAGAGGAGCGTTGAGAGGAGTGGTGAGAGGAGTGGTGAGAGGATCGAGAGGAGTGGTGAGAGGAGCGAGAGGAGCGGTGAGAGGAGCGGTGAGAGGAGCGGTGAGAGGAGTGCTGAGAGGAGTGGTGAGAGGAGCGAGAGGAGTGGTGAGAGAAGCGAGAGGAGCGAGAGGAGCGGTGAGAGGAGCGAGCGGAGCGGTGAGAGGAGTGGTGAGAGGAGCGGTGAGAGGAGCGGTGAGAGGAGCGAGAGGAGCGGTGAGAGGAGCGAGAGGAGCGGTGAGAGGAGCGAGAGGAGCGGTGAGAGGAGCGAGAGGAGCGGTGAGAGGAGCGAGAGTAGCGGTGAGAGGAGCGAGAGGAGCGGTGAGAGGAGCGAGAGGAGCGGTGAGAGGAGCGAGAGGAGCGGTGAGAGGAGCGAGAGGAGCGAGAGGAGCGGTGAGAGGAGCGAGAGGAGCGGTGAGAGGAGCGAGAGGAGTGTTGAGCGGAGATGTGAGAGGAGCGAGAAGAGTGGTGAGAGGAGTGAGAGTAGCGGTGAGTGGAGTGGCGAGCGGAGTGAGAGGAGCGGTGAGGGGAGCGGTGAGATGAGCGAGAGAAGCGAGAGGATTGGTGAGAGGAGTGAGAGGAGCGGTGAGAGAAGCGAGAGGAGTGAGAGGAGCGGTGAGAGGAGCGAGCGGAGCGGTGAGAGGAGTGGTGAGAGGAGCGAGCGGAGCGGTGAAAGGAGTGGTGAGAGGAGCGGTGAGAGGAGCGGTGAGAGGAGCGAGAGGAGCAGTGAGAGGAGCGAGAGGAGCGGTGAGAGGAGCGAGAGGAGCGGTGAGAGGAGCGAGAGGAGTGGTGAGATGAGTGAGAGGAGTGTTGAGCGGAGATGTGAGAGGAGCGAGAAGAGTGGTGAGAGGAGTGAGAGTAGCGGTGAGTGGAGTGGCGAGCGGAGTGAGAGGAGCGGTGAGGGGAGCGGTGAGATGAGCGAGAGAAGCGAGAGGATTGGTGAGAGGAATGAGAGGAGCGGTGAGCGGGGTGGCGAGAGGAGTGGGTGGAGTGGTGAGAGGAGTGGTGAGAGGAGTGGGTGGAGTGGTGAGAGAGGCAGTGAGAGGAGTGGGAGGAGTGGTGAGAGGAGTGGTGAGAGGAGTGGGTGGAGTGGTGAGAGGGGCAGTGAGAGGAGTGGGAGGAGTGGTGAGAGGAGTGGTTAGAGGAGTGGGTGGAGTGGTGAGAGGGGCAGTGAGAGGAGTGGTGAGAGGAGTGGGTGGAGTGGTGAGAGGAGCGAGAGGAGCGAGAGGAGCGGTGAGTGGAGCGGTGAGAGGAGCATTGAGAGGAGCGAGAGGAGCGAAAGGAGTGGTGAGAGGAGTGAGAGGAGTGGTGAGATGAGTGAGAGGAGTGGTGAGAGGAGTGGTGAGAGGAGCGAGAGGAGTGTTGAGCGGAGATGTGAGAGGAGCGAGAAGAGTGGTGAGAGGAGTGAGAGTAGCGGTGAGTGGAGCGGTGAGCGGAGCGGTGAGAGGAGCGGGAGGAGTGGTGAGAGGAGTCAGAGGAGCGGTGAGAGGAGTGGTGAGAGGAGCGGTGAGAGGAGCGATAGGAGCGAGAGAAGAGAGAGGAGTGAGAGGAGTGGTGAGAGGAGCGAGTGGAGCGGTGAGAGGAGTGAGAGGAGCGGTGTGATGAGCAAGTGGAGCGGTGAGAGGAGCGGTGAGAGGAGCGTTGAGAGGAGCGGTGAGAGGAGTGGTGAGAGGAGCGAGAGGAGCGGTGAGAGAAGCGAGAGGAGCAAGAGGAGCGGTGAGAGGAGTGAGAGGAGCGTTGAGAGGAGCGGTGAGAGGAGCGGTGAGAGGAGCGAGAGGAGTGGTGAGAGAAGCGAGAGGAGTGGTGAGAGGAGCGAGAGGAGCGGTGAGAGAAGCGAGAGGAGCGAGAGGAGCGGTGAGAGGAGTGAGAGGAGCGGTGAGAGGAGTGAGAGGAGCGTTGAGAGGATCGGTGAGAGGAGCGGTGAGAGGAGCGAGAGGAGTGGTGAGAGAAGCGAGAGGAGCGAGAGGAGTGGTGAGAGAAGCGAGAGGAGTGAGAGGAGCGATGAGAGGAGTGAGAGGAGCGGTAAGAGGAGCGAGAGGAGCGGTGAGAGGAGCGGTGAGAGGAGCGGTGACAGGAGCGAGAGGAGTGGTGAGAGGAGCGAGAGGAGCGGTGAGAGGAGCGGTGAGAGGAGTGGTGAGAGGAGTGGTGAGAGGAGTGATGAGAGGAGCGAGAGGAGCGGTGAGAGTAGCGGTGAGAGGAGTGGTGAGAGGAGTGGTGAGAGGAGCGAGAGGAGCGGTGAGCGGAGCGAGAGTAGTGGTGAGAGGAGTGGTGAGAGGAGCGAGAGGAGCGGTGAGAGGAGCGGTGAGAGGAGCGGTGAGAGTAGCGAGAGGAGCGGTGAGAGGAGTGAGAGGAGCGGTGAGAGTAGTGGTGAGAGGAGTGAGAGGAGCGGTGAGAGGAGCGGTGAGAGGAGCGGTGAGAGTAGCGAGAGGAGCGGTGAGAGTAGCGAGAGGAGCGGTGAGAGGAGTGAGAGGAGCGGTGAGCGGAGCGGTGAGAGTAGTGGTGAGAGGAGTGAGAGGAGCGGTGAGAGTAGCGAGAGGAGCGGTGAGAGGAGTGAGAGGAGCGGTGAGCGGAGCGGTGAGAGTAGTGGTGAGAGGAGTGAGAGGAGCGGTGAGAGGAGTGAGAGGAGCGGTGAGAGGAGCGAGAGGAGTGGTGAGCGGAGCGGTGAGAGGAGCGGTGAGAGTAGCGAGAGGAGCGGTGAGAGGAGTGAGAGGAGCGGTGAGCGGAGTGAGAGGAGCGGTGAGAGGAGTGAGAGGAGCGGTGAAAGGAGTGAGAGGAGCGGTGAGAGAAGCGAGAGGAGCGGTGAGAGGAGCGGTGAGAGGAGCGGTGAGAGGAGTGAGAGGAGCGGTGAGAGGAGCGAGAGGAGCGGTGAGAGGAGCGGTGAGAGGAGTGGTGAGAGGAGTGGTGGGAGGAGCGGTGAGAGGAGTGGTGAGAGGAGCGAGAGGAGCGGTGAGAGGAGCGAGAGGAGCGGTGAGAGGAGCGAGAGGAGCGGTGAGAGGAGTGGTGAGAGGAGCGAGAGGAGCGGTGAGAGGAGCGAGAGGAGCGGTGAGAGGAGCGGTGAGCGGAGCGGTGAGAGGAGCGGTGAGAGGAGCGAGAGGAGCGGTGAGAGGAGCGGCGAGAGGAGCGAGAGGAGCGGTGAGAGGAGCGAGAGGAGCGGTGAGAGGAGCGAGAGGAGCGGTGAGGGGAGCGAGAGGAGCTGTGAGAGGAGCGAGAGGAGTGGTGAGAGGAGTGAGAGGAGTGGTGAGAGGAGCGAGAGGAGTGGTGAGAGGAGCGAGAGGAGTGGTGAGAGGAGTGAGAGTAGCGGTGAGAGGAGCGGTGAGCGGAGCGGTGAGCGGAGCGGTGAGAGGAGTGGTGAGAGGAGTGAGAGGAGTGGTGAGAGGAGCGGTGAGAGGAGCGGTGAGAGGAGCACTGAGAGGAGCGGGAGGAGTGGTGAGAGGAGTGGTGAGAGGAGCGATAGGAGCGAGAGAAGAGAGAGGAGTGAGAGGAGTGGTGAGAGGAGCGAGTGGAGCGGTGAGAGGAGTGAGAGGAGCGTTGAGAGGAGCGGTGAGAGGAGTGGTGAGAGGAGCGATAGGAGCGAGAGAAGAGAGAGGAGTGAGAGGAGTGGTGAGAGGAGCGAGTGGAGCGGTGAGAGGAGTGAGAGGAGCGTTGAGAGGAGCGGTGAGAGGAGTGGTGAGAGGAGCGAGAGGAGCGGTGAGAGAAGCGAGAGGAGTGGTGAGAGGAGTGAGAGGAGCGTTGAGAGGAGCGGTGAGAGGAGTGAGAGGAGTGGTGAGAGGAGTGAGAGGAGCGTTGAGAGGAGCGGTGAGAGGAGCGGTGAGAGGAGCGAGAGGAGTGGTGAGAGAAGCGAGAGGAGTGAGAGGAGCGATGAGAGGAGTGAGAGGAGCGGTGAGAGGAGCGAGAGGAGCGGTGAGAGGAGCGGTGAGAGGAGCGAGAGGAGCGGTGAGAGGAGTGAGAGGAGCGATGAGAGGAGTGAGAGGAGCGGTGAGAGGAGCGAGAGGAGCGGTGAGAGGAGCGAGAGGAGCGGTGAGAGGAGTGGTGAGAGGAGCGAGAGGAGCGAGAGGAGCGGTGAGTGGAGTGGGAGAAGTGGTGAGGGGAGTGAGAGGAGTGAGAGGAGTGAGAGGAGCGGTGAGAGGAGTGAGAGGAACGGTGAGAGGAGCGGTGAAAGTAGCGGTGAGAGGAGTGGTGAGAGGAGTGGTGAGAGGAGCGAGAGGAGCGGTGAGAGGAGCGAGAGGAGCGGTGAGAGGAGTGGTGAGAGGAGCGGGAGGAGCGGTGAGAGGAGCGGTGAGAGTAGCGAGAGGAGCGGTGAGAGGAGCGAGAGGAGCGGTGAGCGGAGCGGTGAGAGGAGCGGTGAGAGTAGCGAGAGGAGCGGTGAGAGGAGTGAGAGGAGCGGTGAGCGGAGCGGTGAGAGGAGCGGTGAGAGGAGTGAGAGGAGCGGTGAGAGGAGCGGTGAGAGGAACGGTGAGAGGAGCGAGAGGAGCGGTGAGAGGAGTGAGAGGAGCGGTGAGAGGAGCGAGAGGAGCGGTGAGCGGAGCGGTGAGAGGAGCGGTGAGAGTAGCGAGAGGAGCGGTGAGAGGAGCGAGAGGAGCGGTGAGCGGAGCGGTGAGAGGAGCGGTGAGAGGAGCGGTGAGAGGAGCGGTGAGAGTAGCGAGAGGAGCGGTGAGAGGAGTGAGAGGAGCGGTGAGAGGAGCGAGAGGAGCGGTGAGAGGAGCGGTGAGAGGAGCGGTGAGAGGAGCGAGAGGAGCGAGAGGAGCGGTGAGAGGAGTGAGGGGGCGGTGAGAGGAGTGGTGAGAGGAGCGAGCGGAGCGGTGAGAGGAGTGGTGAGAGGAGCGAGAGGTGCGCTGAGAGGATTGAGAGGAGCGTTGAGAGGAGTGGTGAGAGGAGTGGTGAGAGGAGCGAGAGGAGTGGTGAGAGAAGCGAGAGGAGCGGTGAGAGGAGTGAGAGGAGCGGTGAGAGGAGTGAGAGGAGCGTTGAGAGGAGCGGTGAGAGAAGCGAGAGGAGCGAGAGGAGTGGTGAGAGGAGTGAGAGGAGCGGTGAGAGGAGTGAGAGGAGCGTTGAGAGGAGCTATGAGAGGAGCGGTGAGTGGAGCGGGAGGCGCGGTGAGAGAAGCGAGAGGAGCGGTGAGAGGAGCGGTGAGAGGAGCGGTGAGAGAAGCGAGAGGAGCGGTGAGAGGAGCGGTGAGAGGAGCGGTGAGAGGAGCGAGAGGAGCGGTGAGAGGAGCGAGAGGAGCGGTGAGAGGGGCGTGTGAGAGGAGCGAGAGGAGCGTTGAGAGGGGTGAGAGGAGCGGTGAGAGGAGCGAGAGGAGCGGTGAGAGAAGTGAGAGGAGCGGTGAGAGGAGCGAGAGGAGCGGTGAGAGGAGCGGTGAGAGGAGCGGTGAGAGGAGCGGTGAGAGGAGCGAGAGGAGCGGTGAGAGGAGCGGTGAGAGAAGCGAGAGGAGTGAGAGGAGCGGTGAGAGAAGTGAGAGG
This sequence comes from Somniosus microcephalus, assembly GCF_052327205.1. Taxonomy (NCBI): domain Eukaryota; kingdom Metazoa; phylum Chordata; class Chondrichthyes; order Squaliformes; family Somniosidae; genus Somniosus; species Somniosus microcephalus. The sequence goes on along the minus strand of NC_140988.1, from coordinate 114,865,824 downwards.
AGCGGTGAGAGAAGCGAGAGGAGAGGTGAGAGGAGCGGTGAGAGGAGCGGTGAGAGGAGCGAGAGGAGCGAGAGGAGCGGTGAGAGGAGTGAGAGGGGCGGTGAGAGGAGTGATGAGAAGAGTGGGTGGAGTGGTGAGTGGAGCGGTGAGAGGAGTGGTGAGAGGAGCGAGCGGAGCGGTGAGAGGAGTGGTGAGAGGAGCGAGCGGAGCGGTGAGAGGAGTGAGAGGAGCGTTGAGAGGAGTGGTGAGAGGAGTGGTGAGAGGAGCGAGAGGAGTGGTGAGAGAAGCGAGAGGAGCGAGAGGAGCGGTGAGAGGAGTGAGAGGAGCGGGAGGAGCGGTGAGAGAAGCGAGAGGAGCGGTGAGAGGAGCGGTGAGAGGAGCGGGAGGAGCAGTGAGAGAAGTGAGAGGAGCAGTGAGAGGAGCGGTGAGAGGAGCGGTGAGAGGAGCGGTGAGCGGAACGGTGAGAGGAGCGGTGTGAGGAGCGGTTAGAGGAGCGGTGAGAGGAGCGAGAGGAGCGGTGAGAGGAGCGGTGAGAGGAGCGAGAGGAGCGGTGAGAGGAGTGAGAGGAGCGGTGAGAGGAGCGAGAGGAGCGGTGAGAGGAGCGGTGAGAGGAGCGGTGAGAGGAGCGGTGAGAGGAGCGAGAGGAGCGGTGAGAGGAGCGAGAGGAGCGGTGAGAGGAGCGAGAGGAGCGGTGAGAGGAGCGAGAGGAGCGGTGAGAGGGGCGGTGAGAGGAGCGGTGAGAGGAGCGAGAGGAGCGGTGAGAGGAGCGAGAGGAGCGGTGAGAGGAGCAGCGAGAGGAGCGGCGAGCGGAGCGGTGAGAGGAGCGGTGAGAGGAGCGAGAGGAGCGGTGAGAGGAGCGAGAGGAGCAGTGAGAGGAGCGAGAGGAGCGGTGAGAGGAGCGAGAGGAGCGGTGAGAGGAGCGAGAGAAGCGGTGAGAGGAGCGAGAGGAGTGGTGAGATGAGTGAGAGGAGTGTTGAGCGGAGATGTGAGAGGAGCGAGAAGAGTGGTGAGAGGAGTGAGAGTAGCGGTGAGTGGAGTGGCGAGCGGAGTGAGAGGAGCGGTGAGGGGAGCGGTGAGATGAGCGAGAGAAGCGAGAGGATTGGTGAGAGGAGTGAGAGGAGCGGTGAGTGGAGTGGCGAGCGGAGCGGTGAGAGGAGCGAGAGGAGCGACAGGAGCGGTGAGAGGAGTGAGAGGGGCGGTGAGAGGAGTGGTGAGAGGAGTGGGTGGAGTGGTGAGTGGAGCGGTGAGAGGAGCGAGAGGAGTGGTGAGAGGAGTGGTGAGAGGAGCGAGAGGCGCGGTGAGAGGAGCAGTGAGAGGAGTGGTGAGAGGAGCGAGTGGAGCGGTGAGAGGAGCGACAGGAGCGGCGAGAGGAGCGGTGAGAGGAGTGGGGAGAGGAGCGAGAGGCGCGGTGAGAGGAGTGAGAGGAGCGAGAGGAGTGGTGAGAGAAGCAAGAGGAGCGAGAGGAGTGGTGAGAGAAGCGAGAGGAGCGAGAAGAGTGGTGAGAGAAGTGAGAGGAGCGAGAGGAGTGGTGAGAGAAGCGAGAGGAGCGAGAGGAGTGGTGAGAGAAGCGAGAGGAGTGGTGAGAGAAGCGAGAGGAGCGAGAGGAGCGGTGAGAGGAGCGGTGAGAGGAGTGAGAGGAGCGTTGAGAGGAGCGGTGAGAGGAGCAGTGAGAGGAGCGAGAGGAGTGGTGAGAGAAGCGAGAGGAACGAGAGGAGCGAGAGGAGCAGTGAGAGAAGCGAGAGGAGTGAGAGGAGCGATGAGAGGAGCGGTGAGCAGAGTGGGAGGAGTGGTGAGAGAAGCGAGAGGAGCGAGAGGAGCGGTGAGAGGAGTGAAAGGAGCGGTGAGAGGAGTGGTGAGAGGAGCGGTGAGAGGAGTGGTGAGAGGAGCGAGAGGAGCGGTGAGAGGAGCGGTGAGAGGAGTGGTGAGCGGAGCGGTGAGCGGAGCGGTGAGAGGAGTGAGAGGAGCGGTGAGAGGAGCGAGAGGAGCGGTGAGAGGAGCGAGAGGAGCGGTGAGCGGAGCGGTGAGAGGAGCGGTGAGAGGAGTGAGAGGAGCGGTGAGAGGAGTGGTGAGAGGAGTGGTGGGAGGAGCGGTGAGAGGAGCGAGAGGAGCGGTGAGAGGAGCGAGAGGAGCGGTGAGAGGAGCGAGAGGAGCGGTGAGCGGAGCTGTGAGCGGAGCGGTGAGAGGAGCGAGAGGAGCGGTGAGAGGAGCGAGAGGAGCGGTGAGAGGAGCGAGAGGAGCGGTGAGAGGAGCGGGAGGAGCGGTGAGAGGAGCGAGAGGAGCGGTGAGAGGAGCGAGAGGAGCGGTGAGAGGAGCGGTGAGCGGATCGGTGAGCGGAGCGGTGAGAGGAGCGAGAGTTGCGGTGAGAGGAGCGAGAGGAGCGGTGAGAGGAGCGAGAGGAGCGGTGAGAGGAGCGAGAGGAGTGGTGAGATGAGTGAGAGGAGTGTTGAGCGGAGATGTGAGAGGAGCGAGAAGAGTGGTGAGAGGAGTGAGAGTAGCGGTGAGTGGAGTGGCGAGCGGAGTGAGAGGAGCGGTGAGGGGAGCGGTGAGATGAGCGAGAGAAGCGAGAGGATTGGTGAGAGGAGTGAGAGGAGCGGTGAGTGGAGTGGCGAGAGGAGTGGGTGGAGTGGTGAGAGGAGGGAGAGGAGCGGTGAGCGGAGCGGTGAGAGGAGCGGTGAGTGGAGCGGTGAGAGGTGTGGGAGGAGTGGTGAGAGGAGTGGTGAGAGGAGTGGGTGGAGTGGTGAGAGGGGCAGTGAGAGGAGTGGTGAGAGGAGTGGGAGGAGTGGTGAGAGGAGCGGTGAGAGGATCATTGAGAGGAGCGAGAGGAGCGAAAGGAGTGGTGAGAGGAGTGAGAGGAGTGGTGAGATGAGTGAGAGGAGTGGTGAGAGGAGATGTGAGAGGAGCGAGAGGAGTGTTGAGCGGAGATGTGAGAGGAGCGAGAAGAGTGGTGAGAGGAGTGAGAGTAGCGGTGAGTGGAGCGGTGAGCGGAGTGGTGAGGGGAGTGGTGAGAGGAGTGAGAGGAGCGAGAGGAGCAGTGAGAGGAGCGGTGAGAGGAGCGGTGAGCGGAACGGTGAGAGGAGCGGTGTGAGGAGCGGTTAGAGGAGCGGTGAGCGGAGCGGTGAGAGGAGCGAGAGGAGCGGTGAGAGGAGCGGTGAGAGGAGCGAGAGGAGCGGTGAGAGGAGTGAGAGGAGCGGTGAGAGGAGCGAGAGGAGCGGTGAGAGGAGCGGTGAGAGGAGCGGTGAGAGGAGCGAGAGGAGCGGTGAGAGGAGCGAGAGGAGCGGTGAGAGGAGCGAGAGGAGCGGTGAGAGGAGCGAGAGGAGCGGTGAGAGGGGCGGTGAGAGGAGCGGTGAGAGGAGCGAGAGGAGCGGTGAGAGGAGCGAGAGGAGCGGTGAGAGGAGCAGCGAGAGGAGCGGCGAGCGGAGCGGTGAGAGGAGCGGTGAGAGGAGCGAGAGGAGTGGTGAGAGGAGCGAGAGGAGCAGTGAGAGGAGCGAGAGGAGCGGTGAGAGGAGCGAGAGGAGCGGTGAGAGGAGCGAGAGAAGCGGTGAGAGGAGCGAGAGGAGTGGTGAGATGAGTGAGAGGAGTGTTGAGCGGAGATGTGAGAGGAGCGGTGAGAGGAGCGGTGAGAGGAGCGGTGAGAGGAGCGAGAGGAGTGGTGAGAGAAGCGAGAGGAGTGAGAGGAGCGATGAGAGGAGTGAGAGGAGCGGTGAGAGGAGCGAGAGGAGCGGTGAGAGGAGCGGTGAGAGGAGCGAGAGGAGCGGTGAGAGGAGTGAGAGGAGCGATGAGAGGAGTGAGAGGAGCGGTGAGAGGAGCGAGAGGAGCGGTGAGAGGAGTGGTGAGAGGAGCGAGAGGAGCGAGAGGAGCGGTGAGTGGAGTGGGAGAAGTGGTGAGGGGAGTGAGAGGAGTGAGAGGAGTGAGAGGAGCGGTGAGAGGAGTGAGAGGAACGGTGAGAGGAGCGGTGAAAGTAGCGGTGAGAGGAGTGGTGAGAGGAGTGGTGAGAGGAGCGAGAGGAGCGGTGAGAGGAGCGAGAGGAGCGGTGAGAGGAGTGGTGAGAGGAGCGGGAGGAGCGGTGAGAGGAGCGGTGAGAGTAGCGAGAGGAGCGGTGAGAGGAGCGAGAGGAGCGGTGAGCGGAGCGGTGAGAGGAGCGGTGAGAGTAGCGAGAGGAGCGGTGAGAGGAGTGAGAGGAGCGGTGAGCGGAGCGGTGAGAGGAGCGGTGAGAGGAGTGAGAGGAGCGGTGAGAGGAGCGGTGAGAGGAACGGTGAGAGGAGCGAGAGGAGCGGTGAGAGGAGTGAGAGGAGCGGTGAGAGGAGCGAGAGGAGCGGTGAGCGGAGCGGTGAGAGGAGCGGTGAGAGTAGCGAGAGGAGCGGTGAGAGGAGCGAGAGGAGCGGTGAGCGGAGCGGTGAGAGGAGCGGTGAGAGGAGCGGTGAGAGGAGCGGTGAGAGTAGCGAGAGGAGCGGTGAGAGGAGTGAGAGGAGCGGTGAGAGGAGCGAGAGGAGCGGTGAGAGGAGCGGTGAGAGGAGCGGTGAGAGGAGCGAGAGGAGCGAGAGGAGCGGTGAGAGGAGTGAGGGGGCGGTGAGAGGAGTGGTGAGAGGAGCGAGCGGAGCGGTGAGAGGAGTGGTGAGAGGAGCGAGAGGTGCGCTGAGAGGATTGAGAGGAGCGTTGAGAGGAGTGGTGAGAGGAGTGGTGAGAGGAGCGAGAGGAGTGGTGAGAGAAGCGAGAGGAGCGGTGAGAGGAGTGAGAGGAGCGGTGAGAGGAGTGAGAGGAGCGTTGAGAGGAGCGGTGAGAGAAGCGAGAGGAGCGAGAGGAGTGGTGAGAGGAGTGAGAGGAGCGGTGAGAGGAGTGAGAGGAGCGTTGAGAGGAGCTATGAGAGGAGCGGTGAGTGGAGCGGGAGGCGCGGTGAGAGAAGCGAGAGGAGCGGTGAGAGGAGCGGTGAGAGGAGCGGTGAGAGAAGCGAGAGGAGCGGTGAGAGGAGCGGTGAGAGGAGCGGTGAGAGGAGCGAGAGGAGCGGTGAGAGGAGCGAGAGGAGCGGTGAGAGGGGCGTGTGAGAGGAGCGAGAGGAGCGTTGAGAGGGGTGAGAGGAGCGGTGAGAGGAGCGAGAGGAGCGGTGAGAGAAGTGAGAGGAGCGGTGAGAGGAGCGAGAGGAGCGGTGAGAGGAGCGGTGAGAGGAGCGGTGAGAGGAGCGGTGAGAGGAGCGAGAGGAGCGGTGAGAGGAGCGGTGAGAGAAGCGAGAGGAGTGAGAGGAGCGGTGAGAGAAGTGAGAGGAGCGGTGAGAGAAGCGAGAGGAGAGGTGAGAGGAGCGGTGAGAGGAGCGGTGAGAGGAGCGAGAGGAGCGAGAGGAGCGGTGAGAGGAGTGAGAGGGGCGGTGAGAGGAGTGATGAGAAGAGTGGGTGGAGTGGTGAGTGGAGCGGTGAGAGGAGTGGTGAGAGGAGCGAGCGGAGCGGTGAGAGGAGTGGTGAGAGGAGCGAGCGGAGCGGTGAGAGGAGTGAGAGGAGCGTTGAGAGGAGTGGTGAGAGGAGTGGTGAGAGGAGCGAGAGGAGTGGTGAGAGAAGCGAGAGGAGCGAGAGGAGCGGTGAGAGGAGTGAGAGGAGCGGGAGGAGCGGTGAGAGAAGCGAGAGGAGCGGTGAGAGGAGCGGTGAGAGGAGCGGGAGGAGCAGTGAGAGAAGTGAGAGGAGCAGTGAGAGGAGCGGTGAGAGGAGCGGTGAGAGGAGCGGTGAGCGGAACGGTGAGAGGAGCGGTGTGAGGAGCGGTTAGAGGAGCGGTGAGAGGAGCGAGAGGAGCGGTGAGAGGAGCGGTGAGAGGAGCGAGAGGAGCGGTGAGAGGAGTGAGAGGAGCGGTGAGAGGAGCGAGAGGAGCGGTGAGAGGAGCGGTGAGAGGAGCGGTGAGAGGAGCGGTGAGAGGAGCGAGAGGAGCGGTGAGAGGAGCGAGAGGAGCGGTGAGAGGAGCGAGAGGAGCGGTGAGAGGAGCGAGAGGAGCGGTGAGAGGGGCGGTGAGAGGAGCGGTGAGAGGAGCGAGAGGAGCGGTGAGAGGAGCGAGAGGAGCGGTGAGAGGAGCAGCGAGAGGAGCGGCGAGCGGAGCGGTGAGAGGAGCGGTGAGAGGAGCGAGAGGAGCGGTGAGAGGAGCGAGAGGAGCAGTGAGAGGAGCGAGAGGAGCGGTGAGAGGAGCGAGAGGAGCGGTGAGAGGAGCGAGAGAAGCGGTGAGAGGAGCGAGAGGAGTGGTGAGATGAGTGAGAGGAGTGTTGAGCGGAGATGTGAGAGGAGCGAGAAGAGTGGTGAGAGGAGTGAGAGTAGCGGTGAGTGGAGTGGCGAGCGGAGTGAGAGGAGCGGTGAGGGGAGCGGTGAGATGAGCGAGAGAAGCGAGAGGATTGGTGAGAGGAGTGAGAGGAGCGGTGAGTGGAGTGGCGAGCGGAGCGGTGAGAGGAGCGAGAGGAGCGACAGGAGCGGTGAGAGGAGTGAGAGGGGCGGTGAGAGGAGTGGTGAGAGGAGTGGGTGGAGTGGTGAGTGGAGCGGTGAGAGGAGCGAGAGGAGCGGTGAGAGGAGCAGCGAGAGGAGCGGCGAGCGGAGCGGTGAGAGGAGCGGTGAGAGGAGCGAGAGGAGCGGTGAGAGGAGCGAGAGGAGCAGTGAGAGGAGCGAGAGGAGCGGTGAGAGGAGCGAGAGGAGCGGTGAGAGGAGCGAGAGAAGCGGTGAGAGGAGCGAGAGGAGTGGTGAGATGAGTGAGAGGAGTGTTGAGCGGAGATGTGAGAGGAGCGAGAAGAGTGGTGAGAGGAGTGAGAGTAGCGGTGAGTGGAGTGGCGAGCGGAGTGAGAGGAGCGGTGAGGGGAGCGGTGAGATGAGCGAGAGAAGCGAGAGGATTGGTGAGAGGAGTGAGAGGAGCGGTGAGTGGAGTGGCGAGCGGAGCGGTGAGAGGAGCGAGAGGAGCGACAGGAGCGGTGAGAGGAGTGAGAGGGGCGGTGAGAGGAGTGGTGAGAGGAGTGGGTGGAGTGGTGAGTGGAGCGGTGAGAGGAGCGAGAGGAGTGGTGAGAGGAGTGGTGAGAGGAGCGAGAGGCGCGGTGAGAGGAGCAGTGAGAGGAGTGGTGAGAGGAGCGAGTGGAGCGGTGAGAGGAGCGACAGGAGCGGCGAGAGGAGCGGTGAGAGGAGTGGGGAGAGGAGCGAGAGGCGCGGTGAGAGGAGTGAGAGGAGCGAGAGGAGTGGTGAGAGAAGCAAGAGGAGCGAGAGGAGTGGTGAGAGAAGCGAGAGGAGCGAGAAGAGTGGTGAGAGAAGTGAGAGGAGCGAGAGGAGCGAGAGGAGTGGTGAGAGAAGCGAGAGGAGTGGTGAGAGAAGCGAGAGGAGCGAGAGGAGCGGTGAGAGGAGCGGTGAGAGGAGTGAGAGGAGCGTTGAGAGGAGCGGTGAGAGGAGCAGTGAGAGGAGCGAGAGGAGTGGTGAGAGAAGCGAGAGGAACGAGAGGAGCGAGAGGAGCAGTGAGAGAAGCGAGAGGAGTGAGAGGAGCGATGAGAGGAGCGGTGAGCAGAGTGGGAGGAGTGGTGAGAGAAGCGAGAGGAGCGAGAGGAGCGGTGAGAGGAGTGAAAGGAGCGGTGAGAGGAGTGGTGAGAGGAGCGGTGAGAGGAGTGGTGAGAGGAGCGAGAGGAGCGGTGAGAGGAGCGGTGAGAGGAGTGGTGAGCGGAGCGGTGAGCGGAGCGGTGAGAGGAGTGAGAGGAGCGGTGAGAGGAGCGAGAGGAGCGGTGAGAGGAGCGAGAGGAGCGGTGAGCGGAGCGGTGAGAGGAGCGGTGAGAGGAGTGAGAGGAGCGGTGAGAGGAGTGGTGAGAGGAGTGGTGGGAGGAGCGGTGAGAGGAGCGAGAGGAGCGGTGAGAGGAGCGAGAGGAGCGGTGAGAGGAGCGAGAGGAGCGGTGAGCGGAGCTGTGAGCGGAGCGGTGAGAGGAGCGAGAGGAGCGGTGAGAGGAGCGAGAGGAGCGGTGAGAGGAGCGAGAGGAGCGGTGAGAGGAGCGGGAGGAGCGGTGAGAGGAGCGAGAGGAGCGGTGAGAGGAGCGAGAGGAGCGGTGAGAGGAGCGGTGAGCGGATCGGTGAGCGGAGCGGTGAGAGGAGCGAGAGTTGCGGTGAGAGGAGCGAGAGGAGCGGTGAGAGGAGCGAGAGGAGCGGTGAGAGGAGCGAGAGGAGTGGTGAGATGAGTGAGAGGAGTGTTGAGCGGAGATGTGAGAGGAGCGAGAAGAGTGGTGAGAGGAGTGAGAGTAGCGGTGAGTGGAGTGGCGAGCGGAGTGAGAGGAGCGGTGAGGGGAGCGGTGAGATGAGCGAGAGAAGCGAGAGGATTGGTGAGAGGAGTGAGAGGAGCGGTGAGTGGAGTGGCGAGAGGAGTGGGTGGAGTGGTGAGAGGAGGGAGAGGAGCGGTGAGAGGAGCGGTGAGAGGAGCGAGAGGAGCGGTGAGAGGAGTGAGAGGAGCGGTGAGAGGAGCGAGAGGAGCGGTGAGAGGAGCGGTGAGAGGAGCGGTGAGAGGAGCGGTGAGAGGAGCGAGAGGAGCGGTGAGAGGAGCGAGAGGAGCGGTGAGAGGAGCGAGAGGAGCGGTGAGAGGAGCGAGAGGAGCGGTGAGAGGGGCGGTGAGAGGAGCGGTGAAAGGAGCGAGAGGAGCGGTGAGAGGAGCGAGAGGAGCGGTGAGAGGAGCAGCGAGAGGAGCGGCGAGCGGAGCGGTGAGAGGAGCGGTGAGAGGAGCGAGAGGAGTGGTGAGAGGAGCGAGAGGAGCAGTGAGAGGAGCGAGAGGAGCGGTGAGAGGAGCGAGAGGAGCGGTGAGAGGAGTGAGAGGGGCGGTGAGAGGAGTGGTGAGAGGAGTGGGTGGAGTGGTGAGTGGAGCGGTGAGAGGAGCGAGAGGAGTGGTGAGAGGAGTGGTGAGAGGAGCGAGAGGCGCGGTGAGAGGAGCAGTGAGAGGAGTGGTGAGAGGAGCGAGTGGAGTGGTGAGAGGAGCGAGAGGAGCGGCGAGAGGAGCGGTGAGAGGAGTGGGGAGAGGAGCGAGAGGCGCGGTGAGAGGAGTGAGAGGAGCGAGAGGAGTGGTGAGAGAAGCAAGAGGAGCGAGAGGAGTGGTGAGAGAAGCGAGAGGAGCGAGAAGAGTGGTGAGAGAAGTGAGAGGAGCGAGAGGAGTGGTGAGAGAAGCGAGAGGAGCGAGAGGAGTGGTGAGAGAAGCGAGAGGAGTGGTGAGAGAAGCGAGAGGAGCGAGAGGAGCAGTGAGAGGAGCGGTGAGAGGAGTGAGAGGAGCGTTGAGAGGAGCGGTGAGAGGAGCAGTGAGAGGAGCGAGAGGAGTGGTGAGAGAAGCGAGAGGAACGAGAGGAGCGAGAGGAGCAGTGAGAGAAGCGAGAGGAGTGAGAGGAGCGATGAGAGGAGCGGTGAGCAGAGTGGGAGGAGTGGTGAGAGAAGCGAGAGGAGCGAGAGGAGCGGTGAGAGGAGTGAAAGGAGCGGTGAGAGGAGTGGTGAGAGGAGCGGTGAGAGGAGTGGTGAGAGGAGCGAGAGGAGCGGTGAGAGGAGCGGTGAGAGGAGTGGTGAGCGGAGCGGTGAGCGGAGCGGTGAGAGGAGTGAGAGGAGCGGTGAGAGGAGCGAGAGGAGCGGTGAGAGGAGCGAGAGGAGCGGTGAGCGGAGCGGTGAGAGGAGCGGTGAGAGGAGTGAGAGGAGCGGTGAGAGGAGTGGTGAGAGGAGTGGTGGGAGGAGCGGTGAGAGGAGCGAGAGGAGCGGTGAGAGGAGCGAGAGGAGCGGTGAGAGGAGCGAGAGGAGCGGTGAGCGGAGCGGTGAGCGGAGCGGTGAGAGGAGCGAGAGGAGCGGTGAGAGGAGCGAGAGGAGCGGTGAGAGGAGCGAGAGGAGCGGTGAGAGGAGCGGGAGGAGCGGTGAGAGGAGCGAGAGGAGCGGTGAGAGGAGCGAGAGGAGCGGTGAGAGGAGCGGTGAGCGGATCGGTGAGCGGAGCGGTGAGAGGAGCGAGAGTTGCGGTGAGAGGAGCGAGAGGAGCGGTGAGAGGAGCGAGAGGAGCGGTGAGAGGAGCGAGAGGAGTGGTGAGATGAGTGAGAGGAGTGTTGAGCGGAGATGTGAGAGGAGCGAGAAGAGTGGTGAGAGGAGTGAGAGTAGCGGTGAGTGGAGTGGCGAGCGGAGTGAGAGGAGCGGTGAGGGGAGCGGTGAGATGAGCGAGAGAAGCGAGAGGATTGGTGAGAGGAGTGAGAGGAGCGGTGAGTGGAGTGGCGAGAGGAGTGGGTGGAGTGGTGAGAGGAGGGAGAGGAGCGGTGAGCGGAGCGGTGAGAGGAGCGGTGAGTGGAGCGGTGAGAGGTGTGGGAGGAGTGGTGAGAGGAGTGGTGAGAGGAGTGGGTGGAGTGGTGAGAGGGGCAGTGAGAGGAGTGGTGAGAGGAGTGGGAGGAGTGGTGAGAGGAGCGGTGAGAGGATCATTGAGAGGAGCGAGAGGAGCGAAAGGAGTGGTGAGAGGAGTGAGAGGAGTGGTGAGATGAGTGAGAGGAGTGGTGAGAGGAGATGTGAGAGGAGCGAGAGGAGTGTTGAGCGGAGATGTGAGAGGAGCGAGAAGAGTGGTGAGAGGAGTGAGAGTAGCGGTGAGTGGAGCGGTGAGCGGAGTGGTGAGGGGAGTGGTGAGAGGAGTGAGAGGAGCGAGAGGAGCAGTGAGAGGAGCGGTGAGAGGAGCGGCGAGAGGAGCGGGAGGAGTGGTGAGAGGAGTCAGAGGAGCGGTGAGAGGAGTGGTGAGAGGAGCGGTGAGAGGAGCGATAGGAGCGAGAGAAGAGAGAGGAATGAGAGGAGTGGTGAGAGGAGCGGTGAGAGGAGTGAGAGGAGTGGTGAGAGGAGCGAGTGGAGCGGTGAGAGGAGTGAGAGGAGCGGTGAGAGGAGCGAGAGGAGCGGTGAGAGGAGCGGTGAGAGGAGCGGTGAGAGGAGCGAGAGGAGCGAGAGGAGCGGTGAGAGGAGTGAGAGGGGCGGTGAGAGGAGTGGTGAGAGGAGTGGGTGGAGTAGTGAGTGGAGCGGTGAGAGGAGTGGTGAGAGGAGCGAGCGGAGCGGTGAGAGGAGTGGTGAGAGGAGCGAGCGGAGCGGTGAGAGGAGTGAGAGGAGCGTTGAGAGGAGTGGTGAGAGGAGTGGTGAGAGGAGCGAGAGGAGTGGTGAGAGAAGCGAGAGGAGCGAGAGGAGCGGTGAGAGGAGTGAGAGGAGCGGGAGGAGCGGTGAGAGAAGCGAGAGGAGCGGTGGGAGGAGCGGTGAGAGAAGCGAGAGGAGCAGTGAGAGGAGCGGTGAGAGGAGCGGTGAGAGGAGCGGTGAGCGGAACGGTGAGAGGAGCGGTGTGAGGAGCGGTTAGAGGAGCGGTGAGCGGAGCGGTGAGAGGAGCGAGAGGAGCGGTGAGAGGAGCGGTGAGAGGAGCGAGAGGAGCGGTGAGAGGAGTGAGAGGAGCGGTGAGAGGAGCGAGAGGAGCGGTGAGAGGAGCGGTGAGAGGAGCGGTGAGAGGAGCGAGAGGAGCGGTGAGAGGAGCGAGAGGAGTGGTGAGAGGAGCGAGAGGAGCGGTGAGAGGAGCGAGAGGAGCGGTGAGAGGGGCGGTGAGAGGAGCGGTGAGAGGAGCGAGAGGAGAGGTGAGAGGAGCGAGAGGAGCGGTGAGAGGAGCAGCGAGAGGAGCGGCGAGCGGAGCGGTGAGAGGAGCGGTGAGAGGAGCGAGAGGAGCGGTGAGAGGAGCGAGAGGAGCAGTGAGAGGAGCGAGAGGAGCGGTGAGAGGAGCGAGAGGAGCGGTGAGAGGAGCGAGAGAAGCGGTGAGAGGAGCGAGAGGAGTGGTGAGATGAGTGAGAGGAGTGTTGAGCGGAGATGTGAGAGGAGCGAGAAGAGTGGTGAGAGGAGTGAGAGTAGCGGAGAGTGGAGTGGCGAGCGGAGTGAGAGGAGCGGTGAGGGGAGCGGTGAGATGAGCGAGAGAAGCGAGAGGATTGGTGAGAGGAGTGAGAGGAGCGGTGAGTGGAGTGGCGAGCGGAGCGGTGAGAGGAGCGAGAGGAGCGACAGTAGCGGTGAGAGGAGTGAGAGGGGCGGTGAGAGGAGTGGTGAGAGGAGTGGGTGGAGTGGTGAGTGGAGCGGTGAGAGGAGCGAGAGGAGTGGTGAGAGGAGTGGTGAGAGGAGCGAGAGGCGCGGTGAGAGGAGCAGTGAGAGGAGTGGTGAGAGGAGCGAGTGGAGCGGTGAGAGGAGCGACAGGAGCGGCGAGAGGAGCGGTGAGAGGAGTGGGGAGAGGAGCGAGAGGCGCGGTGAGAGGAGTGAGAGGAGCGAGAGGAGTGGTGAGAGAAGCAAGAGGAGCGAGAGGAGTGGTGAGAGAAGCGAGAGGAGCGAGAAGAGTGGTGAGAGAAGCGAGAGGAGCGAGAGGAGTGGTGAGAGAAGCGAGAGGAGCGAGAGGAGTGGTGAGAGAAGCGAGAGGAGTGGTGAGAGAAGCGAGAGGAGCGAGAGGAGCGGTGAGAGGAGCGGTGAGAGGAGTGAGAGGAGCGTTGAGAGGAGCGGTGAGAGGAGCAGTGAGAGGAGCGAGAGGAGTGGTGAGAGAAGCGAGAGGAGCGAGAGGAGCGAGAGGAGCAGTGAGAGAAGCGAGAGGAGTGAGAGGAGCGATGAGAGGAGCGGTGAGCAGAGTGGGAGGAGTGGTGAGAGAAGTGAGAGGAGCGAGAGGAGCGGTGAGAGGAGTGAAAGGAGCGGTGAGAGGAGTGGTGAGAGGAGCGGTGAGAGGAGTGGTGAGAGGAGCGAGAGGAGCGGTGAGAGGAGCGGTGAGAGGAGTGGTGAGCGGAGCGGTGAGCGGAGCGGTGAGAGGAGTGAGAGGAGCGGTGAGAGGAGCGAGAGGAGCGGTGAGAGGAGCGAGAGGAGCGGTGAGCGGAGCGGTGAGAGGAGCGGTGAGAGGAGTGAGAGGAGCGGTGAGAGGAGTGGTGAGAGGAGTGGTGGGAGGAGCGGTGAGAGGAGCGAGAGGAGCGGTGAGAGGAGCGAGAGGAGCGGTGAGAGGAGCGAGAGGAGCGGTGAGCGGAGCGGTGAGCGGAGCGGTGAGAGGAGCGAGAGGAGCGGTGAGAGGAGCGAGAGGAGCGCTGAGAGGAGCGAGAGGAGCGGTGAGAGGAGCGGGAGGAGCGGTGAGAGGAGCGAGAGGAGCGGTGAGAGGAGCGAGAGGAGCGGTGAGAGGAGCGGTGAGCGGAGCGGTGAGCGGAGCGGTGAGAGGAGCGAGAGTTGCGGTGAGAGGAGCGAGAGCGGCGGTGAGAGGAGCGAGAGGAGCGGTGAGAGGAGCGAGAGGAGTGGTGAGATGAGTGAGAGGAGTGTTGAGCGGAGATGTGAGAGGAGCGAGAAGAGTGGTGAGAGGAGTGAGAGTAGCGGTGAGTGGAGTGGCGAGCGGAGTGAGAGGAGCGGTGAGGGGAGCGCTGAGATGAGCGAGAGAAGCGAGAGGATTGGTGAGAGGAGTGAGAGGAGCGGTGAGTGGAGTGGCGAGAGGAGTGGGTGGAGTGGTGAGAGGAGCGAGAGGAGCGGTGAGCGGAGCGGTGAGAGGAGCGGTGAGTGGAGCGGTGAGAGGTGTGGGAGGAGTGGTGAGAGGAGTGGTGAGAGGAGTGGGTGGAGTGGTGAGAGGGGCAGTGAGAGGAGTGGTGAGAGGAGTGGGAGGAGTGGTGAGAGGAGCGGTGAGAGGATCATTGAGAGGAGCGAGAGGAGCGAAAGGAGTGGTGAGAGGAGTGAGAGGAGTGGTGAGATGAGTGAGAGGAGTGGTGAGAGGAGATGTGAGAGGAGCGAGAGGAGTGTTGAGCGGAGATGTGAGAGGAGCGAGAAGAGTGGTGAGAGGAGTGAGAGTAGCGGTGAGTGGAGCGGTGAGCGGAGTGGTGAGAGGAGTGGTGAGAGGAGTGAGAGGAGCGAGAGGAGCAGTGAGAGGAGCGGTGAGAGGAGCGGCGAGAGGAGCGGGAGGAGTGGTGAGAGGAGTCAGAGGAGCGGTGAGAGGAGTGGTGAGAGGAGCGGTGAGAGGAGCGATAGGAGCGAGAGAAGAGAGAGGAATGAGAGGAGTGGTGAGAGGAGCGGTGAGAGGAGTGAGAGGAGTGGTGAGAGGAGCGAGTGGAGCGGTGAGAGGAGTGAGAGGAGCGGTGAGAGGAGCGAGAGGAGCGGTGAGAGGAGCGGTGAGAGGAGCGGTGAGAGGAGCGAGAGGAGCGGTGAGAGGAGTGAGAGGGGCGGTGAGAGGAGTGGTGAGAGGAGTGGGTGGAGTGGTGAGTGGAGCGGTGAGAGGAGTGGTGAGAGGAGCGAGCGGTGCGGTGAGAGGAGTGGTGAGAGGAGCGAGCGGAGCGGTGAGAGGAGTGAGAGGAGCGTTGAGAGGAGTGGTGAGAGGAGTGGTGAGAGGAGCGAGAGGAGTGGTGAGAGAAGCGAGAGGAGCGAGAGGAGCGGTGAGAGGAGTGAGAGGAGCGGGAGGAGCGGTGAGAGAAGCGAGAGGAGCGGTGAGAGGAGCGGTGAGAGGAGCGGGAGGAGCAGTGAGAGAAGTGAGAGGAGCAGTGAGAGGAGCGGTGAGAGGAGCGGTGAGAGGAGCGGTGAGCGGAACGGTGAGAGGAGCGGTGTGAGGAGCGGTTAGAGGAGCGGTGAGCGGAGCGGTGAGAGGAGCGAGAGGAGCGGTGAGAGGAGCGGTGAGAGGAGCGAGAGGAGCGGTGAGAGGAGCGAGAGGAGCGGTGAGAGGAGCGAGAGGAGCGGTGAGAGGAGCGGTGAGAGGAGCGGTGAGAGGAGCGGTGAGAGGAGCGAGAGGAGCGGTGAGAGGAGCGAGAGGAGCGGTGAGAGGAGCGAGAGGAGCGGTGAGAGGAGCGAGAGGAGCGGTGAGAGGGGCGGTGAGAGGAGCGGTGAGAGGAGCGAGAGGAGCGGTGAGAGGAGCGAGAGGAGCGGTGAGAGGAGCAGCGAGAGGAGCGGCGAGCGGAGCGGTGAGAGGAGCGGTGAGAGGAGCGAGAGGAGCGGTGAGAGGAGCGAGAGGAGCGGTGAGAGGAGCGAGAGGAGCGGTGAGAGGAGCGAGAGAAGCGGTGAGAGGAGCGAGAGGAGCAGTGAGAGGAGCGAGAGGAGCGGTGAGAGGAGCGAGAGGAGTGGTGAGAGGAGTGGTGAGAGGAGCGAGAGGCGCGGTGAGAGGAGCAATGAGAGGAGTGGTGAGAGGAGCGAGTGGAGCGGTGAGAGGAGCGACAGGAGCGGCGAGAGGAGCGGTGAGAGGAGTGGGGAGAGGAGCGAGAGGCGCGGTGAGAGTAGTGAGAGGAGCGAGAGGAGTGGTGAGAGAAGCAAGAGGAGCGAGAGGAGTGGTGAGAGAAGCGAGAGGAGCGAGAGGAGTGGTGAGAGAAGCGAGAGGAGTGGTGAGAGAAGCGAGAGGAGCGAGAGGAGCGGTGAGAGGAGCGGTGAGAGGAGTGAGAGGAGCGTTGAGAGGAGCGGTGAGAGGAGCAGTGAGAGGAGCGAGAGGAGTGGTGAGAGAAGCGAGAGGAGCGAGAGGAGCGAGAGGAGCAGTGAGAGAAGCGAGAGGAGTGAGAGGAGCGATGAGAGGAGCGGTGAGCAGAGTGGGAGGAGTGGTGAGAGAAGCGAGAGGAGCGAGAGGAGCGGTGAGAGGAGTGAAAGGAGCGGTGAGAGGAGTGGTGAGAGGAGCGGTGAGAGGAGTGGTGAGAGGAGCGAGAGGAGCGGTGAGAGGAGCGGTGAGAGGAGTGGTGAGCGGAGCGGTGAGCGGAGCGGTGAGAGGAGTGAGAGGAGCGGTGAGAGGAGCGAGAGGAGCGGTGAGAGGAGCGAGAGGAGCGGTGAGCGGAGCGGTGAGAGGAGCGGTGAGAGGAGTGAGAGGAGCGGTGAGAGGAGTGGTGAGAGGAGTGGTGGGAGGAGCGGTGAGAGGAGCGAGAGGAGCGGTGAGAGGAGCGAGAGGAGCGGTGAGAGGAGCGAGAGGAGCGGTGAGCGGAGCGGTGAGCGGAGCGGTGAGAGGAGCGAGAGGAGCGGTGAGAGGAGCGAGAGGAGCGGTGAGAGGAGCGAGAGGAGCGGTGAGAGGAGCGGGAGGAGTGGTGAGAGGAGTGGTGAGAGGAGTGGGTGGAGCGGTGAGAGGAGCGAGAGGAGCGGTGAGAGGAGCGAGAGGAGCGGTGAGAGGAGCGGTGAGCGGAGCGGTGAGCGGAGCGGTGAGAGGAGCGAGAGTTGCGGTGAGAGGAGCGAGAGGAGCGGTGAGAGGAGCGAGAGGAGCGGTGAGAGGAGCGAGAGGAGTGGTGAGATGAGTGAGAGGAGTGTTGAGCGGAGATGTGAGAGGAGCGAGAAGAGTGGTGAGAGGAGTGAGAGTAGCGGTGAGTGGAGTGGCGAGCGGAGTGAGAGGAGCGGTGAGGGGAGCGGTGAGATGAGCGAGAGAAGCGAGAGGATTGGTGAGAGGAGTGAGAGGAGCGGTGAGTGGAGTGGCGAGAGGAGTGGGTGGAGTGGTGAGAGGAGCGAGAGGAGCGGTGAGCGGAGCGGTGAGAGGAGCGGTGAGTGGAGCGGTGAGAGGTGTGGGAGGAGTGGTGAGAGGAGTGGTGAGAGGAGTGGGTGGAGTGGTGAGAGGGGCAGTGAGAGGAGTGATGAGAGGAGTGGGAGGAGTGGTGAGAGGAGCGGTGAGAGGATCATTGAGAGGAGCGAGAGGAGCGAAAGGAGTGGTGAGAGGAGTGAGAGGAGTGGTGAGATGAGTGAGAGGAGTGGTGAGAGGAGATGTGAGAGGAGCGAGAGGAGTGTTGAGCGGAGATGTGAGAGGAGCGAGAAGAGTGGTGAGAGGAGTGAGAGTAGCGGTGAGTGGAGCGGTGAGCGGAGTGGTGAGAGGAGTGGTGAGAGGAGTGAGAGGAGCGGGAGGAGTGGTGAGAGGAGTCAGAGGAGCGGTGAGAGGAGTGGTGAGAGGAGCGGTGAGAGGAGCGATAGGAGCGAGAGAAGAGAGAGGAATGAGAGGAGTGGTGAGAGGAGCGGTGAGAGGAGTGAGAGGAGTGGTGAGAGGAGCGAGTGGAGCGGTGAGAGGAGTGAGAGGAGCGGTGAGAGGAGCGAGAGGAGCGGTGAGAGGAGCGGTGAGAGGAGCGGTGAGAGGAGCGAGAGGAGCGAGAGGAGCAGTGAGAGGAGTGAGAGGGGCGGTGAGAGGAGTGGTGAGAGGAGTGGGTGGAGTGGTGAGTGGAGCGGTGAGAGGAGTGGTGAGAGGAGCGAGCGGAGCGGTGAGAGGAGTGGTGAGAGGAGCGAGCGGAGCGGTGAGAGGAGTGAGAGGAGCGTTGAGAGGAGTGGTGAGAGGAGTGGTGAGAGGAGCGAGAGGAGTGGTGAGAGAAGCGAGAGGAGCGAGAGGAGCGGTGAGAGGAGTGAGAGGAGCGGGAGGAGCGGTGAGAGAAGCGAGAGGAGCGGTGAGAGGAGCGGTGAGAGGAGCGGGAGGAGCAGTGAGAGAAGTGAGAGGAGCAGTGAGAGGAGCGGTGAGAGGAGCGGTGAGAGGAGCGGTGAGCGGAACGGTGAGAGGAGCGGTGTGAGGAGCGGTTAGAGGAGCGGTGAGCGGAGCGGTGAGAGGAGCGAGAGGAGCGGTGAGAGGAGCGGTGAGAGGAGCGAGAGGAGCGGTGAGAGGAGCGAGAGGAGCGGTGAGAGGAGCGAGAGGAGCGGTGAGAGGAGCGGTGAGAGGAGCGAGAGGAGCGGTGAGAGGAGCGAGAGGAGCGGTGAGAGGAGCGAGAGGAGCGGTGAGAGGGGCGGTGAGAGGAGCGGTGAGAGGAGCGAGAGGAGCGGTGAGAGGAGCGAGAGGAGCGGTGAGAGGAGCAGCGAGAGGAGCGGCGAGCGGAGCGGTGAGAGGAGCGGTGAGAGGAGCGAGAGGAGCGGTGAGAGGAGCGAGAGGAGCGGTGAGAGGAGCGAGAGGAGCGGTGAGAGGAGCGAGAGAAGCGGTGAGAGGAGCGAGAGGAGCAGTGAGAGGAGCGAGAGGAGCGGTGAGAGGAGCGAGAGGAGTGGTGAGAGGAGTGGTGAGAGGAGCGAGAGGCGCGGTGAGAGGAGCAGTGAGAGGAGTGGTGAGAGGAGCGAGTGGAGCGGTGAGAGGAGCGACAGGAGCGGCGAGAGGAGCGGTGAGAGGAGTGGGGAGAGGAGCGAGAGGCGCGGTGAGAGGAGTGAGAGGAGCGAGAGGAGTGGTGAGAGAAGCAAGAGGAGCGAGAGGAGTGGTGAGAGAAGCGAGAGGAGCGAGAAGAGTGGTGAGAGAAGCGAGAGGAGCGAGAGGAGTGGTGAGAGAAGCGAGAGGAGCGAGAGGAGTGGGGAGAGAAGCGAGAGGAGTGGTGAGAGAAGCGAGAGGAGCGAGAGGAGCGGTGAGAGGAGCGGTGAGAGGAGTGAGAGTAGCGTTGAGAGGAGCGGTGAGAGGAGCAGCGAGAGGAGTGGTGAGAGAAGCGAGAGGAGCGAGAGGAGCGAGAGGAGCAGTGAGAGAAGCGAGAGGAGTGAGAGGAGCGATGAGAGGAGCGGTGAGCAGAGTGGGAGGAGTGGTGAGAGAAGCGAGAGGAGCGAGAGGAGCGGTGAGAGGAGTGAAAGGAGCGGTGAGAGGAGTGGTGAGAGGAGCGGTGAGAGGAGAGGTGAGAGGAGCGGGAGGAGCGGTGAGAGGAGCGGTGAGAGGAGTGGTGAGCGGAGCGGTGAGCGGAGCGGTGAGAGGAGTGAGAGGAGCGGTGAGAGGAGCGAGAGGAGCGGTGAGAGGAGCGAGAGGAGCGGTGAGCGGAGCGGTGAGAGGAGCGGTGAGAGGAGTGAGAGGAGCGGTGAGAGGAGTGGTGAGAGGAGTGGTGGGAGGAGCGGTGAGAGGAGCGAGAGGAGCGGTGAGAGGAGCGAGAGGAGCGGTGAGAGGAGCGAGAGGAGCGGTGAGTGGAGCGGTGAGCGGAGCGGTGAGAGGAGCGAGAGGAGCGGTGAGAGGAGCGAGAGGAGCGGTGAGAGGAGCGAGAGGAGCGGTGAGAGGAGCGGGAGGAGCGGTGAGAGGAGCGAGAGGAGCGGTGAGAGGAGCGAGAGGAGCGGTAAGAGGAGCGGTGAGCGGAGCGGTGAGCGGAGCGGTGAGAGGAGCGAGAGTTGCGGTGAGAGGAGCGAGAGGAGCGGTGAGAGGAGCGAGAGGAGCGGTGAGAGGAGCGAGAGGAGTGGTGAGATGAGTGAGAGGAGTGTTGAGCGGAGATGTGAGAGGAGCGAGAAGAGTGGTGAGAGGAGTGAGAGTAGCGGTGAGTGGAGTGGCGAGCGGAGTGAGAGGAGCGGTGAGGGGAGCGGTGAGATGAGCGGTGAGCGGAACGGTGAGAGGAGCGGTGTGAGGAGCGGTTAGAGGAGCGGTGAGAGGAGCGAGAGGAGCGGTGAGAGGAGCGGTGAGAGGAGCGAGAGGAGCGGTGAGAGGAGCGAGAGGAGCGGTGAGAGGAGCGAGAGGAGCGGTGAGAGGAGCGGTGAGAGGAGCGGTGAGAGGAGCGGTGAGAGGAGCGAGAGGAGCGGTGAGAGGAGCGAGAGGAGCGGTGAGAGGAGCGAGAGGAGCGGTGAGAGGAGCGAGAGGAGCGGTGAGAGGGGCGGTGAGAGGAGCGGTGAGAGGAGCGAGAGGAGCGGTGAGAGGAGCGAGAGGAGCGGTGAGAGGAGCAGCGAGAGGAGCGGCGAGCGGAGCGGTGAGAGGAGCGGTGAGAGGAGCGAGAGGAGCGGTGAGAGGAGCGAGAGGAGCGGTGAGAGGAGCGAGAGGAGCGGTGAGAGGAGCGAGAGGAGCGGTGAGAGGAGCGAGAGGAGCGGTGAGAGGAGCGAGAGGAGCGGTGAGAGGAGCGAGAGAAGCGGTGAGAGGAGCGAGAGGAGTGGTGAGATGAGTGAGAGGAGTGTTGAGCGGAGATGTGAGAGGAGCGAGAAGAGTGGTGAGAGGAGTGAGAGTAGCGGTGAGTGGAGTGGCGAGCGGAGTGAGAGGAGCGGTGAGGGGAGCGGTGAGATGAGCGAGAGAATCGAGAGGATTGGTGAGAGGAGTGAGAGGAGCGGTGAGTGGAGTGGCGAGCGGAGCGGTGAGAGGAGCGAGAGGAGCGACAGGAGCGGTGAGAGGAGTGAGAGGGGCGGTGAGAGGAGTGGGTGGAGTGGTGAGTGGAGCGGTGAGAGGAGCGAGAGGAGTGGTGAGAGGAGTGGTGAGAGGAGCGAGAGGCGCGGTGAGAGGAGCAGTGAGAGGAGTGGTGAGAGGAGCGAGTGGAGCGGTGAGAGGAGCGACAGGAGCGGCGAGAGGAGCGGTGAGAGGAGTGGGGAGAGGAGCGAGAGGCGCGGTGAGAGGAGTGAGAGGAGCGAGAGGAGTGGTGAGAGAAGCAAGAGGAGCGAGAGGAGTGGTGAGAGAAGCGAGAGGAGCGAGAAGAGTGGTGAGAGAAGCGAGAGGAGCGAGAGGAGTGGTGAGAGAAGCGAGAGGAGCGAGAGGAGTGGTGAGAGAAGCGAGAGGAGTGGTGAGAGAAGCGAGAGGAGCGAGAGGAGCGAGAGGAGCAGTGAGAGAAGCGAGAGGAGTGATAGGAGCGATGAGAGGAGCGGTGAGCAGAGTGGGAGGAGTGATGAGAGAAGCGAGAGGAGCGAGAGGAGCGGTGAGAGGAGTGAAAGGAGCGGTGAGAGGAGTGGTGAGAGGAGCGGTGAGAGGAGTGGTGAGAGGAGCGAGAGGAGCGGTGAGAGGAGCGGTGAGAGGAGTGGTGAGCGGAGCGGTGAGCGGAGCGGTGAGAGGAGTGAGAGGAGCGGTGAGAGGAGCGAGAGGAGCGGTGAGAGGAGCGAGAGGAGCGGTGAGCGGAGCGGTGAGAGGAGCGGTGAGAGGAGTGAGAGGAGCGGTGAGAGGAGTGGTGAGAGGAGTGGTGGGAGGAGCGGTGAGAGGAGCGAGCGGAGCGGTGAGAGGAGCGAGAGGAGCGGTGAGAGGAGCGAGAGGAGCGGTGAGAGGAGCGGTGAGCGGAGCGGTGAGCGGAGCGGTGAGAGGAGCGAGAGGAGCGGTGAGAGGAGCGAGAGGAGCGGTGAGAGGAGCAGCGAGAGGAGCGGCGAGCGGAGCGGTGAGAGGAGCGGTGAGAGGAGCGAGAGGAGCGGTGAGAGGAGCGAGAGGAGCGGTGAGAGGAGCGAGAGGAGCGGTGAGAGGAGCGAGAGGAGCGGTGAGAGGAGCGAGAGGAGCAGTGAGAGGAGCGAGAGGAGCGGTGAGAGGAGCGAGAGGAGCGGTGAGAGGAGCGAGAGAAGCGGTGAGAGGAGCGAGAGGAGTGGTGAGATGAGTGAGAGGAGTGTTGAGCGGAGATGTGAGAGGAGCGAGAAGAGTGGTGAGAGGAGTGAGAGTAGCGGTGAGTGGAGTGGCGAGCGGAGTGAGAGGAGCGGTGAGGGGAGCGGTGAGATGAGCGAGAGAATCGAGAGGATTGGTGAGAGGAGTGAGAGGAGCGGTGAGTGGAGTGGCGAGCGGAGCGGTGAGAGGAGCGAGAGGAGCGACAGGAGCGGTGAGAGGAGTGAGAGGGGCGGTGAGAGGAGTGGGTGGAGTGGTGAGTGGAGCGGTGAGAGGAGCGAGAGGAGTGGTGAGAGGAGTGGTGAGAGGAGCGAGAGGCGCGGTGAGAGGAGCAGTGAGAGGAGTGGTGAGAGGAGCGAGTGGAGCGGTGAGAGGAGCGACAGGAGCGGCGAGAGGAGCGGTGAGAGGAGTGGGGAGAGGAGCGAGAGGCGCGGTGAGAGGAGTGAGAGGAGCGGGAGGAGTGGTGAGAGAAGCAAGAGGAGCGAGAGGAGTGGTGAGAGAAGCGAGAGGAGCGAGAAGAGTGGTGAGAGAAGCGAGAGGAGCGAGAGGAGTGGTGAGAGAAGCGAGAGGAGCGAGAGGAGTGGTGAGAGAAGCGAGAGGAGTGGTGAGAGAAGCGAGAGGAGCGAGAGGAGCGAGAGGAGCAGTGAGAGAAGCGAGAGGAGTGAGAGGAGCGATGAGAGGAGCGGTGAGCAGAGTGGGAGGAGTGATGAGAGAAGCGAGAGGAGCGAGAGGAGCGGTGAGAGGAGTGAAAGGAGCGGTGAGAGGAGTGGTGAGAGGAGCGGTGAGAGGAGTGGTGAGAGGAGCGAGAGGAGCGGTGAGAGGAGCGGTGAGAGGAGTGGTGAGCGGAGCGGTGAGCGGAGCGGTGAGAGGAGTGAGAGGAGCGGTGAGAGGAGCGAGAGGAGCGGTGAGAGGAGCGAGAGGAG
The DNA here is from genome assembly GCF_052327205.1 of Somniosus microcephalus. Classification (NCBI taxonomy): domain Eukaryota; kingdom Metazoa; phylum Chordata; class Chondrichthyes; order Squaliformes; family Somniosidae; genus Somniosus; species Somniosus microcephalus. The sequence continues at coordinate 114,843,805 of NC_140988.1, read as the reverse complement.
CGGTGAGCGGAGCGGTGAGAGGAGCGGTGAGAGGAGTGAGAGGAGCGGTGAGAGGAGTGGTGAGAGGAGTGGTGGGAGGAGCGGTGAGAGGAGCGAGCGGAGCGGTGAGAGGAGCGAGAGGAGCGGTGAGAGGAGCGAGAGGAGCGGTGAGAGGAGCGGTGAGCGGAGCGGTGAGCGGAGCGGTGAGAGGAGCGAGAGGAGCGGTGAGAGGAGCGAGAGGAGCGGTGAGAGGAGCGAGAGGAGCGGTGAGAGGAGATGTGAGAGGAGCGAGAGGAGTGTTGAGCGGAGATGTGAGAGGAGCGAGAAGAGTGGTGAGAGGAGTGAGAGTAGCGGTGAGTGGAGCGGTGAGCGGAGTGGTGAGAGGAGTGGTGAGAGGAGTGAGAGGAGCGAGAGGAGCAGTGAGAGGAGCGGTGAGAGGAGCGGCGAGAGGAGCGGGAGGAGTGGTGAGAGGAGTCAGAGGAGCGGTGAGAGGAGTGGTGAGAGGAGCGGTGAGAGGAGCGATAGGAGCGAGAGAAGAGAGAGGAATGAGAGGAGTGGTGAGAGGAGCGGTGAGAGGAGTGAGAGGAGTGGTGAGAGGAGCGAGTGGAGCGGTGAGAGGAGTGAGAGGAGCGGTGAGAGGAGCGAGAGGAGCGGTGAGAGGAGCGGTGAGAGGAGCGGTGAGAGGAGCGAGAGGAGCGGTGAGAGGAGTGAGAGGGGCGGTGAGAGGAGTGGTGAGAGGAGTGGGTGGAGTGGTGAGTGGAGCGGTGAGAGGAGTGGTGAGAGGAGCGAGCGGTGCGGTGAGAGGAGTGGTGAGAGGAGCGAGCGGAGCGGTGAGAGGAGTGAGAGGAGCGTTGAGAGGAGTGGTGAGAGGAGTGGTGAGAGGAGCGAGAGGAGTGGTGAGAGAAGCGAGAGGAGCGAGAGGAGCGGTGAGAGGAGTGAGAGGAGCGGGAGGAGCGGTGAGAGAAGCGAGAGGAGCGGTGAGAGGAGCGGTGAGAGGAGCGGGAGGAGCAGTGAGAGAAGTGAGAGGAGCAGTGAGAGGAGCGGTGAGAGGAGCGGTGAGAGGAGCGGTGAGCGGAACGGTGAGAGGAGCGGTGTGAGGAGCGGTTAGAGGAGCGGTGAGCGGAGCGGTGAGAGGAGCGAGAGGAGCGGTGAGAGGAGCGGTGAGAGGAGCGAGAGGAGCGGTGAGAGGAGCGAGAGGAGCGGTGAGAGGAGCGAGAGGAGCGGTGAGAGGAGCGGTGAGAGGAGCGGTGAGAGGAGCGGTGAGAGGAGCGAGAGGAGCGGTGAGAGGAGCGAGAGGAGCGGTGAGAGGAGCGAGAGGAGCGGTGAGAGGAGCGAGAGGAGCGGTGAGAGGGGCGGTGAGAGGAGCGGTGAGAGGAGCGAGAGGAGCGGTGAGAGGAGCGAGAGGAGCGGTGAGAGGAGCAGCGAGAGGAGCGGCGAGCGGAGCGGTGAGAGGAGCGGTGAGAGGAGCGAGAGGAGCGGTGAGAGGAGCGAGAGGAGCGGTGAGAGGAGCGAGAGGAGCGGTGAGAGGAGCGAGAGAAGCGGTGAGAGGAGCGAGAGGAGCAGTGAGAGGAGCGAGAGGAGCGGTGAGAGGAGCGAGAGGAGTGGTGAGAGGAGTGGTGAGAGGAGCGAGAGGCGCGGTGAGAGGAGCAATGAGAGGAGTGGTGAGAGGAGCGAGTGGAGCGGTGAGAGGAGCGACAGGAGCGGCGAGAGGAGCGGTGAGAGGAGTGGGGAGAGGAGCGAGAGGCGCGGTGAGAGTAGTGAGAGGAGCGAGAGGAGTGGTGAGAGAAGCAAGAGGAGCGAGAGGAGTGCTAAGAGAAGCGAGAGGAGCGAGAGGAGTGGTGAGAGAAGCGAGAGGAGTGGTGAGAGAAGCGAGAGGAGCGAGAGGAGCGGTGAGAGGAGCGGTGAGAGGAGTGAGAGGAGCGTTGAGAGGAGCGGTGAGAGGAGCAGTGAGAGGAGCGAGAGGAGTGGTGAGAGAAGCGAGAGGAGCGAGAGGAGCGAGAGGAGCAGTGAGAGAAGCGAGAGGAGTGAGAGGAGCGATGAGAGGAGCGGTGAGCAGAGTGGGAGGAGTGGTGAGAGAAGCGAGAGGAGCGAGAGGAGCGGTGAGAGGAGTGAAAGGAGCGGTGAGAGGAGTGGTGAGAGGAGCGGTGAGAGGAGTGGTGAGAGGAGCGAGAGGAGCGGTGAGAGGAGCGGTGAGAGGAGTGGTGAGCGGAGCGGTGAGCGGAGCGGTGAGAGGAGTGAGAGGAGCGGTGAGAGGAGCGAGAGGAGCGGTGAGAGGAGCGAGAGGAGCGGTGAGCGGAGCGGTGAGAGGAGCGGTGAGAGGAGTGAGAGGAGCGGTGAGAGGAGTGGTGAGAGGAGTGGTGGGAGGAGCGGTGAGAGGAGCGAGAGGAGCGGTGAGAGGAGCGAGAGGAGCGGTGAGAGGAGCGAGAGGAGCGGTGAGCGGAGCGGTGAGCGGAGCGGTGAGAGGAGCGAGAGGAGCGGTGAGAGGAGCGAGAGGAGCGGTGAGAGGAGCGAGAGGAGCGGTGAGAGGAGCGGGAGGAGTGGTGAGAGGAGTGGTGAGAGGAGTGGGTGGAGCGGTGAGAGGAGCGAGAGGAGCGGTGAGAGGAGCGAGAGGAGCGGTGAGAGGAGCGGTGAGCGGAGCGGTGAGCGGAGCGGTGAGAGGAGCGAGAGTTGCGGTGAGAGGAGCGAGAGGAGCGGTGAGAGGAGCGAGAGGAGCGGTGAGAGGAGCGAGAGGAGTGGTGAGATGAGTGAGAGGAGTGTTGAGCGGAGATGTGAGAGGAGCGAGAAGAGTGGTGAGAGGAGTGAGAGTAGCGGTGAGTGGAGTGGCGAGCGGAGTGAGAGGAGCGGTGAGGGGAGCGGTGAGATGAGCGAGAGAAGCGAGAGGATTGGTGAGAGGAGTGAGAGGAGCGGTGAGTGGAGTGGCGAGAGGAGTGGGTGGAGTGGTGAGAGGAGCGAGAGGAGCGGTGAGCGGAGCGGTGAGAGGAGCGGTGAGTGGAGCGGTGAGAGGTGTGGGAGGAGTGGTGAGAGGAGTGGTGAGAGGAGTGGGTGGAGTGGTGAGAGGAGCGGTGAGAGGATCATTGAGAGGAGCGAGAGGAGCGAAAGGAGTGGTGAGAGGAGTGAGAGGAGTGGTGAGATGAGTGAGAGGAGTGGTGAGAGGAGATGTGAGAGGAGCGAGAGGAGTGTTGAGCGGAGATGTGAGAGGAGCGAGAAGAGTGGTGAGAGGAGTGAGAGTAGCGGTGAGTGGAGCGGTGAGCGGAGTGGTGAGAGGAGTGGTGAGAGGAGTGAGAGGAGCAGTGAGAGGAGTGATGAGAGGAGTGGGAGGAGTGGTGAGAGGAGCGGTGAGAGGATCATTGAGAGGAGCGAGAGGAGCGAAAGGAGTGGTGAGAGGAGTGAGAGGAGTGGTGAGATGAGTGAGAGGAGTGGTGAGAGGAGATGTGAGAGGAGCGAGAGGAGTGTTGAGCGGAGATGTGAGAGGAGCGAGAAGAGTGGTGAGAGGAGTGAGAGTAGCGGTGAGTGGAGCGGTGAGCGGAGTGGTGAGAGGAGTGGTGAGAGGAGTGAGAGGAGCGGGAGGAGTGGTGAGAGGAGTCAGAGGAGCGGTGAGAGGAGTGGTGAGAGGAGCGGTGAGAGGAGCGATAGGAGCGAGAGAAGAGAGAGGAATGAGAGGAGTGGTGAGAGGAGCGGTGAGAGGAGTGAGAGGAGTGGTGAGAGGAGCGAGTGGAGCGGTGAGAGGAGTGAGAGGAGCGGTGAGAGGAGCGAGAGGAGCGGTGAGAGGAGCGGTGAGAGGAGCGGTGAGAGGAGCGAGAGGAGCGAGAGGAGCAGTGAGAGGAGTGAGAGGGGCGGTGAGAGGAGTGGTGAGAGGAGTGGGTGGAGTGGTGAGTGGAGCGGTGAGAGGAGTGGTGAGAGGAGCGAGCGGAGCGGTGAGAGGAGTGGTGAGAGGAGCGAGCGGAGCGGTGAGAGGAGTGAGAGGAGCGTTGAGAGGAGTGGTGAGAGGAGTGGTGAGAGGAGCGAGAGGAGTGGTGAGAGAAGCGAGAGGAGCGAGAGGAGCGGTGAGAGGAGTGAGAGGAGCGGGAGGAGCGGTGAGAGAAGCGAGAGGAGCGGTGAGAGGAGCGGTGAGAGGAGCGGGAGGAGCAGTGAGAGAAGTGAGAGGAGCAGTGAGAGGAGCGGTGAGAGGAGCGGTGAGAGGAGCGGTGAGCGGAACGGTGAGAGGAGCGGTGTGAGGAGCGGTTAGAGGAGCGGTGAGCGGAGCGGTGAGAGGAGCGAGAGGAGCGGTGAGAGGAGCGGTGAGAGGAGCGAGAGGAGCGGTGAGAGGAGCGAGAGGAGCGGTGAGAGGAGCGAGAGGAGCGGTGAGAGGAGCGGTGAGAGGAGCGAGAGGAGCGGTGAGAGGAGCGAGAGGAGCGGTGAGAGGAGCGAGAGGAGCGGTGAGAGGGGCGGTGAGAGGAGCGGTGAGAGGAGCGAGAGGAGCGGTGAGAGGAGCGAGAGGAGCGGTGAGAGGAGCAGCGAGAGGAGCGGCGAGCGGAGCGGTGAGAGGAGCGGTGAGAGGAGCGAGAGGAGCGGTGAGAGGAGCGAGAGGAGCGGTGAGAGGAGCGAGAGGAGCGGTGAGAGGAGCGAGAGAAGCGGTGAGAGGAGCGAGAGGAGCAGTGAGAGGAGCGAGAGGAGCGGTGAGAGGAGCGAGAGGAGTGGTGAGAGGAGTGGTGAGAGGAGCGAGAGGCGCGGTGAGAGGAGCAGTGAGAGGAGTGGTGAGAGGAGCGAGTGGAGCGGTGAGAGGAGCGACAGGAGCGGCGAGAGGAGCGGTGAGAGGAGTGGGGAGAGGAGCGAGAGGCGCGGTGAGAGGAGTGAGAGGAGCGAGAGGAGTGGTGAGAGAAGCAAGAGGAGCGAGAGGAGTGGTGAGAGAAGCGAGAGGAGCGAGAAGAGTGGTGAGAGAAGCGAGAGGAGCGAGAGGAGTGGTGAGAGAAGCGAGAGGAGCGAGAGGAGTGGGGAGAGAAGCGAGAGGAGTGGTGAGAGAAGCGAGAGGAGCGAGAGGAGCGGTGAGAGGAGCGGTGAGAGGAGTGAGAGTAGCGTTGAGAGGAGCGGTGAGAGGAGCAGCGAGAGGAGTGGTGAGAGAAGCGAGAGGAGCGAGAGGAGCGAGAGGAGCAGTGAGAGAAGCGAGAGGAGTGAGAGGAGCGATGAGAGGAGCGGTGAGCAGAGTGGGAGGAGTGGTGAGAGAAGCGAGAGGAGCGAGAGGAGCGGTGAGAGGAGTGAAAGGAGCGGTGAGAGGAGTGGTGAGAGGAGCGGTGAGAGGAGAGGTGAGAGGAGCGAGAGGAGCGGTGAGAGGAGCGGTGAGAGGAGTGGTGAGCGGAGCGGTGAGCGGAGCGGTGAGAGGAGTGAGAGGAGCGGTGAGAGGAGCGAGAGGAGCGGTGAGAGGAGCGAGAGGAGCGGTGAGCGGAGCGGTGAGAGGAGCGGTGAGAGGAGTGAGAGGAGCGGTGAGAGGAGTGGTGAGAGGAGTGGTGGGAGGAGCGGTGAGAGGAGCGAGAGGAGCGGTGAGAGGAGCGAGAGGAGCGGTGAGAGGAGCGAGAGGAGCGGTGAGTGGAGCGGTGAGCGGAGCGGTGAGAGGAGCGAGAGGAGCGGTGAGAGGAGCGAGAGGAGCGGTGAGAGGAGCGAGAGGAGCGGTGAGAGGAGCGGGAGGAGCGGTGAGAGGAGCGAGAGGAGCGGTGAGAGGAGCGAGAGGAGCGGTAAGAGGAGCGGTGAGCGGAGCGGTGAGCGGAGCGGTGAGAGGAGCGAGAGTTGCGGTGAGAGGAGCGAGAGGAGCGGTGAGAGGAGCGAGAGGAGCGGTGAGAGGAGCGAGAGGAGTGGTGAGATGAGTGAGAGGAGTGTTGAGCGGAGATGTGAGAGGAGCGAGAAGAGTGGTGAGAGGAGTGAGAGTAGCGGTGAGTGGAGTGGCGAGCGGAGTGAGAGGAGCGGTGAGGGGAGCGGTGAGATGAGCGGTGAGCGGAACGGTGAGAGGAGCGGTGTGAGGAGCGGTTAGAGGAGCGGTGAGAGGAGCGAGAGGAGCGGTGAGAGGAGCGGTGAGAGGAGCGAGAGGAGCGGTGAGAGGAGCGAGAGGAGCGGTGAGAGGAGCGAGAGGAGCGGTGAGAGGAGCGGTGAGAGGAGCGGTGAGAGGAGCGGTGAGAGGAGCGAGAGGAGCGGTGAGAGGAGCGAGAGGAGCGGTGAGAGGAGCGAGAGGAGCGGTGAGAGGAGCGAGAGGAGCGGTGAGAGGGGCGGTGAGAGGAGCGGTGAGAGGAGCGAGAGGAGCGGTGAGAGGAGCGAGAGGAGCGGTGAGAGGAGCAGCGAGAGGAGCGGCGAGCGGAGCGGTGAGAGGAGCGGTGAGAGGAGCGAGAGGAGCGGTGAGAGGAGCGAGAGGAGCGGTGAGAGGAGCGAGAGGAGCGGTGAGAGGAGCGAGAGGAGCGGTGAGAGGAGCGAGAGGAGCAGTGAGAGGAGCGAGAGGAGCGGTGAGAGGAGCGAGAGGAGCGGTGAGAGGAGCGAGAGAAGCGGTGAGAGGAGCGAGAGGAGTGGTGAGATGAGTGAGAGGAGTGTTGAGCGGAGATGTGAGAGGAGCGAGAAGAGTGGTGAGAGGAGTGAGAGTAGCGGTGAGTGGAGTGGCGAGCGGAGTGAGAGGAGCGGTGAGGGGAGCGGTGAGATGAGCGAGAGAATCGAGAGGATTGGTGAGAGGAGTGAGAGGAGCGGTGAGTGGAGTGGCGAGCGGAGCGGTGAGAGGAGCGAGAGGAGCGACAGGAGCGGTGAGAGGAGTGAGAGGGGCGGTGAGAGGAGTGGGTGGAGTGGTGAGTGGAGCGGTGAGAGGAGCGAGAGGAGTGGTGAGAGGAGTGGTGAGAGGAGCGAGAGGCGCGGTGAGAGGAGCAGTGAGAGGAGTGGTGAGAGGAGCGAGTGGAGCGGTGAGAGGAGCGACAGGAGCGGCGAGAGGAGCGGTGAGAGGAGTGGGGAGAGGAGCGAGAGGCGCGGTGAGAGGAGTGAGAGGAGCGAGAGGAGTGGTGAGAGAAGCAAGAGGAGCGAGAGGAGTGGTGAGAGAAGCGAGAGGAGCGAGAAGAGTGGTGAGAGAAGCGAGAGGAGCGAGAGGAGTGGTGAGAGAAGCGAGAGGAGCGAGAGGAGTGGTGAGAGAAGCGAGAGGAGTGGTGAGAGAAGCGAGAGGAGCGAGAGGAGCGAGAGGAGCAGTGAGAGAAGCGAGAGGAGTGAGAGGAGCGATGAGAGGAGCGGTGAGCAGAGTGGGAGGAGTGATGAGAGAAGCGAGAGGAGCGAGAGGAGCGGTGAGAGGAGTGAAAGGAGCGGTGAGAGGAGTGGTGAGAGGAGCGGTGAGAGGAGTGGTGAGAGGAGCGAGAGGAGCGGTGAGAGGAGCGGTGAGAGGAGTGGTGAGCGGAGCGGTGAGCGGAGCGGTGAGAGGAGTGAGAGGAGCGGTGAGAGGAGCGAGAGGAGCGGTGAGAGGAGCGAGAGGAGCGGTGAGCGGAGCGGTGAGAGGAGCGGTGAGAGGAGTGAGAGGAGCGGTGAGAGGAGTGGTGAGAGGAGTGGTGGGAGGAGCGGTGAGAGGAGCGAGCGGAGCGGTGAGAGGAGCGAGAGGAGCGGTGAGAGGAGCGAGAGGAGCGGTGAGCGGAGCGGTGAGCGGAGCGGTGAGAGGAGCGAGAGGAGCGGTGAGAGGAGCGAGAGGAGCGGTGAGAGGAGCGAGAGGAGCGGTGAGAGGAGCGGGAGGAGCGGTGAGAGGAGCGAGAGGAGCGGTGAGGGGAGCGAGAGGAGCGGTGAGCGGAGCGGTGAGAGGAGCGAGAGTTGCGGTGAGAGGAGCGAGAGGAGCGGTGAGAGGAGCGAGAGGAGCGGTGAGAGGAGCGAGAGGAGTGGTGAGATGAGTGAGAGGAGTGTTGAGCGGAGATGTGAGAGGAGCGAGAAGAGTGGTGAGAGGAGTGAGAGTAGCGGTGATTGGAGTGGCGAGCGGAGTGAGAGGAGCGGTGAGGGGAGCGGTGAGATGAGCGAGAGAAGCGAGAGGATTGGTGAGAGGAGTGAGAGGAGCGGTGAGTGGAGTGGCGAGAGGAGTGGGTGGAGTGGTGAGAGGAGGGAGAGGAGCGGTGAGCGGAGCGGTGAGAGGAGCGGTGAGTGGAGCGGTGAGAGGTGTGGGAGGAGTGGTGAGAGGAGTGGTGAGAGGAGTGGGTGGAGTGGTGAGAGGGGCAGTGAGAGGAGTGGTGAGAGGAGTGGGAGGAGTGGTGAGAGGAGCGGTGAGAGGATCATTGAGAGGAGCGAGAGGAGCGAAAGGAGTGGTGAGAGGAGTGAGAGGAGTGGTGAGGTGAGTGAGAGGAGTGGTGAGAGGAGATGTGAGAGGAGCGAGAGGAGTGTTGAGCGGAGATGTGAGAGGAGCGAGAAGAGTGGTGAGAGGAGTGAGAGTAGCGGTGAGTGGAGCGGTGAGCGGAGTGGTGAGAGGAGTGGTGAGAGGAGTGAGAGGAGCGAGAGGAGCAGTGAGAGGAGCGGTGAGAGGAGCGGCGAGAGGAGCGGGAGGAGTGGTGAGAGGAGTCAGAGGAGCGGTGAGAGGAGTGGTGAGAGGAGCGGTGAGAGGAGCGATAGGAGCGAGAGAAGAGAGAGGAATGAGAGGAGTGGTGAGAGGAGCGGTGAGAGGAGTGAGAGGAGTGGTGAGAGGAGCGAGTGGAGCGGTGAGAGGAGTGAGAGGAGCGGTGAGAGGAGCGAGAGGAGCGGTGAGAGGAGCGGTGAGAGGAGCGGTGAGAGGAGCGAGAGGAGCGAGAGGAGCGGTGAGAGGAGTGAGAGGGGCGGTGAGAGGAGTGGTGAGAGGAGTGGGTGGAGTGGTGAGTGGAGCGGTGAGAGGAGTGGTGAGAGGAGCGAGCGGAGCGGTGAGAGGAGTGGTGAGAGGAGCGAGCGGAGCGGTGAGAGGAGTGAGAGGAGCGTTGAGAGGAGTGGTGAGAGGAGTGGTGAGAGGAGCGAGAGGAGTGGTGAGAGAAGCGAGAGGAGCGAGAGGAGCGGTGAGAGGAGTGAGAGGAGTGGGAGGAGCGGTGAGAGAAGCGAGAGGAGCGGTGAGAGGAGCGGTGAGAGGAGCGGGAGGAGCAGTGAGAGAAGTGAGAGGAGCAGTGAGAGGAGCGGTGAGAGGAGCGGTGAGAGGAGCGGTGAGCGGAACGGTGAGAGGAGCGGTGTGAGGAGCGGTTAGAGGAGCGGTGAGCGGAGCGGTGAGAGGAGCGAGAGGAGCGGTGAGAGGAGCGGTGAGAGGAGCGAGAGGAGCGGTGAGAGGAGTGAGAGGAGCGGTGAGAGGAGCGGTGAGAGGAGCGGTGAGAGGAGCGGTGAGAGGAGCGAGAGGAGCGGTGAGAGGAGCGAGAGGAGCGGTGAGAGGAGTGAGAGGAGCGGTGAGAGGAGCGAGAGGAGCGGTGAGAGGAGCGAGAGGAGCGGTGAGAGGGGCGGTGAGAGGAGCGGTGAGAGGAGCGAGAGGAGCGGTGAGAGGAGCAGCGAGAGGAGCGGCGAGCGGAGCGGTGAGAGGAGCGGTGAGAGGAGCGAGAGGAGCGGTGAGAGGAGCGAGAGGAGCGGTGAGAGGGGCGGTGAGAGGAGCGGTGAGAGGAGCGAGAGGAGCGGTGAGCGGAGCGAGAGGAGCGGTGAGAGGAGCGAGAGGAGCGAGAGGAGCGAGAGGAGCAGTGAGAGAAGCGAGAGGAGTGAGAGGAGCGATGAGAGGAGCGGTGAGCAGAGTGGGAGGAGTGGTGAGAGAAGCGAGAGGAGCGAGAGGAGCGGTGAGAGGAGTGAAAGGAGCGGTGAGAGGAGTGGTGAGAGGAGCGGTGAGAGGAGTGGTGAGAGGAGCGAGAGGAGCGGTGAGAGGAGCGGTGAGAGGAGTGGTGAGCGGAGCGGTGAGCGGAGCGGTGAGAGGAGTGAGAGGAGCGGTGAGAGGAGCGAGAGGAGCGGTGAGAGGAGCGAGAGGAGCGGTGAGCGGAGCGGTGAGAGGAGCGGTGAGAGGAGTGAGAGGAGCGGTGAGAGGAGTGGTGAGAGGAGTGGTGGGAGGAGCGGTGAGAGGAGCGAGAGGAGCGGTGAGAGGAGCGAGAGGAGCGGTGAGAGGAGCGAGAGGAGCGGTGAGCGGAGCGGTGAGCGGAGCGGTGAGAGGAGCGAGAGGAGCGGTGAGAGGAGCGAGAGGAGCGGTGAGAGGAGCGAGAGGAGCGGTGAGAGGAGCGGTGAGCGGAGCGGTGAGCGGAGCGGTGAGAGGAGCGAGAGTTGCGGTGAGAGGAGCGAGAGGAGCGGTGAGAGGAGCGAGAGGAGCGGTGAGAGGAGCGAGAGGAGCGGTGAGAGGAGCGGTGAGAGGAGCGGTGAGAGGAGCGAGAGGAGCGGTGAGAGGAGCGAGAGGAGCGGTGAGAGGAGCGAGAGGAGCGGTGAGAGGGGCGGTGAGAGGAGCGGTGAGAGGAGCGAGAGGAGCGGTGAGAGGAGCGAGAGGAGCGGTGAGAGGAGCAGCGAGAGGAGCGGCGAGCGGAGCGGTGAGAGGAGCGGTGAGAGGAGCGAGAGGAGCGGTGAGAGGAGCGAGAGGAGCGGTGAGAGGAGCGAGAGGAGCGGTGAGAGGAGCGAGAGAAGCGGTGAGAGGAGCGAGAGGAGCAGTGAGAGGAGCGAGAGGAGCGGTGAGAGGAGCGAGAGGAGTGGTGAGAGGAGTGGTGAGAGGAGCGAGAGGCGCGGTGAGAGGAGCAGTGAGAGGAGTGGTGAGAGGAGCGAGTGGAGCGGTGAGAGGAGCGACAGGAGCGGCGAGAGGAGCGGTGAGAGGAGTGGGGAGAGGAGCGAGAGGCGCGGTGAGAGGAGTGAGAGGAGCGAGAGGAGTGGTGAGAGAAGCAAGAGGAGCGAGAGGAGTGGTGAGAGAAGCGAGAGGAGCGAGAAGAGTGGTGAGAGAAGCGAGAGGAGCGAGAGGAGTGGTGAGAGAAGCGAGAGGAGCGAGAGGAGTGGGGAGAGAAGCGAGAGGAGTGGTGAGAGAAGCGAGAGGAGCGAGAGGAGCGGTGAGAGGAGCGGTGAGAGGAGTGAGAGGAGCGTTGAGAGGAGCGGTGAGAGGAGCAGTGAGAGGAGCGAGAGGAGTGGTGAGAGAAGCGAGAGGAGCGAGAGGAGCGAGAGGAGCAGTGAGAGAAGCGAGAGGAGTGAGAGGAGCGATGAGAGGAGCGGTGAGCAGAGTGGGAGGAGTGGTGAGAGAAGCGAGAGGAGCGAGAGGAGCGGTGAGAGGAGTGAAAGGAGCGGTGAGAGGAGTGGTGAGAGGAGCGGTGAGAGGAGAGGTGAGAGGAGCGAGAGGAGCGGTGAGAGGAGCGGTGAGAGGAGTGGTGAGCGGAGCGGTGAGCGGAGCGGTGAGAGGAGTGAGAGGAGCGGTGAGAGGAGCGAGAGGAGCGGTGAGAGGAGCGAGAGGAGCGGTGAGCGGAGCGGTGAGAGGAGCGGTGAGAGGAGTGAGAGGAGCGGTGAGAGGAGTGGTGAGAGGAGTGGTGGGAGGAGCGGTGAGAGGAGCGAGAGGAGCGGTGAGAGGAGCGAGAGGAGCGGTGAGAGGAGCGAGAGGAGCGGTGAGTGGAGCGGTGAGCGGAGCGGTGAGAGGAGCGAGAGGAGCGGTGAGAGGAGCGAGAGGAGCGGTGAGAGGAGCGAGAGGAGCGGTGAGAGGAGCGGGAGGAGCGGTGAGAGGAGCGAGAGGAGCGGTGAGAGGAGCGAGAGGAGCGGTGAGAGGAGCGGTGAGCGGAGCGGTGAGCGGAGCGGTGAGAGGAGCGAGAGTTGCGGTGAGAGGAGCGAGAAGAGCGGTGAGAGGAGCGAGAGGAGCGGTGAGAGGAGCGAGAGGAGTGGTGAGATGAGTGAGAGGAGTGTTGAGCGGAGATGTGAGAGGAGCGAGAAGAGTGGTGAGAGGAGTGAGAGTAGCGGTGAGTGGAGTGGCGAGCGGAGTGAGAGGAGCGGTGAGGGGAGCGGTGAGATGAGCGGTGAGCGGAACGGTGAGAGGAGCGGTGTGAGGAGCGGTTAGAGGAGCGGTGAGAGGAGCGAGAGGAGCGGTGAGAGGAGCGGTGAGAGGAGCGAGAGGAGCGGTGAGAGGAGCGAGAGGAGCGGTGAGAGGAGCGAGAGGAGCGGTGAGAGGAGCGGTGAGAGGAGCGGTGAGAGGAGCGGTGAGAGGAGCGAGAGGAGCGGTGAGAGGAGCGAGAGGAGCGGTGAGAGGAGCGAGCGGAGCGGTGAGAGGAGCGAGAGGAGCGGTGAGAGGGGCGGTGAGAGGAGCGGTGAGAGGAGCGAGAGGAGCGGTGAGAGGAGCGAGAGGAGCGGTGAGAGGAGCAGCGAGAGGAGCGGCGAGCGGAGCGGTGAGAGGAGCGGTGAGAGGAGCGAGAGGAGCGGTGAGAGGAGCGAGAGGAGCGGTGAGAGGAGCGAGAGGAGCGGTGAGAGGAGCGAGAGAAGCGGTGAGAGGAGCGAGAGGAGCAGTGAGAGGAGCGAGAGGAGCGGTGAGAGGAGCGAGAGGAGCGGTGAGAGGAGCGAGAGAAGCGGTGAGAGGAGCGAGAGGAGTGGTGAGATGAGTGAGAGGAGTGTTGAGCGGAGATGTGAGAGGAGCGAGAAGAGTGGTGAGAGGAGTGAGAGTAGCGGTGAGTGGAGTGGCGAGCGGAGTGAGAGGAGCGGTGAGGGGAGCGGTGAGATGAGCGAGAGAATCGAGAGGATTGGTGAGAGGACTGAGAGGAGCGGTGAGTGGAGTGGCGAGCGGAGCGGTGAGAGGAGCGAGAGGAGCGACAGGAGCGGTGAGAGGAGTGAGAGGGGCGGTGAGAGGAGTGGGTGGAGTGGTGAGTGGAGCGGTGAGAGGAGCGAGAGGAGTGGTGAGAGGAGTGGTGAGAGGAGCGAGAGGCGCGGTGAGAGGAGCAGTGAGAGGAGTGGTGAGAGGAGCGAGTGGAGCGGTGAGAGGAGCGACAGGAGCGGCGAGAGGAGCGGTGAGAGGAGTGGGGAGAGGAGCGAGAGGCGCGGTGAGAGGAGTGAGAGGAGCGAGAGGAGTGGTGAGAGAAGCAAGAGGAGCGAGAGGAGTGGTGAGAGAAGCGAGAGGAGCGAGAAGAGTGGTGAGAGAAGCGAGAGGAGCGAGAGGAGTGGTGAGAGAAGCGAGAGGAGCGAGAGGAGTGGTGAGAGAAGCGAGAGGAGTGGTGAGAGAAGCGAGAGGAGCGAGAGGAGCGAGAGGAGCAGTGAGAGAAGCGAGAGGAGTGAGAGGAGCGATGAGAGGAGCGGTGAGCAGAGTGGGAGGAGTGGTGAGAGAAGCGAAAGGAGCGAGAGGAGCGGTGAGAGGAGTGAAAGGAGCGGTGAGAGGAGTGGTGAGAGGAGCGGTGAGAGGAGTGGTGAGAGGAGCGAGAGGAGCGGTGAGCGGAGCGGTGAGAGGAGTGGTGAGCGGAGCGGTGAGCGGAGCGGTGAGAGGAGTGAGAGGAGCGGTGAGAGGAGCGAGAGGAGCGGTGAGAGGAGCGAGAGGAGCGGTGAGCGGAGCGGTGAGAGGAGCGGTGAGAGGAGTGAGAGGAGCGGTGAGAGGAGTGGTGAGAGGAGTGGTGGGAGGAGCGGTGAGAGGAGCGAGCGGAGCGGTGAGAGGAGCGAGAGGAGCGGTGAGAGGAGCGAGAGGAGCGGTGAGAGGAGCGGTGAGCGGAGCGGTGAGCGGAGCGGTGAGAGGAGCGAGAGGAGCGGTGAGAGGAGCGAGAGGAGCGGTGAGAGGAGCGAGAGGAGCGGTGAGAGGAGCGGGAGGAGCGGTGAGAGGAGCGAGAGGAGCGGTGAGGGGAGCGAGAGGAGCGGTGAGCGGAGCGGTGAGAGGAGCGAGAGTTGCGGTGAGAGGAGCGAGAGGAGCGGTGAGAGGAGCGAGAGGAGCGGTGAGAGGAGCGAGAGGAGTGGTGAGATGAGTGAGAGGAGTGTTGAGCGGAGATGTGAGAGGAGCGAGAAGAGTGGTGAGAGGAGTGAGAGTAGCGGTGAGTGGAGTGGCGAGCGGAGTGAGAGGAGCGGTGAGGGGAGCGGTGAGATGAGCGAGAGAAGCGAGAGGATTGGTGAGAGGAGTGAGAGGAGCGGTGAGTGGAGTGGCGAGAGGAGTGGGTGGAGTGGTGAGAGGAGGGAGAGGAGCGGTGAGCGGAGCGGTGAGAGGAGCGGTGAGTGGAGCGGTGAGAGGTGTGGGAGGAGTGGTGAGAGGAGTGGTGAGAGGAGTGGGTGGAGTGGTGAGAGGGGCAGTGAGAGGAGTGGTGAGAGGAGTGGGAGGAGTGGTGAGAGGAGCGGTGAGAGGATCATTGAGAGGAGCGAGAGGAGCGAAAGGAGTGGTGAGAGGAGTGAGAGGAGTGGTGAGGTGAGTGAGAGGAGTGGTGAGAGGAGATGTGAGAGGAGCGAGAGGAGTGTTGAGCGGAGATGTGAGAGGAGCGAGAAGAGTGGTGAGAGGAGTGAGAGTAGCGGTGAGTGGAGCGGTGAGCGGAGTGGTGAGAGGAGTGAGAGGAGCGAGAGGAGCAGTGAGAGGAGCGGTGAGAGGAGCGGTGAGAGGAGCGAGAGGAGCGGTGAGAGGAGCGAGAGGAGCGGTGAGAGGAGCGAGAGGAGCGGTGAGAGGAGCGAGAGAAGCGGTGAGAGGAGCGAGAGGAGCAGTGAGAGGAGCGAGAGGAGCGGTGAGAGGAGCGAGAGGAGTGGTGAGAGGAGTGGTGAGAGGAGCGAGAGGCGCGGTGAGAGGAGCAATGAGAGGAGTGGTGAGAGGAGCGAGTGGAGCGGTGAGAGGAGCGACAGGAGCGGCGAGAGGAGCGGTGAGAGGAGTGGGGAGAGGAGCGAGAGGCGCGGTGAGAGTAGTGAGAGGAGCGAGAGGAGTGGTGAGAGAAGCAAGAGGAGCGAGAGGAGTGCTAAGAGAAGCGAGAGGAGCGAGAGGAGTGGTGAGAGAAGCGAGAGGAGTGGTGAGAGAAGCGAGAGGAGCGAGAGGAGCGGTGAGAGGAGCGGTGAGAGGAGTGAGAGGAGCGTTGAGAGGAGCGGTGAGAGGAGCAGTGAGAGGAGCGAGAGGAGTGGTGAGAGAAGCGAGAGGAGCGAGAGGAGCGAGAGGAGCAGTGAGAGAAGCGAGAGGAGTGAGAGGAGCGATGAGAGGAGCGGTGAGCAGAGTGGGAGGAGTGGTGAGAGAAGCGAGAGGAGCGAGAGGAGCGGTGAGAGGAGTGAAAGGAGCGGTGAGAGGAGTGGTGAGAGGAGCGGTGAGAGGAGTGGTGAGAGGAGCGAGAGGAGCGGTGAGAGGAGCGGTGAGAGGAGTGGTGAGCGGAGCGGTGAGCGGAGCGGTGAGAGGAGTGAGAGGAGCGGTGAGAGGAGCGAGAGGAGCGGTGAGAGGAGCGAGAGGAGCGGTGAGCGGAGCGGTGAGAGGAGCGGTGAGAGGAGTGAGAGGAGCGGTGAGAGGAGTGGTGAGAGGAGTGGTGGGAGGAGCGGTGAGAGGAGCGAGAGGAGCGGTGAGAGGAGCGAGAGGAGCGGTGAGAGGAGCGAGAGGAGCGGTGAGCGGAGCGGTGAGCGGAGCGGTGAGAGGAGCGAGAGGAGCGGTGAGAGGAGCGAGAGGAGCGGTGAGAGGAGCGAGAGGAGCGGTGAGAGGAGCGGGAGGAGTGGTGAGAGGAGTGGTGAGAGGAGTGGGTGGAGCGGTGAGAGGAGCGAGAGGAGCGGTGAGAGGAGCGAGAGGAGCGGTGAGAGGAGCGGTGAGCGGAGCGGTGAGCGGAGCGGTGAGAGGAGCGAGAGTTGCGGTGAGAGGAGCGAGAGGAGCGGTGAGAGGAGCGAGAGGAGCGGTGAGAGGAGCGAGAGGAGTGGTGAGATGAGTGAGAGGAGTGTTGAGCGGAGATGTGAGAGGAGCGAGAAGAGTGGTGAGAGGAGTGAGAGTAGCGGTGAGTGGAGTGGCGAGCGGAGTGAGAGGAGCGGTGAGGGGAGCGGTGAGATGAGCGAGAGAAGCGAGAGGATTGGTGAGAGGAGTGAGAGGAGCGGTGAGTGGAGTGGCGAGAGGAGTGGGTGGAGTGGTGAGAGGAGCGAGAGGAGCGGTGAGCGGAGCGGTGAGAGGAGCGGTGAGTGGAGCGGTGAGAGGTGTGGGAGGAGTGGTGAGAGGAGTGGTGAGAGGAGTGGGTGGAGTGGTGAGAGGAGCGGTGAGAGGATCATTGAGAGGAGCGAGAGGAGCGAAAGGAGTGGTGAGAGGAGTGAGAGGAGTGGTGAGATGAGTGAGAGGAGTGGTGAGAGGAGATGTGAGAGGAGCGAGAGGAGTGTTGAGCGGAGATGTGAGAGGAGCGAGAAGAGTGGTGAGAGGAGTGAGAGTAGCGGTGAGTGGAGCGGTGAGCGGAGTGGTGAGAGGAGTGGTGAGAGGAGTGAGAGGAGCAGTGAGAGGAGTGATGAGAGGAGTGGGAGGAGTGGTGAGAGGAGCGGTGAGAGGATCATTGAGAGGAGCGAGAGGAGCGAAAGGAGTGGTGAGAGGAGTGAGAGGAGTGGTGAGATGAGTGAGAGGAGTGGTGAGAGGAGATGTGAGAGGAGCGAGAGGAGTGTTGAGCGGAGATGTGAGAGGAGCGAGAAGAGTGGTGAGAGGAGTGAGAGTAGCGGTGAGTGGAGCGGTGAGCGGAGTGGTGAGAGGAGTGGTGAGAGGAGTGAGAGGAGCGGGAGGAGTGGTGAGAGGAGTCAGAGGAGCGGTGAGAGGAGTGGTGAGAGGAGCGGTGAGAGGAGCGATAGGAGCGAGAGAAGAGAGAGGAATGAGAGGAGTGGTGAGAGGAGCGGTGAGAGGAGTGAGAGGAGTGGTGAGAGGAGCGAGTGGAGCGGTGAGAGGAGTGAGAGGAGCGGTGAGAGGAGCGAGAGGAGCGGTGAGAGGAGCGGTGAGAGGAGCGGTGAGAGGAGCGAGAGGAGCGAGAGGAGCAGTGAGAGGAGTGAGAGGGGCGGTGAGAGGAGTGGTGAGAGGAGTGGGTGGAGTGGTGAGTGGAGCGGTGAGAGGAGTGGTGAGAGGAGCGAGCGGAGCGGTGAGAGGAGTGGTGAGAGGAGCGAGCGGAG
Source organism: Somniosus microcephalus (assembly GCF_052327205.1). Taxonomy (NCBI): domain Eukaryota; kingdom Metazoa; phylum Chordata; class Chondrichthyes; order Squaliformes; family Somniosidae; genus Somniosus; species Somniosus microcephalus. The sequence goes on along the minus strand of NC_140988.1, from coordinate 114,826,909 downwards.
CGGTGAGAGGAGTGAGAGGAGCGTTGAGAGGAGTGGTGAGAGGAGTGGTGAGAGGAGCGAGAGGAGTGGTGAGAGAAGCGAGAGGAGCGAGAGGAGCGGTGAGAGGAGTGAGAGGAGCGGGAGGAGCGGTGAGAGAAGCGAGAGGAGCGGTGAGAGGAGCGGTGAGAGGAGCGGGAGGAGCAGTGAGAGAAGTGAGAGGAGCAGTGAGAGGAGCGGTGAGAGGAGCGGTGAGAGGAGCGGTGAGCGGAACGGTGAGAGGAGCGGTGTGAGGAGCGGTTAGAGGAGCGGTGAGCGGAGCGGTGAGAGGAGCGAGAGGAGCGGTGAGAGGAGCGGTGAGAGGAGCGAGAGGAGCGGTGAGAGGAGCGAGAGGAGCGGTGAGAGGAGCGAGAGGAGCGGTGAGAGGAGCGGTGAGAGGAGCGAGAGGAGCGGTGAGAGGAGCGAGAGGAGCGGTGAGAGGAGCGAGAGGAGCGGTGAGAGGGGCGGTGAGAGGAGCGGTGAGAGGAGCGAGAGGAGCGGTGAGAGGAGCGAGAGGAGCGGTGAGAGGAGCAGCGAGAGGAGCGGCGAGCGGAGCGGTGAGAGGAGCGGTGAGAGGAGCGAGAGGAGCGGTGAGAGGAGCGAGAGGAGCGGTGAGAGGAGCGAGAGGAGCGGTGAGAGGAGCGAGAGAAGCGGTGAGAGGAGCGAGAGGAGCAGTGAGAGGAGCGAGAGGAGCGGTGAGAGGAGCGAGAGGAGTGGTGAGAGGAGTGGTGAGAGGAGCGAGAGGCGCGGTGAGAGGAGCAGTGAGAGGAGTGGTGAGAGGAGCGAGTGGAGCGGTGAGAGGAGCGACAGGAGCGGCGAGAGGAGCGGTGAGAGGAGTGGGGAGAGGAGCGAGAGGCGCGGTGAGAGGAGTGAGAGGAGCGAGAGGAGTGGTGAGAGAAGCAAGAGGAGCGAGAGGAGTGGTGAGAGAAGCGAGAGGAGCGAGAAGAGTGGTGAGAGAAGCGAGAGGAGCGAGAGGAGTGGTGAGAGAAGCGAGAGGAGCGAGAGGAGTGGGGAGAGAAGCGAGAGGAGTGGTGAGAGAAGCGAGAGGAGCGAGAGGAGCGGTGAGAGGAGCGGTGAGAGGAGTGAGAGTAGCGTTGAGAGGAGCGGTGAGAGGAGCAGCGAGAGGAGTGGTGAGAGAAGCGAGAGGAGCGAGAGGAGCGAGAGGAGCAGTGAGAGAAGCGAGAGGAGTGAGAGGAGCGATGAGAGGAGCGGTGAGCAGAGTGGGAGGAGTGGTGAGAGAAGCGAGAGGAGCGAGAGGAGCGGTGAGAGGAGTGAAAGGAGCGGTGAGAGGAGTGGTGAGAGGAGCGGTGAGAGGAGAGGTGAGAGGAGCGAGAGGAGCGGTGAGAGGAGCGGTGAGAGGAGTGGTGAGCGGAGCGGTGAGCGGAGCGGTGAGAGGAGTGAGAGGAGCGGTGAGAGGAGCGAGAGGAGCGGTGAGAGGAGCGAGAGGAGCGGTGAGCGGAGCGGTGAGAGGAGCGGTGAGAGGAGTGAGAGGAGCGGTGAGAGGAGTGGTGAGAGGAGTGGTGGGAGGAGCGGTGAGAGGAGCGAGAGGAGCGGTGAGAGGAGCGAGAGGAGCGGTGAGAGGAGCGAGAGGAGCGGTGAGTGGAGCGGTGAGCGGAGCGGTGAGAGGAGCGAGAGGAGCGGTGAGAGGAGCGAGAGGAGCGGTGAGAGGAGCGAGAGGAGCGGTGAGAGGAGCGGGAGGAGCGGTGAGAGGAGCGAGAGGAGCGGTGAGAGGAGCGAGAGGAGCGGTAAGAGGAGCGGTGAGCGGAGCGGTGAGCGGAGCGGTGAGAGGAGCGAGAGTTGCGGTGAGAGGAGCGAGAGGAGCGGTGAGAGGAGCGAGAGGAGCGGTGAGAGGAGCGAGAGGAGTGGTGAGATGAGTGAGAGGAGTGTTGAGCGGAGATGTGAGAGGAGCGAGAAGAGTGGTGAGAGGAGTGAGAGTAGCGGTGAGTGGAGTGGCGAGCGGAGTGAGAGGAGCGGTGAGGGGAGCGGTGAGATGAGCGGTGAGCGGAACGGTGAGAGGAGCGGTGTGAGGAGCGGTTAGAGGAGCGGTGAGAGGAGCGAGAGGAGCGGTGAGAGGAGCGGTGAGAGGAGCGAGAGGAGCGGTGAGAGGAGCGAGAGGAGCGGTGAGAGGAGCGAGAGGAGCGGTGAGAGGAGCGGTGAGAGGAGCGGTGAGAGGAGCGGTGAGAGGAGCGAGAGGAGCGGTGAGAGGAGCGAGAGGAGCGGTGAGAGGAGCGAGAGGAGCGGTGAGAGGAGCGAGAGGAGCGGTGAGAGGGGCGGTGAGAGGAGCGGTGAGAGGAGCGAGAGGAGCGGTGAGAGGAGCGAGAGGAGCGGTGAGAGGAGCAGCGAGAGGAGCGGCGAGCGGAGCGGTGAGAGGAGCGGTGAGAGGAGCGAGAGGAGCGGTGAGAGGAGCGAGAGGAGCGGTGAGAGGAGCGAGAGGAGCGGTGAGAGGAGCGAGAGGAGCGGTGAGAGGAGCGAGAGGAGCAGTGAGAGGAGCGAGAGGAGCGGTGAGAGGAGCGAGAGGAGCGGTGAGAGGAGCGAGAGAAGCGGTGAGAGGAGCGAGAGGAGTGGTGAGATGAGTGAGAGGAGTGTTGAGCGGAGATGTGAGAGGAGCGAGAAGAGTGGTGAGAGGAGTGAGAGTAGCGGTGAGTGGAGTGGCGAGCGGAGTGAGAGGAGCGGTGAGGGGAGCGGTGAGATGAGCGAGAGAATCGAGAGGATTGGTGAGAGGAGTGAGAGGAGCGGTGAGTGGAGTGGCGAGCGGAGCGGTGAGAGGAGCGAGAGGAGCGACAGGAGCGGTGAGAGGAGTGAGAGGGGCGGTGAGAGGAGTGGGTGGAGTGGTGAGTGGAGCGGTGAGAGGAGCGAGAGGAGTGGTGAGAGGAGTGGTGAGAGGAGCGAGAGGCGCGGTGAGAGGAGCAGTGAGAGGAGTGGTGAGAGGAGCGAGTGGAGCGGTGAGAGGAGCGACAGGAGCGGCGAGAGGAGCGGTGAGAGGAGTGGGGAGAGGAGCGAGAGGCGCGGTGAGAGGAGTGAGAGGAGCGAGAGGAGTGGTGAGAGAAGCAAGAGGAGCGAGAGGAGTGGTGAGAGAAGCGAGAGGAGCGAGAAGAGTGGTGAGAGAAGCGAGAGGAGCGAGAGGAGTGGTGAGAGAAGCGAGAGGAGCGAGAGGAGTGGTGAGAGAAGCGAGAGGAGTGGTGAGAGAAGCGAGAGGAGCGAGAGGAGCGAGAGGAGCAGTGAGAGAAGCGAGAGGAGTGAGAGGAGCGATGAGAGGAGCGGTGAGCAGAGTGGGAGGAGTGATGAGAGAAGCGAGAGGAGCGAGAGGAGCGGTGAGAGGAGTGAAAGGAGCGGTGAGAGGAGTGGTGAGAGGAGCGGTGAGAGGAGTGGTGAGAGGAGCGAGAGGAGCGGTGAGAGGAGCGGTGAGAGGAGTGGTGAGCGGAGCGGTGAGCGGAGCGGTGAGAGGAGTGAGAGGAGCGGTGAGAGGAGCGAGAGGAGCGGTGAGAGGAGCGAGAGGAGCGGTGAGCGGAGCGGTGAGAGGAGCGGTGAGAGGAGTGAGAGGAGCGGTGAGAGGAGTGGTGAGAGGAGTGGTGGGAGGAGCGGTGAGAGGAGCGAGCGGAGCGGTGAGAGGAGCGAGAGGAGCGGTGAGAGGAGCGAGAGGAGCGGTGAGAGGAGCGGTGAGCGGAGCGGTGAGCGGAGCGGTGAGAGGAGCGAGAGGAGCGGTGAGAGGAGCGAGAGGAGCGGTGAGAGGAGCGAGAGGAGCGGTGAGAGGAGCGGGAGGAGCGGTGAGAGGAGCGAGAGGAGCGGTGAGGGGAGCGAGAGGAGCGGTGAGCGGAGCGGTGAGAGGAGCGAGAGTTGCGGTGAGAGGAGCGAGAGGAGCGGTGAGAGGAGCGAGAGGAGCGGTGAGAGGAGCGAGAGGAGTGGTGAGATGAGTGAGAGGAGTGTTGAGCGGAGATGTGAGAGGAGCGAGAAGAGTGGTGAGAGGAGTGAGAGTAGCGGTGATTGGAGTGGCGAGCGGAGTGAGAGGAGCGGTGAGGGGAGCGGTGAGATGAGCGAGAGAAGCGAGAGGATTGGTGAGAGGAGTGAGAGGAGCGGTGAGCGGAGCGGTGAGAGGAGCGGTGAGTGGAGCGGTGAGAGGTGTGGGAGGAGTGGTGAGAGGAGTGGTGAGAGGAGTGGGTGGAGTGGTGAGAGGGGCAGTGAGAGGAGTGGTGAGAGGAGTGGGAGGAGTGGTGAGAGGAGCGGTGAGAGGATCATTGAGAGGAGCGAGAGGAGCGAAAGGAGTGGTGAGAGGAGTGAGAGGAGTGGTGAGGTGAGTGAGAGGAGTGGTGAGAGGAGATGTGAGAGGAGCGAGAGGAGTGTTGAGCGGAGATGTGAGAGGAGCGAGAAGAGTGGTGAGAGGAGTGAGAGTAGCGGTGAGTGGAGCGGTGAGCGGAGTGGTGAGAGGAGTGGTGAGAGGAGTGAGAGGAGCGAGAGGAGCAGTGAGAGGAGCGGTGAGAGGAGCGGCGAGAGGAGCGGGAGGAGTGGTGAGAGGAGTCAGAGGAGCGGTGAGAGGAGTGGTGAGAGGAGCGGTGAGAGGAGCGATAGGAGCGAGAGAAGAGAGAGGAATGAGAGGAGTGGTGAGAGGAGCGGTGAGAGGAGTGAGAGGAGTGGTGAGAGGAGCGAGTGGAGCGGTGAGAGGAGTGAGAGGAGCGGTGAGAGGAGCGAGAGGAGCGGTGAGAGGAGCGGTGAGAGGAGCGGTGAGAGGAGCGAGAGGAGCGAGAGGAGCGGTGAGAGGAGTGAGAGGGGCGGTGAGAGGAGTGGTGAGAGGAGTGGGTGGAGTGGTGAGTGGAGCGGTGAGAGGAGTGGTGAGAGGAGCGAGCGGAGCGGTGAGAGGAGTGGTGAGAGGAGCGAGCGGAGCGGTGAGAGGAGTGAGAGGAGCGTTGAGAGGAGTGGTGAGAGGAGTGGTGAGAGGAGCGAGAGGAGTGGTGAGAGAAGCGAGAGGAGCGAGAGGAGCGGTGAGAGGAGTGAGAGGAGTGGGAGGAGCGGTGAGAGAAGCGAGAGGAGCGGTGAGAGGAGCGGTGAGAGGAGCGGGAGGAGCAGTGAGAGAAGTGAGAGGAGCAGTGAGAGGAGCGGTGAGAGGAGCGGTGAGAGGAGCGGTGAGCGGAACGGTGAGAGGAGCGGTGTGAGGAGCGGTTAGAGGAGCGGTGAGCGGAGCGGTGAGAGGAGCGAGAGGAGCGGTGAGAGGAGCGGTGAGAGGAGCGAGAGGAGCGGTGAGAGGAGTGAGAGGAGCGGTGAGAGGAGCGGTGAGAGGAGCGGTGAGAGGAGCGGTGAGAGGAGCGACAGGAGCGGTGAGAGGAGCGAGAGGAGCGGTGAGAGGAGTGAGAGGAGCGGTGAGAGGAGCGAGAGGAGCGGTGAGAGGAGCGAGAGGAGCGGTGAGAGGGGCGGTGAGAGGAGCGGTGAGAGGAGCGAGAGGAGCGGTGAGAGGAGCAGCGAGAGGAGCGGCGAGCGGAGCGGTGAGAGGAGCGGTGAGAGGAGCGAGAGGAGCGGTGAGAGGAGCGAGAGGAGCGGTGAGAGGGGCGGTGAGAGGAGCGGTGAGAGGAGCGAGAGGAGCGGTGAGCGGAGCGAGAGGAGCGGTGAGAGGAGCGAGAGGAGCGAGAGGAGCGAGAGGAGCAGTGAGAGAAGCGAGAGGAGTGAGAGGAGCGATGAGAGGAGCGGTGAGCAGAGTGGGAGGAGTGGTGAGAGAAGCGAGAGGAGCGAGAGGAGCGGTGAGAGGAGTGAAAGGAGCGGTGAGAGGAGTGGTGAGAGGAGCGGTGAGAGGAGTGGTGAGAGGAGCGAGAGGAGCGGTGAGAGGAGCGGTGAGAGGAGTGGTGAGCGGAGCGGTGAGCGGAGCGGTGAGAGGAGTGAGAGGAGCGGTGAGAGGAGCGAGAGGAGCGGTGAGAGGAGCGAGAGGAGCGGTGAGCGGAGCGGTGAGAGGAGCGGTGAGAGGAGTGAGAGGAGCGGTGAGAGGAGTGGTGAGAGGAGTGGTGGGAGGAGCGGTGAGAGGAGCGAGAGGAGCGGTGAGAGGAGCGAGAGGAGCGGTGAGAGGAGCGAGAGGAGCGGTGAGCGGAGCGGTGAGCGGAGCGGTGAGAGGAGCGAGAGGAGCGGTGAGAGGAGCGAGAGGAGCGGTGAGAGGAGCGAGAGGAGCGGTGAGAGGAGCGGGAGGAGTGGTGAGAGGAGTGGTGAGAGGAGTGGGTGGAGCGGTGAGAGGAGCGAGAGGAGCGGTGAGAGGAGCGAGAGGAGCGGTGAGAGGAGCGGTGAGCGGAGCGGTGAGCGGAGCGGTGAGAGGAGCGAGAGTTGCGGTGAGAGGAGCGAGAGGAGCGGTGAGAGGAGCGAGAGGAGTGGTGAGAGGAGCGAGAGGAGTGGTGAGATGAGTGAGAGGAGTGTTGAGCGGAGATGTGAGAGGAGCGAGAAGAGTGGTGAGAGGAGTGAGAGTAGCGGTGAGTGGAGTGGCGAGCGGAGTGAGAGGAGCGGTGAGGGGAGCGGTGAGATGAGCGAGAGAAGCGAGAGGATTGGTGAGAGGAGTGAGAGGAGCGGTGAGTGGAGTGGCGAGAGGAGTGGGTGGAGTGGTGAGAGGAGCGAGAGGAGCGGTGAGCGGAGCGGTGAGAGGAGCGGTGAGTGGAGCGGTGAGAGGTGTGGGAGGAGTGGTGAGAGGAGTGGTGAGAGGAGTGGGTGGAGTGGTGAGAGGGGCAGTGAGAGGAGTGATGAGAGGAGTGGGAGGAGTGGTGAGAGGAGCGGTGAGAGGATCATTGAGAGGAGCGAGAGGAGCGAAAGGAGTGGTGAGAGGAGTGAGAGGAGTGGTGAGATGAGTGAGAGGAGTGGTGAGAGGAGATGTGAGAGGAGCGAGAGGAGTGTTGAGCGGAGATGTGAGAGGAGCGAGAAGAGTGGTGAGAGGAGTGAGAGTAGCGGTGAGTGGAGCGGTGAGCGGAGTGGTGAGAGGAGTGGTGAGAGGAGTGAGAGGAGCGAGAGGAGCAGTGAGAGGAGCGGTGAGAGGAGCGGCGAGAGGAGCGGGAGGAGTGGTGAGAGGAGTCAGAGGAGCGGTGAGAGGAGTGGTGAGAGGAGCGGTGAGAGGAGCGATAGGAGCGAGAGAAGAGAGAGGAATGAGAGGAGTGGTGAGAGGAGCGGTGAGAGGAGTGAGAGGAGTGGTGAGAGGAGCGAGTGGAGCGGTGCGAGGAGTGAGAGGAGCGGTGAGAGGAGCGAGAGGAGCGGTGAGAGGAGCGGTGAGAGGAGCGGTGAGAGGAGCGAGAGGAGCGAGAGGAGCGGTGAGAGGAGTGAGAGGGGCGGTGAGAGGAGTGGTGAGAGGAGTGGGTGGAGTGGTGAGTGGAGCGGTGAGAGGAGTGGTGAGAGGAGCGAGCGGAGCGGTGAGAGGAGTGGTGAGAGGAGCGAGCGGAGCGGTGAGAGGAGTGAGAGGAGCGTTGAGAGGAGTGGTGAGAGGAGTGGTGAGAGGAGCGAGAGGAGTGGTGAGAGAAGCGAGAGGAGCGAGAGGAGCGGTGAGAGGAGTGAGAGGAGCGGGAGGAGCGGTGAGAGAAGCGAGAGGAGCGGTGAGAGGAGCGGTGAGAGGAGCGGGAGGAGCAGTGAGAGAAGTGAGAGGAGCAGTGAGAGGAGCGGTGAGAGGAGCGGTGAGAGGAGCGGTGAGCGGAACGGTGAGAGGAGCGGTGTGAGGAGCGGTTAGAGGAGCGGTGAGCGGAGCGGTGAGAGGAGCGAGAGGAGCGGTGAGAGGAGCGGTGAGAGGAGCGAGAGGAGCGGTGAGAGGAGCGAGAGGAGCGGTGAGAGGAGCGAGAGGAGCGGTGAGAGGAGCGGTGAGAGGAGCGGTGAGAGGAGCGAGAGGAGCGGTGAGAGGAGCGAGAGGAGCGGTGAGAGGAGCGAGAGGAGCGGTGAGAGGGGCGGTGAGAGGAGCGGTGAGAGGAGCGAGAGAAGCGGTGAGAGGAGCGAGAGGAGCGGTGAGAGGAGCAGCGAGAGGAGCGGCGAGCGGAGCGGTGAGAGGAGCGGTGAGAGGAGCGAGAGGAGCGGTGAGAGGAGCGAGAGGAGCGGTGAGAGGAGCGAGAGGAGCGGTGAGAGGAGCGAGAGAAGCGGTGAGAGGAGCGAGAGGAGCGGTGAGAGGAGCGAGAGGAGCGGTGAGAGGAGCGAGAGGAGTGGTGAGAGGAGTGGTGAGAGGAGCGAGAGGCGCGGTGAGAGGAGCAGTGAGAGGAGTGGTGAGAGGAGCGAGTGGAGCGGTGAGAGGAGCGACAGGAGCGGCGAGAGGAGCGGTGAGAGGAGTGGGGAGAGGAGCGAGAGGCGCGGTGAGAGGAGTGAGAGGAGCGAGAGGAGTGGTGAGAGAAGCAAGAGGAGCGAGAGGAGTGGTGAGAGAAGCGAGAGGAGCGAGAAGAGTGGTGAGAGAAGCGAGAGGAGCGAGAGGAGTGGTGAGAGAAGCGAGAGGAGCGAGAGGAGTGGGGAGAGAAGCGAGAGGAGTGGTGAGAGAAGCGAGAGGAGCGAGAGGAGCGGTGAGAGGAGCGGTGAGAGGAGTGAGAGGAGCGTTGAGAGGAGCGGTGAGAGGAGCAGTGAGAGGAGCGAGAGGAGTGGTGAGAGAAGCGAGAGGAGCGAGAGGAGCGAGAGGAGCAGTGAGAGAAGCGAGAGGAGTGAGAGGAGCGATGAGAGGAGCGGTGAGCAGAGTGGGAGGAGTGGTGAGAGAAGCGAGAGGAGCGAGAGGAGCGGTGAGAGGAGTGAAAGGAGCGGTGAGAGGAGTGGTGAGAGGAGCGGTGAGAGGAGAGGTGAGAGGAGCGAGAGGAGCGGTGAGAGGAGCGGTGAGAGGAGTGGTGAGCGGAGCGGTGAGCGGAGCGGTGAGAGGAGTGAGAGGAGCGGTGAGAGGAGCGAGAGGAGCGGTGAGAGGAGCGAGAGGAGCGGTGAGCGGAGCGGTGAGAGGAGCGGTGAGAGGAGTGAGAGGAGCGGTGAGAGGAGTGGTGAGAGGAGTGGTGGGAGGAGCGGTGAGAGGAGCGAGAGGAGCGGTGAGAGGAGCGAGAGGAGCGGTGAGAGGAGCGAGAGGAGCGGTGAGTGGAGCGGTGAGCGGAGCGGTGAGAGGAGCGAGAGGAGCGGTGAGAGGAGCGAGAGGAGCGGTGAGAGGAGCGAGAGGAGCGGTGAGAGGAGCGGGAGGAGCGGTGAGAGGAGCGAGAGGAGCGGTGAGAGGAGCGAGAGGAGCGGTGAGAGGAGCGGTGAGCGGAGCGGTGAGCGGAGCGGTGAGAGGAGCGAGAGTTGCGGTGAGAGGAGCGAGAGGAGCGGTGAGAGGAGCGAGAGGAGCGGTGAGAGGAGCGAGAGGAGTGGTGAGATGAGTGAGAGGAGTGTTGAGCGGAGATGTGAGAGGAGCGAGAAGAGTGGTGAGAGGAGTGAGAGTAGCGGTGAGTGGAGTGGCGAGCGGAGTGAGAGGAGCGGTGAGGGGAGCGGTGAGATGAGCGGTGAGCGGAACGGTGAGAGGAGCGGTGTGAGGAGCGGTTAGAGGAGCGGTGAGAGGAGCGAGAGGAGCGGTGAGAGGAGCGGTGAGAGGAGCGAGAGGAGCGGTGAGAGGAGCGAGAGGAGCGGTGAGAGGAGCGAGAGGAGCGGTGAGAGGAGCGGTGAGAGGAGCGGTGAGAGGAGCGGTGAGAGGAGCGAGAGGAGCGGTGAGAGGAGCGAGAGGAGCGGTGAGAGGAGCGAGCGGAGCGGTGAGAGGAGCGAGAGGAGCGGTGAGAGGGGCGGTGAGAGGAGCGGTGAGAGGAGCGAGAGGAGCGGTGAGAGGAGCGAGAGGAGCGGTGAGAGGAGCAGCGAGAGGAGCGGCGAGCGGAGCGGTGAGAGGAGCGGTGAGAGGAGCGAGAGGAGCGGTGAGAGGAGCGAGAGGAGCGGTGAGAGGAGCGACAGGAGCGGTGAGAGGAGCGAGAGAAGCGGTGAGAGGAGCGAGAGGAGCAGTGAGAGGAGCGAGAGGAGCGGTGAGAGGAGCGAGAGGAGCGGTGAGAGGAGCGAGAGAAGCGGTGAGAGGAGCGAGAGGAGTGGTGAGATGAGTGAGAGGAGTGTTGAGCGGAGATGTGAGAGGAGCGAGAAGAGTGGTGAGAGGAGTGAGAGTAGCGGTGAGTGGAGTGGCGAGCGGAGTGAGAGGAGCGGTGAGGGGAGCGGTGAGATGAGCGAGAGAATCGAGAGGATTGGTGAGAGGACTGAGAGGAGCGGTGAGTGGAGTGGCGAGCGGAGCGGTGAGAGGAGCGAGAGGAGCGACAGGAGCGGTGAGAGGAGTGAGAGGGGCGGTGAGAGGAGTGGGTGGAGTGGTGAGTGGAGCGGTGAGAGGAGCGAGAGGAGTGGTGAGAGGAGTGGTGAGAGGAGCGAGAGGCGCGGTGAGAGGAGCAGTGAGAGGAGTGGTGAGAGGAGCGAGTGGAGCGGTGAGAGGAGCGACAGGAGCGGCGAGAGGAGCGGTGAGAGGAGTGGGGAGAGGAGCGAGAGGCGCGGTGAGAGGAGTGAGAGGAGCGAGAGGAGTGGTGAGAGAAGCAAGAGGAGCGAGAGGAGTGGTGAGAGAAGCGAGAGGAGCGAGAAGAGTGGTGAGAGAAGCGAGAGGAGCGAGAGGAGTGGTGAGAGAAGCGAGAGGAGCGAGAGGAGTGGTGAGAGAAGCGAGAGGAGTGGTGAGAGAAGCGAGAGGAGCGAGAGGAGCGAGAGGAGCAGTGAGAGAAGCGAGAGGAGTGAGAGGAGCGATGAGAGGAGCGGTGAGCAGAGTGGGAGGAGTGGTGAGAGAAGCGAAAGGAGCGAGAGGAGCGGTGAGAGGAGTGAAAGGAGCGGTGAGAGGAGTGGTGAGAGGAGCGGTGAGAGGAGTGGTGAGAGGAGCGAGAGGAGCGGTGAGCGGAGCGGTGAGAGGAGTGGTGAGCGGAGCGGTGAGCGGAGCGGTGAGAGGAGTGAGAGGAGCGGTGAGAGGAGCGAGAGGAGCGGTGAGAGGAGCGAGAGGAGCGGTGAGCGGAGCGGTGAGAGGAGCGGTGAGAGGAGTGAGAGGAGCGGTGAGAGGAGTGGTGAGAGGAGTGGTGGGAGGAGCGGTGAGAGGAGCGAGCGGAGCGGTGAGAGGAGCGAGAGGAGCGGTGAGAGGAGCGAGAGGAGCGGTGAGAGGAGCGGTGAGCGGAGCGGTGAGCGGAGCGGTGAGAGGAGCGAGAGGAGCGGTGAGAGGAGCGAGAGGAGCGGTGAGAGGAGCGAGAGGAGCGGTGAGAGGAGCGGGAGGAGCGGTGAGAGGAGCGAGAGGAGCGGTGAGGGGAGCGAGAGGAGCGGTGAGCGGAGCGGTGAGAGGAGCGAGAGTTGCGGTGAGAGGAGCGAGAGGAGCGGTGAGAGGAGCGAGAGGAGCGGTGAGAGGAGCGAGAGGAGTGGTGAGATGAGTGAGAGGAGTGTTGAGCGGAGATGTGAGAGGAGCGAGAAGAGTGGTGAGAGGAGTGAGAGTAGCGGTGAGTGGAGTGGCGAGCGGAGTGAGAGGAGCGGTGAGGGGAGCGGTGAGATGAGCGAGAGAAGCGAGAGGATTGGTGAGAGGAGTGAGAGGAGCGGTGAGTGGAGTGGCGAGAGGAGTGGGTGGAGTGGTGAGAGGAGGGAGAGGAGCGGTGAGCGGAGCGGTGAGAGGAGCGGTGAGTGGAGCGGTGAGAGGTGTGGGAGGAGTGGTGAGAGGAGTGGTGAGAGGAGTGGGTGGAGTGGTGAGAGGGGCAGTGAGAGGAGTGGTGAGAGGAGTGGGAGGAGTGGTGAGAGGAGCGGTGAGAGGATCATTGAGAGGAGCGAGAGGAGCGAAAGGAGTGGTGAGAGGAGTGAGAGGAGTGGTGAGGTGAGTGAGAGGAGTGGTGAGAGGAGATGTGAGAGGAGCGAGAGGAGTGTTGAGCGGAGATGTGAGAGGAGCGAGAAGAGTGGTGAGAGGAGTGAGAGTAGCGGTGAGTGGAGCGGTGAGCGGAGTGGTGAGAGGAGTGAGAGGAGCGAGAGGAGCAGTGAGAGGAGCGGTGAGAGGAGCGGCGAGAGGAGCGGGAGGAGTGGTGAGAGGAGTCAGAGGAACGGTGAGAGGAGTGGTGAGAGGAGCGGTGAGAGGAGCGATAGGAGCGAGAGAAGAGAGAGGAATGAGAGGAGTGGTGAGAGGAGCGGTGAGAGGAGTGAGAGGAGTGGTGAGAGGAGCGAGTGGAGCGGTGAGAGGAGTGAGAGGAGCGGTGAGAGGAGCGAGAGGAGCGGTGAGAGGAGCGGTGAGAGGAGCGGTGAGAGGAGCGAGAGGAGCGAGAGGAGCGGTGAGAGGAGTGAGAGGGGCGGTGAGAGGAGTGGTGAGAGGAGTGGGTGGAGTGGTGAGTGGAGCGGTGAGAGGAGTGGTGAGAGGAGCGAGCGGAGCGGTGAGAGGAGTGGTGAGAGGAGCGAGCGGAGCGGTGAGAGGAGTGAGAGGAGCGTTGAGAGGAGTGGTGAGAGGAGTGGTGAGAGGAGCGAGAGGAGTGGTGAGAGAAGCGAGAGGAGCGAGAGGAGCGGTGAGAGGAGTGAGAGGAGCGGGAGGAGCGGTGAGAGAAGCGAGAGGAGCGGTGAGAGGAGCGGTGAGAGGAGCGGGAGGAGCAGTGAGAGAAGTGAGAGGAGCAGTGAGAGGAGCGGTGAGAGGAGCGGTGAGAGGAGCGGTGAGCGGAACGGTGAGAGGAGCGGTGTGAGGAGCGGTTAGAGGAGCGGTGAGCGGAGCGGTCAGAGGAGCGAGAGGAGCGGTGAGAGGAGCGGTGAGAGGAGCGAGAGGAGCGGTGAGAGGAGTGAGAGGAGCGGTGAGAGGAGCGGTGAGAGGAGCGGTGAGAGGAGCGGTGAGAGGAGCGAGAGGAGCGGTGAGAGGAGCGAGAGGAGCGGTGAGAGGAGCGAGAGGAGCGGTGAGAGGAGCGAGAGGAGCGGTGAGAGGAGCGAGAGGAGCGGTGAGAGGGGCGGTGAGAGGAGCGGTGAGAGGAGCGAGAGGAGCGGTGAGAGGAGCAGCGAGAGGAGCGGCGAGCGGAGCGGTGAGAGGAGCGGTGAGAGGAGCGAGAGGAGCGGTGAGAGGAGCGAGAGGAGCGGTGAGAGGGGCGGTGAGAGGAGCGGTGAGAGGAGCGAGAGGAGCGGTGAGCGGAGCGAGAGGAGCGGTGAGAGGAGCAGCGAGAGGAGCGGCGAGCGGAGCGGTGAGAGGAGCGGTGAGAGGAGCGAGAGGAGCGGTGAGAGGAGCGAGAGGAGCGGTGAGAGGAGCGAGAGGAGCGGTGAGAGGAGCGGTGAGAGGAGCGGTGAGAGGAGCGGTGAGAGGAGCGAGAGGAGCGGTGAGAGGAGCGAGAGGAGCGGTGAGAGGAGCGAGAGGAGCGGTGAGAGGAGCGAGAGGAGCGGTGAGAGGGGCGGTGAGAGGAGCGGTGAGAGGAGCAAGAGGAGCGGTGAGAGGAGCGAGAGGAGCGGTGAGAGGAGCAGCGAGAGGAGCGGCGAGCGGAGCGGTGAGAGGAGCGGTGAGAGGAGCGAGAGGAGCGGTGAGAGGAGCGAGAGGAGCGGTGAGAGGAGCGAGAGGAGCGGTGAGAGGAGCGAGAGAAGCGGTGAGAGGAGCGAGAGGAGCAGTGAGAGGAGCGAGAGGAGCGGTGAGAGGAGCGAGAGGAGCGGTGAGAGGAGCGAGAGAAGCGGTGAGAGGAGCGAGAGGAGTGGTGAGATGAGTGAGAGGAGTGTTGAGCGGAGATGTGAGAGGAGCGAGAAGAGTGGTGAGAGGAGTGAGAGTAGCGGTGAGTGGAGTGGCGAGCGGAGTGAGAGGAGCGGTGAGGGGAGCGGTGAGATGAGCGAGAGAATCGAGAGGATTGGTGAGAGGAGTGAGAGGAGCGGTGAGTGGAGTGGCGAGCGGAGCGGTGAGAGGAGCGAGAGGAGCGACAGGAGCGGTGAGAGGAGTGAGAGGGGCGGTGAGAGGAGTGGGTGGAGTGGTGAGTGGAGCGGTGAGAGGAGCGAGAGGAGTGGTGAGAGGAGTGGTGAGAGGAGCGAGAGGCGCGGTGAGAGGAGCAGTGAGAGGAGTGGTGAGAGGAGCGAGTGGAGCGGTGAGAGGAGCGACAGGAGCGGCGAGAGGAGCGGTGAGAGGAGTGGGGAGAGGAGCGAGAGGCGCGGTGAGAGGAGTGAGAGGAGCGAGAGGAGTGGTGAGAGAAGCAAGAGGAGCGAGAGGAGTGGTGAGAGAAGCGAGAGGAGCGAGAAGAGTGGTGAGAGAAGCGAGAGGAGCGAGAGGAGTGGTGAGAGAAGCGAGAGGAGCGAGAGGAGTGGTGAGAGAAGCGAGAGGAGTGGTGAGAGAAGCGAGAGGAGCGAGAGGAGCAGTGAGAGAAGCGAGAGGAGTGAGAGGAGCGATGAGAGGAGCGGTGAGCAGAGTGGGAGGAGTGGTGAGAGAAGCGAGAGGAGCGAGAGGAGCGGTGAGAGGAGTGAAAGGAGCGGTGAGAGGAGTGGTGAGAGGAGCGGTGAGAGGAGTGGTGAGAGGAGCGAGAGGAGCGGTGAGAGGAGCGGTGAGAGGAGTGGTGAGCGGAGCGGTGAGCGGAGCGGTGAGAGGAGTGAGAGGAGCGGTGAGAGGAGCGAGAGGAGCGGTGAGAGGAGCGAGAGGAGCGGTGAGCGGAGCGGTGAGAGGAGCGGTGAGAGGAGTGAGAGGAGCGGTGAGAGGAGTGGTGAGAGGAGTGGTGGGAGGAGCGGTGAGAGGAGCGAGCGGAGCGGTGAGAGGAGCGAGAGGAGCGGTGAGAGGAGCGAGAGGAGCGGTGAGAGGAGCGGTGAGCGGAGCGGTGAGCGGAGCGGTGAGAGGAGCGAGAGGAGCGGTGAGAGGAGCGAGAGGAGCGGTGAGAGGAGCGAGAGGAGTGGTGAGATGAGTGAGAGGAGTGTTGAGCGGAGATGTGAGAGGAGCGAGAAGAGTGGTGAGAGGAGTGAGAGTAGCGGTGAGTGGAGTGGCGAGCGGAGTGAGAGGAGCGGTGAGGGGAGCGGTGAGATGAGCGAGAGAAGCGAGAGGATTGGTGAGAGGAGTGAGAGGAGCGGTGAGTGGAGTGGCGAGAGGAGTGGGTGGAGTGGTGAGAGGAGGGAGAGGAGCGGTGAGCGGAGCGGTGAGAGGAGCGGTGAGTGGAGCGGTGAGAGGTGTGGGAGGAGTGGTGAGAGGAGTGGTGAGAGGAGTGGGTGGAGTGGTGAGAGGGGCAGTGAGAGGAGTGGTGAGAGGAGTGGGAGGAGTGGTGAGAGGAGCGGTGAGAGGATCATTGAGAGGAGCGAGAGGAGCGAAAGGAGTGGTGAGAGGAGTGAGAGGAGTGGTGAGGTGAGTGAGAGGAGTGGTGAGAGGAGATGTGAGAGGAGCGAGAGGAGTGTTGAGCGGAGATGTGAGAGGAGCGAGAAGAGTGGTGAGAGGAGTGAGAGTAGCGGTGAGTGGAGCGGTGAGCGGAGTGGTGAGAGGAGTGGTGAGAGGAGTGAGAGGAGCGAGAGGAGCAGTGAGAGGAGCGGTGAGAGGAGCGGCGAGAGGAGCGGGAGGAGTGGTGAGAGGAGTCAGAGGAGCGGTGAGAGGAGTGGTGAGAGGAGCGGTGAGAGGAGCGATAGGAGCGAGAGAAGAGAGAGGAATGAGAGGAGTGGTGAGAGGAGCGGTGAAAGGAGTGAGAGGAGTGGTGAGAGGAGCGAGTGGAGCGGTGAGAGGAGTGAGAGGAGCGGTGAGAGGAGCGAGAGGAGCGGTGAGAGGAGCGGTGAGAGGAGCGGTGAGAGGAGCGAGAGGAGCGAGAGGAGCGGTGAGAGGAGTGAGAGGGGCGGTGAGAGGAGTGGTGAGAGGAGTGGGTGGAGTGGTGAGTGGAGCGGTGAGAGGAGTGGTGAGAGGAGCGAGCGGAGCGGTGAGAGGAGTGGTGAGAGGAGCGAGCGGAGCGGTGAGAGGAGTGAGAGGAGCGTTGAGAGGAGTGGTGAGAGGAGTGGTGAGAGGAGCGAGAGGAGTGGTGAGAGAAGCGAGAGGAGCGAGAGGAGCGGTGAGAGGAGTGAGAGGAGCGGGAGGAGCGGTGAGAGAAGCGAGAGGAGCGGTGAGAGGAGCGGTGAGAGGAGCGGGAGGAGCAGTGAGAGAAGTGAGAGGAGCAGTGAGAGGAGCGGTGAGAGGAGCGGTGAGAGGAGCGGTGAGCGGAACGGTGAGAGGAGCGGTGTGAGGAGCGGTTAGAGGAGCGGTGAGCGGAGCGGTGAGAGGAGCGAGAGGAGCGGTGAGAGGAGCGGTGAGAGGAGCGAGAGGAGCGGTGAGAGGAGTGAGAGGAGCGGTGAGAGGAGCGGTGAGAGGAGCGGTGAGAGGAGCGGTGAGAGGAGCGAGAGGAGCGGTGAGAGGAGCGAGAGGAGCGGTGAGAGGAGCGAGAGGAGCGGTGAGAGGAGCGAGAGGAGCGGTGAGAGGAGCGAGAGGAGCGGTGAGAGGGGCGGTGAGAGGAGCGGTGAGAGGAGCGAGAGGAGCGGTGAGAGGAGCAGCGAGAGGAGCGGCGAGCGGAGCGGCGAGCGGAGCGGTGAGAGGAGCGAGAGGAGCGGTGAGAGGAGCGAGAGGAGCGGTGAGAGGGGCGGTGAGAGGAGCGGTGAGAGGAGCGAGAGGAGCGGTGAGCGGAGCGAGAGGAGCGGTGAGAGGAGCAGCGAGAGGAGCGGCGAGCGGAGCGGTGAGAGGAGCGGTGAGAGGAGCGAGAGGAGCGGTGAGAGGAGCGAGAGGAGCAGTGAGAGGAGCGAGAGGAGCGGTGAGAGGAGCGAGAGGAGCGGTGAGAGGAGCGAGAGAAGCGGTGAGAGGAGCGAGAGGAGCAGTGAGAGGAGCGAGAGGAGCGGTGAGAGGAGCGAGAGGAGCGGTGAGAGGAGCGAGAGAAGCGGTGAGAGGAGCGAGAGGAGTGGTGAGATGAGTGAGAGGAGTGTTGAGCGGAGATGTGAGAGGAGCGAGAAGAGTGGTGAGAGGAGTGAGAGTAGCGGTGAGTGGAGTGGCGAGCGGAGTGAGAGGAGCGGTGAGGGGAGCGGTGAGATGAGCGAGAGAAGCGAGAGGATTGGTGAGAGGAGTGAGAGGAGCGGTGAGTGGAGTGGCGAGCAGAGCGGTGAGAGGAGCGAGAGGAGCGACAGGAGCGGTGAGAGGAGTGAGAGGGGCGGTGAGAGGAGTGGTGAGAGGAGTGGGTGGAGTGGTGAGTGGAGCGGTGAGAGGAGCGAGAGGAGTGGTGAGAGGAGTGGTGAGAGGAGCGAGAGGCGCGGTGAGAGGAGCAGTGAGAGGAGTGGTGAGAGGAGCGAGTGGAGCGGTGAGAGGAGCGACAGGAGCGGCGAGAGGAGCGGTGAGAGGAGTGGGGAGAGGAGCGAGAGGCGCGGTGACAGGAGTGAGAGGAGCGAGAGGAGTGGTGAGAGAAGCAAGAGGAGCGAGAGGAGTGGTGAGAGAAGCGAGAGGAGCGAGAAGAGTGGTGAGAGAAGCGAGAGGAGTGGTGAGAGAAGCGAGAGGAGCGAGAGGAGTGGTGAGAGAAGCGAGAGGAGTGGTGAGAGAAGCGAGAGGAGCGAGAGGAGCGGTGAGAGGAGCGGTGAGAGGAGTGAGAGGTGCGTTGAGAGGAGCGGTGAGAGGAGCAGTGAGAGGAGCGAGAGGAGTGGTGAGAGAAGCGAGAGGAGCGAGAGGAGCGAGAGGAGCAGTGAGAGAAGCGAGAGAAGTGAGAGGAGCGATGAGAGGAGCGGTGAGCAGAGTGGGAGGAGTGGTGAGAGAAGCGAGAGGAGCGAGAGGAGCGGTGAGAGGAGTGAAAGGAGCGGTGAGAGGAGTGGTGAGAGGAGCGGTGAGAGGAGTGGTGAGAGGAGCGAGAGGAGCGGTGAGAGGAGCGGTGAGAGGAGTGGTGAGCGGAGCGGTGAGCGGAGCGGTGAGAGGAGTGAGAGGAGCGGTGAGAGGAGCGAGAGGAGCGGTGAGAGGAGCGAGAGGAGCGGTGAGCGGAGCGGTGAGAGGAGCGGTGAGAGGAGTGAGAGGAGCGGTGAGAGGAGTGGTGAGAGGAGTGGTGGGAGGAGCGGTGAGAGGAGCGAGAGGAGCGGTGAGAGGAGCGAGAGGAGCGGTGAGAGGAGCGAGAGGAGCGGTGAGAGGAGCGGTGAGCGGAGCGGTGAGCGGAGCGGTGAGAGGAGCGAGAGGAGCGGTGAGAGGAGCGAGAGGAGCGGTGAGAGGAGCGAGAGGAGCGGTGAGAGGAGCGGGAGGAGCGGTGAGAGGTGCGAGAGGAGCGGTGAGGGGAGCGAGAGGAGCGGTGAGAGGAGCGGTGAGCGGAGCGGTGAGCGGAGCGGTGAGAGGAGCGAGAGTTGCGGTGAGAGGAGCGAGAGGAGCGGTGAGAGGAGCGAGAGGAGCGGTGAGAGGAGCGAGAGGAGTGGGTGGAGTGGTGAGATGAGTGAGAGGAGTGTTGAGCGGAGATGTGAGAGGAGCGAGAAGAGTGGTGAGAGGAGTGAGAGTAGCGGTGAGTGGAGTGGCGAGCGGAGTGAGAGGAGCGGTGAGGGGAGCGGTGAGATGAGCGAGAGAAGCGAGAGGATTGGTGAGAGGAGTGAGAGGAGCGGTGAGTGGAGTGGCGAGAGGAGTGGGTGGAGTGGTGAGAGGAGGGAGAGGAGCGGTGAGCGGAGCGGTGAGAGGAGCGGTGAGTGGAGCGGTGAGAGGTGTGGGAGGAGTGGTGAGAGGAGTGGTGAGAGGAGTGGGTGGAGTGGTGAGAGGGGCAGTGAGAGGAGTGGTGAGAGGAGTGGGAGGAGTGGTGAGAGGAGCGGTGAGAGGATCATTGAGAGGAGCGAGAGGAGCGAAAGGAGTGGTGAGAGGAGTGAGAAGAGTGGTGAGATGAGTGAGAGGAGTGGTGAGAGGAGATGTGAGAGGAGCGAGAGGAGTGTTGAGCGGAGATGTGAGAGGAGCGAGAAGAGTGGTGAGAGGAGTGAGAGTAGCGGTGAGTGGAGCGGTGAGCGGAGTGATGAGAGGAGTGGTGAGAGGAGTGAGAGGAGCGAGAGGAGCAGTGAGAGGAGCGGTGAGAGGAGCGGCGAGAGGAGCGGGAGGAGTGGTGAGAGGAGTCAGAGGAGCGGTGAGAGGAGTGGTGAGAGGAGCGGTGAGAGGAGCGATAGGAGCGAGAGAAGAGAGAGGAATGAGAGGAGTGGTGAGAGGAGCGGTGAGAGGAGTGAGAGGAGTGGTGAGAGGAGCGAGTGGAGCGGTGAGAGGAGTGAGAGGAGCGGTGAGAGGAGCGAGAGGAGCGGTGAGAGGAGCGGTGAGAGGAGCGGTGAGAGGAGCGAGAGGAGCGAGAGGAGCGGTGAGAGGAGTGAGAGGGGCGGTGAGAGGAGTGGTGAGAGGAGTGGGTGGAGTGGTGAGTGGAGCGGTGAGAGGAGTGGTGAGAGGAGCGAGCGGAGCGGTGAGAGGAGTGGTGAGAGGAGTGAGCGGAGCGGTGAGAGGAGTGAGAGGAGCGTTGAGAGGAGTGGTGAGAGGAGTGGTGAGAGGAGCGAGAGGAGTGGTGAGAGAAGCGAGAGGAGCGAGAGGAGCGGTGAGAGGAGTGAGAGGAGCGGGAGGAGCGGTGAGAGAAGCGAGAGGAGCGGTGAGAGGAGCGGTGAGAGGAGCGGGAGGAGCAGTGAGAGAAGTGAGAGGAGCAGTGAGAGGAGCGGTGAGAGGAGCGGTGAGAGGAGCGGTGAGCGGAACGGTGAGAGGAGCGGTGTGAGGAGCGGTTAGAGGAGCGGTGAGCGGAGCGGTGAGAGGAGCGAGAGGAGCGGTGAGAGGAGCGGTGAGAGGAGCGAGAGGAGCGGTGAGAGGAGTGAGAGGAGCGGTGAGAGGAGCGAGAGGAGCGGTGAGAGGAGCGGTGAGAGGAGCGGTGAGAGGAGCGGTGAGAGGAGCGAGAGGAGCGGTGAGAGGAGCGAGAGGAGCGGTGAGAGGAGCGAGAGGAGCGGTGAGAGGAGCGAGAGGAGCGGTGAGAGGAGCGAGAGGAGCGGTGAGAGGAGCGAGAGAAGCGGTGAGAGGAACGAGAGGAGCAGTGAGAGGAGCGAGAGGAGCGGTGAGAGGAGTGAGAGGAGCGGTGAGAGGAGCAGCGAGAGGAGCGGCGAGCGGAGCGGTGAGAGGAGCGGTGAGAGGAGCGAGAGGAGCGGTGAGAGGAGCGAGAGGAGCGGTGAGAGGAGCGAGAGGAGCGGTGAGAGGAGCGAGAGAAGCGGTGAGAGGAGCGAGAGGAGCGGTGAGTGGAGCGAGAGGAGCGGTGAGAGGAGCGAGAGGAGCGGTGAGAGGAGCGAGAGAAGCGGTGAGAGGAGCGAGAGGAGTGGTGAGATGAGTGAGAGGAGTGTTGAGCGGAGATGTGAGAGGAGCGAGAAGAGTGGTGAGAGGAGTGAGAGTAGCGGTGAGTGGAGTGGCGAGCGGAGTGAGAGGAGCGGTGAGGGGAGCGGTGAGATGAGCGAGAGAAGCGAGAGGATTGGTGAGAGGAGTGAGAGGAGCGGTGAGTGGAGTGGCGAGCGGAGCGGTGAGAGGAGCGAGAGGAGCGACAGGAGCGGTGAGAGGAGTGAGAGGGGCGGTGAGAGGAGTGGTGAGAGGAGTGGGTGGAGTGGTGAGTGGAGCGGTGAGAGGAGCGAGAGGAGTGGTGAGAGGAGCGAGAGGCGCGGTGAGAGGAGCAGTGAGAGGAGTGGTGAGAGGAGCGAGTGGAGCGGTGAGAGGAGCGACAGGAGTGGCGAGAG
Organism: Somniosus microcephalus; assembly: GCF_052327205.1. Classification (NCBI taxonomy): domain Eukaryota; kingdom Metazoa; phylum Chordata; class Chondrichthyes; order Squaliformes; family Somniosidae; genus Somniosus; species Somniosus microcephalus. The sequence continues at coordinate 114,806,362 of NC_140988.1, read as the reverse complement.
GAGCGGTGAGAGGAGTGGGGAGAGGAGCGAGAGGCGCGGTGAGAGGAGTGAGAGGAGCGAGAGGAGTGGTGAGAGAAGCAAGAGGAGCGAGAGGAGTGGTGAGAGAAGCGAGAGGAGCGAGAAGAGTGGTGAGAGAAGCGAGAGGAGCGAGAGGAGTTGTGAGAGAAGCGAGAGGAGCGAGAGGAGTGGTGAGAGAAGCGAGAGGAGTGGTGAGAGAAGCGAGAGGAGCGAGAGGAGCGGTGAGAGGAGCGGTGAGAGGAGTGAGAGGAGCGTTGAGAGGAGCGGTGAGAGGAGCAGTGAGAGGAGCGAGAGGAGTGGTGAGAGAAGCGAGAGGAGCGAGAGGAGCGAGAGGAGCAGTGAGAGAAGCGAGAGGAGTGAGAGGAGCGATGAGAGGAGCGGTGAGCAGAGTGGGAGGAGTGGTGAGAGAAGCGAGAGGAGCGAGAGGAGCGGTGAGAGGAGTGAAAGGAGCGGTGAGAGGAGTGGTGAGAGGAGCGGTGAGAGGAGTGGCGAGAGGAGCGAGAGGAGCGGTGAGAGGAGCGGTGAGAGGAGTGGTGAGCGGAGCGGTGAGCGGAGCGGTGAGAGGAGTGAGAGGAGCGGTGAGAGGAGCGAGAGGAGCGGTGAGAGGAGCGAGAGGAGCGGTGAGCGGAGCGGTGAGAGGAGCGGTGAGAGGAGTGAGAGGAGCGGTGAGAGGAGTGGTGAGAGGAGTGGTGGGAGGAGCGGTGAGAGGAGCGAGAGGAGCGGTGAGAGGAGCGAGAGGAGCGGTGAGAGGAGCGAGAGGAGCGGTGAGAGGAGCGGTGAGCGGAGCGGTGAGCGGAGCGGTGAGAGGAGCGAGAGGAGCGGTGAGAGGAGCGAGAGGAGCGGTGAGAGGAGCGAGAGGAGCGGTGAGAGGAGCGGGAGGAGCGGTGAGAGGAGCGAGAGGAGCGGTGAGGGGAGCGAGAGGAGCGGTGAGAGGAGCGGTGAGCGGAGCGGTGAGCGGAGCGGTGAGAGGAGCGAGAGTTGCGGTGAGAGGAGCGAGAGGAGCGGTGAGTGGAGCGAGAGGAGCGGTGAGAGGAGCGAGAGGAGTGGTGAGATGAGTGAGAGGAGTGTTGAGCGGAGATGTGAGAGGAGCGAGAAGAGTGGTGAGAGGAGTGAGAGTAGCGGTGAGTGGAGTGGTGAGCGGAGTGAGAGGAGCGGTGAGGGGAGCGGTGAGATGAGCGAGAGAAGCGAGAGGATTGGTGAGAGGAGTGAGAGGAGCGGTGAGAGGAGTGGTGAGAGGAGTGGGTGGAGTGGTGAGTGGAGCGGTGAGAGGAGTGGTGAGAGGAGCGAGCGGAGCGGTGAGAGGAGTGGTGAGAGGAGTGAGCGGAGCAGTGAGAGGAGTGAGAGGAGCGTTGAGAGGAGTGGTGAGAGGAGTGGTGAGAGGAGCGAGAGGAGTGGTGAGAGAAGCGAGAGGAGCGAGAGGAGCGGTGAGAGGAGTGAGAGGAGCGGGAGGAGCGGTGAGAGAAGCGAGAGGAGCGGTGAGAGGAGCGGTGAGAGGAGCGGGAGGAGCAGTGAGAGAAGTGAGAGGAGCAGTGAGAGGAGCGGTGAGAGGAGCGGTGAGAGGAGCGGTGAGCGGAACGGTGAGAGGAGCGGTGTGAGGAGCGGTTAGAGGAGCGGTGAGCGGAGCGGTGAGAGGAGCGAGAGGAGCGGTGAGAGGAGCGGTGAGAGGAGCGAGAGGAGCGGTGAGAGGAGTGAGAGGAGCGGTGAGAGGAGCGAGAGGAGCGGTGAGAGGAGCGGTGAGAGGAGCGGTGAGAGGAGCGGTGAGAGGAGCGAGAGGAGCGGTGAGAGGAGCGAGAGGAGCGGTGAGAGGAGCGAGAGGAGCGGTGAGAGGAGCGAGAGGAGCGGTGAGAGGAGCGAGAGGAGCGGTGAGAGGGGCGGTGAGAGGAGCGGTGAGAGGAGCGAGAGGAGCGGTGAGAGGAGCGAGAGGAGCGGTGAGAGGAGCGGCGAGAGGAGCGGCGAGCGGAGCGGTGAGAGGAGCGGTGAGAGGAGCGGTGAGAGGAGCGAGAGGAGCAGTGAGAGGAGCGAGAGGAGCGGTGAGAGGAGCGAGAGGAGTGGTGAGAGGAGCGAGAGAAGCGGTGAGAGGAGCGAGAGGAGTGGTGAGATGAGTGAGAGGAGTGTTGAGCGGAGATGTGAGAGGAGCGAGAAGAGTGGTGAGAGGAGTGAGAGTAGCGGTGAGTGGAGTGGCGAGCGGAGTGAGAGGAGCGGTGAGGGGAGCGCTGAGATGAGCGAGAGAAGCGAGAGGATTGGTGTGAGGAGTGAGAGGAGCGGTGAGTGGAGTGGCGAGCGGAGCGGTGAGAGGAGCGAGAGGAGCGACAGGAGCGGTGAGAGGAGTGAGAGGGGCGGGGAGAGGAGTGGTGAGAGGAGTGGGTGGAGTGGTGAGTGGAGCGGTGAGAGGAGCGAGAGGAGTGGTGAGAGGAGTGGTGAGAGGAGCGAGAGGCGCGGTGAGAGGAGCAGTGAGAGGAGTGGTGAGAGGAGCGAGTGGAGCGGTGAGAGGAGCGACAGGAGCGGCGAGAGGAGCGGTGAGAGGAGTGGGGAGAGGAGCGAGAGGCGCGGTGAGAGGAGTGAGAGGAGCGAGAGGAGTGGTGAGAGAAGCGAGAGGAGCGAGAGGAGTGGTGAGAGAAGCGAGAGGAGCGAGAGGAGTGGTGAGAGAAGCGAGAGGAGCGAGAGGAGTGGTGAGAGAAGCGAGAGGAGCGAGAGTAGTGGTGAGAGAAGCGAGAGGAGTGGTGAGAGAAGCGAGAGGAGCGAGAGGAGCGGTGAGAGGAGCGTTGAGAGGAGTGAGAGGAGCGTTGAGAGGAGCGGTGAGAGGAGCAGTGAGAGGAGCGAGAGGAGTGGTGAGAGAAGCGAGAGGAGCGAGAGGAGCGAGAGGAGCAGTGAGAGAAGCGAGAGGAGTGAGAGGAGCGATGAGAGGAGCGGTGAGCAGAGTGGGAGGAGTGGTGAGAGAAGCGAGAGGAGCGAGAGGAGCGGTGAGAGGAGTGAAAGGAGCGGTGAGAGGAGTGGTGAGAGGAGCGGTGAGAGGAGTGGTGAGAGGAGCGAGAGGAGCGGTGAGAGGAGCGGTGAGAGGAGTGGTGAGCGGAGCGGTGAGCGGAGCGGTGAGAGGAGTGAGAGGAGCGGTGAGAGGAGCGAGAGGAGCGGTGAGAGGAGCGAGAGGAGCGGTGAGCGGAGCGGTGAGAGGAGCGGTGAGAGGAGTGAGAGGAGCGGTGAGAGGAGTGGTGAGAGGAGTGGTGGGAGGAGCGGTGAGAGGAGCGAGAGGAGCGGTGAGAGGAGCGAGAGGAGCGGTGAGAGGAGCGAGAGGAGCGGTGAGAGGAGCGGTGAGCGGAGCGGTGAGAGGAGCGAGAGGAGCGGTGAGAGGAGCGAGAGGAGCGGTGAGAGGAGCGAGAGGAGCGGTGAGAGGAGCGGGAGGAGCGGTGAGAGGAGCGAGAGGAGCGGTGAGAGGAGCGAGAGGAGCGGTGAGCGGAGCGGTGAGCGGAGCGGTGAGAGGAGCGAGAGTTGCGGTGAGAGGAGCGAGAGGAGCGGTGAGAGGAGCGAGAGGAGCGGTGAGAGGAGCGAGAGGAGTGGTGAGATGAGTGAGAGGAGTGTTGAGCGGAGATGTGAGAGGAGCGAGAAGAGTGGTGAGAGGAGTGAGAGTAGCGGTGAGTGGAGTGGCGAGCGGAGTGAGAGGAGCGGTGAGGGGAGCGGTGAGATGAGCGAGAGAAGCGAGAGGATTGGTGAGAGGAGTGAGAGGAGCGGTGAGTGGAGTGGCGAGAGGAGTGGGTGGAGTGGTGAGAGGAGCGAGAGGAGCGGTGAGCGGAGCGGTGAGAGGAGCGGTGAGTGGAGCGGTGAGAGGTGTGGGAGGAGTGGTGAGAGGAGTGGTGAGAGGAGTGGGTGGAGTGGTGAGAGGGGCAGTGAGAGGAGTGGTGAGAGGAGTGGGAGGAGTGGTGAGAGGAGCGGTGAGAGGATCATTGAGAGGAGCGAGAGGAGCGAAAGGAGTGGTGAGAGGAGTGAGAGGAGTGGTGAGATGAGTGAGAGGAGTGGTGAGAGGAGATGTGAGAGGAGCGAGAGGAGTGTTGAGCGGAGATGTGAGAGGAGCGAGAAGAGTGGTGAGAGGAGTGAGAGTAGCGGTGAGTGGAGCGGTGAGCGGAGTGGTGAGAGGAGTGGTGAGAGGAGTGAGAGGAGCGAGAGGAGCAGTGAGAGGAGCGGTGAGAGGAGCGGCGAGAGGAGCGGGAGGAGTGGTGAGAGGAGTCAGAGGAGCGGTGAGAGGAGTGGTGAGAGGAGCGATAGGATCGAGAGAAGAGAGAGGAATGAGAGGAGTGGTGAGAGGAGCGGTGAGAGGAGTGAGAGGAGTGGTGAGAGGAGCGAGTGGAGCGGTGAGAGGAGTGAGAGGAGCGGTGTGAGGGGCGGTGAGAGGAGTGGGGAGAGGAGCGAGAGGCGCGGTAAGAGGAGTGAGAGGAGCGTTGAGAGGAGCGGTGAGAGGAGTGGTGAGAGGAGCGAGAGGAGTGGTGAGAGAAGCGAGAGGAGCGAGAGGAGTGGTGAGAGAAGCAAGAGCAGTGAGAGGAGTGGTGAGAGAAGCGAGAGGAGCGAGAGGAGCGGTGAGAGGAGTGAGAGGAGCGGTGAGAGGAGTGAGAGGAGCGTTGAGAGGAGCGGTGAGAGGAGCGGTGAGAGGAGCGAGAGGAGTGGTGAGAGAAGCGAGAGGAGCGAGAGGAGCGGTGAGAGGAGTGAGAGGAGCGAGAGGAGCGGTGAGCGGAGCGGTGAGAGGAGCGGTGAGAGGAGTGAGAGGAGCGGTGAGAGTAGCGGTGAGAGGAGCGGTGAGAGGAGCGGTGAGAGGAGCGGTGAGAGAAGTGATGAGAGGAGTGAGAGGAGTGGTGAGAGGAGCGAGAGGAGCGGTGAGAGGAGCGGTGAGCTGAGCGAGAGGAGCGGTGAGCGGAGCGGTGAGAGGAGCGGTGAGAGGAGTGAGAGGAGCGGTGAGAGTAGCGGTGAGAGGAGCGGTGAGAGGAGCGGTGAGAGAAATGATGAGAGGAGTGAGAGGAGTGGTGAGAGGAGCGAGAGGAGCGGTGAGAGGAGTGGTGAGAGGAGCGAGAGGAGCGGTGAACGGAGCGGTGAGAGGAGTGGTGAGAGGAGTGGTGAGAGGAGCGAGAGGAGTGGTGAGAGGAGTGGTGAGAGGAGTGAGAGGAGTGGTGAGAGGAGTGAGAGGAGCGGTGAGAGGAGTGGTGAGAGGAGTGGTGAGAGGAGTGGTGAGAGGAGTGAGAGGAGTGGTGAGAGGAGCGAGAGGAGCGGTGAGAGGAGTGAGAGCAGTGGTGAGAGGAGCGGTGAGCGGAGCGGTGAGAGGAGTGGTGAGCGGAGTGGTGAGTGGAGCAGTGAGAGGAGCGAGTGGAGTGGTGAGAGGAGTGAGAGGAGTGGTGAGAGGAGCGAGAGGAGCGGTGAGAGGTATTAAATCCGTGTGTTAATGGAGACACGGAATGCAGGAGTTGGTTTAACAAATCTTTACTGATTGGAGACAAATATGGAAACTGAAACTACAGAAGCCTGCCAGGGCCTTTTATACAGGGATGGTCACTGCCGGCACTGCAGTCTGAGACCAGTTATTCCCTTAAAGGGACATACACAACAATTCCTCCCCTTTTAGATAAACAGTACATAACATTCATTTAACAACTAAATAATAACTAATTACAATTACAATTACGGTTGCTAGATACATTAGTTGAAGTTAAGCAATTATAAGTTCAGTCTTTGAGGAGGCTTCCTGATTCTGTCTGGATAACGCCTCTTTGGGATATCAGTTTCTTCTGGCAAGTTTGAGTCGAGATCAATGTCGTTGTTTGGTTCGTCTGCTTCCAATATCACCGATTCTGCGGTAGATGCAATTGGTACTTCGGTTTCATCGCCAGGTGTATCAGATCGTGGTGTGGAGTTGAGGTTTTCCAGTGACTCTAGAATCTGGTCAGCATGGCGTCTTACAATGCTTTCTCCAACGTCCACGGTATACATTAGAGGTCCTTGCCGTGTACAGAATGTTCCTGGCTGCCATTTCTCTGTGCGGTAGTCCCGGGCCAAAACTGGTTGATCTATCTTAAAACTCCTGGTCGGCCTTTCATTCATATTCTGAAACTGCCTGTTCTCCACATCTCTTCTGACGTTTGGCTTAACCAAATCCAAGCGGCATCGTAGTCTTCGATTGAAGAACATCATGGCTGGAGTTTGGTTGGTAACTGCATGTGTCGCATTCCAGTAGGCAAACAAGAAGTTATCCACCTTGTGTTGTAGGGGTATATCTTCATTACACATTGCCTTGATAGCCTTCTTGAATGTTTGAACAAACCTCTCGGCCAATCCATTAGTGGCTGGATGATATGGGGCGGATGTGTAATGCTTAACACCATTGTTCTTTAAGAGTCTCCGGAGCTCTTCAGACACAAACTGTGGTCCATTGTCAGAGCAAATCTGTTCAGGCAGCCCATTTCTGGCGAATATGGTTCGTAAGACTGTGATAGTTTTTTCTGTGGTGGTTGAGGACATTTTTATTACCTCTGGCCACTTTGAATGTGCATCCACCGCAATAAAAAACATCGAGTCCATAAAGGGACCAGCAAAATCAATGTGCACCCTTTTCCATGGAGATGAGGGCCACTCCCATGGATGTAGAGGGGCATGTGGTGGGGCGTTTTGGACCTTCTGGCATCCTGTACAGCTCTTGGTCACCTCTTCGATTTCTCTATCGATTCCCGGCCACCACACAAACGCTCTGACTCAGTTCTTCACTTTTACCCCTCCCAGATGACCCTCATGAAGCTCATTGAGCACTCTATCGTTCAATTTGGGTGGAATTACTACCCTGGATCCACACATCAAGGTTCCTCTGCACACTGACAGCTGTTCTCTTCTCGGCGAGAATGCTGGCAGCAGTGGTTCGCCATGTGCTGGCCATCCCTTGACTGTTAAATCATAGACCCCAGGAGAGTGTCGGGTCATTTCGTGTTTCCTTTTCTATGTTTGCATTCGTCACAGGGAGACATTTGACAATAGTCGAGTGGAATAACTCCACTGGATCCACTGCCAGTTCTTCTTCCACCGTCGGCAACGGTAGGCGCGACAATCCATCAGCATTCCCATGCTGTTTAGTTCCTTTGTACTCAATGTCATATTGGTGTGCCCCTAGGAAAAGGGACCACCTCTGTAGCCGTTGTGCCGTCATTATCGGTACGCCCTTCTGAGGGTTGAAAATGGAGACGAGAGGTTGTAGAGTAAATTTCTGACCGTGCAGGTAGTGACTGAACTTCTTCACCCCCCACACCAGGCTGAGGGCCTCTTTGTCAATCTGGGCGTAGTTACGCTCGGCTGAAGTTAACGAGTGTGACGCAAAAGCTATCGGCCTCTCTGAACCATCAAGGAATTTATGTGACAGTACCGCCCCAATGCCGTAGGGAGACGCATCACACGCCAGTCTTATCGGTAGTGATGGGTTGTAGTGAGCCAATACTTCTCTTGAAGTGATTAGGTCCTTACTCTTCTGAAAGGCCCGCTTACATTCATTGCTCCATTTCCATGCTATTCCCGTTCATAGTAGGGCGTTCAGTGGATGCAGAATTGTGGACAAATTCGGCAAAAACTTATGGTAGTAATTCACCAATCCGAGGAGTGACCTCAGTTGTGACACATTTTCAGGCGCTGGAGCCTTAACTACCGCTTCAATTTTGTCAGGGGACTTATGCAACCTCTCTTCATCAATCACGTGGCCACAATACAATATCTGTTTCTTAAAAAACTCGCACTTGGGGTGATTGGCTCGTAGCCCATGTTCACGTAGTCTAGTGAGCACCTGCTCTAGGTTGGCAAGGTGTTCACTGTCATCTTCACCTGTCACTAGGATGTCGTCCAAGTAACACTGAGTCCTCGGAATCCCTTGCAGGACTTGTTCCATCGCTCTTTGCCATATCGCCGGAGCTGATGCTACTCCGAATACCAGTCGATTATACTGGTAAAGACCTTTGTGAGTGTTTATCGTGAGAGGGCAGCACGGTGGCATAGTGGTTAGCACTGTTGCCTCACAGCGCCAGGGACCCGGGTTCAAATCCGGCCTCGGGTGACTGTCTGTGTGGAGTTTGCACATTCTCCCCGTGTTTGCGTGGGTTTTCTCCGGGTGCTCCGGTTTCCTCCCACAGTCCAAAGATGTGCGGGTTAGGTTGATTGGCCATGATAAAAATTGGCCCTTAGTGTTAGGGGGGATTAAATACGTGGGGTTACGGGGATAGGGCTTGGGTGGGATGGCTGTCGGTGTAGGGACTGGGTGCTAGGGTTTGGATGATCAGCCATGATCTCGTTGAATGGCGGAGCAGGCTCGAAGGGCCGAATGGCCTACTCCTGCTCCTATCTTCTATGTTTCTATGTTACTTCCTAGAGGATTCTTCAACCTCCATCTGCAAATGTGCTTGCGCTAGGTCAATTTTTGTAAAACGCTTCCCTCCGGATAGTGAGGCAAAGATATCTTCTCTCCTTGGAAGAGGATATTGTACTGTGTGAAGGACTGGGTTCACTGTCACCTTGAAGTCCCCACAGATGCGAACCTTCCTTGGCTCCTCAGACTTATTGTTTAACGTTTTCTTCATGACAGGAACGATGGGTGTCACCCACTCGCTCCAGTCTACCTTAGATAACACGCCTGCATTCTCCAGATTCTCCAGCTCTGCCTCGACGGCTGGGCGAATTGCATATGGTACCGGTCTTGCTTTGAAAAACTTGGGAATTGCATTCTCCTCTATCTTTATCGAGGTGGTTACGCCTTTAAGAGTGCCCAGTTCTTGTTGAAATACCTCTTTGGCGTCAGCTAAGATTGTTGACAATCGTCCAGGAGTGACGTCATCATCCTTTTTACCAGCCACCGTCAGTGCCTGAATGGAGTGCCAGTCTAAACTTATCTTTCTGATACATTCACGTCCCAATAACGGTGGTCCACCATCTTGCAGAATGTAGAGATACAATTTCCGTATTTTCTTGCCGTTGTATTCGACAGGCACCCTTATTTTTCCTCCGGGGTATACTTTTTGCCCCGTATACGTCCTCAAGACAATGGATGTCTCTCTCAAGGATATGTGTGAGAATAGCTGCTCGTAGTCTCGTCGATTCATGACGGTTAGAGCTGATCCTGTATCCAATTCCATTTTGACTTGAGACCCTGCTATCGTGAGGGTGACCCAAATGGTTCGGTGATCCTCTTTTGCGATTACGTTGTGAAGTTTGAGACAGCTTAGTCTCTTGTTCCCGGATTCACTATCGCTCATCTGGTCTTCGGAACTACTGTCCGTCATCTTTTGTACTTTCCTGTACGGTTCCTTAGTAGCCTTTTTATTGTCGTTGGTCTTCTTCTCAGACCTGCAAACTCATGCAATGTTTCCCATCTTTCCGCATTGCTTGCATATTTTGTCCTTGGACCAGCAGTCCTTCTGGTCATGGTTTGTTCTGCCGCAGCGATAACATTTTGCAAATCCCCATGTCATTTCGTGGGTGCCGTATTCCTGTGGCTTTTGTTGTATTTCCGCAGCTCCCCTTGCTGCTGCTTCGTACGATACTGCCACGCTGAAAGCCTTATCTAGCGTCAGCTCTTTCTCTGAGAGTAACCTCTTCTGGGTTCCTTCACTCAGGAGTCCACAGACAAATTTGTCCTGCTCCGAACTGGCAGTGCTTTGATAGCTTGCGTAGTTCCGTAAGGTAATCAGCATTGCTCTCATTTTTATGCTGATTTCTCCTGTGGAATTTAAATCTTTCTGCTATCAGCAGCAGTGTAGGATTTAGGTGTTCCTATAGGACAGCAACAATTTCGTTAAAACTCTTCGCCTTCGGTTTGGCTGGAGTAATCAGGTCCCGCAATAGGCCGTACGTTCTTGCGCCCATTAAATTTAGCTATACTGATGCCTTTTTCCCCTCAGCTATTTCGTTTGCCTCGCAATATACCTCGACTCTTTCCACATACGTGGTCCAGTCTTCTATTGCATTATCGAAGGCAGTGATATCGCCAGTCTTTGGCATCTTGAAAATCTAAGATGGCGTCTCCCACGCTTTTCCTTCGTCCCCGATGGATCAAAATGGCGCCTCCCGTGCTTTTCCTTCTTCCCCGCCGAGTTAAGATGGCGCCTCCCGCGCTTTCCCGCCGCTGCCACTGCTGTCAACGCCGCTCTCCGCAGTATTTTTATTTTTAACCGTTCCCGTCGTGGCGCAGACCCTCTGGGACACTTCCCTCCCTCTTCTTAGGTCCGAACGCTGCCCGGCTGCGAAGCATCGGCCGTGCCCTGTGTGCTCCACCCTCTCTCTCTCTCTTTGCTTCCCGACTCGCTGCCCGGCCCCATTGCAGAACCACCCGATCGAGCTCTAGCCCGCCGCAGCCCAGGAAGGATCAGTGCACTACCTGCCACCAGCCCGATTAGCTGGGAAACCACAGACTGGGGAACCAAGCCTGGCTCTTGACAGTCTCCCCTGCAAGTTTTCAATCCGATGATTTGGAGGGCGGTTGCCCACGGTCAACGCCCGTTTCTCGAGTTTCTTTGGATTTTTTTTTTTTCTTTTCTGTCTTCGACCTTCAATAACGTCGTCTGAGGTGCTGCCGAGTTGCAGGTAAGTTCGTTTCTTGCTCGTCGCCAATATTAAATCTGTGTGTTAATGGAGACACGGAATGCAGGAGTTGGTCTAACAAGTCTTTACTGAATGGAGACAATCTGGAAACTGAAACTACAGAAGCCTGCCAGGGCCTTTTATACAGGGATGGTCACTGCCGGTACTGCAGTCTGAGACCAGTTATTCCCTTAAAGGGACATACACAACAAGAGGAGCGGTGAGAGGAGCGGTGAGAGGAGTGGTGAGAGGAGCGGTGAGAGGAGCGGTGAGAGGAGCGGTGAGCGGAGCGGTGAGAGGAGCGGTGAGAGGAGCGAGAGGAGCGGTGAGAGGAGCGGTGAGAGGAGCGGTGAGAGGAGCGGTGAGAGGAGTGGTGAGAGGAGCGGTGAGAGGAGCGGTGAGAGGAGCGGCGAGCGGAGTGGCGAGAGGAGCGGTGAGAGGAGCGGCGAGCGGAGCGGTGAGAGGAGCGGTGAGAGGAGCGGTGAGAGGAGCGGTGAGAGGAGCGAGAGGAGCGGTGAGAGGAGTGGTGAGAGGAGCGGTGAGAGGAGTGGTGAGAGGAGCGATGAGAGGAGCAGTGAGAGGAGCGGTGAGAGGAGTGAGAGGAGCAGTGAGAGGAGCGAGAGGAGTGGTGAGAGGAGCGGTGAGAGGAGTGAGAGGAGCGGTGAGCGGAGTGAGAGGAGCGGTGAGAGGAGCGGTGAGAGGAGCAGTGAGAGGAGCGGTGAGAGGAGTGAGAGGAGCAGTGAGAGGAGCGAGAGGAGTGGTGAGAGGAGCGGTGAGAGGAGTGAGAGGAGCGGTGAGCGGAGTGAGAGGAGCGGTGAGAGGAGTGAGAGGAGTGGTGAGAGGAGTGAGAGGAGCGGTGAGAGGAGCGAGAGGAGCGGTGAGAGGAGCGAGAGGAGTGGTGAGAGGAGCGGTGAGAGGAGTGAGAGGAGCGGTGAGAGGAGTGAGAGGAGCGGTGAGAGGAGTGGTGAGAGGAGCGGTGAGAGGAGTGAGAGGAGCGGTGAGAGGAGTGAGAGGAGCGGTGAGAGGAGTGGTGAGAGGAGCGGTGAGAGGAGTGAGAGGAGCGGTGAGAGGAGTGAGAGGAGCGGTGAGAGGAGTGGTGAGAGGAGTGGTGAGAGGAGCGGTGAGAGGAGTGAGAGGAGCGGTGAGAGGAGTGGTGAGAGGAGCGGTGAGAGGAGTGAGAGGAGCGGTGAGAGGAGTGGTGAGAGGAGCGGTGAGAGGAGTGAGAGGAGCGGTGAGAGGAGTGGTGAGAGGAGCGGTGAGAGGAGTGAGAGGAGCGGTGAGAGGAGCGAGAGGAGCGGTGAGAGGAGTGAGAGGAGCGGTGAGAGGAGTGAGAGGAGCGGTGAGAGGAGTGGTGAGAGGAGTGAGAGGAGCGGTGAGAGGAGTGAGAGGAGCGGTGAGAGGAGTGAGAGGAGCGGTGAGAGGAGTGGTGAGAGGAGCGGCGAGAGGAGTGAGAGGAGCGGTGAGAGGAGTGAGAGGAGCGGTGAGAGGAGCGAGAGGAGCGGTGAGAGGAGTGGTGAGAGGAGCAGTGAGAGGAGTGAGAGGAGCGGTGAGAGGAGTGAGAGGAGCGGTGAGAGGAGCGGTGAGAGGAGCGGTGAGAGGAGCGGCGAGAGGAGTGAGAGGAGCGGTGAGAGGAGTGAGAGGAGCGGTGAGAGGAGTGAGAGGAGCGGTGAGAGGAGTGAGAGGAGCGGTGAGAGGAGCGGTGAGAGGAGTGGTGAGAGGAGCAGTGAGAGGAGCAGTGAGAGGAGTGAGAGGAGCGGTGAGAGGAGTGAGAGGAGCGGTGAGAGGAGCGGTGAGAGGAGTGGTGAGAGGAGCAGTGAGAGGGGCAGTGAGAGGAGTGAGAGGAGCGGTGAGAGGAGTGAGAGGAGCGGTGAGAGGAGTGGTGAGAGGAGTGGTGAGAGGAGCAGTGAGAGGAGCAGTGAGAGGAGTGAGAGGAGCGGTGAGAGGAGTGAGAGGAGCAGTGAGAGGAGCGGTTATAGGAGTGAGAGGAGCGGTGAGAGGAGCGGTGAGAGCAGTGAGAGGAGCAGTGAGAGGAGTGGTGAGAGGAGCAGTGAGAGGAGCGGTGAGAGGAGCGGTGAGAGGAGTGAGAGGAGCGGTGAGAGGAGTGAGAGGAGTGAGAGGAGCGGTGAGAGGAGTGAGAGGAGCGGTGAGAGGAGCAGTGAGAGGAGCGGTTATAGGAGTGAGAGGAGCAGTGAGAGAGGAGCGGATCTGAGTGGGAGCAACTCAGCAAAGGCAGAATTGGAAAGAGTGACGTCAGAATTAAAAAGTGACATCAGCACAAGAGAAGGAGCTGATTGGTGAGTAACTGATAAGTGTTTCTAATGTCTAGTTAATAGTCTATAAAGCAAAGGCATGGCAGGACAGCTCAGTCTCATGGAGTGCACATCCTGTGCCATGTGGGAAGTCCTGGACGCTTCTCGTGGCCTGGACGATCATGTGTGCGGGAAGTGTCACCAGCTACAGCAGCTCGAGCTTGAGCGTCCGCACATTTCTGGAGCTGCTCACCCCACAGTTTAAGAGTGGACAGTTAGAGAGGGAATGGGTGACCGCCAGACAGAAGAGGACCAGGCAGGTGTAGCACCAGCTTTCTGGCCATCTTTATGAATCATATTTTATATCTAAAACCCCAAGAAAAGAACTGTACTGCTGGACAGCCTTGTGGGAGTGGCTTAAAGAATAGGATCCAGGCTACACTGACTAAGGTGCATTCATATGCAAACGGCCATCTCACATTGACGTCATCACCATCTAACATGATCACTGGGAACAATACCCCGAGAGGTAACTCAGAGACACTATCAATAAAACACAGTCCCAACCAAAACTGGTGGAAGGCAGGAGATGGCCAGGCCATTGTCTTCCAGGAGATAAGCCAGTTAAGCAAGTTCGGTTTGAGATTGAAACCCATTACCTTCTAATGGGGGCCATCAACTCAGGTAATGACAGACATCCAGTAATCAGCACTCATTGTCTCTCCAGGTGCCGGGCCTGGGAGCAGGGAAACGGAATATCATTTTTCACAAAGATTTCAAAGGACATGAGTCACTCCAGGCCACAGTGGGGTCCAGACAGATCACTTGAGTCAATACATCGATCAGTATTGGCAGGAGGAAAAGGCGATGGGTTTTGGATATATCAGGAGCCGTTCGAGGGCTGCTCTCGCATCTTCTTTTCTCCTCGGCATCAGTCTACAGCAAGTCTCCCGAGTGGGGCTCGGCTGGACGGAACACAGCCAGAAGCTGAGCGCTGCTCTTCATCCCTTATCAACGGACCTCGACTCAAACTGGAGCTTGGATAATGCGTCGGCAGTACGGAACCAGGAGCGAGACGTACAGGAAGAAGCTGCAAACAAGAAAATGGGCAATCGGGGTGAGCATATTGCCTGCGCCTACACATCCACAAGACCACTTAGCTGTGTGAGGGGGTAATTGTAAGTCCCAACCAAACCTTAGAGGGGTTTAGTGCTGGGGTCCTGGGTTAGGTTATTTCACGGGAGGGTTCTTTTATTAGACCGTGGTAATTTAGCATTGTATAGCTTGTTGGACAAGCCAGGGTTGTATTGTTTTGTACTGTTACGAGTGTTATTGTTAAATCCTATTAAGCACAATACGGTTGAGCTCAAATGGGTGTCCGAGTCTGATCTGTTCCATATAATCCTTAACGTCTAGAACTTGTAGTGAGAGGTGTGTTTTCGGTGCGCCCGAGAAAACCACTTACACAGGTAGTGCAGGAATCCCCTGAGTGCATCTTGCTCGCTAAATGGTTTTCAGCTCCGAATACTGGTGAGGGCTATGGTTCCTCTGGGGAGTGCAGCCAGAGCCAAGTCCACAGTACCATGGGTGGCTCAGCTGCACAAGAGGGGAGGAAGAAGAGTGGAAGAGCAATAGTGGTAGAGGATTCGATAGTTAGGAGAATAGACAGGCATTTCTGCGGCCGCAGACATGACTCCAGGATGGTACATTGCCTCCCTGGTGCCAGGGTCAAGGATGTCACTGAACGGTTGCAGGACATTCCCAGGGGGGAGGGTGAACAGACAGAGGATGTGGTCCATATCGGTACCAACGACATAGGTAGAAAGAGGGATGAGGTCCTGCATGCAGATTTTAGGAAGTTAGGAAAGAGATTAAAAAAAGGACCTCAAAGGTAGTAATCTCCGGATTACTCCTGGTGCCACGTGCTACTGAGTACAGAAACAGGAGGATAGAGCAGATGAATGCGTCGCTAGAGAGATGGTGCAGGAGGGAGGGCTTTAGATTCCTGAGGCATTGGGAGAGGTGGGACCTGTACAAGCCAGGCGGGTTGCACCTCAACAGGACCAGGACCAATACCCTTGCGGCGGGGTTTGCTAGTGCTGTTGGGGAGGATTTAAATTAACTTGGCAGGAGGATGGGAACCTGAGAGTGGATTCAGAAGGGAGAGAAGCAAAGCTGGAAATGGAAGGCAGAAAATTAGTAAGCGAGTTTGGAAGGCAGAGGAAACAAAGGCTAGAAAATAGACAATAAGGGAGTTTGGCAGTGCTAAATGGTGCATGCTTCAATGCAAGGAGTCTAGGGAATAAAGCAGATGAGCTGAGGGCACAGATAGACACGTGGGAGTATGATATTATAGCTATTACTGAGACATGGCTGAAATAAGGGCAGGAATGGCAGCTCAACATATCTGGTTACAGGGTATTCAGACGAGATAGAGGGGGATAAAAAAGGAGGGGGGTTTGCAATATTAAATAAAGAATCTATTACAGCTGTGAGGAGGGAGGATATCTTAGAAAGATCATCAAATGAGGCCATATGGATTGAACTGAAAAACAAAAAAGGGGCACTCACACTGCTGGGAGCGTACTATAGACCTCCGAATAGTCAGAGGGAGATAGAAGGGCAAATATGTAGGCAAATTTCAGGGACGTGCAAAAATAGAGCAGTAATAGTAGGGAATTTCAACTTCCCAAATATTAACTGGGATAAAATTAGTGTGAAAGGTATAGAGGGAGCAGAATTCTTAAAATGCATTCAGGAGAACTTTTTTAGCCAGTACAAGAGAGGGGGCGGTTCTGGACCTAGTTTTAGGGAATGAAGCTGGGCAGGTGGAAAGGGTATCAGTGGGAGAGCATATTGTTGGTAGTGATCATAATTCAGTTAGATTTAGGGTAGTTATGGAAAAGGACAAGGATAGACCAGGAATAAAAGTTCTCAATTGGGGAAAAGCTAATTTTACTAAGCTGAGAGGTGATTTAGTCAAAGTGGACTGGAGACAGTAACTTGAAGGTAAATCAGTGTCAGAGCAGTGGGAGGCATTCAAGGAGGAGATAGTGAGGGTTCAGAGCAAATATGTTCCCTTAAAGAAAAAGGGCGGGACTAACAAATCTAGAGATCACTGGATGTCAAGGGGCATACAGGGTAGGATAAAGAAAAAAAGGGAAGCTTATGACAGATACCGAGGACTCAATACTGCAGAAAGCCTGGAGGAGTACAGAAAGCAAAGGGGTGAAATTAAAAAGGAAATTAGGAAAGCAAAGAGCGAGCATGAAAAAATATTAGCAAGTAAAATCAAGGAAAACCCAAAGATGTTTTAAAAATACATTAAGAGCAAGAGAATAACTAAATAAGAGTAGGGCCTATTAGGGACCATAAAGGTAACCTGTGTGTGGAGGCGGAAGACATGTGTATGGTTCTTAATGAATTATATGTGTCTGTTTTCACAAAAGAGAGAGATGATGCAGACATCAGGGAGAAGGAGTGTGAAATATTAGAAGAAATAAACATAGTGAAAGGGGAAATATTAAGGGGTTTAGCATCTTTGAAAGTGGATAAATCCCCAGGCCCGGATGAAATGTATCCCAAACTGTTAAGAGAAGTAAGAGAGGAAATAGCAGAGGCTCTGACCATCATTTTTCAATCCTCTCTGGCTACAGGTGTGGTGCCGGAGGACTGCTAATGTGGTACCGTTGTTTAAAAAGGGAGAAAGGGATAAACCAAGTAATTACAGGCCAGTCAGCCTAACTTCGGTGGTGGGAAAATTATTGGAAAAAATCTGAGAAATAGGATAAATCTCATTTAGAAAGACATGGATTAATCAGGGACAGTCAGCATGGATTTGTCAAGGGAAGGTCGTGTCTGGCAAACTTAATTGAATTTTTTGAGGAGGCAACAAGGAGGGTCGATGAGGGCAGTGCGTTTGATGTAGTCTATATGGATTTTAGCAAGGCTTTTGATAAGGTCCCGCATGGCAGACTGGTCACAAAAGTATAAGCCCATGGGAACGAAGGCAAAGTGGCAAGTTGGATCCAAAATTGGCTCAGAGGCAAGAAACAAAGGGTAACGGTCAAAGGGTGTTTTTGTGACTGGAAGGCGGTTTCCAGTGGGGTTCCGCAGGGTTCAGTACTGGGTCCTCTGCTTTTTGTGGTATATATCAATGATTTGGACTCGAATGTAGGAAGTGTGGCAGAGCCACTGAATAACTCTGGGCAACTGTATATAATTCCCTTTAACGATGTTCTAACACCAGCCTAAGCCTGTACCATTGTGTTAGACATTACTTTGTTTTGTATATAGTGTTTGTATGTATGGGACGTGGCCCCTTTAAGAGCACAGGAAAACGCGGGTAAACGCGATGACATCACGTCGCAAACCACGTGACTGCCCAAGCAGTCCTCGTGGAATCTCCATCTTGTTAAGACCTGTTTTCGTGGTTCTCCTGTATCGATCTCAACAAACTGTTTGAACTCGTTTAGTCTTACATTAAAGACCTGTTTGATTGATCTCCTGAGTCGACCTCAGTTCTTAGTTAGGAATTCGTCAATTCCTACATTGGTGACCCCGTTTTTTGTGAACGTTTTTCGCAAAAAGGACACAACATGGAGGCCAACGCCGTTTCGCTGAAGCTACCGCAGTTCTGGGAGCAGCAAGCGACCTCGTGGTTCATTCAGGTCGAGGCCCAGTTCGCCCTGAGGGACATCGTCGTGGATCTGACCAAATATCTCTATGTGGTCTCCGCACTCGACAGCTCTACCACCTCGCGGATCGTCAGCCTCCTCGAGAACCCTCCAACAGAGCGCAAGTATGAAACCATTAAGGCGCGGTTGCTGCAAGTTTTCGGGCTCACTAAATCGGAGCGCGCCCGTCGATTGCTCGCTATGCCCGGGCTCGGGGACTCCAAGCCTTCGGAGTTAATGAGCCAAATGCTCACACTCCTTGGCTCAGAACCGGAATGCTTTCTATTTCGTGAAATATTCCTCAGCCAGCTGCCGGAACAGGTGCAAGCTGCCCTGACCAGATCCGAAGTTGAGGACTGCGCAGCACTCGCAGCAGAGGCAGACAAAATTTTCATGGTTACTCAGCAGTACTGCGCCGCCACGAGGCGCCCACCCCCCACAGACGATTCCCCAGCTCGTCAGCCTGCTGGGCTGTGTTTCTACCACGCGCAGTTCAGCGCAAAAGCAAGACGTTGCACCCTCCCTGCAGCTTTCCCCAAAAAAAAGAACAACTACGACCACCGAGGAACGGGTCTAACGGGTGCCCCGCGGCCGCGATGGTGATCGGCTACGCGGGCAAGTTGCTGTTTATCACCGATACTCTCTCCGGTCATCGTTTTCTGTGCGACACCGGAGCGCAGTGCAGCATTTTACCTGCGTCCGCCCTCGATGTGCAGACCGGGATTCACGGCCTCGCCCTTGAAGTGGCCAATGGCGGAGCAATTCGGGCCTTTGGCAGACGGCGAGTGCAGGTGTGTTTCAGGGGCCAACATTTTCACTGGGAGTTTGTTACGGCTAAGGTTTTGCAACCCATTCTTGGCACGGACTTCCTGTGCGCCAACAGCCTCCTGGTCGACGTGAGGAAACGGCGGTTGATCAACGTGGCAACTTTTCATTCTATCCCTTGTTACCGCAGTAACACTACGTCGCGCACCGTCGCCTGTGCTTTTCTGACTCCGGATGAGTTCGCTCGCCTGCTCGGCGAATTCCCCGACCTGACAAGACCCACGTTCTCCTCCACGGCCACAAAACATGGTGTGGAACACCACATCACCACCAACGGCCCCCGGTCTACGCGCGGGCCCGGCGCCTGGAACCTGGCAAGCTGGCGGTCACAAAAGCGGAGTTCGCGACCATGGAACGGTAAGGGATTATTCGCCGGTCGAATATTCCCTGGTCTTCACCCCTTCACATCGTCCCAAAGCCTGGCGGCGGATGGCGGCCATGCGGCGACTATCGACGCCTAAACGACGCCACCACTCCTGATCTGTACCCGATCCCCCACATACAGGATTTCTCCGCCCATTTGGCAGGGAACACTGTCTTCTCAAAAGTCGACCTTGTCCGGGGCTACCACCAGGTCCCAGTTCATCCCCAAGATGTCCAGAAAACTGCAGTCATCACACCATTCGGCCTTTTTGAGTTTTTATGCATGCCGTTTGGGTTCAAGAACGCCGCCCAGGCTTTCCAACGCCTGATAGACACCGTGCTGCAGGACCTCAAGTTCCTCTTTGTCTTCCTGGACGATATTCTCATTGCCAGTCCCACTGAAGAAGATTATATCTGTCACCTACGCACCCTTTTTCGACGTCTCAGCCAACACGGCCTGATTATCAACCCGGCCAAGTGTCAGTTTGGCCTGCACCAAATTGATTTCCTGGGGCATCGCATCACTTCAGAGGGAGCAGTTCCTTTACAAGCGAAGGTAAAGGCGGTGACATCCTTTCCACGCCCGCAAAACATTAAGGCCCTGCAGGAATTCCTAGGCATGGTAAACTTTTACCACCGTTTCATGCCTAAGGCAGCACTACTCATGCAGCCCCTGTACGAAGCCCTCAAGGGCAAGACTGGCAAGAATACGGTAGACTGGACGGATGACATGGCCTGGGCATTCGCCGACACCAAAAGCGCCTTGGCCAATGTGACTACGCTGGTGCACCCGCTGCCAGGAGCCACCATCGCCCTCACCACCGACGCGTCAGACTATGCAATCGGCGCCGTGCAAGAGCAGTGGGTGAACGGGACGTGGCAGCCGTTGGCATTCTTCAGCCGTCAACTACGACGGAACGAGAGAATATATAGCATGTTTGACCGGGAGTTGCTCGCCCTTTTTCTGGCCATCCGCCATTTTCGCTTCCTCCTGGAAGGACGTCCCTTCACCGCCTTTGTGGACCATAAGCCGCTCACTTTCGCCATGGCCAAGACCGCCGAACCGTTGTCATCCCGACAGCAACGTCACCTGACCTACATATCCGAATTCACCACGGATATACAGCACGTGGCCAGTAAGCACAACCTGGTGGCCGACTGCCTCTCCCGCGCGACCGTCAATACGGTTTATTTAGGCATCGATTACGCCCTCATGGCAGCGGATCAAGCCTCAGACCCAGAAGTCCAAGCCTACAGAACGACTGTCACCAGCCTCCAGTTGGCCGACGTCAAGTTCCATTCGGCAGGTACCACGCTCTTGAGTGACGTCTCCGTTCGGGACCCTCGCCCTGTCGAACCGGTTGTCTGGTGCCGCAAAGTGTTCGACGCCATACATGGGTTGTCACACCCAGGAATGAAGGCCTCTCAGAAGCTGATGTCAGTGAAATTTGTATGGCACGGCATGCACAAGGATGTCCGCGACTGGACCAACACCTGTGTGGTCTGCCAAAAGGCCAAAGTACAGCGCCACATCAAAGCTCCGTTGGCCACCTTCACAGTTCCGGAGCGATGTTTTGACCATGTCAATGTGGACCTGGTGGGTCCACTCCCACCCTCCCATGGTTTTTCACACATCCTGACCATGGTTGACCGCACCACCAGATGGCCGGAGGCGGTTCCCCTATCATCCACTACGTCGGCGGACGTTGCCAGGGCGTTCATTTCCACCTGGGTCGCCCGTTTCGGAGTGCCCGCAGATATTTCTTCAGACAGGGGACCGCAGTTTTCCTCCGAACTCTGGAATGCAGTGGCCCAAGGACTCGGTGTCAAATTACACCGCACCACAGCCTACCACCCACAGGCGAATGGTCTCTGTGAACGTTTCCACCGGTCACTGAAGGCCGCCCTGAGGGCCAGCCTCCAGGACGCTGGATGGGCAGACAAGCTACCGTGGGTCCTGTTGGGCCTTCGCACGGCCCCCAAAGAAGACCTTCACTCTTCATCAGCGGAGCTGGTGTATGGTCAACTGCTGCGAGTCCCAGGGGATTTCCTACCAGCATCGACGAAGCCTTGGTCCGCGTCTGACCAGCTTACTAGTCACCAGGAGGCGGCCAGATGTTTTGCGTCGGTGCCCACTTCGCAGCACGGGCTGCAGAGTTTGCACGTTCCCACGGAGCTTCACAAGGCGGAATATGTCTTTATTCGCCACGATGCACATAGGGATCCACTCAAGGCCCCATATACTGGTCCCTTCCGCGTGTTGGAGGCAGGGGACAAAACCTTCACGGTAGATGTTGGTGGTAAACCAGACCACATTTCAGTCGATCGCTTAAAGCCGGCACATCTGGACCTCGACCGCCCCGTCAAGACAGCACAACCGCCAAGACGAGGTCGGCCACCCATCACCGTTACGGCAGACCAAGCGCAACCTCCCGCCAGACCGCCGGCCGCCCAGCAGCCTCCACCTCAGGAGTACAGGAGTCATTCTGACAGGCTCATCAGACCCCCTCACCGTTTGACTTGGTCCGTTAAAGCGAATTCTGGGGGGGCGCATGTGGCGGAGCCACTGAATAACTCTGGGCAACTGTATATAATTCCCTTTAACGATGTTCTAACACCAGCCTAAGCCTGTAACATTGTGTTAAACATTACTTTGTTTTGTATATAGTGTTTGTATGTACGGGGCGTGGCCCCTTTAAGAGCACGGGAAAACGCGGGTAAACGCGATGACGTCACGTCGCAAACCACATGACTGTCGGGGCAATCCTCGTGGAATCTCCATCTTGTTAAGACCTGTTTTCGTGGCTCTCCTGTATCGATCTCAACAAACTGTTTGAACTCGTTTAGTCTTACATTAAAGGCCTGTTTGATTGATCTCCTGAGTCGACCTCAGTTATTAGTTAGGAATTCGTTAATTCCTACAGAAGTATGATTAAGAAGTTTGCAGATGATACGCAAATTGGCCGTGTGGTTGATAATGAAGAAGAAGGCTGCAGAATGCAGGAAGATATCAATGGACTGGTCTGGTGGGCAGAACAGTGGCAAATGGAATTCAATCCAGAGAAGTGTGAGGTAATGCATTTGGAGAGGGCCGACAAGGCAAGGGAATACATTATAAATGGTAGGACACTGAGAAATGCAAAAGATCAGAGGGACCTTGGAGTGCATGTCCACAGATCCCTGAAGGTAGCAGGACAGGTAGATAAGGTGGTTAAGAAGGCATACGGAATACTTGCCTTTATTAGCTGAGGCATAGAATATAAGAGCATGGAGGTTATGCTTGAACTGTATAAAACACTAGTTAGGCCGCAGCTAGAATACTGCGTGCAGTTCTGGTCACCACATTACAGGAAGGATGTGATTGCACTGGAGGGGGTGCAGAGGAGATTTACGAGGATGTTGCCTGGGCTGGGGAATTTTAGCTATGAAGAAAGATTGGATAAGCTGGGGTTGCTTTCTTTCAAACAGAGGAGGCTGAGGGGAACTCACTGCCTGAAAGGGTGGTAGAGACAGAAACCCTCATCACATTTAAAAAGTACTTGGATATGCACTTAAAGTGCTGTAACCTACAAGGCTCGGACCAAGTGCTGGAAAGTGGGATTAGGATGGATAGCTCTTTATCGGCCGGCACGGACAAGATGGGCTGAATGGCCTCCTTCTGTGCTGTAAAATTCTATGATTCTATGATTCTATGATTCTATGATTTGTCCTTCTAGGTGGTGGAGGTCGCACGTTTGGGAGGTGCTGTCAAAGAAGCCTTGGCGAGTTGCAGCAGTACATCTTGTAGTTGTTACATACTGCAGCCACGGAGTGAATGTTTAATGTGGTGCCGATCAAGTGGACTTCTTTGCCCTAGATGGTGTTAAGCTTCTTGTGTGTTGTTGGAGCTACGCTCATGCAGGCAATTGGAGAGTATTCCATCACACTCCTTGTAAAGTCTGTGGGTTGTTTAGTTAATTAATACACAGACTACCAGAGTAACTTAAAACAGGACTTTACTATTCGAAGGTCAGGGCGAATCTGCCCAATAAATCCTGACACAGCACTTATATACCGGTGTGGTCACCGTCGGTATTACAGTATACAGAAGCCAACAAAGTAGTGCAACACCTAAAGTAGTTCTCTTAAAGGTGGACGGTTACATACAATAGTTCTCTAAAAGGTAGACGGGTACATACACTACAATCCTCCCTTTTTAGCTTACAACATACTTAGTCCCCCATTAAACATAACATATATTCAACTTCATGTAAAACAATTCACAGGTATAATCTATGCGGGAAACAGTTTACAGATTCAGTCTCTGCGGGAACAGTTCACAGATTCAGTCTCTGGTCTTGACTCGGTCCGAACAACATCTCTGTGGTGTAGCCGGTTCACATTGCTAGCGTGACTCATCCAATAGTCTTTCCCTTGACTTAACAGCTTGAACTTCCGTCCTGCTGAACCAGCAGTGCTGACTTTTACAAACAGCTGGACTGCCTTGGTAATTTTTCCTACTTGCCAACTGATTTGGCTCCCTTCGTAGGGCCCACGTACATGATCTGGTAGAAGTGATAATGATTTAGATGGTTATCACCTTCTGCTTCGTCTTTTTCTTTTCTGCTTCTTGGAGACTCTCGGGGCTCCCTTATCAGCTGCCAGCTGTAGCGCCACCATCTCCCTATGTTCCTTAGACTTTAAGTGCTTCATCCTGATTTCTGCACTTTGGGAGTTTTCATCACAAGCTGGGCAGACCAAGTCCTCGTAATATTCCGTGTCACTCAACAGGTCATGGTAATATTCGGCGTCGTCCTGAACTAGTCTAGCGAGAGGGCCTGCTACTTCTTCCTTACCCAACTGGACGTTAGCCGACTGTTGTTCCCTCCCTAGACATCTTTCCTGAAGAGACTTCTTCATGCGTTCATATTCATCCCGCTCTTCCTGGGTTTCCTGCAAATCCTTCACTAATGACCTCATTTGTGATTTCAATACTTCCCCTTCCATCGGGGATTGATTGATCGGGCTATTCAATCCTTCTACTGGAGCAGCTGTTTCAACATTCTGTTGTTCACATAGACGTGATTCAGCGTACTTTTGGCATCCCAGTAAAATCTGTGTTGCAACCTCAGCTATTTCCATAACTTTTGAGAGCTCCGAACTCCTTCCCTTTGAAGATTGAAGCTCGTGTTCAGATTGTTCCCATTGCAGAGTCTTGTCCCTCAGCATATGAAGGAGTTGGCTGACCGTTAACTCTTCCACGGGAACACTGTGGATCAGAGTCTTCTCCATTTCATCCACCTTTTCCTCCAATGCTTTCACCTTCTTTTCCTCTTGTACTTTGGCTTTCAGCGCTCGGAGAAGTTGCGCCTTGATGCTCTCTAGCTCATGTTCAGGGGCCATTCTTACAGTCTCTGTGTTTCTTACAGTTTCCTTTTCTTCCACTGAAAGGATTCCCAGTTGAATCTGTTCTTCAAGTTGTTGAACCTCGGTCGTTGCCGCTTCATATTTGTCTTGGGTTTCCTTCAATATTTTTATGAGTTCTTGGACATCTTGTCTTTCATGTTCTGCCATGTCTTTCACCTCTAATTTCTCATCTATGGATGGAACTTCTACCGATGAGTCTGTCTTGGCCTTGAGCTCATCAAGAATTTCCTGCAGCCTTTGGACTTCTTGCTCATGTTCAACCTTTAGTTGCTCATATGCTTCTACTGAAACTAGCTTTTCGGAGGTTGCCGAGTTAATCCCCTCCAGGATTGTAGCCTGGGCCTGTTCATACTGTTCCTTCAACTTCTCAAACTCTGCTTGTAAGGAGTCGTAGAGAAGAACGGGAATAAAATCCTGGCTTCCTGAAGATTCCTCTTCATTTGCTCCTTCCTGCAAATATTCTAACTCCTGAACAGCATAAGGGAGATGTGATCGGTAATTGGTCACAATGGCTCTATGGTCGCTCTCTGCTTGAGCTAGCTGCTTCTGTTGTCTTTCCAGATTCTCCCATTCGGTGTCATAGAACTTTTTCATTGTTTTCATCTCTTGTTCGAGACGGTAACTCACTTGTTCTACTTGCTGTCGTAATTTGAAATAAAGTTGAGTCCGAGCTCGGTGTTCGTCAGTCATGGGTATGTCCGTAAACTGAACAGACTCAGAATTCTCTGTCAAACTATGTTGTCGTTGTTCGGTGGAGTTCTGTTCTGAAACTTTGTTCTTCTCTGGAGCATAAGCCTTTATGCATGCCTTCGTTCTTCCAAACTTAGTCGGCAAGTCCATTTTAGCCTTGTCTTTCATATTTGGGTTGGTCTTATCGTCATCCGTTTCAGAATCTGAGCTGATTGTCTGCACCGAGTCCTCACTCATTATGGCTTTTAGATAGTGCCATTCCATGTCTATTTTCTTGATCCACTCCCGTCCCAGAAGTGGTGGTCCTCCCTCAGGTAGTACGTATAAGTTCATTCTTGGGTGTTCTTTACCCTCATCTCTCACCTTGACTCTTATCTTCCCCATGTGGTATACTTTATGCCCCGTGTATGTCTGCAATACGAACTTGGTATCTCTTAAGGGTATATGTGAGAATAGCCAGTGGTAATCCCTTCGATTTATGACTGATAGAGCTGATCCAGTGTCCAACTCCATTTTCACTTGGACTCCAGCTATTTTTAGCATGACCCAGATAGTTTGTAGGTCAGCTTCCTTACTCACATTGTGAATTCTCAGACTGCCCAGCTCCTGGCCGTTTGGGTCTGAGTCCGAATTCTGTTCGCCTGAACTCTTCTCAGCCACCTTGTGTACCTTGTTGTACTTTTCCTGTGATGGCTTCCTTTGGTTGTTGGTCTTCTTCCCTGACCGGCATACCTTAGCTATGTGACCCAGTTTGCCACATTTCCTACATTCCTGGTTCTTAAACCAGCATTGGTTCTGGTCGTGTGTTGTCTTCCCACAACGATAGCATTTTGTTGTACTCGAGGTAATTTGATCCACACTGAGTGCCGCTGCCTTTAGCTGCATTTCCACAGTTCCCTTCGCTGCGGCTTCGTGCGATGCTGCAATAAGGACAGCCCTGTCAAGTGTAAGGTCATTCTCTTCGAGTAGTCGCTTTTGCGTTCCTTCCTTTGACAACCTGCACACGAACTTGTCTCGCAATGCCTCTGTCAGATTCCCTCCAAACTGGCAGTGTTTCGCTAGTCTACGCAGTTCGACCAAGTATTCTGCGTTGCTTTCGTCTTTCCTTTGCGTTCTCGCATAGAATTTGAATCGTTCCGCCAACATCAACGGTGTGGGGTTCAAGTGATCCTTCAGAACAGTCACAATATCATCGAAAGTCTGATCCGCCGGTTTAGCTGGTGCTAGTAGATGCTTCAAGAGCCCGTATGTCTTCGCGCCCATCGAGTTTAGCAAGGTTATAGCTTTGTCATCTTCTTCTATTTTATTGGCCTCACAATAGATCTCAATGCGTTCCACATACGTGGCCCAGTCTTCTACCTCGGAATTAAAATTGTTGATGTTACCACGCTTAGGCATCTTCCTCTCTTCCTGGTAACACCACGAATTATTTCTTTAAATTTTCTTTTCTTTTTTTTTTTTTCCAAGATGGCGGTTCCCGCGAAAATGGCGGTTTCCCGCGCTTATCTTCTCTCCCCACCCACTTCAATGGCGGTTTCCCGCTTCTGTCTTCTTCCCCGCCTAATGGCGGCTTCCCGCGTTTCTTCCCTAGCGGGAGGGGTACACTTTCCCCACGGGCGACGGCCGCTGGCTTTCAGGTTCACAGCCTGCGCGTCGGCTTCAGGGCTTTCCCTTTTCTCGGCAGGGCAACCGGCGCTGGGTACACCCCATTGACGGCGAACAGTTTCAGCCGCTGGGCTGGCTCTCGCTCGGTTCCCCTTGCTCGGGCTCTGTCTCTCTCCCGCTCGCTCGGCTCTACCGGCGCTGGGTACACCCCGTTGACGGAGAACAGTTTCAGCCGCTGGACTGGCTCTCGCTCAGTTCCCCCTTGGTCGGCTCTGCCTCTCCCGCTCACTCGGCTCCCAATCGCGCCTCCCAGCCCTCTCGCAGTCCGGTGCTTCCCTCCCCGGCTGCGGCTGAGTTTATCTCTTCCCGCGCCTACGCTCCCGGTCGCAGCGCTTCGTGGCTTCGGTCGCTGCCCGGCCTTTTTCGCCGGTCGCGGTCTAGCTGTCTCACGACGCCGTTGCGTCCCCCAGCTTGTCTGTACCACGGCTTCCTTGCTCCACGCTGCCCCAGTCTCAGCGCCTCTGGACCCGACTTCTGTCCGGCTCCTTTCCCCCTCGACCGTGGTCGAGTGCACCGCCCTTATCCTCCGGTTATTCTTTTTACTTTCCCTTACTCACAGTCACCGTGGCCGCCTTGCTTCTCGTGCTGATCGGCTCACTCCTCACCGTGGCAGAAGGGACAGTCAGTGCCTGTTGCTGATGGAAGTCTTTGTCTCTAACTTCTTCTTCCTTTCTAGTTCTGCAGCCTCGAGTTTTCTCCCAGCAGAACGACGAGGGTGGTTGCCTCTTCTCGACGCTCGTTAACTGCTTCGGAAGTATTGTTGCCACAGGATACGATCGGACTCGTCGCCACTGTAAAGTCTGTGAGTTGTTTAGTTAATTAATACACAGACTACCAGAGTAACTTAAAACAGGACTTTACTATTCGAAGGTCAGGGCGAATCTGCCCAATAAATCCTGACACAGCACTTATATACCGGTGTGGTCACCGTCGGTATTACAGTATACAGAAGCCAACAAAGTAGTGCAACACCTAAAGTAGTTCTCTTAAAGGTGGACGGTTACATACAATAGTACTCTTAAAGGTAGACGGGTACATACACTACACTCCTGACTTGTGCCTTGTAGATGGTGGAAAGGGTTTGGGGAGTCAGGAGATGAGTCACTCACCACAGAATACCCAGCCTCTGACCTGCTCTTGTAGCCACAATATCAATGTGGCTGGTCCAGTAAGTTTCTGAATGTTGATGGTGGGAGATTCGGCTATGGTAATGCCATTGAATCTTAAGGGGAGGTGGTTAGACTCTCTCTTGTTGGAGATGATGATTGCTTGGCACTTGTGTGACACGAATGTTACTTACCACTTATCAGCCCAAGCCTGGATGTTGTCCAGGTCTTGCTGCATGCGGGCACGGACTGCTTCATTCTCTGAGGAATTGCGAATGGAACTAAACCCTGTGCAATCATCAGTGAACATCCCCACTTCTGACCTTATGCTGGAGTGAAGGTCATTGGTGAAGCAGATGAAGATGGTTGGAATGAGGACACTGCCTTGAGAAACTCCTGCAGCAATTTCCTGGGGCTGAGATGATTGGCCTCCAACAACCAAAACCATCTCTTTTTGTGTTAGGTATGACTCCAGCCAATGGAGAGATTTCCCCCTGATCCACATTGACTTCAATTTTACTAAGGCTCCTTGATGCCACACTCGGTCAAATGCTGCCTTGATGTCAAGGGCAGTCACTTTCACCTTACCTCTGGAATTCAACTCTTTTTTCCATGTTTGGCTCAAAGTTTTAATGAAGTCTCAAACTGAGTGGTCCTGGCAGAACACAATCTGAGCATCGGTGAGCAGGTTATTGGTGAGTGAATGCTACTTGATAGCACTGTTGATGACCCCTTCCATCATTATTCTGATGATTGACAGTAGGTTGATGCAGGTTAAATGGCCAGGTTGGATTTGTCCTGTTCTTTGTACACAGAACATATCTGAGCAATTTTTCACTTTGTCGGGTAGATGCCAGTGTTGTAGCTGTACTGGAACAGCTTGGCTAGAGGTACGGCTAGTTCTGGAGCACAAGTCTTCTGCACAACAGTCGGGTTGTTGTCGGGGCCCATAGCCTTTGCTGTATCCAGTGCACTCAGCCGTTTCTTGATATCATGTGGAATGAATCGAATTGGCTGAAGACTGACATCTGTGATGGAGACTTCAGGAGGAGGTCAAAATGGATCATCCACTCAGCACTTTTGGCTCAAGATGGTTGTGAACACTCATGTGCTGAGATCCACAATCCTTGAGGATGGGGATGTTCATGGAGTCTCCTCCTCTTGTTAGTTGCTTGATTGCCCACCATCATTCACGACCGGAGGCGGCAGGACTGCAAAGCTTTGATCTGATACGTTGGTTTTGGGATCACTTGGCTTTGTCTATAGCATGCTGTTTTGAACATATGTAGCTTTATGTTATGGTAGAATGAGGAATGAGGTTGCAGGTTGTAGTGGAATACAATTCTGCTGCTGTTGATGGCCCATAGCGCCTCATGGATGCCCAGTTTTGAGCTGTTAGATGTGTTCTGAATCTTTCCCATTTAGCGCAATGGTGATAAACTCGCTCAGCAACTCGTGGCACCAACAGGCAGCAAGGATCCTTCAACTTTGCTATTTAAAGGGCTCACCCACTACATACAGATTAATTGTTGGTTTGTCCTTTTAGGCTGTTGGTTAACTTCTGGGCATTTGTTGGCCTATTTTCTGCATTCTACAATTGATTTCTGGCTTCTGCTAACAACTTTTTGTTGTTGCTGGATTACTTTTGTCCGCCCTCCAAACAGTTTCCTTTTGGAGGACAAGTGGGAGCGGCCAAGAAGACAGGAGAGAACAGGAGCAGCTTAAAGAAGTGGGAGGAGGGGGCACTCTGCAGGGTGCAGTTTTTCTACCTTAACTTCTCTGAGGAGCAATGTGTCGGGTGTCTTTGCTTCACAAAGGAGGCTATCACCGAGCTGTGTCATCAGCTGCAGCCACAACTCCAGCCTCAAACCAAAATATGAACAGCTGTCTGTGGCTGTCAGGATTATCACAGCCCTTCAATTTTATGCATCAGGCTCCTTTCAGGCTGCTGCAGGTGACATCTCCCAGTTTGCTGGTCACCATTGCATCAGGGAAGTTACCAAGGAACACCTACATCTAGAACAAGGGGAAACAATCTTAAAATTAGACCTAGACCATTTAGGAATGAAATCAGGAAGCACTTTCACACAAAGGGTAGTGGAAATATGAGACTTTCTCCCCAAAAGTGGATGCTGAGTCAATTAAAATTTTCAAGACTGAGATAGATAGATTTTTATTAGGTAAGGAATACAAATCAAAGGCAGGTAAATGAAGTTGAGGCAGAGACCAGCCATGGTCTAATTGAATGGTGGAAGAGGAATGAGGAGCTGAATGGCCCACTCCTGTTCTTATGTTCCTATGAAAACGCAAGTAGCGCTGGCTGCTTGTCTGCGTCATGATAATGAGCTTCCAGCATCAGTTTGATGTGGTCCCCCCGAACATGTAAACAGACACTCTAACACGCGCTATTCCTCTCTCTTCCTGTTTTCGGGCATGATCGAATTTCTAGGGCGTTGTTTGTGCAGAAATAGATGCGCTCAGCTGTGGTAGTGGTGGCACTCCAATTGGCCTGACTATCCCTAGGCTACAGGATTGGCCCCTGTGGAATGTGTGTAGTAGGTCTGTGATGGCTTGGTAGGTAAATCTATGGGGAAGTTCTAAGGCACTGCCTGGCGCAAAACTAAGCCATACAGACTGGAAGATTTCAGATTCAATTCCTGATCTGTGCTGAGTTTGTCTGCCCTGATAGAAAGTGCACATGCATGGATATTAAGTGAGAGTGGGATTGGCCTTGGCCTTTGTGACTTTCATAGCAGAATAGCCTTCTAACATTCACTATCTAAGCTCATTAAGAAGGGCAAGCTACCTGAGCATTGCCAACATCCATCAAACTGTGCCCCAGCATAAGTCATTGCCTTCAGGAGAGAAGGGAAGAAAGGAGAGAAATTACAAAAATATAAATGCAGAAAGGTTGAGCACATTATTGGGCTCAGCTGTGATATCACCACATATTAAAATAACCTGCCAATATTCCCTGTCCTGGCTCAGGCTTTAAGAATAACCACTAGCATGAAGGGCTGGCACCTGCGCATTTATAACCCAGTGTAAGTCACTGCTTTCAGGAGAGTTATTATCCACTTACTGTGAAGAAGTTGAATTAGCACGCACAGTGGATATCATACCAACCACAAAGCACTCTAGGCCAATTAATGTGCCCCATTAATGTTGTGATACAGCTCCCTCAGATTGTCAGCTTTAAGTCCCAACTGCTCTATCCCCGTTGCTTCAGTAACATCATCTGCACGCAATGTTTAAACAAAACTGTTAAGAAAATCAATACATATAACAATAAAAAGGGTTCTTTTTTGGTGTTTTTTTTGTTAAATTCCTCTGATACCTTTTTTAAAAAAAATTTATGGGATGTGGGCGTCACTGGCAAGGCCAGCATTTATTGCCCATCCCTAATTGCCCTTGAGAAGGTGGTGGTGAGCTGCCTTCTTGAACCGCTGCAGTCCGTGTGGTGAAGGTACTCCCACAGTGCTGTTAGGGAAGGAGTTCCAGCATTTTGACCCAGCAACAACGAAGGATCGGTGATATATTTCCAAGTCAGGATGGTGTGTGACTTGAAGATGATGGTGTTCCCATGCGCCTGCTGCCCTTGTCCTTCTTGGTGGAAGAGGTCCCTGGTTTGGGAGGTGCTGCCGAAGAAGCGTGGCAAGTTGCTGCAGTGCATCTTGTAGATGGTTCACACTGCAGCCACAGTATGCCAATGGTGGAGGGGGTGAATGTTTATGGTGGTGGGTGGGGTGCCAATCAAGCAGGCTGCTTTGTCCTGGGTGGTGTTGAGCTTCTTGAGTGTTGTTGGAGCTGCACTCATCCAAGCAAATGGAGAGTATTCCATCACACTCCTTACTTGTGCCTTGTAAATGGTGGAAAGGCTTTGGGGAGTCAGGAGGTGAGACACTCGCCACAGAATACCTAGCCTCTGACCTGCTTTTGTTGCCACAGTATTTATGTCGCTGGTCCAGTTAAGTTTCTGGTCAATGGTGACCCCCAGGATGTTGATGGTGGGGGATTCGGCGATGGTAATGCCGTTGAATGTTAAGGGGAGGTGGTTAGACTCTCGCCTGTTGGAGATAGTCATTGCCTGGCACTTGTGTGGCACGCATGTTACCTGCCACTTATCAGCCCAAGTCTGAACGTCGTTCAGGTCTTGTTGCATGCGGGCATGGACTGCTTCATTATCTGAGGAGTTATGAATGGCGCTGAACACAGTAAACATCCCCATTTCTGACCTTATGTTGGAGGGAAGTTCATTGATGGAGCAGCTGAAGATGGTTGGGCCTAGGGCACTGCCTTGAGGAACTCTTGCAGTGATGATTGACCTTCAGCCACTTAAACCATCTTCTTTTGTGCTAGGTATGACTCCAGCCAGTGGAGAGTTTTCCACCCAATTCCCATTGATTTCAGTTTTACTAGGGCTCCTTGATGCCACACTTCATCAAATGCTGCCTCTCACCTCACCTCTGGAATTCAGCTCCTTTGTCCATGTTTGGAACAAAGCTGGAACAAAGCTGTAATGTGGTCGGGAGCAGAGTGGTCGTGGCGGAACCCAAACTGGGCATCAGTGAGCAGGTTATTGATGAGTAAGTGCCGCTTGATAGCACTTTCGCTAACGCCTTCCATCACTTTGCTGATGATTGAGAGTAGACTGATGGGGCAGTAATTGTCCGGATTAGATTTCTCCTGCTTTTTGTGGACAGGACATACCTGGGCAGTTTTCCACATTGTTGGATAGATGCCAGTGTTGTAGCTGTACTGGAACAGCTTGCCTAGAGGTACGGCTAGTTCTGGAGCACAAGTTTTCAGCACAATAGCCGGGATGTTGCCAGGGCCCATAGCCTTTGCTATATTCAGTGCGCTCAGCTGCTTCTTGATATCACGTGGAGTGAATCGAATTGGCTGAAGACTGGCTTCTGTGATGGTGGTGATCTCAGGAGTAGTCCGATATGGATCATCCACTCGGCACATCTTGCTGAAGGTGGTTGCAAATGCTTCAGCCTTGTCTTTTGCGCTCACGTGCTGGGCTCTACCATCATTGAGGATGGGGGTATTCATGGAGCCTCCTACTCCCCCATTAGTTGTTTAATGGTCCACCACCATCCACAACTGGATGTGGCAGGACTGCAGAGCTTTGATCTGATCTGTTGATTGTTGGATCGCTTAGCTCTGTCTATAGCATGCTGCTTCCACTTTTTAGCATGCATGTAGTCCTGTGTTGCAGCTTCCCCAGGTTGGCACCTCATTTTTAGGTACGCCTGGTACTGCTCCTGGCATGCTCTTCTACTCTCCTTTTTGAACCAGGGTTGGTCCCCTGGCGTGATGTTAATGGTAGAGTGAGGGATATGCCAGGCGATGAGGTTACATATTGTGGTGAAATACAATTCTGCTGCTGCTGATGGCTCACAGCGCCTCATGGATGCCCAGTTTTAAGCTGCGAGATCTGTTCTGAATCTATCCCATTTAGCACGGTGGTAGTGCCACACAACATGATGGAGGGTGTCCTCAGTGTGAAGACGGGACTTTGCCTCCACAATGACTGTCTTCTCTCTCTTAGGCAGCCCCTCGGAACCGAGGATGACTTGCTTCCACATTAAAAATGAGTTCTCAGGTGACTGATGAGTCCAATGCGGGACCTACATTCTTTGTCACAGGTGGGGCAGACAGTGGTTGAAGGGGCAGGTGGGTTGGGTGCTTGGGTTGACGTGCACTCCTTGCGCTGCTTGTGTTTGGATTCCGCTTGCTCCCGGCAAAGAGAATCGAGGTGTTCGGCGCCTTCCCGGATGCTTCCCCTCCACTTTGTGCAGTCTTGGGCCAGGGATTCCCAGGTGTCGGTGGGGGTGTTGCACTTTTTCAAGGAGGCTTTGAGGATGTCCTTGAAGTATTTCCTCTGCCCACCTGGGGCTCTTTTGCCGTGTCGGAGCTCCGAGTAGAGCGCTTGTTTTGGGAGTCTCGTATCAGGCATGCGGACGATGTGACCCATCTGTAGGGGTCGCAAAATGTCCTCTATATTTCCCTGAAGATTTGAAAATATTGGTCCACATCGTGGACGAAGAATTGGGTGATGTGACTTGTCTACAATGTTTTAAAATGTGCCTACAACCGCAAAAAGACTGTTCTGAGATGGAAAGAACATGGACAACACGGGAGTCAGGGAGCTCTGTGGAAAATAGTCACACATCCGAAGACAGTACTTTATTAATAAAATCGTTCCCTGGAGTTTGGGCAATCACAAAAGGTTTTAAAATGGCCACAGAAAGCATTGGTCAAGAACCGTGGGGTTTGGAAAGCCTGTACAGCTTGTAATGTTGTCTGTGTGAAAAAGTGGGCGGATACAGTGGCTGTGAGTCAGACCTGCCAATCAAAAAGGGAGGTTCCCTTCAGAAGCACTTGAAGTTGTTTATTTACTTAAGAGATTAGCCCACTTGAGAATACCAGGACAATCGATTTGAAACTGCTTCTGTTTACATAGCCATTCAAAGGAACTGACAGACAATGAGAGACTGAAACCCTGGACAGGACTTTTCATATGCATAGTTTGGGAATGAATGGGTTTAAATCACCCAGAATTCTGGACAATAGGGCTGGTGCATTCCCTTTTTGATTAGCCCAGGTGAACTCCGGATGTGGACGGGATCAGTTCAGCCCCACAGTGCAGACTCTAACCCAGTCCAACCACTTTGAGTTAGCCAATCACAGCTTTTCTCTTGTGAATTGGAACTTTTTGGGCGCAAATTTCCCAGACAGGCATACAGCAGGGGGGAGGGGGGGCTCACCGGGTATATAAGATAGCTGCTGAGAAGCTATCACTCTCTTTACTTCCTGGGACCACAGGTGAGCTTCTCTCTCTCTCTCTCTCTCTCTCACTCTCACTTCGCTGGGCCACATGTGAGCAGAGTTTCTGACTCCTCAGCAAAGCATCCTAGTAAGGAGTTGGGGGATGGTAATTAAGGGGATATTGCTAAGATTGTTTAATCAACATTGTAGTCACTTACCCCTCGTTTTTACCGTCTGCATTCCCCCATTTAAGAAATTTTACTGTAATTACTGTGTTCATATGGGATAGTTTGATATTTTGATTATAGTTTCTTTTAGTTAATAAAACTTGATTTTTCTCTCATCCAAACTACGTGTCTGTTTTAATATCAATAATTATAAGCCCTGCAGTCAGAACTGGAAGGTGGGGTAGTGATTCGAAACCGCTGTTTTCAAATTGGCTTATTGGAATTGGGCAGAGTGCAGGCAAAGGCTGCAAGACCAGGAAAATTACGTTAAACCAGTTTATAGATGTCCCCCTTACACATCCATTGGAGCTGATCGAGCATGGTCAAAGCTTCGATGCTGGGGATGTTGGCCTGAGCGAGAACTCTGACATTGGTGCGCCTATCCTGCCAATGGATTTGCAGGATCTTGTGGAGGCAGCATTGGTGGTACCTCTCCAGTGCTTTGAGGTGCCTGCTCTACATGGTCCATGTCTCTGTCAACAAGGACAGACGTCAATGACGATGTCCAACACCGACTTCAGTGTGCCAGTGCAGCCTTTGGTCGCCTGAGGAAGAGACTGTTTGAAGACCAGGACCTCAAACCCTGCACCAAGCTCATGGTCTACAGAGCAGTAGTGATACCCGCCCTCCTGTATGCCTCAGAGGCATGGACCATGTACAATGACTGTGGTGGTCACTGCTGCCAATACTGTCATGGACAGATGCATCTGCGACAGGTAGATTGGTGAGGACGAGTTAAAGTAGGTTTTTCCTTCATGTTAGTTCACTCACCACCTGTCGCAGGCCCAGACTGGCAGTTATGTCCTTCAGGACTCGACCAGCTCCTCCGTAGTGGTGCTACCGAGCCACTCTCTTCACCTGGCCCCCATTCAGCTGTCAAGGAAGGTAGAACAAACTGGTTACAGATGGCCAGAGTGGTCCATTAGATTTCCTCAACTGCTGGCTTGTGCAAGTGGCTCTAGAAGTGGACAGGAACACAAACATTGCCATCACCATATGAATCTGATGTCTGTTTCCATTCCAAACAGGTTAAATGTTTTCAAGTTAACTGTGCCATGTGTGCATTATTCATTTGGATATGGCATGTAATTGTTAATAACGTTATATGTTTTGTCTTATCTTCATTATTTCTACATCAACTTAGAGAAGAACTGACCCCTCTCTCTGGTGCCACAGGGCAAACAAAAACAGCTGTTACAAAGTTTGTAATGAACTGCTGAAATCCTGTACTTGCCCAACTCTTCAATTATTGAATTACGACAGTCTAAAATGAAAACATTTCCAAACTGCCTAAAACATAGCTTAAAAAGAGCTATATTAGTTCTAAATAATTTTAACCAGCAGACTCTGGTCTAAACTCAACAAACTTGTCAGCTGGCAGATTAGTTTGAAACAGTAACTTACTCAATCCTGTTCTCACAGAGACAAACATCTTTTATGGTGATTTGCCAGGCCTTAGATGGAACAAGCCACAAATCGCTTACTGCTGGCCAATCATTGGGGTAGAAATTTGTTTTCTGTGCTGCTACCAAGAGGAGTTCCTACCCCATTGAGCTTAATGCTCCTGTGGGTTTTCATGTGATTTGGGGGAGCAATGGCAGTAATTGCTGCCTGCTCCCAATTTTCCGCATTACGTCATACATGATTGATAAAGCTGATTTATGTATATTTTAATTCTGCTTCAAATACATGAAATTTTCAAAAGGTCTTCTCCCTAGGGATTTAGAGCTCCAGCTGCGTGTCTTCACTACTGTCAGGGATAAGATTTCTTTTTAACCAACTGAAAATTTGATGGCTTGCCGCAATGAGTATACTCAGCTTCGCTACCACAGGAACTATGATTTTGAGTGTAAAATATCTGATTCTAAATAAATGGTTGGTGTAAAGTCTGTGTGTTATATGGCGAATTAATACACAGACTACAAGAGTAACTTTAACAGGACTTTACTATTCGAAGGTCAGGGCGAATCTGCCCAAGAAATCCTTACACAGCACTTATATACCGGTGTGGTCACCACCGGTATTACAGTATACAGTAGCCAAGATAAAGTAGTGCAACCCTTAAAATAGTTCTCTTAAAGGTGGAACGTTACATACACTACAATCCTCCCTTTTTAGGTTAACAGTATATATATATTCCCATTAATATAACATCATAACATATATACAACTTTATGTAAAACAGTTCACAGATTCAGTCTCTCTGGAGGCTTCCTGACTCTGTCCGGTTAACGCCTTGGTGGTGTAGTAGTTTTCGGTGGTGTAGTAGGTTCTTCTGGCAAGGTCGATTCTGCTTGAAGGACAGTGTCAGGTTCATCTGATTCCAGTATTACCGGATCGGAGGTAGATGCTCTGGGTATCTCTGCTTCAACATTAGGCGTATAGAGTTGTGGAGTAGGTTGGCCCTTTGTGGATGACTCTATGATCTGGTCAACATGGCGCCTTATTATGCTTTCACCAATGTCCACGGTATACATCAGCGGTCCTAGCCTTTTTCCAATAGTTCCAGGCTGCCATTTCTCGGTACGGTAGTCCCGGGCCAAAACTTGTTGACCTATCTGGAAGGTTCTAGTTGGCCTTTCATTCATGCCTTGAAATTGCCGGTTCTCTACGTCCCTTCTGACGTTTGGCTTAATCAAATCCAGCCGGCATCGTAGTCTTCTATTGAAAAACATCATGGCGGGAGTTTGGTTTGTGACCGCATGTGTTGCATTCCTGTATGCCAACAAGAAGTTATCTACCTTATGTTGTAGATTTATGTCTTCATTACCCATGGCCTTTATGGCCTTCTTGAAGGTCTGGACAAACCTTTCAGCTAATCCATTGGTGGCGGGATGGTATGGGGCGGACGTGTAGTGCTTAACCCCATTGCTTTTTAAGAACTTCCTGAATTCTTCGGACACAAATTGCGGTCCATTATCAGAACAGATCTGTTCCGGCAGCCCATTCCTGGCAAATATGGTCCTTAATACTGTGATGGTTTTTTCCATGGTGGTGGAGGACATCTTTATTACCTCCGGCCACTTGGAGTGTGCATCCACCGCGATTAAAAACATTGAGTCCATAAATGGACCAGCAAAGTCGATATGTACCCTTTGCCATGGAGATGAGGGCCACTCCCATGGATGCAGAGGAGCTTGTGGTGGGGCGTTTTGGACCTTCTGGCATCCTAGACAGCTCTTGGTTATTTCTTCGATGTCTCCATCAATACCTGGCCACCACACAAACGCTCTGGCTAGGTTCTTCATTTTCACTCCACCCAGATGCCCCTCATGAAGCTCCTTTAGCACTTTATGCTGGAGTTTGGGTGGAATCACCACTCTAGACCCACACATCAAGGTTCCTCAGCACACTGACAGCTGTTCTCTTCTTTGCGAAAATGCTGGCAACATTGGTTCGCCATGTGCTGGCCATCCCTCCACCGTTAAATCGTAGACTCGTGAGAGAGTCGGGTCATTTCTTGTTTCCTTTTCGATCATAGAATTTGTTACTGGTAGACATTCCACTATGGTTGAGTGGAACATCTCCACTGGGTCCACTGTAGTCGCCTCTTCTACCACTGGCAACGGTAAGCGCGATAACCCATCAGCATTTCCATGCTGTTTGGACCCTTTGTATTCGATGTCATATTGGTGTGCCCCTAGTAACACGGACCACCTCTGTAGCCTTTGCGCTGTCATAGTGGAAACGGCCTTGTTAGGGTTGAATATGGATACCAACGGCTGGTGGTCTGTCAGCAATGTAAACTTCTTGCCCTGCAGGTAATGATTGAATTTCTTTACTCCCCACACAAGGCTGAGAGCCTCCCTATCTATCTGAGCATAATTGCACTCAGCGGAGGTCAATGATCGGGATGCAAATGCGACTGGCCTTTCCGAGCCATTTGGCAACTTGTGTGAGAGTACTGCTCCAATACCATAAGGGGAAGCATCACAAGCTAGACGAAGAGGTAGCGTTGGATTGAAGTGAGCCAACACTTCCTCAGAGGTGATCAATGCCTTGCTTTTGTGAAAGGCCTTCTTACAGTCCTCGCTCCACTTCCATGGTACTTCTTTCCGCAACAGAGCATTCAGCGGGTGCAGCACCGTGGATAGATTTGGCAGAAACTTATGGTAATAGTTAATCAACCCCAGAAACGACCTCAACTGTGATACATTTTCCGGAGCGGGGGCCTTCACGACAGCTTCGATCTTTTCAGGTGACTTGTGCAGGCCCTCTTGGTCAATGACATGACCACAGTACGAGATCCGTTTCTGGAAGAACTCACATTTCTGGCGGTTAGCTCGAAGGCCATATTCCTTCAACCTGGTGAGCACCAGTTTCAAATTTATGAGGTGTTCCTCCTCGTCCTCTCCCATAATCAGGATATCGTCCAAGTAACACTGAGTGCTTGGAATACCCTGTAAGACCTGCTCCATGGCCCTCTGCCAAATTGCTGGAGCCGAAGCCACTCCAAAAACCAGTCTATTATATCGATACAAGCCTCTGTGTGTGTTGATTGTGAGATACTGGCGCGACTCTTCCTCGACTTCCATCTGTAAGTATGCTTGCGCCAGGTCTATCTTGGTGAAGTGTTTCCCGCCAGACAATGAAGCAAAGATATCCTCAATCCGCGGAAGCGGGTATTGTACCGTGTGAAGCACCGGATTAACTGTGATCTTGAAGTCTCCGCAGATGCAGACCTTTCCCGGTCCCCCTGGCTTGTTACTCGACGAAGGCTTCATGACGGGAACAATGGGCGTGGCCCACTCACTCCAGTCCACCTTAGACAGTACCCCTGAACGTTCAAGCTCTTCCAGTTCTGCCTCCACAGCAGGTCGTATCGCGTAAGGTACCGATCTGGCTTTGAAATATTTTGGGCTTGCATGTTCTGCAATCTTGATTTTTGCCTTAATTCCTCTCAGTATTCCCAGTCCCTGCTGGAATACCTCTTTAGCCTCGTCCAATATTCTGGACAATCGTTCAGGTTTGACATCTTTCTTTCCGGAATCTACCGTCATTGTGTTTAGGGAGTGCCAGTCTATCTTTATTTTCCTGATCCACTCCCGCCCCAGAAGTGGTGGACCTCCCTCGGGTAGTACATATATGTCCATTCCTTGGTGTTCTTTGCCCTTGTGTCTCACCTTGACTTTTATCTTTCCGATGGGGTATACTTTATGCCCCGTGTATGTCTGCAATACTATCTCCGTATCCCGTAGGGGAATATGTTTGAATAACTTTTTGTAATCTTGCTTATTCATGACCGTCAACGCCGATCCGGTGTCCACTTCCATCTTCACTTGGACTTTTGCAATCTGTAGTGTGACCCAGATAGTTTGTCGGTCAGTTTCCTTACTCACATTGTGAATCCTCAGACTACCCAGTTCCTTGCTGTTGGAGT
This sequence comes from Somniosus microcephalus, assembly GCF_052327205.1. Lineage (NCBI taxonomy): Eukaryota > Metazoa > Chordata > Chondrichthyes > Squaliformes > Somniosidae > Somniosus > Somniosus microcephalus. The sequence continues at coordinate 114,766,408 of NC_140988.1, read as the reverse complement.
CTGAATCCGAATTCTGTTCATCTGAACTCTTCACAGTCACCTTATGTACCTTTCTGTACTTCTTCTGTGGTGACTTATTGTTGCTGGTCTTCTTTCCTGACCGGCATACTTTAGCTATGTGACCAAGCTTGCCACATTTTCTACATTCCTGGTTTTTAAACCAGCATTGGTTCTGGTCGTGTGTTGTCTTCCCACAACGATAACATTTTGTTGTACCCGAAGTCATTTGATCCACGCTGAGTACCGCTGTCTTCAGCTGCATCTCCGCCGTGCCTCTCGCTGCGGCTTCGTGCGATGCTGCAATAAGGACAGCCTTATCAAGTGTAAGATCGTTCTCTTCGAGCAGTCGCTTTTGTGTTTCTTCCTTCGACATCCCACACACGAACTTGTCTCTCAGTGCCTCTGTCAGATTTTCCCCAAACTGACAGTATTTTGCCAGCCTACGCAGTTCAACCAAGTACTCCGCGTTGCTTTCCTCTTTTAGTTGCGTTCTCACGTAAAATTTAGATCGTTCCGCTAACATCAGCGGTGTGAGGTTCAAATGATCCTTCAGGACAGCAACAATATTAGCAAAAGACTGATCCGCCGGTTTAGCTGGTGATAGAAGATGCTTCAATAGCCCGTATGTCTTCGCACCCATTGAGTTTAGTAAGGTTAGAGCTTTATCATAATTTGCTATCTTATTGACCTTACAATATATCTCAATGCGTTCTACATACGTGGCCCAATCTTCCACATCGGAATCGAAATCGTTGATGTTACCACGCTTAGGCATCTTCACAATCTTTCTGAGAACAACAACGAAATTTTTCTTTACTTTTTAACTTTTTTTTTCAAAAATGGTGGTTTCCCGCGCTTATCTTCTTCCCCGCCTCCGAGGATGGCGGTTTCCCGCGCTTGTCTTCCTCTGGTGGGGGGTAAGCTTTGCCCTCGGGCGACGACCGCTGGCTTTCGGGTTTCGCAGCCTGCGCGCCGGCTTCAGTTTATTCTGAAGCTCTCCCGCTCGCTCGGGCTCTGTCTCTCCCTCAGCAGCTTTCAATTGCGCCTCCCCAGCCCTCTCGCAGTCCGGTCCTTTCCTCCCCCGGCTGCGGCTGAGTTCTCCGTGGTTTTATTTATTTATTTCTTCCCGCGCCTTACGATCCCGGTCGCAGCGCCTCGCGGCCTCGGTAGCTGCCCGGCCTTTTTCACTGGTCGCGGTCGAGCTGTCTCCCGACGCTGTTGCATCTCCCAGCCCGCTTGTAGCCCGGTCTCTCACACCGGCTGCGTTCCCGCTTGTAGCCCGGTCTCTCACACCGGCTGCGTTCCTGCTTGTACCGCGGCTTCCGTGCCCTACGCTGCCCCAGTCTCAGCGTCTCTGGCCCCGACTTCTGTCCGGCTCCTTTCCCCCGACCGTGGTCGAGTTCACCGCCCTTATCCTCCATTTCTTTTTATTTCCCCCCTACTCACAGTCAACGTGGCCGACTTGCTTCTCGTGGCTGATCGGCTCACTCACCACCGTGACAGAAGGGACGATCACTGCCTGTTGCTGATGGAAGGCTTTGTGTCTGAATTCTTCCTTCTTCCTTGCTCTGCAGACTCGAGTCTTCTCTAAGCAGAACGATGAGGGCGGATGCCTCTTCTCGACGCTCGTTAACTGCTTCGGATGTATCGCTGCCGCAGGGTAAGATCGAACTCGTCGCCACTGTAAAGTCTGTGTGTTATATGGCGAATTAATACACAGACTACAAGAGTAACTTTAACAGGACTTTACTATTCGAAGGTCAGGGCGAATCTGCCCAATAAATCCTTACACAGCACTTATATACCGGTGTGGTCACCACCGGTATTACAGTATACAGTAGCCAATATAAAGTAGTGCAACCCTTAAAATAGTTCTCTTAAAGGTGGAACGTTACATACACTACAGTTGGCTTGTATAATTCCACAAAGATTAACCTTGACAGTGATCCAAAGTGACTTGAACTGAGATTTTGCTTCAAGTCTAACCTCTTGAACTCTATAGAAATGTGGACCATACAGTGAGAACTAATGGGACCAGTATCACAATCATCTGAACCACCTACACTTACCAGAGCAAAAAGTGACCTGTAAGAAAAAATAAAAGAATATCAGAGTGTGAGCATGGAGCTTCAATGGAAAGATGAGAGTTTCTAAGCTTCATTCCTCCTTTCAAATATAAATACCTGTGGACAGTTTCATAACTTTACAACTCCATACATGCTCAGCACAAGTCTACATTAACACATGAAGGGTATAATTTGGAATTTGGATGGTTGTGTAAAACGTGCAATATCGGCCACCTGTTAAACTTCTCTTGTGGCAAAGCCACCAACGGACTCCTGTATAAATGTATAACTGCCTTTAACAGAGTGCTGCAGCACCTATGTTTGTTTACTGTATGTAAATAGCCATTCTGGATAAGCCCCAGGATCAGCACGATGATGTCATCACGTTGGTCGCGTGACACCCCAAATGGCAGGAAACGTGATGATGTCATGACGTCAGAGAGTGGGAGGTTCCCAACTCAGACCTCGTGAAACCAGCACCAGAAAAGACCTGTTGATTATTTCTCCTGCATGCAATTGTTTGTTCTCTAGTTTCTATTAAACTTCGTTTTATTATCGGACTGACTCGACCTCAGTGCTTCAGTTAGGGATCTGACGATTCCTACATTGATGACCCCGAGACTTCATGGACGATTTTCACGGAGGACGTGCAGAACAAAACGATGGATGTTAATGCAGCGACTTTGAAGCTCCCTCAATTTTGGGAACAACAGGCGGCCTCCTGGTTCGCCCAAGCAGAGGCTCAGTTCCAGCTTCGGAACACCGTGCTGGATCAGACCCGTTATCTTTACGTGGTCTCCGCACTGGACAGCTCGACGGTTTCACGGATCATCAGTCTACTGGAGACCCCGCCCGTGGATAACAAGTATGATACGCTTAAGGCGTGACTTATGCAGTTTTTCGGCCGCACGAAAGCGGAGCGCGCGCGACGTTTACTCACACTGCCCGGGTTAGGCGACACTAAGCCGTCTGAGTTGATGAGCCAGATGCTCACGCTCCTTGGGTCGGAGCTGCAGTGTTTTCTGTTTCAGGAACTGTTCCTGAGCCAGCTCCCTGAGCAGGTGCAAGCAGCCCTCGCCAGGTCGGAGGCTACGGACGGTGTAGCGCTCGCAGCCGAAGCCGACACCATTTATGCGGTGATGCAGCAGTACTGTGCCACCTCGAAGCGTCCCACCCCAAAGAATCCCACCTCGTCGCCTCCACCGACCAGCCTCTGCTACTACCATGCCCGTTTTGGTCCAAAAGCCAGATGCTGCCGACACCCATGCAGTTTCGCGCCAACTGCACCGAGGAAGCAGCAGCACCGATTGCGTGAACAGAAGAACGACCCCGAGGTCGGTTTCGCATCTATGATGGCAGTTGGCGATTCTGGGAATATCGGAGTCATTCGGACAGGCTTGTCCGACCTCCTCTGCGATTGACTTTTGAGGTTAAAGACACTTCTGGGGGGGCGCATGTGGCAAAGCCACCAACGGACTCCTGTATAAATGTATAACTGCCTTTAGCAGAGTGCTACAGCACCTATGTTTGTTTACTGTATGTAAATATCCATTCTGGATAAGCCCCAGAATCAGCGCGATGACATCATCACGTTGGTCACGTGACACCCCGAACGGCGGGAAACATGATGACGTCATGACGTCAGAGAGTGGGAGGTTCCCAACTCAGACCTCGTGAAGCCAGCACCAGAAAAGACCTGTTGATTATTTCTCCTGCATGCAATTGTTTGTTCTCTAGTTTCTATTAAACTTCGTTTTATTAGCGGACTGACTCTGTTGTGTATGTACCTTTAAGAGAAAACTGCTTTTATACTGTAGTACCGGCAGTGACCATACCTGTATATAAAGCAGTAGCAGGCTTCTGTACTTACAGTTCCAGCATACCCTCTGTTCAGTAAACACCTCTTATTCCCGTTCTCCTGCAGTCCGTGTGTTATTGATGCGCAGACACTACAGTGGCGACGAGCAGGTTCGAACTCACCTGCAGTACTGCATCACCTCACGGGGATCCATCCCTGAAAAGAAGCTTCTTGGAGGTCGAAGCCAGAGCAACGGGCGTCAACCCTGGGCAACCACCCAGTGATCCATCGGAGTTCAGAGAATCGCAGGGGAAGCTGTGGAGTGCTGGGCCTGGTTCTCCAGTCAAGGTGTCCCAGCAAATCGGGCTGGTAGCAGGTAGTGCGCTGACCCTTCCCAGACTGCGGCGGGCTAGAGCTCGATCGAGCGGCTCTGTAAGGGGGCCGAGCAGCGTCGTTGGGAAGAAAAAGAGAGAGAGAGGGTGGAGCGCACAGGGCACGGCCGGTGCTCAAGAGTCGGGCAGCGTTGGAAAAAAAAAGGGGAAGGAAAAGAGATGCGCAGAAAGCCGTGGGATGCCGCCATTACCTGTTAGAATGCTAGGAGCAGCATTGGCAGCAAGGGGAAGAAGGAAAAGCGCGGGAGGCGCCATTTTAATCCATTGGGGAAGAAGGAAAAGTGCAGGAGGCGCCATTTTAAACCACCCAAGATGCCGAAGAGTGGCAGCATCACTGTTTTCGACAACGAAATAGAAGACTGGACCACGTATGTGGAAAGAATTGAAGTGTACTGCAAGGCAAATGAGGTGGCCGCTGAAAAGAAGGCGTCGGTATTATTAAATTTGATGGGCGCGAGAATGTACAGCCTATTGCGAAATTTAATTACCCCAGCTAAACCAGTGGAGAAAAGTTTTGAAGAGATTGTCAATATCTTAAGGAATATCTAAACCCTACACCGCTGCTGATAGCAGAAAGATTCAAGTTCCATAAACGAAACCAGCACAAAGACGAGAGTAATGCTGACTATCTTACGGAACTACGCAAGTTATCGAAACACTGCCAGTTTGGAGCAGGACTGGCAGATACCTTAAGGAATAAGTTTGTCTGTGGGCTCCAGAGTGAAGGAACCCAGAAATGACTACTTTCGGAAAAGGACCTTAAGCTAGAAAAGGCTTTCAGCGTTGCAGTATCCTACGAAGCAGCAGCACGGGGAGCTGCGGAAATACAACAGAAACCGCAAGAATATAGCACCAATGAAATGGCATTTGGAGCAGAAAAGTGCTATCGCTGCAGCAGAACAACCCATGACCAGAAGGATTATGGGGCTAAGGACAAAGTATGCAGGCAATGTGGAAAAATGGGACACATAGCACGAGTCTGCAGGTCGGGAAAGAAAACCAACACTAAAAGAACTACTAAGGAAAAGTACAAGAAAGTACAAAAGATGACGGACAGTAGTTCAGAAGACCAGAAGAGTGATAATGACTCCGGGAGCAGGAGACTAAGTTGTCTAAAGTTACACAACGTGATCGCAAAGGAGGATCACCAAACCATTTGGGTCACTCTCGATAGCAGGGTCCCAAGTAAAGATGGAATTGGACACAGGATCAGCCCTATCAGTCATGAATCGACGAGACTACGAGCGGCTATTCTCACACATTCACTTGAAGGATACGTCCATTGTCTTGAAGACATATACGGGGCAAAAAGTCTACCCCAGAGGAAAAATAAGGGTGCCCGTTAAATACAACGGCAAGGAAACACAGGAATTGTATCTATATATACTACAAGATGGAGGACCACCATTATTGGGACGTGAATGGATCCGAAAAATACAGTTGGATTGGCATTCCATTCAGGCACTAACTGCGGCTGACAAAAAAGATGACGACGCCACACCTGGACGACTGTCAAAAATTCTAACTGACGCGAAAGAGGTGTTCCAGCAAGGACTTGGGACTCTAAAAGGTGTAACGGCAATGATAAAAATTGAAGATAACGCAAACCCAAAATTTTTTAAGGTCAGACCGGTACCATATGCGATCCGCCCAGCCGTTGAAGCAGAGCTGGAGAGTCTGGAGCGTTCGGGTGTGCTGTCCAAGGTGGACTGGAGCAAGTGGGCCACACCCATCGTTCCTGTAATGAAGAAATCATTGAGCAGCACGCCTGGGGAACCGAAGAAGGTTCACATCTGTGGGGACTTTAAGGTAACTGTGAACCCAGTCCTTCACACAGTACAATATCCACTTCCGTGGATAGAAGATATTTTCGCCTCACTATCTGGAGGGAAACACTTTACGAAGATTGATCTGGCCCAAGCGTATCTACAAATGGAGGTAGATGAATCATCTAGAAAATACCTCACGATAAACACTCACAAAGGTCTTTACCAGTACAACCGACTGGTATTCGGGGTTGCATCAGCTCCGGCTATTTGGCAGAGGGCGATGGAACAAGTCCTGCAAGGGATCTCGGGGACCCAGTGTTATTTGGACGACATCCTGGTAACGGGCGGAAATGACAGTGAACACCTTGCCAACCTGGAGCAGCTGCTCACTAGATTACAAGAATATGGGCTACGAGCCAACCGCCACAAATGCGAGTTTTTCAGGAAACAAATCTCGTATTGTGGCCACGTGATTGATGAAGAGGGGTTACATAAGTCCCCAGGCAAGTTTGAGGCAGTAGTCAAGGCTCCAGCACTGGAAAATGTGTCACAACTGAGGTCGCTCCTCGGGTTGGTGAACTACTACCATATGTTCTTGCCAAATTTGTCTACAATTCTGCACCCGCTGAACGCCCTGCTGCAAACTGGAGTAGCATGGAAATGGAGTGATGAGTGTAAGCGTGCCTTTCAGAAATATAAATGCCTAATCACTTCAAAAGAAGTATTGGCCCACTACAATCCATCACTACCGATTCAGTTGGCATGTGATGCGTCTCCCTACGGCATTGGAGCGGTGCTGTCGCACAAATTCCTTGACGGTTCAGAGAGGCCAATAGCCTTTGCATCACGCTCGTTAACCTCAGCCGAGCATAACTACGCCCAGATTGACAGGGAGGCCCTCAGCCTGGTGTGGGAGGTGAAGAAGTTCAATCACTATCTGCACGGGCAGAAATTCACCTTACTGACTGATCACCAGCCTCTTGTCTCCATTTATAACCCAAAGAAGGGTGTTCCGTTGATGACGGCGCAACGGCTGCAAAGATGGTCCCTTTTTCTAGGGGCACATCAATACGACATAGAGTATAAGGGCACGAAACAGCATGGAAACGCTGATGGGCCGTCGCGCCTGCCGCCGTCTACGGTGGGGGAAGCACCTGCAGTGGACCCTGTTGAGATATTCCATTCAACCATAGTCGAATGTCTACCTGTTACAAACTCAAGTATAGAGAAGGAAACCCGAAATGACCCAACACTCTCTCGGGTCTATGATTTGACGGTGAACGGATGGCCAGCACATGGCGACTCACTGTTGCCAGCATTCTTGCCAAGGAGAGAACAGCTGTCAGTGTGCCGGGGGACCTTGATGTGCGGATCCCGAGTGGTAATTCCACCCACGTTGAGAGAAAGAGTGCTCAATGAGCTTCACGAGGGTCATCTGGGAGGGGTAAAAATGAAGAGCCTAGCCAGGGCGTTTGTGTGGTGGCCGGGAATCGATAAACAAATCAAGGACCTGACCAAGCGATGCACAGGATGCCAGAAAGTCCAAAACGCTCCACCACAGGCCCCGCTACACCCATGGGAGTGGCCCTCATCTCCATGGCAATGGGTACACATTGATTTTGCTGGTCCATTTATGGACTCAATGCTTTTAATCGCCGTGGATGCACATTCGAAATGGCCAGAGGTCATCAAAATGTCCTCCACCACCACAGAGAAAACTATTGCAGTCCTACGGACCATCTTCGCCAGGAATGGCTTGCCAGAACAGATTTGCTCCGACACTGGACCACAGTTTGTGTCCGAGGATTTCCGGAGGTTTTTGAGGAATAATGGGGTAAAGCATTACACATCCACCCCATATCATCCAGCCACAAATGGATTGGCTGAGAGGTTTGTTCAAACCTTTAAAAAAGCAATAAAGGCGATGTATAACGACAACATACCACTGCAACACAAGGTGGATAATTTCTTGTTTGCTTACCGAAATGCAACACATGCAGTCACCAACCAAGCTCCAGCCATGATGTTCTTTAACCGCGGGTTAAGATGTCGCCTGGACTTGCTCAAACCAAACATAAGACGAGATGTTGAGAATAAGCAATTCCAGCACATCAATGAAAAGCCAACCAGGAGCTTCAAGATAGGGCAACCAGTCTTGGCCCGCGACTACCGAACAGAAAAATGGCAGCCAGGAACGATATGCACACGGCAGGGACCACTAATGTACACAGTGGACGTTGGAGAGAGCATCGTGAGATGCCATGCTGACCAGATTCTAGAGTCACAGGAACAAGTCAAACCCATACCACGAGCATGCGCACCTGGTGATGAACCCGAAGTACAGATTGCGTCCACCTCAGAATCAGTGGTATTGGAAGCTGACGAACCAACCAATGACAATGAGCCAGAATCGACTCCGCCGCAAGAACAGGATACTCGAGAAAGGCGCTATCCAGACAGGATCAGGAAGCCTCCTCAAAGACTGAATTTATAAATGATTACTTTCAGCTGATGTATATAGTACAAAGAAAATTGTAATTGTAATTAGTTATTATTCAATTGTTTAATGAATGTTATGTACTGTTTATCTAAAAGGGGAGGAATTGTTGTGTATGTACCTTTAAGAGAGAACTGCTTTTATACTGTAGTACCGGCAGTGACCACACCTGTATATAAAGCAGTAGCAGGCTTCTGTACTTTCAGTTCCAGCATACCCTCTGTTCAGTAAACACCTGCTATTACCGTTCTCCTGCAGTCCGTGTGTTATTGATGCGCGGACACTACAGACTCGACCTCAGTGCTTCAGTTAGGGATCTGACGATTCCTACACTCTCCTGATTTTCATTTCCATGAAGGGTTAGGGTTAGGATGTTTAATGTTTAATGGTTGGCCAAGCCAATATTGCGCATTTTACACTATCGTCCAAAGTCCAAATTAATCATGAAGAGTTTAAGAACTACTGAAAGAGTGTTCCACAGAAAAGTGACTACCATCATCACAGTCTCAGTATTAACTCCCGTTGTCCCAAGGCGTTAAGTATAAGCTTGTGTGCAAAGCGAGAAACAGGTCATGGAACCAACAGGGTAATATCTGATTAAGATGAACACAATGAACAAAGCATTAAAGGAGGTGGAGATAGAAAGAGATTTGGGCATTCTAGTGCATACATCCTTAAAGGTACATGAGCAATGCCCTGAAGCGATAGCTAGAGCAAATAGGGTGTTGGGGTGTATCCATTGGACAATTGAGTATAAGACGAGACATATTATTTTGTCCTTGTACAAAACCTTAGTCAGGCCACACTTGGAATACTGTGTCCAGTTTTGGTCTCCTCACATGGTGGGTGATCGAGGCTTTGGAAAGGGTGCAGAGGAGGGCCACCAAACCAATCCCCAGTCTAAAGCATTTTAGTTATCAAGGTGGGCTAAAAGAGTTGGGACTCTACACTTTAGAGAAGCACAGACTTAGAGGTGATCTGATTAAGGTTTATAAGATAATGAAGGGAATAGATTGTGTTCCAGTTGACAGTTTGCTTCAATTAAATAGGTTTGGGAGGACCAGGGGTCAGAAATTTAAGTTGTATAAGGCCAGATCTAGTTTAGATGTCAGGAGGTGGCTCTTTTCCCAGAGAATAGTGGACCTCTGGAACAGACTGCCGTCTCGTGCGCTGGATGCTGAATCGCTGAATTCCTTCAAGCGAGAGCTGGACCTGTTTCTGGCTGGGACGGAGATCACCTCTAACAGAAAGTAGGTACTGCAGGGAGTTCAGGGCCAGAGCGATCTCCTGGACTAGTTTCGATCGCCTAGATGGGTTGGAGAGGAATTTCCCAGATTTTTTTCCCCAAATTGGCCTGAGTTTTTCATCTTTTTTTTTGCTTCTCCCAGGAGATCACCTGGTCTCGGGTGGGGTGGAGCGTGTATATATTGTGATACACAAGGTATCGCAATTGTGTGGGACAGGTTGGATGGACTTGAGGGCCTTTACCTGTCCATTGTTGTTCGTAAGTTTTTATGTCCTTAAACTGATTGCAATTTTGAGCTTGGAGGCAATCCTTGTGTGAGTTTAAAGACGCCTATATTATTGCTCCCTGTCATTTACTCCTGTGTGGACTACCACCACTGTGTCGCTTCCTGTCCCCATCAGTATCCCTTCTATCCTTTCCTCAATATGTCCTGCTCTAGCTCCAGGTGGACCCACTCACCATCCTGTAGATATTGTCTTTGTGACTATCCACTTTCCTGAGTAAGGAGTCTCCTATAACTATAATCTCTCTGTGACTTGCAATTATGGTCATTGTCCAAACTATCTTTTCTGGATTTCTAGCTACCTCTTTTGCAGTGACCTTATATTCACCTGCATTATTGGATAGCACCTGGAATCTGTTAGTAAATGTAATGTCTTGAGCAGCTGCAAGGGCTTCCTTACTCTTTTTTACTATATTTACCAACCTTAATTCATCCAGTATCCCCGTTACTTTGGTTTCCCTCAATACTTGCCTCCATTTGATGCTAACTATGTCCCTGGTTGTACCATTCTCTACCTTCAATCCCTGATGGTTCAACCTCAAGGTCCGATCCCACACGAACCGTGTCACTGACCTGTGATGACACACTTATCTTTTGGGGGAGAAATTGGGTACCTTTGCATCTCCCGTTATCGCCTCTGGGGGGCGATAACGGGGCGCTAACCACTTATCGCCCAGACGCGTCGAGAATATCGCCTCCCACTAAATTCGGCTGGAGGTTTGCGGCGGCGGTGGTATGGCGTTGCGCCCCAATCCCCTTCACCCGGAGATTGTGATGTCATCGCCTTGCTCATCGCCACGGTAGCGTCCCAGCAGCTGCAGGAGGCATTCATCGGTAGGCCGGGCACTTCGGGGGTGACAATTAAAGATGAGGTGGCTGAGGTAGCAGAAAAAATGAGCAAATGCTCATTTTTTTTCCCCCTTGTCTTTGCCAGCAAGCGATCAGCCCGGCACTCTGCTGCAGTGCATCGGGCCTGATCGTGGCTGCCGTCGGGGACCAGGTAAGTTGCTTTCCCTCTTGCAGAGCCTGCAGTGATGGCCCTTCCCTTTAAGGGAGGGAAGGAGCCTTCCAACGCGGCAGCGCTGCATGGCCCATTGTGCAGCGCTGCTCACCTACCGCCCCTCCTGCTGCCTGTTGCGCTCCAGGAAGGAAGTGGAGTGCTTGATTTAGTGCTCCACTTCCTTCCTGCAGCGCAAAATTGAATTTTTTTAAAGTTGAGAAACATTAGCGCCTGGCACTAATTTTTTCCACTTTTAAAAGTTAGTGCCCCAAATGGGGCTATAATGAATTTCTCCCCCATTACCTTTTACTTTTTCCAAGCTCGATGATGTCTCTCTTGGGTTCTAAATGGGGTGGGGTGCATTGAATCCATATTACCGGCAAGAAAGCAATAACTAAATCTAAAGCATGATTTCTTCCCCAGTATCTTTCAATACCATGACTGAGATGAACTTGTGCTTTTGGTAAAAATAAAAAAAATAAAAATTATAGATGAACAGAAGTCCCACATCAAATCTATAAAAAGTCAAATATAGTATAACACTTCTTACCTTTGCACAAAGTAATGTTCAGGGTCTGTCAGTGTAACACAAGAATTCTATAGGGTAATTTGGAAAGTGATATTGGATTACTTTACAGGATCTTCTAATTATTGTGTTTCATCAAGGGAACTGTCTATCTCTTTGGTGTCATGCAATTATTTCTCTTGTGCACAAAAGTGTGAATCATTGCTCTCAAATTAGCAACTGCTGTCCTGTATCATTACTCAATAATGATTAGAAACGTCTGTCAAAAACGATTGCATTCTGAATTCAGAAATTGATTCCAGTAATTATTTCCCCAGCCTAGACAGGTTTCATTAATAACAGGTCTACCATGTGATAACATTAAAACAACTCTTCGGGTTTTCTGGTCCTATTGAGAATAGCTGCACACCTAGAAATATTTTAAAATTAGATTGCAAAAATGCCTTTGACAATTTAGAATTTTTCAAGAAATGTTTTCAAGAATTCAACTTTGGAGAAACTTCCATTCATTGAAGCCAAGCAACCTCCAAAAGAGTGCATGTTCAGTTATCAATAATGGATTCACTATTTCCTAGTTCACACCAGGCAGAGGAGCCAAGTCAGGGTTCCTATTTCACCAGATCTGTTTATTCTATTATAGTTTAGGGGCTAGATTTTCAGTATAGGCAGTTTTGGGGCGCTAACCTTAGCGCCCACCCGAAGTTAGCGCCCGCCCCAAAGTAGCGCCCCGTTGCCGGAAATTCAGTGGCTTCGCCCTAAGAGGTTGGTGGAGCGCTAAAAGAGGCGTTCCACTACTATCTTTAGGCACTAAGCCGGCGGTCCAGAGGGATAGCGCCCAGGCGGGGCGCAGCGCGGGTGTGGTCATTTTTGGACTGACAGCAGACCCCGTGGCGCCGACCAGCTCTTAAAGGGGGAAGGGACGAATTGGTCTGCTGCCACGCCCTGCACACTGCAGCCTTGCAAAGAGGCCTCAACACTGCTGCTCAGCCCCAGGGAGTCATGGCAACGCCGGAGAAGGCCCGTCAGCGTGCCCTGCGCTTCTCAGAGGGTGATCTGGACATAATGGTCACAGCTCTGGAGGTGAGGCGAAAGATCTTGTTCCCAGAGAGTGGGAGGAATCCAACCCACCACGACTGCACCAAAGCCTGGAAGCAGATCGCCCAGAGGGTGACGTTCACCGGCGATGCCCCCAGGACCCACAAACAATGTCATAAAAAATACAACGACCTGACCAGGATTGTCAGGGTGAGTACCCTTTCCAGTCTCCTCCTCATTCTTGCATGTACACCTGACATGGTGGGCAAAGGGAGCTGAAAGTCCTATTGGCCAGCCCTCAGCCAGCAGCATTGGGACAGTCATGAGCATCAATTGGCCATTCGGCACTCTACACTCTGGCCAAGCTATTCCACCATGGGAGGCTGTGCACACTACATCAGGGCTTCACTCTGTCCAAGCTATTCCACCATGGGAGGCAGTGCACACTACATCAGGGCTTCACTCTGGCCAAGCTATTCCACCATGGGAGGCAGTGCACACTACATCAGGGCTTCACTCTGGCCAAGCTATTCCACCATGGGAGGCTGTGCACACTACATCAGGGCTTCACTCTGGCCAAGCTATTCAACCATGGGAGGCAGTGCACACTACATCAGGGCTTCACTCTGGCCAAGCTATTCCACCATGGGAGGCAGTGCACACTACATCAGGGCTACACTGCGCACTTGCAGCCCGTCCTTTCTCTTGCAGGCTAAAGTAGCCTTTAATCGCCAGGCCCGTGCCAGGGGTGGCCACGCCAAGCTGCAGAAGCTCACTCGGCTGGAGGAGCGCGTGTGTGTGCTCATGGGAGCCCGTGTGATCGTCCCCACAGCGTGCGGAGTATCCGACCCTCCACTGCCCGGCAATGGTAAGGCCTCGCCTTTTGGCCCTCTCGCGTCGCACTGGCCCATCCGAGCTACCTCCTTTGCCACTGTCCCACCAATGCGCTGAATGCCACCAGTCCTAACTCCCTCGCTGACGCTGTCTCCTCACTCTGAAGCTAGTCTTGTGCATTCCTGCTTTCAGCTGGTGACGACCAGGACCCTGAAGCTGCCAGTGACAGCACCTCCGAGCAGGAGGAGGAGGAGGAGCAAGCCGGACCATCGGGGGAACAGTCACGTCCCGCAGGAGAGGAGGAAATGCTTGACACCTCCTCACTGGACGAGTGCCTGGAGGAACTGTCGCAGGGCAATGCAGCTTCTGGGACCAGTGGCGTCCAGCCACCCAGGAGCCGTGCGCGTGGCCCGCGGCCTTCCCCCCAAAGGGGGCAAGGATCAGAGGGGAGTGCTGCTGATCGGCACACTCGCCGCCACCAATGTGGCAAGGGTCCCCTAGTTCGGCCCCCTCCTCCCCAGTGGGAGAGTCGCGACTCCAGTCCGGACACCTTCACCTCGGAGGAGGTGTGGAAGCTGGATAAGATGGCCGAGGATTCGGACCGGCGCCACACGGAGCTCATGAGCGTGGTGGGGCGCATGCCTGAGGCCATCGAGTCGCTGGCGACCAGTGTGCGCGAGTTCGGGGCAGCAACTGCCGCGAGTGGCGGCATGCTGACTGATGCCGTCAAGACCCTGGCGGATGTGATGCAGGCGCACACCAGGACAACAGGGGCACTCACTGCTGCCACACGCGCTGTCTCAGGCAGGCATCGCCAGGGCAGCCGCCGCGCTGGACCATCCCAGCAAGCCGCCCCTCGGCTGATTGTTGCGGATCCTGCAGTGCGGGCCCGGCCGAGTGCCACCGCGCCACAGCACCAGCCAGCGCATCCCAGACGCCAGCTGGCCCACATTGCGCCATCCGTCGCCGCCATTCCCCCACTGGGGCGTCAAGGACAAGCGGCTGCAGCTGATGGTGGCCAGGCTCAGGTGCGCCACTCAGCAGACGGCCCCTCGAGGCCCAAACGCCGTGTAGGCCGCCCCCCAGCGGCATCTGGCGAAAGGGCATCTGAGCCTCAGGCGCCTTCCCCCAGCCTCGCAGCAGCCACTGGGCAGAGCTTGCGAAGGAGCAGCAGGCTGGGCAGGGGAGGCAAAAGGCTGGGCAAGGTCTCGCCCTCGCGGGCCACTCAGTAGAGGGTTTGGCCAGCTTTCTTTTTATATGGCGGTGGCCATCTTTATTTTGCCCATGGTTGTGTTGTTGGAGGGCTTATTTTTTGCGTTAGGCCGACGTTGAGGCCCGGTTTGAAGAAATGTGGAGTGACTCCTCCCCAGTTTGTGGGAGTGAGTCGTTTGTTGGGCTTTTTGTGGGGCCCGTTTATTGTTTTTGGGGATTCATGTGGGAAGGGCTTTTCATTTTTGTGTAATAAATAATTATCTTTATTCATGCAGTCTCCATGGTTGTTCTTCTTAGTGTTTGTTGGCTTCGCCGGCTGAGGGCTTGCGGAGCGGCTGCATTCATCTTCCCTCATGGCCCCTGGCCATTCCCTGACAGGGGGCTTAGAAGTACCATGTAATAAGGTGGCGTCGTGCGGCCCTTGGCCCTGGTCGCTCCCTCCTGGGAACGTACTCCTGCTCCTCCTCCTCCTCCTCCTCATGCTCCTCCTGCCCCTCCTCCTGAGGTGCTGGTCCAACGTCAGGTGGCAGTGCCTGAGTCCTGCGGATAGCCAGGTTGTGTAGCATGCAGCAAACCACCACAAATTGGGAGACCCGGTCCGGCGAATACTGGAGAGCTCCTCCGGAGCGATCAAGGCAGCAGAACCGCTGCTTGAGGACCCCAATAGTTTGCTCGATGATGTTGCGGGTGGTTTGATGGCTCTCGTTGTAGGCCTCTTCAGCAGCGGTCCTGGGCGCGCGGAGCGGGGTCATGAGCCAGGTGCACAAAGGATAGCCTTTGTCCCCAAGTAGCCATCCTCTTGGGGGAGGCTGTGCCTGGAACATGTCATGCACAGTACTCTGCCGCAGGATAAAGGCATCGTGGCTGCTGCCTGGGAAGCTGGCATTGACTGCCATGATGCGCTGCTTGTGGTCACACACCAGCTGCACATTCAGAGAATGGTAGCCCTTCCTGTTGCGATACTGCTCGCCATGCTCCAGAGGGGCCCGCAAAGCCACATGCGTACAGTCAATGGCGCCCTGCACCAAGGGGAATTCCCCGAGTCTGGAAAATCCCAATGCGCGCTGATGCTGGCTCTCCAGGGCCATGGGGAAGGAGATGAATTGGCTTCTCCTTCTGAACAGTGCTTCGGTCACCTGGCGGATGCAGCGAGGTGCGCCGTACTGGGAGATGTTTGCTATGTCCCCAGCAGCGTATTGGAAGGAGCCGGTGGCATAGAAGTTCAATGCCACCGTCACCTTCACTTCCACCGACAGAGACGTCCTGCACCTGAGCTTTGGCCGCAGATCTCGGCAAAGCAGGTGGCAGATCTCTGCAATCACCTCCTTTCGGAATCGGAGCCTTTTAACACATCGCGCGGCACTCATGTTTAGGTAGGAGCGCTGCTGGCGGTATAGCCTGACTGGGTAAGGCCTACGTGGCCGACGCCTGTAGCCCCCTCTGCCTCTAGCCAGGGCTGCCCCTCTCACAATGCGCCTGCGAGCCCTACGGACATGGAGTTGCAGCTCCGTGTTGGCACCCCATGCAACCCCCATCAAATCCTGGCAAAGACTCAAATTTCCAAAAGGCCACTTGCAGCGCTCTGGCCTGAGTCCAAAAATACCTGAGCTCTTGCTGCTTGAAACCAGTTAGCTATCCTCCTTGTTGTGTCTCCAGAAATGCGTTGCACAAGAGTGTTTTCTGAAAAAAAGCTGGCCTTTATACTGGAGAGCACGTCCCCTTTAATTTGTGCCCCCCGGGGCCAGCGCTGGTTGTGTTGCGTTCCTTTTTCCAAACGCTCCGTCCGCCAGCCGCACAATGGGGCGGTCCAACTGAAGTTTGGAATCGGGGCGGCCAAAGGGCGTTGCACGAGGATGTGACGTCATTTTCTGCACGCGCATCCGGGCGGGCGCTAAACTTTGCGCCGGCGCTAACGGGCAACTTAATTTGGGGCGGGGCACAAACTGCGCTGCGCACGGGCACTACACGCATAGCGCCCGAAAATCACTTCTCTTAAGGCGCTAACTGCTGGCGCTAGCAACTGAAAATCTAGCCCTAGAGATCTTAAGACTATTGATCGGAAGATACAAAGGGCAACTGTCCCTGTTGTTGATCCATTTTTGTACCTTGGGGTACTGGTGATTGCTAACTTCAACCTGAACATAGTTCTTCGGGGTGGCTGTTCTGCATCGATCCTTCCATGATACTGAAATAAATGTTGGTCATATAGCTGATGAGGTAAATGACCAATTAATCTGTTTCAGTGGTGTTGATTGAGGAATAAATGTTGGGTGGGACACCAGGAGAACTCCCCTGCTCTTCTTCGAATAATGCCATTGGATCTATTGCATCCACCTGAGAGGGCAGACAGAACCTCAATTCATACTGCACTGGAGTGTCTGCCGAAATCTTGGGGGTGATTTTGCCAGCCCTGGGGAGGCAGGTATGGAGGCGGGACTGCTGGGAAAATGGCAGAATTTGGGGGCAGGTGCCCAACCCGCCACCATGCCATCTTCCCAGGAGGCAGGTAGCTGTCCCGCGCCGGGTCCCGTCTCCTTGGAGGCGGGAAGGGATTAAAGCCTATTCACTGCCTGTTAACAGTTAATTAAGAGGCAGAAAATAGGATTATCCCCTTTTTGCCCTCACAAGTGCGGGCTTCCCAAAGGCTCCAAAACATGGCAGCTCAGCAAGGTGAGTAGTGGGTCTGCGGGGGTCGAGGGAGTGCAAAAGTATGGTGTGAGGGTAAGTGATGGGTGCTGAAATGATATCAGCAAATACTAATGGTATTTGCCTGTTTGATTATGATGCCTTACCAGCATGTTTGCCTGATTGATTACATATGCCTGACCAGCAGAGGGCATGTGAGAGACAAGCAGTTTAGTTTTACTTTCATTTTAGATGGATCTCTAAGATGGTGTCTCCTGTAATGCTATTAACTGAGTTGAACATACTTTAGATAAAAAGACATCTCTTTCATGAATGTGTCGTCATTGAACCCACATACAAATCGATACATGGTGTCAGAAGTGATTGAAAGAGATGAAGAGGAAAACTCTGAAGTTAAATCAGCTCTCCACATATTAGCAAGCCAAAAGAGAACATCGTTACTTACCATTGGAGAATAGCTAACGAAGTGAAAAAATGGAAGGTTTACACCCACCAGCGAAGCTTCAGTTGACAGGTAATGTGGCTGAAAATTGGAGAAGGTTCAAACAACGTTTGGAGTTGTATTTATCAGCAATCGGAGCTGACGAGAAAAGTGATAAAATGAAAGCGTCAGTGTTCTTACATGTTGTGGGTGATGAAGTGCTGGAGGTGTACAATAACTTCACATACGCTGCTGATGGAGACAAAATGAAGCTAGATAAAATAATGGAACAGTTTGAGGCCTACTGCATACCTAAACGTAACGTGACGTTTGAGAGGCACAGATTTTTCACATGTGTACAGAAAACGGGAGAGACTATTGATCAGTGTGTGACTGAACTGAGAAACCGAAGCAAAACATGTGAATTTGGGGGACTGACAGACTCGCTGATAAAAGACAGACTGGTGTGTGGTATTCCAGATAATGGTCTAAGGGAAAGACTGCTAAGAGAGGGCTACAGAGACTGTGAAGTCACAGGCAAAGGAGCTGTTCAGTGACAGTAGCTGCAATGTGGATGCAGTGCGTAAGAACGGACACAAACCGTTTAACAAAAAGAGCGCCAATGTGAAAAAAGAGGCATGGCCAGCGAACAAAAATGAAAGGGGCAATCGAAAGTCATGTAGTCGATGCGGTACACAGCATCCACCAAAAAAGTGTCCAGTATATGGTAAAACATGCAATAGTTGCAACAAAAACAACCATTATGCCCGTTGCTGTAAGAACCAAGCGCAACAAAGCAAGGTCTATGCAGTAGATGAAAGCGAGATAGAGGAGTTCTATGTAGATGTTGTGTCTGAAAACAAAAAAGAAAAAAGAGACTGGATGTTGACACTAAAAGTGAATGACATACATATTCCATTTAAATTGGATACTGGAGCACAAGTTAATGTGATATCAGAGACTGAACCTGGTAAAGAGAGTCCTCGTTGTGGAAAGCGAAGGAGAGACAGTCTATGATGAACTCATGAAAGAGTACAACGACCTATTTAAGGGTCTAGGCTGCATTCCAGGAGAACACACGATCAGAGTAGATAAAAGTATGCCAACGGTCATACATCCATGCAGAAAAGTTCTGTTTGCTCTTCAAAAGCAACTGAAGGCAGAGTTGGACAGGATGGAAAGCCTGAACGTGATTCAGACGATAGATGAGCCAACTGAGTGGGTGAGTTCCCTCGTCGTTGTGGACAAAAAGAATGGAAAGCTCAGAATTTGCCTGGATCCAAGAGATCTAAACAGAGCAATAAAGAAAGAGCACTTCAAGCTTCCTACACATGAGGAAATCATGTCACAGTTTGCAAAGGCAAAGTATTTCAGCAAGTTAGATGCATCATCAGGATTTTGGCAGATGAAACTGGACGAAGCAAGTTCAAAACTGTGCACGTTCAACAGTCCATTTGCCAGATACAGATTCCTAAGGTTACCATTTGGCATTGCCTCAGCTCCTGAAGTGTATCACAAAACTATCCATATGATCTATGAGCACCTGGAGGGAGTTGATACATCAATGGATGACATCATAATATGGGGAACCACGAGAACTGAGCATGATGAGAGACTGAAAAAAGTGCTGGAAGCAACAAGGAAAGCAAACCTGAAGCTGAATAGAGAGAAATGCCAGCTCGGGGTGACAGAACTGACATTCGTGGGAGATATCCTTAGCAAGGAGGGCATCACACCAGATCCCAGAAAGGTGTCTGCCATTGAGAATATGCCAAAGCCACAATGCAAAAAGGACGTGCAGAGGTTTAATGGAATGATCAACTACATGGGTAAATTCATATCCAACCTCTCAGAAAAGATGACGCCACTGAGACGACTAACTGAAAAGAACATAGAATGGGAATGGAATCATGAGCATGAGAAGTCATGGAGCGATCTAAAGAAACTGCTCACAGAGGAACCAGTTCTGAGGTTTTATGACCCAGCGAGACCCATCAAGATATCATCAGATGCATCACAGAGTGGGCTCGGTGCCGTTCTTCTGCAAAAATATGACTACTGGCAACCTATTGCATATGCATCACGCTCAGTGACAGACGCGGAGACGCGATATGCTCAAATAGAAAAGGAGCTGCTCAGCATCACATACGCCTGTGAACGATTTCACCAGTTTGTGGCAGGACAAGCAATCAGTGTAGAGACTGACCATAAGCCCTTGATTGCATTGTTCCAGAAGCCACTAAATAGCTGTCCGCTTAGAATACAAAGAATGATGATCAGGCTGCAACGCTATACACTGAATGTTGCGTACACACCGGGTAAGCTGATGTATACAGCAGACACGTTGTCCAGAGCTGTTGACCCAAGTGAGCCCGCAAACACCAAAATGGATGAAAAAGTGAACGCCTACGTGGACATGATCACAAGTGCACTGCCCATAGCAAATGCAAAAATGGAGCTCAAAGACTGAGACAAACAAAGTTGAAACACTGAGACGACTGAAGAAAAGCATCTTGGATGGATGGCCCAACATGAAGCAAGACTGCTCACCTGACATGGCAGAGTACGGGAACTGCAGGGCGGAACTATCAGTGGTCGAAGACATCATCTACAAAGGAAGTAAAATAGTTATCCCAAAGAGTCTGAGAAAAGAGATGCTAAAAAGGATCCATGGAGGACATCTGGGAATCGAAAAGTGTAAGAAAAGAGCATGAGAGGTGATGTACTGGCCACGAATCAACCAAGATGTGACAAATGAGGTGTCAAACTGCACAATATGCCTGAAATATCGAGCAAGCAATCCGGTAGAACCACTAAAGCCACACCCAGCGCCAGACCGACCTTACCAGAAGGTAGGCGCTGACCTATTCGTATGTCAAGGGAAGGACTATCTTGTAGTCACAGACTATTACTCCCTGTATCCAGAGGTTTGTAGACTGTACACCACCACTGCAGATGCTGTGATAACATGTATGAAAGCCATATTCTCCAGACATGGCGTGGCAAGTGAGGTCTTCACAGACAACGGACCCCAGTTTTACAATGCAAGTTTCCGACACTTTGCCAAAGAGTGGGACTTTGTCCACACAACGTCAAGTCCTCACTTTCCACAGTCCAATGGACTAGTGGAAAAATCGGTCCAGACAGTGAAAAGACTGATGTACAAGGCAAAAGACAGTGGAACTGACTTCTACCAGAGCATGCTTGTATACCGCACAACGCCACTCGAGTGTGGTATGTCACCAGCCCAACTCCTTATGGGACGTCGGCTAAGGTCAAACCTACCCATCCCGGAGAACCTCCTGAAAACAAAAGAGGGGGAGAAAGTGAGGAAGTTCAAAGAACAACAGAAAGAAAAGCAAAAGTACTACTATGACAGAGGAACACAAAACCTACCTGAACTCCACACTGGTGGCCAAGTAAGGTTCAAAGACAAAACAAACATATGGACTCAGAAGGGAACTGTCCTGAGTGAAGTTCAACCAAGATCATACACCATTCAGACAGATGAGGGTGTTGTTCTGCGAAGAAATTGTTGAGATCTTCTCATGGGACCAGCCACAGCAGGTCAAAAGACTGATACTGTTGAACAGCGTGATCACACAGCAGGTCAAAAGACTGATACTGTTGAATAACCTAATCACACAGCTGAGAAATCATCATCGGAGGCAACAACTCAGATTCAAGGACAATCAATCAGAAAATCCTCAAGACACGTGAAGCCTCCTGAGAGACTCATTGAGCAAATTTAAAGACTATTGTTATAGAAGGAAGTAATGTTATCTTATTCTTTCTTCAAGTTCTAGTGTATTTACATATTTCATGTGAACACACAAAGCAAGGTTAAAAAACCTTGATAATGATAATGATAATGTAAGTTCATTAAGTGTTACAGTTAAAATGCAGATTAATACAAAGAAAACATGTTGTTAGTTAAAAGTAAAATACTTTTGTTTTAAGAAAGGGAGATGTAATGATATCAGCAAATAGTGATGATATTTGCCTGTTTGATTATGATGCCTTACCAGCATGTTTGCCTGATTGATTACTTATGCCTGACCAGCAGAGGGCATGAGAGAGACAAGCAGTTTAGTTTTACTTTCGTTTTAGATGGATCTCTAAGATGGTGTCTCCTGTAATGCTGTTAACTGAGTTGAACATACTTTAGATAAAAAGACATCTCTTTCATGAATGTGTCATCATTGAACCCACATACAAATCGATACAGGTGCAAGAGTGTAGAGGTGAGTATCTGAGGTAAGTGCAAAGTGTTTTTAAAAGTGTACTTACCTTTGTTTCTTCCTGCAGGCTTCAGTCGGTTTGTATGTGGAGAGTCTCGGACCTCCGGATTGCAGATGAGAGATGGCCGTTGCATTCTCAGATGCAACAACCATCCCATTTCTGTAAAACAAAGAAGGTTGATGGGGTCTTGAATGCAAGACCTCATCAAACTACAGAGAATGTCACTGACAGCTTCACAGAGCTGTCAAATGATGATAATTCATTTTTGACAGATGAAACGTCATACGTTGACGTTCTCTGCAATCGGCTTTCCCTTAATTGGCCTGCTAAACCCGTTGGGCGGGCTTAACAAGGTCAATCAAGGGAAAAAATAGCGTGGGTTGGCCACAAATCGATGAAGGCGGGGCTAAAACCCGACAAGCAGCAGTCTTGCCTCCAACGCGCCCCCATTCACAAAATCACCCCCTATGTGTTCAAGTCCTGGAGTGGAGCCCATGACCTTCTGACTCAGAGGCAAGAGAGCTCCCACTGAATTCTGTACTTACCGTGATTAAGACTGCAGAAAGGAAAGCTGTTGCTGAAGTTCTGTACCTCCAAACTGGTGGAACTACTGTTTGATATTGGAAGTCAGGAGGATGACAGCAATGCACTCACACATTTTTTAATGAATTGTTCTGCTTATGAGGAGCTCCTTGTGCCTAGCAAGGACTTAAACCTGCGCTTGTAAGTTGTCTAATGATCAACTAATGACTATTCTCCTTAGGGGGAGGTAAGCAGGGTCTCTTCAGGCTGAAGATGACTCCAAGATGGCATGCCTGGTGATGGAAGGTGAGTCAATCCTTCATAGAAGACTTGATAATCCAATATCTGAGTGAGGCAGGTCTGTGATAGTCCAGACCACGGGGTGGGGGCAGGGGTGGGGGTCCCTAAGTCTTGGCTCCAAGCTCTCCAGACTTAGGTAAGTGGGTCTGTGTAGCACATCTTCAACACCCAGTCCCAACTAAAGGCTGGAAAGAACTGAATTTAAAATGGCCACCACAAATCACATGACATCAACTACCAATGAGATTACAGCATATATCCCAAGGCAGGAAACAAACAACCAATCACAATACTTCTTACTAAACATAAAGAATAATCACCACATTCACCCCTCCTTTTAAAATATACTCCAACCTAAATAACCTTTATAATTTATAATTAATTATTTACAACTAAAACTATGCACAGACAAAATAAAACTATTCAACATGACACAATACTAAGTGAGCAACAACAAATAGTAACATTGCACATAAGTATTAAGTATCTCTTAACTAAAACAATATAATATAATATTTCAACAATTTTAAAACATTACTATCAATTTAAAAGTCCATTTTCAATCGGTCGACCGGATATCTTGTTCGTGTCGACCTTCTTAACCTTGGTGAAATTCCTTGCCCTCCCACACCAGGAGACACAGAAGTATCTTCTGCAGGAAGGCTTTCCATATCCCGACCTTCAATGGTTTCCGGATTAGAAATCCCATCAGGAGGTAAACTGGGACGGTCATGAACATCCATCGAGGGCTGACTAATAGAAGTATAATTATCTGCAGTCGGATTGGAAATATTCGTAGTATCTGTAACAGCATCCACATTATCTAAATCATGACTATTGTTAATATCCTCAGAAGAGGGCTGGCCACCACAAGGAGCCAAGTCTTCAATTGAAACGGTACTTTCTTTCCCATCTTGGAATCGAATATGAGCATATTGGGAATTTGCCTCCAACAGCTCCACCTCCTCCACTAAAGGATCGTATTTTGACAATCTGACATGGCGTCGAAGCAGCACAGG
Source organism: Somniosus microcephalus (assembly GCF_052327205.1). Classification (NCBI taxonomy): domain Eukaryota; kingdom Metazoa; phylum Chordata; class Chondrichthyes; order Squaliformes; family Somniosidae; genus Somniosus; species Somniosus microcephalus. Next base: position 114,742,600 of record NC_140988.1, on the reverse strand, counting down.
TCCCTGCATAGTAAGCCATGAAGGTACCGAATATCCCGTAGAAGATCTCCGCGGATAGTTAAAGAGCCTTTCATGGGGGGTCACATTAGTAGCCGTTGAAAGCAATGATCTAATGGAATGCAGGGCATCAGGCAGTACCATTTCCCACTGTGTATTCTTAAGGTTCCGGGATGTCAAAGCCAACATAACTGCCTTCCAGATCACCCCATTGTATTGTTCGCACTGTCCATTACCCTGGGGATTATACGGGGTAGTTCTGCTAGTAGAAATTCCCCGACTCTGAAGGTATTCCTTCAACTGGGAAGACATAAAAGAACTTCCCTGATCCGAATGGATATACGCAGGCATCCCAAAGATGACAAAAAGTTGAGTCAGACATTTGATAACTGTAGCAGCTGATACATCTGCGCAAGGAAAAGCAAAAGGGAACCTTGAAAACTCATCCACAACAGTAAATATATATCGGTTTTGATTAGTTGAAGGAAGAGGCCCCTTAAAATCGACACTCAAACGTTCAAAAGGAGAAGTAGCCTTTATAAGATGAGCTCATTGAGGCTTAAAGAAATTCGGTTTACACCGAGCACAGATAGAACATGATGAAGTCATCCACTTGACGTCTTCAACTGAAAAGGGCAAATTCTTACTGTGTACGAAGTGTATCATCCTTGTAACCCCAGGATGGCATAAGGCATTGTGAAGATTAATAAGCGTATCTCCATGAATCACAGAACAATAAGCCCTTGACAGCGCATCAGCAGCAACATTATCCTTCCCCGGACGATAAACTATATCAAAATGGTAACATGCCAACTCAATCCTCCACCTCATTATTTTATCATTCTTAATCTTTCCAAAATGTTTGACATCAAACATAAAGGACACAGACTTTTGGGATCAGTTACCAACGTAAAATGTCGCCCCGATAAATAATGTCTCCATTTACGCAGTGCTTCTACTATTGCATACGCCTCTTTCTCTATTGAAGAATGCCTTTTTTCACTATTGTTCAAGGTACGTGAGAAAAAGGCCACAGGTCTTCCATTTTGGTTCAGAGTAGCCCCAATTGCAAAATCAGAAGCGTCCGTCTCAATCACAAAAGGAACCTGCTCATCAATAGAATGCACAACTGCTCCAAGGATATCCTTTTTAAAATTATCAAAACACATCCTGGCCTCCCATGACAGAGGATATGTCGTAACCTGAATAAGAGGCCGGATCTTCTGTGAAAAATTTGCAATCCAATTAGAATAGTAAGAAAACAGTCCAACAACTCGTTGCAAAGCCTTAGAATTAGTAGGACAAGGTAAATCAATCAATGGTCGCAGACGTTCTGGGTCTGGTTTAATCTTGTTTCCCGAGATAATGTACCCCAGTAGATTTACCTCAGTGGTCAAAAAGGTACACTTCTCTTTATTGAAAGTTAAACCAACTTTTTCCGCAGCTTGAAGGAATCTTTCTAAATTAGAATCATGCTCCACCCTTGATTTGCCACACACCGTGATGTCATCTAAGTATGAAAAGGTGTCAGAGAGAGAGTTATCACTTATAAAAGCATCCATTGCCCATTGAAAACAAGCAACACCATTAGTAACACCAAATGGTATTCGGCAAAACTGATACAGCTTTCCACCAGCCTCAAAGGCCGTATATGGTTGATCCTTCTTAACAATAGGAATCTGATGATAAGCACTCTTTAGGTCAATAGTGCTAAAAACCTTATACTGAGATATTTTATTGATAAGCTCATCAATCTTAGGCAAAGGGTATGCATCTAATTGAGTATACCTATTAATAGTTTGGGAATAGTCTATCACCATTCGTTTCTTATGTCTCTTGTTAGTCGTGACAACTACCTGTGCCCGCCAAGGCGAACAACTAGGTTCAATGATTCCTTCCAATAAGAGACGTTGAACTTCAGAATTAATAAATTCTCTATCCTGACTGCTATACCTTCTTGACTTGGTAGCAATTGGCTTACAATCCGGCATCAAATTGGAAAAAAGTGATAATGGAGAAATGGATAAAGAGGTTAATCCACAAATAGATAAAGGTGGCTTAGTCCCGCCAAATGAAAGACTGAGAGACTCGTGTAACTGAAGCACATCATGACCAATCAAAATATCCGCACAGAGATTAGGCAAAACAGATAGGCGTATATCAGTATACGTATTACCTAGAAGAATCAATTTCACAAGGCAACAACCAGCTACTTGTGAAGTGAGAGTCGTCTGAGCCATACACACCTGATAGGAAACAGGCGAAATTTTCAAATGCTTCTCCTTTGCAAACTGAAGACTTATAAAACTCTCGGTACTGCCCGTATCTATAAGGGCCTTCACTTCCAACCCATTAACTTGGGCCATAACTATAGCTTTGTTTAGGCCATGAGCAAATGCAGCAGAAATTGATGCAATAAACGCCCTATCTAAAGGCTGAATAGTCACAGAGGAGGTAATTGAACCTGATGATTTACACACACGTGCGTAATGACCTCTCTTGCCGCATTTACTACACACAGCCTCCCGAGCAGGACACTTCAGACGAGGGTGCCGGACGTTCCCACAAAAATAACACTTCTGAATCCTAGAGGCAACAGCCGCTGAAGTAGAAACTGTTTCAGAATCTAGTAAACCACTCCTATTAAGTCCACATAATTCCTTTTCATCCGGAACTGCCGTAACCACAGTCACAGGCCGATTAAAAAGAGCATAAGAATCCGAACTTCTCTGAGCCACATCCAATGTAGAAGCTTGCTCAAAAGCACTCTTAAGATCCAAAGTCTTATTTTCTAACAACCGCTGACGAATTGATCTAGACAGTAATCCATTAATAAAAGCATCCCGTACCGATTCTTCCTTATATTCTTCAGCCACCACTGCCTTATAATTACAGTTAACACTAAGGCACCAAAGTGCTTGTAAATAAGTATCCAAAGATTCTCCCACCTGCTGCCTACGGGCAGATAGAAGGTGACGTGCAAATACCTCATTCTTTGGTTTAACAAAAATCTTTTCCAATGTAGAAATAGCCACTTTGTAAGTTTTACAGTCCAAAATATATTTATACACATCCGGAGCAATGTAGTTGATCAGCATATTCAGCTTATTTAGAGACTCTTGATCCAACACGCCCAAAAAGTTTTTAAATGTACAATACCAGTGTTTCCATTTATCATCCACTCCTGCAGAATTAGGGTCAGCATTGAATCGTTCTGGTTGAAGATATCGCTCCATTCTAGCATAAAGTTAATAAATTGAAATAAAGAGAGAAAGTGTAGTGGCAAACAGAAATTCTACCTCTATGGTTTTTTCAGTCATTTCGTTTAGAAATTCTTAAGCATAGTGATTGGTTTTTGCATGAGTTAGACACAAAATTCATCTCCAACCCCCCCAAAAAATGATTGTAGCTCAGAAATTCCATGGCACCATTGCACTGCTGAAAGTAGGGTGGAAGCTCTGACTGCTACTATACTCCCATGGTGACTCAGTTGCAAATTCCGGATATGAGATCTGTTACAAATTTTAAGTTTGCACTAGATAGCCTCTTAGGTTCAGCATCAATGACCTCCTCCATAAGTGGAACCTGCATGCCTTACAATCAGGAGTTTACCTTTACTGCCCAATATGTAGTCCTATAATAGTGTGATTAAGGCCCATAGCAGTGGAAACCCTTGTTATATGAACTGGAGACTGTGATTTCATACCTATGTCCATGTGCGCTTCTCCAATATTCTGAAAAGCAGACTGATTCACACTTTAGTGAGGTGAGGCCAAATATAAATCAGCAAACCGATTTACTTTTACAATATTGACATACAGCGCAATATTTATAGTAAATCTTACCTTACTTCAGCTTAATTCAGTAACTTTTCTCACAGTACAGAAAATAAAGAAACAAGCCACACTATCCTTTTTAATGGGCTAAATATTTCTGACCAGTTCTTCCCCTAACCCTGCTCTGGTTTATCATAAAAGGTATTTCTGCTCACTCTCTGTGTCAGCCACATCTGATCTTATACAATTGCCTAGACCACGTGTTCCCCTGTCCTTTTGTTGCCTAGCTAGAAAGGAAACGTTATAGCTCTCCCTGTCTGGGGATTGGCCAATGGGAATGCCAGGTAAACTGGTTACCACCCCTAATGGCCTGGGATTCCTAGAAGCCACTTTCTGCTGAGCCCAAATGAATAGACTATTAAATGACTCTGAATAGTCCACAGGAAAGGTTAAATGCCTTCCATTGCATAGAGTTGAAGTAGGGCAGCATGTCCTGAACTGGTTCATCTGACTCCACTACACATCTCTCAGTACTCCTGGTGAGTTCATTTATCCCCTGAGTGCTATATTTAACTCAATAATAGCATTTTAATATAAACCATACCAAGGTTGTTCTTGGGAATAATAGTTTAAAAATCGCAAAATATGACCAAGTTGTTTAAATAATAGGGGCAGGCGCCTGCGCTGGTAGTGGAATATCAGAGCAGCACCACACTGCTCCAATGGGCGAAACAAATGGTAAGTTGGGCCAAAGATCTTGAAGAAGTCAAAGTTCTCACTTTGCCTCCCAAGCTGGCTCATATACTGGCAGGTAAGAGGTCTGTTCCAACACTGGCACGCTCTTACTTCATTCCTGGTACAGGCTATTTTCTTGTGCTTACTGAGAAATGTTGGTACTGGGGAGTGGAATATGTTTCAGAGACCCAGTGTCAGCAAAAGCACTCTCATACGTGCCAACCTATGACACTTAGAAATGCTGATCAAAAGCTTCAAAATTTTTGTCAACTCAAAAAACAATGTACATCTGAAAAGCAGCTCTAAATAAAGGCCTATGACCAAGGCCACTGCTGTAAGGCAACTGAATGAAACAAACATCCTTTTTATAGGAACTTTTTCAGCAGCACCGACTCACTCTATCTCAAAGCTGTCCTGGTCCGCAGTTCCATTTCATCCTTTGCCTCATCCGGCGCTTTAACAAAAAACTTTTTTTCTTCCTTTTAGGTGTCAAGGATCACAAGCTTCAACAACTCTTGGGCACCAACACCTCTCCGGAACCTTCTTCCCCTTCACTTTCCTCTGACCCCATCCCTTCTTAAAATCTCACCCCCTGCCGTGTTTTGACGATCCCCTCTGACCTTCCCCTCTCTGACCCCGAACGATCAGTCCTCAGCAAAGGCCTAAGCTTCATCCCCTTACGCTCCCATCGCAATGAATGTCGAGCTCGGCACGATGCTGAGCTCTTTTTCCGCCGCCATTGTCTCCGTGCCCACTTCTTTGGCCAGGAGTCTTCCCCCCGCACAGCTGATCTTTTCTCCCATTTTCAGAATTCTCGTTCTACCTGGACCCCTCCCTCTGGCCTCTTAACCTCTTTAGATCTTTTCATTGCAAACTGCTGGCATGACATTGGCCGTCTCCATTTCTCTGCTCCCTCACTCGCTCCAACCTACTCCCTCTGAACTTGCAGTACTCCATTCTCTCATATCCAACCCCAACATTGTCATTAAACCTGCTGACAAGGGTGGTGCTGTTGTTGTTTGGCGAACCGACCTCTACCTAGCGGAGACTGAACGCCAAATCTCCGACACATCCTCCTACCTCTGCCTGGACCATGACCCCACTACCGAACATGAAGCCGCTGTTTCCAAGACCATCACTGACTTCATCTCTTCTGGAGATCTTCCCTCCATGGGCACCAACCTCATAATTCCCCAACCCTGCACAGCCCGCTTCTACCTCCTTCCTAAGATCCACAAACAGGACTGCCCTGGTAGACCCATCGTTGCAGCCTGCTCTTGCCCCATGGAACTTATCTCTTCCTATCGCGACTCTATTTTTCTCCCCTTGTCCAGTCTCTTCCCACCTACATCCAGGACTCTTCCAATGCTCTCTGTCACTTTAACAGTTTCCAGTTTCCTGGCCCCAACCATCTCCTTTTCACTATGGACGTCCAATCCCTCTACACCTCCATCACCCACCAGGATGGCCTGAGGGCGCTCTGCTTCTTCCTTGAACAGAGGCCCAACCAGTCCACATCTACCACCACCCTCCTCCGCCTGGCTGAACTTGTTCTCACATTAAACAACTTCTCCTTTGACTCCACTCACTTCCTCCAAATTAAAGGTGTTGCTATGGGAACCCGCATGGGTCCCAGCTCTGCCTGCCTTTTCGTGGGATATGTGGAACATTCATTGTTCCAGTCCTACTCAGGTCCCCTCCCTCACCTCTTTTTCCGGTACATTGATGACTGTATCGGTGCTGATTCCAGCTCTCGCCCTGAACTAGAAAATGTCAGTCACTTTGCTTCCAATTTCCACCCTTCCCTCACCTTCACATGGTCCATCTCCGACTCCCTTCCCTTCCTCGACTTCTCTGTCTCCATCTCTGGGGATAGGCTCTTGACAAACATTCACTGCAAGCCCACTGACTCCCACAGCTGGACTACACTTCCTCTCACCCCGCTTCCTGTAAGGACTCTATTCCATTCTCCCAGTTTCTCTGTCTCTGCCGCATCTGCTCTAACAATGCCACTTTCTGTACCAGTGCTTCTGACATGTCGTCCTTTTTCCTCAACCGAGGATTCCCCTCTACTGTGGTTGACACGGTGCTTGACCGTGTCCATACTATTTCCCGTACTTCTGCTCTCACCTCTTCCCCTCCCTCCCAGAACCATGATAGGGTTCTCCCCGTCCTCACCTTTCACCCCACCAGCCTCCACATTCAACGGATCATCCTCCGCCATTTCCGCCACCTCCAGTGTGATCCCACAACCAAACACATCTTCCCCTCACCTCCCCTTTCAGCATTCCAAAGGGACCACTCCCTCTGTGACACCATGGTCCACTTGTCTATCACCCCCAACACCCCTTCCCCTTTACCCGGCACCTTCCCGTGCAAGCACAGGAGATGCAGCACATGCCCTTTTACCTCCACCCTTCCCACTGTCCAGGGCCCCAAACACTCCTTCCAGGTGAAACAGCGATTTACTTGTACTTCTTGCAATTTAGTATACTGTATTCGCTGCTCACAATGCGGTGTCCTCTACATTGGGGAGACCAAAGGCAGATTGGGTGACCGCTTTGCGGAACACCTCCGTTCAGTCCGTAGGGGTGACCACAAGCTTCCAGTTGCCTGTCACTTTAATTCTCCACTCCACTCCCACTCAGTCCTCACTGTCCTCGGCCTCTTACACTGTTCCAATGAAGCTCAATGTAAGCTCGAGGAACTGCATCTCATCTTTCGATTAGGCACTATACAGCCTTCTGGACTCAACATAGAGTTCAACAATTTCAGACCATAACCTCTGCCCTCATTCTTTTTTATTCCATTCATTATATTATTTTTTTTACACTTCATCTAGAGCCAACTTTTGTTTCTTAACTTGTCCCATTACCATCTCCTTTTGCCTTGCACCATTTCTTAATGTCTCTTAATGTCTCTTAAGCTCTCCTGCCTTCCAACCTATCACAGACCTTCCCTTTTGTTTTTTCCTCCTCTCCCTCCTTTCCCTGCCCCTGCACTTGCTTAAAAATCGGTTCGATCTCCAGCTTTTTCCAGTTCTGATGAAGGGTCATTGACCTGAAACGTTAACTCTGTTTCTCCCTCCACAGATGCCGCCTGATCTGCTGAGTATTTCCAGCATTTTCTGTTTTTATTTCAGATTTCCAGCAACCGCAGTATTTTGCTTTTGTATCTTTTTTATAGCATTGATTTCAGGACTATTGTTCATGTGTTAGGATCATATTCTGCAATTCAGGTTGGTTTTCTGTGAAACAAAAGCAAAATACTGCAGATGCTGGAAATCTGAAATAAAAACAGAAAATGCTGGAAATACTCAGCAGGTCAGGCAGCATCTGTGGAGAGAGAAACAAAGTTAACGTTTCAGGTCAATGACCTTTCATCAGAACTGGAAAATGTTGAAACATAGAAGATAGTGTTATGTTCATTAATAACGAGTCGTTTTCATTATGAACAGCTAGCTTCTAGCTAGTTAATTTATTCATGCCATGTGGACTTGTACAGCATCCATCTTGACTACTGCCTTCTGGGTAGCCTACTCTTATATACATACAGCTCTACAGCTCCACCTAGTGTACCATTCTAGAATGACAGGTTACTGATCATTACATCCCCCTTTCTTTGAGATTAAACAAAATCAATATCAATCAACTTTCAAGAAAAACGATAAAGATGATATCAGTAACACTTTTGTTAGTTCTCTATAAACATAAACATTTTCACAACAGTCAACACATTTTCAAAGCTTTACTTTATACTCAAAGATTAAGTCTATCAGGCTTTTTTACTTCACGTGCAGATCTTCTCAGCACAGGTAAGTCTGATGTGTTTTCATGAGAGCCTGTATGTGTGTTTGTGTTAGATTGTTCTGGTGGTGATTGACAAGATTCAGTTGCGGCATTGTCATCGATTTGCTCTTGGATAGTTTCTTGTGTTTTTAGGAGGGAACGGCGGTTCCTCCTTAGAATCTGTCCTTCCTCAGTTCTAACAGTGTATGACCTTGGTCCTACTTCCTCAAGAACTGTAGCTTTCCTGTTCCATGCATCTGGATCCTCAATCCTGACAACATCATCCCTTGTCAATGGTTTCAGAGTTTTGGATGACTTGTCATAGTATGATTTCTGTTTCAGCTTTAACAGTTGAAGTCTCTGTCTCAGTTCCTTACTCTGCTTTTCTTTTGCACAGCAGGGTAGCGTGGTGCGCAACTTGCGACCCATTAGGAGTTCAGCAGGTGAAGAACCAGAGTCTAAAGGTGAGGCTCGGTAGCTCAGCAGGGTGAGATAAGGATCAGACTTGCTTTCTGTTGCTTTCTTCAGTAGCTGTTTGAGAACTTGAACGCCTTTTTCTGCCTTACCATTCGACTGAGCATACAAAGGACTGGATGTGATGTGCTGAAAGTCATAATGTGCTGCAAACTGTTGCCACTCCTTACAGTTGAAGCACGGACCATTGTCGCTAACGGCAATCCTGGGAATTCCATATCTGGTGAAGATGGATTTCACATGCATTATGACACTGCTTGCTGTGGTGCTTGAGAGCAGCACCATCTCAGGATAGTTAGAATAGTAGTCAATCACTATTAGATAGTCTTTACCATTCAAGTGAAAAACCAACCTTTTGCCATGGCGCTGTTGGTAAGTCAGCTACTATCATTGGTTCCTTTGGTTGGTTGTTTTGGTGTTTCTGACATGTCTCACATTTGCCTATCATGTTCTCAATGTCCTTATTTATGCCAGGCCAATAAACAGTGTCTCCTGCTCTCCTTTTGCATTTTTCAATTCCGAGGTGTCCCTCATGAATCCTTTTGAGCATGTCTTGACGTAGAGCCTGTGGAATGACTATTCTGTTCTGTTTTAGTAATAGTCCACTTGCGACACTCAACTCTGACCTGATGTGATAGTACTTTGGACAGGAACCTTTTGGCCAACCACGATGAATGTTCTCTATTACTGTTTGTAACACTGTGGGCTAGATTTTCAGTATAGGCAGTTTTGGGGCGCTAACCTTAGCGCCCGCCCGAAGTTAGCGCCCGCCCCAAAGTAGCGCCCCGTTGCCGGGAATTCAGTGGCTTCGCCCTAAGAGGTTGGTGGAGCGCTAAAAGAGGCGTTCCACTACTCTCTTTAGGCGCTAAGCCGGCGGTCCAGAGGGATAGCGCCCAGGCGGGGCGCAGCACGGGTGCGGTCATTTTTGCACTGACAGCAGACCCCGTGGTGCCGACCAGCTCTTAAAGGGGGAAGGGACGAATTGGTCTGCTGCCACGCCCTGCACACTGCAGCCTTGCAAAGAGGCCTCAACACTACTGCTCAGCCCCAGGGAGTCATGGCAACGCCAGAGAAGGCCCGTCAGCGTGCCCTGCGCTTCTCAGAGGGTGATCTGGACATCATGGTCACAGCTCTGGAGGTGAGGCGCAAGATCTTGTTTCCAGACAGTGGGAGGAATCCAACCCACCACGACTACACCAAAGCCTGGAAGCAGATCGCCCAGAGGGTGACGTTCACCGGCGAGGCCCCCAGGACCCACACACAATGCCGTAAGAAATACAACGATCTGACCAGGATTGTGAGGGTGAGTAGCCTTTCCAGTCTCCTCCTCATTCTTGCATGTACACCTGACATGATGGGCAAAGGGACCTGAAAGTCCTTTTGGCCAGCCCTCAGCCAGCAGCATTGGGACAGTCATGAGCATCAAATGGCCATTCGGCACTCTACACTTTGGCCAAGCTATTCCACCATGGGAGGCAGTGGACAGTACATCAGGGCTTCACTCTGTCCAAGCTATTCCACCATGGGAGGCAGTGGACAGTACATCAGAGCTTCACTCTGTCCAAGCTATTCCACCATGGGAGGCAGTGCACACTACATCAGGGCTTCACTGCGCACTTACAGCCCGTCCTTTCTCTTGCAGGCTAAAGTAGCGTTTAATCGCCAGGCCCGTGCCAGGGGTGGCCGCGCCAAGCTGCAGAAGCTCACTCAGCTGGAGGAGCGCGTGTGTGTGCTCATGGGAGCACGTGTGATTGTCCCCACAGCGTGCGGTGTATCCGACCCTCCACTGCCCGGCAATGGTAAGGACCTCGCCTTTTGGCCCTCTCGCGTCGCACTGGCCCATCCGAGCTACCTCCTTTGCCACTGTCCCAACAATGCGCTGAATCCCACCAGTCCTAACTCCCTCGCTGACGCCGTCTCCTCACTCTGAAGCTACTCTTGTGCATTCCTGCTTTCAGCTGGTGACGACCAGGACCCTGAGGCTGCCAGTGACAGCACCTCCAACCAGGAGGAGGAGGAGGAGCAAGCCGGACCTTCGGGGGAACAGTCACGTCCCGCAGGAGAGGAGGAAATGCTCGACACCTCCTCACTGGACGAGTGCCTGGAGGAACTGTCGCAGGGCAATGCAGCTTCTGGGACCAGTGGCGTCCAGCCACCCAGCAGCCGTGCGCGTGGCCCGCGGCCTTCCCCCCAAAGGGGGGAAGGATCAGAGGGGAGTGCTGCTGCTCGGCACACTCGCCGTCACCAACGCGGCAAGGGTCCCCTAGTTCGGCCCCCTCCTCCCCAGCGGGAGAGTCGCGACTCCAGTCCGGACACCTTCACTTCGGAGGAGGTGCGGAAGCTCGATCAGATGGCCGACGACTCGGACCGGCGCCACACGGAGCTCATGAGCGTGGTGGGGCGCATGCCTGAGGCCATCGAGTCGCTGGCGACCAGTGTGCGCGAGTTCGGGGCAGCAACTGCCGTGACTGGCCGCATGCTAACTGATGCCGTCAAGACCCTGGCGGATGTGATGCGCGCGCACACCAGGACCACAGGGCCACTCACTGCTGCCACACGCGCTGTCTCAGGCAGGCATCGCCAGGGCAGGCGCCGCGCTGGACCATCCCAGCAAGCCGGCCGTCGGCTGATTGCTGCGGATCCTGCAGTGCGGGCCCGGCCGAGTGCCACCGCGCCACAGCACCAGCGAGCGCATCCCAGACGCCTGCTGGCCCACATTGCGCCATCCGTCGCCGCCATTCCCCCTCTGGGCCGTCAAGGGCAAGCGGCTGCAGCTGATGGTGGCCAGGCTCAGGTGCGCCACTCAGGAGACGGCCCCTCGAGGCCCAAACGCCGTGTAGGCCGCCCCCCAGCGGCATCTGGCGGAAGGGCATCTGAGCCTCAGGCGCCTTCCCCCAGCCTCGCAGCAGCCACTGGGCAGAGCTTGCGAAGGAGCAGCAGGCAGGGCAGGGGAGGCAAAATGCTGGCCAAGGTCTCGCCCTCGCGGGCCACTCAGTAGAGGGTGTGGCCAGCTTTCCTTTAATATGGCGGTGGCCATCTTTATTTTGCCCATGGTTGTGCTTTTGGAGGGCTTTTTTTTTGCGTTAGGCCGACGTTGAGGCCCGGTTTCAATAAAGGTGGAGTGGCTCCTCCCCAGTTTGTGGGAGTGAGTCGTTTGTTGGGCTTTTTGTGGGGCCCGTTTATTGTTTTTGGGGATTCATGTGGGAAGGGCTTTTCATTTTTGTTTAATAAAAAATTATCTTTATTCATGCAGTCTCCATGGTTGTTCTTCTTAGTGTTTGTTGGCTTCGCCGGCTGAGGGCTTGCGGAGCGGCTGCATTCATCTTCCCTCATGGCCCCTGGCCATTCCCTGACAGGGGGCTTAGAAGTACCGTGTAATAAGGTGGCGTCGTGCGGCCCTTGGCCCTGGTCGCTCCCTCCTGGGAACGTACTCCTGCTCCTCCTCCTCCTCCTCCTCCTCCTCCTCATGCTCCTCCTGCTCCTCCTCCTGAGGTGCTGGTCCAACGTCAGGTGGCAGTGCCTGAGTCCTGCGGATAGCCAGGTTGTGTAGCATGCAGCAAACCACCACAAATTGGGAGACCCGGTCCGGCGAATACTGGAGAGCTCCTCCGGAGCGATCAAGGCAGCGGAACCGCTGCTTGAGGACCCCAATAGTTAGCTCGATGATGTTGCGGGTGGTTTGATGGCTCTCGTTGTAGGCCTCTTCAGCAGCGGTCCTGGGCGCGTGGAGCGGGGTCATGAGCCAGGTGCACAAAGGATAGCCTTTGTCCCCGAGTAGCCATCCTCTTGGGGGAGGCTGTGCCTGGAACATGTTATGCACAGTACTCTGCCGCAGGATAAAGGCATCATGGCTGCTGCCTGAGAAGCTGGCATTGACTGCCATGATGCGCTGCTTGTGGTCACAGACCAGCTGCACATTCAGAGAATGGTAGCCCTTCCTGTTGCGATACTGCTCGCCATGCTCCAGAGGGGCCCGCAAAGCCACATGCGTACAGTCAATGGCGCCCTGCACCAAGGGGAATTCCCCGAGTCTGGAAAATCCCAATGCGCACTGATGCTGGCTCTCCAGGGCCATGGGGAAGGAGATGAATTGGCTTCTCCTTCTGAACAGTGCTTCGGTCACCTGGCGGATGCAGCGATGCGCGCCGTACTGGGAGATGTTTGCTATGTCCCCAGCAGCGTATTGGAAGGAGCCGGTGGCATAGAAGTTCAATGCCACTGTCACCTTCACTTCCACCGACAGAGACGTCCTGCACCTGAGCTTTGGCCGCAGATCTCGGCGAAGCAGGTGGCAGATCTCTGCAATCACCCCCTTCCGGAATCGGAGCCTTTTAACACATCGCGCGGCACTCATGTTTAGGTAGGAGCGCTGCTGGCGGTATAGCCTGACTGGGTAAGGCCTACGTGGCCGACGCCTGTAGCCCCCTCTGCCTCTAGCCAGGGCTGCCCCTCTCACAATGCGTCTGCGAGCCCTACGGACATGGAGCTGCAGCTCCGCGTTGGCACCCCATGCAACCCCCATCAAATCCTGGCAAACACTCTAATTTCCAAATGGCCACTTGCAGCGCTGTTGCCTGAGTCCAAAAATACCTGGCTCTTGCTGCTTGAAACCAGTTAGCTATCCTCCTTGTTGTGTCTCCAGAAATGCGTTGCACAAGACTGTTTTCTGAAATAATGGATGGCCTTTATACTGGAGAGGACGGTCCCTTTAATTAGCGCCCCCCGGGGCCCGCGCTGGTTGTGTTGCGTTCCTTTTTCCAAACGCTCCGGCCGCCCGCCGCACAATGGGGCGGTCCGACTGAAGTTTGCAATCGGGGCGGCCAAAGGGCGTTGCACGAGGATGTGACGTCATTTTCTGCGCGCGCATCCGGGCGGGCGCTAAACTTTGCGCCGGCGCTAACGGGCAACTTAATTTGGGGCGGGGCGCAAACTGCGCTGCGCCCGGGCGCTACACGCATAGCGCCCGGAAATCACTTCTCTTAAGGCGCTAACTGCTGGCGCAAGCAACTGAAAATCTAGCCCTGTATCTTTTACTGTTTCTTCTGCTATTTGCTTTGATTTTGTGTCTGACACGGGCAGCGCAGCAGCGACCATACTCACATGAACATCCACATCTTCCTCAGTAGAGCTCACATGACTCATTGTGGGTGCTCGGGATAGTGCATCTGCTAACACTATGGGCTAGATTTTCAGTTGCTTGCGCCAGCAGTTAGCGCCTTAAGAGAAGTGATTTCCGGGCGCTATGCGTGTAGCGCCCGGGCGCAGCGCAGTTTGCGCCCCGCCCCAAATTAAGTTGCCCGTTAGCGCCGGCGCAAAGTTTAGCGCCCGCCCGGATGCGCGCGCAGAAAATGACATCACATCCTCGTGCAACGCCCTTTGGCCGCCCCGATTGCAAACTTCAGTCGGACCGCCCCATTGTGCGGCGGGCGGCCGGAGCGTTTGGAAAAAGGAACGCAACACAACCAGCGCGGGCCCCGGGGGGCGCTAATTAAAGGGAACGTCCTCTCCAGTATAAAGGCCATCCATTATTTCAGAAAACAGTCTTGTGCAACGCATTTCTGGAGACACAACAAGGAGGATAGCTAACTGGTTTCAAGCAGCAAGAGCCAGGTATTTTTGGACTCAGGCAACAGCGCTGCAAGTGGCCATTTGGAAATTAGAGTGTTTGCCAGGATTTGATGGGGGTTGCATGGGGTGCCAACGCGGAGCTGCAGCTCCATGTCCGTAGGGCTCGCAGACGTATTGTGAGAGGGGCAGCCCTGGCTAGAGGCAGAGGGGGCTACAGGCGTCGGCCACGTAGGCCTTACCCAGTCAGGCTATACCGCCAGCAGCGCTCCTACCTAAACATGAGTGCCGCGCGATGTGTTAAAAGGCTCCGATTCCGGAAGGGGGTGATTGCAGAGATCTGCCACCTGCTTCGCCGAGATCTGCGGCCAAAGCTCAGGTGCAGGACGTCTCTGTCGGTGGAAGTGAAGGTGACAGTGGCATTGAACTTCTATGCCACCGGCTCCTTCCAATACGCTGCTGGGGACATAGCAAACATCTCCCAGTACGGCGTGCATCGCTGCATCCGCCAGGTGACCGAAGCACTGTTCAGAAGGAGAAGCCAATTCATCTCCTTCCCCATGGCCCTGGAGAGCCAGCATCAGCGCGCATTGGGATTTTCCAGACTCGGGGAATTCCCCTTGGTGCAGGGCGCCATTGACTGTACGCATGTGGCTTTGCGGGCCCCTCTGGAGCATGGCGAGCAGTATCGCAACAGGAAGGGCTACCATTCTCTGAATGTGCAGCTGGTCTGTGACCACAAGCAGCGCATCATGGCAGTCAATGCCAGCTTCCCAGGCAGCAGCCACGATGCCTTTATCCTGCGGCAGAGTACTGTGCATGACATGTTCCAGGCACAGCCTCCCCCAAGAGGATGGCTACTCGGGGACAAAGGCTATCCTTTGTGCACCTGGCTCATGACCCCGCTCCGCGCGCCCAGGACCGCTGCTGAAGAGGCCTACAACGAGAGCCATCAAACCACCCGCAACATCATCGAGCTAACTATTGGGGTCCTCAAGCAGCGGTTCCGCTGCCTTGATCGCTCCGGAGGAGCTCTCCAGTATTCGCCGGACCGGGTCTCCCAATTTGTGGTGGTTTGCTGCATGCTACACAACCTGGCTATCCGCAGGACTCAGGCACTGCCACCTGACGTTGGACCAGCACCTCAGGAGGAGGAGCAGGAGGAGCATGAGGAGGAGGAGGAGGAGGAGGAGGAGGAGCAGGAGTACGTTCCCAGGAGGGAGCGACCAGGGCCAAGGGCCGCACGACGCCACCTTATTACACGGTACTTCTAAGCCCCCTGTCAGGGAATGGCCAGGGGCCATGAGGGAAGATGAATGCAGCCGCTCCGCAAGCCCTCAGCCGGCGAAGCCAACAAACACTAAGAAGAACAACCATGGAGACTGCATGAATAAAGATAATTTTTTATTAAACAAAAATGAAAAGCCCTTCCCACATGAATCCCCAAAAACAATAAACGGGCCCCACAAAAAGCCCAACAAACGACTCACTCCCACAAACTGGGGAGGAGCCACTCCACCTTTATTGAAACCGGGCCTCAACGTCGGCCTAACGCAAAAAAAAAGCCCTCCAAAAGCACAACCATGGGCAAAATAAAGATGGCCACCGCCATATTAAAGGAAAGCTGGCCACACCCTCTACTGAGTGGCCCGCGAGGGCGAGACCTTGCCCAGCATTTTGCCTCCCCTGCCCTGCCTGCTGCTCCTTCGCAAGCTCTGCCCAGTGGCTGCTGCGAGGCTGGGGGAAGGCGCCTGAGGCTCAGATGCCCTTCCGCCAGATGCCACTGGGGGGCGGCCTACACGGCGTTTGGGCCTCGAGGGGCCGTCTCCTGAGTGGCGCGCCTGAGCCTGGCCACCATCAGCTGCAGCCGCTTGCCCTTGACGCCCCAGAGGGGGAATGGCGGCGACGGATGGTGCAATGTGGGCCAGCTGGCGTCTGGGATGCGCTGGCTGGTGCTGTGGCGCGGTGGCACTCGGCCGGGCCCGCACTGCAGGATCCGCAGCAATCAGCCGACGGCCGGCTTGCTGGGATGGTCCAGCGCGGCGCCTGCCCTGGCGATGCCTGCCTGAGACAGCGCGTGTGGCAGCAGTGAGTGGCCCTCTGGTCCTGGTGTGCGCGCGCATCACATCCGCCAGGGTCTTGACGGCATCAGTTAGCATGCGGCCAGTCGCGGCAGTTGCTGCCCCGAACTCGCGCACACTGGTCGCCAGCGACTCGATGGCCTCAGGCATGCGCCCCACCACGCTCATGAGCTCCGTGTGGCGCCGGTCCGAGTCGTCGGCCATCTGATCGAGCTTCCGCACCTCCTCCGAAGTGAAGGTGTCCGGACTGGAGTCGCGACTCTCCCGCTGGGGAGGAGGGGGCCGAACT
Organism: Somniosus microcephalus; assembly: GCF_052327205.1. NCBI lineage: Eukaryota > Metazoa > Chordata > Chondrichthyes > Squaliformes > Somniosidae > Somniosus > Somniosus microcephalus. The sequence continues at coordinate 114,725,895 of NC_140988.1, read as the reverse complement.
AGGGGACCCTTGCCGCGTTGGTGACGGCGAGTTTGCCGAGCAGCAGCACTCCCCTCTGATCCTTCCCCCCTTTGGGGGGAAGGCCGCGGGCCACGCGCACGGCTGCTGGGTGGCTGGACGCCACTGGTCCCAGAAGCTGCATTGCCCTGCGACAGTTCCTCCAGGCACTCGTCCAGTGAGGAGGTGTCGAGCATTTCCTCCTCTCCTGCGGGACGTGACTGTTCCCCCGAAGGTCCGGCTTGCTCCTCCTCCTCCTCCTGGTTGGAGGTGCTGTCACTGGCAGCCTCAGGGTCCTGGTCGTCACCAGCTGAAAGCAGGAATGCACAAGAGTAGCTTCAGAGTGAGGAGACGGCGTCAGCGAGGGAGTTAGGACTGGTGGGATTCAGCGCATTGGTGGGACAGTGGCAAAGGAGATAGCTCGGATGGGCCAGTGCGACGCGAGAGGGCCAAAAGGCGAGGTCCTTACCATTGCCGGGCAGTGGAGGGTCGGATACACCGCACGCTGTGGGGACAATCACACGTGCTCCCATGAGCACACACACGCGCTCCTCCAGCCGAGTGAGCTCCTGCAGCTTGGCGCGGCCACCCCTGGCACGGGCCTGGCGATTAAACGCTACTTTAGCCTGCAAGAGAAAGGACGGGCTGTAAGGGCGCAGTGAAGCCCTGATGTAGTGTGCACTGCCTCCCATGGTGGAATAGCTTGGACAGAGTGAAGCCCTGATGTAGTGTGCACTGCCTCCCATGGTGGAATAGCTTGGACAGAGTGAAGCCCTGATGTAGTGTGCACTGCCTCCCATGGTGGAATAGCTTGGACAGAGTGAAGCCCTGATGTAGTGTGCACTGCCTCCCATGGTGGAATAGCTTGGACAGAGTGAAGCCCTGATGTAGTGTGCACTGCCTCCCATGGTGGAATAGCTTGGACAGAGTGAAGCCCTGATGTAGTGTGCACTGCCTCCCATGGTGGAATAGCTTGGACAGAGTGAAGCCCTGATGTAGTGTGCACTGCCTCCCATGGTGGAATAGCTTGGCCAAAGTGTAGAGTGCCGAATGGCCATTTGATGCTCATGACTGTCCCAATGCTGCTGGCTGAGGGCTGGCCAAAAGGACTTTCAGGTCCCTTTGCCCATCATGTCAGGTGTACATGCAAGAATGAGGAGGAGACTGGAAAGGCTACTCACCCTCACAATCCTGGTCAGATCGTTGTACTTCTTACGGCATTGTGTGTGGGTCCTGGGGGCCTCGCCGGTGAATGTCACCCTCTGGGCGATCTGCTTCCAGGCTTTGGTGTAGTCGTGGTGGGTTGGATTCCTCCCACTGTCTGGAAACAAGATCTTGCGCCTCACCTCCAGAGCTGTGAGCATGATGTCCAGATCACCCTCTGAGAAGCGCAGGGCACGCTGACGGGCCTTCTCTGGCGTTGCCATGACTCCCTGGGGCTGAGCAGTAGTGTTGAGGCCTCTTTGCAAGGCTGCAGTGTGCAGGGCGTGGCAGCAGACTAATTCGTCCCTTCCCCCTTTAAGAGCTGGTCGGCACCACGGGGTCTGCTGTCAGTGCAAAAATGACCGCACCCGTGCTGCGCCCCGCCTGGGCGCTATCCCTCTGGACCGCCGGCTTAGCGCCTAAAGAGAGTAGTGGAACGCCTCTTTTAGCGCTCCACCAACCTCTTAGGGCGAAGCCACTGAATTCCCGGCAACGGGGCGCTACTTTGGGGCGGGCGCTAACTTCGGGCGGGCGCTAAAGCTAGCGCCCCAAAACTGCCTAAACTGAAAATCTAGCCCTATGTATTTGCCTGGTGTGTAGTTCAGTTCAAAGTCATATCTTTGCAGCTTCATCATGAGTCGTTGAATCCTTGGAGACATCTCATTCAGATTTTTTTTAATGACGGCAACCAGTGGGCTGTGGTCTGTCTCAACTGTGAAGGTGGGAAGTCCATATATGTAGCCATGGAACTTTTCTAGTCCAACTACCAAGCCTAGACATTCCTTTTCAATCTGGGCGTATCGACTCTCAGAATCAGTCATAGACCTGGAGGCATAGGCAACAGGCTTCCAATCTTCACCCTCTGCTTGTAGCAAGACCGTGCCTAGGCCATCTTTTGATGCATCCGTTGACACTTTGATTCTCTTTGTTGGGTCAAAGAAGGTGAGTACAGGTGTGGTTGTCAGCACTGTTTTGAGATTCATCCACTCTTGTTCGTATCTTTCTGTCCATGCGAACTCATTTGTTTTATGTAGCAGGTCTCGCAGACAGGCTGTCTTGGCTGACAAGTTAGGAATGAACTTTCCAATGAAGTTTATCATCCCCATGATGCATAGCACTCCTTTCTTGTCAGTGGGTCGGGGCATGTTGAGTATGGCATTTACTTTTTCCATATCTGGCTCTATTCCTTTACCAGATAGATTATCTCCTAGGAAAGTGACTTCCTGGACACCAAACTGACACTTGGCTTTGTTGAGCTTCAGTCCATTCCGGCGCATGCTCTGTAGCACTTTAGTCAGTCTCTCATTGTGTTCTTTCAGTGTGGAGCCCCAGATGATGATGTCATCAACATAGACCCGAACTCCTTCCAGACCTTCAATTATGTGTTCCATTGCTCTATGAAAGATTTCAGATGCAGATATTATCCCGAAAGGCATTCTGAGGAAACAATACCTGCCAAATGGTGTGTTGAAGGTACAGTATTTGGTGCTCTCTTCATCCAGTTTTAGTTGCCAAAATCCTTGTGAGGCATCGAGCTTTGTGAAGTATCTGGCACCTGACATTTCACTGGTGATTTCTTCTCGCTTGGGAATCTGGTAGTGTTCACGTTTTATGTTTGCATTTAAGTCCTTTGGATCCATGCATATTCTTAGATCATTGTTTTTTTTCTTTACACATACCATGGAGTTAACCCACTCTGTTGGCTCTTCGACTTTCCTGATGACTCCTAGTGTGGTCATTCTGTCCAGTTCTTTCTTGAGCCGGTCACGCAGGGTTGCTAGAACTCTCCGTGGAGCATGTACCACTGGCTGAGCATCCTCCTTTAGCTGGATCTTGTAACTGAATGGTAGAACTCCAAATCCTTTGAACACATCCTGGAAATTACTCACTACAGAATCCATCGAGTCATCTGGTCTGCTTATGGCACAGCTTATACGGTAGACTCTCTTGACCAGTTCTAAGTCCTCACAAGCTTTGTCACCTAGTAGTGAATCAAGTCCTTCAGCCACAACAGAAAACATGAGATGATGCACTTTGTCTTTGACTGTCACTTTAAGTCTGCATACACCTAAGCTATCTATTTTCTGTCCATTATAGTTCTTCAGTAGTACTGACTTTTTCTGTATTTTGGGCTTTTCTTTCATATTTTTAATGTCACTCATACTGATTAAGTTTGCTTTTGCCCCAGTGTCTAGTTTCAATGTAACTAATGCTCCATTTGCCTGCAGTGACATTATCCATTTGTCCTCTTTTACTGCATTAATTTTATGTTCAGCATTGTGCATTCCTGAGGGCTGCACATTTCCTGTATTCTTTTCTATATTGTCACATGACACCATTCTTACAAGAAATGTCTCACTTAAATCAGTGTCCTCAATCACATTGACTTCGACTTGTTGTCCTTTCTTTGTTTTTACTTTTGAAAAGCATTGTTTGGCAAAGTGATTCTTTCCATGACATTTTGTGCACATTTTTCCAAATGCTGGGCATTGTCATGACTGGTGTTTGTAATCACAGCGTTTACAATTAAAAGTTCCTTCCTCCAATTGCTTTTCATTTCTGTTCTGCCCATGTTTCTTCCCTTTGTAGGACACAGCACCGACAGCAGCACTATCACTTACTACAATCGCATTATTATTAATTTCACTGAAAGGCTTCACGTGCTTTTGAGCTAGCTCACTGGCTTGGCATATTTTCACAGCATTTTCCAATGTTAGTTCAGTTTCTCTCAACAGACGTTCCCTGACCTTTTTATCATGAATACCAAACACAATCTGGTCATGAATCATGGATGATTTCAGCTCAGAGAAATTACATGTCTGTGCTTTCAGTTTCAGATCAGTCACAAAGCTATCAAAAATCTCATTTTGTTGCTGTGTCCGTGAACAGAACACGTATCTCTCATAGGTCTCATTCTTTTTGGGAGAACAATGTGTATCAAATTTCTTTAGCACATCGTCCAATTTTTTTCTGTCCTCCTCTTGATTAAATACAAATGTATTAAATACCTCTATCACCTGTGGGCCTGCAACCATGAGCAGCAATGCTATTTTCCTTGCATCTTGCTTTGTACCGAATCCGATAGCAGCAATGTAGAGTTTGAATCATTGTTTGAAAGTCCGCCAATTGCAGTCGACATTCCCCGTGAGTTTCAAACCCTCCGGTGGCTTCAAATGCTCCATGTCGCGTTTCACAATATTCAGCAGATTTTACCAGTCCTGTTACCATGTTATATTAATTAATAACTAGCCGTTTTCATTTTGAACAGCTAGCTTCTAGCTAGTCACTTTATTCATGCCATGTGGACTTGTACAGCATCCATCTTGACTACGGCCTTCTGGGTAGCCTACTCTTATATACATACAGCTCTACAGCTCCACCTAGTGTACCATTCTAGAATGACAGGTTACTGATCATTACAGATAGGAGCAGGAGTAGGCTATTCGGCCCCTCGAGCCTGCACCGCCATTCAATGCGATCATGGCTGATCATCCAAATTCAGTCCCCTGTCCCTGCCTTCTCTCCATATCCCATGATCCCTTTAGCCTTAAGAAATATACCTAACTCCTTTTTGAATATATTTAATGAATTGGCCTCTACTGCCTTCTGTGGTGGAGAATTCCACATGTTCACCACTCTCTGGGTGAAGAAATTCCTCCTCATCTCTGTCCTAAATGGCTTACCTCTTATCCTTAGACTCTGACCCCTGGTTCTGGACTCCCCGGCCATCGGGAACATCCTTCCTGCATCTAGTCTGTCTAGTCCTGTTAGAATTTTATAAGTTTCAATGAGATCCACTCTCATTCTTCTAAACTCCAGCGAGTATAAGCCCAATCGACCCAATCTCTCCTCATACGTCATTCCTGCCATCCCAGGTATCAGCCTGGTGAATCTTCGCTGCACTCCCTCCATGGCAAGAACATCCTTCCTCAGATAAGGCGACCAAAACTGCACACAATGGCCCAGTAATTCAGGTCCAAATGCGTGAGTACGGTCTGGGTACTCACGCATCTGGCCGGATGAAATGCCGGCGTTCAGGAAACACCGTGCATGCGGAGAACGCCGGCATTTCCGGTCCTCTGGACGAAGGGGTTCAGAGGCACAGCGCGTGCAACTGCGCAGGCAGTGCGTGCGCAGCGAACTTCGTCGATTTCATTCATGGATTCAGTGAGGGTAAGTCCTTACAAGTTACACTTGAAAAAAGCATGTGTAAAGTTGGTCCAGGGCTGCGGAGAAAGATATATTTTATCGTGGAGCTTCTGAAAGGCAATATTTTTGTTTGGGAAAGGGAGCAAAGTTATTTTAAGAAATGCTGAGGTTAGTTTTAAAGTTTAATTTTTTTTTTTTAAACGGGTTTTCAGTACGGTAGGTAGAAGGAGCAATTGTGGCTGTATGAATTGAATGTGAGAATGAGTGTTCTAAAATGAGTAATGTAACATTTCCAACACTTTTAAGAAAGAAACTTTTCATCAGTAATAAGTAATTATGTATGTATGTATGTCCGCATATATTCCTTTACGTATATGTATGTATGTTTTATATCCCTTTACTTATGTGTATGAATGTATGTTTTTAATTATGATTTTCCAATAAGTTACTTTCTCTGAAAGTCATAATTAAATACATACATTCATACACATAAGTAAAGGAATATATTCATACACGCAAAGGAATATATACAGACATGCATACATAATTACTTAAAAGAATATATTACTGATGAAAAGTTTCTTTCTTAAAAATGTTGGAGTCATTTTCACATTTAATAAACACAGCAAATTCAATTCACATAGCCACAATTGATCCTTCTACCTACAGTACTGAAAACCCATTTTAAAAAACAAAAATAAACTTTAAAACTTACCTCAGCATTTCTTAAAATAACTTTAATCCCTTTCCCAAACAACCGCAGCCTCTGGAGCAACTGTACTCATGCTTTTTTCATGTGTAAGTTGTATTGACTTGACCTCACTGAAAGCATGAATGAAAGCATCAAATTTTACTGCGCACGCGCTGCCTGTACAGTCGCACGCGTTCTGCCTCTGAACCCCTTCGTTCAGAGGACAGGAAATGCCGGTTTTCCCTGCATGTGCTGTGCATGCTGAAAACCGGCATTTCCTCCGGACAGACGCGTAAGTACCCCGACCGTACTCGCGCGTTTGGAAGGGAATTACTGGGCCAACATTTGACATGTCAATAAAATGAAAAATTTAACAATTGCACGATTTGCCCCCTCGCATCTGCGACTGAGGGTCCAAGGAGGTGCATTGCGCAACAGGTTATCGTCGTACGTATCCTCACACTGTTCCCTTTCGGGAACTGTATGAAGTGGTGGAAGGATTTCTGGCCATGTTAACACTCCTTCCGTGACCATAACCATCTTCATACCTGCCATTAGGGTGGTTAGTCCTATGGCGTGAGGGTTTTACGGGCTCCCACAGCCCATCTGAGGGGGGGGGCCACCCACACCCGCGGACGCAAGTATCCCGCTGGATGTCCACCCAGAATTTATAGTTGGAGCTCCGACTCCACTTGCCGGGACTGTCTGGAGCGGGGTTTGAAACCCTACTCCTTCTGGCCCAGCAGCGGGGATGCTTACCGCTACGCAAAAGGCCCACTCCGCGCAAAAGGTGACACCCATACGTTTCCTGCGCCTTTTCCCTCCCCGTGACTGGAGCCCTATGCTGCCACTTGAAAGGCCAAACTATCATCTGTCCTTTTTGCGGCGCCTTTGACTTCTCATTACCAATGATGAGCAGGCGCTGCGCCTCCACCTCGTTGAGGAGATTGCTGAGGTCATCATCAGTTCAATTGTGAGTTCTTTTAATGCCGTGAATTGTGCTCATTCCAGCCATTTCACGTTGCTAATTGGATTGGGCCTTTGGCGTAGCGGTAGGATCCCCGCCGCTGGGCCAGACCGGGGTAGAGTTTCGAACCCCGCTCCAGACAGTCCCGGCAAGTGGAGTCGGAGCTCCGGCTCTAAATTCTGGGTTGACATCCAGTGGGATATTTGCGTCCGTGGGTGTGGGTGGCCCCCCCTCCTTGTATAGCTTGTGGGAGCCCGTAAAACCCTCCCGCCATAGGACTAACCACCCTAATGGCTGGTTCAAAGATGGTTACGGTCACGGAATGAGTGTTAATCACGGCCATAAATCCTTCCACCACTTCATACAGTTCCCCAAAGGGAACAGTGTGAAGACACGTATGACGACGACATTGGTAAATAAATAAATGGAATAAAAAAAATTATTTTAGGGCTTTTAAAAGTCTTTAAATAGCTTTAATTCTGTTTAAAACTACTTCAGATTCTTCAAAATAATGTAAACGTTTTTAAAAGTTTATAAAAGTTACCAAAAGCTTCATAAAAATACCAAAAACCTATTTAAAATGCTGCTTTGCATGTAAAAATGCTTAGCAGCTTGTGAGAAACATTGGGGGCGTGTCCTATTAAACTGAGACCTCAAGGGGCATGTCTCACTTGCACAGCGCGCTCCAGGCTTCGCGCTGGCTGCACTCCTGGGCGGCGTGACGTCAGACGCTGCCCGGGATTCTTCTTTTTCAAACACGAATTCCAGGCGTCCCTGGAGGTGAAATGTCAGCGCGTCGGGTAAGTGCATATCAGGGGCTTGCACGCGTGGCAAGCCACCGACCCGAATTACTGGGCCAATACTTATGATGTGGTCTCACCAAGGCCCTGTACAACTGCAGCAGGACATCTTTGTTCCTGTACTCGAACCCTCTCGGTACGAAGGCCAACATACCATTTGCCTTCTTAACCGCCTGCTGCACCTGCATGCTTACCTTCAGTGACTGATGCACAAGGACACCCAGGTCTGGTTGCACTTCCCCTTCTCCCAATCTATTGCCATCCAGATAATAATCTGCCTTCCTGTTTTTGACACCAAAGTGGATAACCTCGCATTTATCCACATTATATTGCATCTGCCATGTTCTGCCCCATCACCCAACCTATCCAAATCATACTGGAGTTTCTCGGCATCCTCCACGCAGCACACACGCCCACCCAGCTTTGTGTCGTCTGCAAACTTGGAGATATTACATCTAGTTCCCTCGTCTAGATCATTAATATATATTGTGAATAGCTGGGGTCCTAGGACCAATCCCTGCGGTACCCCACTAGTCACTGCCTGCCACTCGGAAAAAGACCCGTTTATTCCAACTCTTTGCTTTCTGTCTGCCAACCAGTTCCCTATCCAAGTCAATACCTTGCCCCCAATCCCATGTGCCTTACCTTTACATGCTAACCTCTTATGCGGGACCTTATTGAAAGCCTTCTGAAAGTCCAAATACACCACATCCACTGGTTCTCCCTTATCTATTTTACCAGTTACATCCTCAAAAAATTCCAGTAGATTAGTCAAGCATGATTTACCTTTTGTAAATCCATGTTGACTTTGTCCGATCCTGTCACTGTTTTCCAAGTGCTCTGCTATTACATCTTTTATAATGGACTCTAGCATTTTCCCCACTACCGATGTCAGGTTTACCGGTCTATAATTCCCCGTTTTCTCTCTACCACCTTTATTGAATGGTGGGGTAACATTAACTACCCTCCAATCCATGGGCACTGTTCCAGAGTCTATCGAATTTTGGAAGATGACCAGCAATGCATCTACTATTTCTAGGGCCACTTCCTTAAGTACCCTAAGATGTGGATTATCAGGCCCTGGGGATTTATCGGCCTTCAATCCCGTCAATTTTCCTAACATCATTTCCCTACAAATACTGATTTCTTTCAGTTCCTCCCTTTCATTAGACCCTATGTTCCCTGACATCTCTGGGAGGTTATTTGTGTCCTACTTTGTGAAGACAGAACCAAAGTATGTATTTAAATGGCCTGCCATTTCTTTGTTCCCCATTATAAATTCCCCTGATTCTGAATGCAAGGGACCTATGCTTGACGTCACCAATCTTTTTCTCTTCACATATCTATAAAAGCTTTTACAGTCAGTTTTTATGTTCCCTACAATCTTACTCTCATACTCTATTTCCCCCCTCTTAATTAATCCCTTTGACCTCCTTTACTGAATCCTAAACTGCTCCCAATCCTCAGGTTTACTGCTTTTTCTGGCCAATTTATATGTCCTCTCCTTGAACCCTATGCTATCCCTAATTTCCCTTGTTAGCCACGGTTGAGTCACCTTTTTTGTTTTATTTTTATGCCAAACTGGGATGAACAAATTCTGTAGTTCATCCATGCGATCTTTGAATGTTTGCCATTGCCTATCCACCGTCAACCCTTTGAGTGACATTCCCCAATCAATCCTACCCAACTCGCGCCTCCTACCATCGTAGTTTCCTTTATTTAAATTCAGGACCCTAGTCTCTGAGTCAACTACTTCACTCTCCATCTTAATGAAGAATTCTATCATATTATGATCGCTCCAACCCAAGGGGCCTTGCACAACAAGATTGCTAATTAATCCTTTCTCATTACATAATACCCAGTCTAAGATGGCCTGATCTCTAGTTGGTTCCTCGACATATTGGTCCAGGAAACCATCCCGTATACACTCCAGGAATTCCTCCTCCACAGTATTGTTACTAATTTGGTTAGCCCAATCTATATGTAGATTAAAGTCACCCATGATAAATGCTGTGCCCTTATTGCATGCTTCTCTAATTTCCCTTTTAATGCCATCCCCAACCTCTGCATTACTGTTTGGGGGTCTATATACCACTCCCACTAACATTTTCTGCCCCTTGGTATTTCCAGGTCTACCAATACAGATTCCACATCATCAGAGCTAATATCCTTCCTTTCAATTGTGTTAATCCCCTCTTTTATCAGCAATGCTACCCCACCTCCTTTTCCTTTTTGCCTATCTTTCCTGAATATTGAATACCCCTGGATGTTGAGTTCCCAGCCTTGATCACCCGAGAGCCATGTTTCCGTAATCCCAATCATATCATATTTGTTTACCTCTATTTGCACAGCTAATTCATCCACCTTATTATGAAAGGGGGGATGGGAGGAATGAACAAAAGGGAAGGTCTGTGATAAGGTGGGAGGCAGGAGAGATTGAATGACAAAGGGATGATGGTGCAAGGTAAAAGGAGATGATAATGGGACAAGTAAAGAAACAAAAGATGGGTCTAGAGAGGTGTAAATGGGAATAGCAGAATCACCAACAGCTGCTGTCTGAAAAAATGGGGGCAGGGTTTATGATCCCTTTTGTTCTTGAGTATTTCCAGCATTTTCGGTTTTCTGTGAAATGTTGCTTTCCATTCACTGCACCCTGAATTATTTCTCACTATTCCCATCATTACTCAATATCAGCAACATCCTTCACAGGGAATTGGATAGATAACGATGTTAAGCTGAATGACAGTGGTGAGTTGAGAGTTGCTGCCTTTGATGTCATGACAGTACCACACCAAGGAGCCCATCAAAGAGGGTCAAAGGGAAAGCTCTCCAGTGGCTGGAGTAATACCTGTAACCCAGGAAGATGATTGTGGTTGTCGGGAGACTAATCAGTACAGATCAGGGCATCACTGCAGGATTTCCTTGGGCAGTGTTCTCAGCACAACCATCTTCAGCTGCTTCATTAATATGTGCCCCCCATCATGAGGTCAGGAGTGGGACTATTTGCTGACAATTCCACAGTGTTGGGCTCCATTCAAAACTTCTTTGATAATGAAGCAGCTCCTCCCAGCCTTCAGTCCGACCTGGACAACATCCAGGCTTGGACTGACAAATGGCAATTAGTGCTTGACAATGACCTTTTCCAAAATATAAAGCCTAACCACCTCCCCCTCATCTTCAATAACAACACTATTACCATGTTCCCCACCATCAACATCGTGGGGTCGCCAATGACCAGAAGCTTAACTGAACCAGCCATATCAAACCTGTAGTAACAAAAGCAGGACAGAAACAGGATACTCTACATAGAATTACATAAAATTTCCAGCACATAAAACGGGCTATTTGGCCCAACCAGTCCATGCCGGCATTTATGCTCCACTCGAGCCTCCTCCCATCCTTGCTCATCTAACTCTATCAGCATAACCCTCTATTCCCTTCTCCCTCATATGCTTATCCAGCTTCCCCTTAAATGTATCTATACTATTCCCCTCAACTACTCCCTGTTGTAGCGAGTCCCACATTCTCACCACTCTCTGGGTAAAAAAGTTTCTTCTGAATTCCCTATTTGATTTCTTGGTGGCTATCTTATATTGATGGCCTTTAGTTTTGCTCTTCCCCACGAGTGGAAACACTCTCTCTGTATCTACTCTATCAAAACCTTTCATAATTTTAAAGACCTCTATTAAGTTACACCTCAGCATTCTTTTTTCAAGAGGAAAGAGACCCAGCCTGTTCATCATTCCCTGATAGATATAACCTCGCAGTTCTGGTATCATCTTTTTTTGCACCCTCTCCAGTGTTTCTATATCCCTTTCACAATAAGGCGATCAGAACTGTACACAGTACACCAAGTGTGATCTTACCAAACTTCTCCATTTTTCAATTCTACCCCTCTAAAAATAACCCCTAGGGGGAGAATTCCGGGGGTGGGGGGGTGATAACGGGGCGCTAACGACTTACCGCTCTGGCACGGCAATGTTACTGTCGCCCGCTAAATTCACCTGGAGGTTTGTGGCGTCGGTAACCCCGGGACCACGCTCTCCTGCGCCCGGAGATTGTGACGTCATCCAGCAGTGCAGCGCCTCGGACCCGAAATTCGGTTCCGCCCCCTGCAGCATCGCCGGGCGATAACACCGACAGCTGCAGGAGGTGTTGTTCGGGAGGCCGGGTGCTTCAAGAGCGCTAATTAAAGGTAAGGCCGCTGGTCTTCAGTAGAAGTGTGTTTCCTTCCTTTAGGCTGCATTTTGAAAATTTTTAACTGCCGTGATTGATCAGCCCTGCACTCTGTTAGAGTGTTTGGGGCTGACCATCGAGAATCCCGGCAGAGTCTGCAGCAATTGCCCTTCCCTTTAAGGGAGGGAAGGAGCCCTCGGATCCCAGCAGTGGTCATTGTGCAGCGCTGCACCTCTACTGCCCCCCCTGCTTGGCTTACTGCTCCAGATGGAAGTGGTAGTGCTTGTTTTAATGCTCCACTTCCTTCCTGGAGCTTTAACCCTGAACTTACCGAAAGTTGAGAATGATTAGCACCTGGCACTAATTTTTCCAGCTTTCAAAATTTAGTGCCCCAAACGGGGCGTTACCGAATTTCTTGCCCCTAGTGTTTCGTTTTCTTTTTTTAATAGCCTTATTAACTTGCATTGCTACTTTTAGTGATTTGTGTATTTGTGCTCCTCTATCACATTTAGATTTTAGTTTTCCAAGTAACATGTGACCTCCTTACTTTTCTCAGTGTCACCCTCAAATTAGAAACTGTGTTTTTGATTTCAAAGTCTAAATTGTTAAGTCCGTGAATGATTGAGACACGGACCAGCAGGAGTGAAAACAAACAAGTCTTTACTGGTGGAAGTCAATTGTGAAACTAACAAACAGAGGCTCTCTAGCGCCTTTTATACAGGGGTGGTCACTGCCGGTACTGCAGTCTGAGACCAGTTATTCTCTTAAAGGTACATACACAACAATTCCTCCCCTTTTAGATAAACAGTACATAACATTCATTTAACAACTAAATGATAACGAATTACAATCACAATTACTGTTGCTAGATACATTGGTTAAGTTTAAGCAATTATAAGTTCAGTCTTTGAGGAGGCTTCCTGATTCTGTCTGGATAACGCCTCTTTGGGGTATCAGGTTCTTCTGGCAATGTTGCGTCGGGATCAATGTCTTTGTTTGGTTCACCTGCTTCCAATATTATCGGTTCTGCGGTAGCTGCAATTGGAAAGTCAATTTCATTACCAGGTGTATCAGATCATGGTGTGGAGTTGACGTTTTCCAGTGACTCTAGAATCTGGTCAGCATGGCGTCTTACAATGCTCTCCCCAACGTCCATGGTATACATGAGAGGTCCTTGTCGTGTACAAATCGTTCCTGGCTGCCATTTCTCAGTGCGGCAGTCCCGGGCCAAAACTGGTTGACCTATCTTAAAACTCCTGGTCGGCCTTTCATTCATATTCTGAAACTGCCTGTTCTCCACATCTCTTCGGACGTTTGGCTTAACCAAATCCAAGTGGCATCATAGTCTTCGATTGAAGAACATCATGGCTGGAGTTTGGTTGGTAACCGCATGTGTCGCATTCCGGTAGGCAAACAAGAAGTTGTCCACCTTGTGTTGTAGGGGTATATCTTCATTACACATTGCCTTGATAGCCTTCTTGAATGTTTGGACAAACCTCTCGGCCAATCCATTAGTGGCTGGATGATATGGGGCAGATGTGTAATGCTTAACGCCATTGTTCTTTAAGAACCTCCGGAACTCTTCAGACACAAACTGTGGTCCATTGTCAGAGCAAATCTGTTCAGGCAGCCCATTCCTGGCGAATATGGTTCGCAAAACTGTGATAGTTCTTTCCGTGGTGGTTGAGGACATTTTTATTACCTCTGGCCACTTTGTGCATCCAGCGCAATTAAAAACATCGAGTCCATGAAGGGACCAGCAAAATCAATGTGCACCCATTGCCATGGAGATGAGGGCCACTCCCATGGATGCAGAGGAGCTTGTGGTGGGGTGTTTTGGACCTTCTGGCATCCTGCACAGCTCTTGGTCATCTCTTCGATTTCTCTATTGATTCCCGGCCACCACACAAACGCTCTGGCTAAGTTCTTCATTTTTACCCCACCCAGATGACCCTCATGAAGCTCATTGAGTACTCTATCCGTCAACTTAGGTGGAATTACTACTCTGGATCCACACATCAAGGTTCCTCTGCACACTGACAGCTATTCTCTTCTCGGCGAGAATGCTGGCAGCAGTGGTTCGCCATGTGCTGGCCATCCCTTCACCGTTAAATCATAGACCCGTGATAGTGTCGGGTCATTCCGTGTTTCCTTTTCTATGTTTGCATTCGTCACAGGGAGACATTCGACTATGGTCGAGTGGAATAACTCCATTGGATCCACTGCAAGGTCTTCTTCTTCCACCGTCGGCAATGGTAGGCGTGACAATCCATCAGCATTTCCATGCTGTTTAGTTCCTTTGTACTCGATGTCATATTGGTGTGCCCCTAGGAAAAGGGACCATCTCTGCAGCCGTTGTGCTGTCATTATCGGTACGCCCTTCTGAGGGTTGAAAATGGAGACAAGAGGTTGATGATCGGTTAGTAGAGTAAATTTTTGACCGTGCAGATAGTGATTTAACTTCTTCACCCCCCACACTAGGCTGAGGGCCTCTCTGTCAATCTGGGCGTAGTTACGCTCGGCAGAAGTTAACGAGCGTGACGCAAAAGCTATCGGCCTCTCTAAACCATCAAGGAATTTAGGTGACAGTACCGCCCCAATGCCATAGGGAGACGCATCACACGCCAGTCTGATCGGCAGTGCTGGGTTGTAGTGAGCCAATACTTCCCTTGAAGTGATTAAGTCCTTACTCTTCTGAAAAGCACGCTTACAATCATCGCTCCATTTCCATGCTACCCCCATTCGTATTCGTAGCAGGGCGTTCAGTGGGTGCAGAATTGTCGACAAATTCAGCAAAAACTTATGATAGTAATTCACCAATCCGAGGAATGACCTCAGTTGCGACACATTTTCAGGCGCTGGGGCCTTAACAACCGCTTCAATTTTGTCAGGGGACTTATGTAACCCCTCTTCATCAATCACGTGGCCACAATACGATATCTGTTTCTTAAAAAATTCGCACTTGGGGCGGTTGGCTCGCAGCCCATGCTCCCGTAGTCTAGTGAGCACCTGTTCTAGGTTGTTAAGGTGTTCACTGTCATCTTCACCTGTGACAAGGATGTCATCCAAGTAACACTGAGTCCCCGGAATCCCTTGCAGGACTTGTTCCATCACTCTTTGCCATATCGCCGGAGCCGATGCTACTCCAAATACCAATCGATGATACTGGAAAAGACCTTTGTGAGTGTTTATCGTGAGATACTTCCTAGAGGACTCTTCAACCTCCATCTGCAAATATGCTTGTGCTAGGTCAATTTTTGTAAAATGCTTCCCTCCAGACAATGAGACGAAGATGACTTCTATCCTTGGAAGAGGATATCGTACTGTGTGAAGGACAGGGTTCACCGTCACCTTGAAATCCCCACAGATGCGAATCTTCCTTGGCTCTCCAGACTTATTGCTTAACGTTTTCTTCATGACAGGAACGATGGGTGTCGCCCACTCGCTCCAGTCGACCTTAGACAACACGCCCGCCTTCTCCAGATTCTCCAGCTCTGCCTCGACGGCTGGGCGAATTGCATATGGTACCGGTCTTGCTTTGAAAAACTTGGGAACTGCATTCTCTTCTATTTTTATCGAGGCGGTTACGCCTTTAAGCGTGCCCAGTTCTTTTTGAAATACCTCTTTGGCGTTAGCTAAGATTGTTGACAATCGTCCAGGAGTGACGTCTTCATCTTTTTTACTGTCCACCGTCATTGCATGAATGGAACGCCAATCTAAGTTTATCTTCCTGATCCATTCCCGTCCCAATAACGGTGGTCCACCATTTGGCAGTATGTAGAGATACAATTTCCGTATTTTCTTGCCATTGTATTCGACAGGCACCCTTATTTTTCCTCTGGGGTATACTTTTTGCCCCGTATACATTGTCAAGACGATGGATGTCTCTCTCAAGGGTATGTGTGAAAATAGCCGCTCGTAGTCTCATCGATTCATGACAGTTAGCGCTGATCCTGTATCCAATTCCATTTTAGCTTGGGACCCTGCTATCGTGAGGGTGACCCAAATGGTTCGGTGATCCTCTTTTGCGATTGCATTGTAAAGTTTGAGACAGCTTAGTCTCCTATTTCCGGATTCACTATCGCTCATCTGGTCTTCGGAACTACTATCCGTCATCTTTTGTACTTTCTTGTACGGTTCCTTAGTAGCCTTTTTGTTGTCGCTGGTCTTCTTCCCAGACCTGCAAACTCGTGCAATGTGTCCAATCTTCCTGCATTGTCTGCATATTTTGTCTTTGGACCAGCAGTCCTTCTGGTCAAGATTAGTTCTGCTGCAGCGATAACATTTTGCAAATCCCCATGTCATTTCGTGGGTGCCGTATTCCTGTGGTTTTTGTTGAATTTCTGCAGCTCCCCTGGCTGCTGCTTCATACGATACTGCCACGCTGAAAGCCTTATCTAGCGTCAGCTCTTTTTCTGAGAGTAACTTCTTCTGTGTTCCTTCACTCAGGAGTCCACAGACAAATTTTTCCCGTAGGGTATCTGCCAGTCCTGCTCCGAACTGGCAGTGCTTTGATAGCTTGCGTAGTTCTGTAAGATACTCAGCATTGCTCTCATCTTTGTGCTGAGTTCTCCTGTGGAATTTAAATCTTTCTGCTATCAACAGCGGTGCAGGGTTTAAGTGTTCCTGTAGGACAGCAACAATTTCGTTAAAACTCTTCGCCTTCAGTTTGGCTGGAGTAATCAGGTCCCGCAATAGGCCGTACGTTCTAGAGCCCATTAAGTTTAGCAATATCGATGCCTTTTTCCCCTCCGCTATTTCGTTTGCCTCGAAATATACCTCGACTCTTTCCACATACGTGGTCCAGTCCTCTAATGTATTATCAAAAGCAGTGATACAGCCAGTCTTCGGCATCTTGCAAATCTAAAATGGCGCCTCCCGTGCTTTGCCTTCTTCCCCGCTGTTGTTAGCGCTGCTTTCCATGGTTTCTTGCGCGTTAATATTGATTCTTTTTCTTTTATTATTTTCCCATCGTGGAGCGGACCCTCTGGGACACTTCCCTCCCTCTTCTTAGGTCCGAACACTGCCCGGCTTCGAAGCACCGGCCGCGCCCTGTGTGCTCCATCTTCTCTCTCTCTCTTTGCTTCCCGACTCGCTGCCTGGCCCCGTTGAAAAGCCACCCGATCGAGCTTCAGCCCACCACAGCCCAGGAAGGATCAGAGCACTACCTGCCACCAGCCCGATTAGCTGGGAAACCACAGACCGAGGAACCCAGCCTGGCTCTGGAAAGTCTCTCCTGCAAGTTTTCAAACCGATGATTGACGGTCGACGCCCGTTTCTCGAGTTTCTTTGGACTCTATTTTTTTTTTCTTTCTTCTGGCTCCGACCTTCAACAACGTCGTCTGAGGTGCTGCCGAGTTGCAGGTACGTTCGTTTCTTACTTGTCGCCAGTGTTAAGTCCGTGAATGATTGAGACACGGACCAGCAGGAGTGAAAACAAACAAGTCTTTACTGGTGGAAGTCAATAGTGAAACTAACAAACAGAGGCTCTCTAGCACTTTTTATACAGGGGTGGTCACTGCCGGTACTGCAGTCTGAGACCAGTTATTCTCTTAAAGGTACATACACAACATAAATCATTAATATAAATTGTGAACAACAGTGGTCCTAGCATTGTTCCTTGTGGGACCCCACGTTCCACCTTCTGCCACTCTGAATAGCTACCCTTTACCCCTAATCTCTGCTTTCTGTCACTCTGCAATAAGTGACTCATCTCCTGGCCCCTCAAAGCCCCTCCACCATTCACAAGGTTCAAGTCAGGTGTATTATGAAATACTCACCACGCGGCTGGATGAGTGCAGCCATAACACTCAGGAATCTCAACACCTTTCAGGACAGAGGAGTCGTTTGATTGGCATCCCTGCCAATGGACTCAATATCTAATCCCTTCACCATCGGCACACTGTGGCTACAGTATATACTATCTACAGAATGCACTGTAGTCACTCACCAAGCTACTTCAATAGCATCTCCCAGCTCCATATTGCCATTCTTTCATAGTCACTGGGTCAAACTTCAAAAATTCACTAGCTAGCTCGATTGTGGAAGCACCATCACCACAAGGGCTGCAATGGTTCAAGGAGAAGAGCCATCACCACCTTCTTCGGGCAGCTTGTCATGGGCAATTAATGCAGCCTTGCCAGCATCATCAACATCCTCAGAGCAAAGTAAAACAAGTCATAAGAAAACACATCATGATTGGTTGACTGCACCTCATGATTCAATCATTGCAAAATGAGCACACTTCCAGTACATCATCTCAACAAATCTGTACCTTAATAAAGCCACAGAACACTAATAGATCTCTGAGCTCCTCCAATTTTGGCCTCTTGCACATCCCCGATGTTCATCGCTCCACCATTGGTGGCCGTACCTGTAATGTATGTGCCTTTAAGTCAGAACTACTTTTTACAGCTCCTGTATACTGTAGTACCGGCAGTGACCACACCGGTATATAAGCTGTGCGCATGCCTCTGTACCCCAGTCTAGAGATTACCCTCCTCCAGTAAAGACCTGTTATTTGTTAATGTACAGCATCCGTGTGATTATTTATCCACTGAACCACGGATCTAACAGTGGCGACGAGTGTCGATTCGAATCTACCTGCAACATAAAAAAAAAAATAGTCGAGTCCAGGAACACGGGCGTCGACCGCGAGCAACCGCCCAGCAGTCAAGCAGAGATCCAACTTCGCTGGGGAGGCTGTGGAGAGCCGGGCTTGGTTCCCCAGCCACAACGAGCAGTAAGAGACCGACGACAGGTCCAGAGCAGACCCTTCCCGAGCAGTGGCAGCTGGAGCCGACCGACGGCAGAGAGAGAGAGCCGAGCAGCGTCGATGGGGTAAGAAAGAGGGTGAAGAGCGCAGGGCGCAGCCGGGGGTTGATCACCGAGTGGCGTCGAGGAAAAATACTGCAAACCGGAGAGAGAGAAGGTAAGAAACAGCCGGGTTCTAGACTGAGCGGTGTCGACAAATATCAAGAGAAGAACGCGCAGAGCACAGCCAGGGATCACGGGCTGATCAGGGTCCGCGGGGCAAAGCAAGGGGAGACGCCATTGAGCTGCGGAGAAGCAGGGAGAGCGCGGGAGACGCCATTGAGCCGCGGAGAAGCAGGGAGAGCGCGGGAGGCGCCAGTGAGCCGCGGAGAAGAACGAAGAGTGCGGGAGACGCCATTTTGCGAAGCAGCAGCGGAGAAGACGGGCGAGCGCTGAAAGGAAGGAAAGCACGGGAGACGCCATTTTGTGCCAGCGGAGAAGAAGGGGAAGCGCGGGAGGCGCCATTAGTGATAGTTAACGCACAACCAAGGATGCCGAAGAGTGGCAGTATCTCTACGTTCGACAATGAAGTCGAAGATTGGGTGACATATGTGGAACGTATTGAGGTGTACTGCAGGGCGAATGAAGTGCCAGATGCTAATAAAGCACTGGTTCTGTTAAATTCCATGGGTGCAAAAACTTATGGGTTACTGCGAAATTTAATAACCCCAGAGGAAGCCGGTAAACAAGAATTTTGAAAGCATAGTAGAAATCCTACAAGACCACTTAAACCCCACACCGCTGCTGATAGCAGAACGATTTAAGTTCCATAAAAGGAACCAACACAAAGACGAAAGCAATGCTGAGTACCTAACGGAACTGCGCAAGCTATCGAAATACTGCCAGTTTGGAGCGGGACTAGCAGACACATTAAGGGACAAGTTTGTGTGTGGGCTACAAAGTGAAGGAACCCAGAAACGGCTTCTATCAGAAAAGGACCTTGCGCTGGACAAAGCTTTCAGTATGGCAGTATCACACGAAGCAGCCGCAAGGGGCGCTGCAGAGATACAACGGAGACCGCAAGAATATGGCACCAACGAAATGACCTATGGAACAGGGAAGTGCTATCGCTGCGGCAGAACAACACATGACCAGAAAGATTGTTGGTTCAAGGACCAAGTGTGCAGACAGTGTGGGAAAGCAGGACACATAGCAAGAGTCTGCAGGTCTGGGAAGAAAACCAACAGTAAGAAATCTCCACAGGAGAAGTACAAAAAGGTACACCAGGTGATGGACAGTGGTTCAGACGAACAAAAAAGTGACACAGACTCCGGAAGCAAGGAGCTGGGTTGTCTGAAACTACATAATGTAACCAAAATGGAGGATCACCAGACTATCTGGGTTACACTCAAGATAGACGGAGTCCAAATGGTAATGGAATTGGACACAGGGTCAGCTCTAACAGTCATAAATCAAAGAGACTACAAGCGGCTATTTTCACACATAAGGGTGAAAGTGACATATAAAGGTCAGGAAATACCTAAAATGGATATATATGTATTGCCAAATGTAGGACCACCACTGCTAGGGTGTGAATGGATCCGAAAGATACAATTAGATTGGCATTCCATACAGGCACTGAAGGTTGAGGCCAAAAAGGATGATGACGTCACACCTGGACAACTGTCAAAAATGCTAACTGACGCAAAAGAAGTGTTCCAGGAGGGACTAGGAACACTAAAAGGAATAACAGCAACAATTAAAACAGAGGAAAATGCAAGCCCAAAGTTTCTGAAGGCCAGACCAGTGCCTTATGCGATCAGACCAGCGGTTGAAGCAGAGCTGGAAGGGTTGGAACATTCAGGAGTACTGTCCAAAGTGGACTGGAGCGAGTGGGCTACACCCATCGTTCCTGTAATGAAGAGGTCGTTGAGTAATACGCCTGGGGAACCAAAGAAGGTCCGCATCTGTGGGGATTTTAAGGTGACAGTAAACCCAGTCCTTCACACGGTGCAATATCCGCTTCCACGAATTGAGGATATTTTCGCCTCGCTATCTGGTGGTAAACGCTTCACCAAAATTGATCTAGCCCAGGCGTACTTGCAAATGGAGGTAGAAGAAGCTTCGAAACATTACCTTACGATCAACACCCATAAAGGTCTCTATCAATACAACCGGCTGGTGTTTGGAGTAGCCTCGGCTCCGGCTATCTGGCAAAGGGCGATGGATCAGGTCCTGCAAGGGATTCCAGGGACCCAGTGTTATTTGGACGACATCTTGGTCACGGGCGAAAATGACGGCGGTCACCTCGCTAACGTGGAGAAGGTGCTCACCAGATTAAAGGAATATGGGCTACGAGCTAATCGCCACAAGTGCGAGTTTTTCCAGAAACAGATCTCATATTGCGGCCACGTCATCGATGAAGAGGGGTTACATAAGTCCCCTGACAAGGTTGAGGCAGTAGTCAAGGCTCCAGCACCGGAAAATGTGTCACAACTGAGGTCGTTCCTCGGGCTGGTAAACTATTACCACAAGTTCTTACCAAATTTGTCTGCGGTATTACACCCGCTGAACACCCTACTGCAAACAGGGGTACCATGGAAGTGGGATGACGAACGTAGATGAGCTTTCCAGAAGTGTAAAGAATTGATCACATCAAAAGAGGTGTTGGCCCATTTCAACCCAGCACTACCAATTCGTTGGGCATGTGATGCATCACCCTACGGCATTGGAGCGGTGCTGTCGCACAAATTCCCAGACGGGTTGGAGAGGCCAGTAGCCTTTGCGTCTCGGTCACTAACCTCAGCCGAGCGCAACTATGCCCAGATTGACAGGGAGGCCCTCAGCCTAGTATGGGGAGTAAAAAAATTCAACCACTGTCTGCATGGGCAGAAGTTCACCTTGCTGACTGACCACCAACCACTTGTCTCCATCTTTAATCCTCAGAAGGGCGTGCCAGTAATGACTGCACAGCGGTTACAAAGATGGTCCCTGTTTCTAGGGGCGAATCAATATGAAATAGAATATAAAGGCACGAAACAGCATGGGAACGCTGATGGGCTATCGCGCCTGCCACTGCCTATGGTGGAGGAAGCACCAGCAGTGGACACTATCAAGATATTTTATTCGTCGATAATTGAACGATTGCCAGTAATGAATGCGGATATAGAGAAGGAGACCCGCAATGATCCGACGCTGTCTCGGGTATATGATTTGATTGTGAGGGGATGGCCAACACATGGCGACTCACTGTTGCCAGCATTCTCATCCAGAAGAGAACAGCTGTCAGTATGCCAGGGGACAGTGATGTGTGGATCCAGAGTGGTGATTCCACCCAAGTTAAGGGAGAGAGTGCTAAATGAGCTACATGAAGGTCATCTGGGGGGAGTGAAAATGAAAAGCCTTGCTAGGGCTTATGTGTGGTGGCCGGGAATTGATCAACAAATCGAAGACTTAACGAAGAGCTGCTTAGGATGCCAGAAGGTCCAAAATGCACCACCACATGCCCCTCTACACCCATGGGAGTGGCCCTCCTCTCCATGGCAACGGGTGCACATTGATTTCACTGGTCCATTCATGGACTCAATGTTCTTAATAGCAGTGGATGCTCATTCAAAGTGGCCTGAGGTGATAAAGATGTTTTCAACCACTACAGAGAAAACGATTGCAGTCCTACGGACCATATTTGCCAGAAATGGGTTGCCAGAGCAGATCTGCTCTGATAATGGACCACAGTTTGTGTCCGACGAGTTCCAAAAATTCATGAAAAGGAATGTGGTAAAGCATTACACATCCGCCTCGTATCATCCAGCCACCAATGGAT
Organism: Somniosus microcephalus; assembly: GCF_052327205.1. NCBI lineage: Eukaryota > Metazoa > Chordata > Chondrichthyes > Squaliformes > Somniosidae > Somniosus > Somniosus microcephalus. The sequence continues at coordinate 114,703,336 of NC_140988.1, read as the reverse complement.
TGGCTGAGAGGTTCGTACAAACCTTTAAGAAGGCGATAAAGGTCATGTGCGATGATGAAATTCCACTACAGCATAAGCTGGACAATCTCTTATTAGCCTACCAAAACGTGACACATGCAGTTACCAACCAGACCCTGGCCATGATGTTCTTTAACCGAAGGTTGAGATCTCGTCTGGACTTGCTCAGACCAAATGTGCGAAGAAATGTTGAGGACAAACAATTCCAGCACATCAACGAGAAGCCGACAAGGAGCTTCAATGTAGGGCAACCAGTCTTGGCCCGGGACTATCGAACAGAGAAGTTTCAACCCGGAACTATATGTACAAGGCAGGGGTCATTAATGTACACAGTGGCTGTCGGGGAGAACATTATGAGATGCCACGTCGATCAGATCTTAGCATCACAGGAATGTGTCAACCCCATGTCTCGAGTACCTGGGGATGAACCCGACATACCGGTAGCATCTACTTCAGACCCAGTAGCAGTGGAACCCCATGAACTACCAGATGAAAAGGGGTCAGAATCACCTCTGCACCAAGAACAAGAACCTCTGGAAAGGCGCTATCCCGAAAGGGTCAGGAAGCCGCCCCAAAGACTGAATCTATAAATGGACTTTTGTTATTGAATGTACATGTAAAAATGTAATTGTTATTTGAATATTAAGGGAGTATTATTAATCTGAACAGGGAGGAATTGTAGTGTATGTGCTTTAAGTCAGAACTACTTTTTACAGCTCCTGTATACTGTAGTACCGGCAGTGACCACACCGGTATATAAGCTGTGCGCATGCCTCTGTACCCCAGTCTAGAGATTACCCTCCTCCAGTAAAGACCTGTTATTTGTTAATGTACAGCATTATTGTGTGATTATTTATCCACTGAACCACAGATCTAACAGTACCTTCAGCTGCCTAGGCCCTAAACTCTGGAATTTCCTCCCTAAACCTCTCCACCCCTCGACCTCTCTCTCCACCTTTAAGTTGCTCCTTAAAACCTACCTCTTTGACTAACCATTGGGTCACCTGTGTAATATCTCTTTATGTGGCTTGGTGTCACATTTTGTCTGATAACACTCCTGTGAAGTGACTTGGGATGTCTTCACTACGTTAAAGGCACTATATAAATGCAAGTTGTTATTTATAACAATAGCTTGGACTCTGACAATGGAGCTATTTGACGATAACTTGATGGAAAGTCAGTGCACTATTCCATTCACTGTTTAACAATGTTAACAGCTTTTAATATAATAAACAAACTCAGAACTATGTACAGATCAAATAAAGAGACAGGATCAAAATACACGCTCCTTGGGGCAAGCACTTTTACAATGCCATTACTGGGCTGAAGTGCAAGAGAAATTCTCTCCTTCTCTCCTTCTCTGCAGCCATTTTTTAAAACCCCATATAATCTTTATCACTGAGGATAGACCTGTCATCAAAGACACATCAGGATGACCACACAAGTGATCTAAGCCCTTATGTGCACATCTCGTATTGGCCTAGGAAATGATTGTCAGCTTTGGATTTACAGCTAAGAATAAAAAAAGCCCTGGATCCAAGCAGCCACTAGCTGTCTTGATGGTTTGCATAGTGTGCCTGGGATTATAACCCCGCCTCGGCCTTAAGTCTTCAGTTTCTGTCACATGAGAGGGAACTGAAGATAATTCTGTTTCCAATGATCAGCAGTTGCTATCATCACTTTCTCAATTGCATTCAAAGTCCTACCAGCACCAATATATGTGTCAGCCATCGATGCAGCCCCGCAAGGCCAGAGGAGGTGCATTATGGGTGGTCCAGGCACAACATGGGAAAGTTGAACCATACAGATTTTTAGATGCAAAAGTGGTTACATGAAAACTGTGCCTGAATCACTTACTGCTTGGCATCTATGCACTCCCAAGTAGGGTTGGCAACTTTAGTTGGATATATTCCTGGAAGTTTAATAAAAAAGAAAAAGAAAGACTTGTATTTATATAGCGCCTTTCTTGACCTCAGGACTTCCCAAAGCACTTTACAGCCAAAGATGTACTTTTTCAAGTGTATTTATTGTTGTAATGTAAGAAATGTGGCAGCCAATTTGTGTACAGCAAGCTTCCACAAACTGCGATGTGATATGACCAGATAATCTGTTTTTTTGGTGATGTTGGTTGAAGGATAAATATTGGCCAGGACACTGGGGAAAACTCTGAAATAGTGCCATGGGATCTTTTATGTCCGCCTGAGAGGGCAGAGAGGGTTTTGGTGTGATGGCTCCTCCAAAAGACAGCACCTCCAACAGTGCAGCACTCCCTCAGTACTTGTACTGGTGTGTCAGCCTAGATTTTGTGCTCAGATTTCTGGAGTGGGACTTGGACTCACAACCTTCTGACTCAGAGGTGAGAACGTTACCAACTGAGCCACAGCTGACACTGCACCACCTGACAGCCTGCTATCATTCCACCCAGTCAAACACCTTCTTTCTCAATCTCCAATATTTTAATAATAAATAAAAGTGTTCAAACATTTTTATTTAAACACTCAATTTTTTTAATGCCCCTATGATTTTTCTGCCTGGGTTTCTCGCATCAGTGTCCAGAAGATTATTTTTTAATTCCTGGAGATATTAGCAGCAGATAAAAGGAGGAATAATGAATGAACCCCTTTGTTTCCTGCCATTTAATCATCTATTCTCCACCCAAGCACTTCTCATAACATTCTATTCCTTTTCCTATGTGTTTTTTCCTCTTCCGACTTTCTTTTGTTGTGTTCCTTTTTAAATACTGTTCATCTGTATTATCTCTTAGGCCTTAGGAACTGTCTTGAGGCCTAAAGTGTTGACTGATTACCATTTTGACACATATGCTGCCTGAGCTGCTGAGTATTTTCAGCTTCTTTAGTTTTTGTTTCCTAGAGGATGGTGTTTCACCCACTTCGCCGCCCAATGAATTGCTTTTGAGGTGTAGTCACTGTTGTTATGTAGACAAATATGGTTGCCAATTTGCATACAGCAAGATACATTTGGAAATTGGACTCCTCTGGTGATTTAGTTGCTAACTACACTGCCTAGACTGAGGCCGCGATTTTTTCAATGGAGGCGGGTTGGGTGCGGGTCAGGTGGTTTCCGGCTTCCAGTCCCGCCCCCAACTGCATCCGGCCCACAGACGTGATTTTATGTTGATTTACTTTGTTAAGCCCGCCCTGCGGGCTTGCCGGCCAATTAAGAGGAAGTTGGTCAGATTATGCCATTTGATGACGCGTCATCTGCCAGTTTCCTTAAAGGGACCATGCACAATTTTTTTTGGCAGCTGATTTCTCAGTGTTGACAGCATTGAAGTGCTGCAAATACTGACAATCGCTGTACAAAGGTGAGCTCTTGCAGCCAGGCTCTCCAATGAGCAGCCGAGGAGGAGCGGTCCTAGCCGGCAATCGGAGCAGAGGCCAGTAAATAAATAGCGCGGTCGGAGAGGGGCCTGAACTCACTGTGAGCAGCCGAGGAGGAGCAGACCTAGCCGGGAACTGAAGCAGAGGCCAGTAAATAAAGAGCATGATCGGAGAGGGGCCTGAACTCACTGTGAGCAGCTGAGGAGGAGCGGACCTAGCCGGGAACCGGAGCAGAGGCCAGTAAATAAAGAGCGCGGTCGGAGAGGGGCCTGAAATCACGTTGAGCAGCCGAGGAGGAGCGGACCAAGCTGGGAACCGGAGCAGAGGCCAGTAAATAAAGAGCATGGTCGGAGAGGGGCCTGAACTCACTGTGAGAGGAGAGAGAGAAGTAAAAAGTAATCGAAGTGTGACGTCAAGAGAAAGCAGGTAAGTGATTGGTTGGTGAGTATTTCTCTCTTTCTTCCAAACTTAAATTTTGTGGTTTATACTTTCTAAGGTCTCTGTTGTGTACCGGGGACTGCTGGTAAACAAGGACCCTTGAGTATATCATTTAATTATAGTGTAATTGGTGGGATTGATTTGATTTAATTTAATTTCAGTTAATTAAAGGGTAAGTCATGGCAGTACAGCTCGGCGCCATGGTATGCTCCTCCTACACCATGTGGGAAATCAGGGACACATCCTGTGTCCCTGATGAGCACGTGCGCGGGAAGTGTATCCAGCTGCAGCTACTGGCAGACCGCATTGCGGCGCTGGAGCTGCGAATGGATACATACTAGAGCATTTGCGATGCTGAGGACGTCATCGATAGCATGTTTAATGAGTTGGTCACACCGCAGGTAAAGGCTGCACAGGCAGGAAGGGAATGGGTGACCGCCAGGCAGAGTAGTAGGTGCAGGCAGGTAGTGCAGGGGTCACCTGTGGCCACCCCATCTCAAACAGATATAGCACGTTGGATATTGTTGGGGAGGATGGCTTATCGGGGGAAGGCAGCAGCAGCCAACTTCCTGGCACCAGGGGTGGTTCTGCTGCACAGGACGGGAGGAAAAAGAGGGGTAGAGCTATAGTAATAGGGGATTCTATTGTAAGGTGAATAGATAGGCATTTCTGTGGCCGCAAACGAGACTCCAGGATGGTATGTTGCCTCCCTGGTGCAAGGGTCAAGGATGTCTCAGAGCAGCTGCAGAGCATTTTGGAAGGGGAGTGTGAACAGCCAGTTGTCGTCGTGCATATAGGTATCAACGATATAGGTAAAAAAACAGGATGAGGTACTAAAAGCTGAATATAGGGAGTTAGGAGGTAAATTAAAAAATAGGACCTCGAAGGTAGTAAACTCAGGATTGCTACCAGTGCCACGTGCTAGTCAGAGTTGAAATAGAAGGATATTTCAGATCAATACATGGCTAGAGGAATGGTGAAAGGGGGAGAGGGATCCAAATTCCTGGGACATTGTAACCGGTTCTGGGGGTGGTGGGACCAGTACAGACTGGACGGTTTGCACCTGGGCAGGACCGGGACCGATGTCCCTGGGGGAGAGTTTGCTAGTGCTCTGGGGGAGGGTTTAAACTAAAATGGCAGGGGAATGGGAACCTGTGCAGGGAGATGGAGGAAAGGGAAACAAGGATAGAAGCAAAAGGCAGGAAGGAGAAAAGCAAAGGTGGCAATCAGAGAAATCAAGGGTTTAAATCAAACATGGCCACAGTAAATAATAATTCTAAAAGGTCTAAGAGTGTTAAAAAAACAAGCCTGAAGGCTTTGTGTCTTAATGCGAGGAGCAATCATAATGAGGTGGATGAATTAGCTGTGCAAATAGAGGTAAACAGATATGTTATGATTGGGATTACGGAAACATGGCTCCAGGGTGACCAAGGCTGTGAACTCAACATCCAGGGGTATTCAATATTCAGGAAAGACAGGCAAAAAGGAAAAGGAGGTGGGGTAGCATTGCTGGTTAAAGAGATTAACACAATAGTAAAGAAGGATATTAACTCTGATGATGTGGAATCTGTATGGGTATAACTGAGAAATACCAAGGGGTAGAAAATGTTAGTGGGAGTGGTATACAGACCCATAAACAGTAATGCAGATGTTGGGGATGGCATTAAATGGGAAAATAGAGACGTGTGCAATAAGGGCACAGCAGTTCTCATGGGTGACTTTAATCTACATATAGATTGGGCCAACCAAATTAGTAACAATACTGTGGAGGAGGAATTCCTAGAGTGTATACAGGATGGTTTCCTGGACCAATATGTTGAGGAATCAACTGGAGATCAGGCCATCTTAGACAGGGTATAATGTAATGAGACAGGATTAATTAGCAAATGTGTTGTGTGAGGCCCCTTGGGGCGGAGCGATCATAATATGATAGAATTCTTCATTAAGATGGAGAGTGAAGTAGTTGACTCAGAGACGAGAGTCCTGAATTTAAATAAAGGAAACTACGATGGTATGAGGCGCAAGTTGGGTAGGATTGATTGGGGAATGTTACTCAAAGTGTTGACGGTGGATAGGCAATGGCAAACATTCAAAGATTGCATGGATGAACTACAGAATTTGATCATCCCTGTTTGGCATAAAAATAAAACAAAAAAGGTGACTCAACCGTTGCTAACAAGGGAAATTAGGGATAGCATAAGATCCAAGGAGAGGGCATATAAATTGGTCAGAAAAAGCAGTAAACCTGAGGATTGGGAGCAGTTTAGGATTCAGCAAAGGAGGAAAAAGGGATTAATTAAGAGGGGGAAATTAGAGTATGAGAGTAAGCTTTCAGGGGATCATAAAAACTGACTAGATATGTGAAGAGAAAAAGATTGGTGAAGTCAGGTGTAGGTCCCTTGCAGTCAGAATCAGGGGAATTTATAATGGGGAACAAAAGAAATGGCCGACCAATTAAATACATACTTTGTTTCTGTCTTCACAAAGGAGGACACAAATAACCTCCCAGAGATTTTGGGGAACATAAAGTCCAATGAGAGGGAGGAACTGAATGAAATCAGTATTTGTAGGGAAATGGTGTTAGGGAAATTGACGGGATTGAAGGCCGATAAATCCTCAGGGCCTGATAATCTACATCCCAGGGTACTTAAGGAAGTGGCCCTAGAAATAGTAGATGCATTGCTGGTCATCTTCCAAAATTCGATAGACTCTGGAACAGTTCCCATGGATTGGAGGGTAGTTAATGTTACCCCACCATTCAATAAAGGTGGTAGAGAGAAAACGGGGAATTATAGACCAGTAAGCCTGACATCGGTACTGAGGAAAATGCTAGAGTCCATTATAAAAGATGTAATGGCAGAGCACTTGGAATACAGTGACAGGATCGGATAAAGTCAACATGGATTTACAAAAGGTAAATCGTGCTTGACTAATCTACTGGCATTTTTTGAGGATGTAACTGGTAGAATAGATAAGGGAGAACCATTGGATGTGGTGTATTTGGACTTTCAGAAGGCTTTCGATAAGGTCCTGCATAAGAGATTAGCGTGTAAAGTTAAGGCACATGGGATAGGGGGCAAGGTACTGACTTGGATAGAGAAATGGTTGGCAGACAGAAAGCAAAGAGTTGGAATAAACGGGTCTTTTTCCGAGTGGCAGGCAGTGACTAGTAGGGTACCGTAGGGATCGGTCCTAGGACCCCAGCTATTCACAATATATATTAATGATCTAGACGAGGGAACTAGATGTAATATCTCCAAGTTTGCAGATGACACAAAGCTGGGTGGGCATGTGTGCTGTGAGGAGGATGCCGAGAAACTCCAGTATGATTTGGACAGGTTGGGTGATTGGGCAGATGCATGGCAAATGCAGGATAATGTGGATAAAAGCGAGGTTATCCACTTTGGTGGCAAAAACATGAAGGCAAATTATTATCTGAATGGCAATAGATTGGGAGAAGGGGAAGTGCAACGAGACCTGGGTGTCCTTGTGCACCAGTCGCTGAAGGTAAGCATGCAGGTGCAGCAGACAGTTAAGAAGGCAAATGGTATGTTGGTCTTCATAGCGAGAGGATTCGAGTACAGGAGCAAGGATGTCTTGCTGCAGTTGTACAGGGCCTTGGTGAGACCACACCTTGAGTATTGTGTGCAGCTTTGGTCGCCTTATCTGAGGAAGGATGTTCTTGCCATGGAGGGAGTGATACCTGGGATGGCAGGAATGACGTATGGGGAGAGATTTGGTCGATTGGGCTTATACTCGCTGGCGTTTAGAAGAATGAGAGTGGATCTCATTGAAACTTATAAAATTCTAACAGGACTAGACAGACTAGATGCAGGAAGGATGTTCCCAATGGCTGGGGAGTCCAGAACCACGGGTCACAGTCTAAGGATAAGGGGTAAGTCATTTAGGACAGAGATGAGGAGGAATATCTTCACCCAGGGAGTGGTGAGCCTGTGGAATTCTCTACCACAGAAGGCAGTGGAGGCCAATTCATTAAATATATTCAAGAAGGAGTTAGATATATTTCTTAAGGCTAAAGGGATCAAGGGATATGGGGAGAAGGCAGGGACAGGGTACTGAATTTGGATGATCAGCCATGATCTCATTGAATGGCCTACTCCTGCTCCTATCTTCTATGTTTCTATGTAAGGGGGACCCCATGTTTCCAGTCGCCTATCACTTTAATTCACCGCTCCATTCCCACTCAGACCTCACCATCCTCAGCCTCTTGCATTGTTCCATGGAAGCTCAGCGTAAGCTCGAGGAACAGCACCTCATCTTTCGATTAGGCACTTTACAGCCTTCTGGACTCAACATAGAGTTCAACAATTTCAGATCATAACCTCGGCCCCCATCACATATATATTTTTTATCCACACTTTTTGTTTGTGCTTTTTTTTTTCTTCCCTCCCACATGGCAGCTGTCTTTCATTCTGCCAGTGCAACTCACACTGCATCTAGAGCCATCCTTTGTTTCTTAACCTGTCCCATTACCATCTCCTCTTGCCTTGAATATCTCTTAATGTTTCTTTACTTCTCCTGCCTTCCATCCTATCACAGACCTTCCCTTTTGTTCTTTCATCCCCACCCCCATTTCCCAGCCCCTAAACTTGCTTTAAAATCTATTCCTTTTCCTGCTTTTTTCCAGTTCTGACGAAAGGTCTTCGACCTGAAACGTTAACTCTGTTTCTCTCTCCACGGATGCTGCCTGGCCTGCTGAGTTTTTCCAGCATTTTCTGTTGTTATTTCTAATACCCCTCTATGCTCAGTTTTAGCAGCAATTGTGATGCTATAATTGGTCCCAGTGCCTCTCAATATGGAGGCAAAATTCAGCCATAGTTCCTTTTCCTTATTGCTTTCCAGTGGCTCCTACACAGATTGGGATTGGACAACAATGCCCTCCAGGGCCAAGTAGCCTGTAAACATGGGTACTCACTGATGTGCCTCAATAATTCCGAGACTCGATGTTAGCGAAACAAAACAAGGCTTTTATTAACTTAGAAGGTAACACGCAGTGGAGAGAGGTATCTTCCATCTGGAGGTCTGCAGTACTGGATATGAGGCCAGACTGAGCTTGCTTACATAGGGGCCAGGTATGGGCGGAGCCCTACACACAATACATTACAATATACAATACAATGGTGAGGAGACGGAACTGAGGTAAGGGAACTGAAACCTGAAACCAACCACAGTCACAGGCAGTGATGAATGGAATATTTCATCACACTCACATGTGAAGCATAGTCACTTGTGTGAGGAACTGGCAGGCTGGTACCACCTGTGGAACTATATCCCATTATATGACTGTGCATCCTTAGGCAAGCAAGTTGGAGTATTTCTTTGAGCACTTTTATTAAACATATGCAACTGTGAATTAATATATTTTGGAAAAAGTTATTTGGCTCAATTTTAAATCATTAAAAAAACATAGTGATTTGGATTAGTTCGTTCAAGAAATGTGAGGATTATTCACAGAACTAATGAATAAATGCTTCCCTAGTGTTTCTTTAAATATCATACTGAAAGTTAATTTATCAAAACATTCAAAAATCAATTTTCCATACGGAACTGCATTGCTCAGCGAAATCCCAAATATGTGGAGAATACAAAAATTCTCACTTGAAGGCAGTTCTGCAGTTAAATCAAAAGCACTGCCATCTTAGCTATGTGAAGTGTCAACCATACATGCAAATTTACCCTCACCTGCCTTGAAATCTGATGACATTAATAATTTACCCCATTGGTTGTGGTGACGCCGAGAGTTACAAGAATGAGTTCTTTCATTTAAAGCCAAATTGTTAAAATTATTAAAGGTGGAACATTGCACATTCTCCAAACAGGATTCACTTGCTTCAATAGACTTGTGAATCCCTCTTGCTTCGTCATGAGGAAAACCATAAAATTCTGTGAAACTGGAAAATCTGTTCACCGAAACAAAAAGAGATATCCCCAAAACTTCATAAATCCTGTGTACTCCTTATCAATGGACTTCACCAAATTTATTAAATCTCCAGAAAGAGGGTTCTGCAATTTTATCTGATTCCCACGATCATGAACTTGTAATGTATGTACCTTTAAGGGAGAGAACTACTGTTTACAGCTCCTGTATACTGCAGTACCGGCAGTGACCACACCTGTATATAAACCCTGAGTAGTGATCTGTACAGTTAGTTCTAGAGTAACCCTCATTCAGTAAACACCTGTTGAATCGTTCCCTGCAGTCTGTTGTCTGATTATTGAAGGACACAACATCAAGATACACGGATCTAACATTGGCGATGTGGCAGATTCGAACCTACCTGCAACTCTGCATCACCTCCCAGGGATTCACTCCTGGAGAACAGTGGAAGAAGGTCGAGTCCAGAAGCACGGGTGTCGACCATGGGCAACCGCCCAGTCATCCAGCGGAGATTTGAGCATCGCAGGGGAGGCTGTCGAGAGCCAGGCTTGGCTTTCCAGTCACGGTGGTCCAGCGAAACGGACTGGCAACAGGTACTGCGCAGACCCTTCCCGGACAGCGATGGGCTAGAGCCCGACCGAGCGGCACAGAAAAAGGCCGAGCAGCATCGACGGGGGAGAGAGAGAGGGCAGAGCGCACAGGGCACAGCCGGTGTTCAGGACCGAGCGGCGTCAACGGGGGAGAGAGACGAGAGAGAGCAGCGCGCAGCCGGTGTTCAAGGGCCGAGCAGCGTCGACGGGGGAGAGAGAGAGGGCAGAGTGCACAGGGCGCAGCCAGTGTTCAGGACCGAGCGGCGTCAACGGGGGAGAGAGACGAGAGAGAGCAGAGCGCAGCCGGTGTTCAAGGGCCGAGCAGCATCAACGGGGGAGAGAGGCGCACAGGAAAACGCGAGGTGCTTCCATTGCCACGAGGACCGCAGAGAGCGGCATTGGCAGCAGCGCAGGAGCAGCGCACGAAACCCACAGGGCATCGCCATTTGCCACGAGGACCGCCGAGAGTGGCGTTGGCAGCAGCGCGGGAGAGGCCATTTTAAGCCACAGCGGGGAAGAAAGGAAAGCGCGGGAGATGCCATTTTAAGCCAGTCTATCCACACCCAAAAATGCCGAAGAGTGGCAGTATCACAGCGTTCGACAATGAAGTCGAAGATTGGACGACATATGTCGAACGCATAGAAGTATACTGCAAGGCGAATGAAGTGCCAGATGACAAGAAAGCGCTGGTATTGTTGAATTCAATGGGTGCAAAAACGTATGGCTTACTATGAAACCTAGTAACCCCAGAAAAGCCAGTAGAAAAGGATTTTGAAAACAGTGTCAATCCTACAGGACCACTTAAAACCCACACCGCTGCTGATAGCAGAAAGATTTAAGTTTCACAAAAGGAACCAGCATAAAGATGAAAGTGATGCTGAGTATTTAACGGAACTGCGCAAGCTATCGAAACACTGCCAGTTTGGAACGGGACTAGCAGATACTTTAAGGGACAAGTTTGTGTGTGGGCTTCAAACTGAAGGAACCCAGAAACGGCTTCTATCAGAAAAGGATCTTACGCTGGACAAGGCTTTCAGCATTGCAGTATCACATGAAGCAGCAGCACGGGGCACTGCAGAGATACAATGGAGACCGCAAGAATATGGCACAAATGAAATGTCATACGGAACAGTGAAGTGCTATCGCTGCGGCAGAACAACGCATGACCATAATGATTGCTGGTTCAAGGACAAAGTGTGCAGACAGTGTTGAAAAGTAGGACACATAGCAAGAGTCTGCAGGTCGGGAAAGAAAACCAGCAGCAAGAAATTGCCACAGGAGAAGTACAAGAAGGTACATAAGGTGACGGAGAGTAGTTCAGACGAACAGAAGAGTGATACAGACTCCGGAAGCAAGGAGCTGGGTTGTCTGAAACTACATAATGTGATCAAAACGGAGGATCACCAAACTATCTGGGTCATGCTCAAGATAGCAGGAGTCCAAGTGAAAATGGAATTGGACACAGGATCAGCCCTAACAATCATAAACTGAAGGGACTACAAGCGGCTATTCTCACATATACCCTTGAGAGATACAAAGATTGTCTTGAAGATGTACACGGGGCAAAAAGTCTACCCCAAAGGAAAAATAAGGGTGAACGTTATATATAACAGCAAGGAAACACCAAAAATGGACCTATATGTATTGCCAGATGGAGGACCACCACTACTAGGACGTGAATGGATCCGGAAGATACAGCTAGATTGGCATTCCATACAGGCACTGACTGTGGCTGACAAAAAGGATGACGACGTCACACCTGGGCGACTGTCAAAGAACCTAACTGATGCGAAAGAAGTGTTCCAGCAAGGACTTGGAACACTAAAAGGCATGACAGCGACGATTAAAATTGAAGAAAACGCAAGCCCAAAATGTTTTAAGGCCAGACCGATACCTTATGCGATCCGCCCAGCCGTCAAAGCAGAGCTGGAGAGTCTGGAGCGCTCAGGTGTACTGTCCAAGGTAGACTGGAGCGAGTGGGCTACACTCATCGTCCCTGTGATGAAAAAGTCGTTGAGCAGCACACCTGGGGAACCAAGGAAGGTTCGCATCTGTGGGGACTTTAAGGTAACAGTGAACCCGGTCCTTCACACCGTACAATATCCACTTCCGCAGATTGAAGATATTTTCGCCTCGCTATCTGGAGGGAAACGCTTCACTAAGATTGATCTGGCCCAGGCGTATCTGCAAATGGAAGTAGAAGAAGCATCAAAAAAATACCTCACAATCAACACCCATAAAGGTCTCTACCAATACAACTGGCTGGTATTCGGGGTGGCATCAGCTCCGGCTATTTGGCAGAGGGCAATGGAACAAGTCCTGCAAGGGATCCCAGGGACCCAGTGCTATTTGGACAACATCCTGGTCACGGGCGAAAATGACAGTGATCACCTTGCCAACCTGGAGCAGGTGCTCACTAGATTGCAGGAATATGGGCTCCGAGCTAACCGCCCCAAATGCGAGTTTTTTAGAAAACAGATCTCGTATCGTGGCCACGTTATCGATAAAGAGGGGTTACATAAGTCCCCAGAGAAGATTGAGGCAGTAGTCAAGGCTCCAGCACCGGAAAATGTGTCACAACTGAGGTCGTTCCTCGGGCTGGTAAACTACTACCATAAGTTCTTGCCAAATTTGTCTACAATACTACACCCACTGAACACCCTACTGCAAACTGGGGTGCCATGGAAGTGGAGTGATGAATGTAGACGAGCTTTCCAGAAGAGCAAAACACTAATCACATCGAAAGAGGTATTGGCCCATGACAACCCGGCATTACCAATTCGGTTAGCATGTGATGCGTCACCCGATGGCATTGGAGCGGTGCTGTCGCACAAATTCTCGGACGGCTCAGAGAGGCCAATAGCCTTTGCGTCACGATCACTAACCTCAGCCGAGCGTAACTACGCCCAGATTGACAGGGAGGCCCTCAGCCTAGTGTGGGGAGTGAAAAAGTTCAATCACTATCTGCACGGGCAGAAATTCACCTTGCTGACTGATCACCAGCCTCTTGTTTCCATTTTTAATCCAAAGAAGGGCGTTCCGGTGATGACTGCGCAACGACTACAAAGATGGTCACTTTTTCTAGGGGCGCACCACTATGAGATTGAATATAAGGGCACGAAACAGCATGGAAATTCTGATGGGCTATCATGCCTGCAACTGCCTACTGCGGAGGAAGCACCAGCAGTGGATCCTGTCGAAATAATCCATTCGACTATCATTGAATACCTACCGGTAACTAACGCTTGTATCGAAAAGGAAACCCGAAATGACCCGACACTGTCTCGGGTATATGATTTGACGGTGAAGGGATGGCCAGCATATGGCGACTCACTGTTGCCAGCATTCTCGACAAGGAGAGAACAGCTGTCAGTGTGCTGGGGGACCTTGATGTGTGGATCCCGAGTGGTAATTCCACCCAAGTTAAGGGATAGAGTGCTCAATGAGCTTCATGAGGGTCATCTGGGAGGGGTAAAAATGAAAAGCCTAGCCAGGGCTTATGTGTGGTGGCTGGGAATTGATAAACAAATCGAGGACCTAACCAAGAGCTGCTCAGGATGCCAGAAAGTCCAAAATGCACCACCACAGGCCCCTCTACACCCATGGGAGCAGCCCTCATCTCCATGGCAACGGGTGCATATTGATTTTGCTGGTCCATTCATGGACTCAATGTTTTTAATAGCCGTGGATGCGCACTCGAAATGGCCTGAGGTCATCAAAATGTCCTCCACCACCACGGAGAAAACTATTGCAGTCCTACGGACCATTTTTGCCAGGAATGGCTTGCCAGAATAGATTTGCTCCGACAACGGACCACAGTTTGTGTCCGAAGAGTTCCGGAGGTTCTTGAAGAAGAATGGGGTAAGGCATTACACATCCGCCCCGTATCATCCAGCCACAAATGGATTGGCTGAGAGGTTCGTACAAACCTTTAAGAAGGCAATAAATGCTATGTACAATGACAACATTCCGCTGCAGCACAAGGTGGACAATTTCCAGTTCGCCTACCAGAACGCGACACATGCAGTCACCAACCAGGCCCCAGCCATGATGTTCTTTACCCGAAGGTTAAGATCTCGCCTGGATTTGCTCAGACCCAATGTACGAAGAGATGTTGAGAGTAAGCAATTCCAGCACGTCCATGAGAAGCCAACAAGGAGCTTCAATATAGGGCAACCAGTCTTGGCCCACGACTACCAAACAGAAAAATGGCAGCCAGGAACGATATGCACACGGTAGGGCCCACTAATGTACACAGTGGACGTTGGGGAAAGCACCGTGAGACGCCATGCTGACCAGATCCTAGAGTCACAGGAACAAGTCAACCCCATGCCTCGCCCATACGTACCTGGTGATGAACCCGACGTACAGGTCGCATCTACCCCAGAAACAGTAGCATCGGAAGCTGATGAACCAACCGACGACAGGGGGCCAGAATCGCCTCCGCACCAAGAGCAAGACACTCGGGAAAGGCGCTATCCAGAAAGGATCAGGAAGCCTCCCCAAAGACTGAATTTATAAATAGACTATTTTCAGCTAATGTTGCATGTTAAAAGTGTTAATTTTAATTAGTTTGATATTTAATTGTTAAATGAGTGTTATGGTACTGTTAATCTAAAAGGGGAGGAATTGTAATGTATGTACCTTTAAGGGAGAGAACTACTTTTTACAGCTCCTGTATACTGTAGTACTGGCAGTGACCACACCTGTAAATAAACCCTGAGTAGTGATCTGTATAGATAGTTCTAGAGTAACCCTCATTCAGTAAACACCTGTTGAATCGTTCCCTGCAGTCTGTTGTCTGATTATTCAAGGACACAACATTAAGATACACGGATCTAACAGAACTCCAAAGTATCCATATTCTTAACCAAAACTCTTCACAATAATCAGTGCTTCTGCAAAACATGCACAGATAAAATCAGCATTTGGATGTCTGTATATGGCACAACAGAAAGTTCAGTGAAAAAGAAAACAACTTTTTATGTGATGATTACATATATTTTCAAGGCTTTTAATGACCCTCCTCACATCTGCTTCAAAATAATTGACACTTATTTAGATGAGTGGAAATATAGATTTCAACATGCCCAGTTTATATCTGCAACACCAGGCCATTCTAATTTTACAATAATTCAAGGACTTATCCTTAATGGGTATGTATTATTGATGATTTAATCACTCGTCAAAAAGCAACTAAATGTCACTTCCATTTATTGCTGCAGTAATGTCACTCTGCAACTGCTGCCTCAGGCTGATTGCGGAGGGCACAACAGATACAGTTCATTTGTAGCTGTATTAATGGGCCCAATTCTGTGGAAAAATAATCTCTATCCAACGAATGTGAAAATATTTCAGAGCTTTTCCATTTAAAGAATGGGCCTAAGTTAAAATAAAATACTTATAAAGAAGCAGCGGCAGCAGCGGGAGTGGCGGACCTGCGAGGGAGCAGTGGCTGTGGGAGAAAATAAAGGTCGGTGATTTTCAGGCCCAGTCGAGCAGCAGCAGCAGCGGGAGCGGCGGACCTGCGAGGGAGCAGCGGCTGTGGGAGAAAATAAAGGTCGGTGATTTTCAGGCCCAGTCGAGCAGCAGCAGCAGCAGGAGCGGCGGACCTGCGAAGGAGCAGTGGCTGTGGGAGAAAATAAAGGTTGGTGATTTTCAGGCCCAGTCGAGCAGTGGCAGCAGCGGGAGCAGCGGCAGAATTTGAGAGTGATGCCACGGTACAGAAAGTGACGCCGGCGCAGGGGAAGAAGCTGATTGGTGAGTAGTGGGTGATTGCTTTTTTATTCTTCAATTTTAAGTTTATTTCTTTTAAGGTAGTTCATAGTTAAGATAGTTCGGGAGAACGAGAATCCGAGAATTTTAATTTGAGGTAAGAGTTTTTTAATTAAATGTATGGCAGGGGACCTCAGTCCCGTGCGTTGCACAGCCTGCAGCATGTGGGAATTCCTAGACGCTTCTTGCAGTCAGGATGACCACATGTGCAGTAAGTGCTAACGGTTTGGCCAACTTGAGATCCGGTTTTCGGAGCTCGAACGTCAGCTGGAGGCACTGCGGTGTATCCGCGAGGCTGAGAGTTACGTGGATAGCACGTTTCTAGACGGGGTCACCCTGCAGCTTAAGAAAGTGCAGTCAGAGAGGGAATGGGTGACCACCAGTCAGAAGAAGGTGGGCAGGCAGATAGTTAGGAAAACCCCAGAGTGCATCTCACTCAACAACCATTGTTCTGTGTTGGAAAATGGTGAAAGTGACGGTTCCTCTAGGGAGTGCAGCCAGAGCCAAGTTCACGGCACAGTGGGTGGCTCAGCTGCACAAGGGGGGAGGAGTAAGAGTGGAAGGGCAATAGTGGTAGGAGACTCAATAGTGAGGGGTACAGATAGGTGTTTCTGTGGCCGCAGACGTGACTCCAGGATGATATGTTGCATCCCTGGTGCCAGGGTCAAGGATTACACTGAACGGCTGCAGGGCATTCTGAAGGGGGAGGGCGAACAGTCAGAGGACTGCCAGCTCAATATTCTGGGGTATAGAATTTTCAGGCAAGACAGAGGGGGGTGTAAAAGAGGAGGGGGTGTTGCAATATTAATCAAGGAGTCAATTGCTGCTGTAAGGAGGGATGATATCTTAGCAGGTTCCTCTAATGAGGCCATATGTGTAGAACTTAAAAACAAAAAGGGGGCATGCACTTTGCTGGGAGTGTACTATAGGCCCCCAAACAGTCAGGGGGAGATAGAGGAACAGATATGTAGGCAAATCTCAGAGAAGTGTAGAAATAATAGGGTAATATTAGATGGGGATTTCAACTTCCCCAATATTAACTGGGATAGTCAGAGTGTGAAAGGCTTAGAGGGTGCGGAATTCTTAAAGTGCATCCAGGAGAGCTTTTCAGCCAGCATGTAGAAAGTCCTACAAGAGAGGGGGCGGTACTGGACCTAATTCTGGGGAATGTAGCTGGGTAAGTGGTAGAAGTGTCAGTAGGAGAGCATTTTGGTGACAGTGACCATAATTCGGTGAGATTTAAGGTAGTCATGGAAAAGGACAAAGATGGACTGGAAATAAAGGTTCTAAATTGGGGGAAGGCCAATTTTAATATGATAAGGCAGGATCTGGCCAAAATGGACTGGGATCAGCTACTTGTAGGAAAATCCACATCAGAGCAGTGGGAGTCATTCAGAAAGGAAATAGAGAGAGTACAGCGCCAACATGTTCCCGTAAAGGTCAAGGGTGGGACCAACAAGTCCAGGGAACCCTGGATGTCAAGGGATATACAAGAATGGATTTGGAAAAAAAGGGAGGCTTTTGGCTGATACAAAGGACTAAAAACAGTGGAAGCCCTAGAGGAGTATAGAAAGTGCAGGGGACATGAAAGAACACTGGTAGGCAAAATAAAGGAAAATCCCAAGGTGTTTTCTAAGTATATTAAGTGCAAGAGGATAAGCAGGGAAAGAGTGGGGCCCATTAGGGACCAAAGTGGAATCTGTGTGTAGAGCCAAAAGATGTAGGTGAGGTTTTAAATGAATATTTTGCATCT
The DNA here is from genome assembly GCF_052327205.1 of Somniosus microcephalus. Classification (NCBI taxonomy): domain Eukaryota; kingdom Metazoa; phylum Chordata; class Chondrichthyes; order Squaliformes; family Somniosidae; genus Somniosus; species Somniosus microcephalus. The sequence goes on along the minus strand of NC_140988.1, from coordinate 114,685,522 downwards.
GTGTTCACTATGGAGAAGGACGACGTAGGCATAGAAATCAGGCAGGGGGATTGTGATATACTTGAACAAATTAGCACTGAGAGGGAGGAGGTACTAGTGGTTTTAGCAAGCTTAAAAGTGGATAAACCCCCAGGCCCAGACGAGATGTATCCTAAGCTGCTGTGTGAGGCAAGGGAGGAGACTGCAGGGGCTCTGGCACAAATTTTCAGAACCTTTCTGGCCACAGGGGAGGTGCCAGAGGACTGGAGGACAGCTAATGTAGTACCATTATTCAAGAAGGCTGGTAGGGATAAACCAGGGAATTACAGGCCAGTGAGCCTAACATCAGTGGTAGGCAAATTATTGGAAAAAATTCTGAGGGACAGAATTAGTCTCCACTTGGAGAGGCAAGGATTAATCAAGGATAGTCAGCATGGCTTTGTCAGGGGGAGATCATGTCTAACCAATTTGATTGAATTTTTCGAGGGGTGACTTGGTGTGTGGATGAGGGTAGTGCAGTTGATGTAGTCTACATGGACTTCAGTAAGGCTTTTGACACAAAGTCCCACATGGGAGACTGGTCAAGAAGGTAAGAGCCCGTGGGATCCAGGGCAATTTGGTACATTAGATCCAAAATTATCTTCGTGGCAGGAGGCAGAGGGTGATGGTTGAAGGTTGTTTTTGTGACTGGAAGCCTGTGTTCAGTGGTGTACTGCAGGGATAGGTGTTAGGTCCCTTGTTGTTTGTAGTGTACATTAATGATTTAGATATGAATGTAGGAGGTATGATCAGTAAGTTCGCAGATGACATGAAAATTGGAGAAGTGGTAAATAGCGAGGAGGGAAGCCTCAGGCTACAGGACGATATAGATGGGTTGGTCAGATGCGCAGAACAGTGGCAAATGGAATTTAACCCTGAAAAGTGTGAGGTGATGCATTTTGGGAGGACTAACAAGGCAAGGGAATACACAATGAATGGTAGGACCCTAGGAAGGACAGAGGATCAGAGGGACCTTGGCGTGCATGTACATAGATCCCTGAAGGCAGCAGGACAAGTAGATAAGGTGGTTAAGAAGGCATATGGGATACTTGCCTTCATTAGCTGAGGCATAGAATATAAGAGCAGGGAGGTTATGATGGAGCTGTACAAAACACTAGTTAGGCCACAGCTGGAATACTGTGTGCAGTTCTGGTCGCCACACTATAGGAAGGATGTGATTGCATTGGAGAGGGTGCAGAGGAGATTCACCAGGATGTTACCTGGGCTGGAGCATTTCAGCTATGAAGAGAGATTGGACAGGCTGGGGTTGTTTTCCTTAGAGCAGAGAAGGCTGAGGGGGGACCTGATTGAGATGTACAAAATTATGAGGGGCATAGATAGGGTAGATAGAAAGGAACTTTTCCCCTTAGTAGAGGGGTCAATAACTGTTGTGTATGTAACCTGTTCCACCTTAAGAGAGCTTAAGCCTGTTCCACCTTAAGAGATGTACTACTTTCTCAGGCTGCTGTAGACGTAATACCGGGGGTGAACACACCGGTATATAAGCACTGTGCAGTAATCTTGTATTCAGTATAGTCCCTACCTCCAACCAGTAAAGACCTGTTTTTATTGTTACTCATTAGTCTGTGTCTTAATTAACTAAATAATTCACAGACTTAACACTGGCGACGAGTCAGGTTCTTACCCTGCGGCAGTTATTCCACGGCGGTTGAAGAGAGGTTTCAAACCACACCACCCCACTGGAAGCGACAGGCATTAGGACCCTGAAGCCTCCATCAGCTTGTGAACCGGAGTGGAAGAAAGGGCTGGGGAAGACAGAGGTACAGGGCGATAGCGATCGGCAGATAAGGGCCGGGCCGCTTTGAAGTGAGGGGCGCAGCCGGGCCATCGATCGCAACCACCAATAAGGGCCGCACTCAGGCTGAAAGGGCAGCGGCTGCAGAAATTGAAGGCGCGAGAGCCGCAGTGAAAAGCGCGGGCCATCGATCGCGATCGGGAGATAAGGGCTTTGGAGTGCGAGGCGCAGCCGGGCCATCGATCGCAAGCACTGATAAGGGCCGGGCCGCTTTCAAGTGCGAGGCGCAGCCGGGCCATCGATCGCATCTGCTGATAAGGGCCGCACTCAGGCGATCGCGGCGAAGATAAGGGCCGCACTCGGGGGCTGAAGGGAGACGGCGTCGGGGGACGGGTGAAGACTGCCAAGCGCGGGAAAACCGCCATTTTGTGGGCGGAGGACGACGGCAAGAGCAGGAAGCCGCCATCTTTGATAACAAGTAAAGAAAATAAAATCTGAGAAATTGCAAATCTACAATGCCTAAACATGGGAATATTAGCACCTTTGATAGTGACCTCGAAGATTGGGCCATATATGTTGAAAGAGTAAAAAATTATTGTAAGGCCAATAAAATTCGTGACCAAGATAAAGCTCTAACATTATTAAATTTAATGGGTGCGAAGACATACGGGCAATTGAAACACCTGTTATCACCAGATGAACCGGCGGATAAGACGTTCGATGAGATTGTTACTGTCCTGAAAGATCATCTAAACCCCACGCCGCTGATGCTAGCGGAACGATTTAAATTTTACGACAGAAGGCAGCTACAGCATGAAAGCAATGCTGAATATTTGCTGGAATTGCGTAAATTAGCGAAATATTGCCAGTTTGGAACAGGACTGACAGATGCACTACGAGACAAATTTGTGTGTGGTTTATTTAAACAGGATACACAAAAGCGACTGCTCGAGGAGAATGAGCTGACGCTTGAGAAGGCGGTCACTATGGCAGCAGCACACGAAGCCGCAGCGAGAGGCACGGCAGTAATGCAGCTACGGTCACCGGAGCTCAGTGCACACAAATTGGGTGTGAGTTCTGGCAACTGTTATCGTTGTGGAAAGACAACGCATGATCAGAACCAGTGTTGGTTTAAAAACCAAGAATGTAGAACATGTGGTAGGCTTGGACATATAGCTAGAGTATGCAGGTCAGGGAAGAAGACCAGCAACAAGAAGTCACCGCAAGGGAAATACGCAAAGGTACACAAGGTGGCCGAACAGGAGTCCGATTCAGACGCTAGCAGTAATGAACTGGCTGGCTTAAGCAGTATTGAACTGGCTAGCTTAAGCGTACTCAACGTTGGTAAGGGTGCAGACCTCCAGACAATTTGGGTCACTCTTCAAATAGAAGGAGTCCAAGTAAAACTGGAATTGGACACTGGATCGGCATTGACGGTCATAAATAAGAAAGATTATGGAAGGTTATTCCAACATATTCCCCTACAGGATACAGAGCTCATATTGAAAACATACACGGGGCAAAGAGTGTACCCCATCGGGAAAATTGAGGTCACAGTGGTCCACAAGGGCGAAGAAAGTCAAATAATGGACTTATATGTGCTATCTGAAGGAGGTCCTCCACTACTAGGACGGGAGTGGATTAGGAAAATGAATATCGACTGGCATTTCCTACAAACAATAACGAGTGAGAACTCGGTGAACATAATCAACCCAGACTCTGGAACGGATGATGGCAAGACCAACCCGTGTGCAAAAGACAAAGTTTCAGCACAGAATTCCACTGAGATAGAGAATTCTGAGTCTGTCCAGTCTACTGACATGCACATTTCTGAGGGACACCGGGCTCGAACTCAACTCCATTTCAAACTGCAACAGCAATTAGAACAAATGATTCGCCGTTTTGAGCAAGAGATGAATGCGACGAAAGAGTTCTTTGATATAGAGTGGGAACATCTGGAAAGACAACAGAAGCAGCTGCTGGAGCAAATGGAGCAGGAGCACACAAAACGTCTGATGTCAGAGGAGTTAACGGTCAGCCAACTCCTGCATATGCTGAAGGACAGGACTCTGAAATGGGAAAAACTTGAACACGAACTTCAATATTCAAATGAAAGGGGTTCGGAGCTCTCAAAGGTTATTGGAAGAGCTGAGGTGGCAACACAGACTGAGATGACTGCAACAGAGCAGCCCTTGGATGCCAAAAGTACGCTGACTCACGTCAACGTAGAACAACAGACCGCTGAAACAGCTGCTCCGGTAGAGGGATTGAATAGTCCGATCAATCAATCTCCAAAAGAAGTTGAAGTAGTAAAATCTCAAATGAGGTCATTAGTAAACGACTTGCTGAAAGCCCAGAAAAAGCTGGATGAAGAGGTACGCATGAAGAAGTCTCTTCAGGAAAGATGTCTGGACTTGGAACAAAAGCTGACTAACGCCCAGCTGGGTATGGAGGAAATAGAAGACCCTCTCGCCTGCCTAGATCAGGACGACACCGAATATTACCATGACCTATTGAGTGACACTGAATATTATAGTGACCTGGTCTGCCCAGCTTGTGATGAAAACTCCCAAAGTGCAGAAATCAGGATGAATCACTTAAAGTCTAAGGAACATAGGGAGATGGTGGCGCTACAGCTGGCAGCTGACAGGGGAGCCCAGAGAGTCTCTAAGAAGCAGAAAAGGAAAAGACGAAGCAGAAGATGATAACCATCTGAACCATTATCACCCCTACCAGATCACACACGTGGTCCCTCCGAACGGAGCCAAATCAGTTCGGAAGTTCAAGCTGTTAAATCCATGAAAGGACTATTGAATGAGTAACGTGAACCGACTACACCACAGAGATTGAATCTGTGAACTGTTTTCCGCAGAGACTGAATCTGTGATATGTTACGTTAAACATGAAGTTATATATGTATATATGTTATTACGTTATGTTAAATGGGGGGGATGACTATAAAGCTAAGAAGGGAGGAGTGTTGTGTATGTAACTTGTTCCACCTTAAGAGAGCTTAAGCCTGTTCCACCTTAAGAGATGTACTACTTTCTCAGGCTGCTGTAGACGTAATACCGGGGGTGAACACACCGGTATATAAGCACTGTGCAGTAATCTTGTATTCAGTATAGTCCCTACCTCCAACCAGTAAAGACCTGTTTTTATTGTTACTCATTAGTCTGTGTCTTAATTAACTAAATAATTCACAGACTTAACAATAACCAGGGGGCATAGTTTCAAGGTAAGGGGCAGGAGGTTTAGAGGGGATTTGAGGAAAAACTTTTTCACCCAGAGGGTGGTTGGAATCTGGAACTCACTGCCTGAAAGGGTGGTAGAGGCAGGAATCCTCAATACATTCAAGAACCATTTAGATGAGCACTTGAAACGCCGTAACGGACCAAGTGCTGGAAGATGGGATTAGAATAGATAGGGCTTGATGGCCGGCGCAGACACGATGGGCCGAAGGGCCTCTTTCTGTGCTGTATAACTCTATGACTCTATGGGGGAGAAATTCGGTATCGCCCCATTTGAGGCGCAATTATCGGCCGGGCGCAAAGTTTAGTGCCCGCCGCAAATTATTGCCGCCTACTGCTAAATTGGTCTCTTTCACCCCTGGAGGTGATTGCAGCACTAAATCAGGCACTGCATGACTCTCTTAAGGTGCTAAGCCGGAGGAGAAAGGCGCTACCTCAGAGGGCGGGTGCAGCGCAGGTGCTGGCAGTTAGCGATTGCAGGCAGACACGCTGGCGCCGGTCAGCTCTTAAAGGGGAGGGTCAATCTTGATTTGCAGCCATGCCCTGCGCATCGGAGCCCTGAATCTCGGCCTGGACAGACCTGTTGCCAAATCCTGAAGCCAAGGACCATGGAGAGGGCCAGGGAGTGAGCGCAGCATTTCAGCGAGGAGGCCTTGGAGGCTCTGGTTGGCGCGGTGGAGCGCAGGCGATCTCTCCTGTACCCGGAGAGTGGCAGGAGGCCTCTGCCCAGCGAGTACCGAAAAGCTTGGAGGGAGGTGGCTCACAGAGTGACCTCCAGCAGCATGGTGCTTAGGACCCCTGTGCAATGCAGGAAGAAGTTCAACGACCTCACTCGGGTCGTCAGGGTGAGTGCCTTTTTCAGAAACCTCTTCATCCCTCCATCTCGACCTCGATTTATGACAAAAAGGTCTTGAAAGCGCCAATGCCCAGCACTCCTCCAACACCTATGGCCCTTTCAGGAAACTCACACGCACATTCAGCACTTTGCATACAGTAAGGGCTATTCGACCATGGGAGGCATTTCAGCAAAGAGCATGGCTGCACACAGTAAGGGCTATTCGACCATGGGAGGCATTTCAGCAAAGAGCATGGCTGCACACAGTAAGGGCTATTCGACCATGGGAGGCATTTCAGCAAAGAGCATGGCTGCACACAGTAAGGGCTATTCAACCATGGGAGGCATTTCAGCCAAGATCATGGCTGCATCTTTACTCAGACCCTGTCCTTTTTCTTGCAGGGCAAGCTGGCGCATAATAGGGGACAGCAGCAACGGACCGGGGGAGGCTGGCCTCACCTTCAAGCCCTGACCGATCTGGAGCAGCGAGTCCACCGGATTGTGGCAAGCCAGATGCTTGGCCACTGGAGATGCCGACCCCGTTATGGACAGCAATGGTAAGGTCATCACCTTTTTGACCTCTCTCCTTCTACTTGTTCCTCACAACAGCATCCTTTGATACTTTCGATCCAAATCAGTACATCGCTGCACTCATGCCTCCCTTGCTGCCACCCTGTCCTCACGCTAAAACCACTCTTGTACCTTCCTGCTTTCAGATGCTGATTCACCAGGTGAGGAGGCGGGCCCTCAAGCTGCCACTGGGAGTGAACCTGAAGGCGAGGAGGAAGAGGAAGCCGGACCATCAGTGCAACACTCTGCCGAGGCAGCCCATGGCCCATGCCTTCCCTGGAGGGGAGCGGTGGGGAATGGTCTGATGAGGGTGAAGCTCCAGGACCCAGCGGGCTGCAGCAACGCGAGGGGGGTAGGGAAGCTTGGGGGCCTTCTCCCCAGATTACCAGTAATCAGGGGAATAATTACATATTTGGGAATAACAACTTTGATCTCCCTTTCCATTCACACAGGTATAACTGCGACAAACAGACAAATGCTAACGGAAAACAGCTCCTGCAGCTCTGTCGAAGCCTGGGTCTGTACATTGTCAATGGTAGGTTCAGGGGAGACTCCCTAGGAAGATCCACCTATTGCTCACCTCTTGGCTCCAGCACCGTAGACTATATGATTACGGATCTGGACCCATTCTCTTTCAGAGCATTCACAGTCAAACCACAAACAATACTGTCAGACCACAGCCAAATTACTGCGTATCTTAAAAGAACAGAAACAACCAACACAGAAACACAGCCCAGTAAGTTGTACAACATTAAAAAATCCTACAGATGGGCCAAAGACAGCACGGAAAAATACCAGAAAGCAATTAGCAATCAATCAACTCAAGCTTTCTTGGACACCTTTCTGGAAAACACATACGCTCACAATAAAGAAGGCATAAACCGGGCAGTGAATAACCTAAATAATATTTTTGATAATTTGACATCAATGTCAAACTTGAAAGTTCGCAAGACTAAACCCAAAACAAAAAAACCACGAAAAATGGTTTGATTCAGACTGCCATAACATGAGGAAAAAACACAGAAAAATATCAAACCAAAAACACAGACAACCAGGAATTATGACTTACTTATTGTCAGGCACTAACACAATACAAAAACACACTCAGAACCAAGAAAGAACAGTATACTAAGAATACACTCAGCTCCATTGAGGAATCTATTGATTCTAATTGTTTCTGGGACAACTGGAATACATTACACAAAAAGCAACACAACAAATTGCCCATTCAAAACAGAGACACATGGGAAAACCATTTTGAAAAATTATACCAAAAAAACACACTAAGCCCAGAGCAAGATCAAATATGTAAAAAACTGGAAAAGCTCGAACTGGCCATAAAAGATAACCAAAACCCGTTAGACTCCCTAATAACTGAAAAAGAGCTATTTGAAAAACTCAAGGACCTGCGACCAAGAAAAGCTTGTGGTGCAGATGGCATCCTAAACAAGATGATTAAACACACGGACGATAAAATGAAATTGGCTATCCTAAAACTCTTCAACTTGGTTCTGAGCGTCGGTTACTTCCCTGATATCTGGAACGAAGGACTCATAATGCCCATATACAAAAGTGGAGACAAAGTTGACCCAAGTAACTATTGAGGCATCTGTGTGAACAGTAACCTGGGGAAGGTATTCTGTGGTATCATAAACCAAAGACTTATAAACTTCCTTGAGGAGCACAATGTCTTGAGTAAAAGCCAAATTGGATTCTTACCAAATTATAGAACATCGGATCATATCTTCACTCTACACACCCTAATTGACAAACATGTTCACCAAAACAAAAGTAAAATTTTTGCTTGCTTTATAGATTTCCAGAAGGCTTTCGACTCTATTTAGCACGATGGTCTATTCTTGAAACTTATTGAAAGTGGTGTAGGGGGAAAAACATATGATGTAATTAATACAATGTATACAAACAATAAATATGCAGTTAAAATTGGAGACAAACAAACAAAATACTTCTCACAGGGGCGTGGCGTGGCACAGGGCTCGCCCATCTCACCGACACTCTTTAATATTTACATAAATGAATTGGCAAAACTACTTGAACAATCTATAGCACCTGGCCTCGCCCTGTATGACTCCAAGGTTAAATTCCTCCTCTATGCAGATGACCTGGTTCTGCTCTCACCAACTGAGGAGGGTCTACAGCAGAACCTAGATCTGCTAGAGTCGTTCGGTCAGACCTGGGCCATGACAATAAACCCCCAAAAAACCAAAGTTCTTGTGTTCCAGCAAAGATCCAGACATCAGGGACCCAGAATAAATTTCACACTAGGAACAACTAAAATTGAACAAACTATAAACTACACATACTTAGGCTTAAAAATCAGTTCTACGGGAAATTTCCAACTGGCTGTGAATGAACTGAAAGAGAAAGCAAAAAGGGCTTTCTATGCCATTAAAAAGTCAATCCAAATAGAAATCCCAATTGGCATTTGTGTCAAAATTTTAAAATCAGTAATTGAACCAATTGCACTCTATGGCAGTGAGGTGTGGGGTCCGCTAACACAACAAGAATTTGCAAAATGGGACAAGCGCCCAATTGAGATCTTACATGCAGAATTCTGTAAAAGTATCCTCCGGACTCAGAGGAAAACTGCAAACAATGCATGCAGGGCAGAACTAGGCCAATATCCACTACTAATTAATATCCAAAAAAGAGCCACCAAATTTTGGAAACACCTAAAAATGACCAACCCCCACTGCTATCATTACGAAGCCCTGAAATGCCAAGAGAGGATCATAAAGAAGAGTCCCCTCTTTCAACTAGTCCTGGGACTCAGTGAAGAAACTACTAACACTATTGATAATAACCAGCTCCAGGACAGTGACATTGTAGCACAGAGAATTCGACCCAACACAATTGTCACTAAACAAAAGGAAAAATATCTGACCTATTGGATAGAAACAACAAAAACCCAAAACAAACTCGATTGCTACTTGGCCCTAAACAGACAATACATCATGGCTGAATACCTGACCACGGTAAAAGATAGCAAATTGAGAAAAACCTTGACTAGGTACAGACTTAGTGAGCATAGCCTGGCCATCGAAAAAGGCAGACCTGGCTGCCAAGAGAGGACAGGATATGCTCTCACTGCAGTCAGGGAGTGGTGGAGACAGAGGTGCACTTCCTCACAGCTTGTGGAAACTATCAGGGCATAAGGGGGAATTTCTACCCAAAATTCATAAAAATATGCCCTGAATGCAAAAATTTGAATGACGACCAAAAACTCCCATACCTATTAGGGGAACAGAGAAATTGCGTAACTTTAGTGGCAAACTATGTTACAGCTTGCCATAAGCAGAGGGACAACCATTAAACCTAAGAAAAGATTATATGCATATTATATGAGTGTATATTTATACACACAGGGATATATCTGTTTATACACTGCATGGATAGATCTGCGTTTATGTGTTAAACCATAAATGTTTTTTCGGTGCTTTGGCAACATAAGATGTACCTTGTCATGCCAATAAAGCAATTTGAATTTGAATTTGAATTTGAGTGTGGCCTCGAGTCCTGCTGCAGTGAGCGCAAATGAGGTGCGGGTCCTCGCTGAAATGAGCGCCCAGGCGGAGCAAAGGCACACTGAGCTCATGGCTGCAGTGGCAAGGATGCCCGAATCCATTGAGTCACTGGCAAGGAGTGTCTGGGACTTGGGTGCAGCACAGGCACCTGCCACGCAAATGCTAAGTGCTGCAATGCAGTTAGTGGCTGGTCTCATGCAGACGCAGATTGAGGCCACGCGAGCACTAATTGATGCCACCCTCGCTGGATCAGGCAGGTTTCCCCGGGGCCCTCCCCGCACCGCAGCAGGCCAGCAATCTGTGCTCCAGCAGATTGCTCCGCATGCTGAAGTGCTGCCCCGTGGGAGTGCCAGTGTGTCACTCGAGCAGGGAGTTGCTGTCCTCTCTCAGGATGACAGCATTCCTGCTGCCACCACTGTCACTTCTCCACTGCAGTTGCCACCACCTGTAGGACAGACTGCTGCCGCCCATGCAGAGTTGGAGCAGTCAGCAGCCGGTCCCTCCAGGCCCAGAGCTGGTCCAGGCCGTCCCTCAAGGGCATCTGCAGTCTCAGTTTCAGACACTCAGTAGCCTTCCCACAGCCTTGCTGCAGCCACTGGGGTCCCAGTACGGAGAAGCTGCAGGGTGGGAAGGGGGCAATTTCGCAAGGGAAGCAGATCACCCTCGAAGGGCAAAAAGTAGGAGGTGTGGCAAAATGTTGTTCATTGTTTTATTGAAGGCCGAGAATTGTGGTCATATTTTTGTTATTGTTTCGGACATTGTCCCCAGGTTGTGAAAGCCAGTTATGTGATTGACAGGTTTTTTTTGTGTTTCTTTCTATTACTTTGTCATGCGGGAAGGATACACAGTTTGGTAAATAAAGAAGTGTCTTTATTCAAAATGTGCATGTTTGCTCTTTGCACTCATTGTTGCCTTGACCGGCTTAGGGGTTGCGGCATGGTTACATTCAGGTTCTTTGAATGGCAGAAGCCATTCCCTCAGAGGGGGCCTAAAAGCGACTTGCTATAAGCCTTTGACAGACGGCCCTTGCACTTTGTGCCTCCCTCCCGTCTTGGTGCTGCTGCTCCTCCTCCTCCTCCTCCTCCTCTGCTGGTGCTCCAATGTCTGGTGGCATTGGCTGGGTCTTGAGGATTGCCAGGTTATGCAGCATGCAGTACACAACAACGAAGTGGGAGACTCATTCAGGCGAGTACTGCAGGGCTCCTCCAGAGTGGTCCAGACAGCGGAACCGTTGCTTGAGCACGCCGATTATGTGCTCCACGACGTTCCTGGTAGCTTGATGGCTCTCGTTGTATCGTTCTTCAGCAGGGGTGCTGGGCAAACGGAGCGGGGTCATCAGCCAGGTGCACAGAGGATAGCCCTTGTCCCCGAGAAGCCAGCCTCCTGGGTGAAGCGGGGCCTTGAAAAGATCTGCCACAGAAGTCTGGCGCAGGATGAAGGTGTCGTGGCTGCTGCCTGGAAAGTGGGCATTGACAGTGAGTATCAGCTGTCTGTGGTCACAGACCAACTGGATGTTCAAGGAATGGAAGCCCTTTTGGTTGCGGAAATCCTCGGCATTCTCTTGCGGAGCTCACAAAGCCACATGGGTGCAGTCAATGGCGCCCTGCACCATGGGGAAGCCCGCTATTCTTGCAAAGCCCGCTGCACGTTCTTGATGCTTCTCCGGGGTCATGGGAAAAGAGATGTACTCTCATCTCCTTTTAAAGAGGGCATTTGTGACTTGACGGATGCAGCAATGCACCGCGAACTGGGAGATATTGGCAATGTCCCCAGTAGCAGATTGAAAGGAACCGGTGACATAAAAGTTGAGAGCCACTGTTATCTTCACTGCCACCGACAGAGACGTCCTGCTCCTCAGTTGAGGCTACAGATCTGGCTGAAGCAGGTGGCAGAGCTCAGTGACCACCTCCTTGCTGAATCGCAGCCTTTGCAAACACTGCTCCTCAGATATATTGATGTATGAGAACTGTTGGCGAAAATCCCTGGGAGGGTAAGGTCTCCTGTGCTGACGCCTGTTGGCCCTCCTCCGTCTGGCCATGATTGCCACTCTCTCTCTGCGTCTCTGTGCCCTCTCAATGTGATGGAGAAGCACGACGTTCCCATCCATTGCAGCCCCCATAGTATGTGGGCAATCAAAGTTATGCCAATGAAAAAGCAAAGCAACTACAAAGTTATGGTCAGAAGCCAAAACTACCTCAGACAGCGTTGACTCAATGCAGAAGTCTCTCTTTCTCCCTTTGTCTCTCTGCAAATCTCTCTCTCTCTCTCAAAGCAAGTGGTCCAAAAATGGCTACCACACAGAAGACAGGAAGAGCCCCCTTTAAATAGTGCCCCCCCCCGCCCCACAGCGACTGGGAAGCGTTCCAGTCAACCTGTCGTTGGTAGCGACAGGCGGAAAGGAGGGGGGCGCCACTGAATTTCCGGTCCGGGGCACCCCAAGGGCATTGCACTCTCGAATGACGTCAAGATCTGCGTGCACAGGAGAGCGGGCGGTATGGTTTAGCGCCGCAGCTAAATGTCCGCTCAATTTCGCGAGAGGCGCAGGTATCGCTGCGCCCGGGCACTAGTTGGTTAGCGCCCCACTTATCACCCTCTTAAGGCGCTAACGGGTGGCGCTAACAAGTGAATATCTCTCCCTTTGACTCTATAACTCTATGGGGGAGAAATTGGGTGAGTAGCGCCACCTGTTAGCGCCTAAAGAGGCAGGCAGTGGCTGTAGCGCCACTGGATGCACCTCCCGCGATATTCAGGAGGGGCGCTAATGGTGGCGTTAGCCTGTTGCGCTGCACCGCCACCGATGACGTCATCGGTGTGCGCAGCGCCCCATTCACGCCCCGTTCGCAATATTTGGTAGCGAACGGCGCAGTTGCAGTTGCACCGTTCGCTACCCGCGCCCGGTTCACGGGGGCCTTACTGTGCCGGCAGCGGCGCAAGTTAAGGTGGAGGTGCGGGGCGGCCGCATTTTCAGCGGCCGCCTGCCAGCACCTCCATCCCCGGCCTCCTAACCCCCCCCCACCCCCGCGGCATTGCCAGCTGTTTCCCGAGAGCCCGGCACTTCTCCTTGGTGCCGGGCTCATTTGCCGGCACTCGCGAGCGGGGATCGCGCTGTTGCAGGCACCTCCCCCTTAACAGTGGGAGGAAGGCCTGCAGTACCGCAGCGTGCCATGCCGCAGCGTGGCGCTGCGGCACGGTGCACTGCGATAATCAGTTTCAGCACCCTAAGAGGGACGCGGAGCGCCTCGAGCCTCGCCCCGTGTCCCTCGAGGGGCACTGAAACTGAATTTCTGGCGATCGGTATCACTCTGATTGCTGCGCTAAGTCCTGCGCTCAGGCGACTTTTGCGCCACTTTGGCACCCCAACCCAATTTCTAGGCCTATAACTGTAATTAACATTAACATCATTTTGTTGTGTCCATTTCATTCAACTCTCAAATATTTTTTTTCTTTACAGTGAGTGAAATGGACATTATAGAAACATATAAACATAGAAAAATAGGAGCAGGAGTAGGCCATTTGGCCCTTCGAGCCTGCTCCGCCATTCAATATGATCATGGCTGATCCTCTATCTCAATACCATATTCCCGCTCTCTCCCCATACACCTTGATGCCTTTTGTGTCTAGAAATCTAGAAATCAGGAGTAATCAGCTAAAAAGAGTTACTGATTGTAGTGTATTCATCCAGACACTAAAGGAACATTTGGAATTTTCTGTTGGCCTCCTTGGAACAAGATCACAAAGTAGTTAAGGATAAGGAAATTAATTCAGTCTATTTTCATTCATCCACCCAGAGAGATCCTAACATCTCTCACTATAGGATCCAATTGTTTCTTAAATGGGAATACTAGGAAGGCTAGATGGACGGATGGTCTTCTCCTACCTGAAACTGTTATGTTACTATGTTTGCAGGGTTTTGCCTCCACTACTGTTTCTGGAAGGATCAATCTACCATAGGAAGCCTCATAACTCAGAGCCATGTATCAAGATGGTTGCTTGATCAGTGCAGTTGTGGCTAATAACTCCAGTAAGGCTTCCACAGAGGCAGACAAACAGATATGATGAGGTCCATTAACTACAAGAAGTGTCATTGAGCAGACTATTAAAATTCTCAAGTCTTGTTTTAGGTTTCCATATTTGGTTACAAAAACTAACAACTAAAGATAGTTTTTCAATGGGTAGACAAGAATGATCAAGCCCTACTTCAGATCAAGCAATCACTGTCTAGTCATAAAACGATGGAGGCCAATGGAGAGAGATGCCAATCTGATGAGCATAGAAGTCAACCTTTTCCAAAAAAGATGGTCTTAATGTAACTAGACATACTGGGGTAGATTATTATGCTTACCACCTGGGCATAAAGCATCGCCTAGGCGGAGCGCAGAGAAAGTTAAAGCAGCAGCAGTGGCGAGAGGATAAAGAGCGGCCCAAGAGTGGACCTGAATTAAAGCAGTGGCAGCAGCGAGGCTCCGATTCAAAAACAACAACAAAATCAGAGTGATGTCACAGGAGAACAGGTAGGTGATTGGCTGGTGAGTATTACAGCTTTTTTTTTGCTCTCTAAGTTAGGGAAGGGGGTTAAATTAAGAGCTGAGAAACTGTAACTTGCTGGTACTTATTAAATTAATAACTTAAACTAGATAAAATAATCAAACAATAAAACTATAATATTGATTGAATAAAAGCTTTCACTAATTAATTAATAAATAAAACAAGATTAGAGATGGCAGGGCAGGTGGCGTGTCGTAACTGCAACATGTGGGAGTTTGATCCCGAGCAACCACATCTGCAGTAAGTGTCTGCAACTCGAGGAACTTCGGCTCAGAATTGTTGAGCTGGAGTACGAGGTGCTGACATTGTGATGCATCAGGGAGGGGGAGAATTACTTGGACATTTGTTCCAGGAGGCAGTCACACCCGTTAAGTAGTACTTTAGAGTTCGTCGGTGGTCAGAGACAGGAGGGTGTCACTGTGAGTCAGGAAGGTATGAGGACTCAGGATGTAGTGATGGAGAAGCCTCAGCCCTGGACCTTGTCCAACAGGTACAAAGTACTTGCTACCTGTATGAATGAGGAAAAGGACTGCAGGGATGATGGGCAAACTGACCACGGCACCGTGGCACAGGGGGCCATCCAAGTGGGGGGAGAAGGAAGGAATGTGGTAGTAGTAAGGGACAGTATAGTCAGGGGGATAGATACCGTTATCTGCAGCCACGAAAGAGAGTCCCGAAGGCTGTGTTGCCTGCCCAGTGCCAGGGTTAAGGATATCTCCTTGCAGCTGGAGAAGAATCTGGAGTGGAAGGGAAGGATCGAGTTGTCATGGTCCATGTAAGAACCAACGATATAAGTAGAACTAAGAATGAGGTTCTTCTGAGGGATTTTGAGGAGCTAGGGTCTAAATTAATAAGCCGAACCTCAAGGGTAATAATCTCTGGATTACTACCTGAGCCATGTGCAAATTGGCACAGGATCAAGCAGACCAGAGAGTTAAATGCGTGGCTCAAAAAGTGGTGTGGGAAGAAGGGGTTTCAATTCATGGTGCACTGGCAACAGTACTGGGGGAAGAGGGAGCTGTTCCATCAGGATCGGCTCCACTTAAACCGGGCTGGGACCAGCGTCCTGGCGAATCAAATAACTAGGGCTGTAGATAGGGCTTTAAACTAAAAAAAAGGGGGAGGGAGGAGTCAGGTGAGGGGAAATTTAGAAATCTAAAGAGAATGGTCAAAGCAGTAGAGCAGTGTAGCGATTTGGGTAAAATTAAGCACAGTGTGACAGGAAGGGACAGAGAGTTTAACGGTAGCAGTGCGGCAGAGAATAAGGTCAAAGCAGGGAATAATGGTAAGAAATTTAAATTAAAGGCTCTTTACCTGAATTCACAAAGCATTCATAACAAGATAGATGAACTAATGGCACAAATAGAGATAAATGGGTTTGATCTAATAGCCATTACAGAGATGTGGTTGCAAGGTGACCAAGGTTGGGAACTAAATGTTCCAGGGTACTTGACGTTTCAAAAAGACAGGCAGAATGGAAAAGGAGGGGGAGTAGCCCTGATAATAAAGGATGGCATAAGGACAGTGGAGAGAAAGGATCTCGGCTCGGAAGGTCAGGAAGTAGTATCAGTATGGGTGGAGATAAGGAATAACAAGGGACAGAAAACACTGGTGGGAATAGTATATAGGCCACCTAACAGTAGCTATACCATTGGACAGAATATTAATCAAGAACTAGTTGGAGCTTGTAACAAAGGTAATGCAATAATCATGGAGGACTTTAATCTTCATATAGACTGGACAAATCAAATTGGCAAAGGTAGTCTGGAGGATGAGTTCATGGAATGCATTCGGGACAGTTTCCTAGAACAATACATCATGGAACCAACCAGGGAACAGACTATTTTAGATCTTGTATTGTGTAATGAGACATGGGTTAATTAGAAATCTCATAGTAAAGGATCCTCTGGGGCAGAGTGATCATAATATGATAGAATTTCACATTAATTTTGACCTCCCCGCACTCATCTCGTCCATGAGGACCACTTCCTGCTCCCCCAAACCTATTGCCACCAAATTGCTGACCACCCAACTTCCTTTTCTGGCTCCCATGTTAGCTGACATTGTTAACGATTCTCTCTCCTCAGGTACTGTGCCCCTCTCCCTCAAATCTGATGTCATCTCCCCTCTCCTCAAAAAACCAACCCTTGCAAACTACTGCCCCATCTCCAACCACCCTTTCCTCTCCAAAGTCCTTCAACATGTTGTTACCTCCCAAATCCATGCCCATCTTTCCTGCAATTCCATGTTTGAATCCCTCCAATCAGGTTTCCGTTCCGCCACAGTACCGGAACGACTCTTATCAAAGTCACAAATTACATCCTTTGTGACTGTGACAAAGCTAAACTATCCCTCCTCCTCCTTCTTGACTTGTCTACAGCTTTTGACATGGTTGACTACTACAGGAAACTTTGGTTTATCCGGAGGTTGTATGTCCGGAAACCTCGATCTAACAGCAGAAATCAGCAGCCATTTTGTTAGGTTTTTTTTCTTCCCCTAGCATTTTTTTAAACAGTCAGGCTGTGGAAAGCATCTCTGTAGCTTAGCAACAGCTTCAGAGATGCTTCCAAGGTACGGGCCGAGTGCTTACAAGCTGTTGCTAAGCAACAGTGTTTGTTGTCAGATACGGAGATGAAAACCTCCGTATCCTTCAACATTAGCACTGGTCTATCCGGAAGTTTTGATCTAACGGCAGCAGCTCGGTCCCGTCGGTGCCGGATATCGCGAAGTTTCCTGTACATCCTTCTCCAATGCCTCTCTACCATCTTCCAGCTGGGTGTGACTGCACTCATCTGGTTCCATTCATATCTATCTAATCGTAGCCAGAGAATCACCTACAATGGCTTCTCTTCCCGCTCCCACATTGTTACCTCTGGTGTCCCCCAAGGATCTATCCTTGGCCCCCTTCTATTTCTCATCTACATGCTGCCCCTTGGTGTCATCATCCAAAAACACAGCGTCAGTTTCCACATGTACACTGATGACACCCAGCTCTACCTCACCACCACTTCTCTCGACCCCTCCACGGTCTCTAAATTGTCAGACTGCTTGTTCGACATCCAGTTCTGGATGAGCAAAAATGATCTTCAATTAAGTATTGGGAAGACCGAAGCCATTGTTTTCGGTCCCCGCCACAAACTCCGTTCCCTAGCTACTGACTCCATCCCTCTCCCTAACATCTGTCTGAGGCTGAACCACACTGTTCGCAACCTTGGTGTCATATTTGACCCTGAAATGAGCTTCCGACCACATATCCGCGGCCTAACTAAGACTGCCTACTTCCATCTCCGTAATATCGCCCGTCTTCGCCCTTGTCTCAGCTCATCTGCTGCTGAAACCCTCATCCATGCCTTTGTTACCTCTAGACTTGACTATTCCAATGCACTGCTGGCTGGCCTCCCACGTTCTACCCTACATAAACTTGAGGTCATCCAAAACTCAGCTGTCCATATCCTAACTCGCAACAAGTCCCATTCACCCATCACCCCTGTGCTCACTGACCTACATTGGCTCCCGGTTAAGCAATGCCTCAATTTCAAAATTCTGATCCTTGTTTTCAAATCCCTCCATGGCCTCGCCCCTCCCTATCTCGGTAATCTCCTCCAGCCCCACAACCCCTGAGATATCTACGCTCCTCTAATTCTGCCCTCTTGAGCATCCCGATTATAATCGCTCAACCATTGGCGGTCATGCCTTCTGTTGCCTAGGCCCTAAGCTCTGGAATCCCCTGCCTAAACCTCTCTACTTCGCTTTCCCCCTTTAAGACGCTCCTTAAAGCCTACCTCTTTGACCAAGCTTTTGGTCATCAGCCCTAATTTCTTCTTATGTGGCTCAGTGTCAAATTTTTTTCTTATAATACTCCTGTGAAGTGCCTTGGGACATTTTACTACATTAAAGGCACTATATAAATACAAGTTGTTGTTGTTGATTGTAACGGAGCAGGCCCAATTTTCTTTCCATTAATTTAAATACAAGGAAAATCAGGCAGGCTCTGTTGTGGACATGCTATCTTTCCTGCTTGATTTTTCTCTCTGCATTCCACCCAGGCAATGCTTTACATCCAGGTGGTAAAGATGAAAATCTATCCCATCATCTATGTTGGTCTCAAATCCACCACAGACAATAAGGTAAAAGGAGCTATTAAAAGATGTCGACAGCTTTCTGGCAACTCATATTGAAATATTACAGCTCCAATTGTCATGTAAGATCTAGTTCATTACCCATGGAAGGGAGTTAGAGTTGACTTTTCAGGATCTTTTCTGTCGGAAGATTACCTCTTAGTAGTGGCCGATGATTTCTCCCAGTTTCCAGCAGCTGAAATAACCAAGTATACAGTAGTTGACGTCACGACTGCAAAAGAAGATTTTACGCTGCACAGAATTCCAAAGATGTTAAAGTCAAACAAGATATCATTAATCCAGGATTCTGAATTCCATCAGTTTGCAGAACATCCTGGATTTTCCCACCTTTGAATAGCCAGCCACAAACTCTGAGGCTGAAAAGATTTATGAGAACCATCAAGAAGTATGCCCAGACTGCTCAGTTAGATGATATATTTGAGAGCAAAGACTTTGGGCATTCCTGCATAGCTACAGAGATCAGAGTGGGAGTGAAGCGGTGGCCTGTCACTTTAATTCACCGCTTCACTTCCGATGAAGGGTCCCAGACCTGAAACGTTAACTCTGTTTCTCTCTCCACGGATGCTGCCTGGCCTGCTGAGTATTTCCAGCATTTTCTGTTGTTATACCAGATTTCCAGCATTCGCAGTATTTTGCAATTATATGAGAATCCTTTGATTTTTTTTGACGGATTTGAAAATAAAAGCACAAACATGCAACTTTAAGGATCTGAAGGAATCGATGATATGCGATCAAGTCGTTTTAGGAATATTCGACAAGAAGGTGAGGGAGAGAATGCTTAGAGATAATGACCTAAATTTGGATGCAGCAGTGAAAATTTCTCATGCTAGTGAACTCTCAGCCATGCACACAAAAATGTTCGAAGGGAGCAGCATAGCAGAAGAGAGCGCCCTGGGGCTGAAAAACCTGCCAGTGGATGTGATACACAAAAGGGACACAAGAGGACCCACGGAGTTCAAGACGAATACGCCTTACGAATGCAGACGGTGCGGTTATAAACACGTGGCCAGACAGTGTCCTGCTTATGGGAAGAACTGTGCAAAATGTAAAGGCAGGAATCACTTTGCCAAGATGTGTTTTTTAGAAGAGAAAACTGAAGGTAAAAAGACAGTGCATGCTATTGCGACTGAAGAGACAGGAGCAGAGACTTTGTTGGAATGGTGCAAAATGAGTCAAAACAGGGCAACAATGCTAATGAAGTGCACTCTGTAGGACCACAGACTGAAGTTTGGATAGCTCCCTTGCTGGTAAATGGCACCATTGTTCCCTTTAAGCTAGATACAGGTGCTAAGGCAAACCTCATAAATTGGAGTGATGCACAGAATCTCAAAGTGCGACCTAAAATACTGAACAAGACTGTGTCTTTGAAGGCATACAATGGACAAAGCATTGAAACAAAAGGAACGTGTAGGCTGAATGTTAAGGTAAAAAATCACATTCACCCTCTGACCTTTGTTATAGTGCCTGAAGGACATGAGTCACTGTTGGGGGACAAGGCCTGTGTGGATTTGGGCTTGGTAAAACGAATCTATACTATCAATGAACAGAACTGTGTGCAGAGTGCCCCCCAAGATACTACAAATCTGGCTCATGAGACTATAGCACACAAATATGCAGATGTCTTTCAGGGTTTCGGAGCACTGCCCTTTACATACTCCATCAAACTGAGAGAGGATGCACAACCTGTGATTCACGCACCCAGGAGAGTTCCAGTGGCTCTCCGGGAAAAACTGAGGAAAGAGTTAGACCGCATGGAGGGACTAGCTGTCATAAAGAAGATTGAAGAACCGACTGACTGCGTCAATTCAAAGAAAACTGATAAATTGCATGTCTGCATGGATCCCAAGGACCTTAACGCCAATATCAAAAGAGAGCACTACCAGATTCCAAAGAGAGAGGAAATAGTCAGCGAAATGACAGAAGCAAAAGTCTTCTCCAAAATGGACGCCTCACATGGTTTCTGGCAGTTGAAACTTGATGAAGAAAGTGCTAAGCTGTGCACTTTTAACACCCCGTTTGGTCGATACTCCTACCAACGTCTGCCCTTTGGTATTAGCTCCGCCCCAGAAATCTTTCACAGAGCAATGGAGCAAATCATCGAGGGCCTGGAGGGAGTGCGGGTGTACGTGGATGATCTGGTAGTTTGGGGCTCCACTCAAGGGGAGCACGACACCAGACTGGAGAAAACACTTCAGAGAATACAGCAGTATGGACTCAAACTAAATAAAGACAAATGTCAGTTCGGTGTCAATGAAATCACATTCCTCGGAGACAAGATCTCTGCAGAGGGGATTCAGCCAGACAAGTCAAAGGTAAAAGCTATACATGACATGGAGAAACCAAAGGACAAGAAAGGGGTTCAGCGGGCCCTTGGCATGGTTAACTACCTAGGAAAATTCATTCCAAATCTAGCAGAGAAAACTGTTCATCTGAGAAAACTGCTGCACCAAGAGACTGAGTTCTAATGGGGACATGAACATGAGAGAGAATGGAAGGGGCTGCTACACATTCCAGCAAGTGAACACCTACTGAAGTTCTTCTGCCCTAAAAAGAGGACAAAAGTGTCCACAGATGCCTCTAAGAATGGATTAGGGGCTGTCCTTCTACAGGAAGATGAAGGAGAATGGCGACCAGTGGGGTATGCGTCACGCTCCATGACGGCTACAAAGTGCCGGTACACACAGATCGAGAAGGAGTGCCTTGGCTTGGCATTTGGGTGTGAAAAATTTCATACCTACATCTATGGTCTTCCCAAGGTTATCCTAGAAACGGACCATAAGCCACTGCTAGGGGTCGCAAAGAAGAATCTGTGTGACATGTCACCACGGATACAACGCCTGATGATGAGACTTCAACGTTACGATTTCGAGCTAACATATGTGCCAGGGACACAAATGTTCATTGCAGACACACTATCCAGGGCTGCGCCGTATGCCACACAAAACAGTGGAACAGAAGAGGATGTGGCTCTTCATGTGGATATGGTCTACGCAGCATTGCCCGCCACACAGGAGAAACTATCAGTGATAGTCACAGAGACATCAAAGGACCCAGTCCTGAGTAAAGTAATGAGAAATCTTCAAGAGGGCTGGAAGAAAGGGTCATGTAAACATTATTATCACATTCAGTCTGAGCTCTCTGTGGTCAATGGATTACTGCTTAAGTGTGACAGGATAGTAGTGCCCACCGCTATGCGACGAGAAATGCTCAACAGGATACACGAAGGGCATCTGGGTGCAGAAAAGTCGAAAAGGAGAGCACGTGACGCACTCTACTGGCCAAACATGAACTCTGATATTGACCAGTTGATCAGCGAGTGTGCTACATGTCAGGAGTATCACTACAAGCAAGCAAAAGAGCCCCTCATTACCACAGAGCTCCCATCACAACCTTGGGAAAAGGTCGGAACTGATATATTTCACTATGAAGGAAAAGACTATTTGTTAGTTATTGATTATTATTCCAATTATCCGGAGATTGCTCTCTTGTCCAGTACTACATCAAGAGCTGTGATAACTCACCTGAAGTCAATCTTTGCCAGGCAGGGCATCCCTCTAACCCTGGTCTCTGATAATGGCCCTCCCTATGCCAGTCATGAGTTTCAGTTATTTGCTTCAGAGTATGAGTTTAATCATGTAACCTCCAGCCCGCTCTATCCTCAGGCTAATGGAAAGGCGGAGAAGCGGGTACAGATTGTGAAAAGACTATTAAAGAAAGCAGCACACAGCAACACTGACCCATATCTGGCCCTGATGTCGTACAGGGTGGACCCGCTAGCAAGTGGCAAGGTTGTGGCAAACAGTGAGGATGATACCAATCGCCTGCAGCAGGACAAAGAAAGGCTAGCAGAATGGGCAGACAAGTGGCAGATGGAATTTAATACAGAGAAGTGTGAGGTGATGCATTTTGGCAGAAGGAACAGGGAGAGGCAATATACACTTAATGGCACAGTTTTAAAGAGTGTGCAGGGACAGAGGGACCTGGGAGTTAATGTGCATAGGTCCCTGAAGGTGGCGGGACATATTGAGAGAGTGGTTAGCAAAGCATATGGGGTCTTGGGCTTCATAAATAGAGGTACTGAGTACAAAAGAAGAGAAGTTATGCTGAATCTTTATAAAGCGCTGGTTAGGCCACAACTGGAGTATTGCGTCCAGTTCTGGTCACCACACTTTAGGAAGGATGTGAAGGCCCTTGAGAGGGTGCAGAGGAGATTTACCAGAATGGTTCCGGGGATAGGCGATCTTAGCTACAAGGACAGGTTGGAGATGCTGGATTTGATTTCATTAGAGCAAAGGAGGTTGAGGGGTGATTTAATAGAGGTGTACAAGATTATGACGGGTTTGGATAGGCTAGACGGGGAAAGGCTGTTCCCACTAGTTGATGGTACAAGGAGTAGGGGACACAGATTTAAAGTTTTGGGCAAGAAATACAGTGGGGACGTGAGGAAAAATATGAGGTCCCTCTGTCCCTGCACTATTTAAAACTGTGCCATTAAGTGTATATTGCCTCTCCCTGTTCCACCTGCCACAATGCATCACCTCACACTTCTCTGTATTAAATTCCATCTACCCTGTGTCTGCTCATTCTGTTAGCCTTTCTATGTCCTGTTGCAGTCGATTGGTATCATCCTCACTGTTTGCCAGCAAATTTAGAAATTCTACTTTGTATTCCAACATCCAGGTCATTTTTATATATCAAAAAAACAGTGGCCCCAGCACTGACCCTTGGGGAACAACACTGTCTACCACCCTCGAGCCTGAAAAACAGCCATTTACCACAACTCGCTGTTTTCTGTCCTTAAGCCAATCCTTTATCCAAGCTGCCAATGACCCACCTATTCTGTGAGCCTCAATTTTGTTAACCAGCCTTCTATGTGGTACTTTGTCAAACACCTTCCTAAAATCCATGTAGACAACATCCATTGCATTCCCTTCATCGATCCTCACTGTTACTTCATCAAAAAATTCAAATGATTAGTCAAACACGATCTGCCTTTTAAAAATCTGTGTTGGCTCTCCTTAATTAGCTTAAACCTCTCCAAGTGTCCGTTAATTTTTTCCTTGATTGTTGTTTCTAAAACTTTACCCACCACTGATGTTAAACTGACCGGCCTGTAGTTAGATGCTTCATGGTGCTGGTGTGGGATGGTGTCAACCTGGCGCATCATGTGGCAGCCAGGGTTTACAGCGTCAAGCGAAGAAAGTCTGGCCATGGTGATGGCCTCCCGGCCAGCAATTTTATCAGGGGCTGATGCCCTGTGTCCTGTGCAGCATCAGGTGATGGCGGAGAAGGTTGGTGATGTTGTTGATGATGTTGTTGGTGATGTTGGTGTTGGGGCTGATCGTGGAAGGATTCGGAGGACTACGGTCTGATTGTTTCATTGGCTCTGATGTTGCTGCAATAGATGACAGCTGCAGGTAAGAATACAGAAGCGATCTGTCACTGGTGAGAGAGGTTGTTCCAATGAGGTGGCACTGGACATACAGTTGGATCTAATGAGAGGTGATCTCATTGAAACTTATAAAATTCTGACAGGACTGGACAGACTAGATGCAAGAAGGATGTTCCCAATGGTCGGGGAGTCCAGAACCAGGGGACACAGTCTAAGGATAAAGGGTAGGCCATTTAGGACAGAAATGCGGAGGAATTGGACATATTTCTTAAGGCTAAAGTGATCAAGGGGTATGGGGAGAAAGCAAGGACCGGGCACTGAATTTGGATGATCAGCCATGATCGCATTGAATGGCGGAGCAGGCTCAAGGGGCCGAATGGCCTACTCCTGCTCCTATCTTCTATGTTTCTATGTTTAATTTGGCTCTTAAGAAGCCTTTAAATAGCTGAATTGTTTCCCCCGCCACTTGGTGTCGGGTCAGTTATGCTCAGACAGACCCGTGTGGAGGAGGGTTGACAGCGGGTTTCCTACCCGCTGTCAATCTTTGCTATTTTAACAGCGGGCCCGCCTCGAAAAACCCACCCCCTCAGCGCGATTAAATTTGCGGTCCAAGTATTCAATTCTGGAAACCACACTTTAGTAAGGGTGTCAAGGCCTCAGAGAGGGTGCAGAAGAGATTTAGCAGATGGTACCAGGGATGCCAGACTTCAGTTATGTGGAGAGACTGGAGAAGCTGGGGTTGTTCCCCTTAGAGCAGAGAAGGTTAAGAGGAGATTTAATACAGATGTTCAAAATCATGAATGGTTTTGATAGAGTAAATAGGAGAAACTGTTTCCAGTGACAGGAGGGTCAATAACCTGAGGACACAGATTTAAGGTGATTGGCAAAAGAACCAGAGGCAACATTAGGAGGCATTTTTTTATGCAGCGAGTTGTTGTGATCTGGAATGCACTGCCTGAAAGAGTGGTGGAAGCAGATTCAATAATAACTTTCAAAACAAAAATGGATAAATACTTGAAGGGAAAAGTTTTACAGGGCTTTGAGGAATGATCGGGGAGTGGGACTAATTGGATAGCTCTACCAAAGAGCCGGTACAGGCAAGATAGCCGAATGACCTCTTTCTGTGCTGTATCATTCTATGATTTGATCACATGACATTTGGCCACTGTTTTCAAATGTTATTGCGTTTACCTTAGTTGAGTGTTTTAGTAGCACCAAGCCCCAAGTAAAATATTTGACTTTTTGTTTTGTAGCGAGATGAATAAAGTAATTTAGAAATAAAAGAAAGAACAAAGAATAGAAAGATTTAAGGATAAGTAATGTTTACATAAAAACTACTTCTGTGCTATCTCTACAGTATCAACCACAATGAGAAACACTAAGTAAATACCACTGATTCAACAAAAACATCATCGATATAAGTAACTTCTAACTAAAGTTTTTGGATGATTTTATAACATTTTATCATACATGGCAAGTTATAAAAATAATAAATAAAACCAAAACCAAACCTAATTTAAATCAGTGACTCCCACACCCCACTGCTGAATCCCAGCTTCAGGGAGGTGCGGCTCAGTCCTCAGGGAGAAGCACCAAAGCTGCCTGACTCCCATTATAATAAACACATTATACAACA
The DNA here is from genome assembly GCF_052327205.1 of Somniosus microcephalus. NCBI lineage: Eukaryota > Metazoa > Chordata > Chondrichthyes > Squaliformes > Somniosidae > Somniosus > Somniosus microcephalus. Next base: position 114,659,835 of record NC_140988.1, on the reverse strand, counting down.
GCGCACATCACAGGCTGACATGAATGCTCCCTTCCTCCCCAGTTTGTGTTTCTCTCCCTCCCTTTACCACTTTGTGTTTCTCCCTCCCTCAAACTGTGTTGCTCTCTCCCACCCTCCCCGGTTTGGTTCTCTCTCCATCCCCCAGTTTGTTTCGCTCTTCCCAGTTTGTATATCTCCCTCCCTTCCCCAGTTTGTATTCCTCTCTCCCTCCCTTTCCCAGGTTGTGTTTCTCTCTCTCTCCCTCCCCAATTTGTGTTGCTCTCTCAGGACTCAGAGTTTCCAAGCAATTTCCGTTGGCCCTGATACCGCCATCCTCACAGCCAGCAATGAAGTAGTGCGATCCAGCAGGGGCCAAACAGCACGGATTGGTTGCAAGCCCTGGTACCCAGGGTACTGTGCATGCACGAACTGCATAGATACAAAAAATAATCACAGGTACAAAAAAAATCAAAAAGGCTAATGGAATGTCAGCCTTTATAACGAGAGGGCTAGAATATAAAGGGGAGGAAGTTTTTGCCACAGCTGTACAAAGCCCTGGTTAGACCACATCTGGAGTACTGTGTACAGTTCTGGGCACTGCACCTTAGAGAGGATATACTGGCCTTGGAAGAAGTGCAGCGCAAGTTCACCAGAATGTTACCAGGGCATCAAGGGTTATATTATAAGGAGAGATTACATAAACTAGGCTTGTATTCCCTGAAATTTTGAAGGTTAAAGGGTGATTTGATTGCGGTTTTTAGAATTTTGAAAGGAAATGTTAGGGTAGAGAGAGAAAAACTTTTTCTGCTGGTGGGGGAGTCTAGAACGAGGGGACATAACCTTAAAATCAGAGCCAGGATATTCATTAGAGAAGTTAGGAAACACTTCTGCACACAAAGGAGCAGTAGATGCCAGCTCAATTAATCATTTAAAATCTGAGATTGATATACTTTTGCTAGACAAGGGTATAAAGGGATATGGAGTCCAGGCTGGTGGATGGAGTTAAGATATAGAGAAGCCATGATCTCATTGAATGGTGGAACAGGCTCAAGGGGCTGAATGACCTACTCCTGGTCCTATGTTCCTATACAAGGACCATTTCTCCTGAGTCGCCAGCATCAACGCTCGGGAGACCAATCGCGGGAGGGTTGGGAACCTTAGCAATGGGGCACATCTTGGCGTAAGTGCTGAAATAGTAGGTGGGAACCATCACCACTGGCCCAAGAGGATTTTTCAGGATTAGGGAGAGTTTTCCTAATTTGCCAGCCATCGTCAGGCATCTATACCACTAGGGGCACATCTGGAGAGCCTGCCATAGGAAACATGGCAGAATGTCTGACAGGGGTGGCCAGCATGCGGGAGGGGAGTGGTTGTGGCGGGTCCCCCTTCCCCACAAACAATAGTTGCAAAGAATTACATAGAAATTACAACAAAGAAACAGGACGTTTGACCCAACCCGTTTGTGTTGGTGTTTATTTCATGCACGCAAGCCGTAGTCCTAATCCCATGTGCCCGCCCTGTTCAATGGGAGGGGAGCGGAACTCCCAGAGAAATGGCATCAACGGCTGTTTGTAAATGTTTACACTGTTTCGCCAGGGATACTGCCCACCCCAGCTGAAGACTGGAACATCTCCCGTGGAAGTTCGGAGCATAGGTGTTTAATGGCATCCACCCCGCGCCCCCCCTCCCCCCATTCCCAATACCAACAGCAAATTCCCATGATAATGAGGAAGAGATCTGAATATCTGGAAGGGCAAGCGTTAAAGCTAACCGACCGGTGAGATTTTGGTTTGTTCTCATTGAATCAAAAGTAGAGCTATTTGTAAACAAATTAGTGAAATACAATTTAATTAGCTCTTAAAAGAAATTGGACAGAAAAGAGGGGTATTTCCATATAAACCTTTAAAAGGTCCAGGAAAAGGGATATTTTATTTTAAAAAATAATGATTCCTCAACGTGGTTAACAGTACACTTTATGAGAGGATAATTATTACATGATTTTTGTTGCCGCAGTCATCTTCAGTGAGCTCAGTAAAAACCCAGCTGATGCTTACTGTAATTTAATTATTATAAATTGCAAGGAATTACTCTTCATGTACTGGGTACAGAGGTGCTGAGGGTAGCAGTTTAATTCCTTCTAGCGTGCTAAAACAAATCTTGTTTCGTGGACACAGTTAAAGGCCTTGCGTTGAGTTTTCCTGGTTTATTTTTCTCTCAGTTGAAATGAATTATAATTATATAGCGAGCTATGGTCATCTGGGAGCGATTACAAACCACTAATCTAATCAAAAAGATTGAGACAGAGTCAAGAAATCAGAGACTGAACCTTGAACACTGTAAAATTGACACCTGAACCCTAAGATTAGGTTACTGCTTGAAAATCATGCCTTGGTATCGTGTGTTCTATATAATAATGCATACTGTTAATTTGATGATGGGGTTTTATTCAGTTTCAGTTTCAATTTTGTGCTGACAGCAGCTTTTTAGTGTACACACCAACTGTTAATGTCTTCAATGTCACCAGTGTTAACTGTTGTGCTGCCATTACTCCAAGTATATCAAGAAATAATATGCTGATTAATGGGCCAGATTTTGCTGTCGGAGGGAATCTAATGACATCTGCCGTTAGTTAGACTTGCACGTTTTGTTTTTTAATATTTTGCGTGGCAAGCTGCTGAAAGTGCGAGCTGACAACATCGCAGCGAGGGAAACAGGGCATTTGGGACCTGAGTTAACAGGGCAAGCAACTGTATATCTGCTTAACCAATCAGATTGAAGGATTGCGAAATTGACAGCGCAAAGACTGAGGAGGAAATGTAAATTAGAGTGGGTACATTAAATGACAAATCAGGTAGAGAGAGAGAAATAAAGCAAGGGAAAGAAACATTGGATTAAGAGAGAGAGAAAAGAGACGGAAAGGAAAAGTTAAAAAAATTAATTTTAAATTTGACATTTTTTAAATCGCCAACAACAATTAAAGCCTAAAGAAATGTGAGTCCACACTTGTAATAGTTAATTTTCAGTGCCAGAGAGGTTGATTGGCAGTAATTCACACTTATCACATCGTTAAAGGGTACTTAGACTGGAATGGACAAGACTTAACTTTCTGTGGCAGGTTTAGTTCATATCTACTGCGCAAATACAGCAACTTCACGCCATTCAATGCATTTCAATGGTGAACCAGACAGTGAGATGTCGCTTTCACGAAGCTAACGGAGGATCGGCACATATTGGAGAGCAACTTTTTGGATATTTGCGTTTAGCCACACATCTGCCAATGCCTGAAGTTGCTGTACATTTTGCGTATAAATAACGGCATTAATAGCACCACTAGCCTCACCGTTATTATGACTTTCTATTCTGTATTGGCTTGTGGTCCAGGGTACAATAGAGGGAGTTATCAGAGAGTTGGTGATAAGTCATAATTTCCCAGACTATTGCTGACCTTGTCTCTTCTGGAGATCTTCGCTCCCCACCCCCACCCTCGCCCCCACCACCCGCCAAAAATTCCAGCCTCGTGGTTCCTTCAATGCTGGAAATCTAAAATAAAAACAGAAAATGTTGGTCTGTCAGTACCTGATAGAAAAGGGCACGTTAATGTTTGAGATGGATGTCTGAGAGCAGAACATCATTTATAATGGCCCAGATTTTCCTGTCAAAATAACGGTGAGGCTAGTGGTGCTTTTAATGCCGTTATTTATACGCAATGAGGTAGAAATCCTTCTGCCATACAATAGCAGAGTCCTTTAGTCAGTGGGTTTGTTAAAGATGTCAGGATTGGACAATCAAGAGAGAACAGTGCATTGTAAGTTCAGAGAGATATAGATTAGAGTGAAGAGAGAGGAGAAACTGACATATCTGATATCGCACTGGCAGTTCTCAATAAAACGATCAAAAGAGGGAATAGATGGCCAGAAGGAGATGTCCAGATGGATTAATGAGGCTGAATAATGCAGTAAGGTCAGATGTGTGGGGCTGGGGGGAATAGTGAAAATATGGCAAGGGTTGAGGTTAGAAGGAAAGAAGATAGGGGTCAGAAGAAAGTGAAGAGGAAGAGGGATCAGGAGATAGGCTGAAATCCAAAAGTTCTTGAGGCTTGCCGACCCTGCTACCTAAAAGCAAGAAAAAAAGTTTTTGTTAAAGCATTGGATGAGACAAAGGATGACATAGAACTTTGAACCAGGACCTGGACAGCTCTTCAGTTGATGTTGCTGAAGAGAGAGGTTGAGATTATGCATGTCACAGGACATGGTGGAGAGGGTGGTTTCCATGAAGCGACAAGAGCAGTGCTTAGAGGTACATTGAATATCATGGAGAGATGGATGATCAGGAGTGGAATTCAAACCAGAATCCTGCTTGCTTAGCTAAACAGGCAATGCAACTGTGGAATGTACAATTTCTGGGGGAACTGGAGGAACAGCAGAAGTGATAATTTGCAGAGACCTGCAGCTTAGAGTCCACAGCGTGAAGGCAAGGAGAACTGCTCTGTACAGTGCAATGGGGAAAGTCATTATTAACTACAGCATCAAGAAAACATGAGAGGTCATCACCCCAGACATGAAGCTGGGGAAATATCTGTTAGAAGGTGTCTGACTTGTAGAGATGTGTCGAGGTAAAACATTAGGATAACTATGAAAAAGCATGGGCGGCCATATATTTATAAAGCTACTGATGCACTCAACGTAAGCTAGAGGTGCCAGATCATTTTACCTGAGTACTTTTGTTAAACCAAAATTTATGCAGTAACCTACTGCAATTGCAACATAAAATGGAGTAATGAAGTTACGACCCTTGCCAAGTTTCCTGCCACTGCATCGAAGGACTCTGACAAAATGAGTTGAGTTCGTTCATCGCTTTTATTACTACTGTCGGTATGATGCTCGTGTTGCTCGTTGACTGAAGGTCTGGTTCCAGGAGATGGCACAATTCATCTTATATCATCATTGATAAGGCATGGCCTCCTCATACCACGCTGCTCTGTGCATTAAACACCATTATTCCATGCAGCAATTACTGCACATTATCTTAGACTTAATACACATTGGGGGCTAAATTGGGCCGTGTAGCACCCATTTTTTTAGGTGCTATGCGGCTACATAAGACTCGAAAATGGGGTCCAAAATGCACGTGCACATTTCCAATGGGAAGTGCACAGGACGCCATCTTGGTAAAGAGGTTTGCGTGGCGCGCCTAACAACCGCCGGCAGCATACAGTAGTGTTGAATCCTTTAAATTCCATGGGCTAGAAATTCAGTAGGCTTTGCGCCCAGTTTTCGCCCAAAGAGGGCTTTTGCGCCACTTGCTGAGCTTTCGCCGATATTCAGCGCTGCGGTAATGGCGGCGTTAGCCAGTAGCGCTGCGCCGCCACCGATGATGTCATCGGTGTGCGCAGTGCCCCGCTACCGCCCCGCTACCGGCCCGACCGCCATATTTAGTTGCGGCCGCCTCTTCCGCAGCGGCCGCAAACAGCGATCAGAAAACGGGGCCGTCCTGTAGCGTTAGTGGGGCGAGTTAAGGCGGAGGTGCGGTTGGCCGCGTTTTCGGCGGCCGCCTGCCCGCACCTCCTTCCCCGGCCTCCTCCACCACCCCCCCCGCGGCATTGCCGGCTGTTTTCCGGGAGCCCGGCACTTCTCCGTGGTGCCGGGCTCATTTGCCGGCACTAGCGGGCGGCGATCTCGCTGTTGCAGGCACCTCCCCCTTAAGAGAGGGAGGAAGGCCTGCAGTACCGCAGCCTGCCTCTCCGCAGGGGGTGGCGCTGCGGCACCTAGCGCACCGATATTCAGTTTCAGCGCCCCAAGTGGGGGCGCCGAAACCCTTGAATAGCGGCCGCCTTCGAGTTGGGGCGCTGAAACTGAATTTCCGGCGGGCGCAAGTGGCTCCGCGCGCAACGGTACTTTCTGGGCGCGAGCGAGCTGGCCGCCCCAAACTGAATTTCTAGGCCTTTGTCTTTGAGTTATTGAAGGCACATCAATTTTAATCACTAAGAACATAGCAGCATAGCAGGTCTTCCCACATCGGGTTCATCTGGTAGTGAGTGACTCATACAGCTCCTGAGACCTTTATATGGCAAAAGACAGGGGCGTAGCCAATATGCACAATAGGAACAAAAGGGTGTGGTTCACACAATACAAGCAGGTAAAATACAAGCAGGTCTGATGAAGGCATATTTCATCACACAGTACAGCGAGATAATGACACGAACCATTGTGCAAGCTGATTTGAAGCCACCGCTGCCATTTTCCAACTCAAGCTGACACCCTGTCTTAATCTCGCACAGCTAAATACGACATTAAAAGGAATGAAGGATCCCACCACCAGCGCTGTTTAAAGGGATCATGAAGTACTTACAGGTTAGTTGCTGGATTATTTCTTCTGGCTGTTAGTGCAATTGTACGTATTTTTGGAGCTTTCCTATACTTGGCTAAAGTTTGAATAATAACAGGGCAGGTCTTGCAGTACTGATTTTGTCATTTAAAATATTGTGCTGAAAGATGTTGCTTCCAGACATGGGTGGCCTGGCAGGACATCCTCCTGGAATTGAACATGACTGCGAGAATGAAGAGAGGCCACGCAGAGCAGGACAAGCTGCTAGAAGAAAAGGGAGGAGGGGGAGAAGGGCTCTTGGCAAGAGGCCATCTCCGCCGATTGTCTTCAGGGAGCAATTCTCTAATTTCAACTTTAATGAGGATCAATGCATGAGACGTCTTTGCTTCACTAAAGAGGTCATGACTGAAATCTGTCAACTGCTGCAGCCACAACTGCAGCCTCACAGCTAAGACTGTGGCTTCTAATGTTTATGCATTTGCCTCCTTCCAGGCTGCTGTTGGAGATATAAGCAACATCTTGCAGTTTGCAGTGCATAGCTATATAAGGGAGGTCACTGAGGCTCTCTATACCAAGTGAAACACATTCATCACTTTCCCTCTTCCCAGAGATAAGCAGGAGGAGCAAGCATGAAGTTTTGCATGGATTGCAGGCTTCCTCATGGTGCAAGGTGCCATCGACTGCATGCACATTGCCTTCTGTGTGCCTTATCTGAACTCAGCCATTTTCATGAACTGAAAGGGATTCCTCAATGTGCTGCTGGTGTACGACCACAGGCAGCTCATCATGCAGGTGAATGCCCGTTATCCTGGTAGCAGTCACGATTCCTTCATTCTGCGGCAGTCCTTTGTTCCACCTGTATTTGAACCACCAGGGCAAGCCAAAGGCTGGCTACTGGGCGACAAGGTATGCATGGTCAGGAATCCATGCACAACCTGCCCAGCAGACCTACAATGAGAGCCATGTTGCAACAAGGAACATTATAGAGCACACCATCAGCCTCCTCAATAAGCACTTATGCTACCAGGACCACAATGGAGGAGTCCTGCAGTACTCAGCTAAGTGGGTATCAAGATTTGTGCATTCTGCATGCTGCACAACCTGGCCATTATGAGAGAACAGCACTTGCCACCGCCTATCAGGCAAGAAGCTGAGAAGCAGAAGTACTGGAGGAAGTGGAGGGGGAGGAGTAGGAACAGGAAGAGGAAAAGAGACTACAACATAGACAACCCCTTTCTGCCCAGGTTCTACGTGATCACATTATTCATGACCGATACATGTAACCTCCACCACACCTCCCCATTCACCAACAGTCCCACATTCTTTAACTTTCCTCTACCTCTGACCATCATATCATACTCTTTTTGACAACAAGAAAATAAAAACAACCAAAAATGCACATTCAAATCCAATTTTATAAATTAAATAATTAAATAATGCATTCAACATGAAACGAATCATCCTTGTGCATTCCCTTAAGTGCCTGTCTTCTATGTGCCTTTACCTCTCCTCGTGCTGCTACCAAGTGCTTCCCCAATGGCTGCAGCATGGCTGGTGGAAGGCTGCTGATCTTCAATTGAGAAGACTGCAGATGTCCTAGGAGGACAACCTCAAACAGCTCTGGGCCTAGAAGGCCCGGCTTCAGACTGCACCACCTTGGCATGTGCAGCAGCAGTCTGGACTGAATGTCGGACAGGCAATAGCAAGGGCACTGGCGGAGTGGCAGGGGTGGTAGGAGAGAGGACTGCAAGTTCCATGGAACCACTGCCACTCTCCCGGGCAGCACCTCAGCAATCCTTCTTCTCTTCTTAGGCAGTCCCTCGGAACCGAGGATGACTTGCTTCCACATTAAAAATGAGTTCCCAGGTGACTGATGAGTCCAATGCGGGAACTACAGTCTCTGTCACAGGTGGGGCAGACGGTGGTTGAAGGGGCGGGTGGGTGGGGTGCTTGGGTTGACGTGCGCTGCCTGCGCTTGGCTTCCGCTTGCTCCCGGCGAAGAGACTCAAGGTGTTCGGCGCCTTCCCGGATGCTTCTCCTCCACTTTGTGCGGCCTTGGGCCAGGGATTCCCAGGTGTCGGTGGAGATGTTACACTTTTTCAAGGAGGCTTTGAAGGAACTGATATGTTGGAGAACAGATTAATGGAATGCTGTGATGCCCTGGAAGTCCCATTAAACAGTAATATTCAGAGCCATGATGGCAACATTTGGTTGTGTGCACCCATCATCCTTCTTCTGTAATAACAACAGAAAATGCTGGAAAAACTCAGCAAGTCAGGCAACATCCGTGGAGAGAAATTTGAGTTGACGTTTCGGGTCGAAACCCTTTTCCAAAACTGGAAAGAAAAGAAAATAGATCGAAGGCAGGGCTGCGATCGAACAAAAGAAGTGAAAGTGACAATAAAAGGTATTCGAAACCAGACGAGATGGTAATAGGCCGGTGGAGACAAAAGACAGCTGAGATTAGGTGTGAAGTGTACTGGCAGGTAAGATACAGCTGCCAGGTGGGAGAGAGAAACAAAAGGAAAGGGGGGGCGGGGGGAAGGAAGACCGGAAACAAAGGAAAAGGAAGACCCGAAACTTCTGTAGCCTGGCCCATCAAAGTCCTCATCTAACTCCTCTACAGCAGAACTAGTGTGTGACCGCGCCCTCCAATGAGCTGGTACCTGTGCTATCTGCCCTGGCTCCTGTGCACTAGATCCCTCCTCTATCCTAGCCAATAAATACGGGCAGTGCCAGACAGTCTCTGAGCTGCTGGTTGCGAGTGTAAGATCGAGTGATGGTGTCTCTTCAGCTTCACTGTCTTCTTCCTCTTTCTCCTCTGACTGCAAAGGTTCCCGTCCTTGGGTATCTGAAATGAAAAAGGGACAAGGGTTGGGTTGTGGTGAGAGAGGAGGAGAAAGTAGAAGTGCGTGCTTACACCAGCAGCAGCTTGTGAGTCAGAAGAGATAGTGGGATGAGGGAGACGTGGAAAGGTTATCTAAAGCAGGGTGGAATTTCAGCCTCTTAGCTCTTTTGCAGGTTAAATTAATCAGTTCTTTTTAGATCTATAACTATAGTGAATTGTACGGCTTTTAGAATTAACAGTGAAAGTAAGATGCCTCTTTGTTTATCAACTGCCGTTCCTCACAAACAATGGTTTGAAGAATGCTCTTGTTGCCTCTAACCCCTAGTGAAAATTGTATATTCTTGTTGACTGTTGCTGTTAGGCAGTCTAGCGGAACCGAGGATGACTTGCTTCCACACTAAAATGAGTTCTCAGTTGACTGTTGAGTGCAATGCGGGACCGACAGTCTCTGTCACAGGTGGGGCAGATAGTGGTTGAAGGGGCGGGTGGGTGGAGTGCTTGGGTTGATGTGCGCTCCTTCCGCTGTTGCGCTTGGCTTCTGCTTGCTCCCAGCGAAGAGACTCGAGGTGTTCAGCACCTTCCCAGATGCTTCTCCTCCACTTTGTGCGGTCTTGGGCCAGGGATTCCCAGGTGTCGGTGGGAATGTTGCACTTCAAGGAGGCTTTGAGGGTGTCCTTGAAGTGTTTCCTTTGCCCACCTGGGGCTCTCCTGCCATGTCGGAGCTCCAAGTAGCGCGCTTGTTTTGGGAGTCTCGTATCGGGCATGTCAACGATGTGGCCCATCCATTGGAGCTGATCGAGTGTGGTCAAAGCTTCGACGCTGGGGATGTTGACCTGAGCGAGAACACTGACGTTGGTGCGCCTATCCTGCCTGTTGACTGTAGGCTGCATGCAAAAGGTGGACAAACTTATGTCAAGCATTCTGTGATCACAGGACTAGTGAGATCATTTGTGAAATTGTCATACTGTACATGTATCAAATTTCAGGTTATGCATGTATGAAATTGGAATACAATTGAGAGGTTTATGTTTGCCATGCATCCGACATATCCACAGAGCATGGACAAGCGTCTGAGTCTGCAAGTTGTGGGAAGGCGCTGGACTTGTTTGTTGGGTGGGAACCTTGCTGGTTGCTTGCTTTTTTAGGAATCTGAAAATAGAGCTAATCTTAAAGCACACGAATATTCACAAACACATGCAGTACACTTCACTTTCTTTCAAAAAATTACAGAAAAAAATGTGAGAAAGCCTTTTGGATGCTCGGACAGTTTTCCTATTTGACCCTCATGTTCTCCTCTTTAAATTCTCCCCTCCCCATCAATTTAAGGATTCCTTGCATGGAAATACTGTTTCCCCAATCTACCCTATCCCCTACTTTCTTCTGTTGTCAAATTTTTTCAGGACCTCTGACGAGTCCTCCTAACTCCATTATGGGTCATCCCCTTCTTAGCAGCCTTGGCTTTATATTTTGTTTCTTTCCTGGAGTTCCTGCTTTTTGCTCCTTTGACAATGTTTTTGGAGACACTGCAAAAGTAGTCTTTTGGTGCTGAGGAGTTGCGAATGTTCAGTGCCATTCGCAACTCCTCAGACAATGAAGCAGTCCATGCCCACATGCAGCAAGGCTTGGGCTGATAAGTGGCAAGTAACATTCGCACCACAGAAGTGCCAGGCAATGACTACCTCCAACAAGCGAGAGCCTAACCACCGCCCCTTGACATTCAACAGCATTAACATCACCAAATCTACCACCATCAACATCCTGGGGGGTCACCATTGACCAGAAACTTACCTGGACTAGCTACATAAATAAAGTGGCCACAAGAGTAGGCTGGGTATTCTGCGGTGAGTGTCTCACCTCCTGACTCCCCAAAGCCTTTCCACCATCTACAAGGCACAAGTCAGGAGTCTGATGGAATACTCTCCACTTGCCTGGATGAGTGCAGCTCCAACAACACTCAAGAAGCTCGACACCATCCAGGACAAAGCAGCCCGCTTGATTGGCACCCCATCCACCACCTTAAACATTCGCTCCCTCCACCACAGCTGCACCGTGGCAGCAGTGTGTACCATCTACAAGATGCACTGCAGCAATTCGCCAAGGCTTCTTTCGCAGCACCTCCCAAACTCGTGACCTCTACCACCTAGAAGGACAAGGACAGCAGGCACATGGGAACACCATCACCTGCAAGTTCCCCTCCAAGTCACACACCATCCTGACTTGGAAGTATATCGCCGTTCCTTCATCATCGCTGGGTCAAAATCCTGGAACTCCCTACCTAACAGCACTATGGGAGTACCTTCACCACATGGACTACAGCGGTTCATGAAGGTGGCTCATCACCGCCTTCTCAAGGGCAATTAGGGATGGGCAATAAATGCTGGCCTTGCCAGCGACACCCACATCCCAGGAATTAATTTTTAAAAGTCAGCACCACAGCCCCCCGGTTAGCGATGCCTCCCTTTCGGAGGAGCTTAACACCTTCTACGCTCACTTTGACAGGGACAACAGGGAGCCGGCTACCAAAGCCTTGCCACCCCCGGAAGACCAGGTGCTCACTCTGTCGACCTCCGACGTAAGGGGTGTTCTACGCGGAGTGAACACACGTAAGGCTGCTGGACCTGATAACATCCCTGGACGGGTACTCAAGGAATGTGCTGATCAGCTGGCTGATGTCTTCACCGCCATCTTCAATCTGTCATTGGCCCAGGCAGTAGTCCCTACATGCTTCAAGACCGCTACCATTATTCCTGTGCCAAAGCAAACGGCTGTGACGTGTCTGAACGACTATCGACCTGTCGCACTCACACCCATCATAATGAAGTGTTTCGAGAGACTGGTCCTGGCTCACATCAAAGCCAGTGTTCCCGCCTCTCTTGACCAACACCAGTTTGCCTATCGTGCAAACAGATCAACGGAGGATGCAATCACAACTGCTCTACACTCTGCATTGAATCACTTAGACGGTAAAGAGACTTACACCAGAATGCTGTTCATAGACTACAGCTCAGCATTCAACACTATCGTCCCCAACAAGCTGGCCACCAAACTCCACACTCTTGGCCTGAACACTTCCCTTTGCAACTGGACCCTGGACTTCCTAACAAACAGACCCCAGTCTGTCAAATTAGGTAACCACACCTCCCCCCCACTGACCCTGAACACGGGGGCCCCACAAGGATGTGTGCTGAGCCCCCTCCTCTACTCCCTCTTCACCCACGACTGTGTGGCTGTTCATGGTTCCAACACCATCATCAAGTTTGCGGATGATACCACGGTGGTAGGCCAGATCACCAACAACGATGAGTCAGCCTACAGGGAGGAGGTCCAGCATCTCGTGAAGTGGTGCGCCGATAACAACCTGGCCCTCAACATCAAGAAAACCAAAGAAATCATTGTGGACTTCAGGAAGTCTAAAGGCAGAAGTCACACCCCCATCCACATCCATGGGGCTGTGGTGGAAAGGGTGGACAGCTTTAAGTTCCTCGGAGTCCACATCACGGAAGACCTCTCCTGGTCCCTCAATACCTCCACTTTGGTGAAGAAGGCCCAGCAGCACCTATATTTCCTAAGGAGGCTGAAGGGATGTAACCTGTCACCCCTGATCCTCTCTAACTTTTACCGCTGCACAATAGAGAGCATCCTGACGAACTGTATCACAGTATGGTATGGCAGCTGTAGCTCCTATGACCGGAAAGCCCTGCAGCGGGTAGTCAAAACTGCCCAACGCATTACCGGCACCCGGCTACCGACCATAGAGAACATCTACCAGAAACGCTGTTTACGGAGGTCATTGACCATCATCAAAGACCCTACCCACCCCAGCCACAGTCTGTTCACCCCCCTGCCATCTGGGAGATGCTACAGATGCATTCGCACCCGAACGACCAGATTTAGGAACAACTTCTTTCCCAGGGCTGTCATCCTACTGAACTCCACAAATAAACTCTAAAACCTGCACATCTGCCAATGCACTTTATTATGTTTATGTTAATGTATTGCAAGCCAAATGAATGTTGTATGTTTAAATGTCTTAATCTAAATGTACACTCTCGGGAGCCGCAAGCCTACATTTCGTTGTACTGCACTTGTGCACTAACAATGACAATAAAGTTGATTATGATTATGATTATGATTATGAGTGGGGAGGGGGGGGTTGGCAGAGGATGGGATCAAGAATTCTGGGCCCTCAGAGTGGAGCCTCCAGAAGAGTCAGAATCTGTGGTGCCGTTCCTGGACGACCTGTGAACAACAACCTGGGAGATCTACTAATATTTTTAGAAAATGAATCCTCCCAAAAGTTAAAGGCTAATCTTGGAAGCTATTCTCCAGTTATCATTAAATTCTGTCTGATTGCTGTCAGTTGGACTGTTGGATTTTGGGCAGAAGAGTGTTTTTTGACCCATTTATCACCAGTCAGAATCTTTAGCCTATGTTTATTTGACACCGAATCTGTCTTTTCACAATGCTGGAAACAGACAATTTATCCAATTATTAGGAGGCTTATCTTTTCTCCCGTAGGCTCATTGTATTCATTCATCATGATTACAGCCTTCGACCGTGTGAAAAATTTAAACCTACATATCCAGGTAAATAAATGTATAGGAAAATTTTGAATTACTTAGGTTTACCTGAAGAGTAGTCTGCAAGAGGTTTCAGCTTAAGCAGAGAGGTCATCACAGTGATATGTCACTTCATAGCTATAGAACTGGATGCTTTTTCACCAGTTCCATTTCGCTACATGAAAGCTACAACTACTTACATTTTACAACTCAGGATGCTTCTACGGTTCTGTTATGTTGGTATTAAAGGCAATTGAGGCTTTGAAGGAGATGGTGAGAGTCCGTGAACACGGTTTTAGAATGAGCAAGGCTAGCACCCAGATTCACTTGCCTTGAATTACTGCTCGTTGCAGTCAGGAGCAGGAGGGACATAATTTTCCCCATAAATGGGAGGAAAAAACCAGCTGCTGTTACCAAGAAGGTGTGGTTAGAGGTGACTGAGGAGGTGAGCAGCAGGATGGATTGGAGGAAGCGGTTTCATGGCCTAACCAGGTCAGGAAAACGGGGCACAGTAGCTGATTCACCAATATCCTGTGGTGCATATCCCCCCCCCCCGACTCTGTCTTGCCAAGCACACTGCATCACATCACTCCTCACGCCCGCTTAAATTTCAGCAGCACCCAGCCTCCACTTTCTATGCATTTCCTCACCTCCTCATATATCCATCCACCACTGCCACTCACCCCAATCCTTATGTAATGTGATGCATCTGTCTGATAGTCACCCTCACCGAACACACTGCATCCATCAGGCGAATACGTAATCTTCAATCACTCACAGGTCTGTTCTTTTGCCCCATGTCGGAGAAGAGAGTGCAAAATACAAGGGAAAAAGAGAGGACTGGAGGTGGCATGGAGAGGATGGAGGAGTCCAGCTCCAACAATCGTGGATTAGTGGAACTGGTAATTGCAAGAATGTCTGCCATGGGGAGTGGCCACCTCCATGGAGTCCATTCATGTCATGACCACGGCTGTGCAGGAGATGTCTGCTGCCTTAAACAGGATGACTGATACCTTATCTGCGATCTTACAATATTTCACTGATCTTCACCAAGCTGGTCTGCAGCAGAGTGGTAGGAGTGATATGGTGCTGGCCCAGGCGAGGGATGATGGCGAAAGGAGACATGGAACTCCACTCAAAGTGCTCCCACTACTCACCCATTACTCACCCGCCTACTCACCACCACCCACCCCCACCACCAGCCAGGATCCGACATGCTGCCTCATCTCCCGATGGCTGAGTCTGCCCCTGCACAAGTGCAGGTGGAGCAAGCTTTGCAGGGGACCCTCAGGGGCTCTGAAACTCAGGTCGTTGGCCAAAAGCATCTCAGCAGTCAGGGCAGGGATCTGAACAGCCTGCCTCTACCTCTGCTGAAGCCACAAGGGATGCACCATGTAGAAGCGGTAGGAAGCGTAAGTTAAAGCAATTGTAATTCACCAAGGATATGCACATGGGTGTTTGACAAAATGTTATGTTGATAAATTTCCTATTGTTATAATGGCACATAAAATTTAATGAGTGTTCTGCACTCTGTTCTCCAAATCTCTCTGTGCACCTCTCACTTGTGCACCTCTCTCTTGTGCACCTGCAGATCCCACCACAGCACGATGGTGCTGCCGTGGCTGGGGATTGTTTTCCTCATCCGATGACTTATCAAAAACATCCATGGTGCCAGGCCCCCATCCTGATGTTGTCATTTTGAAAGCCACCAAACTTCTCAAAAATGTCTGTGATCACGAGAGCACTCTGCAACACATTTACAAGAGGGAATTGACAAAGCAGCTGGAAGCACTGAGCCTTTATTGATATTGGGCAATGACAACTTTAAGCACCCCCATGAGTGACCTGCCTGTAATATTGAGCAACCCGCCTGTGATACTGATTGACCCGCCTGTGATAATGAGCGACCCGCCTGTGATAATGATCGACCCGCCTGTGATGCTGATTGACCCGCCTGTGATAATGAGCGACCCGCCTGTGATACTGATCGACCCGCCTGTGATAATGAGCGAGTCGGCTGTGATAATGATCGACCCGCCTGTGATAATGAGCGAGCCGGCTGTGATAATGAGCGACCTGCCTGTGATAATGATCGACCCGCCTGTGATAATGAGCGACCTACTTGTGATAATGAGCGACCCACCTGTGATAATGAGCGACTCGCCTGTGATAATGAGCGACCCGCCTGTGATAATGAGCGACCCGCCTGTGATAATGAGTGACCCGCCTGTGATAATGAGTGACCCGCCTGTGATAATGATCGACCTGCCTGTGATACTGCTCGACCCGCCTGTGATAATGATCGACCAGCCTGTAATAATGATCGACCTGCCTGTAATAATGAGCGACCCACCTGTGATAATGAGCGACCCACCTGATAATGAGCGACCCGCCTGTGATATTGAGCGACCCGCCTGTGATGCTGATCGACCCGCCTGTGATAATGAGCGACCCACCTGTGATAATGAGTGACCTGCCTGTGATAATGAATGACCCGCCTGTGATACTGAGCGACCCGCCTGTGATAATGATCAACCCACCTGTGATAATGAGTGAGCCGCCTCTTATAATGAGCGACTCGCCTGTGATAATGAGCGACCCGCCTGTTATAATGAGAGACTCGTCTGTGATAATGAGCAACCTCCTGCACGATGTGGGAAATCAGGGACACTTCCTGTGTCCCTGACGACCATGTGTGAGGAAAGTGTATCCAGCTGCAGCTACTGGCAGACTGCATTGCGGCGCTGAAGCTGCGAATGGATACATACTGGAGCATTTGCAATGCTGAGGACGTCGTGGATAGCACGTTTAATCAGTTGGTCACACCGCAAGTAAAGGCTGCACAGGCAGGAAGGGAATGGGTGACCGCCAGGCAGAATAGTAGGCGCAGGCAGGTAGTGCAGGGGTCCCCTGTGGCGATCCCCCTCTCAAACAGATATACCGCTTTGGATATTGTTGAGGGAGATGGCTTATCGGGGGAAGGCAGCAGCAGCCAACTTCCTGGCACCGTGGGTGGTTCTGCTGCACAGGACGGGAGGAAAAAGAGTGGGAGAGCTATAGTAATAGTGGATTCTATTGTAAGGGGAATAGATAGGCGTTTCTGCGGCTGCAAACGAGACTCCAAGATGGCATGTTGCCTCCCTAGTGCAAGGGTCAAGGATGTCTCAGAGCGGCTGCAGGGCATTCTGCAAGGGGAGGGTGAACAGCCAGTTGTCATGGTGCATATAGGTACCAACGATATAGGTAAAAACTGGGATGAGGTCCTAAAAGCTGAATATAGGGAGTTAGGAGGTAAATTAAAAAATAGAACCTCAAAGGTAGTAATCTCAGGATTGCTACTGGTGCCACGTGCTAGTCAGAGTAGAAATAGAAGGATATTTCGGATGAATATGTGGCTAGAGGCATGGTGCAAGGGGGAAGGATTCAACTTCCTGGGACATTGGAACCGGTTCTGGGGGAAGTGGGACCAGTACAAACTGGACGGTTTGCACCTGGGCAGGACCGGGACCGATGTCCTTGTGGGAGTGTTTGCTAGTGCTGTTGGGGAGGGTTTAAACTAAAATGGCAGGGGGTTGGGAACCTGTGCAGGGAGGCAGAAGAAAGGGAAACAAGGATAGAAGCAAAAGATAGGAAGGAGAAAAGTGTTAGATCCGTGATTCTGAGAGTATGATGTTTTTCAATAACCACTCGGATGCTGTAACTTAACAACAACAGGTATTTACTGGAGTAGGGTAATCTCAAGACTGGGGTACAGAGACATGCTCAAGGCTTATATACAGGTGTGGTCACTGCCGGTACTACAGTACACAGGAGCTGTAAAAGTAGTTCTCTCTTAAAGGTACATCCACTACAATTCCTCCCCTTTTAGATTAGTAGTACCCATAATATTCAAATAACAATTAACACTTTAACTTGTACATTAAACAACAATAGTCCATTTATAGATTCAGTCTTTGGGGCGGCTTCCTGATCCTTTCGGGATAGCGCCTTTCCTGAGGTTCTTGTTCTTGGTGCGGAGGCGATTCTGGCCCCTTTTCATCGGTTAGTTCATCAGGTTTCACTGCTACTGGTTCGGAGGTAGATGCTACCGGTATGTCGGGTTCATCCCCAGGTACGCAAGACATGGGGTTGACTCGTTACTGTGACGCTAAGGTCTGATCAACGTGGCGTCTCACAATGTTCTCCCCAACATCCACTGTGTACATTAATGGCCCCTGCCGTGTGCATATCATTCCGGGTTGCCATTTCTCTGTTCGGTAGTCACGGGCCAAGACTGGTTGTCCTACATTGAAGCTCCTTGTCGGCATCTCATTGATGTGCTGGAATTGTTTATCCTCAACATTTCTTCGCACATTTGGTCTGAGCAAGTCCAGACGAGATCTCAACCTTCGGTTAAAGAACATCATGACCGGGGCCTGGTTGGTAACTGCATGTGTCGCGTTTCGGTAGGCTAATAAGAAATTGTCCACCTTATGCTGTAGTGGAATTTCATCGTCGCACATGGCCTTTATCGCCTTCTTAAAGGTTTGTACGAACCTCTCAGCCAATCCATTTGTGGCTGGATGATACGGGGCGGATGTGTAATGCCTTACCCCATTTCTTCTCATAAATTTTCGAAACTCTTCGGACACTAACTGTGGTCCATTATCAGAGCAAATCTGCTCTGGCAAGCCGTTTCTGGCAAATATGGTCCGTAGGACTGCAATCGCTTTCTCTGTACTGGTTGAGGACATTTTTATCACCTCAGGCCACTTCGAATGAGCATCCACTGCTATTAAGAACATTGAGTCCATGAATGGACCAGCAAAATCAATATGCACCCATTGCCATGGAGAGGAGGGCCACTCCCATGGGTGTAGAGGGGCATGTGGTGGTGCATTTTGGACCTTCTGGCATCCTGATCAGCTCTTGGTTAGGTCTTTGATTTGTTGATCGATTCCCGGCCACCACACATAAGCCCTAGCAAGGCTTTTCATTTTCACTCCCCCCAGATGACCTTCATGTAGCTCATTTAGCACTCTCTCCCTTAACTTGAGTGGAATCACCACTCTGGATCCACACATCACTGTCCCCTGGCATACTGACAGCTGTTCTCTTCTGGATGAGAATGCTGGCAACAGTGAGTCGCCATGTGTTGGCCATCCCCTCACTGTCAAATCATATACCCGAGACAGCGTCGGATCATTGCGGGTCTCCTTCTCTATATCCGCGTTCGTTACTGGCAATCGTTCAATTATTGACGAATAAAATATCTCGATAGGGTCCACTGCTGGTGCTTCCTCCACAGTAGGCAGTGGCAGGCGCGATAGCCCATCAGCGTTTCCATGCTGTTTCGTGCCTTTATATTCTATTTCATATTGACTCGCATCTAGAAACAGGAACCATCTTTGTAACCGTTGTGCCGTCATCACTGGAACGCCCTTCTTAGGATTAAAGATGGAGACAAGTGGTTGGTGGTCAGTCAGCAAGGTGAACTTCTGCCCATGCAGATAGTGGTTGAATTTTTTTACTCCCCATACTAGGCTGAGGGCCTCCCTGTCAATCTGGGCGTAGTTGCGCTCGGCTGAGGTTAGTGACCGAGAAGCAAAGGCTACTGGCCTCTCCAACCCGTCTGGGAATTTGTGTGACAGCACCGCTCCAATACCATAGAGGGATGCATCACATGCCAAACGAATTGGTAGTGCTGGGTTGAAATGGGCCAACATCTCTTTTGATGTGATCAATTCTTTACACTTCTGGAAAGCTCGTCTACGTTCGTCATTCCACTTCCATGGTACCCCTGTTTGCAGTAGGGTGTTCAGTGGGTGTAATACCGTGGACAAATTTGGTAAGAACTTATGGTAGCAGTTTACCAGCCCGAGGAACGACCTCAGTTGTGACACATTTTCCAGTGCTGGAGCCTTGACTACTGCCTCAATCTTTTCAGGGGACTTATGTAACCCCTCTTCATCAATGACGTGGCCACAATACGAGATCTGCTTCTGGAAAAACTCGCACTTGTGGCGATTAGCTCATAGCCCATATTCCTTTACTCTGGTGAGCACCTTCTCCAAGTTGGCGAGGTGATCACTGTCGTTTTTGCCCGTGACCAGAATGTCATCCAAATAACACTGGGTCCCTGCAATCCCTTGCAGGACTTGATCCATCACCCTTTGCCAAATAGCCGGAGCCGATGCTACTCCGAACACCAGCCGGTTGTATTGATAAAGACCTTTATGAGTGTTAATCGTAAGGTATTGTTTCGAGGCTTCTTCTACCTCCATTTGCAAGTACGCCTGGGCTAAATCAATTTTGGTGAAGCGTTTACCTCCAGATAGCGAGGCGAAAATATCCTCAATTCGTGGAAGCGGATATTGTACCATGTGAAGGACTGGGTTCACTGTCACCTTAAAATCCCCACAGATGCGGACCTTCTTTGGTTCCCCAGGCGTATTACTCAACGGCCTCTTCATTACAGGAACGATGGGTGTAGCCCACTCGCTCCAGTCTACTTTGGACAGTACTCCTGAACGTTCCAACCCTTCCAGCTCTGCTTCAACAGCTGGTCTGATCGCATAAGGCACTGGTCTGGCCTTAAGAAACTTTGGGTTTGCATTTTCCTCTATTTTAATCGTTGCTGTTATGCCTTTTAGAGTTCCGAGTCCCTCCTGGAACACTTCTTTTGCGTCAGTTAGCATTTTTGACAGTCGTCCAGGTGTGACGTCATCATCCTTTTTGGCCTCAACCTTCAGTGCCTGTATGGAATGCCAATCTAATTGTATCTTCCGGATCCATTCACATCCTAACATTGGTGGGCCTCCATCTGGCAATACATATATATCCATTTTAGGTATTTCCTGGCCTTTATATATCACTTTCACCCTTATTTTTCATTTGGGGTAGTCTTTTTGCCCCGTGTATGTCTTCAAGACAATCTCTGTAGCTTTCAAGGGTATATGTGAAAATAGCCGCTTGTATTCCCTTTGGTTAATGACTATTAGGGCTGATCCTGTGTCCAATTCCATTTTCACTTGGACTCCGTCTACCTTGAGTGTAACCCAGATAGTCTGGTGATCCTCCATTTTGGTTACATTATGTAGCTTCAGACAACCCAGCTCCTTGCTTCCGGAGTCTGTGTCACTTTTCTGTTCGTCTGAACTACTGTCCATCACCTGGTGTACCTTTTTGTACTTCTCCTGCGGAGATTTCTTGCTGTTGGTTTTCTTCCCAGACCTGCAGACTCTTGCTATGTGTCCTGCTTTTCCACACTGTCTGCACACTTGGTCCTTGAACCAACAATCCTTCTGGTCATGTTTTGTTCTGCCGCAGCGATAGCACTTCCCTGTTCCATAGGACATTTCATTGGTGCCATATTCTTGCGGCCTCCATTGTATCTCTGCAGCACCCCTTGCGGCTGCTTCGTGTGATACTGCCATACTGAAAGCCTTGTCCAGCGTAAGATCCTTTTCTGATAGAAGCCGTATCTGGGTTCCTTCACTTTGCAGCCCACACACAAACTTGTCCCTTAACGTATTTGCTAGTCCCGCTCCAAACTGGCAGTGTTTCGATAGCTTGCGCAGTTCCGTTAGGTACTCGGCATTGCTTTCGTCTTGTGTTGGTTCCTTTTATGGAACTTAAATTGTTCTGCTATCAGCAGGGGTGTGGGGTTTAAGTGGTCCTGTAGGATTTCTACTATGCTTTCGAAATTCTTGTTCACAGGCTTCTCTGGGGTTATTATGTTTTGCAGTAACCCATAAGTTTTTGCACCCATGGAATTTAACAAAACCAGTGCTTTCCTAGCATCTGGCACTTCATTCGCCCTGCAGTACACCTCAATACGTTCCACATATGTCGCCCAATTTTCGACTTCATTGTCGAACGTAGAGATACTGCCACTCTTCGGCATCCCTGGGTGTGATTTAACTGTCAAAAATGGCGTCTCCCGCGCTTCCCCTTCTTCTCCGCTGGCACAAAATGGCGTCTCCCGCGCTTTCCTTCCTTCCCGCGCTCGCCCTTCTTCTCCGCTGCGGCTTCTAAAAATGGCGTCTCCCGTGCTCTTCCTTCTCCGTGGCTCAATGGCATCTCCCGCGCTCTCCCTTCTTCTCCCCGCGGACACTTTTCAGCCTTTGAGCCCTGGCTGTGCTCTGCGCGTTCTTTTTTTTTTTGTGCGCCTTTCCCGTTTCCGCCGCTCGGTCCTGAACCCGGCTGTTGCTTTACCCTCTCTCTCTCCATTTTGTTTTTCCTCGATGCTGCTCGGATTTCAACCCCCGGCTGCGCCCTGTGCGCTTCACCCTCTGTCTTACCTCGTCGACGCTGCTCGGCTTTCTCTCCGCCGTCGGTCGGCTCCAGCCGCCGCTGTCCGGGAAGGGTCTGCGCTGTACCTGTCATCAGTCTATTGCTGATCGTCATGGCTGGGGAACCAAGCCCGGCACTCCACAGCCTCCCCTGTGATGTTCACTCTCTGCCGGATGACTGGGCGGTTGCTCGTGGTCGTCGCCGTGTTTCTGGCGTCGACTTTCTTCCACCGCCCTCCCGGAGCGAATCCTTGAAGGGAAATGCAGAGTTGCAGGTAGATTCAAATCAACACTCGTCGCCACTGTTAGATCCGTGATTCTGAGAGTATGATGTTTTTCAATAACCACACGGATGCTGTAACTTAACAATCAACAGGTATTTACTGGAGTAGGGGAATCTCAAGACTGGGGTACAGAGGCATGCTCAAGGCTTATATACAGGTGTGGTCACTGCCGGTACTACAGTATACAGGAGCTGTAAAAGTAGTTCTCTCTTAAAGGTGCATACACTACAAAAAGCAAAAGTGGCAGTCAGAGAAATCAAGGAGGAAAAATTCAGTTGGTTTGCAGCTCCCGTTAGCGCCTTAAGAGGGCGCGAATTGGGCGCATAGCAACTAGCGCCTGGGCGAGGAGATATCTGCGCCTCTCGTGGAATTGACTGGACATTTTGCGGCGGCGCTAAACAATATCGCCCGATCACCTGCGCACGCAGGTCTTGCCGTCATTCGAGCATGCAATGCCCTTGGGGCGCCCCGGAAGTGAAAATGAGTGGTGCCCCCCTCCTTTCCTCCTGGCGCTACCAACGACAGGTAGACTGGAACACTACCCAGTCGCTGTGGGGCTGGGGGTGCGCTATTTAAAGGGGGCCTCTTCCTGGCTTTTTCTGTGGTAGACATTTTTGCACCACTCGTTCTGAGAGAGAGCGAGAGATTTTGAGAGAGAGAGAAAGAGAGAAAGAGAGACTTCTGCATTGAGTCAATGCTGTCTGAAATAGTTTTGGCTTCTGACCATAACTTTGCAGGTACTTTGGTTTTTGACCTTCATTACTTTGATTGCCAAGATACTATGGGGGCTGCAATGAATGGGGGTGTCATCCTGCGCCATCAGATTCGGAGGGCACAGAGACGCAGAGAAAGAGTGGCAATCATGGCCAGATGGAGGAGGGCCAACAGGCCTCTGTACAGGAGACCTTACCCTCCCAGGTTATTTCGCCAACAATTCTCCTACATTAATATGTCTGAGGAGCAGTGTTTGCAAAGGCTGCGCTTCAGCAAGGAGGTGGTCACTGAGCTCTGCCACCTGCTGCAGCCAGATCGGCAGCCTCAACTGAGGAGCAGGACGTCTCTGTCGGTGGCAGTGAAGATAACAGTGGCTCTGACGTTCAATCAGCTACTGGGGACATCACCAATATCTCCCAGTTCGCGGTGCATTGCTGCATCCGTCAGGTCACAAATGCCCTCTATAAAAGGAGACGAGAGTACATCTCTTTCCCCATGACCCCGGACAAGCAGCAAGAACGCACAATGGGCTTTGCTGGGATAGCGGGCATCCCCATGGTGCAGGGCGCCACTGACTGCACGCATGTGGCTTTGCGTGCTCCGCATGAGAATGCCGAGGATTTCTGGAATCGAAAGGGCTTCCAGTCCTTAAACGTTCAGATGACCTGTGACCACAGACAGCTGATACTCGCCGTCAATGCCCACTATCCTGGCAGCAGCCACGATCCATTCATCCTGCGCCAGACTACTGTGGCAGAACTTTTCCAGGCACCACATCACCCAGGTGGTTGGCTTCTCGGGGACAAGGGATATCCACTGTGCACCTGGCTGATGACACCGCTCCGTACGCCCAACACCCCTGCTGAGCTGCGGTACAACGAGATCCATCAAGCTACCAGGAACATCGTTGAACACACAATAGGCATGCTCAAGCAACAGTTCCGCTGTCTGGACCATTCTGGAGGAGCCCTGCAGTACTTGCCTGAGCGAGCCTCCCACTTCGTTGTTGTGTGCTGCATGCTGCATAACCTGGCAATCCTCAGGATCCTGCCAATGCCACCAGGCCTTGAAGCACCACCAGAGGAGGAGGAGGAAGAGGAGGAGGAAGATGAGGAGGATGATGATCAGCAGCACCAAGGCGGGAGGGAGGCACACAATGTCGAAACTGGAAGGGCTGTCCGTCAACGGCTGATAGCAAGCCGCTTCTAGGCCCCTGCTGAGGAAATGGCTTCTGCCATTGAGAACAACATGAATGAAACCAACCCGCAACCCCTAAGCTGGCCAAGGCAACAATGATTGCAAAGACCAAACATGAATATTTTGAATACAAAAACTTTTTTATTTTACAAACTCTGTGTGTGTCATTTCCGCATGACAAACTAATAGAAAGAAACACAAAAAGAACAGTCATTAACATAACTGGCTCTCACAACCTGGAGATAATGTCCAAAACACTAGAAAAAATTTGACCACGAGCCTCGGCCTTTAATAAAAAAATGAACAACATTTTGTCACACCTCCTACTTTTTGCCCTTCGAGGGTGATGTCCTTCCCTTGCGCACTTCCCCCCTTCCCACCCTACAGCTCCTCCGCAATGGAACCCCAGTGGCTGCAGCAAGGCTGGTGGAAGGCTGCTGATTGTCACAACCTGAGAATGCAGATGCCTTTGAAGGACTGCCTCGACCAGCTCTGGGCCTGGAGGGCCTGGCTGCAGACTGCACCAACTTTGCATGGGCGGCAAGTGCAGTGGAGAAGTGACAGGCGTGTTCCCAGTGTGGGCATGCGCATGGCCGATAACGGCGCCCCAAACAGGGCGATACTGAATTTCTCCCCCCTACGGGATGGTTTCCGGGACCAATATGTCGAGGAACCAACTAGAGATCAGGCCATCTTAGACTGGGTATTATTTAATGAGAAAGGATTAATTAACAATCTTGTTGTGCGAGGCCCCTTGGAGCGGAGCGATCATAATATGATAGAATTCTTCATTAAGATGGAGAGTGAAGTACTTGACTCAGAGACTAGGGTCCTGAAATAAAATAAAGGAAATTACGATGGTATGAGGCGCGAGTTGGGGAGGATTGATTGGGGAATGTTACTTAAAGGGTTGACGGTGGATAGGCAATGGCAAACATTTAAAGATCTCCTGGATGAACTACAGAATTTGTTCATCCCTGCTTGGCATCAAAGTAAAACAA
The DNA here is from genome assembly GCF_052327205.1 of Somniosus microcephalus. Classification (NCBI taxonomy): domain Eukaryota; kingdom Metazoa; phylum Chordata; class Chondrichthyes; order Squaliformes; family Somniosidae; genus Somniosus; species Somniosus microcephalus. Next base: position 114,634,656 of record NC_140988.1, on the reverse strand, counting down.
AAAAGGTGACTCAACTGTGGCTAACAAGGGAAATTAGGGATAGCATAAGTTCAAAGGAGAGGACATATAAATTGGCCAGAAAAAGCAGCAAACCTGAGGATTGGGAGCAGTTTAGGATTCAGCAAAGGGGGGGAAAGGGATTAATTAAGAGGGGGGAATAGAGTATGAGAGTAAGCTTGCGGGCAACATAAAAACTGACTGTAAAAGCTTCTGTAGATATGTGAAGAGAAAAAGATTGGTGAAGTCAAGCGTAGGTCCCTTGCAGTCAGAATCAGGGGAATTTATAATGGGGAACAAAGAAATGGCCGACCAATTAAATACATACTTTGTTTCTGTCTTCACAAAGGAGGACACAAATAACCTCCCAGAGATGTCGGGGGACATAGGATCCAATGAGAGGGAGGAACTGAATGAAATCAGTAATTGTAGGGAAATGGTGTTAGGGAAATTGACGGGATTGAAGGCCGATAAATCCCCAGGGCCAGATAATCTACATCCTAGGGCACTTAAGGAAGTAGCCCTGGAAATAGTAGATGCATTGCTGGTCATCTTCCAAAATTCTATAGACTCTGGAACAGTTCCCATGGATTGGAGGTAGCTAATGTTACCCCACTATTCAAAAAAGGTGGTAGAGTGAAAACGGGGAATTATAGACCGGTAAGCCTGACATCGGTAGTGGGGAAAATGCTAGAGTCCATTATAAAAGATGTAATAACAGAGCACTTGGAAAACAGTGACAGGATCGGACAAAGTCAACATGGATTTACAAAATTTAATCGTGCTTGACTAATCTACTGGAATTTTTTGAGGATGTAACTGGTAGAATAGATAAGGGAGAACCAGTGGATGTGGTGTATTTGGACTTTCAGAAGGCTTTCGATAAGGCCCCGCATAAGAGATTAGCGTGTAAAGTTAAAGAACAAGGTATTGGGGGCAAGGTACTGACTTGGATAGAGAACTGGTTGGCAGACAGGAAACAAAGAGTTGGAATAAACGAGTCTTTTTCTGAGTGGCAGGCAGTGACTAGTGGGGTACCGCAGGGATTGGTCCTAGGACCCCAGCTACTCACAATATATATACATGATCTAGACAAGGGAACTAGATGTAATATCTCCAAGTTTGCAGATGACACAAAGCTGGGTGGGCGTGTGTGCTGTGAGGAGGATGCCGGGAACCTCCAGTATGATTTGGACAGGTTGGGTGATTGAGCAGATGCATGGCAGATGCAGTAAAATGTGGATAAATGCGAGGTTATCCACGTTGGTGGCAAAAACAGGAAGGCAGATTATTATCTGAATGGCAATAGATTGGGAGAAGGGAAAGGGCAATGAGACCTGGGTGTCCTTGTGCACCAGTCACTGAAGGTAAGCATGCAGGTGCAGCAGACGGTTAAGAAGGCAAATGGTTTGTTGGCCTTCGTAGCGAGAGGATTTGAGTACAGGAACAAAGATGTCTTGCTGCAGTTGTACAGGGCCTTGGTGAGACCACGCCTTGAGTATTTTGTGCAGTTTTGGTCGCCTTATCTGAGGAAGGATGTTCTTGCCATGGAGGGAGTGCAGCGAAGATTTGCCAGACTGATACCTGGGATGGCAGGAATGATGTATGAGGAGAGATTAGGTCGATTGGGCTTATACTTTTTGGAGTTTAGAAGATTGAGAGGGGATCTCATTGAAACTCATAAAATTCTAACAGGACTAGACAGACTAGATGCAGGAAGGATGTTCCCGATGGCGGGGGAGTCCAGAACCAGGGGTCACAGTTTAAAGATAAGGGGTAAGCCATTTAGGACAGAGATGAGGAGGAATTTCTTCACCCAGAGAGTGGTGAACCTGTGGAATTATCTACCACAGAAGGCAGTTGAGGCCAATTCATTAAATATATTCAAGAAGGAGTTAGATATATTTCGTAAGGCTAAAGGGATCAAGGGATATGGGGAGAAGGCAGAGACAGGGTACTCAGTTTGGATGTTCAACCATAATCCAATTGAAAGGCGGAGCAGGCTCGAGGGGCCGAATGGCCTACTCCTGCTCCTATCTTCTATGTTTCTATGACCCGCCTGTGCTAATGAGCAACCCGCCTGTGATAATGATCAACCCACGTGTTATACTGATCGACCCGCTTGTGATAATGAGGGACCCGCCTCTGATAATGAGCGACCCGCCTGTGATAATGAGAGACCCGCCTGTGATTATGAGAGACTCGCATGTGATAATGGTCGACCCGCCTCTGATAATGTTCGACCAGCCTGTGATAATGAGTGAATGGCCTGTGATAATGATCGACCCACCTGTGATAATGATCAACCCACCTGTGATAATGAGCGACCTGCTTGTGATATTGAGCGACCCACCTGTATAATGATCGACCCGCCTGTGATAATGAGCAACCCGCCTGTGATAATGAATGACCTGTCTGTGATAATGATCGACCCGCCTGTGATAATTAGTGACACGCCTGTGATAATGAGCAACCCACCCATGATAATGAGCGACCTGATGTAAGAAAACTACTAGGCACTTGGTCTAAGCATTAAACAAAGCTTTAATCAACTGTTTTACAACATGGAGGTCTAATTGTGTCCTTCACTAGTTCCTGTTAAGAATGTCCTGTGCAAGCTGGGCCCATGCCCGAGTATTTATACACTCCCTGGACAGCGCTACCCGCAGGCCGCTCACTATTATTTCATAAGTCTTTCTTTCATAAATGATTGATTCATGTCATTACCCGCCTGTGATAATGAACGACCCGCTTGTGATAATGATCTACCCGCCTGTGACAATGATCGACCCGCTTGTGAAAATGAGGGACTCGCCTGTGATAATGAGCAACCCATCTGTGATAATCAGAGACACGCTTGTGATAATGATAGACCCACTTGTGATACGAATCGACCTGCCTGTGATAATGAGCGACCCACCTGTGATAATCAGAGACACGTTTGTGAGAATGATAGACCCACTTGTGATACGAATCGACCCACCTGTGATAATGATTGAACCGCTTGTGATAATGATCGACCCGCCTGTGATATTGAGCGACCTGCCTGTGATAATGAGTAACCTGCCTGTGATAATGGTCGACCCGTTTGTGATAATGATCGACCCGCCTGTGATAATGAGCGACCCGCCTGTTATAATTAGCAAGCCACCTGTGATAATGAGCAACCCGCCTGTGATAATGAGCGAACTGTCTGTGATAATAAGTGATCCGCCTGTGATAATGATCGAACGGACTGTGATGATGATCAACCTGCCTGTGATAATGATCGAACTGACTGTGATGATGATCGACCTGCCTGTGATAATGAGTCACCCGCCTATGATAATGAGCGACCTGCCTGTGATAATGATCGACCTGCCTGTGATAATGAGTCACCCACCTATGATAATGAGCGACCAGCCTGTGATAATGATCGACCTGCCTGTGATAATGATCGAGCCGCCTGTGACATTGAGCGACCCGCCTGTTATAATTAGCGAGCCGCCTGTGATAATGAGCAAGCCGCCTGTAGTGTATGTGCCTTTAAGACAGAACTACTTTTACAGCTCCTGTATACTGTAGTACCGGCAGTGACCACACCTGTATGTAAGCCTTGCGCATGCCTCTGTACCCCCAGTCTTGAGACTACCCTCCTCCAGTAAATACCTGTTTATCGTTAAGTTACAGCATCCGTGTGGTTATTGAAAAACAGCATACTCTCAGAATCACGGATCTAACAGTGGCGATGAGTGTCGATTCGAATCTACCTGCAACTCTGCATTTCCCTTCGAGGATTCGCTCCGGGAGGGCGGTGTAACAACAACAAAAAACAACAAAAAAGTCGAGGCCGGGAACACGGGCGTCGACCATGAGCAACCGCCTAGTCGTCCGGCAGAGAGTGAACATTGCAGGGGAGGCTGTGGAGAGCCGGGCTTGGTTCCCCAGCCACGACAATCAGCAAGAGACAGACGACATGTCCAGCGCAGACCCTTCCCGGACAGCGGCGGCTGGAGCCGATCGACGGCGGAGGGAAAGCCGAGCAGCGTCGACGGGGTAAGACAGAGGGTGAAGCGCACAGGGCACAGCCGGGGGTTGAAATCCGAACGGCATCGAGGAAAAACAAAATGGAGAGAGAGAGGGTAAAGCAACAGCCGGGTTCAGGACCAAGCGGCGGAAACGGGAAAGGCGCACACAAAAAAAGCGCGCAGAGCACAGCCAGGGCTCAAGAGCTGAAAAGTGTCCGCGGGGAGAAGAAGGGAGAGCGCGGGAGACGCCATTGAGCCGCGGAGAAGAAGGAAGAGCGCGGGAGACGCCATTTTTAGAAGCCGCAGCGGAGAAGAAGGGCGAGCGCGGGAAGGAAGGAAAGCGCGGGAGACGCCATTTTGTGCCAGCAGAGAAGAAGGGGAAGCGCGGGAGGTGCCATTTTTGATAGTTAAATCACACCCAGGGATGCCGAAGAGTGGCAGTATCTCTACGTTCGACAATGAAGTCGAAGATTGGGCGACATATGTGGAACGTATTGAGGTGTACTGCAGGGCGAATGAAGTGCCAGATGCTAGTAAAGCACTGGTTTTGTTAAATTCCATGGGTGCAAAAACTTATGGGTTACTGCGAAATCTAATAACCCCAGAGAAGCCGGTGAACAAGAATTTCGAAAGCATAGTAGAAATCCTACAGGACCACTTAAACCCCACTCCGCTGCTGATAGCAGAACGATTTAAGTTCCATAAAAGGAACCAACACAAAGACGAAAGCAATGCTGAGTATCTAACGGAACTGCGCAAGCTATCGAAACACTGCCAGTTTGGAGCGGGACAAGCAGATACGTTAAGGGACAAGTTTGTGTGTGGGCTACAAAGTGAAGGAACCCAGAAACGGCTTCTATCAGAAAAGGATCTTACGCTGGACAAGGCTTTCAGTATGGCAGTATCACACGAAGCAGCCGCAAGGGGAGCTGCAGAGATACAACGGAGACCGCAAGAATATGGCACCAATGAAATGTCCTATGGAACAGGGAAGTGCTATCGCTGCGGCAGAAGAACATATGACCAGAAGGATTGTTGGTTCAAGGACCAAGTGTGTAGACAGTGTGGAAAAGCAGGACACATAGCAAGAGTCTGCAGGTCTGGGAAGAAAACCAACAGTAAGTAATCTCCACAGGAGAAGTACAAAAAGGTACACCAGGTGATGGACAGTGGTTCAGACGAACAGAAAAGTGACACAGACTCCGGAAGCAAGGAGCTGGGTTGTCTGAAGCTACATAAGGTAACCAAAATGGAGGATCACCAGACTATCTGGGTTACACTCAAGATAGACGGAGTCCAAGTGAAAATGGAATTGGACACAGGATCAGCCCTAACAGTCATAAACCAAAGGGACTACAAGCGGCTATTTTCACATATACCCTTGAAAGCTACAGAGATTGTCTTCAAGACGTATACGGGGCAAAAAGTCTACCCCAAAGGAAAAATAAGGGTGAAAGTGATATATAAAGGCCAGGAAATACCTAAAATGGATATATATGTATTGCCAGATGGAGGACCACCACTGCTAGGACGTGAATGGATCCGGAAGATACAATTAGATTGGCATTCCATACAGGCACTGAAGGTTGAGGCCAAAAAGGATGACGACGTCACACCTGGACAACTGTCAAAAATGCTAACTGACGCAAAAGAAGTGTTCTAGGAGGGACTAGGAACATTAAAAGGCATAACAGCAACGATTAAAATAGAGGAAAATGCAAGCCCAAAGTTTCTTAAGTCCAGACTAGTGCCTTATGCGATCAGACCAGCTGTCGAAGCAGAGCTGGAAGGGTTGGAACGTTCAGGAGTACTGTCCAAAGTGGACTGGAGCGAGTGGGCTACACCCATCATTCCTGTAATGAAGAGGTCGTTGAGGAATATGCCTGGGGAACCAAAGAAGGTCTGCATCTGTGGGGATTTTAAGGTGACAGTGAACCCAATCCTTCACACGGTACAATATCCGCTTCCACGGATTGAGGATATTTTCGCCTCGCTATCTGGTGGTAAACGCTTCACCAAAATTGATCTAGCCCAGGCGTACTTTCAAATGGAGGTCGAAGAAGCTTCGAAACAATACCTTACAATTAACACTCATAAAGGTCTCTATCAATACAACCGGCTGGTGTTTGGGGTAGCCTCGGCTCCAGCTATCTGGCAAAGGGCAATGGATCAAGTCCTGCAAGGGATTCCAGGGACCCAGTGTTATTTGGATGACATTCTGGTCACGGGCAAAAACGACAGTGATCACCTCGCCAACTTGGAGAAGGTGCTCACCAGATTAAAAGATTATGGGCTACGAGCTAATCGCCACAAGTGCGAGTTTTTCCAGAAACAGATTTCGTATTGTGGCCATGTCATCGATGAAGAGGGGTTACATAAGTCCCCTGACAAGGTTGAGGCAGTAGTCAAGGCTCCAGCACCGGAAAATGTGTCACAACTGAGGTCGTTCCTCGGGCTGGTAAACTACTACCATAAGTTCTAGCCAAATTTGTCTACAATACTACACCCACTGAACACCCTACTGCAAACAGGGGTACTATGGAAGTGGGATGACGAATGTAGACGAGCTTTCCAGAAGTGTAAAGAATTGATCACATCAAAAGAGGTGTTGGCCCATTTCAACCCAGCACTACCAATTCGTTTGGCATGTGATGCATCACCCTATGGTATTGGAGCGGTGCTGTCGCACAAATTCCCAGACGGGTTGGCGAGGCCAGTAGCCTTTGCGTCTCGGTCACTAACCTCAGCCGAGCGCAACTCGCCCAGATTGACAGGGAGGCCCTCAGCCTAGTGTGGGGAGTAAAAAAATTCAACCACTATCTGCATGGGCAGAAGTTCACCTTGCTGACTGACCACCAACCACTTGTCTCCATCTTTAATCCTAAGAAGGGCGTTCCAGTGATGACTGCACAATGGTTACAAAGATGGTCCCTGTTTCTAGATGCGAATCAATATGAAATAGAATATAAAGGCACGAAACAGCATGGGAACGCTGATGGGCTATCGCGCCTGCCACTGCCTACTGTGGAGGAAGCACCAGCAGTGGACCCTATCGAGATATTTTATTCATCAATAATTGAACGATTGCCAGTAACGAACGCGGGTATAGAGAAGGAGACCCGCAATGATCCGACGCTGTCTCGGGTATATGATTTGATGGTGAGGGGATGGCCAACACATGGCGACTCACTGTTGCCAGCATTCTCATCCAGAAGAGAACAGCTGTCAGTATGCCAGGGGACAGTGATGTGTGGATCCAGAGTGGTGATTCCACCCAAGTTAAGGGAGAGAGTGCTAAATGAGCTACATGAAGGTCACCTGGGGGGAGTGAAAATGAAAAGCCTTGCTAGGGCTTATGTGTGGTGGCCGGGAATCGATCAACAAATCGAAGACCTAACTAAGAGCTGCTTAGGATCCCAGAAGGTCCAAAATGCACCACCACATGCCCCTCTACACCCATGGGAGTGGCCCTCCTCTCCATGGCAACGGGTGCATATTGATTTTGCTGGTCCATTCATTGACTCAATGTTCTTAATCGCAGTGGATGCTCATTCGAAGTGGCCTGAGGTGATAAAAATGTCCTCAACCACTACAGAGAAAACGATTGCAGTCCTACGGACCATATTTGCCAGAAACGGTTTGCCAGAGCAGATTTGCTCTGATAATAGACCACAGTTTGTGTCCGAAGAGTTTCAAAAATTTATGAGAAGGAATGGGGTAAGGCATTACACATCCGCCCCGTATCATCCAGCCACAAATGGATTGGCTGAGAGGTTCGTACAAACCTTTAAGAAGGCGATGAAGGCCATGTGCGACGATGAAATTCCACGACAGCATAAGATGGACAATTTCTTATTAGCCTACCGAAACACGACACATGCAGTTACCAACCAAACCCCGGCCATGATGTTCTTTAACTGAAGGTTAAGATCTCATCTGGACTTGCTCAGACCAAATGTGCGAAGAAATGTTGAGGACAAACAATTCCAGCACATCAATGAGAAGCCGACAAGGAGCTTCAATGTAGGACAACCAGTCTTGGCCCGTGACTATTGAACAGAGAAATGGCAACCCGGAACGATATGCACAAGGCAGGGGCCATTAATGTACACAGTGGATGTCGGGGAGAACATTGTGAGACGCCACGTCGATCAGATCTTAGCGTCACAGGAACGCGTCAACCCCATGTCTCGAGTACCTGGGGATGAACCCGACACACGCATCTACCTCAGAACCAGTAGCAGTGGAACCCGATGAAAAGGGGTCAGAATCGCCTCTGCACCAAGAACAAGAACCTCAGGAAAGGCGCTATCCCGAAAGGGTCAGGAAGCCTGCCCAAAGACTGAATCTATAAATGGACTATTGTTGTTTAATGTACATGTTAAAGTGTTAATTGTTATTTGAATATTAGGGGTACTACTAATCTAAAAGGGGAGGAATTGTAGTGTATGTGCCTTTAAGACAGAACTACTTTTACAGCTCCTGTATACTGTAGTACTGGCAGTGACCACACCTGTATATAAGCCTTGCGCATGCCTCTGTACCCCCAGTCTTGAGACTACCCTCCTCCAGTAAATAACTATTTATCGTTAAGTTACAGCATCCGTGTGGTTATTGAAAAACAGCATACTCTCAGAATCACGGATCTAACACCGCCTGTGATACTGATCGACATGCCTCTGATAATGATCGACCTGCGTGTGATAATGATTGACCTGCCTGTGATAATGATCGACGCGCCTGTGATAATGAGCAACACGCCTGAGATAATGATCGACCCGCCTGTGATAACGAACGACTCGCCTGTGATAATGAACGACCTGCCTGAGATAATGATCGACCTGCCTGTGATAATGAGCAACCTGTCTGTGATAATGAGCGACCCGCCTGTGATAATGATCGACCCACCTGTGATAATGAGTGACCTGTCTGCGATAATGAGCGACCGGCCTGTGATAATGAGTCACCTGCCTGTGATAATGATCGACCCGCCTGTGATAATGAGCGACCTGACGCACAAAAACTACTAGGCACTTGGTCTAAGCATTAAACAAAGCTTTAATCATCTGTTTTACAACATGGAGGTCTAGTTGTGTCCTTCACTAGTTCCTGTTAAGAATGTCCTGCGCAAGCTGGGCCCGTGCCTGTGTATTTATATTCATGGACAGCCCTACCCACAGGCCGCTCAGTGTTATTTCATAAGTCTTTCTTTCATAAATGATTGATTCATGTCATTACCCGCCTGTGATAATGAATGACCCGCTTCTGATAATGATCTACTCGCCTGTGATAATGATCGACCCGCTTGTGATAATGAGGAACATGCCTGTGATAATTAGTAATCTGCCTGTGATAATGAGCGACCCGCCTGTGATATTGAGCGACCTGCCTGTGATAATTAGTAATCCGCCTCTGATAATGAGCGACCCGCCTGTGATAATGATCAACCCGCCTGTGATAATGATTGACCCGCCTGTGATAATCATTGACCCGCCTGTGATAATGAGCGACACACCTGTGATAATGAGCGACCCGCCTGTGATACTGATCGACCCGCCTGTGATAATCATTGACCCGCCTGTGATAATGAGCGACCTGCCTGTGATAATGATCGACCTGCCTGTGATAATGAGCGACCCGCCTGTGTTAATGAGCAACCTGCATGTGATAATGATCTACCTGCCTGTGATAATGGTCGACCCGCCTGTGATAATGATCGACCCGCCTGTGATAATGAGTGACCCGCCTGTGATAATTAGCAAGCTGCCCGTGATAATGAGCAACCCGCCTGTGATACTGAACGACCCGCCTGTGATAATGAGCGACACGCCTCTGATAATGAGCGACCTGTCTGTGATAATAAGTGACCTGCCTGTGATAATGATCGACCTGCCTGTGATAATGATCGACCCGCCTGTGATAATGAGCGACCCGCCTGTGATAATGATCGATCAACCTGTGATAATGATTGACCCGCCTGTGATAATGATCGACCCGCCTGTTATAATTAGCCAGCCGCCTGTTATAATTAGCCAGCCGCCTCTGATAATGAGCAACCCGCCTGTGATACTGATTGACCCGCCTGTGATAATGAGTGACCCGCCTCTGATAATGAGCGACCTGTCTGTGATAATGATAGACCCACCTGTGCTAATGAGCGACCCGCCTGTGATAATGAGCAACCCACCTGTGATACTGAGCGACCTGCCTGTGATAATGATTGACCTGCCTGTGATAATGAGCGAACCGCCTGTGTTAATGAGCGACCTGCCTGTGATTATGATCTACCTGCCTGTGATAATGATCAACCCGCCTGTGATAATGATCGACCCGCCTGTGATAATGAGTGACCCGCCTGTGTTAATGAGCGACCCGCCTGTGATAATGAGCAACCCGCCTGTGATAATGGTCACCCCGCCTGTGATAATGATCGACCCACCTGTGATAATGAGCAACCCGCCTGTGATAATGATTGACCTGCCTGTGATAATGAGCGAACCGCCTGTGTTAATGAGCGACCTGCCTGTGATTATGATCTACCTGCCTGTGATAATGATCAACCCGCCTGTGATAATGATCAACCCGCCTGTGATAATGATCGACCCGCCTGTGATAATGAGTGACCCGCCTGTGTTAATGAGCGACCCGCCTGTGATAATGAGCAACCCGCCTGTGATAATGGTCACCCCGCCTGTGATAATGATCGACCCACCTGTGATAATGAGCAACCCGCCTGTGATAATGAGTGACCCGCCTGTGATAATGGGCGACCCGCCTGTGATAATGACCGACCCGCCTGTGATAATGAGTGACCTGCCTGTGATAATGAGCGACCCCCCTCTTATAATTAGGGACCCGCCTGTGATAATGAGCAACCTGCCTGTGACAATGAGCGAGCCCCCTCTTATAATTAGCAACCCGCCTGTGATAATGACCGACCCGCCTGTGATAATGACGGACCCGCCTCGGACAATGAGCGACCCGACTGTGATAATGAGCGACCCGCCTGCGATAATGAGCGCCCTGTCTGTGATAATGAGAGACCTGCTTGTGATAATGATTGACCTGACGTAAGAAAACTACTAGGCACTTGGTCTAAGCTTTAAACAAAGCTTTAATCAATTGTTTTACAACATGGAGGTCTAGTTGTGTCCTTCACTAGTTCCTGTTTAGAATGTCCTGCGCAAGCTGGGCCCGTGCCCGAGGATTAATACACTCCCTGGACAGCGCTACCCGCAGGCCGCTCAGAATTATTTCATAAGTCTTTCTTTCATGAATGACTGATTCATGTCATTACCCACCTGTGATAATGAACGACCCGCTTGTGATAATGATCGGCCCGCCTGTGATAATGAGCGACCCGCCTGTGATAATCAGAGACATGCTTGTGAAAATGATCGACCCACTTGTGATACGAATCGACCCACCTGTGTTAATGATCGACCCGCCTGTAATAATGATCAACCTGCCTGTGATAATGATCGACCTGCCTGTGCTATTGATCGATCCCCATGTGATAATGAGCGACCCGCCTATGGTAATGATCGGCCCGCCTGTGATAATGAGCAACCCGCCTGTGATACTGATCGACCCGTCTGAGATATAGAGCGACCTGCCTGTGATAATGAAAAACCTGCCTGTGATAATGATCGACTCGCCTGTGATAATGATCACCCCGCCTGTGATAATGAGCGAGCCGCCTGTGAAACTGATCGACCCGCCTCTGATAATGATCGACCCGCCTGTGATAATGAGCGACCCACCTGTGATAATGAGCGACATGCCTGTGATAATGATGGATCCGCCTGTGATAATCATCGACTGGCCTGTGATACTGATCAAACCGCCTGTGATACTGATTGACCCGCCTGTGATAATGAACAACCTGCCGGTGATAATGAGCGATTCGCCTGTGATAATGAGCGACCCATCTGTGATAATGAGCGACCCGCCTGTGATAATGAGAGACCCATCTATGATACTGATCGACCAGCCTGTGATAATGAGCGACCCACCTGTGATAATGATCGAAACGCCTGTGATACTTATCGACCCGCCAGTGATAATGCTCGACCCGCCTGCGATAATGAGCGACCCGCCTGTGATAATAATCTACACGCCTCTGATAATGAGCGACCCGCCTGTGATAATGAGCGACCAGCTTGTGACAATAATAGACCCGCCTGTGATAATGAGCGGCCCGCCTGTAATAATGAGTGACCCACCTGTGATACTGATCGACCCGCCTGTAATAATGATCAACCCGCCTTTGAAAATGATCGACATGCCTGTGATAATGACCAATCTGCCTGTGATAAAGATCGAGCCATCTGTGATAATGATCGACCCGCCTGTGATAATGATCGACCCCCCTGCGATAATGATCGAGCCGCCTGTGATAATTATCGACCCATCTGTGATACTGATCGACCAGCATGTGATAATGAGCGGCCGGCCTGTGATAATGATCGCAATGCCTGTGATACTGATTGACCCGCCAGTGATAATGATCGACCCACCTGTGATAATGAGCGACCCGCCTGTGATACTGATTGACCCGCCTGTGATAATGATCAACATGCCTGTGATAATGATCGACCCACCTGTGATAATGAGCGACCCGCCTGTGATACTGATTGACCCGCCTGTGATAATGATCGACATGCCTGTGATAATGAGCGACCCGCCTGTGATAATGAGCGACCGGCTTGTGACAATAATAGAACCGCCTGTGATAATGAGCGGCCCGCCTGTAATAATGAGTGACCCACCTGTGATACTGATCGACCCGCCTGTAATAATGAGCGACCCACCTGTGATATTGAGCAACCCGCCTGTAATAATGATCGACCCACCTGTGATATTGAGCAACCCGCCTGTGATAATGAGTGACGCGCCTGTGATAATGAGCGAGCTGCCTGTGATACTGATCGACCTGCCTGTAATACTGAGCGGCCCGACTGCGATATTGAGCGACCCACCTGTGATACTGATCGAGCTGCCTGTAATATTGAGTGACCTGTTTGTGATAATGAGCGACCGGCCTGTGATAATGAGCGAGCCGCCTGTGAAACTGATCGACCCGCCTCTGATACTGATCGACCCGTCTGTGACAATGAGCGATCCACCTGTGGTAATGAGCGACCTGCCTGTGATAATGATGGATCCGCCTGTGATAATCATCGACTGGCCTGTGATACTGATCAAAACACCTGTGATACTGATTGACCCGCCTGTGATAATGAATGACCTGCCGGTGATAATGAGTGATTCGCCTGTGATAATTAGCGACCCACCTGTGATACAGATCAACCCGCCTGTGATAATGAGCGACCTGCCTGTGATAATGAGAGACCCGTCTGTGATGCTGATCGACCAGCCTGTGATAATGATCGACATGCCTGTGATAATGATCAAAACACCTGTGATACTGATCGACCTGCCTGTGATACTGATCGACCTGCCTGTAATAATGAGCAACCCACCAGCGATATTGAGTGACCCACCTGTGATACTGATCAACCTGCCTGTAACAATGAGCGACCCACCAGCGATATTGAGTGACCCGTCTGTGATACTGATCGACCCACCTCTAATAATGAGCAGCCCACCTGTAATAATGATTGACCTGCCTCTGGTAATGAGCAACCCGCCTGTAATAATGATCGACCCGCCTTTGAAAATGATCGACATGCCTGTGATAATGACCAATCTGCCTGTGATAAAGATCGAGCCATCATGATAATGATCGACCCGCCTGTGATAATGATCGACCCGCCTGTGATAATGATCGAGCCGCCTGTGATAATTATCGACCCACCTGTGATACTGATCGACCAGCATGTGATAATGAGCGGCCGGCCTGTGATAATGATCGAAATGCCTGTGATACTGATTGACCCGCCAGTGATAATGATCGACCCACCTGTGATACTGATCGACCCACCTGTGATAATTATCGACCCGTCTGTGATACTGATCGACCCACCTGTGTTAATGAGTGACCCACCTGTGTTAATGAGCGACCCACCTGTGATAATGAGCAACCCGCCTGTGATAATGATCGACAAGCCTGTGATAATGAGAGACCCGTCTGTGATACTGATCGGCCAGCCTGTGATAATGATCGACACACCTGTGATAATGAGCGATCCGCATATGATAATGAGCGACCGGCTTGTGACAATAATAGACCCGCCTGTGATAATGAGCGGCCCGCCTGTGATAATGAGTGACCCACCTGTGATACTGATTGACCTGCCTGTAATAATGAGCAACCCACCAGCGATATTGAGTGACCTACCTGTAATAATGATCGACCCGCCTTTGAAAATGATCGACATGCCTGTGATAATGACCAATCTGCCTGTGATAAAGATCGAGCCATCTGTGATAATGATCGACCCGCCTCTGATAATGATTGACCCGCCTGTGATAATGAGCGACCTGCCTGTGATAATGATCGACGAGCCTGTGATAATGAGCGACCCGCCTGTGATAATGAGCGACCCGCCTGTGATACTGATCGAGCTGCCTGTAATAATGAGCGACCTGCCTATGATAGTGATCGACCCGCCTGTGTTAATGAGCGACCCGCCTGTGATAATGGGCGACCCGCCTGTGATAATGGTCGACACGCCTGTGATAATGATCGCCCTGCCTGTGGTACTGAGCGACCCACCTGTTATAATTAGCGAGCCGCCTGTGATAATGAGCAACCCACCTGTGATAATGATCGACCCGCCTGTGATAATGAGCGACCCGCCTATGATACTGATCGACCCACCTGTGATAATGAGCAACCCGCCTGTGATACTGATCGACCCACCTGTGATATAGAGCGACCTGCCTGTGATAATGAAAAAACCCGCCTGTGATAATGATCGACCCGCCTGTGATAATGATCGACCTGCCTGTGATAGCGATCGACCCGCATGTGATAATGATCGCCCCGCCTGTGATAATGTGCAAGGCGCCTGCGAAACTGATCGACCCGCCTATGATAATGACCAACCCGCCTGTGATAATGACCAACCCGCCTCTGACAATGAGCGACCCGACTGTGATAATGAGCGACCCGCCTGTGATAATGAGCGACCTGTCTGTGATAATGAGCGACCTGCCTGTGATAATGATTGACCTGACGTAAGAAAACTAATAGGCACTTGGTCTAAGCATTAAACAAAGCTTTAATCAATTGTTTTACAACATGGAGGTCTAGTTGTGTCCTTCACTAGTTCCTGTTTAGAATGTCCTGCGCAAGCTGGGCCCGTGCCCGAGTATTTATACACTCCCTGGACAGCGCTACCCGCAGGCCGCTCAGAATTATTTCATAAGTCTTTCTTTCATGAATGACTGATTCATGTCATTACCCGCCTGTGATAATGAGCGGCCCGCCTGTGATAATGAATGACCTGCTTGTGATAATGATCTACCCACCTGTGATAATGATCGAAACGCTTGTGATAATCAGAGACACGCTTGTGATACGAATCGACCCACCTGTGATAATGAGCGACCTGCCTATGATAGTGATCGACCCGCCTGTGATACTGAGCGACCCGCCTGTTATAATTAGCGAGCCGCCTGTGATAATGAGCAACCCACCTGTGATACTGATCGACCCGCATGTGATAATGAGCGACCCGCCTATGATACTGATCGACCCGCCTTTGATAATGAGCAACCCACCTGTGATACTGATCGACCCACCTGTGATATCGAGCAACCTGCCTGTGATAAGGAAAAACCCGCCTGTGATAGCGATCGACCCGCATGTGATAATGATCGCCCCGCCTGTGATAATGAGCGAGGCGCCTGTGAAACTGATCGACCCGTCTCTGATAATGATCGACCTGCCTGTGATAGTGATTGACCCGCCTGTGATAATGAGCAACCCACCTGTGATAATGAGCAACCCGCCTGTGATAATGAGCAACCCGCCTGTGATAATGAGCAACCCGCCTGTGATAATGAGCAACCCGCCTGTGATAATGAGTGACCTGCCTGTGATAATGAGCGACCCCCTCTTATAATTAGGGACCCGCCTGTGATAATGAGCAAACTGCCTGTGATAATGAGCGAGCCCCCTCTTATAATTAGCAACCCGCCTCTGATAATAAGCAACCCGCCTGTGATAATGAGCAACTCCCCTCTTATAATTAGCGACCCGCCTGTGATAATGAGCAACCCGCTTGCGATAATGACCGACCCGCCTGTGATAATGAGCAACCCGCTTGTGATAATGACCGACCCGCCTGTGATAATGAGCAACCCGCTTGTGATAATGACCGACCCGCCTGTGATAATCACCGACCCGCCTCTGACAATGAGCGACCCGCCTGTGAAAATGACCGACCCGCCTGTGATAATGATCGACCTGCCTGTGATAGCGATCGCCCCGCCTGTGATAATGAATGAGGCACCTGTGAAACTGATCGACCCGCCTCTGATAATGATCGACCTGCCTGTGATAGTGATCGACCAGCCTGTGATAATGAGCAACCCGCCTGTGATAATGAGCGACCCGCCTGTGATAATGAGCAACCCGCCTGTGATAATGATCGACCCGCCTGTGATAATGAGCAACCCGCCTGTGATAATGATCGACCCGCCTGTGATAATGAGTGACCTGCCTGTGATAATGAGCGACTCCCCTCTTATAATTAGGGACCCGCCTGTGATAATGAGCAACCTGCCTGTGATAATGAGCGAGCCCCCTCTTATAATTAGCGACCCACCTGTGTTAATGAGCAACCTGCTTGTGATAATTACCGACCCGCCTCTGACGATGAGCGACCCGACTGTGATAATGAGCGACCCGCCTGTGATAATGATTGACCTGACGTAAGAAAAATACTAGGCACTTCGTCTAAACATTAAACAAAGCTTTAATCAATTGTTTTACAACATGGAGGTCTAGTTGTGTCCTTCACTAGTTCCTGTTTAGAATGTCCTGCGCAAGCTGGGCCCATGCCCGAGTATTTATACACTCCCTGGACAGCGCTACCCGCAGGCCGCTCAGAATTATTTCATAAGTCTTTCTTTCATGAATGACTGATTCATGTCATTACCCACCTGTGATAAGGAACGACCTGCTTGTGATAAAGATCTTCCCACCTGTGATAATGATCGACCCGCTTGTGATAATGAGGGACACGCCTGTGATAAAGAGCGACCCGCCTGTGATAATCAGAGACAAGCTTGTGAAAATGATCGACCCACTTGTGATACGAATCGACCCGCCTGTGATAATGATCGACCCGCCTGTGATAATGATCGACACGCCTGTGATAATGAGCGACCCGCCTATGATAATGATCGACCCATCTGCGATATAGAGCGACCTGCCTGTGATAATGAAAAACCTGCCTGTGATAATGATCGACTCGCCTGTGATAATAATCGCCCCGCCTGTGATAATGAGCGAGCTGCCTGTGATAATGATGGATCCGTCTGTGATAATCATCGACTGGCCTGTGATACTGATCAAACCGCCTGTGATACTGATTGACCCGCCTGTGATAATGAACAACCTACCAGTGATAATGAGCGATTCGCCTGTGATAATGAGCGACACATCTGTGATACTGATCAACCCGCCTGTGATAATGAGCGACCCGCCTGTGATAATGAGAGACCCGTCTGTGATACTGATCGACTAGCCTGTGATAATGAGCGACCCGCCTGTGATAATGATCGAAACGCCTGTGATACTGATCGACCCGCCACTGATAATACTCGGCCCATCTGTGATAATGAGCGACCCGCCTGTGATACTGATCGACCAGCCTGTGATAATGATCGACACGCCTGTGATAATGAGCGACCCGCCTGTGATAATGAGCGACCGGCTTGTGACAATAATAGACCCGCCTGTGATAATGAGCGGCCCGCCTGTGATAATGAGTGACCCACCTGTGATACTGATCAACCCACCTGTGATATAGAGCGACCTGCCTGTGATAATGAAAAACCCGCCTGTGATAATGATCGACCCGCCTGTGATAATGATCGACCTGCCTGTGATAGCGATCGACCCGTATGTGATAATGATCGCCCCGCCTGTGATAATGAGCAAGACGCCTGTGAACTGATCGACCTGCCTGTGATAATGAAAAACCTGCCTGTGATAATGATCGACCCGCATGTGATAATGAACGAGGCGCCTGTGAAACTGATCGACCCACCTCTGATAATGATTGACCTGCCTGTGATAGTGATCGACCCGCCTGTGATAATGAGCAACCCACCTGTGATAATGAGCAACCCGCCTGTGATAATGAGCGACCCACCTGTGAAAATGGTCGACCCACCTGTGATAACGATCGAACCGCCTGTGATAATGAGTGACCTGCCTGTGATAATGAGTGACCCCCTCTTATAATTAGGGACCCGCCTGTGATAATGAGTGACCTGCCTGTGATAATGAGCAACCCCCCTCTTATAATTAGCGACCCGCCTGTGATATTGAGCAACCCACTTGTGATAATGACCGTCCCGCCTGTGATAATGACCCACCCGCCTCTGACAATGAGCGACCCGACTGTGATAATGAGCGACCCGCCTGTGATAATCAGCAACCTGTCTGTGATAATGAGCGACCTGCCTGTGATAATGATTGACCTGACGTAAGAAAACTACTAGGCACTTGGTCTAAGCATTAAACAAAGCTTTAATCAATTGTTTTACAACATGGAGGTCTAGCTGTGTCCTTCACTAGTTCCTGTTTAGAATGTCCTGCGCAAGCTGGGCCCGTGCCCGAGTATTTATACACTCCCTGGACAGCGCTACCCGCAGGCCGCTCAGAATTATTTCATAAGTCTTTCTTTCATGAATGACTGATTCATGTCATTACCCGCCTGTGATAATAAACGACCCACTTGTGATAATGGTCGACCCGCCTGTGATAATGAGCAACCCGCATGTGATAATGATCGACCCGCCTGTGATAATGAGCAACCCGCCTGTGATAATGATCGACCCGCCTGTGATAATGAGTGACCTGCCTGTGATAATGAGCGACTCCCCTCTTATAATTAGGGACCCGCCTGTGATAATGAGCAACCTGCCTGTGATAATGAGCGAGCCCCCTCTTATAATTAGCGACCCACCTGTGTTAATGAGCAACCTGCTTGTGATAATTACCGACCCGCCTCTGACGATGAGCGACCCGACTGTGATAATGAGCGACCTGCCTGTGATGATGATTGACCTGACGTAAGAAAAATACTAGGCACTTCGTCTAAACATTAAACAAAGCTTTAATCAATTGTTTTACAACATGGAGGTCTAGTTGTGTCCTTCACTAGTTCCTGTTTAGAATGTCCTGCGCAAGCTGGGCCCGTGCCCGAGTATTTATACACTCCCTGGACAGCGCTACCCGCAGGCCGCTCAGAATTATTTCATAAGTCTTTCTTTCATGAATGACTGATTCATGTCATTACCCACCTGTGATAATGAACAACCCGCCTGTGATAATGAGCGACCCGCCTGTGATAAGGAATGACCTGCTTGTGATAATGATCTTCCCACCTGTGATAATGATCGACCCGCTTGTGATAATGAGGGACACGCCTGTGATAAAGAGCGACCCGCCTGTGATAATCAGAGACAAGCTTGTGAAAATGATCGACCCACTTGTGATACGAATCGACCCGCCTGTGATAATGATCGACCCGCCTGTGATAATGATCAACACACCTGTGATAATGAGCGACCCGCCTGTGATAATGGTCGACCCGCCTGTGATAATGAGCAACCCCCCTGTGATAATGAGCGACCCGCCTATGATAATGATCGGCCCGCCTGTGATAATGAGCAACCCGCCTGTGATACTGATCGACCCATCTGCGATATAGAGCGACCTGCCTGTGATAATGAAAAACCTGCCTGTGATAATGATCGACTCGCCTGTGATAATAATCGCCCCGCCTGTGATAATGAGCGAGCTGCCTGTGAAACTGATCGACCCGCCTCTGATAATGATCGACCCGCCTGTGATAATGAGCGACCCACCTGTGATAATGAGCGACACGCCTGTGATAATGATGGATCCGCCTGTGATAATCATCGACTGGCCTGTGATACTGATCAAACCGCCTGTGATACTGATTGACCCGCCTGTGATAATGAACAACCTACCAGTGATAATGAGCGATTCGCCTGTGATAATGAGCGACCCATCTCTGATACTGATCAACTCGCCTGTGATAATGAGCGACCCGCCTGTGATAATGAGAGACCCGTCTGTGATACTGATCGACCAGCCTGTGATAATGAGCGACCCGCCTGTGATAATGATCGAAACGCCTGTGATACTGATCGACCCGCCACTGATAATACTCGACCCATCTGTGATAATGAGCGACCCGCCTGTGATACTGATCGACCAGCCTGTGATAATGATCGACACGCCTGTGATAATGAGTGACCCACCTGTGATACTGATCAACCCACCTGTGATATAGAGCGACCTGCCTGTGATAATGAAAAACCCGCCTGTGATAATGATCGACCCGCCTGTGATATTGAGCAACCCGCTTGTGATAATGACCGACCCGCCTGTGACAATGACCCACCCGCCTCTGACAATGAGCGACCCGACTGTGATAATGAGTGACACGCCTGTGATAATCAGCGACCTGTCTGTGATAATGAGCGACCTGCCTGTGATAATGATTGACCTGACGTAAGAAAAATACTAGGCACTTGGTCTAAGCATTAAACAAAGCTTTAATCAATTGTTTTACAACATGGAGGTCTAGCTGTGTCCTTCACTAGTTCCTGTTTAGAATGTCCTGCGCAAGCTGGGCCCGTGCCCGAGTATTTATACACTCCCTGGACAGCGCTACCCGCAGGCTGCTCAGAATTATTTCATAAGTCTTTCTTTCATGAATGACTGATTCATGTCATTACCCGCCTGTGATAATGAACGACCCACTTGTGATAATGACCGACCCGCCTGTGATAATGAGCGACCCGCTTGTGATAATGAGGGACACGCCTGTGATAAAGAGCGACCCGCCTGTGATAATCAGAGACACGCTTGTGAAAATGATCGACCCACTTGTGATACGAATCGACCCGCCTGTGATAATGATCGACCCGCCTGTGATATTGGTCGACCCGCCTGTGATAAAGAGCGCTCCGACTGTGATAATGATCGACCCGCCTGTGATAATGAGCGACCCCCCGTGATAATGAGTGATCCGCCTATGATAATGATCGACCCATCTGTGATAATGAGCAACCCGCCTGTGATACTGATCGACCCGTCTGCGATATAGAGCGACCTGCCTGTGATAATGAAAAACCTGCCTGTGATAATGAGCGAGCCGCCTGTGAAACTGATCGACCCGCCTCTGATACTGATCGACCCGCCTGTGATAATGAGCGACCCACCTGTGATAATGAGCTACACTCCTGTGATAATGATGGATCCGCCTGTGATAATCATCGACTGGCCTGTGATACTGATCAAACCGCCTGTGATACTGATTGACCCACCTGTGATAAATGAACGACCAGCCGGTGATAATGAGCGATTTGCCTGTGATAATGAGCGATTCGCCTGTGATAATGAGCGACCCATCTGTGATACTGATCAACCCACCTGTGCTAATGAGCGACCCGCGTGTGATAATGAGAGACCCGTCTGTGATACTGATCGACCAGCCTGTCATAATGAGCGACCCGCCTGTGATAATGATCAAAATGCCTGTGATACTGATCGACCCGCCAGTGATAATGATCTTCCCACCTGTGATAATGATCGACCCGCTTGTGATAATGAGGGACACGCCTGTGATAAAGAGCGACCCACCTGTGATAATCAGAGACAAGCTTGTGAAAATGATCGACCCACTTGTGATACGAATCGACCCGCCTGTGATAATGATCGACCCGCCTGTGATAATGATCAACACACCTGTGATAATGAGCGACCCGCCTGTGATAATGGTCGACCCGCCTGTGATAATGAGCAACCCCCCTGTGATAATGAGCGACCCGCCTATGATAATGATCGGCCCGCCTGTGATAATGAGCAACCCGCCTGTGATACTGATCGACCCATCTGCGATATAGAGCGACCTGCCTGTGATAATGAAAAACCTGCCTGTGATAATGATCGACTCGCCTGTGATAATAATCGCCCCGCCTGTGATAATGAGCGAGCTGCCTGTGAAACTGATCGACCCGCCTCTGATAATGATCGACCCGCCTGTGATAATGAGCGACCCACCTGTGATAATGAGCGACACGCCTGTGATAATGATGGATCCGCCTGTGATAATCATCGACTGGCCTGTGATACTGATCAAACCGCCTGTGATACTGATTGACCCGCCTGTGATAATGAACAACCTACCAGTGATAATGAGCGATTCGCCTGTGATAATGAGCGACCCATCTCTGATACTGATCAACTCGCCTGTGATAATGAGCGACCCGCCTGTGATAATGAGAGACCCGTCTGTGATACTGATCGACCAGCCTGTGATAATGAGCGACCCGCCTGTGATAATGATCGAAACGCCTGTGATACTGATCGACCCGCCACTGATAATACTCGACCCATCTGTGATAATGAGCGACCCGCCTGTGATACTGATCGACCAGCCTGTGATAATGATCGACACGCCTGTGATAATGAGTGACCCACCTGTGATACTGATCAACCCACCTGTGATATAGAGCGACCTGCCTGTGATAATGAAAAACCCGCCTGTGATAATGATCGACCCGCCTGTGATATTGAGCAACCCGCTTGTGATAATGACCGACCCGCCTGTGACAATGACCCACCCGCCTCTGACAATGAGCGACCCGACTGTGATAATGAGTGACACGCCTGTGATAATCAGCGACCTGTCTGTGATAATGAGCGACCTGCCTGTGATAATGATTGACCTGACGTAAGAAAAATACTAGGCACTTGGTCTAAGCATTAAACAAAGCTTTAATCAATTGTTTTACAACATGGAGGTCTAGCTGTGTCCTTCACTAGTTCCTGTTTAGAATGTCCTGCGCAAGCTGGGCCCGTGCCCGAGTATTTATACACTCCCTGGACAGCGCTACCCGCAGGCTGCTCAGAATTATTTCATAAGTCTTTCTTTCATGAATGACTGATTCATGTCATTACCCGCCTGTGATAATGAACGACCCACTTGTGATAATGACCGACCCGCCTGTGATAATGAGCGACCCGCTTGTGATAATGAGGGACACGCCTGTGATAAAGAGCGACCCGCCTGTGATAATCAGAGACACGCTTGTGAAAATGATCGACCCACTTGTGATACGAATCGACCCGCCTGTGATAATGATCGACCCGCCTGTGATATTGGTCGACCCGCCTGTGATAAAGAGCGCTCCGACTGTGATAATGATCGACCCGCCTGTGATAATGAGCGACCCCCCGTGATAATGAGTGATCCGCCTATGATAATGATCGACCCATCTGTGATAATGAGCAACCCGCCTGTGATACTGATCGACCCGTCTGCGATATAGAGCGACCTGCCTGTGATAATGAAAGACCTGCCTGTGATAATGAGCGAGCCGCCTGTGAAACTGATCGACCCGCCTCTGATACTGATCGACCCGCCTGTGATAATGAGCGACCCACCTGTGATAATGAGCTACACTCCTGTGATAATGATGGATCCGCCTGTGATAATCATCGACTGGCCTGTGATACTGATCAAACCGCCTGTGATACTGATTGACCCACCTGTGATAAATGAACGACCAGCCGGTGATAATGAGCGATTTGCCTGTGATAATGAGCGATTCGCCTGTGATAATGAGCGACCCATCTGTGATACTGATCAACCCACCTGTGCTAATGAGCGACCCGCGTGTGATAATGAGAGACCCGTCTGTGATACTGATCGACCAGCCTGTCATAATGAGCGACCCGCCTGTGATAATGATCAAAATGCCTGTGATACTGATCGACCCGCCAGTGATAATGATCGACCCACCTGTGATAATGAGCGACCCACCTGTGATACTGATCGACCCACCTGTGATAATGATCGACACGCCTGTGGGAATGAGCGACCCGCCTGTGATAATGAGCAACCGGCTTGTGACAATAATAGACCCGCCTGTGATAATGAGCGGCCCGCCTGTGATAATGAGTGACCCACCAGCTATATTGAGTGACCCGTCTGTGATACTGATCAACACACCTTTAATAATGAGCGACCCACCTGCTATATTGAGTGACCCGTCTGTGATACTGATCGACACACCTTTAATAATGAGCGACCCGCCAGCTATATTGAGTGACCCGTCTGTGATACTGTTCGACCCACCTCTAATAATGAGCGGCCCACCTGTAATAATGATCGACCTGCCTCTGATAATGAGCAACCCGCCTGTAATAATGATCGACCCGCCTTTGAAAATGATCGACCCCCCTGCTATAAGATCGAGCGCCCTGTGATAATCATCGACCCATCTGTGATACTGATCGACCCACCTGTGATAATGAGCGACGAGCCTATGATAATGAGCGACCCGCCTGTGATAATGATCAAGCCGCCTGTGATAATGAGTGACCCACCTGTGATAATGAGCGAGCCGCCTGTGATACTGAATGACCTGCCTGTAATATTGAGCGGCCCGACTGCGATATTGAGCTGCCTGTAATAATGAGCGACCTGTTTGTGATAATGAGCGACCGGCCTGTGATAATGAGCGAGCCACCTGTGAAACTGATCGACCCGCCTCTGATACTGATCGAACCGCCTGTGACAATGAGCGACCCACCTGTGGTAATGAGCGACACACCTGTGATAATGATGGATCCACCTGTGATAATCATCGACTGGCCTGTGATACTGATCAAACCGCCTGTGATACTGATTGACCCGCCTGTGATAATGAACGACCTGCCGGTGATAATGAGCGATTCGCCTGTGATAATGAGCGACCCATCTGTGATAATGAGCGACCCGCCTGTGATAATGAGAGACCCATCTATGATTCTGATCGACCAGCCTGTGATAATGAGCGACCGGCTTGTGACAATAATAGACCCGCCTGTGATAATGAGCGGCCCGCCTGTGATAATGAGTGACCCACCTGTGATACTGATCGAGCTGCCTGTAATAATGAGCGGCCTGTTTGTGATAATGAGCGACCGGCCTGTGATAATGATCGCCCCGCCTGTGATAATGAGCGAGCCGCCTGTGAAACTGATCGACCCGCCTCTGATACTGATCGACCCGCCTGTGATAATGAGCAACCCACCTGTGATAATGAGCGACACGCCTGTGATAATGAGCGACCCGCCTGTGATAATGAGCGACCGGCTTGTGACAATAATAGACCCGCCTGTGATAATGAGCGACCCACCAGCGATATTGAGTGAACCGCCTGTGATACTGATCGACCCACCTGTAATAATGAGCGGCCCACCTGTAATAATGATCAACCTGCCTGTGATAATGAGCAACCCGCCTGTAATAATGATCGACCCACCTTTGAAAATGATCGACATGCCTGTGATAATGACCAATCTGCCTGTGATAAATTCGAGCCATCTGTGATAATGATCGACCCGCCTGTGATAATGATCGAACCCCCTGCGATAAGATCGAGCCACCTGTGATAATCATCGACCCGTCTGTGATACTGATCGACCCACCTGTGATAATGAGCGACCAGCCTATGATAATGAGCAACCCGCCTGTGTTAATGAGTGACCCACCTGTGATAATGAGCGACCCGCCTGTGATAATGATTAACGAGCCTGTGATAATGAGCTATCCGCCTGTGATAATGAGTGAACCGCCTGTGATAATGAGCGAGCCGCCTGTGATACTGATCGACCTGCCTGTAATATTGAGCGGCCCGACTGCGATATTCAGCTGCCTGTAATAATGAGTGACCTGTTTGTGATAATGAGCGACCGGCCTGTGATAATGAGCGAGCCACCTGTGAAACTGATCGACCCGCCTCTGATACTGATCGACCCGCCTGTGACAATGAGCGACCCACCTGTGGTAATGAGCGACACACCTGTGATAATGATGGATCCACCTGTGATAATCATTGACTGGCCTGTGATACTGATCAAACCGCCTGTGATACTGATTGACCCGCCTGTGATAATGAACGACCTGCCGGTGATAATGAACGATTCGCCTGTGATAATGAGTGACCCGCCTGTGATAATGATGGATCCGCCTGTGATAATCATCGACTGGCCTGTGATATTGACCAACCCGCCTGTGATAATGAGCGACCTGCCTGTGGTAATGAGAGACCTGTCTGTGATACTGATCGACCAGCCTGTGATAATGAGCGACCTGCCTGTGGTAATGAGAGACCTGTCTGTGATACTGATCGACCAGCCTGTGATAATGAGCGACCTGCCTGTGATAATGATCGAAACGCCTGTGATACTGATCGACCCGCCAGTGACAATGATCGACCCACCTGTGATAATGAGCGACCCGCTTGTGATACTGATCAACCCACCTGTGATAATGATCGACACGCCTGTGATAATGAGTGATCCGCCTGTGATAATGAGCGACCGGCTTGTGATACTGATCGACCCGCCTGTGATAATGATCGACACGCCTGTGATAATGAGTGATACGCCTGTGATAATGAGCGACCGGCTTCTGACAATAATAGACCCGCCTGTGATAATGAGCGGCCCGCCTGTGATAATGATCGAGCCGCCTGTGATAATCATTGACCCGTCTGTGATACTGATCGACTCACCAGTGATAATGAGCGAACCGCCTATGATAATGAGCGACCCGCCTGTGATAATGAGCGACCCGCCTGTGATAATGATCGACGAGCCTGTGATAATGAGCGACCCACCTGTGATAATTGTAATGTATATACCTTTAAGGGGGGAACCATCTTTTACAGCTCATGTATACTGTAGTACCAGCAGTGACCACACCTGTATATAGCCCTGAGTAGTAATCTGTACAGTCAGTTCCACTGTGAGCCACGTTGAGTAAACACCTGTTGTACCGTTTCTCCTGCAGTCTGTGTCTTATTATACACAGACACAACATTGGCGACAAGGCAAGTTCGAACCTACCTGCAACTCTGCATCACCTCCCGGGGATTCGTTCCTGGAGATCAGTGGATTGGAGGTCAAGGCCAGAGACTCGGGCGTCGACCACGGGCAACCGCCCAGTCATCCAGCAGAGACTCGAGAATTGCGGGGGAGGCTGTCGAGAGCCAGGCTTGGCTTTCCAGTCGTGGTGGTCCAGCGAAACGGGCTGGCAACAGGTAGTGCGCAGACCGTTCCCGGACAGCGGCGGGCTAGAGCCCGACCGAGCGGCACAGCAAAGGGCCGAGCAGCGTCGACGGGGGAGAGAGAGAGAGTGCAGAGCGCACAGGGCGCAGCCGGTGCTCAGGGGCCGAGCAGCGTCGAAGAGAGGGAGAGAGAGACGCGCAGAAACCAGCGAGGCGCCGCCATTGCCACGAGGACCGCCGAGAGCGGTGTTGGCAGCAGCGCAGGAGAAGCGCGCGAAACCTACAGGGCGCCGCCATTGCCACGAGAACCGCCGGGAGCGCCGTTGGCAGCAGCGGGGGAGGAAGGAAAGCGCGGGAGATGCCATTTTAAGCCATTGGGAGATGCCATTTTAAACCACACCCAAAATGCCGAAGAGTGGCAGTATCACCGCATTTGACAATGAAGTCGAAGATTGGACTATATATGTCGAATGAATAGAGGTGTACTGCAAGGCAAATGAGGTGTCAGATGACAAGAAAGCGTCGGTATTATTAAATTTAATGGGTGCAAAGACGTATGGTTTATTATGAAATCTAGTAACCCCAACGAAGCCAATGGAAAAGAGTTTTGAAGACATAGTAACGATACTACAGGGACATTTGAACCCCACACCGCTGCTGATAGCAGAAAGATTCCAGTTTCACAAACGGAACCAGCATAAGGATGAAAGCAATGCTGATTATTTAACAGATCTGCGCAAACTATCGAAACACTGCCAGTTTGGAGCGGGACTGGCAGATACCTTAAGGGACAAGTTTGTGTGTGGGCTTCAAAGTGAAGGAACCCAGAAACGGCTTTTATCTGAAAAGGACCTTACGCTGAAAAAGGCTTTCAGCATTGCAGTATCACATGAAGCAGCAGCACGGGGCGCTGCAGAGATACAACAGAGACCGCAAGAATATGGCACAAACAAAATGTCATATGGAACAGAGAAGTGCTATCGCTGTGGCAGAACAACACACGACCAGAATGATTGCTGGTTCAAAGACAAAGTGTGCAGACAGTGTGGAAAAGTAGGACACATAGCACGAGTCTGCAGGTCGGGAAAGAAAACCAGCAATAAGAAACCTACCAAAGGAAAGTACAAGAAGGTACATAAGATGACGGAGAATAGTTCAGACGAACAAAAGAGTGATAACGACTCCGAAAGCAGGGAACTGAGTTGTCTGAAACTACATAATGTGATCACAACGGAGGATCACCGAACCATTTGGGTCACTCTCAAGATAGCAGGAGTCCAGGTAAAGATGGAATTGGACACAGGATCAGCCCTAACAGTCATAAACCGACGGGACTACGAGCGGCTATTCTCACACATACACTTGAGAGACACAAAAATTATTTTGAAGACGTACACGGGGCAAAAAGGCTACCCCAAAGGAAAAATAAGGGTGACCGTTACATATAACGTTAAGGAAACACCAAAACTAGACCTGTATGTATTGCAAGATGGAGGACCACCATTACTGGGACGTGAATGGATCCGGAAAATACAACTAGATTGGCATTCCATACAGGCACTGACTGTGGCTGACAAAAAGGATGACGACGTCACACCTGGGCGACTGTCAAATATCCTAACTGATGCGAAAGAAGTGTTCCAGCAAGGACTCGGAACACTAAAAGGCATGACAGCGACGATTAAAATTGAAGAAAACACAAGTCCAAAATTTTTTAAGGCCAGACCATTACCTTATGCGATCTGCCCAGCCGTCGAAGCAGAGCTGGAGAGTCTGCAACGTTCAGGTGTACTGTTCAAGGTAGACTGGAGTGAGTGGGCTACACCCATCGTCCCTGTGATGAAAAAGTCATTCAGCAGCACGCCTGGGGAACCAACAAAGGTTCGCATCTGTGGGGACTTTAAGGTAACAGTGAACCCGGTCCTTCACACCGTACAATATCCACTTCCGCTCATTGAAGATATTTTCGCCTCGCTATCTGGAGGGAAACGCTTCACTAAGATTGATCTGGCCCAGGCGTATCTGCAAATGGAGGTAGAAGAAGCATCAAAAAAATACCTCACAATCAACACCCATAAAGGTCTCTACCAATACAACCGGCTGGTATTCGGGGTAGCATCAGCTCCGGCTATTTGGCAGAGGGCAATGGAACAAGTCCTGCAAGGGATCCCAGGGACCCAGTGTTATTTGGATGACATCCTGGTCACGGGCAAAAATGACAGTGATCACCTTGCCAACCTGGAGCAGGTGCTCACTAGATTGCAGGAATATGGGCTCCGAGCTAACCACCCCAAAAGCGAGTTTTTTAGAAAACAGATCTCGTATTGTGGCCACGTTATCGATAAAGAGGGGTTACATAAGTCCCCAGAGAAGATTGAGGCAGTAGTCAAGGCTCCAGCACCAGAAAATGTGTCACAACTGAGGTCGTTCCTCGGGCTGGTAAACTACTTCCATAAGTTCTTGCCAAATTTGTCTACAATACTACACCCACTGTGCTGTCTCTCCCTCTAACTTAACCTTACTGTATGTACATAACCCACTTATATATGTATAACTTACCTGTTAGGGCCGTTGCCCCTTTAACTCACCGTTTAGGGCCATTGCCCCTTTAAGACGCGCCCGAGCGTGATGACGTCACGCCACGTACAACGTGACGTGCGTCAGGCGGCTGCCGGCCCGACCCGGCTCTCCAGAAAGGCTGCCGGCACAGCCCGGCCCAGCATCTTCGGCCGCATCGTTCAGCCGCCGGGAGCGCCGCTATCTTCCGCTCCCGCGGCAAGCACCGGCCCAGCCTGGCCTACAGCTCCTGCTCCCGACTTAGGCCA
The DNA here is from genome assembly GCF_052327205.1 of Somniosus microcephalus. NCBI lineage: Eukaryota > Metazoa > Chordata > Chondrichthyes > Squaliformes > Somniosidae > Somniosus > Somniosus microcephalus. The sequence goes on along the minus strand of NC_140988.1, from coordinate 114,604,583 downwards.
CAACGGCCAGCGACGCAACTACCGGCAAACGCGACGACGTCACGACCCCGAGCGCAGTGAGGTCACCACACTCCCCACGGCACTGCAAGTTCATTCCTCGTGGAGCTGCCGCCGGAACAAGACCTGCGCCACGGTGCTCCTCGGTTGTATTGTCCCCACGCTTCAGTCTTGGAAATTGTTTGTCTGTGAGTATTTAGAATGCCATAGACGATTAGCGTACACTGCATGTTGTAGAAAATGTTTAGTTGTAACTTTTTCTGTCTAGCTGGTTAACTAGCAGCCGTATTTGATACACTATGTACAGGGCTAATTTAAAGAGAATGCCTTCCAGCTTGCTAAATGTAATTCGTTGCCAGATGTACTGTGTTGCCCAGGCGTACCTAAATTTGTGTATACATATCAACTATGCGTCTGTATACTAACGTGTCCTTCCATTTCTGTGTTGTATTTCAGTTTTACAATAAGAATCTTTCAGTAAAGCGTTACAAGAAAAGTCAAGCCTTGTGATTTTATTGGAAGATATCGAGTTGTTCGCTATCTGTCTAGCTCTGCATAGGATCGCGTTGCAAGGGCAGAACAGTAAAAAGACAGCAGCACAGCGGGCTCAAGCACAGGAAGATACCACTCAGCTACCATGAGTCTAGGCTCAGGAAAACAATATGCTCTAGAGGAAGTCGACCAGCCAATCGAGAAGAATGAGCCTCTCCCAGCAAACGAGGCCAAGTCACAGTCCTCTAAAGCAGCCTCTAGAACATCTCGGCGGTCCAGCAGACCGTCATCACCGACAGCTCTCCCAGCAAACGATGCCAAGTCACAGTTCTCTGAAGTATCCTCTTGGTCATCTCGGCGGTCCAGCAGACCGTCGTCATCGACAGCTTCTACAGCCGCCAAAGCACGTGCCAAGGCAAAGGCCACCCAGGCGCAATTGTCCTTCGCTGAAAAAGAAGCTGACCTCATGAAGCAGAGAGCCGACCTCGAAAAGCAGAGAGCTGATCTCGCCGCCATTCTCCACATTCTCCAAAGCCAGAGAGCTGCCGCTGCCGCTAAAGCCGAAGCTGCAGCTTACGAAGAAGATGAGGAGAGCGAACGCGGGGAGCCCAGCCAGGAAACATATGACCTGGAACAGCCCCTCGGCCCAGTGCAACGTACGAATGAGTATGTCCAACACCACTCCAAAGTGTTCTCAAAGGAAACATTCAGGTATCTCGACGTAGAACTAGCTACTCACCCCAGCAACAAACGGCCCGTTTTCGGAGACACTGAGCTTAAAAGAGAAGAAACGAGTAAGACTCACCTGCAGAGACCTCCACAACACTCGGCCAATCCAGCTAAGCAGTCCTCGCCCGAGCCGCAAGGTGCACAAGACTTCGCCAGGTACCTTACTCGCCGAGAATTATTAAGTTCAGGCCTCCTAGAATTCGATGACCGTCCTGAAAATTATTGGTCATGGAGAGCATCCTTCCTGAGTACCACCAAGGACTTGAATCTGTCAGCCAGAGAAGAACTAGACTTGATGATAAAGTGGCTCGGAGCCGAGTCGTCAAGGCAGGCGAAGAGAATTCGCTCAGCGCACGTCCTCAATCCCACAGCAGGCCTCAACCTGGTTTGGCAACGTCTCGACGACTGTTATGGGACACCAGAAGTCATCGAACACGCACTGCTCAAGAAGCTTGAGGACTTCCCGAAGCTAACCAACAAGGATAATGTCGAGCTCAGAGAACTGGGCGACATTCTCCTCGAACTGGAGTGTGCCAAGGGAGAAGGTTACCTGACCGGCCTCTCGTATTTGGATACGGCTCGCGGGGTAAACCCAATAGTGGAAAAGCTCCCCCACAATCTTCAAGAGAAATGGATAGCTAAGGGATCCAAGTGCAAGGAGGACAATGGAGTGGCATTTCCCCCCTTCTCTCTCTTCTCCAGGTTTGTCCAACAACAGGCAAGGGTGAGGAATGATCCAAGTTTCACTTTCTCCACCTCCAGCAGTTACGCTCCTTCGAGAACAGAGAAACCCACAAAGGACAGCAACAAAGCCTCTGTGAGTGTGCACAAAACAGATGTTCCAGCCGAACCCTCAGTCAACCAATCCAGTTCTGCTGGGAATGAAGTGGATGACCCAGATCGTCAGTGTCCTATACACAAGAAGCCCCACCCACTCAAAAGGTGTCGAAGCTTTAGAGACAAGCCCATTGATGAGCGCACATCATACCTGAAAGAGAACCGCATCTGCTTCAGGTGTTGCGGGTCGACTACGCACATGGCAAAAGACTGCAAGGCGACAATCAAGTGCCTTGAGTGCAACAGCGAAAAACACATAGCAGCCCTACATCCAGGTCCTCCTCCGTCAACCACCGAGAGTGCCGCGGTTGACAAAGAGGATAGCGGGGAGCAAAGCGAAAGCACATCTTCAGTCACCTCCAAGCGTACAGAGGTTTGCGGAAATGCAAGCAGCCCACGCTCATGCTCCAAAATCTGCTTGGTTAAAGCATATCCTGCAGGGAGAAAGGAGAAGGCAATCAAAATGTATGCAGTGCTCGACGAGCAAAGTAACAAGTCTCTAGCGAAGACGGAATTCTTCAATCTCTTCCACGTCAAGGCCAGCACCGCTCCGTACACGCTAAAAACCTGTGCAGGGACAACAGAGACTACGGGTAGGAGGGTTGGGAACTTCATGATCGAGTCCATGGATGGGAAACTACAGCTTCCCCTCCCCACCTTGATTGAGTGCGACATGATGCCAGAGGACAGGACGGAAATCCCCTCCCCAGAGGTCGCACGCCATCAGCCCCACCTACAGCCAATTGCCAATAAGATTCCAGCTGTGGACCCGGACGCTCCAATCCTCCTACTCTTGGGAAGTGACATCTTAAGGGTGCACAAGGTGCGTGAGCACATCAACGGGCCCCACGACACTCCCTATGCGCAGCGGCTTGACTTGGGATGGGTCCTCGTGGGTGGAGTTTGCCTGGGAACAGTCCACAAACCAGCGGATGTCAGCGTCTATAAAGCAAACGTGTTGCGCAACGGTCGCACATCCTGTCTCAGCCCATGCCCAAACAGGATCCAGGTAAAGGAGGACTACGACGACATGACACAGCATCATAGGTCAACCTCCTCTGCCTGTGAGGAAGAGGCAGGCCCCACTGTGAGCACAGATGGCCTAGGATGCTCAGTGTTTGAAAGGTCCAAGGACGATAGACACAGCTGGGCGGCACCCCTGCCGTTTCACTCTCCTGGACGCCGTCTTCCGAGTAGCGGGGAGCAGGCTGCGGGGCGCCTCTGCTCGCTCAGGAGAACCCTGGTGCCGGTGTCCACCGACCCAGACATGCCGGCAGTCCCCACCCCAGCGATGCTCCTGACTCTCAAGATGAGTGCTATTTCAGCTCCCTCTGGAAACTTCGACATGGCCGAGCTGCACGGGAAGCAGTGGAAGCAAGTACAGTGTCGTGCAGACACTTCTTGGAAGAGATGGAGAGGAGAGTATTTGCCCACCCTACAGAGCCGTACGAAATGGACAGAAGACGAGCCGAATGTCAAAGTGAGAGATGTCATCTTGCTGAAAGACAGCCAAGCACACAAACGAACGGCCAGTGGGACTGGCCGTCAAAACTCTGCCGAGCAGGGACAAGAGGGTCCGCAAGGTGGAGGTGAAGATCGTCAAGGAAGAGACTGTCAAGGTGTTTCTGAGGCCAGTCTCAGAGATCGTAGTCCTCCTTTCCGAAGAAATCTAGAGAACGGACTCTGAGTGTGTGGCAGCCAAAGGACGTTTTCTTCAGGTTATTTCGTATCTGTAGTGGTACAAATGGAATCGTACCAAGCGGGGAGTGTGCTGTCTCTCCCTCTAACTTAACCTTACTGTATGTACATAACCCACTTATATATGTATAACTTACCTGTTAGGGCCGTTGCCCCTTTAACTCACCGTTTAGGGCCATTGCCCCTTTAAGACGCGCCCGAGCGTGATGACGTCACGCCACGTACAACGTGACGTGCGTCAGGCGGCTGCCGGCCCGACCCGGCTCTCCAGAAAGGCTGCCGGCACAGCCCGGCCCAGCATCTTCGGCCGCATCGTTCAGCCGCCGGGAGCGCCGCTATCTTCCGCTCCCGCGGCAAGCACCGGCCCAGCCTGGCCTACAGCTCCTGCTCCCGACTTAGGCCCCAACGGCCAGCGACGCAACTACCGGCAAACGCGACGACGTCACGACCCCGAGTGTGATGAGGTCACCACGCTCCCCACGGCACTGCAAGTTCATTCCTCGTGGAGCTGCCGCCGGAACAAGACCTGCGCCATGGTGCTCCTCGGTTGTATTGTCCCCACGCTTCAGTCTTGGAAATTGTTTGTCTGTGAGTATTTAGAATGCCATAGACGATTAGCGTACACTGCATGTTGTAGAAAATGTTTAGTTGTAACTTTTTCTGTCTAGCTGGTTAACTAGCAGCCGTATTTGATACACTATGTACAGGGCTAATTTAAAGAGAATGCCTTCCAGCTTGCTAAATGTAATTCATTGCCAGATGTACTGTGTTGTCCAGGCGTACCTAAATTTGTGTATACATATCAATTATGTGTCTGTATACTAACGTGTCCTTCCATTTCTGTGTTGTATTTCAGTTTTACAATAAGAATCTTTCAGTAAAGCGTTACAAGAAAAGTCAAGCCTTGTGATTTTATTGGAAGATATCGAGTTGTTCGCTATCTGTCTAGCTCTGCATAGGATCGCGTTGCGAGGGCAGAACACCCACTGAGCACCCTACTGCAAACTGGGGTGCCATGGAAGTGGAGTGATGAATGTAGACGAGCTTTCCAGAAGAGCAAAACACTAATCACATCGAAAGAGGTATTGGCCCATTACAACCCAGCATTACCAATTCAGTTGGCGTGTGATGCGTCACCCTACGGCATTGGAGCGGTGCTGTCGCACAAATTCTCGGACGGCTCAGAGAGGCCAATAGCCTTTGCGTCACGATCACTAACCTCAGCCGAGCGTAACTACGCCCAGATTGACAGGGAGGCCCTCAGCCTAGTGTGGGGAGTGAAAAAGTTCAATCACTATCTGCACGGGCAGAAATTCACCTTGCTGACTGATCACCAGCCTCTTGTCTCCATTTTTAATCCGAAGAAGGGCGTTCCGGTGATGACTGCGCAACGACTACAAAGATGGTCACTTTTTCCAGGGGCGCACCACTATGAGATTGAATATAAGGGCACGAAACAGCATGGAAATGCTGATGGGCTATCACGCCTGCCACTGCCTACTGTGGAGGAAGCACCAGCAGTGGATCCTGTCGAAATATTCCATTCGACTATAGTTGAATACCTACCGGTAACTAACGCTTGTATCGAAAAGGAAACCCGAAATGACCCGACACTGTCTCGGGTATATGATTTGACGGTGAAGGGATGGCCAGCACATGGCGACTCACTGTTGCCAGCATTCTCGACAAGGAGAGAACAGCTGTCAGTGTGCCGGGGGACCTTGATGTGTGGATCCCGAGTGGTAATTCCACCCAAGTTAAGGGATAGAGGCCTAGAAATTCAGTATAGCCACTTTTGGGGCGGTAAAGTCGGGCGGCCACTAAAGTTTGCGCCCGGCGCAAAGTCGCGCCCCCTTCGCCGATATTCAGTTGCATCGCCCCAAGAGGTTGCTGCAGCGCTAAAACAGGCGATGCACGACTATCTTTAGGCGCTAAGCCGGCGGTGCTGAGCGAGACCCCCGAGGCCGGGCGCAGCGCAGGTGCGGCGAGTTCTTGATTGACGGCAGACACTCTGGCGCCGGTCATCTCTTAAAGGGGGAGGGTGGATTTGTTTGCCTGCCACGCCCTGCACACTGAAGCCCTCAACCTAGGCCTGACCACTTCAGCTTCACCTGTACAACGCCCAGGACTATGGAGAAAGCCAGGGAGAGAGCGCAGCGCTTCAGCGACGGTGACCTGAGGGTGCTGGTTGGCGCAGTGGAGCGCAGGCTCCATGTTTTGTACCCAGAAGGTGGCAAGAGGCCGCTGCCCAGCGCCTACCGGAAAGCCTGGAGGGAGGTGTCCAACAGGGTGTCTTCCAACAGCGTGGTTGCCAGGACTGCTGTGCAATGCCGGAAGAAGTTCAACGACCACACTCGGGTTGTCAGGGTGAGTACCCTTTCCAGTGTCCTCCTCATCCTTGCATGTGCACCTCACTTTATGGGCAAAGGGACCTGAAAGCCCTAATGGCCAGCCCTCATCCAGCAGCTATGGGACTGGCATGAAAATCAATTGCACATTCTGCACTTTACACACTGTCCAAGCTATTCGACCATGGGAGGCAGTGCAGACAAGATCAGGGCTACACACTGTACTAGCTATTCGACCGTGGGAGGCAGTGCAGACAAGATCAGGGCTACACACTGTACTAGCTATTCGACCATGGGAGGCAGTGCAGACAAGATCAGGTCTACACACTGTACTAGCTATTCGACCATGGGAGGCAGTGCAGACAAGATCAGGGCTACACACTGTACTAGCTATTCCACCATGGGAGGCAGTGCAGACAAGACCAGGGCTACACACTGTACTTAGAGGCCGTCCTTTCTCTTGCAGGCCAAGGTTGTGCACAACCGGCGCAACTAAACAGAGACCGGGGGAGGCCGTCCTGACCTCAAAGAGCTCTCCGACCTCGACCAGCGTGTGGAGCGCATTATGGGAGTCCGGCTGATTGGCCCCGTCGCCACTGGAGATGCCGACCCTGTTCTGGGCACCAATGGTAAGGGCATCACCTTTTGGACCTCTCTCGTTCCACTTGCGCATCAGATCAGCATCCTTTGCCACTGTCCGACCAATGCGGTGAATGGCACCACTCATGCCTCCCTCGCTGCCGCCCTGTCCTCACTCTAAAGCTACTCTTGTGCCTTCCTGCTTTCAGATGGTGAATCGCCAGGTGAGGAGGCGGGCCCTCAAGCTGCCACTGTCAGCCCTTCGGAAGACGAGGAGGAGGAAGAGGAAGCCGGCCCATCAGTGCCACCCTCAGCCGCGCCAGCCCATGGCGATGTAGGGGACACGTCTTCCCTGGAGGGGAGCCGGGGGGAAGGGTCGGAGGAGAGTGAAGCTCCGGGGCCCAGCGGCCTGCAGCAATGCGGGAGGGGTGGGGAAGCTTGGCGGACTTCTCCCCAGAGGGTGAGTGCGGCCTCCAGTCCTGCGACGGTGAGCGCAGAGGAGGTGCGCCTCCTAGAGGAAATGGCCGTCCAGGCTGAGCGCAGGCACACTGAGCTGATGGCTGCAGTGGCAAGGATGCCTGACTCCATAGAGTCACTGGCAAGGAGTGTGCAGGAATTCGGGGCAGCACAGGCCAGGAGTCTGCAACAATTCAATGCAGCACAGGCCAGGAGTCTGCAACAATTCAGTGCAGCACAGGCCAGGAGTCTGCAGGACATCGCGGCAGCACAGGCCACGAGTCTGCAGGACTTCGCGGCAGCACAGTCGGCTTCTAGCCAAGTGCTCAGTCGTGCCGTCCATTCACTGGCTGGTGTCATGCGGACACAGACCAGGGCCACACGGGCACTAACTGCTGCCACCCTCGCTGGATCAGCCAGGCATCGCCAGGGCACTCGCCGCGCAGCAGCAGCCCAGCAATCTGTCCTTCAGCTGGTTGCTGCGCATGCTGCAGTGCTGGCCCGTGCGAGTGCCAATGTGTCAGGCGACCAGCGAGCACCTACGATCTGCCAGGTTGCCACCATTCCTGCACCCGACACTGCCACTCCGCCATTGCAGCTGCCACGAGCTGCTGGACAGACTGCTGCCGCCCAGCCAGAGTTGGAGCAGTCAGCAGCCGGACACTCCAAGGCCAGAGCTGGTGCAGGCCGACCCCCAAGGGCATCTGCCGTCTCGCCATCTGCCCCTCAGCAGCCTTCCCCCAGCCTTGCTGCAGCCACTGGGCTCCCATTGAGGAGGAGCAGCAGGGCGGGCAGGGGCCAGGCAAGGATGCGCAAGGCATCACCCTCGCAGGGCAAAAAGTAGAGGTATGCACAAATGCCTGGTGCTTGTTGGAAGGCCGACACTGGTGCAGTTGTTTTTGTGTAAGGCCGAGACTGGTGTCTATCTTTATTTGTGTAAGGCCGAGACTGGTAGTTTTGTGCTTTTGGAGGGGGCTTCTCCACATGAGCATGTAATGTGGGAAGGGCAGAGGTTTTCAATAAATTTTTGTTGTTAAATTGCAGTGTGCATGCTTTTTTGGTTAAGTCCTGGTTGGCCTGCTCGGCTGAGGGCTTGTGGAGCGGTTACATTCATCTGCTGACATTGGCACAAGCCAGTCCCTGAGAGGGGGCCTAGAACCGACGTTCAATAAGCCGGCGACGGGCGGCCCTTGCACTTTGTGCCTCCCTCCTGTGCTGGTCCTCCTCCTCCTCCTCCTGCTCCTCCTCCTCAGGTGGTCCTCCAATCTGTGGTGGCAGTGGCTGAGTCCTGCGGATAGCCAGGTTGTGCAGCATGCAGCAAACGACCACGAAATGGGAGACTCACTCCGGCGAATACTGCAGTGCTCCCCCGGAACGATCGAGACAGCGGAACCGTTGCTTCAGGACGCCGATTGTTTGTTCGATGATGTTCCTCGTCGCTTGATGGCTCTCGTTGTATCGCTCTTCAGCAGGGGTGCTGGGCGCATGGAGCGGGGTCATCAGCCAGGTACACAAAGGATAGCCTTTGTCCCCGATAAGTCAGCCGCGTGGGTGAGGCTGTGCCTGGAACATGTCTGCCACAGAAGTCTGTCGCAGGATGAAGGCATCGTGGCTGCTGCCTGGAAAGCGGGCATTGACAGCTAGGATGAGCTGCCTGTGGTCACACACCAGCTGGACGTTCAGCGAATGGTAGCCCTTCCGGTTGCGGTAATCCTCGGCATTCTCCAGAGGTGCCCGCAAAGCCACATGCGTGCAGTCAATGGCGCCCTGCACCATGGGGAAGCCCGCGAATGCTGCAAAGCCCATTGCACGCTGTTGCTGCTTGGCAAGGGCCATGGAGAAGGAGATGAACTGACGTCTCCTTTTGAAAAGGGCATTGGTCACCTGGCGGATGCAGCAATGCACGGCGAACTGGGAGATGTTGGCAATGTCCCCAGTAGCGGATTGGAATGAGCCAGTGGCATAAAAGTTGAGAGCCACCGTCACCTTCACTGCCACCGACAGAGACGTCCTGCTCCTCAGCTGTGGCTGCAGATCACCGGCAAGCAGCTGGCAGATCTCTGTGACCACGTCCCTTCTGAATCACAGCCTCCGAACACACTGCTCCTCAGACATGTTGAGATAGGAGAACTGCTGGCGGTATACCCTGGGTGGGTAAGGCCTCCTTTGCCGATGCCTGTTGCCCCCTCTCCGTCTAGCCAGGGCTGCCAGCCTCTCACGGCGTCTCTGAGCCCTTTGGATGTAATTGAGAAAGCCAGCGTTGACACCCATTGCAGCCCCCATAGTATGCTGGCAAACAATGAGATGTCAATGAAGGCAAAAACTTTTGTAAAGCTGTGGCCTGAAGCCAGAAGTACCTGTCCGAGTGTTGGGCCAAACAGAAAGCTATCTACCTTGGTCTCTCTCCAAAGATCCGTTTCGCAAGAAGATGTGCTGCAAAATGGCAGCCTTTTATATTGCAGGATGAGTGCCCTTTAATTTGCGCCCCCCGCGCCCCGCATCGGCTGAGCACCGTTCCACTTAACAGTCGCTAGGGGCGCCAGGCGCACAATGGGGCGGCGCGACTGAAGTTCCGGTTGGGGGCGCACAAAGGGCGTTGCACGAGGAAATGACGTCATGATCTGCGCGCGCAGCTGAGCGCGCGCAAAGACTTTGTGCCGCCGCTAAATCTCTAGTGAAGTTGGGGTGAGGTGCTGCGCCCGGGCGCTACCCGCCTAGCGCCCAACATCTACTCCTCCTAAGGCGCTAACGGCTGGCGCAACCAACTGAATTTCTAGGCCAGAGTGCTCAATGAGCTTCATGAGGGTTATCTGGGAGGGGTAAAAATGAAAAGCCTAGCCAGGGCTTATGTGTGGTGGCCGGGAATCGATAAACAAATCGAGGACCTGACCAAGAGCTGCTTAGGATGCCAGAAAGTCCAAAATGCACCACCACAGGCCCCTCTACACCCATGGGAGTGGCCCTCATCTCCATGGCAACGGGTGCATATTGATTTTGCTGGTCCATTCATGGACTCAATGGCCTAGAAATTCAGTTTGGGGCGGCCAGCTCGCTCGCGCCCAGAAAGTACCGCTGCGCGCGGAGCCACTTGCGCCCGCCGGAAATTCAGTTTCAGCGCCCCAACTCGAAGGCGGCCGCTATTCAAGGGTTTCGGCACCTCCGCTTGGGGCGCTGAAACTGAATATCGGCGTGCTAGGTGCCGCAGCGCCACCCGCTGCGGAGCGGCAGGCTGCGGTACTGCAGGCCTTCCTCCCTCTCTTAAGGGGGAGGTGCCTGCAACAGCGAGATCGCCGCTCGCTAGTGCCGGCAAATGAGCCCGGCACCACGGAGAAGTGCCGGGCTCCCGGAAAACAGCCGGCAATGCTGTGGGGGGGGTGGTGGAGGAGGCCGGGGAAGGAGGTGCGGGCAGGCAGCCGCCGAAAAAGCGGCCGACCGCACCTCCGCCTTAACTCGCCCCACTAACGGTACAGGACGGCCCCGTTTTCTGATCGCTGTTTGCGGCCGCTGCGGAAGAGGCGGCCGCAACTAAATATGGTGGCCGGGCCGGTAGCGGGGCGGTAGCGGGGCACTGCGCACACCGATGACGTCATCAGTGGCGGCGCAGCGCTACTGGCTAACGCCGCCATTACCGCAGCGCTGAATATCGGCGGAAGCTCAGCAAGTGGCGCAAAAGCCCTCTTTGGGCGAAAACTGGGCGCAAAGCCTACTGAATTTCTAGCCCAATGTTTTTAATAGCCGTAGATGCGCACTCGAAATGGCCTGAGGTCATCAAAATGTCCTCCACCACCAAGGAGAAAACTATTGCAGTCCTACGGACCATTTTTGCCAGGAATGGCTTGCCAGGACAGATTTGCTCCGACAACGGACCACAGTTTGTGTCCGAAGAGTTCCGGAGGTTCTTGAAAAAGAATGGGGTAAGGCATTACACATCCGCCCCGTATCATCCAGCCACAAATGGATTGGCTGAGAGGTTTGTACAAACCTTTAAGAAGGCAATAAAGGCTATGTACAATGACAACATTCCGCTGCAGCACAAGGTGGACAATTTCCTGTCCGCCTACCAGAATGCGACACATGCAGTCACCAACCAGGCCCCAGCCATGATGTTCTTTAACCGAAGGTTAAGATCTCGCCTGGATTTGCTCAGACCAAACGTACGAAGAGATGTTGAGAGTAAGCATTTCCAGCACATCCATGAGAAGCCAACAAGGAGCTTCAATGTATGGCAACCAGTCTTGGCCCGCGACTACCGAACAGAAAAATGGCAGCCAGGAACGATATGCACACGGCAGGGCCCACTAATGTACACAGTGGACGTTGGGGAGAGCATCGTGAGACGCCATGCTGACCAGATCCTAGAGTCACCGGAACAAGTCAACCCCATGCCTCGCCCATACGTACCTGGTGATGAACCCGACGTACAGGTCGCATCTACCCCAGAAACAGTAGCATTGGAAGCTGATGAACCAACCGACGACAGGGGGCCAGAATCGCCTCCGCACCAAGAGCAAGACACTCGGGAAAGGCGCTATCCAGAAAGGATCAGGAAGCCTCCCCAAAGACTAAATATATAAATAGACTATTTTCAGCTAATGTTGCATGTTAAAAGTGTTAATTGTAATTAGTTTGATATTTAATTGTTAAATGAGTGTTATGGTACTGTTAATCTAAAAGGGGAGGAATTGTAATGTATATACCTTTAAGGGGGGAACTACTTTTTACAGCTCATGCATACTGTAGTACCGGCAGTGACCACACCTGTATATAGCACTGAGTAGGAATCTGTACAGTCAGTTCCACTGTGAGCCACATTGAGTAAACACCTGTTGTACCGTTTCTCCTGCAGTCTGTGTCTTATAATACACAGACACAACAATAATGAGTGACCCGCCTGTGATAATGAGCGAGCCGCCTGTGATACTGATCGACCTGCCTGCAATAATGAGCGGCCCGGCTGCGATATTGAGCGACCCGCCTGTGATACTGATCGAGGTGCCTGTAATAATGAGCGACCTGTTTGTGATAATGAGCGACCGGCCTGTGATAATGATCGACCCGCCTGAGAAAATGAGAGACCCGCCTGTTATATTTAGCGACCCACCTGTGATAATGAGTGACCCGCCTGTGATAATGAGCGATCTGCCTGTGATAGTGAGCGACTCGCCTGTGATAATGGGCGACCCACCTGTGATAATGGTCGACACGCCAGTGATAATGATCGCTCCGCCTGTGATACTGAGAGACCCGCCTGTTATAATTAGCGAACCGCCTGTGATAATGAGCAACCCACCTGTGATACTGATCGACCTGCCTGTGATAATGAGCAACCCGCCTATGATACTGATCGACCCACCTGTGATAATGAGCAACCCGCCTGTGATACTGATCGACCCACCTGTGATATAGAGTGACCTGCCTGTGATAATAAAAAACCCGCCTGTGATAATGATCGACCCGCCTGTGATAATGATCGACCTGCCTGTGACAGTGATCGACCAGCATGTGATAATGATCGCCCCGCCTGTGATAATGAGCGAGGCGCCTGTGAAACTGATCGACCCGCCTCTGATAATGAGGGACCCGCCTGTGATAATGAGCGACACGCCTGTGATAATGATCGATCCCCCTGTGATAATCATCGACCGGCCTGTGATACTGATCAACACGCCTGTGACACTGATCGACACGCCTGTGTTAATGAACGACCTGCCTGTGATAATGAGCGAACCGCCTGTGATAATGAGCGACCTGCCTGTGATAAAAAGCAACCCGCCTGTAATAATGAGTGGCCCACCTGCGATATTGAGCGACCCGTCTGTGATAATGATCGACCCGCCTGTAATAATGAGAGGCTGGCCTGTAAGAATGATTGACCTGCCTGTGATAATTATCGACCCGTCTGTGATAATGATCGACCCGTCCGTGGTATTGATCGACTAGCCTGTGATAATGAGCGACCCGCCTGTGATAATGATCGACCTGCCTGTAATAATGAGAGGCCGGCCTGTAATAATGTTCGACCCACATGTGATAATGAGCGACTCAACTGTGATAATGATCGACCTGCCTGTAATACTGATCGACCCGCCTGTGAAAATGAGCGACCCGCCTGTGATAATGATAGACCCGCCTGTGATAATGAGTGACCCGCCTGTAATAATGAGTGGCCCACCTGCGATATTGAGCGACCCGCTTGTGATAATGATCGACCCGCCTGTAATAATGAGAGGCCAGCCTGTAAGAATGATTGACCTGCCTGTGATTATTATTGACCCGTCTGTGATAATGATCGACCCGCCTGTGAGAATGATCGACACGCCTGTGATAATGATCGACCCCCCTTTGTCAATGATCGACGTGCCTGTGATAATGATCGACCCATCTGTGATACTGATAGACACGCCTGTGATAATGATCAACCTGCCTGTGATAATGAGCAACCCGCCTATGATAATGATCGACGCGCCTGTGACACTGATCGACCCGCCTGTGATAATGAGCGACCTGCCTGTGATAATGGGCGACCCGCCTGTGATAATGGTCGACATGCCTGTGATACTGATCGACCCGCCTGTGATAATGATCGACCTGCCTGTGATAATGAGCGAGGCACCTGTGAAACTGATCGACCCGCCTCTGATAATGAGGGACCCGCCTGTGATAATGAGCGACACGCCTGTGATAATGGTCGACCCGCCTGTGATACTGATCGACCCGCCTGTGAAAATGAGCGACCCGCCTGTGATAATGATAGACCCGCCTGTGATAATGAGCGACCCGCCTGTGATAATGATCGACCCGCCTGTGAAAATGAGCGACCCGCCTGTGATAATGATAGGCCCGCCTGTGATAATGATCGACCCGCCTGTGATACTGATCGACCCGCCTGTGAAAATGAGCGACCCGCCTGTGATAATGATAGACCCGCCTGTGATAATGAGCGACCCACCTGTGATAATGATCGACCCGCCTGTGAAAATGAGCGACCCGCCTGTAATAATGAGTGGCCCACCTGCGATATTGAGCGACCCGCTTGTGATAATGATCGACTCGCCTGTAATAATGAGAGGCTGGACTGTAATAATGATTGACCTGCCTGTGATAATTATCGACCCACCTGTGAGAATGATTGACACACCTGTGATACTGATCAACCCGTCTGTGATACTGATCGACACGCCTGTGATAATGAACGACCTGCCTGTGATAATGAGCGAACCGCCTGTGATAATGAGCGACCTGCCTGTGATAAAGAGCGACCCGCCTGTGATAATGAGCGACCCGCCTGTGATAATGAGAGACCATTCAGTGGTACTGATCGACTAGCCTGTGATAATGATCGACCCACCTGTAACAATGAGAGGCCGGCCTGTAATAATGTTCAACCCGCTTGTGATAATGAGTGACCCAACTGTGATAATGATCGACCCGCCTGTGATATTGATCGACCCGCCTGTGAAAATGAGCGACCAGCTGCCTGTGATAATGATAGACCCGCCTGTGATAATGAGCGACCCGCCTGTAATAATGAGTGGCCCACCTGCGATATTAGGCGACCTGCCTGTGATAATGATCGACTCGCCTGTGATAGTGAGTGACCCGCCTGTGTTAATGAGTGACCCACCTGTGATAATGATTGACCTGCCTGTGTTAATGATCGATGTGCCTGTGATAATGATCGACCCGTCTGTGATACTGATCGACCCACCTGTGATAATGATCAACCTGCCTGTGATAACGAGCAACCCGCCTGTGATAATGATCGACGCGCCTGTGACATTGACCCGCCTGTGATAATGGGCGACCCGCCTGTGATACTGAGTGACCCACCTGTGATAATGAACGACCCACTTGTGACAATGATAGACCTGCCTGTGATAATGAGTGACCCGCCTGTGATAATGAGCGAGCTGCCTGTGATAGTGAGTGACCCGCCTGTGATAATGAGCGACCTGCCTATGATAGTGATCGACCCGCCTGTGTTAATGGGCGACCCATCTGTGATAATGGACGACCCGCCTGTGATAATGGTCGACACGCCTGTGATAATGATCGTCCCGCCTGTGATATCGAGTGACCCGCCTGTTATAAATAGAGATGCCGCCTGTGATAATGAGCAACCCACCTGTGATACTGATCGACCCGCCTGTGATAATGAGCGACCCGCCTATGATACTGATCGACCCGCCTGTGATAATGAGCAACCCGCCTGTGATACTGATCGACCCACCTGTGATATAGAGCGACCTGTCTGTGATAATGAAAAACCCACCTGTGATAATGATCGGCCCGCCTGTGACAATGATCGACCTGCCTGTGATAGTGATCGACCCACATGTGATAATGTTCGCCCCGCCTGTGATAATGAGCGAGGCACCTGTGAAACTGATCGACCCACCTCTGATAATGAGGGACCCGCCTGTGATAATGATCAACCCGCCTGTGATAATCATCGACCGGCCTGTGATACTGATCAACCCGCCTGTGATACTGATTGACACGCCTGTGATAATGAACGACCTGCCTGTGATAATGAGAGACCCGTCCGTGGTACTGATCGACTAGCCTGTGATAATGAGCGACCCGCCTGTGAAAATGAGCGACCCACCTGTGATAATGATAGACCCACCTGTGATAATGAGAGGCCAGCCTGTAATAATGATTGACCTGCCTGTGATAATTATCGACCCGTCTGTGATAATGATCGACCCGCCTGTGAGAATGATCGACACGCCTGTGATAATGATCGACCTGCCTGTGATAATGATCGACCCACATGTGATCATAATCATAATCATAATCATAATCAACTTTATTGTCATTGTTAGTGCACAAGTGCAGTACAACGAAATGTAGGCTTGCGGCTCCCGAGAGTGTACATTTAGATTAAGACATTTAAACATTCAACATTCATTTGGCTTGTAATACATTAACATAAACATAACCATAATAAAGTGCATTGGCACATGTGCAGGCTTTATAGTTTATTTGTGGAGTTCAGTAGGATGACAGCCCTGGGAAAGAAGCTGTTCCTAAATCTGGTCGTTCGGGTGCAAATGCATCTGTAGCGTCTCCCAGATGGCAGGAGGGTGAACAGACTGTGGCTGGGGTGGGTAGGGTCTTTGATGATGATCCGTGACCTCCGTAAACAGCGTTTCTGGTATATGTGCTCTATGGTCGGTAGCCGGGTGCCGGTAATGTGTTGGGCAGTTTTGATTACCCGCTGCAGGGCTTTCCGGTCATAGTAGCTACAGCTGATCGACCCACCTGTGATAATGATCAACCTGCCTGTGATAATGAGCAACCCGCCTGTGATAATGATCGACGTGCCTGTGACACTGATCGACCCGCCTGTGATAATGAGCGACCCGCCTGTGATAATGAATGACCCGCCTGTGATAATGAGCAACCTACCTGTGATAATGAGCGACCCGCTTGTCACAATGATAGATCAGCCTGTGATAATGAGCAACCCACCTGTGACAATGAGCGACTTGTCTGTGATAATAAGTGATCTGCCTGTGATAATGATCGAGCCGCCTGTGAAAATGATCGACCTGCCTGTGATAATGAGTGACCCGCCCATGATAATGAACGACCCGATGTGATAATGATCGACCAGCCTGTGATAATGATCGACGCGCCTCTGATAATGATCGACCCGCCTGTGATAATGAACGATCTGCCTGTGATAATGAGCGACCCGCCTGTGATAATGATCAACCCACGTGTGATACTGATCATCCGGCCTGAGATACTGATCGACCCACCTGTTATAATGAGCGACTCGCCTGTGGTAATGAGCGACCCGCCTGTGATAATGGGCAACCCGCCTGTGATAATGATCAACCCACCTGTGATATTGAGCAACCCGCCTGTTATAATTAGTGAGACGCCTGTGATAATGAGCAACCCGCCTGTGATACTGACCGACCCGCCTGTGATAATGATCGACACGCCTGTGATAATGAGCGACCCACCTATGATACTGATCGACCCACCTGTGATAATGAGCAACCCGCCTGTGATACAGATCGACCCACCTGTGATATAGAGCGACCTGCCTGTGATAATGAATAACCCGCCTGTGATAATGATCGACCCGCCTGTGATAATGATCGACCTGCCTGTGATAGTGATCGACCCGCATGTGATAATGATTGCCCAGCCTGTGATAATGAGCGAGGCGCCTGTGAAACTGATCGACCCGCCTCCGATAATGAGGGACCCGCCTGTGATAATGAGCGACATGCCTGTGATAATGATCGACCCGCCTGTGATAAACATCGACCCGCCTGTGATACTGATCAACCCGCCTGTGATACTGATTGACACGCCTGTGATAATGAATGACCTGCCTGTGATAATGAGCGAACCGCCTGTGATAATGAGCAACCTGCCTGTGATAAAGAGTGACCCACCTGTGATAATGAGCGACCCGCCTGTGATAATGTGAGACCCGTCCGTGGTACTGATCGACCAGCCTGTGATAATGAGCAACCCGCCTGTGATAATGATCGACCCGCCTGTAATAATGAGAGGCCGGCCTCTAATAATGTACGACCCGCCTGTGATAATGAGCGACCCAACTGTGATAATGAGCGACCCGCCTGTGATAATGAGCGACCCGCCTGTAATAATGAGTGGCCCACCTGCGATGTTGAGCGACCTGCCTGTGATAAGGATCGACCCGCCTGTAATAATGAGAGGCCGGCCTGTAATAATGATTGACCCACCTGTGAGAATGATCGACACGCCTGTGATAATGATCGACACGCCTGTGATAATGATCGACCTGCCTGTGATAATGATCGACCCACATGTGATCATAATCATAATCATAATCATAATCAACTTTATTGTCATTGTTAGTGCACAAGTGCAGTACAACGAAATGTAGGCTTGCGGCTCCCGAGAGTGTACATTTAGATTAAGACATTTAAACATTCAACATTCATTTGGCTTGTAATACATTAACATAAACATAACCATAATAAAGTGCATTGGCACATGTGCAGGCTTTATAGTTTATTTGTGGAGTTCAGTAGGATGACAGCCCTGGGAAAGAAGCTGTTCCTAAATCTGGTCGTTCGGGTGCAAATGCATCTGTAGCGTCTCCCAGATGGCAGGAGGGTGAACAGACTGTGGCTGGGGTGGGTAGGGTCTTTGATGATGATCCGTGACCTCCGTAAACAGCGTTTCTGGTATATGTGCTCTATGGTCGGTAGCCGGGTGCCGGTAATGTGTTGGGCAGTTTTGATTACCCGCTGCAGGGCTTTCCGGTCATAGTAGCTACAGCTGATCGACCCACCTGTGATAATGATCAACCTGCCTGTGATAATGAGCAACCCGCCTGTGATAATGATCGACGTGCCTGTGACACTGATCGACCCGCCTGTGATAATGAGCGACCCGCCTGTGATAATGAATGACCCGCCTGTGATAATGAGCAACCTACCTGTGATAATGAGCGACCCGCTTGTCACAATGATAGATCAGCCTGTGATAATGAGCAACCCACCTGTGACAATGAGCGACTTGTCTGTGATAATAAGTGATCTGCCTGTGATAATGATCGAGCCGCCTGTGAAAATGATCGACCTGCCTGTGATAATGAGTGACCCGCCCATGATAATGAACGACCCGATGTGATAATGATCGACCAGCCTGTGATAATGATCGACGCGCCTCTGATAATGATCGACCCGCCTGTGATAATGAACGATCTGCCTGTGATAATGAGCGACCCGCCTGTGATAATGATCAACCCACGTGTGATACTGATCATCCGGCCTGAGATACTGATCGACCCACCTGTTATAATGAGCGACTCGCCTGTGGTAATGAGCGACCCGCCTGTGATAATGGGCAACCCGCCTGTGATAATGATCAACCCACCTGTGATATTGAGCAACCCGCCTGTTATAATTAGTGAGACGCCTGTGATAATGAGCAACCCGCCTGTGATACTGACCGACCCGCCTGTGATAATGATCGACACGCCTGTGATAATGAGCGACCCACCTATGATACTGATCGACCCACCTGTGATAATGAGCAACCCGCCTGTGATACAGATCGACCCACCTGTGATATAGAGCGACCTGCCTGTGATAATGAATAACCCGCCTGTGATAATGATCGACCCGCCTGTGATAATGATCGACCTGCCTGTGATAGTGATCGACCCGCATGTGATAATGATTGCCCAGCCTGTGATAATGAGCGAGGCGCCTGTGAAACTGATCGACCCGCCTCCGATAATGAGGGACCCGCCTGTGATAATGAGCGACATGCCTGTGATAATGATCGACCCGCCTGTGATAAACATCGACCCGCCTGTGATACTGATCAACCCGCCTGTGATACTGATTGACACGCCTGTGATAATGAATGACCTGCCTGTGATAATGAGCGAACCGCCTGTGATAATGAGCAACCTGCCTGTGATAAAGAGTGACCCACCTGTGATAATGAGCGACCCGCCTGTGATAATGTGAGACCCGTCCGTGGTACTGATCGACCAGCCTGTGATAATGAGCAACCCGCCTGTGATAATGATCGACCCGCCTGTAATAATGAGAGGCCGGCCTCTAATAATGTACGACCCGCCTGTGATAATGAGCGACCCAACTGTGATAATGAGCGACCCGCCTGTGATAATGAGCGACCCGCCTGTAATAATGAGTGGCCCACCTGCGATGTTGAGCGACCTGCCTGTGATAAGGATCGACCCGCCTGTAATAATGAGAGGCCGGCCTGTAATAATGATTGACCCACCTGTGAGAATGATCGACACGCCTGTGATAATGATCGACACGCCTGTGATAATGATCGACCTGCCTGTGATAATGATCGACCCACATGTGATCATAATCATAATCATAATCATAATCAACTTTATTGTCATTGTTAGTGCACAAGTGCAGTACAACGAAATGTAGGCTTGCGGCTCCCGAGAGTGTACATTTAGATTAAGACATTTAAACATTCAACATTCATTTGGCTTGTAATACATTAACATAAACATAACCATAATAAAGTGCATTGGCACATGTGCAGGCTTTATAGTTTATTTGTGGAGTTCAGTAGGATGACAGCCCTGGGAAAGAAGCTGTTCCTAAATCTGGTCGTTCGGGTGCAAATGCATCTGTAGCGTCTCCCAGATGGCAGGAGGGTGAACAGACTGTGGCTGGGGTGGGTAGGGTCTTTGATGATGATCCGTGACCTCCGTAAACAGCGTTTCTGGTATATGTGCTCTATGGTCGGTAGCCGGGTGCCGGTAATGTGTTGGGCAGTTTTGATTACCCGCTGCAGGGCTTTCCGGTCATAGTAGCTACAGCTGATCGACCCACCTGTGATAATGATCAACCTGCCTGTGATAATGAGCAACCCGCCTGTGATAATGATCGACGTGCCTGTGACACTGATCGACCCGCCTGTGATAATGAGCGACCCGCCTGTGATAATGAATGACCCGCCTGTGATAATGAGCAACCTACCTGTGATAATGAGCGACCCGCTTGTCACAATGATAGATCAGCCTGTGATAATGAGCAACCCACCTGTGACAATGAGCGACTTGTCTGTGATAATAAGTGATCTGCCTGTGATAATGATCGAGCCGCCTGTGAAAATGATCGACCTGCCTGTGATAATGAGTGACCCGCCCATGATAATGAACGACCCGATGTGATAATGATCGACCAGCCTGTGATAATGATCGACGCGCCTCTGATAATGATCGACCCGCCTGTGATAATGAACGATCTGCCTGTGATAATGAGCGACCCGCCTGTGATAATGATCAACCCACGTGTGATACTGATCATCCGGCCTGAGATACTGATCGACCCACCTGTTATAATGAGCGACTCGCCTGTGGTAATGAGCGACCCGCCTGTGATAATGGGCAACCCGCCTGTGATAATGATCAACCCACCTGTGATATTGAGCAACCCGCCTGTTATAATTAGTGAGACGCCTGTGATAATGAGCAACCCGCCTGTGATACTGACCGACCCGCCTGTGATAATGATCGACACGCCTGTGATAATGAGCGACCCACCTATGATACTGATCGACCCACCTGTGATAATGAGCAACCCGCCTGTGATACAGATCGACCCACCTGTGATATAGAGCGACCTGCCTGTGATAATGAATAACCCGCCTGTGATAATGATCGACCCGCCTGTGATAATGATCGACCTGCCTGTGATAGTGATCGACCCGCATGTGATAATGATTGCCCAGCCTGTGATAATGAGCGAGGCGCCTGTGAAACTGATCGACCCGCCTCCGATAATGAGGGACCCGCCTGTGATAATGAGCGACATGCCTGTGATAATGATCGACCCGCCTGTGATAAACATCGACCCGCCTGTGATACTGATCAACCCGCCTGTGATACTGATTGACACGCCTGTGATAATGAATGACCTGCCTGTGATAATGAGCGAACCGCCTGTGATAATGAGCAACCTGCCTGTGATAAAGAGTGACCCACCTGTGATAATGAGCGACCCGCCTGTGATAATGTGAGACCCGTCCGTGGTACTGATCGACCAGCCTGTGATAATGAGCAACCCGCCTGTGATAATGATCGACCCGCCTGTAATAATGAGAGGCCGGCCTCTAATAATGTACGACCCGCCTGTGATAATGAGCGACCCAACTGTGATAATGAGCGACCCGCCTGTGATAATGAGCGACCCGCCTGTAATAATGAGTGGCCCACCTGCGATGTTGAGCGACCTGCCTGTGATAAGGATCGACCCGCCTGTAATAATGAGAGGCCGGCCTGTAATAATGATTGACCCACCTGTGAGAATGATCGACACGCCTGTGATAATGATCGACCTCCCTGTGTAAATGATCGACCCCCCTGTGATAATGAGCGAACCACCTGTGATAATGAGCGACCCGCCTGTGATAATGAGTGACCTGCCTGTGATAATGGGTGACCCGCCTGTGATCATGATCAACCCGCCTGTGATATTGATTGACCCGCCTGTGATAATGATCGACCCGCCTGTGATAATGAGGGACCCGCCTGTTATAATCAGCAAGCCGCCTGTGATAATGAGCAACCCGCCTGTGATACTGATCGACCCGCCTGTGATAATGATCGACCCGCCTGTGATAATGATCGACCTGCCTGTGATAAGGATCGACCTGCCTGTTATAATGAGTTAACCGCCTGTGATAATGATTGACCCGCTTGTGATAATGATCGACCCGCCTGTGATAATGATCGACCCTCCTGTGATAATGATCGACCCACCTGTAATACTGATCGACCCACCTGTGATAATGAGTGACCCGCCTGTGATAATGATCGACCCGCCTGTGATAATCAGTGACCTGCCTGCGATAATGAGCGACCCCCCGTTATAATTAGCGACCTGCCTGTGATAATGATCGACCAGCCTGTGATAATGAGCGACCCGCCTGTGATAATGATCGACCCGCCTGTGATAATCAGTGACCTGCCTGCGATAATGAGTGACCCCCCGTTATAATTAGCGACCTGCCTGTGATAATGATCAACCAGCCTGTGATAATGAGCGACCCGCCTGTGATAATGATCGACCCGCCTGTGATAATCAGTGACCTGCCTGCGATAATGAGCGACCCCCCGTTATAATTAGCGACCCGCCTATGATAGTGATCGACCCGCCTGTGTTAATGAGCGACCCGCCTGTGATAATGATCGACCCGCCTGTGATAATCATCGACCGGCCTGTGATACTGATTGACCGCCTGTGATAATGAACGACCTGCCTATGATAATGAGCGAACTGCCTGTGATAATGAGCGACCTGCCTGTGATAAAGAGCGACCCGCCTGTGATAATGAGCGACCCGCCTGTGATAATGAGAGACCCGTCTGTGATACTGATCGACCAGACTGTGATAATGAGCGACCCGCCTGTGATAATGATCGACGCGCCTGTTATACTGATCGACCCGCCAGTGATAATGTTCGACCCACCTGTGATAATGAGCGACCAAACTATGATAATGATCGACCTGCCTGTGATACTGATCAACCCGCCTGTGAAAATGAGCGACCCGCCTGTAATAATGAGCGACCCTCCTGTAATAATGAGTAGCCCACCTGTGATATTGAGCGACCCGCCTGTGATACTGATCGACCCACCTGTAATAATGAAGGGCCGGCCTGTAATAATGATTGACCTGCCTGTGATAATGAGCAACCCGCCTGTAATAAGGATCGACCCACCTTTGAAAATGATCGACACGCCTGTGATAATGATCAACCTGCCTGTGATAATGAGCAACCCGCCTGTGATAATGAGCGACCCGCCTGTGATAATGAGCGACCTGCTTGTGACAATGATAGATCTGCCTGTGATAATGAGTGACCCGCCTGTGATAATGATCAACCCACGTGTGATACTGATCATCCGGCCTGTGATACTGATCGACCCGCCTATTCTAATGAGCGACTTGCCTGTGATAATGAATGACCCCCCTGTGATAATGAGTGACCCGCCTGTGATAATGAGTGACCACCTGTGAGAATGAGCGACCCACCTGTGATAATGAGAGACCCGCCTGTGATAATGATCGAACCGCTTGTGATAATGAGTGACCCTCCTGTGATAATGAGCGACCTGCCTGTGATAATGAGCCACCCGCCTGTGATAATGAGTGACCCGCCTGTGATAATGAGCAACCCGCCTGTGATACTGATCGAACTGCCTGTGATACTGATTGACCCGCATGTTATAATGCGTGACCCGCCTGTGATAATGATCGAACCGCTTGTGAATATGAGTGACCTGCCTGTGTTAATGAGCGATCCACCTGTTATAATGAGCGACCCGCCTGTTATAATGATCAACCCGCCTGTGATAAGGATCGACCCACCTGTGATAACGAGCGAGCCGCCTGTGATAATGATCGAACCGCTTGTGATAAGGATCGATCCGCCTGTTATAATGAGTGACCCACCTATTATAATGATCGACACGCCTGTGATAAGGATCGACCCGACTGTGATAATTAGTGACCTGCCTGTTATAATGATCGACCCGCGTGTGATAATGATCGACCCACCTGTGATAATGAGTGACCCGCCTGTGATAAAGAGCGACCCGCCTGTGATACTGATCGACACGCCTGTGATAATGAGCGTCCTGCCTGTGACAATGAGCGACCCGCCTGTGTTAATGAGTGACCCACCTGTGTTAATGAGCGACACATCTGTTATAATGAGCGACCCACCTGTTATAAAGATCGACCCACCTGTGACAATGAGCGACCCGCCTGTGATGATGATCAACCCACCTGTGATAATGAGCGACCCACCTGTGATAATGAGCGACCCACCTGTGATAATGAGCGACCCGCCTGTGATAATGAGCGACCTGCCTGTTATAATGATCGACCCGCCTGTGACAATGAGCGACCCGCCTGTGATAATGAGCAAGCCGCCTGTGATTATGATTGAACCGCTTGTGATAATGGGCGACCCGCCTGTGATACTGATCGACCCACCTGTGATAATGATCGACCTGCCTGTTATAATGATCGACCCGCCTGTGATAATGAGCAACCTGCCTGAAATAATGAGCGACCCGCCTGTGATAATGAGTGACCCGCTTGTGACAATGATAGATCTGCCTGTGATAATGAGCGACCCGCCTGTGATAATGAGCGACCCGCCTGTGATAATGATCGACCCGCCTGTGATAATGATCGACCCGCCTGTGATAATGAGCGACCTGCCGGTTATAATGAGCGACCTGCCTGTGATAATAATCGACCCGCCTGTGATAATGAGCGACCCGCCTGTGATAATGAGCGACCTGCCTGTTATAATGATCGACCCGCCTGTGACAATGAGCGACCCGCCTGTGATAATGAGTGACCCACCTGTGTTAATGAGCGACACATCTGTTATAATGAGCGACCCACCTGTTATAAAGATCGACCCACCTGTGACAATGAGCGACCCGCCTGTGATGATGATCAACCCACCTGTGATAATGAGCGACCCACCTGTGATAATGAGCGACCCACCTGTGATAATGAGCGACCCGCCTGTGATAATGAGCGACCTGCCTGTTATAATGATCGACCCGCCTGTGACAATGAGCGACCCGCCTGTGATAATGAGCAAGCCGCCTGTGATTATGATTGAACCGCTTGTGATAATGGGCGACCCGCCTGTGATACTGATCGACCCACCTGTGATAATGATCGACCTGCCTGTTATAATGATCGACCCGCCTGTGATAATGAGCAACCTGCCTGAAATAATGAGCGACCCGCCTGTGATAATGAGTGACCCGCTTGTGACAATGATAGATCTGCCTGTGATAATGAGCGACCCGCCTGTGATAATGAGCGACCCGCCTGTGATAATGATCGACCCGCCTGTGATAATGATCGACCCGCCTGTGATAATGAGCGACCTGCCGGTTATAATGAGCGACCTGCCTGTGATAATAATCGACCCGCCTGTGATAATGAGCGACCCGCCTGTGATAATGAGCGACCTGCCTGTTATAATGATCGACCCGCCTGTGACAATGAGCGACCCGCCTGTGATAATGAGCAAGCCGCCTGTGATTATGATTGAACCGCTTGTGATAATGGGCGACCCGCCTGTGATACTGATCGACCCACCTGTGATAATAAGTGACCCGCCTGTGATAATGAGCGACCCGCCTGTGATAATGATCGAACCGTCTGCAGCAGCAGTTGGAGCAGGCCCAGGATCAGAATCCCACGCAGGCCCACAGCTCAACGGCCGGCGCAGTATGTAAGTGCAGGTCGAGGGCTTGCACCTACGGGAAGCCACCGATCCGAATTTCTGGGCCAATGATCGACCCACCTGTGATAATGAGCGACCCGCCTGTGATAATGATCGAACCACCTGTGATAATGATCGAACCGCCTGTGATACTGATCGACCCGCCTGTTAATATGATCGAACCGCTTGTGATAATGAGCGACTCGCCTGTGATAATGATCGACCCGCCTGCGATAATGATCGGACCGCCTGTGATAATGATCGACCCGCCTGTGATAATGATCGACCCGCCTGCGATAATGATCGGACCGCCTGTGATAATGATCGACCCGCCTGTGATAATGATCGATCCGCCTGTGATAATGAGCAACCCGCCTGTGATAATGAGCAACCCGCCTGAAATAATGAGTGACCCGCCTGTGATAATGAGTGACCCGCTTGTGACAATGATAGATCTGCCTGTGATAATGAGCGACCCGCCTGTGATAATGAGCGACCCGCCTGTGATAATGATCGACCCGCCTGTGATAATGATCGACCCGCCTGTGATAATGAGCGACCTGCCGGTTATAATGAGCGACCTGCCTGTGATAATAATCGACCCCCCTGTGATAATGAGCGACCCACCTGTGATAATCAGCGACCCACCTGTGATAATTAGCGACATGCCTGTGATAATCAGCGACGCACCTGTGATAATGTTTGACCCGCCTGTGATGATGAGCGACTGGCCTGTGATAATGAGCGACCCGCCTGTGATAATGATCGACCCGCCTGTGATAATGAGCGACCCGCCTGTGATAATGGTCAATCCACCTGTGATAATTATCGACCTGCCTGTGATAATGAGTGAACTGCCTGTCATAATGGTCAATCCGCCTGTGATAATGAGTGACCTGCCTGTGATCATGAGCAACTCGCCTGTGATAATGAGCGACCCACCTGCGATAATGATCGAACTGCCTGTGATAATGATCGACACGCCTGTGATAATGAGCGACCCGCCTGTGAATATGATTGACCCACCTGCGATAATGATAGACCCGCCTGGGATAATGAGCGACCCGTCTGTGATAATGATCGACCTGCCTGTGATAATGATCGACCCACCTGTGATAATGAGCGACCCGCCTGTGATAATGTGCGACCCGCCTGTGATAATGATCGACCCGCTTGTGATAATGAGTGACCCGCCTGTGTTAATGATCGACCCGCTTGTGATAATGATCGACCCGTCTGTGATAATGAGCGACCCGCCTTTGATAATGAGCGACCCATCTGTGATAATGAGCGACCCACCTGTTACAATGATCAACCCATCTGTGATAATGATTGAACTGCCTGTGATAATGATTGACCCGCCTGTGATAATCAGCGACTCGCCTGTGATAATGATCGACCCGCTTGTGATAATGATCGACCCGTCTGTTATAATGAGCGACCTGTCTGTTATAATGAGCGACCCTCCTGCAATAATGATTGAACCGCTTGTGATACTGAGCGTCCCGCCTGTTATAATGAGCGACCCGCCTGTTATAATGAGCAACCCGCCTGTGATAATGATCAACCCGCCTGTGATAATGATCGACCCGCCTGTGATAATGATCGACCCGCCTGTGATAATTAGCGACCCGCCTGTGATAATTAGCGACCCGTCTGTGATAATGATCGACCCGCCTTTGATAATGAGCGACCCGTCTGTGATAATGAGCAACCCATCTGTGATAATGAGCGACTCGCCTGTGATAATGAGCGACTCGCCTGTGATAGTGAGCGACCTGCCTCCAGTGAGCACGTTACTCATACACAGGCAATTGGGTGCACTGGAGGGGTGTTGGGGTCGTGCTTTTAAAATTTTACAAACTCTCCCCAATGTTTGTCTTACCCCAGCAAAGAGTCAGCACCTTCAGGGATGGAGGAAGGGGGTATATTACCAAGCAGAGAGAAAAAGTAATGGCCTGTGCTAAGGGGATCATTACTGATTGACACTGAACTGGAACATGAGAGGAGACTGTGCAGAAGCAAGATAAAAGTAAAAATGTACAATCAGTAACACTTTCATGCTGCACTACAAATAACTAAGGCAACACAAAGACATATGGAATAACAAACTGACTTTTCCAATGGCATAGTGGGTGTATTGAATCAATAACTGCATCCACAGTGCATGAACTGCATCTGGGTCTTAAAGATTAAAAGCAGCAAGTTTACTGTAATAATAATGCAATCTATGAAAGCTTCGTGATTTACTGTAACACAGACAGGAATACCAGTCAGAAACAGTTGTACCCATGCCAAGCTCCTTTCCTTGCATCTCTTCCTTTCTATTTTTTTTCCTGGGCTCTGATCTGTTTTCAGGCATGGTATTGCTGCCATTGATTTATGGGCAGACCTTTTCCAGATGAGATCATTCATTTATGCTGTATTGTGTATGTCTCGCTCAGTGTAAAACCAGCTTCCATTTCAAACAGCAAATGTCATCTTTTCTTTTTCAGTTTGTATAATGTTTGATTTCTTTTTAAACACCTACAAGTATAAAATATTTTACTTGCTTATTTATCCAAGTTTCAAAGGCTTATTAAAACACATATCACTTATGTTTTTATATATTTATATCTATTATATATATTGAAAGAAACACAAGATTCACACTCCCCCACTAAAATCAATAAGAGTGTGTGTCAGCAAACCGTGAATTGATCAGACAATTTCACTCCATGCAATTGTACAGACAGGGCATGTGATAAAACCAAAGGTTCTATAAACAATTGGCATTGTAAGTAACTTTTTGGTTTCAAACTCAATTACGTAGATACATAATTGGCTATGGAACAGAAAACAGAGGGGGAGAAATTCCCCTCCTTTGCGCCACCCGTGGGGGGTACTAACAGGATGCAAAGACTTTTCGCTGACTGCGCCTCCTACCAAATTTCATGAGAGGTTAGCGGCGGCACTACGGGATTGCGCCCCGATCTCCTGCGCCCAGAGATCATGACGTCATCTCCGGGCACATTGCCCTGGCACAAAAGTTTCCCTTCGCCCCCTGCAGCAGCGCTGGGTGATGGCAGCAACTACTGCAGGGGACGCGAGCAGGGCGGCCGACCGCTAATGGGGCACCAGTTAAAGGTGAAGTGGGCAGCCACCTTGAGAAAAATGTCGGATTTTTTAAAAACTATTTTTTTGTGCACCGGACGCAGGGTCCGTGCTGTGATCGGTCAGTCCGGCACTCTGCTTGAGTGCTGGTCTGATCGTGCGACACCCCCATTTCCCGGTGCTCCAGGTAAGTTAAAAAAAACTGCAGAGTTTACAGCGTGGGGCCCTTCCCTTTGATTCAGGGAAGAGCCCCTGCAACGCGTCAGCGCCACTTGGCCCAGTGGGTGGTGCTGCTGAGCTGTGCGCCCCGGGTCATGAACTTCCCCCGCTCTTGCGCTCCAAGAAGGAAGCGGAGCTTGATTTAGCACCCCACTTTCCTCCTCGAGCAAAATGTGGGAATTTCAGAGAGGCTGGAAGAGATTAGCGCTTGGCGCTTACTTTTCCAGTTTTTCTGATTTAGCGCCCCAAACAGGCCCGGGGGGGAATTTCTAGCCCAGAGGGTAGGTTGTGTGGTTGTTTTTCAGACTGGAGGGAAACAAACAGTGGTGCCCCCCAGGGGTCGTTGTTAAGAACACTGCTCTTCTTCATATATATTAACAACCTGAATTTGTGTATACAGAGCATAATTTCAAACTTTTCAGATGACACGAACCTCGGAAATGTAGTAAACAGTCAGGAGGACAGTAACAAACTCGAGGAGGAGGTAGATAGATTGGTGAAATGGGCAGAATCATGGCAGATGAAATTTAATGCAGAGCAGTGTGAAGTGATTCATTTTTGTAGCAAGAATGAGGAGAGACAATATAAACTAAATTATGCAATTTTAAAGGGAGTGCAGGAACAGAGAGACCTGGGGGTGTAGGTACACAGGTCTTTGAAGGTGGCAGGACAAGTTGAGAAGGCTGTTAAAAAGGCATACAGGATCCTTGGCTTTATAAATAGAGGCATAGGGGGTGAAATTCGGTTGGTTAGCGCCTCCTGTTAGCACCTCCAGAGTGCGCTAACAGAGCGTTAACGACTTACCACCCGGGTGCGCGATGTTAGGGCTGTCGGCAAAATTCACCTGGCGGTTTGCAGTGGCGCTCAACATTACTATCACGATCTCCTGCGCCTGGAGATTGTGACGCCATCCATCGCCCTGGTAGTGCCCCAGACCTGAAATTAATTTTCGCCCCTGCCTCAGTGCCTGCCGTTAGGAACGACAGGTAGAGGAGGACAGTTTGCAGTCGGCTGGGAGCTGCAGGAACACTATTTAAAGGCGTGCACTTCCAGGTTTTTTGTCGGCAAACAGTGCTGCCTTGTCACTTTGACAAGCAGACAGGCGTTTTGACCCATTTGAGATTTCCCTGCTTGAAGGAGTTTCGCTCCTGATAAAGATTTATCAGGTTCATTTGTCTTACATTTGATACTGCAACATTTCCAACACTTAATGGAGGCTGTACTGGCACGGGACCTCGCCTTCCAGCTTCACCGTTGAAGGCAGCTGAGGCATAGAGAAAGATTGGAAAATGTGGCCAGAGGGAGGAGGGCCAGCAGGGCTCTCCACAGGAGACCTTACCCTCCCAGGGTATTCCGGGAGCAGTTCTCCTACATTCATCTGTCAGAGGAGCAGTGCCTTAGAACATAAGAACATAAAAAATAGGAGCAGGAGTAGGCCATTCGGCCCT
Source organism: Somniosus microcephalus (assembly GCF_052327205.1). Taxonomy (NCBI): domain Eukaryota; kingdom Metazoa; phylum Chordata; class Chondrichthyes; order Squaliformes; family Somniosidae; genus Somniosus; species Somniosus microcephalus. The sequence continues at coordinate 114,573,898 of NC_140988.1, read as the reverse complement.
TCGAACCTGCTCCGCCATTCGATGATATCATGGCTGATCTTCTGCCTCAACTCCATTCACCGGCCCTATCGCCATATCCCTTGATGCCCTTACTAGTCAGAAATCTATCGACTTCTGTTTTGAATATACCCAATGACTGAGCCTCCATAGCCCTCTGGGGTAGAGAATTCCAGAGATTCACCACCCTCTGTGTGAAGAAATTTCTTCTCATCTCAGTCCTGAATGGCCTACCCTTTATCCTGAGGCTGTGGCCCCTGGTTCTAGGCTCCCCAGCCAAGGGAAACATTCTCCCAGCATCCACCCTATCAAGCCCTGTAATAATTTTGTATGCTTCAATGAGATCCCCTCTCATTCTTCTAAGTTCAAAAGAATACAGGCCTAGTTTACTCAATCTCTTCTCATACGACAGTCCTGCCATCCCAGGAATCAATCTCGTGAACCTTTGTTGCACTCCCTCTATGGCAAGTATATCCTTCCTTAGGTAAAGAGACCAAAATTGTACACAGTACTCCAGGTGTGGTCTCACGAAGGCCCTAAATAATTGGAGTAAGACTTCTTTACTCCTGTACTCAAGTCCTCTTGTAATGAAGGCCAGCATACCATTTGCCTTCCTAATGGCTTGCTGCACCTGCATATTTACTTTCAGTGACTCATGTACAAGGACACCCAGGTCCCTTTGAGCATCTTGCATTGCCCAATCTTTCACCATTTAGGAAATACTCTGCCTTTCTGTTTTTTCTACCAAAGTGGATAACTTCACATTTATCCACATTATAATCCATCTGCCATGTTCTCGCCCACTCACTGAGCCTGGCAAGGTCCCCTTGAAGCCTCTTCACATCCTCTTCACAACTGACACTGCCACCTAGCTTTGTATCATCAGCAAATTTGGAAATGTTACATTTAGCCCCCTCATCCAAATCATTGATATAAATTGTGAATAGCTGGGGCCCAAGCACCGGTCCTTGCAGTACCCCACTAGTCATAGCCTGCCATCCTGAAAAAGACCCGTTTATCCCTACTCTTTAATTTCTGTCTGTTAACCAATTCTCAATCCATGCTGGTATATTACCCTCAATTCCATGTGCCCTAATTTTGTTCACCAACCTCTTGTGTGGGACCTTATCGAAGGCCTTCTGAAAATCCAGATACACCACATCTACCGGTTCCCCTTTGTCTACTCCACTGGTTACATCCTCAAAGAACTCCAATAGGTTTGTCAAACAAGATTTCCCTTTTATAAATCCATGTTGACTCTGCCCAATCTTACTATTAGTTTCTAAGTGCCCAGTTATTGCATCCTTTATAATAGATTCCAGCATTTTCCCAACTACTGATGTGAGGCTAACAGGTCTGTAGTTCCCTGTTTTCTCTCTCCCTCCTTTCTTAAATAGCGGGGTTATATTTGCTATCCTCCAATCTGCAGGAACCGTTCCAGAATCTATAGAATTTTGGAAGATGACAACCAATGTGTCCACTATCCCAATGGCGACCTCTTTCAAAACCCTAGGATGTAGGTCATCCGGTCCTTGGGATTTATCGGCTTTTAGTCCCATTAATTTTGCTAGTAATTTTTTTTTACTACAGGAAACTTTGTGATATCCAGCACCGACGGGACTGGCGTGTTGCCGATCTATCAAAACTGCCGGACATACAAAGTTAATGTTGAAGCATACGGAGGTTTTCATCTCCGTATCTGACAACGAACGCTGTTGCTTAGCAACAGCTTCTAAAGAGTCGTCTGCAGCTGCAAATGTCTCTAGCTGAAGCTGTTGCTATAGCTACAGACCTTGCAGTGGCTGACTGGGGGAAAAAAAACAAGATCTAAAAAAAACTTACAGAAAATGGTTGCTGATTTTTGCCGTTAGATCATACAACCTCCGGATAAACCAAAGTTTCCTGTAATAATAATTTCTTTAAGTTCCTCATTCTCGCCACACCCTTGGTTTTCTCATAGTTCTGGGAGGTTTTGTGTCTTCCTCCGTGAAGACAGGAACAAAGTATCTATTTAATTTCTCTGCCATTTCCTCATTCCCTATTATAAATTCTCCCATCTCTGACTGTAAAGGACTTACATTTACCTTTGCCAGTCTTTTCCTTTTCACATACCTATAGAAGCTTTTACAATCTGTTTTTATATTTTTCACTAGTTTGTGCTCATATTCCATTTTCCCTTTCTTTATCAATTTCTTGTCCCCTTTTGCTGATTTCTAAAAAGATCCCAATCCTCAGGCTCACCGCTTTTTCTGGCAACTTTATAAGCTTCCTCCTTTGACTTAATACTAGCTTTAATTTATTTTGTTAGCCATGGTTGGATCACTTTTACTTTTGGGTTTTTATGCCCTAGAGGAATATATGTTTGTTGCAAATTATGCATTATTTCCTTGAATGTTAGCCATTGTATGCCCACCTTCATACCTTTTAGTGTAGTCTCCCAATCTACCATGGCCAACTTGTCCCTCACACCCTTGTAGTTTCCTTTGTTTAGATTGAAGACCTTAGTTTCAGATTGGACTACATCACTCTCAAACTTAATATGAAATTCAATCATATTATGGTCACTTGTCCCTATAGGCCACTTTACCACAAGATTATTGATTAGCCCTTTCTCAATACACAGTACCAGATCCAGAATAGCCTGTTCCCTGGTTGGTTCCTCCACATACTGATCCAGGAAACCATCACGCATTCATTCCAAGAGTTCGTCCTCCACACCATTAGTGGTAATTTGATTTGCCCAGTCAATATGTAGATTAAAGTCCCACATGATTACCGTATTGCCCTTGTTACATGCACTTCTAATTTCTTGATTGATACTGTGCCCTACATTACCAAGGTCAACAAGGGCAGACGTCGACGATGAAGTCCAACACCGCCTTCATTGTGCCAGTGCGGCCTTCGGTCGCCTGAGGAAGACAGTGTGTGAAGACGAGGACCGCAAACCCAGTACTAAGCTCATGGTCTACAGGGCAGCAATGATACCCACCCTGCTGTATGCCTCAGAGACATGGACCATGTACAGCAGGCACCTCAAAGCACTGGAGAGGTACCACCAATGCTGCCTCCGCAAGATCCTGCAAATCCGTTGGCAGGATAGGCACACCAACGTCAGTGTTCTTGCTCAGGCCAACATCCCCAGCATCGAAGCTTTGACCACGCTCAAGCAGCTTGGGTGGAGGGGTCACATTGTCCGCATGCCCGATACGAGACTCGCAAAACGAGCGCTCTACTCGGAGCTCCGGCACGCCAAGAGAGCCCCAGGTGGGCAGAGGAAACGCTTCAAGGACACCCTCAAAACCTCCTTGAAAAAGTGTAACATCCCCATCGACACCTGGGAATCCCTGGCCCAAGACCACACAAAGTGGAGGAGAAGCATCCGGGAAGGCGCTGAACACCAAGGGAAACAAGGATAAAAGCAAAAGACAGGAAGGAGAAAAACAAAAGTGGCAGGCAGGGAAATCAAGGGTTTAAATCAAACATGGCCACAGTAAATAATAATTCTAAAAGATCTAAGAGCGTTAAAAAAACAAGCCTGAAGGCTTTGGCCTAGAAATTCAGTTTGGGGTGGCCAGCTCGCTCGCGCCCAGAAAGTACCGCTGCGCGCGGAGCCACTTGCGCCCGCCGGAAATTCAGTTTCAGCGCCCCAACTCGAAGGCGGCCGCTATTCAAGGGTTTCGGCACCCCCGCTTGGGGCGCTGAAACTGAATATCGGCGTGCTGGGTGCCGCAGCGCCACCCGCTGCGGAGCGGAAGGCTGCAGTACTGCAGGCCTTCCTCCCTCTCTTAAGGGGGAGGTGCCTGCAACAGCGAGATCGCCGCTCGCTAGTGCCGGCAAATGAGCCCGGCACCACGGAGAAGTGCCGGGCTCCCGGAAAACAGCTGGCAATGCCGCGGGGGGGGGGTGGAGGAGGCCGGGGAAGGAGGTGCGGGCAGGCGGCCGCCGAAAAAGCGGCCGACCGCACCTCCGCCTTAACTCGCCCCACTAACGCTACAGGATGGCCCCGTTTTCAGATCGCTGTTTGCGGCTGCTGTGGAAGAGGCGGCCGCAACTAAATATGGCGGTCGGGCCGGTAGCGGGGCGGTAGCGGGGCACTGCGCACACCGATGACGTCATCGGTGGCGGCGCAGCGCTACTGGCTAACGCCGCCATTACTGCAGCGCTGAATATCGGCAAAAGCTCAGCAAGTGGCGCAAAAGCCCTCTTTGGGCGAAAACTGGGCGCAAAGCCTACTGAATTTCTAGCCCTTTGTGTCTTCATGCGAGGAGCCTTCGTAATAAGGTGAATGAATTAGCTGCGCAAATAGAGGTAAACTGATATGATATGATTGGGATTACGGAAACATGGCTCCAGGGTGGCCAAGGCTGGGAACTCAACATCCAGGGGTATTCAATATTCAGGAAAGATAGGCAAAAAGGAAAATGAGGTGGGGTAGCATTGCTGGTTAAAGAAGGGATTAACACAATTGAAAGGAAGGATATTAGCTCTGATGATGTGGAATCTGTATGGGTAGAACTGAGAAATACCAAGGCGCAGAAAACGTTAGTGAAAGTGGTATATAGACCTCCAAACAGTAATGCGGAGGTCGGGGATGGCATTAAATGGGAAATTAGAGAAGCGTGAAATAAGGGTACAGCAGTTATCATGGGTGACTTTAATCTACAGATAGATTGGGCTAACCAAATTAGTAACAATACTGTGGAGGAGGAATTCCTGGAGTGTATACGGGATGGTTTCCTGGACCAATATGTCGAGGAACCAACTAGAGATCAGGCCATCTTAGACTGGGTATTATGTAATGAGAAAGGATTAATTAGCAATCTTGTTGTGCGAGGCCCCTTGGGTCAGAGCAATCATAATATGATAGAATTCTTCATTAAGATGGAGAGTGAAATAGTTGACTCAGAGACTAGGGTCCTGAATTTAAATAAAGGAGATTACGATGGTATGAGGTGCGAGTTGGGTAGGATTGATTGGGGAATGTCACTCAAAGGGTTGACGGTGGATGGGCAAATGCAGACATTCAAAGATCGCATGGATGAACTACAGAAATTGTTCATCCCAGTTTGGCATAAAAATAAAACAAAAAAGTGGCTCAACCGTGGCTAAAAAGGGAAATTAGGGATAGCATAAGATCCAAGGAGAGGACATATAAATTGGCCAGAAAAAGCAGTAAACCTGAGGATTGGGAGTAGTTTAGTATTCAACAAAGGAGGACAAAGGGATTAATTAAGAGGGGGAAAATAGAGTATGAGAGTAAGCTTGCAGGTAACATAAAAACTGACTATAAAAGCTTTTATAGATATGTGAAGAGGAAAAGATTGGTGAAGTCAAGCGTAGGTCCCTTGCAGTGAGAATCAGGGGAATTTATAATGGGGAACAAAGAAATGGCAGACAAATTAAATACATACTTTAGTTCTGTCTTCACAAAGGAGGACACAAATAACCTCCCAAAGATGTCGGGGAATAGAGGGTCTAATGAAAGGGAGGAACTGATAAAAATCAGTATTTGTAGGGAAATGGTGTTAGGGAAATTGATGGGATTGTGGGCCGATAAATCCCCACGGCCTGATAATCTACATCCTAGGGTCCTTAAGGAAGTGGCCCTATAAATAGTAGATGCATTGCTGGTCATCTTCCAAAATTCGATAGACTCTGGAACAGTACCCATAGATTGGCGGGTAGCTAACATTACCCCACTGTTCAAAAAGGGTGGTAGAGAGAAAACAGGGAATTACAGACCGGTAAGCCTGACATCGGTAGTGGAGAAAATGCTAGAGTCCATTATAAAAGATGTAATAGCAGAGCACTTGGAAAAAAGTGACTGGATCAGACAATGTCAACATGGATTTACAAAAGGTACATCGTGCTTGACTACTCTACTGGAATTTTTTGAGGATGTAACTGGTAAAATAGATAAGGGAGAACCAGTGGGTGTGGTGTATTTGGATTTTCAGAAGTCTTTTGATAAGGTCCCGCATAAGAGATTAGCGTGTAAAATTAAGGCACATGGGATTGGGGGCAAGGTATTGACTTGGATAGAGAACTGGTTGGCAGACAGAACAAAGAGTTGGAATAAACGGCTCTTTTTCCGAGTGGCAGGCAGTGACTAGTGGGGTACCTCAGCGATTGGTCCTTGGACCCCAGCTATTCACAATATATATTAATGATCTGGACAAGGGAAGTAGATGTAATATCTCCAAGTTTGCAGATGACACAAAGCTGGGTGGGCTTGTGTGCTGTGAGGAGGATGCCGAGAAACTCCAGTATGATTTGGACAGGTTGGGTGATTGGGCAGAAGCATGGCAGATGCAATATAATGTGGATAAATGTGAGGTTATCCACTTGGGTGTCAAAAACAGGAAGGCAGATTATTATCTGAATGGCAATAGATTGGGAGAAGGGAAAGTGCAACGAGACCTGGGCGTCCTTGTGCACCAGTTGCTGAAAGCAAGCATGCAGGTGCAGCAGGCGGTTAAGAAGGCAAATGGTATGTTGGCCTTCGTAGCGAGAGGGTTTGAGTACAGGAACAAGGATGTCTTGCTGCAGTTGTGCAGGGCCTTGGTGAGACCACATTGTCATAAATCGCAACTTCTGCAAGAAGTAACTCAGGAATTACTACTGGACGGCCAGCTGAGGGCGCCATCCGAGGAGTATAAATACTCGGGTGTGGGCCCAACTTGGCCAGAGACAATCTGGAAACAGGAAGCTAGTGACTACTAACTAGACCTCCATGTTTTGTTACAAGTCGATTAAAGCCTTGCTTTATGTACAACCAAGTTCGTAGTGAATCTTTATTACATCAATTTAATTGACTTGTTTTCGTCTCCACGCCTTGGGTGATTCGGAACAACCAGCTGCAACTCGAACCGCAGAAAGGGACTTGGGCAAGAAACTGATCCATCATGGAAAAACTCCTTAGACCCGCTCGTCTCGACTTGGACCCGAACGCACCTGCGGCAGCGAAGGTATGGAAGCATTGGTTTCGTACCTTTAGCAACTTTCTTGAAGAATGTGGGGCGGATGCCCCTAATAAGTTATGAATGCTTATTAACTACGTATCCCCTCATGTGTATGATTATATTGAGGACTGTATAGACTATGACGCTGCTATCCAAATTTTACAGCAGCTCTATGTCAAGTCCCCGAATGAAATCTTTGCTCGATACCGACTGGCCACAACTCGGCAGCAGCCTGGGGAATCACTCGATGAATTCCTCCAGAAACTTTTCAGGCTCGGCAAAGATTGTAACCTTAAAGCGGTTACAGCTGAACAGTATCAAGAAGAACTAAGCCACGATTCCTTTATCAATGGGATTGCGTCCCCTTTTATACGTCAGCACCTGCTGGAAAATAAAACCCTCAATTTACGGGCTGCTTATGACCAGGTGTGTTCCCTGGACTTGGCCAAGAAGAATGCAGACACTTATCTCCCACCACGTGCACAGGCGGCGACTATCACCTTTAATAAGTCTTTCAATAGGTCTCGGGTGGATGCCCCCGCTGATGATGACTCTACTCTAACGGGCGACGACCCTACCCTAGAGGCCTTCACTGATGACGACCCCCGCCCTAGCAGCATCCTGGCAATCAGGAAGAAAGTGTTTCTTTTGTGGAGGTACGTTCCATTACAGAAAATTTTGCCCGGCTCGTAATGCGACCTGCAATCATTGCAGCAAGAAAGGACACTTTTCCAAGGTATGCCAGTCACGGGCCTCTGCTAACAAGAAAGGCCGCTCCTCTAAAGTATACCGGTCGAGAGCTCCTGTTAGCTTCACAGCTGCTATCTATGGAGCTGCTCCTCCCCCAAGAACCACTGCTAAGGCTACAGCTGCCGAAGGAAAAATTACCCCTCCTCCCATCACAGCTGTTTGTCCCCAAAGTTTGTCCCATGCAGCCACGAAGGTTTCAGTAAATGGGCACACTCTAAGCGTGCTAATCGACTCCTGCAGCTCTGACAGCTTCATTAGTAAGCGGGCTGTCAGCAGGTTAAAACTGCGCATTTATCCCTCGGACAGGGAGATTGCAATGGCTCTGACGGCTCTGACCACCAATTCTTCTGGCTTCTGTCTTGTCAACCTCATCCTCAATGGTCGTACATATCCCTCCACCCGGCTCGGAGTACTCAAAAACTTATGTAGCGATGTGCTTCTGGGACAGGACTTCCAGAAGCAGCACAAAAGACTCACTTTTGAGTTTGGAGGGTCGAAGCCGGAGCTTACCATTTCTAAGGTGCCGTTTTGTGCGCTCTCGGTGGCCTTACTCAGTGAGCCCTCCCTGTTTGCCAATCTCTCCCCCCGCTGTAAACCCATAGCCAAGACGACTGAGCATTTATCGAGGCAGAAATCTCTCGCCTTTTAGCTGACGGTATTATCGAGCCGTGTTCATCTCCCTGGCAGGCTCAAGTCGTCGTTGTGAAAAACCCTTTAAAGCAACATAAGAAACGTCTGTGCATTGATTATTCGCAGACTATTAATCAATATACCGATCTGGATGCCTACCCACTACCATGCATAGATGACATGGTCAACAACTTTGCCAAATACAAGGTACTTTCAACCTTCGATTTAAAGAGCGCGTACCATCAGGTACCGCTGAAAGACTCTGACAAAAAGTATATGGCCTTTGAGGCCAATGGTCAGCTTTATCAGTTTCGTCGCCTTCCATTTGGGGTCACCAATGGGGTGGCCGTCTTCCAACGGGCAATGGATGGCCTTGTCCGGCAAGAGAACTTGACGGATACCTTCCCGTATTTAGACAATATCACTATTGCCGGCCATGATCAAAAGGAGCATGACGCCAATCTTCAGAGATTTTATGACGTTCTCCGTCATCGCCACTTAACGTTAAACGAATCCAAATCGGTGAAATCGATGCCATCAGTGAACATTCTTGGCTACTGGGTGGGCAACGGTGTTATTAAACCGGACTCAGAGCGACTTCATCCACTTCAGGAGCTCCCTCCCCCTACAAATCTTGGCTCTCTTCGTCGGGCACTTGGCATGTTTGCTTATTACGCAAAGTGGGTACCTCACTTCTCCGATAAAATACAGCCCCTGCTTCATGCGAAGTCTTTTCCATTGGAAGCAATGGCTATTTCTGCCTTCAACCTCCTCAAACGACAGCTGGAGAAAGCCACGCTTCGCTCCATTGACGAAAACCTTCCTTTTGTGGTCGAATGCGATGCATCGGAGGTGGCGATCTCGGCTACCTTGAATCAAGGTGGTCGACCTGTGGCATTCCTATCCAGAACCTTGCAGGGTAGCGAGCTCCATTACCCCCCCCGTCGAGAAGGAGGCTACTGCCATCATCAAGGCTGTATGCCAATGGAGTCATTTTCTTGCTCGGCGTCATTTCACACTCATAACTGACCAGCACTCCATGGCCTTCATGTTGGATAACCGGAAGCGTACGAAAGTCAAAAATAATAAAATTCAACTCTGGAGGATGGAGCTGGCCGCCTTTGGATATACTATCCGTTACCGACCTGGCAAACAGAATGTGACCCCAGATACCTTCACACGGGCATTTTGCTCTTCAATGTCAACGTCGACTCTGGCGGATCTGCATATGGACTTATGCCATCCTGGCGTTACCTGTATGTTGCACTTTGTGCGCTCCAAAAATCTACCATTCTCAACGGAGGACATAAAGAAAACATGCTCCTCCTGTAGGATTTGTGCAGAATTGTAACCACAATTCTTCCGCCCATCAGATGCAGAATGCAGCCTGTGCAGAGGCTCAGCATAGACTTTAAAGGGCCATTGCCTTCGTTGACGTGGAACACCTACCTACTTATGATGGTAGATGAGTATTCACGCTTTCCCTTTGCCTTCCCCTGTCCTAATATGCTTACCTCTACGGTAACTAAATGCCTCAATCAGGTCTTTTCCCTTTGCGGGACGGCCAATTTTATCCACACGGATCGGGGTCCCTCCTTTATGTCGAGTGAACTTAAAAGTTATCTCTCCCATCGGGGAATCGCCTCAAGTAAGACGACACCATATCACCCAATCGGCAACGGACAGGTTGAACGATACAATGCCATCATCTGGAACGCTGTCCATCTGGCACTGAGGTCATGCAACCTACCATACCAGCAGTGGGAAACTGTGCACCCCGACGTGTTACACTCTATCAGGTCTCTTCTCTTCACATCCACTAATGTCACGCCTCATGAGCGATTCTTTAAGTTCCGGCGTCGCTCTACACATGGGACATCTCTACCGTCATGGTTGGTGGCTCCAGGCCCTGTGCTACTCCGGAAGTTCGTCCGGTCTGCCAAGAACGACTCTCTCGTTGACGAGGTGGCGTTAACAGAGGTAAACCCCACATATGTGCATGTGCGGTACCCTGATGGCTGGGAGTCCACCATCTGGCTCCCTGCCCAACCGGTCACACGGGCCCGAATGATGAAGGATCCCACGGCAATGATGTCAACACTCCGCACCCCTATGAAGATGACGCCCTACCTGGGACATCGAGGGATCTGCCGGCAGTGCTACCGGATCAACTCAGGGAGCCGAACGCTCCCCGTAGGCTGGCCACCCAAAACCAGGACGCCGGACAATCTCCGGCTACGACCCAGAATGAGGCCAGCTCTGCGCCTGTGGGGACCCGCACCCGGAGTCATGATATTCCCAGTCCTCCACAGGACGATCAAGACGACGCGGACTCTACTGACTTACCGGTATGGGCCAAGCGACCCAGGGACCAGGACATGGTCCGGGGAGACGTGCCTTCCGGTCACAAGCAGAAAGCTAAATGACTACTGTTAAGTATGTGTATTGTATTGAACAATTAACACAAAGACTTAAACGTATAACTCAAACAGGTCTTTACTGGTTGGAGGTAGGGACTATACGTAGGTCTTTACTTCATGCCCACAGGCGGGAACTGAGGGGAGATCAGTACCCACAGTACTATTTATACCCCTATGGCCAGGAGTGGTACTGCGTATCACTACGCCCTACAAGTAGTGCAGTCCTGTCCATAGGTTCAAAGTAGCACACATATTACATACACAACATTCCTCCCTTCCTAGCTTTACAGTCATCTCCCCATTTAACATAACGTAATAACATATATACATATATAACTTCAGGTTTACATAACAGAATAACATAGATACATAGATAACTTCATGTCAAAACAGATCACAGATTCAGTCTCTGCGGAAAACAGTTCACAGATTCAATCTCTGTGGTGGAGTCGGTTCACGTTGCTGGAGTGACTCATTCAATAGTCCTTCCATGGATTTAACAGTTTGAACTTCCAAACTGAATTGGCTCCGTTCGGAGGGACCACGTGTGTGATCTGGTAGAGGTAATAATGGTTCAGATGGGTCATCTTCTGTTTCGACTTTTCCTTTTCTGCTTCTTGGAGACTCTCTGGGCTCCACTGTCAGCTGCCAGCTGCATGCGCAGTTCCTCCTTCTCTTCCTCCTTTTTCCGTAGTAGAGCCACCTTCTCCCGATGTTCCGTAGACTTTCGGTGCTCCTCCATGATTTCTGTATGGTGGGAGTCGAAGTTACAAGTTGGGCAGGACAGGACATAGTAATATTTGGTGTCATCCTGATCTAGGCCAGCGAGAGGGTCTTCTATTTCCTCCATACCCAGCTGGGCGTTAGCCAGCTTTTGTTCCAAGTCCAGACATCTTTCCTGAAGAGACTTCTTCATGCGTACCTCTTCATCCAGCTTTTTCTGGGCTTTCAGCAAGTCGTTTACTAATGACCTCATTTGAGATTTTACTACTTCAACTTCTTTTGGAGATTGATTGATCGGACTATTCAATCCCTCTACCGGAGCAGCTGTTTCAGCGGTCTGTTGTTCTACGTTGACGTGAGTCAGCGTACTTTTGGCATCCAAGGGCTGCTCTGTTGCAGTCATCTCAGTCTGTGTTGCCACCTCAGCTCTTCCAATAACCTTTGAGAGCTCCGAACCCCTTTCGTTTGAATATTGAAGTTCGTGTTCAAGTTTTTCCCATTTCAGAGTCCTGTCCTTCAGCATATGCAGGAGTTGGCTGACCGTTAACTCCTCTGACATCAGACGTTTTGTGTGCTCCTGCTCCATTTTCTCCATCAGCTGCTTCTGTTGTCTTTCCAGATTCTCCAACTCTATATCAAAGAACTCTTTCGTTGCATTCAACTCTTGCTCAAAATGGCGAAGCATTTGTTCTAATTGCTGTTGTAGTTTGAAATGGAGTTGAGTTCGAGCCCGGTGTCCCTCAGAAATGGGCACATCAGTAGACTTGCCAGACTCAGAATCCACAGTTAAACTATGTTGTTGTTGCTCAGTGGAATTCTGTGCTGAAACTTTGTCTTTTGCACCTGAGTTGGGCTTACCATCATCCGTTCCAGAGTCTGGGCCGACTATCTTCACCGAGTTCTCACTCGTTATTGTTTGTAGGAAATGCCAGTCCATATTCATTTTTCTAATCCACTCCCGTCCTAGTAGTGGAGAACCTCCTTCAGATATCACATATAAGTCCATTATTTGACTGTCTTCGCCCTTGTGGACCACTGCAACCTCTATTTTCCCGATGGGGTACACTCTTTGCCCCGTGTATGTTTTCAATATAATCCCCGTATCCTGTAGGGGAATATGTTAGAATAACTTTCCGTAATCTTTCTTATTTATGACCGTCAATGCCGATCCAGTGTCCAATTCCAGTTTTACTTGGACTCCTTCTATCTGAAGAGTGACCCAAATTGTCTGGAGGTCTGCACCCTTACCAGCGTTGAGTACTCTTAAGCTAGCCAGTTCATTACAGCTTAAGCTAGCCAGTTCATTACTGCTAGCGTCTGAATCGGACTCCTGTTCGGTCACCTTGTGTACCTTTGCGTATTTTCCTTGCGGTGACTTCTTGTTGCTGGTCTTCTTCCCTGACCTGCATACTCTAGCTATATGTCCAAGCCTACCACAAGTTCTACATTCTTGGTTTTTAAACCAACACTGGTTCTGATCATGCGTTGTCTTTCCACAACGATAACATTTGCCAGAACTCACACCCAATTTGTGTGCACTGAGCTCCGGTGACCATAGCTGCATTACTGCCGTGCCTCTCGCTGCGGCTTCGTGTGCTGCTGCCATAGTGACCGCCTTCTCAAGCGTCAGCTCATTCTCCTCGAGCAGTCGCTTTTGTGTATCCTGTTTAAATAAACCACACACAAATTTGTCTCGTAGTGCATCTGTCAGTCCCGTTCCAAACTGGCAATATTTCGCTAATTTACGCAATTCCAGCAAATATTCAGCATTGCTTTCATGCTGTAGCTGCCTTCTGTCGTAAAATTTAAATCGTTCCGCTAGCATCAGCGGCGTGGGGTTTAGATGATCTTTCAGGACAGTAACAATCTCATCGAACGTCTTATCCGCCGGTTCATCTGGTGATAACAGGTGTTTCAATTGCCCGTATGTCTTCGCACCCATTAAATTTAATAATGTTAGAGCTTTATCTTGGTCACGAATTTTATTGGCCTTACAATAATTTTTTACTCTTTCAACATATATGGCCCAATCTTCGAGGTCACTATCAAAGGTGCTAATATTCCCGTGTTTAGGCATTGTAGATTTGCAATTTCTCAGATTTTATTTTGTTTACTTGTTATCAAAGATGGCGGCTTCCCGCTCTTGCCGTCGTCCTCCGCCCACAAAATGGCGGTTTTCCCGCGCTTGGCGGTCTTCACCCGTCCCCCGACGCCGTCTCCCTTCAGCCCCCGAGTGCGGCCCTTATCTTCGCCGCGATCGCCCGAGTGCGGCCCTTATCAGCGGATGCGATCGCTGGATCGCGAAGTGGCTCCCGACCGAAGCGGCTCTCGGCCCTTATCTTCTGTGCGATCGATAGCCCGCGCTGTGCACCGCGGCTCTCGCACCTTGAGCTTCTGCAGCCGCCGCGCCTTTCAGTCCGAGTGCGGCCCTTATCTTTGGTCCCAATCGCTGGCCCGCGCTGCGCCTCGCACTTGAAGCGGCTCCCGGCCTCTGGCTCACCCGCTCGCGCGGCTCTTGCTCGCTCCCTCCCGGGCTCTGGCTTACCCGCTCGCGCGTTTCACCGCGGCTCTTATCAGGGATTGCGATCGCCCTTATCTTCTCCAACTTCCCCAGCCCTGTCTTTGCAGCCAACGCTGCACGGCTTACCCCACCACCTAGGTTGAACAAGGAAACTGCAGACAGACTTCTGTCAGTCGCTGGAAGCTGTCAGGATGGCTGCTGCACTCCAGTGCTCAGTCGCTGATGGAGGCTTCAGAGTCCTAAAGCCTGTCGCTTCTAGTGGGGTGGTGATGTTTGAAACCTCTCTTCAACTGCCGCAGGGTAAGAACCTGACTCGTCGCCAGTGTTAAGTATGTGTATTGTATTGAACAATTAACACAAAGACTTAAACGTATAACTCAAACAGGTCTTTACTGGTTGGAGGTAGGGACTATACGTAGGTCTTTACTTCATGCCCACAGGTGGGAACTGAGGGGAGATCAGTACCCACAGTACTATTTATACCCCTATGGCCAGGAGTGGTACTGCGTATCACTACGCCCTACAAGTAGTGCAGTCCTGTCCATAGGTTCAAAGTAGCACACATATTACATACTGATGCGCCATCAATTACTCAAAAGACTGAAGTTGAGCGAGTAACAATCAGGCTTTTATTAACTAAAGAATGAAGGTCTTGTCTCGAGTGGTCGACCCGTCCAGAATACTAAGGGACTGGGAGGTAGTCACTTATATACCTGGAATAGTGGGAGGAGTCAGCCGAGGCATGTCCAGACCTGTACCTAGTGGAATACACATACAGACACAGACAGGTATGACAGTGGTTTACCACATTCACCCCTTGTTTAAAAATGAGTCCGGCGGGGTGAAGTGTATTTAAAAGTTCGTGTATTGGAGTCTCTCCGGAGGTCTTGTCTGCCGCTGTGATCGACGTGGCGACGGCAGGGGTGGTGGAGCTTCCGGCGTCGCGTCCCGTGTAGGCTGGGGCCCTGGAGTGTAGTCCTCGTGGGTGACGGTCCAAGGCGAGCCGGCTGCTGGGGTTGGATATCGGGTCGTTGGGGGGGGTGGTAATGGGTAGTGGGTTACAGCGGTCCCCGAGGGTGCGAGGTCTCGTATGGAGACTGTGTCCTCCCGCCCGTCCGGGTACGCAATGTAAGCGTACTGGGGGTTGGCGTGGAGGAGGTCGACCCTCTCGACCAGGCGGTCCGTTTTATTGGCCCTCACGTGTCTTCTCAGTAGTACCGGCCCTGGGGACGTCAGCCATGGCGGTAACGATGTCCCCGATGTGGACTTCCTTGGGAAGACAAACATTTTCTCGTGAGGGGTGGCATTGGTGGCAGTGCAGAGAAGTGACCGAATCGAGTGGAGCGCATCGGGGAGCACCTCCTGCCAGCGGGAGGTCGGAAGGCCCCTAGACTTTAAGGCTAGTAGGGCAGCCTTCCAAACAGTTGCATTCTCTCTTTCCACCTGTCCGTTCCCCCGGGGGTTGTAACTGGTGGTCCTGCTTGTGGCTATACCCCTAGCGAGCAGGTACTGGCGGAGTTCGTCGCTCATAAACGATGAGCCCCGGTCGCTATGGATATAGCTGGGGAAACCGAACAGGGTGAAGAGGCTGTTCAGACATTTAATGACCGTGGCACTGGTCATGTCCGGGCAGGGGATAGCGAACGGGAACCGGGAGTACTCGTCAATGATGTTGAGGAAGTACACATTGCGGTCGGAGGAGGGGAGAGGCCCTTTAAAATCGACGCTCAGGCGTTCGAAAGGGCGAGTGGCTTTTATCAGGTGGGCTCTGTCTGGTCTATAAAAGTGCGGTTTGCACTCAGCGCAGACTTGGCAGTTCTTGGTCATGGTCCTGACCTCCTCAATGGAGTAAGGCAGGTTGCGGGCCTTGATGAAGTGGAAGAACCTGGTGACCCCCGGGTGGCAGAGGTCATTGTGGAGGGCCCTCAGCCTATCGATCTGCGCGCTGGCGCAGGTGCCACGCGATAGGGCATCTGGGGGTTCATTGAGCTTCCCAGGCCGGTACAAGATCTCGTAATTGTAGGTGGAAAGTTCGATTCTCCACCTCAAGATCTTGTCATTTTTGATTTTGCCCCTCTGCTTGTTGTTGAACATAAAAGCAACTGAACGCTGGTCAGTGAGCAGGGTAAATCGTTTTCCGGCCAGGTAGTGCCTCCAATGACGCACAGCCTCCACGATAGCCTGGGCCTCCTTCTCGACCGCGGAGTGTCTGGTCTCCGGGCCCTGGAGGATTCGTGAGAAGAATGCCACAGGTCTCCCCGCCTGATTAAGGGTGGCGGCCAGAGCGAAGTCGGACGCATCGCTTTCCACCTGGAAGGGGATGGATTCGTCCACTGCGTGCATGGTGGCTTTGGCAATGTCTTCCTTGATACGGTGGAAGGCTAAGCGGGCCTCTGCCGTCACGGGAAAAGAGGTGGACTTGATCAGCGGACGGGCTTTGTCTGCATAGTAGGGGACCCACTGAGCGTAGTAGGAAAAAAACCCTAGGCACCTCTTCAGAGCTTTTAGG
The DNA here is from genome assembly GCF_052327205.1 of Somniosus microcephalus. Classification (NCBI taxonomy): domain Eukaryota; kingdom Metazoa; phylum Chordata; class Chondrichthyes; order Squaliformes; family Somniosidae; genus Somniosus; species Somniosus microcephalus. The sequence continues at coordinate 114,557,386 of NC_140988.1, read as the reverse complement.
CAGTGGGGCAGTGGGAGTTCCATAAGGGGACGCATCCGGTCCGGGTCGGGACCGATGACCCCGTGTTCTACAACACAGCCAAGGATGGCGAGGCGGTCTGTGCGGAATATGCACTTCTCCTTGTTATATGTCAGGTTCAGGAGTTGGGCGGTGCGGAGGAATTTCTCGAGGTTTGCGTCATGGTCCTGCAAGTCATGGCCGCAGATGGTCACATTATCTAGGTAAGGGAAAGTGGCCTGCAGCTCGTTTTGATCGACCATCCGGTCCATCTCCCTTTGGAAGACGGAGACCCCGTTGGTAACGCCGAAGGGAACCCTAAGGAAGTGATAGAGGCGGCCGTTTGCCTCAAAAGCAGTATACTGGCGGTCTTCAGGGCTGATGGGGAGCTGGTGGTACGCTGATTTCAGGTCAATGGTCGAAAAGACGCGGTACTGCGCGATCTGGTTGACCATGTCAGCTATGCGGGGGAGTGGGTAGGCGTCCAGCAGGGTGTAGCGGTTTATTGTTTGGCTGTAGTCGATGACCAGGCGTTGTTTCTCGCCGGTCTTAACGACCACAACCTGGGCTCGCCAGGGGCTGGAGCTGCCCTCAATAATCCCCTCCTTCAGGAGCCGTTCCACTTCGGTTTTGATGAAAACCCTGTCCCCGGCACTGTATCGCCTGCTCTTTGTGGCGATGGGCTTACAGTCGGGGGTGAGGTTAGCAAACAGTGGGGGGGGTGGGACTCTGAGTGTGGAGAGGTTGCATCTAGTGCGCGGCGGGCAATTTGGAGGCTGCTGGCTGCGGACTGTGAGTGGGGGGAGGGGGCCACCGTACGCCATCGTAACGCTTTTGAGGTGGCACTGGAAATCCAACCCCAGTAGAACGGCAGCGCAGAGGTCGGGCAGGACCAGGAGTTTAAAATTATTGAACACAGTCCCGTCTACTACTAGTGTCACCACGCAGTAGCCGCCAATGTCCGCTGACTGGGACTCGGAGGCCATAGAAATCCGCTGGTGCGCAGGCAGGACTGGGAGAGAGCAACGCCGCACCGTGTCGGGGTGGATGAAGCTCTCTGTGCTCCCGGAGTCAAAAAGGCAGTTTATTGCATGGCCGTTTACCTTAACGTCCATTTTGGACCGAGCTAGCTGGTGCGGTCTCGTTTGGTCCAGCGTCACAGAGGCCAGCGTAGGGGTCGGTGTGTCGCTGCGAGTATCAGATGGGGGGGGGTTGGCGGTCTGCTGCATCCCGGCTGGTGTCCAAGATGGCGGCGCCCATGATTCCCATGTGGCTGGAGTCGTCCAAGATGGCTGCTGCTGCGGTGGTTCGCACATGGCTGGGGAGGCCCAAGATGGTGGCTCGCACGGCCCACACGCGGCGCTGCTGGCGTTCGGGGTGGCTTTGGCCTTGCAGACGCTGGCGTAGTGTCCCTTTTTCCCGCAGCCCGAGCAGGTTGCATTCTTCGCCGGGCAGCGCGCTCTGGGGTGTTTGGCCTGGCCACAGAAGTAGCATTTCTGGCCTTGGGATACTGCTGTCTGGCTTTGGGACACTGCTGCGGTAGTTGGGCCGTTGTTGGGCTGTGGCTGGGGTGGCACGGTGCTATGGGGCTGTCCTACCGTGTCCCAGGTTGTCGTTCCCCGCGGCGTCCACGGTGCAGAGGAGTAGGCATCCATGCCCCGGAAGGCTGCGTCCAGCGTTAGTGCGATGTCGGAGGCTTTGTCGAGGGTGAGGTCACTCTGCTCCAGCAGTCGCTGTCGGGTGTAGTTGGACCTGTGGCCCGCTACGAAGGCATCCCGGATCAGTTCCTCCGTGTACTTAGTGGGCGTTACCGCCTTACACCCACAGGCCCGGCCAAGCACGGACAGTGCTTGGAGGTATTCCTCAGTCGATTCCCCAGGTTGTTGCTTGCGACTCCCCAGAAGGTGCCTAGCATATACTTCGTTCACAGGGCGCGTGTACTGGGTCTTGAGGAGCTGGAGGGCGGCTGTGTACGAGGTCGCGTCCCGGATGACTGAGTACACTCGGTGGTTCACCTTGGAGAACAGGACAGACAGTTTGTCCGCATCCGTTTCGACCGCAGTGGAGGCAGTCAGGAATGTCTCGAAGCACGTGAGCCAGTGAGCAAACTTGGTGGAAGCGTCCGCTTCCCGACTGTCCAGGTCCAGGCATGCTGGTGTGAGGATCTTCTCCATTATAAAAAATTTAGTTAATAAAATTGATGCGCCATCAATTACTCAAAAGACTGAAGTTGAGCGAGTAACAATCAGGCTTTTATTAACTAAAGAATGAAGGTCTTGTCTCGAGTGGTCGACCCGTCCAGAATACTAAGGGACTGGGAGGTAGTCACTTATATACCTGGAATAGTGGGAGGAGTCAGCCGAGGCATGTCCAGACCTGTACCTAGTGGAATACACATACAGACACAGACAGGTATGACAGTGGTTTACCACACATACACAACAACTACGGCTATTTTTGGTCCGCCTAGTCCGTTAAAGGAAGACTGGACTTCCAAACCTTTTAGGGAGGAAGAATGTCATAAATCGCAACTTCTACAAGAAGTAACTCAGGAAGTACTACTGGACGGCCAGCTGAGGACGCCGTCCGAGGAGTATAAATACTCGGGCATGGGCCCAACTTGGCCAGAGACAATCTGGAAACAGGAAGCTAGTGACTACTAACTGGACCTCCATGTTTTGTTACAAGTCGATTAAAGCCTTGCTTTATGTACAGCCAAGTGCGTAGTGAGTCTTTATTACGTCACACATCTTGAGTATTGTGTGCAGTTTTGGTCACCTTATCTGATGAAGGATGTTCTTGCCATGGAAGGAGTGCAGCGAAGATTCACCAGGCTGATACCTGGGATGGCAGGAATGATGTATGAGGAGAGATTGGGTCGATTGGGCTTGTACTCGCTGGAGTTTAGAAGAATGAGAGGGGATCTCATCGAAACTTATACAATTCTAACAGGACTAGACAGACTAGATGCTGGAAGGATGTTCCTGATGGCCGGGGAGTCCAGAACCAGGGGTCACAGTCTAAGGATAAGGGGTAAGCCATGTAGGACAGAGATGAGGAGGAATTTCTTCACCCAGAGAGTGGTGAACCTGTGGAATTCTCTACCAAAGAAGGCAGTAGAGGCCAATTCATTAAATATATTCAAGAAGGAGTTGGATATATTTCTTAAGGCTAAAGGGATCAAGGGATATGGAGAGAAGGCACGAACAGGGTACTGAATTTGGATGATCGGCCATGATCTCATTGAATGGCCTACTCCTCCTCCTATCTTCTATGTTTCTATGTCTCTTCGCCGGGAGTAAGCGGAAGCCAAGCACAGGCAGCGCAAGGAGCGCACATCAACCCAAGCACCCCACCCACCCGCCCATTCAACCACCGTCTGCCCCACCTGTGACAGAGACTGTAGGTCCCGCATTGGACTAATCAGTCACCTGCGAACTCATTTTTAATGTGGAAGCAAGTCATCCTCAGTTCCGAGGGACTGCCTAAGAAGAAGAAGACATTACCACAACTCCCACCAATGTTTTCCATCCTTTGCTGTTTCTTAGCTCTACCCAAACTGATTCCAGTTCTACATCACGATCTACCGAACCAAGATCTTTTATCTCTACCGTACCGATCTCATCCCTTATTAACAGCGCTATGCCGCCTCCTTTCCCTTTTTGTCTGTCCTTCCTAAATGTTGAATACCCTGGAACATTCAGTTCCCAGCTTTGGATACCCTGCAATCATGTCTCTGTAATGGCAATTACATCATACCCATTTACTTCTATTTGTGCCATTAATTCATCCACCTTGTTGCGAATGCTATGTGCATTTAGATAAAGTGCCTTCAACTTTGCCTGTTTAATATTTTTCTGCAATTTGACAATCTTTACTGTTGGCCTTTGTTTCTGCTCCCTACTAGTTTTGCTGACTACTTTTCTAACTTGCATTTCCAGCTTTGTTTCTCTCCGTTCTGGGCCCACACTTAAGTTCCCAGCCCCCTGACAAACTAGTTTAAATCCTTCCCAACAGCACTAGCAAACCCCCCTGCGAGGATATTGGTCCCTGTTCTGCCGAGGTATAACTCGTGCAGCTTCTATAGGTCCCACCTTCCCCAGAATCGGTCCCAATGCCTCAGGTATTTAAATCCCTCCCTCCTACACCATCTCTCCAGCCATGCATTCATCTGGTCTATTCTCCTATTTCTGCTCTTGCTAGCACGTAGCACTGGGAGTAATCCTGAGATTACTACCTTTGAGGTCCTGCTTTTTAATTTATTTCCTAGCTCCCTATATTTTGCTTGCAGGACCTCATCTCTCTTTCTACCTATGTCATTGGTACCAATATGGACCACAACCTCTGGCTGTTCACCCTCCCCCTTCAGAATGCCCAGCAACCACTCAGTGACATCCTCGGTCACATAGCTCTGTCACCTCCTGCAGCCAGAGCTCCAGCCTCAGCTCAGGACCATGACATCTCTCTCAGTGGCAGTGAAGGTCACTCTGAATTTCTACGCCAGCGGCTCTTTCCAAGCTTCAACAGGGGATATTGCAAACATTTCACAGTTCGCTGTCCATTGCTGCTTCCAGGAGGTCACAGATGCTCTGTACAGAAGGAGAAGGGAGTACATCTCATTCCCCATGACCAGAGACAAACAGCATGAATACTTTTGTGGCTTTGCAAGGATAGCGGGTTTTCCCATGGTACAGGGCGTCATTGACTGCACCCACATGGCATTGCGGGCACCTCATCACAATACAGAGAAGCAAGGAATGGAGACAGTACACTTAGATGGAAAGTGGGAAGGGCTTGTGTTGTGAGGGGGAAATAGTATGAGAGAAGAGGGCGAGGTGATGAACATACCGTTGTTGTCCCCAAGGGGGTCGACCTCTCCGACTGCCACTGCGCCCATGACCTGGGCCGCGATGATGCTGCGCACTCATTCCTCCAGCTGTGTAAAGGGGTGCAGCTCCGCCTGACCTCCTCCCGTGCGTAGCTGCTCCCTCCTGCTATGAGCAAGCTTGGCCTGCAAGAAATAGGACAGCGTGTGAGTGAGTGTGCAGCCATGTAGTTGGCAGATGTGCCTACCACAGTTGAATAGCTGTTAATGCCTACAAGGTGTGAGATGTGGATGTGACTTTTATTGGATGGGCATAGTTGTTGGGTGAATGTTGGGGATTTGACGGTTTATACCGTCTGTGCACAGAGTGAGGTTGAGATGATGAGATGTAGATTTTTGAAGCATGTACTCACTCTGACCACCCGACTAAGGTCGTTGAGCTTCTTGCGGCACTGGGTGCGAGTCCTTTGGACCAGACTTCTGACTGAGATGTACTGAGCCACCTTCCTCCACTTCCTTCTGAACTCCTGCGGCAATGGCCTCCTGCCAGTGTCTGGGAACACTGCCCGTCGGCGTTCCACAGCCGCAATCAGAGCCTCCAATGCCTGGTCGCTGAACCGGCGAGCTCTCTCCCTGGGCCTCTGATCAGCCATGAGATCTGCGGTTGATGGATTGCACCTCCTTGCAGGCCCAAGTCACAAGCAGCAATGATCAGGGTGAGGCTGTGCAGCATGATTGAACCTCCACTTTAAGAACTGGAAGGCGCCAGTCTGTCTGAGTACTTGTAATTGACAGCACCTGAACTTGAGTAGCGCTCTGCGGTAGCGCCCCGCTCCCCGACGATAGCGCCCTAAGAGAAGTGGGTAGCGCTTGATTTAGCGCTCCACTTCCCTCTAGGGGTGCTAAAACAGAATTTTGTGGTCGCCGGCGCTAATTAGCGCCGGGCTTTAAATTTTGTGCCCGAGTGATGTTAGCGCGCCAAAATGGTCGATACTGAATTTTTCCCCCATTAGGCCCAATTAAATTGTTTCCTGTAGAGCCCCTCCACCCCCAAAACACCTACTATTTTTGCATCTGAAACCTATAACTAGTGGGTACCAGCAAGTGACTACTTTGTACATCATGTACCAGTCTGAACACACATCATGTACCAATCTGAACACACATCATGTACCAGTCTGAACACACATCATGTACCAGTCTGAACACACATTGAATTTTCTTATATATGTCTCTTGACATACAATAGCCATAAACAAAGTTGAAAAAATCCACTAACAATCAGTTAAGGCTCAAAATGTAGTAATAACTCATGGTAATGGTAATTGCTGTACAAATATTGACAGGGAACTTCATGTATTTTTCCAGTGAACCTGGATTGAGCAACATCGATTAGCATTCCACTGTTGATGCTTTCCAGAATGCAGTACTCCGACTCACCCCAAGCTAAATATTAGTTTACACACTATTTTGATATTTGTGTTACATGGTTGTATCTGTTGTTATGAAAGATGAGAATAATTAAAAGTTTTTCTTTTCAATTTATAATTTTTGATGAAATGTTGAGCTTATTGAAGTAGAGGATGTAGTTAGTGAGGAATGAGTTTTTCTACCTTTGTTCCTAGTGTCAGATTTAAGCACTCCCAAGTATAGCATGGGCTGCTGCGAGGTAAAGCTCCCTCTAATCTGCATAATCCAAAATTTGGGAGATGGTTCCTTACTGCACCCATGTGATCATTTGCATTTGTCACACCTCATGACCTCTTTAAGTGAATTTATCTTGTGCTGGATCACGGGTAGTTTTGCAATGTGGCAATGAGTGTGCCCATTTGTATAGCTAGAGCAGACAGAAGAAAGAGGTTTTCATCCCATTTGTCTGGGGTGAATTTGAAATTGTAGGGGAAGGTTTTTCCTGTTCGCAAATTATAGCAAAATTGCAAACACGTGTATAAAGAAAACGTTTAAGGTTTCACTGCAGGAAATTTCGCCTCTTGTTTCAATAGTAAAAGGACCATTTGGCAACACTAGCTGCAGCATGAGTTCTTTTTTCGACTTGTTTCCTCTTCTACATGCTAGTCAGCGCACATTGAATGATTCATATTTTTGTTATTAACAATATATAAAATTATGGAGTGTTGCTAAATGGTAAATAATCACAATAGTTACACTTGGTTGAGACGGGCTTATCTCATTGACTGAATGACTCTATTTCCAGAATAGCCCCATGCATTGAAATTGCCTGATTATCTTCTCATAGAGGCTTCACAACCTTGTAGCGTCTTTCAGTTTCAAGAGCATTACAACTTTTTTCTTTTGTTTGTTTTAACTAGAACTAGACGGTGGAACAGGCCCAATGTGAACGACACCACCAAGGTTGAAAAGAACTCCACTGCTTTCCGGCATCTGCAGTATTTTGCCTTTTGTACCCACTGATGATTTGGTGGGGAAAGGCGGCACCACGAGTAGCATTGAACCGCGCAGATTAGGAGGGTCCGAGGTTCAGTCACTGGTCTGTGCTTAAGGGCTGATCTTAGCCAGGGCAGCAGTTGGGGGTGCTACAATTAGCTTCAGTGCCCCTGGGCTGGGATAAGAGAAAATCAGCCAGGTTTGCTAGACCTGATCATTTTCCAATAAGTCCTGCTGGAAAGTTTGTAGATGTTGAGTAAGACCAAGATCACCCACAATGCCCTCCATAGTCAAGGGAACAGCTTGCCTACACTGCCTAAGATCGTACATGGGTGAAGTAAGAGTCAACAGTTTTAGAAGAGGAAAGAAAGAAAGAAAATTAGCAAAAAAGGTTAAAAGTAATATGAGAAGAGATGAGGTAAATCAAAAGGTAGTGATTTAATAACAAGTCTGCATTATAAAAGCCTGCAGGTTGTCGAAAAGAAGAGAGACTGAGGGAAGTATGGAGTTCACAATTTTGAGTCCATGGGAAAGTCTAGGCAAGGAAAAGACTTGTATTTATATAGCACATTATTGGTTTCCTCAGAATATCGCAAACCTCTTCACATAAAATGGCCTGCTAATGCAAACTTTTTCTTTTGTTTGTTTTAACTAGAACTAGATGGTGGGCCAGGCCCAAAGTGAACAACACCACCAAGGTTGAAAAGAATGATCCATGCATCGGAACGGGTAGACCCAAGGCCCACCCGATATTGAGCCCTAGGCCTCATTTGCATGAGATCGGTGAACTGCAGATATCTGCTAGTCGTCCCCAGAGGAAAGGGGGGCAGCGAACGGGAGAGGGAGGGGGTTGAGGAGAGGGCTGAGTGGGGACCAGCAAAGGTCTTCAACACTGCAGTGAAGCCAGGTGCAACACCCTGCTCCTCCCTTCTCCACATTCAGGTTTTCTGTCTTTACCAGTATGGCAGGTGGCGCACTTCTGGTGTGTAAGGAGTGTGTCCCACCCACTATATTGGATGCTTAGACGGCCGGTTTGTGCCTCAAAAATGGGTGTGGCGCCATCGAATTTCAAGGCCTATAAATGACTTTGAAATGTAGCCATTGTTCTTATGTAGTGAAAATGCCAGAATAGGAGACGATGCAATGGGGGTAATTTTAACTTTTGGTGATAGTGTAAAAAGGGTGATATTGGATTGGTCGCCCATTATACATCGCTACCAACTTTCCTTTCCATTGACTTCAATATCGCTCATTTTACAGTGTCGGCAAAAGTTAAAATGAACTGCAACGAATCTTGATTTCACCAGAGTGACAATGCATGGAGGAGGAATAGCATGTAGGAAGGTCTATCTGGAGCTTAAGAGGAAAATGCAAAGGACAATTGGGCTGATTTTCCCAAATCAAATTGATGTTAACGGTAAAGGCTTAAAAATTGGTAGCCTTACTGTCCTGGTAACTCCGACGATCAGGAGGCCTCTTGCTGCACTTGAGGACCTTCCTCATCCAGACCTCCATCATGACATTTCTTAGCACCACTGTTGCGTCCGTGTATAATAAGACACAGACTGCGGAGAACGGTACAACAGGTGTTTACTCAACGTGGCTCACACTGCAACTGATCTGAACAGATTACTACTCAGTGCTATATACAGGTGTGGTCACTGCCGTTACTACAGGATACAGGAGCTGTAAAACATAGTTCCCCCCTTAAAAGGTATATACATTACAATACCTCCCCTTTTAGATTAACAGTACCATAACACTCATTTAACAATTAAATATCAAACTAATTACAATTAACACATTTAACATGCAACATTAGCTGAAAATAGTTTATTTATATATTCAGTCTTTGGGGAGGCTTCCTGATCCTTTCTGGATAGCGCCTTTCCCGAGTGTCTTGCTCTTGGTGTGGAGGCGATTCTGGCCCCCTGTCGTCGGTTGGTTCATCAGCTTCCGATGCTACTGTTTCTGAGGTAGATGCGACCTATACGTCGGGTTCATCACCAGGTACGTATGGGCGAGGCATGGGGTTGACTTGTTCCTGTGACTCTAGGATCTGGTCAGCAAGGCATCTCACGATGCTCTCCCCAATGTCCACTGCGTACATTAGTGGGCCCTGCCATGTGCATATCGTTCCTGGCTGCCATTTTTCTGTTCGGTAGCCGCGGGCGAAGACTGGTTGCCCTACATTGAAGCTCCTTGTTGGCTTCTCATGGATGTGCTGGAATTGCTTACTCTCAACATCTCTTCGTACGTTTGGTCTGAGCAAATCCAGGCGAGATCTTAACTTTCGGTTAAAGAACATCATGGCTGGGGTCTGGTTGGTGACTGCATGTGTCTCATTCCGGTAGGCGAACAGGAAATTGCCCACCTTGTGCTGCAGTGGAATGTTGTCATTGTACATAGCCTTTATTGCCTTCTTAAAGGTTTGTACGAACCTCTCAGCCAATCCATTTGTGGCTGGATGATACGGGGCGGATGTGTAATGCCTTACCCCATTCTTTTTCAAGAACCTCCGGAACTCTTCGGACACAAACTGTGGTCCGTTGTCGGAGCAAATCTGTTCTGGCAAGCCATTCCTGGCAAAAATGGTCCGTAGGACTGCAATAGTTTTCTCCGTGGTGGTGGAGGACATTTTGATGACCTCAGGCCATTTCGTGTGCGCATCCACAGCTATTAAAAACATTGAGTCCATGAATGGACCAGCAAAATCAATATGCACCCATTGCCATGGAGATGAGGGCCACTCCCATGGGTGTAGAGGGGCCTGTGGTGGTGCATTTTGGACTTTCTGGCATCCTGAGGAGCGCTTGGTCAGGTCCTCGATTTGTTTATCGATTCCCGGCCACCACACATAAGCCCTGGCTAGGCTTTCCATTTTTACCCCTCCCAGATGACCCTCATGAAGCTCATTGAGCACTCTATCCCTTAACTTGGGTGGAATTACCACTCGGGATCCACACATCAAGGTCCCCCGGCACACTGACAGCTGTTCTCTCCTTGTCGAGAATGCTGGCAACAGTGAGTCGCCATGTGCTGGCCATCCCTTCACCGTCAAATCATATACCCGAGACAGTGTCGGGTCATTTCGGGTTTCCTTTTCGATACAAGCGTTAGTTACCGGTAGGTATTCAACTATAGTCGAATGGAATATTTCGACAGGATCCACTGCTGGTGCTTCCTCCGCAGTAGGCAGTGGCAGGCATGATAGCCCATCAGAATTTCCATGCTGTTTCGTGCCCTTATATTCAATCTCATAGTGGTGCGCCCCTAGAAAAAGTGACCATCTTTGTAGTCGTTGCGCAGTCATCACCGGAACGCCCTTCTTCGGATTAAAAATGGAGACAAGAGGCTGGTGATCAGTCAGCAAGGTGAATTTCCGCCCATGCAGATAGTGATTGAACTTTTTCACTCCCCACACTAGGCTGAGGGCCTCCCTGTCAATCTGGGCGTAGTTACGCTCGGCTGAGGTTAGTGATCGTGACGCAAAGGCTATTGGCCTCTCTGAGCCGTCCGAGAATTTGTGCGACAGCACCGCTCCAATGCCGTAGGGTGATGCATCACATGCCAACCGAATTGGTAATGCTGGGTTGTAATGGGCCAATACCTCTATCGATGTGATTAGTGTTTTGCTCTTCTGGAAAGCTCGTCGACATTCGTCACTCCACTTCCATGGCACCCCACTTTGCAGTAGGGTGTTCAGTGGGTGTAGTATTGTAGACAAATTTGGCAAGAACTTATGGTAGTAGTTTACCAGCCCGAGGAACGACCTCAGTTGTGACACATTTTCCAGTGCTGGAGCCTTGACTACTGCCTCAATCTTCTCTGGGGACTTATGTAACCCCTCTTTATCAATAACGTGGCCACAATACGAGATCTGTTTTCTAAAAAACTCGCATTTGGGGCGGTTAGCTCAGAGCCCATATTCCTGCAATCTAGTGAGCACCTGCTCCAGGTTGGCAAGGTGATCACTGTCATTTTCGCCTGTGACCAGGATGTCGTCCAAATAACACTGGGTCCCTGGGATCCCTTGCAGGACTTGTTCCATTGCCCTCTGCCAAATAGCCGGAGCTGATGCTACCCCGAATACCAGCCGGTTGTATTGGTAGAGACCTTTATGTGTGTTGATTGTGAGGTATTTTTTTGATGCTTCTTCTACCTCCATTTGCAGATATACCTGGGCCAGATCAATCTTAGGGAAGCGTTTCCCTCCAGATAGCGAGGCAAAAATATCTTCAATCGGCGGAAGTGGATATTGTACGGTGTGAAGGACCGGGTTCACTGCTACCTTAAAGTCCCCACATTTGTGAACCTTCCTTGGTTCCCCAGGTGTGCTGCTCAATGACTTTTTCATCACAGGGACGATGGGTGTAGCCCACTCGCTCCAGTCTACCTTGGACAGTACACCTGAACGTTCCAGACTCTCCCGCTCTGTTTCGACGGCTGGGCGGATCGTATAAGGTAACGGTCTGGCCTTAAAAAAGTTTGGGCTTGCGTTTTCTTCAATTGTAATCGTCGCTGTCATGCCTTTTAGTGTTCTGAGTCCTTCCTGGAACAATTCTTTTGCGTCAGTTAGGATCTTTGACAGTCGCCCAGGTGTGATGTCGTCATCCTTTTTGTCAGCCACAGTCAGTGCCTGTATGGAATGCCAATCCAGTTGTATTTTCCGGATCCATTCACGTCCCAGTAATGGTGGTCCTCCATCTTGCAATACATACAGGTCTAGTTTTGGTGTTTCCTTACCGTTATATATAACGGTCACCCTTATTTTTCCTTTGGAGTAGACTTTTTGCCCCGTGTACATCTTCAAAATAATTTTTGTGTCTCTCAAGGGTATGTGTGAGAATAGCCGCTCGTAGTCCCGTCGGTTTATGACTATTAGGGCTGATCCTGTGTCCAATTCCATCTTTACCTGGACTCCTGCTATCTTGAGAGTGACGCAAATGGTTCGGTGATCCGCCGTTGTGATCACATTATGTAGTTTCAGACAACTCAGTTCCCTGCTTTCGGAGTCGTTATCACTCTTTTGTTCGTCTGAACTATTCTCCGTCATCTTATGTACCTTCTTGTACTTTCCTTTGGTAGCTTTCTTATTGCTGGTTTTCTTTCCCGACCTGCAGACTCGTGCTATGTGTCCTACTTTTCCACACTGTCTGCACACTTTGTCTTTGAACCAGCAATCATTCTGGTCATGTGTTGTTCTGCCGCAGCGATAGCACTTCTCTGTTCCATATGACATTTCGTTTGTGCCATATTCTTGCAGTCTCTGTTGTACCTCTGCAGTGCCCCGTTCTGCTGCTTCATATGATACCGCAATGCTGAAAGCCTTTTCCAGCGTAAGGTCCTTTTCAGATAAAAGCCATTTCTGGTTTCCTTCACTTTGAAGCCCACACACAAACTTGTCCCTTAAGGTATCAGCCAGTCGCGCTCCAAACTGGCAGTGTTTCGATAGTTTGCGCAGTTCTGTTAAATAATCAGCATTGCTTTCATCCTTATGCTGGTTCCGTTTGTGAAACTTGAATCTTTCTGCTATCAGCACCGGTGTGGGGTTTAAATGTTCCTGTAGTATCGTTACTATGTCTTCAAAACTCTTTTCCATTGGCTTCGTTGGGGTTACTAGATTTCGTAATAACCCATACGTCTTTGCGCCCATTAAATTTAACAATACCGACGCTTTCTTGTCATCTGACACCTCATTTGCCTTGCAGTACACCTCTATTCGCTCGACATATGTAGTCAAATCTTCGACTTCATTGTCAAATGCGGTGATACTGCCACTCTTTGGCATTTTGGGTGTGGTTTAAAATGGCATCTCCCAATGGCTTAAAATGGCATCTCCCGTGCTTTCCTTCCTCCCCCGCTGCTGCCAACGCCACTCCCGGCGGTTCTCGTGGCAATGGCGGCGCCCTGTAGGTTTTGCGCGCTTCTCCTGCGCTGCTGCCAACGCCGCTCTCGGCGGTCCTCGTGGCAATGGCGGCGCCTCGCGGGTTTCTGCGCGTCTCTCTCTCCCTCTCTCCAATGCTGCTCGGCCCCTGAACACCGGCTGCGCCCTGTGCGCTCTGCCCTCTCTCTCTCTCCCCCATCGACGCTGCTCGGCCCTTTGCTGTGACGCTCGGTCGGGCTCTAGCCCGCCGCTGTCCAGGAAGGGTCTGTGCACTACCTGTTGCCAGCCTGTTTCGCTGGACCACCTCGACTGGAAAGCCAAGCCTGGCTCCCGACAGCCTCCCCCGCAATTCTCGAGTCTCTGCTGGATGACTGGGCGGTTGCCCGTGGTCGACGCCTGAGTCTCTGGCCTTTACCTCCAATCCACTGATCTCCAGGAACGAATCCCCGGGAGGTGATGCAGAGTTGCAGGTAGGTTCGAACCTGCCTTGTCGCCAATGTTGCGTCCGTGTATAATAAGACACAGACTGCGGAGAACGGTACAACAGGTGTTTACTCAACGTGGCTCACACTGCAACTGATCTGTATAGATTACTACTCAGTGCTATATACAGGTGTGGTCACTGCCGGTACTGCAGTATACATGAGCTGTAAAACATAGTTCCCCCCTTAAAGGTATATACATTACAACCACAAAGTTGTGCAGCAAGCAGCAGACTACTCTCATCCTTGAAACCTTAGCTGGTGTATATTGCAGAAGTACCCCGCTTTATTCAGACACAGTATGCATTATCACCAAGGGGAAGGATTGGGACAATAAACCCTAAAATTGTTTACCATAAATAGATTAAATAATTGATTGCAATTCATTTCAACTTAATTCAGAGAGTTTCTTTGTGATGGTGCCAAAATAAGGTTGCAGCTCATCAAACGATGGACATCAATGGTAGTTGAAGTAGCATAGAGGACAATGTGGGGTGGGGGTGACTGTTTTGGACCACTTGATTGTCTACATGTGGATATGAAGGTTAGCCGAAGGGATGGCTCAGACACGTAACTGAAAGCTGTTAGATCCATGTGTTAATGGAGACACGGAGTGTAGGAGTTGATTTAACAAGTGTTTACTGAACAAAGTCTGGAGGTGAACTAACAACACAAGACGCTACACAGGCTTATATACCCAAGTGGTCACTACTGGTACTACAGTATACAGGGGCTTCAAAAACATAGTTCCTCTTAAAGGTACATATACTACAATTCCTCCCCTTTTAGATAAATAGTACATAACATTTTAAGTAATCATTAAATAACATTTTTACAAGAACAATAATATACACATTTGCTGAAGTTAATCAATTACAAATTCAGTCTCTCTGGAGGCTTCCTGACTCGGTCCGGATAACGCCTTGGTGGTGTAGTAGGTTCTTTTGGCAAGGTCGATTCGGCTTCAATGCCAGTGTCGGGTTCATCTGGTTCCAGTATCACCGGATCGGAGGTAGATACTATGGGTATCTCTGCTTCATCACTAGGCGTATAGAGTTGTGGTGTAGGTTGTCCTTTTTCGGATGACTCTATGATCTGGTCAGCATGGCGCCTTATTATGCTTTCTCCAATGTCCTCAGTATACATCAGCGGTCCTAGTCGTGTGCAAATAGTTCCAGGCTGCCATTTCTCGGTACGGTAGTCCCGGGCCAAAACTGGTTGACCTATCTGGAAGGTTCTAGTTGGCCTTTCATTCATGCTTTGAAATTGCCGGTTCTCTACGTCCCTTCTGACGTTTGGCTTGACCAAATCCAGCCGGCATCTTAGTCTTCTATTGAAAAACATCATGGCGGGGGTTTGGTTTGTAACCACATGTGTTGCATTCCTGTACGCAAACAAGAAGTTATCTACCTTATGTTGTAGATTTATGTCTTCATTACCCATGGCCTTTATGGCCTTCTTGAAGGTCTGGACAAACCTTTCAGCCAATCCATTGGTGGCGGGATGGTATGGGGCAGACGTGTAGTGCTTAACCCCATTGTTTTTTAAGAACTTCCTGAATTCTTCGGATACAAATTGCGGTCCATTATCAGAACAGATCTGTTCAGGCAGCCCATTCCTGGCGAATATGGTCCTTAATACTGTGATGGTTTTTTCCGTGGTGGTGGAGGACATCTTTATTACCTCCGGCCACTTGGAGTGTGCATCCACCGCGATTAAGAACATTGAGTCCATAAATGGACCAGCAAAGTCGATATGTACCCTTTGCCATGGAGATGAGAGCCACTCCCATGGATGTAGAGGGGCTTGTGGTGGGGCGTTTTGGACCTTCTGGCATCCTAGACAGCTCTTGGTCATTTCTTCGATGTCTCCGTCGATACCTGGCCACCACACAAACGCTCTGGCTAAGTTCTTCATTTTCACTCCACCCAGATGCCCCTCGTGAAGCTCCTTTAGCACTCTATCCTTGAGTTTGGGTGGAATCACCACTCTGGATCCACACATCAAGGTTCCTCAGCACACTGACAGCTGTTCTCTTCTTTGCGAGAATGCTGGCAACAGTGGTTCGCCATGTGCTGGCCATCCCTTCACCGTTAAATCGTAGACTCGTGAGAGAGTCAGGTCATTTCGCGTTTCCTTTTCAATGGTAGAATTTGTCACCGGTAGACATTCCACTATGGTCGAGTGGAATATCTCCACTGGGTCCACTGTAGGCGCCTCTTCCACCGTTGGCAACGGTAGGCGCGATAACCCGTCAGCATTCCCATGCTGTTTTGTTCCTTTGTACTCTATGTCATATTGGTGTGCTCCTAGGAAAAGGGACCACCTCTGTAGCCTTTGCGCTGTCATAATGGGAACGCCCTTTTTAGGGTTGAATATGGAGACGAGGGATTGATGGTCAGTCAACAAGGTAAATTTTTGTCCGTGTAGGTAATGGTTGAATTTCTTCACCCCCACACCAGGCTGAGTGCCTCCCTGTCGATCTGAGCATAGTTATGCTCAGCTGAGTTTAATGAGCGTGACGCAAAAGCTATCGGCCGCTCCGAGCCATCAGGGAATCTATGTGATAATACCGCTCCCATGCCGTAAGGGGATGCATCGCACACCAGTCTGATTGGCAGTGATGGGTTGTAATGAGCCAACACTTCCCTGGACGTGATCAAGCCTTTGCATTTATGGAAGGCACATTTACAGTCTTCGCTCCATTTCCAAACTACTCCCGTTTGTAGCAGTGCGTTAAGCGGGTGCAGAACCGTCAACAAGTTTGGTAAAAATTTATGATAGTAATTTACTAATCCCAGGAACGACCTTAATTGTGAGACATTTTCAGGCGCTGGGGCCTTTACGACCGCTTCAACTTTTTCAGGTGACTTATGCAACCCTTCTTCGTTAATGACATGGCCACAATATGATATTTGTTTCTGGAAAAATTCGCACTTGGGGCGATTTGCGCGTAGGCCCCATTCTCTCAGCCTCGTGAGCACCTGCTCCAAGTTGGCAAGGTGCTCGTTGTCATTTTCTCCTGTTACAAGGATGTCGTCTAGGTAGCATTGAGCCCCCGGAATCCCTTGCAGGACTTGCTCCATAGCTCTTTGCCAGATAGCCGGAGCTGATGCCACTCCGAAAACCAGTCGATTGTACTGGTACAGGCCTTTGTGTGTGTTTATCGTGAGATACTTTTTAGAGGCCTCCTCAACCTCCATCTGTAGATATGCCTGTGCTAAGTCAATTTTGGTGAAACGTTTCCCTCCAGATAGTGAGGCGAAAATATCTTCTATCCTCGGAAGAGGATACTGTACCGTGTGAAGAACCGGGTTTACAGTCACCTTGAAGTCCCCACAGATGCGAACTTTTCTCTGTTCTTCATATTTATCATTATTCAACGTTTTCTTCATGACCGGGACGATGGGTGTTGCCCACTCGCTCCAATCTACCTTGGATAACACGCCTGCTTTTTCCAAATTCTCCAGCTCTGCCTCGACGGCTGGACGAATTGCGTATGGCACCGGCCTTGCCTTAAAAAACTTGGGAATTGCCGCATCTTCCACTTTTATTGAGGCGGTGGCGCCTTTCAGGGTTTCTAGTTCCTGTTGAAACACTTCTTTGGCGTTAGCCAAGATTTCTTTTAATCGTCCAGGTATGACGTCATCATCGTTTTTTTTCTTACTGGCTACCGTCAGTGCCTGAATGGAGTGCCAGTCTAAACTTATCTTTCTGATCCATTCACGTCCCAACAACGGTGGACCACCATCTTGCAGAACATATAAATACAACTTCTGTATTTCCTTGCCGTTGTATACAACAGGCACCCTTATTTTCCCTCTGGGGTATACTTTCTGCCCCGTATATTTCTTCAAGACAATGGGGCAGAAATTCCTCCCCAAACGCGTGAGTACGGAAGGGGTACTCACGCGTCTGGCCGGAGGAAATGCCGGTTTTCAGCATGCACAGCGCATGCGCTGAAAACCGTCATTTCCTCTCCTCTAACCCAAGAGGTGAAGAGGCTAGCACATGCGCTGTAGGGGGCAGCGCGTGCGTCTTGGATTTCCTCTGTTTTGGGGTCTTTACGCTTGTAAAAAGCACATGTAAATATTTATTTTTACAGGTAAGTGGTGTTTTAGTGCAATTTAGAAAAAAAATTTCCACAGGTTTATTATTTTAAAGAATCTACAATAAGGTAAGTTTAGTGTTAGACCCTTTTTATTAAAAATTTATTTTTTTCAACAAAAAAAATGATTGTTTAAATTATTTTTTTAAAGTTATTTATACTTAATTTAATGATTGGGATGTTTTTTAAAATTTTATTTAAAGTTTAAGTAGTGTTTTGGGGTGCAGTACTTCTCATGAGTTTGACAGTTCTTACTCTCAAACTTATGAATTAAGTTTCCCCTCCCCTGATTGGCTGAACAGTGCTCACCTGATCCCAGCCGGCACATCGCACTAACTACGCCGCTGGGTCATGTTAGCACAGCGCACCGACATCAGAACCTGGCCACTGACAGGAAATCCACAGCGGGCCAGGTTTCAGATGTCGGCGCGCAGGGTGAGCACACATCGGGGCCTTGCACACGCGGCAAGCCCCCGACACCAAGTTCTGGGCCAATGGATGTGTCTTTCAAAGGTATATGCGGAAATAGCCGCTCGTAATCCCGTCGACTCATGACGGTCAGAGCTGATCCTGTATCTAGCTCCATTTTGACTGGGGACCCCGCTATCGTGAGGGTAACCCAAATGGTCTGGTAATCTTCTTTGGCAATTACATTATGTAATTTGAGACAGCTTAGTCTCTTGTTTCCGGAGTCGCTATCGCTCTTCTGGTCTTTGGAGCTACTGTCTGTCATCATTTGTACCTTTCTGTACTTTTCCTTATTGACCTTTTTACTGTCAGCGGATTTCTTTCCAGATCTGCATACACGTGCAATGTGTCCCATCTTTCCGCATTGCCTGCATGCTTTGTCCTTGAACCAGCAGTCCTTCTGGTCATGGGTGGATCTGCCACAGCGATAACATCTCTCGAAACCCCGTGTCATTTCATGGGTGCCGAAGTCCTGTGGCTTTTGCTGTATCTCTGCAGCTCCTCTTGCTGCTGCTTCGTATGATACAGCCACACTGAAAGCCTTGTCCAGTGTCAAATCTTTCTCAGAAAGTAGTCTTTTCTGTGTTCCTTCGCTTAGGAGACCGTAGAGAATCTGCCAGTCCTGCCCCGAATTGGCAGTGCTTTGACAGCTTTCGTAATTCGGTGAGGTAATCAGCGTTACTTTCATTCTTGTGCTGATTCCTCCTGAAGAATTTGAATCATTCCGCTATCAGCAGCGGTGTTGGGTTTAAGTGCTCCTGTAAGGTATCAAAAATCTCATTAAAATTCTTGTCCATCGGTTTGGCTGGAGTGATCAAGTTTCGTAACAGCCCGTATGTCCTTGCGCCCATCAGATTTAGAAGTACCGATGCCTTTTTATCATCCGCTACCTCATTCGCCTTGCCATATACCTCCACTCTTTCCACATATGTGGTCCAATCTTCTATATCACTATCGAAAGCAGTAATATTGCCAGTCTTCGGCATCTTGAAAATCTAAAATGTCGCTTCCGCGCTTTTCTTTCTTCCCCGCCGAGTTAAGATGGCGCCTCCCGCGCTTTCCCGCCGCTGCCGCTGCTGCCAACGCTGTTCTCCGCGGTTCCCGTTGTGACCTGCAGCTTTTCGTGGTATTTCTATTTTTTTTTATATATCGCTTCAATATTCTCTCCATAATTGAAGAACCATTCCCGTCGTGGAGCGGACCCTCTGGGACTTTCCCCTCCCTCTGCTCGGTCCGAACGCCGACCGCGCCCTGAGTGCTCCACCCTCTCTCTCTCTTTGCTTCTGCTTCCCGACTCGCTGCCCGGCCCCGTTGCAGAGCCACCCGATTGAGCTGTAGCCCGCCGCAGCCCAGGAAGGATCAGTGCACTACCTGCCACCAGCCCGTTTAGCTGGGGAAACCACAGACTGGAGACCAAGCCTGGCCCTCGTTTTCAAGTTTCTTCGAGTTATTTTTTTTTTTCTTGCTTCTGGCTTTGACCTTCGTCTGAGGAATCGATCCCCTTGAGGTGCTGCCGAATTGCAGGTAAGTTCGTTTCTAACTCGTCGCCACTGTTAGATTCGTGTGTTAATGGAGACACGGAATGCAGGAGTTGATTTAACAAGTGTTTACTGAACAAAGTCTGGAGGTGAACTAACAACACAAGACGCTACACAGGCTTATATACCCGAGTGGTCACTACTGGTACTACAGTATACAGGGGCTTCAAAAACATAGTTCCTCTTAAAGGTACATACACTACAAAAGCCACTTTGATAAGTTTGCGGCACACCAGTCTTTCTGACTACACTCGCATTTTTACAATCACATTCTCTTTGTCAGTGTTTGCATCTTGCTCTGGCCTTGGTTGTGGGATGGCTTCTCTATAGTTAGAGGGCTTTTTGCATAGTGAAGTTGTTCAACTGGTGATAATCTTGGAGGTGCCATCAAGGTCTGTAAGGTGCCGAAACCTGTTGAGGCATCACAAACATTGCCTCAAGATGCCAGTGCTGTGTTCTATCGTGATCCTGGCAGCTACAGGAAAATTTGTTATATCCGGCACCGACAGGACCGAGCTGTTGCCGATCTATCAAAACTGCCGGACATACAAAGTTAATGTTGAAGCATACGGAGGTTTTCATCTCCGTATCTGACAACAAACACTGTTACTTAGCAACAGCTTGTAAACAGTCGGCCCGTACCTTGGAAGCATCTCCGCAGCTTAGCAACAGCTTCAGAGAGACTTTCCAGAGCCCGACTGTTGAAAACAAAGCCACGAGAAGAAAAAAAACCTAACAAACCGGCTCCTGATTTCTGCCGGTAGATCGAGGTTTCCGGACATACAACCTCTGGATAAACCAAAGTTTCCTGTACATAGGCATAATTTGCCTTTGTCTTCAAAATATACCTGGCATAGATGATTGTCTTATAATGAAAGCATCATGACTACTGCCTGGAAAACAGCCATTATCCTGCATAATGTGGTGTATCTGATCACAACCAGCTGCACATTACCAGAGTGGAATGCCTTTCTGGCCGTGTAGACCATTGTATTCTATCCAAAGGCCACATGGGTGCCATCCATGATACCCTGGATATTGGAGAAAAAAGTAATGCAGTGAAATTGGAATCTTAAGTCCTGGATGCTGTTGCTATTCAGTGGGACAGTAGATGAAGGTGCTGCCCTTGATGAACACTACATCAAGCATACATCTGTGAGCAGCACATTGGCTGATACTGCAGATGATTCTTATGCTCACCTGTAAGGAGCTTGAGGCAGAAAAAATGAGGGAGAAGCTGTCCTTGAAGGGACCGAGTGTAATGTATCCAAGTTTGCTGATGATACAAAGCTAGGTGGGACAGTAAGCTGTGAGGAGAACACAAAGAGTCTGCAAAGGGATATAGATAGACTCAGTGAGTGGGCAGTAAGGGGGCAGATGGAGTATAATGTAGGAAAATGTGAGGTTATTCACTTTGGTAGGAAGAATAGAAAAATAGAACATTTTTTAAATGGTGAGAAACTTTTCAACTGTGGGTGTCCTCGTGCAAGAAACATAGAAAGCTAGCAATCAGCAAGCAATAAGGAAGGCAAATGGCATGTTGGCCTTTATTGCAAGGGGGTTGGAGTATAAGAGTAAGGAAGTCTTGCTACAATTGTACAGGGCCTTGGTGAGACCACACCTGGAGTACTGTGCACAGTGTTGGTCTCCTTATCTAAGGAAGGATATGCTTGCCTTGAAGGCAGTGCAATGAAGGTTCACTAGATTGATTCGTGGGATGAGAGGGCTGTCCTATGATGAGAGATTGTGTAGAATGGGCCTATACACTCTGGAGTTTAGAAGAATGAGAGGTGATCCCATTGAAACATACAAGATTCTGAAGGGGATTAACAGGGTAGATGCTGAGAGGTTGTTTCCCCTGGCTGGAGTGTCTAGAACTAGGGGGTATAGTTTCAGGATAAGGGTTAGGCCATTTAAGACTGAGATGAGGAAGAATTTCTTCACTCAGAGAGTTGCAAATCTTTGGAATTCTCTGCCCCAGAGGGCTGTGCATGCTGAGTCTTTGAGTATATTCAAGGTTGAGATTGATAGATTTTTGGACTCATGGGGAATCAAGGGATATGGGGATCGGGCAGAAAAGTGGAGTTGAGGTCGATGATCATGAATGGTGGAGCAGGCTCGAGGGGCCGTATAGCATACTCCTGCTCTTATTTCTTATGTTCTTATCATTAGCAGTGCTCCCCCATGGTGGAGGTTGGCTACTAGTCCCCTTGGAGTAGATGGCACAACTATGTAACTGCCTCCATGCTGAAAGGATGTTACCCTCACTATTTGCCAGATAGGTGTGCCATTTCAACATTATTCAGAGTGTTTCTTTCTGATGGTGCAAAAATAAGGTTGATGGCATAATGTTAAGTGTGGGAAATCTAGCTCAGTGACATTCATAATAAATGGATTAAGAAACTGGAGGTGAAGCATAAAGAGCAGGAGAGAGAGCGGGAGATAAAAAGGGAAAAGATCTAAGTTGCAGGCTAACCAATCTGAAAATTCAGCAAAGGAAGGTAAAAAACAGGGATTTGAGGAGCCAGGACAAGCTGCTGAGACAACGATTTAAAAGAAGGTAAAAAAAGAGAAACGTAAAGTTTTACCGACATGGAAGCTATCAGCTTCTGTGCCGAGACAAATAAAACAAAAGATTTGCTGAGTGAAAGGATCCTTAAAGGATGCTGGAATTTCAGTTTGTGTGAAAGTATGTGTTAAAGTGTGAAAGTTTTCCTGACTATGAATTTTAGTAAGTTACAGTATTCCTTTTGTCTGAAAGTCTGTCTTTGAAAGAAAGTGTCTGTTGTGTTTGTTTTAGCTCCACCCACTTTTCTGTGCATGGAGCGAAGACCCTTGTTGGATGTTGGAAGTTTTATTTTCATTTCAATTTAAGATTGTGCACCTAGAAGTGGGAGAAACTTTGTGATTTGCATTTTTAAGTTAAAGACACTGCTGTGGATATATTTTGACTGGGACGACTTGTACAGCAAACTATAAATCAGAGGCAGTTTGTTTTACAAAAGATAAGCTTCAGCCTTGAATTTACAGTTGCCATGGTTTCTGATTGTGTCTGGTAGAAAATGAATCTGGACTTTTTGAAAGTACTTTGTTTTAATTGGATTACAAACAATTGTTATTGTTTGATTTTATTTTAAATCAATTTGAATGTTTACAAAGTACTGTCTTCTTAATTTGATTACTTCAAGTCCGAGACACCCACTCTCTAAGTGTTTTACAAGTAGCCTATGGTGAAATAAAGAAATGAGAAAAGGAAAGATCTTGTTCCTTTTCTAATTTCAGTGTAGTGATGCCTGAAAAATCTGGTATGAATGTTTCGAAGCAACAAACTGAGGGAAGCTCCTCCCTCCTTTTCAAGTGGTACTGGTTAGTTTAAGATATTAGTTTGAATTAAATTGGAGTTATTGAGGTTAATTAACCTATTAAAACCAGACTTTTAGTGTGGCCACGGTGAAATTCTGGTTGGTGTAAATTGTGTGAAGCCTCTAGTTCCAGATATGAGGCAATCACATCAACAATTGGTATTTTAAAAATTTCTGACCAATTTCAAGTATGTGTGATGGGGGGGGGGCGGTGGAATGCTATTGTTGTGTGTGGAGTTGTTTCACAGAATGTTTGTAGTGGTGTTACTAATGATTTTGAAAACTGCGAGAAGCTGTGTGACACAAGCCGATATTGATTGATAATGTTTGTGTCTTCTTTTTAAAAAAAGTTAACTCTTTTCACAAGCAGCTGTGTGTTTTGTGAACATTTTGGACATTGTTAAATTTTTTAAGTTTTTAACTTGAGTGGATATTTCCCCACAGTGATAGAAGGGAATCAGGAATTGACAAATTAACCTATTGGGCTGGCAGGAAAGCCACAATGGATTGTTTGCTTTTTCTTTTAAGCAGAGGGGCCTTATAAGTGTTGATGGTGCAAGATTACAAGATGGTGCAAGAGTGGTTATTTGATATAGAAATGACTTCAAGGTGTTATGGAGCTTGAACTTTGCTGGAAAAGTGCAGTGGGAGCTCTGGTAATGTTCAGAATTTAAGTTCTTATCTGCAGACATTGATGGATCTCGAATGTCCCAGCATGGGTCTCCCCGTTATCAATTCATGTGGGGAGTAACCCGTTCCGTTGGATTCTTTACTGCGTATTCCCATTTATTACAATTTCATCTCATCCATGAGCCCTGGAGAAACTTTACCATCCAATACAATATGATCATTACCATTTAACCTTGAAGCTATATGGCCGCGCAGGCACGCAGTGCTCTAGGGATCCTGCGCAGCCGGTGAGCCAACTTTTAAATTGAAAAAATGCACATGCACAGAATTATGAATGGGCCGCCTAGCCTGCTAAAGGGGCTGCGCGGCTCAAAAAATTTACAGGGAACATTGGTGGTGAAGGCAAATATTTACCCCACTGAAGCCTTTTGTGGTGCTCTCCCCACAGCTGAGATAGACTAGAGATTGAACTTAGAGCCTTCCTGGTCTGCACTGAAAATTGTGTATCACACCCGGGTATCAATACTACCTTCTTGTAATAGAAAAAACTGACCTGCCATGCAACATCGCTTCCTATTCTTACTTGTTGTAATGAGCTTCAGTATCGGACTTTCTCCCTGCCATGCTGCACCTCAAGTTGGTTTTTAGTTAGTTCACAACCACCTTTATTTCAACTTTTTCTTCACACCTTCATGCCTCTGACACACAATTGACATTCAGCTGGATGTTCCAAGCGGAGTACTGAATCTGCATTGCAAAGATTTTAAATCCATAACAACAGTTAATTGAACATAACAATCTCCCTGCAGTGATTTATACCACATTCTGCTAGATTAAGTTACCTTCCAGGCAAAATATTATCTTAGGAATATACTACCTGTGTCTTATTAATGCAGTTCCCTCAGGATTTTACAAATTAATTTCAACAGGAAGAAAATAGCAAAATGTGGAGACATAAATGTGTGTGATGATCATTAATTCAGTTTGAATGCTAATCAGGCCTGCACTATTCTCCAGTATCCTGGATGGAATGTCAGATTCTCAGCTGAGCACCCATTGTGTTGTGTCGAACTCAAATCTTTCCTGTGGAGTTCCTCTGTCAACAGAAGGGACTGCGTCTCAGCTAACTTTGCATGGACTCATTTAATGCTGAGGCCAATCCGAGGAAATTCCCGCATCGGCTTCAATTGTGAATGGCGTTTCTTTAAAATTTTCTGTAAAGTCTATACTTAACAAAATTGGAGCTCAAAAAGATGGATGATAAAGCATGCTTATTTTATCATGGCAGACAAATTAAATAAGTAGAATGAGGAGTGAAACAGAACTGTATCTCTTCCAGCACAGATAGGACAGCAATGTCCTCGTAGCTATTTCTTTAACCATTTCCATCTATACCAATCCTAGAGTCAGTTAAGATAGGAAACTCAACATCCTCTGTTCAGTGTAGTTTGGAACTCAGCCATCAAAACAGGAAGGGCAGTCTTTGGTCTAGACTCAGTTAGTGGGTCTCAGCTTGGCGGTGGGTGGGGGGGTGGGGGGTGACTACAATTGGCTTCAGCATCTCTGGATTAGAGAATGGGGAAATCAACCAGGATCCTTGGTCCTGATCACTATCTGGTAACCCCTGCTAGAAAGTGCAGGGGTCATTATACATCTCTCCCAATGTTCATTTCCATTTGAAGTCAATCAGGAGAGATGTATAATAAGCGGCTGAATTGATATCTCCCATTTAACACTATTACCCAAAGTCAAAATTATGCACCTGGTGTGTAGATGTCGAGTTAAGACAAGATCAGGCTCAGATTCTGTACATTTTATTACATGGGATTATAGGAAAGTACAGGACTGGAAGAGACCATTGTGATCCATATAGTCATTCCCAAAGTTTGAAAATTACCATACACTGTTCTATCTCTCATTACTCATCAATCGCCTTCTCTCCCAAATATCTATCCAGTTCTCTTTTAAATTTGTCGACACTATCTGCCTCCATTGCCTCCTTAGATGGTCTATTTTACCTATTTGCCACCCTCTCTATAAGTTAATTCAATCTCAACTGTTCATCTTCCCTCTTCTAAACTTCGGTCTGTGCCCCTTATTAAGCTTTTCTTTCACCAGCTACGCCATCTCGACTATTATGTTCATGAGGCAAAACTGACATGTAGATTTTTTATTATCAAAGTATGTGATGCAGGTTTTAGGTAAATTAGAATGTATCTGGATCTTCAAGCATATGAAAGATAGAAAAGCATAACCAAATGCTAATTATTATTAAATCTTCATCTAGTCTTTCATTCTTGTTATTGCTAAATCTCGAGGGGGAAGTTTAACTCCCGGGTGGAAAGCTGGGGACCCGAGAGCTGCAGTGGGAGGCCTGGTCCATTTTAATAGGCGGGCATTATTAACATTCCGCCAGCCGAGTGCCCACCTGAAACGGGCGTCCAGAGGCTGCTCGGCAGCTGGAGGCCTGCAAAACTGGACGGCCCAGGGACCATCACACACTCAGACAAATTACCAAGGCGGTTGTGGGGGGGGGGGGGAAGTGGTTGGAAAGGTTTTGCAGAGCGGAAGCGGGGGGAGCCCAGCTGGCAGTGTCCCAGACTTTCTTTGTGGAGCACAGAGGAGCAGGTTTAAACTTACTTGACAGGATTTGCACTGGGTGTCCGCCAGGACTTACTGAGTGGAGCACCCGCAGCAGACAATCCATTCAGTAGGCCGTTGAAATTGCATCAGGGCCCAGGCCCTAATGACACCATAGGATCTTGAATTACATTTATTCATGAGGCTTCCACCTAAGTCGGGCGGGCGCCTCAACTGCCCAAGAAAACAGTGGCATCAAAATGGTCGCAAGGCGGGAAATGAGCAGTAAGTGCACTGCTTGGATTTTAACTCCCGTTGCACACAGTTTCCGCTGTGTGGAAGGAGTTAAAATTCCCCCTTAGATTTATTGGAAATGTAATGAATTAGGTAAACAGCAAAATGAACAGCATTAACTTAATTTAGGTTGCCTCTTTGCCTCAGAAGAAAACCTCTCCCTGGGAAGATTTTTAGTTAAAATTGTTTGATTTTTTTTCCCACAGCTTTCATAAACAAACCACAAATAAGACAAGCAAAACATGACAGGAATTTTTTATTTGAAAACATTGGAATATTTGCCAAAAAGTGTAGTCATATCAATCCTTTAGGAAATGTCCTGTGTTTCCTTGCAAGTACGAGGGAAATAAATTACTTCAAGTATTCCACTTCCATCTGTCAAATGATCTACAATTCTAATAATTTCTTTTTAACATCAGAATCCTTTGATTTTCCCTTCTTTTCCTCTCATATTTATATTGATGGGTCACAAAGCTCCCCTCAAGCTTCTCACCCCAGTGAGTCGGCTTGCCATCATTTACCTTGAGACCTGGAATTCAACAGAATGAGTGAATTGTGCCTGCACCTCTCCACTGTCAGCTGTGGCTCAGTTACTAGCACTCTCTAGGTGGGAGGGGCTAGGAGTAAGCAGGTGCTGCTGGTTGGCTGATTACTGCAGAGAGCTGGAGTGAGTTTATAAAAAGTTGGTGGTGTTTTTTTTTTCAGGTTCTAGGGCCTTTTTGGCCCATAAACAGCAGCCAGATGGCTGCTGAGGGGCCCGAGGTGCCAGGCCCCTCAGAGGACAGTGTTCCCAAGATGAATTTAATCAGGGGAGAAAGTGTTGTTGGAAGGAAGAGAAAAAGGCCCAAAGAGGTTTGGAAAAGAAAACACAGTGGTGGTTCAGTGCAAAGGTAAGAAGGTACGAGCTTGGGATATTATCCAAGGGGTACATGAGGACTGTGGTGAGGGAAGCTGCTTTGCCTGCCAACAAAAGCCGAATGTTGGGTTCGAGGTGACGGTCAGTGGCCGAGAGGAGGTGGAAAGACTTGTGATGAAATATATGTCTTCATCAGCCCCTGTGTTTCACCTGCATTGTATTGTGTGTACCGCCCCCTTTTCCCCTATTGTGTGTATTGGCTCCGCCCCTGTCTTTTGTCATATAAAGGTCTCAAGAGCTGTATGAGTCATTCTGCCAGACGAATCCGATGTGGAATGACGGGCAATGTTTTTAGCGATTAAAAGCCTTCAGTTGAATCCTTTAACTTCTTGTCCTTGAGTTATTGATGGCACATCAATTTTAATTGCTAAAACACCAAGATGGATCGACTCCTGAAACCAGAGCGCTTGGATCTGGACCCCCATGCCACAGACGCAGCCACACAGTTCAGACACTGGTTCCAATGCTTCAAATTTTTCATCGAAACCTCAGCCACCGCCATAGCAGCTGCGACCGCCACCGGAGACGTGAAACTGGGAATCCTGCGAAACCGGGTGAGTCATCGGGTCTCCCCTCTCATCCGAGATGCCACCAGCTACGAGGATGCCTGCACCATTCTGAAGGCCCACTACGTGCGGCCAATAAACGAGGTGTACGCCAGGCATCTTCTGACTACTCGCACGCAGCGGCATGGTGAGTCACTAGAGGACTTCATGCTACGCTTAAAAGTACTGGGCAGAGACTGTAACTGTAAGGCCGTGTCTGCCACCGTGTACACGGAGGAGCTGATCCGAGACTCCTTTATTGCGGGCCTCAGTTCAAATTACATTCGGCAGAAACTGTTTGAAAAGGAGGGACTGGACTTAAAACAGGCTATGGGCATAGCGCGATCGCTGGATATGGCCCAGAGGAACTCTGAATCCTGTTCCTCAGGCCACACGGCCCACTCCGCCTCATGCACACCGTGGGGGCTGCCATCTTCACCTCCCAGATCTCAGGCCAGCCCAGCACCGTCGGAGCCCCAGCCTCCACCCAGGAGCCCCACTACTGCCGCGATGCATCGGGGCCCGAAATGCTACTTCTGCGGCCAGGACAAACACTCCAGGCATTTGTGCCCAGTGAAGGGCACCACCTGTTTTAAATGCGGGAAGAAAGGACATTTCAGTAAAGTCTGCAGAGGGAACCCCGCCTCCAACTCCGCCACCGCCACGTGCGCGCCATGGGGGCGGCCATCTTGGACGCCATCTTGTCCACCCTCATGGAGTCCACCATCTTGTCCCGACTACACGGACCCCCAGGACCCACTGGTGGCCTCAATCACAGTGGATCAATCCAGGCCGCATCCGTTGTCTAGATCGATGATGGACATAGAGGTAAACGGGAACATGGTTAAATGCTTGATTGACTGCGGGAGCACCGAAAGCTTTATTCATCCTAGCCTGGTAAAACGACTTTCACTAACGATAGTCCCTACACAGGGCAAAATCGCCACGGCTGATAAGACTCATACCTCAAAAATTACAGGTTTCTGCGCGGTTATGTTGTCGGTAAAAGGCACTGATTACAGAGATTTTAAACTGTTGATAATGTTAGATCTCTGTGTGAGCGTGATCTTGGGTCTGGACTTCCAGTGCCACCACCAAAGTATCACGCTTACCTACGGTGGGTCCCAGCCGCCCCTCACAGTGTGCGGTCTGGCTACCCTGAAGGTCAAGCCGCCCTCTCTGTTCGCCAACCTCGCACCCAACTGTCGACCCATAGCGACCAAGAGTCGGCGGTACAGCTGGGAGGACAGACGGTTCATTGCATCTGAAGTAGAAAGACTCAAGCGGGAGGGTATCATTGAATGCAGTACCAGCCCGTGGCGCGCCCAGGTAGTAGTAGTTAAGGGTAGCGAAAAGAAGCGGATGGTGATAGATTATAGCCAGACGGTTAATCTATACACCCAGCTAGACGCCTACCCTCTGCCCCGCATAGCGGATATGGTTAACCAAATTGCGCAATACCGGGTGTTTTCCACCATCGACCTAAAATCGGCATACCACCAGCTCCCCATTAGGCCGGAGGACCGTCCATACACCGCCTTCGAGGCGAACGGACGCCTCTAACACTTCCTCAGAGTCCCCTTTGGGGTAACGAATGGGGTCTCGGTCTTCCAGCGGGAGATGGACCGCATGGTCGATGAGAACCAGTTAACAGCCACCTATCCATACCTAGACAACGTCACCATCTGCGGCCACGACCAGCAAGACCACGACTCGAACCTCGGGAGATTTCTGAAAACCGCTCTCAGACTCAATCTCACCTACAACGAGGATAAGTGTGTCTTTAGCACCACGCGCCTCTGTATCCTGGGCTGCGTGTTGGAAAACGGGGAAATCGGTCCAGACCCCGGCCGATTGCGCCCCCTACGGGAGCTACCCCTACCAAACACTCCCAAGGCCCTGAAAAGGTGCCTGGGGTTTTTCTCCTATTACGCCCAATGGGTCCCCAATTATTCCGACAAGGCCCGTCCCCTCCTGAAATCAACGTCCTTCCCGCTCACGGCCAAGGCCCACGCCGCCTTCAACAGCATTAAACACAACATTGAGAAGGCCGCGCTGCGGGCAGTGGACGAAAACATCCCTTTCCAGGTCGAAAGCGATGCGTCCGACTTCGCTTTAGCAGCCACCCTCAACCAGGATGGGCGGCCCGTAGCCTTTTTCTCTAGAACCCTCCAAGGGCCCGAGATCAGGCACTCCTCGGTAGAGAAGGAGGCCCAGGCCATAGTGAAGGCAGTGCGGCACTGGAGGCACTACCTAGCCGGCAAACGCTTCACCCTGCTTACCGACCAGCGGTCGGTAGCCTTCATGTTTAACAACAAACAGAGGGGGAAGATCAAGAACGACAAAATTCTCAGGTGGCGGATCGAACTCTCCACGTTTGAGTACGACATAATATGTAGGCCGGGGGCCCTCAACGAATCCCCTGACGCCCTACTACGAGGGATGTGTGCCAGCATCCAGGGGGACAGGCTACAGGGCCTCCACAATGGCCTCTGCCACCCGGGGGTCACCCGGCTATTTCACTTTATAAAATCCCGTAACCTGCCCTATTCGATCGAGGAGGTCCGGTCTATGACCAGGGACTGCCGCACCTGTGCGGAATGCAAGCCCCGTTTTTACAGGCCCGACCGAGCCCACCTGATCAAAGCTATACGGCCATTCGAGCGCCTGAGCTTAGATTTCAAGGGACCACTCCCCTCCACCGACCACAATGTGTACTTTCTCAACATTGTGGATGAGTACTCCCGCTTCCCATTCGCCTACCCCTGCCCAGACATGACCAGTGCCACGGTCATCAAGTGCCTTGGCTGTTGTGTATGTAATATGTGTGCTACTTTGAACCTATGGACAGGACTGCACTACTTGTTGGGCGTAGTGATACGCAGTACCACTCCTGGCCATAGGGGTATAAATAGTACTGTGGGTACTGATCCCCCTCAGTTCCCGCCTGTGGGCATGAAGTAAAGACCTATGTATAGTCCCTACCTCCAACCAGTAAAGACCTGTTTGAGTTATACGTTTAAGTCTTTGTGTTAATTGTTCAATACAATACACATACTTAACACTGGCGACGAGCTGGTTCGAACCCTGCGGCAGTTATTCCACAGTGGCTTCATCCAAAGACAGGACGTTGAAGAGAGGTTCCAATCCTCAACACCCCACTGAAAACTGAAGGGCAGCAGAAATCCTGACAGCTTCCAGCGACTGGAAGCGACAGGCATTAGGACCCTGAAGCCTCCATAACCTCGTGGGTAAGCCAGAGCCCGGGAGGGCGCGAGCGGGTAAGCCAGAGCCCGGGAGGGAGCGAGCAAGAGCTGCCGAGCGGGTGAGCCAGAGGCCGGGAGCCGCTTCAAGCGGGAGGCGCTTAGCGGGCCAGCGATCGCACCGGTGATAAGGGCTGAGAACCGTTTCGGGCGGGCGGCGCACCAGCGATCGCACAGGAGATAAGAGCCGCAGTCGGGCTGAAAGTGAGCGATGAGAAGCGCGGGAAAACCGCCATTGAAGTGGGCGGGGAGAGCGAGAAGCGCGGGAAAGCCGCCATTTTTCGCGGGAAAACCGCTGGGGAAGAAGGCAGAAGCGGGAAAACCGCCATTTTGTGGGCGGAGGACGATGGCAAGAGCGGGATGCCGCCATCTTGGATAACAGTAAAAAAAAAAAAATCATGGAAATTGCAAATCTGATAAAGTACTACAATGCCTAAACACGGGAATATTAGCAACTTTGATAGTGACATCGAAGATTGGGGCATATATGTTGAACGAGTTAAAAATTATTGTAAGGCCAATAAAATTCGTGAGGCTGATAAAGCACTAACATTATTAAATTTAATGGGTGCGAAGACATACGGGCAATTGAAACACCTGTTATCACCAGATGAACCGGCGGATAAGACGTTCGATGAGATTGTTACTGTCCTGAAAGATCATCTAAACCCCACGCCGCTGATGCTAGCGGAACGATTTAAATTTTACAACAGAAGGCAGCTACAGCATGAAAGCAATGCTGATTATTTGCTGGAATTGCGTAAATTAGCGAAATATTGCCAGTTTGGAACGGGACTGACAGAGGCACTTCGAGACAAATTTGTGTGTGGTTTATTTAAACAGGATACACAAAAGCGACTGCTCGAGGAGAATGAGCTGACGCTTGAGAAGGCGGTCACTATGGCAGCAGCACACGAAGCCGCAGCGAGAGGCACGGCAGTAATGCAGCTACGGTCACCGGAGCTCAGTGCACACAAATTGGGTGTGAGTTCTGGCAAATGTTATCGTTGTGGAAAGACAACGCATGATCAGAACCAGTGTTGGTTTAAAAACCAAGAATGTAGAACTTGTGGTAGGCTTGGACATATAGCTAGAGTATGCAGGTCAGGGAAGAAGACCAGCAACAAGAAGTCACCGCAAGGAAAATACGCAAAGGTACACAAGGTGACCGAACAGGAGTCCGATTCAGACGCTAGCAGTAATGAACTGGCTAGCTTAAGCTGTAATGAACTGGCTAGCTTAAGAGTACTCAACGCTGGTAAGGGTGCAGACCTCCAGACAATTTGGGTCACTCTTCAGATAGAAGGAGTCCAAGTAAAACTGGAATTGGACACTGGATCGGCATTGACGGTCATAAATAAGAAAGATTACGGAAAGTTATTCCAACATATTACCCTACAGGATACGGGGATTATATTGAAAACATACACGGGGCAAAGAGTGTACCCCATCGGGAAAATAGAGGTTGCAGTGGTCCACAAGGGCGAAGACAGTCAAATAATGGACTTATATGTGATATCTGAAGGAGGTCCTCCACTACTAGGACGGGAGTGGATTAGGAAAATGAATATGGACTGGCATTTCCTACAAACAATAACGAGTGAGAACTCGGTGAAGATAGTCGGCCCAGACTCTGGAACGGATGATGGTAAGCCCAACTCAGGTGCAAAAGACAAAGTTTCAGCACAGAATTCCACTGAGCAACAACAACATAGTTTAACTGTGGATCCTGAGTCTGGCAAGTCTACTGATGTGCCCATTTCTGAGGGACACCGGGCTCGAACTCAACTCCATTTCAAACTACAACAGCAATTAGAACAAATGCTTCGCCGTTTTGAGCAAGAGTTGAATGCAACGAAAGAGTTCTTTGATATAGAGTTGGAGAATCTGGAAAGACAACAGAAGCAGCTGATGGAGAAAATGGAGCAGGAGCACACAAAACGTCTGATGTCAGAGGAGTTAACGGTCAGCCAACTCCTGCATATGCTGAAGGACAGGACTCTGAAATGGGAAAAACTTGAACATGAACTTCAATATTCAAACGAAAGGGGTTCGGAGCTCTCAAAGGTTATTGGAAGAGCTGAGGTGGCAACACAGACTGAGATGACTGCAACAGAGCAGCCCTTGGATGCCAAAAGTACGCTGACTCACGTCAACGTAGAACAACAGACCGCTGAAACAGCTGCTCCGGTAGAGGGATTGCATAGTCCGATCAATCAATCTCCAAAGGAAGTTGAAGTATTAAAATCACAAATGAGGTCACTAGTAAACGACTTGCTGAAAGCCCAGAAAAAGCTGGATGCAGAGGTACACATGAAGAAGTCTCTTCAGGAAAGATGTCTGGATTTGGAACAAGAGCTGGCTAACGTCCAGCTGGGTATGGAGGAAATAGAAGACCCTCTCACTGGTCTAGCTCAGGACGACACCGAATATTACGATGTCCTGTCCTGCCCAGCTTGTAACTTCGACTCCCAAAGTGCAGAAATCATGGAGGAGCACCAAAAGTCTACGGAACATCGGGAGAAGCTGGCTCTACGACGGAAACAGGAGGAAGAGAAGGAGGAACTGCGCATGCAGCTGGCAGCTGTGGCAGCTGACAATGGAGCCCAGAGAGTCTCCAAGAAGCAGAAAAGGAAAAGTAAAAACAGAAGATGACCCATCTGAACCATTATCACCTCTACCAGATCACACACGTGGTCCCTCCGAACGGAGCCAATTCAGTTCGGAAGTTCAAACTGTTAAATCCATGGAAGGACTATTGAATGAGTCACTCCAGCAACGTGAACCGACTACACCACAGAGATTGAATCTGTGAACTGTTTTCCGCAGAGACTGAATCTGTGATCTGTTTTGACATGAAGTTATCTATGTATCTATGTTATTCTGTTATGTAAACCTGAAGTTATATATGTATATATGTTATTACGTTATGTTAAATGGGGAGATGACTGTAAAGCTAGGAAGGGAGGAATGTTGTGTATGTAATATGTGTGCTACTTTGAACCTATGGACAGGACTGCACTACTTGTTGGGCGTAGTGATACGCAGTACCACTCCTGGCCATAGGGGTATAAATAGTACTGTGGGTACTGATCCCCCTCAGTTCCCGCCTGTGGGCATGAAGTAAAGACCTATGTATAGTCCCTACCTCCAACCAGTAAAGACCTGTTTGAGTTATACGTTTAAGTCTTTGTGTTAATTGTTCAATACAATACACATACTTAACATTGGCAGCCTGTTTTGCACATTCGGCATGCCGAACTACATCCACACTGACAGGGGGGCGTCGTTCATGAGCGACGAACTGCGCCAATACCTGCTGTTGAAGGGGATAGCCACGAGTTGGACCACTAGTTATAACCCCCGGGGTAATGGGCAAGTGGAGAGGGAGAACGCGATGGTGTGGAAGGTGGTCACCTTAGCACTAAGGTCTAAAGGCCTCCCTACCTCCCGCTGGCAAGAGGTCCTCCCAGACGTATTCCACTCGATAAGGTCGCTACTGTGTACTGCTACTAACGCCACTCCTCACGAGAAGATGTTTGTTTTTCCCCGCAAATCAACCTCGGGAGTGTCCCTACCTTCGTGGCTCTCCACCCCAGGGACAGTCCTATTACGGAAGCATGTGAGAGGCCACAAAACGGATCCCCTCGTGGAGGCAGTACACCTACTCCACGCAAACCCACAGTATGCGTACGTCAAGCACGCCGACGGGCGTGAGGACACCGTGTCCATAAAGGACCTCGCCTCGGCAGGAAGCGACGACGACCCATCCTCACCACCCCCCGGAAGAACCTCCACCATCCCCAGAGGTATCCTCACCACCCCCAGAAGTACCTGCAACACCCCCAGCACATGGGTATGCCCAGGAGGGCACCACGGACTCCCGGTCGGAACCCGAGGTACTGTTGCAATGTTCAGGAAGGTCTATCACACCCCCGGACAGACTAAATCTGTAGAAGGGGTGAATGTGATGAAATATATGTCTTCATCAGCCCCTGTGTTTTACCTGCATTGTATTGTGTGTACCGCCCCCTTTTCCCCTATTGTGTGTATTGGCTCCGCCCCTGTCTTTTGTCATATAAAGGTCTCAAGAGCTGTATGAGTCATTCTGCCAGACGAATCCGATGTGGAATGACGTGCAATGTTCTTAGCGATTAAAAGCCTTCAGTTGAATCCTTTAACTTCTTGTCCTTGAGTTATTGATGGCACATCAAGACTTTTACTCAGTTTGAAGGTTGATGATAAGTTCTTGGAGGTATCTCTGCTATATTCGGAAGAGGTGGTGGTCTCATTCTTAAATTTGCTGGTTTATATTGAGAACGATGTGCTAATCAAAAAGTTGGAGTTGTGGGACATTAAAATTTGCTCGGCAATAAAGAGGAGATACTATCCAGGAACACGAGTAGCAGATGGAACCCATTACGTAAAGGTGCAGTTCCCAGAGATGGTGAAGTCATTACCGCACAGCATGAAATTTGAGACAATGGAAGGAGTGTAGCACTTCTGAGTACTGCATGATAACCAAGTGAAGATTTGTTGTTATTGTCTTGGACACGACCATCTTGTAAGAAACTGTCCGGACTTGTACTGTTATAATTGCGGCGAGTCTGGACACCGCGCTCGGAGCTGCAAGGTGGAAAGCTGTGGGGTGTGGCACAAAGGCCCCACCCACTGAGTGTGAGGCAGAAGGAAGCTCTATGAGTGACGAGGAGATGGGAGAAGGAGCAGGAGGTGTGAGTGAAACGGCTGGAAGAGTGGAGCAGACGGAGGACACCGCTGGTGAATTGAAGGAGAAAAGAGCGCAGGAAGAGGCAGAAAATTGTGGAGCAGAGAACAGGATGGAGATGGTGGCAAACACACCAAGTACAGTGGAAAAAGACAAAGACAGCAGAGGGCAGCATGGGTCGAGGGCAGAGTTGAGCCATAATACAGTTCAGCTCTCCCTAAAAAATCTGGGGTCCATGGGGAAAGAGAAGGCGGGAGTGGGGTGCGTGGTAAATGTAAGTACTCCAAAGAAAGACGGGGAGTCAGACATCTCGGTGAACAGGAGGGGGCAAGACAAAGAGAGGGTGCAAGAGGCAGGAGCCTTGAAGGGGCAGCAGGACGGGAGCGGTGAGACAAAGACATCAGAAGGGAGCAATATTGGTGCGCCATTGTCCCAGAGAGAGAAGGATCAGGGAGCAAGGGATGATGAGGCCGAAGGGAGCGGCACTGTTGGAGAAACCGCGATAGCAGGAAGACTGTCTATGGGAGGTGATGTATCTGACGGGGAGCAGGATTTTTTTATCTGACGGGGAGCAGGAACAGAAGGTCACAGAAGAGCTCGAGAGTGAGGAATCAGAGGGAGACAGAGACATGGAAGTGAGGGGTGGGGTGGCATCGTGTGGAAAGGGAAATGTTAGTGAGGGGTAGAAGGAGGGAAAAGGGGCAGCTCCTCGGCCCAAACTTAATGCAAGGAAGAGGCTGAAACAGCAGGGTTGTTTCAAACAGGAGGTGAAAAAGAGCCGGTGGCTGCAGGAAAAAGCAACAGCTGCCCGAAAAGTTGATAAGGACACTGAGGGGAGATTTTTACGGCTAAGGGTAAAAATGGAGGAACTTAATTGCGATCTCTTTAATATCTATGCGCCGAACGGCCATTGCAAGCGTCGCGAGTTTTTTCGGTGGTTATTCACTGAAGTGGCAGAGGTGGAAAACCCTTGTATAGTGGGGGATTTTAATGTATTTTTATCTCGGATGGACATTTCAGCCCAGATGACCTTTAAGGATGATAACTCCAGAGGGAGGATTGTAAAAATGATGGCAAATTTAAATTTGAGAGACTTATGGAGGGATCGGAACCCCATAAAAAGGGAGTTCTCCAGTACAGGTTGGGTGGGTGATGTTTTAAAACAGAGCCGAATAAATTTTGTGTTAATGCGGGAAGGGTTAAGTTCTGAGGTGATGGAGATTTATTACAAAAAAGTATTTTTAGTGACCACTCGACTTTGACTCTTAGAATTAGGAACAGCAGAGTTAAGATCGGTCAAGGGGTGTGGATTTTAAACAATCAATACCTGAAAGAAATTGCTTATAAAGAAGGAATTTTAAATATAATAAAGAATGCTCAGAAGGAACCTTTGTTCTTGAAAGAAAGAAGAGTTTGGTGGGACAATTTCAAATATGAGGTAAAAGTTTTTTCGGTACGTTATGGGAAAGAGAGAGCGGCAGCTAACCGGCGTCGAGAAGAGAATATAAACAGTTGACGGAGGGGATAAAGCAACCAAGACTAAGTTCCGGGTTTTAAAGGAAGAGTGGGAATTATTGCAAGCTGAAAAATGCACAGGGGCCATTCTCCGTGCAGAGGCTAAAGATGCATTGGAGGGCGAAAGATGCACTAGATATTTTCTAGAGCAGGAGAAACTGTGACAGAGATTATCATTAATTGGAGAGTTGAAGGTTGGTAAAGTTTAATTATAAAATTTATACTTGCATCAGCCATTATTGGGATCTGATTCACTGATGTTTACAATTTGATGTGTAATCCCTGTAACAAGTATTATCTCCAAATCTATTAAAATATTATAAACTAGATTAATAACGTGAGTTTTCCATTTATTATTGCTGTAACGGTTTTACATTTCTCTTTATTCTCTTCCAGGAGGGTTCATATGGTTTTAATAATGTTCTGCATTTTCACCAACTGTTCCCTCGATTTTCTGTCCAATGCAGTCCTATAGCAAACAGCAGCTATGGTTCCACAGAACTGGAAAATATTGATAGGGAAAGTAACCCCTGCTCACAGATGTCTTACTGAGAGTAAATGTTGGCAACAAAAATAGACTGGAGAATGAAAGTAGCAATATATAAGCATTCGAAACCGTGCAGAAATGAAAACCAGCCCACAGAATAATTAAAATAGAGATGATAAATTTGATGGCAATGGAATGAATGCATGATTGAACTGCTAAGGAATCTGTTGTTTATAGCTAATCTCTATATCAGAGCTGAGATGCACACTCATGATATCAATGGTGCAATTAAATTGGTTGACACTCCTTACATGATTTATGTCAAATGTGGAATTAATTCTGTCAATGATGCATCACTAAAAACTGTCACTTGCACATTTAGACCTTTGGGCCTAGAAATTGGGTTGGTAGCGCCGGCGCTGAGCGCCTAAAGAGACCTAGAATTGGGGCGAAGCCCTATGTTGGGGCGGACGCTATGAAGATAGCGCCAACTCAGATATTGACTATACATTTAGCGCCTGCACTAAGTGTTTGCGCGCGCCCGCGAGCGCAAGCGGCTCATGACGTCATTTCAGTGTGCAACGCCTTTTAGGAGCGCCTGAGCGCATATTGGGTGGCGCCCGGAGCCTTAGCGCCCAGCGCTATTAGTGACAGTTCGAGGGAGGGCTAACAGGCCCTTCTCGGAGTAGGGGGGCGATATTTAAAGGGGACAGCTCTAGTGCAGAATCTTCTGCCACTTGGCCTGCTCATTGCGATCGCTGCTAGAGAGAGTTGGCGAGCTAATGTGGAGCGGAGTTCTGGGAATTTAGCTTTACAGTACTTGGGACCTTCAACCCTGTCCGAAGCACTTGCAGCACTACACCTAAAAGCCTTTTGACCAACTGGCATCGGAATGGGAGCTTGTTTGGAGGGCAACGGCCTCATCGCCCAACACTGTGAAGGGGCAGAGAGACGGCGGGAGAGAGGGCCGGGATTGGCCAGAAGGAGGAGGGGCAATGGAGGTCGGCCAATCCAACGGGATGCTGCGAGGGTCTTTAGGCAGCAGGTGACAAGCCTTGACATGTCGGAGGAGCAGTGTTTGGAAAGGCTCCAAATCTGGAGGGACATTGTTACTGA
The DNA here is from genome assembly GCF_052327205.1 of Somniosus microcephalus. Classification (NCBI taxonomy): domain Eukaryota; kingdom Metazoa; phylum Chordata; class Chondrichthyes; order Squaliformes; family Somniosidae; genus Somniosus; species Somniosus microcephalus. The sequence continues at coordinate 114,518,241 of NC_140988.1, read as the reverse complement.
TCTGTGCCACCTGCTTGGTCAGGATCTGCAGCTGCGTGAATGCTGCAGAACCTCTCTGTCCATGATGGCTACACTGACTGAAGGCCTCCATTTTTATGCCAACGGGGACAATGCGACTGCCACTCAGGCTGCAGTCCACTGTTGCATCCGGCAAGTGACAGATGCCCTTTATAGGCGAACGTGTCAATTCATTACCTTCCCTCGAACCCTGCACAAACAGGCGGAGGAGGAGGAGTATGAGGAGGAGGAAGAGCAGGCGGAGGAGGAGGAGGAGGAAGATGGAAGGGCTGCTGAAAGTGGAAGGTCCAAACGTCAGAGGCTCCTCTGGACTCCTGTCGACACCCCTGTGGCGGAATGATGAGAGTCTTAACTCATGCGCACTTTGGATGTTTGAGGGCCTCTGAATGCCAGCATCACTGAAAGTAGTCACATGCACCATGCCACATTGAAACTTCTGTTTATTGGCACAAAAGTCTTTCATTACAGCTAAACAACGTAATGTCAGCAGAAACCATAACTTTCAAAATAACTGTGAACTGTTCGGCAAAGCCGCAAAACTCAACCAACCTTCTGCAAATATAACAGCAGGTGAGGGTGTCCTTGAATTTGGACAAACAAACGTCTCAGCACCTCCCTCTGCAACTGGCCCCTTGAGGGAGAACGACTTCTCTTTTGCGCCCGGCCCCTTCCCTCCCTGCTGCTCCTACGTAATTGGACCCCAGTGGCAGGCTCAAGGCTGGGGGACGCCTCCTGACTGTCTGGAAGCGCAGAAGCCCCTGAGGGACGGCCTGGCCGACCTCTGGGCTTGGAGGGTGCGGACGCAGGATGCTTGCTGTGACCATGGCTGGAAGCAGTGTGGCCTGCAGGTGGTGGCAGCTGCAATGCAGGCGTCCCAGCGCTGGCATGTGCAATGGTCTCCTGCTGAGAGAGGACACCTGCACCATGGTCGGATGACACACTGGTTATCTGAGGGGAGCGGCTCGGCTCATCCGCCACAATCGCATGCTCCACTGATTCCTGGCCTTGTACGGGAGTGGAAGGGCCCGGGGTGATCCTGTCTGATGCAGAGAGGGTGGCTGCAGTGAGAGATCGCGTTGCATCAATCTGGCTGTGGAGGAGCCCAGCAAGTGACTGCGTGGCAACAGTGAGGACCTGTGTGCCAGGTGCCAGTGCTTCGGAGAAGGCCTGGACAGTTCTTCCCATAGCTTCGGACAAGCCAGGTGCCGACCGCTCCACTGCCTCGGACAAGCCCTGCACAGACCTTTCCAGGGATTGTCCGAAGCCCTGAACAGTCCTTTCCATAGCCGACTCAAAGCCGTGGACAGTCCTCTCCATTGTTGGGCCGAAGCCCTGGATAGTCCTGTCCATTGTTGCCCCGAAGCCCTGGATAGACCTGTTCATTGTTTCCCCGAACACCTGGAGAGTCCTCTCCATTGTTGCCCCAAAGCCCTGCAGAGTCCTCTCCATTGTTGCCCCGAAGTCCAACATACTCCTAGCCAATGAATCTATTGACTCAGGCATCTTCTCCACTGCAGCCATCAGCTCCGTGTGTCTGAGCCGGGCCTGTTTGCTCATCTCAGCCAGGCGACGGACCTCATCTGCACTCTGTGCAGCAGTCATTACGACCTGCCTTGCCCTGCGGGGAGACGGTGGCCGCACTTGCCTATCCCCCGTGCGTGGCTGCATGCCGCTTGGTCCGGCAACTGGTTCATCCTCAGAGCCACCCCCCTCCCCTCCAGGGGACTACTATCCCCAGTCTGTAGATGTGTCAGCTCCCCGGATTCTGCAATGGCTGGTCCAGATTCCTCCTGGTCCTCGCCTCCGGTGGCACTGGCACTGGCAGCTTCAGCGCGTTGAGCCCGAGTTGGTGCTGCTTCATCTGAAAGTGGGAGGTGGAAGAGTGGCTTTAGCAAAAGGACAGCTTTGCTGAAAGGCATGCCAGATTGCGGCAAGGCTCTGACATGGCTGCACACTGAGGATGCATGCTTGCGGGGGGACCAAGTGGAAGGCAACAGGTGAAAAAGCTGAGAGTCTTACCCTCGCTGCCGGTAATGGGGTCGGCAGATGCAGTGGTCACAGGACCAGACAGACGTCCTCCAAGTATCTGGTGCACTCTCTCCTCCAGATCCGTGAGAGTGACCACTTATGGAGGTCCACCACCGGTTCGACACTGCTCCTTTCGAATCATCGCCAGCTTGGACTGCAGGGGAAAGAAGGGGAAGTTCTGTAACATGATGCCTTGAGACCTCATCGCATGCCCCCCATGGTGCAAGAGCCCTTACATGAGGCCTTGAGACATCTGTCCATGTGTGTGGCCAGAAACGGCCATGGGTGCTTGCTGACAGATGGCCATTGGGGCATCATGGCAACAGGGTGCCCGAAGTCAGCTGCAGATGGAGGGAAGCACAAGTTTGGTAAACTATCACTCACCCTAACGATCCGTGTGAGGTCGTTGAATTTCTTCCTGCATTGAACAGGGGTCCTGGTCGCCATGCTGCTGGAGTTGACCCTCACAGCAACCTCCCTCCAAGATCGTCGGTAAGCCTTCTGATTCGGCCTCTTGCCATTATCCGGATACAGGACCTCTCGACGGTGTTCAACTGCAGCCACCAAGTGGTCCAGGGCCTCAGTGCTGAAGCGCTCTGCTCTCTGTCTAACCTTCTCCATGATGAACAAGTTTGTACCGCCAGACAAGGGCGAGCGCCGAATCTGAGGCCTACAGGGCGTTGGGTGTTGAAGCTCAGGCTGACTGACCCACCCCTTTAAGAGCTGGCCGGCGCCTGGAGGTCTCGTGCTTTCCCGTAATTGAGTTCACCTGCGCTGCGCCCGTCCGCGTCGATATTGAGTAGCGCCTGACCTTTTGCGCCTTAAGAGCACCGTGCAATGGCTGATTTAGCGCCTCAATCCCCTTTGGGGGCGATGCAACCCAATATCGCGCCAGGCGGCGATAAGTTTCGTCTGGCTATAAACTTTGCGCATCGCCAGCTCTAACGCCTCAAGCGGGGCTATACCCAATTTCTAGGCCTTGATGCCTTATTGGGAGCTGGAGAATGGAGATATACCCAAACTGTCAGCTTTTCTGTCTTCTCTTTGTTGCTTGGTACAGGGATGCCAGTCTATTTTGAGATAAAGGTTTCCAGTGGAATGACAGTGATATTAGTAAACTTCACCAGGAATTTCCTTGGGAGCTCTCCCAATCGGCCACCGAAACATCAGCAGAACATCTACGGAAATCCAAGGTGCATCACGTCAATGGGGTTTCCACCAAAGTTACTCCAGCCGAATCCCCTCGCCCCCACTCCCTCCCTGTCAGGTTATAGGTCGCTGGAGTTTCCTCAGTGACCTATCTTTCATCTTTCCAATGATATATAGGACTGATAACATGATCTCAGAGCCTGCATCGAAATGAGCTGGCTTTGTAAGTTAATGCAAGGTCAGCTCATTTAAATATTTTTGTGGTGCTTCGGCAAGTATGTGATGAAATGCTGGGGGTGCCACAGGCTGGAATATCAGGTGCCAGCATTCATTGAAGAGCTGCTGACTGCTCACAGTTATTTTTTTTTTGCTATTCCTTTTTGGGGGGGGTGGGATTATGTCCCCTTGCTGGATTTGCCAATTGAAGCCTGAAAAAAGACAGCAACAATAAGTAAGGCTGGCCTATATTCTTGAAAACGCCACTGAGGAACAAAATGTTTATTTCCTACAGGACACCCCTGAAGCCATCTGCTCTAAACAGGTGCTTAGTTCTATTTATCAAGTAATCAAACACATCTATATTTAGATTGGTAACACTAGATTTAGTTATGAAATAAGGTGGTCTTGATCCCCTTCAGGCTTTATCATACATCCAAAAAAAACTAAAACACTAGAAAGAAATCTGCAGTTGATTTTTTGTTATACCTCAAAGCATGCTGTAATTTAAGAACATAAGAAATAGGAGCAGGAGTAGGCCATTTGGCCCCTGGAGCTTGCTCCGCCATTCAATAAGATCATGGCTGATCATTGAAGTGGGTCAACTGCGAAAATCGGAAAAAATAGCTTCAGACACCCATCCCGCCCCCACGCGATTTTCGTGAGTGTCTGTTCAGGTGCCCCCAAACTGACCCGACTCCAACCGGTGGGACAGGTAGTTAAGGCAGTTAAGAGCCTGTTAACTGCCTTGATAATCCTATTTTGACAGAGGTTTCCCATTTTCGTGCCTCTGGCTCCTGTTTCCTGTCTTGTCAGAAACAGTCCTGCTGCAAGGAGATGAGTTGGTGGAGGACATGATCTGTAGTCATTATTGGTGCAGAACTTTAAAAGCACTCCTGTAACATGGCTGGCATTCAAATGCAACAACTTTGTTGTTGGAGGTTTGGGATAAGATTTTGCAAATCTACTGACCTTGTGACTGGTCAAGCTGACACACATCTGCTGTTTGAACTGATTGGGAATAATTTCAGGCCACTTTGAGTGTGCGCTTGCAAGCTCCTTGCCTCAACTGAAATCTATAACAACGGGATGGGGACCATTTACGTCCTCTCATCCTGGTCATCAGATTCGGAGGAAGAGCAGCGCGGCTTAGTGCTGCCGGATGAACAAGTGGCTCAGCACACAACCTCCTTGGAGGAAGATGAAGAGGAAGAGGATGAAGAGGAGGACGGGGAGTGACACCTTGTGGGGCCGGATGTGGCCAATCCAGCAGCAGGCGAGCACATTGCTGGCTGTCAGACAAGGGATGCACTCATCCATGCCAGATTCACGTAAGCTTACACTTTAACTACAGGTGGCTGGCACATGGAGATGAATATAAGTCCGACAGTCTCAAAACCCCAGGTATCATCTGTCCAATAAATGGTGGTTTTCGCCCAGTGTCACCACCAACATTCCACATGGAATTCTCCCTGAGCCCTCACTCTTGAACTCCCATTTCCCAGAACACAGAGGTCACACTTTAGGTGATCTCAGCAGATTATTAAACCTTTTTCGACACTGAACCCATGTGCGTCTGCACACAGGCCTCGAGCTCACCTCCTCAGCAATTTGCAGCCAAGCTGCCTTGGTTTGCTGAGGAGGCCTCCTCCTTCCATTTCCAGGGAAGTGGAGCTCCTGACGTCCTCTAACTCCCTCAACAAGAGCATTGAGAGAGCACTCATTGAACCTGGGTGCAGCCTTAGTTATTAGGGCTGCCGTTCCTGCAGCTCCCAGAATCTTTAAGAGAAAAAAGCTTTAATATTACTAAGCCAATGATTGGAACAAATCTGACATCTTTTTCATTTCATAGTCAGATAATAAATTGATATATAAAAAAATCATAAATATCTTTCTGTAATAATATGACCAGCAATTTCATTCATTAAATTTTGTTCAGAACAGACGCTGTCAACTCCCCTTTCTGGATAATAAAGCACCAATCCATCTCATTGACATTTTTTTCAAAGGGCCCCTTTAAATTTTCATTCAAATAACGCGTCATCAGATGCAAGAAACTGACAGCCTCCAAGCAATTGCCTAGAGGGACCCGCACGTCGGCTGTAACGAGGCCAATCAATCCAAAATAGTAATGATGGGAGGCGGCAGCCAGGGGCGGATTTGAAAGCCGCCGAGCAGTGTGCCCGCCCTCAACCCGTCTCCATTAATAAAATCGTGCCCGTTAACATCTTCATAAAAGCAAAAAACCTGTATACAAATTTGTTAAACATTTTACACTAATATCCACATACTGTGATTTCAAGGCCAGTTTATGGCACAAAGAAATAAAACACTAAGGCCTAAAAATTCAGTTGCTTTGCGCCTCCCGTTAGCACCCTAAGAGGGCGCTAACGGGGGGCGCAAAGCAACTAGTGCCCGGGCGCGACGCGGCCAACACCTCCCGTGAAATTCAGCAGGAGGATAGTGGCAGCAGCAACTGTTAGTGCCCTGCGCCATTGGTAATGACGTCATCACCATGTGCAGCGCCCCGCTCGTGCCCCGACCACAAGCTTCGATAGCGTCCCCCGACTTACCGCCGGACGCTTTGTCCGATGAGATCAGGGGGGCCTACCTGCGACCGGGGCGGCACTAATTAAAGGGAAGGTGCCGGGCGGCCATTTTTGTTGCTGGCCACCTGCCAGAACCTGCCCCCTCTGCTGTCCCTGGTCTCCTCTGAAGCCCCCCCCCCCCCCCGCGGAGTGCCGGCTGCGCTCCATAAGCCCAGCACTTCTCGAGTGCTGGGCTCCTTTGCCGGCACTCCGATCCCTGGTGGCCCAGCTGGACCCCGGGTCACGCTGTGCAAGGCCCCTCCCCTTTAAGAAAGGGAGGAAGGCCTGCAATACCGCGGCACAGTGTAGCGGCGCGATATTCACTCGCAGCGCTCCGAGAGAGGCAGGGTGCTTCCAGTAGCACCCTGCTTCCCTCTTGGGGCACTACCGATGAATTTCGGCCGTGGGAGCGCTAATTTTTTGGGGACGCTACTTTTAGCGCCCCGGCGAAGTTAGTGCCCCAAAAGGGGCGCGACTCAATTTTTCTCCCTAAGTAGTAAAATAACTGCCCATAATTAACACAAATGACAAATATAACAAATTGGAATCGATCTTTCATATTGATGACACAATCGGATTTTATTTACTTTTTATTATCCTATAAGTGTTAATTCGGTGCCAAATTATTTCACTTGAAAAAGAGGAGAATCACTACAGCAAGAAAATGTAATCCTCCGGGTACATGCTTCATTGTTTTGTTCTTCTTCTTCTTACCATTCCTCACTGGGCTGAACTGATACTTATTTTTCCCGTTTACCACATGAAACACATGGGGCTGGATTTTCATTGAGGAGTCGGGTAGGAGGCGGGATTACAACTTTCGGGGTTGTAGTCCCGCCTCCATCGAGTTCTAGCCAACCCATGTGATTTTGACTTGATTGACCTTGTTGAGCCCGCCCAGTGGGCTCAGCAGGCCAATTAAGAGCCACCCGGCAACAGGTGACGTCACAGATTGATATTTCATCTGTCAAGACCTTTTGACAGATGAAATATCAGCGTTTCACAGCTCTTTGAAGCTGTCAAACACTGACAATCTGTACTCCAAGTTAATTCCTTCCTGTCAGGTTGATTTAGAGATCTCCCCAGAACAGAAAGCTGAATGCTGGAACATTTGACAGATCGCGGCCATTCTGCTTTCTGTGCCGGTGAGATGAGGGCCTCCCGAGACCTGAGGGAAGGAAGGCTGTAAAGGTATGTAAATGTAAGTAAAACTTCTTTAAACACTTTAAACACACCAATCACACTTACGTCTGCACTCATGCACCCATCACTCACCTGAACACCGGACATCTCGACCCCTCCAAGCCCTTCATCCCGACGGCCCGCCTCGCTAACTTGGCGTGATTTGGAGCCGTCGGGAATCCCACATTTCAACAATGAAAATAGGGATTAGGCTAAAAATTGCCTGTTAACTACCTGTTAACAGGCAGTTAATTGGCACTAATCCCCTTCCCGCCTCGGAGGTGGGTCCCAGTGTGGGTCAGGTACCCGCCTCCTTTGAAACTGGCATGGAGGCGGGTTGGGGCAGGATGTGTTTGTGCCCCCCGATTTCGGGATTTTAACCCCCACGCGCCTCCAATCCCACCTCCACGGCCCAATGAAAATCCTACCCATGGTTTCTGAGTGAATCTAACAGCATAATATTAATTAATACTGTACTGGGGGCAGCTTTGTACTAAAGATTCGTGCCCCAAAGGACTTAGATTGAAGCTTCCCACATTCATTTCACATTGTCCGTTGCAGCCAACAGCAAGGAGGCCCTCATCCCATCAATCAGCGTGGACTGTATTAGAACTAGTTGAAAGGATAATGTTCTAGCCTGATGTAGCATCCAGTGTAGGACTGAGGCATTTGGGAAGGTTACAGCCAGGACTTTTTGACAAGGCATTCAGCAACTCTCTGTCTGTTTGCCTACTGTGGCATCTAGTCTTTCTATGTCCAAGAAGTGTATTCTCTAGATTAACTCTACCGCAGTTGCCAGAGCCCCCTTCTTGGAGATAAGTGAGTGCTAGTGGATGTGTAGTTGAATACGTATTTCCAGGAGGTAAGTCAGAGACATAATTATTAATTACGTTTTGTTACCATTTGATCTCCCTTCACAAAGTTCCCTCTTTTTGTAAAATCATATTTATTTTTATTTTTCCTTGCCAATGTTCCCCTTCCTTTCGCGAAGACCTTGTTGGGGTACAGGTCTACAAGTTTTTGATCCCCTCCAGCATCTTGTCTAAGTGGCGATTGATTACATGTGAATCTTGGCAGTGACTGTTGACAAGTTTATTTTATCATTGGTGAAGCATCACAATCGTGCACAATCCTGACCTCACCCAACATCCACATGCAACCATGTCCAGCAGGGATTACTGGGCAATGCCTCTACTGGTATGCTGGCTCGGATTGGCTAACTCAATGCAAACCAAGGATAGAAGCTGGCATCATCCTCATCTGTATGATCCAGTTACTCAATGAATAAACTCAGAGGAGCCTTCATATTTATTCTATTGATACTTAATATTTCACATCTGCTTAAGTACACTTTCAATTATTCATGTATAAAACAAAAATTTCTGTCGCACTCATGCCATCTCCTGGCAATGTTTGGAATATTACTGCTTCCATTCAGAAAAATACAAGTACCTTTTAAATCAAAGCACGCACAAAACAGTACATGCAATAAATAAAATAACTCGGTAAAGGTAAATTAATGATGTGGTTATTTGATTAATCTGAGAGGCCATCATATTCCATTTATTCCTGCGGCACTGGGAGCAGCTGTGAAAGGTTCATTGGTAGTGATTGATTTTTGGAGAAGTATTCTTTTATATTATTTGCCAAGCTTCCTACTCCTGTGATAAACTGCTGTTCTTGTAAACAATTTCAGGCTCCTTGCTGTCGAAGTCTCATCTGTTGGCTCATACAGCTGCCTGCCAGTTGTTACACTCCTATCATACACAATCCCACCATCTCAGTTTATGTCATTCACAGGTTCATCTGGGGGCCATAGTATCACTTTCCAAGGGGGCTGGCTGTTTGCCATAATGCACACAAGTGCTGCCTCCAACCGCACCCCCCACCGCCCACCGCGCCCCCCACCGCGCCCCCCACCCCCCACTACCACCACCACAACCCTGCCCTAATCTTTTTGTTGTAGGGTTCTCTCTTACTACAAACAGTTTACTCCTTTTCATTATTTCAGGCTAGTCACTCTGTTCTCCCATCTGATACTCTAAATCCTCTTGCACTGGCATGTTCCAAAAACATGCAGTCTCTGCTTCCCTACCGTCAACATGGTCCAGAATGGGCACCATAATAAAATATTATATATTAACAACAATAATTGTAATTGCCCCCAAAATATTATTGATACATTGTAAAACTGAAAAAGACATGCACCAGATCAAAGCTACCTTAAAAGATTTAAAATATATATGTATTATCTTATTTTCTTTCTATCCCCTCCAAAAGTTAATGCCTCTGTATCCACAGGGTTGAACAGCAGACGCCTTGATGGAGGTTCAACTCAACCAACAGGAGGGCACTTCCAATGTGTAATGGGAACTATCGCCCGAGCTAATGATTTTTTTCCTCATCATTTCAGACAACTCAATAAAGACTAATAAACTCCCCCCTCGAGCAATGTACAAATGTCAGTCAAAAGTGGGATGAGAAACTCCTGACGAAGGGTCCCGACTCGAAACGTTGACTCTGTTTCTCTCTCCGCGATGCTGCCTGACCTGCTGAGTGTTTCCAGCTTTTTCTGTTGTTATTTTGAGAAACTCGGGCCTTCTGGTTGAGTCTCAATTTTGTTGCTGCTGCTGATCCCTCCTCTCCTGGTTACAGCAGTTTTGATTTTTTTTTTAACCATGATTCGGGTGCCGACTTGGCACTGACACAAACTATAATATCTACACTAATAACAATCGCACACCTATCATTAATCTTAACCACACTATACACTGTTAACAAACAGATTTAGTGTGGAATGGAACTGAATGATTTATCTTCTACTAGATATAAAAACAGATCAATACTAACAAATGGGAATAGAAGGATCATCTTGATAACATGGTGATAAAGGAGTCAGAGTAAGTGTGAAATAATGCTGGAATATAACCATAAGTCACTTTCTTATTGGATGTTTTATCAACGCTGCTTCTGAAATGTTTTTTTTAATTTCCTTTCACTTTGAAAATGCTTTACTTATAGCTTGCAATTATATTGCATTCTCAGTCAATGAAGTGATGTAAAAGCCATTTCTGTGATTAATTTCAGAATGAATACGGTGCTGCCATACTAAAGGGTGCTTTTACTAGAAGTGACAACATGTAGCCTGCAAAAAAAGGCATTTTAATTGCATATGTTTTAGCTTAAATTTGATCATTAGGCTTTGCCTGTGGGCTGCATTTTACATTATGTTGTACTTCTCCAGTTGATTGATATCTTTAAAAGACCGCTAGCAGGCTCAGGCTTTCCCTATTACAGTTAAATGCTGCTACCTATAGCATACTGAGATCACCAGACGTGTTACCATCCAAAGGAGTTTTCAAAGCATCCTGCCATGTCTCGAAATCATGGCCGTCAAAACATTTGATCAGTGAAAGCTATTTTGTTCCTTTTGAACTGACAACAAGATAGTCACAACATAGCGACGGCTGGATCAATGTAATCTACTGTAGTCCAACTAAGCCTGTCTACCAAAATGCTACAATATGGACTCTGGGCCTTGCTGGAGGTGTTCAGCTTTAAAAGTGGTCACAATTAATCATAGAATCTTACAGCACGGAAGGAGGCCATTCGGCCCATCATGCCTGTTCCAGCTCTTTGAAAGAGCGATACAATTAGTCCCACTCCCCTGCTCACTCCCCGTAGCCCAGCATTTTCTTTTCTTTTTCACGTATTTAACCAATTCCCTTTTGAAAGTTACCATTGAATCTGCTTCCACCGCACTTTCAGGCAGCGCATTCCAGATCACAATACGCTGCGTAAAAAAAATTCTCGTCATTATTCCTCCCTGCAGTACTGCATCTCGCTCGAGTGGATGTTCATCATACGTGAGAATTCAAAATAGCTGGGATCTTCCAATGAGCATCGCCCAATATCCAGAGAGGGGTGTTATGTTCATTAATAACTAGTTGTTTTCATTATGAACAGCTAGCTTCTAGCTAGTCACTTTATTCATGCCATGTGGACTTCTGTACAGCATCCATCTTGACTACTGCCTTGTGGGTAGCCTACTCTTATATACATACAGCTCTACAGCTCCACCTAGTGTACCATTCTGGAATGACAGGTTACTGATCATTACAAGGGGCAGGAACTGTTCTGCTGGATCCCTGCTTATTTTAGTTTGCACCCAATTTTCCGCCACTGTTTCTGGTAGTTGGCAGAAGTGGCTGCCCTAAAGTGAAGGCAGATTTAAAAACAGCAATAATACCATCGGGGTTGAATTTTCATCGGGTTCTGCTGATTGTCCATTATAACTTCACGAAGGCCACAGAGGACGATCGGGAGAGCTCCGACAAATTAATAGTGATGATGACATTATATATCGTTTACCACTATTACCACTTTGTTTGCACGCAGTGCCAATTACACTCATAGACAGACAGCCAGTGTTCCTAGGGATGACAGAAACAGCAGAAGTGGACCCGGCAGTCATTATACAAGGATTCATAGGAGCTGCCAGCACTGTCGGCCCCATGACCTGGCTCCAGTGCCCAAAGAAGCTTCATGACCTCAGACCCCTGGTCAAGGTCAGTGAATGCATCTTCAAGAGCCATCTTCTACGTCAACTGCACCACTAGCCTCACACACTGCTCAATGCACGAACATCCCACCACAATCACTCACCTATCAACAATCTGCACCAATCACGAGGCACATCTCCCATTCCTAGCCTCACCTCACCCCCTTGGAGGAGACGGTGCTGGCCATTCTTGGCAGGGGCATGGCTGAGCCCTTGGCCAGCAGTGGGGCAGAAAGGATACAAGATGCTGGTATCCTCATACGTTATCCTCCTTCTGGCATACACCTCTTGCTTTCCCACCCTCCCCTCACCACAACTCCACCCTTGTGCCTTCCTCATTTCACACACCCAAGAAATGCAGCCTGCCCAGCCAGTGGTTGGCCATGAAGAGGGAGAGGAGAATGAAGAAGTAAAATAGCTTTTAGCTTTTCAGAGATTCAGTAGAAGAAAAAGAAGATTGATTTGACACTCCCAGCCACCAGCTCCTCAAGGTCGACCAGTAAGGCCATTTGCAGTGTCTCCCACTGAAAGTCAACAGCTTTCCACCAGCCATGCTGCAGCCGCTGGGGTAGCACTGCGTGACATCACTAGGATAGGCAAAGGCACACAAAAGACGGAATGCATAAGGGTGAGGAGTTCATATCCAGATGTCATATTGGATGGATAGATGTATAAAGTTGGATTGGAAAGCTTGCTTTCTGGTGGCTTTTGTTTCAGCATTCTGGCCAAGAGGACACTGTGATGGTCAGTAACAGAGGGAAGGTGAGGTGTGTGACTAATGTTGAAAGAGGAATTGAGGTTTTGGTCACTGGGACCGCAGGTGGATGATTCCATCCCGGATATCCCGGCCAGAAAGGGGCTGTCTGGGTTGCTTCCTCCTCTTCTGCTTCCTCCTCTTCTGCTTCCTCCTCTTCAGTTTCTTCCTCTTCTGTGTCTTCCTCTTCTCTCTGCGAGCGGATGCTATAAATCTGAAATGACAGCATAAAATGCTGGAAATACTCAGCTGGTCAGGCAGCATCTCGACCTGAGACGTGCATGCTGTTTCTCTCTCCACGGATGTTGCCTGACCTGCTTAGTATTTCCAGCATTTTTTGTCTTCTCAGAGGGCTTCCTTTACCATATGAGGCCTTGCAAGCATCCAGCAGCACTCCCTACACACTTAAAAAACTTTTAACATCTATTGCAGCAAGCCACTACTTTAATAAAATCAAAAACCCAAGTCTAAAAGTTTAAATGCAAACTTAGCTGAAAGATGAGTGTGTCTGTTTAAGAGGTGCTGACGGCGCCTCTGTCAGTCTGCTTGCATGCTAGATTTACCTGACATGTTTAGGACCCAGTGCTGAACTCAGTGGTGACGTTAAGTCGGCATTGCATGCTGACTGACGTCACCACACCGCCATTTATTTTTCAGGGCGTTGCTTCAAAACGGCAATGCGACCAGGACATTGAAAATGCTGCCGGTCCTGCCACCAGCTAACGGGTGGCGCTAAGGTTGGGAATTTCTCCCCCCATTGTTTCTTAGAGCAACAACAATAACAACAACTGGAAGCTGGATATGTTTTAATTAGAGCAAAGGAGGTTGAGGGGTGATTTGATAGAGGTGTAGAAGATTATGACGGGTTTGAATAGGCTAGACGGGGAAAGGCTGTTCCAACTAGTTGATGGTACAAGGACTAGGACACAGATTTAAGGTTTTGGGCAAGAGATATAGGGGGGATGTGAGCAAAAACCCCTATGATCCTCTCTATCTCCCGCTCCTCTCTCTCGCCCTTTCGAACCTCTTTCCCTCTCCCTCTCCTCTCTCGCCCTCCCCCTCTGATCCCCTATCACCCCTCTCTCTCTCTCTCTCTCTCTCTCTCTCTCTCTCTCTCTCTCTCTCTCTCTCTCTCTCTCTCTCTCTCTCTCTCTCACTCTCTCTCCTATGATCCCCTCTCTCACTCCCCCCTCCAAACCCCTCTCTCCCCTCTGACCCTTTCACTCTCTACCCCTTCCCATCTCCACTCTCTCCCCCTCCTCACTCTCTCCCCCCTCCGATTCTCTCTCTCTCTCTCCCCCTCCTCTCTCTCTCCCCCTCCCTCCTCTCTCTCTCCGCATCTCTCTCACCCTCTCTCTCTCCCCCCTCTCTCCCCTCCTCTCTTCCCCTCCCCCATCTCTCTCCCCATCTCTCTCTCCCCCCGATCCCCCCTCTCTCCCCTTCTCTCTCTCCCCCTCCCTCCTCTCTCTCTCCGCATCTCTCTCGCCCTCTCTCTCTCCCCCCTCCCCTCCTCTCTCTCTCTCTCCCCAGATCCCCTCCCCTCTCTCCCCTCCTCTCTTCCCCTCCCCCCTCTCTCTCTCTCTCTCTCTCTCTTCCCCCCTCCAATCCTCTCTCTCTCCCCCTCCGATCCTGACTCTCTCTCTCCCCCTCCGATCCTGTCTCTCTCTCCCCCCTCCGATCCTGTCTCTCTCTCCCCCCTCCGATCCTGTCTCTCTCTCGCCCCTCCGATCCTGTCTCTCTCTCCCCCCTCCGATCCTGTCTCTCTCCCCCCTCCGATCCTGTCTCTCTCCCCCCTCCGATCCTGTCTCTCTCCCCACTCCGGTCCTGTCTCTCTCCACCCTCCGGTCCTGTCTCGCTCCCCCCTCCAGTCCTTTCTCTCTCCCCGCTCCGGTCCTGTCCCGCTCCCCCCTCCCCTCCTCTCTCTCTCTCACTCCCCCCTTTCCTCCTCTCTCGCTCACTCCCCCCTCCCCTCCTCTCTCTCTCGCTCCCCCCTTTCCTCCTCTCTCGCTCACTCCCCCCTCCCCTCCTCTCTCGCTCGCTCCCCCCTCCCCTCCCCTCCTCTCTCGCTCGCTCCCCCCTCCCCTCCTCTCTTGCTCGCTCCCCCCTCCCCTCCTCTCTCGCTCGCTCCCCCCGCCCCTCCTCTCTCACTCCCTCCACCCTCTCTCTCCCTCCTCTCTCGCTTGCTCCCCCCCTCTCTCCCTCCTCTCTCGCTCGCTCCCCCCTCTCTCTCCCTCCTCTCTCGCTCGCTCCCCCTCCCTCTCCTTCCTCTCTCACTCACTCCCCCCTCTCTCTCTCTCTCCCCCTCCTCGCTCTCTCACCCCTCCCCTCCCCTCCTCGCTCTCTCACCCCTCCCCTCCTCTCTCGCTCGCTTGCTCCCCCCTCCCCCGTTCTGTCTAGGTAGAAAGGTACCGACACAACAAAGTGGCGACGAGGATCGGATGAATCTGCGTTGTGGGAACTTTCTTGTTTTCGACTAAAAAAAACACTCGGAACAGAGATTGCAGCATCACATTAACATTATGGGTGCAATGAGTAAACAGAAATTTTGATTTGAAATGTGAGATGGCCACTATATTAGGAAACATCGGTGATTTTGATGAAAATGTGGAGCAATGGAGTGCTTATATGGAACGTTTTGACTATTTTGTATTGGCGAATGCGGTGGCAAATGAAAAGGTCGTGCCTACCTTTTTGAATGTAATGGGGCCAAAGGCATTCAATTTACTTCGCAGCCTTGTGCAGCCAGATAAGCCAGGAACTAAAACATATAAGCAACTGGTGGAAATTCTTGGAGCACATTTTTCACCAAAACCTCTGGTTATTGCTGAGAGATTTAGATTTCACAAACGGAATCAAGAGAGGGGGAATCAGTGACAATGTTTATTGCTGCTTTAAAAAGGTTGTCAGAACACTGCGAGTTCAAGGAGGTGCTGAATGACACCATTAGAGACAGACTTGTGCCTTCTTACTGAGGACAACCTTACTCTTGAAAAGGCCATTGAAGTTAGTGTCTCCATGGAGATGGCGGAAAAGGAGGCTCACCAGTTGAGTTCAACAGGGAGAGTTCACAAGGTGTCGTCTGAGCCTAAAGGTGCGCGGAACGGCACATGTTACCGTTGTAGGAAAACGGGCCATCACGCTAATGACTGCTGGTGTACGGAGCTGGAATGCCGAAATTGTGGCAAAAAGGCTCACATTGAACGCACCTGTAGAGGTAAAAAAAGAACAGACAGAGCTGGGAAGCACGAAAGCAAAATGTCTGTATTTGGACAAGAGAGGAAAAAGAGTGTTCATTCAGTGCAGTATGATGGAACAAGCAAAATAGAGGGGAGTGACACCTCTGAGGAGGAAGAGGTGCACATAATGACAGTTGCAGGTGGTTCAAATGGCTACTGGGTGTCACCACTGGTGGAGGGACAATCAGTGGGGATGGAGGTGGACACAGGCGCGGCTGTGTCCCTTGTTTCAGACACTGTCTACAACAAAATGCTAAAGCATCTTACCCTTCAGCCAACAAACATTGTGCTAAAGACGTATACCGGCAAACCTGTGGCCATGAGAGGCGCCATTGAGGTGACAGTTAAATTGAACGGACAGACTGCGAAACTGCCACTATATGTGGTAAAGGGAAATTACCCATCGCTACTGGGACATGCGTGGCTAGAGAAAATCACGCTGGACTGGCCTGCAGTCCGCATGATGTCAAAAGGGGAGTCAGGTCTGCCTGCAGTGTTAAACAAACATGCAGAACTCTTCAATGGGGAACTTGGGAGCATGAAAAAGATCAGCGTGAGACTGGACATTAAACCTGACAGCAAGCCGAAGTTTCACAAAGCCTGACCTGTACCCTATGCAATTAGGCCAAAAGTTGAGGCTAACTTGGAGGCCTTAGTTGAGAATGGAGTCCTGGAGCCTGTGAGTGTGAGCAAACGGGTCACACCCATTGTTCCTGTCCTGAAAAAGGATGGGTCTGTTCGAATCTGCTGGGATTTTAAAGTGACTATTAACCCGGTGCTGTCTGCGGAGCAGTACCCTCTTCCCCTCATTGATGATCTTTTTACAGGCCTGGCTGGAGGGCAAAAGTTCAGCAAAATCGACTTATGCCAGGCTTATCTACAAATGCATGTCGATGACAAATCAAAGGAGCTGCTGACAATTGTGACACACAAGGGGCTATACAGGTACTGCCGCCTTCCGTTTGGAATTACGTCGGCCCCTGCTCTATTCCAAAGGGCAATGGATCAGATTTTGAGTGGACTGCCAGGAGTCCAGTGCTACCTGGACAACATCCTTTTCACTGGGACAAATGAGGAGGATCATCTTCTGAACTTGGATGCGAAACTACGAACTCTGAGTCTGTACTCTTTCAGTCATTGTAAAGACAAATGTGAATTCTTTCAGTCTTCAGTTGAGTACCTGGGGCATGTGATTGACGCTACTGGCCTGCATAAGGCGCCATCAAAGATCAAGGCGATCGTGGAGGCCCCAGCACCCCAGAATGTGAGCCACTTACGTTCATTCCTGGGGCTACTTAACGACTATGGAAAGTTTATTCCAGACTTAGCAACATTGCTGAAGCCGTTACATCAGTTGTTATGTCAAGGCAAAACATGGAAATGGACTGAACTGTGCAACGAAGCTTTCGCCCAAGCAAAGAAAGCATTGCTGAAGTCGGAGGTCCTGACACACTTCGACCCAAAGCTACCCGTGTAGCTAGCATGTGATACATCCCACATCATGCCTTCTGGTGAAGAGAAACCTATCGCCTTCGCATCACGCACCTTGAACAAGGCCGAGAGTAACTATGCACAGATTGAGCACGAGGCCTTGGGAATCGTCATTGGAATTCGAAAATGTCATCAGTACCTGTTTGGGAAAAGGTTCACACTCCTGACGGACCACCTGTAATGATATCAGCAAATAGTGATGATATTTGTCTGTGTTTGATTACTTATGCCTTACAGCATATTTGTCTGTGTTTTTGATTACTTGTGCCTGACCAGCAGAGGTCATGTGAGAGACAAGCAGTCCAGAGGAGTTTTACTTTCAGTTTCATTCTAGATGCATCACAGCATAGGGTGTTCTGTAAAAAGCTGTAGAAAGTCTTGAACAAGACTTTAGATTAAACAACATTCTCTTTCAGAAATGAGTCTTTATTGAACCCAAAAAGAAATCAAAACATGATGTCAGAAGTGGCTGAAAGAGAAAAAATCTGAAGTTAGCAACTTGATGGGACAGTGAAAGCAGTTGTGGCAAGTAAGCGAAATCAGCTCTCCACATATTAGCAAGCCAGAAGAGAACATCGTTGCTTACCATTAGAGAATAGCTAACGAAGTGAAAAAATGGAGGGTTTACTCCCACCGGCGACGCTTCAATTGTCAGGTAATGTGGCTGAAAATTGGAGAAGGTTCAAACAACGTTTCGAGTTGTATTTAGCGGCAATCGGAGCTGACAAGAAAAGTAATAAACAGAAATCGTCACTGTTCTTACATGTCGTGGGTGATGCAGCACTGGAGGTATATAATAATTTCATATTTGCCGTTGATGGAGACAAAATGAAGCTAGATAAAAATAATGGAACAGTTTGAGGCCTACTGCATACCTAAGCGCAACGTGACCTTTGAGAGGCACAAATTTTTCACATGTGTACAGAAAATCGGCGAGACTATTGATCAGTATGTGACTGAACTGAGAAACCGGAGCAAATCGTGTGAATTTGGGGGACTCACAGACTCGCTGATAAAAGACAGACTGGTGTGTGGTATTCGAGATAATGGTCTAAGGGAAAGACTGCTAAGAGAGCAAGATCTAGACCTGGGAAAAGCCATAGCACTGTGTCGGGTTACAAAGACTGTGAAGTTGCAGGCAAAGGAGCTGTTCAGTGACAGTAGCTGCAACGTGGATGCAGTGAGAAAGAACGGATACAAACCGTTTAACAAAGAGAGCGCCAATGTGAAAAAAGAGACGTGGCCAGCAAACGAAAATGAAAGGGACAATCGGAAGTCATGTAGTCGATGCGGTACACAGCATCCACCAAGAAAGTGTCCAGCATATGGTAAAACATGCAATAGATGCAACAAAAACAACCATTATGCCCGTTGCTGTAAGAACCAAGCGCAACAAAGCAAGGTCCATACAGTAGATGAAAGCGAGATAGAGGAATTCTATGTAGATGTGTCTGAAAACAAAAAAGAAAGAGACTGGATGTTGACACTAAAAGTGAATGACATACACATTCCATTTAAATTGGATACTGGAGCACAAGTTAATGTGATATCAGAGACCGATTTTAAGAGAATTAGACCCAGACCAAAGTTACATGGAATACAAGTGAAAGTGACTGGATACTCAGGTACTGATATACCAGTGAAAGGAAAATGCATTGTCAAAGTAACACACAAGGACAGAGAGCACACGCTAGCATTAATCGTGGTGCCAAAGGATGTGCAAGCCATACTAGGGTTAAAAGCCTGTGAGAGACTGAACCTGGTAAAGAGAGTCCTCGTTGTGGAAAGCGAAAGAGAGACAGTCTATGATGAACTGAATGTTGCGTACACACCGGGTAAGCTGATGTATACAGCAGACACGTTGTCCAGAGCTGTTGACCCAAGTGAGCCCGCAAACACCACAATGGATGAAAAAGTGAACGCCTACGTGGACATGATCACAAGTGCACTGCCCATAGCAGATGCAAAAATGGAGCTCATAAAGACTGAGACAAACAAAGATGAAACAATGAGACGACTGAGAAAAAGCATCTTGGATGGATGGCCCAACATGAAGCAAGACTGCTCACCTGACATGGCAGAGTACTGGAACTGCAGGGCGGAACTATCAGTGGTCGAAGACATCATCTACAAAGGAAGTAAAATAGTTATCCCAAAGAGTCTGAGAAGAGAGATGCTAAAAAAGATCCATGGAGGACATCTGGGAATCGAAAAGTGTAAGAAAGGAGCACGAGAGGTGATGTACTGGCCACGAATCAACCAAGATGTGACAAATGAGGTGTCAAACTGCACAATATGCCTGAAATATCAAGCAAGCAATCCGGTAGAACCACTAAAGCCACACCCAGCACCAGACAGACCTTACCAGAAGGTAGGCGCTGACCTATTCGTATGTCAAGGGAAGGACTATCTTGTCGCCACAGACTATTACTCCCTCTATCCAGAGGTTTGTAGACTGTACACCACCACTGCAGAAGCTGTGATAAGAAGTATGAAAGCCATATTCTCCAGACATGGCGTGGCAAGCGAGGTCTTCACAGACAACGGACCCCAGTTTAACAATGCAAATTTCCGACACTTTGCCAAAGAGTGGGACTTTGTCCACACAACGTCAAGTCCTCACTATCCACAGTCCAATGGACTAGTGGAAAAATCGGTCCAGACAGTGAAAAGACTGATGCACAAGGTAAAAGACAGTGGAACTGACTTCTACCAAAGCATGCTTGTATACCGCACAACGCCGCTCGAGTGTGGTATGTGACCAGCCTAACTCCTGATGGGACGTCGGCTAAGGTCAAACCTACCCATCCCGGAGAACCTCCTGAAAACAAAAGAGGGGGAGAAAGTGAGGAAGTTCAAAGAGCAACAGAAAGAAAAGCAAAAGTACTACTATGACAGAGGAACACAAAACCTACCTGAACTCCACACTGGTGACCAAGTAAGGTTGAAAGACAAAACAAACACATGGACTCAGAAGGGAACTGTCCTGAGTGAAGTTCAACCAAGATCATACACCATTCAGACAGATGAGGGTGCTGTTCTGAGAAGAAATCGTCGAGATCTTCTCATGGGACCAGCCACAGCAGGTCAAGAGACTGATACTGGTGAACAACCTGATCACACAGCTGAGAACCAATCATCTGAGGCAACAACTCAGATTCAAGGACAATCAATCAGAAAATCCTCAAGACACGTGAAGCCTCCTGAGAGACTCATTGAGCAAATTTAAGGACTATTGTTAAAGAAGGAAGTAATGTTATCTTATTCTTTCTTCAAGTTCTAGTGTATTGACATATTTCATGTGAACACACAAAGCAAGGGTAAAAAACCTTGATCATGATAATGATAATGTAAGTTCATTAAATGTTGTTAGTTAAAAGTAAAATACTTTTGTTTTAAGAAAGGGAGATGTAATGATATCAGCAAATAGTGATGATATTTGTCTGTGTTTGATTACTTATGCCTTACAGCATATTTGTCTGTGTTTTTGATTACTTGTGCCTGACCAGCAGAGGTCATGTGAGAGACAAGCAGTCCAGAGGAGTTTTACTTTCAGTTTCATTCTAGATGCATCACAGCATAGGGTGTTCTGTAAAAAGCTGTAGAAAGTCTTGAACAAGACTTTAGATTAAACAACATTCTCTTTCAGAAATGAGTCTTTATTGAACCCAAAAAGAAATCAAAACACCACCGTGCTTTGACTTCAATCTTCGGGCCCCACACCGGAATTCCGTCTCTTGCTGCAAGCAGGATGCAAAGCTGGGCTTTACTGTTGTCAGGACACACATACGATATCAAATATCGCAAATCAGAATTGCACGGCAACACAGATGGTCTCTCGAGGCTACCCTTGCCTGTTACTCCCCCAGAGCCTCGTCAGATAGACATCTTCTACTTTAGACAAGTGGAGGGAGCACCTGTCATGGCAGTTCAGGTGCGAAGATACACCCGCAACGATCCAGCCCTATCTGAGGTAATGGACGATGTCATTCGAGGGAGAGCTATAGGAGATTCTCCTAGTTTGAAACCTTACGTTTCAAAAAGAAATGAGCTCTCCGTCCAGGCAGGTTGTCTTCTTTGGGGATGCCGTGTCATCATTCCGCCACCTCTGAGGGAACCTATACTGCAACAACTTCATACAGGCCACAGTGGGATGGTTCGGATGAAGGAAATGGCAAGGAGCTACTTCTGGTGGCCAGGACTCGATGGAAATATTGAGGAGAAAGCCAAAACATGTTCCCCATTTCAAAGGGTCCGGAATGTTCCACAGCTGGCAACCCTACACCCCTGGGATTGGCCTGCAGAAGTGTGGCAGCGAGTACATGTGGACTTCGCCGGTCCTTTCGAAGAGAAGATGTTTATGGTGGTTGTGGACGCTCGTAGCAAGTGGCCGGAGGTCGCTGTGATGAGGTCTACCACGGCAGCGAAAACAATTGAGAAACTTGGTGAGATGTTCAGCCGTTATGGCTCACCGGAACAACTCGTAAGTGACAACGGTCCACAATTTGTATCACAGGAGTTTGCAACCTTCCTGCATGTGAATGGTGTCCAACACATCAGGTCTGCGCCCTATCATCCCTCTACTAACGGCCGGGCAGAAAGGTTCGTGCAAACTTTGAAGCACGCCTTGAAGGCATCGCAAGGTCAGGGCTCAATCCACCAATGTCTGAACAGCTTCCTGTTGTCCTACAGGAACGAGCCACATGCCACAACCAAAACTTCCCCCGCTTCGCTCTTGATGCAGAGGCAGTTGCGGACAAGTTTTGACTTACTCAAACCTCCAAGGGCAGAACAGGTTGTCCATTGTCAACAACAAGCTCAAGTTGAAAAGAGAGAGAAAAGAGCCAAGGAGAGACGGTTTCACCCTGGAGAGCACGTCCTAGCTCGAAACTACAACACTGGACAGAAATGGGTTCCTGCTACGGTGATCGTGCAGACGGGCCCTGTGTCTTACACGGTTGAGACTGCTGAGGACGTCGTCTGGAGAAGACACACAGATCAACTGTTGCTAGGCGCAGAGACAGCCACAGAGGCTCCAATGGCTGGTTGGCCTGAACTGTTTCCGGATGATACCGCAAGCCAGCATCATTTGCCACAGTGCTCTTCTCCAACACAGGAAGTCATAGTGACTGTTCCACCTGTGCAAACTCCTGACTTTCGACTGGCACAGGCACCTTCTCCGTCCAGGCCTGTGTCAATGCCTACTGCTGTGGAAGCCAGCGATGACCGCCGGTATCCTGTCAGAGAGCGGCGGCCTCCAAGACGCTTGGATCTGTAGGCTTAGTGACTTACCCACAAGACTGGGGCAGAATAAACCCCAGAGTAAAGTCAGGGTTTGAGGCAGTCTACCTCTACCCTTGGTTAGTTGAGTGCATTGAAAGTAACTTACCCTGTTGAGGAATAATGTGGACCTTTCATTTAAGAGGGGAGGAATATGTTACGTATTGTGTGTTCTCCTCCCACCTGTGGTGGCGCTGTCACAGCAGATAAATGGTTGGGTGTTCTCTTGGTTAAGTTTAGCTCTCTTTGTTCGGAACTCTCCAGAACTTTCCTTTCCTTCCTGAATAAAGCACTTCATGTTTGAATCTCTGGGTTCTGAGTTCTTATTGTGCCTAGGTAGAAAGGTACCGACACAACACTCCCCCCTCCACCTCTCTCTCGCTCCCCCCTCCCCTCCTCTCTCTCTCTCTCTCTCCCCTACCCCATCCCCTCCTCTCTGTCTCTCCCCACTCCACTCCTCTCTCTCTACCCCCTCCCCTCCTCTCTCTCTCTCCCCCATCCCCTCCTCTCTCTCTCTCTCCCCCTCCCCTCCTCTCTCGCTCGCTCTCCCCCTCCCCTCCCCTCCTCGCTCGCTCCCCTCTCCCCTCCTCGCTCGCTCCCCCCACCCCTCTTCTCTCGCACCCCCCCTCCTCTCGCTCCCCCCTCCGCTCCTCTCTCGCTCCCCCTCCCCTCCGCTCCCACTCCCCCCTCCCCTCCGCTCTCGCTCCCCCCTCCCCTCCGCTCTCACTCCCCCCTCCCCTCCGCTCTCGCTCTCGCTCCCACCTCCCCTCATCTCTCGCTCTTGCTCCCCCCTCCCCTCATCTCTCGCTCTCCCTCCCCCTGCACTATAAAAGGCTGCCATTTTGCAGCACTCATTCTTGTGAAACGGATCTTTGGAGAGAGACCAAGGTAGAGAGCTTACTGCTTTGGCCCAACACTAGGACAGGTACTTCTAGCTTCAGGCCACAGCTTTGCAATTGTCTTTGCCTTCATTCATATCTCATTGTTTGCCAGCATATTATGGGGGCTGCAATGGGTGTCAACGCTGGCTTTCACAATTACATCCAAAGGGCTCACAGACGCCGTGAGAGAGTGCGAGCCCTGGCTAGACGGAGAGGGGGCAACAGGCATCGCCAAGGGAGGCCTTACCCACCCAGGGTCTACCGCCAGCAGTTCTCCTATCTCAACATGTCTGATGACCAGTGTGTTAGGAGGCTGCGATTCCGAAGGGAGGTGGTCACAGAGATCTGCCAGCTGCTTCGGAGAGATCTGCAGCCACAGCTGAGGTGCAGGACGTCTCTGTCGGTGGCAGTGAAGGTGACGGTGGCTCTCAACTTCTATGCCACCGGCTCCTTCCAATCCGCTGCTGGGGACATTGCTAACATCTCCCAGTTCGCCGTGCATTGCTGCATCCGCCAGGTGACCAATGCCCTTTTCAGAAGGAGACGTCAGTTCATCTCCTTCCCCATGACCCTGGACAAGCAGCAACAGTGTGCAATGGGATTTGGAAGAATAGCGGGCTTCCCCATGGTGCAGGGCGCCATTGACTGCACGCATGTGGCTTTGCGGGCACCTCTGGCGAATGCCGAAGAATACCGCAACCGGAAGGGCTACCATTCGCTGAACGTGCAGCTGGTGTGTGACCACAGGCAGCTCATCCTAGCTGTCAATGCCCGCTTTCCAGGCAGCAGCCACGATGCCTTCATCCTGCGACAGACTACTGTGGCTGACATGTTCCAGGCACAGCCTCACCCACGAGGATGGCTTATCGGGGACAAAGGCTATCCTTTGTGTACCTGGCTCATGACCCCGCTCCGCGCGCCCAGGACCCCTGCTGAAGAGGCATACAATGAGAGCCATCAAGCGACCAGGAACATCATCGAACAAACAATCGGCATCCTGAAGCAATGGTTCCGCTGCCTGGATCGTTCCGGCGGAGCCCTGCAGTATGCTCCGGAGCGAGTCTCCCATTTCGTGGTCGTTTGCTGCATGCTGCACAACCTGGCTATCCGCAGGACTCAGGCATTGCCACCACAGATTGGAGCACCACCTCAGGAGGAGGAGCAGGAGGAGGAGGACCAGCACAGGAGGGAGGCACAAGGTCCAAGGGCCGCCTGTCGGCAGCTTATTGAACGTAGGTTCTAGGCCCCCTCTCAGGGAATGGCTTGTGCCAATGAAAGAACATGAATGCAGCCGCTCCGCAAGCCCTCAGCCGGTCAAGGCAACAAAAACTTCAAAGTTCAAACATGGACAATCTGATTAAAGAAAATTGTTTATTCCACAAACTCTGTGCCCTTCCCACATGACAAACAAAAACAGAAAAAAAAAACCCAAAACAGTCAGACACATAACTCGCTCCCACAACCTGGAGAGGATTAACAAAACAGTGAAACAAAAATGACCGTAATCCTCGGCCTTCATAAAAACAAACACAACATCCTCGGCCTTCATAAAAACAAACACAACATCCTCGGCCTTCATAAAAACAACACATTTGCCCACACCTTCTACTTTTTGGCCCGCGAGGGCGATGCCTTGCGCATACTTGTGCGGCCCCTGCCCGCTCTGCTGCTCCTCAATTGGAGCCCAGTGGCTGCAGCAAGGCTGGGGGAAGGCTCCTGAGGGGCACATGGCGAGACGGCAGATGCCCTTGGGGGTCAGCCTGCACGAGCTCTGGCCCTCGAGGGGCCGGCTGGTGACTGCTGCAGCTGTGGCTGGGCGGCATCAGTGTGTCCAGCAGCTGGTGGCAGCTGCACTGGTGGAGTGGCAGTGTCGGCTGCAGGAATGGGGGCAAGCTGGCTGATGGCAGGCGCTCGCTGGTCACCTGAGACAGTGGCAGTCGCCCGGGCCAGCACTGCAGCATGCGCAGCAAACTGCTGAAGGACAGCCTGCTGGGCTGCTGCAGGGCGGCGGGTGCCCTGGCGATGCCTGGCTGATGCAGCCAGTGTGGCACCAGTTAGTGCCCGTGTTGCCCTGGTCTGTGACCGCAGAAGACCAGCCAGTGACTGGACGGCACGACTGAGCACTTGGGTAGTCGCCGACTGTGCTGCCCCGAATTCCTCCACACTCCCAGCCAGTGACTGGACGGCACGAGTGAGCACTTGGGTACTCGCCGACTGTGCTGCCCCGAATTCCTCCACACTCCCAGCCAGTGACTGAACGGCACGAGTGAGCACTTGGGTACTCGCCGACTGTGCTGCCCCGAATTCCTGCAGACTCCTGGCCTGTGCTGCCCCGAATTCCTCCACACTCCGAGCCAGTGACTGTATGGAGTCAGGCATCTGTGCCACTACCCCCATGAGCTCCGTGTGCCTGCGCTCCGAGTCGACGGCCATTTCCTCTAGGAGGCGCACCTCCTCTGCGCTGACCGTCGCAGGACTGGAGGCTGCACTCACCCTCTGGGGAGAAGGCCGCCGAGCTTCCCCACCCCTCCTGCGTTGCTGCAGGCCGCTGGGCCCAGGAACTTCACTCTCCTGCGACCCTTCCCCCAGGCTCCCCTCCAGGGAAGACGTATCCCCTACATCGCCATGGGCTGCCACGGCTGAGGGTGCCACTGATGGGCCGGCTACCTCTTCCTCCTCCTCCTCCTCCTCTTCCGAGGGGCTGTCACTGGCAGCTTCAGGGCCCGCCTCCTCACCTGGCGATTCACCATCTGAAAGCAGGAAGGCACAAGAGTAGCTTTAGAGTGAGGACAGGGCGTCAGCGAGGGAGGCATGAGTGGTGCCATTCACCGCATTGGTCGGACAGTGGCAAAGGATGTTGATCTGATGCGCAAGTGGAACGAGAGCGGTCCAAAAGGTGATGTCCTTACCATTGGTGCCCAGAACAGGGTCGGCATCTCCAGTGGCAACGGGGCCAATCACACGGACTCCCATAATGCGCTCCACGCGCTGGTCTAGGTCGGTGAGCTCCTGGTGCTGAGGTCGGCCTCCACCGGTCCCAATCTGGCTACGCCTGTTGTTAGCCAGCTTGGCCTGCAAGAGAAAGGACGGCCTCTAAGTACGGTGTGTAGCCCTGATCTTGTCTGCACTGCCTCCCATGGTCGAATAGCTTGGCCATTGTGTAGCCCTGATCTTGTCTGCACTGCCTCCCATGGTCGAATAGCTTGGCCATTGTGTAGCCCTGATCTTGTCTGCACTGCCTCCCATGGTCGAATAGCTTGGCCATTGTGTAGCCCTAATCTTGTCTGCACTTACTCCCATGGTAGAATAGCTTGGACAGTGTGTAGCCCTGATCTTGTCTGCACTGCCTCCCATGGTTGAATAGCTTGGACAGTGTGTAGCCCTGATCTTGTCTGCACTGCCTCCCATGGTCGAATAGCTTGGACAGTGTGTAAAGTGCAGAATGTGCAATTGATGTTCATGCCAGTCCCATAGCTGCTGGATGAGGGCTGGCCATTAGGGCTTTCAGGTCCCTTTGTCCATAATGTGAGGTGCACATGCAAGGGTGAGGAGGACACTGGAAAGGGTACTCACCCTGACAATCCGAGTGAGGTCGTTGAACTTTTTCCTGCATTGTACAGGATTCCTGGCAACCACACTGTTGGATGTCACCCTGTTGGAGACCTCCCTCCAGGCTTTGCGTTAGACGCTAGGCACCGGCTTCTTGCCACTGTCAGGGAACAAAACATGGCGTCTTCGCTCCACTGCGCTAACCAGCAGCCTCAGGTCACCTTCGCTAAAGCGCAGCGCTCTCTCCCGGGCCTTCTGCATCGTCCTGGGCGGTAAAGAGTTGCAGCAGCAGTGCTCAGGCCTAGGTGGAGGGCTGCAGTGTCCAGGGCGTGGCAGCCAAACAAATCGACCCTTCCCCCTTTAAGAGATGGCCGGCGCCAGCGTGTCTGCCGTCAATGAAGAAATCACCGCACCTGCGCTGCGCCCGGCCTCGGCGGTATAGCTCAGCACCGCCGGCTTAACGCCTAAAGATAGTCGTGCATCGCCAGTTTTAGCGCTGCAGCAACCTCTTAGGGCGATGCTACTGAATATCGGCGAAGTGGCCTCGACTTTGCACCGGGCGCAAACTGCAGCGGCTGCCCGACTTTACCGCCCCAAAAGTGGCTGTACTGAATTTCTAGGCCAATAATTCTAATAGGTCTAAGAGCGTTAAAAAAACAAGCCTGAAGGCTTTGTGTCTTAATGCGAGGAACATTTGTAATAAGGTGGCTGCGCAAATAGAAGGAAACAAATACGATTTGGTTGGGATTACGGAAACGTGGCTCAAGGAAGGCCAGGACTGGGAACTCAACATCCAGGGGTATTCGATATTCAGGAAAGATAGGCAAAAAGGAAAGGGAGGTGGGGGAGCATTACTGGTTAAAGAAGGGATTAACACAATTGTAATGAAGGCTATTAGGTCTGATGAGGTGGAATCTGTATGGGTAGAATTGAGAAATACTAAGGGGAAAAAAACATTAGTGGGAGTGGTTTATAGACCTCCAAACAGTAAGGCAGAGGTTGGGGATGGCATTAAAAGGGAAATTAAAGAAGCGTGCAATAAGGGCACAGCAGTCATCATGGGTGACTTTAATCTACATATAGATTGGGCCAACCAAATTAGTAACAATACTGTGGAGGAGGAATTCCTGGAGTGTTTACGGGATGGTTTCCTGGACCAATATGTCGAGGAACCAACCAGAGATCAGGCCATCTTAGACTGGGTATTATGTAACGAGAAAGGATTAATTAGCAGTCTTGTTGTACGAGGCCCCTTGGGTCGGAGCGATCATAATATGATCGAATTCTTCATTAAGATGGAGAATGAAGTAGTTGACGCGGAGACTAGGGTCCTCAATTTAAATAAAGGAAACTACGATGGTCTGAGGAGCGAGTTGGGTAGGATTGATTGGGGAATGGCACTCAAAGCGTTGACGGTGGATAGGCAATGGCAAACATTCAAAGACCGAATGGATGAACTACAGAATTTGTTCATCCCAGTTTGGCATAAAAATAAAACAAAAAAGGTGACCCAACCGTGGCTAACAAGGGAAATTAGGGATAGCATAAGGTCCAAGGAGAGGACATATAAATTGGCCAGAAAAAGCAATAATCCTGAGGATTGGGAGCAATTTAGGATTCAACAAAGGAGGACAAAGGGATTAATTAAGAAAGGGAAAGTAGAATATGAGAGTAAGCTTGCAGGGAACATAAAAACTGACTGTAAAAGCTTTTATAGATATGTGAAGAGAAAAAGATTGGTGAAGTCAAGCGTAAGTCCCTTGCAGTCAGAATCGGGGGAATTTATAATGGGGAACAAAGAAATGGCTGACCAACTAAATACATATTTTGGTTCTGTCTTCACAAAGGAGGACACAAATAACCTCCCAGAGATGCCGGGGAACATAGGGTCTGATGAAAGGGTGGAACTGAAAGAAATCAGTATTTGTAGGGAAATGGTGTTAGGAAAATTGATGGGACTGATGGCCGATAAATCCCCAGGGCCTGATAATCTACATCCCAGGGTACTTAAGGAAGTGGCCCTAGAAATAGTAGATGCATTACTGGTCATCTTCCAGAACTCGATAGACTCTGGAACGGTACCCATGGATTGGCGGGTTGCTAATGTTACCCCACTATTCAAAAAAGGTGGTAGAGGAAAGGCGGGGAATTATAGACCGGTAAGCTTGACATCGGTAGTGGGGAAAATGCTAGAGTCCATTATAAAAGATGTAATAGCAGAGCACTCGGAAAGCAGTGACTGGATCGGACAAAGTCAACATGGATTTACAAAAGGTAAATCATGCTTGACTAATCTACTGGAATTTTTTGAGGATGTAACTGGTAAAATAGATAAGGGAGAACCAGTGGATGTGGTGTATTTGGACTTTCAAAAGGCTTTCGATAAGGTCCCGCATAAGAGATTAGTGTGCAAAATTAAGGCACATGGGATTGGGGGCAAGGTATTGACTTGGATAGAGAACTGGTTGGTGGATAGAAAGCAAAGAGTTGGAATAAACGGGTCATTTTCCGAGTGGCAGGCAGTGACTAGTGGGGTACCGCAAGGATCGGTCCTAGGACCCAAGCTGTTCACAATATATATTAATGATCTGGACGAGGGAATTGGATGTAATATCTCCAAATTTGCAGACGACACAAAGCTGGGTGGGAGGGTATGCTGTGAGGAGGATATCGTGAAACTCCAGTACGATTTGGACAGGTTGGCAAATGCACTATAATGTGGATAAATGTGAGGTTATCCACTTTGGTGGCAAAAACAGGAAGGCAGATTATTACTTGAATGGCAATAGATTGGGAGAAGGGTATTAAATCCGTGCATTAATGGAGACACGGAATGCAGGAGTTGGTTTAACAAGTCTTTACTGAATGGAGACCATCGGGAACTGAAACTACAGAAGGCTGCTAGCGCCTTTTTATACAGGGGTGGTCACTGCCGGTACTGCAGTCTGAGACCAGTTATTCTCTTAAAGGTACACATACACAACAATTCCTCCCCTTTTAGATAAACAGTACATAACATTCATTTAACAACTAAATGATAACTAATTACAATCACAATTACGGTTGCTAGATACATTGGTTGAGGTTAATCAATTATAAGTTCAGTCTTTGAGGAGGCTTCCTGATTCTGTCTGGATAACGCCTCTTTGGGGTATCAGGTTCTTCTGGCAAGGTTGAGTCGGGATCAATGTCGTTGTTTGGTTCATCTGCTTCCAATATCACCAATTCTGCGGTAGATGCAATTGGTACGTCGGTTTCATCGCCAGGTGTATCAGATCGTGGTGTGGAGTTGACGTTTTCCCGTGACTCTAGAATCTGGTCAGCATGGCGTCTTACAATGCTCTCTCCAACGTCCACGGTATACATGAGAGGTCCTTGCCGTGTACAAATCGTTCCTGGCTGCCATTTCTCTGTGCGGTAGTCTCGGGCCAAAACTGGTTGGCCTATCTTAAAACTCCTGGTCGGTCTTTCATTCATATTCTGAAACTGCCTGTTCTCCACATCTCTTCTGATGTTCGGCTTAACCAAATCCAAGCGGCATCGTAGTCTTCGATTGAAGAACATCATGGCAGGAGTTTGGTTGGTAACCGCATGTGTCGCATTCCGGTAGGCAAACAAGAAGTTGTCCACCTTGTGTTGTAGGGGTATATCTTCATAACACATTGCCTTGATAGCCTTCTTGAATGTTTGAACAAACCTCTCGGCCAATCCATTAGTGGCTGGATGATATGGGGCAGATGTGTAATGCTTAACACCATTGTTCTTTAAGAACCTCCGGAACTCTTCAGACACAAACTGTGGTCCATTGCCAGGGCAAATCTGTTCAGCAGCCCATTCCTGGCGAATATGGTTCGTAAGACTGTAATAGTTTTTTCTGTGGTGGTTGAGGACATTTTTATTACCTCTGGCCACTTTGAATGTGCATCCACCGCAATTAAAAACATCGAGTCCATGAAGGGACCAGCAAAATCAATGTGCACCCTTTGCCATTGAGATGAGGGTCACTCCCATGGATGTAGAGGGGCTTGTGGTGGGGCGTTTTGGACCTTCTGGCATCCTGTACAGCTCTTGGTCATCTCTTCGATTTCTCTATCGATTCCCAGCCACCACACAAACGCTCTAGCTAAGTTCTTCATTTTTACCCCTCCCAGATGGCCCTCATGAAGATCATTGAGCACTCTATCCTTCAATTTGGGTGGAATTACTACTCTGGATCCACACATCAAGGTTCCTCTGCGCACTGACAGCTGTTCTCTTCTCGGCGAGAATGCTGGCAGCAGTGGTTCGCCATGTGCTGGCCATCCCTTCACCGTTAAATCATAGACCCGGGATAGTGTCGGGTCATTTCGTGTTTCCTTTTCTATGTTTGCATTCGTCACAGGGAGACATTCGACTATGGTCGAGTGGAATAACTCCATTGGATCCACTGCAAGTTCTTCTTCCACCATCGGCAACGGTAGGTGCGACAATCCATCAGCATTCCCATGCTGTTTAGTTCCTTTGTACTCGATGTCATATTGGTGTGCCCCTAGGAAAAGGGACCACCTCTGTAGCCGTTGTGCTGTCATTATCGGTACGCCCTTCTGAGGGTTGAAAATGGAGACAAGAGGTTGATGGTCAGTTATTAGAGTAAATTTTTGACCGTGCAGGTAGTGATTGAACTTCTTCACCCCCCACACTAGGCTGAGGGCCTCTCTGTCAATCTGGGCATAGTTACGCTCGGCTGAAGTTAACGAGCGTGACGCAAAAGCTATCAGCCTCTCAGAACCATCAAGGAATTTATGTGACAGTACCGCCCCAATGCCGTAGGGAGACGCATCACACACCAGTCTTATCGGTATTGATGGGTTGTAGTGAGCCAATACTTCTCTTGAAGTGATTAGGTCCTTACTCTTCTGAAAGGCCCGCTTACATTCACCGCTCCATTTCCATGCTACTCCCGTTCGTAGTAGGGCGTTCAGTGGATGCAGAATTGTGGACAAATTCGGCAAAAACTTATGGTAGTAATTCACCAATCCGAGGAATGACCTCAGTTGCGACACATTTTCAGGTGCTGGAGCCTTAACTACCGCTTCAATTTTGTCAGGGGACTTATGCAACCCCTCTTCATCAATCATGTGACCACAATACGATATCTGTTTCTTAAAAAACTCGCACTTGGGGCGATTGGCTCGTAGCCCATGTTCACGTAGTCTAGTGAGCACCTGCTCTAGGTTGGCAAGGTGTTCACTGTCATCTTCACCTGTCACCAGGATGTCGTCCAAGTAACACTGAGTCCTCGGAATCCCTTGCAGGACTTGTTCCATCCCTCTTTGCCATATCGCCGGAGCTGATGCTACTCCGAATACCAGTCGATTATACTGGTAAAGACGTTTGTGAGTGTTTATCGTAAGATACTTCCTAGAGGATTCTTCAACCTCCATCTGCAAATATGCTTGTGCTAGGTCAATTTTTGTAAAACGCTTCCCTCCAGATAGTGAGGCGAAGATATCTCCTATCCTTGGAAGAGGATATTGTACTGTGTGAAGGACTGGGTTCACTGTCACCTTGAAGTCCCCACAGATGCGAACCTTCCTTGGCTCCTCATACTTATTGTTTAATGTTTTCTTCATGACAGGAATGATGGGTGTCGCCCACTCGCTCCAGTCTACCTTAGATAACACGCCTGCATTCTCCAGATTCTCCAGCTCTGCCTCAACGGCTGGGCGAATTGCATATGGTACCGGTCTTGCTTTGAAAAACTTGGAAATTGCATTCTCCTCTATTTTTATCGAGGCGGTTACGCCTTTAAGAGTGCCCAGTTCTTGTTGAAATACCTCTTTGGCGTCAGCTAAGATTGTTGACAATCGTCCAGGAGTGACGTCGTCATCCTTTTTACCAGCCACCGTCAGTGCCTGAATGGCGTGCCAGTCTAAACTTATCTTTCTGATCCATTCACGTCCCAACAACGGTGGTCCACCATCTTGCAGAATGTAGAGATACAATTTCCGTATTTTCTTGCCGTTGTATTCGACAGGCACCCTTATTTTTCCTCTGGGGTATACTTTTTGCCCCGTATACGTCTTCAAGACAATGGATGTCTCTCTCAAGGGTATGTGTGAGAATAGCCGCTTGTAGTCTCGTCGATTCATGATGGTTAGAGCTGATCCTGTATCCAATTCCATTTTGATTTGGGACCCTGCTATCATGAGGGTGACCCACATGGTTCGGTGATCCTCTTTTGCGATTACATTGTGAAGTTTGAGACAGCTTAGTCTCTTGTTCCCGGATTCACTATCGCTCATCTGGTCTTCGGAACTACTGTCCGTCATCTTTTGTACTTTCCTGTACGGTTCCTTAGTAGCCTTTTTATTGTCGTTGGTCTTCTTCTCAGACCTGCAAACTCGTGCAATGTGTCCCATCTTTCCGCATTGCCTGCATATTTTGTCCTTGGACCAGCAGTCCTTCTGGTCATGGTTTGTTCTGCCGCAGTGATAACACTTTGCAAATCCCTGTGTCATTTCGTGGGTGCCGTATTCCTGTGGCTTTTGTTGTATCTCCGCAGCTCCCCTTGCTGCTGCTTCATATGATACTGCCACGCTGAAAGCCTTATCTAACGTCAGCTCTTTCTCTGAGAGTAACCTCTTCTGGGTTCGTTCACTCAGGAGTCCACAGACAAATTTGTCCCGTAAGGTATCTGCCAGTCCTGCTCCGAACTGGCAGTGCTTTGATAGCTTGCATAGTTCCGTAAGGTAATCAGCATTGCTCTCATTTTTATGCTGATTTCTCCTGTGGAATTTAAATCTTTCTGCTATCAGCAGCGGTGTAGGATTTAGGTGTTCCTGTAGGATAGCAACAATTTCGTTAAAACTCTTCGCCTTCGGTTTGGCTGGAATAATCAGGTCCCGCAATAGGCCGTACGTTCTTGCGCCCATTAAATTTAGCAATACCGATGCCTTTTTCTCCTCGGCTATTTCGTTTGCCTCGCAATATACCTCGACTCATTCCACATACGTGGTCCAGTCTTCTATTGCATTATCAAAGGCAGTGATATCACCAGTCTTTGGCATCTTGAAAATCTAAGATGGCGCCTCCCGCGCTTTTCCTTCTTCCCCGCCGAGTTAAGATGGCACCTCCCGCGCTTTCCCGCCGCTGCCGCTGATGTCAATGCCGCTCTCCGCGGTATTTTTATTTTTAACCGTTCCCGTCGTGGAGCGGACCCTCTGGGACACTTCCCTCCCTCTTCTTAGGTCCGAACGCTGCCCGGCTGCGAAGCACCGGCCGCGCCCTGTGTGCTCCACCCTCTCTCTCTCTCTTTGCCTCCCGACTCGCTGCCCGGCCCCGTTGCAGAGCCACCCGATCGAGCTCTAGCCCGCCGCAGCCCAGGAAGGATCAGTGCACTACCTGCCACCAGCCCGATTGGCTGGGAAACCACAGACTGGAGACCAAGCCTGGCTCTCGACAGTCTCTCCTGCACTTTTCAAGTCGATGATTTGGAGGGCGGTTGCCCACAGTCGACGCCCGTTTCTGGAGTTTTTGTGGATTATTTTTTTATTTTTCTCTCTTCTGGCTTCGACCTTCAATAACGTCGTCTGAGGTGCTGCCGAGTTGCAGGTAAGTTTGTTTCTTACTCGTCGCCAGTATTAAATCCGTGTGTTAATGGAGACACGGAATGCAGGAGTTGGTTTAACAAGTCTTTACTGAATGGAGACCATCGGGAACTGAAACTACAGAAGGCTGCTAGCACCTTTTTATACAGGGGTGGTCACTGCCGGTACTGCAGTCTGAGACCAGTTATTCTCTTAAAGGTACATACACAACAAAGGGGAAGTGCAAAGAGACCTGGGTGTTCTTGTGCACCAGTCGCTGAAGGTGAGCATGCAGGTGCAGCAGGCGGTTAAGAAGGCAAATGGTGTGTTGGCCTTCGTAGCAAGAGTTGTACAGGGCCTTGGTGAGACCACACCTTGAGTATTGTGTGCAGTTTTGGTCGCTTTATCTGAGGAAGGACGTTCTTGCCATGGAGGGAGTGCAGCGAAGATTCACCAGGCTGATACCTGGGATGGCAGGAATGACGTATGAGGAGAGATTGTGTCGATTGGGCTTATACTCACTGGAGTTTAGAAGATTGAGAGGGGATCTCATCGAAACCTATAAAATTCTGTCAGGCCTGGACAGACTAGATGCAGGAAGGATGTTTCTGATGGCCGGGGAGTCCAGAACCAGGGGTCAAAATCTAAGGATAAGGGGTAAGCCATTTAGGACTGAGATGAGGAGGAATTTCTTCACCCAGAGAGTGGTGAACCTGTGGAATTCTCTGCCACAGAGGGCGGTGGAGGCCAGTTCATTAAGTATATTCAAGAAAGAGTTGGATATGTTTCTTAAGGCTAAAGGGATCAAGGGATATGGGGAGAAGGCAGGGACAGGGTACTGAATTTGGATGATCAGCCAAGATCTCATTGAATGGCGGAGCAGGCTCGAAGGGCCGAATGGCCTACTCCTGCTCCTATCTTCTATGTTTCTATGTTTCTCTCCCTCCCCCCTCCCCTCCTCTCTCGCTCTCCCTACCCCTCCCTTCCTCTCTCGCTCTCGCTACCTCCTCCCCTCCTCTCTCGCTCTCGCTACCCCCTCCCCTCCTCTCTCGCTCTCGCTACCCCCTCCCCTCCCCTCCGCTCTCGCTCTCGCTACCTCCTCCTCTCTCGCTCTCGCTACCCCCTCCCCTCCCCTCCTCTCTCGCTCTCGCTCCCCCCTCCCCTCCTCTCTCGCTCCCGCTCCCCCCTCCCCTCCTCTCTCGCTCTCGCTACTCCCTCCCCTCCCCTCTCTCTCTCTCCCCCCTCCCCTCCTCTCTCGCTCTCGCTCCCCCCTCCCCTCCTCTCTCGCTCTCGCTACCCCCTCCCCTCCTCTCTCGCTCCCGCTCCCTCCTCCCCTCCTCTCTCGCTCTCGCTACCCCCCTCTCCTCCTTTCTCTCTCTCTCCCCCCTCCCCTCCTCTTTCGCTCTCCCCTCCCCCCTCCCCTCCTCTCTCGCTCCCCCCTCCCCTCCCCTCCTCTCTCGCTCTCCCTCCCCCCTCCCCTCATCTCTCGCTCCCCCCTCCCCTCCCCTCCTCTCTCGCTCTCGCTCCCCCCTCCCCTCCTCTCTCGCTCTCACTCCCCTCTCCCCTCCCCTCCTCTCTCACTCCCCCCTCCCCTCCTCTCTCGCACCCCCTCCACTCCTATCTCGCTCTCCCTCTCCCTCCCCCCTCCCCGCCCCTCTCGCTCTCCCTCCCCCCTCCCCTCCTCTCTCGCTCACCCTCCCCCCTCCCCTCCTCTCTCGCTCTCCCTCCCCCCTCCCCTCCCCTCCTCTCTCGCTCCCCCTCCCCTCCCCTCCTCTCTCGCTCCCCCTCCCCTCCCCTCCTCTCTTGCTCCCCCTCCCCTCCCCTCCTCTCTCGCTCTCCCTCCCCCCTCCCCTCCCCTCCTCTCTCGCTCCCCCTCCCCTCCCCTCCCCTCTCGCTCCCCCTCCCCTCCCCTCCTCTCTCGCTCTCGCTCCCGCCTCCCCTCCCCTCCCCTCCTCTCTCGCTCTCGCTCCCCCCTCCCCTCCCCTCTCGCTCTCGCTCCCCCCTCCCCTCCTCTCTCACTCTCGCTCCCCCCTCCCCTCGTCTCCCCTCTCGCTCCCCCCTCCCCTCGCCTCCCCTCTCGCTCCCCCCTCCCCTCCCCTCCGCTCTCGCTCTCGCTCCCCCCTCCCCTCCCCTCTCACTCTCGCTCCCCCCTCCCCTCCTCCCTCACTCTCGCTCCCCCCTCCCCTCGCCTCCCCTCTCGCTCCCCCCTCCCCTCGCCTCCCCTCCCCTCCCCACCGCTCTCGCTCCCCCCTCCCCTCCCCTCCGCTCTCGCTCTCGCTCCCCCCTCCCCTCCCCTCCCCTCTCGCTCTCGCTCCCCCCTCCCCTCCTCTCTCACTCTCACTCCCCCCTCCCCTCACCTCCTCTCACACTCTCGCTCCCCCCTCCCCTCGCCTCCCCTCTCGCTCCCCCCTCCCCTCCCCTCTCGCTCTCGCTCCGCCCTCCCCTCCCCTCCCCACCGCTCTCG
This sequence comes from Somniosus microcephalus, assembly GCF_052327205.1. Taxonomy (NCBI): domain Eukaryota; kingdom Metazoa; phylum Chordata; class Chondrichthyes; order Squaliformes; family Somniosidae; genus Somniosus; species Somniosus microcephalus. The sequence continues at coordinate 114,481,276 of NC_140988.1, read as the reverse complement.
CTCACCCCTCCCCTCCTCTCTCGCTCCCGCTCCCCCCTCCCCACCTCTCCCGCTCCCCCTCCCCTCCTCTCTCGCTCCCTCTCGCTAACCCCTCCCCTCCCCTCTCTCTCTCTCCCCCCTCCCCTCCTCTTTCACTCTCCCCTCCCCCCCTCCCCTCCTCTCTCCCTCCCCCCTCCCCTCATCTCTCGCTCCCCCCTCCCCTCCTCTCTCGCTCTCACTCCCCTCTCCCCTCCCCTCCTTTCTCACTCCCCCCTCCCCTCCTCTCTCGCACCCCCTCCCCTCCTCTCTCGCTCTCCCTCTCCCTCCCCCCTCCCCGCCCCTCTCGCTCTCCCACCCCCCTCCCCTCCTCTCTCGCTCACCCTCCCCCCTCCCCTCCTCTCTCGCTCTCCCTCCCCCCTCCTCTCTCGCTCACCCCTCCCCTCCCCCCTCTCTCGCTCTCGCTCACCCCTCCCCTCCCCTCCTCTCTCGCTCTCGCTCCCCCCTCCCCTCCCCTCCACTCTCACTCTCGCTCCCCCCTCCCCTCCCCTCCTCTCTCGCTCTCCCTACCCCCTCCCCTCCCCTCCTCTCTCGCTCTCGCTCTCCCTACTCCCTCCCCTCCGCTCTCACTCTCCCTCACCCCTCTCCTCACCTCTCTCGCTCTCCCTCCCCCCTCCCCCTCTCCCTCACCCCTCCCCTCCTCTCTCGCTCTCCCTCCCCCCTCCCCTCCTCTCTCGCTCCCCCCTCCCCTCCCCTCCTCTCTCGCTCCCCCCTCCTCTCCCCTCCTCTCTCGCTCTCGCTCCCCCTCCCCTGCTCTCTCGCTCTCGCTCCCCCTCCTCTCTCGCACTCACTCCCCTCCCCTCCTCTCTCGTTCTCGCTCCCCCCACCCCCTCTCTCGCTCTCCCTCCCCCCTCCCCCTCTCTCGCTCTCGCTCCCCCTCCCCTCCTCTCTCGCTCTCGCTCCCCCCTCCCCTCCTCTCTCGCTCCCCCCTCCCCTCGTCTCTCGCTCTCGCTCCCCCCTCCCCTCCCCTCCTGCTCTCGCTCCCCCCTCCCCTCCCCTCTCGCTCTCCTTCCCCCTACCCTCCCCTCTCACTCTCCCTCCCCCCTCCCCTCCCCTCTCGCTCTCCCTCCCCCCTCCACTCCCCTCCTGCTCTCGCTCACACCTCCCCTCCTCTCTCGCTCTCGCTCCCCCATCCCCTCCCCTCCTCTCTCGCTCTTGCTCCCCTCTCCCCTCCCCTCCTCTCTCCCTCCCCCCTCCCCGCCACTCTCGCTCTCCCTCCCCCCTCCTCTCCTCTCTCACTCTCCCCTCCCCCCTCCCCTCCTCTCTCCCTCCCCCCTCCCCGCCACTCTCGCTCTCCCTCCCCTCCTCTCTCGCTCCCCCCTCCCCTCCTCTCTCGCTCTCGCTCCCCCTCCCCTCCCCTCCTCTCTCGCTCCCCCTCCCCTCCCTTCCTCTCTCGCTCTCGCTCCCCCCTCCCCTCCCCTCCTCTCTCGCTCTCGCTCCCACCTCCCCTCCCCTCCTCTCTCGCTCTCCCTCCCCCCTCCCTCCCCTCCTCTCTCGCTCCCCCCTCCCCTCCTCTTTCGCTCCCCCCTCCCCTCCTCTTTCGCTCTCGCTCACCCCTCCCCTCCCCGCTCTCTCGCTCTCGCTCCCCCTCCCCTCCCCTCCTCTCTCGCTCCCCCTCCCCTCCCTTCCTCTCTCGCTCTCGCTCCCCCCTCCCCTCCCCTCCTCTCTCGCTCCCCCTCCCCTCCCCTCCTCTCTCGCTCTCCCTCCCCCTCCCCTCCTCTCTCGCTCTCCCTCCCCCTCCCTCTCTCGCTCTTGCTCCCCCCTCCCCTCCCCTCCTCTCTCGCTCTCGCTCCCCCCTCCCCTCCCCTCCTCTCTCGCTCCCCCTCCCCTCCCTTCCTCTCTCGCTCTCGCTCCCCCCTCCCATCCCCTCGCTCACCCCTCCCCCCCTCCTCTCTCGCTCCCCTCCCCTCCTCTCTCGCTCCCCCTCCCCTCCCTTCCTCTCTCGCTCTCGCTCCCCCCTCCCCTCCCTTCCTCTCTCGCTCTCGCTCCCCCCTCCCCTCCCTTCCTCTCTCGCTCTCGCTCCCCCCTCCCCCCTCCCCTCCCCTCCTCTCGCTCTCCCTCCCCCCTCCCCTCCTCTCTCGCTCTCCCTCCCCCCTCCCCTCCCCTCCTCTCTCGCTCCCCCCTCCTCTCGCTCTCGCTCACCCCTCCCCTCCCCTCCTCTCTTGCTCTCGCACCCCCTCCCCTCCCCTCCTCTCTCGCTCCCCCTCCCCTCCCTTCCTCTCTCGCTCTCGCTCCCCCCTCCTCTCCCCTCCTCTCTCGCTCTCGCTTCCCCCTCCCCTCCCCTCCTCTCTCGCTCTCCCTCCCCCCTCCCCTCCTCTCTCGCTCTCCCTCCCCCCTCCCCTCCCCTCCTCTCTCGCTCCCCCCTCCTCTCGCTCTCGCTCACCCCTCCCCTCCCCTCCTCTCTCGCTCTCGCTCCCCCTCCCCTCCCCTCCTCTCTCGCTCCCCCTCCCCTCCCTTCCTCTCTCGCTCTCGCTCCCCCCTCCCCTCCCTTCCTCTCTCGCTCTCGCTCCCCCCTCCCCTCCCCTCCCCTCCTCTCGCTCTCCCTCCCCCCTCCCCTCCTCTCTCGCTCCCCCCTCCTCTCGCTCTCGCTCACCCCTCCCCTCCCCTCCTCTCTCGCTCTCGCACCCCCTCCCCTCCCCTCCTCTCTCGCTCCCCCTCCCCTCCCTTCCTCTCTCGCTCTCGCTCCCCCCTCCCCTCCCTTCCTCTCTCGCTCTCGCTCCCCCCTCCCCTCCCCTCCTCTCTCGCTCTCGCTTCCCCCTCCCCTCCCCTCCTCTCTCGCTCTCCCTCCCCCCTCCCCTCCTCTCTCGCTCTCCCTCCCCCCTCCCCCCTCCCCTCCTCTCTCGCTCTCCCTCCCCCCTCCCCTCCTCTCTCGCTCTCGCTCCCCCCTCCCCTCCCCTCCCCTCTTGCTCTCCCTCCCCCCTCCCCTCCTCTCTCGCTCTCCCTCCCCCCTCCCCTCCTCTCTCGCTCTCCCTCCCCCTCCCCTCCTCTCTCGCTCTCCCCTCCCCATCTCTCTCGCTCTCCCCTCCCCTCCTCTCTCGCTCTCCCTCCCCTCCTCTCTCCCTCCCCCCTCCCCTTCTCTCTCACACCCCTGCTCTCTCTCTTTACCCCCTCCTCTTTCACATTACCCCCTCTGTTGTGTCTGTACTTGTGCCGTTATACCTAAACAAAATTAGTGCTCAGAACCCCGAGATTGCAATCATGCTGCTTCTTTTTTCAAAAGGAAAGTTCTGGAGAAAAGTAGAGAACAAAAGAGAACAAACCCAACCATTCACCTGCTGTGACAGCGCCACCACAGGTGGGAGGAGAACACATAATACATAAAATTTTCCTCCCCTCTTAAATGAAATGTCCACATTATTCCTCAACAGGTAACTTACTTTCAATGCACTCAACTAACCAAGGGTAGAGGTAGCCTGCCTCAAACCCTGACTTTACCCTGGGGTTTATTCTGCCCCAGTCTTGTGGGTAAGTCACTAAGCCTACAGATCCAAGCGTCTTGGAGGCCGCCGCTCTCTGACAGGATACCGGCGGTCATCGCTGGCTTCCACAGCAGTAGGCATTGACACAGGCCTGGATGGAGAAGGTGCCTGTGTCAGTCGAAAGTCAGGAGTTTGCACAGGTGGAACAGTCTCTTTGACTTCCTGTGTTGGAGAAGAGCACTGTGGCAAAGGATGCTGGTTTGCAGTATCATCCGGAAACAGTTCAGGCCAACCAGCCGTTGGAGCCTCTGTGGCTGTCTCTGCTCCTAGCAACAGTTGATCTGAGTGTCTTCTCCAGACGACGTCCTCAGCAGTCTCAACTGTGTAAGACACAGGGCCTGTCTGCGCGATCACCGTAGCGGGAACCCATTTCTGTCCAATGTTGTAGTTTCGAGCTAGGACGTGCTCTCCAGGATGAATCCGTCTCTCCTTGGCTCTTTTCTCTCCTCTTTCAACTTGAGCTTGTTGTTAACGATGGACAACCTGCTCTGCCCTTGGCGTTTTGAGTAAGTCAAAACTTGTCCGCAACTGCCTCTTCATCATGAGCGAAGCAGGGGAAGTTTTGGTTGTGGCATGTGGCTCGTTCCTGTAGGACAACAGGAAGCTGTTCAGACGTTGGTGGATTGAGCCCTGACCTTGCGATGCCTTCAAGGCGTGCTTCAAAGTTTGCACGAACCTTTCTGCCTGGCCGTTAGTAGAGGGATGATAGGGCGCGGACCTGATGTGTTGGACACCATTCACTTGCAGGAAGGTTGCAAACTCCTGTGACACAAATTGTGGACCGTTGTCACTTACGAGTTGTTCCGGTGAGCCATAACAGCTGAACATCTCGCCAAGTTTCTCAATTGTTTTCTCTGCCGTGGTAGACCTCATCACAGCGACCTCCGGCCACTTGCTACGAGCATCCACAACCACCATAAACATCTTCTCTTCGAAAGGACCGGCGAAATCCACATGTACTCGCTGCCACACTTCTGCAGGCCAATCCCAGGGGTGTAGGGTTGCCAGCTGTGGAACATTCCGGACCCTTTGAAATGGGGAACATGTTTTGGCTTTCTCCTCAATATTTCCGTCAAGACCTGGCCACCAGAAGTAGCTTCTTGCCATTTCCGTCATCTGAACCATCCCACTGTGGCCTGTATGAAGTTGTTGCAGTATAGGTTACCTCAGAGGTGGCGGAATGATGACACTGCGTCCCCAAAGAAGACAACCTGCCTGGACAGAGAGCTCATTTCTTTTTAAAACGCAAGGTTTCAAACTAGGAGAATCTCCTATAGCTCTCCCTCGAATGACATCGTCCATTACCTCAGACAGGACTGGATCGTTGCGGGTGTACCTTCACACCTGAACTGCAGTGACAGGTGCTCCCTCCACTTGTCTGAAGTAGAAGATGTCTATCTGACGAGGCTCTGGGGGAGTAACAGGCAAGGGCAGCCTCGAGAGACCGTTTGCGTTGCCGTGCAAGTCTGATTTGCAATATTTGATGTCGTATGTGTGTCCCGACAACAGTAAAGCCCACCTTTGCATCCTGCTTGCAGCAAGAGATGGAATTCCGGTGTGGGGCCCGAAGATTGAAGTCAATGGACGGTGGTCCGTCAGGAGTGTGAACCTTCTCCTAAACAGGTACTGATGAAATTTTCGAATTCCAAAAACGATTCCCAAGGCCTCGTGCTCAATCTGCGCATAGTTACTCTCGGCCTTGTTCAAGGTGCGTGATGCGAAGGCGATAGGTTTCTCTTCACCAGAAGGCATGATGTGGGATATGACTGCTCCCACACCATATGGTGATGTATCACATGCTAGCTACACGGGTAGCTTTGGGTCGAAGTGTGTCAGGACCTCCGACTTCAGCAATGCTTTCTTTGCTTGGGCGAAAACTTCGTTGCACAGTTCAGTCCATTTCCATGTTTTGCCTTGACATAGCAACTGATGTAGCAGCTTCAGCAATGTTGCTAAGTCTGGAATAAACTTTCCATAGTAGTTAAGTAGCCCCAGGAATGAACGTAACTGGCTCACATTCTGGGGTGCTGGGGCCTCCACGATCGCCTTGACCTTTGACGGCGCCTTGTGCAGGCCGGTAGCGTCAAACCCAGGTACTCAACTGAAGACTGAAATAATTCACATTTGTCCTTAAGAACTCTGAGTCCATACTTTTTCAGTCGCTGTCGTGTCGCATCCAAGTTCAGAAGATGATCCTCAATTGTCCCAGTGAAAAGGATGTCGTCCAGGTAGCACTGGACTCCTGGCAGTCCACTCAAAATCTGATCCATTGCCCTTTGGAATAAAGCAGGGGCCGACATAATTCCAAACGGAAGGCGGCAGTACCTGTATAGCCCCTTGTGTGTCACAATTGTCAGCAGCTCCTTTGATTTGTCATCGACATGCATTTGTAGATAAGCCTGGCATAAGTCGATTTTGCTGAACTTTTGCCCTCCGGCCAGGCCCGTAAAGAGATCACCAATGAGGGGAAGAGGGTACTGTTCCGCAGACAGCACCGGGTTAATAGTCACTTTAAAATCCCCGCAGATTCGAATAGATCCATCCTTTTTCAGGACAGGAACAATGGGTGTGGCCCATTTGCTCACGCTCACATGCTCCAGGACTCCATTCTCGACTAAGGCCTCCAAGTTAGCCTCAACTTTTGGCCTAATTGCATAGGGTACAGGTCGGGCTTTGTGAAACTTCGGCTTGCTGTCAGGTTTAATGTCCAGTCTCACGCTAACCTTTTTCATGCTCCCAAGTTCACCATTGAAGAGTTCTGCATGTTTGTTTAAAACTGCAGTCAGACCTGACTCCCTTTTTGACATCATGTGGACTGCAGGCCAGTCCAGTGTGATTTTCTCTAGCCACGCACGTCCCAGTAGAGATGGGTAATTTCCCTTTACCACATATAGTGGCAGTTTCACAGTCTGTCCGTTCAATTTAACTGTCACCTCAATGACGCCTCTCATGGCCACAGGTTCGCCGGTATACGTCTTTAGCACAATGTTTGTTGGCTGAAGGGTAAGGTGCTTTAGCATTTTGTTGTAGACAGTCTCTGAAACAAGGGACACAGCCGCGCCTGTGTCCACCTCCATCCCCACTGATTGTCCCTCCACCAGTGGTGACACCCAGTAGCCATTTGGACCACCTGCAACCGTCAGTATGTGCACCTCTTCCTCCTCAGAGGTGTCGCTCCCCTCTGTTTTGCTTGTTCCATCATGCTGCACTGAATGAACACTTTTTCTTCTCGTCCAAATACAGACATTTTGTTTTCATGCTTCCCAGCTCTGTCTGTTCTTTTTTTACCTCTACAGGCACGTTCAATGTGACCCTTTCTGCCACAGTTTCAACATTCCAGCTCCGTACACCAGCAGTCATTAGCATGATGGCCCGTTTTTCCACAACGGTAACATGTGCCGTTCCGCGCACCTTTAGGCTCAGACGACACCTTGTGAACTCTCCCTGTTGAACTCAACTGGTGAGCCTCCTTTTCCACCATCTCCATGGAGACACTAACTTCAATGGCCTTTTCAAGAGTAAGGTTGTCCTCAGTAAGAAGGCGCTTCTGTGTGGCTGCACTTTGCAGACCACACACAAGTCTGTCTCTAATGATGTCATTCAGCACCTCCTTGAACTCGCAGTGTTCTGACAACCTTTTCAAAGCAGCAATAAACATAGTCACTGTTTCCCCCTCCTCTTGATTCCGTTTGTGAACCCTAAATCTCTCAGCAAAGGTTTCGGTGAAAAATGTGCTCCAAGAATTTCCACTAGTTGTTTATATGTTTTAGTTCCTGGCATAACTGCCTGTACAAGGCTGCACAGTAAATTGAATGTCTTTGCTCCCATTATACTCAAAGGTAGGCACGATTTTATCGTTTGCCACCGCATTCACCAAAACAAAATACATCAAAATCACCGATGTTTCCGAATATAGCAGCCATCTCACATTTCAAATTTTAATTTCTGTTTACTCACTGCACCCGTAACGTTAATGTAATGCTGCAATCTCTGTTCCGAGTGTTTTGTCGTCAAAAACAAGAAATTTCCCACAACGCAGATTCATCCCATCCTCATCGCTACTTTGTGTCTGTACCTGTGCCATTATACCTAAGCACAATTAGTGCTCAGAACCCCGAGATTGCAAACATGCTGCTTCTTTATTCAAAAGGAAAGTTTTGGAGAAAAGTACAGAACAAAAGAGAACAAACCCAACCATTCATCTGTTGTGACAGCGCCACCGCAGGTGGGAGGAGAACACAATACATAACACCCTCCTCTCTCTCTTTACCCCCTCCTCTCTCTCTCTCTTTACCCCCTCCTCTCTCTCCCTCTTTACCCCTCCTCTCTCTCTCTCTTTACCCCTCCTCTCTCTCTCTCTTTACCCCCTCCTCTCTCTCTCTCTTTACCCCCTCCTCTCTCTCTCTCTTTACCCCCCTCCTCTCTCTCTCTCTTTACCCCCTCCTCTCTCTCTCTCTTTACCCCCTCCTCTCTCTCTCTCTTTAACCCTCCTCTCTCTCTCTTACCCCCTCCTCTCTCTCTCTTTACCCCCTCCTCTCTCTCTCTCTCTCTCTCTTTCTCTCTCTTTACCCCCTCCTCGCTCTCTCTCTTTACCCCCTCCTCTCTCTCTCTCTCTCTCTCTCTCTCTCTCATTACCCCCTCCTCTCATTCTCTCTCTCTCTTTACCCCTCCTCTCTCTCTCTCTCTCCCTCTCTCTTTACCCTCCTCTCTCTCTCTCTCTCTCTTTACCCCCTCCTCTCTCTCTACCCCCTCCTCCCCCTCCCCTCCCCCTCTCCCCCTCTCTCCCTCCTCGCCCTCTCGGTCCCTCCTCACCCTCTCGGCCCCCTCGCCCCTCTCTCTTTCTCTCTTTACCCCCTCCTCTCTCTCTCTCTCTCTCTTTACCCCCTCTTCTCTCTCTCTCTTTACCCCTTCCTCTCTCTCTCTCTCTCTTTACCCCCTCCTCTCTCTCTCTCTCCCCCTCCTCTCTCCCCCTCCTTTTATCCTTCCTCTCTCTCTCTCTCTCTCTCTCTCTCTTTACCCCTCCTCCCTCTCTCTCTCTCTCTCTCTTACCCCCTCCTCTCTCTCTCTACCCCCTCCTCTCTCTCTCTCCCCCCTCTCTCTCCCCTCTCTCTCTCCCCCTCCTTTTATCCCTCCTCTCTCTCTCTCTCTCTCTCTCTCTCTTTACCCCCTCCTCCCTCTCTCTTTACCCCCTCCTCCCTCTCTCTCTCTCTCTCTTTACCCCCCTCTCTCTCTCTACCCCCTCCTCTCTCTCTCCCTCCTCTCTCCCCCTCCTCTCTCCCCCTCCTCTCTCCCTCTCTCCCTCCCCCCTTCCTATCTCCCCCTCCTCTCTCCCCCCTCCTCTCCCCCCTCTCCCCTTGGCCCCTCCTCGCCCTCTCGGCCCCTTGCCCCTCCTCGCCCCCTCTCGCCCCCTCTCGCCCCCCCCTCTCCCCTCTCGGCCCCTTGCCCCTCCTTGCCCCTCCTTGCCCCCCTCTCGCCCCCTCTCGCCCCCTCTCCCCCTCTCCCCTTGGCCCCTCCTCGCCCTCTCGGCCCCTTGTCCCTCCTCGCCTCCTCTCGCCCCTCTCTCTTTACCCCCTCCTCTCTCCCCCTCCTTTTATCCCTCCTCTCTCTCTCTCTCTCTTTACCCCCTCCTCCCTCGCTCTCTCTCTCTCTTTACCCCCCTCCTCTCTCTCTCTCCCCCTCCTCTCTCCCCCCTCCTCTCTCCCCCTCTCTCTCTCTCCCCCTTCCTCTCTCCCTCTTCCTCGCTCCCTCTCTCCCCCTCCTCTCCCCCCTCTCCCCTTGGCCCCTCCTTGCCCTCTCGGCCCCTTGCCCCTCCTTGCCCCTCCTTGCCCCCTCTCGCCCTCCTCTCGCCCTCCTCTCTCCCCTCCTCTCCCCCCTCTCCCCCTCTCCTCGCCCTCTCGGCCCCTTGCCCCTCTCGCCCCTCTCTCTTTACCCCCTCCTCTCTCTCTCTCTCTCTTCCCCCTCCTCTCTCTCTCTCTCTCTTTACCCCTCCTCTCTCTCTCTCTCTCCCTACCCCTCCTCTCTTTCTCTCTCTTTACCCCTCCTCTCTCTCTCTTTACCCCCTCCTGTCTCTCTCTCTCTCTCTCTCTCTCTCCTTACCCCCTCCTCCCTCTCTCTCTCCCCCTCCTCTCTTGCCCTCTCTCGCCCCTCCTTGCCCCTCCTCGCCTCTCCTCTCCCTCTCTCGCCCCTCCTCACCCTCTCTCGCCCCTCCTCGCCCTCTTGCCCCTCTCTCGCCCCTCCTCGCCCCTCCTCGCCCCTCCCCACCCTCCTCCACCTCTCTCGCCCCTCCTCGCCCCCTCTCGCCCCTCCTCCCCCTCTCTCGCCCCTCCTCGCCCCCTCTCGCCCCCTCCTCCCCCTCTCTCGCCCCTCCTCCCCCTCTCTCGCCCCCTCCTCCCCCTCTCTCGCCCCTCCTCCCCCTCCCCTCTCTCTTTCTTTCCCCTCCCCCTCCCCTCTCTCTTTCTTTCCCCTCCCCCTCTCTTTCTTTCCCCTCCCCCCTCTCTTTCCCCCTCCCCCCTCTCCTTCCCCCCTCCCCCTCTCCTTCCCCCTCCCCCCTCTCCTTCCCCCTCCCCCCTCTCCTTCCCCCTCCCCCCTCTCTTTCCCCCTCCCCCCTCTCTTTCCCCCTCCCCCTCTCTTTCTTTCCCCCTCCCCTCCCTCTTTCTTTCCCCCTCCCCTCCCTCTTTCTTTCCCCCTCCCTCTCCCCTCCCCTCCCTCTCTCTCCCCCTCCCCTCCCCCTCCCTCCCCTCCTCTCTTTCCCCCTCCTCTCTCTTTCTTTCCCCCTCCTCTCCCCATCTCACCCTCTCCTCTCCCTCTCTCTCCCCTCCACTCTCTCTCCCCAAATCCCCTCTCTCTCCCCCCCTCCCCTCCTCTCTCTCTCTCCCCCCTTCTCTCTCTCTCTCTCTCTCTCTCTTCCCCCCCCCCCCCCTCTGACCTCGCTCTCCTCCCCCCCCCCCCCCCAACCCGGACCTCTCTCTCCTCCCCCTGGCCAGCTCAGATCCAGCGACCTTCTCCCACGGAGCTGAAGAAAGCCTGGCCTACTGGGGGGTATTGTAGGGTACTGCGCATGCGCGGCTCAGGGATGTCACGTGCATGCGCAGAAGGCCGTGTAGAATGTTCATGCCAATAATCACTCCGGGTTTGGTCTTATCTCCCTATTTCTATATAGGAATAACATTAGCTGGCCACCAGTCCTCTGGTACTGTCCCTTCTTTTATGGAACTTTTATATATCGATTATCTCCTCCCTCGTTTTTGAGTATGTGTGGGTGCACATTGTCCAGGCCTGGGGTGTATCCTCTTTTAGTTTTGCTAGTTTGCCAATTACTTTTTCGCTTTCTATCCCAACTGTATTAATATTCTTTTTAAGCTCCCCCTCTAATGAAGTCTTTATTCCTTTATCTTCTTTAGTAAATACTGAGATTAAGTAATTATTCAAGATATCTGCTATTTCTCTGTCATTACCTGTGAGTTTATCGTGCTCGTCCTTTAGTGGCCCTATCCCTACTTTAATTTTACTTTTGTTATTTAAGAACATAAGAACATAAGAAATAAGAGCCGGAGTAGGCCATACGATCACTCGAGCCTGCTCCGCCATTCAATAAGATCACGGCTGATCATCGACCTCAACTCCACTTTCCCGCCCGATCTCCATATCCCTTGATTCCCCTAGAGTCCAAAAATCTATCGATCTCAGCCTTGAATATACTCAAAGACTTAGCATTCACAGCCCTCTGAGGCAGAGAATTACAAAGATTCACAATCCTCTGAGTGAAGAAATTCCTCCTCATCTCGGTCTTAAATGGCCGACCCCTTATCCTGAGACTATGCCCCCTAGGTCTATACTCTCCAGCCAGGGGAAACAACCTCTCAGCATCTCCCCTGTCAATCCCCCTCAGAATCTTGTATGTTATGTGTCTCTAGAACATCTTTTTGGTCTGGAATTTGCGGTCAGCGGCAAAGCGAAGACATTTGTTGTTGTCTCCGAAGTACAGTTCACACAAGGTTTTTGCGACCTCTGTGTCGTGAACTTTGGGTTTTCCGACATTCAATTCAAATCAACAGAGGTTAGTGGGGGATCCCCTTGTGTGAACTGCTGTGATGGCAACAAGCTGTCTGAGCAGCCAATCAAAATGCAGAACTCTCTCAGACAGCGAACAAGGAAGTGAGTTAACTCTTAAAATTCTAAGGGGGAAAAATTGGGTTGGTTTGCCCCTCTTTTAGCGCCGCTAATGCCTCCCGTGAAATTCAGCGGGACGTTAGTGGTGGCGGTAGCCGGTTGCTCCCCGCGGCGCAACCGGTGATGACATCATCGTCGTGCGCCGCAGCGCCCCGCTTGTGCTCCAGTCACAAACTTCCCTTGCGCCCCCTGACCTATCGCCGGACAATATGTGTGACAGGATCAGGGGGCGGTTTTGCAGCGGCGGCAGCACAAGTTAAAGGTGTCGGGCAGCCATTTTTATTTTGGCCGACTGCCAGCACCTTTTCCCTTTCACTTTTGTATGCGGGGTGCCGGCCGCCATCGCTCAGCACGGCACTCCTCTTGAGTGCCGGGCTGTTTTCACAGCACCCCGCTCCCCAGTGGTCTGGCAGGACCCCGGTGCGGGCAGCGCTCGGCCTCTCTCCTTTAATCAGGGGAGGAGGCCTGCAATGAGGCGGCGCTACATGCTGCTCGCATACCCTGCTGAACGTAGCACCGCGAAATTCAGTAGTAGCGCCCCAAGCAGAAGGTGGGGCACTTTCCAGTAGCGCCCACCTTCTGTTTGGGGCGCTACTACTGGATTTACAGCAGAGGGACACCAGCTTTAGCACCCCGGCGACGTTAGCGACCCAAATGGGGTGCCACCCAATTCTTCCCCCTAACTTTTTTTAAATGTTAGCAAGAGCAGAACAAAGATTGGGGCTCTCACATGGGGAAAAGGCAAACCTGAAATAAAAGGTTCAACAACTTTGAGCCAGAGAGTTTCGAGGCAGACATTTCTTGCAGATGTGGCAGTCTGGGACAGTCTTGATGTCCACAAACTCTCACATGCTACAATCCCGACACATTGCCTGCACTACCATGTCTTTATTAATTAATTAATTTATTTATTTGTTAGTTATCTGTTTATTGTTGCCCCTTAGTTTAAAGTACTTAGCACCTCCTTCTCCCTCTGCACCGAATTCCCACTCTCACCAAATGCCCATTGTCACTCCATTTAGCAAATACTCCCAGCTCTGTGCACACCTTATGGCGCCTCCTTATGAATGAAACATTGCAGAGAGCACGTCCACAATTTCCTGATGTGCTCTCCTATAGGGGCTGAAACTCTATACCGGAAGCCTGCATTCCTAAAATTTAGTCCATGGTCCTAATGTTATTTGGCAGTATATGAACAAATCCACATACTGTAATTCTTCCATTAGCGATGGGGGAAATTTTTCTTATTTCTAAAAGATTGTTAAATTTATGAAGGTGGGAGGAGAGGATACTTTTGCTGATGGCCGGTACTATGTGCGGCTGAACTTTCAATAAAACCACACCAACAGAAGGGATGCAAAAGCTCACGAGAAGTATACCGGCGAGCTGCCAATGCTAATCGTGCTCTTTATAAGCAGCTCACCAATTGGAGGGAAAGAAATCCAGTTAGGTGGCCAATCATGGTGGGCTTGCAAGGGCACCTTAAAGGGGAGTGATGGCAACAGCAGTTGATACTGGAAGGGAAATCTTTGCAACACATACAGCAACAAGGGGATCAAATATTGGCGCCTTTAAGGCTCAAAACACACCAGCGGCTGCAGTATTTGGGGAAACCCACAGGATCGAGTAAAACTTTACACCCGCCCAACATTACATTACATTGGCTTGTTTCTGTGCTGCATATCCTTTCAGCCAAACCAGTCTATGTCGGCGTTTATGCTCCACTCGAGCCTCCTCCCATCTTTCCTCATCTAACTCTATCAGCATAACCCTCTATTCCCTTCTCCCTCATATGCTTATCTAACCGCCCCTTAAATGCCTCTATACTATTCACTTCAACCACGGCCTGTGGTAGCAAGTGCCACATTCTCTCCACTCTCTGGGTAAAACATTTCTTCTGAATACGCTATTTGATTTCTTGGTGACTATCTTATATTGATGGCCTCTAGTTATGCTCTTCCCCACAAGTGGAAACACTCTGGCCCCGATTTTCGGCTTGTGTGGGAAATGGTCGGGTTTCCCCGAATGTGGGGTTTCTGACACACACAAAAAAGTGTCAGCCAGCTCCACGCAATTTTCCCTCAAGTGGCCAATTAATTCCCAGCATGTGGGGAGCCTTGCTAATTGTCCAATTCGAGTCAGAAATCCCCACAGTATGATGTCATCATTCGTGGTGCTTTCAAGGTCCATAGCAAGCATTGCATCCTCTGAAGGCTTCCAAACGAACCATACAGGATGGCAGAGGAGCCTGCAGCAGCTGTGGCCAGTGCCAGACCCTGAGCTGCCTCCAAATTCAACGAGGCTTCACTGCAGGCATTATTGGATGGGGTTAGGGCCCACAGGGAGGTCCTCTTCCCTAGGTCAGGGAGGAAGAGGCCTCCCACTGAGACCAATGCTGCATGAATGCAGATGTCAGCAGATGCCAACTCGCTGTGAGTCACCAGAAGAACCTTGGCATTACATCTCTAACTCCTTCCTTTACTCCCCCACAGTACCATCCTGAGCCCCCGTCCCCACTGTGGAGGAGGAAGAGGCTGTGCAGCCAGACTCCTCAGAGGAAGCTCCAACCTCTGAGGGCGCAGCGTCAGCAGAAGTAAGCGCACCCAGCACCAGCGCAGACACTCACACCTTGGGGGGACCTTCGGGACATAGAGTAGTGTTGTCACCTGGTGTTTCACAGCTCACAAGTGAGCCTCAGCAGATTCTGGAGACAGGGACAGCAGTGGAGAGTCCTCGTCAGAGGGCGCAGGACTCTGCCAGCTCAGCTCAGCTGCGCTGCATGTCGACCCTCTGCCTCTGGGTCCATCCGCAAGAGAAGAGGTGATGGATCTCCATGCACAGATGCAGGAGTCTCTGGCAGGTTTTGTCTCCAGGGTCGCTGCGAGTGTGTAGCGAATGGAGGAGTCCATAGCGACCATCAGCAGAGCCTTTGTGGACTCATTGGCGCATGAACGCATCACCATGGAAAGGTTAGCAACCTCCATGGAGGAGATAACTCGCCAGGGTACGGAAAACATGGTGAGTGCTCATAAGAGAATGACATCTCTTGAGGAGCGTTGGCCATCTGTTGAACAGAGAAACCAGATCTTCATGGAAGTCCTTCTGAGTAGGACTGCCAGTGTAGAAACGGGTCCCCATGGCCGCCTAAAGCGCAGCAAGGTGCTCTCAAGCCACTTCCAAGCGCTGGCCCCTTCTGGCTTGTGCAGCTTCAGGTGAGTGAGCAGCAGCCTGGTGCTCCTGGTGCTCATCCTGCTATTCCTGGTTCTGCGGCTGCCGCCTCTGCTGCTGGAGATCCTCTAATGGCAAGAAGGGAAGGAAAAAAAGGCGTCCCATGCTTCTCGTAGATGCCTCCGCTAAGGAAGCGCTGAGTGAGGGTGGCGAGAGGGGCTTCCCAGGAGATCGCATTGGAGAAGTGTGTGAGCCTCCAACCTTCCACAGCTGTGCCTAAGCCTTGAAGTAGCCCCAAGCCTGTAACAACAAGGTCCTTCAACATACAAGTGGTGTCCCTTTAAATCGCAGCTTCTCCGATTGACCTGCAGCTGACAGCAAGCAAGCCGGCAAGCTTCACGCCAAGTCTCAGCAGTGGGGTTCCCCGCAGGCGGGTTTGATGTGGGGAAAGCCCCAAAGTTGCAACGGCCCCGGAATAACTACCTCAACAAGCTGATAATTGGTAATTAGTGTGCCGACGACCAGTCCCACCAGCGGCGGCCGGGACTGAAGCGGGTTGCGGGGAAACGGCGGTCCGAAAGTCGGACGGGGCGGGGAATCAGGCGGGGGGGGGGGTCCCGACCCACTTTTTCGCCGATTTTCGGCCCCCGGCCACATGAAAAGCCGCTCGACGGTGGCCAGAAAATTGACCCCTCTGTGTCTACACTATCAAAACCTTTCATAATTTTAAAGACCTCTATTAGGCCTTCTCTTTTCAAGACCCAGCCTGTCCATCCTGTCCTGATAGGTATACCCTCGCATTACTCTCTATTGATTCATTGGAGAGTAAAATCGTGTGGGTTGTGACACCAGTCTGGCACTCGATCTCATCAATTTCCTGATGGGCTGGTTAGATTAAAATTTACCCCAAGTGCCAGAGCTGCTCCAAGCTTTCCCTTACTGCAGCTTAGGACCCCTTTTAAATGCCACTGGAAATGGTCATCTCCTTACTTGTGCTAAGTTAGCAGATCTCACACGACTTGTGCGCAGGTTGAAGAACTATTGGTAGTAATGTGAGTAAAGGCAGAATTAATGTTGGGGTCTTAACTGCGTCATTTGACCCCAATTTGCATATGGCCGCCTAAATTGAGGTTCTCCCAAAAATCAGAACGGGTTGAAAACCTGCTGTAAGTCAGTGGCACAATCTTCATATTATTTTGCTCTGATTATCGTCTGCTTCTGGGCATAAACTGAAGCAGGCTTGAAGGGCCAAATGGCCTACTCCTGCTCTTATTTCTTATGTTCTCAGTAGCGAGATGAAAATGCCTTCTGAAGAGTGAAGATGAATTGCAGTCTTCAGATGAATGTGGGTTCAAGCACTCTGCAGTTTACCTTGGAGAGTGGCCACCAGCAACATTGCCACTGGGCCTTCACAACAAGAGTCAATGCTCACAGCCTTTGCAGCTTTGCTGGAAGCTCAAATTGCTGCCATTCAGACTTTGGGCTCAAACCTCTGCGCCACCTTGGAGAGGCAGACATCCAACTCGAATAGATGGGGCAAATAGATGTGGGCTTTCAAGGCATCATTCACCTTCTGCATCTTTTAGAAAGAAAGACTTGCATTTATATAGCGGCTTTCACGACCACCAGATGTCCTAAAGCGCTTTGCAGCCAATTACATACTTTTGAAGTGTAGTCACTCTTGTAATGTAGGAAATGCAACAGCCAATTTGCGTACAGCAAGATCCTACAAACAGCAATGTGATACTGACCAGATAATCTGTTTTTGTTATGTTGATTGAGGGATAAATATTGGCCAGGACACCGGTGATAACTCCACTGCTCTTCTTCGAAATAATGCCATGGGATCTTTTACATATACCTGAAAGAGCAGACAGGGCCTCAGTTTAATGTCTCATCCAAAAGACAGCACGTCTGACAGTGCAGCACTCCCTCAGTACAGCGCTGAAGTGTCAGCCTAGATTTTTGTGCTCAAGTCTCTGGAGTGGGACTTGAGACCCACAACCTTCTGACTCAGAGGCGAGAGTGCTACCCATTGAGCCTCAGCTGCTCCCAGATGAATGGAAGTGCTGAGTTCCAGCCCCATTGGCATGGCAGTGGCACAGTACGAGTGGCATGTGTTGCCCTCTCTCAGGATGTTCGTACGTCTGCTTTCTCACCATCCCTCAGCCAATACCAACTGCAGTGCTAGAAATCTAGCTGAGTCAGACTTCCCCGACAGAAACCGAAGGGTTGCAATCTCCAGCCAGGCCCTCAGAGGCTCGAGCACCCAGGAGTAGCCGGCCACAAGCATCTCAAGATCCTCCACATGAGGTACAGCAGCCTTCCTCCAGCTCTTCTGAAGTCACTGGGGCAGCACCTTGTAGGAGTAGCAGAGTTAGTAAACCTTTTAAGAAAAGCACTACGGGTTGGTCACTTGTGTGACAAAAGAATTCATTAGAATATTGTGTTTGGAATTCAAATCCACACCTTTATAACATTTGCAACTTTGGTCTATAATTTATTCTCATTACAGCTTTATAGTCTGCACTGTCAGAAAGTCATTGACATAGACATTGGCTGAATGATTTCAATGTTCTTCAATGTTAAATGAAGGGAGTGGTGAGGGGGTAACAAGGACCGGTAATGCTGCGGGGCTTTTTCTGACTTTTCAGGCAAGGGGATTGAGGAGGTCACCGAAAGCGCTGTTCTAGCAGATGCTCCCTGGCCTGTTTCACTGGAATGCGTTCTGCTGGATCTCCTTCTTGTGATTGCCCCTTGTCTTCATCCAATTCTTCCTCGTCTGATAATGTCTCTTCTTGTTGCTGAGCCTCTTCCAACTCCAGTCATCTTTGCATTGTCAGGTTTTGGAGAATGCAGTAAACTACAATGGTGGGGCCCACTTTGCCTGGGCCATATTGTAGGGAGCCCCAGAGAGATCAAAGCACCTGAACCTTTGCTTCAAAACGGCAATAATACGCTAGGATGTTCCTGGTGTTGCTTAGGCATGGTGAGGTTGTGGAAGGATGTTATCAACTATGTGACGAGGTGGCATTCCTTGTCCCTTAGCAGCCATCCTCTGACATTCATAGATGATTGGAAACATTGGAAGGTGGATGAGTGTCACAAAATGAAGGCATCGTGGCAGCTGCAGGTGAAACTGGTGCAGACTTTCATTATCCTTTAGCGGTGATCATGCACCAGTTGAACACTGATGGAGTGGAAGCCCTTCCTGTTGACATAAGCTGCTGGCTCCTCTTTTGGAGCCCTGATAGCTACATGAGTGCAATCTATTGTGTCCTGGACACGAGGGAAGCTGACCACTGCTGCAAATCCCAGAACTCTCTCATTCTGGCTGCTGACATTGACTGCGAAGCTAATGAACTGGTTTGCTCAGGCAAGGAGGGCATTGGGAACCTGCTTGATGCAGCTGTGCACTGCAGACTGGGAGATGCGGGCAATGTCCCTTATAACAGCCTGTAGTGAAAAACTTAAGGGCAGGAGTGAGTTTGACAGCCACTGTCAAAGCATGGCCCTCTGCTCCAGCAAGCAGAAAGTCCTGCTTGTAATAGGCTGCACAGATTAGCAGCAGCTGGCCTGGTGAAGTGGCAGCCTCATGTACTGCTCCTCAGAAATATCCACCCTGTGGGCCAGATCAGGCCTTCAACAAGCAGACCCCCTCACTTGCTGCCTTCTAACAGGCCCAGCTGTTGCATGGCCTTGTTCTTCTGGTTGCTGCTTCTCCTATTCCTCCAACTGTTATTTCATCCAAAGGAGTGAATCAAAAACAGCACCCATGATAAGCAGTGAGGGTAGGCAAGTGAAAAATAATCAAAGAAGCAAATTAGAAGCTCAGGACTGGCTTAGAAATGCATGGCACAGATCCTATTGAGCTAAGTGTCTGCAGGTGAGTGCCCCTTTAAACTCAGCTTCCAGTCGTGTCAGTCAGTATGTGAAGCCAATTCTGCGGAGTTATACTCATCAGGTTTGCTGCGGGACAGGACTTCTGACCCACCCAGTTAAAATTGCATCAGGGTCCAAATGCCGTAATTGGACCCCTAATTGAACTTATTCATGAGGCAACCACCAGTTATTCATGGGTGCGTTTCTGATCCGAGTCAAAATGGTGGTCAGTGGGTTTCTGGTGGGAACGGTGCGATGTCAATCTTTTGCAATTTTATCCGCTCAGTTGCCCTTTTCCTGTTGGACGGGTTGGGTTAAAATCAGGAAACAATATGACTCTTAAGCTGGTCATTAAAGAAGATATGCACAAAAATTAGATTGTTAATAAAAAAAACACTGCTTATGTTTTAGGTTTTTATTTATTGCCAATGTATTTAAAAATAATCGCTGTGCAAATCAGATATAAATATATAGAAGTAGAAAAGGGGGAAAAAAAGGAATTGAAACTCCATTGTATAACTGGCAAGAAGCAGAACAGCTGAAAAAGTGGGCAAATGATAGAGAACTATAAAAGCCCAAAAAACTGACCGGTGCTGTAAATCCCAGGACTCTCTCATTCTGGCTGCTGGCATTGATTGGGAAGCTAATGGACTGGTTTGCTCAGGCAAGGAGGGCATTGGTAACCTGCTTGATGCAGCTGTACACTGCAGACTGGGAGAAGTAGTACAGGTAGACTATCCTTTATCCACACTTCTGAAAACCGAAAACCTTTAAAAACCGCAAGTTTTTCGTGGAGCGCAAGTCGTGCACACGACATGACCCGAGTGGCGCCAAACATGACAGGAGTGGTCCGGGAGCTCTGCCTTTCCCTGTGAGCAGGGCAGAGGGTCACAGAGTTCCCTCCTGGGTAGGAGATTGCAGGCCGAGCCGGGTAGTGTGAAGGAGGTACCGGGAGAGTGAACCCAACAATAAAGTGGCCCGTCTGATAGCTGCAGCGGCCCGTCCGATAGTCTTTGTTTCCCCCTCCCCCGACCTGATTTGCGGGCCAGCTTAGTGTAGGAGTCAGCCAATATCCAGCTTTCCCACAACTGGCGGCGGCAGTCGAGCCCCAGACCCCCGCTAAGTCAAGGAATTCAGATACGGAGCAGGGGGAGCCAGAAACCTCGATCTAACGGCAGAAATCAGCAGCCGTTTTGTTAGGTTTCTTCCCCTAGCATTTTTTTTAAACAGCCAGGCTGTGGAAAGAGTCTCTGTAGCTTAGCAACAGCTTCAGAGATGCTTCCAAGGCAAGGCCCGAGTGTTTACAAGCTGTTGCTAAGCAACAGTGTTTGTTGTCAGATACGGAGATGAAAACCTTCTGAAATCCGAAAAATTCTGAAAACCGAAACACAGCTGGTCCCAAGGTTTTCGGATAAAGGATAGTCTACCTGTATTCTACAAATGCAAGCACTTTATTTTGTTGCCTGTTTCTGTTATCACACAATTGATGTCATCCTTATGTCACAATGGGGTGAGGGTGAAGGTCAATCAGCAGGCTCACTGAAGAAGCTATGAACAGTGTTAATTATATCACATAAGCATTGAGGAAGGGATGCATTGATACTGGACACTACAGCCTGGGAATAAAAGATAGTATTACACTTGCATTTATTTTAGGAAACAAAAAAGCTGGCTTAGTTATTTTGTCCATTGCAAGTGAAAATCATTTTGAAAATAGCATTTAAAAAGGAGATGCACACAGATGCCTCTTGATTTGGAACATAAGAAATAGGAGTAGGCCATACAGCCCCTTGAGCCTGTCCCGCCATTCAATAAGATCAGGGGTGAACTTCGACATCAACTCCACTTTCCCGCCAGATCCCCACATCCCTCGATTCCTAGTGCCCAAAAATCGATCTTAGTCTTGAATATACTCATCGACTGAGCAGCCACAGCCCTCGGAGGTAGAGAATTCCAAAGATTCACCACCCTCTGATGAAGAAATTTCTCCTCATCTCAGTCCTAAATGGTCAACTCTTATCCTGAGACTATGCCCCCTAGTTCTAGACTCTCCAGCCAGGGGAAACAGCCTCTCAGCATTTACCCTGTCAAGCCCTCGAAGAATTTTATACATTTCAATGAGATACCTCATTCTTTGAAATTCTAGAGAATATAGGCCCATTCTATTCAATCTCTCCTCATAGGATATCCCAGGAGTCAATCTAAACCTTTGTTGCACCCCCTCTAAAGCAAGTATATCTCTCCTTAGGTAAGGAGACCAAAACTGAACACAGTATTCCAAGTGTAGTCTCACCAAAACCCTTATAATTGCAGCAAGACTTCCTTACTCTTCTACTCCAACCCCATTGCAATAAAGGCTAACATACTATTTGTCTTCCTAATTGCTTGCTGTACCTGCATTTTAACTTTGTGATTCATGTACAAGGACACCCAAATCTCTCTGTATACCAGCATTTACTAGTCTCTCACCTTTTAAAAAAATTCTGCTTTTCTATTCCTACCAAAGTGGATAATTTCACATTTTACCACAGAATACTCCATCTGCCACCTTCTTGCCCAATCACTTTACTGGTCTATATTCCCTTGCAGCCTCTAAGAGTCCTCCTCACATCTTACTTTCCCACCTAGCTTTGTATCATCAGCAAAGTCGGATATATTACACTCAGTCCCTTCATCTAAGTCATTGATATAGATTGTAAATAGCTGAGGCCCAAGCACTGATCCCTGCGGCACTCCACTAGTTACACCCTAACATCCCAAAAATTACCCATTTATTCCTACTCTGTTTTCTGTCCATTAACCAATCCTCAATACATGGTTATATACTGCCCCCAATCCCATGAGCCTTAATTTTGTGCAACAACCTCTTGTGTGGCACCTTATCGAATGCCTTCAGAAAATCCAAATCTACTACCATTGGTTCCCCCTTATCTACCCTGCTAGTTACACCCTCAAAAAACTCTAATAGATTTGTCAAACATGATTTTCCTTTCCTAAAACCACATTGCCTAACCATAGTGATTTTCCAAGTGCCCTGTTACCATGTTCTTGATAATAGATTCTAGCATTTTCACTACTACTGATGTCTGGGTAACTGGCCTATAGACCAGTTTTCTCTCTCCCTCCTTTCTTGAATAGCGGGGGTTACATCTGCTACATTCCAATCCATGGGGACTGTTCTAGAATCTAGGGAATTCTGGAAGATCAAAACCAATGCATCCACTATCTCTGTAGCCACCGCTTTTAAAACCCTAGGATGTAGGCCAACTCAATTTTGGGGTTCAGGGTATTTGTCAGCTTTTAGTCCCATTAATTTCTTCAGTACTTTTTCCTTTACTAATATTAATTACTTTCTAATTAATTACTTTCTTCGAGACAAACATTTATAAAGGGAAGCATTTTCAAAGCAATATACTCCCCTCTTTCAATTAGGACACTGAAGTATTTTTTAAAAACTCTCCCACCAGCTAGGACAAACCTTTTGGTTTCTTCTTGCAGCTTCTCCTGATGGTGAGTGATAGGGTCCACAGGACCAGTTGGAATCAACATCCTTTTCCGTGCTGGATGCTGATTCAAAGCTGCCAGTGATGAAAGTTGGGGCTATATTTTGAAGATATGACCAGTGCCTTAATACAAGAATTTGTTCCTGTAATTTTCTCTCACTCTCCTGAAGTACTGACTCAAGCTATGGTCCAGTTCTATCTAATAGCTTACTCATATTGCCATTCTTCATATGTGAGTAGTGGTAGGTTATTAGATAGAGTGTATCACAGGTGAACCACACTTGGAGTCCAGGAATTTTATGCAAATGTGTCACATAACCAACCATTCTTCACCCAGAGCTATCCTAAACTTGAAAAAAATAATTGGGTTTTAAAATTACGATGCTATAGAAAATGCTGTTACACAGGATAAATTATGAATAGACATTCATTTAATGTTTGTAAAAACATATTTATTAGTGCTAGTTATGTTTTTATGGACTTAGGATATAATACAGATACAAATAGATTAATTAGTGCTAACTTAAGTAGCAATCTACTGTGTGAAAAACATTGCAAAGTAAAATTTCTTGCAATTAGTTTTGATTTTACTCCTGAACCTTGACCTGAAAGAACCTTTAATGAGAAGCCACAATGTTCTGGTTACAAACAACAGCAAAGAATAAACAAAAAGAACAAATAAGCTACAGCAAAACAGGTTCAAGTGGAACTTGGCACATACTGTAACAATTTCACCATTCAGCCATAAAACAAAAGTTACACCTTGCCTTATAACACCTTTTTAAATTAACACATAATAATGCATATATGTCGTAACTAAATGCCCAATATTATGGTTCTCTTGGTGGAACATAAAAAGAATGGTTAGACATTAAACCACCAGTCTAGAAACAGGTTACTCAACATTTCTGTACATCAGATATGTTAAAACATTTCATTCTTGTATTACTTTTAAACAGGTCGACAGTATGGACCTTTTTTACATGACAAAAATGATAAGAAAAAATGTTCAAATTGTCAAATTATTTTGAAACAAGTAGTCTAAAGCTTTGTTTTACAGAAAGAATTGTTTGTTATGTGCAAGGATTTACAATGAATCATTCTAAGGCATTAATTGTTTCAGTCTCCACAGGACTAGTGCTTTTATGGCATGATGACTTCATCTTATGTTCAAGCTGATATTTGTCTTTGTCCTTCTGCTTATGCCTGAAATAGTTTTGACAATCATACAAGGTTCTAAAGATTGTTGGCTCATAAACCCAAAATGCTTCTGAACGTGGAGTAGCACCATAAGAAATCTGCTTTACATTACATTTTTGGTGGCCTTTTTCATCCTTCCAGGGGTGTAATTCTTCTCTTCAGCTTTGGTTCATCCACAGTTTTAAGAAGACATTCAAGTATTCTGAAAAGTTGAACTTGAATAGTGGGAATATGGTTTACATATTTCACCTTTGTATTTTGTTCCTCCCACTGTAGCACTTAAAATTATCACAAGTTTAATTATCGTTTTTTTCAGCACACAGAATGGCTATAAGGGTATTGTTAAGGAATTGTAGTTAGCAATTTTTCCTTTTAAAATTCTGTGGCCATTTTGCTCACTCTATTGTAGAAACACTATGTTTATCTGGTTATCTATTAATTTAATTTTCATACACATACAATTCATATGCCTACAACTTCAGATGATTTACATAATACAGTCCAGAGACACATACAATAGCTACAGCCTGAAAACAGGCCTCTTGATATCATTCTAAGTGCAAACTACCAACACATATTTAAAAAAACTATCCTGGCACATTCCGATAGCAAAATATAGAAAATGCTATCAGGATTTTCAATGCTCTTAAAACCTGTTTTTGGTAATGAAGGAATTCACAGTTTGCTACAGTGCTCATCTGCATGAAGTCCTGTATCTGAGAGACACGAGAGATAATACAGTCACCAGCAAAGACATCCAGCTGGAAAAAAACTTACAAAACCCCATAAATTATGCAGTAAGTGGTTTGTCTTTATATTATTGAACCACATATTGAAAAGTGAACAGTACATTAGTACATCTTTCCTCCTTTTATTATCTTTGCCTGTCTGACAAAAGAAATCTGCGAATGATACTCTGAGAAGCTAGTTATGGTCTGATGTAGGCTCATTCCTATGGATATTGCAGGTGGCCGAGAGGAACAACAGTCTGCGGAGGGCTATTTCCACTGAGTGAAACTCTGTAGCCATTAGTGACAAAAGCCGATACAGCACACGCAAACCTTTCTAATCATCCTGCAGGAATGTAGTGTCCTGTCACTGCAGTTTCATTCCCAGACTAACTGTTAGCCTGCTCTTCGAGTTTTGACTGAAAATTCCACCGGAACACTTCACGCAGTCAACTCAACAACTCGCTGCACTGTCATTATAAAATAGTTCAGGTTATTTTTGCTTTCGTAAAAAAAAAAAGGAAAAGGAAACAGTGTTGAGGATCCAGGTTACTTTTTGGTGTGGAGGGCATCCTGGAATTTTGTACTTGTATATCGTATATGGAATCCCTTTTTGTTAATTGTGTCATCGGTGTGGAAATGAAGTAAAATGGCATTTCCAGCTGAATAAATTTCTTCAGGTGGCTGTAAAAAATGAAGACAAAGTAATAATATGAATTATTTAATAAAAGACAAATGGGCCTATAAAACACATGACAATAACTTGCATTTATGTAGTGCCTTTAAAATAATAAAACCTCCCAAGGCACTGCATAGGAGCATAATCAGGCAAAAATTGACACCAGACAAGGTGGTGACAATAGGAGGGGTAACTTACAGCTTGGTCAAAGACGCAAGTTTTAAGGAGCATCTTACAGGAGGAAAGAGGTGGAGACACAGAGGTTTAGGGAAGGAATTCCAGAGCTTAGGGCCTGAATGGCTGAAGGCACGGCCACCAATGATGGAGCGAAGGGAGTGGGGATGCGTAAGAGGCCAGAATTGGAGCAACATAAAGTTCTCGAAGAGTTTTAGGGCTGGAGAAGGTTACAGAGAAATCAAGGCATTGGTGGACTGGGAGCCAACGTGAGCACAGTGAACACAGGGTCGTGGTGCAGGTTAGGACGTTGATAGCAGAAATTTGGATGTGCTTAAGTTTATGGAAAGTGGAAGATGAAAGGCCAGTCAGGAAAGTATTGGAATAGTTGAGTCTGGAGGTAACAAAGGCATGGATAAGGGTTTCAGCAGCAGACGGGCTGAGGCAATGGCAGAGACTGACGATGTTACGGAGGTGGAAGTAGGTGGTGTTTGTGATGAAGAGGATATGGGGCCAGAAACTCAAATTCAGCATCGCCGAGGTTGTGAACAGTCCGGTTCAGCCCGATACACTGGCCAGGAAGGGGGATGGAATCCGTGGTGAAGGAGCAGAATTTGTGGCAGTAGCTGCAGACAATGGCTTCTGTCTTCCCAATGTTTACTGTCTTCCCAATGTTTAATTGGAGAAATTACGCCTAATCCAGGACTGGAGGTCCAACAAGCAAGTCAGCAATACAGAGGCAGTGGAGAGGGTTGAGAGAGGTGATGGCAAGATAGATCTGGGTGTCATCAGCATGCATGTGAAACCTGATGATGTGTCATTGGATGATTTCGGTAAGGGGCAGCATGTCAATGTGAAATAGAAGGAGGCCATGGGGGAATGAAGAGAAACCATTGCAGGAAATTCTCTGGCTACGACTGGATAAATAAGCATAGAACCAGGCGAGTGCAGTCCCACTCAGCTGGACAACGGAGAAGAGGCGTTGGAGGAGGATGGCGTGGTCAACCATGTCAAAGGCTTCAGAGAGATCAAGAAGGATGAGGTGGGATAGTTTACCATGGTCACAGTCACAGAGAATGTAATTTGTGACTTTGATTAGGGCCGTTTCAATGCTATGGCAGGGCCGGAAACCTAATTGAAGGGGTTCACACATGGAAGTTCACAGATTGGAGGTGACAACATGCTCAAGGATTAAATAAATCAATTAATATCAACTAAACTTGCAATTATATATTGCACCTTTAAATGGAGAAAATATCCCAACGCACTACATGGAGGTGTAAGGATAAACAGACACCAAGAAAAAGAGGGAAAAATTAGGATGGGTGACCAAAAGCTTGGTCAAAGAGATGGGTTTTAAGTAGGGTCATAAAGGAGGAGGGGGAGGTGGACAGCCTTAGGGATGAAAATTCCAAAAGGTGTGCCTAGGCAGCTGAAAGCACAGCATCAAACGGTAGGGTGAAGGGGGGATGCAGAAGAGGCATGGAGAGTCCAAGAAATGGAGAAATTGGGGGAGGTTACAGAGATAGGGAGGTATGAGGCTCTGGAGGGATTTAAACACAAGGATGAGAACTTTTAAGTTTTATAAGATCAGCATTATGTGATACTTTTCAAAATTAGATTATACAGAATATAATGAAAGTATGATTTTTTATGATTCAACTGTATCACAAAGGATTGAATGAGCTTTATCTGCAGGTTTCCATGGTAACTGTAAAAATTGTGGTCTCAGGAATTATGTTCCCATAAATGAAAGAGGGTACAGTAGTGTATATTGTTACTGGACTAATAATCCAGAACGCGATGGCAGTTTGAGAATTTGAATACAGTTAAAAAATCTGGTACCAGTACCATGAAGTGACCATGAAGCTGTTGGATTGTTGTAAAACACAAGTGTCCTTTAAGGAAGGAAACCTACCATCTTTACTCAGTCTGACCTATATGTGACTCCAATCTCACACCGACAGGGATGACTCCTAATCGCCCTTTGGAGTGGCCTCACAAGCCGCTCAGTTGTATCAAACTGCTACAAAGAATAATAAAACTGGATGGACCACTCAGCTGTGACTTAGCCATCAAATTATGACATGATGAAGCCACAATCAATCCTGCAAAGTCCACCTCAATAACATCTGGGGACTGGTGCCAAAGTTGGGAGAGCTGTCTCATAGACTAGGCAAGCAACTACCTGACATAGTAATACTCTCAGAATCATACCTTTCAGCCAATGTCCCAGACTCAGCCATCACCATCCCTGGGTATGTCCTGTCCCACCACATGACAGACCCACTGGAGGTGGGGGCACAATGGTATACAGTCAGGAGGGAATGGCCCTGGGAGTCCACAACATTGACTTCGGACCCCATGAAGTCTCATGGCATCAGGTTAAACATGAGCAAGGAAACCTCCCATTGATTACCACCTATCACCCTCCCTCAGCTGATGAATCAGTATGCTTCCATGTTGAACACCACCTGGAGGAACCAGGAGGATAGGAAGGGCACAGAATGTACTCTGGCTGGGAGACATCAAGAGTGCCTCGCTAGTACCTCCACTGACCTAGCTGGCTGCGTCCTGAAGGACATAGCTGCCAGACTAAGCTTGATGAGAAAACCAACACAAGGGAATAACTTACTTGACCTCATCCTCACCAATCTACCCCATCAGAGATGCATCAATGCATGATGGTATTGGTAAGTGGGATAGATTAACAGATATAGCAGCTCAAAACTGGGCATCAATGATGCAACGTGGGCCATCAGCAGCAGCAGAATTGTATTCCACCACAGTTTGTAATTTCATGGCCTGGCATATTCCTCAGTCCTCCATCACTGTCAAACCGGATGACAAACCCTAGTTCAATAAGCAGAGAATATGCTGGGAGCAGCACCAGGCGTAACTGAAAATAAAGTGCCAACCTGGTGAAGCTACAACAAAGAACTCCATGCATGCTAAAAAGCGGAAGCAGCATGATATAGACAGAGCTAAGCGATCCCACAACCAACAGATCAAGTCAAAGCTCTGCAGTCCTGCCACATCCAATCGCGAATGGTGGTGAACAATTAGGCAATTAACAGGGGGAGGTGGCTCCATGAACATCCCCATCCTCAATGATGGCGGACCCCAGCAATTGAGTGCAAAAAAGACAAATGTTTGCAAACATCTTCAGCCAGAGTGATGAGTGGTTGCTCCTTCTCTGCCTCCTATGATGCCCACACTATGACAGATACCAGGCTTCAGCCCATTTGTTTCATTCCATATCAAGAAATGGCTGAGTGCAATGGATACAGCAAAGGTGATCAGTCTTGACAACATCCCAGCTGTAGAGCTAAAGACCTGTGCTGCAGAACGAGCTGCACCTCTAATCAAGTTGTTCCAGTACAGTTACAACATGGGCATCTACCCGACAATGTGGAAAGTTGCCATGGGTATGTTTTGTCCACAAAAAGCAGGACAAATCTAACCCAGGAAGATGGTTGTGGTTGTTGGAGGTCAATCATCACAGCCCCAGGACATCGCTGCAGAAGTTCTTCAGGGCAGCATCCTAGACCCAACTAGCTTCAATTGCTTCATCAATTATAAGGACAGAAGTGGGGCTGTCTGCTGAGGATTCCACAATATGCAGCTCCATTCACAATTCCTCAGATAATGAAGGCGTCCGTGCCCACATGCAGCAAGACTTGCACATGTAGCCTTGGGCTGATAAGCGGCAAGTACCATTCGCTCCAAACAAGTGCCAGGCAATGGCCATCTCCAACACAAGAGAGTCTAACCACCACCCCTTGACGTTCAATCGCATTACCATCGTCAAATCCCCCACCATCAACATCCTGGGGGGTCACCATTGACCAGAAACTCAAATGCACCATTCACATAAATGCCATAGCTACTAGAGCAGACCAGAGGCTGGGTATTCTGCAGTGAGTGGCTCGCCTCTCCACCACCTAGAAAACACAAGTCTGGAGTGTGATGGAATACTCTCCACTTGCCTAGCACTCAAGAAGCTTAACACTATCTGTTGTGTATGTACCTTTAAGAGAATAACTGGTCTCAGACTGCAGTACCGGCAGTGACCACCCCTGTATAAAAGGCGCTAGTGAGCCTCTGTAGTTTCAATTTCCCGATTGACTCCTTTCAGTAAAGACTTGTTTTGTTCAACTCCTGCTGTCCGTGTCTCAATCATTCACGGACATAATACTGGCGACGAGCAGATACGAACCTACCTACAGTCTGCACCACCTCCTGGGATCCATTCCTGCAGCGAAGTGAGCAGAGGTCGAGGCCAGAAGGAAGAAAGCAGTAGAAACGGGCGTCGACTGTGGGCATCCGCCCCTGTGTTAGCGGAGTTGAAGATTGCTGGAGAAGCTGTCGAAAGCGGGGCCTGGTTCCTGTCGACGGTGCTTCAGCTAATCGGGCTGGTGGCAGGTAGTACACTGATCCTTCCTGGGCTGCGGCGTTCGCGAACTCGAGCGGGTGGCTTGCAACGGGGCCGAGCAGCGTTGTCGGGAAGAGGAGAGAGAGGGTGGAGCACACAGGGCGCGGCCAGTGCTACGAAGCCGGGCTGCGTATAGACCCGAGAAGAGGGAGGCAAGAGTCCCACAAGGTTGTTCCACGACGGGAAAATAATAAAAAAAAGAAATATTAAACGCGCAAGAAACTGCGAGGAGCTGCAGGTTGCAACGGGAACCGTGGAAAGCAGCGCTAGCAACAGCGGGGAAGAAGGCAAAGCGCGGGAGGCACCATCTTAATCAGTGGGGAAGAAGGCAAAGCGCGGGAGGCGCCATTTTGTTAAATCGGGGAAGAAGGCAAAGCGCGGGAGGCACCATTTAGAATTTCAAGATGCCGAAGACTGGCTGTATCACTGCCTTTGATAATACAATAGAGGACTGGACCACGTATGTGGAAAGAGTCGAGGTATATTGCGAGGCAAACGAAATAGCCGATGAGAAAAAGGCATCGGTATTGCTAAACTTAATGGGCGCTAGAACGTACGGCCTCCTGCGGGACCTGATTACTCCAGCCAAACCGAAGGTGAAGAGTTTTAACGAAATTGTTGCTGTCCTACAGGAACACCTAAACCCTGCACCGCTGTTGATAGCAGAAAGATTTAAATTCCACAGGAGAACTCAGCATAAAGATGAGAGCAATGCGGAGTACCTTACGGAACTACGCAAGCTATCAAAGCACTGCCAGTTCGGAGCAGGACTGGCAGATACCCTACGGGACAAATTTGTCTGTGGACTCCTGAGTGAAGGAACACAGAAGAAGTTACTCTCAGAGAAAGAGCTGACGTTAGATAAGGCTTTCAGCATGGCAGTATCGTACGAAGCAGCAGCCAGGGGAGCTGCGGAAATTAAACAAAAGCCACAGGAATACGGCACCCACGAAATGACACGGGGATTTGCAAAATGTTATCCCTGCGGCAGAACTAACCATGACCAGAAGGACTGCTGGTCCAAAGACAAAATATGCAGGCGATGCGGAAAGATGGGACACATTGCACGAGTTTGCAGGTCTGGGAAGAAGACGAGCGACAACAAAAAGGCTACTAAGGAACCGTACAAGAAAGTACAAAAGATGACGGACAGTGGTTCCGAAGACCAGATGAGCGATAGTGAATCCGGGAACAGGAGACTAAGCTGTCTCAAACTTCACAATGAAATCGCAAATGAGGATCACCGAACCATTTGGGTCACCCTCACGATAGCAGGGTCCCAAGTTAAAATGGAATTGGATACAGGATCAGCGCTAACCGTCATGAATCGACGAGACTACGAGCGGCTATTCTCACACACACCCTTGAGAGAGACATCCATCGTCTTGACGACGTATACGGGGCAAAAAGTATACCCCAGAGGAAAAATAAGGGTGCCTGTCGAATACAACGGCAAGAAAATACGGAAATTGTATCTCTACATACTGCCAAATGGTGGACCACCGTTATTGGGACGTGAATGGATCAGGAAGATAAGCTTAGATTGGCACTCCATTCATGCAATGACGGTGGACGGTAAAAAAGATGACAACGTCACTCCTGGACGATTGTCAACAATCTTAGCTAACGCCAAAGAGGTATTTCAACAAGAACTGGACACGCTTAAAGGCGTAACCGCCTCAATAAAAATAGAAGAGAATGCAATTCCCAAGTTTTTCAAAGCAAGACCGGTACCATATGCAATTCGCCCAGCCGTCGAGGCAGAGCTGGAGAATCTGGAGAAGGCAGGCGTGTTGTCTAAGGTCAACTGGAGCGAGTGGGCGACACCCATCGTTCCTGTCATGAAGAAAACGTTAAGCAATAAGTCTGAGGAGCCAAGGAAGGTTCGCATCTGTGGGGATTTCAAGGTGACAGTGAACCCAGTCCTTCACACAGTACATTATCCTCTTCCAAGGATAGAAGACATCTTCGCCTCACTGTCTGGAGGGAAGCGTTTTACAAAGATTGACCTAGCACAAGCATATTTGCAGATGGAGGTGGAAGAATCCTCTAGGAAGTATCTCATGATAAACACTCACAAAGGTCTTTACCAGTATCATCGATTGGTATTCGGAGTAGCATCGGCTCCGGCGATATGGCAAAGAGCGATGGAACAAGTCCTGCAAGGGATTCCGGGGACTCAGTGTTACTTGGACGACATCCTTGTGACAGGTGAAGATGACAGTGAACACCTTAACAACCTAGAACAGGTGCTCACTAGACTACCAGAACATGGGCTACGAGCCAACCGCCCCAAGTGCGAGTTTTTTAAGAAACAGATATCGTATTGTGGCCACGTGATTGATGAAGAGGGGTTACATAAGTCCCCTGACAAAATTGAAGCGGTTGTTAAGGCCCCAGCGCCTGAAAATGTGTCGCAACTGAGGTCATTCCTCGGATTGGTGAATTACTACCATAAGTTTTTACCGAATTTGTCGACAATTCTGCACCCACTGAATGCCCTGCTACGAACGGGAGTAGCATGGAAATGGAGCAATGACTGTAAGCGGGCCTTTCAGAAGAGTAAGGACTTAATCACTTCAAGAGAAGTATTGGCTCACTACAACCCAGCACTGCCAATCAGACTGGCGTGTGATGCGTCTCCCTACGGCATTGGGGCGGTACTGTCACATAAATTCCTTGATGGTTTAGAGAGGCCGATAGCTTTTGCGTCACGCTCATTAACTTCTGCCGAGCGTAACTACGCCCAGATTGACAGAGAGGCCCTCAGCCTAGTGTGGGGGGTGAAGAAGTTCAATCACTACCTGCACGGTCAAAAATTTACTCGACTAACCGATCATCAACCTCTTGTCTCCATTTTCAACCCTCAGAAGGGCATACCAATAATGACAGCACAACGGCTGCAGAGGTGGTCCCTTTTCCTAGGGGCACACCAATATGACATCGAGTACAAAGGAACTAAACAGCATGGGAATGCTGATGGATTGTCACGCCTACCGTTGCCGACGGTGGAAGAAGAAGACCTTGCAGTGGATCCAATGGAGTTATTCCACTCAACCATAGTCGAATGTCTCCCTGTGACGAATGCAAACATAGAAAAGGAAACACGGAATGACCCGACACTATCACGGGTCTATGATTTAACGGTGAAGGGATGGCCAGCACATGGCAAACCACTGCTGCCAGCATTCTCGCCGAGAAGAGAATAGCTGTCAGTGTGCAGAGGAACCTTGCTTTGTGGATCCAGAGTAGTAATTCCACCTAAGTTGACGGATAGAGTGCTCAATGAGCTTCATGAGGGTCATCTGGGTGGGGTAAAAATGAAGAACTTAGCCAGAGTGTTTGTGTGGTGGCCGGGAATCGATAGAGAAATCGAAGAGATGACCAAGAGCTGTGCAGGATGCCAGAAGGTCCAAAACGCCCCACCACAAGCTCCTCTGCATCCATGGGAGTGGCCCTCATCTCCATGGCAAAGGGTGCACATTGATTTTGCTGGTCCCTTCATGGACTCGATGTTTTTAATTGCGGTGGATGCACATTCAAAGTGGCCAGAGGTAATAAAAATGTCCTCAACCACCACGGAAAAAACTATCACAGTTTTACGAACCATATTCGCCAGGAATGGGCTGCCTGAACAGATTTGCACTGATAATGGACCACAGTTTGTGTCTGAAGAGTTCCGGAGGTTCTTAAAGAACAATGGTGTTAAGCATTACACATCTGCCCCATATCATCCAGCCACTAATGGATTGGCCGAGAGGTTTGTTCAAACATTCAAGAAGGCTATCAAAGCAATGTGTAATGAAGATATACCCCTACAACACAAGGTGGACAACTTCTTGTTTGCCTACCGGAATGCGACACATGCGGTTACCAACCAAACTCTAGCCATGATGTTCTTCAATCGAAGACTACGATGCCGCTTGGATTTGGTTAAGCCAAACGTCCGAAGAGATGTGGAGAACAGGCAGTTTCAGAATATGAATGAAAGGCCGACCAGGAGTTTTAAGATATGTCAACCAGTTTTGGCCCGGGACTACCGCACTGAGAAATGGCAGCCAGGAACAATTTGTACACGGCAAGGACCTCTCATGTATACCGTGGACGTTGGGGAGAGCATTGTAAGACGCCATGCTGACCAGATTCTAGAGTCACTGGAAAACGTCAACTCCACACCACGATCTGATACACCTGGTAATGAAACCGACGTACCAATTGCATCTACCGCAGAATCGGTGATATTGGAAGCAGATGAACCAAACAGCGACATTGATCCCGACTCAACCTTGCCAGAAGAACCTGATACCCCAAAGAGGCGTTATCCAGACAGAATCAGGAAGCCTCCTCAAAGACTGAACTTATAATTGCTTAAACTTAACCAATGTATCTAGCAACCGTAATTGTGATTGTAATTAGTTATCATTTAGTTGTTAAATGAATGTTATGTACTGTTTATCTAAAAGGGGAGGAATTGTTGTGTATGTATCTTTAAGAGAATAACTGGTCTCAGACTGCAGTACCGGCAGTGACCACCCCTGTATAAAAGGCACTAGTGAGCCTCTGTAGTTTCAGTTTCCCGATTGACTTCAATCAGTAAAGACTTGTTTTGTTCAACTCCTGCTGTCCGTGTCTCAATTATTCACGGACATAATACTATCCAGGACAAAGCAGTGCGCTTGTTGGCACTGCATCCACCAGTTTAAATGTCTACTTTCTCTTGGACATATATCACCGCTCTTTCATAGTTACTGGGTCAAAATCCTGGAACTCCCTACCCAACAGCATTGTGGGCTACCTTCACCACATAGACTGCAGCGCTTCAAGGAGGCGGCTCATCACCACCTTCTCAAGGCAACTAGGGATGGGCAGTAAATGCCAGCCTTACCAACAACACCCATACCGGAAATGGTAGCATAGTGGTTATGTTACTGGACTAGTAATCCAGAGGCTTGGACTAATAATCCAGAGACATGAGTTCAAATTCTACCGTGGCAGCAGGAATTTAAATTCAGTTAATTAAATAAGTCTGGAATTAAAAAGCTGGTATCAGTAATGGTGACCATGAAACTGCAGGATTGTCATAAAAAACCATCTGGTTCACTAGTGTCCTTTAGGGAAGGAAACCTGGTGTCCTTACCTGGTCTGGCCTATATGCGGCTCCAGACCCACAGCAATGTGGTTGACTCTTAACTGCCCCTCTTTAATGGCTTGGCAAGCCACTCAGTTGTCAAGGAGGTGGCTCACCACCACCGTCTCAGGGGTAATTAGGGATGGGCAATAAATGCCAACAACACCCACAACCCGTGAATGAAAAAAAAATCCTGAGAATAAATATATTTTAAAAATACTGGATGTTACAAGCAGCATCCATTAAAAGAAATTGTAATTTTTGAGTTATACTTTAAATATTACTTAGACATAAAAATATTATATAACATTCACATAAGCTGTATTTGAGCTTCCCCGGGATTAATCATGCAAAAAAATGGTGCCAGCAATTTAATTCCCTGAAACTACAGTACATCAACAAAAATGCTTCAATAATGTCACTTCTGCACTGTTTGATTTGCGGTTGAACCTTTCCATCGGCTTCAGTTATTTATTTTCAGTAGTTGTAACTTTGTATCTCTATTGCGTTTCTACTGTATTTCATAGTTTTAGTGCTAAATAATGTTTGCATACTATAATGTTGGTGGCAAATAATTGTAGCCGTGAACATATATTTGTGGCAGGTTCGTCTGCAAATAGAGCAGAAATTATTTTATGAAGCAACAGCCCTGAATTTCTGCGGGGTTCTCCTGCAGTAACTTTGACAGGACCTCAGCCAAACCTCCAGCAAGACGGCGTCAATTGCTGAAAACAGTCGATTACACAATTTCTCCGAGGGATCCACGAATCTCCCGCCAAAGTTATGGTGGCGGATTGGGCCAACCCCCACATAAATTCAGGGCCAATGTGTTTTATACTATTTAAGAGGAAACTAGATAAATGCACGAGAGAGAAAGGAATAGAAGGATATGTTGATTTGTGCATGTGTGTAAACGCATGAAGCATGGTAAAAAAGATTGGTGAGCTACAGGCGTAAATAGCCACATGGGACTATGTCGTGGCAATAACGGAGACCTGTCTCAAAAAAGGGTAGGATTGATTTTAAATATTCCTGGATATAAGGTGTTCAGGAAAGATAGGGAAGGACAGAAAGGAGGTGGGGTGGCAGAATTGATTAAGTAGAATATTACAGTACTGGAGGGAGAGGATGTCCTGGAGGGGTCAAGGACAGAATTTATTTGGTTAGAGTCAAGAAATAATAGAGGTGCCAATACACTACTAGGTGTATTCTATAGGCCACCAACTAGTGGGAAATATATAGGGGAGCAAATTTGCTGGGAAATTAGAGAGGTGCAAGAACTATAGAGTAGTAATAATGGGGGACTTCAATTATTATCCTAATAAAGACTGGGATAATAATAGTGTAAAGGACAGAGATGGGGAAGAATTTCTGAAGTGTGTTCAGGAGAATTTTCTTGATCAGTACATTTCTGGCCCAGCGAAGAAGGAGGCATTGCTGGATCTGGTTCTGGGGAATGAGCTGGGTCAAGTGTCAGTAGGGGAACATTTAGGAAACAGTGATCATAAGGTTTAGATTAGCTATAGAAAAGGACAGAGGGCAATCTAGATAAAAATACTCAATTGGAAGATGGCAAATTTCAGTGGGTTGAGAATAGATCTGGCCTGGGTAAATTGGAATAAAAGATTGGTAGGCAAAAATGTAATCAAACAATGGGCTGCCTTTAAAGAGGAGATAGTTCGGGTACAGTCGAGGTACATTCGCATGAGGGGGAAAGGTAGGGCAACTAAAGCCAGGGCTCCCTGGATGACAAAAGAAAGAGAGTAAGATGAAGCAGAAAAAGGTTGTCAGGTTGAGAATACAAGTGAGAATCAGGCTGAATATAGAAAGTTCAGAGGGGAAGTGAAAAAGAAAATAAGAGGGGCAAAGAGAGAGTATGAGAATAGATTGGCAACTAACATAAAAGGGAATTCAAAAGTTTTCTATAAGCATATAAATAATAAATGGGTAGTAAGATGAGGGGTGGGGCTGATTAGTGACCAAAAAAGAGACCTACGCATGGAGGCAGAGGGCATGGCTGAGGTACTAAATGAGCACTTGCATCTGTCTTCACCAAGGAAGAAGATGCTGCCAAAGTCATAGTGGAAAAAGGAGGTAGTGGAGATACTGGATGAGATAAAAATTGATAAAGAGGTACTAGAAAGGCTGTCTGAATTTAAAGTTGATAAGTCACAAGGACCGGATGGGATTCATCCTAGGATGCTGAGGGAGGTTAAGGAGGAAGTTGTGGAGGTACTCGCCATAATCTTCCAATCCTCCTTAGACACGGGGGTGGTGCCAGAGGACTGGAGAATTGCAAATGTTACACCCTTGTTCAAAAAAGGGTGTAAGGATAAACCAGCAACTACAGGCCAGTCAGTTTAACCTTGGTAGTGGGGCAGCTTTTGGAAATGGTACTCTGGGACAAAGTTAACAGTCACTTGGACAAGTGTGGATTAATTAAGGGAAGCCAGCATGGATGTGTTAAAGACAAATCGTGTTTAACTAACTTGATCAAGTTTTTTTGATGAGGGCAATGCGGTTGACGTGGTGTAAATGGACTTCCAAAAGATGTTTGCTAAAGTGCCACATAATAGGTTTGCCAGCAAAGATGAAGCCCATGGAATAAAAGGGACAGTGGCAGCATGGATACGAAATTGGCTAAGTGACAGGAAACAGAGAGTAGTGGTGAATGGTTGTTTTTCAGACTGGAGGAAGGTACACAGTGGTGTTCCCCAGTGGTTGGTACTGGGACCACTGCTTTTCTTGATATACATTAATGACTTGGACTTGGGTGTACAGGGCACAATTTCAAAATTTGCAGATGACACAAAACTTGGAAGTATAGTGAAGTGAGGAGGATAGTGATAGACTTCAAGAGGACATAGATAGGCTGGTGAAATAGGCGGACACGTGGCAGATGAAATTTAACGCAGAAAAGTGCAAAGTGATACATTTAGTAGGAAAAACGAGGAGAGGCAATATAAACTAAAGGGTGCAATCCTGCATGAACAGAGAGAACTGGGGGTATATATGCACAAATTGTTGAAGGTGGCAGGGCAGGTTGAGAAAGCGGTGAAAAAAGCATACAGGGTCCTGGGCTTCATAAATAGAGGCATAGAGTACAAAAGCAAGGAAGTTATGATGAAACTTTATAAACACTGGTTCGGCCTCAGCTGGAGTATTGTGTCCAATTCTGAGCACCGCACTTTAGGAAGGATGTGAAGGCCTTAGGGAGGGTGCAGAAAAGTTTTACGAGAATGATTCCAGGGATGAAGAATTTAGTTACATGGATAGACTAGAGATGCTGGGTTGTTCTCCTTAGAGAAGAGAAGTTTGAAAGGAGATTTGATAGAGGTATTCAAAATCAAGAGGGGTCTAGACAGAAAGAAACTGTTCCCATTGGCGGAAGGGTTGAGAATCAGAGGACACAGATTCAAGGTGATTGGCAAAAGGACCAAAGGCGACATGAGGAAAAACTTTTTTACATAGCGAGTAGTTAGGATCTGGAATGCACTGCCTGAAAGGGTGGTGGAGGCAGACTCAATCGTGGCTTTCAAAAGGAAATTGGATAAGTGCCTGAAGGAAAAAAATTTGCAGGGCTACGGGGAAAGGGCGGGGGAGTGGGACGAGCTGAAGTGCTCTTGCAGAGAGCCGGCACTGGCTCGACAGGCCAAATGGCCTCCTTCGGTGCCATATAACCATTCTATGGTAGGTTGAGATGAAAAGGATGGGAGGAGGCTTGTGTGGAGCATAAACACCAGCATAGAACTGTTGGGCTGAATGGTCGGTTTCTGTGCCCCAAATTCTATGTAATTCTATTTTACATTAAGAAAATTTAGCTAAACCCAACAAGTGAAATTCATCAATATTATTAACATTTTATAGAATCATTATAAAGGCTATAAATTGTCTGCATAAAACTACTGGTTAAGCCATTTATGTGGTTATGTTTCTTACCCCTGATCCGCAGAATTGTCCAAGCCTCGAAGCTGTGGTATCAAACCCATCAAACAGTTCAATAAAGTCATAGCCACAGTCAGCTTCCACTTCCACTTCAAATATCTGGAACGATAATTCCACCCCATAACCTTTTTCTGCTATAATCTGCCACTCACAGTCCACTTGGCCTGGGTAGTTATTGTCTCCAAACTGAGCGTGGGAATACAGATCCTTAGATTTCATTTCAGCCCTCAGTCTCCCGCCACATTCTAAAACAAAGAATTCACACCAGTGTTACAGATTGCACTGCAGTATATCTGTTCAGATGATCACAATTACAGACAAGGAAGGCCATCTGGCCCATCTTAGTTCACCCATTCAGAAAGAGCCTAATGCCCAACATTATGGCATCCAATTGTTCCTTAAATGATTACAAAGATTGTGCCTCCACTACTCTATCTGAAGATCTATTTCATGTGCTGATCATTGTTTTTGTGAATTTCCTGATATCAGTGCTCAATTTGCCTCTTCTAGTTTGGCAAGTGCCCCCTTGATCTACTCCTGCAATTTAGTTTAAACTAACTTTCCAGTTTTAACCTTTCCCACACCATTTACTATCTAATATCTAAGTGAATTTGGGCACGCACACACCATATTGAGCCCTTCAACCCCTATTGCAGTGTTAGCTGTGGCTTGTGGGTAGCACTCTTGCCTCTGAGTCAGATGGTTGTGGGTTCAAGAGAATTGAGCACAAAATCTAGGCTGACACTCCTGTGCAGTACTGAGGGAGTGCTGCACTGTCGGAGGTGCCATCTTTCGGATGAGAAGTTAAACCGAGGCCCCGTCTGCTCGCAGGTAGAGATGTATATGATCCCATAGCACTATTTCAAAGAAGAGCAGGGGAGTTATCCCCGGTATCCTGTCCAATATTTATCCCCAAAAATCCCATCAATCAACATCACTAAAACAGATTATTTGGTCATTATCACATTGCTGTTTGTGGGAGCTTGCTGCACGCAAA
Source organism: Somniosus microcephalus (assembly GCF_052327205.1). NCBI lineage: Eukaryota > Metazoa > Chordata > Chondrichthyes > Squaliformes > Somniosidae > Somniosus > Somniosus microcephalus. The sequence continues at coordinate 114,441,753 of NC_140988.1, read as the reverse complement.
TTGGATGCCACGTTTCATACATTACAACAGTGACTACACTTAAAGTACTTCATTGGCATAATGCACTTTGGGATGTCCTGAGGTCATGAAAGGTGCTGTATAAATGCAAATCTTTTTTTCTTTCAACATCCATTTTTCATCCAGTCTTCTAGGCCAGTTTCTTCACATCCACCCCATCAAATCCCTTCACAATTTTAAAGACCTCCATCAGGTCTCCGGTTAGTCATCTCTTTTCCAGAGAAAAGAGCCCCAGCCTGCTCATTCTTTTCGGCTAGTTGCATCCTCTCAATTCTGGTAACATCCCTGTAAATACTCTGGGGCCAGAGGAGATCCTATCCTGCCAGCGATTCACCCCAATGGGGAGGTGGCGGAAAGTCTAGGCCAACATGTCCAACCACTGCAGAGCAGCAAATAGCAAAACCAATAGAATGTTGATTCAAAATCCTGCGGATGCTGGAAATCTGAAATAGAAACAGAAAATGCTGGAAATACTCAGCAGGTCAGGCAGCATCTGTGGAGCGAGAAACATAGTTAGTGTTTCAGGTTGATGACCTTTCATCAGAACTGGAAAAAGTTAGAGATGTTACAGGTTTTAACGAAGTACAGAGGCAGGGAAAGAGGGGGAAGGGAGGAAAGAACAAAAGGGAAGGCTTGTGAGAAGGTGGAAGGCAGGAGAGATTAAACGACAAAAGGGATGATGAGGCAAGGAAGAAGGGGGTGGTAGAGGAGCTGAAAATGACAAAAGCAGAATCATTACCAGCAACTGCTGTCCGAAAAAATGGGAGCAGTGATTATGATCTGAAATTGTTGAAATCAATGTTGAGTCCGGAAGGCTGTAAAGTGTCTAATCGAAAGATGAGGTGCTGTTCCCCAAGCTTCCGTTGAACAGTATAGGAGGCCGAGGACAGAGAGGTCAGAGTGTAAGTGGGGTGGAGAATTAAAATGACAAATGACCGGAGGCTCAGGGTCACGCTTGCAGACTGAATAGAGGTGTTCTGCAAAGCGATCACCAAATTTGTGTTTGGTCTCCCCAATGTAGAGGAGACCACGTCGTGAGCAGCGAATACACTATACTAAATTGTAAGTAGTACAAGTAAATTGCTGTTTCACCCGGAAGGAGTGTTTGAGGCCCTGGACAGTGGGAAGAGAGGAGCTAAAAGAGCAGGTATTGCATCTCCTGTGCTTGCATGGGAAGGTGCCGTGGGATGGGAAGGGGTTGTTGAAGAGTGGACCGGGGTGTTGTGGAGGAAATGGTCCCTTTGGAGTGCTGAAAGGGATGGGGGAAAGATGTGTTCAGTGGCGGCATCACACTGGAGTTGGCGGAAGATGATCCGTTGAATGTGGAGGCTGGTGGGGTGGAAGGGGAGGACAAGGGGAAGCCTATCGTGGTTCTGCTCTCACCCCTTCCCCACCCTCCCAGAAGTGCGGGAAATGGGACAGACACAGTCGAGGGCCCTGTCAAACATGGTAGAGGGGAATCCTTGGTTGAGGAAAAAGACAGACATATTGGAAGCACTAAAGTATAGAAGGTGGCATCATCAGAACAGATGCGACCGAGACAGAGAAACTGGGAGAATAGAACAGAGTCCTTATAGGAAGCGGGGTGGGAGGAAGTGTAATCAAGGTATCTTTGGGAGTCAGTGGGCTTATAGTAGATATTGGTCGACAGCCTATCCCCAGAAATGGAGAAAGAGAAGTCAAGGAAGGGAAGAGTCCGAGATGGACCATGTGAAGGCGAGGGAGGGGTGGAAATTGGAAGCAAAATTGATGAAATTTTTCCAATTCGGGGTGAGAGCAGGAAGTGGCACCAATGCAGTCATCAATGAACTGTACAAAGATGTGAGGGAGACAATGTTCTCTGTAATTTCTTTGGCGTCGCATGGCTCTTTCAAAATACCGCGCACGCACGGATTTTGCTTTGAAAAGCTGGGCAGGATCCTGGAGCACTGCGCAGCCACGCAGGTTAAAGGGGACATTGGGAGGTGGGGGCCTGAGTAGGACTGGAACAAAGAATGTTCCATGTAGCCCACGAAGAGGAAGGCATAGCTAGGACTCATATGGGTTCCCAAAGCAACACCTTTTATTTGGAGGAAGTGAGTGGAGTCAAAGGAGTTGTTGTTCAATATAAAAACAAGTTCAGCCAGGCAGAGGAGGGTGGTGTTGGATGGGGACTGGTTGGGCCTCCGTTCAAGGAAGAAACGGAGGGCGCTTTGGAGGGATTGGTGAAAAATAGAATGTCAAACTTTGTAACCAAGAGTAGAGTATAAGTCAGAGGACAAACACTTAAATCATTTGTATGACATTCTTCTGTTTGTTATTTTATCACAGGTTTATTTTAGCAGACCTATTTAAAATAAACAGGCTTGCTTGCATTAAAATAGCCGAGTAATGTTATACGATGTGTTAGGCGTTCATTCGCTGTTATCCCAAAATCTGTGTTAAATTTGAAATAATTCCAGAGAACCAGGACCAAATGACAAAAGCAAAATACTGCAGATGCTGGAAATCTGAAAGGTCATGGACCTGAAATGTTAACTCTGTTTCTTTCTCCACACATGCTGCCTGACCTGTTGAGTGTTTCTGGCATGTTCTGTTTTTATTTCAGAAACAAATGACCATGTGGACTGCCAGATTCATGAAAAAAAAGATCACCCAAAGCCAACAGAGTTTAGCAGGTCAATGGATTAAAAGTGCTAAATGTAGCATCTTGCACCTCATTACATGTAGAATTCAATGAATTGATGGATCAATTGCAAAGAATTTTCTGTAAGGTATTTTATCATTTGCTCCAATTTTCACCCCTAGAGCTTAACCATGCCATGCATATCCACAGCAGAGCATCAGCTGGAAACCGAGTCCTCAGCTACCAGCACTCTAATTCCCACAAGGAGAATCACAGGATTAGGTTTAGTGACTCCACCAAGCTATTTCACACTGAATGCGCCTGATGTCCTCAGGAGTCCAGTGTTGAATTGCTTGATAAATAGTTTCTGAATAACTGAATCTTGAGTTTTTAAATTAAGTTTATTAAATAGGGAACGGAAATGTTGTTAACAGGAAGGCAAATATTTTTTGCAATTGAAAAGTCACAAGATTAGAGCCTTTATAAAAATGCAGACGTTTAACACAATTAATCTAGTATTATATTACCTCAATCAAGATTGTTTTGCCTCCAAATCACAGTCTGTTTTGATTCACCGGGGTCTAACATTACTGCCTATTAATGAAATTATAAAGAATAAATCTACTGTACTTTGAACTTTCTGTCCTTTTAATATTGCCTTTTTACTACAGGTTTGACACTGGAATTTGCTTTAGATTACCACAAGCCATTAGCACTGAGCTATGCCGCCGGCTCTACACCATTCATTACTAATACACTGTAGCTGGTATGGAGCGCAAGTGGTGAGAGACTACCTCAATACAAATCGACAACCTCCAACTTGAATTATACTGCAGTTTTTGAACAGGTGCCATATCGAAACCATTATATTGACACAGAGCGCGAGAAGTTCAACTTCGTTTTGTCCATTTTTTTGGGGTGTAAAATGAAAGATAGTGGGACAAATTCTGGGTTGTGACATCCCCTGAAAGCTCTGCCTTGTCAGTGTGCCAGTCATCGTACTGGAAGTGGACAAACAGACGTCTGGTGCCTCGAAGATGTAAATAGGTTCCTATGCAGGAATCCAATGCGAAAATTGAGTACAAATGGGCAGAGCTTGCACAATGCAAGCTTGGTCTCTTTGTATCAGGTCCTGAGTATCCTAAATAACTCCTTAAAGGGACTTCTGGAGGCTGCTCAAAAATTGACCAAACCCTTTTTATAAATTACATTTCTATGGTGTCATGGAGCAGAAATATACTGCAGGTTGCTGCTGGCCCAGCCTCGCCCATCTCTGCTTCACCCCCCGTATCCCAGGACTTACCTGCGGGCTGGCTCGGGCTCAGATCCATCTGGAATTCATCAGGCCCCAACCGATGAGCTGCATCAGGATGCCCAATTGACATCTGCAGGTTTCATTCAAATGAGTCCCAATGTCTCATGGACTGGCATGCAAAGCAATCATTTCACCCACTTGCCACCCCTTTTTGGCGCATGTCCAATCTCTTGGCCAGGAACTGCAATAAACTCTCTATTTGCAACTCTCGCATACAACAAATAAAACTAAAGTGGGAAAGCCTGCCAGACAGAAGTATAAGAAAGAAAGATAATAGAAAGCAGCTGTTAGCTAATGTTTAGTCTCAGTATGATTTAGAGAGAAGCCCAGCTGTATTTTGGGAGTCTACCTCCAACATTAAGATTTCATCGACAGAAAGAATCCAGATTGATCAAAAAGAAAAATTTTTGTTTGAAAAACATCAACTACAGATGTAATAATAGAAAGCATAATATTCCACTTCAATCTACCCAATTCAAAGTATGCTTAGCACTTAAGCTAAGTAAAGATTTATCTGGCACTAATTGTTTCCAAATTGCATATTTTTGGACCAGTTAAACTGCAAGTACCAGTCTCAGACTGATACCAACATACAATGGAGAAGGACTGACAGACCAAAGTTACACTGCTGGCTGCCCCCTTACTCTCTGCCCAGAGACAGTGCAGCTTTGTACCTGTATGCTTAAACAAATATGTAGAGCTCTGTTCATCAGCCCTCTTGTGCTGGTTTGCAGATGACATGGAAATTGGTGGAGTGGTAAATAGCGAGGAGGGAAGCCTCAGGCTACAGGACGATATAGACGGGTTGGTCAGATGGGCAGAACAGTGGCAAATGGAATTTAACCCTGAAAAGTGTGAGGTGATGCATTTTGGGAGAACTAACAAGGCAGCGGAATACACAATGAATGGTAGGACCCTAGGAAGCACAGAGGATCAGAGGGACTTTGGTGTGCATGTACATAGATCCCTGAAGGCAGCAGGACAGGCAGATAAGGTGGTTAAAAAGGCATATGGGATACTTGCCTTCATTAGCTGAGGCATAGAATATAAGAGCAGGGAGGTTATGATGGAATGTGTACAAAATGCTAGTTAGGCCACAGCTGGAATACTGTGTGCAGTTCTGGTCGTCACACTATAGGAAGGATGTGATTGCATTGGAGAGGGTGCAGAGGAGATTCACCAGGGTGTTACCTGGGCTGGAGCACTTCAGCTATGGAGAGAGACTGGACAGGCTGGGGTTGTTTTCCTTAGAGCAGAGAAGGCTGAGGGAGGACCTGATTGAGGTGTACAAAATTATGAGGGGCATAGATAGGGTAGATAGAAAGGAACTTTTCCCCTTAGCAGAGGGATCAATAACCAGGGGGCATAGTTTCAAGGTAAGGGGCAGGAGGTTTAGAGGGGATTTGAGGAAAAACTTTTTCACCCAGAGGGTGGTTGGAATCTGGAACTCTCTGCCTGAAAGGGTGGTAGAGGCAGGAACCCTCACAACATTCAAGAAGCATTTAGATGAGCACTTGAAATGCCATAGCATATAAGGCTATGGACCAAGTGCTGGAAAATGGGATTAGAATAGATAGGGCTTGATGGCCAGCGCAGACACGATGGGCCGAAGGGCCTCTTTCTGTGCTGTATAACTCTTATGACTAACTTCCCATCCACTCTCTGCTAACATTAAAAGGATTCAAGTTAAGTTTAAAAAAAGCTCCCAGGTGATTCAATGAACAACCTGTAATTTTTTTTTAACTTGGCTTTGTTCTGGGCTGTGCTCAGATTGCAGGGGTTACGGAGACTACACAGCTGATTTCATGCCTGTGCCCCAAGTGCCCTTTAAGTGACTTTGTACCCAAATTACACCACACCATTTGACTTAATGCAAGCTGTGTAATATATTTGGCCTATAAATGTTTGGGACATTTTATTACATTAAAGGTGCTATATAAATATATAAGTTGTTGCTGTTATAAATGTATGTTGTTTTGAAAACTGCTGTGATAATGGATTGCTATTGCAAATGATAAGATTTCATAATAATGCATATATTGCCTTGGAAGCCCTCCAAATAAATTTAATACGCATGAAAAGCAAAAAAATTATAAGATGTTATTATTTTTCTCCACTGCAATTTCTGAATAGATTCCATCAATATATCATTAATTTAATGCAAACATGTCTCTTTTTTTATTCTGTCTTTCTAATTTTTATACACATTCATTTACTGTCGATGCCAGCTATTAACAAAATAAATGAGATGGCACTAGTGGCACTCGAGCTGCCACATACTACCAGAAGAGTTACTATTGGGCTGTTCTTCTGAAGGCAATAATTCCTCCTATGGTAAAATAACTTCTTCCTGAAGGTGCCGATTCCTTGCTGTCCTGAGTCACAGTTCCATAGACACCAATCACCCTCTTGATATTTCACCCAAGCGGTCATTATTCAAGTCTAGGTCTGCAACAACATCGATACGCAGGCGGTTCAGTTCAGACTGGAGTACTCCATCCAGTTCTAGGCACCGCACCACAGGATGGATAGATTAGCCTTGGAAGGGGTGCAGCACAAATTCACCCATCTGATACTGAGGGGCTAAGTGGGTTAAATTATGAGGACAGGTTACATAAACCTGGCTTGCATTCCCTTTAGTATAGAACTTTAAGGGGTGATCTGATTGAAGTTACTTTTAGTGCCCCTGTGCCCGAAATTCAATGGTAGCATCCCAAGCAGGAAGCAGGGCGCTACTGGAAGTGCTCCCCCTCCCTCTTAGGGCACTTCCATTGAATATTGCAGCGCTACATGCAGCAGCATTGCGGTACTGCAGGCCTCCCTTCCCTGATTAAATGGGAGGAGCCTAGCACCGGGGAACAGGATGCCAGCAAAAGAGCCCGGCACTCAAGTGTGTTGGGCTGACGGCCGGCACCCCGCTGCAGGAGGTCAGAGGGGGCAGGCGCTGGCAGACAGCCCCCCAAAAAATGGCTGCCCGGCACCTGCCTTTTAATTATCGCCGCCCCGGCCGCAGAAACACCACCCTGACCCTGTCGGACATAGCGTCCAGTGGTAGGTCAGGGGGCGCGAGCCAAGTTTGCGGCCAGGGCGCTGCGCAAGACAGTGTGTCATCACCGGAGGTGCAGCACTGCAGAGCACTATCGGCTACTGCCACCGCTAACCTCCTGCTGAATTTTGCAGGGGGCGCTAGCTGCGCCGCGCCCGGGGCGCTAACGGGAGGCGCAAAGCAACCGAATTTTTCCCCCAAACTATTTCCTCTAGTGAGGGAGTCCAGAACAAGGGGCCATAACCATAAAGTTAGAGCTAGGCCATTCTGGGGTGATGTCAGGAAGCACTTCTCCACACAAAGGATAGTGGAAATCTGAAATAACTCCCTCAAAATGTTGTGGAGGTTTGGTCAATTAAAAAATTAAAAACTGAGATTAATAGATTTTTGGTAGGCAAGGATATTAAAGGATATGGAACCAAGGCAGGAAAATAGCATTAAGATACAGATCAGCCATGATCTAATTGAATGGTGGAAGAGGCGCAAGTGGCTGAATGGCTGCTCCTGTTCCTACGTGATCCTGTCCTCATCTGACTTCTACACATGTACACTTCCAGAAGAAATCACTAGATATCAATTGAGAGCAGGAGATCCAGCCATTTCTCTCCTCCATCCCTAGCTGCTAAGGCAAAATATAGCACACCAAGCATCACCCACTTTTACCACCACCAGGCTGAGAATAGTTACATCAGCAGAGACTAGGGATCAAGCCTGGGACGTTCCTCATTTGTTTGGTGAGTGGATGGACTCCTAAACCATTGGGGAATGGCCTTCTAGAAAGGTTGTTCAGTAAGTCGCTGAATATGAAGATTATCCCACAAATAGAGAATGAACATTGCATAAACACCACAGGCATGAGAGAACTGCGGTAGGATACAGTCACATTCTGTACTCCGCAGCTAGATATCAAACAATCTATTTCATAGTGGGGCATGAAATTAGTATTGAAAGAAAATTAGTTTTGATTTTACTGCTGCATCAAATTTATTACAGCAATTCGAATAGTACAGGGTGCAGTAACCACAAGCATGCATCTTGATACAGGATTTCATCTGCCATCTTGAAATCCTCATTAAAGGTTAAATTTTAAAATGATGGCCAGTTATAACCACGCAATTAGATGTAAGTGGAGACCGGACCGCAGCTTATGAGATCTAATATATCTCTGATATCATTGAGTGTCCAGAGGTGCCCTGCTTTACATTAAATAGCATTGTCAATGGCAACAGTACCACTGCCCTACCATCAAAAACACCCTTTCAATGTTAAAAGTACTGAAAAAGCACCATTAGTCTCTAATAAAATCAGAACATGCTGGAAACACTCAGCAGGTCAGGCAGCATTTGTGGAGAGAGAAACAGAGTTAACGTTTCAGGTCGATGACCTTTCATCAGAACTGCCTGACCTGCTGAGTGTTTCCAGCATTTCTCAGATTTCCAGCATCTGCAGTGTTTTGCTTTTGTAGCATTGGTCTCTGCTCTGCATCTTTCCCTGATGGCACGCTAAGGCTGCAAATTGTGGGTGTGAACCCACATCCCATCACTTCAGTGAAACAAGTCACAGCAGCTCATTTGCAATTTCTTATTTAAACGATGTGGTCACTACAAATGCGACATTTTGCTAAAGAGTGATTAAACAAAAATACTAAAGTATTATATACAAGTGAGCATATTTTACTTGGAATCTTTTTTTGAGAAGTACCCTGAATATATTTGTTTTCATGACTGGAGGTTGGTGATCCTGTGTCAGCTATTATCCTGAATTACAATTAAAACCTGTAACTAAGTCAAATGCGACTGACAGTTAAAAATCACTTTTGTCACAAGGTGGCAGTATAACACATCACAATGGTTGACCGTGAAAAATATTTGAGTTAAGAACTGGTAAACTGACTTTCATTTCTATTTGAATTAAAGTAGTTTCAATGGGAGTGGAAAAATAGCCCTACCTAAGCCCACACCCACAACAACTCCCCTTTAGATAGCACTTTTACTGTAGAAAAAATGTCCCAAGACCATTCACAGGGGTGCAAGGAAGAAATAGACGTAAGCCAAAGGAAATATTAAGAGGGGTGGCCAAATGTTTGGTCAAAGAGGGGGGTTTTAAGGAGGGTCTTAAGGAGGAGAGGGAGGGAATTCCAGAGAGTGGGGCCTTGGCAGCTCGAGGAACATCTACTGATGGGATGAAGGGAGCAGGAATGCACAAGAGGTCGGAGTCAGAGAAACAGAAAGGTCATGAGGGGGTGGTCGCGATTGTAGGTTATGTTTGCCGCCATTAGTGCCTTGCTCCCGAGACTGGGAATGAACTGGGTATAATGTAATGAGAAAGGATTAATTAGCAATCTTGTTGTGTGAGGCCCCTTGGGTCGGAGCGATCATAATATGATAGAATTCTTCATTAAGATGGAGAGTGAAGTAGTTGATTCAGAGACTAGGGTCCTGAATTTAAATAAAGGAAACTACGATGGTATGAGGCGCGAGTTGGGTAGGATTGATTGAGGAATGTCACTCAAAGGGTTGACGGTGGATAGGCAATGGCAAACATTCAAAGATCGCATGGATGAACTACAGAATTTGTTCATCCCAGTTTGGCATAAAAAAATTTAAAAAAAGGTGACTCAACCGTGGCTAATAAGGGAAATTAGGGATAGCATAAGATCCAAGGAGAGGACATATAAATTGGCCAGAAAAAGCAGTAAACCTGAGGATTGGGAGCAGTTTAGGATTCAACAAAGGAGGACAAAGGGATTAATTAAGAGGAAGAGGGGGAAAATAGAGTATGAGAGTAAGCTTGCAGGTAACATAAAAACTGACTGTAAAAGCTTTTATAGATATGTAAAGAGAAAAAGATTGGTGAAGTCAAGCGTAGGTCCCTTGCAGTCAGAATCAGGGGAATTTATAATGGGGAACAAAGAAATGGCAGACCAATTAAATACATACTTTGGTTCTGTCTTCACAAAGGAGGACTCAAATAACCTCCCAGAGATGTCGGGTAACATAGGGTCTAATGAAAGGGAGGAACTGATAGAAATCAGTATTTGTAGGGAAATGGTGTTAGGGAAATTGACGGGATTGAAGGCCAATAAATCCCCAGGGCCTGATAATCTACATCCTCGGGTACTTAAGGAAGTGGCCCTAGAAATAGTAGATGCATTGCTGGTCATCTTCCAAAATTCAATAGACTCTGGAACAGTACCCATGGATTGGCAGGTAGCTAATGTTACCCCACTATTCAAAAAAGGTGGTAGAGAGAAAACAGGGAATTACAGACCGGTAAGCCTGACATCAGTAGAGGGGAAAATGCTAGAGTCCATTATAAAAGATGTAATAGCAGAGCACTTGGAAAACAGTGACAGGATCGGACAAAGTCAACATGGATTTACAAAAAGTAAATCATGCTTGACTAATCTACTGGAATTTTTTGAGGATGTAACTGGTAAAATAGATAAGGGAGAACCAGTGGATGTGGTGTATTTGGACTTTCAGAAGGCTTTCGATAAGGTCCCGCATAAGAGATTAGCGTGTAAAGTTAAGGCACATGGGATTGGGGGCAAGGTATTGACTTGGATAGAGAACTGGTTGGCAGACAGAAAGCAAAGAGTTGGAATAAACGGCTCTTTTTCCGAGTGGCAGGCAGTGACTAGTGGGGTACCGCAGGGATCGGTCCTTGGACCCCAGCTATTCACAATATATATTAATCATCTGGATGAGGGAACTAGATGTAATATCTCCAAGTTTGCAGATGACACAAAGCTGGGTGGGTGTGTGTGCTATGAGGAGGATGCCGAGGAACTCCAGTATGATTTGGACAGGTTGGGTGATTGGGCAGAAGCATGACAGATGCAATATAACGTGGATAAATGCGAGGTTATCCACTTTGGTGTCAAAAACAGGAAGGCAGATTATTATCTGAATGGCAATAGATTGGGAGAAGGTGAAGTGCAACACGACCTGGGCATCCTTGTGCACCAGTCGCTGAAGGTAAGCATGCAGGTGCAGCAGGCGGTTAAGAAGGCAAAATGTATGTTGGCCTTCGTAGCAAGAGTGTTCGAGTACAGGAACAAGGATGTCTTGCTGCAGTTGTACAGGGCCTTGGTGAGACCACACCTCGAGTATTGTGTGCAGTTTTGGTCACCTTATCTGAGGAAGGATGTTCTTGCCATGGAGGGAGTGCAGCGAAGATTCACCAGACTGATACCTGGGATGGCAGGAATGACGTATGAGGAAAGATTGGGTCGATTGGGCTTATACTCGCTGGAGTTTAGAAGAATGAGAGGGGATCTCATTGAAACTTATAAAATTCTAACAGGACCAGACAGACTAGATGCAGGAAGGTTGTCCCTGATGGTGGGAGAGTCCAGAACCAGGGGCCACAGTCTAAGGATAAGGGGTAAGCCATTTAGGACTGAGATGAGGAGGAATTTCTTCACCCAGAGAGTGAAGAACCTGTGGAATTCTCTACCACTGAAGGCAGTTGAGGCCAATTCATTAAATATATTCAAGGAGTTAGATATATTTCTTAAGGCTAAAGGGATCAAGGGATATGGGGAGAAAGCAGGGACAGGGTATTGAATTTGCATGATCAGCCATGATCGTATTGAATGGCGGAGCAGGCTCGAGGGGCCGAATGGCCTACTCCTGCTCCTATCTTCTGTATTACTGAAAACATCAGAGACCTTTTTTTAAATAGAATTTGATCAAATAGTGGACAATATTTGTCTGCCGACCACACCGTTTACACTGAAAAATGGGGTGGTAGATATTGGAATTTATTTTTTAAACTACTGCCCATTGTAGCCACCCCACTCGATTTTCCAGCGAGCCTCGAAATGGGCACCCAGCACTCCTGCCTGAAACAGGCAGTAGCCTCATTAAAATATTTAAACCCTATGCAGTTTTTAGGACTCCAGAAACGCTGCAGATCATTTTTTTTTTTTAAAAGGATTCTTGTGGGGTCAGGAGGAGCATGAATGAACTAGCCACCCACTGTCAGTCACTCAGTAAGCCAAACACGCACCCCCCCCCCCGACCCCCAACTAAGTTTTTACTCACGGACTTGCTGGATTGTCTGCTACCCTCATAATTTGAGTTTTCCTGAAATTATGCAGATGAAGAAAATGGTTCGAGCCTCTCGCTGGTGCTGTTGGGTGGGCGGTGTGTTCACTCCGCACATCGCCCACCCAATTGCACCCAACCTGACAAACTGGCCTCTTTGTGTCAGCTTGGCTCAGTTGGTAGCACTCTCACCTCTAAGTCAGAAGGTTGGGTGTCATTACAGACTTACTGATTAATGGGACTGTGTGGCGGCCAATGTTCCTTTTCAGCTGCAGGCCATGCAGAGCTCGAGCTCCTGGGCAGCAGGTGAGCCAGCTTTTAAATAGAAAAAAATGTGCATGTGTGGAATATTGAATGGGCCACGTAACCTGTGAAAGGGGCCGCACAGCCCAATACAAAATTACAGGGAACACTGGTGGTGGCCATTGGCAGGTCGGTGGTTGATCGCAGTCCTGCAGAAGTCTCTCTCGGAGGGGGGCAGGCAGAGAGAAGGAAATTGGGAAAATTCTTTCAGCAAGGGGGGGGGAGGGGGAGGTGCTGTAACTGCCTTACAATCTGCCTGGCCAGGGACTCGGTAAGATTGCCCATAAAGTCATTCTAACACTGGGACTGGTGAAGCTCTCCGCTACTCTACTGCTGGAACTCAAAGGTTGAACTTCATTAGAGAAAGCGAGAATTGTGAGCGTGCTGCAGGTCAGGAATATTGTGATGTCAATAATAGAGACTGCATTTCCACTCTAGTAAAGGTGTGCATGGGTATCAAAGGCCTACATTACAACTAGTTTATATGAAGATGAAAAAACAATGCAAGTTAGAAAATCTTATAAAAGTACAAAAACAATCCAGATTGGCACAATGGGTTTTGGAGTTGTTCTCCTTAGAGTGGGGAAGGTTAAGAGGAGACTTGATATGGGTGTTCAAAATCATGAATAATCATAAATAAGGAGAAACTGTTTCCAGTGACAGAAGAGTTGGTAACCAGAGGACACAGATTGACAGTGATTGGCAAAAGAACCAGAGGGGAGAGGAGGAAACATTTTTTTTTTACGTAACAGGTTATGATGATCTGGAATGCACTGCCTGAAAGAGTGGCGGAAGCAAGTTCAATAGTAACATTCAAAAAAGAATTGGATAAATACTTCAACGGAAAATATGTGCAGGGCTATGTGGAAAACGCAGGGGTGTAGGATTAATTGGCTAGCTCTACCAAAGAGCCGGCATAAGCTCGATATCCGGAATGGCCTCCTTCTCTGCTGTATCATTCTGTGATTCTATAATTCTGTGAGGGTCCACTGTTTTCCTCATGGTCTCCTGCTGGAGGAATGGTGGGAGAATGGAGAAACCCCTCCTCCTCCCCCACCCCATAATTTCAGCCCCATTTGTTGAAAGCAACAAGAGTTCAATTCCCAGTTTATAGTAGCAGGTCTTGCTTTTCAAAACTGGAATTTCATCAGGGGTTCTCCCAATCTACTTTTATAGCTTAGGCATAACGGAGAAACAGCTTAAAAGCAGCTATTGTGCCGTTTCTCTGATGGTTTTGCCGATCCTCTGCTGAAGTTCTGGCAGTGGTGCTGGAGAACCCCACAGAAATTATCCTCAGGTGTCAGGTCTTTTTAACAGTGTGTGGCCCTAGCACAGCGCCACCTATAGACACAATAGGTACAGCAGATAGCTGTGGATGCCTTTACAGTAGAAAAATCTCATTGCAGAGACTGACAAATAGGTTTTCCATTTATGTTAAAATGGAATGTTACAACCCACTCAGCAATTTTAATGTATAATAGATAGAATCATCATTAAATATTATGAGGCATAGTACACTTCAGATCATTTCCCATTGCTCGCAAATAACAGCGCGGTCAGCATTGGGGAAATGTTAAGTGTAACGTTTGTGATGTGGACTGCAAATCCATTCACCATAATCCAACATAATGGAGCAGTGTTCATTTTATGAATGGCATATATCAAAATAGTACAAACTTTTAATACCAAAATGTGTGATGTTTAATGTGTGAACAAGCTTGTTTAAGTAGCGAATTTCAATAACCCAGAAGTGATAGCAAGTGAGAGCATGATTTTAACAGAAATAAGATAATAAAACCCAACAACAATTAACGACCACACTGTGGAAGGAGAAGACCATGTAGATTGCAGAAGTAAAAGGAACAGATATCTGTGATTGTCCAAATTATTATTGCTCACTCAACTGTGTATCTTGGATATTTGAAGAAAAGGTTTTTCTTTTATTGATGAAAACAGCTCACATCTTTACCTAGTATTGCCCTGAAAGGTGGCCTTCTAAATGAGATGTCCTAAAGTTTCAGCATCTCGCTAAACTTACCTGTGGAGTGGGTAGCCTGGAAACCTTTCCTTTGTACTGATGCATCTGAAACAAATCTGACGAACATTTTGTTTCCAGTGGAGATGACAGGATCTGGAATGATGCTCCCACAGAATCGTCCCAGGATTGCAAACTTATCAGTCTCTCCATCAAACACTTCGAGATGATCATAAGCACATTCCTGGTGTTGTTCGATCTCAAATTCATTAAAAGTCTAGAAAGAAAAAAAAAAAATCGACTGTGAAATATTTTCCCCTGCCATACACGGATTGTGCAGTACACATTTTAGCATGCTTATTATTATCTAGGTCAACCACCAAGAAGGGACACAACAGTGGTTGGGATCTGAAATATGCTTCTGCCAGGCAGAATGCTTGATTTCACTGAGATGTTGATGGAGAGTTTATCCAAATCTTTGCTTTAGCTTCACAGTCTTTGCACAATGGACTCAAGCAGTGAATTGCAGACCTTGATCATAAAAGAAGCAATATTCTGCTTCGCATGCAAGTATGTGACCTACCTGTCTCTTTAAAGAGAATATGAAACCTCATAATTTATGAGGTGAACTACTAGCCTATAGTATTATTAATGTTAACATTAACATTCCAGCATCTGCAGTATTTTGCTATTGTATTATTAACATTGCCTGGTACCTGACTTCGGATAACCTTATGTTCTGGAGTGTCGTGTAGGATGTTGTACTGCACAACACAGACATAATTTACGTATAAGCTAGAGGTACGCTTCCCATGAGGTTGCTAGCCTCCATCATGCAGCCTATTACTAGACAATAGCTAGTTTCCCAGATATTTTCTACATAGCTCTCTAACCTGCTCAACAAACAGATAAGTAATAGCAAAATACTGCGGATGCTGGAAATCTGAAATAACAACAGAAAATGCTGGAAATACTCAGCAGGCCAGGCAGCATTTTCTAAACAGATAAGTAAGGTAGTTCGTGAGCAGGCTGTGTGTAATTTAACCTTTATTGTAAGACTTATGAAATCTCTTTGAAGATCCTCTGTGGCTAAATAATGAGCTTTAGTATTTTAAAGTTCAAGAGTCAATCAATGTACTTGAGCAAAACAAATTGTTTCAAATGTGATGTGATCCACATTACAAATTATTTACTGCGACTACCAACCTCTGATCATGGCCAAATTTCTTAGCTCTGTGACTGAACAAGGGATGAAACAATAAACAAGTGATCTCCACGACAGAAATGTGAAACTCTCTCAAGCTCTCTAATTTGGTTTTCCTGTTCCTGCGCCTCAGTCAATCACCTGGACATAGTGAATACAAGGAAATCAAGAGGGAAGGATACCACACCACTCAAAGACTGCCTGATTTCCCATCCATTCGTTTAAATGGACAGAAAGTCAGATGGGCTCCATTATGGGCATGTGCTCCTTCCCACTTGATTAAGGTCAGAAATGGGGATGTTTGCTGATGATTGCAGAGTTCAGCGCCATTCACAACTCCTCAGATAATGAAGCAGTCCATGCCTGCATGCAACAAGACCTGGACGACGTTCAGGCTTGGGCTGATATGTGGCAGCTAACATTCGCGCCACACAAGTGCCGGGCAATGACTATCTCCAACAAGCGAGAGTCTAACCACCTCCCCTTGACATTCAACGGCAATACCATTGTCGAATCCCCCACCATCAACATCCTGGGGGGTCACCATTGACCCCAGAAACTTAACTGGACCAGCCACATAAAAACTGTGGCAACAAGAGCAGGTCAGAGGCTAGGTATTCTGTGGCGAGTGTCTCACCTACTGACTCCCCAAAGCCTTTCCACCATCTACAAGGCACAAGTAAGGAGTGTGATGGAATACTCTCCACTTGCCTGGATGAGTGCAGCTCCAACAGTCAGGAAGCTCGACACCATCCAGGACAAAGCAGCCCGCTTTATTTGCACCCCATCCACCACCTTAAACATTCACTCCCTCCACCACCGGCGCACCGTGGCTGCAGTGTGTAACATCTGCAAGATGCACTGCAGCAACTCGCCAAGGCTTCTTCAGCAGCACCTCCCAAACCCGCGACCTCTTCCACCTAAAAGGACAAGGGCAGCAGGCACATGGGAACGCCAGCACCTCCAAGTTCCCCTCCAAGTCACACACCATCCTGACTTAGAAGTATATCGCCGATCCTTCATCATTGCTGGATCAAAATCCTGGAACTCCCTACCTAACAGCACTGTGGGAGTGCCTTCATTACATGGACTGCAGTGGTTCAGGAAGGCAGCTCACCACCACCACCTTCTCAAGGGCAATTAGGGATGGGCAATATATACTGGCCTTGCCAGCGACACCCACATCCCATAAACGAATAAAAAAAAATTCCCTTTATTCACTGCGCCCAGGCAATCGAATAATCCCAGGCGTAGGAACAGCAAAGTCTCCGAGATTATGTTTGGAAAATAAAGCAATGGTTTAATCTTGAACTTTCAGTCTTCATGGTGCAACTTTGACAGTAGTGTGTGATGGATGAGTGTATTTTCTCCTATCACCTCATTTATTATGGAGAAAACTATGCATTTAATTGTGTTAGAAGTGGCAGGTACTGGGTGGACCAATGCAGCTTACTGATATTATATGATAATATTGGCAGTCATTCTTCAAAAAACCCATAGTACACTGCATCTAGGCTGTCCCGTGGTAACCTAGCAGTGTATACTATTTTCCTTGTGGTTTAAAATGCCAACTGAAAAGACAAACCAAAGACTACAATCAACAAACCTAACTATATATTGGGTTCCATAGGCTGATGTCATTCAGTGGTTTACTTTTTTTTTCTACAAACCAATGCTCATCATTATTCAGCAAGTGATACATGGACACAATTGACAATATGAGAGAAAAGGAAATTGAGAGAAAAGGGAAGAGAAAGATATGATGAAATGTTGAGATGAGGCAGATGCAATGGGAGGAGACTTGTGTGGAGTATAAACACCAGCACAGACTAGCTGGGCCAAATGGCTGTATATTCTATGTAATGTAATAGCGGTCTGTACCCAGCTAGGCAAAAGTCATCTCTAGGATCTCAAGTCACTTAGAAAAAGGACCTCCACGTACATTTACAGATTCATGTTCCTCCTTTTGCTTTCCAACTTCTTGTGGAGTGTAGTTTAGGCAAATCTGATGGATACATTTTCAAAGCAGAGGAAGATGCTGGGCTATGGGGAGAATTTGTTTCGGATTGCTCTACAGCCACCACAGACACAATGGGGTAGATCTTCATCTTCACTACCGTGGGAAGTAACCAAATGGCCTCCTGCAGTGCTGCAGGGATTTGTGGTTCTATAGTATTCTAACCTTGCTTTCTGAAAAAATGTGTCCGTTATTCACATTTGGTGATCCTTGAGAGAATTTTCTCAAGCACTTATGTTTAAATGTAAGTAACCTATTTTTTATTTTAGTGCTGCGGTCAGTAGCTAGCTGTCACAGTTGGAGACCAGAAGTTTCCTTATGTTTAAATTAAAATATTCTCAAT
This sequence comes from Somniosus microcephalus, assembly GCF_052327205.1. Classification (NCBI taxonomy): domain Eukaryota; kingdom Metazoa; phylum Chordata; class Chondrichthyes; order Squaliformes; family Somniosidae; genus Somniosus; species Somniosus microcephalus. The sequence continues at coordinate 114,423,873 of NC_140988.1, read as the reverse complement.
TTGGACTCGAGGCTAATCTCACATGCTTTCTGCAATTTAAATAATTTAGAAAAAAGCTTTCTTGCAAAATGGTGCCAAATTGTTCTCCAAATCCATTCTTCATAGAAAATCTAACTACTCACCCAGAGTTGAGTAATTTTCATATCAAGGGTTTAGCCTAAAGCCACATTTCCAAATAGGATAACGCATGCATCTGCAAATTATTTTGCAATAGCAAATGGCTATTCTCGTCTTGCGATATTGCATAACACGCTCTCCTTTTCTGTATACATACTGCTAACACTAAATTTATCAGTTCTGTATGGCTCAGTCAAATGCTAAGATGCCTGTTGGGGAATGAGTGCTGCAGCGGTTTAGCACACTGCACTTTCACCTCTGGGCCTTTAGATTTGAGCCCAACCCAAATGGATAAAGTGAAGGTTTCCTCTCTCTGCTGGCTGCAAGAATTCAATATGAAATAAGTTTGGACAGTCTCAACCTTTTTTGCCAGACATGAGCGCAGAACACAAAAATAACTATTAAAAGTTAGTGGACAAGTACAAAAATTAATTTAAAAGGCTAACGTTGGCCTTTATCTCAAGGGGTGGAAGTTATGTTACAGTTATATAAAGCTCTGGTTAGACCCCATCTGGAGCACTGTGTTCAGTCTGGGCACCGCACCTCAGGAAGGCTATGTTGGCCTTGGAGGGGGTGCAGCGCAGATTCACCAGAATGATACCAGGGCTAAAAGAGTCAAATTAGGACAGGTTGCATAGACTCGGCTGGTATTCCCTTGAATATAGAAGATAAGGGGTGATCTAATTGAGGTGTTTAAGTAGATTAAATGATTTGATAGTGTAATCAGAGAGAAACTATTTCCTCTAGTGGAGGAGTCTACAACAAGGGGGAATAACCTTAAAATTAGAGCTAGGCTGTTCAGGGGTAATGTCAGGAAGCACTTCTTCACACAAAGGGTAGTGGGAATCTGAAACTCACCCCTAAAAAGCTGTTGAGGCTCGGTCAATTGAAAATTTAAAAACTGAGATTGATCATATCCTTGCCTAGCAAAAACCTTAGGGTTATGAAACCAAAGGGGGTAGTTGAAGTTAAGGTACAGATCAGCCATGATCTAATTAAATGCCGGAACAGGCCCGAGGGGCTGAATGGCTTGCTCCTGTTCCTATACTCCTAACATTAACCTGATAATCTCAATCAGAGACACGACATGGATGGTTAGCGTGGGAAATGGAAGTGTCATGCTGGTACAGCCAATAAGGCATAAACTGGGACTTTGTAGGGGGAATGTATGCTGACGTTGTCTGTGCTATCTAGATTTGGGAGTACTTGGTCCTGACAGTGGGTGCCTTTAAAAGAGAAAATATTTTTCAGTATTTAATGCATACAAAAAATTACTTTCTTTTTCTTTGAGGAATTATCATCAGCATTATTTTTAAAAATCAGCCACAGATTTAAACAACTGGACATCAGGAGATTGTCTTGGAGGAAGTAATCAGCACAAAAAAGTGAGAGAGCTGAATTAATGTTAATTAAATTAATAAAATTAATGAAACCCTGAATTGATGACTGTGCACAGTAATATTAGAGCATCAAATGCAGTAACAACAACAGCAGAAACTTAGTTATGTAGCACTGCTCACATTAAAGAACATCTCAGAGCACTAGCAAAACTAAAAGCTCAACACTGAGCAGCAGTGAATGAATTTAGGGAAGACCAAAGGCAGGGTCAAAGAGAAGAGTTTTTGGGATGTTTTTAAAGGCAGAGAGAGGAGAGATCAAAGCAAAGTAGTTTTAGAGGAAAGTTTCAGAGAACAGGGTTGTATTGGCTGAAAAATTGGCCTCAGATGGTAGAGTAGAAGGACGAGCAGTAATCCAGAATCAGAAGAACATATGTGGGTCATATGGCTGGACAAATTTTCCTAAGGTGAGTGAGGTAAGGCTGTGGAGCAATTTGTAAAGAAGGATGAGGACTTTGGCTGGGGAAGAGGGAGCCAATGGTTTTCAAGGATGGGTGGGGGGGGGGGGGGGGGGGGGAGGGGTGTAATGAGTGTGTGGAACTTTGGGAGAGAGAAAAATCAAGCCAGAGTTCTGGATTAGCTGCAACTTCCTGGGGCTGCTGGTGCGGAGCTCATTGAGGCGAGCATTAGAGACATTTATCCGCAAGGTGGCAAAGATGTGGCAGAGGGTTTCAGCAGTAGTGATGGTGAGGTAAGGGCGAAGATAGCGGATGGTCTGGAAATGGAAGGAGGTGGTCTTAATCAGAAGTGGGTTGTAAGTTCAGCTCAGGATTCAACAAGATCACCTAGATGGTGAATCGCTGGGTTCCGCCAGCAGGGGGCATCTGAAAACGTTCATGGAATCAGAGCCAGAGGCATGCAGGTGCTGACAGGAGCCAAACAAGACAGCTTCAATTTTCCCAGCTTTGAGTTATAGGAAGTTACCATGTGACCCATGCGACTAGGACTTGATGTCAAAGAGTCAGATAATACAACAACAGCATGTAAATTAATGGAGAGGTAGAAATGGTGCATCAGATGAACTTGTGCTTCCAGCTATTGTTGCTGAGGGATCGCATATAGATGATGAATGGAAGGAGACATACTATAGATACAGATGGAGAAACAGTGTGAGGAAATATGACCTCCTTTGGGACTGGTTGGAGTGGATGTTGACTGTGGAGAGGTGGAGAAGGAAAATGTAATGATCAATGGTGTCAATGAAGATAATAAGGTCGAAGAAAGCCAGAAAGCCTTGGGTGGAGTCACATAAGACCTCGTTGGTGACTCTGTGTTGTCTTGGTTTAATGGGCAGGTCAGATTGGAACAACTCAAACAGGGAATGGTGAGAGAAGTGAGTGTCTGGAAAGATAGCAACAATGCATTCAAAAACTTGTAGAGCAAGGAAAGGTTAGAAACAGGGCAGTAGTTTAGAAAGGATGGAAGGATCAATGGTGGGCTTCTTGAGAGGGTATTGACAGTCGAATTGAAAGTGGCGGGGACAATACCAGATGATAGGAAGAAGTTGATGACGTTGAAGATTGAAGAGAACTTCAAAAAGGAGAAAATGAAGAGAAACTCTAAAGTGTAGGGGGCAGGCAGGCTGAGTTGAAAGGAGGGTTGGGAGGAATGAGGGGCGGAGAGGAAACAGAGGTGGCAGAACCAATGGTCTAGATTTTGGAGACAAAGAATTCTTAGGCTGGATTTTCCCCGAGTTCACCCCAGGGGGTCAGGACAGGATTCCTGCCCACCATGCCAACCCTGCTGTGAGCCGAGCCCAGTCTGGGTTGGGGTTATTAACTAAGCAGGATCTGCTCCCAGCGAGAACTCCGCCAGCAAGATGATGGTCGCCATCGCCAGCCGGGAAAATTCAGGCAATGTTGCAACCTGAAGAGGAGGAAGGAACTTAAAGGGGGAGAAAGAGCCCCGAGGATCAGAGGTGGTGGTTTTTTTAGGTCTCAGGCTGGGCCAAAGTCTAAAATGATAAGTATTTAAGGGCTTCCACTGCTGCCCCAGAGACTATTGGCACCCTTCTTCTGGCAGTCACAGGAGTTGGCAAGATCAGCAGCAAAAGGCAGGCAAATGGGGGCAGCTTGCCAGATCCAGCCTCCCTACTGGAACTTATGTGGTGGGTGGGGAGGGGCAGCTGGCAGCCTCAAAATAAGATAAAGTTATTTGTTAGCATCTGAATATAAAGGGTGATTTCACTGATCCTGAGCTTCCAGAATGGAGCTGTACCCAAAGTGGGGAAAGGAGGATCGTGTGGAGCATAAACACCAACAGGGACCTGTTTGGCCGAATGGCCTGTTTCTGTGCTGTAAATTCTATGTAGATTGGCGAATCAGTACTAGTGTTGGAGCCTGATCTCCAACCCATGCTCCCTTTGAGTGTGCCTTTTCACTGGGAGCTTGGGATTGGTGAACTTAGCCTTTAGCTTCACATTTTACGTTTTAAACTTTTGGTGGCGAGTTCAATTAATTAGAAGCAGTCGGTAGGGCTGTAGGCTCTGCATGATTTTTTGCACTTTAGAGCTTTATTAAATACAATTTGTTTACTGTGTCAGTGAGTTCTATCTTTAAGTTTACCAGAGGTGTCTTTGATTGACAGCCTTTAATATACACGTGTTACAGCTGGCCAAATGTGTCAGATAACAGATTCTTTGAAAGAAGTTCTCTGAAAAATAATGCACCACTGATCCTTCCTGACCCGTGCAGTACAAACTGCCCAAACTAATTTGATGCTGGATCAATAACATTTCTTTTTTTTTAGAATTATGATATATAGTTTTAGCAGCAGACTAAGGATTAAGATACTGTATTCATTTTAATAACAGAAAGCAGTAAAATGTAGCATGCAGTTAATACCACATTTTGAATCCCCTACAGCAAACCTATCTAACCTAATCCCCACTGGAACCCAGCCAAAATCACCATGGGTCTGCACTTTATATTAATAGTTGCCCTTGAAAAGGAGCTCCACAACCAAATTATGAATTTGACCAGTACGTGAATGTTGCTTGAAGAAGGTATTTGATAGGAAGCAGAGGGTGAAGTGGCATGGAACGTGCCATTATTTTGTCTGCATTTAGAAATATGCATTAATCAGCAAGTACTCAAAATAGCTAGAGATAGCAACTCATATCATGAGGCAAAGCTTCACTGATCACTTTTAAATGTTGTTTAATAAATTTTACATTTCTAAAGAAATGTAATTCAATCAAGTACATCTTTGGACAAATATCTAGTATTTTTTAAAATCTGTCTATATTTACCACTATCATTTAATTTGTCTTTTTTTTGCTCATCATAGTGACTTATGTCTGCGCAGGGAAATATCAGCATCAAACACTCCTCGTTCACATATGGCATGAGGTAGATGCACACTAAAGCTCTTTACACTGCCGCAATGATGGGTGGAACTTTCTCTCTATTTACAGTAATTGGGGAGGGGGAACTTCTGTCTAACACACTGTACATTCAACACTAGAAGACTGTGGCTCCAATTTGCCACTTTAAGCTCCCCATACCACAAGATAAAACTTTCATGCGGATACTTTCAATCTCCTGCTGTATGTAACTTCAGCTTTTTACAATCATTATTTTGAAAATACCACACCTTTCAAAATGTGAATATACTGTTTAGTGTTTTATATATTTAAACAGAATTAACAGGAAGTGAAAAAACTTATGCTATTTCTATTTGTTATTAATGTCAACAGCAGTACTTCATGGCTGACTTGCCAAGATGCTGTGCTCAGCAATTTTACACAATGGGAAAGCTAAGTAAGTATGTTGGGTCTTCTGATACAGAACATAGACCATGATTTTTTACTGGGGGGAGGGAACGGGCGGTGCACCCGGAGAGTTCAGGGATGTGGAGACCCTGCTGATCTTAACAGCAGGACTGCATTAAATAAATGATCCCAGAATCCCGCTCGACACCCCGGCAGATTCATTATCTGGCTGGCGGGCGGAAGCGGTACCTTGGAGCCAGAAGGCCGCAGCCGGAGACCTGTGGGAGGGAGGTTCAGGAATTAAGGGGACGCCAGAGCTGGGGAGGCCCAAAGGCTCCTTACGAGGCCTGGGGGGGAGCACTCCTGCCCCTCCTCTCCCACAAGGAGTTCTAATAGAGGTCATTTTTGAAGACTTACCTTGGCCTCTTCTGGCCAGTTGGCGTCTCCTGCAGTGGTTCTGCTGCCGGGCTGCGGACAGTGCAGGAATCCCCCTGTCTACAAGTTAATATTACGTTGCGGCACCGATTACGTCATCGGGCTGAGACTTTTGAATATTAAGTAGGCCCCCACCTGCCTTTCCGGGGAACCTCATTGATGGCCTGATTTGCTGTCTTAAAAATTTCGGCAGCCAGGAACGGACGTTGTTTTAACCCCTTCTTATGCACCATTCTCGCTGGGCGAGCGGGATTAAAATCCCAGCCTTAATCTTGTAACACACAATCTAAGTATTTATGGCTAGTCCAGTCATGAAGTACAATATGCATAATCAGCCCCTGTAACTGGCGGTAATATTGAAAGAAGTGTAGTTGGTAGAGGTATCTTTGTAATCAAAAACTTACTATCTTCACTCTATGGCCTGGGGTCGCTGAGATCTCCCATGTACATTCTTTGCGACTAGGATATTTATCTGGCCAGTTGGGGCTGGTGATGATGCCAGTGGCACTGTAGATCTTGTGTTCACATTCAGCTGTGATAGAAAATAACAAAGCCAATTAGTTCATCAGCAGAGTGCCATTATAGCTAAGGTCATGTTAGAAAATTATGCAAGAAGGATTTACTCTGAGGTTCTAAAAGGATAAAACATAAACACTGAAGTAAATAATTAATTATCAATATCCGTAGAACATATTCAGATATCACAGGAGCAGAGATTTAATGAGAAGCACTGGGTTGGTGTAAGCCTAATACATTGCATTTAATTAGTCAATTAAACAGCAGTAATTTTGCCTATGTTGTTCTCCAGTAGTCTGTATGGCATAAAAGAACTGAAAATATGAGAATTTCAAATCCAAGAGCCACATTTACCTTGAAACTATAAAGTTTGTCACATTGAATATAAGTGTGCAAATGCTTAAATGCGTTTATATGCCTGCTAGTTTAATACAAATGCTTCTGTCTCCAGTAAAACGCTGGACAAAATAATTTGTAAACCCGCACTCAGAACCCAATTTCAAGGCACTAAACTATCCCTGGTTTATTTATATTCGTTCATGGGATGTGGACCTCGCTGGCAAGGCCAGCATTTACTGTCCATCCCTAATTGCCCTCGAGAAGGTGGTGGTGAGCTGCCTTCTTGAACCATTGCAGTCTTTGAGGTGAAGGTACTCCCACAGTGCTGTTATGAAGTGAGTTCCAGGAGTTTGACCCAGCAATGATGAAGGAACAGTGATATATTTCCAAGTCAGGATGGTGTGTGACTTGGAGGGGAATTGGAGGTGATGGTATTGCCATGCGGCTGCTGCCCTTGTCCTAGGCAGTAGAGGTCACTGGTTTGGGAGGTGCTGTCGAAGAAGCCTTGGTGAGTTGCTGCAGTGCATCTTGTAGATGGTACACACTGCAGCCACGGTGTGCCAGTGGTGGAGGGAGTGGGTTGCTTTGTCCTGGATGGTGTCAAGCTTCTTCAGTGTTGTTGGAGCTGAATGTAACCAGGCAACTGGAGAGTATTCCATCACATTCCTGACTTGTGCCTTGTAGTTGGTGGAAAGTGTTAGATCCGTGTATCTTGTTGTGGTGTCCTTCAATAATCAGACAAGAGACTGCAGGGAACGATCAACAGGTGTTTACTGAATGAGGGTCACTCTAGAACTAACTATAAAGATCACTACTCAGGGTTTATATACAGGTGTGGTCACTGCCGGTACTACAGTATACAGGAGCTGTAAAAAGTAGTTCTCCCCTTAAAAGGTACATACATTACAATTCCTCCCCTTTCAGATTAACAGTACCATAACACTCATTTAACAATGAAATATCAAACTAATTACAATTAACACTTTTAACATGCAACATTAACTGAAAATAGTCTATTTATAAATTCAGTCTTTGGGGAGGCTTCCTGATCCTTTCTGGATAGCGCCTTTTCCCGAGTGTCTTGCTCTTGGTGCGGAGGCAATTCTGGTCCCCGGTCATCGGTTGGTTCATCCGCTTCCGATGCTACTGTTTCTGGGGTAGATGCTACCTGTACGTCGGGTTCATCACCAGGTACATATGGGCGAGACATGGGGTTGACTCGTTCCTGTGACTCTAGGATCTGGTCAACATGGCGTCTCACAATGTTCTCCCCAACATCCACTGTGTACATTAGTGGCCCCTGCCGTGTGCATGTCGTTCCTGGTTGCCATTTCTCTGTTCGGTAGTCGCGGGCCAAGACTGGTTGCCCTACATTGAAGCTCCTTGTTGGCTTCTCATTGATGTGCTGGAATTGCTTATTCTCAACATCTCTTCGTACATTTGGTCTGAGCAAATCCAGACGAGATCTCAACCTTCGGTTAAAGAACATCATGGCCGGGGCCTGGTTGGTGACTGCATGTGTCGCATTTCTGTAGGCTAACAGGAAATTGTCCACCTTATGCTGCAGTGGAATGTCGTCATCGCACATGGCCTTTACTGCTTTTTTAAAGGTTTGTACAAATCTCTCAGCCAATCCATTTGTGACTGGATGATACGGGGTGGATGTGTAATGCCTTACGCCATTCCTTTTCATAAATCTTCGAAACTCTTCGGACACAAACTGTGGTCCGTTATCAGAGCAAATCTGCTCTGGCAAGCCGTTCCTGGCAAAAATGGTCCGTAGGACTGCAATAGTTTTCTCCGTGGTGGTGGAGGACATTTTGATCACCTCAGGCCATTTCGAGTGCGCATCCACGGCGATTAAAAACATTGAGTCCATGAATGGTCCAGCAAAATCAATATGCACCCGTTGCCATGGAGATGAGGGCCACTCCCATGGGTGTAGAGGGGCATGTGGTGGTGCATTTTGGACCTTCTGGCATCCTGAGCAGCTCTTTGTCAGGTCCTCGATTTGCTGATCAATCCCCGGCCACCACACATAAGCCCTAGCAAGGCTTTTCATTTTCACCCCTCCCAGATGACCTTCGTGAAGCTCATTGAGCACTCTCTCCCTTAACTTGGGTGGAATTACCACTCGGGATCCACACATCAAGGTCCCCTGGCATACTGACAGCTGTTCTCTTCTGGCCATGTGCTGGCCATCCCTTCACCGTCAAATCATATACCCGAGACAGTGTCGGGTCATTTCGGGTCTCCTTCTCTATACCAGCGTTAGTTACTGGCAAGCATTCAAATATAGTCGAATGAAATATTTCGACAGGATCCACTGCTGGTGCTTCCTCCGCAGTAGGCAGTGGCAGGCGTGATAGCCCATCAGCGTTTCCATGCTGTTTCGTGCCCTTATACTCGGTTTCATATTGGTGCGCCCCTAGAAAAAGGGACCCTCTTTGTAGCCGTTGCGCAGTCATCACCGGAACGCCCTTCTTTGGATTAAAGATGGAGACAAGTGGTTTGTGGTCAGTCAGCAAGGTGAACTTCTGCCCGTGCAGATAGTGATTGAACTTTTTCACTCCCCACACTAGGCTGAGGGCCTCCCTGTCAATCTGGGCGTAGTTACGCTCGGCTGAGGTTAGTGACCGAGACGCAAAGGCTACTGGCCTCTCCGAGCCGTCCGGGAATTTGTGCGACAGCACCGCTCCAATGCCATAGGGTGATGCATCACACGCCAACCGAATTGGTAGTGCTGGGTTGAAATGAGCCAACACCTCTCTTGATGTGATCAATGCTTTGCTCTTCTGGAAAGCTCATTTACATTCGTCACTCCACTTCCATGGTACCCCCGTTTGCAGTAGGGTTTTCAGTGGGTGTAGTACGGTAGACAAATTCGGCAAGAACTTATGGTAGTAGTTCACCAGCCCGAGGAACGACCTCCGTTGTGACACATTTTCCGGTGCTGGAGCCTTGACTACTGCCTCAATCTTTTCAGGGGACTTATGTAACCCCTCTTTATCAATAACATGGCCACAATACAAGATCTGCTTCTGGAAAAACTCGCATTTGTGGCGATTAGCTCGGAGCCCATATTCCTTCAATCTAGTGAGCACCTGCTCCAGGTTGGCGAGGTGATCACTGTCATTTTCATCCTTGACCAGGATGTCGTCCAAATAACACTGGGTCCTTGGAATCCCTTGCAGGACTTGTTCCATTGCCCTTTGCCAAATAGCCGGAGCTGATGCTACCCCGAACACCAGCCGGTTGTATTGGTAGAGACCTTTATGAGTGTTGATCATGAGGTACTGTTTCGAGGCTTCTTCTACCTCCATTTGCAGGTACGCCTGGGCCAGATCAATCTTAGTGAAGCGTTTCCCTCCCGATAGCGAGGCAAAAATATCCTCAATCCGTGGAAGTGGATATTGTACAGTGTGAAGGACTGGGTTCACTGTCACCTTAAAGTCCCCACAGATGCGAACCTTCTTTTGTTCCCCAGGCTTATTACTCAACGACCTCTTCATTACAGGAACGATGGGTGTAGCCCACTCGCTCCAGTCCACTTTGGACAGTACTCCTGCACATTCCAAACCTTCCAGCTCTGCTTCGACGGCTGGGCGGATTGCGTAAGGTACCAGTCTGGCCTTAAAAAACTTTGGGCTTGCATTTTCCTCTATTTTGATCGTCGCTGTTATGCCTTTTAGTGTTCCGAGTCCCTGCTGGAACACTTCTTGTGCGTCAGTTAGCATTTTTGACAGTCGTCCAGGTGTGACGTCGTCATCCTTTTTGGCATCTACAGTCAGTGCTTGTATGGAATGCCAATCTAGCTGTATCTTCCGGATCCATTCACGTCCTAGTAGTGGTGGTCCTCCATCTGGCAATACATATAGGTCCATTTTTGGTGTTTCCTTGCCGTTATATATAACGTTCACCCTTATTTTTCCTTTGGGGTAGACTTTTTGCCCCGTGTACGTCCTCAAGACAATCTTTGTATCTCTCAAGGGTATATAGGAGAATAGCCTCTTGTAGTCCCTTCGATTTATGACTGTTAGGGCTGATCCTGTGTCCAATTCCATTTTCACTTGGACTCCAGCTATCTTGAGCGTGACCCAGATAGTTTGGTGATCCTCCGTTTTGATCACATTATGTAGTTTCAGACAACCCAGCTCCTTGCTTCCGAAGTCTGTATCACTTTTCTGTTTGTCTGAACTACTCTCCGTCACCTTATGTACCTTCTTGTACTTCTCCTGTGGAGATTTCTTGCTGCTGGTTTTCTTTCCCGACCTGCAGACTCTTGCTATGTGTCCTACTTTTCCACACTGTCTGCACACTTTGTCCTTAAACCAGCGATCCTTATGGTCGTGTGTTGTTCTGCCGCAGCAATAGCACTTCACTGTTCCGTATGACATTTCATTTGTGCCATATTCTTGCGGTCTCCGTTGTATCTCTGCCGCGCCCCGTGCTGCTGCTTCGTGTGATACTGCAATGCTGAAAGCCTTGTCCAGCGTAAGATCCTTTTCTGATGGAACCCAGAAACGGCTTCTTTCACTTTGAAGCCCACACACAAACTTGTCCCTTAAAGTATCTGCTAGTCCCGTTCCAAACTGGCAGTGTTTCGATAGCTTGCGCAGTTCCGTTAAATACTCAGCATTACTTTCATCTTTATGCTGGTTCCTTTTGTGAAACTTAAATCTTTCTGCTATCAGCAGCGGTGTGGGGTTTAAGTGGTCCTGTAGGACTCACAGAATCACAGAAACCCCACAGTGCAGATAGAGGCCATATCGGCCCATCGAGCCTGCACCGACACATATCCCACCCGATCCCCGTAACCCCTACACCAACACATATCCCACCCTATCCCCGTAACCCCACGTATTTAACCCCCTAACACTAAGGGTCAATTTATCATAGCCAATCAACCTAACTCACACATCTTTGGACTGTGGGAGGAAACCGGAGCACCCGGAGGAAATCCACGCAAACACGGGGAGAATGTGCAAACTCCACACAGACAGTCGCCCGAGGCCGGATTCGAACCCGGGTCCCTGGCGCTGTGAGGCAACAGTGCTAACCACTATGCCACCAACACTATGTTTTCAAAATCCTTTTCTACTGGCTTCTCTGGGGTTACTAGGTTTCATAGTAAGCCATACGTTTTTGCACCCACTGAATTCAACAATACCAGCGCTTTCTTGTCATCTGGCACTTCATTCGCTTTGCAGTATACTTCTATGCGTTCGACATATGTCGTCCAATCTTCGACTTCATTGTCGAACGCTGTGATACTGCCACTCTTCGGCATTTTTGGGTGTGGTTAGACTGGCTTAAAATGGCGTCTCCCGCGCTTTCCTTTCTTCCCCGCTGACACTGCTCGGCCCTTGAACACCGGCTGCACTCTGCGCGTTTTCCTGCACGCCTCTCTCTCCCATTGACGCTGCTCGGCCCTTGAACACCGGCTGCGCTCTGCTCTCTCGCCTCTCTCCCCCGTTGACGCCGCTCGGTCCTGAACACCGGCTGCGCCCTGTGCGCTCTACCCTCTCTCTCTCCCCCGTCGACGCTGCTCGGCCTTTTTCTGTGCCGTCGGTCGGCTCTAGCCGCCGCTGTCCGGGAAGGGTCTGCGCAGTACCTGTTGCCAGCCCGTTTCGCTGGACCACCGTGACTGGAAAGCCAAGCCTGGCTCTTGACAGCCTCCCCTGCGATGCTCAAATCTCCGCTGGATGACTGGGGGTTTCCCGTGGTCGACGCCCGTGCTTCTGGACTCGGCCTTCTTCCACTGTTCTCCAGGAGCGAATCCCTGGGAGGTGATGCAGAGTTACAGGTAGGTTTGAATCTGCTCGTCGCCAATGTTAGATCTGTGTATCTTGTTGTGGTGTCCTTCAATAATCAGACAAGAGACTGCAGGGAACGATGAACAGGTGTTTACTGAATGAGGGTTACTCTAGAACTAACTATACAGATCCCTACTCAGGGTTTATATACAGGTGTGGTCACTGCCGGTACTACAGTATACAGGAGCTGTAAAAAGTAGTTCTCCCCTTAAAGGTACATACATTACAGAAAGGCTTTTGGGAGCTAGCAGGTGAGTCACTCGCCGCAGAATGCCTAGCCTCTGACCTGCTCTTGTAGCCACAGTATTTATGTAGCTGGTCCAGTTAAATTTCTGGGCAATGGTAACCCCCAGGATGTTGATGGTGGGGGATTCGATGTTGGTAATGCATTGAATGTCAATGGGTGGTAGTTAGAATCGCTCTTGTCGGAGATAGTCATTGCCTGGCACTTATCTGGCACGAATATTACTTGCCACTTATCTGCCCAAGCCCGAATGTCGTCCAGGTCTTGCTGCATGTGGGCACGGACTGCTTCATTATCTGAGGAGTTGCAAATGGAACTGAGCACTCTGCAATCATCAGCGAACATTCCCATTTCTGACATTATGGAGGGAAGGTCATTGATGAAGCAGCTGAAGATGGTTGGGCCTAGGACACTGCCCTGAGAAACTCCTGTAGCGATGTCCTGGCCCCGAGATGATTGGCCTCCAACAATCACAACCATCTTCCTTTGTGCTACGTATGGCTCCAGCCAGTGGAGAGTTTTCCCCATGATACCCATTGACGTCAATTTTATTAGGGCTCCTTGATGTCACACTTGGTCAAATGCTGCCTTGATGTCAAGGGCAATCACTCTCACCTCACCTCTGGAATTCAGCTCCTTTGTCCATGTTTGGACCAAGGCTGTATTGAGGTCTGGAGCCGAATGTTCCTGATGGCATCCAAACTGAGCATCAGTGAGCAGGTTATTGGTGAGTAAGTGCCGCTTGCTAGTACTGACGATGACACCTTCCATCACTTTGCTGATGATTGAGAGTAGACTGATGGGGCAGTAATTGGCTGGATTGGATTTGTCCTGTTTTTTGTGGACAGGACATACCAGGGCAGTTTTCCACATTGTCGGGTAGATGCCAGTGTTGTAGCTGTATGGAACAGCTTGGCTAGAGGTGCAGCTAGTTCTGGAGCACAAGTCTTCAGCACAACAGCCGGGATGTTGTCGGGGCCCAGAGCCTTTGCTGTATCCAGTGCGCTCAGCCGTTTCTTGATATCACACGGTGTGAATCAAATTGGCTGAAGACTGGCTTCTGTAATGGTGGGGACCTCAGTAGGAGGCCAAGATGGATCCTTCACTCGGCACTTCTGGATGGTTGCGAACATTTCAGCCTTGTCTTTTGCACTTACGTGCTGGGCTGTTCAGGAAGCCTCTTCCTCCCGTTAGTTGTTTAATTGTCCACCACCATTCATGACTGGATGTGGCAGGCACTTCTGGATGGTTGTGAACGTTTCAGCCTTGTCTTTTGCACTTGCGTGCTGGGCTGTTCAGGAAGCCTCTTGCTCCAGTTAGTTGTTTAATTGTCCACCACCATTCATGATTGGATGTGGCAGGACTGCAGAGCTTTGATCTGATCCGTTGATTGTGGGATCGCTTAGCTTTATCTATAGCATGCTGCTTCCACTTTTTAGCATGTATGTAGTCCTGTGTTGTAGCTTCACCAAGTTGGCACTTCATTTTTAGGTATGCCTGGTGCGGCTTCTGGCATGCTCTTCTACACTCCTCATTGAACCAGGGTTGTTCCCCTGTCTTGATGGTAATGGTAGAGTGAGGGATATGCCAGGCCATGAGGCTACAGATTGTGGTGAAATACAATTCTGCTGCTGATGGCCCACAACGTCTCATGGATGTCCAGTTTTGAGCTGCTAGATCTGTTCCAAATCTATCCCACTTAGCACAGTGGTAGTGCCACACAACACATTGGAGGGTGTCCTCAGTGTGAATATGGAACTTCGTCTCCACAAAAGCTGTGCTGTGGTCACTCTCACCAATACTGTAATAGACAGATGCATCTGCGACAGGTAGCTTTGTGAGGAAGAAGTCAAGTAGGTTTTTCCTTCGTGTTGGTTCCCTCACCACCTGCCCCAGCCCCAGTCTGGCAGCTATATCCTTCAGGATAAACAGCAAAAAAAATATATTCCACTGAGAAGAAAAGGGTGTAAAAGAAAAGACAGCCATCCGTGGCTAAGTAAAGAAATTAAGGATAGTATTCAACTAAAAACAAGGGCATATAAGGTAGCCAAATCTAGTGGGAGGATAGAGGATTGGGAAAACTTTAAAAGACAGCAAAAAATAACAAAAAGATTGATTAAGAAAGGGAAGATAGATTATGAAAGTAAATTAGCAAAAAATATAAAAACAGATAGTAAGAGTTTTTATAGTTATATAAAAAGAAAAAGGGTGGCTAAAGTAAATGTTGGTCCCTTAGAGAATGAGACCGGGAAATTAATGGTGGGAAATATGGAGATGGCAAAAACACTGAATGAATATTTTGTATTAGTCTTTACAGTAGAGGACACTAAGAATATCCCAACATTGGACAAACAGGGGCTATAGGGGGGGGAGGAGCTAAACACGATCAAAATCACTAAGGAAGTGGTACTCGGTAAAATAATGGGACTCAAGGCGGATAAATCACCTGGACCTGATGGCTTACATCCTAGGGTCTTGAGGGAAGTGGTGGTAGGGATTGTGGATGCATTGGTAATAATTTTCCAAAACTCCCTGGACTCAGCAAAGGTCCCGGCAGACTGGAAAACTGCTAATGTAACACCCTTATTTAAAAAGGGCAGTAGACAGAAGGCTGGAAACTATAGGCCGGTTAGCCTAACATCTGTGGTAGGTAAAATTTTGGAGTCCATTATTAAGGAGACAGTAACAGGACATTTGGATAATCATAATTTAATAGGACAAAGTCAGCACGGTTTTATGAAGGGGAAGTCATGTTTGACAAATTTGCTGGAGTTCTTTGAGGAAGTAACATATAGGGTGGATAAAGGGGAACCAGTGGACGTAGTGTTTTTAGACTTCCAAAAGGCATTTGACAAGGTGCCACACAAAAGATTATTGCTTAAGATAAAAAATCACAGGATTGGGGGTAATATTCTGGCATGGATAGAGGATTGGCTATCTAACAGAAGGCAGAGAGTTGGGATAAATGGTTCATTCTCAGACTGGCAATCAGTAACTAGTGGTGTTCCGCAGGGGTCAGTGCTGGGTCCCCAACTCTTTACAATCTATATTAACGATTTGGAGGAGGGGACCGAGTGTAACATATCAAAGTTGGCAGATGATACTAAGATGGGAGGGAAAGTAGTGAGTGAGGAGGACATAAAAAACCTGCAAGGGGACATAGACAGGCTAAGTAAGTGGGCAGAGATTTGGCAGATGGAATACAATACTGGAAAGTGTGAGGTTATGCACTTTGGCAGGAAAAATCGTAGAGCAAGTTATTATCTGAATGGCAAGAAACTGGAAAGTACTGAAGTACAAAGGGATCTGGGGGTCCTGGTGCACGAAACTCAAAAGGTTAGTATGCAGGTGCAGCAAGTGATTAAGAAGGCCAATGGAATGTTGGCTTTCATTGCTAGGGGGATAGAATATAAAAATAGGGAGGTATTGCTTCAGTTGTACAAGGTATTGGTGAGACCGCACCTGGAATACTGCATACAGTTTTGGTGTCCATACTTAAGAAAAGACATACTTGCTCTCGAGTCAGTACAAAGAAGGTTCACTCGGTTAATCCCGGGGATGAGGGGATGGACATATGAGGAGAGGTTGAGTAGATTGGGACTCTACTCATTGGAGTTCAGAAGAATGAGAGGCGATCTTATTGAAACATATAAGATTGTGAAGGGGTTGGATCGGGTGGATGCGGGGAGGATGTTCCCGATGATGGGTGAAACTAGAACTAGGGGGCATAGTCTTAGAATAAGGGGCTGCTCTTTCAAAACTGAGATGAGGAGGAACTACTTCACTCAGAGGGTGGTATGTCCATGGAATATGCTACCCCAAAAAGCTGTAGAAGCTACATCATTACATAAATTTAAAACAGAAATAGACAGTTTCCTAGAAGTAAAGGGAATTAAGGGTTACGGGGAGCGGGCAGGAATTTGGACATGAGTCTAGTTTCGGATCGGACATGGCCCTGTGGGTAGCGGAGCGGGCCCAGGGGCCGTGTAGCCTGATCCTGCTCCTATTTCGTGTGTCTAATTCTGTTAGATTCAGGAGATGGTTCTGTGATAGTAGATTGGCGGTTAGGATCAGATCAGCCATGATCTTATTGAATGGTGGAGCAGGCTCGAGGGGCCGATTGGCCTACTCCTGCTCCTATTTCTTATGTTCTTATGTTCTTATGACTTGGCCAGCTTGGTCAGTAGTGGTGCTACCGAGCCACTCTTGGTGATGGACATTGAAGCCCCTACCCAGAGTACGTTCTGTGTTCTTGCTCCTCTCAGTGCTTCTTCCAAGTGGTGTTCAACTTGGAGGAGTAGTGATTCATCAGCTGAGGGAAGGCTGTAGGTGGTAGCATTATAGCCTACCAATGATTTACTGAGGATACTTTACTCTAAAATGGGAATATATCTGAATAGGCTTAAGTGACCATCATGTGCAATTTATACTGGTGGTCTTAGGGTATATTTTCTTCCCTTGATGGCCAATGGACACCGGACAAGCATAGTCCACCTCAAGTGCACTGCACCCGAGAGGAAGAGGATGCATGCACATTTCTTCCCCCAGGCCACTTGTATAACTGGGGGGAATGCTAAAGCCAGCCTGCCTCCTGGTTGGGCCTTACACCTATTGAACAAGTGAGGGAATTAACTGTAGCTATAGGCCTCTCAAACCTGCTCTACATTTTGGATCTTCTGAGCTGGTCTTTCTGGCAGCTACTGAGACCAGCAGCCAGAAGAACCTGATTGCATCAATATAAAAAGACATTTACCCTTCTGTTTATGGCCTGCATCTGGAATCCCTGCAGAACCTTCGGTCAGTGGGGGTCTGGGGGCAGGCTATAGTGCCAGGTTTCATTGGCTGCCCCCATGCTGGGCTGCCCAGTGAGCATAGCCACTGGAATATGTGGGAAGCTGGGAACACCACTCCCCACTTCCCTTTAATACCAACACTGAGTCTGTGACAGGCACAAGCCCAGTTGCACAATGTGGGAAAGTTCCAGGAAATCCTAGTGGAATACAATGAAGGCAAAATCCAGACATAAAGGGCCTCTGTGCCTTTTTCCTCTACTCTGTGCCTGAGGAATTCAGATTCCCAGCTGCAGGGCAGAGGAAAATCTACCCTATTTACTTTAAAGGGACACAATAGGGCTTTTTTTTTTTTTTAAGCACACTCCCTCATCCACCCCCCTCCCCCAGTGTATACTGTCAGCTTAGGTGCCCCACACAAAATTTTCCATCATTAAAATTAATGGACTGGGAGGACGTGTTTTCTGCTTAAAATGCTCCCCAGTGTTTATCTGAAACTTACTAGTGGTTGGATACTGCTACCTACGCAGCCAATTGAAAACTAAAATATCATGTGCAGCTTCTCCCTAGAGGAGACCTAAACTGCAGGTTCTTGTTCCAGGTAAGAGATTTAAAAATATTTTGGAATGGTAACAAATATGTACGTTACCAATATTGTTTTCAGACAAAACAAGGGAGCAAAGGTTGGACCGAGTAATCAGCCTAACCTCGGTAGCGGGCAAATTATTGGAAAAAATGCTGACGGACAGTATTAATCATCATTTAGAAAGGCACAGATTAATCAAGGACAGTCAGCATGGATTTGTTAAGGGTAGGTTGTGTCTGACTAACTTGTTTGAATTTTTTGTGGAGATAACTAGGAGGGTCGATGAGGAGGAGGGTCGATGAGGGTAGTGGGTTTGTTGTACTCTACATGGATTTTAGCAAGGCTTTTGACAAGGTCCCACATGGCAGACTGGTCAGAAAACTAAAAGCTCATGGGATCCAAGGGAAAGTTGCAAGTTGGATCCAAAATTGGCCCAGAGGCAGGAAGCAAAGGGTAATAATGGTCGACGGGTGTTTTTGTGACTGGAAGGCTGTTTCCAGTGGAGTTCCGCAGGGCTCAGTACTCGGTCCCTTGCTTTTTGTGGTATATATCAATGATTTAGACTTCAATGTAGGGGGTATGATTAAGATGTTTGCAAATGATACAAAAATTGGCCATGTGGTTGATAGTGAGGAAAAAAGCTGCAGACTGCAGGGAGATATCAATGGACTAGTCAGGTGGGCAGAAAAGTGGCAAATGGAATTCAATGAAGTGTGAGGTAATACATTTGGGGAGGGCTAACAAGGCAAGGGAATACACAATAAACGGTAGGATACTGTGAAGTGTAGAGGAACAGAGGGACCTTGGAGCACATGTCCACAGATTCCTGAAAGCAGGACAAGTAGATAAGGTGGTTAAGGCGGCATATGGGATGCTTTCCTTTATTAGCCAAGGCATAGAATATAAGAGCAGGGAGGTCATGATTGAACTGTATAAAACACTAGTTAGGCCACAGCTAGAGTACTGCGTACAATTCCGGTCACCACATTACAGGAAAGATGTGATTGCTAGAGTGGGTACAGAGGAGATTTACGAGGATATTGCCAGGACTGAAAAATTTTAGCTATGAAGAAAGATTGGATAGGCTGGGGTTGTTTTCCTTGGAACAGGGGAGGCTGAGAGGAGACTTAATTGAGGTGTATAAATTATGAGGAGCCTAGATAGAGTGGATAGGAAGGGCCTATTTCCCTCAGTAGAGAGGTCAATAACCAGGGAGCATAGATTTAAAGTAATTGGGGAGAACTTTTTCACCCAGAGGGTGGTGGGGGTCTGGAACACCTCCTGAAAGGCTGGTAGAGACAAAAGCCCTCATCGCATTTAAAAGTACTTGGATATGCACTTGAAGTGCTGTAACCTACAGGGCTACGGACCAAGAGCTGGAAAGTGGGATTAGGCTGGATAGCTCTTTTTCAGCCAGCACAGACACGATGTGTCGAATGGCTTCCTTCTGTGCCATAAATTTCTATGATTCTATGATTCTGCATGAGGAACTGCACTGAATAGAATTAAATGGTCTTCCCCCTTTAATTATCTGTCAGAACTCAAAGTTAGAGCTCAAGGATTCTCTTTGTTGGAAAAATAAATTATTGATTTTTTCCCAAATTTCTACATGAATTTAGCCTGCTTCCGGCAGTGACTGCACTATGGGGAAGCCTGCAAACCGTTCAACCCTTGTGATCGCTCTACCTGCTTGTTTCTGGCAAGAGGGAATGAGATTAAACTGTTTCTCTGTGTATAGAGAGTCTCAGTGACCTCCCTTATGCAGCAGTGCACTGCAAACTGCGAGATGTTGCTTATATCTCTAGCAGCAGCCTAGAAGGATCCAGATGCATAAAGTTTAAGAGCCACGGTCACCTGGACAGCCACAGGCAATGCTGTCCTCGCCCTGCTTTCAGGTTGCAGTTGTGGCTGCAGTACTTGGCAGATCTCAGTCATTTCCCTCTTTTGTGAAGCAAAGACATCCTATGCATTGGTTCTTGGTGAAGTTGCGGTAGACACAAAAGGCATCAAGGGGTATGGGGAGAGAGCAGGAATATGGTATTGAGATAGAGGATCAGCCATGATCATAATGAATGGCGGAGCAGGCTTGAAGGGCTGAATGGCCTACTCCTGCTCCTATGTTTCTATGTAAGAGAATTACTCTCTAAAGACCCTCGGTGGAGATGGCCTCCTGCCAAAAGCACTTCTCCCCCTCCACTTCCTCCCTCTTGTATCAGTTTGTCCTGTTCTGCATGGCCTCTCTTCATTCTCTCAGTCATGTTCAATTCCCAGAGGAAGCCCTACCAGGTTACCCATGTCTGGCAGCAACTTGTTTCAGCACAAGCTTTTAAATGGACATAAAAGTACAGCACCAGCCAGACCACTCCCTGTACACTATTCTAACTTTTGCCAAGGCTAGCAAAGCTCCAAAAATAAATACAATTGCACCAGCAGCCAGAAGAAATAATCCAGCAACTAACCTGTAAATAGTTCATGATCCCTTTAAATAGCGCTGGTGGGGGTCCTTCATTCCGTTTAATGTCGTATTCAGCCGTGTTAGGTTAAGACAGGGCATAGGCTGGAGTGTGCAGTTAGAAAATGGCAGCAAATCAATGTTGTACACTGATTCATGTCATAAGCTGCCTGCTCTGCCTGCTGCTGGTGGTCATTAGGTGCGTGCGCACAAATCTCTCTACCAAGATGGTGTCCTGACACTTCCCATTGGACGTGTGCACGCATATCTCGGACCCCATTTTCAAGCGTTAGGAAGCCACATAGTGCCTAAATAACGGGCGCTACAGAGCCCAATTTAACCTAGGCCTAGAAATTCAGTTGTTTGCGCCAGCCGCTAGCGCCTTAGGAGGAGGAGATGTGGGGCGCTAGGCGGCTAGCGGCCGGGCGCTGCGCGATCTGCGTCTCTCCCCAACTTCAGTAAAGATTTGGCGGCGGCACAAAGCCTTTGCTCGCGCTCAGCTGCGCACGCAGATCCTGATGTCATTTCATCGTGCAACGCCCTTTGTGCGCCCCAAACCGGAAATTCAGTGGCGCCGGCCTATTGCGCGCCTGGCGCCCCTAGCGACTGGTAGAGGGGAACGGTTCCCAGTCGCTGTGGGGCGCTAATTAAAGGCCACTCCTCCTGCAGTAGAAATGGCAGCCATTTAGCAACACTCCTTCTTTGTGAGAGACGGATCTTTGCAGAGAGACAAAGGTAGAGAGCTTTCTGGTTTGGCTCAACACTCGCACAGGTACTTGTGGCTTCAGGCCACAGCTTTGCACTTGTCTTTAACTTCAGAGCCATAGCATTGATTGGAAACATATAATGGGGGCTGCAATGGGTGCAAACGTTGGCCTTCTCCATTGCATTCAAAGGGCTCAGAGACGCCGTGAGAGAGTGGCAGTCATGGCCAGAGGGAGAAGGGGCAACAGGCGTCGGCTAAGGAGGCCTTACCCACCCAGGGTATACTGCCAGCAGTTCTCATATCTGAACATGTCTGAGGAGCAGTGTGTTCGGAGGCTGCGATTCAGAAGGGCGGTGGTCACTGAGATCTGCCACCTGCTTCGCGGAGATCTGCAGCCACAGCTGAGGAGCAGGACGTCTCTGTCGGTGGCAGTGAAGGTGACGGTGTCTCTCAACTTCTATGCCACCGGCTCCTTCCAATCCGCTGCTGGGGACATTTCCAACATCTCCCAGTTTGCCGTACATTGCTGCATCCGCCAGGTGACCAATGCCCTTTTCAGAAGGAGACGTCAGTTCATCTCCTTCTTCATGGCCCTTGTCAAGCAGCAACAGCGTGCAATGGGCTTTGCAGCATTAGTGGGCTTCCCCATGGTGCAGGGCGCCATTGACTGCACGCATGTGGCTTTGCGGGCACCTCTCGAGCATGCCGAGGATTACCGCAACCGGAAGGGCTACCATTCGCTCAACGTGCAGTTGGTGTGTGACCACAGGCAGATCATCCTAGCTGTCAATGCCCGCTTTCCAGGCAGCAGCCACGATGCCTTCATCCTGCGTCAGACTTCTGTGGCAGACATGTTCCAGGCCCAGCCTCACCCACGAGGCTGGCTTCTCGGGGACAAAGGCTATCCTTTGTGCACCTGGCTGATGACCCCGCTCCGTGCGCCCAGCACCCCTGCTGAAGAGGGATACAATGACAGCCATCAAGCAACCAGGAACCTCATTGAGCAAACAATCGGCATCCTGAAGCAACGGTTCCGCTGTCTGGATCGTTCCGGAGGAGCCCTACAGTACTCGCCTGAGCGAGTCTCCCATTTCGTGGTCGTGTGCTGCATGCTGCACAACCTGGCTATCCGCAGGACTCAGCCACTGCCACCAGACATTGGAGGGCCACCAGAGGAGGAGGAGGACCAGCACAGGAGGGAGGCAGAAAGTGCAAGGGCCGCCCGTCGGCGGCTTACTGAACGTCGGTTCTAGGCCCCCTCTCAGGGAATGGCTGGCACAAGATGAATGTAGCCGCTCCACAAGCCCTCAGCCGAGCAGGGCAACCAGAACTTCCAAAAGAAAGCATGGACAGTGCGATTTAAGAACATTTATTACTTTGATACCTCTGTGCCCTTCCCACATAACAAACTAATGGAGAGAAGCCCCCCCCAAAAACACAAATCGAGCAGTCTCGGCCTTTCAAAAAAACAAATCCACCCTCCCCCTTTAAGAGCTCACCGGTGCCAGAGTGTCTGCCGTCAATCAGCAGCTCGCCGCACCTGCGCTGCGCCCGCCCTCGGGGGTTTCGCCCCGGGCCGCCGGCTTAGCGCCTAATGATAGTCGTGCATCGCCTGTTTTAGCGCAGCAGCAACCTCTTGGGGCGATGCCAATGAATATCGGCGAAGGTGGCGCGAAGTTGCACCGGGCGCAAACTTTAGCGGCCGCCCGGCTGTAGCGCCCCAAACGTGGCTATACTGAATTTCTAGGCCCTAGTCTTTTAACCTACTTTCTTTCCTCAAATTGCCTGGCACAATATAGGCAAAATATATTACTGCTATTTGATTAGCTATTGGGGCAGAAATTCCTCCTCAAACACGCGAGTACGGAAGGGGTACTCACGCGTCTGGCCGGAGGAAATGCCGGTTTTCAGCATGCACAGCGCATGCGCTGAAAACCGGCATTTCCTCTCCTCCAGCCCAAGAGTTGAAGAGGCTAGCGCGTGCGCTGTAGGGGCCAGCGCGTGTGTCTTGGATTTCCTCTGTTTTGGGGGATTTGCGCATGTGTAAAGGCCTCCGGTCTTTACGCTTGTAAAAAGCACACGTAAGTATTTATTTTTACAGGTAAGTGGTCTTTTAGTGTAATCTAGAATTTTTTTTTCCCCACAGGTTTATTATTTTAAAGAATCTACAATAAGGTAAGTTTTGTTTTAGACCCTTTTTATTAAAAATGTATTTTTTTCAACAAAAAAAAATTGTTTAAATTATTTTTTAAAACTTATTTATACTTAATTTAATGATTGGGATGTTTTTTAATTTTTATTTAAAGTTTAAATAGTGTTTTGGGCCCCCGTAGTTTTCATTGGGTTTGACAGTTCTTACTCTCAAACTCATGAATGAACCTTCCCCTCCCCTGATTGGTTGTACAGTGCTCACCTGATCCCAGCCGGCACATCGCACTAACTACGCCGCTGGATCAGGTAAGCACTGCGCGCTGACATCTGAACCGGGCCTGTGACAGGAAATGCAAGCAGGCCCGGGCTTCAGATGTCAGCGCGCAGGGTGAGTGCAGATCGGGGGCTTGCACCCGCGGGAAGCCCCCGACCCGAATTTTTGGCCCATTGTGTTTATGTTGTCATTTTTTTAATTAAATGCTCCATCAATTCTCAATAAATGAATTCATTTTTTCAGTAAGTTTAAAAACCTAACGCTTCATTTTTGCATAGAATAGAATTTACAGCACAGAAACAGGCCATTCTGCCCAGCTGGTCTGTGCTGTTGCTTATGCTCTACAGGAGCCTCTTCCCACTCTACTTCATCTAACCCCATCAGCATAACTTTCTACTCCTTTCTCCTGCATGTACTTATCTAGCTTCCCATTAAATGCATCTGTACTATTCGCCTCAATTACTCCATGTGGTAGCAAGTTCCACATTCTAACCACTCTCTGAGTAAAGAAATTTCTCCTGAATTCCTTATTTCATTTATTAGTGACTCTCTTATATGTATGACCCCTGGTTTTGGACTCCCCTACAAGCGGAAGCATCTTCTCTACGTCTACTCTATCAAACCCCTTCATAATTTTAAAGATGTCTATTAGGTCGCCTTTCAGCCTTCCCTTTTCTAGAGAAAAGAGCCATCGTGGGATTGGAAGAAAAATTCTGTTGCTGCTGATGTGAACAACAGAAAATAAGGCTGTTTTCCCCAATTTCACACTCCTGGCAGGGATCTGCACCAACTGGGAGCACATACTGGAAATTCAGTTATGCACTGCACACAATTTCCCAGCAGATGTGATGAAGCTGAGAACTAACAATTACCCAACACACATCAGAGGACCTTGTGAGGGCTTCCTTAGTCCTGGTTCAAATTACAATACTGTATTTTCAAACCTTATGATTAAACATTGGACATGCCGGGGCAGAATTTCAGCTTCGTAACGTCGCTATTTGATTTCACTTTTTATCAAATGGAAGCTAAGAATGGGTTGTCGTGGTTGAAGTGAAACACACTAGTAGCACCAAATGAGCTCTCAGGAAATCTTTTCAAATGTATTCATTTAAATATACTAAGGCAAAATATTGTGGATGCTGGAAATCGGAAGTAAAAACAGAAAATGCTGGAAATATTCAGCAGGTCAGGCAGCATCCGTGGAGAAAGAACGAGAATTAATGTTTCAGGTCAATGACCTTTCGTCAGAACTAGAAAATTTTATAGATATAACTGGTTTTAAGCAATTGCAGAGACAGGGAAAGGGGGGGGTGAGAGGAGGAAAGAACAAAAGGGAAGGTCTGTGATAGGGTGTCTAATGTTAACTCTGTTTCTTTCTCCACAGAAGCTGCCGGCCCTGCTGAGTACTTCCAGCATTTTCTGCATTCAAATATACTGTTTTGTTTCTTATTATTGCCCTAGTGCATATCAAGAGAGAAACTTAGCCTGTAATCTTTAAAACATTTTAGTTTAACAATTCGGCTATTAAAAGTGGCAAAACAAAATTTGTTTCTGATTTAGTTTTGAAATAATTCATGTCAGGAAATTCATGCATATAAAAGTGAAGTATCTGTCTAACCTGTAGTGCAATCCTCATCACTGGTCATCTACACATTTTACAAAGGTTGTTAATAACAGAAATTTCCAAATAAACTGTACAAATGTTGTTAACCCCAGTGGCCCATCAGTACATGACAGCAGCTGAAGATGTTCTTCCAATTCATTTAAATGGGAACACAAATTGGTTCATAAACCAAGCAACTGGTAGCTGCATCCCATATTTCGGTTTTGCAAACCGTAAAATTGGGTCTATCAATATATGACATTTGTGGAGTGTATTGTCACCATCTTTTACAGTTGTAAAGTTGACATAACTCTGCACTTACCCACATGTGAAAGTCACAATGACGATGTTGACACAACAAAAATTATTCTTGGTGGTCCCATCATTACACTGATACTCAGACCAGTGGAATAATATATACTCTTTGACTTCCCTTGCATTTGGCTGTGTTCAGGTTTCTGAGATCCCACCAGCATCAAGCATTATATTCAGTCACGTGAACAACAGTTTCAGTTCTTATTCAAACGATTCTGAAGCAAAGTTAGTCAGTTTGCATGTCAGTTATTATGAGATTCATTATGATGGAAGCATATGGCAAGCAGCTGGAAAATAGTGCTCTTGGTTATTGTATCAGCTCCCTTTTTGGTTTAAATATCAAATAATACGTTATTTTTGTCTAAGGAGTCACAACAACACATACCTTCTTTACAGTCATGTTTGTTTTCATGTAGTACAAATCCATTTCGACACTGACACACATAACTGCCTATTGTATTGATGCATTCATGTTGACAGCCACCGTTGTCTTTGGAACACTCATCTTTATCTGTGAAGAGGTCGAAGAGAGATCATACATTATGTACTTATGAACTGCTAGCCCCAAACATTCAGGTAAGAATGAAAATGTGCCTGTGTGTTCATCCAGAACAAGGTAAACTAAAGCACAGGCCTGACTGCCCACAGTACCTTCTGCTTTAGCTATACCCATTCATTATTAAGCTTGCACTTTCACCTACAATTGCCAATCCATCAAGCAGACACGAAAAGAAGCTTTTGGATTTGGCAATGGCTCCAAGCTGTTTATAGTCTCCTTAGCAAAGAAAAGCTCAGCCCTGCTCGTTTAAACCATCTGTAATTTTTAAAGTGCTTTACAGTGCATTACGCTTGAATGAATCTGGACATTTCGGAAACACACAAAATAAGCCAGCGTTAGTTAAGAACTACGAGAAAAGATCATCCTGTTTACTTCAAACAGACCTACTGATCAAAGCAACATTTTAGCAAATTATTTTGCTTATTTAAACTAATCCCCTAAAAAGGTATAACTGTGTTAGAGGTGAAGCAAAGATTAGCGCAGAAGATCTAATCCCTGGAGTCTGTGTAAAACAGCCACAAAACTCACTGCAGGGGAGAAAAGCCAAAATCATATTAGCAGTCATTCCAGTGAGTGGCAGTCAGCTCTCGTCATTCTCTGTGAGCTGTCATATCAGGCAAGGGGTGGTTCATCCATTTGGTCAAAACTGGCAGACTGTTTCTGACACTCTCAGTTTCATGATGCAAAGTGCTTTATCACTTCAACATGCAGTGAAATGAGAGGCACGGGCAGCTGATAATTACTAAAACAGGTGGGAGAACCGGAGTAAAAAAAAATACAAAATAATTCTCAAGATCTGCAATTTGCTCAGTAGTCAGTCAAATACAAGGAAGGATGGAATGAATGCATTCAGCCTTGTGATCACAACAAGTCAATAAACCTGCTTTTGATATGAATAAGAATAAATGACTTGTAGGGGAATAAATGAAGGAACTAATTTTAGGTAAAATGACTGTTTCAAAAAGCTTATAAAATGAAAGCAGTTTTAAGAACATATTGTTATTATACAAATACAAACTTTTTTGTACAAAGGTCATCTTTACTCAGCAACTTTAACTGTTGTATCTTACAACTTCTGGTAGAAAACAGCTAAATACATTGCATTCCTAAGTGGCAATAAAATAAGATCTGCACAGATTCTGCGTAGGTGGAATAATTAGCTTAGATAAATGGATTGTCATGGGAGAATAAATATATTTGCTGCTGTTGGACAGAAATCAGTCTTCCAGTTTTGAATGGATGCGTCAATCCCCATGTAATGAAAGATCCATCCCGAAAATTGTGTTAGATGCCAACCAATCAGAGGACATGTGGTCGTACCTCTGAGACTCTCAGAGGCCACCAGTCTGTCAATAATACGTACTCGGCTGGAGGGGGAAACCTGCATCAAGTTCTTGCAAGATTCAAAAATAAAAATTCTCTCTTTGCATGGTGCTTCCTTATCTGTGGAAGAAAACGTACCAAGATGGCACCAGAGATGAGTGTATGCTGATTGCTCGAAGTCCATTATCTCATTTGATGCCAGTGCACAACAATTACTTTTGTTTTCAAGGCACTGTGGCTAAACAAGCAACATAAACAAAAAATATACCTCAGTTTTTAGTAATGTTTGTCAGAATAGTTAGGGATAAAATATTAGGCATTTTCCTTTAATTTTACTATGCAACATACATTAAAGTTATTTGACAAAATAGAAACATTTTATCAATATACATATCCAATTCTTGTAATATTTTATTTAACAACCGATGAACAATTATAGCTGAGAAATTATCGTTGGCGATGTCAGTAGACAAACATGCAACATGAATGACGCTCCTCTGTTCGTTATTTTAAAGCAGGTGTTAACCCGTTCATTTTAAGTGGACTTATTTCCCTGCTAAAATAGCAAACAGAAGAATGCAAGTG
Source organism: Somniosus microcephalus (assembly GCF_052327205.1). Taxonomy (NCBI): domain Eukaryota; kingdom Metazoa; phylum Chordata; class Chondrichthyes; order Squaliformes; family Somniosidae; genus Somniosus; species Somniosus microcephalus. The sequence continues at coordinate 114,395,950 of NC_140988.1, read as the reverse complement.
TTCATCTGCTGATTACTGCCACAGTAATTTTTAGTTTCATTAAGAGCTCACAGATAGAGACAGTTTCACTGCTAGAACCATTTGCTTTAACAATCTGTATAACTATTTCAGTAGATTATGACATTCAGAATATTGGTTTTGACAAGCACCTGTACAGACAAAATAAGTGCCTTTTCTTTACTCATGCTCATCTAACGTATATGGAGGCATTGCATTTCTAGAGAACAAATGCACCAGGTTTCAGTTGGCGAGATTAACTGCCATTTACACTGCAGCCTGCTATTTTATCATTTTAAAGAAGATCAGTTTGAAAAATCATCGGCTTTATGCAAGAAAAAAAAATCAGTGATGATAAATATTACAGCACTGTCTTTATTGCAGTAGCAATCTGGAATAACTTCTAAATTTGGAAATTACTGTTGCCAATGGTCATGTACGAATGCTAAGTACACTTGTATCAAATTCCTCTCCCTGCTGTTGTCTGTCCAGCAGAGGCTGTTGCATTGCAAACAGGAGAGGGAATGCTGGCCATTTTTCTCTCTCCCTAGCCCAGGGGCAGCAAACCCAATTGTATTGGTCCTATCAGCACCTAGGTGAAATCAGCTAACTCAGCACAGACTGAATATAGAACCTGGGACCATCCTAGTCTGTATAGCTCAGTGGGTGGTGCAAGTAGTGAGAGCCCATTGAGGGAAAGATTTTTTTATTTTAAATCTCGATTTAATATATCTTTCATTACATTTTTTCTGGGCCATACGTAATAATTTGCGAAAACATAGGCTGCCATTATACTAGCACTTTTGCACTAATGCAAAGCTGTTTCTGCTTCAATAGTATAATGCTCGAGATAGATCATCTACCCAACTCCTTAACACATTTTGGCTTGAGAAGTGAAAACATCTCCAGTAGGTTCAGTGTGAAGCTACGTTTAAAAAGTGTCCAGAGGTTTGTTGGATGCCTGGGCACTGTATTGACTTAAGCAGAGTGCTTTAAAATTATGAGACTGTGGTGGGCACACCTGCCCCTGCTCTCAAAACATAAATATTTGCTGGCCTGAGCTCAGTGACAAGATCCAGTAACACGTACCCCACAGTATAACGCTGGCCTGTAAGGTATTCATCCCAAACAATACCTACCAGCCTCAGGTTGATAGGTGTGGAATAACAGCAGCCATTAAAAAAATTATGTAAGTGTGTTCATGGCAGTTTGAACAACTAAAGCAAATGACATCTATTTGTGTTATTTTGGTTTGAGTATATACACAGTATTTATGTTGTTTTGACACATTAACAATATAGAACTATATAATAGTCTTGCAGGTCTTGGTAGTTCGCAGACTCCCACCGTAACTTGGGCAGGACCCATATATGACAGTTCCTGGCCTTGCACCCAAGTTTCCTGGATAGATTTGTAGGGCGGAGCTTCTGCCTGCCCCGACAAAGGTATCAACACCATAGGGCGGTGCAGAAGCAGGACCAGGACACCTGGCATGCTGGGCAACCCAATGGTGGTTGCGGGGCCCACGTAGTGATCCTGCCCTAGACTTCGGAGGAACTGACCATTCATTTTTTTAAAAATTTGAGTCAGTCCCCTTCAGTCTTTTTTCATGGAGATGGGGAGGGGCAGAAGCACCTCTATCCCGCCAAAGATATGTAAATCACGGGACATCACCATGACCCCATGAACTTTGGCGAGGTCAGCAGCAGAGGATGGCGCGCATCGGCACTTATGGCATGATATGCCGCTCAAGGATTTTCAGGACCACAATCTTATTATACTATCAGCTTAGCTAATTTTAATATAGTGCTGAAAACCTATCCATTAGGCTAAATTGGAATCAATGCCATAACTTCTAGATAATATCCTGTTGTAATAATGCCCAGTATAACAAATGACACAAGCCTCTAAAGGGACAAATGAAAATGTTCTCAGCTCTTTTTGATTCATTCGTAAATATTCAGCCTCAAATTTTCTATTATATATTTATAAAGATGCACGTTATAAATGGTACATTGTGGTGTGTAAGCAGTGAATACTGCAGCGAGTGTTCATCTAATGTAACCCAGATACAGCAGAGACACTAAAACATTTCTGCCAATTGTCGTCTGCCTCTGAAGTTCCTGGGCCTCAACACTGAACAGTGGCTGGAAATCTTTATTGTAAAGGTTTGATTTTTTTTTTCCACATGAAGTACTCACTTTCTGTGTCAAATATGCACTACACAGTCTTCAATTGTTAACACTATAAACAAAAATCTGGGATCAAATAACCTGATACCATCACTGAACAATAGCCACTTGTGTGAGATACCAGAGCTCACCCGATTGTGGTTGGGGGGGGGGGGGGGGGGGTCGTACGGGCCGGGAAACCCGGAAATGCAGGTAACCCAGAGGTTCTGTTGTATTTAACGGCAGAACGTCATTTAATCTTTCTTTCTCCATTTCCTAGCCGCAGCCAACCAGATTGAGAGGCTGGAGTCTGGAGAGCAGGTTAGCCGCCCACCTCCGTTAAAACCGGAGGCAGTTCTCCAATTTAAAAGCCTAGAAATTCGGTTGGCTGCGCCACGAGTTAGTGCCCAAAGAGGGCACTTAGTGGGTTTAGCGCCACTGGCCACAACTCCCGTGAAATTTAGTGGGGCGCTAATGGCGGCGTTAGCCGGTAGCGCTGCACCGCCACCGATGACGTTATCGGTGTGCGCAGTGCCCCGATCGTGAAATTTGGTAGCGCCCCCCGCTGTAACGCCGGTCGCAATTTGCGACCAGTTCAGGGGGGCCTACCTGTGGCGGTAGAGGTGCTGAGGTGCAGGGCGGCCATTTTTTTGCTGGCCGCCTGCCAGCACCTCTTCGCACAGCTGTCCCCGGCCTCCTGAGCCCCCCCCGCATTGTGCCGGCTGTCTCCCAAGAGCCTGGCACTTTCCCTCGGTGTTGGGCTCTTTTGCCGGCACTCGCGATCTCAGATCGCGCTGCAGCAGGCCCCTCCCCTTTAAGAAGGGGAGGAAGGCCTGCAGTACCGCAGTGCGCCATGCCGCAGCGTGTGGCGCTGCGGCACGTTGTGCTGCGATTTTCAGTTGCAGTGCCCCAAGACGGATGCGGGGCGCCTCAAGTAGCGCCGCGCTTCCGTTTGGGGCGCTCAAACTGAATTTCCAGCGGGCTCTCGCGACTCCTTCCAGGGTGGTACTTCCGGCGCCCTGGCGAAATGTTTTAATCCCCCCTGCTCCTTTCCCACCCATCCTGGTTAAAATTCCCCCCAGAGGGTATATCACAGGATAAAACACAGATCTCCAGTGAGCAGGAGTTGCAGGGAGGATATGATGAAGAACTAGTACTCTCTTCTGGGCGGTGGAGGGTATGAGGAACTGAAATGACTGATTTAGTTGAGGAACAAATCCCAGAGGCCCAGACTTCAAAACAATTATGGCCCAGAAATTCGGGTCTCCACGGGTGAGTACGCACGGGGTACTCACCTGTAGGCCCGATGGAAGTGCCGGTTTCCTGCATGCACTGCGCATGCGCGGGAAACCGGCACTTCCGTTCCTCTGAAAGCAGGGGTTCAGAGGTCGAACTCGTATGCGGGGGAGGCTGCGCGTGCGCATCGAACTTCGGTTTATTTTACAGGTTTTTCCTGTGAGGGTAAGTCTGCAGAAGTTAGAAATTTAAAAAGCTGGCATAAGGCCTGCTTTTTACAAGGTAAGTGGTGAATTAATTAAAATTAAAACATTTTTTCCACTTTAAAGCAAGGTAAGTTTATTTTTAGCCCCGTTAGAATATAAAATTATTTTTTTCAAAAATTTAAATTATTGTTTAAAATAGTTATTTCATGTTATTTATAGTTTATTTAAAAAATGTAATAAAAAAAAAATTATTTGAAGACTTAGTGCTATTTTGGGGCCGTAGTATTTATAAGTCTTGACAGCACTTCCTGTCAAGACTTATGAATGGAGCATTCCCTGCTCCGATTGGCTCCCCATAGCCCACGTGATCCCAGGGGATGCATCGAACTAACTGCGCCCCTGGGCTATGCAAGCACTGCGCGCCGGCAGCTGGACCAGGCCCCGGGTCGGAATTCAACGGGGCCCTACAGCTCAATGGCCGGCGCGCAAGGTAAGTGCAGGTCGGGGGCTTGCGCCCGCGGGAAGCCCCCGACCCGAATTTCTGGGCCATTAATTCAGTAGCATAAATCTCATGCACATGGTGGACACCGTTTCCTCTCATGTGTTGAAGATATTGGATAAGTTGGAGAAATCCACAACCTGCATCTACAACAGTGTTTTGTCTGGGCATGCAATACACCCTGGTCAATGTGGCAGTCCTGGAGATTTCTGTGGCAACTGGCAACAAGACATGAAGACGAGGGTCTAATGGCAATTGTTACATCCGGAGTGCCAGCTACAACGGTTTCCATAGATTCCCTCAACCAATTCAGGGTTTTCAGGACCTAATTGGGACTATACGTTCTGTTCTCACATGGGCCTTTAGCCCAACTAAGTCCATACCCAGTACAAGTGGACTGCAAAGAGCGGTTACAGATGTCGCGGTGGCTCCTGGCCTGGGCCATGTAGGCATTGAATGTACAGGCAACATGAGACCAGAAACAGGATCTGCAAGGAAGTCAGAGCCGCTGAGATGAGTGCCACTTCAGTTTTCGGTACTGTCCCAACTAGTAACTTCATAACCTCCTGATATTGAGATAGCACCATGTAGCAGTCAGAGGCATGATTCATCCCAGTTTGGCATAAAAATAAAACAAAAAAGGTGACTCAACCGTGGCTAACAAGGGAAATTAGGGATAGCATAAGATCCAAGGAGACGACATATAAATTGGCCAGAAAAAGCAATAATCCTGAGGATTGGGAGCAGTTTAGGATTCAACAAAGGAGGACAAAGAGATTAATTAAGAAAGGGAAAATACAATATGAGAGTAAGCTAGCAGGGAACATAAAAACTGACTGAAAAGCTTTTATAGATATGTGAAGAGAAAAAGATTGGTGAAGTCAAGCATAGGTCCCTTGCAGTCAGAATCAGGGGAATTTATAATGGGAAACAAAGAAATGGCAGACCAACTAAATTCATACTTTGGTTCTGTCTTCACAAAGGAGGACACAAATAACCTCCCAGAGATGCCGGGGAACATAGGGCCTGATGAAAGGGTGGAACTGAAAGAAATCAGTATTTGTAGGGAAATGGCATTAGGAAAATTGATGGGACTGAAGGCCGATAAATCCCCAGGGCCTGATAATCTACATCCCAGGGTACTTAAGGAAGTGGCCCTAGAAATAGTAGATGCATTGCTGGTCATCTTCCAGAACTCGATAGACTCTGGAACAGTACCCATGGATTGGAGGGTAGCTAATGTTACCCCACTATTCAAAAAAGGTGGTAGAGAACAAGTGGGGAATTATAGACCGGTAAGCCTGACATCGGTAGTGGGGAAAATGCTAGAATCTATTATAAAAGATGTAACAGCAGAGCACTTGGTAAGCAGTGACAGGATCGGACAAAGTCAACATGGATTTACAAAAGGTAAATCATGCTTGACTAATCTGCTGGAATTTTTTGAGGATGTAACTGGTAAAATAGATAAGGGAGAACCAGTGGATGTGGTGTATTTGGACTTTCAGAAGGCTTTCGATAAGGTCCCACATAAGACATTAGCATGCAAAATTAAGGCACATGGGATTGGGGGCAAGGTATTGACTTGGATAGAGAACTGGTTGGCGGACAGAAAGCAAAGAGTTGGAATAAACGGGTCGTTTTCCGAGTGGCAGGCAGTGACTAGTGGGGTACCGCAAGGATCGGTCCTAGGACCCCAGCTGTTCACAATATATTTTAATGATCTGGACGAGGGAATTGGATGTAATATCTCCAAATTTGCAGACGACACAAAGCTGGGCGGGAGGGTAAGCTGCGAGGAGGATGTCGAGAAACTCCAGTACGATTTGGACAGATTGGGTGATTGGGCAGAAACATGGCAAATGCACTATAATGTGTATAAATGTGTGAGGTTATCCACTTTGGTGGCAAAAACAGGAAGGCAGATTATTATTTGAATGGCAATAGATTGGGAGAAGGGGAAGTGCAAAGAGACCTGGGTGTTCTTGTGCACCAGTCGCTGAAGGTAAGCATGCAGGTGCAGCAGGCGGTTAAGAAGGCAAATGGTATGTTGGCCTTCGTAGCAAGAGGGTTCGAGTACAGGAACAAGGATGTCTTGCTACAGTTGTACAGGGCCTTGGGGAGACCGCACCTTGAGTATTGTGTGCAGTTTTGGTCGCCTTACCTGAGGAAGGACGTTCTTGCCATGGAAGGAGTGCAGCGAAGATTCACCAGGCTGATACCTGGGATGGCAGGAATGATGTACGAGGAGAGATTGTGTCGATTGGGCTTATACTCACTGGAGTTTAGAAGATTGAGAGGGGATCTCATCGAAACCTGTAAGATTCTGTCAGGCCTGGACAGGCTAGATGCAGGAAGGATGTTTATGATGGCCGGGGAGTCCAGAACCAGGGGTCATAGTCTAAGGATAAGGGGTAAGCCATTTAGGACTGAAATGAGGAGGAATTTCTTCACCCAGAGAGTGGTGAACCTGTGGAATTCTCTGCCACAGAGGGCGGTGGGAGGCCAGTTCATTAAATATATTCAAAAAGGAGTTGGATATTGTAGTGTATGTAACCTGTACCACCTTAAGAGGATACCTTAAGGTGATGGACTACTTTTTGATGGCTCCTGTACATTGTAGTGACCACACCGGTATATAAACCCTGTGGAGCAGTGTATTCCAGTTCAGCCCTGACCCTCAATTACTAAAGACCTGTTTAATTATTTCTGTAGTCTGTGTCCAGTTATTCAGCATAACTACATTTGGAAACACAGACTCAACAGTGGCGACGAGTCTGATCTTACCTAGCGGCAGTTGCATCAAAGGAAGCTTGGCCTCTGAAACGGGCGTCGATCAAGGACATCCACCCTCAACATCCTGCTGGGCACTGCATAGCACGGGAGGCAATCGGGAACCCGGGTTGGTTTCTGGCCACGAAGTCAAATATCAGTGAACATCCCTTCGACGACAGCGGCGGGTAAGCCCGATCGAGCGGCATGGGGGGGAAGTCGGCCGAGTTGTCAGTAAGAGAAGGGGAGGGAAACAACGAAAAGGGCAGAGAACACGACCGCAGCCGGTGTCAGGGGCCGGACTGCAATCGGGGCAGAGATGCGCAGCAGCCAGAAAAGCGTTTATGTCCACAAGGACCGCGGGAGCGGCGGTGAACAAGAGCAGCAGTGTAGGGGAAAATAAAGGACCGCTGGGAGGCGAGAACGGCAACAGCGCGGTAATCGCCATTTTGAGTCGGAGGGGGAAGAAGACAAGCGCGGGAAAAGCCGCCATTTTGAAAAAAAAATAATCATATCCGAAGGAAAGGAAACTCAACAAGGATTCCAAAAACGTGTAACATCACTGCTTTTGATAGCGATGTGGAAGATTGGGCCACTTATGTGGAACGCGTCGAAGTTTACTGTACAACGAATGAGGTACCGGAGGATAAGAAAGCACTAACACTATTAAACTCGATGGGTGCGAAGACGTACGGGTTATTAAGGAACCTTGTAACACCAGATAAACCGGTAGGAAAGAGTTTCGCGGATATTGTTACTATCCTGCAAGAGCATTTAAACCCCACGCCGCTGCTGATAGCGGAACGATTTAAATTCTACAAAAGAATTCAACTTAAAGAGGAAAGCAACGCTGAATTCTTAATCGAACTGCGTAAGTTATCAAAGTACTGTCAGTTCGGTACAGGACTAGCAGACGCACTGAGAGATAAGTTTGTGTGTGGGCCCCTAAGGGAAGGAACCCAGAAGCGACTGCTAGAGGAAAAGGATCTTACGCTGGACAAAGCTTTCAGCATTGCAGCATCGCACGAGGCAGCAGCACGAGGCGCTGCAGAGATACAGCAAAGGCCATTGGAATTCAGCACCAATGAAATAGCAGCAGTAAAGTGCTATCGTTGCGGAAGGACAATGCATGACCAGAACCAGTGCTGGTTCAAAGATAAAGAATGCAGGCAATGTGGCAAACTTGGTCACATAGCGAGAGTATGCCGGTCAGGAAAGAAGACCAGCAGCAAAAAGTCGCCGCAGGAGAAGTACAAAAAAGTACACAAGGTGACAGAGAACAGTTCAGATGAACAGAAGATGGATTCAGACTCCAGCAGTAAGGAACTGGGTTGTCTAAAAATACATAATGTGGGTAACACAGCAGACCACCAAACTATCTGGGTCACGCTTCGGATAGCAGGAGTCCAAGTGAAGATGGAATTGGACACTGGATCGGCATTGATGGTCATGAATAAGCAAGATTACAAAAGGTTATTCTCGCACATTCCCCTGAGGGATACGGAGATTGTATTGAAAACATACATGGGGCAAATAGTATACCCCATCGGAAAGATAAAAGTAAATGTGGTCTACAATGGTAAAGAAAGTCAGGAAATGGACTTGTATGTGTTACCTGATGGAGGTCCGCCACTACTGGGACGGGAATGGATCCGGAGAATAAATGTGGACTGGCATTCCATACAAGCACTGACTGTAGATTCCTGTAAAGAGGACGACGTCAAACCTAAACGACTGTCCAAAATATTGGACGATGCTAAGGAGGTGTTCCAACAGGGACTGGGAACACTGAAAGGAATTACGGCAAACATCAAGGTTGAAGAACATGCAAACCCAAAATTTTTCAAAGCCAGACCGGTACCTTATGCGATACGACCTGCTGTGGAAGCAGAGCTGGAAGGGCTAGAATGTTCAGGAGTACTGTCAAAGGTGGACTGGAGCAAATGGGCCACACCCATTGTTCCTGTCATGAAGCGTTCGTTGAGCAACAAGCCGGGGGAACCTGGGAAGGTTCGCATCTGTGGCGATTTCAAGATCACTGTTAATCCGGTTCTTCACACGGTGCAATATCCGCTTCCGCGGATTGAAGATATCTTCGCTTCGCTGTCTGGTGGGAAACACTTCACCAAGATAGACCTGGCGCAGGCGTACCTACAGATGGAAGTTGATGAAGCGTCACGCCAGTATCTCATGATCAACACACATAAGGGCTTATTTCGGTATAATAGACTGGTTTTTGGAGTGGCATCGGCTCCAGCGATTTGGCAAAGGGCCATGGAGCAGGTATTACAGGGAATTCCAGGCACACAATGCTACCTGGACGACATTCTGATTACAGGAGATGATGATAAGGATCACCTCGCGAATTTGGAGCAGGTGCTCACCAGATTGAAAGAATATGGGCTCAGAGTTAATCGCCAGAAATGTGAGTTCTTTCAAAAGCGAATCTCGTACTGCGGCCACGTCATTGACCAGGAGGGGTTCCATAAGTCACCTGACAAGATCGAAGCTGTTGTGAAAGCTCCCGCTCCGGAAAATGTATCCCAGTTGAGGTCGTTCCTTGGGTTGGTTAACTATTACCACAAGTTTCTTCCAAATTTATCCACGGTGTTACACCCGCTGAATACTCTTTTGCAAATGGGAATACCATGGAAGTGGAGCGATGATTGTAAGCGGGCTTTTCAAAAAAGCAAGGCACTGATCACCTCTAAGGAAGTGTTGGCTCACTTTAACCCAACGCTGCCTATTCGCTTAGCTTGTGATGCTTCTCCATATGGTATCGGGGCAGTGCTCTCACATAAGTTTCCAAATGGCTTGGAAAGGCCAGTCGCGTTCGCATCCAGATCATTAACCTCCGCAGAGCGCAACTATGCTCAGATAGATAGGGAGGCTCTCAGCCTCGTGTGGGGAGTTAAGAAATTTAACCATTACCTGCAAGGCCAAAAGTTTACGCTGCTGACAGATCACCAGCCGTTGGTTTCCATTTTTAACCCTAAGAAGGGTGTTCCGATTATGACGGCGCAGAGGCTTCAGAGATGGTCCCTTTTCCTAGGGGCACATCAATATGATATCGAATTCAAAGGTACAAAGCAACATGGTAATGCTGATGGGCTGTCGCGCCTGCCACTACCTACAGCGGAAGAGGCACTGGCAGTTGACCCTGTCGAGATATTTCACTCAACCATCATCGAATGCTTACCAGTCACCAATGCGGGTATTGAGAGAGAGACCCGAAACGACCCGACACTGTCTCGGGTCTACGATTTGACAGTGAAGGGATGGCCAGCACATGGCGACCCACTGTTACCAGCATTCTCAGCCAGACGAGAACAGCTGTCCGTCTGTCAAGGAACATTGATGTATGGAACAAGGGTGATTATTCCTCCTAAATTAAGGGAGAGAGTTCTGAAGGAATTGCATGAAGGTCATCTGGGGGGAGTCAAGATGAAAAGCCTTGCTAGGGCTTATGTGTGGTGGCCAGGTATCGACAAACAAATAGAGGATCTGACTAAAAGCTGCTCAGGGTGCCAAAATTTCAAAACGCACCTCCAATTGCACCGCTGCATCCGTGGGAATGGCCTTCAACCCCATGGCAACGTGTGCATATCGACTTTGCAGGTCCATTCATGGATTCCATGTTTTTGATAGCAGTAGACGCACATTCTAAATGACCAGAAGTGATTAAGATGTCAACCACTACCTCTGAAAAGACGATCGCAGTTCTAAGAACCATATTTGCAAGGAATGGGTTGCCGGAACAAATATGTTCAGACAACGGACCACAGTTCGTGTCAGAAGAATTCCAGAAATTCATGAAAAAGAATGGGGTGAAACACTATACATCTGCCCCATATCATCCGGCTACAAATGGGTTGGCCGAGAGATTTGTACAAACGTTCAAAAAGGCGATAAAGGCCATGAGCGAAGACCATATTCCACTACAACACAAGGTGGACAATTTCCTGATGGCATATCGAAACGCCACGCATGCAGTGACAAATCAAAGCCCTGCCATAATGTTCTATAACAGGAGGTTGCGGTCCCGGTTGGATTTGTTAAAACCCAATGTGCGTAGGGAAGTCGAAAACAAGCAATTCCAGCACATAAATAACAAGGCCACTCGGAGTTTCAAAATAGGACAACCAGTGTTGGCCAGGGACTATAGGAATGATAAATGGCAATCCGGAACAATTCGTGCCCGACAAGGACCCTTGATGTACATGGTAGACGTTGGAGAGAACGTAATACGACATCATGCTGACCAACTTGTGGAATCGAGAACAAGGGTCGACCCCATGTCTATGGCAGAGACACCAGTTGAAGAAGTTATTGAGCCTGTAGCATCTACCTCAGACTCGAACGTACATGATGATGTTCAATCCATAGGAGATCAAATGGATGAGTCACCTCAGCAACGAGAACCAGAGACCCCTGAAAGGCGTTATCCGGCCCGGATCAGGAGGCCTCCTCAGAGACTGAATCTTTGAACAGTTTTGTGTGAAAGTTGTATATATGTTATCCATGTAATGTTTAAATTGGGGTGTACACTGTTGAGCTAAAAGGGGAGGAATTGTAGTGTATGTAACCTGTACCACCTTAAGAGGATACCTTAAGGTGATGGACTACTTTTTGATGGCTCCTGTACATTGTAGTACCGGTGGTGACCACACCGGTATATAAACCCTGTGGAGCAAAGTGTATTCCAGTTCAGCCCTGACCCTCAATTACTAAAGACCTGTTTAATTATTTCTGTAGTCTGTGTCCAGTTATTCAGCATAACTACATTTGGAAACACAGACTCAACAGATATATTTCTTAAAGCTAAAGGGATCAAGGGATATGGGGAGAAGGCAGGGACAGGGTACTGAATTTGGATGATCAGCCATGATCTCATTGAATGGCGGAGCAGGCTCGAAGGGCCGAATGGCCTACTCCTGCTCCTATCTTCTATGTTTCTATGTTTCTAAGCATTTAGGCACAAGGGATAGGCATGGTGATAAGAAGTTGTTGTAACACCTAATGAAGAGACAATCAGTAAATGTGGAAATGTGGATTTTTTTTTGTAGCTTATTTTTTTAAAAAGGCCTTCAGTTCTCTTTTTATTTGCTGATGAAATTTTGTAAGTATCCTTTCCCTGAAAGGATGGGAAATCGGTGGCGGATGTGAGTTCTGGTTATTTGTAATCATTGCAAAAATGCAATGGTATTATGGCCTCTGGAGATGGAGTGCATCCTTTCTACTGGAAGCAGCTGTTGATAATTTCTTGCCAGATCGCACGTGTGGCTGGCAACAGTTTGTCCTGTGCCATCTCCTCTCACGTCTAGTACCCTCATCATGATGAGGAGATGGAAGGCCTCCAGCATCTTCACGTTCTGCATAGAGAAGGTCCAATCCTTTCCTAATTGCAGCATGCAACATGCCATTATAATTCCTGATACCCTTTCTGGGCTACGCTGTAGAGATCTCCTGGTCCTATCCAGGCAATGGAAGTGGGACTTCAGAATACCCATGGTCCATACAATAATGATGCGGGTAGCACTGAAGGCTTCATTGAACCTGCTATCACACTCTTGGTTCCTGGATGCATTGAGGTTCTGAGACAAGATTGAAGTGGGTAACCCTAGTCTCCAAGCGACCATCCTAACACTCTTCTCCGGCTGAGCAATGCCGGTATCTTTAAATATTGGCCAACAACAACAATATTTGAACAAAAGAATCATGACAGCTTCCAGGGTGGCATGCATCCACAAGCATAACTCACAAAGGGCAGAATTTTAATGGGGAAGGCAGGTTGGGGCTGGGGGAGTGGGGGGGGGGGGGAGTTCTCAGAGGCAATTGGGAAACCCGGAGGCCTCGTGGAGTGATCAGAGGTCGGGGGAGGGCAATCTCTGATCGCGGGGGTTGGGTTAGACAGGGACCCTGGATCCAGGAGGCAGGTATAAAGGCACTTACCTCCTGGATGTAGCAGTCTTTGCCTTGCTGTAACTGCTTGGTTTTATGAGATGTGTAAAACCCGACCAGCTACAGTTAAACACAAAATGGAGGTTAAAGAAGAGGCTTCCAGCCTCATTATATTAAATTGACATCCTGCCTCCTGGGAGCAGGTTGGCTGCCCGCCCCAGCCTCACCTCTAGTGGACGGGTTGGAGGTCGGGATTCTGATTTTTAATACTTTAACTACCACCTCCCCTGCTGCTCCAGACCCGCCTTTTTGTTTAGGTTAAAAAACCACCCAAAGAATGAAAAACCTTCCTATTGATGAAATGTAGATGTCTCCAGTAGGGGACTTTAATGGCACATGGGTGGTATCAATAACACCGTGTACTTGTGGCAACTCACCACTCGATAAAATCCCAGTGCTCACGATCTCTGCTCTGGTGGATCCATGGGGAATGATATGAAACTGCAACCTTCTCACACACTGCTTTTGGGAGAATTCTATAAATGATGTTCACTGTCTGTAGATCTTCTGGAATGGCTACTTAACATTTCAGCTGGTGCCTACGTATATGATGCTGGATACCCAGGACTCCCCGCCCCACCTCGCCTTCTATTCCTCCCTGTCCTCATCATTCTCTTCCTCAAAGCATTGGAACATAATTCTGACAAGGAAATCCATTATTTATCTACAGTACAAGGTTATTCTGACTTTAAAATCTTTGCTAGTTTGCAGTGTAATGCAAATTATTCAGTCTTCGCAGTCCTGCAGAAACGATGTATTCACTGACCTCTGGCCTTCACCAGTCTTTCCCACCTCTTGGTCATCGCATAGGTCCCAACACCACCCCCTTTATATAGGTGGTGCTTTTTAAGGTTGGGAACTCGGCACAAAGAGAGGTAAATAGTGTGGAGTGGTAAACTGTACCCATATGCCTTTATCTTCAGGCAGTGGAGCAGGGTCAGGGGAGCAGATCCAGACTGTGACGGGATCAGTGGAGAAAAACCAAAGCGGACATTTTTTTTAGGACCGGGGACTGGTGGAAGGCCTCCCCACCCCAATTACCTTTCCAGACCAGCTCTATACCACCCAAAATTAAGTGGATTTTACATGGGGAAATTTCAAGCCTGTATCTTTCTGCTACTGTACTTCTCTGTCTCCTTGTCTTTTTATGCTTATCTTTCCATTTCTCTTCTTCTATCTTAAGGTTACCTCTGTTCCTTTACTGCTCGTCTCTTTCTCCAATGTTTTTCTCTCAGTTTTTCTGCTCTGAGGAAATTCTTCGCCAAAGAGAAACAGCAAAAAATTTAAAGCAGATTTAAAAGTATAAACATGCATTAGATTCATATTTGGAAACTTTTTTCATGTAAGCTACTTTATTGGATAGTAAAGTTCTGAGAGAGAGTTTATGAATTTGCACTCCAGGGGTGGAAACTAAGGGCCCACAGACCTCCTTGCCTGATTTCTTGATATGTTTTCTCGGCAGATCTGCTTATTCATAAAATATACTCAATAAGCTCCAGAAAAACAACTGTGCCTTTGTGTGGCACAATTCTAGAAATAATACATTACTGCAGCCAGTAAAGTTGAAATACTCATGTCCAACTATATCACAAGAGAGGCAAGAAGATTATTGAAAATAAGTAATCTGTGAGGAAGTACTGTATTCTTTTTGAAAGTAATACTCCCTTTTTATGTTTTGTCCCTTCCACTTTCTTTTGGTTTCCTCACACAACATACTATTTATATCTGAGAGGGGGAGAAGGTGACCTGTTCCCAGCCTTCTGCCAATGTTGCTCAAAAAACAACCTACAGGAAGATGCATCCCTAGAAGATTCTTCTTTTGATAATTGTTCCTTCCACCCATGCCTCACAGTGAGGTTGTCAAATCATCTCCCACCATTCTATGGAAAAGTACACTGCTGCTTCAATGTGTTGAGTTACTACCCTGTCTGTTTTAAAACACGTATCCATGTTTTATAAGAAACTGTATTTGGAACCTCTCACTGAGATTACAAATGAGTACATTATTCTTCTACGAGCAGCAACACAATTCATTGAGACAGTGGAATTCTCCCCAAAACTGGCTAGCAACACTCTTCTCAAATTATAACTGTAAATACAATAACATGCGCCAGCAAACTGCTATAACCAAATCCCAGGTTTTAGATGATCAGTTGAACATTAGCCTGACAGTTTATGATCACTTGAACATCTTGATTGCAAATGTGAGACTCAACAATGTTTTGCAGAGATACATACTGTCTAATTAACACACCTGAAAAGAAATGGGCCTTGAATCCTTTCTTTGAAACAGTATTGTCAGATTTGAACTCAATCCTCATGTTGTTGTATTGGGAAGTTATAACTTCAGGCACTTCAGTACCACAAAACTTTCCATGTAGCTTGGAATCGGATGAAAGGCCACTGCGGATCTCGACATAATCATATTTGCATATCTGGTAAAAACCAAGCAGACAACTTCAGTTACAAAAGGCCTGCGTGTGAATATCTCCACAGTCTGTTTTTCATCATTGTTGCTTTTAAATTCATTCAATATTGCATTGGCATGTTAATCGAAGTGTGGAAAAATAAAGAATACATTTTGAAGATCTTTTGAAGTAATTTATATCCTGCAATTGGTAACTCATGAGCAAAGGTGGTCAGAGCCACAAGTGGAACATAAATCATTTCCCACAGAATTTCTTAATGCATTGTGTTTACATCAAACATTTAACATTAATCTGTTAAGGAATGAGATCAAGCTTATCAGATGAAGTGGTCAAAAAATGTATTTATTAAAGAGATGAGTTTAATTACATAGTATAGCACCGAAACAGGCCATTCAGCCGAACCAGTCCTTGCCGGCATGGACACTATATCCCTTTCTGATATTATTCCGGTGCAACAGAGGCCAGTTTGCTTATTAGTTAGTTTATAGTGTGGTGGGGATTTAGAATATTTGTACTATAAATATTTGCTGCAAACAAACATTAAAGGAAAAACAGTTTCAGTAATTGATATGTGATGATATTTCATAGCATCGTGTATGGTTTCAACCTTATTTAAACTGAATGGCCTCAATTTTATCTTTTTTGGCACTCAAAATGTGGCTCTGTCTGGCACTAATGAGGACTGACTGGTAGCATATTACAAAACTGAATTCTTACATCTGTTTTTATTTGAAATTGATTTAATTAGCATTTTGCTGATGCATTATGAACTTTACCCACCTTTGTGATCATTCTATTGGTTTGTGCACTTCTTGTGGTCAATTTTTTTTTCTTCAAAAATATTGCATCTTACAAAAGAACATGTACATTTTGTGGAGTTCAGTCTTGGCATAGTAGTTGTGAGGTTTTTTTTTTAAAAAAAAGAAAATATCCTTCATGTTCAATTCTTATATCCATTATGATTTGCTGCATGTATAACAAGGGAAAACAGAAAGCAGCTCACTCTGGTTTTTAATCTGCTTTGATGTGCATTGGTAAACCTTCTTTGTCAAGCCTTGGAAGCAGATTTCTGGTACTAATGTTCAGGCAAGGGAGGGAAGATTCCATTTTTAATGCAGCCGGGATTGTATTAATGTCGGTTAAAAACAGTATTTGCCAAGGCACAAGCAATATCTGTGCTATTGGCCCAAAGTATGGTACCACAGCAATAACTATTATTTTGCAATATACAAAAGTTGAGACACAAGATATTGATATAATCAATAGGCATCTCTTCTGAATAAGAAAATTTGGTTAAAGAAGGAAGGGGAAACGGACCTTTCTAATGAGATTTGAAATGAACATATATGGAAATACAATCCATCCTTTCTTGTAGTCAGACATCATTTATTACACTATTCCCTGCTGCTCTCAGTTCATCAATAATGCCAGATATGAAATGGCAGGGAGATGAATGATAAAGTGGTAGATAAATAACACAGACACCTACTTAAAATCTTTGTGGGTATAAATTAAGCAAAGACGGATGTACAAAAGAATGGTTGGATTGAACAGACGTCAAGCAGCTGGAGAGAAGGATGAATCATTTCCTTGGTAACAACATACCATACAAATTTAAGCGCATTTCATATTTATACTATTATTTCCTGTGTCTTGTGTATCCATGATTTTTTATCGCTCCACCATTGGCAACCGTGCCTTCAGCTGCTGGGGCCCTAAGCTCTGGAATTCCCTCCTTAAACTTCTCAACCCCTCTATCTCCGTCTCCTCCTTTAAGATGTTCCTTAAAACCTACCTCTTTGACCAAGCTTTTGGTTATTTGCCCTAATTTCTCCTTATGTGGCTCAGTGCCAAATTTTGTTTCATAACGCTCCTGTGAAGCGCCTTGGGACGTTTTACTACGTTGAAGGAGCTATCTAAATACAAGTTGTTGTCTGTTGTGTCCTGAGTCTGTCATTTACTTTGAGTACAGAGTTTATGTTATAATTGTCGAATGTGTACCAATTTCCTCCTTTCCCATTGGTTAAACTTCTGTATTATTCTCCTTTCCAAACTGGTTACGGGCCAGAAATTCGGGTCCCCACGGGTGAGTACGCGTTGGGTACTCACGCGTAGGGCCAACTAAAGTGCCGGTTTCGTGCATGCACTGCGCATGCGCTGGAAACCGGAACTTCCGTTCCCTTGAAGGAAGGGGTTCACAGGTCAAATGCGTGCGCCGGAGAGGCAGCACGTACGCCTGGAACTTCCGGGTTTTTCTTTTTCCCAGGTTTCTCTGGGAGGGTAAGTCTCTAGCAGCTACGCTTTTAAAAAGCAGTCGCAAGGCCTGCTTTTAACAAGGTAAATGGTGAATTAAGTAAAATTAAAACTTTTTTCCACAGGTTTATTATTTTTAAATACTTTAAAGAAAGGTAAGTTTATTTTTAGCCCTGTTAAAAACTGTAATTAATTTTTTCAAAAATTTAAATTATTGTTTAAAATAGTTATTTTATGTAATTTATAGTTATTTTAAAAATGTGATTATTTTTTTTTTTTTTAATTTAGTTGAAGTTTTAGTTAGGTTTTGGGGCCAATCTCTATTCATAGGTTTGACAGGTCTTCCTGTCAAATCTATGAATAGAGATTCCCTGCTATGATTGGCTCTCCATGGTCCACTTGATCCCAGGGGACGCTTCGAACTAACTGCGCCCCTGGGATACGCAAGCACTGTGCGCCGGCAGCTGGAGGAGGCCCAGGATCGAAATCCCACGCGGGCCCACAGCACAATGGCAGGCTCGCTAGGTAAGTGCAGGTCGGGGGCTTGCACCCGCGGGAAGATTCCAACCTGAATTTCTGGCCCACTGGTTATTTTTTGATCATTTTCCATATTTGTTATTCAACAACTATACTACATGAAACAATTTCCCTCAAACTCAACTTTCTCTCCAATCATATTCTAGCAAAAAAAGGTTAGAAGATGCAACTATAATGACAATTCCTCACCTACCCCACTATAATTTCTCACAACTAAAATTTCTCACAAAATAAACACACAAAAAGTTCACACAACAATCATAAACTTACCTACAAACATGGTTCCAACACTTTCCCTCTTCCACAAATGGCACAACGCACG
This sequence comes from Somniosus microcephalus, assembly GCF_052327205.1. Classification (NCBI taxonomy): domain Eukaryota; kingdom Metazoa; phylum Chordata; class Chondrichthyes; order Squaliformes; family Somniosidae; genus Somniosus; species Somniosus microcephalus. The sequence goes on along the minus strand of NC_140988.1, from coordinate 114,377,567 downwards.
CCACTGAGCTTCTGAACGTCTGGGACTCTGATTACACTCTCCCCTTTGATCCCTACCAGACAGCTGACTTCCCACATTTTGAGGCCTTGAGCATGGATTTTGATGTAAAATAAAATACACATGTGCAGAGGTCCGTCTCCCATTGTAATGTTTTATCAGATGGTTTGGTCTGAGCATGCTCAGTTCCCTCTGGCCTAATAAAACAAGCACATGGACTAGCAGCTCATCGGGCTGGATTTTAATTGAGGAGGCGAGTAGGAGGCGGGACTAGAACTTTCGGGGTTGTAGTCCCGCCTCCATCGAGTTGTGGCCAACCCACGTGATTTTCACTTGATTGATCTTGTTGAGCCCGCCCAGCGGGCTCAGCAGGCCAATTAAGGGCCACCTGGCAACAGGTGACATCACAGAATGACATTTCATCTGTCAAAAGCTTTTGACAGATGAAATATCAGCATTTGACAGCTGTTTGAAGCTGTCAAACACTGACAATCTGTACTCCAAGTTAATTCCTTCCTCTCAGGCTGATTTAGAGATCTCTCCAGAACATAAAGCTGAATGCTGCAGATTTTGACAGCTCGCGGCCATTCTGCTTTCTGTGCTGGTGAGATGAGAGACTCCCGAGACCTGAAGGAAGGAAGGCTGTAAAGGTAAGTAAATGTAAGTAAAACTTCTTTAAACACTTTACACACACCAAACATACTTACCTCTGAACTCATGCACCCATCACTCACCTGAACACCAGACATCTCGAACCCGCCAAGCCCTTCAGCCCGACGGTCCAACTTGGCGTGGTTTAGAGCCGTCGGGAATCCCACACGTCAACAATAAAAATAGGGATTAGGCTAAAAACTGCCCGTTAACAGGCAGTTAATTGGCACTAACCCCCTTCCCGCCTCGGGGAGGCGGGTCCCAGAACAGGTTGGGTATCGCCTCCTTTGAAACTAGCATGGAGGCAGGATGGGTTCGTGCCCCCCAATTTTGAGATTTTAACCCCCCACATGCCTTCAATCCCACCTCCACGGCCCAATGAAAATCCTGCCCATTGTGACTCTGTCCATATATATTACACCCATGTAAAAGGAATTCCCAGACAGCTTAGCACCCAGCCCACTCCCTCTCATTCACTATGCTGTAATCAATGACCCCAGTATGTTGCTCCTATGTATCTGGCTCTCTCTGTTGCTGGGCCCACTCCTCACCACCACCATTTCTCCCCACAGCAGAAATACATGAACAAATACCGGGTGAAAGTTCTGCAATGACAAACAAAAGAAACAGGTAAAAACAGAACAACACAAAATGAACAAAATGAAGAAATCAAGAGAAATAGAAAAAGAAGTGGAAGACACAGAAGCAAAGCAAGAGAAACAGAAATGACAGAGAGACATGCTAGTTGCAGCATACATGAGAGACGATGAGAATTTTTGATGGCATCCAATCTAACTGAGAACTGTTGATATGATTACAGATGACTCCCAAAATGCATGCTCAGGAGTTCAAACTCCAGTGAATGGGAAGAAAAGGGATTGATAGAGAGAGACAGATGCTGTTGGCATGAGAGGAGGGAAGAAAGAGAGAGACCCTCTTTGGAGAAAAGTAGAAAAAAAGACTCTCTTTAGTGGAGGGAAGGGATACTACAGGAAAGAATGATATAAAGGGGGTGATTTTCAACTTCCACCCAAAACGGTCGCAAATTTGGCAGAGCAGCCGCACCGGCCACCTGCCATGTGGCCTGAAGCATACCGCCAGTGAGCTGTGGGCAATAACTTGGCAACCTGCTGCAGCTCACCGGTTGTGAGAGGGCAGAAAATCAGTTTGCTCTCATGTAGAGTCATCCGGCAGGCTGGGTACAGAGGAGAGGAGGCAATCCTGGAGGGAGGCCTTGCATGGGCCAGCAGCAGGCCAGAGATATGTCGGGGGCCCATCAAAAAAAAAACTAAAGTTTCCTTGGCCATTTTTGAGCTGGTTAGGCTGCTCAATGCCTGGTAAAAATGGGTGGACTGTACTTGGTGCAGGCTCTGCCCATTTGTACCTGAAAATTCCAATAAGGGTCCTACAACCTGGCCCTAGGACACCAATTTTCATGTGAATAGACTCTCCCCATTTCAGGCAGGCTGGCTGCTTGTCCATTTACAAGCCCACCTAAAAATGTCAAACAGGCCTTGAGCATCAAATGAAGTGGTCGAGGAGCACCCCCCCAATAATCAATTGTTGGCCACCATTTTTCAAACGAGAAATAGGCAACTGGTGGTTTAAAATTACCCCTAAAGTGTTTGCTGGGGACACTGCTCCCGGGGAGCACAAAGACACAGAAAGGCACCCCGATGGGTATTCGGGAGAGAGAGTGAACCTATTCAGGGGGAGAGAGCAAGAGTGAGTGTCACTGTTAAGTGGGTGCAAGAAGAAAAAAGAACTATCATGCTTCGGAGGGTGAGAACCCTTTGAGTGGGGGGGGGGGGGGGGGGGGTGCGGGGCGGGGTTGGTGGGAAGAACCCGCTGACTAACTTGATGAGGAGAGAGCTAATATGGGTTTAGTGGGCCCACATTATAAAAGAGAGAATCCTATAACTTCCCGTTAACAATACCAAGGGAAGCCAATTGGTTATAAATAAATTGTAAGTTGTCTAATTGTCTTTGCTCTGTGGAATTTGAGGCAGCTGAACAGAGTCGGTGTAAAATGCATCTCATTACTGCTACTTGTAATTACTATCGGATTTGTTTTTTCACATAATACATTATTTTTTAAAAACTAACAGGCAGTATTACTAAATTTACTATTTAACACTGTCTGCGCTTGACCTAATTGAACTGCCTCAGACATCACCGTGACGGATAGTCCAAGGGAACTGTACCAATTTCTAGTTGTTCATCTATCTAAATGGAAGGGTACTCCACATCTAATGAGAACAAGAGAAAAAACAATAATCATAATCTAATGATCTTTAAATTATACCACAGATGTACCTCACATGAAAAACATGCACTGCAGGCTTTCATTGGGATTAAGTTTATAATCACACCATCTGTTCAAAGTGTGCTCTTCTGGCTTATGTACTGAAGCTACCACTAATTCAATGTATTATATTTCCTCGCATATCTACTTTTTACATAATTGGTCCTTTCATCCTGACTGCACTACTGTTTATCTTCAATACTTATTGTTTTATTGGAGATGCTATGGTTTACTCGCAAACACAAATCCTTTGCCAAGTGACAGCAATTACGCACGGTCAAGAAATCCATCATTTAACATTGCTTTTAATATTAATCCATTATACCCCAAAACTCCAGAATTTGTTCCCTATTTGCTACATCTCTCTTATTCAAAAGCCTGCTCAAAACCTACCGCTTCAGTCACCACCTCTAACTCTTCTACCAACTCCTACTCAGAATTTATACCCTCTTGTCACGTGCCTTGGGATGCTTTGCTACGATAAAAGCACCATATATGTGCAAATTATTCTTAATGTTGGTTCAGTCAGATCTCAGAGTGGGGTAATAGTCACTAATTTGGTATGTGGACACTTAGGTAACAAATGTAATCAGCATCACTAGTTTGGCAGTTCAAGGTAGTTTAAAGTTAAATATCATTCTCCCCAAGTTCAATCAATGATAGTGCGATTCCATTACCAAGACGGGGTATAATTCATTTGGGGAACAGAGTTGTTTACTATCTGTTAATTATGTTAGGGTACCTTAATTTGCAGCTTAATTGCAAATAAAATGGTCATTCAACCGCTGAGCAATTTGTTTCTCCCCTGGATTGGTATTCGCTCAGAAGTGATGGACCAAGAATATTCTTATGGTACTGTTTTGAAAGAATTATTCAAAATGTGGATACTTGCTGCTTAGACTTTATTTATTGTAATTATATTAGTGACTGTATTATACTTTATGAATCCTTTTGGATCTTTCTTCATTGATTTAACAAACTTACATATTTCAATTATTTTATATGAAGGTGGTTCAAAAAAACAAGCAGCATGGAGGAGTGGAAATGGACAGACCCACAGCCAACTTCACGGAGAGGTCTCAAGATCCTACGGCAAGCTATGCTTACAATGGCCTCAATGGGAAAGAAAGAAGAAAAAATCAGCCTGGATTCGGCTTGCTGATTGCTAATTAGTGACTCCGACTGGAAAGTGCACGTGTGCATGTGTTGGGTGAAAACGCTGCTGCGAGTTGCCCATGATAGTATAGCCTGATGTTGGCCTTATGAAGAATTGCCACTTGGCATTTGTGAAACAATACCCCAGAATAACTTAGTGCTTTCAGAAGAGATGGGAAGAAATTGCAAAAAAGTGTTTTACTGTAAGGAAAAATGTCAACAGATATGATGACTGAGGTTGGAATGGCAGCAGTTGATTCTTGGCTATAGAATTCTAACACCCAAATTAAAATAGTCCATACACAAATTTCAAACTCATTGACCCATGTACTTAAAATATTGTATAAAGAAATTTTAACCTCAGTAAAAATTAATTCAAACTCTAAAAGTGAACTGAAATGTGTTGTATGAATGACATTCCTTTTACCAGTGCTTTATGCAAATTAAATATGCTTTTGTTGTGCTCAATTTTACTTGCACCTACAATGCTCCTCAGTTATTCAGTATGTCTGCATAACCCATCACATATTGTCCATAGGGGTGATTCACGATCTGGCAGTCCCAATAGTGAGCGGTGCTCCCTGGGAACACATTTTAGAAAACCGTGAGTACGCAATCCATGATTTTCCATTCATTTATTTATTGGACAGAAAATCAAGGGTTGTGTGCTTCGAGTTCTCAAAGTGCACTCCCTGTGATTGCCATTCCCCAAGGGAGCAATAGATCATGGAATCATCTCTTTTATTGAAGGGGGTGACCTATAATTAATCTTTACCTTGCAGAATAAATTGATTATTATTGCTTAATTTGCCATGTAGCACAATTCATTCTACAATGAACTAAAACCAGACAATGGCATTCTAAAAGGAACTGCACAGCTGTAATCATTATGGAACAGTTGTGGTAGCAAAGCAAAAAGCAGAAGCAGTACTATGTGAATGTGTTGGTACCATTGGTAAGAAAAAGAGAGTCTCAGTAAACAATCTCAAATCCTGGTTATTTACAGGACTGAATTGAGAGCATTTCTGGTTAAAGAACAGAAAAATGGAAGTTTTAAAAGGCCTTGGCAGACCTACTTAGCTTCTGCAGTATGGCAAGAAACTCCCATTGGAAAAAGAAATCAATTGCATTTATATCGCACTTTTCATGTCCTCAGAACATCCCCAAATATTTTATAGCCAATGAATTGCTTTGAAGTGTAGTCACTGTTGTTTTATAGGTAAACATAGAAAGCAATTTGTGCACAGCAAGGTCTCACAAACAACACTAAGATAAATGACTAATTAAGCTGTTTTTTTGGTGGTGTTGGATGAGGGATAACTGTTAGTCAGGACACCAGGGAGAACTCCCCTGCTCTTCTTTGAATAGTGCCATGCGACCTTTTACATCTATCCGAGAGGGTAGCTAAGATCTCAAGTTAACATTTCATTCAAAAGACAGCATTTCCAACAGAGCAGCACTCCCTCAGGAATGTAACGAGCTGTATTTGAGACCTGGAGCAGGGCTTCAACCACAATCTTCTGGCTTTATAAGCAAGCGTGCTACCACTGAGCCAAGGCTGACAGATATCTGTTCTAGTACTAGTCTTGAATGCCGTTTAGCATTTGGACTTCTACGCATTGTATTAGTTTTGTCATTTCTTGCCCAGACTGCTGTGTGGACTACCTTATAATCTCAAGGAAAAGGATAAGCTGGTATGGTTTCCTTACCACACTCCCTGTCACATAATCATACTGCAGCACTGAAGGTAACTATGGACAGCCCATAAACTATTCCCTCTTCCTAGATATGGAAATACTGCGTGGGTGTGGGATGCTATAGAACACCAGAAAGAATAGGGAAAATGTTATGAAATTTTAACTTAAAAAAAAATCAAAGTTGCCTGCAGCCAACCTTAAATCAATAACCAGTCATAGGGAGACCATGTATCGCTCTCTCTCTCACTGACCCAGGACCACAAGTGTGCCATTCCTGCAAACGGGTATGAGTCTTTTCCAATAATAATCCTGTTGATCTCACGATGCTAGCTGGCCAAATTGTAATATATTTAATCAGCTCCAAGAGTCTTAACAAAAGTAGAGGATCTAAACTCATAAGCCTGGATTTTCCCGAATACTGCCCGAATGGATATTGGCAGGTTTCAGACAGACTTAAGAAGACATGTACTGTTTGTGCCAATTTTCTATAAACAGCTCATTAGCATAACTTCACTGACTTCTCAGACTTTGCAGAGTCTATGGACCAAACTAGTGGTGGAAGCAGGAAGTTCAAGGTAAATTAAATTTAATGGGGTGGGATCAATTAAAGGTTGGTGTCATAATAGGGTGACAAAAATTGTGAAAGCCTTTGGCGAGACTCGGAAGACATCTCAACCCATTATCAGCCTTTGCCAAGATTTTGAGATAGATTTTTGGAATTTGGGGATTCAATGGATATGAGGATCAGGAGGGAAAGTGGAGTTGAGGTCGAAGGTCAGCCTTGATCTTATTGAATGGCAGAGCAGGCTCGAAGGGCTGTATGGCCTACTCCTGCTCCTAATTCTTATGTTTTTATGTTCTTATGAAGGGGAACCAAGAAGACAGACACATTATTACATTTCAAGATGAATTGCCATGCTGGACATCTTGAAATTAAACAATTGGTTACCTAGTGTGACGTATTAGAAAATCATGGGAGAGAAATTCGGTATTGTCCCATTTGGGGCGCAATTATCGGCCGGGTGTAAAGTTTAGTGCCTGGCGCTAATTATTGCCCCCGATTGCAAACTTGGCTTCTATCGCCCCTGGAGGTGATTGGAGCGCTAAATCAGGCGCTACACACCTCTCTTAAGGCACTAACGCCAAGGAGTGAGGCGCTACCTCAGAGCGCTAGCGAAGCTCATGTGATGTCAGTCAGCAATGGAACACAGACACACTGGCGCCAGCCAGTTCTTAAAGGGGAGGGTCGATCTTGCTCTCCATCCACACCCTGCTCATTGCAGCCTCGAATCTCGGCCTGGAGAGACCTGTACATCAATTCTGCTGCAAAGAACAATGGAGAGGCCCAGGGAAAGAGCTCAGAGTGCAGCCCCCATAGTCTCTTCTAAATCGATGCAAGGTCAAATCAGAATGAACCTGCAAAGTGCTGCTCTGTACCCAAAACTCCTTCACACAGCATTGAATCTCTCCAGAAGTCTCTCTCTCTCTCTCTCTCTCAGGATGCGTGGTGCAAAAATGTCACCGACAATAAAAAGTCAGGAAGCGGCCGCCCTTAAATAGCGCTCCCCCAGTCCCTTCCCGACTGCAAAACATTCCCCTCTACCTGCCGTTGCTAGCGGCAGGTGTAAAGGCAGGGGTCGCCACTCAATATCCAGTCTGGGGTGCTACCGGAGCATTGCACGCTCGACTGACATCACAATCTGTAGGCGCAGGAGATCGTGGTGGTAGTGCTTAGCACCGCCGCAAAATATCTGGTCAATTCTGCGATCGGCACAAACATCGCTGCGCCCGGGCGCTAGTTGCTTTGCACCCCATTAGTACCCTAAGAGGGCGCTAATGGGAGGTGCACAGCAACCAAATTTTTCCCCCATTATCGTTTGCAAAGTTTCATAAGCACACACTGAAATGGACCTTAATATATATATTTAAAATAAAGCAGCTTTATTACCTCATCAGGGTCTATGTTAATTAGATTTAGCTAAAATTAGGAACTTTCATTTTGTGATTTGGCAACATTTAAGTTACTTACATCATTGCCTTCTAATTCAAAAAATTCAAACTGCATAGAGATTCTGTATTGGGTCGGAGCCACAACTTGCCAAACACAGTTCTTATTTGGAGGGTATTCTTTAGGCCAGCCTGGTGTGGTGATCGTTCCATTTAGCTTTGACAATAGTCCTCCACAGGCAGCTAAAATTAAAAATATTGGATTTACATTATGAATTTGAGATTCTATGTAACAGAATTAGTATAAATACAATAGCCAGCCTGAAATACCAGGCATTTATTCAAATGGCTAAGCAACAATGAAGAAATGGGTGTGCAGTACAAATTAAGAAAGCGTCTTTACAATGTAAACAGATTTATTTTTGGCATCATTCATCATGATTTCATGCAATAATTTGAATATGGTCTTGATAGCTTAAATGTTTCTGTGGGTAGAGAGAAGGGCAGTGGGACTAGTCTTGATTGCTCTAGCAAAGACATGATGGGATGAATGGCCTCCTTCTGTGTTGTAAATCTCTGGAATAAATGCATTACTTGGTATGGTATCAAGCCATACAGATCGTGAAGGTGCCAGATTCAATCCAAGGTGGATTAACTGATATCTTCTGGGGCCATATTGGAGGTATTTTAGTTGTCCTGAGTGTCCCTGGGATAGGAAGGGGTAGAACTCACTGGGCTGGGTTACTCTCCAGTGACTGTTGCTGGAAATGTAGAGGCATATGTAGCAATTAGCTGTGATGCCTTATGATGGAATTGCCAACAGAAACTCAGTGTCCAGGCTCACACATGAACAGTGGCAATTTAGGTAAGATACCAGAGGGTTACTGTCACCCAGTGAATCATAGGAAGCATTCTGTGCGGCCGTGCACTACCACCACAGCCTCACATGCACCCAGACACATGGTGCCTCGCAAAATTTACCCTCGTATCTCACCATCAATCCCTGCCTTCAGGAGAGATGGGTATAAGTGGAGAAAACTGGCATGGAAATTAGAAATATGCTTACATGTGCAATACGGGGTAATAACCATATAAAGATTAATGTTTTGAGTGATCCTTTAGTGAGCAGAGCAAAATATTTTGGCTTATAATTTCTATATGCTGATAATAGAATGTCATTCCTGGCAGCTGGAGAGTAGTTACACATCGGAGAAGCAGATGTCCTGCCAATTCTTACTCCCCTCCGAGGCAGAGGATTCTGCCTCATATGATGCTCCAGTGGGGAAGCGTGTTGGCCACTGAGTCCGAGTATTGGAGAGGCTAAAAATTGAAATCTGATTGTGGAACCAGTGCTCTATCACTGGAGGTTTCAGGTACATCTTCCTACTCCCAACTGAAATTTGCCAGTAGCAGAACAATCACATGGCCACACTGTCTATCTGCAGTATGAAAACTGGAACCCTCATTAAGTTATTTGATACCCTTATTTTGCAACTTTTACCTTCACAACTTTTCTTGTCTGCTGCAAGTTCATAGCCTGGATCACAGGTGCATTTATAACTACCCAAAGTGTTCACACATTGCTGCTCACAACCTCCATTGTCATGTCTGGCACATTCGTCCTCCTCTGTGGAGATGAAAAACATTTGTTAGTAGCCTACCTCTCTATGTCTGATGTTTTTGATGGGGTGGTTGCTATTATTTTTTTTCCCTAAGGCCCAGTTGGGTTTTTCCTGAGGGTCAGTTGGGTAGCTGAAACACACATTTTGTAAATTATGATGTTGATATATTTTTTGAACACTCATAAGGCTTTATGTATGTGAGTGAAGGATATAGAGATAGTCACATGCAATTTCTATGTTCTCCCAATCCCAATTAGTGTAACATCAGTTTACGATTGGTGTAAACTCCAGAGAAATGACAAACGTCCATGCATGCCATTTCTTTGAATCACAGAATGATAAAGCAGAGAGGAGGCCATTCGGCCCATCGTGTCTGTGCTGGCTCTTTGAAAGAGCTATCCAATTAATCCCACTCCCCTGCCCTTTCCCCATAGTCCTGTAAATTTTTCCCCTCAAGTATTTATCCAATTCCCTTTTAAAAGTCATTACTGAATCTACTTCCACCACCCTTTCAGGCAGTGCATTCTAGATCATAACAACTTGCTGTGCAACAAAAATTCTGCTCATCGTACCTCTGGTTCGTTTGCCAATTATCTTAAATCTGTGTCCTCTGGTTGCCGACCCTTCTGCCGCTGTAAACAGTTTCTCCTTATTTACTCTATTAAAACCAGTCATGATTTTGAACTGTTGTCTGTACCTTTCTACCTAGACAGAATTAGGACTCAGAACTCAGAGATTCAAACATAAGGCTTTATTCAAAAGAAGGTTCTAGAGAGTACCAAACAAAGAGAGCTAAAGCTTAACCAAGAGAACAACCCCAACCATTTATCTGCTGTGACAGCACCACCGCAGGTGGGAGGAGAACACCCAATACATAACATATTCCTCCCCTCTTAAATGAAAGGTCCACATTATTCCTCAACAGGGTAAGTTACTTTCAATGCACTCAACTAACCAAGGGTAGAGGTAGACTGCCTCAAACCCTGACTTTACCCTGGGGTTTATTCTGCCCCAGTTTTGTGGGTAAGTCACTAAGCCTACAGATCCAAGCGTCTTGGAGGCCACCGCTCTCTGACAGGATACCGGCGGTCATCGCTGGCTTCCACAGCAGTAGGCATTGACACAGGCCTAGATAGAGAAGGTGCCTGTGTCAGTCGAAAGTCAGGAGTTTGCACAGGTGGAACAGTCTCTTTGACTTCCTGTGTTGGAGAATAGCACTGTGGCAAAGGATGCTGGTTTGCGGTATCATCCGGAAACAGTTCAGGCCAACCAGCCGTTGGAGCCTCTGTGGCTGTCTCTGCTCCTAGCAACAGTTGATCTGTGTGTCTTCTCCAGACGACGTCCTCAGCAGTCTCAACCGTGTAAGACACAGGGCCCGTCTGCGCGATCACTGTAGCAGGAACCCATTTTGGTCCAGTGTTGTAGTTTCGAGCTAGGACATGCTTTCCAGGATGAAACCGCCTCTCCTTGGCTCTTTTCTCTCTCCTTTCAACTTGAGCTTGTTGTTGACGATGGACAACCTGTTCTGCCCTTGGAGGTTTGAGTAAGTCAAAACTTGTCCGCAACTGCCTCTTCATCATGAGCGAAGCGGGGGAAGTTTTGGTTGTGGCTTGCGGCTCGTTCCTGTAGGACAACAGGAAGCTGTTCAGACGTTGGTGGATTGAGCCCTGACCTTGCGATGCCTTCAAGGCGTGCTTCAAAGTTTGCACGAACCTTTCTGCCAGTCCATTAGTAGAGGGATGATTGGGCGCAGACCTGATGTGTTGGACATCATTCACATGCAGGAAGGTTGCAAACTCCTGTGATACAAATTGTGGACCTTTGTCGCTTGCGAGTTGTTCCGGTGAGCCATAACGGCTGAACATCTCACCCAGTTTCTCAATTGTTTTCTGCGCCATGGTAGACCTCATCACAGTGACCTCCGGCCACTTGCTACGAGCGTCCACAACCACCATAAAGATCTTCTCTTTCAAAGGACCGGCGAAGTCCACATGTACTCGCTGCCACACTTTTTCAGGCCAATCCCAGGGGTGTAGGGTTGCCAGCTGTGGAACATTCCGGATCCTTTGACGTGGGGAACATGTTTTGGCTTTCTCCTCAATATTTCCATCGAGACCTGGCCACCAGAAGTAGCTTCTTGCCATTTCCTTCATCCGAACCATCCCACTGTGGTCTGTATGAAGTTGTTGCACTATTGGTTCCCTCAGAGGTGGCGGAATGATGACACGGCATCCCCAAAGAAGACAACCTGCCTGGACGGAGAGCTCATTTCTTTTTGAAACGTAAGGTTTCAAACTAGGAGAATCTCTTATAGCTGTCCCTCGAATGACATTGTCCATTACCTCAGACAGGACTGGATCATTGCGGGTGTACCTTCGCACCTGAACTGCAGTGATAGGTGCTCCCTCCACTTGTCTAAAGTAGATGATGTCTATCTGATGAGGCTCTGGGGGAGTAACAGGCAAGGGCAGTCTCGAGAGACCGTCTGCGTTGCCGTGCAAGTCTGATTTGCGATATTTGCTGTCGTATGTGTGTCCTGACAACAGTAAAGCCCACCTTTGCATCCTGCTTGCAGCAAGAGACGGAATTCCGGTGTGGGGCCCAAAGGTTGAAGTCAATCGACGGTGGTCCATCAGGAGTGTGAACCTTCTCCTAAACAGGTACTGATGAAATTTTCGAATTCCAAAGACGATTCCCAAGGCCTCGTGCTCAATCTGCGCATAGTTACTCTCGGCCTGGTTTAAGGTGCGTGATACGAAGGCGATAGGTTTCTCTTCCCCAGAAGGCATGATGTGGGATATGACTGCTCCCACACCATATGGTGATGCATCACATGCTAGCTGCACGGGTAGCTTTGGGTCAAAGTGTGTCAGGACCTCCGACTTCAGCAATGCTTTAAAGCTTCGTTGCACAGTTCAGCCCATTTCCATGTTTTGCCTTGACATAGCAACATTGCTGAAGCCGTTACACCAGTTGCTAAGTCTGGAATAAACTTCCCATAGTAGTTAAGTAGCCCCAGAAATGAACGTAACTGGCTCACATTCTGGGGTGCTGGGGCCTCCATGATCGCCTTGACCTTTAACGGCGCCTTATGCAGGCCAGTAGCATCAATCACATGCCCCAGGTACTGAACTGAAGACTGAAAGAATTCACATTTGTCCTTACGAACTCTGAGTCCATACTCTTTCAGTCGCTGTAGTGTCGCATCCAAGTTCAGAAGATGATCCTCCTCATTTGTCCCAGTGACAAGGATGTCGTCCAGGTAGCACTGGACTCCTGGCAGTCCACTCAAAATCTGATCCATTGCCCTTTGGAATAGAGCAGGGGCCGACGTAATTCCAAACGGAAGGCGGCAGTACCAGTATAGCCCCTTGTGTGTCACAATTGTCAACAGCTCCTTTGATTTGTCATCGACATGCATTTGTAGATAAGCCTGGCATAAGTCAATTTTGCTGAACTTTTGCCCTCCGGCCAGGCCCGTAAAAAGATCACCAATGAGGGGAAGAGGGTACTGTTCCGCAGACAGCACCGGGTTAACAGTCACTTTAAAATCCCCGCAGATTCTAACAGATCCATCCTTTTTCAGGACAGGAACAATGGGTGTGGCCCATTTGCTCACGCTCACAGGCTCCAGGACTCCATTCTCGACTAAGGCCTCCAAGTTAGCCTCAACTTTTGGCCTAATTGCATAGGGTACAGGTCGGGCTTTGTGAAACTTCAGCTTGCTGTCAGGTTTAATGTCCAGTCTCACGCTGATCTTTTTCATGCTCCCAAGTTCCCCATTGAAGAGTTTTGCATGTTTGTTTAAAACTGCAGTCAGACCTGACTCCCCTTTTGACATCATGCGGACTGCAGGCCAGTCCAGCGTGATTTTCTCTAGCCACGCACGTCCCAGTAGAGATGGGTAATTTCACTTTACCACATATAGTGGCAGTTTCGCAGTCTGTCCATTCAATTTAACTGTCACCTCAATGGCGCCTCTCATGGCCACAGGTTCGCCAGTATACGTCTTTAGCACAATGTTTGTTGGCTGAAGGGTAAGATGCTTTAGCATTTTATTGTAGATAGTGTCTGAAACAAGGGACACAGCTGCGCCTGTGTCCACCTCCATCCGCACTGGTTATCCCTCCACCAGTGGCGACACCCAGTAGCCATTTGGACCACCTGCAACCGTCAGTATGTGCACCTCTTCCTCCTCAGAGGTGTCGCTCCCCTCTGTTTTGCTTGTTCCATCATACTGCTGAATGAACACTCTTTTTCTTCTCTCGTCCAAATACAGACATTTTGCTTTCCTGCTTTCCAGCTCTGTGTTCTTTTTTTTACCTCTACAGGCACGTTTAATGTGACCCTTTTTGCCACAATTTCGGCATTCCAGCTCCGTACACCAGCAGTCATTAGCGCGATGGCCCGTTTTCCCACAACGGTAACATGTGCCGTTCCGCGCACCTTTAGGCTCAGACGACACCTTGTCAACTCTCCCTGTTGAACTCAACTGGTGGGCCTCCTTTTCCGCTATCTCCATGGAGACACTAACTTCAATGGCCTTTTCAAGAGTAAGGTTGTCCTCAGTAAGAAGGCGCTTCTGTGTGGCTGCACTTAGCAGACCACACACAAGTCTGTCTCTAATGGTGTCATTCGGCACCTCCTTGAACTCGCAGTGTTCTGACAACCTTTTTAAAGCAGCAATAAACATCATCACTGATTCCCCCTCCTCTTGATTCCGTTTGTGAAATCTAAATCTCTCAGCAATAACCAGAGGTTTTGGTGAAAAATGTGCTCCAAGAATTTCCACTAGTTGTTTATATGTTTTAGTTCCTGGCTTATCTGGCTGTACCAGGCTGCGAAGTAAATTGAATGTCTTTGCTCCCAGTATATTCAAAAAGGTAGGCACGACCTTATCGTTTGCCACCGCATTCGCCAAAACAAAATACTCAAAACGTTCCATATAAGCACTCCATTGCTCAACATTTTCATCAAAATCACCGATGTTTCCGAATATAGTAGCCATCTCACGTTTCAAATTTTATTTTCTGTTACTCACTGCACCCGTAACGTTAATGTAATGCTGCAATCTCTGTTCCGAGTGTTTTGTAGTCGAAAACAAGAAAGTTCCCACAATGCAGAGTCATCCGATCCTCATCGCCACTTTGTTGTGTCTGTACCTTTCTACCTAGACAGAATTAGGACTCAGAACTCAGAGATTCAAACATGAGGCTTTATTCAAAAGAAGGTTCTAGAGAGTACCGAACAAAGAGAGCTAAAGCTTGACCAAGAGAACAACCCCAACCATTTATCTGCTGTGACAGCACCACCGCAGGTGTGAGGAGAACACCCAATACATAACATGAACATCTGCATTAAATCTCCTCTTAACCTTCTCTGCTCTCAGGAGGAGAACAACCCCAGCTTCTCCAGTTTCTCCACATAACTGAAGTCCAGCATCCCTGGCACCATCTGGTAAATCTCTTCTGCACCCTCTGAGGCCTTGACATCCTAAAGTGTTGTGGCCAGAATTAGACACAATGGCCCTATATTTACTTGGGGCCATGAAGAGAGCAGGGGGGAGGATTCCTGGACGTCTTGCTGAAATTAAGCGCAGGACATCTTTTACATTTTTTCAGCAGGTTTCCCACTCCACAGCCTGTCGGACGGGAAAGCAACCGGGGAGTGGGTGCCAGGTAAGTAGGCGATCACGTGGGGTAGTGGGAGATCAGAGAGAGGGGTAGGTGTAGTTGGAAATCGGGTGAGGGTACTCGGAAATCGCAGGGTGTGTAAAGAGATTAGCTTGTTGGGCCTGGAGGAAACACTCTTGCTCCTCCTGGCCCACAAGCAGTGCTGTGAAGGCACTTACCTCATGGATCCGGCCCATCATGTTACTTTTACCTGCCAGGTTTCCTGCCCCGGGAAACCCGACCTCCATGGGATAAAAATAAAAATCCTGTTAAAATGAAGGCATGCAGTCTCCTTAAAAGCTTTTACTGACAGACATTGGATGGGTCACCCGCTCCCCAAACTGCCTCCGTTAAAACTGGAAGTGGGCACTTTGGAGGCTGGATGGGGTTGGGTTTGAGATTTTAAACATTTTTACTTCCCACCCGCCCCCAATCCACCTATTCTTGGGGGCTTAAAATTTCCCCCAATACTCCACCTAGGGCCTAACCAGTGATTTATAAAGGTTTAGCATAACTTCCGGGGTTAACCACCAAGATCGGGGAACACTGCAGAAATTCTACACCAGTGTTCTTTATTCAGGGGCTGTTTGTGAGTTATGAATATACTGTACAAAGAATTTAGACTACAATTTCAGGTAATTCAAAAACTAAATGACAAAAGGAAACAACTCTCCCGAAGGTATAGTGGGCAAGAGCATTGTGTGATGGTGTACCTGATGAAAAGATCCCAGCTTTAATCCTTTTGTGCTGACTTAGCCCATCTCAGCTAGAACAGCAATAGGAGTTGTGCCTGTGTGGACAACAGGTGAGAATAAGATTGGCTTGGCTGTGATATTGCCCAGAGCGGATTAGCTTGCTGGCATACACTCTCCATACTAACATGGAGAATGGTTATTGGAAAGAGACTAGAAAAGACTGCCCTTCTGGTGAATTACAAGACTTACTGCTTTTCCATAATCCTATCCGTCAAGCACCTTGGGATATTTTATATGTTAAAGGCAGTGCAGTTGCTCCTCTTAATTTGAATTTGGTTAATTTGAATTATTGGATAATTCTACAACTTTGAATTATCAGGAGTAGACGGTGTATAAATGTGAGTTGTTGATGAGGATAGTTGGGATAAAAACGGAAAAGGTTTTCTTAGTGCAATATTGACTGCTATTGTTTATGACTATGTATGCATACAAAAATGCTGTTTCTCCAATAGCCAAATTCAGCATATGCGTCTTTATTAAACTGAAGTTATGATTTACTGGCCATGGTTGTTAACAGTTACACAATCTTGTGCAGCATTGTGGCTAGTTTTAGAACAATCGAATATAGCTGCGAGGATACACAATAATAGCTCATTCATAGAAATGGGATTTGACATTCTTTATGCTCATCAAAATTCTCCTCTCCCCACAAGCTTACACACATACTGTGCATTACACTATGCACTAATATCAATAACAGAATGCATCAGCATTGATTGTGAACCTCCGTGCAATTTTCCCTATGTTTTGACAACTTGGCATAAAAATAATGTAGACAGCTAAGACTGACAAAAGCTGTCCTTATCTGTGCACTACAGGACATATTTAAATACGAGAAATAAAAATGTCCTTGCATAATTTTCTCACAGAAGCTAAACATAGCCAAGTAGCTAAGAGATGGGACCTTTGAACCAAAGGCTTCTTCACGATGACTGTCAATCTACTCGGTGAGTAGTCAATGGTCAGAATGGAGGCATACTTATAAGGGGCTGACACAAAGCATCCTGCCATAGCAAGGTCCATTATCAAACAACCTGGATAGGAACTGACAAAAATTGTATCCAACAATAGCATGCAGGCACAAGTGACAGGCAGCTCTTGGAATTAAATCTGCAACCATCAGATTCAGAGTCAAATGTATGCTGCATGTCACAGTGGACCATTTTATCTTGAAAATTTAAACAAGTCAGTCTCCATTCTGGTTTGTATCTTATTCTTGTCCACTCATGAAATTCACACCATAATGCCTTTAACTCAAATTTTAACTGACAATCAACTAGCACAATTCAGTCCCAATGTCACAGCTAAAGTCAATGCTGAAGTAAGGCATTTTATGTAAACGTAATGTTCTGGTAAAGAAGATAAAATTGAACCTATTCATAACTTCTTCAAAAGGATGGAATATGTAAAAGATTAGAATGCTTTTTGGATTTAATTTTGATCAGTTATTGAAAACACATCATAATCCATGAAAATGGGAAATTGTCTCCATAACGGTTACAGTAATTTATCTTTACAAAAAAAATTAACAGCAGCTGATTAATTTTCCAGCCTAAGTGTATAGAAGTACCTTTAAATTAGAATACTGCAGCTCTACCATTTAAACTTAATACTTTTCCCAGTTACTTCTGTTGTAGTATAAATCTGCCAAATACAGCAGTAGCCTCTTAAATGAAACATTTTTGAAATTAAAGTGCTGCCCCTCCATGTTCCTCCAATGCCATGTGCCACTTGCTGTCTAAGAGAAATAGCAGAGGATCTGCTTTCCGGCCTCTGCCAGTAATGCTCCGAAAGCAGGCACTAGCAAATGTGCAAGGAGGAGCGGAGGTGACACTCCCACAAATGTCCCCTTGCTTCTACGCGGAAGTGGCTTATTTGCACCTGGGCCATCATTCTGACTCCTTACTGGGCTACTGTTCCACCCTATCACAGACCTTCATTCCCCTTTGTACTTTCCTCATCCCCCTCACCTTTCGCTGGCTCTGTACTTGCTTATAAACTGTTAAATCTCTAACTTCTTCCAGTTCTGATGAAAGGTCATTGACCTGAAACATAACTGTTTCTTGCTTCACAGTTGCTGCCTGACCTGCTGAGTGTTTCCAACATTTTCTGTTTTTATTTGATTTCCAGCATCTGCAGTATTTTGCTTTTGTTTTACTGTTCCATGACACCTGCCACCATCTGGTACCTTGTTCAAGTGGGCATTGTTTGTGTGTGAACTTTAACAGCATGAATCGACAGATCATTTGACAATGGAGGCATTGCAGTTGAGCTTGATCCTGTCCTCACCATTCTTGATCATAAGGCTGCTGAGGCGAATTACAGCAATCCTATTGCTGCCTGACAGAAATCAGCTACCTCGCCAGGTTGCAATGTCAGAAGTTGCTGATTTCAGGATTGGGAAGACACATTTGATCTGTATGGAGGCTGTAAGTGTATGCTGTAAACTCTATATGAACTGTCACCTCCTTGGAATAGCCTCTCTCCCCAATGACTGATTGCTTCTACCATCTCATCCTCAACTGCCATATATAACAGCAGAATGGGAACGATTTATACTCTCACACCCTGGTCCTTAGAATCGGAAGATGATCATCCACAGCAGCAGCAGAACCAGAACACCAGCAGCGCCAACCTTCTCCTCAACCACCTAATGCTGCACAGGGCAGAGGCTGTCAGTGCAAAGCTGCATCGCACCGCAGGAGATACCCCCAACACAGGGTTTACAGGCAGAGGATGAGTTTCCTCAACATGACTGAGCAGCAGTGCCAAAGGAGACTGAGACTTTCACAACAGGTAGTCACTGACATCTGCACAATGCTCGATCAGGACTTGCAGTCCAGAGGAGCGGGTGGACACTCCTTACCGGTGGCTGTCAAAGTCACCACTGCCCTCAACTTCTTTGTGTCAGGGTCCTTCCAGGGATCAGCTGCAGATATTAGTGGCATCTCCCAGTCAGCCGCACACAGATGCATCACGCAGGTTACCGGTGCCCTCTTTGACAAGTCCGCAAATTACATCCACTTTGCCACTGGTGAAGCCAGTGTTACTGAGTGGGCACTCACTTTTCCTGAACGCAGGAGATCATTAAATCTCTTCCTGCATTGCATCCAGGTGCGAGCAACAACAGACCTTTCAGTGATCTCCTCAGCTATTTGCAGCCAGGCTGCTTTGTTCATAGAGTCATAGTGGTCGATTTTCAGTGTGCCGTGAGGCGGGCTTTTAGGCGTGCAGGGGGCTAAAATCCCGAATTCGGGGGTCCCGACACCATCCCGCCCAAAACCCGCCTTCATGTAAGTTTCAAAGGAGGCGGGTACCCGCCCCACACTGGGACCCGCCGACCCGAGGCGGGAAGGGATTAGTGCCAATTGACTGCCTGTTAACAGATAGTTAACAGGCAGTTTTTAGCCTAATCCCTATTTTGAAGGGTGTCGTGTGGGATTCCCGACGGCTCCAAACCACTCCAGGTTAGAGGAGTCGGGCCGTCGGGTTGAAGGACTTGGAGGGGTCGAGATGTTCAGGTGAGTGATGGGTGCATGAGTGCAAAGGTAAGTGTGTTTGGTGTGTCTAAAGTGTGTAAAGTAGTTTAAATTACCTGTACTTACCTTTACAGCCTTCCTTCCTCTAGGCTTCGGGAGTCCATCATTCAGCCGGCACAGAAAGCAGAATGGCTGCGATCTGTCAAAAGTGACAGCCTGCAGCTTTCAGTGCCGGTGAGATTTCTAACTGAGTCTGCGTAGAAGGACTCAGGTTAGAAGTCAGACTGTCAGTGTTTGACAGCTTCAAACAGCTGTGACACACTGATATTTCATCTGTCAACACGTCTTGACAGATGAAATTTCAGTCTGTGACGTCACCTGTTGCCGGGTGGCCCTTAATTGGCCTGCTGAGCCCACTGGGCGGGCTCAACAAGGCCAATCAAGTGAAAATCGCGTGGATTGGCCGCATCTCGATGGAGGCGGGACTACAACCCGAAAGTTGTAGTCCCGCCTCCTTCCTGACTTCTGAATGAAAATCCAGCCCACAGAGTCATACAGCACAGAAAGAGGCCCTTTGGCCCATCGTGTCTGCGCTGGCCATCAAGCCCTGTCTATTCTAATCCCATTTTCCAGCACTTGGTCCGTAGCCTTATATGCTATGGCGTTTCAAATGCTCATCTAAATGCTTCTTGAATGTTGTGAGGGCTCCTACCTCTACCACTCTTTCAGGCAGTGAGTTCCAGATTCCAACCACTCTCTGGGTGAAAAAGTTTTTCCTCAAATCCCCTCTAAACCTCCTGCCCCTTACCTTGAAACTATGCCCCCTGGTTATTGACCCCTCTACTAAGGGGAAACGTTCCTTTCTATCTACCCTATCTATGCCCATAATTTTGTACATCTCAATCAGGTCCCCCCTCAGCCTTCTCTGCTCTAAGGAAAACAACCCCAGCCTGTCCAGTCTCTCTTCATAGGTCTGGTGAGGAGGTCTCCTCCTTCCACTCCCAGGGAACAGAGCCTCCCTGCGTCCTCAGACTCCCTCCACAAGAACATAGAGGGAGTCATCGTCGAAGCGTGGCTCAGCCCTCTGTCTCTGTGCAGTCACTTTGCTATCAAGCAGCACTCGGGACTGTGGAAGTAGAAGTGAGAGCAAAGGGGGACATGGCCCCATTAAATACAACGGCAGCAAATGTGTCATCAGAGGAGCTGAATAGACCCGCACCTCGTGATTGGGCCGGGCAACATGCACCGAGGGCTTAACAAGCCCAATCATCACAAAATTGTGCGAGCAGAGCGGCTGCAGCTGGGAGCAGGACCGGAACCTGTCAACTACCTCTCCGCCACGAACCCCCTCCACTGGGAAAATCCAGCCCATTGTATTCTTCAGCTCTGATATCTCACACTTTGATTACATTTCATTAAAAATTATAAATATGTATTGTGTCTGTTTTGGAAAGCCCAATCAAATAGCTATTCAAGTATTTGTTTATCACAGTGCTTGTCTACCGGCAGAGAAAGCTCAGCATATATTTTTCTTTCTTTGCTATTGTCGCAATGAGGTGCACCTCTAGCTAAGAGCTGTGCCTATAAAGCAAAAAAAACTCAACTCTTCCTTTAAACCCCAAATTCCCATAAGAGCATATAAGAGCATGAATCTGTCTCAGTGACTCCCTTTTTAAAAAATGTTCACACGAACTGGGTATATTAATTGGCTCATACAGTACTCAGGATTTTGCATATTTGTACCTTTAAAGAAGTTTGCCGCAAATCCTGCTTTATTAACTGTTCCATCAGAAACAAACTTCATCCACAGGGTATTAGAAGTAGATTTGATGTCTTCTGGTTTGTCGTAGCCACAGAAACGCCCAATCAAAGGACTGTTTTCATTATTGCCATTTCGGACCTCTAGATAGTCATAGGCACAATTGTCATGTCTCTCAACCTATGACAGAATAAGGAAAATATTTTACTTGTTTTTGCACAAGGAAACCAGGACCCATTTTAAAGTGGTTGAGAAACATTTATGAACCAACTAAACATGTATTGGTTTTCATAGATTCATAGAATAGTACAGCACGACAGGAAGCCATTCAGCCCACTGAGACTGTTCTGGCTCTTTCGAAGAGCAATCCAATTAGTCCCACCCCCACTCTTTCCCCATATCCCTGCATTTTTTCTCCTTCAAGTATTTACCCAATTCCCTTTAGACGGCTACTATTTAATCTGAATCCACCACCCAATCAGACAGTGCATTCCAAATCCTAATTACTCCTTGCATAAAAACGTTTCCCCTCATGTTGCCTCTGGTTCTTTTGCCAATCACCTTAAATCTGTGCCCTCCCGTTATCAACCCTTCAGCCATTGGAAACAGTTTCTCTATATTTACTCTACCTAAACCGTTCCTGATTTTTAAACACCTCTATCAAATCTCCTCTTGGCCTTCTCAGCTCTAAGGAGAACAACCCCAGATTCTCCAGTCTATCCACATAACTGTAATCCCTCATCCCTGGAACCATTCTAGTAAATCTCTTTTGTACCGTCTCCAAAGCTTTCTCGTCCTTCCTAAAGTGTGGTGCCCAGAATTGGGCACAATACTCCAGCTAGGGCCGAACTCATGTTTTATACAGGTTTAGCATAACTTGCTTGCTTTTGTACTCTATGGGGTCGATTTTCATTAAGCTGTCGGGAAGGAGGCGGGACTACAACTTTCGGGTTTTAGTCCCGCCTACATCGACGTCCGACCAATCCACGCGATTTTCCCTTGATTGACCTTGTTGAGGGGCGGGCTCAGCAGGCCAATTAAGGGCCACCCGGCAACAGGTGACGTCACAGACTGAAATTTCATCTGTCAAGACGTGTTGACAGATGAAATATCAGTGTTTCACAGCTGTTTGAAGCTGTCAAACACTGACAGTCTGACTTCTAACATGAGTCCTTCTATGAAGACTCAGTTAGAACTCTCACCGGCACTCAAAGCTGAAGGCTGTCACTTTTGACAGATCACAGCCATTCAGCTTTCAGTTCCAGCTGAATGATGGACTCCCGAAGCCAGAGGAAGAAAGACTGTAAAGGTAAGTACAGGTAATTTAAACTTCTTTACACACTTTAGACACACCAAACACACTTACCTTTGCACTCATGCACCCATCACTCACCTGAACACCGACATCGCGACCCCTCCAAGTCCTTCAACCCGACGGCCCGCCTGCTCTAACCTGGCGTGGGTTAGGAGCAGTCGGGAATCCCACATGACACCCCTCAAAATAGGGATTAGGCTAAAAACTGCCTGTTAACAGGCAGTTAATTGGCACTAATCCCTTCCCGCCTCAGGTCGGCGGGTCCCAGTGCGGGGCGAGTACCTGCCTCCTGTGAAACTTACATGGAGGCGGGTTTTGGGCGGGATGGTGTCGGGACCCCCGAATTCGGGATTCCCCCCCGCCACACACACACGCCTAAAACCCCGCCTGACGGCTCCAGGAAAATCGACCCCCATACCTCTACTTATAAAACCCAGAATCCCATATGCTTTATTAACTGCTTTGTTAACCTGTCCTGCCATCTTCAAAGATTTGTGCACAAACACCCCCAGGTCTCTCTCTTCTTGCACCCCCTTTAAAATTGTACCATTTAGCTTATATTGTCTCGCCTCATTCTTCCTACCAAAATGTATCACCTTACAATTTACTGTGTTGAATTTCATCTACTATGTGTACGCCCCATTCCGCCAGCCTGTCTATGTCCTCTCGAAGTCTATTACTATCTTCCTCACTGTTAACTACACTTCCAAATTTTGTGTCAGCTGCAAATTTCAAAATTGTGCCCTGTACTCCCAAGTCCAAATCATTATACTGTAGGAATCGACGTATTCCTAACTAATAACTGAGGTCGACTCAGGAGAACAATCAAACAGGTCTTTAATGTAGGATTTGACGAATTCCAGAAAACAGCAGAGATCGACACAGGAGAGCCATTGTACAGGTCTTTACCGAATGGGGATGCCACGAGGGCTGCCTGTCCAGCCCCGTGGTTAGCGTCGTGACGTCATCGCGTTTGCCCGCATTTTCCCGCGCTTGGGTAGTCACGTGATTTGCGACGTGACATCATCGCGTTTTCCCGCGCTTGGGTAGTCACGTGATTTGCGACGTGACATCATCGCGTTTGCCCGCGCTTGGGTAGTCACGTGATTTGCGACGTGACATCATCGCGTTTGCCCGTGTTTTCCCGCGCTCTTAAAGGGGCCACACCCCATACATGCAAACTCTATATACAAAACCCAGTAATGCCCAACACAATGGTACAGGTTTAGGCTGGTGTTAGAACATTGTTAAAGAGAATTATATACAGTTAGTTAGATTAACTCAGTGGTACCGCCACATGCACCCCCCCCAGAATTCGCTTTAATGGACAAAGTCAAACGGTGAGGTGGTCTGACGAGCCTGTCCGAACGACTCCTGTAGTCTCGAGGCGGAGGCTGCTGGGCGGCTGGCGGGCTGTCGCACTTGGTCTGCCGTAACGACGATGGGTGTCCGACCCCGGCTCGGCGGCTGTGCTGTCTCAACGTGGCGGGCGAGGTCCAAAGGTGCTGGCCCCAAGCGGTCGACCAAAATGTGGTCCGGTAAATGGGGCCTGGAGTGGATCCCTATGTGCGTCATGGCGAATGAAAACGTATTCAGCCTTGTGAAGGACCGTGGAAACATGTGACCTCTGCAGCCTGTGGTTCGAAGCGGGCACCGGTGCGAAACATCTGGCCGCCTCTTAGTGACTAGCCGGCTGGGCAGACACGGACCATGGCTCTGTCGATGATGGTAGGAAGTCCCCTGTCGAACGAATATCTGCGGGAATGCCGAAACGAGCGATCCAGGAGGAAATGAACGTGGGTCTTGTCAGGTCAGGAAACTCGCCGAGCAGACGAGCGAACTCTTCAGGAGTCGGGAACACACAAATGGTGCGTGCCATAGTGTTACTGCGGTAACACGGAAGAGAAGAAACAGTTGCTGCATTGATCAGCCACCGGTTCAAGGGTGAGGCCGTGATCAGTGATGAACAGCAATTTTCCCACGTGGCCGATCACCATCGTGGCCGCAGGATGCCCGTTAGACCCGTTCCTAGTTGGTCGCAGTGTTAGTTGTTGTTGGCTTCTTTTGGGGGAAAACTGCCGGGAGGGCGGCAACGCTTCGCCTTCGCACCAAACTGCGCGTGGTAGAAAAAGCAACCCAGCAGGCTGACGAGCTGGGGTGGCGTCTGCGGGGGACGAGTCCTCGTGGTTTGCGAGGGGTGAGTCCTCGTGGTTTGCGAGGGGTGAGTCCTCGTGGCTTGCGAGGGGTGAGTCCTCGTGGTTTGCGAGGGGTGAGTCCTCATCGCATCTCCGCTGGGGCGCGCTCCGACCTTGTGAGCCCGAAAACCTGCAGTACCCACGCTTTGAGGGTTTCATACTTGCGCTCTGATGGGGGCTGTCGAGGAGGCCGACGATCCAAGAGGCGGTAGAGCTGTCGAGTGCGGAGGCCACAGAAACGTACCTGGCCTGATCTGCATCGATGTTCTTCAGGGCGAACGGGGCTTCCACCAGAATAAAGCACGAGGGCGGTTGCTGCTCCCAGAATTGCGGTAGCTTTAGCGAAATGGCGTTTGCTTCCATGGCGTGCTTCTTTTGTGAAAAATGTTCACAAAAATCTGGGTCACCAATGTAGGAATCGACACATTCCTAACTAATAACTGAGGTCGACTCAGGAGAACAATCAAACAGGTCTTTAATGTAGGATTTGACGAATTCCAGAAAACAGCAGAGATCGACACAGGAGAGCCATTGTACAGGTCTTTACCGAACGGGGATGCCACCAGGACTGCCTGTCCAGCCCCGTGGTTAGCGTCGTGACGTCATCGCGTTTGCCCGCGTTTTCCCGCGCTTGGGTAGTCACGTGATTTGCAACGTGACATCATCGCGTTTTCCCGCGCTTGGGTAGTCACATGATTTGCGACGTGACGTCGTCGCGTTTGCCCGCGTTTTGGTAGTCACGTGATTTGCGACGTGACGTCATCGCGTTTGCCCGCATTTTCCCGTGCTCTTAAAGGGGCCACGCCCCGTACATGCAAACTCTATATACAAAACCCAGTAATGCCCAACACAATGGTACAGGTTTAGGCTGGTGTTAGAACATCGTTAAAGAGAATTATATACAGTTAGTTAGATTAACTCAGTGGTACCGCCACAATACATCAAAAACAGGAGTGGTCCTAGTACTGAACCTTGGGGAATGCCACTGTATACATCCCACCAGTCTGATAAACAGCCATTCACCACAACTCTGTTTTCTATCCCTTAGCCAATTTTATGCATCAAGTATAGTGAACAGTGAAGAGGATAGTGATAGACTTCAAGAGGACATAGACAGGCTGATGAAATGGGTGGACACGTGGCAGATGGAATTTAATGCAGAAAAGAGCGAAGTGATACATTTTGGTAGGGAGAGAGAGGAGAGGCAATATAAACTAAAGGGTACAATTTTAAAGGGGGTGCATGAACAGAGAGAACTGGGGGTATATGTGCACAAATCGCTAAAGGTGGCAGGGCAGGTTGAGAAAGCGGTTAAAACAGCTTACGGGATCCTGGGCTTCGTAAATAGAGGCATAGAATACAAAAGCAAGGAAGTTATGATGAACCTTTATAAAACACTGCTTCGGCCTCAGCTGGAGTATTGTGTCCAATTCTTGGCACCGCACTTTAGGAAGGATGTGAAGGCCTTAAAGAGGGTGCAGAAAAGATTTACGAGAATGATTCCAGGAATGAGGGACTTCAGTTACGTGGATAGACTAGAGAAGCTGGGGTTGTTCTCCTTAGAGCAGAGACGGTTGAGAGGAGATTTGATAGAGGTGTTCAAAACAATGAAGGGCCTAGACAGAGTAGATAGAGAGAAACTATTTCCATTGGTGGAAGGGTCGAGAACCAGAGGACACAGATTTAAGGTGATAGGGAGAAGAACCAAAGGCGACATGAGGAAAAACATTTTTACGCTGCAAGTGGTTAGGATCTGGAATACACTGCCTGAAAGGGTGGTGGAGGCAGATTCAATCGTGGCTTTCAAAATGGAATTGGATAAGTACCTGAAGGAAAAAAATTTGCAGGGCTATGGGGAAAAAGAGTTGGTGAGTGGGACTAGCTGAAGTGCTCTTGCAGAGAGCCAGCACATGCTTGCTGGGCCGAATGGCCTCCTTCTGTGCTGTAACCATTCTATGATCCATGCTGCTACTTCCACTTTTATCCCATGGACTTCAATTTTGCTAACAAGCCTAATATGTGGTACTTTATCAAATGCCTTTTTAAAGTCCATATATGCAACATCAACTACACTGCCCTCATCCACCCTCTCTGCTACCTCATCAAAAAACCCAATCAAATTAGTGGAACATGATTTGCCCATAACAAATCCATGCTGGCTCTCCTTTATTAGTCCATGCTTGTCCAAGTGGCTGTTAATTTTCTCCCCGATTATTGTTTCTAAAAGCTGCCCCACCACTGACGTTAAACTGACAGGCCTGTAATTACCTGTACCAGGTTTATCCTTCTCCCCTTTTTGAACAAGGGTGTAACATTTGTAATCCTCCAGTCCTCTGGCACCACCCCTGTATCTAAGGAGGATTGGAAGATCGTGGCCAGCACCTCCACAATTTCTACCCTTACTTCCCTCAACAACCTAGGATGCATCCTATCTGGACTGGTTACTTATCCACTTTAAGTACCGCCAGCCTTTCTAGTACTTCCTCTTTATCTGTTTTTATCTCATCCAGTATCCTAGCAACCTCCTCGTTTACCATAGCTTTGGCAAGTTCCTCTTCCTTGGTAAATACTTTAGTACCTCAGCCATGCCTTCTGCCTCCAGCTATAGTTCTTCATTTTGGTCCCTAATTGGCCCCACCACTCCTCTGACAACCCTTTTACTGTTAATATGTCTATAGAAGACCTTTGGATACCTTTTTGTTAGTCGCTAATCTATTCTCGTACTGTCTCTTTGCCCTTCTTATTTCCTTTCTCCTCTGTACTTTATATATTCAGCCTGATTCTCCCTTGTAGTATCAAGTTGACATGTGCCATACACCCCCTTTTTCTGCGTCATCCTACTCTCTAACTCCATCATCCAGGGAGCTCTGGCTTTTGTTGCCCTCCATTTCCCCCTTAAGAACATAAGAATTAGGAGCAAGCATATGCCAAATGGCTATATCGAGCCTGCTCCGCCATTCAATAAGATCGTGGCTGATCTTCAGCATCAGCTCCATTTTCCCACCCTATTTTCATATCCCTCGATTCTCCTGGAGTCCAAAAATCTATCTATCTCAGCCTTGAATATATTAACGATTCAGCATCCACAGTCCTCTGGGGTAGAGAATTCCAAAGAATCACAACACTCAGTGAAGAAATTCCACATCTCAGTATTAAATGGCCGACCCCTTATCCTGAGACTATGCCCGCTCGTTCCAGACTCTCCGGCCAGGGGAAACTACCTCTCAGCATTTACCCTGTCAATACCCCTCAGAATCTTAACTAAAAACCGAAAATGCTGGAAATACTCAGCAGGCCAGGCAGCATCTGTGAAGAGAGAGAGAGTTAACGTTTCAGGTCGATGACCTTTCATCTCCCCTCCCCTCAGAATCTTATGTTTCAATGAGATCACCTCTCCTTCTAAACTCCAGAGAGTATGGCCCAATTTACTTAATCTCTCCTCATCGGACAGCCCTCTCCTCCCAGGGATCAATCTAGTGAACCTTTGTTGCACCGCCTCTAAGGTAAGCATATCCTTCCTCAGATAAGGAGACCAAAACTGTGCACAGTACTCCAGGTGTGGTCTCACCCAAGCCCTGTACAATTGTAGCAAGACGTCCTCACTCTTGTACTCCAACCCCCTTGCAATAAAGCCCACATGCCATTTGCCTTCCAATTGCTTGCTGTACCTACATGCTAACTCGGTTTCCTGTACGAGGACACCTAAATCTCTCTGAACACCAACATTTAATAGTTTCTCACCATTTAAAAAATATTGCGTTTTTCTATGCTTCCCACCAAAGTGAATAACTTCACATTTCCTCACATTATACTCCATCTTATTGCCCACTTCCCCCTTGTAGGAATGTGCCTAGACTGTACCCGAACCATCTCCTATTTAAAGGCCGCCCAGTTCTCCATTACATTTCTGTCTGCCAGTCTTTGACTCGACTTTATCCTAGCCAGATCCCCCCTCAATTTGCTGAAATCAGCCCTCCTCTAGTTAAGTATTTTTATTCTAGATTGCTCTTTGTCCTTCTAATGAGATTGAGAGTTGGATATAAAATTGAGTTCATAGGTTATTTTCCTGTCCTAATTCTCTTTCCAAATATGAAATTCAACTCTTCAGTTATAAAACACTGAATAATTTAGACTTCAGAAGTAAAAAATGAAATTTTAAATAAGATCAACCAGCATGGAATCTACTTTACTACTCAAATATAGTTAATGCAAACTCCAGTGAGTAGTTCCTGAAATTTTTTTCATTACCTACAGACAAAAGCCAAGTAACCCCTATAATCTTATCTGTAGATTACAGCTCTGAAGAGGATTAATTCAGTAGCCAGTTGTACTTTACCTTGGGTTGGTTCACTATACAAGGTACATTCTCTGCACAATGCGGTTCCATCATTTAAACTTGCTTCCTGTTAATTTATCATGCAACACAATTACCTCAAAGGCCTGGAAAATTAATCCTACGTGGTAGTGCTCAGACATTGTTATCTTCCACACGCACTCCTTCATTGGTCTATAGTCATCTGGGTAGTTAGGAGACTGGATCTGTCCTGATTCTTTACTGATCTCACCACCACAAATTGCTAATAATAAGTAAAAAATGTATCATGTGTAAACAGGAGTATAAATAACAAGATGGCAACTTTTAGAGTTCTTATACATAATATTTTCACGTAGCACTTACAAACACGCATGAAACCTCTCTCCCTCTGAAAGCAGCAGAAAGGGCAGTAATTCAGTGAATTGCAGAGTGTGATTTATGCTTAAATTTCACATTGTAGTAGCCCTCCCACAATAGTGAATGCAAGAACGGAAACATAATCCACCTCTGCCCTGTTGTGTCCCATGGCAAAACACTCTAGGGTTGAACTTTTGCTGAGATTCTCCCTATCATGCAGCATAACTCGACAGAAACCCTAGAGAAATGCTTAAATTCCGTTTCTCCAGTGTTTTCACCGATCTTCTGCCCAAGTTACAGTGAACAATTGGAAGATCCCCTGTGACAATTCAACCCCTCTATTACATTGAATGTAATCTTTACGCATACTTCCCCAGTCAAAAAAGTTATATTTAAAATCCATTAAAAAAAATGTAAGTTTCTAGCTTGTTCTTCATTTTAATTAGTGTGCCTAATGGATAATTTTGAGCTCCTGGAATATTTTACCCAGTGTCTGCTATCACCAACCCACCCACTCTCTCCCTATCTCAAGGGCCCAGCTCTCCTCTTTGGTGTATCATTTTGAGATGAGCTTTCCTCATACTGAGCATTTGACAGCTGTTTGTTATTATTTGCTACTGTGGTTGCCTGGTGTTGCTAAGGAGCCACTTCCAGTTGCTTGGTGCCCTGAAACTCATTGCAGCTAAATAATTTCTATAACAAATTATTGATCAGAGCAGAGAGCCATCCCCAAGTGTGTATAACTCACGGTATTCGGTATTAAACAGGGTAATTGGGTATGAGAGTCAAAAATAGGAACTAATCTGACCTCACTGGCACCAGTTATTCCACCATCAAATTCTCAGGTCCACAGTGAATTGGTAATTCAGAAAGAAGACGACGACGATCACTTGCATTTATATAGCGCCTTTCACGACCACCGGACATCTCAAAGTGCTTTACAGCCAATGAAGTACTTTTAAAGTGTAGTCACTGTTGTAATGTGGGAAACGTTGCAGCCAATTTGTGCACAGCAAGCTCCCACAAACAGCAATGTGATAATGACCAGATAATCTGTTTTTGTTATGTTAGTTGAGGGATAAATATTGGCCAGGACACTGGGGATAACTCCCCTGCTCTTCTTCGATATAGTACCATGGGATCTTTGATGTCCACCTGAGAGAGCAGATGGGGCCTCGATTTTAACGTCTCACCCGAAAGACGGCACCTCCAACAGTGCAGCACTCCCTCAGCACTGCACTGGAATGTCAGCCTAGCTTTATGTGCTCAAGTCCCTGGAGTGAGACTTGAACTCACAACCTTCTGACTCAGAGGCGAGCATGCTACCCACTGAGCCATAGCTGAACCAAATCAAATTATTGGCACAATACATTGCGTTTAACTTACAGATTACAGGTTTATGCTGCTCTGTCGCAGGATTTCTTTTTTGCGCTGACATTTTGTGTTTGAAAGTTTCAGATAGGATCAGCTGATTGCAGTAAGGTTCTCGATGTGCGTGTGTTTCTATTGCAGAGAACACATTTCCAAACCCCATTGATACCGGGAGCCCAGGGTACCGATGAAATCACCCCATGTGCATTCGGAGAAGAGATATATAGCACAGTCATGTGGGGCAATTTAAGGTGCTAAAAATTGCTGATATTTTAAAGAGCTGCACAAGTCACATAAGCAGCCATTCAAAAAGTTTTCTGCTTCCTCAAAACAGGAGTGGTTGGCAACTATGGTTGTGAATTCAAGCACCATTCCAGAGGATGCAGCCGCATTGGTAGAGGTGCTGTCTACCTGTTCAGGTGGATGTAAAAGACCCAGGGCACTATTCGAAGAACAGCAGAGTTTTCTTTGGGCGTCCTGGCCAACCAACAACACCAAAAACAGATCAACAGGTCAGTTAAGTCATTTACTGTTGGTGGGACCTTGCTTTGGGATTGCTGCTGCATTTGCCTACATGACAACAGTGACTTTACTTAAGTAATTCACTGGTTGTGAAGGTTTTGGGACATCTGTGATAAGGTGCTGTATAAATGGAAATCTGTTTCAACTGATGGAAGTTCCCCCTGTCACACTTAAATGTGCCTTCACCCAGTGCACTATCGTGTCGTCAGGACATTCCAAAATGCTTTGCAAGCATTAGGTTACTTTTGAAGTGCAATCGCTGTTGTTCTGTAGGCAAGCATGGCAGTCAATTTGCAAACAACAAGGTGCCACACACAACAAATGAATGACTGACCAGATAACGAGAGGCTAAAATTATGGAGATGGATGTAAAGAAATACTTTCAGACTGATATGTAAGCATTTAAATTAATTATCAATAGTAATATAATTAAAAGTCTACCTTCATAGACTGCAGCAAAACCTTTTCCTACCCAGTTACTGCTGCTACGGAATTCTATCCACATCCTGCTGTCAGTGGAAGTTAAAACTTCAGGTAGTTTATCGCCACAGTATCTGCCTGGATATAGAAATATTAAGACAAGAGAGTTCAATACATCACTGAAACAAATTAAAAATAACTTTATAAGACAATTAAATAGGCAAAGTTCATAAGCATAGGCCTTTTTAAGCTTTAATATTTAAATATACATTACTGCACTATTTGTTTCTGTGCATCATTTTATTATTTGTAGTTCTATTCAGCATCATTCTTGTTAGAGATCTTTCCCCAGAGACCTAACTAAATTTGTTATTCTGCTACAATGGGCTTCCTGGAGTACATCAGTAACACTTTTAAAAACCAAATAACCGGGATTCACTTAAACATTCTTTGGGTGCTTTTTTGTCTCGTTCTGTTCATTTTTTGAATCTACTTTATTTTATTTCATGCTGATAACATTGACAGGGAAATTAACATCTTTAGATATCATTGATAATTTTTTTTAAAGTCCTTCAACAATCTGTCAATTCTATGTTAATTCATTTTTCTGACATTGTAAGACTTGTTACAATTTTCTTAGTGGTGTCCCTTGCACTTACTGTTTTAAAAAAATATAAAATTTACAGGAAACATTACTTTTCAATAAGGGTATGAGTGGCGATAATACAATAAAATAAAATAATTCTTGTTTGAGCAGTTGGGAATAGGTAAAAAAAAACTAAAACAAGTATTCTAGGTCATAATGTAAACGTAAAAGAAAGTAACTGATTAAGAACTTCAAAAAACATGGAACAAATGGTCGTAATGAAAAAAAGAATTGATTGAATTTACAGCCCACAAAAGCATACTTGGCATATGTACAAAATAGTCTTTTGACAAAGGTAGCTTCAATCATTTCTTCATTTCCATAAAATGATCCTGAATATCTTTAATGATGTCACTATTTAGCTCCAAATGCAAACTAGTGCTAACTAAAAAGGCCATTACCCAGGATGACACGATGTACTAAAGAGACAACTACATAGAGGGCAAGTCTATGGAGTCAATTTTAATTCAGGGCAGTATTGTTGCCTGCGGGACAAGGGCCCAAAGTGTACAGCAGACCCGGAAGGCGAGAATGATGCGAGGCCAATTTTAATTGCCGGGCCTCATTACTATGTTGCGGCACAGAATCTCGCCCAATCCCAGCTGGAATGATAAGATAGGTGGCTGGTGGACAGAAATGGGATTTCCCACAACAGGAGGCTGCCGCTGGGGATCCCTGGCATCAGGCAAATGCTTTGGTTGGGTGTCCTGAAGCAAGCGAGAAGGAGACGGAAGCTTAGGGCAGGAGAGACCCAAGGTTTGTTTCCCAGTGGGACCCAGAGGATCACTCCTGCTCCTCCTTGCCCATTACAAAACCTTCAAAACATTTAAAAAATTGTACTTCATCTAGGCCTCTTCAGGCCACAATCCAGCCTCCTGCCAGTTTTCCCTGGATGGATCCTACACTGGGTGTCACTGCCGCTATCAGCAGTTAAGATCTCATTGGTGTCCGATTGACGTCATCGACGCCAATGCTCAAGTATTAATGCAGCAGGAGCCTCAGCCACCTGGAAAGTCAGTAGGTCCAGTCGCTCAAATTTAACCTCTCCCATGCACCATTCCCACGCAGCAAGGAGGAGGTTGGGGCGGAGGAGTTAAAATCATCCCCATGACTCTAGCAGTTAAAGTAAAACGTCAAACTGGCTGGGAAATGTTCTCTCAAAGGTTATGATACATGTCAAGCAACTCAGAAGTCCCAACTACATTTAAGTCCCAGCATAACAAATTGTGAAATTCAATTCAATACAAGTAGTAATCTGTGAGCTAGCAGCATAAAATGTGACCATGAAAACTGCCAGATCGTTGTAAAAACCCAACTGGTTCACTAATGCCTTTTTGGGAAGGGAACTTGCTACACCTGCCTGGTCTGGCCCACATGTAGCTGGGATGCATATTAAATAATGGATTCTTAACCCCCTCCGAACTGGCCTAGAAAGCCATTTAGTTTCAAACAATTGCTTCAAGAACGCCCACCACCACCTTCTCAGGGTAACTGAAGATGGACAGCATCACCCACACTCCAAGAACAAGTGAAGAGAGAGTGGTAAAGAACTATATTTAATAACTGTAAAACGATTTTTGCAATCTTCCTGGGGGGGTGGGCGGGGTGTCGTACATAAAATTGCTTTCTTCTACTGTGACATTCTCCCTTAAATTCCATTCTTATGGGGAAAAAGCTGTTGTTAAAACCTCAAATTCAGTGGCACAGCTAAGCGTCCTAATTGAACAAAGTTCAATACCAAGAAGTGGCGCCTTTCTCCAATAGCCATCGCGTACTTCTATGTAGTCATACCAGCACAGGCGGCTCTTGAAAAGATCCATGGTTGTAAAATTCAAAACAATCTGCAACAGAAGCGAATAGAAGTCATGAAAATCTCCCTCCCAAATTTGGAAACTGCATGATTTATACGGCATGTTGGGTATTTTCTAAATTCCTGCCTG
This sequence comes from Somniosus microcephalus, assembly GCF_052327205.1. Classification (NCBI taxonomy): domain Eukaryota; kingdom Metazoa; phylum Chordata; class Chondrichthyes; order Squaliformes; family Somniosidae; genus Somniosus; species Somniosus microcephalus. The sequence continues at coordinate 114,343,447 of NC_140988.1, read as the reverse complement.
TACTTATCTCAGTAATCTTTTACATTTCTTGAAATCAGGTGCCCATTTGTAAATATAAAGAAATCAGCATCACCAGAAAATAGCAATATTGAAGAGCAGATACAAGAAAGGTCAGGTAAACTGGATACTGTGGCGATCTGCACAATTTAGGCACCACGGGAAAAGATTCCCAGAAACTCTAATTAGCTGAAAGGTTGACATGCTAATGATGTAATCACAATCATACCTTGAATTCATCTAAAGGACAATATTCCACTTCCTATTGCTAGTTTTGTTTGCAGTTGCTGGGCTTGACTAAACTCCACAATGTTTACACAGAAAGCCCCATAAATTATCAAGACTAAACCTCAGAATGTTTATCTGGAAAGCTGCAGTGAATTATAGTATTACTATTTTAGCCTCAAAAGGTCACAGCAAAAATAACAAGAGGCTTGTGATGTTCCCATGTGTTTGTGCAGGGTAATGCTAAATTGTGCCAGATGCACATCTTGGGAGATCCAGGCAGCAGGAGTTACTGTCCTCGTCATCAAAGCAGCATTTACTTAATCAAAAGTGACAGTTCTTCAATGACAGCAAACACTGGATTGGATTTTGAACTTGCTGCCCAGGCATTAAACTGGCATTGCGGATTGACCACCTGAAAATGCCCCATCAATGGAAATTAAAAATTGGGCAGTTTCTACAATTTGCAACCAATCTGGCTCGCCATCTTTATGCCCAGGTGGCAAGTTGACAATTTACCCCGCTGTGTCTCTCCTTCAGAACGTTCATATTAAACTGATAACAGTTTAAGCGCCCCTCAGAAGAGCATTGCGAGTTCTTGGTTCACTTCCCCAATGAAGCAAAACTTGTTGCAGGCTGAAGGTGAGGAAGGACGGAGAGAGCTCATTTTCCAGTCTGAAAGATGATCAATCACACCGGCGCCAAAGACAGAAAGTGGATGCAGTCCAAAGGGGATCCCTCTGGCTGATGTCACCTGGGGGGTGTCGATTTCATTGCTTGACTGTGTGAAAGGAGCAGCCTGTTTTCAAGAGAAACCCTCAAGTTATTTTAAGGTAGACCTCTTGAGGAAAGTTGCAAGACAAGATATTTACAGGAGATATTCAAGTGAAGCCACTTTACAATGCTAGGTTATCTTCATCTTAAAATCACTATGTAAAGTGTTTTCATATTTCTTTATTTTCAATTCTTCATTAATTAAGAGCGGAGCTTACAACTCTGACAAAGTTTGTGTCAATTAAGACAATGTGGAAATGTAACATTTTCAGTGGTCATATTTATTTAGAACTCAGATCTCTCTCCATGTACACACAGACATGGATTTCTTGGTGTCATGCCTTATCCTTCAGTTGGAAGAAGGGGCAGTCACTGTAATAGACATCAATATTACTGCTACTTTGTAATTAGTCAATTAGATTTGTGCTTCCGTGGAATCAGCTTAGTCTTGTCCCCCTCTCCCTTTTATCTAATATACAATCAACAACCTACACCTATGTAGCACCTTTAACTTGGCAAAACAAACTCACCCAAGAGGTACAGGAAAAGTCAAAATTCAATCATATTTGGGTATGGAACTCTAAACCATGGATTTTTGCCCCAACGCTTTACTAAATTCAGGTCATCTTTTATGAATTATTGTCTTTTCCTTCGAACATGTTGAAAAAGTAATTTCAAGTTGTAGTACTGTTAACATTGAGTCAGGCAATTGATTTGCTGCAGTAACTGATATCATTCAGATCCACTCAGAAACTAGTATTTTTACTGGCTCCAGGACTTCTTATGTAAAAGGGTGATATCGGGCAGAAAATCGCCCTGCACGCAGCGAGGGTAAAAATCTACAGGATTTGTCACAGAATGACGATCCAAGCCGTATCCCCTGCCCCAACATTAATCCTTTAGTAACTGATCATAAATTATTGGGGAAACAGTTGTAACAGAAATTTAATCTTTCTATAATGCAGTTCTAATCATAAGTTAATCTCATAGCCTCACAGTTAGGGTTCTGGGCTTCAAGCAGTCAGGCTGCAGGTATGATTTAGAGCTTCAAAATAAATTGGATTTATTTCCAGTATTTATCCTCGGTGGGATACTGCATCATTTTCAAAATAAATCTTAATTATTGCAGCAATGTTTGCTTCTAAGAGTCTACTAAAGATAACATTTTCTATCTATAAATAATTAAATCTCTTTAATCTTTCTATTCATCTATAAGTATTCCAATACTGTTTGTTGTCTCAAATTGCAGCATTTGCAGATATAAAGGGATTTCTGCATTTAATGAGAATTCTGATGAGAACCCAGGTATGAGTTAAAAAAAAGGACAAAATATGTTTTCATTTAGAGATTCAGCCCACTATTTGTTGCACACTTTCAAAATTGTCACAGACTCTCCAAAAATCTCAGAAACTTCTGTCGTTTCAGTTTTGCAGTGACGTTAATGGTAAATGCTAAACAGAGCAGGAGACAAAGTGAGTGCAAAAACACAAAGATAGATAGAAGAAATAGGAAACACAATGGCCTGGATTTTGCAGTCAGCATCGAAGGAACGGCGCTCGCCATTCACGTCGAATAAAGCTGTCCACTAGGTTTCAGTAGGCTCTGGAGCACAAACTTCCTCTTTTCCGATGTCATTTTGAATTTGGCGCCATCTACAGTGGATTTATTGGGTTTATGAACAAGGCAGGCAGCAGGCAGGTTGATCAACCAATCAGATTGAAGAATCCTCACAGATAGCAAAGCAGGAAGTAAAAAGCAGGAAATATGAATTACATTTAAATCATTGTACAGAAAGTGAAATAAAGATTGGGACATACATATGGGATTAATGGAGAAATTTAAATAGCAAAACACCAACTTTTAAAGAGTTATATAGAAACATAGAAGATAGGAGCAGGAGTAGGCCATTCGGCCTTTCGAGCCTGCTCCGCCATTCAATGAGATCATGGCTGATCATCCAAATTCAGTACCCTGTCCCTGCCTTTTCCCCATATCCCTTGATCCCTTTAGCCTCAAGAAATATATCCAACTCTTTCTTGAATATATTTAATGAACTAGCCTCCACCGCCCTCTGTGGCAGAGAATTCCACAGGTTCACCACTCTCTGGGTGAAGAAATTCCTCCTCATTTCAGTCCTAAATGGCTTACCCCTTTATCCTTAGGCTATGACCCCTGGTTCTGGACTCCCCGGCCATCAGAAACATCCTTCCTGCATCTAGTCTGTCCAGACCTGACAGAATTTTATAGGTTTCGATGAGATCCCCTCTCAATCTTCTAAACTCCAGTGAGTATAAGCCCAATCGACACACTCTCTCCTCATACGTCATTCCTGCCATCCCAGGTATCAGCCTGGTGAATCTTTGCTGCACTCCCTCCATTGCAAGAACGTCCTTCCTCAGGTAAGGTGACCAAAACTGCACACAATACTCAAGGTGCGGTCTCACCAAGGCCCTGTACAACTGTAGCAAGACATCCTTGTTCCTGTACTCGAACCCTCTTGCTACGAAGGCCAACATACCATTTGCCTTCTTAACCGCCTGCTGCACCTGCATGCTTACCTTCAGCGACTGGTGCACAAGGACACCCAGGTCTCTTTGCACTTCCCCTTCTCCCAATCTATTGCCATTCAAATAATAATCTGCCTTCCTGTTTTTGCCACCAAAGTGGATAACCTCACATTTATCCACATTATAGTGCATTTGCCATGTTTCTGCCCAATCACCCAACCTGTCCAAATCGTACTGGAGTTTCCCGACATCCTCCTCGCAGCTTACCCTCCCGCCCAGCTTTGTGTCATCTGCAAATTTGGAGATATTACATCCAATTCCCTCGTCCAGATCATTAATATATATTGTGAACAGCTGGGGTCCTAGGACCGATCCTTGCGGTACCCCACTAGTCACTGCCTGCCACTCGGAAAATGACCCGTTTATTCCAACTCTTTGCTTTCTGTCCGCCAACCAGTTCTCTATCCAAGTCAATACCTTGCCCCCAATCCCATGTGCCTTAATTTTGCATGCTAATGTCTTATGTGGGACCTTATCGAAAGCCTTCTGAAAGTCCAAATACACCACATCCACTGGTTCTCCCTTATCTATTTTACCAGTTATATCCTCAAAAAATTCCAGTAGATTAGTCAAGCATGATTTACCTTTTGTAAATCCGTGTTGACTTTGTCCGATCCTGTCACTGCTTTCCAAGTGCTCTGCTATTACATCTTTTATAATAGACTCTAGCATTTTCCCCACTACCGATGTCAGGCTTACCGGTCTATAAATCCCCGCTTTTTATATTAAATTCTTTTTTTTAAATCTGCAACATTTACATGTTCTTCTTGTAAAATAAATTTTTCAGGGCCAGAAAAGTTGCTCAGCAGTAATTATGACTGAGTATGCTGTTAAAAACTCAGTTACTCCTGATTGAACAAGGCTCAAGTTTTCATCGGTCTTTATAGCGAGAATAGTGGGTAATTAGTTTAAGTTCACGCCAAATCAGTGATTTCTATGTTGATTCTATCTGCGAAGCCTGCAACAGCACACCCTGTGGAGGAGCAGGGTATCTCTTGACAGCAACTTCTGTATTTCCGAAGTTAACTGCGCTTATGCGGACGCCAGAAGTTGCTGTCAGTTTTACCTAATAACGGCGAACACTGACAGACTCACCGCTATTACTATTGAAAATTCCAGGCCAATGAAAGGGCTACTTAACATACGGAGAGCTATAGGAAATGCAAGCAGAGAAAAATCAAAACAAAGATGATTACTGGTTTAAAAAAAATCAAAGAGGAAGAAAGAACATGGAAATTAGAAAATACTGGATGGGTGAAATGGATTACAAGAGTGTAATTCAATGAATGGATTCAGGTGACACAATAAACCAGAAGAACAAACTTCAGATAGTTTGTTTGTTATCTGAAACCAGAGATTGAACTACCTCTTGTAATCCTGTGCTGGTCATACGCTATATCTTTTGAAATATATACAGACCTTTATTTAACTTCTGCTGATACCTCTTTTTTCAAAGGGAGACTCCCCTTTTACAAACTCATCAGCACTAACCATGATACAAACAATCTACCAGTTTGACCACCAGATTGACTTGGATAGCTACACTTAAAGAATTGGATAAACCACTAATACAGCTGCGGTGGGCAGGTTGACACAACTATTGGTCGGCTCCCTGTATTTCCTTTCTTTTGTTCTCTTTCCATTGATGAAGGTAACTCAGATTAGAATGATCTCTCTCTGCCTGAGCATAGAAAGTTTGTACCTATTGTCTATATATCCAGGAGCAAAATGGTTAACAAATAATAACACATTTCCCAAGTGCTAACATAATCTACAACTAAAGAACAAAATGTCCCACAATATAGTATGATGGCAGCACCATAGATTAGTGTCAAAATGTCAGTGCTTAGTGGTGTGCTTACAGCAATCTTTGCCTAGGTGTTCCAACATGGTATTTTAATGCTTGCAATAACCCACTTAAAATTGATTTCAATTGATTTGAAGGCGGTACCTCAATACCTGCAAGTGCTTGAACATCTACCCAACAGCTTGAAAGGTTAAAAATGGGCAAAAACTTGTTAAATGTGGTTTTTCTCTATTGTTTTTCTAATTGACTTAGTGGCAGGGCTAGATTTTCTACCCATTCAGACAATAAACAAAAATCTAGTTTCAAAATGCCTTGATACACAAGACAAGTATTAAGCATAAAAAACTCTATAAATCATGAAGCATAGTCCATATGCTGCAGTTTGCAGTTTTCTCCTTTGCAGCACAAAACTGAAAGGTATGGAAGGCCGTAAAGCACTGCGTTTGGATCAGCCACATTATCCAATTATTGGTTATACAGGAATTAAGCTTCAAAGCTCGAGTCTTTCAGCGCTTACTCATACCACAGTATATATTTCTAGAATCACTAAAGTAAGTTTCCTGACACAATAAATGCCACACTTTAAACACAGATTCCATAATACAAATATTATTAGTGTGTGTACATGACTGAGCAAAATTCAATGGGGTAGAAATTCATCTGGGTCCATTTCCAGGCCTGAGCCTTTACAGGCAGTTCACACATTGAAGATGCGGAATGTCAGGCTGCTTGCCTCCCTGGCAACGGTAAGTCCCAGGAGGCGGGTTGGAGTTGTGTAACTGAGGTAGGGTGAGGGTGGGAGTCCAATTGCAATGACTGTGGAGTCAGGGAAGCAATCCTGTTCCTCCTGGATCCATAAGAAGGATTTTTTTTTTTTAATTTACATTTTTTTTAAAACTTGGGATGGCAGGGGCCGCTGAAGAATTCGGAGCAGGGCAGGCCCAACACCTGCTCTGCTCATTATAAACAAATCTTCCAGAGATAGTCCTGCAACAGGCGTTAGGCCTCTGATTAACATATGTAAGGGGCCTAAGGGCTGCTTTGGGTAACCCTCCGGGACGTCTAAAAAGTGGGCGCGACAAATTTAGCAGTGGCTCAAACGCAAGTGCAGATTGGGCATGGGCCATTCCTCTGCTAAATTTGTCAGTATTGCATCCATTTAACACCCAATAAACGGGTTCAATGCATACCAATTTGCACCCCACTGTTCAATTAATTTATCTTCTAGAAGTTTGACAATAAAAATCTTGTAGGCTTTCTTAAATTACTTTTCTGGGCTGGATAAAAGAATGTGAAAATTGCTGAATGTTTCATTTTCTTAGTAGTCCAAAGCATTTGAGCCTAAAGTTTTTGATCAAAATGGTAACAGGTTATCTTTTACTGTGAAGTCAGGTCTGAAGTCATGTCTGATGCAAGATAGCACCAAGGATGGAAGCACTCAGATCCTGAACATGAAATGTTTCAGATTACTAGAAGACAACAGGGTATTATGTGTTTGGGTATCAAAGCACCACAAGGCCCCAGGTATGCACATTCATCACGGTAAGTGCCTTGGGACATTTTACTATGTTAAAGGCACTATATAAATGCAATTTGTTGTTGGCTTTAAATATTTAATTGTTTCTCTTGTGTCTCATCTCAGTGAGGAGATGTTCATTGTATATTGCAGCATATAATATTGTTTCATGTATATGAATTCATGACCTAAACGCGATGACCTACAAAGTGTGCCTATATCTGAGTTTATAACCACACCAATAACTGTTTTCGTCATGCACCAAAACAATCACTATTACAGTGTGTCCTCTAACATACAAGTCTTGTTATTTACATTGATTAAATAATTACCAAGACAGGCCTTTAAAATAAAGTAGTGCAGGCAATATCTATAGATATACTGTAGGAATAGGACAACCAGAGGCTATTCCAATATACCTTTTCACCAGGTGTAACTGAGATTCTCCAAACACAATGTGTGTATGAGGGGTATCCATTAGGAAATCCTGGGGATGAGAAATTACTGGTTGAATCTTGAAGAGTTTCTCCACAAGCTGCAGAGGAAAGCAAGAAGATTTAATATGACTTTTGTTAACTGCCTGTCCAATTCCAACTGCCAAAGTAAAATATTGATTCTAAACAGAAACACAATCATATCAAGATCCTGAACCATACTAAATAATAATTTGTTAAAATCTGAAATTTTACTTTCTGCAACTCTTATATATAATAAAATGAGCAAGGCAGTACCTGCTCCAACTATGTTAGGCTCTGCACTCCTACGGTGAAGGTCTTCCTAATTTTGACCCCTGCTCTGTTTTGTTAGTTGATCTCATATGGGGTCAGAGGAGTAAAATTGGTCCCAGGCAAATATTTGGATTAATCACTGCACCTGTTACGGTGCAAGAGATACCCACCCCACTGAAGAGGCAGATCTCAGAATGACATCATGCCGCTTTGACAGGGATTGAGAGGCCTGAATTGGGCGGAATAAAATGGAGCAAATATTTATTTTCATTCCCTGCGGGGAACAGAGGGACAACTTTGTTCTGGTAATTAATCCTAGGGGGATCGATTACCTTTGCTTCCTTTCCTCCTGGGGCCTTAAATCAGTCTAGAAGGAGATCTACGACTTCTCAGAAAACATGCTGGGCCTATTGCAGGTGCTTTGGGCAGAACTCTTGGAAAGCCTGGCAATACCCTCAAACATAGCCAATTACTTATAAACAAGAGAAAAAAACACCAACTGTAAAACAAAAGTGAACCAAAACACACCAAAATTGTTACTATTTTACTATGAAAACAGAACTTGATATCCACAACAGGTAGAATTATGCAAGAAGCAATGTATTGGCTGCATTGGTCTAAAACACAGTGGAATAAGAGACACATATCTGTAGAGCCATAGTTTGAGCTGCCAATCATTTCACTAGCTAGTGGGAGATTGATTAATTCTACTCTACCACTGGGTTTGATTGGTATCAACTGCTGCCACTTCCTACAATTAATGTTCAAGTAAATTAGACCCGTCACAGCAGTAAGCTAATGTTGGTGACCTTCAATCTACATAAATTTCACCTCATGAACTATTTAAAATATTCAGTTTTTCCTGAAGTGTCTTGAATGATTTCCACATAAGATTAGCATTTTTGTCACAGCATAATGAATAATAATGTGTTTTTCAGTTATCACCTGTTTGTCAGCAGGAAATTGCAGCTGTTAAAACCTCGGAGAATATAATTCACCACAAATTGAAGATGACAAACGACACAGCAAAATGAAAACATGCAAGACAGTTCTGAGCTGTCAGTATTGCAATTAGATCTACTGTGATAACTTTATTCATTTGAATGCTTAAAAAAATGGGTTAACTCTTTGAATGCTTGGCTGTACTCCTCATATATAACAAGTTTCAAAAGAATTTGAGGAACACCATTATAAAAGGGTGGTCTGCACAGGTTGTTTTGTTCCCAAATTCAAGCTTAATGTGGTATGAATTGCAGGTTGACCAAAATCATTACAATGCCAATTGCGTGTACATGTGTGGGAGGGCATAACAAATCTAATTAACTTAAGTCATCTATATATTCCAATTAGCAGAATGCAGTACTCAACAAATGTGCTTTTACACTATGTCAGTGTAGCTGATGAGGATTCAGTCTTCCTTCCTCTGTTGGCTGCACTCCATGGTTTAACAAACCCAGCTCCCTTATCTCCATGACATCAAAGACCCACTAAAATCTGGACCTATGATTTGCCATCAGGCCGAGGGAGCTGGTCATGGCAATGTAACTGCGGAGAGCTGGTGCACAAAAGTCAGTCCTCCATGATCTGAGCTAAAGAAGTGTGTACAAAAAGGGAGAAAAGAACCAACTATACAACAAATCATACCGCATTTGGCAAGAAAGTACAGAGTACAAAATTGTTTGATATTACAAGAGACTAAAGACAGATTTAAAAATGTTGTCTCAGCTGATATAATTCAATGTTCTCCTAATAATCACACCACCAGGTTCATCTGTGTCAGTCATAACCTGCTGAACCCAATCTGTCATCCACTGCACAGTGGATAGCAAAAACAGCCCTGATCCTGCATAAAACCTTTGCTGCTATAGCCAAAGAGAGTAGATGATCGATCCTCTGGCCTGTTTTGTAGAGCATGTTAATCCATTTCTCACCAGTAGTTACTACAATCTGCCATTAATGTAATTTAAATTAATCAATCATTGACAATAGCTTGGTTATCTACCAACAAGAAAAAAAAATTTTTGCTGAGGATTTCAATCTCCACATGCAGACAGAATATTTACTCTGCATAGTTTACATTCCGAGTTTCTTTGGGTTATTCCACACTCAGCATGTGAGTCGACATTGTAGTCATGTATACATATATACGTGGGATTAGGATCTGGTTTAATCACATATGATTATGGTTTTTTGCTTTCTTTTTACTTATAAATGACTTGTGAATTTGTACTGTAGCTAGAAATAATGAAATGGTTAAAGTTGATAATTCCCAGGATGCTTTACGGTTTAATGCATCAGGGTACAATTTAGCTGACTGTGCTGTTTAGCTTCTGCTGAAAGTGCAGGATGTGTGAATCGTGTCTTTGAGTTCTTTTTACCGCCACATTGTGAAACAAGATAGCCAAAATAGTCTTGAGATAAGGAAATGGACAATGGGTCAAGACAATAAACAAGTTAGCATCTGGAAATTTTGTAGGAACTACCTAATTTCTAGGGGTCTTGTTCACAATAACACTCGTCATACCATAATTAATCAGCATGGAAAGTGTGCATGACTAGTGCCCTATAAAAATCTTGAGCTTTCCTTAACAATTTGAAGAGACAGTCAGGATCAAAAGGATCGATGAAGGTTACATCTCTACCCAGAGGAAAAATGGGGTAATTGTGTTTATTTCTCTATGTCTATTGCTTAGAGACATTGCGTGTGTCAAAGACTTGACTGCTTAGAGAGATTGCGTGTGTCAAAGACTTGACTGCTTAGAGAGATTGCATGTGTCAAAGACTTGACTGCTTAGAGACATTGCATGTGTCAAAGACCTGGTCGAACACAATAAAAGGATTACGTTACAAACCATATTTGGTTGTCAGATTCAAATTCTCTTATAACATGGATGAATCGAGTAAATCTCTCGTTTACACTGCTGTCTCTATTGGCCTAATTATATGTTTCTGGTTTGTGCACGCCAGCATATGTCACTTTACATAGGATAAACAGCACAGAATTAGGCCATTCGGCCCAACCAGGCGTTTATGCTCCATTCGAGCTTCCTCCCGTCTTTCCTCACCTAACTCTATCAGTATAACCCTCTATTCCCTTCTTCCTCATATGCTTATCTAGCCTCCCCTTAAAAGCATCTGTACCATACGCTTCAACCATGCCCTGTGGTAGCAAGTTCTACATTCTCACCACTCTCTTGGTGACTATCTTATATTGATGGCCTCTAGTTTTGCTCTTCCCCACAAGTGGAAACACTGTCTCTGTATCTACTCTATCAAAACCTTTCATAATTTTAAAGACCTCTATTAGGTGACCTTTCAAGAGAAAAAAGACCCAGCTTGTTCATCCTTTCCTGATAGGTTGACACTTGCATTTCTGGTATCATCCTTGTAAATCATCTCTGCACCCTCTCCAGCGCCTCTATATCCGTTTTATAATAAGGCAACCAGAGCTGTACGCAGTACTCCAAGTGTGCCTGTTCTGCAAGTTTATTATTGTCTTCTTGTAATTTATTGCAGTCCTCCTCAGTATTGACTATCCCCCGGCCCAATTTGGTGTCATCCGCAAATTTAGAAATTGTGTTTTTGATTCCAAAAGTCTAAATCGTTAATATAAATTGTGAACAACATTGGTTCCAGCACTGATCCTTGTGGAACACCACTTCCCATCGTCTGCCACTCTGAATAAATATCATTTACCCCTACTCTCTGCTTTCTGTCTTGAAGTCAGCTAGCTATCTATTCTGCTACTTGTCCCCTGACTCCACATTCACTAACCTTATTCATCAGTCATATTATGTGGTACCTTATTGAAGGCCTTTTGAAAATTTAGCTAAATTACATCTACTACATTACCCTTGTCTACTCTCTCTGTTACCTCTTCAAAAAATTCAATCAGGTTAGTCCAGCAAGTCTTTCCTTTTTGAAATCCATGCTGACTATTCATTATTATATTTTTGGTTTCTAGATGTTCTTCTATTTTCTCCTTTTGTAGGGATTCCATTATTTTTCCTACCACCAATGTTAAGTTGACTAGTCTATAGTTCCTGGACACGTTCTACCTCCCTTCTTAAATATAGTCCTCTAGCACTACACCTTTTTCTAATGAATTATTAAATGTGTATTAGTTGTCTGTTATCTCTTCCCTAGATTCTTTTAAAATGCACAGATGTAATCTGTCTGGACCAGGGGTTATATCCTCTTTGAGTTTGATTAGTTTATTTAATATTTCTCCTCTTTATTTTAAATGCAGTTATTTAATTTCTAAACTCATTATCTGATGTCATGTCCACCTGATCTGTCTCCCTGGTAAATACTGATGCAAAATAATTATTTAATATTTCTGCCATTCCTCTATCGCTGCTTATGATTTTATCCTGTCCATCCCTTAGTGGCCCTATTCTCATCCCGACTTTCCTTTTTTTTAATTTATGTGCCTGTAGAATGTTTTATGTTCCTTGATAATTTAATTTCATAGTTCATCTTTGCCTTCCTAATTTTTTTTAAATTCTCTCCTAATCTCTTTGTATTCTCACTTGTCATGCTCTCCGTTGCTGTCCATATGCATAGTGTATGCCTCTTTCTTTACCTTCAATTTTTCCCCTTATATTTTTATTCATCCATGGTGTCTCATTAGTGTTTATCTTGTTCTTGTTTTTGTTTTTTAGTGGAATATATTTTTATGGACTCTGTTGAACACCATTTTAAATATTTCCCATTGCTATTCTGCATCATTATTTTCCAATATTGTTTTCCATTTTATTTTCCCAAGTTCTATTCTCAGCCCCATAAAATCAGCTTTTCTCCAATCTGTTACCCTGGACTTCGTCATACTTATGTCCTTCTCAATTATTATCTGAAAGCATATTATATTATGGTCACTATTGCCTAGATGTTCCCCTACTTTTACTTCTCTTATCTGCTCTGGTTCATTCCCCATTACTAGATCCAGTAGTGAATCCTCCCTTGGTGGGCTTCTTACATATTGGGTTAGAAAGGAGTCCTGTACACATTGTAGGAACTCCATTCCCTTATCCCCTTTACCTACCTCTTCTGGCCAATTAATATCGGGGTAGTTGAAATCCCCCATGATTATTATTCTATGTTTTTTACTCACTTCCCTAAATTGTTTGCATATTTCTTCCTCCACCTCCCTTCCACTATTAGGTGGTCTATAGACTACCCTATTAGTGTGATTGATCCTTTATTACCTTTTACCTTTATCCACATGGATTCTAGTTGCGTCACTTTTTTCTACTGCCATTATGTTATCCCTAATAAGTACAGCTACTCCATCTCCCCCTTTTCCCTCTCTATCTTTTCTAAATATGTTATACCCTGCAATGTTTAATTCCCAGTCCTGAGTTTTCTATATCCGTGTCTCAGTAATCCCTACAATATCTGGTTCCCCTGTTTTATTATGGACACTGCATGTATTGCTGTACAGACAGTTTAATTCATTTTAAAAGCAGCTCCTCTCACTTTATTTTTAACCATCTTTTTGCACTCCTGTTCTATAACTATTTATTCCCTGGCCATCCATATCCTCTCTTAATTTAGTCTTTGCTATGCTCTCCTTTCCTGTTTTGTTTAGATTTAGCCTGGTTTCTTTTCTTGTAGATCCCGCCCCCCCCCCCCCCCCCCGTCTTATTAGTTTAAAGCCTTTGCACATAAATGTACAAACAAAAATTATTCCTTCCCTCATTCATTACATTCAGAGGGCAAAATATAGGGCAGCTGGAATGGAGTAGAATTAATGGACAAAAAAGGCAGAGGCAGTTAACATTTGGAGCAGATAAGCCATAACTCTGGTGACTATTTACAATGTACTACCTTAGTTCCACTCACCAGCATAAAATTTGCTTAGGAGATCAGAACGTTGTGAGTTTGTATCAACCAACATGTCAAGACTTCTCCAACTTGTGCAAGTAAGTATTGATATACATTTCACCTGTAAATTTTCTTTCTGAACAATAAGTCCTTTGAACTATTGGCTGCCAGTGAAAAACCTCTAAAGTAGGCTGCCAGTCTAAAACCAAATGAGGCTGGGCAGTAATAAAAAAATTGTTGTACATTTAGGAGAAAGGGGTTCAACTGCACAAATTTTTTGTATCAAATCAAATAATGGCAGATCAAAACTTCCAGGCATCCATTCTCAAAACTGGACTATTTGGTTCAACCTGCTCTAAAGAAATCTCCCAATATTGGCTCATGATTTATGGTAAGAAACCACTCGGTACCTCAATACTCCTAATTGGCTGTGATCAGTACAGCTAATTGGCTGTTTACTGAGGGAACATGCATGCTAACAAACCTCAGCTAAAACAAGCTAAACACAACCTAGAGGGACTATTACACATCTAGACCTACATTAAAAATGGTATTGAGTGCAATTATCAGTCCGGTTCAGTGATTGTGCTCTTACTTCGAAGTCAGAATGTCATGGATTCAGGCTCCACTCTAGGACTTAAGAACATAATTCTAGGATGATACTTCAATATGATACGGAGAGAATGCTGCATTGCCAGAGGGTGCTGCCCTTTGGATGGGAACTTAAACCAAGCTCCCATCTGCCTATTTGAGTGAATGAAAAAGATCCAATAGCACTACTTAAAGAACAAGGGAGTTGTACTAGCCAATGTTTACCCTTTAACCAAAACAGATTAGCTGGTCTTTTATTTTATTTCTGTTGGTGAGACATTGCTGTGCAAAATTTGGCTGCTGCATTTGCCTCCAAAACAACTGTAACTATACTTCAAGAGTAATTCATTGGCTGTGAAGGGCTTTGGAATGTCCTGAGGACATGAAAAACAATATATAAATGCAAGTTTTTTCTTCTTTAAAAATTAAAATCAGAAAGAACTACAAATGCACATCAGCTTGGCCAGCATCTAAAAGAGAAACACAGCTTAGCATTTTGGCGTAGATTGAGGTCATGTAATATACTCATGTGTAATGTCAAAACAAGTCTGAAAGCAGGTCTACAATTAGGTCTAAAATGCCTTCAAACTGTGAAATGCAGCATGAGTTTGAACAGATATAGGAAAAATGTTACACTATGTACCAGTGCTGCATAAGAGTTCTGAGATTAGAGGATTACTTATACATCACAAATCGGCTAAAAAGGTCATTTTTAAATAAAGAAAGAGAAATGCTATGACCTTTTCCTCAACAAGGCCACCTGTCTTACAAATAGCACTATGTAGGTCTCATCGCTATAAGCAGCTTGCCTTGATCTGATCTGAAATCAAATCCAGAAGGCTTTATGCTTCCACTTTTAAGGACTGAAATCTTCTGATAACAATTATTATACAGCATCCATAATAAAAGATACCTGTACCAAAACTGAAGAAATTGCACTTCAGTTGAATGCTACGGCAATTTTAATTAAAATATTTCAATATCTTAAATGTCATCTTGACTTTCCTGCTTTTTACTGAATAGTAAGCATTCTAATTTTTGGATATGTTAAATGAATGCTTAAAATAAGTATCGTTTGAAAAGTAAATTTGGGCACATTGCACGTACTGTAATATTAACATATCTCCTGATATAAAGTGGTGAAACACAATTGCATAAGGGTTTTAACTCCCTCCACCTGACGGAAAGCGGTGGTAGTGGATTTAAAATCGCAGCAATGGACTTACTGCTCCAATCCCACTTTTTCCCCCCCACCAGCCACCATATTGCCTCTGAAATTTGCATGGGTGGCCGAGGTGCCCGCCTGAATCAGGCAGAAGCCTTTTGAATCCATGCAAATTGGAGTCCTATGACATACATAAGAGCCCAAGGCAATTTTAACGGTCTACTTGACAGAACGTGTGCCATGGATACTCCACTTAGTAAAACCTGGCGGGCAAAGGGAAGAAACTTGAGAAGGGAAGTATTAAAATTATTTTTGTGAGGCAGGGAGGAGCAGGAGTGCTCCTTCGGACTCCACAAGAATAATGTTTCAGGTGATGCTCAAAACCTGAAGAATAAAATGCATATCCTCCAGGGAGCACAGTTTTTGTTTACTCTTTGAACAAAATCAATAGGGTGGTCATTTCAAAATACATTAATTCTACACTGTACCTGAACTTGAACTAGCCAGTCTCCACATTTTATCAAATTCTCAGTCATTAAGGAAGTGTTCAAGTGGTATGGATTCTGATATTGTGAAATTTATTCTCACCAAACACAGACCACTAAAGGTGATCTGCATGTTTTTTTAATAAGAGATAAAAGATTAAATTTAAAAGAAATATAGAATTTTGGAAACATATAGCATAAAAGGAGGCCATTCAGTCTATCGTGCCTGTGCCAGCTCTTTGGTAGAGCTATTCAATTAGTCCCACTCCCCTGCTCTTTTCCCATAACCCTGTAATTTTTTTCCTTTCAAGTATTTATCCAATTCTCTTTTGAATGTTACTATTGAATCTGCTTCCACCACCCTTTCAAGCAGTGCATTCCAGATCACAATACGCTGTGAAAAAATATTTCCTCATGTCACCTCTGGTTCTTTTGCCAATCACCTTAAATCTGTGTCCTTTGGTTACTGACCCTTCTGTCACTGGAAACAGTTTCTCCTTATTTACTCTATCAAAACCGTTGATGTTTTTGAACACCTCTACCAAATCTCTTAACCTTCTCTGCTCTAAGTAAAACAACCCCAGCTGCTTCAGTCCCCTCACATAATTGAAGTCCCTCATCCCTGGTACCATTCTAGTAAATCTCTTCTGCACCCTCTCCAAGGCCTTAACATCCTTCCTAATGTGTGATGCCCAGAATTGAACACAATATTCCAGCTGGGGCCCAGCCAGTGTTTTATAAGGGTTTAGCATAACAACCTTGTTTTTGTACTCTATGCCTCTATTTATAAAGCCAAGTGTCCCATATGCTTTTTAACAGCCTTCTCAACTTGTGTACATACACCCCATGGTCTCTCTGTTCCTGTGCCCCCTTTAAAATTGTATCATTTTGTTTATATTGTTCCCCCCTCATTCTTCCTACCAAAATGTATCACTTCACACCGTGTGTATAAATATCAAAGGATATATTTTAAGCATAAATACTCCAGGATAAATGGCCATATCCCCACATGTTCCTTCATCGTCGCTGAATCAAAATCTTGGAACTCCCTACCTAACAGCACTGTGGGAGTACCTTCACCATACGGATTGCAGTGGTTCAAGAAGGCAGCATACCACCACCTTCTCAAAGGCAACTAGGGATAGGCAATAAATGGCAACCTTGCTAGAGATACCCACATCCCAAGAAACCCACATCCCAAGAATGATTTTTTTTTAAAGTATCAATTCTTTTTTTTCTACATATAGTACCCATAAATTGCTCAGGAGTAGAAGTGCTCAATTAGTGACACCAGCTGCCTTGTAATAGTATTAAGTAGGTTCATCTGTCAGAGGAAATTGCACAAATACCTAAAAGGATTCCTTATTACCCTGAGGACAGATATGTTGAAGCTGATTCATATAAAATCACTCCGTGTCAGTGATGGGAGTTATATTCACTAGAGAAAATAACACTTCAGTGTTCCTAAAATGGAAATGTTCAACCTAAGTATTTATTATTTTGTTGTTTTTTTAATTATTAGTTCTTTTAAAGCAAAACACAGATTTGTTTACACTATTGATAATATACAGAGAAACAAATCTATGTTCTGACGAAGGGTCATCAACCTGAAACATTAACTCTGTTTCTCTCTCCAAAGATGCTGCCTGACCTGCTGAGTATTTCCAGCATTTTCTGTTTTTATTCCAGATTTCCAGCATTTTCTTGTTACATTACTCTATTTATTTTGCAGAACATTTCCAATAGAAATGGTCCTGTGATATTGTGGACCTGCTGAGGTTTCCAAATCGGCCAGGTTAGACTCCAGCCTAGATTTGGACCACCAACGGTGCCATTGGAATCATGGTGCACGCACAAGACTACTCATTGAAGTTCCTCACAAGTTATCCTGACAAATTTACAATTCTGGTTGTGGTACGGGCACACTGAGCATGTACCCTGCTTACATGTAGTGCATAATGTTATTGTACCAAATTCTAACCTCAGAGCTTCCCTGACGATTCTGTGGGAGATGCACTGAGATGTGGTTTTGAAGGTCCTGGAAGGTCCCAGATTCAACCTCCTGTCTAACCAAGGTGCCAGTGGGTAAACTACATCGCTGGCAGCATCAATGAGTTATGAAAGACAAAATCAGTCAGGGTTCCCACTCCTGACAGGTATTCTCAGTGATAAAAACAGAAAATGCTGGAAATACTCAGCAGGCCAGGCAGCATCTGTGGAGAGAGAAACAGAGTTAACGTTTCAGGTCGATGACCTTTCGTCAGAATTTCATCAGCTAATTTAGCACCAACTAGGAATTAAACCTGGGGCCTTCCTAGTATGTATGGGTCAGTACCACATTGGACAATGAAACTGCTGAATCAATGGGCTGTGTAACATATTGCCACCTAATAATACTTGTATTAGTGTTTAAATCATGTCTCATGGTTATACATAGTAAGAATAGAAATATGATCCAAAACAGGGTACAATGTTAATCGGTATTATAAATGGGATGTTTCTGAAGCCAACAAGAATAAGGATGCTGAACTTAAATTGGATTTTCCACCTAATTTAACACCAAATCGGTTGTAAATAATGAACTGCATACGAACATACAATGACGGACAGGTAAAGGCCCTCTAGTCCATTTGAGCCTGTCCTACACAATTGCAATACCTTGTGTATCACAATATATACATGCTCCACCCCACCCGAAACCATGTGATTTCCTGGGGGGGGAAAAAAAAAAGATTAAAAACCCAGGCCAATTTGAGGGAAAAAAATCTGGGAATTTCCTCTCCGAACCATCTAGGCGATCAAAACTAGTCCAGATCACTCTGGCCCTGAACTCCCTGCAGTACCTACCTTCTGTAATAGGTGATCTCCGCCCCAGCCAGAAACAGGTCCAGCTCTTGCTTGAAGGAATTCAGCGAATCAGCATCCACCGCACGAGACGGCAGTCTGTTCCAGAGGTCCACTATTCTCTGGGAAAAGAACCACCTCCTGACCTCTAACCTAGATCTGGCTTTATACAACTTAAATTTCTGACCCCTGGTCCTCCCTAACCTATTTAATTGAAGCAAACTGTCAATTGGAACACAACCTATTCCCTTCATTATCTTAAAAACCTCAATCAGATCGCCTCTAAGTCTGCACTTATCTGAAGTGTAGAGTCCCAACTCTTTTAGCCCATCTTGATAACTAAAATGCTTTAGACTGGGAATTAGTCTAGTGGCCCTCCTCTGCACCCTTTCTAAAGCCTCAATATCACCCACCATGTGAGGAGACCAAAACTGGACACAGTATTCCAAGTGCGGCCTGACTAAGGTCTTGTACAAGGACAAAATAGTATGCCTCATCTTGTACTCAATGGTCCGATGGATACACCCCAACATCCTATTTACTCTAGCTATCGCTTCATGGCATTGCTCATGTACCTTTAAAGATGTGTGCACTAGAATGCCTAAATCTCTTTCTATCTCCACCTTCTTTAATGCTTTTCCCTATATGAATGTTGAGCATTTGCCCTGCCCACATGCATAACACTGCACTTACCTAAGTTATACATCATTTGCCAGTCATGAGTCCAATCTCCCAACACATTAAGATCTGCCTGAAGCAGATGTGGGTGGTCTACAGTCCTAATACTCACACAGATCTTGGTATCATCTGCAATTTGCAGATCGTGCCCCCAACATCTACATCCAGATTATTAATAAAAATAGTAAAGAGCAACGGTCCCAACAACGATCCCTGCGGGACACCACTGGTGACTGGTCTCCAAACAGATCCAGATCCATCTATAACTACTTTTTGCCTATGTCCTGCCAGCCAGTTCTCAATCATAAGAACATAAGAAATAGGAGCAGGAGTAGGCCAGTCGGCCCCTCGAGCCTGCTCCACCATTCAATAAGATCATGGCTGATCTGATCCTAACCTCAAATCTTCTATCACTCTGCATCCACCCGAACCCATGTGATCTCCCGGGAGAGGCGAAAAACCAGAGGCTTTGATCCTATAGCAAAGCTTCTTGTGTGGTACCTTATCAAAAGCTTTTTGGAAGTCTAAGTAGACATTGGGCCATATTTTCCGATCGGAGGCTTCCTGCATGCGGAGGCCTCCGATCTGGAAAAAATCTACGGGCCTGGGCCTCTCCTACTCGAAATGTGCAGGACCCACGTATTCCAGAGGCACATGCGGTTCGCAAGCGTCCCTGGGATCACGTGGGCTATGGGGAGCCAATCAAAGAAGGGAATCTCCCTTCATACACTTGACAGCTAGACCTGTCAAATACAAGAATGGAGATCACCCCAAAAAACTGTAAAACTTTGAATAATTTTTTTTGAAATCACTTTTTTAAAATTAGTTGAATTACAATAAATTAAATATTTTAAACAAAAATGTAATTTTTTGAAAAAAAATTAAAAGTTTTTTACGGGGCTAAAAATAAACTTACCTTCTTTTAAAGTATTTTTAAATGATAAATGAGTGGAAATGTTTTATTTTAAACTTTTTCAAATCTTATGCTGTTACGCCTGTTTTTACCAGGCGTAAGATTTCTAAGGGTTTTCTGCGGGCGGAGGTTCTCCAGAAAGCGGAACTATCCGCCTGCAGATGCCCTTCTCTAGGGCAGGCGTCCGATCTGTCAAGAGCATTCTTGACAGATCAGAAATGCCGGTTTTCAGCGCATGCGCTTGGCATGCCTGAAACTGGCATTTCCGATGTCCCTACAGGTGGGTACACAGCATGTACACACCCGTAGGCATCGGAAAATACGGCCCAATGTCTACTGGACTTCCCTCATCTACCAACTTTGTAACTTCTTGAAAAATACAATTAGAGTTGTAAAACATGACCTTTTTATGAAGCCATGTTGGGTGTCCCTAATATGTCCCTCTATCCAAGCATTCATATATTGCATCCCTAATGCTTCCCTCAAGCATCTTACCTATTACTGATGTTAAACTAATGGGCCTATAATTATCCGGGTCTGTCTTGTCACCTTTTTTAAAGATGAGGACTACATTAGTCTCCTTCCAGTCTATAGGAACCATTCTAAAGTGCAGGGAGCTATTAAAAATACAGGCTAGGGGCTCGCACAGCCCATGTCCCATCTCCCTGAGGACAGCTCGGGTGGATATCATCCAGCCTGGCAGCTCCATCTATTTTCAAGTTCTTAATTCTTTTGAAAACAATATGTTCATCTATGTTAATATTACTAGTTTTGTTAGTAACATTATTAAATTCTAATAGTTGAGCATCATCTTCAAGGCTGAAGAATGATGCAAAGCACTCATTATTATTTCTGCCATACCCAGTGAGTCCTTTGTAACCCATCCTTGAACATCCTTCAATGGCCCAATACAGTCTGCGACAGTTCTGACTCTTCACATAGCTGAAAAAGCTTTTCCCATTACTTCCACAGTTGCCTACGATCCTTTTTTCCATTAGCCTTTTTGCTGATCTAATAGCAGCATTCATTTTCTTTAGTTGACCCTTGTACTCAACTCTGTTTAGTTGAGTATTAAATGCCTTTAATTTTTAGAAACATTTCTGTTTACATCTTATTTGTCTTTGTACATAACCAGTTAGCCACCTTGGTTTTTTCTTACCACACTTCCTTCTTTTGACCTTGGGTACATATTTGTTTTCCACATTTTTTATCTTTTTCTTAAAAACTTTCCATTTGTATTCTACGTCAGTCTCATCACCAGCCAGTAGGATTAGCCAATGGAACCTGTTCCAAATCATCTGCCATTTTAGTGAAGCTTGCTCTTCTGAAACCTGGTACGAGTTGTAGATTCGCAGTAACTTTAGTTCTACCAGCCAAAGTACAATGTTGTGGTCACTGTTGGCCAGATGTTCCCCCTGACCAGATGTTACCCTGTAGACTTCAAGGAATTACTGAAATTAATCCATATTATTTAATAAATCAAATTTTAGGTGTTTAAAAACTAACTTTGAAAGCCATTTTTAAGAGTACAGTTCACCAACTGATCGTGAATAATGTACAGTTAAATGGAGTTTTACATGAATTAATTTTGTGGGCCAGTGGGATGGGTTGAATCACAGCCAGTGGGAATTGGAAAATTGTCCACGATTTCTCAATCCCTGCCAGCTGGACACGAGTACATTCCTGTGTGCGATGTTTTTACACAGGCATTAACTAATTAGCCCAGACAAATAGCCTCCTTCTGTGTTGTGAACATCTATGGTTCTAACAGTGCTGACCACAAAGCTACCCTGTATATCTTGTAGTCTATGTCGTCATTGAAATTCTTTAAATCCATTATAGCCTTGAAACTTGCTCACAGTAATTTGAATATAATGGGTCGTATTTTGCGACCCCTATGGGTGCGTACGAGGTGTGTACATGCCCATAGGGGTCATGCAAGTGCCGGGTTTAGGCATGCGAAGCGCATGTGCTGAAAACCAGCACTTCTTGACAGATCCTCCGCATGCCCAAGAAAAGTGCCTCTGCGGATGGAGATTTGTGTTATTTGCACAACTTCCGCCCACTAAAAGCCTGTCAAATTCTTACGCCTGGTAAAAGCAGGCGTAAGAATTAAATGGCATTTTAATTAATTTTAAATATGCAATAAAAAAAAATATTTCATGTGTTGGTGTATTTTTTAAAGTGATCCCCATTCATACTTTTGACAGTTCTGTACATACAGACCTGTCAAAAGTATGAATGGGGATTCTCTTCTTTTATTGGTTGGGCCGGCCCACGTGATCCCAGGAGCGCCTACGAACTGCATGCGCTCCTGGGATACATGGGGCTCTGCCCGCACAGACCCGGAGAGGCCCAAGAGCGCAAGCGGGCGGAGGCCTGCGATCTGGAAAAATCTACGCCCTTACCCGAGGGCTCCCAGGACGCACACGCTTCCGCTCCTGGGCCTCTCCAAACTGCAAGTGTGCAGGGCCCACATATCCCAGAGGCGCATGTAGTTCGCGTGGGCCATGGGGAGCCAATCAAAGAAGGGAATCTCCCTTCATATACTTGACAGGAAGACCTGTCAAATATATGAATGGAGATCACCCCAAAAACATAGTAAAACTTTAAATACATTTTTTTTTTTAAATCACATTTTTAAAATGACTTGAAATTACAATAAATTTAAACAAATGTATTTTAAACAAAAATTTAATTTTTTGAAAAAAAATTCAGGGCTAAAAATAACTTACTTTTTTTAAAGTATTTTTAAATGATAAATCAGTGAAAATTTTTTTTTTTTTTTTTTTTTTAAACTTTTTTTCAACTCTTATCCTGGTAAAAGCAGGCCTTATGCCTGCTTTTACCAGGCGTAAGAATTGTAAGTGTTTTCTGCGGGCGGAGGGTCTCCAAAGAGCGGAACCATCCGCTCGCAGAGGCCCTTCTCCAGGGCAGCCGGAGGATCTGTGAAGAGCATTCTTGACAGATCGGAAATGCCGGTTTCCAGCGCATGCGCAGTGCATGCCTGAAACCGACATTTCCGATGTCCCTATGGGTGGGTACACAGCGCGTACCCACCCATAGGGATCGGAATATCTGGGCCCATGTGACATATCAGAGCTTTCATGAAACCTGTTACATCCCTTATCATCTCAGGTGACTACAATTGCTTCAATCTGCCAGCAGTGGTAGATTAGCCAGTCAACATAGATCCCATAGCAATAGAATCATGCATGTAATTAACAAAATTACACAGGTACTGTTAAGTCTGTGTGTTCTAGTTGTATTTAAGATTAATTACTGACACAGACTACAAGAATAACGTTTCAACAGGTCTTTACTAGTTGGAGGTCAGGGCTATACTAACAGCAATATCACTACACAGTACTTATATACCGGTGGTCACCACCGGTATTACGTATACAGCAGCCAGAGAAAGTAGTACATCTCTTAAGGTGGAACAGGCTTAAGTTCTCTTACGGTGGAACAGGTTACATACACCACAGGTACCATACAATTGATAAACCAGAAGTTGGTATGGACTGAGTAAAACAAACGAAGGAGGAGGATAGCAGATATAAGCTACTTCTTGCACTCAATGGCATTGTTAGTGATGGTCAATTGAGCTACTGTCACATGGCACACTGTCTGGTATGACACTCTGAATAGCAACAACTTGCACTTCTAAAAAGAAAGACTTGCATTTATATAGTACATTTCATGACCTCAGGATGTCCCAAAGCACTTTACAGCCAATTAAGTACTTTTTAAAGTGTAGTCACTGTTTCAATGTAGGAAATAATATCCCTTTAATACAACAAAATACAACAAAGAGCTTCACAGAAGTGACAATAACTGGGTACCAAGAAATATTGAGAGATGCTGTAGGGGTGGTGGGCAAAAGCAAGAACACAAGTGTAGGTTTTAAGGAGGGAAGAGAGGTTTCAAGGCAGAGCTTGGAACCAAGAATGAAGGTGCTACAACTAAAAGGGGAGCAGGGGGGAAGGAGAATGCAAAGGAAGCCAAAGTTGGAAGAACGGAAGGAGCATGGAGGAACATAGCACTGAATGAGGTTGCAGAAGTAGGGAGACACAAGGCCATGAAAGGATTTCTAGGTGAGAACAAAGATTTTGAAATTGATTCATAAGCAGTTAGGGAGCCTATGGAGTTTGGTGAGTACAGGGGTCATAGGCAACGTTCCCCCCTAAGCTGCGTGGCGATCGGGAGGTCCCGCACAGGCCGCTCACCAGCTGTTCCACTAGAAAAGATACTGCGCCTGCCCGGCCACATAGCGGCCATGCAGCAAATTTAAAGGGACCGTGTAGCTCAAATAAAAATTAGAGGGAACATTGGTCATAGGGGTATGGCCCTTAGCGTGAGTTGGGAAGCGGGCTATAGAGATTTGGATGAGTTGGAATTTGTGATGGGTAGAATTAGGAAGGCCAGCAAGGAACGCATTGGAGTAATCAAGTCTGGAGATGATAAAGGCACAGATAAGCAATTGTGACGATGTGCTGAGGTGGGGCGAAGACAAGTGTTGTTGTGAAAATGGAAACAGGTGGTCTTGGTGGTGGCTAGAATAGGAAACTTGAAACTCAGCTCAGGATCAAGCATGACACCAAGCTTGTGTATCAACAGGCTCAGTCAGAGCTGTGAGAGAGAGTGACATAGGGAGTCGGGAGCCAAGGTGCAGAGTAAACAGCATGGCTTCAGGCTGGTTGATGTTAAAGGAAATTATTACTCCTCCTGGATTTGATGTTGACTAAGCAGTTGGACAGCACAGTAGTGGTCAAGGAGTCCAAAATGGTGGCAGAGAGACAAAGCTGGTTCTCAGCAGCATATCTGTGATGTCACGAAACGGCAGCCTGTAGACAACAAATAGGGGGCCAAGGATGGAGCTTTGGGATATACCCAAGCGAACAATAGGAGGAGAAACAATTACAGGAAATGTGCTGGCTGTGTGGAATCAAGCTATTGTAGTGCTAGAGGTAGGCCACAGAAAAGAGAGGATGGAGAAAAATGGAATGGTTTACTGTGCCATAAGACAAATTCTAAACATGTTCATCTATTTTCAAATTAAATTAAACGTTGTCCTATATTTAGCCAGACATAAAACATTTGCCTCCTTCCTCCACAGATTCCGACTCCCACCAACATGGTGTCCATGTAATTAAGTTAGTTATAGGTGACTATAGTGCTGTGAAGTCAAGATGTATTTTTAAAAATACAATGATATTTTTTGAATTTCACCTGGACTCTGTCATTACCTTGGTGAATCATTGCTACTTACAAAATGACAATACTAACTGTTCTTGTGATATTAAAGGATTTATTAAATATTATTGAAAATACCTATTATAACTACTCAGTGGATAAACATACCAAGTGGTGTGGTACTGAACCAAACATAGCAAGGCGGCTCCAGGTTTAGTCTGTACTAAATTAGTTGAATTCAGCTGTGGCAAGTGTAGGGCATGAAAATTCGCTGCAGTGTACCTGGGCTAGGAAGGAGAGAGAAAACATCAGCCAAGATTCCCAGTCCTGATCCCTAGCCAGTGAGCCCCACCCCACCCCCAACCTACCTATTGGCAAGTGTGCGTGTTGTGGGCATCAGTGGAGGTTAGAATCAGCCTTTGCTATGATAATCCCATGGTTGTAGAGCCCACTGATACTGGCTGTCCTGAGGCCATGAGGAATGGCTATTTAGGTGAGCTACTGCCTTCAGTGGAGATGGGGTGAGGAAAACTGAAAGCGAGAAGCAAAATATCTGTTTGTAAGTTTAATAATAAGCAGCTGATTTTTACTTTCCAAAACACATCACAGACCCTGGCCCATAGACTCCCAGAAAGCATGCTAACAGGGTGCATCAAATGTGTTTATTCAACAGGTTTTAAACATTACAATGATTGCAACAACCAAACATCGCCAGCGGGTGTCCTGGTTAGTGGGACCCTCAGCAACAGCTCCTGCATTAGATGGAAAGATACCCACTAAATGCTGAGGATCTGAAGTGAGTAATTGTCTAAACACAAAAGGAACACTGCATATTGAGAGTGGATAAAGAGTAAAGGGTCCTGGCAAATGGCATAGGAAACAGTGCAATTATCTTCATTTAAAAAAGGGTCAAGAGTCATACCTGAAGATTATGTAACAGTAAGTTTAATATTCGTTATGAAGAGGATCTTTGCGATTATCTTTGATAAGCAATTGGACATGACTTGTTAAATGGCAGACAGCATGGACTCAGGAAGGGAAGTCATATTTAATTAACTGACTGGAGGTTTTTTCAAAGGCAACAGTGACGTGGTGGACTGTGGAAATTCAGTTCATATTACACTCATGGATTTTCAGAAAGCTTTGACAAGGTTCCATAATTAATAGCCAAGGTTAAGAAGTTACAGAATATAAAGCAAAGAATGGCGCTGGATAGAAAACTGGTTCAATAACAGGAAACAGGGAGAATTGAGTGTGCAGTGTGTTAGACGTTGGTCTTTTAGCTCTACGTCCTGGTTTCAAATCCAGCCCAGACTGGTAGGTAGTTTAAATCCAATTCATAGTGGGCATGGACCTACAGCATAAAACTAGCCCTAATGTGGCACTAATTGTCATTCAGATAGGCTTAAGGATGGTCATTGTGAGAAATGGAAAAAATCCCACAGAGGTGCAGTAGTGGATGTTCTTCTAAGGTCTATTACTGGGAAAAAGAGTAGACAGAACTTTGCATCTAGCTGATCTGGGAATGTGTAATGCAGACACTTGATGCCTGACAAGAATTCCATTTACCAGGATGAGCTTTCTTCACCCTGATATGCAAAAAAGAGAGAGAATGGCCATAGAGGCAATTTTCACTCTGGAAAGCGATTAATGCCAGGATTTCTCAGGAAGTCAATCTTGGGACCCTTATTATTTTTAGCCTATCTAAAATATATTAAAAATTTTAAGTCTGCATGTACTCTGTCTACAAAACTTTCCTTCCTGTTCTCACATTTGTCACACTTTTGTGTCAACTTTCGCCTTTATATATTCTTATGTACTTATTTATATTGCAAACTACCTGCCTAAATATAATGGACTTTAATTACACCAACCTGCCAGTGGTGGCGGTGTTGCGTCTCAGTTTTGCAACTCCCAGCTCCTCAGCCTGTACTGCAGAAAAACTCCTGTGCTCGAACCAACTCTATGGAGTTAATTTTAACTCCCAGGCAGGAACACGACCCAGCGGGTGGCCGGCCAAATTGGGTGCGGTAGCAGGGATACTTGACCAATTGTAACGGCTGGCCTCATTAGCAAGCAGCTTGCTAACTTCCCAAAAAGGGCCAGGATGTTGCCGGCTTGCTGACACCGCCTGGGACCCAGGGGAACAGTCAATGCACAAGCTAAGTGGATTGGAGGAGCTCAGGAGAGGAGTTGCGGTCAGAGGAGGAGGCAAACCCAGGAAAGGAGGCCCAAGGTTACCTTGCAGGGCCAGGAGGAGCACTCCTGCCTACTGGCCCACAAGAAAACTCAATTAAATTTAAATAACTTACCTTACTAGGTCTCTTCGGGTCCTCGATGCAGCTCCCAGCAACTTTGGCCTGGCGTAGAAGCCACCACTACTCTCCCTTCAGGTAAAAAGAGCAGTCGGGCCCTGATGATGTCATCGGACCCCAATCTGCCTATTTAAAGGAGGACCCCACTGGCTTCCTTTCGTCGGGTGTCCTTGTCACCTGCAATTTAAAATTGCAGTTGGCCAGATCGGGATGGGAAGCGAGCGAGCAAGTTTCCCGCTACATTTTAACTGCCCACCCACCCAGTTTCCAACAACCGGAGGGCAGTTAAAATTTCCCTCATTTCTCTATTTCCCAAGTTGCCCTAAGTTTTTCTATTTAACTATACATATTCATATAAAATCGAAGTATTATGTTAAAATAAAAACAGAATGCTTAACTTTAAAATGGTGACTGAAGTACATCTGAGCACCCTGGTCCAATTATCACTAGCCCTCTAACCTTGCTTCATCTGACGACTATAACTGGTCTTGAGAGACTCCATGGGCAATGCTACAGGAGATCGACTAATATACACACACACACATATAATTAAAACCTGGGCAAGTGTATTGCAACTAAAATCTTCAAATCGGCACAAAAATGCAAAATAGGAGGTACACTAACAATAAGCATCAGAAGAACGTAGGGACATTTTATGGCACTGCACTGCTGGCAGGGAGCCTCATTTACCAGCAGTGTAACTGTAAATTCACTGCCTGTGGTTTTCCGATTGTTAATTTTAATGGTCAGAACATCATGGGCAACATGCACCTGAATTTCAGACTCAAGGAAGGAATTTAGGGCTTCTTACACATTGCTTTGCTGCAGAAAAAAACGGCAACTTATGGTACTTGGTTCCATTAGCAGTCAGAGTATAAATCAAAACAGATTGTATGGCTGCATGAGGCATGTGTCAGATCCCAGCTGAATTACTATGTGAAGTACTGACCACCTAATTATAAAAAGATTACTATCCTTGGGAGGTTTACAGAAGCGAGCAAGCAAAATGATTCTGGGTATCCAGAAAGTTAAAGTTGCAAGGAAACGTTAAGGAAAATAGGCTTACTTTCTTTGCAAAACAAGAGACTTTGAGATGATCTAATTGAACTGTTCAAGATTAAGGACCAGATTTTGCTATAGCAGGGCATCTAACGGCTTCTGCCATTAGTTAGACTTGCCCCTGCACCCTTCTGCTCAAAATATTTTTGCCCACAAAGTTGCTGAATCTGTAAGCTGATAACGGCGCAGTGAGGGAAACAGGACATCTGGGACCAGAGTGAACAGGACAACCAACATGGTATCTCCTTAACCAATGAGATTCAACGATTGGGAAATAAACACAGGAAGGACTAATAAGGAAGGCGAATTAAAAGGGATGAATTCAATGTTAAATCAGGTACAGAAAGAGAAGCAAATAGAGAGAAAGAAAGATTAGATTAAGAGATAGATTTGACATTTTTAAAATTTCCCTGAAAAATTTAAAACCTGAAGGAATGCGACTTCACACTTGTAATAGTTAATTTTCAGTGCAGAGAGGTTGATTGGCAGTCATTAACACTTCTTCTTCGGCAGTCCATCGGAACTGAGGATGACTTGCTTCCACACTAAAAATGAGTTTTCAGGTGACTGATGAGTCCAATGCGGGACCTACAATCTGTCACAGTTGGGTGGGTGGGGTGCTTGGGTTGACGTGCGCTCCTTCTGCTGCTTGCGTTTGGCTTCCGCTTGCTCCCGGCGAAGAGACTCGAGGTGTTCGGCGCCTTCCCGGATCCTTCTCCTCCACTTTGTGCAGTCTTGGGCCAGGGATTCCCAGGTGTCAGTGGGGATGTTGCACTTTTTCAAGGAGGCTTTGAGGGTGTCCTTGAAGCATTTCCTCTGCCCACCTGGGGCTCTCTTGCCGTGCCGGAGCTCCGAGTAGAGCGCTTGCTTTGGGAGTCTCATATCTGGCATGCGGACGATATGGTCTGTACATCGGAGCTGATCGAGCTTGGTCAAAGCTTCGATGCCGGGGATGTTAGCCTGAGCGAGAACACTGACGTTGGTGTGCCTATCCTGCCAATGGATTTGCAGGATCTTACGGAGGCAGCGTTGGTGGTACTTCTTCAGTGCTTTGAGGTGCCTGCTGTACATGTTCCAGCATACAGGAGGGCGGGTATCACTACTGCCCGCTTATCAGGTCGTTAAAAAGGTACTTACGCTTGTAATGACAGACTTACTTTTCTGTGGCAAGATTAGTGGGCAATTAATGGGCAAATACAGCAAGTTCCTAAAAAAAAGAGGATAAGGGCGAGATGCTAATTATCGTACACTGGTAGATATGTCTATCCAAGCAGGAATTTTTTCCTGTGTTCTCAGGATTTGGGCAATGCTGGCAAGGCCACATTTATTGCCCATCCCTAGCTGCACTGACAAGATGGTGATGGGCCTTTCTCCTTGAATCGCTGCAGTCCTTGTGGTGATGGTGCTGCCACAATGGTGTTAGGTAAGGAATTTCAGGATTCTGACCCAGTAATTTGGAGAGGAATTTGGAGGTGATGATGTTCCCATAATATTGCTGCTCTTGTTTTTCTTGAAGGTTGAGGTCACAGGGGAGGGAGTTACTGTCAAAGTAATCTTGCTGTGCTGCTGTAGTGCCCCCCGTAGACCATATATACTGCAGCCACAGTGTGCTGGTGGTGGAGAAGGTGGAGATTGCGCCCAGTGGCAGTGGCACCAGTCAAGCAAACTGGTCCTTGTTGGATGTTGTTGTGCTTCCTGAGTGTTATTGTGGCTACACCCATCCAGATATGTTGTGAGTATTCCATCACACTCCTGACTTGAGCCTTGTAGATGGTGGGGAGCCTTTGAGGGTTCAGGATGTGAGCAAACACATTGCAGAGACTCAAGCCTCTGTCCTGCTCTTCTAGCCAAAATGTTGATATGGCTGGTCCAGTTCCGTTTCTGGTCAATGATGACCCCCAGGATGTTGATGGTCGGGGGGGCTCAGCAATGATGGTGCCAAAGTCAAGATGAAATGATTGGGCTCTCTCTTTTTTGAGATGGTCATTACATGCCACTTGTCAAACCAATTCTAGATGTTATCCAGGTCCTGGTGCAGGCTGGCACGGCTGCTTCATTATCAGAGGAGTTATGAATGGAGCTAAACTATGTGGAATCATCAGTGAATAGCCCCATTCCTGATCTTAGTACAGGGGCAAGGTCATTAATGAAGCAGTTGAAGATCGTCGGGCCAAGGACGCTTCCCAGAGAGGTGATGACCGGCCTCCAACCACGAAATTCTTTCTTTGCATCAAGTTTTGCTAGGACTCCTTTAATACCCAGTCAAATACTGCCTTGATGTTAAGATCATCTACTCTCTCCTCTGGCATTCATGGCTGGATTAAGTCAGTAATCAGTTTGGTGTAGAGGTGGCAGATGATGATCAGCAAGAGGTATCTTTGGCCTTGTGTGACCTGAAGCCATGAAACTTCATGGGGTCCAGAGACAATGTTGAGGACTCCCAGGAAACCTCCCTCTGACTGTATATCACTTTGCCTCCACCTCTGGTGAGTTTATCCTGTAGGTGGGACAGGACATACCCAGGAATAGTGATGGAGAATTCTGGGATGTTGGCTGATAGGTGTGATTCTGTGGCTATGACAATGTCAGGCTGTTTCTTACTTACACTGCTTTCATCAATTTTCATAAGGCTGCATCTTGTGGCCCTCAAAAAGAAACCAGAAACTATGAAGTTACATGGGCAAATTTGGGATACGTACCTTAGCTTCAATATCCATGCAAGGGTGGATGAGAGATGGACTGAACCGATCTCTCACAAGAGAGGACAGAGACAAGGTTGCCCACAGTTACCCATCCTATTCATTAATGTTGTGTTGGATGACATTTTAAGAGATAGGTTTAAGGTGTCTGTTCCAGGCATTTCTGAAAATATTGCAGCGCTTCTTATAACAGGTGATACTGTGTTGCTGGTAGACTCACCTAGTCACCAGCTTGAAAAATGGGCTTGAACAGTCAGAAATGGTGACCAGCAAGGACTCAAACTCGTACTTGTTAATTGTATAACCAACTTTTTCATTCATTCTCGGGATAGGCGTCACTGACAAGGCTGACATTTATTACCCATCCCTAGTTGCCCTGAGAAGGTATGGTTATTCTTTGTAGCTGTTTGATACAACGGAGTAGGTTGCTAGGCTACTTCAGAGAGCAGTTAGTAGATAACCACGTTGGTGTGGTACTGGAGTCACATATAGGCCAGACTGGGTAAGGATGGCAAGTTCCCTTCCCTAAAGGACATTAGTGAACCAGTTGTGTTATTATGACAATCCAACAGCTTCATTATCACTTTTACTGATACCAGCTTTTCATTTCCAGATTAATTTTGGGAGGGAGGTAGTTGAGGTCTCATTGAAGTCGAGGTGACTCCAAGAAGACAAGCCTGTTGATGGAAGTCCAGAAAAATGTCAATCTGTGGCAGGCTTGGTATTCCGAAACCTGAGCTCGGCAGGTGTGCCATACTTCGGGACACTGTTGATGATCAACCAGCCAGCTTGGTTGACGAATATAATTTGGAGGGGTGAATCATGTTACTAGGGGGCTGGGATTCTTTCCACTCATCTCTAGATAATCCTGATGCATTAAAGCTCTAATGCATAAGATGACCTAACTAAGCAAGCAGTGGGAAACTTACTGGGAATCTGCTCTGCAGTGGGGTTTTAGCTGATTAAATGCTAGCCAGAGTCCTGCACAGACTCGGAGTCTTACCTGCAGCTGAGCTGTCTGGGTAAGTGGGATGTGCTCCTACAGGGAGAGGATGTGCACACCATATTAGGCAATTAATCCTACTAGGGGGAATGTAGATTTTGCAGTAGCTTGAATTGTAGACTCAAACATGCTGATGGGTTTCTGTCGAACCAACTAACAACACTCTACTGGGATTAGTGTTGGCACGCAACAGATAAAACCTCTTACCCGCTGCACAGTGGTCATTATGGCTGTCAGAGACTAGAAGGTTGTTCGGGGCCTGGCGTAAAACAAAGTTTGTGGCAATGACAATGCTTCTGATTTGTGCAATGATAATCACATATGTTCACTGTGCTAATGATTTTCAGTGTCAACAGGTTCAAAGCAGTGCTTGTGCTCCCCATGAAGCACAGCATGTACTGTCACTTTAACAACAATATGCAAAACAATGTCCATCTGCTCATCCGGCGCTACTTTAAAAAAAAACTGAAGCCATAATGCAGGAGGAGGAAGCTGGTGTGTGACTGTCATTCTCACCTTCATCACTTGAAGCAGGTGCCAGCTGAGTCACAAGCACTTTTGGAGAGTATTAGCGAGCGATGAAGGAACAAAGGTCACCGATCATGGGTGAGAAAGAGTCATGTGAGGTTAGTGAAAAAGGGCTGGCTGGCTGTTTGCTATGTGGAGGTACAGTATGATCACAGCTCCTGCTGAGTCAGGTGTCCAATTCCAAACTCTCAAGCCCTCCGTTGAAGTGGAGGATACTTCACAAGCATGAATGGGTGAGCAAATCACTTACTGCATTGTGGTCTGGGTAGAGTTGCAGTTTTAATCATTCAGTTGTGCATTGTCATGAAGCAAAGGTTTCAGCCCTGCAGACGGTTATTGAACAACATACAGCATCAGTGTCATCTACAGCAAAAACAGAGTATCTCTCAGGAATACTCCCATTGATGATGTTGAAGCTATAGCCCAAGACGCTATAAAAACCTCAGATATCCTTGACGCCAGCTCCTGCCAATAGGGCATTACTAGAGTGCTATGGAAAAAATAGTATGCTGCACTAGTACAATTAATCAGCACAACCACAAATTGCAGTCAGTACTTTTTGATGTAAATTTAAGGGGAATAAAGACATTGGTTTGTACATCACAATTAATCTTGTGGCAAAAAAAAACTGGGAAACTTTAATTAAACCCTATTTACACAAAAAGGCTGTGTGTGGGCAAACAGTAATTGATGAGTGCCTGTCACACCAGTACCAGGCACTGATTGGTGTGCTGCAGTGGGTTCCTGCTCTCCCAATTCTATTCCTGCGGTCTGCTTCTTTGGCAATTAGCCATATTATGCTGAATGCAAAATACTATTATAATTCTGGCAAGCCACTCCAGCTCATATTGAAGGCACCACTAGAGTGGCACAAACATTAGAAAAGTTGTTTTAAGATCCCAAAAGCCTGTTCTATTATATTTCTGCTTCAGAAATATGTGCGTGTGCGTGCATGTGTTGATGTAAGCCTCTTATGGGAGTTAAGGGTTCTGCAGAGGTGTCAACAGCTCCATTTGGAACAAGTAACCCTCATCTCTGAGAGACTATCTTCCCCCTCAGACAGTTGGGGAAACCTTGAAGAGGGGGAGTTTGTCCGGTTGGTCTGTAGGCTGATTTCTAGGCTGCAAATGATCCCTTTGATCGATTGCGGTAGGGAAACCTCAACTTTTTCAATTTACCTGCTTTTGATGCTCTAGTAATACTGCACACCAAGGAACTGCAGACGCCCTTGTGCATAAGGCTGCCGAGAGCAGAAATAGAAGAAAGAATAAATGAACTTGTACTCATAGTACCATTCACAACCTCAGGACATCCAAAAGTGCTTCACAACCAATGAAGTACTTGTTGTTTGAAGTGTAGTCACTGTTGTAATGTAGGGAAATGTATGACATCATTCCTACATTTACCTGTGCCCACCCAGTTGTGGACTCAGGTAATATGAGCCGGCCCCAAATGTGCCAAAAATTTAGTCAAGTGTCCTGCTCCAATTTCACTCCCACCTGCCCTGAATATGGTGTTATTACACCAAAAATAGGAGGAAATTCAGGGTCATAGGCCCCGATTTTAATGGGGGAGCAGGAATGGTACACACGAGCCCTGAAGCAGGCAGCACACCTAGAACGTAACAAAGAGGTCGAGGCCTGGCCGATTTTAGCAGCTGGGCATCATTTCCATAAATTTTCTCCGACTCCCGCCCCAATACGGCCAGGTCCACTACCTGGCTGACAAGCATGGTAATTTGGCGGCAGGAGACTGCAGCCTGGAACCCATGGGAATGGTCCCCAGCATGAAGGGGCGCTGGACATTGTCGGGAGAGAGCCCGAGCTAAAGGCGGCCCAAGGCTTCCTTGTGAGGCCCAGAGCCCAGAGGATACCTTAAATAAAATTTTAAAACCAACCTGCATGTGCCTCTTCTGGCCCACAATCCACCTCCTGGCAGGTCTAGCCTGACGGGGACTTCTCCCCTGCTCAGGTCTCCAACTAAAATGGCAGATCACATCCCAATGATGTCATCAGAACCCTATCTGCATATTTAAAGAGCACACCGCTGCCTTCCTATAGGTGTCCTGCTCAAGAGAGCTGGTTAACATCGGGACACAGTGGGATCAGAGGGGGTAAGTTGCTGACCTTATTTTAACTGCCACCCTGTCCAGTTTCCACCAGGCGGGGAGTTAAAATCAGGCCCATAGTGTTTCAATGGTTTAAATTCATGTATTTTTAATTTTTCAATTTTACATTAATGTTTTCATCCACCTGCCATTCAATGTAGTGATGACATAAATAGTGGCTCCTTGCATACATGTTAAACTCACATGGACCAGTTCATAGAAAAAAAGGTAAGCAGCATAAAAGGACCCACAGCACGTGGATTCACAATTTTGAACACTGGGTTCTACCTCTTAGCCTACTGACAACAGATTTCTGCTGTGCATCTACAGATTTTAAAGCAGCACTAACTTAATGAAAAAGCATTAAGCAACATTAAGGCAAGGGAGGAGAGCCGGAAGCAGCATACATCAATTTGAAATGAATGGAATGGAAGCATTGTCATACTAGACTATATATCACACACAAGGCGACTTTAAGGTAGAGTTGTACTGCAGCTCGTACAAAGCCAAACTAGTGTTTCCCTCTGGCTTGGTTTGAATGCGTTTGATCACCAGATCGGCATAAGGCACTTGGGTTTTCCCGTCACTTTCATGTCATTGCTTACCCGACATCAGCTTGCTTTCATATGAAACTGGCAGGATACCTTCAGCCTCAAACTTTACTTCTGCTGTCTAACTTGGTAGACAAACTCATCATTTACAGTTGCTAAGCTAACTCCAGAGCCAAGGATGAGTATGCGGCTGACTCTAATCAGGTACTTGTGACTTTTAATAAAATTCTCGACAGCTGAGAGTTTGTTAAAAGCCTGAGATCCAAACAAAGAATCTAGGAGGACAAGATAAGCAACAAGAGCCAAGATTGAGCACTTTGCAATTAGAATCTGACCTAGCCTTTTGTTATACGGTACAAGTGATGTAATTTAATGTATTTGCGATTTCCCTTCCTCACAATATTTTAGTGGCAGCTGATAGTATGAACCATATCTGACACATGAGTGTGTTCACATCATCACTGTAATAATACTAATTCTAATGCTTCGTGACATTACTGCCATATCACTGGGTTCGATTTTGCAGTTGATTACGGTAATTTCAGTCTTCATTATATCCTAATAAATGTAGACCCAATCCCCATTTGTGCAGCATAATACCTGGACATCTATACAGCTTCCTTGCCTGTGCAATGTCTCCTTTACTTAACCGTGCACGTTGGCCAATGGCAGGTCTTACGCCATTTTCATCGCGTCCGGGGAGAATTGTATCCAGAAACATTCCTCTAAGAAAAAGAAAGAACTGTCACTTAACAAGACAATATTGTCAATCTACTCCACTTGAGCTTCCAAATGGCCGTGGGGGTGGAGGAAGATTCCCTTTCTTTACAATTTGTAGTGGCATTATAAACAAATGTGTAAAGAACATTTTCACTATAGAAATATAGTGTTGCCCAGTTAGAGTATCTAAATTTAGCAATAATAAAGCTCCAAGTTCAATACTTGGTCTGTGCCGAGTTAGCTAATCTCAGCCGAGAGAGGAAATGGGGCATTACATTTGTCCCCGAGTTGAGAAGGGAAATGAGCCAGGACTCCCGCTCCTGATCGCTGTCCACTCACCATGCTGGAAGTGCGTGTGTGTGGATTTTGGATATGGAGAGAATAAGGCCCAGCTAGCATGACCAATCCTGTCAAAAAGCCTGCTGATACTTAACTACTACAGCTCACACATGAATAATGGTCACTTTGGCAAAGTAGTGGAGAGCAATCGGTGCCCGTGTGCCTGTATTCCAGAGAAGAGTTAATCCTTCAGCAAAGGAGTGAAGGGAAGAAACTGGCAATCAAAATAATAAACAAACAAAGAGGATATTTTTTATCACACACCTAAATGTTAAAAATTAAAATTTTATATTGCAATTTAAGAAAGCTGTACATAATTGCATACTTTTTCAATAACTAATCACAGGCTTGGAACACAGATACATTGGAATGCACACAAAAAAGATTCAAAAAAGAAAGAAAAACTCCTGGCTAGTCCTGAATTTCAAAAAAACTACCATACTATCTTATTAAAACTAGGATAAAACTTTTAAGAACAATGTGGGTGCTTTTTTGACCTGTGCAGTGTAAAATTTAAAAGAAAGAAATAACAAATAAGTCCTACAGCACTGTTAGAGGTAGATTTTATGAGTTAGTGCTCCTGGAGCAAAGCTTGGCGTGACAGCAGTGCATATTGGTTGTAGGGGTCAATGCACCCCACAATTTTCCATCCCTTAATTTTAATAGACAGAAGAAACTCATGCGAGGTACACTGATCTCATTCCCAAATTCCTGATCTGCATTCCCATCTTGCAAAGCTCTGTACTGGGAGCTCTATTTTGTAAAATCTACTCTTTAATCTTTGGCATATTTGAGCCCGGCCATTCCAATCCAAATGATCTTCCATTAGTAATTTTAAATAAGCAAATACTGAAGGCACCCCTAATGATTCAGTGGAGTGGCCCTCTGATCTATTGTGAGTTAGCTGATCTTAACGAAGAGAGCACTGGAAACTCTACAATTGGCTTCAGTATTCTCAGTTTAGGGAGGCAAAGAATTGTGCACTTTCCACCAGGAGTCACTGAACGGCAATCAGAAATAGATTATACTCTCTCAAGCTCAGGAGTACTGCGGTTAATTGTAGCACCTGCCTTAGATCAGCTAATTCAGCGCACACCAGGAACACTGATTTGTTTGTAACCACACTCTTTTTTCCATCCCAATTTCATCTGTTCATGACGTATTTTACATACTCCAGATGGGTTTTGACGCTGGAAATGGTTCCATGTCGCAGTTGTCCTGTCAGTTTTTTTTGTTCATTTAGTTAATTAAAATGCTTTAAAAGCAACTAGTTATTCTAGCCTCCTGATCTGCTATGTAATAATCATTAGTTTCGTGTGCAACTTTAAGTTATTTCAGATGTGATTACAAAGAGGGACAGAAAAATTAATATTTCATTATGCAGGTGCCTAATCATATAAGCAGTAGAGCCCTGAACCAGCATTAATTCAGAGATAAAGTTTTCATTGTACTCTACCAGCTGACAGAATTTAAAAGTCAAAGAGATGTAACCCTAGACTCCAACCTTGAGAAGGTGTTGCGAGCATAGTGCATAATACTGTCAAAGTCGTACGCTTCCCCAAGGGAGTTCACTTCACCGGGTTCCATCTTGAGGAAGTTGTATTCCTGGCCTGCATGCAGTTAGAAGGAAAGACCGTGGTTAGTCATTGGCACAACGTTAATGATTACTGTCCACAAAATTCTGAAACTGCCGCTGCAAAGACATCAAATTGCAATGTTCCCTTTCCTCTGCCAAATTACAACTGGGTTGCTGAATTTTGAACAGAATAACAATTTTTTCCAATACAATCAACTTCAGAAAAAGTATTCCTGATCTAAATACAATTCTGCTCCCAGCATACAATATTTGTGCACCAAGTCATTTCTGAGCCAATCCTAATTGTATAGAATTCCTGATTCAAGTATAACACTGCAAGGAACAAGTCTTCCTAACTCTGGTTAATATTACACAAAAATTGAATAGTGCAACATACCAGGCTCTGAAAGGGCCTTGAACACATATTCACACACACATACACACCGACAGAATATTTGTTTTGTAAGTGTAATTAATTCACAATTTATCAATAATTCTAGATTACACCATTTTGTGGGGTAGAAATCGCTCCTCGTTTTCTGGGTGGGAAACAGGCAAAAGGAACCAATTTTGGGGTGGGTGGGGAAACATCCTGTGTCCAATCTCTGCTTGCATTATGGGCGTCTACATATTGTTCAAGACAGATTTGCAGACGTCCTAAGCAGCCACTTGAAACAAGCATTAGGCTCCTTACATATGTAAATGAGGGGTCTAGTGCAGGGTTTATGTCCTCTTGAAGAAATTGGTTTGGAGTGAGCGGAGCAGGAGCTGGGCCTGTTCCACTCGAGATTTTGAAGCGATTGCTGTGGCCTAACCACTGACTGCCACCAAAAGGTAAGTTTTGGAAAAATGTGTTTTTTTTAAAAAAAACATTCTTGTGGAACCAGAAGGAACAAGAGTGCGCCCTCGAATCCACAGTAACCCAATCGCCAATCTCCCCATTGCCGCTCCACCCCTCCTCCTGGGATTTACCTTCGGGCTGCTGCCAGCAAAGCAAGCGTCTCGATATTCATTCGCTGCAAATGGACAAGCTGCCCGTGGAGGTGCAACAGGTGCCGCCAGCTCAACGAATTAATATTATGGAGGCCCAAGGCCCAATTTCAGGCCGGCCTTAGGCCTCCCGGGTGGGGCTTATGCTCTGTGGGCAGCACTGATTTCAAGCCCGAAAACAAGCCTAATGGAATTTCGACCCCCATGCGGTTTTTTCCCTTGCAAGCTCGCAGTGGCTGAAACAAAATGGACCACATCTTTGATGTATTACATTGTTGTCTCTGTCTGGCCACTGTTCAAAAAAATGTAGAATTGCAAAGCACTGAGATCTTTGTTAAGTACTGTTACAAGTTAATAGCTGTCACATTAAGAGTGAGGCTGGATTTTCCTGAGGTATAGTTAAGTAAAAGTACCATCCAGTGCACTAAACAACACCAGAAGTCGCAGGTTCAGTCCCAGATATGCTCTGAGTTTTCTAATCTCAGCAGTAACAACAGTTGAGATGCTGCAATTGACTTCAGTGCCCCTAAGTAAAACACAGGGAAAATCAGCCAAGTTTATAGCTCCTGATCACTATTCAGTTACCTCTGATAGAAAGTGGATGTGTACTAGTGAGGGCAGGATCAAGCTTGGCTGTGGTGCCGTCTACATTTGAATAGCCCACAGGTTTTCAATGTCCATTCAATGGCAAATGGAATGTTGGCCTTTATTTCAGAGGTTGGAGTATAAAAGCAGGGGAGTCCTGCTACAACTGTACAGGGTATTGGTGAGACCACACCTGGAGTACTGTGTACAGTTTTGGTCTCCTTATTTAAGGAAGGATATATTTGCATTGGAGGCAGTTCAGAGATGATTCACTAGTTTAATTCCAGAGATGAGGGGGTTGACTTATGAGGAAAGGTTGAGCAGGCTGGGCCTATACTCATTGGAATTTAGAAGAATGAGAGGTGATCTTATTGAAACATATAGGATACTGAGGGGGCACGACAAGGTAAATGCAGAGAGGGTGTTTCCCCTCGTGGGGAAATCTAGAACGCAGGGGCACAGTTTTAGAATAAAGGGTCACCCTTTTAGAACTGAGATGAAGAGGAATTTCTTCTCTCAGAGGGCTGTAAATCGGTGGAATTCTCTGCCCCAGAGAGCTGTGGAGGCTGGGTCATTAAATACATTTAAGGCGGAGATAGACAAATTTTTGCAAGATAAGGGAGTGAAGGGTTATGGGGAGCGGGCTGGGAAATGGCTTTGAGCCCAAGATCAGCCATGATCTTATTGAATGGCGGAGCAGGCTCGAGGGGCCAAGTGGCCTATTCCTGCTCCTATTTCTTATGTTCTTATGTCCACACACATTCATGAAGAATAGCCACTTGGGTTAAGTATCAGAGAGTTGCCAGCACATGTCAAACCATATACCAGCAACAGAATCAGAATTGGAAAAGAAAGTTCTCTATTAAAAATAAAAGGCTACTGAAATATTGAGATTCAATTCCAAATTGGCACAACAGGGAATTCGGGAACCTGGGGCTTATTTATAATGGAATGCTACTTTAAATACAAAATCTTGATCCAGGAACAAAATGAAATTCCCAATTACTGTATCTAGTTTTCACTGTTCAGCAATAGCCAGTCCATTGCCAACTTTAATCTATAAACGTCAGCACAGTTTAAAACTCTAATGAATCTTTAAGTAAAATGAAAGTTTTCAAAGTGATTACTATCCCTACTTGTTTGGATTGTATTATTATACAGATGTTTAAATGGGCTGCTCAGGTATAGAAAAAGTTACACTGGGCCTGATATTAAGGCAAAGGCGAGTTCCGAGCGGGCTGGGGGGGGGGGGGGAATTGTGTGCGCAAAACCTGAAAGAAAACTTAGCGAGTTGGATTCTCCGATTTAAACTTGATTGAATGATTACATTTTTCATTCTGGGTTTCACGTCTCCAAGCTGCACAGCGGGCGTGATCCGCACCCACATGACGAGGTCTCAAGTCGACTATTTAAAGGGCCAATGCAAGAAAGGGAATTAGGAGGTGTTTAACATGGATTCACGAAGAGTAAGGCCAGCATCCAGGTTCAATGATGCTTCCCTCGACTTACTG
Organism: Somniosus microcephalus; assembly: GCF_052327205.1. NCBI lineage: Eukaryota > Metazoa > Chordata > Chondrichthyes > Squaliformes > Somniosidae > Somniosus > Somniosus microcephalus. The sequence continues at coordinate 114,302,152 of NC_140988.1, read as the reverse complement.
CTGGGTGCAGTCAGGAGCAGGAGGGGCATCATTTTCCCCAGCAATGGGAGGAAGGAACATGTTGCTGTTACCAAGAAAGTGTGGTTGGAGGTGATGGAGGTGGTGAACAGCAGGAGCAGTGGATGCAGTGCAAGAAGCAGTTTAATAACCTAACCTGGTCAGGAAAAGTGAGTACAGTTGCTGATTCACCTATGGTGCACAACCCACCCACCCCTAACTCTGTCTTGCCAAGCATAATCCATTACATCACTCCTCAGACCCACTGGAGTTTCAACAGCACCCAGCCTTCACGTTCTGTGCACTTCCTCACCTCCCCATTTATCCATCCAGCACTGCCACTGACCCCAATCCTTATGCAATGTGATGCATCTGACTAATATACACCCTCACTGAATACACTGCATCCACTGGGTAAATACATGACATTCAGTCACTCACAGGTCTGTTCCTTCTCCTCTTGTATAAGAAGAAAGCGCAAAACGCAAGGGAGAGGGAGAGGACTGGAGGTGGCTCACCACAAATAGTACTGCTCACAGATGCAGAGGAGAGAAGTGGCACATCTGCGTCCCTCTCAATTGGAGATGGAGAGACTGGGAACTCACAGATGATTGGTAACAGAATTAAAATTATTTCTCTGGCACTCACATGTTGATTTTATTTCATCAATGATTGAACTATGAGAAGACATGGGCCTAGAAATTCGGTTTTGGCGCAGCGAGGGCTTTAGCGCCGGAAGTTAGTGCCGGCGCTAAGTCCCCCTGCGCGCGCCAAAAATTCAGTAGCGCCGCGCCCAAACGGCTGCCGGCACTACTGAGGGGTCTCAGTGCCTCAAAACTGGTGCCACGCGCCGCATTGCGGCGCTATTCCGGCGCTGCGGCGCCCGCTGCGGTGCGGCAGGCTCGGGAAGTGCAGGCCTCCTCCTTCCGTTAAGGAGGAGCTGCCTGCACCCGGCCGCGGCCCGCGATAATCTTTTTAAAAATGAGCCCGGCACCTCGGACAAGTGCCGGGCTTGCTTCTGTTCCGGGGGGGGGGGGGGGGGGGGGGGGGGGGAAGTCCGGGGAGGGAGCTGCGGCCAGGCGGCCGGCGGGAAAGCGGCCGGCCGCCGCGGGGCCTTTAATGCGCCGGCGCAAAGTTCTGTAAGGCACCTCTGCCAGAACGTTGCTTGCGGCTGCCACGGGCGAGGCGGCCGCAACTCAATTTCCGAGTTCGGGCGGGTTACCATGGCAACCGGGACGCTGCGCACACCGATGACGTCATCGGTGCCGGCGCAGCGCTACCGGCCTAACGCCGATTTAGGGCCCCTGTCAATTTCTAAACTGGCCATAACTTCGGCGCTAGGCCCTCTAGCGCCTCAAAAGCGGCGCTAAGGCCAGTGAATTTCTAGGCCAAGGTGATTGTCAAGATTGTTACTTTGCCACGACAGTTTATTTTGTCTTCCAGGGCCTTCACGTGTAGAGCAAGGATCTGTGGACATGCGTGATGACGATTCCTCAGAGGACCTCATTCCTTCAAAGGGTGCACCATCACAGGATGTACAGCCATGCGCCAGCACAAATACGCTCACTTCTGTGTCCACTTAGACAGTTAGTTGCGTTTTCACCTGGTGATTCACAATTGACAAGTGAGCACAACAGACACTGGTGGTGGGGACAGATGTGGAGAGTCAGTGTTGGGGGTGCAATCCTCTCCAAGCTTTACTCAGCTGGACACAGATGCTGAATCACAGGGGCTATTATTGAGAAGGAGAATACTAGAGGTGGATCAGCAACTTCCTCAGGTACGGATAGTCGTGTCACGCACACTCTCCACAAAAACGGAGAGAATGGAGGAGTCCAACTCAATCACTAGTGGATCGGTGTCGCAGGGAATTGAGAGAATGTCTGCCATAGAGAGAGTTGCCGCCTACATGGAGCTTCAAGCATGGCTCTTAAATGTATCTATGCAAGCCATGACCACAGCCGTGGAGGAGAAGTCTGCCACCTTAAACAGGATGACAGATACTGTGACTTTAGAATGTGACATTGATTTTCACCAAGCTGGTCTGTAGGAGTGGTAGGAGTGATGTGGTGCTGGCCCAGGAGAGGGATGATGGCAAAAGGGAACACTGAAGTGGGAACACCATTCAAAGCGCTCCCACTTCTCACCCGATTTCCACCGCCCTGCCCCCCACCCCAAAGCTTTTACCCAACATACTGCCTCGCCTCATGATGGCAAAGTCTGTCCCTGCACAGGTGCAGGTGGAGCAGTCAGAGGCTCTGAAACCCGGAGGTCTTCGGCCAAAAGCATCTCAGCAGTCAGAGCAGGGATCTAAGCAGCCTTCCTCTACCTCTGCTGAAGCCACACAGGATGCACCATGTAGAAGTGGTAGGAAGTTAATTTAAAGCAATTGTAATTCACCAATGATATGCGTGTGGGTGTTTGACAACATGTTATGTTAATACATTTTTATAATGGTACATAAAATTTATTGATTAGCAGTACTTCCTCATCTTGACCATTATTGCGTCCCGCGTGTCGACTCACCCTTTCATTTGCCTCATGATGAATGTCAATACATGTTGGGACCCATTGGGCAGATGTGTGGCTGAAGGACTGTTTTGTGCAAAGGAAGTGGGAGTGAGGGCGGGGGTGAGGGGTGGGGGTGGTGGTGAGAGTGGGCAGGAGAGTTTCATTTTTTCCCCCTCTTGAGTTACCACTAGCTGAACCTTCAAACTATTAGGGCATCCCTGGCCCCCTGTGTAGCAATGTACGCAGCTAGTCCGCTGATGGGTTCCCCATCTTCACAGTGCCCGTCATCCTCCTCTTCTTCGATGTGCTTCTTATCAGAAGATGCTTTATGAACACCTTGTACATCCTCCACCTCTAATCCTCTCTGCTGCGTGATGTTGTGTAGGACGCAGCACACCACTATCATTCCGGACACCCTCGCTGGTGAGTACTGAAGGGCACCTCCAAACCAATGATCCCTCTCATTTTTTTTCCCCTGCATGGGTCCTTTAAATTTGCTGTGCGGCCGCGCATGCGCAATAACTCTTCCAGCGGCAGCAGCTGGTGAGCGGCCTGCGCAGGACCTCGTGATCAGTGCGCGGCCGTGCACCTTAGGGTGAACGTTACTCCAGACCTATCTAGGCAGCTGAAGTGCAACTTCAACATGCCAATGGCTTGCTTGATGACACACCTGGTGGTCATGTGACTCTCGGTTTGCGCCTCACTTGTGCGATTCCTCACAGGTTTCATGAGCCAAGTTTAAAGGGGACATTTCTGGTCAGAGCAAGCCCTTAATTCTGTTTCCTGGTACGAAGAGGTTTGGAATGTTGGGCTGCCACAGTATAAAAGCATCATGACAGCTCCCAGGGAATGTGGCGCACACCAATGTTCCCTTTAAGTTGCGCGGCCGCTCTAGAGGTCCCGTGTAGCCAGTGAGCCGGCTATTAAATAGAAAAATCGCGCATGCACGGAATTTTGAGTGGCCCGCACCGCCTATTAGAGGGGCCACACGGGCCCAAAAAATTAGAGGGAATATTGGTGCACATCACCATGAACCTCTTGATTGAAACATCTCTACTAATGATCAATCCACCCCCAGCGAGCAGGTTACTCACACACAGTCAAACGTGCCTCCATTATACCCGGAAGTGGGCACGTTGGAGGCAGGTTGCAGCCGCACTTGAAACTTTTCAAATTTTTACATTCCAACCGCCCCCCAACCCCCTTGGGATTTAAAATTCCCCTCACTGTTTTCATATGAAGTTTGTAGAAATTCTGATTCAAAGCATAAAATGCTTTGGCAAACTAACTATGCATTTTTCAAGATTCAAATATACTTTTACATTATATAACACTGAAAATTGAAACCATTTCATTTTCTGAAATTACAATCTTGCATTTTGACATGAAATTGCATGTAATTTCATATATATTTTTCCACCTTGATCCATCCACTGTTCTGTACTACCCATTATTCTATTAATCCCCATAGTAAACTACAACAAAAGAAAGTTTCATAAAGTTTAAAAATCTGCGTAGAGGTCACATGTGTTGTTCCTGAGTTTATAGGAGAGATTGTCCTGGTTCTGTGATTCGGCTCACTGGATTGTCTGTGCAGAGCAAATATCGGAAAATCAGGCAGGCTGGAGCATACAGCTGTAAAGGAACCTGTCTGATTTTTCTCCATTGACTTAAATGGAGGAAAATCCAGGGGGTCGGTTCCAATGTTCCCTCTAACTTTTTTTCCCCCCCATGCACGGCCCCTTTAAATTTGCTGCACGGCATCTGTTCCAGTGGCAACAGCTTGTGAGCAGCTTGCGCGGGACCTCCCGATTGATCCGCGGCCATGCACCTTAGGGGGAAGGTTGGTGCGCTCCAATATAACCATGCGCTCCAACTAGCCCAATTTTCCAATATTTTTCTCCACAGAATACACGCTACACAACTCATGCTCAATCATCTATAAATGAACATTTTTTTTTATATACCCAATTGTAGTTGTGACTAATTATTATTCAGAGTAATAATAGGAAACAATATTAACTTGACTTAGTCGATATCATTCTCGCATCGGAGTTAGAAAATTGTGGCTTCAAGCCTCACACCAGACTTGAATATTTAATCCAGGCTGACACCCCAGTGCATACAAAAGTAGTTCTGTGCTGTCAGAGGTGCCAATTTTGGGATAAGATATTAATCCTGTATACTTGTTCTTAGAATTCAGATGGATGTTAAAAATCCCATGGTACTATCTGGAAAAGAGAAGAGATTCCTTCTCGCGCCCGAGCCAATATTCATCCCTCAACTAACCCCACCAGAAAAAAAGACATATCAAGCTGTTACTCATCTGGTGCTGTTTGTGAGATATTGCTGGTGCAGAATGATATTTGTCTACATAACAGTCACTGGACTCCAAAAATAAATTGCATAGAGTGCTTTAAGATATTGCAGTGTGATGTGTAAATACAAATATACTCAGTCACTATTTTATGCTCAAACCAGAGAACTAAAAAAGTTAAAACTGGCTTAACAATTATTAAATATTTAGGATTCATCCTTGACCTGCTGATGATGTGCTAAACCATTTTTGATATTTAGGAATGATTTACTGAGCTATAATTCAATGGAAAAGTTTTGATGATATCATAAACCCTGGAAATATTAAGGATTTATTTATAAATGGTTATAATTCATTTTAATAATGTCATAAACTACAACAATGTATCCCATGTGGGTTAAGAACATCAGCAGTGCACCCTCCTTCTGATCAGACCGAATTGCAATCTTGTATATCACTTCCATGAACTTGGGATTTTACATAAAACTTTTACTGTTTTATCACATCTATGCTTCCTAGAATGGCAGGACAAACTTCTCCATGGCAACTCCATCAATATTATCCAGCGGGATACTTGCGTCCGTGGGTGCCCCCCCCCCCCCTCGTATGGGTTGTGGGAGCCCGTAAAACCCTCCCGCCATAGGACTAACCACCCTAATGGCTGGTACGAAGATGGTTACGGTCACGGAAGGAGCGTTAATCGCGGCCAGAAATCCTTCCACCACTTCATACAGTTCCCCAAAGGGAACAGTATGAAGACACGTATGACGATGACCATACTACCATGAGACAAAATTGGCCCTCTACTAATTCCTCCACCTAACCCGAGATAAAGCATTTTATCACACAAGGCACTCGCTTCAGTGTCCCATCCAAGAACTAAAAAAGTGCATTCAGAGGACAATCAAGATCAAATGTTGCTTATGAACCTAATTTGATATTTGGCCATCTACATGGGAGTTCTACCATTGGACTTTTCAATTGTACCTTATCATGGGTACCTATTTAAATTAGAACCTTGCATTAAAACAGATTGTGCAACTGTGACATGTTTGATTATATGCAATCTATAAACTATTTCAAAATTATTGATTCTTATTGAACAAAACTGATCATCAGCAACATAAAGTTATTACAATGTTCTTGACAGTATAGTTTCTGTCTTGTTGGCTCTTAATACACAGCAACCACACACAACTGACAACTAGAAATGCTATGGCAAGTGCTTCAAGTGATTAATACTTCATCCAAAGTGAACAGATTATGCAATAAAAAGTAATTCATTTGAATCATAAGTCATGCCGAAAATGTTCTCAGTTGGCAAACTATCAAAATCTCATGCGTCAACAATTAAACTTTCACTGTTCATTTCATCTAAAGTGAAAACCACAGTAGCCGCTAAATAAATCATGGATTTTTAATACTTGTAGGGGGCTAAATTGGATAGCCCCTGAAAACAGGCACAGGGATCGTGATGTGCGATTAACCCACGCCCATTGATTGCAATGCAGGCAGCATGCCAACTTCGTGCTGCATGCTCATTTGAATGATCTCTGCGTCCAGCCAGTGCTAACCGCACCATTCATTGGCTGGATGCATCAGCGGAGCGTCAATATCATGAGTGGATAGCACAGTTAAAGCTAGCCTGCACTGCTTAAAGCTAGCCTACACCTTTTAAAGGGGAGGTGCATTGCAGTTGGAGCAGGTGCTGGGAGTCATGGTTGAAGAGAATCTGGCCTGGGAAAGTGTGAGGAATGGCACAACAGGGGAGAGAGTGGACTCCAAGGTTTTCGAACACTGCACTAGAGGTCTTGGTGGAGGAGGTGGAAAGGAGGAGAGATGTCCTGTGTCTGCAGGAGAGGAAGGAGGCCCTCCAGACACTCTAGCCTCAGCCACTGTTCAAATCATCACATTACCATCACTCACCTACCAACAATCTCTATCAATCGGGCCTCATGCCCAACATTCATATGTTTCACCTCACCCTCCCACACTTAGCACTGCTGCAAGCCTCACACCCACGTCTCACAGGTTGCACACACTGCCAGCTATTCAACCATGAGAGTTGCATCATCCAAAAGATTGCGCGACATTCACTGAGACACTTCCCTCTCTCTTGCAGGTCAAGGTGGCACACAACCGGATGGCCTAACATCCATGGAGGAGATGGTGCTGGCCATTATTGAGATGGCCATTGCCGAGGTCGTGACAACTGAAGATGATGGTATCCTCATACCTAATCCTCCTTCTCACATCCCACTTCCTCCTCATCCCACACTCTCTTCTGATTTACAAGCTGCAGATGGTGTAAGCATGCATCTCTTATTTAACACCCCTCCCCGCACCACAATCATACCCTTGTGCCTTTTTCCTTTCAGATACCTAAGAGGTGCAACCTGGCCAGGCAGTGGAGGAACACCAAGAAGAGTGATCATGAAGACACACCGTTATTTGATTTCACACTCGCAACCACCAGCTCAGATACTGGCACTGCACAAATCTTAGAGGATAGATTAGAGGTGAGATCTGCACTTAGTGAGACACCGGGCATGAATGGGCTGCAGCCATGGCAGGGGGCAAGGATAGCACAGGTGCCAGCTCGCCAGAGGGCAAGGCTGGACACGGATTCTGCTGCAGAGGACTCAGATGAGAACTTTGATGGAGCAGCCTACAGCCTTCTGGACTCATCATAGAGTTCAACAATTTCAGATCATAACCTCGGCCCCTATCATATATATATTTTTTATCCACACTTTTTGTCTGTCTTTTTTCTTCTCTCCCACATGGCAGCTGTCTTTCATTCTGCCAGCGCAATTTACACTCCATCTAGAGCCATCCTTTGTTTCTTAACCTGTCCCATTACCATCTCCTTTTGCCTTGAATATCTCTTAATGTCTCTTAATCTCTCCTGCCTTCTATCCTATCACAGACCTTCCCTTTTGTTCTTTCATCCCCTCCCCCCTTTCCCGGCCCCTACACCTGCTTAAAAATCTGTTTCATTTCCTGCTTTTTTCCAGTTCTAACGAAAGGTCATCGGCCTGAAACGTTAACTCTGTTTCTCTCTTCACAGATGCTGCCTGACCTGCTGAGTATCTCCAGCATTTTCTGTTTTTACTACAGAAGAACGCTAATGGGTATGCACAACTAAATGCTTGGTGCATTGGGAAACCTGCCAGAAAGCCTGCAGTCAATGTCAAGAAGCATGGAGGAGTTCAGCACCAAATTGACACAGGGCTTTGCGCAGAGTTTGGAGCCAATCCTTTCCAGCATGGAAGTGGTGGCCAACTCTGTTCGCACACTTGTGGACCCAACCATGATGCAGAGGCTGATGGCCGATGTCTCAGCTTCCATTGCAGCACAAGCAGCGGCCTCCCAATGTCTGAGTGCTGCACTGGAAGCTCAGATTGCTGCCATCATGGCTAAGGGGCTAGCAGGGTGTCACAGCAGTCCAGCAATCTGCCCTGCAACAGACTACTAGGATTGCTGAGGCGCTGCCCCAGGGCACTGGCAGTGGCTCCGTGGAGCAAACACCTGCTGTTCTCTCTCAAGAAGACAGCATTCGTCCTCCCACCACTGCCATCCACCAGTGCCCTTGCTGTCGCCTGTTAGCCAGCCAGCCCAGACTGCTGCCGCCCATGCCGAGATGGTGCAGTCTGAAGCCGGGCCTTCTAGGCCCAGAGCTGCTCAAGGTCATCCTCCAAGGCCATCTGCAGTGTCCCCCACTAAAATTCAGCAGCCTTCCACCAGTCATGTTGCAGCCACTGGGGTAGCACTGCATAGAAGCACTAGAACAGGCAAAGGCACTTGGAAGACAGACACAAAGGGAATGCACAAGGGTGATTAGTTGACTTTTGTATGCAATATGGCATGATTTCATTTATAAGTTTGGTTTGGAATGTTTATTTTATGGTGGCTTTTAGTTTTGCATTGTTGCCAAGCACACACTGCGCTGGTCAGTGACAGAGGGAAGGGAAGGTGTTGGTGAATGGGGAATTGGAGTTGCAGTTACTGGTACCGCACTCTGATTAGTTCATCACGGACAGCCCAGGTAGAAAGGGGCTGTCTCGGCCTTGGCCTCCTCCTCCTGCTCCTCAGTTGCTCACCTTCTAGCTGGTGGCAAGGACTGTCCCCTCATGATGGGCGAGGTTGTGGAACATGCAGCAGACCACCACAACTCTTGACACCCACTCTGCCGAGTACTGCAGGGCTCCTCCAGAGCAGTCCAGGCACCAGAATCATTGCTTCAGGACGGCAATTGCCTGCTCTATCATATTTCATATGGCAGCATGGCTTTCAATGTGTGCATGCTGTGCACGTGTGCGTGTGTTACACACCAGAGTATGTGTGTGTGTTACACAGCAGAGTATGTGTGTGTGTTACACACCGGAGTCATCAGCCGTGTCGTCAGCGGATAGCCCTCGTCGCCCAGTAACCACCCTTTGGTTTGCCATGGTGGCTCAAATGCAGCTGGCACAGCGGACTGCCATGGAATGAAGGCATCATGACTGCTGCCATAAAAGTTAATCGCCACAGTCACCCTCACTGCCACTGGCAACGTGCCTTGTGCCGAGGTTGCAGTTGTGGCTGCAGCAGGTGAGAGATTTCAGTGAGGATGTCCTTACTGAAGTGCAGACGTCTCACACATTGTTCCTAGCTGAGGTTCAGGTAGGAGAATTGCTCCCTGAACATCCTGGGAGGATATGGCCTCCTGCTGAGAGCCCTTCTCCTCCCTCTTCCAGCAGCTTATCCTGCTCTGCGTGGCTTCTGTTCATTTTCCAAGTCATGCTGTATTCCAAGGGGAATGCCTATTAGTGCACCCATGTCTGGGAGTAACTGGTTTGTGCTGAAGCCTTGAGGTCAGCCAAAAGTCCTTCAGCACCTGCCACACCACTCCCTGTAGACATTTGCATATTGAAATAACTATAGAAAGCACCAAAGACTTGTAGAATCATAGCAACAACCAGAAGAAATCAACCAGCAACTAACCTGTAAGTAGTTGATGATCCCTTTAAATCGTGCTGGTGGGGGTCCTTCCTGCTGCTGAACGCGTGTTAAGTGTGTTGAGCTCCAAAATGGCACTGCTGGCGTCAAATCAGCATTACATTCTGATTGACATCATACTTCTGGCGGATGTTACGCGCCCCAACGCCTGCACTAATATGGCATGTGGCGCAATTCACCCACAAGTGTGCACCCGCACTGCGGTCACCATTTTGGAGCTCTAAGGGCACTCGTAGCACCAAAAAACTGGGCACTAACGAGCCCAATTTCTCGCCAGTAGTCTTAATAAAGAATTTCAGGAGCCTCGGGCACCATCACCTGGAGTTTTGAATTCCCCGAACCTCCTCAGTTTCTTAGCTGTTCTACATGAATTTATTCAATCTGAATCCACATCACAATGGGAACTACTCTGGAGATCTCACTGCCCTCTTCTCATGATTTGATAAAGATTTAGCTCTCTATTGCAATCAACAAAAATTGCTCTTAAAACTAAAATATACGTGAAATATATGATGTTGTTAAACAAAATAAGGAAGAAAATAGAGCAAATTATAGACAAATCTAACAAGCATCTATGTAATATGATTTTCTGCTGTGAAAAGTAATTATTTAGCTTCCCCAGTTGACACGATTGGAAAGAACAATTCTGGGATAACAAAAATATTGAGGTTAACCACAACATATATATTAATTAGATTTGAAACACCAGATTTATTGGAAATCAAATACACAAAAGGTACCTTATGTTTGATTAATATGTCCCATACTTTATAAAAGCTTGTTGCATCTTGGGGGGCAGGGAGGGAAAGAGATTTCTTCTCCTGGATGCAAGGAACCAAACAATCTTTCCATGAAGCATGTCCCAAAAAGTTGTACTTATGGTAATGTTTTTGCCCTCCAGAGTTTAAACTAAAGGCAAAGATGGGTCCTGCAGCAGGGAGGTAATCGCCTGAAATGACCCTGCCAGGTAATCCTCGGCTTTGTTTTGGAAGCGATAAAAAAAATCATGCGATGGGGCTTCTACCCCTACTGAGAAAGGAGTCCAGCCAGTACTCTCCATACATTTTTGTACAATATTTTAAATGTAACTTTTAAATTCTGAATTTCAGAGGTGGGGAGATTTGCTTCCTCTACCCATGCCTCCCACATACAATAGAGAAATGGCTAAGGTACATAAATATTGAATAGTTATTACACTGTGCTGAAATGAAAATACAGACTTTTCACAAAAGCACAAGACAGGCACAATCATACTTGACTTCTGGGGGCAATTTTCAACTGCTGACCACCCATTTCTCCCTTGGAAAGGGGTGAAGGGGCACCTTGGTGCCCCATTGATGGCCAAGGCCCACCTGAACAATTTTCAGGATGGCCTGTAAATAGGCAAGCAGCACGCCCACCTGCTTCCAGCAGGAAGCTGCTTAAATATGCAAATTGGGGTCCTACACCAGTTGTAGGACCCCTGACTGCAATTTGCAGGTACAAATGGGCAGGGCATACACTGCACATGCTTCGTCCATTTGTTTCAAGCATTTTGCGGCCTACTCAGTGTCCTTATAGGGACCGCTGGTAGCAGCACAGGAAAAGGCCCTAAAATTTCTTGAGAATTTTTGTGGGTCCAGGAGGAGCAAGACTGTTCCTCATGGTTCCACAAAAACACTGTGGGCCATTGCCAGCCAGTGCTATTCCTCCTTCCCGCCCCCCAGGCCCGACCTGACGAATGGAGGATCAAACCCGTGACCTTCTCACTCTGTGCACAGTGCCACCACCCTTTTTATATATCTACTTAATAAAACATTCATCTGACAAAAGACATTTTTATTTAACGATGGAAAACAAATACAGCTGATTATTGATTAGTTCTTGTTTATATGATTGGAATTAAACACAAAAATTATTTGTCTTGTGGAACCTTACCAGGCTGGATGTTTTCCCTAATGATGGTCACATGATCGTCTCGGTCTGGTCTTGTGTGTTCATGCCAAAACCCAATCACATGGCCCAGTTCATGAACGACGATCCCAAACTTATCACAATTTTTGCCTATGGATATAGCCTGAGGACCGTTACCACGTCTGCCCACATAAGAGCAACACCTGCCAAACATAAACACCGTTAGTTTTTATCTGCAGAACATGCACCAGTTCAAAATGCAGTCATTAACGGGTTTGAGAAGTAAACTTTGACACCATCTTTTGAGCATTAAACTTTGCAGCTTATTTTCTTTTTAAATTGAGTCAAATACATGGGATGGGCAATAGCGCAATACAAAAGAGGCAAAGCACGACACCACAAAGCAGCAGATGTAGTTCACAATTCTCCACAATGATTAACCTGCTAATAATCAGTTGATAAATTCACAGTGATTAAGTCACAATCAGAAGTGTGGATGGCAGCATCCATTAAGAACATGCGCCTGATTGGTGGTGTCCATCACAACAGCTGCTATCAAAAAAATGCAGAATTCAAATGGATAAAAGCTGTCCCACAATGCAGCACTAATGCACAGCACCACACAGTGGTTGGATGAAGTTTGATCCTCCACTCCATTGTGTTCCCACTCTTGGCTGCATTGCTGTACAGAGGTACCGAGGGGAGGTTACGTGCAGACTGGAAGGAAAGCAACGGGGGGAAAAAAATTGTGGGTTCAAATTCTACTCCAGAGACTTGAGCACATAATCTAGGTTGACACTTCAGGGGAGGGAGTGCTGCACTACCAGAGGTGCCGTCTTTCGGATGAGATGTAAAACCTGGGCCCTCTCAGGTGGACGTTAAAGATCATATGGCACTATTCAAAGAAGAGATGGGGAATATTCCCCAGTGTCCTGGCTAATATTTATCCCTCAACCAATGTAAAAACAGATTATCTGATCATTATCTCATTGCTGTTTGGGGAACCATACTGTGCGTAAAATGCCTGCCGTGTTTCCTACATTACAACAGTGGCTACTCTTCAAAGTACTTCAGTGATTCTGAAGTGCTTTGAGATGTCCCGAGGTCATGAAAGGTGCTATAGAAATGCCAATCTTTCTTCTTTCATCAGAAAGTTGTTAATAGGCCATTATCGTGCACCTCCTAGTAGCTAGACTTCAGAGTAACATTTTTTTTTAACATTGGTAGAAATCTGGGAGCACATCACTCGCCTGACCTTGCAGGGTGCGATTTCTCTGTGTGCTATTTTTATTGTTCTTGTTAACTGGTTTGTATCAAATTCCTGAGTGTGCTATTTCAACAGGTCATTAACCCATTTATTTTAAAACAGGTTTGCTAAACTAGCATGTAGAGGAACTTAACACAATTGCATTAATCAACATAAAAAGTAGCAGACACAGAAATTTCAACCACTAGCACAAGGAAACCACAGAAGTGAGGAAAAATTGGGGAGGGAGGGGAACAGCCCTCAAGAATCTTCACATATGCTTCACTCCTGTGGTTCAAAATATCACTTCAACCTTTCTTTGTGATTACTACCTCCTAATTACTCAAAAATATCCGTTAACCTACATATAATGGTCATACTTAAATGTACTTTTATTTACGCATTTTATAAATGAACAGATTTGCATCTCTTTGGGAGGTCTTCAAGACTGAATCACACCATTAACACTCCTGAGTTCCCAATGGCTCAACTGGTTAAGCCAGTGAATAGCTGAATCATACAGTCAAGGAAAGTCACTTCTTCAGTGCCTGGAATGTACTGAATGAGCTAATTTCAGCCAGCCGGATAGGAGCATTATGATTAGCCTCAGTACCCCTGGGTTAGACCAGGAAAAAAAATCAGCCTGGGTTCCCCCAACAATCACTATTCAGCAACTCATACTATGTGTGGATTTTGAATGAGGACCTGATCAGGCTGAATTGTGAATAGCCCGCTGACATTCACACCAGTAATTGAGCCGAGGCAGTGAAGGGCAGAATTTACACAGGGATTCTTCTAGTCTCCTGCAAGAATATTGGCAGAGACCCCATTTCATAGAATCATAAATGGTTACAGCACAGAAGGAGGCTATTCAGCCCGTCGAGCCCGTGCCGGCTCTCTGCAAGAGCACTTCAGCTAGTCCCACTCCCCCACCCTTTCCCCGTAGCCCTGCAATTTTTTTTCCTTCAGGTACTTATCCAACTACCTTTTGAAAGCAGTGATTAAGTCTGACTCTACCACCCTTTCAGGTACAGGTAGACTATCCTTTATCCGAAAACCTCGGGACCAGCCGAGTTTCGGATAAAGGAGAATTTCGGATTTCGGAAGGTGGGTCGGCGGGGGTCCGCGGGGGGGTCGGCGGGGGGTCGTGCGCACGACTTACGCTGATGCTCAGCGTAAGTCAGTCGGGGTCGGCGCCGGCGGGGTACGCGGGGGGGGGGGGGGTCGGCGGTTGTCGGGGCTGGCGGGGTCCGCGGTTGTCGGGGCTGGCGGTTGTCGGGGCTGGCGGGGTCCGCGGGGGGGTCGGCGGTTGTCGGGGCTGGCGGGGTCGGCGGCTGTCGGGGCCGGCGGCGTCGGCGGTTGGGTCGGCGGGGGGTCGTGCGCACGACTTACCCTTTATCCGAACTTCCGCAACCGGAACCCTCTAAAAACCGAAGGTTTTTTCGTTCAGCGTAAGTCGTATGCACGACTTACGCTGAACAAAAAAACCTTCGGTTTTTAGAGGGTTTCGGTTTTCGGAAGTCCGGATAAAGGGTAGTCTACCTGTAGTACATTCCAGATCCTAACCACTCACTGAGTAAAAAAGTTTTTCCTCATGTCGCCTTTGGTTCTTCTGCCAATCGGCTTAAATCTGTGTTCTCTGGTTCTCGACCCTTCCACCAATGGGAACAGTTTCTCTCTATCTACTCTGTCTAGACCCCTCATGATTTTGAACACCTCTATCAAATCTCCGCTCAACCTTCTTTGCTCTAAGGAGAGCAACCCCAGCTTCTCCAGTCTATCCAAGTAACTGAAGTCCCTCATCCCTGGAACCATTCTCAGAAATCTTCTCTGCACCCTCTCTCAGGCCTTCACATCCTTCCTAAAGTGAGGTGCCCATAATTGGGCACAATACTTCAGTTGAGGCTAAATCAGTGTTTTATAAAGGTTCATCATAACATCCTTGCTTTATGCTTCTATTTATAAAGCCTAGGATCCCATATGCTTTTTTAACCAGTTTCTCAACCTGCCCTGCCACCGTCAATGATTTGTGCACATATACCTCCAGGTCTCTCTGTTCCTGCATCCACTTTAGGATTGTACCCTTTAGTTTATATTGCCTCTCCTGGTTCTTCCCACCAAAATGTATCACTTTGCACTTTTCTGCATTAAATTTCATCTGCCACGTGTCCGCCCATTCCACCAGCCTGTCTATATCCTCTTGAAGCCTATCACTATCAAATCAAATCAAATCAAATCAACTTTTATTGTCATTGTTAGTGCACAAGTGCAGTACAACGAAATGTAGGCTTGCGGCTCCCGAGAGTGTACATTTAGATTAAGACATTTAAACATTCAACATACTTTTGGCTTGTAATACATTAACATAAACATAACCATAATAAAGTGCATTGGCAGATGTGCAGGCTTTAGAGTTTATTTGTGGAGTTCAGTAGGATGACAGCCCTGGGAAAGAAGCTGTTCCTAAATCTGGTCGTACGGGTGCGAATGCATCTGTAGCGTCTCCCAGATGGCAGGAGGGTGAACAGACTGTGGCTGGGGTGGGTAGGGTCTTTGATGATGGACCGTGACCTCCGTAAACAGCGTTTCTGGTATATGTGCTCTATGGTCGGTAGCCGGTAATCCTCCTCACTGTTCACTATACTTCCAAGTTTTGTGTCGTCTACAAATTTTGAAATTGTGCCCTGTACACCCAATTCCAAGTCATTAATATATACCAAGAAAAGCAGTGGTCCTAGTACTGACCCCTGGGGAACACCACTGTATGCCTTCCTCCAGTCTGAAAAACAACCACTCACCGCTACTCTCGGTTTCCTGTCACTTAGCCAATTTCGTATCCATGCTGCCACTGTCCCTTTTATTCCATAGGCTTCAACTTTGCTGGCAAGCCTATTATCAAGTGCTTTTTGAAAGTCCATGTACACCACGTCAACCTGGGAGTATAGCCAGAGCCAAGCCCACGGCAGCACGGGTGCCTCAGCTATACATAGGGGGAGGAGGAAGATCGGGAAAGCAATAAAGAAAGAAAGACTTGCATTTATATAGCGCCTTTCATGACCACCGGACGTCTCAAAGTGCTTTACAGCCAATGAAGTACTTTTGGAGTGTAGTCACTGTTGTAATGTAGGAAATGCGGCAGCCAATTTGCGCACAGCAAGTTCCCACAAACAGCAATGTGATAATGACCAGATAATCTGTTTTTGTTATGGGATTGAGGGATAAATATTGTCCCGGACACTGGGGAGAACTCCCCTGCTCTTCTTCAAAATAGTGCCTTGGGATCTTTTATGTCCACCTGGGAGAGGCCTTGGTTGAACGTCTCATCCAAAAGACGGCACCTCCAACAGTGCAGCACTCCCTCAGCACTGCACTGGAGTGTCAGCCTAGATTTATGTGCTCGAGTCCCTGGAGTGGGACTTGAACCCACAACCTTCTGACTCAGAGGCAAGTGTGCCACCAACTGAGCCACAACTGACAAGGGATAAGAAATTCAATAGTTAGGGGAACAAACAGGCATTCCTGATCTGAATAGCATATTTCCACGTCACGGTGCTTTTCTTCACTACACCATTTCTCTGGGGTTTCTGCCAAGGTTATGGCAGGAGATTTCAGGGAACCCCCGTGGAAATTCTACCCTTCACTGTTTAGGCTCACACATGAAGAATGGACACATGGGCCTGGAATCGTTTCCTACATTACAACAGTGACTACTTCAAAAAGTACGTCATTGGCTGTAAAGTGCTTTGGGACGTTCGTGGTCAGCTCCATGAACGTGATAGTGGTGCCCACCATGATGGAGCCGCTGCTGAAACTCGAACAGCTGCCAACTTGGCTTTGGGGGCTAGTGTTGGCAGGGGCTCCCAAAGCGTCACATCACTCCTTCACTCTGTTCTCGCGCAGCTGTACGAGTGCTAAGCTGCGGACCCAGGAGAATGACCTTACATAAGAAATAGGAGCAGGCCATTTGGCCCTTTGAGCCTGCTCAGTCATTCAATAGGATCATAGCTGATCTTCTAGCTCATCTCCACTTTCCTGCACAATCCTGATATCCCTTGATTCCCTTAATATCCAAAAATCTATCGCTCTCTGCCTTGAATATACTCAACGACTGATTATCCACAGCCCTCTGGGGTAGAGAATTCCAAAGATTCACCACTCTCTGAGTGAAGAAATTTCTCATCTCAGTCCTAAATGGCTGACCCCTATTCTGAAACTGTGACCCCTGGTTCTAGACTCCCCAGCCAGGGGAAACATCCTCCCTGCATCTACCCGGTCAAGTCCTGTAAGAATTTTTAATGTTTCAATGAGATCACCTCTCATTCTTCTAAACTCTAGAGAATACAGGCCTAGTCTACTCAATCTCTCCTCATAGGACAATTCCCTCATCCCAGGAACCAGTCTGGTGAACCTTTGTTGCACTCCCTCTATGGCAAGTATATTCTTACTTAGGTAGGAAGGATGTTCCCGATGGCGGGGGAGTCCAGAACCAGGGGTCACAGTCTATGGATAAAGGGTAAGCCATTTAGGACGGAGATGAGGAGGAATTTCTTTACCCAGAGTGATGAACCTGTGGAATTCTCTACCACAGAAGGCAGTTGAGGCCAATTCATTAAATATATTCAAGGAGTTAAATATATTTCTTAAGGCTAAAGGGATCAAGGGATATGGGGAGAAGGCAGGGACAGGGTACTGAGTTTGGATGATCAGCCATGATCTCATTGAATGGTGGAGCAGGCTCGAGGGGCCGAATGGCCTACTCCTGCTCCTATCTTCTATGTTTCTATAAGGAGACTAAACCTGTACACAATACTCCAGGCGTGGTCTCACCAGGGCCCTATATAATTGCAGTAAGACGTCTTTACTCTTATACTCAAATCCTCGTGTAATAAACGCCAACATACCATTTGCTTTCCTAATTGCTTGCTGTATCTGCATGTTAACTTTCAGTGATTCGTGTATAAGGACACCCAGGTCCCTCTGAACACCAACATTTCCCAATCTCTCACCATTTAAAAAATACTCTGCTTTTCTATTTTTCCTACCAAAGTGGATAACTTCACATTTCTTCACATCATATTCCATTTGCCATGTTCTTGCCCACTCACTTAGCCAGTCTATATCCCCTTGAAGCCTCCTTGCATCCTCCTCTCAACTTACATTCCCACCCAGCTTTGTACCATCAGCAAATTTGGATATATTACATTTGGTCCCCTCATCCAAATCTTTGATGTAGATTGTGAATAGCTGGCCTAGGTTTCATGAGAGGTCTCTGCTGTCCTCTGTCAGGAGGACAGCATATCTGCTCTCCTGCCACCCACTTTGCCAGTACCCTTGTTAGTGCCACACAGCCAGTTGGCGCACGTCAAAATGCTGCAGTTTGAATCCGGGCCCTCAAGGTCCACAGCTGCTCGAGGTCATCCACCATGGTCAATTGAAGTGTCCTCAATGGAAGCTCAGCAGCCTTCCACCTCCCAAGCTGTAGCCACAGTGGGGAAACACTTTGTAGGAGCACTAGGATAGATAACCACACACAGAAGATAGGCACTAAGGGCTTGCGTAAGGGTGTTTCTTAATTATTTTTATTAACTATTAGATACAGATGGAATTGAGTTGTTTGATAAATTTGTATTGAGTTCTGGATTCAGTGTTGGTGTTTATATTTGTAGTGAAGCGAGAGCAAGTGCCATAAGGTTGGACTGAAAGAAAGCAGTCGAATGGTTGTAGTAAGTATGGTTGCGATAAGGATTGCAGGACTGTTGATGTATTGAGGTTGGGAGGGATGGTTCAGGTGAAGCAGTCTTGGATGAGTTGCTCTTTGAGAGCTCTGGCAACTAGGAGCACTGGTGGTCAATGCTGCTCCTGCTCTTCCTCCTCCTGCTGCACTTCTTGCTGCCCAGGAGGTGGCAAGAGCTGATACTTCATGATGGCAAAGTTATGCAGCAGATGACCACAAATCTGGAAACCTTCTCAGGGTTGTATTGAAAAGCTCCTCCCAAACGATCCAGGCAGCGGAAGCGTAGCTTGAGCACGCTGACTGTTTGCTCGATGATGCTTCTGGTGGCAGGCTGACCTCACAGTAGGCCAGCTCTGCAGTTGTGTCCAGGTTCTTGACAGGAGTTATGAGCCATGACTAACAGGGATAGTCCTATTTGCCAGTAGCCAGCCTGTAACCTGAAGACCTAGTTGAAATAAAGCCGCAAAGGATGAATGCATTATGACTGCTGCCAAGAAACAGGGCACAGACCTGCATGATGTGCTGCCTGTGGCCGCAAACAAGCTGGACATTGAGGGAGTGGAAACCCTTTCTATTGCCATAGATGCCAGGCTGGTGACGGGGAACACACATGGCAATGTGGGTGCAGTCTATGGCACCTTGTGCCCTGGGGAAGCCTGCAATGAGGGCAAGGCCAAGTGCTCTCTCGTCCTACTTCGCTCTGCCCATAACAAAAGAAATGTTGGAGTTCTTGCTGGTGTAGAGAACATCTGTGACCTCCCTGACACAATAGTGGATTGCAAACTGTGAAATGTTGCTGATGTCAGCTGCTGCAACCTGTTGCATAAAAGTTCAGGGCCACAGTGAGCTTGAGAGCCACAGACAGTGCGGTCCATGCTCTGGTTCGGAGCTCAAGTTGTGGCTCGATGACAGCCTCTTTTGTAAAGTCAAGGGGGGAGAAGTTCCCTACCTTAACGCCACCCATTAGCATGACGTTAAGTCAAAAAAGCGGCCACCAGCTGGTGGCGGGTCCAAGGCATTCTCCATTGTTGACGTCCTGGTAGGGCTGCTGTTCTTAAGTAGAGCCCTGAAAAAAAGGCGGAGTGGTGACATCAGTCGGCGTGCAACGCCTCCTTATCACCACTGCGAACTTCAACCCTAGTGCGGAGTTCAGCGCTGGGTCCTAAGTACGCCAGGTAAATCTAGCATTGGGTCCTAGGTTCGTCATGAAAACCCAGCATGCAAGCAGACTGACAGAGGTGCCGTCAGCACCTCTTAAACGGACACACTCATCTTTCAGGTAAGTTTGCATTTAAACTTTTGGACTGGGTTTTTTAAATTTTATTTAAGTAATGGCTTGCTGCAATAGATGTTAAAAGTTTTTTAAGTGTGTAGGGAGTGCTGCTGGATGCTTGTAAGGCCTCAGATGGTAAAGCAAGGTCTCCAAAAATGCTGGAAATACTCAGCAGGTCAGGCAACATCCATGGAGAGAGAAACAGAGTTCATGTCTCAGGTCGAGATGCTGCCTGACCTGCTGAGTACTTCCAGCATTTTATGCTTTCATTTCACATTTACAGTATCCGCTCGCAGAGGAAAGAGGAAGACACAGAAGAGGAAGAAACAGAAGAGGAAGATGCCAAGGAGGAGGAAGCAGTAGAGGAGGAAGCAGAAGGAAGGATGCAACCCAGACAACCCCTTTCTGACCGGGATATCAGGATGGAAGCATCCGCCTGCGGTCCCAGTGACCACAACCCCAATTCCCCTTTCAACATTTGTCCCACACCTTACCCTCCCTCTGTTACGGACCATCACAGCGTCCTCTTGGCCACAATACTACAATAAAAGCCACCACAAAGCAAACTTTCCAATCCAACTTTATACAACTGTCCTTCCAATATGACATCAAGAAATCAACTCGTCACTCTTATGCATTCCCAAGTAACTGTCTTGTGTGTGCTTTTACCTATCCTACTGATGTTGTGCAGTGCTACCCCAGTGGCTGCAGCATGGCTGGTGGAAGGCCGCTGACTTTCAGTGGGGGAGACTGAAAATGACCTTACTGGTCGACCTTGAGGAGCTAGTGGCTGGAAGTGTCAAATCAATCTTCTTCTTCACTCTCCTCTCCCTCTTCTTGGCCAACCATTGGCTGGTCAGGCTGGATTTCTTGGGTGTGTGAAATGAGGAAGGCACAAGGGTGGAGTTGTGGTGAGGGGAGGGCGAGAAAGCAGCAGGTGCATGCGAGAAGGAGGAAAACGTATGAAGCTTCTTTGGGCACTGGAGCCAGGTGGTGTGGGCGACACTGACGGCCTCGGTGATGTGGTCCCACATCGTTCTTTCTGGAGGGCCTCCTGGTCCCTGTGGGTAGAGGACCTCTCTTGCAGTGTTGACCCCGGCACAAAGCAGGAGTGCTGCATGCGAGACCCTGGATGCCCCTTTCCTGGCTTGCTGAGCCATTGGTGTTAGCGCTGAAGCACTTTTCCCATTTTGTTAGGTGCAGAAGACAATTCAGCTTTAAGCGCTGAAGACTCCCATTTGGGAATTATTTTTATTGTATTTTTTTTTTTTTTTTTTTTTTTTTTTTAACGGCAGTAATGGCTGAAAAATGCATTTTTTCCCCCCACTCGATTTTAATTTTGGATTAGTTCGGAAAGCATTGCCTCTTTAATTTATAGCCCTTTTAATTGTCCATAATTCATTGCAAACTCCACAGCCTTGCTCCCAGAGGCTGTAAGAAGCTGCAATGCTGCTCCTGGATGGGAACTTCGGAATGGATGCCTCCACTAACACCACCAGGATGGCGTTACACGGTAAGTTAGTGCTGTGCTACAAATCTCCAGACCCCAGCACGAATTTTTGCCCGGTAGCGCTGCGGCCATTTTCAGGGGCCGTAAACTTGAGACCGCGGTGACATTGGCAGGTTTTTGCCCATGTCCATTTTTTCTCCCAAGGTGCCTGAGATATTGCTACTCCGAGAAGTTCTGGTAGGAGAAGTGTTCCCTAAAGATCCGCTGTGGGTATGTTGTCCTACACAGTGCCTTCCACCTCCCTCTTCTCCCAGCTTCTCCTGCTCTGTATCGTCTTTTTTGCTCCTCCCCTCATCCTCTAGCCTGAAAGGCAGCCCTACCAGACCACCCATGACTGTAGTAAAATTGTTTTGAAGGCAGACAAAAACAGTGCAGCACCAGTAAAAATCTTCTTCTCTGAAGTCAGAATCATAAAATAGGCCAACAAACATTCAGAAGTTAACCAGCAGCCTGAAAGGACAAACCAGCAACTAACCTGTATGTATTGGATGAACCCTTAAAATAGCGCTCTTGAAGGGTCCTTACTGCCCATTAGCACCACGAGTTGCTGAGCGAGTTTATTATTTGGCAAGTCAGGCACTGAGGCAGACCAATATCACAAAAAGTTCCTACAACAAGCATAGGACCTTATTTAAATATTTTAATCATTGTTTTACATACTTCCAACATGTGCCCTGGACGCCTATGAAGCAGCCCGATCCAATATGACGGGCATGGCACTTCCACCGCGGAATGAGCATGCGCACAACATACATACGAACATGGAGCAGGAGTGGGCCACTCGGCCCCTCGAGCCTGCTCCGCCATTCAATAAGATTATGGCTGATCTGATTACTCCACATTCCTGCCTACCCCCGATAACCTTTCACCCCCTTGCTCATTCCCGCCTACCCCCGATAACCTTTCACCCCCTTGCTCATTCCCGCCTACCCCCGATAACCTTTCACCCCCTTGCTCATCAAGAATCTATCGACCTCTGTCTTAAAAATATTCAAAGACTCTGCTTCCACCGCCCTCTGAGGAAGAGAGTTCCAAAGACTTACGACCCTCTGAGAAAAAATTTCTCCTCATCTCTGTCTTAAATGGGCGACCCCTTATTTTTAAACCGTGACCCCTAGTTCTAGATTCTCCCACAAGAGGAAATATCCTCTCCACATCCACCCTGTCCAGACCCCTCAGGATCAGTCATATTGAAAAAGTCACTAGTGGGCGTAGTCTATAGGCCTCCTAACAGTTGCAACTCTATTGGTCGGAGTATAAATCAGGAAATAATTGGGGCTTGTAATAAGGGAACAGCTATAATCATGGGAGATTTTAACTTTCATATTGACTGGACAAATCAAATTGGGCAGGGCAGCCTTGAGGAAGAGTTCATAGAGTGCATTAGGGACGGGTTCCTTGAGCAGTATGTTACTGAACCAACCAGGGGGCAGGCAATCTTAGATCTGGTCCTGTGTAATGAAACAGGATTAATAAAAAATGTCCTAGTAAAGGATCCCCTTGGTATGAGTGACCATAACATGGTTGAATTCCAAATTCAGTTGGAGGGTGAGAGAGTTGGATCTCAAACCAGTGTACTAAGCTTAAATAAAGGAGACTATGAAGGTATGAGAGCAGAGTTGACTAAAGTGGACTGGGAAAATAGATTAAAGTGTAAGACGGTACAAGAGTAGTGGTGTACATTCAAGGAGATAATTCACAACTTTCAAGAAAAATATATTCCACTGAGGAAAAAGGGGCATAAAAGAAAAGACAGCCATCCGTGGCTAAGTAAAGTAATAAAGGATAGTATCCGACTGAAAACAAGGGCATATAAAGTAGCCAAATCTAGTGGGAGGATAGAAGGTTGGGAAGCATTTAAAAGCCAGCAAAGAATAACTAAAAGATTAATTAAGAAAGGGAAGATAGATTATGAAAGTAAACTAGCAAAAAATATAAAAACAGATAGCAAGAGTTTCTACAGTTATATAAAAAGAAAAAGGGTGGCTAAAGTGAATGTTGGTCCCTTAGAGGACAAGACCGGGAAATTAGTGGGGAACATGGAGATGGCAAATACGCTGAACAAATATTTTGTATCAGTCTTTACAGTAGAGGACACCAAAAATATCCCAACACTGGACAAACAGGGGGCTATAGGGGGGAGGAGCTAAACACGATTAAAATCACTAAGGAGATGGTGTTCGGTAAGATAATGGGACTTAAGGCAGATAACTCCCCTGGACCTGATGGCTTACATCCTAGGGTCTTGAGAGAAGTAGCGGTAGGGATTGCGGATGCATTGTTGGTAATTTTCCAAAACTCCCTGGATTTAGGAAAGGTCCCAGCAGATTGGAAAACTGCTAATGTAATGCCCTTATTTAAAAAGGGAGGTAGACAAAAGGCTGGAAACTATAGACCAGTTAGCCTAACATCTGTGGTTGGTAAAATGTTGGAGTCCATTATTAAGGAAGCAGTAACAGGACATTTGGATAAGCATAATTTAATCGGACAGAGTCAGCATGGTTTTATGAAGGGGAAGTCATGTTTGACAAATTTGCTCGAATTCTTTGAGGACGTAACAAACAGGGTGGATAAAGGGGAACCAGTGGATGTGGTGTATTTGGACTTCCAAAAGGCATTTGACAAGGTGCTACACAAAAGACTACTGCACAAGATAAAAAATCACGGGATTGGGGGTAATATACTGGCATGGGTGGAAGATTGGCTATCTAACAGAAAACAGAGAGTTGGGATAAATGGTTCATTCTCGGGTTGGCAATCAGTAACTAGTGATGTTCCACAGGGGTCAGTGCTGGGACCCCAACTCTTTACAATCTATATTAACGATTTGGAGTAGGGGACCAAGTGCAACGTATCCAAGTTTGCCGATGATACAAAGATGGGAGGGAAAGCAGTGAGTGAGGAGAACATAAATAACCTGCAAAAGGACATAGACAGGCTAAGTGAGTGGGCAGAAATTTGGCAGATGGAATATAATGTTGGAAAGTGTGAGGTTATGCACTTTGGCAGAAAAAATCAAAGAGCAAGTTATTATCTAAATGGAAAGAAACTGCAAAGTGCTACAGTACAAAGGGATCTGGGGGTCCTGGTGCATGAAACACAGAAGGTTAGTATGCAGGTACAGCAGGTGATCAGGAAGGCCAATGGAATCTTGGCTTTTATTGCAAGGGGGATGGAGTATAAAAACAGGGAAGTCTTGCTTCAGTTATACAGGGTATTGGTGAGGCCACACCTGGAATACTGCATACAGTTTTGGTTTCCATATTTAAGAAAATATATACTTGCTCTCGAGGCAGTTCAGAGAAGGTTCACTCGGTTGATTCCAGAGATGAGGGGGTTGACTTATGAGGAAAGGTTGAGTAGGTTGGGCCTCTACTCATTGAAATTCAGAAGAATGAGAGGCGATCTTATCGAAACGTATAAGATTGTGAGGGGGCTTGATCGGGTGGATGCGGGGAGGATGTTTCCACTGATGGGTGAGACTAGAACTAGGGGGCATAATCTTAGAATAAGGGGCTGCCGTTTCAAAACTGAGATGAGGAGAAACTTCTTCACTCAGAGGGTAGTAAATCTATGGAGTTTGCTACCTCAGAGAGTTGTAGAAGCTGCGACATTAAATACATTTAAAACAGAGATAGACAGTTTCCTAGCTGATAAGGGAATTAAGGGTTATGAGGAGCGGGCAGGGAAGTGGACGTGAGTCTAGGTTCGGATCAGCCATGATCCTATTGAATGGCGGAGCAGGCCCGAGGGGCCGTATGGCCTACTCCTGCTCCTACTTCTTATGTTATGTTCTTATGAATAGCTAGGTGCCTGAAAAATGGGCACGGCGACAACAAATTTCTCAGCCCACATTTTTTCAGTCCTCATCTTTACTCCAAAACAATTTATTTAGAATGACAAAATAGTAACAAATATTCAGCTTCTCTCCTTGGTGTTTACATCTGATCTATGCTGGTAGAATAATGTCAAAGGTGGTTGGAAAAGGGGATAGCTTTGCCAAAGCTCGCCAAATGGCTTAGTGGGGGAGGGCACAACGCAGTGCAGTTCTAAGTCAAACAGTGCTACATTTGGCCTCATCACCCCTGGGAAGAAAATAAACTATGGCTCACAATTTAGTGCCCCCCTGGGGAAAGTGTGCGTGCGTTTCCACTTCAGGTGAGGGTAGGCTCAGGTTTGGCAACGACGCACCAATGGTAAAATAGCCTGCCAGCATTTACCGTCTAGTCGCAAACATAAAGACTGGCAATAAAAACAGAAAATGCTGGAGATACTCAGCAGGTCAGGCAGCATCTGTGAAGAGAGAAACAGAGTTAACGTTTCAGGTCGATGACCCTTCATTAGAACTCAGGTCATCGACCTGAAACGTTAACTCTGTTTCTCTCTTCACAGATGCTGCCTGACCTGCTGGGTATCTCCAGCATTTTCTGTTTTTATTTCAGATTTCCAGCATCTGCAGTATTTTCTTTTTGTATAAAGACTGGCAAGTTGGTCAAGCTACAGGGAGCTGCAGAGCTTCATGGAACCAGGCCCAGTAAGAGTAGGTGCCTTCAAGAGTACAGAAAAAGGGACAAAAAAATTATAATTTTATCCTATTATTCAGATGGCAAGTCCTGAAATTATGCTGTGATACTTGTGTATGAATGCTTAATACATTTGTCTGAAATTCCTTTCTCCATAATTTTAACAGACATGTTAATTCATTTGAAATAAAAGTGCTAATGCTTCTGCTGAATTAACGAAGAGCAAAATTTTATATGAACGCATCAAGTGTTTGCACGCTAGTAAACTATGCTATAATTGAGGCCTCCGTGATGGACTACTGTTGGCAGGCTGCAGAGCAAACTCATCTTCTCTTCCTGGACTTTGTACAGTCCAGTCATGCGGACCATTGGATTTGATGCCAACGCCATACTCCGTGCCAGAGTTCAACTCTCAGCTTTGCAGCAGGAGCTGCGCAACCATTAAGCCAGGCCTCCATACACTAGAAATACTAAGTTGCTGCAGCTGTACTTCAGAAATCTGTATCAATCCAAAACGTCTGCAGAGAATACTGGCAGGGAAACACCATACATCATTATTTCTCCTGGACAAGTAATTCCTAGAATCGCATGCAGAAATTAAAATGCAAAGTTAACTATCATTCCTCAAACAGGTGCTGCTGGAATATGCATAAGCCTAAGGGAAAAGTGTGACTTGCCCAGAAAAAAAATCCCACTACAGTTTCTTCATATGAAATTGAATAAACGCAGCAGTTTTACAATCATGAGGTGATGCCTCCAAATAATCAGCCCCCCATTCCAAGTTGCGGCTGAACAAAACGATGTATGAGAGAGGGAGAGCAATCGTGTATTTTCACACTGTTTAAACAGAAAAACCAAAGCTATCTGGAATTAATTTACTTCCTGTGTATAAAAAAATCACAGGATCCACTTTTCACTTTAACATGGACATGGTATAAACTCCAAGTTTTCTAACTTTCAGTTACAGGACAATTCAACTTCAAATACGATGGAAGCGATTTCTCATTTAGATTCCATCTATTCATGGCCAGTCATTTTCCCCGCTCCCTGTTAGAAGCTCTAGAATTAAGTATATTTTTTTAAATAGCACAAAATAACAGCTGACATGTAAAGAAACAGTAAGCCCTATTAAGTGTGGTACTTATATCCACAAGATACCAGCCTATAAAGTGACTTAGTGCCCCATGATCCATGTAGTCTGAGTAGCTGCAGGCAGCAGTTTACTTCCAAGCCTATTTGTAACAGTGATTAATTCCATTTCATGCTGTCTTATTGATCAACAGTGTCAGGCAAAGATCAGCAAATAGCTGACAGCAAAGCATAGCAGCACAGGTATTCATGGATTAATATCTTGCCAAAAATGTTCCTTTCAGCTGCACAGAATGAAATTAATGGTAGCAAAGGGATTACAGCTGAGAAAATCCCAAGAAGAATGGCTAATTGATGCTTGCTAAACAGATTTCATCCACTTCTCACAAAGAAGCCTCTGTAATTTTGGCCTTTTAAGCAGCTGACATAGTGCTAACATTACAGGACGCATAACGAATTTACACCTTAATGCGTGTTTGGTCCAGCTTGTTAACAAATTCAAATTGCTGACAAAAAAACAGCTTTCGCTTACCCACATGGCCTGTATGTGAAGACAATGTAACTTTCTTCATCTGCTCGTTCTATGAAAGTAACGCATGTGTGTTTCTCCCAGTGCCGCATGGCCTGTTTGAACATTGCCCGCTGGCTGCCTAGAGGAATCAGAACACTAATTGAGAAATTGTATCATATCATTCCAGCGTTAAAAAAAAAGCTTCTGTTGAATTATTTATATTTATCTGAACTCACTGTAAAACAACTTTTTATATATAGGCTATATGTAAAAAGTAAATTCACATCAGAAATGTAGTGTCCGCACCTTAATAATACACGGACTGCAGGAGAACAATAAAACAGGTATTTACTGAACGGAGGGTAACTTAAGACTGAAGTACAGAAGCCTGCTATGGCTTTATATACAGGGGTGGTCACTGCCGGTACTACAGTATAGAATCAGTTCTTCTCTTAAAGGTACATACACAACAATTCCTCCCCTTTTAGATAAACAGTACATAACATTCATTTAACAACTAAATAATAACTAATTACAATTACAATTTTCTCTGTACTATATACATCAACTGAAATAATCATTTATAAGCTCAGTCTTTGAGGAGGCTTCCTGATCCTGACTGGATAACGCCTTTCTCGAGTATCCTGTTCTTGCGGCGGAGTTGATTCTGGCTCATTGTCATTGGTTGGTTCGTCAGCTTCCAATACCACTGCTTCTGAGGTAGACGCAATCTGTACTTCGGGTTGATTACCAGGTGCACCTGCTCGTCGTATGGGTTTGGCTTGTTCCTGTGACTCTAGAATCTGGTCAGCATGGTGTCCAACGTCCACTGTGTACATTAGTGGTCCCTGCTGTGTGCATATCGTTCCTGGCTGCCATTTTTCTGTTCGGTAGTCGCGGGCCAAGACTGGTTGCCCTATCTTGAAGCTCCTGGTTGGCTTCTCATTTATGTGCTGGACTTGCTTATTCTCAACATCTCGTCTTATGTTTGGTTTGAGCAAATCCAGGCGACATCTTAGCCTCCGGTTGAAGAACATTATGGCTGGAGTTTGGTTGGTGACTGTATGTGTCGCATTCCGGTAAGCAAACAAGAAATTATCCACCTTGTGTTGTAGTGGTATGTCGTCATTATGCATTGCCTTTATTGCCTTTTTAAAGGTCTGAACAAACCTCTCAGCCAATCCATTTGTGGCTGGATGATATGGGGCAGATGTGTAATGTTTCACCCCATTATTCCTCAGAAACCTCCGGAAATCCTCGGACACAAACTGTGGCCCATTGTCGGGGCAAATCTGTTCTGGCAAGCCATTCCTGGTGAAGATGGTCCGTAGGACTGCAATAGTTTTCTCTGTGGTGGTGGAGGACATTTTGATGACCTCTGGCCATTTTGAATGGGCGTCCACAGCGATTAGGAACATTGAGTCCATAAATGGACCAGCGAAATCAATGTGTACCCGTTGCCATGGAGATGAGGGCCACTCCCATGGATGTAGCGGGGCCTGTGGTGGAGCGTTTTGGACCTTCTGGCATCCTGTGCATCTCTTGGTCATATCCTCGATTTCTTTATCGATTCCCGGCCACCACACAAACGCCCTGGCTAGGCTCTTCATTTTTACCCCTCCCAGATGACCCTCATGAAGCTCATTGAGCGCTCTCTCTCTCAACTTGGGTGGAATTACCACTCGGGATCCACACATCAGGGTCCCCCGGCACACTGACAGCTGTTCTCTCCTTGGCGAGAATGCTGGCAGCAGTGAGTCGCCATGTGCTGGCCATCCCTTCACCGTCAAATCATAGACCCGAGAGCGTGTCGGGTCATTTCGGGTTTCCTTCTCTATACTTGAGTTTGTAACAGGTAGACATTCGACTATGGTCGCATGGAATATCTCAACAGGGTCCACTGCAGGTGCTTCCTCTACCGTAGGCAACGGTAGGCGCGACAGCCCATCAGCGTTTCCATGCTGTTTCGTACCCTTGTACTCTATGTCATACTGATGTGCCCCTAGAAAAAGTGACCATCTTTGCAGCCGTTGCGCCGTCATCACCGGAACGCCCTTCTTTGGGTTAAAAATGGAGACCAGGGGCTGATGATCAGTCAGTAGGGTGAATTTCTGCCCGTGCAGATAGTGGTTGAACTTCTTCACCCCCCCACACAAGGCTGAGGGCCTCCGTCAATCTGGGCGTAGTTACGCTCGGCTGAGATTAACGAGCACGACGCAAAGGCTATTGGACTCTCTGAACCGTCAAGGAATTTGTGTGACAGCACTGCTCCGATGCCGTAGGGAGACGCATCACATGCTAACCGAATCGGTAGTGTTGGATTGTAGTGGGCCAATACTTCTTTTGAAGTGATTAGGCATTTACGTTTCTGAAAGGCACGCTTACACTCATCACTCCATTTCCATGTTACTCCAGTTTGCAGTAGGGCGTTCAGTGGGTGCAGAATTGCAGATAAATTCGGCAAGAACTTATGGTAGCAGTTCACCAACCCGAGGAACGACCTCAGTTGCGACACATTTTCCGGTGCTGGAGCCTTGACTACAGCCTCAATCTTGTCCGGTGACTTATGCAACCCTTCCTCATCAATCATGTGGCCACAATACGAGATTTGTCTCCTGAAGAACTCGCATTTGGGGCGGTTGGCTCGTAGCCCATATTCCTGTACTCTCGTGAGCACCTGCTCCAGGTTGGCAAGGTGTTCACTGTCATTTTCGCCCGTAACCAGGATGTCGTCCAAATAACACTGGGTCCCCGGGATCCCTTGCAGGACTTGTTCCATCGCCCTCTGCCAAATAGCCGGGGCTGATGCTACCCCGAATACAAGTCGATTGTACTGGTAAAGGCCTTTGTGAGTGTTTATCATGAGGTATTTCCTAGATGCTTCTTCCACCTCCATTTGTAGATACGCTTGGGCCAGATCAATCTTTGTAAAGCGTTTCCCTCCAGATAGTGAGGCGAAAATATCTTCTATCCGTGGAAGTGGATATTGTACTGTGTGCAGGACTGGGTTCACAGTTACCTTGAAGTCCCCACAGATGCAAACCTTCTTCGGTTCCCCAGGCGTGCTGCTCAATGATTTCTTCATTACAGGAATGATGGGTGTGGCCCACTCGCTCCAGTCCACCTTGGACAGCACACCTGAACGCTCCAGACTCTCCAGCTCTGCTTCAACGGCTGGGCGGATCGCGTAAGGTACTGGTCTGGCCTTAAAAAAATTTAGGTTTGCGTTATCTTTGATTTTTATCATTGCCGTTACTCCTTTAAGAGTCCCAAGTCCTTGTTGGAACACCTCTTTCGCATCAGTTAGAATTTTTGAGTCGTCCAGGTGTGACGTCATCATCCTTTTTATCAGTCACAGTTAGCGCCTGAATGGAATGCCAATCCAATTGTATTTTTCGGATCCATTCACGTCCCAATAGTGGTGGTCCTCCATCCGGTTGTATATATATACAGTTTCTGTGTTTCCTTGCCGTTGTATTCAACTGGCACCCTTATTTTTCCTCTGGGGTAGACTTTTTGCCCCGTGTATGTCTTCAATACAATGGACGTGTCCTTCAAGGGTATGTGTGAGAATAGCCGCTCATAGTCTCATCGATTCTTGACAGTTAGGGCTGATCCTGTGTCCAATTCCATCTTTACTGGGGACCCTGCTATCATGAGGGTGACCCAAATGGTTCGGTGATCCTCCTTTGCGATCATGTTGTATAACTTTAGACAACTTCGTCTCCTGCTCCCGGAGTCTTTATCACGCTCCTGATCTTCCGAACTACTGTCTGTCAATTTCTTTACTTTCTTGTACTTGTCCTTAGTAGTTCTTGTAGTGTTGGTTTTCTTTCCCGACCTGCAGACTCTTGCTATGTGTCCCATTTTCCCACATTGCCTGCATACTTTGTCCTTAAACCAGCAGTCCTTCTGATCATGGGTTGTTCTGCCGCAGCGATAGCACTTTTCTGCTCCATACGCCATTTCGTTAGCGCTGTATTCCTGTGGTTTCTGTTGTATTTCCGCAGCTCCCCGTGCTGCTGCTTCGTAGGATACTGCCATGCTGAAAGCCTGTTCTAGCGTCAGGTCCTTTTCCGAAAGTAGTCGTTTCTGGGTTCCTTCACTCTGGAGCCCGCAGGCAAACTTGTCCTGTAAGGTGTCTGCCAGTCCTGCTCCGAACTGGCAGTGCTTCGATAACTTGCGTAGTTCCGTAAGATAGTCAGCATTGCTCTCATCTTTGTGCTGTTTTCTTTTATGGAACTTGAATCTTTCTGCTATCAGCAGCGGTGTAGGGTTTAGGTGTTCCTGTAAGATATTAACAATCTCTTCAAAACTTTTCTCCATTGGTTTAGCTGGGGTAATTAAATTCCGCAATAGGCCGTACATTCTCGCGCCCATCAAATTTAATAATACCGACGCCTTCTTTCCATCGGCCACCTCATTTGCCGTGCAGTACACTTCAATTCTTTCCACATACGTGGTCCAGTCTTCTACCTCGTTGTCGAAAGCAGTGATACTGCCACTTTTCGGCATCTTTGGTGATTTATAATGGCGCCTCCCGCGCTTTTTCTTCTTCACCAATGGATTAAAATGGCGCCTTCCGCGCTTTTCCTTCTTCCCCAATGGAATAAAATGGCGCCTCCCACGCTTTTCCTTCTTCCCCTTGCTGCCACGCTGCTCCTAGCGTTCTGCAGGCTAATGGCGGCGACCCGCGGCTTCGGCGCGTCTCACTTTTCCTTCCCCTTGTTTTATTTTCGCTACACTGCCCGGTTCTTGAGCACCGACCGCGCCCTGTGCGCTCCACCCTCTCTCTCTCTTTTCCTCCCGACGACGGTGCACGGCCCCTTTGCAGAGCCGCTCGATTGAGCTCAAGCCCGCCGCAGTCCGGAAGGGTCAGCGCACTACCTGCTACCAGCACGATTTGCTGGAACACCTTGACTGGGGAGCCAAGCCCAGCTCGCCACAGCCTCTCCTGCAACTCTCCGAACTCCGAGGGATCCTTGGGCGGTTGCCCGCGGTCGACGCCCGTTGCTCTGACTTCGACCTCCAAGAAGCTTCTTCTCAGGGAAAGATCCCCGTGAGGTGATGCAGTACTGCAGGTGAGTTCGAACCTGTTCGTCGCCACTGTAGTTTCCGCGCCTTAATAATACACGGACTGCAGGCGAACAATAAAACAGGTATTTACTGAACGGAGGGTACTCTTTTATTTGGACCCAAAAAAAACCAATTCGACTGTAAATAAACAAAAGTTCAACTAAAGCTTAACAAATCAAATTAAAATTTGGTTTTCCGTGTTGATGATGCACTCCAGTCCCCGCGGCGCCCACCGGTCGCGGAAATACTCAAGCGCACCGGCGGACACCGCGTGCTCCATCTCCAGGGCCACCCGGGCGCGAACATGGCCGCGGAAGAGATGCAGGCAATCCGGCTGGACGACCCCCTCGACCGCCCGCTGCCTGGACCAATTGATGGCTCTTTTAGCCAGGCCCAGGAGCAGGCCCACAAGGAGGTCCTCCAACCTGTCCGCTCCCCTCCGCACCGGGTGACCATAGATCAAGAGCGTGGGACTGAAGTGCAACCAAAAATCGAGGAGCAGCCCCTTCAAGTAGTGAAAGAGGGGCTGCAACCTCTCACAATCCATATAAACGTGAAACACGGACTCCTCCAGGCCGCAAAAAATGCAGGCGGCCTGGGAGTCCGTGAACCTACTTAAAACCTTATTGCACGGGACCGCTCCATGCAACACCCTCCAGGCCAAGTCCCAGATGGAACAAGGGAGGACTCCCGCATAGAGAGCCCTCCATTGGGGACCTCCGCTACCGCCGGTCGGCAAAACGCCACGCCAAGGCGTGTCCGGACGGTAGACGAAGATGGCAAAGTGGAGAGTGTGCAGGAGCAGCCCGTACAGGAAACCCCTCCGCGCGGAATGAAAAGGCACGGAGGGTATTTCCTCGAGACGGCTCAAGTTGTGAGGCGCCGGTTCCCGAGGGGAGTTTCGGGGCCGGGCGCCGATGAGGAATTCCGTCCGAACGGGGGTAAGCTCGGACGGGATCGCCCCACGTGCTTGAGCCGCCTCGATACACCTAGTGGAGTCGGGGCCCAGTGCCGCTTTTACCGATTCGATGGTTTCGACCGCGAGCTGGACGTTGGCCCAGGACAGGCGCCGCGCCAGCTCCTCCGGCGCCATCCAGCCCGCTCCTCCACCATCGAGCAGGTCCCCGACTCTGGTCACCTTGCCAGCCACAGCCCTACCCTCCGCCAGCCGCCCGAACCCGTGTTCGTGGAGGTGCGGATTCCTGAGCAGCGGCTCCCGAAGGAGAGCCGCCGCTCCCGACGGGGGAGAGCTCCGCCTGGAAGCGACGTAGTTCCAAACCCATAGTAGTTCCTGGTAGAAGACAGGCAGCTCCCGCAGGCCGGCACGCCTGCTGCCCACTTTCGCAAACAGGAGCTGCGTGTCGTAATTGAGGCCATGCAGCTGGCGGAAGAAAAACGTCGCCAGCGCACACCATCTCGGAGGATTCTCGACGTACAGGTATCTCTGCAGCGTCTGAAGACGGAAAGTCGCAGCCTGGGTGCGAAGGCACACCAGCGCCTGACCGCCCTCCCTAAGCGGGAGACACAGAACCGCGGCAGAGACCCAGTGCTTCCTTTTGTCCCAGAAGAAGTCGATGAGCTTCTTCTGAATCTTGGCGACAAACGCAGGGGGAGGGATCAAAGTGACCAACCGGTACCACAACATGGCGGCCACCAGCTGGTTTATGACCAGCGCTCGACCCCTGTAGGACAACACTCGGAGCAGTCCTGTCCAGCGTCCTAGGCGAGCGGTGACTTTGGCCTCCAGCTCTTGCCAGTTCGCCGGCCAAGCATCCTCGGCAGGGCTAAGGTAGACTCCCAAATAGAGGAGGTGCGTGGTGCTCCAGGCGAAAGGCCTGAACTCCTCCGGCAGGGAGTCCACCCGCCACTGACCCACCAGGAGTCCGGAACATTTCTCCCAGTTGATCTTGGCGGAGGATGCGTCCGAGTAAATCTGCTGGCATTCCCGCATCCTCCGCAAGTCAGCGGGATCCGTGACCGTGAGGAGCACGTCATCGGCGTAAGCCGAGAGGACCACCTCCACGCCCGGCCCTTGCAGAGCCAGTCCCGTCAACCTCTTCCACAAGAGGCGCAGGAAAGGCTCCACGCAAATGGCATATAACTGACCGGACATGGGGCATCCCTGACGCACCCCCCTCCCGAAGCGAAGGGGCGCCGTCAAGGACCCGTTAACTTTAATCAGACACTCCGCGGCGGCGTACAGAAGTCGGATCCGGGCGACGAAATGCGTCCCGAACCCGAATGCGCGCAGAGTCCCGAAGAGATACTCGTGATCCACCCTGTCGAACGCCTTCTCCTGATCCAGGGAAAGGAAGGCGACCGACAGACCAGCCCTCTGGGAGTGGTGGACCAGGTCCCGGACCAGATGGATGTTATCGTGGATGGTCCGGCCCGGGACCGTGTAGGACTGGTCGGGGTGGATCATGTGGGCCAGCACGGTGCCAAGGCGAGCAGACATGGCCCTGGCAAAGATTTTATCGTCCGTGCTGAGGAGGGAGACCGGGCGCCAGTTCTTAAGGAGGCGGAGATCGCCCTTCTTAGGCAGCAGGACAATGACCGCCCTGCGCCAAGAGAGGGGCATCTCCCCGGTCGCCAAACTTTCCCCCAGGACCCGCGCGTAGTCGCCCCCCCAAGACGTCCCAGAACGCCCTGTGGAACTCCACGGTCAGCCCGTCCAGCCCCGGGGACTTTCCCCTAGAGAGCTGGCGGAGGGCACCGGTCAGCTCCGCCAGACTTAGCGGAGCGTCCAATTTTTCGGCGCCCTCCGGGCCAACCTTCGTCAGGTCCTCCCACAAAACTCTGCGCGCATCCTCGCTGGACGGATCCGGAGAGAACAGAGCCCCGTAATAGGCGCGGGTCGCCGCGCTGATTCCCTCCGGATCCGAGACCAGAGATCCGTCGTCGGCCAGCAGCCCCAAGAGCTGCTTACGGACCCCCCGTCTTTTTTCCAGCGAGTAGAAGAAGGGGGAGCCGCGGTCCAGGTCCCGCAGGAGCTGGATCCGCGACCTCACGTACGCGCCTCGGGACCCGACGAGCTGCAGGTCCTTCAGCGCGCCCTTCTCTTCGTACACCTTCCGCAGGGCCGGGTCCTCGACGACCTGACCGAGACGGGACTCCAGGTCGAGCACCTCCTTCTCCAACCGCCCGACCCGGGCCTCCCGCCTCTTGGTCGACCCCTTCGCTTACTCCTGACAGAAGAGACGGATGTGAGCCTTGCCCACATCCCACCATAGCCTCAAGGAGGGGAAGCCCCCCTGCTTCCTTCTCCAGTCGGCCCAGAATCGACGAAACGAATCCCGGAACCGTGCGTCCTCCAGCAGCAGGTTGTTAAAATGCCAGTACACGGACCTCCCCCCCGCGCGCGCAGCGGAGCGAGCTCCGCCCACACCAGGTGGTGGTCCGTGCACGGCACCGGCCGCATGGAAGCTGCCGGAACGCAGGAGACGAACGCCCGGGAAATGTAGAGGCGGTCGATTCTGGACCTTCCTCCCCCAGACCTCACACTAGTGAAGGCGCTGGAGTCGGGGTGGAGATTTCGCCAGACGTCCACCAAGTCGAAGGACCCAACCAGGTCCCTCAACTTCTCCATCGCCGCCGGGCTTCGCGGGGGACCCGAACGGTCCCTCGCCTCGAGGGTGCAGTTAAAATCCCCCCCGAGGATGACGCACTCGCCCACGTCGATGGAGCCCAAGAGAGCGGACACTTCTTCGAAGAAGCGCACTTGCTGCGCACTGGTCTGAGGGGCGTACACGTTCACTAGATGGAGCGGCACGCCCCCCAGGCGAACAGTGACATGGAGCAAGCGGCCCGGCACGTGCTCCTTGACCCCCAAGATCTCCGGCTGAAAATGCGGGGCCAGCAAGATAGCCACCCCGCTGGAATTGTTGGAGAGGTGACTCATGCTGACCCCTCCTTGCCACTCCAGGAGCCACGTGGCTTCGTCTCCCGGAACGGTGTGGGTTTCTTGCAGGAAGCACACCGCATACTTCCCGTCCCGAAGGACCGAGAAGTTATTGAATCTGCGGCGCGCCTCCCTGCTGCCGTTGATGTTGAGGCTGGCTATGGTTATCTTCATGTCAGAAGCATAGTGCAACCTCTACCTACACCTAACGGGGCGAGGAAGCGCAGCCGCTGGTCCGCCGCCACTTCCTCAGCAGCCCAGTGAGAAACGTTGTGAGCCGACGCAGCTCGAGCGGGTTCACACCCTCGTCCGCGCCCAAGATCTTAACGGCGGCGCGGACGGAATCGATGAGCAGCGCCAGCTCCGACCACCTGTCGAGGGCCAGCCGGACCTTATTGCGCTGACCCAGGCACGTGGCCATAAAATCCCGGAGTTCCCTTACGGAAATGAGGGGAGACTCGGCAAGGGGCACGAGGTCATCCATCGCCACGTCGGCGCTGGAGTCCGAATCGTCCTCCGTGCCCATCACCGAGTCCCCATCCTCCTCCAGGGGGTCGTCACCAGCGGCCAACCCGTCCGCCGCGCAGTGCGAAGCGAACGACTCGGCCGCGCCAGCCAGCCCCGCCTCCGCCCGGATCCCACCCCCAGGATCGGCGGCAGAGGATTTCTCCCTGGGCTCCTCTAGGGGTGCCGGGCCAGAAGACGGCGGCGGTTCAGAGCTCCCCTCCACCTCAGACGCCGGAACGACCAGAGAAACCGGGGAGAGAACAATTTCCAGCTCCTCCAGTACGTCCGGCACCAGAGACGCAGCCAGGGGGCCATCCTCCTCCCCGCCACCAACCTCCGACCCAGCGGACGGGGGGTTTTGAATTAAAAGCTCTACCAGGACGAGCATCCCCTGGGAGACGTCCGGGTCGCATTGGGCGAGCTCATTATCCTCGAGCTCGCCCGACCCAACCCCCAGGCTGCCCGACCCGGCGAGGGGTAACGACACCGATAAAAGGTCAACTTCAATTACTGCCGCGGGTTGTTCCGCAACCCCCCCCACGGGCAGGGTCTCATCCCCATCCCCGGGAGGCACGTGCTGGACAGACACATCTGCCTCAGCCTCCCGAGGGACAGGCGACCCCTGCCGATCGCTGGTGATGACGACAGCGCTGGGGGGGCGGGGGGGCGCAGTACCCGCGGCGGGCGACGACTCCCCCTGCTCGGAGGGACCTTCCTCCTCCCGGTCCTCCTCCTCATCCAGGGGGTCGCGCCTTCTTTTTAGCACGGAGGGAGCGAGGGAGACCTCCATGTCTGCAAAGGCCTCCTCCTCGACTCCCTCCGGCGGAGCAGGTTTGTCGGGTTCCTCGGGCCCGAGCCCGGCCGCAGGTATTGGCATTACCGCTGCGGCGGTTGCGGCCACAGGCTCGGGCACGGGGCCCCTCCCGCTCACATCTGCCCTGATCAACTCCGCGAGGAGCGCGGGTGTAAGGGGCTCAAGGGGCAAGGGCTCACCATCCACGGGGGGACCTGCCCTAAGGTGCTTCTTTTTTCCCCGCGCCTTCTTTCCGGCCGGACACGCTCCCTCCCCCCCGCCGGAGGCCTTGGTGGCATCGGCCCCCGACGTCAACCGCGCATCAGACGTACTTGACGCGTGGGCAGATCCGGGGGGAAGGGCGGCGGCGGCGGCGCCAG
Organism: Somniosus microcephalus; assembly: GCF_052327205.1. NCBI lineage: Eukaryota > Metazoa > Chordata > Chondrichthyes > Squaliformes > Somniosidae > Somniosus > Somniosus microcephalus. Next base: position 114,263,890 of record NC_140988.1, on the reverse strand, counting down.
CCTCGGCCGCACGAGATGATCCGGCGGCCTTGGAGGCAGGGCAGTTCCTCCTGATGTGCCCCACCTCCCTGCAGGCATGGCACCTCACACCGTCCGACGTCCAAAAGGCGCGGTAGGCGGTCCCCTCGTGGAGGACGACGAACGCCCCTTCAGTGTCCTCCTCCCGCGCCAGCTGGATAAACAGCTGGCGCCGGAAGGAGAAGACGTGGCGAAGGCTGGCCTCCCGGAAGCCGAGCGGGATGGGCGTGATCCCCGACCTCACCTCCCCAAGTTGTCGCAAATGGGGAAGGAGGAGCTCACCAGGAACATAGGGCGGGACGTTGGAAATAATGATCCTCTGCGCGGTGGCCTCGAGAGGATCCACCGGCAGGAAGGTCCCGCCCACGGTGAGCCCCTTGGCGACAGCCAGGGACACCGCCCGCTCCGACCCCAGGAAGAACACAGCCTTCCCATACATTTTCGAGGCCGCGACGATGGCTGAGGGGCCGACAACCCCAGCCATGGCCTTGACGCAGGCCTCGATGGTCATAGTGGGGTGAGTGTAGCTCTTCACCCCAAGCTTTTTTGTTATTAATCGAAAAGGTGACGGGGCAGCAGGAACAGCGGGAGCAGCTGTGGCCGTGGCTACCACTCTCGCATAGGTCCCGGCTGGCCCCGCCACCGGCGAAGACGCAGTCGCCATTCTGGGGTGCTTTTTTTAAGGGCTACACTCACCCCAAGTCACAGGCCTGAAGGTGTTAATGGCCTCGGTGTATATATATTTTTTTTGTCCTCTATTGAGCAGAGGGAGCTGATTAAAATGAGGACACACCTCTCTCCTTATTGATTTAAATTGGGAGAGTGGCCTCTCCCCTCTGCTCAATTGGCAATTAATAAAATAGATGAAACTAAGGTGCCTTAGAAAGACAGGCAGAGAGAGACAAAGAGAGAGAGAGAGAGGTGGGGGGGTGGGAAGGAGGGAGGCCGCAAAGGGCAGTGTTGCCACTCAGGATGGTGGGTGGGTGTAGGCAGGGTTGCACTCTCCGATGGAAAAAGTCTTTGGTGATGGTGGTCTTCTGGCAGGGGGAGAAGACGTCTTCACCTGGAAAAGCTGGAGAAGCCCAGGCTTAGTCCTGCAACAGGTCTTAACGATGTAATTAAATTAAATTAAAGACTTCACCTTGGGCAGCTCCAAGCTCTCCCAGGGCAGGCAATAGAAGGGATGCTAATTAGTGGTGTGTGTGGCCTAGCTTTTAACAAGAGCACACACACACACACACTACACCCCTTGATGATCCGGCCTTGCTTCTTCTTTTCTCCCCCCACCTAAAATACAAAGTCTTGGGAGAGTGCCCCAAATAACACCCACCTGTAGATGTTCCGGATGAAGTTTTCTTCCCTCCTTTCAAGCAGTTGGTTTCTCTCCCCTCTCTCCCTCTCCTGAAGTGGAGGCCAAATTGGGGAGGCAGTGATAGAAAGGCCTCTCCCCTGGTTGATGTTGATGTAGGCCTCCTTTCTCCTTCTCCTCCTCTGTCCTCTCTCTCCAGGCACCTCAGTTGATGTAATGATGGTGGAGTTGGTGGTGGTGGTCCAACGTTCTCCTCCTCTTCCTGGTCAGGGGACCACCACTTTAATCCACTCTCCAAAGTCTGGCTGCTCCCTCTGCTCGTGCTTGCAGCTGAACAGAGGGTAACTTAAGACTGAAGTACAGAAGCCTGCTGTGGCTTTATATACAGGGGTGGTCACTGCCGGTACTGCAGTATAGAATCAGTTCTTCTCTTAAAGGTACATACACAACAAAAAATGTCCTACAACCAGGTAAAGGGAGGCTTTTTTCTGTGCTAACAAAATATCATTACCTGTTATGTTTAGATTGGCATTGTTCTTAAGTTTGCTCATAAAGATTTTTCATTGTGACACAGAGTGCAGTTCAAAATTGCACTCAGTTGAGGGGATTTCATGCTAACACATCTTTTGAACATAAGAAATAGGAGCAGGAGTAGGCCATTTGGCCCTTCGAGCCTGCTCCGCCATTCAATAAGATCATGGCTGATCTTCTACCTCAACTCCACTTTCCTGCACTATTCCCATATCCCTTGATTCCCTTAATATTCAAAAATCTATCGATTTTGGTTCTAACATACCAAAATGTCCATGTCTATGGGGGAGGAGGAAGGAGAAGCAGAATTGTCAATTAAAAGCTGGATAAGTTGAAGCCATCCTCCATTTTATTTTGCTAATTAAGAAGAAATAACATTTTAATGGTCTCTCAAATGGCAGGGCTTATTATTATCGTGAAATTATGTACAGATTTTTAAAGATTTTGCTATATTCTTTCAATACTCCATTCATATTATAGGCCTGCTTTTGGAAGTGGGACAGTATACATGTCTCTCGAGGCAGAGAACACTATCCATCAAGGTGGTTTCATTTCCTGTCTCTGAATGCCACTGACAGCAAAGATAAATAGTTGCCGCTGGAACCATTTGCCATCAGGTCTGCCATTTTATTCTGTCTGTCCACACAACCTATGGTCTTCCCATTACTGGCCCAAACAACTGGGATGGTCACTGGTTAATAACAGCACTTGGGAATGTAACTTTGTAACAACTGCAGATGCACAAATCTTGTGCATGCACAGTAGTTCCATTGTTGCTGTGATCTCAGAATCCATTGATCCTGCAGTGTAAACAAAGTACAAAAAGACATGATTTATGCCATTCATTTCTTTGGTGGTTTTGCTGATGGAAGAAAATCGTCAAAATTTAAAACAGTGCAAGTCTCAGTTACAGCCCATTGCAAGCTGCTTGTGTCAGATTACACGGTGAAATAAAATGGAAGGCAGCGTTACCATTATTTTCATTTCTAAATTTGAGCACTGCAGAAAGAGAAATAAATACCTTCACTTCCCAAATTCTGACAAACCATCAAAGTACAACATAGAAGGCACATAGAGGTGCCAGGGTTCCAGCATTTAAGAGGAAACCTATAACCTTAGAATGCTGGAGGCCAATAGGAAGAGATCTGTGATTCTATGCTTCTGACCATGAAAACTTCAAACTGAAACGCTGTTGGAGGTGTAATGTTAATTTCCCTCACATTATAATTGGCCCATATTTTGTTGGCATGGGGCATCACACACCATACCCCATTAGTTAGACTTTTCCCCTCATCCTTCAGCTCAAGATTGGTTTGCCCAGCAAGTGGTTGACAGTGCGAGCTCAACTACACTGAGCTGTGCCCTTCACAGGATAGCTCTTCCTCGCCACATGTTGCTGGACCATTTACACATTCGTAATGGCATGCACATTAAACTTGCTGTTATTTTGGCAGCAAAATCTAGGCCAACGTAATGTTGGTGGCAGAAGTACCGCACACTCACTACTAACAGTATATTATCATTAATGTAAAAGTGGATAAAGAAATGGAAAATTAGAAAGAAACTACAGTTTACAAAACCGGCAATACCAAACATCAAAGAAAACAAGCAGATCAAAACATGTCAGCACAGAACATCCTTAATGAATAATGAGATAACAATTACCAATATTACCAAAGGATCCTGTACAGTGTCCGGCGCTCAAAGATTATTAGCACCTCAAGGAAATAACAACCCACTGCAATAATGAGGTCTGTCAGTCAAGAATTAACTCTTTGTACTGGGGTGCAGACACAGAGGTAGAATCTAGGTGTAGATTTTCAGAGATTCCACTTCCAGAATGGAATCTCGCTTGATGGCCATTAATTTTAATGACTGGAAAACCAGGAACGCTGCAAATCAGCATGCTGATCTCCGTGCCCTACAGAGTGGGACTGATATTAACCCTTTAGTGTCGTGATAATACGGAGACCCAGAGGCACAATCCAGGCTGACTGTTTTGAAGCTACCAACAGTTATATGCTCTCATAACAAACTTTTGTTCGTGGTTTGCCAGCAGCATTCCCAAAGTTAACTGAAGTGCTTCTGTCGGTTCTGTACAGGCCAGTGAAACAATTTCATTATTGAGCAGTACAAGCCTTCCTCAGCAATTGGGGGAGGGAGGTACAAGGCCCCAGTAAGATAACTGCTGTTCATGATTTTAAAACAACTGGGCCTAGAAATTCACTATAGCCCTGTTTGGGGCGCCAGCCTCGCCAGGGCGCTAAAAGTAGTGCCCCGGAAGCAGTCGCGGCCGCCCGCCGGAAATTCAGTTGGAGCGCCCCAGAGGGAAGTGTGGCGCTACTGGAGGCGCCCCACATCCCTCTTGGGGCGCTGCAACTGAATATTGCTGCGCAACGTGCTGCAGCGCCACACGCTGCGGCACGTCGCGCTGTGGTACTGCAGGCCTCCCTCCCCTTCTTAAAGGGGAGGGGCCTTGTGCAGCGCGATCTGGGGCCCAGCTGGGCCCCCGAGGATTGCGAGTGCCGGCAAAAGAGCCCGGCACCAAGGAGAAGTGCCGGGCTCTTGGAACGCAGTCGGCACTCCGCGGGGGGGCTCAGGAGGCCGGGGACGGCAGCGCGGAGAGGTGCTGGCAGGTGGCCAGTAACAAAAATGGCCGCCCCGCACCTCTCCTTTAATTAGCGCCTCTACCGCCGCAGGTAGGCCCCCCTGAACCGGTCGCACATAGAGTCCGGCGTTAAAGCAGGGGGCGCACCTAAATATCGCGATCGGGGCACTACACACACCGATGACATCATCGGTAGCGACGCAGCGCTAACGGCTAGCGCCGCCAATAGCGTCCCGCTGAATTTAGCGGGAGGCGTGGCCAGTGGCTTCCGACCCACTTAGCGCCCTCTTAAGGTGCTAATGGGTGGCGCAGCCCACTGAATTTCAAGGCCCTGGTCTTGTGAAAGCTTGCACATGAAGTATTGTTTTATAGTGGATCCATGTGCTGGAGAACCACCTCAGGAAGTGGCTCTGCACGGTACATCAGTGGGGCAGTCTGCATCTAGAGTTGCGGAAAATCCACAGCACTTCTGGCACATTCCCACAGTAACCCTGGCAGAAGTGCACTGGAAGTGCTGGAAAGCAGGTACACCTGGTCCTGACCTTACATCAGGAGTTCTTTGTGCCATTCTAAGGGAAGGAGCCTCTGCCCACCCCAAGCAAGGTCAGCCATGTACATAGGAATCTAGGAACAGCAGTAGGCCAATCAGCTCAAGCCTGTTCTGCCATTCTATTAGATTATGACTGATCTATACCTCAACCCCATTTACCCGCCTTTGTTCCATATCGCTTGAGACCCTTGCATAACAAAATTCTATCAATCTTAGTCCTAATCATTTCAATTAACTGAGCATCCACAGACATTTTTGGGGCGAGTTTTCCAGATTTCCACTAACCTTTGTGTGAAAAAGTGCTTCCTGATTTCATTCCTAAATGGCCTAAATCTAATTCTAAGATTAGGACCTGTTGTTCTGGTTTACCACACCAGATGAAATAGTTTCTCTGTATCTACCCTATGAAAGTGTAGGAGGGGTGGGGACGAGGGCAGGGACACAGTGTCCCAACACCAGGAGGTCCCGTGTCCCCAGCCTCTCAGTAACTGGGTGGATTATCAGCAGCTGTATATCATGTGAAACCAGGTGTACTGGCCAGCCAATTATGGATGTGGACCCCACTCTGAGGGTCCAGACCTGGATCATGAAGGTAAAGGTCAGAATTTTTAAAAAATGATTTAAATGCAGCCCCTTCAAAAAGGGGGCACAGTGACGGTTGGTAGGCTACTCAACTGCTGGAGCATCACACCCAAGTCCAATCATTTCCTCAGGCACATCCCTACACATGGGTTCCCATCGGGGATCAGTGGCTAGTGATCAGGGGTGGGAGCCCTAGCTGATTCTCTCTTCCCTATTCCCTATTGAGATCAACAGTGGCCCTGGCTGAGATCAGGCAACTCAACACAGACTTGAGTATTGAGCTTGGATCTGTTCCTGGTACAGTATATACAACTCAGTTATTTACTGGTTAAACTTGCAAGCTATCAGGGGAGCAGTTCCTGTTAATTCTCTGACAAATGACTGAAGAGTAGGACTCATGCTATGTGCTCAATCAACTTTTGGAGGATGAAGACACTGAAACAATGGGATAGATGTTAAAACTTGGGCCACACAGCATATACGGGGCGGTAATGGCCTAAAGCCCCATTTACACTGGTGCACTGACTGCTGCCATCCTCAAAGAAGCATTCCACCAGGCAGCCGGAGCAACTGCCTGTTTCAGGCATTGGGTCCTTTTGATATGTAAATCAGGGTCCTATGAAGTACATTTGTAATTTTGATGGCCAACTGGGCGGAGCAGGCACTCCGCCTGCTCCGCCCAGTTTCATGCTCCGCCCAGTTTTACCGGGTCCTACAGCAGAAGAGGCACTAAAAATGTAAGTGCAAAATTATTTTTCTGAGAGCAAGAGGAGCAGCAGTGCTCTGCCAGGCTTCACAAAAGTAATGTGGGCCACTACCAACCTGGGCTCCCCTCACTCCATGATCGCCTCGCCTACCCCGGACCTACCTTCCTGCTGGTGGGACTGACCCCTGGGCTAGCCAATACTGCGTCAGACTAGAGTTGGCGAGCTGCCGTGGGATGCCCGTTTGGCACCTGCAGTCGGCCGATGGCATGGTAATGAGGCCTAGCTCTGAAAATTGAATCAAGCTTCTCGCTGGCAGGATCGGGCTGTTCAGCTGCTCCAATAGGCAACATTTATCCCACTATTTCCTCATTGAAACCTAATTATTAATTTCCTGAACCTCTCTCGCAGGTTGTCATTAATAGCCACATTTCTGGCCTGCACATTGTGAGGTGGTCACGGGAACGTTTTTCTCTGGTTGTTACCGGCAGAAATACTAAATTTTCCAAGTGGTAGGCAAGTAGATTTACCACTGGTACTAGCCATCCCTGCCTTCACAGAGAGAGGTCCAGGTCTATAATGTTTATACTGAACTGAAACAGTAAACAAGACTAGCTGAAAGGCCATCATCCAGAGTTAGAAAGAAGTTTTCACCACTGTCCATTAATATCCATTCCATCATTGAGCCACAGTCTTCGGGGAGTCTGGATAATACATTATTCATTATTACCATCTGAAGTTACAATGCAGTGCTTATAATTTCCATAAGCATTCCCTGATGAAATCAAACTGGTCCGTCTTTGCAAAAAAATGAGTTCAAGGATGTAATAAAACAGGTATTGACTGCCATTCTGTAGTTATCATTGGTAAAATATCGTCTCTCAGGTTACAGAAGAGATAATGGCCCCAATTTTATTGAGCACTGACACTAAAAATGAGCTGAACATTTTGTACCTGGCTGGCTCAACTTGCAGAAAAATGTAATTTAACACCAGTTATAGAGAGCAGTACAGGAGCACAGAAGTCACTTATGTAATGGTTGCATGTTTGACTCTGTGCTGGCTTATTCATCATATTAGTGGGAATTTACTTGGAAGAATGGGCAGTGTGTGTATCAAGTAAATACTGGAGCTCATTCCTCATTACCCACACCCACACACAGCTTTTTTCTGGGAAAAAAATTGCTTTGAATTGTAAAAGACTGTTGGCTTCATTAATTCAGGCAGTGAGTCAGACCCACACATGCTGAAGGCAAATTGGAAACGGAACATTGTGGTAATAGTCTCCTGGCTGTTTTAATACCCCATTTATATTACAGAATCATGGGCAGCGGATCATTCCCAGTTTACTTACTGCCGATTCTGCACCATTTATACGCTAGTTAGGCCACAGCTGGAATACTGTGTGCAGTTCTGGTCGCCACACTATAGGAAGGACATGATTGCATTGGAGAGGGTGCAGAGGAGATTCACCAGGATGTGACCTGGGCTGGAGCACTTCAGCTATGGAGAGAGACTGGACAGGCTGGGGTTGTTTTCCTTAGAGCAAAGGCTGAGGGGGCACCTGATTGAGGTGTACAAAATTATGTTATTGTGGCCTATATTAACTCACTTCAGGAAAGGTGAGCATAGAGGTGATTTTTCTTAACGTGTCAGTGTAGAGTTATAGATAGGGTAGATAGAAAGGAACTTTTCCCCTTAGTAGAGGGGTCAATAACCAGGGGGCATAGTTTCAAGGTAAGGGGCAGGAGGTTTAGAGGGGATTTGAGGAAAAACTTTTTCACCCAGAGGGTGGTTGGAATCTGGAACTCACTGCCTGAAAGTGTGGTAGAGGCAGGAACCCACACAACATTCTTGAAGAATTTAGATGAGCACTTGAAATGCCATAGCATACAAGGCTATGGACCAAGTGCTGGAAAATGGGATTAGAATAGACAGGGCTTGATGGCTGGCGTGGACACGATGGGCCGAAGGGCCTCTTTCTGAGCTGTATAACTCTATGGGGGAGAAATTCAGTTGTTAGCGCCAGCTGTTAGCGCCTTAAGAGGGCGATAAGTGGGGCGCGATGCGGCTAGCGCCCGGGCGCGGCGAGACCTGCGCCTCTCGCGAAATTGAGCGGACATTTAGCGGCGGCGCAAAACCGCAACGCCCGCTCAGCTGCGCGCGCAGATCCTGACGTCATTTCATGGTGCAACGCCCTTGGGGCACCCCGAACCGGAACTTCAGTGGCGCCCCCCTCCTTTCCACCTGGCACTCCCAGTGACTGGTATGGTTCCCAGACGCTGTGGGGCTGGGGGGGCGCTATTTAAAGGGGGCTCTTCCTGGCTTCTTTGTGGTAGCCATTTTTGGACCACTCCTTCTGTGAGAGAGAGAGAGATTTGCAGAGAGACAAAGGGAGAGAGCTTTCTGCATTGAGTCAGCGCTCGCAGAGGTACTTCTGGCTTCGGCCCAGAACTTTGCAGTTGGTTTGATTTTTCACTGGCATAACCTTGAGTGGCCACATACTATGGGGGCTGCAATGGGTGGAAACATTGGGTTTCTCCATTGCATTGAGAGGGCTCAGAGACGATGAGAGAGAGTGCCAATCATGGCCAGACGGAGGAGGGTCAACAGGCGTCGGCACAGGAGACCTTACCCTCCCTGGGTATTCCGCCAACAGTTCTCATACCTCAACATGTCTGAGGAGCAGTGTTTGCGGAGGCTTCGATTCAGCAGGGAGGTGGTCACTGAGCTCTGCCACCTGCTTCAGCCAGATCTGCAGCCTCAACTGAGGAGCAGGACGTCTCTGTCAGTGGCAGTGAAGGTGACAGTGGCTCTCAACTTCTATGCCACCGGCTCCTTCCAATCCGCTACTGGGGACATTGCCAATGTCTCCCAGTTCGCGGTGCATTGCTGCATCCGCCAAGTCACGAATGCCCTTTTAAAGGAGACGTCAGTACATTTCCTTCCCCATGACCCTGGACAAGCAGCAAGAGCGCGCAATGGGATTTGCAAGAATAGCGGGCTTCCCCATGGTCCAGGGTGCCATTGACTGCACGCATGTGGCTTTGCGGGCACCGCAAGAAAATGCCGAGGATTACCGCAACCGGAAGGGGTTCCATTCGTTGAACGTCCAGTTGGTGTGTGACCACAGACAGCTGATACTAGCTGTCAATGCCCGCTTTCCAGGCAGCAGCCACGACGCCTTCATCCTGCACCAGACTTCTGTGGCAGACCTTTTCGAAGCCCCGGCTCACCCAGGAGGCTGGCTTCTCGGGAACAAGGGCTATCCTCTGTGCACCTGGCTGATGACCCCGCTCCATGCGCCCAGCACCCCTGCTGAAGAACGATACAATGAGAGCCATCAAGCGACCAGGAACATCACTGAGCACACAAACGGCGTGCTAAAGCAACGGTTCTGCTGTCTGGACCATTCCGGGGGAGCCCTTCAGTACTCACCTGAGCGAGTCTCCCATTTCGTTGTAGTGTGCTGCATGCTGCATAACCTGGCAATCCTCAGGACTCAGCCACTGCCACCAGACATTGGAGCACCAGCAGAGGAGGAGGAGGAGGAGGAGGAGGAGCACCAAGACGGGAGGGAGGCACAAAGTGCAAGGGCCGTCCGTCAGCAGCTTATTGCAAGTTGGTTCTAGGCCCCCTCTGAGGGAATGGCTTGTGCCATTGAAAGAACATGAATGGAACCGTTCCACAAACCCAAGCCAGTCAAGGCAACAAATAGTTCAAAGAGCAAACATGCACAATCTGAATAAAGACACTTCTTTATTTAACAAACTGTGTGCCCTTCCCGCATGACAAATAGAGAGAAACCCCCAAAAAAGCAGTCAGACACATAACTGGCTCTCACAACCTGGAGACAATGAACAAAAGAGTAAACAAAAAATGACCACGATCCTCGGCCTTCACTAAAAAAATTAACAGCATTTTGCCACACCTCCTACTTTTTGCCCTTCGAGGGTGATCTACTTCGCTTACAAGATTGGCCCCTTCCCACCCTGCAGCTCCTCCGCAATGGGACCCCAGTGGCTGCAGCAAGGCTGGGGGAAGGCTGCTGAGTGTCAGAAACTGAGTCGGCAGATGTCCTTGAGGTACGGCCTGGACCAGCTCTGGGCCTGGAGGGCCCGGCTGCTGACTGCTCCAACTCTGCATGGGCGCCAGCAGTCTGTCCTACAGGTGGTGGCAGCTCCAGTGGAGAAGTGAGAGTGTTGACAGCAGGAATGCTGCCATCCTGACAGAGGACAGCCACTCCCTGGTCGGACGACACACTGGCACTCCCATGGGGCAGCACTGCAGCATGCGGAGCAATCTGCTGAAGCACAGACTGCTGGCCTGCTGCGGCATGGCGAGGGCCCTGGCGAATCCTGCCCGATCCAGCGAGGGTGGCAGCAGTCAGTGCTCGTGTGACCTCAATCTGCGTCTGCATCAGACCAGCCACTGACTGCATTGCACCACTAAGCACTTGTGTGGAAGCCGCCTGTGCTGCACCGAAGTCTTGCAGACTCCTTGCCTGTGCTGCACCGAAGTCCTGCAGGCTCCTTGCCAGTGCTGTGCCGAAGTCCTGGACACTCCTTGCCAGTGACTCAATGGATTCGGGCATCCTTGCGACTGCAGCCATGAGCTCAGTGTGCCTCTGCTCCGCCTGGGCGCCCATTTCAGCGAGGAGCCGCACCTCTTCTGCGCTCACTGTAGCAGGACTGGAAGCCAGACTCTCCCTCCGGGGAGAAGGCCGCCGAGCATCCCTAGCCCCCCCCCCCCCAACGTTGCTGCAGCCCGCTGGGCCCCGGAGCTTCACCCTCCTCAGACCCTTCCCCCCTGCTCCCCTCCAGGGAAGACGTGTCCCCATTATGGCCATGGGCTGCCTCGGCTGAGGGTGGCACTGATGGTCCGGCTTCCTCTTTCTCCTCGCCTTCAGAATCACTCACAGTGGCAGCTTGAGGGCCCGCCTCCTCACCTGGCAAATCAGCATCTGAAAGCAGGGAGGTACAAGAGTTGCTTTAGCGTGAGGACAGGGCAGCAGCGAGGGAGGCATGAGTGCTGCAATGCACTGTATTGATTCGATAGTGGCAAAGGATGCTGTTGTGAGGCACAAGTGGAAGGAGAGAGGTCAAAAAGGTGATGACCTTACCATTGCTGTCCAGAACGGGGTCGGCATCTCCAGTGGCGACAGGGCCAATCATCCGGCCTGCCATAACCCGCTGGACTCGCTGCTCCAGATCGCTGAGGTCTTGAAGGTGAGGCCGGCCTCCCCCGGTCCGTTGCTGCTGCCTCCTGTTATGGGCCAGCTTGCCCTGCAAGAGAAAGGACGGGCTCTGAGTACAGTGTGAAGCCCTGATCTTGGCTGCACTGCCTCCCATGGTCGAATAGCCCTTACAGTGTGAAGCCCTGATCTTGGCTGCACTGCCTCCCATGGTCGAATAGCCCTTATAGTGTGAAGCCCTGATCTTGGCTGCACTGCCTTCCATGGTCGAATAGCCCTTACAGTGTGAAGCCCTGATCTTGGCTGCACTGCCTCCCATGGTCGAATAGCCCTTACAGTGTGAAGCCCTGATCTTGGCTGCACTGCGTCCCATGGTCGAATAGCCCTTACAGTGTGTAAAGTGCTGAATGTGCGTGTGAGTTTCATGAAAGCCCCATTGGTGTTGGATGAGGGCTGGGCATTGGGGCTTTCAGGACCCTTTGGCCATAAAGTGAGGTGGACATGCAGGGATGAAGAGGATACCGAAAAGGGTACTCACCCTGACAACCCGAGTGAGGTCGTTGAACTTCTTCCTGCATTGCACAGTGGTCCTAAGCACCATGCTGCTGGAGGTCACTCTGTGAGCCACCTCCCTCCAAACTTTGCGATAGTCATTGGGCAGCGGCCTCCTGCCACTGTCCGGAAACAGGATAGATTGCCTGCGCGCCATTGCGCCAACCAGAACCTGCAGGGCCCCCTCACTGAACTGCTGCGCTCGCTCCCTGGCCCTCTCCATGGTCCTAGGCGTTAGAATGTGGCAGCAGGTCTGTCCAGGCCGAGAATCAGGGCTCCGATGCGCAGGGTGTGGCTGCAATCCAAGATCGAACCTCCCCTTTAAGAGCTGACCGGCGCCAGCGTGTCTGCGTGCAATTGCTAACTCGCCGCACCTGCGCTGCGCCCGCCCTCGGTGGTAGCGCCTCGCTTCTCCAGCTTAGCGCCTTAGGACAGTCGTGCAGCGCCTGTTTTAGCGCTCCAAGCACCTCCTGGGGCGAAGCAGGTCAATTTAGCAGTAGGTGGCGATAATTTGCGCTGGACACTAAATTTCGCACCCGCTCGAGTATAACGCCCCAAACGTGGCGATACTGAATTTCTCCCCCTATGACTCTATGACTATGACTCTACTTTTCACAACAATAGCTAACTGTGCATGTATGAGATTTGTGCATGTGCATTTGGTCCAAACATGACTCTGATTTTCACTGTCTGGTCAGGACAATCCCTAGTGTCAGGGAATGTTTGTATGAGTCAGCCATGTCAAAACTGCATTGCTAGCCTGTAAGGTTAGGCTAAGAAGGCTGCATCAACCTACATGCTAGATGTTGCTGCTGAGGTACCTTTGACCAGTCAGACGTGCACCAAAAAGCACCTTTTCAAGGGGAGTCTTCATGCCTCTAATGGCACTGGTAATGCTCAATTTACTTCAAGAGTAACCTTCAATGACATCCTTCCTATTGGAGGAAACCATGTAAAGTAAGTGGGGTATAAACTGCATAGGCAAAGCATAACTCTACACTGACACGTTAAGAAAAATCACCTCTACGCTCACCTTTCCTGAAGTGAGTTAATATAGGCCACAATAACACCACTGGTTGGAAATGCTACTGCAAGGGAAAAAAGCATATATTATGGTGGTACATACCTCTTCCCCAACAGATAAAAATGTCATAATTTTAGCCTTCTGAATGTGCAGTAATGCCCACAGACTTCATCTAACGCACACTGTCACTGACTTCTGTAACCTTTGAAACAACGGTTTACTGTTGTGAAGACCCATGTAAGCATTGGGTGACAGGGTCTTCAGCTTCTTCTAGACAAAGCTCGAGCCATGCTACGTATTTAATTATAATTTAATAATAATGGGCAACAACGATACAAATCAGAAACAGCACATCATCTTCCTACCCCTCGCTCTCTCTCCACAAAGCCTTCTGGGTTTTACCTGGCATACCCAACTTTCCTTTCCCCCATGGGTGGGAGCCGCCACAAAGCCATCTGCTCATGATTGTCACAACTGTGTTTATAAAATCATAGCTCTCCAGTGGCTGTTGATAGTTTAGAAGCTCTAATTTCCCCCTGGCAATTCCTGAGCTAGCACATCTGGCACTGCTAGTGGCAAGGAGATGCATTCTCCCTCACGGCAAAGTGTAGCCTTCCCCACAAAAACATGTTGGTAAAACACCTGTGGGATATATGCCTGTTGGAATGGGTAATGTATGGCTTCCTCTTAGAAGTCATGACGTACTGGGCAATCTGGAGTCTTTACTTGGAAGTCTACATGACCCAGAAACCACCCCCCCCCCCCCCTCCACTCCACATATACACACATCCAGATTACCCCGACCTTTGAACACCGTCACAAACCAACAGAGGCTTCCTTCTTTCGGATGAGACGTTAAGCTGAGGTTTCCTCTCAGGTGGCCGTAAAAGATCCCATGGCGCTCTTCGAAGAACAGCAGGGCAGTTCTCCCTGGTGTCCTGGCCAATATTCATCACTCATTCAACATCACTAAAAAACAGATTATCTGATGATTATCTCATTGCTATTTCTGGGAGCTTGCTGTGTGCTAAGTGACTGCTGTGTTTCCTACAATACAACAGTGACTACACTTCAAAAGTACTTCATTGGCTGTAAAACGCTTTGGGACGTCCTGAGGGCATGACAGGCGCTATATAAATGCAAGTTATTTCTTTGTTTGACAGTGTCCTGAAAGCCCCAGATCAAACCCTTTGAAATCCCTCACTATGCTATCTTGATCCTCAACATGGACCAACAAGCGAATGTACCAACGAGCCCTTCTGTAAGTACCATGAACCAAAACTATACAGTAATTTCAGATGATTAATAAATGTGTTAGTTTCTCAGAATAAAAAAAGTGAAACCCTAATTTACCTTTGACAAATGTGGGAGTTTAAACATGAATGACCTGTTTTGATATTGAGCCAAGGCTTCAGAGGATGTATTATTCAATGCATAATGAGTATAAACCTTGACATTTACATTGTTTACATTCTGCTCTTCAAAATACATCAATAATTAAGGCACAGTGAGTAGATAGTTTACTACTTGCAGTAACAGAGAAAACCAGTAAGTAGGAGTCAGTTACAGTGGATCGGGAGTGGGGTTCACAATTTGGTCAACATAGATGTGCAAACATTTATGACTGATCAAGAAGTAGGAGGCGGCAATGATGTTTAGGACAAAATAAAGAAATGCAAATAGAAAAGGATCAAATAAAGATAAGGCACTTAAGGATAAGCTTAAATGTTTTTATATTAATATAGTCAGCATTAGAATAAATCCTTGGAATTAGGGCAAAGCGCATTTAGTGAAAATATTGATATTATCATTACCTAAACATGCTTTTGAGCCAAGAAAGAATTATAGCTAAATACGAGATCTGTGAAGTTAGGCCAGAGCATCTGTGTAACAATTCATATAACAGCTATGAAATGTGGCTGTAATAATAATTGGAAGGAAATGGCAGATGCAACACTGGTCCACCAAGACTAACAGTTATATGGAGAGTTGCTTAGGCAAAGGGAGAGTAGAATTCTAGGCATTAAGACTACTTTAAGCAATATTAACTCCAGTCTGAAAATTATGACACAAGTTTAATACACAGGGTGAAGATCCTATTTATTTAAGACAGGCAGCAAATTATGAACTTGCACTCTCCAGTAGCATTATAAATAATAGCCAGATCAAGGCCTGTGCCACAATATAATTTAAATCAATCAGCTATTCAGCTGTGGCAGGACTCACTTTCAAGCCTGATTCTGTTCTCACCTTTGTATCCACACGTGTATTTTCCAGTAGGAGGTCACTGGATAGCTACTAAGTGCGGGAGTTGGATGTTTTTTTTTCCACTTCCTAGCCCAGTATCTCAACCATGTGGTTATTCTATATGTGAGTGTCACCAGGACATTTTACCATGAGAGGCATCACAATCATGTCCTCATCCAACCTCTACGCATGCACGCTGTTGAGCAAGGATCACAATGGACGGTGATTGGGGCAAATACAATGGTTGATTTTTTTTCTCTCCCCGTCCTAATGATGCAGCCAACTTTTCCATTCTTATCCATGCCCTGACAGAGATCAGCTAACTCAGCACGGACATAGGATTGTACTTGGCTCTTTCCTGTTCCACATACCCCAGTGCCACACCATGCAGTACATCATACATTGAGTCACTGATGAATTTTTCCGGATTCTTTTTAATTTATCTTATTTTTCCTTATATTTTTGTTAAATTGGTAACAATAACAAATGTCTGTTTTTCTCTCACTTTTTTGCAAGAAACCATCTGGTCTCCTTATGGAAAGTCTGAAGCCACAGTGTGTGAGGAATGATGGCTCAAACCTGGGTCCTATTGCTCTAAGGCACCACAACACCACAGAAATAACGGCTTTGCTTGTATCTTGCTTATGAACCAACATTGTGTTGGTGGAGTATGATTAGCACCTGTTCAACTGTTGTGCCTTTCAGAATACAATTCTATTGATTTATTAAAAAAATTTAATGTTGTAATAAAATTATACAGTTGCATTGCAAAGCAATGGATAATACACAAATAATAATGTGGATTCATAAATTGAGCTTCTTCTCAATTTAGGCAGTAGGTACAGCACCTCACAATAGTGAGAGCTTCCACCCACAACAAAGGTAAAAGCATTTACCTAATATTGATGATCCTAGTCATTGAAAGAAACTGTAAGGTGGTTAGTAGCAGTTAAGGCAACAATTGGGAGGGAGATGTGTAAAGTCACAAAGGTATTTTAAAAGTTTTTTTAGTCAATTTCAAATAAACATCAGCCGCTCTTCTCACCAGTAAAATTGCCTCCAATAATGTATGGGATGACACCTCCTGGCCATATTCTCTCAGCTCGTGACGTTGCAGCTCTGGGAACTCTGTTCTTCTCAATCCGACTTAAGGCTTCTGAGTTGTTCTTTTCTCTGTCCGTGGTATGTTGATCACTGTCTGAAATTAATTGTTTTTAAAATTAAAAAGTGATTTTCTCATGAATATTTTGAGTATGAATATATAATTGGTTCACATTAAACTTTTTTAATGGAATACTGTGCTGTGAAACTCTATGACTCTAATATCTTCAAGTACACAATAAATGCAATTTGTTTAATTTATTTTTCATAAGAAATGCCACCTTCTGTCAGATCATTGTTTTTCACTTTGTTTCTAAAGACTCATTAAATAGTTGCCCCTCCTCTCCTGACAATGGTAACTAATTGGCCTATATTACCATAGTGATGACACTTCAAAAGAACTTTATTGGTTGTGAAGCACTTTGGGATGTTTGGAGGATGTGAACGGTGCTATATAAATGTAATTGTTTCTTTCACGCTGCGCTATGGTTCTATTTGTACCTCACCCAAGTAGCCATTCTTCATGTGTAAGCTGACACAGTGGCCTATATTGGACAAGGCCTGAAAACGGACGGGAGCACGCCCAGCGCTATTTGCCTGTGCCCGTTCTAAGTCGTGCAGGCACCATGCAAAATTCATGCTGCCTGCTCATTTACAAGATTGTAGCACTGATCTCAGCGCTAAACGTGCTACTGATTGGCTTAGTGCTCACCTGGTTGGGGGGGGGGGGGCGGGGGAGGGCCAATATTGGGTGCAGTCTACTGGCCAATAAAGTTTGACCTAGGCTCTCTGCAATACTTAAAGGGGAGGTGCTTTGTTGCAGAAGCACCTCATTGTCGGGTGAAAGCAACACCCAAGAGAAAGGGCAAAAGGTTTTTCAGGTGCGGCACTGGAAGCCTTGGTTCTGAGGGTCCAGTGACGATGGGATGTCCAGTACTGCATGGGGGCAAAAGGCCTTCAAGGCTGAACAGCAGAAGGATCTGGGAGGAGATTGCTCAATCCGTCACTGTGGTGAATGTTGTCCCCAGGACCTGGATCCAGTGCCACAAAAAGTTTAATGATCTCACACGGCTGGTCAAGGTGAGTGAAGGCTTCAGCATATGCCATATCCCACCATCTGCACCATTAGCCTCACACACTGCTCAATGCACCACACCCCCATCACCCACCTACCAACATTTTTTAGCTATCACCACTCATACCTCAATCATGGCTTCACTTCACCCTCACACACTTACCATTGCTGCAACACTCACACCCACATCTCACACCTTGCACACACTGCCAATTATTCAACCATGGCAGGTACTTTACCCCAACACATTGCACTAGACTCACTGACACATTTCCATTTCTCTTGCAGGCAAAGGTGGAAAGAGCAACAGAAGATGGGAGGTGACCAAGTGGGGGTTTAAGAACCTAACTGACCCAGAGGAATCAGTGTTTTAAATAATTGGAGGGGCTGTGACAAAGTCCATGGTGAGTGACAAAGTGGAAGGCATCGCTGATGATGACGGTATGCTCATACCTAATCCTTCTTCTCACATCCCACAAGCTTTTCTCACTTACCAGTTTCCTCCTCCTCCGGTGGTGGTCCTGGAACCCATGGTGGCAAGGGCTGTGCATTCATGATGGCTAAGTTGTGGAGCATGCAGCAGACCACCACAAAATCAGACACCTGCTCCAGCATGTACCGGAGGGCTCCTCCTGAGTGGTCAAGGCAGCGGAACCATTGTTTGAGCACTCTGATGGTCTGCTCGATGACGTTCCTTGTGGCAGCATGGCTTTCATTACATGAGTGCTGGCCACAGGTGGTGGGTTGGGGAGGGGAGTCATCAGCCATGTGTAGAGCAGATAGCCCTTGTTTTCGAGCAGCCACCCTCAGGTTTGACATGGTGGCTGGAAGATTGCTGGCACACTGGACCGGCGCAGGATGAAAGGATCATGATTGCTGCCAGGATAGTGGGCATTCTACATCATGATATGCTGGGCATGATCGCACAACAACTGCACATTAAGTGAGTGGTAGCCTTTGCGGTGACAGAACATCTCAGGATTGGTTTACGCCACCCGCAAAGTCACGCGTGTGCAGTCGATGGCGCCCTGCACCATGGGGAAGCCCACAATCCTGGCAAAGCCACATGCGCACTTATCCTGCTTCTCTCTGCTCAAAGAGAAGACAATGAAGTCCCTTCTCCTGGAGTAGAGAGCCTCTGTGACCTCCCAGATGCAGCGATGGACAGTGAACTGGGAAATGTTAGCTATGTCTCCTGCCCCAGACTGGAAAGATCCGGTGGTGAAAAAATTGAGGGCCACTGTGACCTTGAGGGCCCCTGGCAGAGGCATCGTCACCTTGCTCTGAGGCTGCAGGTCTGTTCCAAGAGGTGGCAGAGTCTAATACAGCTCAGTATTACTGCATTTGTCCATGGAGACATCGGAGGTTTCCCATACAAAGCATATTTCAAATAAAGTAACCACTTTACAGTTTTAAAAATTTGCAGAATATATATAACATATAGTTCCATTATTTCAAGATCCAAAAAGAATCAATATTTAATAGGATTAAAACATTTTATTGGCAGCATTTAATACTGATAAAAAAATAAAGTTATTTTGAAGAATACCTGTTCCCAATCTTAGTATCCGATCTATAAGTTGATAAACTGCTCCTTTCTTTTTAGAAACTCTGTGTTCTCCAGACCCACCTTTATAAATACAAGCAGAAAATAACACTTACAAAGACGTAAAACAGTGCAGACTGATTCAAGAGTGGTTTCAAATCAAGCTAATAATTTTGTTTATTTTTTTTAAATATGTATAGAATGAAGGGTGAAGTAAAATGATCACTTTTTGGCAATGTGACTCAACAGATTACATTCCTGCCTCTGGTTCAACAAATTATAGTTTCAAGCCTGCACTAGGACTTGAATGCATGAATTAGGCTGACTCTCCAGTACAGTACCAAGGGAGTGCTACATGTGCCATCCCTGGATGAGACATTAAAGAGATCCTGTCTACCTGTCAAATGGATGTTAAGAGTCCCAAGGCTCTATTTTAAGAAGAAGGAGCTCTGCTGTCATAGCAAACATTCCTCCCTTAGTCAACACCACCTAAAATAATGACTGGTTATTCATCTCATTGCTTTATGTGAAACATTACTGGCACAGAATGGTTGCCATGTTTGTCCACATAACAAACGTCAGTTATTTCAAAACTACTTCATCAAATAAAGTGTTTTGAGATGTTTCAATGTGAAAATGCAAGTATTATTTTATCCTTTTTTTCCACAGTCAAGATTGTACAGTCACCGGAGTACAGAAAGATCTAAGTGAACGGCAGGGAATGCAATAGGTCACTGTCAGACCACTGTACTAGAAGCCAGGAAAAATATACAGGTAGGTGAGCAATGTACATGCACGATATATTTGTGGTCACTGCTGCCTGAAGAAAAATAACCATTTTTATAAATATGAAAATTAAAAAAGGAAAGACGACTTCTTGCATTTATATAACACCCCGTCACAGCTCTCAAAAATGTGCCAAAGTGGTACACATACAATTAATTCATTAAAGTGCTGTGGCTGTTGTTATGTAAGCAAACATGGCAGCCATTTTGCACACAGTAAAATCCCACAATCAGCAATGAGATGAATCTGTGATGATGTTGGTGTAGGGATGAATTTTGAGCAGGACACCAAAGAACTCCCTGGTGTTCTTCTTTGAGCAGTACATTGGGATCTTTAACATATACTTGAAGGACCAGAATAGGCAAACAAGGCTTTAGATTTTGGTACATTAACAAATGGTCTTAAAATCAGGAATGCCATGAATCAGGTATGTTGATCTTAGTGCTCTATTCTCCAATTTGAACGTATATTGTTTAAAATTCTGTGCTGGGATTGGGAATAATCTCTCATCCAAAAGTTCAATGGGGTAAATTGTCACCTGCACCACATGGATGGTAATGTGGCAGAGTAGGTCGCCCGCCTGTTACAGAACCCATCCGAATGTCAGTCCATTAATTTCCTCTCCTCCAGATTACTGCACAGTGAAAATTTACCCCACTATTTCTAACAAAGCATATGTCACTCAGTACTGCACTGGAGTGTCTGTCTAGATTATGCACTCGAGTGCTGGAGTAAGGTTTGAACCAAAGTAATAATGTGGCTTTAAAATCAGAAGTGTTTACAATTTTACGATGTTCGTTCACTGCCACCAGAATGCATTTTATTTCTTTTCTGTTTGCCTCCTTTCTTTTTTGCTAATTTTCTTCCCTCCCTCTCCTAAATGTGTGATTCCTTGCTCAGGTTCAGTTTCACAAAAAACTGGTTACACTGTGGTACAAATTCTTCATCTATAAACCTAGACAGTGAGTGTCAGCAAAGTATTTGACCTTGGTAGCTATCACAGACGAACCCAATCTTGTCCACCACCAATGTTTACATATACCTACCTCCAGCAGGTGTCAACTGACCCAGAGGTGCTAGGTCCACTTATAGCATCCCTACTTCTACCTTGACTGTGATCAGCTGACTCAACACAGACCAGGAATCGAATCTGAGACCTTCCTGGTCTGTCAGGCTGAGCTACCAGCTAAATCATTGATGGAGTAGCACAAGAATTCTTCTAAGCTACATATACACACACTTACAATAACATCAATGGCAATAATATCCAGTCACAACATTATTTTTAAAAGCATTTGAGAACAACTTTTAAAGTATTTTATATATACTATAGAGCAACGTATTACATTAAATTGCAGGCAAAACTACCGTAATTTTCCTAATACGAGCTGGCGCTGGGTGCGGTATATTGCCACCAGTTCAGACTCAGAAAAGTTAGGCTTACTTCCTGAATTAGTTTAAGATTTCTTTTGAAAAATATATTGGCCACATGTATGCAACCTACATTACCTGTTGTGTGTCCAATTCTGTATAGCATGTGTCTTGATAAATCAATTGTCCGGTCAATCTGAAAGAGTTGCAAGTCTTCTTCATCTAAGGCAATATCTCCCCAAAATGCAGCTTAAAAACAAAAAGAGCATCAATTCAGATAAATGAACAAAGCTGTGATTAACCAGAAAAATATTAACCAAGTAGAAATAAGGAGTAGTTGAGATGACTAGCATAGATGCATTTAAGGAGAAGCTAGATAAACACATGAGGAAGAGAGGGATATGTTGCTGGGACCAAAGCAAAATACTGCAGCTGCTGGAAATCTGAAATAAAAACAGAAAATGCTGGAAATATTCAGCAGGTCAGGCAGCATCTGTGGAGAGAGAAACAGAGTTAACATTTCAGGTCAATGACCTTTCATCAGAACTGGAAAAAGTTAGAGATATAACTGGTTCTAAGCAGGTGCAGAAGCAGGGAAAGGGGGCAAGGGAGGAAAGAACAAAAGGGAAGGTCTGTGATAGGGTGTGTGGTGTATGTAACCTGTTCCACCTTAAGAGAACTTAAGCCTGTTCCACCTTAAGAGATGTACTACTTTCTCTGGCTGCTGTATACGTAATACCAGTGGTGACCACTGGTATATAAACACTGTGTAATAATATTGTATTTAGTATAGTCCTGACCTCCAACCAGTAAAGACCTGTTGAACTTTAATCTTGTAGTCTGTGTTAGTAATTACAACTAGAACACACAGACTTAACAGTGGCGATGAGTCCGATTCTTACCCTGCGGCAGTTTATATCCACGGAGGCTTCGTCCACAGAACGGACGTCGAAGAGAGGCTTCCACCCTCATCACCCTGCTGGAAGACACGTCGCGCGGCAGACATCGAGAAACCAGAGTGCAGAAGACAACCTGAACTCGAAGCCTCCATCAGCGGCTGTCAGCTATCTTCTTTCTACCTCGGTGGTGGGTAAGCCGAGCAGCGACGCGACCAGAAAGTCGGCCGCGTTGGCTGTACAGACGGGGAGGGAAGACGGAGGAATAAGGGCGGTGAGATCGATCGCGGCCGGAGATAAGGGCCGGGCCGCATTCGGGCTGAAAGGCGCAGCGCGGGGACATCGATCGCGGCTGGTGATAAGGGCCAGGCCGCATTCGGGATAAAAAGGTGCAGCGTCTGGGGCAACTGAAGGCGCGAGAGCCGCGGTGAAGCGGAGACAGCGTCGGGGGACGGGTGAAGACCGCCAAGCGCGGGAAAACCGCCATTTTGTAGGCGGAGGACGAAGACAAGAGCGGGAAGCCGCCATCTTGGATAAAAATAAAAATAAATTAAATTGCAACGATGCCTAAACATGGGAACATTAATACCTTTGATAGCGACATCGAAGATTGGGCCATGTATGTAGAACGCATACAAAATTATTGTAAAGCAAATAAAATCCCAGATGAAGAGAAAGCACTAACATTATTAAACTTAATGGGTGCGAAGACATGCGGGCAATTGAAACACCTTTTATCACCAGATGAACCGGCGGATAAGACGTTCGAGGAGATTGTTACTGTCCTGAAAAATCATCTAAACCCCACGCCGCTGATGCTAGCGGAACAATTTAAATTTTACAGCAGAAGGCAGCTGAAGGATGAAAGCAATGCTGAATATTTAATGGAATTGCGTAAGCTAGCAAAGTACTGTCAGTTTGGAACGAGACTGACAGAGGCGCTACGAGATAAATTTGTGTGTGGTTTATTAAAAGAAGATACACAAAAGTGACTGCTCGAGGAGAATGAGCTGATGCTTGAGCGGTCACTATGGCAGCAGCACACGAAGCCGCAGCGAGAGGCACGGCAGTAATGCAGCTACGGTCACCGGAACTCAGTACAAATAAATTGGGTTTGAGTACTGTAAAATGTTATCATTGTGGAAAGACAACGCACGATCAGAACCAGTGTTGGTTTAAAAACCAAGAATGCAGAACGTGTGGCAGGCTTGGCCACATAGCTAAAGTATGCCGGTCAGGAAAGAAGAACAGCAACAAAAAGTCACCGCAAGGAAAATACATAAAGGTACACAAGGTGACAAAGAACAGTTCAAACGAACAGAAGTCAGATTCAGACGCTAGCAGTAATGAACTGGGTAGCTTAAGAGTACACAACGTTGGTAAGGATGCAGATCTCCAGACAATTTGGGTCACCCTTCAGATAGCAGGAGTCCAAGTAAAGATGGAATTGGACACTGGATCGGCATTGACGGTCATGAATAAGAAAGATTACAAAAGGTTATTCCAACATATTCCCCTACGGGATACGGAGATTATATTGAAAACATACACGGGGCAAAGAGTGTACCCCATCGGAAAGATAGAGGTAAAAGTGGTCCACAAGGGCGAAGAAAGCCAAGTAATGGACTTATATATGCTACCTGAAGGAGGTCCACCACTACTGGGACGGGAGTGGATTAGGAAAATGAATATGGACTGGCACTCCTTGAAGGCACTAACGGTAGATTCCGGGGAAACAGATGTCAAACCTAAACGATTGTCCAAAATATTGGATGATGCTAAAGAGGTGTTCCAGCAGGGACTGGGAACACGGAGAGGAATTACGGCAAACATCAAGATTGATGAACATGCACACCCAAAATTTTTTAAATGCAATACGACCTACTGTAGAAGCGGAACTGGAAGCGCTAGAACGTTCAGGTGTACTGTCTAAGGTAGATTGGAGTGAGTGGGCTACGCCCATTGTTCCCGTTATGAAACGTCCTTCGAGCAACAAGCCAGGAGAACCAGGGAAGGTTCGCATCTGTGGAGATTTCAAAATCACCATTAATCCGGTGCTTCACACGGTGCAGTATCCGCTTCCGCGGATTGAGGATATTTTTGCTTCGTTGTCTGGCGGGAAACACTTCATCAAGATAGACCTGGTGCAGGCGTACTTGCAGATGGAGGTTGAAGAAGAGTCACGCCAGTACCTCACGATCAACACGCATCGAGGTTTGTATCGGTACAATAGGCTGGTTTTTGGAGTGGCATCGGCTCCAGCAATTTGGCAGAGGGCCATGGAGCAGGTATTACAGGGAATTCCAGGCACACAATGTTACCTGGACGATATTCTGATTACAGGTGATGGTGATGAAGAACACCTCGCAAACTTGGAACTGGTGCTCAACAGACTGAAAGAGTATGGACTTAGAGTTAATCGGCAGAAATGTGAGTTCTTCCAGAAGCGGATCTCGTACTGTGGTCATGTCATTGACCGGGAGGGGCTTCATAAGTCTCCTGACAAGATAGAGGCAGTTGTAAAGGCTCCCGCTCCGGATAATGTCTCTCAGTTGAGGTCGTTTCTAGGATTGATTAACTATTACCATAAATTTCTACCAAATCTATCCACGGTACTGCACCCGCTAAACGCTCTTTTACAGAAGGGGGTACCATGGGAATGGAGCGAAAACTGTAAGAAGGCATTTCGCAAAAGCAAAGAATTGATCACCTCAGAGGAAGTGTTGGCTCACTTCAACCCGACACTGCCTGTTCGGTTGGCTTGTGATGCTTCTCCATATGGTATTGGGGCAGTACTCTCACACAAGTTGCCAAATGGCACGGAAAGGCCAGTCGCGTTTGCATCCAGATCATTGACCTCCGCTGAGCGCAATTATGCGCAGATCGATAGGGAGGCTCTCAGCCTTGTATGGGGAGTGAAGAAGTTTAATCATTACCTGCAGGGCCAAAAATTCACACTTCTGACAGACCATCAGCTGTTGGTATCCATTTTTAACCCTAAGAAGGGTGTTTCAGTGATGACAGCACAGCGTCTCCAGAGATGGTCCCTTTTCCTAGGGGCACATCAATATCAAATAGAATTCAAAGGTACGAAGCAGCATGGCAATGCTGATGGGCTGTCACGCCTGCCACTACCTGAAGAAGAAGAAACGACGAAAGTTGACCCTGTTGAGTTATTTCATTCGACCATCATCGAGTGTTTACCAGTCACCAATGCAAGTATTGAAAGAGAAACCAGGAACGACCCGACACTGTCCAAAGTCTACGAGGTGACAGTGAAGGGATGGCCAACACGTGGTGATCCTCTGTTACCGGCATTCTCGGCAAGGCGAGACCAGCTGTCCGTCTGCCATGGTACTTTGATGTACGGGACAAGAGTGATTATTCCTCCCAAGTTAAGGGAAAGAGTTCTAAAAGAACTGCATGAAGGTCATCTGGGGGGAGTTAAGATGAAAAGTCTTGCTAGGGCTTATGTATGGTGGCCGGGTATTGACCAACAGATAGAGGAGTTGACGAAAAGCTGCGCTGGGTGCCAAAAAGTGCAAAATGCACCTCCGATCGCACCACTACACCCATGGGAATAGCCTTCAGCCCCATGGCAACGCGTACATATTGACTTTGCTGGTCCATTCATGGACTCCATGTTCCTAATTGCGGTGGACGCACATTCCAAATGGCCAGAAGTGATCAAGATGAATACCACTACTTCAGAAAAGACAATTGCGGTGTTAAGAACAATATTCGCAAGGAACGGATTGCCAGAACAGATCTGTTTGGACAACGGACCACAGTTCGTGTCGGAAGAATTCCAAAAATTCTTAAAGAAGAATGGGGTGAAACATTATACCTCTGCCCCATATCATCCGGCGACAAACGGGTTGGCCGAGAGATTTGTCCAAACATTCAAAAAGGCAATAAAGGCCATGAACGATGATCAGATTCGGCTACAGCACAAGGTGGACAATTTCCTAATGGCATATCGAAACGCCGCTCATGCAGTGACTAACCAAAGTCCTGCCATGATGTTTTATAACAGGAGGTTGCGGTCCAGGTTGGACTTGTTAAAACCAAATGTGCGGAGAGAAGTGGAAAACAAACAGTTCCGGCATATTAATAACAAGACCACTCGAAGTTTCGACGTAGGACAACCAGTGTTGGCAAGGGGCTATGGAAACGAAAAATGGCAGTCCGGAACAATTCGGGCCAGACAAGGACCTCTGATGTACACAGTAGATATTGGTAACAATGTGATAAGGCGTCATGCGGATCAACTGGTAGAATCGAGAGCAAGGGTCGAACCCATGGTTGCGACAGAGACAACTGTGGAAGACGTTAATGAACCTGAAGCATCTACCTCGGCAGGGAATGTACCTGATGATGATAACACCCAATGCATGGGAGACCAACTAGAGGAGTCACCTCAGCAACAGGAATCAGAGACCACTGAAAGGCGTTATCCAAACCGAATCAGAAGGCCTCCTGAGAGACTGAACCTTTGAACTGTTTATACCTGAAGTTATATATGTTATGTTATGTTAAATGGGGATATGACTTAAGCTAAAAAGGGAGGGTTGTGGTGTATGTAACCTGTTCCACCTTAAGAGAACTTAAGCCTGTTCCACCTTAAGAGATGTACTACTTTCTCTGGCTGCTGTATACGTAATACCGGTGGTGACCACCGGTATATAAGCACTGTGTAGTAATATTGTATTTAGTATAGTCCTGACCTCCAACCAGTAAAGACCTGTTGAACTTTAATCTTGTAGTCTGTGTTAGTAATTACAACTAGAACACACAGGCCTAGAATTTCGCTATCGCCGCGCCAGGTGTTTAGCGCCCGAAATTTAGCGCTCGCCCGGATTCCCGTAGCGCCCGCCTGAAATTCAGTTGCAGCGCCCCAAGAGGGAGGCGGGCGCTATTGCAGGGTTTGGCCGCCTCACTTGGGGCGCTGAAAGTCAGTTTCATGCGTCCAGCTGCCGCTGCGCCACCCGATGCGGTGCGGCAGGCTGGGGTACTGCAGGCCTCCTCCTTCTCTTAAGGAGGAGCTGCCTGCAGCCGTGAGATCGCCGCTGGATTCCCCCGGCAAATGAGCCCGGCACCACGGAGAAGTGCCGGGCTCGCGGGGGTCAGACACCAATGCCGCGGGGGGGTGGTGTGGGAGTCCGGGGAGGAAGGAGCGGCTAAGCGGCCGCCGGTAAAGCGGACGGCCGCACCTCCACCTTTACGCCCCGGCCTCTCGGAGCTGCAAGGCCCCGTTTTACAAACGCTCCTTGCGCCCGCTACGGGTGAGGCGGCGGCAAGTGAATTTGGGCGTTGGGCCGGCATCGCGTTGAAACCGGGGCGCTGCGCACACCGATGACGTCATCGGTGCCGGCGCAGCGCTACCGGCTAACGCCACCATTTGCGCTACACTGAATTCCGGGCTACCAACAGCGCCGGCGCTAAAGACCTCTTTAGGCGCTAAGTGGGCGCTAACACCACTGAATTTCTAGGCCACAGACTTAACAGGGTGGAAGGTAGGAGAGATTAAAAGACAAAAGTGACAATGGCACGAGGCAAAAGGAGATGGTAATGGAACAAAAGATGGGTCTGGAAGAGGTGTAAATGGGAACAGCAAAATCATCAACAGCTGCCATTCAAAAGAATGGGGGCAGAGGTTATGATCTAAAATTGTTGAACTCAATGTTGAATCCGGAAGGCTGTAAAGTACCTAATCGAAATATGAGGTACTGTTCCTCGAGCTTACGTTGAGCTTCACTGGAACTATGTAGGAGGCCGAGGAAAAAGAGGTCAGCATGGGAGTAGAGTGGAGAATTAAAGTGACAGGTGACCAGAAGCTCGGGGTCAAGCTTGCAGACTGAATGGAGGTGTTCCACAAAGCGGTCACCCAATCTGTGTTTGGTCTTCCCAATGTAGAAGAGACCGCATCGTGAGCAGCGAATACAGTATACTAAATGAAAAAGTACAAGTAAATCGCTGTTTCACCTGGAAGGGGTGTTTGGGGCTCTGGACAGTGGGAAGGGAAGAGGTAAAAGGGCAGGTGTTGCATCACCTGCGCTTGCATGGGAAGGTGATTGAAGAGTGGACCAGGGTGTCGCAGAGGGAGCGGTCCCTTCAGAATGCTGAAAGGGGAGGGAAGGGGAAGATGTGTTTGGTGGTGGGATCATGCTGGAGGTGGTGGAAATGGAGGAGGATAATCCGTTGAATGTGGAGGCTGGTAGGGTGGAAGGTGAGGACAAGGGGAACCCTATCGTGGTTCTGGGAGAGAGTGGAAGGGGTGAAGGGAGAAGTGCGGGAAATGGAACGGACACGGTCAAGGGCCCCATCAACTATGGTGGAGGGGAATCCTCATTTGAGGAAAAAGGAAGACATATCGGAAGCACTAGTGTGGAAGGTGGCATCGTCAGAACAGATGCGACGGAGAAACTGGGAGGATGGAATAGAGTCCTTACAGGAAGCGGGATGGGAGGAAGTGTAGTCAAGTTATCTGTGGGAGTCAGTGGGCTTTTCTTGAATATTGGTCGATAGCCTATCCCCAGAAATGGAGACAGAGAAGTCGAGGAAGGGAAGGGATGAGTCACAGATGGACCATGTGAAGGCAAGGGAAGGGTGGAAATTGGAAGCAAAGTGAATTAAATTGTCCCGTTCAAAGTGAGAGCAGGTAACGGCACCGATGCAGTCATCAATGTACCGTAATAAAAGGTGAGGGAGGTTATGTGGCTAGGGTTTAGATGAAGAAGAGTGGGAGGAGCATAAACACCGGCATGGACCTGTTGGTCCGAATGGCCGGTTTCTGTGCTGTAAATATTATGCAAATAGGTAGCACGTAGAGGTTAATACATTTGCTCCTGATTAGCGTGTCCAGAACCTCAAGGTTATTTCCTCCATTTTTTCCCCTTCTGTCCTGAAGGCATTGGATCACACTAGGGTAAGATTCTATGAGCAGTACGTCAGGCAATTGGAATCCTTCATGTGTGAGCCTGTCAGTAGGCTATTCAACCATAGAAGGCATGAGGCCAGCCTAATCCTGTCCTCAACCATCAAGTTCTGAGAATCCTCACGTCTCATTCCATTAGTATCTGCTGTAATTATAAGTAGATTAATATTTGTAATTTAATATCTTCTGATGCATGTTTCTGATGTTCAAGTACAGCTAGAAAGCGTGGAAATAACTACATCTTAACTTGTGATATTCAGTAACTTCTGTCACAGATTACTGCCCTCTCTAATAGTATTTTTGGTTTGTATGTGTCAAAAATTGTCAGTTATTCCTAAAGAATAGCTGGTTATTTTTGACATGTATGGTCAAATCTGTTAATGTTTGCTCTAACTCCAAGCCACCACGTGCCAACAAAGGGTTCAACCCCTTTCCCCATCTCAGGATCTGGTATTCTGCCATTTCCCCATGGCAGCAGTGCTGCTGCTCTGTCTCAACCTTTCTTCATGACCCTCCTTCCTTGCATGTCACCACCTCAAAGTTCCTCCTTCCTTCCAGATGATGGTCAACTTTAAACAATCCCCACTCCTTCCTTACCCAGCTCAAGCCCCCCATTTGCTTTTAGTTTTCCACTGGAGCTCCTGCTCCCTTCATCTCACATCAAGACATGAAGCAGAGTGGTTCTGGAATCCCAATCACGACTGAAAACCATTGTCTTCAGAAATGCCAGAATGTTCCCTCTTTGCATGATGAAAATTAGTCCTTAAAGAGCAGGGGTCAAGTAGTTGAGGCAACAGAATGGGCAACCAATGGTATTGAGATGGGTGACATCTTCATAAAAGGAGGCTTAAATCTGATACTGGGAAGTAATGAGGGTAACAAGATTTGAGAAAGGAATCTCAGGGTGGAGGAGGTGATTTGTAAAGAATGAAGGCAGGGGAGTATTTCAGAAGCATAATGGATTAAATTTCTTGTGACGCAAAAAAGATGGGGAGGGAATTTCAGAGACATCAAGAATGATGGGGAAATGAGGAAAGAGGAGAAAATACTGCAGTCGAGATCAATTAGGGTCTGCTGTTCTGTTGTCATTAATATTGAAGAATTCACTTTTTGAGAAGCAATCTGTAAAACTTGCATTTTTTCAGTAAGTTTTCCTCATGTGCTTTACAATTAGAATGATTAGAATTGGAAGACAAGAATTGTTGTGGCACTCTGACAGCTACAGGCACTTTTATATTTAATGTGTGTCAAATACATTTGCTTTCAAGCTTTGATCATCCTGAAAGGTCAAAGCCAAGTGCATCTTCCAATGAACCTGAAAATAGCCATAGATAGCAGGGTGATAATAACCTTACTTACACAGAAGTGACAATCTTTTCTCCAGTATGCTGCTTGTTAGCTTTCTTTCTAATTTCATTGACTGAATAACAGAGCAGTAGTGTGGCTGCAAAATTAGCATCGACCCTAGTGCTGTATCAAAGCTCCATGTGGGGGAACACCTGGCCAGCTCTGCTCATAATATAATTAGGTTTAATCTTATTGGCTAATCCAAGGCTGCAGCTGGTCTCAGATTTTAAGAGGACTAACTTTACAAAAATGGCTGAAGATCTGGCAAAAGTTGACTGGGAACCCTAACTAGATAGGCAAACAAGTACTGAGGACAAATGGGGTCTATTTAAAACCACTCAAACAGAATGAAGCCATGGCAAAACAAAAGCATTATGGTTGACAAGGAATGCACAGAGTCAAATCAGATTGAAACAGAAGGCAGTCTACACACTTAAGTAATTTAACTGACAGGAGAGCAGGGAAAAGTACTGCATGCAATTGAGGGAGGCAGAAACAGCCATAACAGTAGTCAAGAGATCCCTGAAAAAGAAGATGGTGCGCAATTGTGGCAATAAGAGCAAAACCATTTTCAGCTACGTCAGAAGACCATTAAGGACCATATAGGGCCACTAAAAGATATTGTAGGACAGATACAATCTGATTCTCTCTGTAGGTTTGCTGCAGATGAATAACTCAAAGCCAAAAATAATACAATTCACAAGAACAGACTTTTGGGCAGATATGTAAATGAGATCAAAAATAACAAGCTAAAATATGTTTAATGCAACGTTGTAAACGTACAAAGATACATCCCTAATGTTAGCCCGCGTGTCTTTAAAAATATTTGATTGTAACTGGTATTATACCTTATACCATTCATGTGGCCTCCCACCCATGGAACATCACAACAGCTGGATCTACTCTCAGCACGCATCCCCACC
Source organism: Somniosus microcephalus (assembly GCF_052327205.1). Classification (NCBI taxonomy): domain Eukaryota; kingdom Metazoa; phylum Chordata; class Chondrichthyes; order Squaliformes; family Somniosidae; genus Somniosus; species Somniosus microcephalus. Next base: position 114,232,590 of record NC_140988.1, on the reverse strand, counting down.
AGCAGCTCCTTGCTTGATACACTGAAATCCCCTCAACTGCAACTTGTGTGAAACAGTGTGGGCTCAAATAACATATTAAAGTTTTACAGCTTGTCATAGAGCTACTGAAAACTTTTACTTCCATGACTAAAGTTCAAAAGAAAAATGCAATCCTTAACTGAAAGTCAGCACCATATTTAACTAAAATTTATACACTGTAAATGGCAGTATTGAATGCAATATCACATTTCATAGCACAATTCCATTAAATGCCATTGTTTGGGAGGAACAGATTGATGATGTGTAATAGACTGTAGTTAATGGATTTTGGCACATCATTTTTTTTTTTTTTTAAGAAAGAACCCCCATCCCATATAGCAAATTTTAAGAACTAAGGGAATTATTTTTTGAAAATTAGGTGCTTTTTAAAATCCTAAAAAAAACAAATGGATCCTTGCACAATGGCAAGATGTTTTTTAATGGGTCTTTTTTAATGGGTCTTATCAATGAAGATAATTGGAACTCACTTTGCAACCTCCACGTATGGGAAAATGACATTGTTGAGTGCAATAAGCACTCAAAATTACTTTCCGATTTTAGCCTACATGAGCCCTACCTCCACTTCCTAGCATCTCCAATCAAAGGGCAGGCTGAAATGAATAAAATATTCTTGTATAAGCAGAGAATTTGCAGCCAGCGCAGAAGGTAACATTTTGGGCACCGCAACCAAATTCAGTCAGTAGCTCACATCATTTTATTATTTATATAGTTTGTGTAAATTGTCAGAGAACTGATGATGAAAATATTGGGGGAGATTTTCCTCTTCAGTGCCAGGGGATAGAGGTCTGTGAGGGTATCAAATTCAGGCAAAAATATCCCCAACCCTCCCCACTTTATAATGGAGGGTATCAGCAGCAGCTTTTGCCCAAATTTGTAATAAGTGCTTCCACCTCATCAAATTCTTAGGCCATGTTTTTCCCTACCTGGACGGGTCCATGGCAGGCGATGTTGGTGGTGGATCCCGGCCTCCGACATGATTTTCCCTTGATTGGGCTTGTTAAGCCCGCCCAGCGAGATTCCCGGCCAATTCAAGGAAGCGGGTCTGATGATGTCACTTGATGTTGTGTCATCAGCCAGTTTCCTTAAAGGGACCATGCGCAAATTTAGTTGACATTTGTGCTGTCAGTGTTCTACAGCATTGAGGTGCTGCAAACACTGACAAACACTGCACAGAGGTGCACGACTGCACCCAGGCTCTCCCATGACTCCCTCCATATGCTTATGGAGAGAGTCACAGCACGCAGGGAGGTTCTCTTCCCTTCCAATGGGCGAAAGAGACCGCCCCAGGAGATCAACGCAGCCTTGTTGCACATTACACAGGAGGGCACAAGCAGGGATGTCATCAGGAGGACCAGGCTGCAGTGGCACAAGCCTTTCAATGATGTCAGTAGATCATGAAACATTACTGGAAAGCCACACTCAACCTCATTCTGCTGTGCCTCTCATCACATCTCCATCACTCTGCCTTCCCTACCCTACTCTTGCACATCCTTACTCACACCAACTTACCTTGCACCTCCACTCATCCCTCTCTATCTACATTATCACTTCCCCATTTCACTAGCCACGCCTCACACTCACCCTTATCCTAGTGTAATCACACCAACTAACACACAAGGGTAGGCACTTGTGTGTTTTAGCCAATGTTCATGTGAAGTTTCTGTTAACGTGCTGTCAAACTTTGAAATCTTTATTTTCAACACTTTGCATTCTTGGACAGATTTGTGTGCACCTTTGGAAGTGGCTTAGTGAGTTGCAGTGAATGGCGAGACATAACTGTAACCTCTGCAATGCTGATGAGTGTGAAAGAAATGGCTTGGGCATTGTAGGGATGCTTTATGGTGTTGGTGTGGGGTGGTGCCAACCTGGCGCATCATGTGGCAGCCAGGGTGTGCAGCGTCAAGTGAAGCAAATCTGGCTATGGCGAGGCCAACCCTGGCAGCAATGTGGTCGGGTGCTGATGCTCTGTGCAGTATCAGTTGATTGCAGAGAAGGTTGGTGTTGTTGTCGGTGCTGCTGGTGTGCTTGGTGCTGTTGGTGTTGGGGCTGATCGTGGTAGAATTCCGAGGACCATGGTGAGAGAGTATAAGGGCACTGATGCTGAGGGAATAGATGGCAGTTGAAGTAGCCATAACAGAAGCGATGTCAATGGTGAGGGAGGTAATGAGGTCAGACTGGATGAAGACTTGCAGCATTCTGAATCTATAGTGGAAATAAAGTTTAGAGAAGCTAGTGGTTAAGGGAACATTTCTCAATCAGCTGGGAGCTTTGACTTAACATTTGAGGCCGTCAACTCATCAGCTGAAATAATGGCCACTGATCTCCTGCCTCAGCTTCACAGACAAGGTCTAGGCACAATGGGTGACCTGTCACATTCAAAAAGCTGGGAAAAAAGCATTGTTAAGTGGCTGTAAACAAGCCACTAATGATTTTAATTGCCCTCCCAACCGCTGCCTGTTGGGTCTGCTCAGCGCTGGCAGACCTGACATCGGGAAAGTCTAGTGTGCGTGTTTTAAATTAAAAATTTAACAGCTGACCCGCCACCCCATCCCGTCCGCTGAGCGCCGGCAAAATTCCGGCCTTTGATTTAGGTTATAGCACAATCAAAGGTTCGGAACACATTACAGAAATGTACACCCACCAAAAATACTTGTAGCCTGATAGGCACATAACCATCAAAGCCACAACTTTCTATTAGTGCTACAGTTAGCCAACACATGGCTCAAGTTACGTAGTCAACTGGATAGTATCAGTTCATATTTCACTTATCTCATTTGTTTTTTTGTGAAGTTGCTGGACACAAAGTGGCTGCCACATTTCCCTGCATAACAATAGTGTCTACACTTCAAAATAAAGTAATTAATTGCCTGTGAAGCACTTTGGGGCATCCTGAAGACATGAAAGGCACTAAATAAATGAAAATCTCTTTTTCTTCACTCACTGACTAAAGGTGATGACTTGAGTTAGCAATACTAAACAATGATGCCTCAATTGCACCAACTAGCTCTCACTTACCTTGGTCACTAGCACTCATTGGTCAGAATTTTCCAGGTGTCAGCGGGCGGTGGCAGGTCAGATGGGAAAGTTTTTTTTTGATAGTGGGTCAGGAACCTGGGATCGTGAGGACTGGGGATGGAGGCAGGATGGAGGTCGGGGCTGAGATTCGGGGGGGGGGGGGGGGTTGCTGAAGGCTTCCTTGAGAGGCTGGGGTAACATTCCTGCTCTTCTTGGCCCACAAGGAGAGCTAAACCAGCCACTCAGCACTGACTGACGTCACCTCTCCCTCATTTAAATCTGCAGGGCCATCGATCTTACCAGCAGCGATGCCAGGCCTTGGAAAATGGCGGATGGTGCGGGACTCACCACCAGCTGGTGAAAGAGCGGCAGCCGCCCTCTTTATGCTACTTTTTGCTAGTAACGGGCGGTGTTAAGCCCCCGAATTTTTAGCCCAACGAGTTCAAGGTCAAACCCATTTATCTGTGAGCAGATAGAGGCGCTTCACAATGCATGTCATGACACTGTAATGCATTTTGACTTTGAGCGTTGTACTGACCACAGGTATTATACTGGATTCAGTACATAAATGTTACTGTATCAATCAGCCTACTGAGTGATAAACACTGGAGGTTGAGTAACCAAATCAGAATGCAGCTCAGCCCTCTGCATTTAGATTTTCATGCAAAGTTTGTTGTCAAAATGTTTGTATAAAATTGAAGTGAATTTCAGCTCCACACTTTAGTGGCACCTTTTCTTTTGAAGGTTCTTCATATGGCAGAAGTTGTTCAGACTGCTGGCAAACCTTAAGAGACTAGATTAACAGCAAGGGTTGTTCATATTTATTGCCCCCTTCCCCCCATTTCCATTATAGCCTCAGCAACAACAAAAACATCCACAGTACAGTGTTGAAACTTGGAAGAAAAAGGAGAAAAGTTAAGCTTCCTGCACAACTATGCAAAAGTCAATAATGAAAATGAATAATGAGCCTTGTTCTTTTGTCAAACTGCGTTGATGCTAAATCATAAAATGGTTACTACACAGGGGGCCATTTGGCCTGTCGAGTCTGTGCAAGAGCAAGAGCACTTCAGCTAGTCCCACTCCTCCACCCTTTCTCCGTAGCCCTGCAATTTTTTTTCCTTCAGGTGCTTATCTAAATCCCTTTTGAAAGCCACAACTGAATCTGCCTCCACCACCCTTTCAGGCCGTGCATTTCAGTTCCTAACCACTCGCTGCGTAAAAAAGTTTTTCCTCATGTCACCTTTGGTTCTTTTGCCAATCAGCTGAAATCTGTGTCCTCTGGTTCTTGACCCTTCCGCCAATGGGAACAGTTTCTCTCTATCTACTCTGTCTAGACCCCTCATGATTTTAAACACCTCAAGCAAATCTCCCTGCAAACTTCTCTGCTCCAAGGAGAACAACCCCAGCTTCTCCAGTCTATTCACCTAACTGAAGTCCCTCATCCCTGGAGCCATTCTCGGAAATCTTTTCTGCACCCCCTCAAAGGCCTTCACATCCTTCCTAAAGTGTGGTGCACAGAATTGGACACAATACTCCAGTTGAGGCTGAACCAGTGTTTTATAAAGGTTCGTCATAACTTCCTTGTTTTTGTACTCTATGCTTCTATTTATAAAGCCCAGGGTCCCATATGCTTTTTTAACCGCTTTCTCAATGATTTGTGCACATATATGCTCAGGTTTCCCTGTTCATGCACCCCTTTAGAATTGTACCCTATAATTTATATTGCCTCTCCTCGTTCTTCCTACTAAAATGTATCATTTTGCACTTTTCTGCGTTAAATTTCATCTGCCATGTGTCCGCCCATTCCACCAGCCTGTCTATGTCCTCTTAAAGTCTATCACTATCCTTCTCACTGTTCACTGTACTTCAAAGTTTTGTGTCATCATTCAGACTTAATTGGTTTGCTTGAGGTCAGGTGTTCAAACTATTGGATCAAATCCAACATGGTGAGTGAGGTCAGTTATTTCTCACATCACCATGTTAATGGTAAATTGCTAGGAAAATGTAACCTCTAGTCAAATGCAGTATCAGAGAGGTTTCAAGCACCCATTTACATTATCCTAACTGTTTATTCAAACTGGCTTGAAAACCAAACTGGAGAGTTAAATTCATATTTTATTCTGATCCATTGGCTGTGGGACTATGCAGCTGTCTATAGTCTGCTGCTTTTTGTGTTTAGCATGAAGGTAGCCTGTGTTGTGACTTCATTAGGTTGGTGACTTTAGATAGTCATGGTACTGCTACTGGTATGCTATTCTACACTCCCTGTTGAACCAAGATCGGTCTCCTGGCTTGATGTGATGGCAGTGTGAGGGATTTGTCAGGCCATGTGGTTACAAATTATGGTGGATGCACAATTTGGGCTGCTAGAACTGTCCTTAGTCTGTCCCTCTTAGCACAGTGGTAGTGCCATTACATGATGGAGGGTGTCCTCACTGTGAAGCAAAGATTTTGCCTACACAAGGACTGCGCAGTTGTCACTCCTGCCAATGGCATTTGGCACTGATGTGTCTGTAACAGGTAGGTTGGTGAGGATCAGGTCAAGTTGGTCACTCCCTCACGTTGGTACCTTCACTGACTGACACACCCAAGTCTGGCAGCTATGTCCTTCAGGACTCGACCAGCTTGGTCAGTGGTGGCACTACCAAGTCACTCTTGGTAGTGGAGATTGAAGACTCCATCCAGAGTCCCCTTGCTTCCCTCAGTGCTTCCTCCAAGTGTTGTTCAAAATTGAGGAGTGCTGATCTGATAGCTATGGAGAAGCTATAAGTGATAATTAGCAGGAGGTTTCCTCAGCTTTGCTTGAACAAACCATAAGGCTTTCTGGAGTACACGGTCAATGTTAGTCTGTGGGGCAGGTCTCCTAATTTGGGCACCAGTCCCCAGATGTTGGTAAAGAGGGCTTTACAGGGTCATCTGGGCTGGAATTGCTAGAATCTTGTCTTAATGCCTGGGTTGTTGCCAATAGGTCCATTGGATATTTCTCTTAGAATTATACCCTGTAGTGACTGTATACAAATAAGTGGCTTGCTAGGTCACTTTAGAGGGCACTGGATCAGCTGGGCACAGACCCAGGAAAATCTCTCATTAAGATATTGTGGAACTGCAGTCACATGTAGAGCAGACTGGGCACGTCCCTTCCCTGAACCAGTTGGGTTTTTATGAGTATCGGGCAGCTTTTCTGGTGGTCAGTTTTCCAGGTACTGTCCCATAAATTTATTGAATTTAATTTCACAGTTCACCATGGCAGGATTTAAAATCATAACCTCAGGGTTGCTTGTCCAGTACTGTAGCCACTTCCCTATCCTCCTCATCCCATACTGATAGAGCTCTGTGTTTAGTTCCTCCGGAATAGTTCAAATCCACTAAAAACATAGCAATTATTTATTTTGAACAGGAACACTCACCAGTCTGGATTTTCCAGTAGAATGCATACGAAGCATTCTTCCAAGCTGCTGACTCTGTCCCCTGGATTCTGGGATTTCCTCCAGATGTATTGGGAGGGGATCAGAGAACACATACACCAAAATATGGCTTGGTGTATTCAAAGACGATGCAAATGTTATATATCATACACCATGATGATGTTACACCCCAACATACAAGGGCTATCTCTGTTAGCACCTTGCATAAAGCTATGCTACCAGCAGTGGAGGGAGCATTCACGAGGGGCTGGAGAGCCTATGCAACTGATCACGAGCCAAGGTGCCTGCTAAAAAAAAACATTTGCAAACATTTTTCAGCCTAGCCCAGGAGGTCGCACTACACGGCAGCAAGTCTCAGAGTACATCCAACAGCCCCACCCCCAATGCCCACCCGCACCTCCACTTCAGGCACAGTCCCCAGCAGAGGCAAGGGAGTCTGCAAAAATGCATCAAATGACTCTTACACTAGAAAATCAATTGGGGTAAGAGGTGCATCCTTGCAAGGAGTCCTGCCCCTCCCCACTTCTGCCAGTGTAATGCTCAAATGGAAAATCTAGGCTAGTGTGTTTATGATCACAAAAAACAGGAGACTGATCACACAGTTTTCAATTTATTTACTTTTGGTTTTCAATTTATTAGTTTCCTGTGCAGACTATAAACAACTATTATTACATTTATGTTTGTTCTGGAGTTCAGTTCAGAGCCGTTTTATTTTTGCCATAATGATCATTAATGTACAGAAGGGTAGAGAGTACTAATGTAAACATAGGCCTAGAAATTCATTAAGGCGCTGCCAGCTTTGCGGCCAGTTACCGCCTAAAGAGGGCTTCTGCGCCAAAAATGAGTTTGTGCTGATATTCAGCGCAGCGGTATTGGCGGCGGTAGCCGTTAGCGCTGCGCAGGCACCGATGACGTCATCGGTGTGCGCAGTGCCCCGGTTCCGCCCCGAAACCGGCCCGATCCCCATATTTAGTAGCGGCCGCCTCCTCCGAAGCGGCCGCAAACAGCGACCAGAAAACGGGGCCGTGCTGCAGCCTTAGTGGGGCGCTTTAAAGGGGAAGGTGCGGCCGGCCGCTTTTTCGGCGGCCGCCTGCCCGCACCTCCTTCCCCGGCCTCCTCCACCCCCCCCCCCCCCGCGGCATTGCCGGCTGCTTTCCGCGAACCCGGCACTTCTCCGTGGTGCCGGGCTCATTTGCCGGCACTCTCCAGCGGCGATCTCCCCGTTGCAGATAGCTCCCCCTTAAGAGGAGGAGGCCTGCAGTACCGCAGCCTGCCGCTCCGCAGCGGCTGGCGCAGCGGCGCCAAAATTCAGTGTCAGCGCCCCAAGCGGAGGCGGGCACACCCTGGTATAGCGCCCGGTTCCAAATTGGGGCGTAAACACTGAATATCTGACGATCGCTAATGGCTCCCCGCCCAGCGCTAACTTTTGGGCGCGAGCGAGCTGGCCGCCCCAAAGTGAATTTCTAGGCCATAGATTCTATCCCCTGCTCTTCTCCAAACCCAATCTATTCCTTCTAGCTGGTAGGACTCGGATATACATTGGTTTACAGACTGTACCTCCTTGAAAATTATGTCTCTTTGCACACTTGGGTTTTAAAATTGTTTATAATTAAAATGTATACAGAATACTTTTTTTAAACAAAGCTTTAGCCTGTCCAGGAGGTTCTGCTCAGCAAAAAAATTATTCACCAACAATATTAAAAATTAATTATTTTCTGATAAGTTGACAGAGTTCAATATATTTTGCAAAACTGCCTGCTGGTTGGTGTGTTCTGTCCAATGATCCTCTGCTAGTGGTTCCAGTGACAGTATCTTGGCACTCAGCCACAGTGATGCAATGAGTGGTCTGAATAAGCTTATGGTCTTCAAAAGAGCAAAAATTCTGCATGTCTATTACCCTCTCCCCCAACCGTAAAAACCAGACCCTATGGCAGGGATTTTACTTACCTCGGTGGGTCTGGGGCAGGCGATGTCGTTGGCGGGTCATGGCCCCACTGCTGGCTCCATCCCGCTGTCCAAAATGAACTGATGTTCATAGGGATTGTTAAGCCTGCCCAGCGAGTTTCCAGGGCCAATTAGAGGAAGCGGGTCTGGTGAAGTCATTTGATGACACGTCATCAGCCGGTTTCCTTAAATGGACCATGGCCACATTTCTTTTGACGTTTGTGTTGTCAGTGTTCTACAGCATTGAAGTGCTGCAAACACTGACAAGCACTGCACAGAGGCAGAGGGCTGCACCCAGGCTCTTCTATATGCTTATTGAGGGAGTCACAGCACACAGGGAGGTCCTCTTCCCATCCCATGAGTGGAGAAGACCTCCCCAGGAGATCAACACAGCCTGGTTGCACATTACACAGGAGGACACAAGCAGGGATGTGGTTAGGAGGACCTGGGTGCAGTGGTGCAGAATTTTCAATGATCCCATTAGATCGCGAAACGTTAGTACAAAGCCACACTCAACCACATCCTACTGTGCCTCTCATCACATCTCCATCACTCTGCCTTCCCTACCCTACTTTTGCACATCCTTACTCACACCAACTTACCTTGCACCTCCACCCATCCCTCTCTATCTACATTATCACTTCCCCTCACTAGCCACGTCTCACACTCATCCTAGTGCAATCATACCAATTAACACACAAGGGTAGCCATTTGGGTGTTTTATCCAATGTTCATGTAAAGTTTCTATTAATGTACTGTCAAACATTGAAATCTTTATTTTCAACACTTCCCAGTCTTGGACAGATTTGTGTGCACCTTTGGAATTGGTTTAGTGAGTTGCAGTGAATGGTGAGACATAACGGCACCCCCCGCAATGGTGAAAAGTGTGAAAGGAATGCTTTATGGTGTTGATGTGGGGTGGTGCCACCCTGGCGCATCATGTGGCAGGGTGTACAGTGCAAAGTTAAGTAAATCTGGCCATGATGAGGCCATCCCTGGCCTCTTGGACAGCAATGTGCTCAGGTGCTGATGCCTGCTGTCCTGTGCAGCATCAGGTGATTGTGGAGATGTTGTTGCTGCTACTGTGTTGGGGCTCATCGTGGTCTGATTCTGAGGATCAAGATGAGACAGTATAAACAGCACCCATGCTGATGGAATAAATCGCAGGCGAAGTACAGATAACAGAAGTGATCTGTCAATGGTGAGAGAGGTTATGAGGTCAGACTGGATGGAGGCTTGTGTAAAGACTTGCAGCATGGTGAATCTGTTGTGGAAACGCTGTGAGGAAGAGCGTGTGGCTGAGGGAAGATATCTGTGTCAGGTGGAAGCTTTTACTGTACATTTGAAGCGGTCGAGTAATCAGCTGGAGCAATGGCCACCTCAGGTTGACCAACGTGGTCACCGAACATCGTGGTTATCATGAGGTTAAGGGTTAAAAAGTACAGTAAAACAGCCTGTTAAGGGTCTTGTAAGTATATTATAATTAGTTTAATTGGGTCGCCCACTGCTGCCTGTTGGGTCTGCTCAGCGCCGACAGACCCGACATTGGGAAAGGCACGTTGTAGCGGGTTCCTGACCCGCTGTCAAAAAAAAACTTTCCCACCCAACCTGCCACCGATCCCACCCACTGACACCCCAGAAAATTCCGGCCTATAACTCTGGCAATGATTAGTATAGGAACAGATAAAACAGTGGTCATGTCCAGCTGACCACTGAAGAGTGCAAAAGGGCAACAAGACCAACCAAATTGAAGGAGCTTTCAACCAAAATAATTTAGCTCGTCATATAAACTTTAAAAAAAGTAGGGGCTAAAATTCCACAATGCCTGTTCCATCACCAGAAATATGGTGGGGTAGAATTTCTAACCGTGTGTGTGGCTTATTGATGACTCCATCTCATATCTTGGGGTGCGGTCATTAACAAAAAGGGGGTAGGCACCCACAGGGAGCAGGAAAATCAAAGTGGCCAATTATGAGGGGGCCTTTGGCCCCCAAAGACAATCCAGTACCTTGAGGTTGCTGGCAGATTTTAAACTTGCTACTTTCCAACTGGCAACTGATTGCTCTGGGATCGATTGATGTTGTTAGGAAAACAGAATTGTGGTCCAAACTTCTGCCGGTCTCTGGGTACTTTTCATCAGCACAAGAGGTAGCAGAACTGGTGTAATTTGTGATGGGGGGTATCTTCTTGCCAGTAACACCTTACTCAATGATTTCAGGACATAGGAAGAAGGGTGCAAGAAACACCCACACCCCTCATTAGAATTTGACAATGGAGTAAGAAACAGGAAAAGGAGGCTTATGATAAATGTCATGTTCATAACACAGTAGATAACCAAGCTGAATACAGAAAGTAGAGAGGAAAACTGATGAAGGAAATGAGAGGGGCAAAGAGAGTGTAGGAGAATAGATCATCAGGTAACATAAATGGGAACCCAAAAGTCTTTTATGAACATATAAAAAGTAAAAAAGGTAGTCAAAGGAATGGTGGGGTCGATTAGAGACCAAAAAGGAGTTCTTCATGTGGAGGCAGAGGGCATGGCTAAGGTAGTAAATGCATCTGTGTTCACAAAAGGAAAGGATGCTGCCAATATCACAGTAACGGTAGTGAAATGATCAGTAACATGTCATTCTAGAATGGTACACTAGGTGGAGCTGTATGTTTAGTAAGGGTCTACCCACAAGATGGATGCCTGTACACTAGTCCACATGGCTGAATAAATGACTAGCTCAAGCTAGATGTTCACAATGAAAACGTCTATTTATTTATGAACATAACATGGTACCAGGATTGGTAATATCTGCTGAATATTGTGAAACGCGACATGGAGAATTTGAAGCCACCGGAGGGTTTGAAACTCACGGGGAATATCGACTGCAATTGGCAGACTTTCAATCAACAATTCGAATTCTACATTGCAGCCATCGGGTTCGGTACGATGCCAGACGCAAGGAAAATAGCGTTACTGCTCACAGTTGCAGGCCCACAGGCGATAGAGATATTTAATACGTTTGTATTTGATCAAGAGGAGGACAGAGAAAAAATGGACGATGTGTAAGAAGTTTGATACACATTGTTCTCCCAAAAAGAACGAGACCTATGAGAGGTACGTGTTCCGTTCATGGACCCAGCAGCAAAATGAGACTTTTGATAGCTTTGTGACTGGCCTGAAACTGAAAGCACAGACATGTAATTTCTCTGAACTGAAATCATCCATGATTCGTGACCAGATTGTGTTTGGTATTCATGATAAAAAAGTCAGGGAATGTTTGTTGAGAGAAACTGAACTAACATTGAAGGATGCTGTGAAAATATGCCATGCCAGTGAGCTAGCTCAACAGCACGCAAAGACTTTCAGTGAAATTAATAATAATGCGACTGTAGTGAATGACAGTGCTGCTGTCGGTGCTGTGTCCTACAAGGGGAAGAAACGTGGGCAGAACAGAAATGCAAAGCAATCGGAGGATGGAATTTTTAATTATAAACGCTGTGGTTACCAACACCAGTCAAGACAATGCCCAGCATTTGGAAAAATGTGCACAAAATGTAATGGAAAGAATCACTTTGCCAAACAATGCTTTTCAAAAGTAAAAACAAGTCAATGTGATTGAGGACACTGATTTAAGTGAGACATTTTTTGTAGGAATGGTGTCATGTGACAATATCGAAAAGGATACAGAAAATGTGCAGCCCTCAGGAATGGACAATGCTGAACATAAAGTTAATGCAGTAAAAGAGGACAAATGGATGATGCCACTGCAGGTAAATGGAGCATTCGTTACATTGAAACTAGACACTGGGGCAAAAGCAAACTTAATCAGTATGAGTGACATTAAAAATATGAAAGAAAAGCCCAAAATACAGAAAAAGTCAGTACTACTGAAGAACTATAATGGACAGAAAATAGATAGCTTAGGTGTATGCAGACTTAAAGTGACAGTCAAAGACAAAGTGCATCATCTCATATTTTCTGTTGTGGCTGAAGGACTTGATTCACTACTAGGTGACAAAGCTTGTGAGGACTTAGAACTGGTCAAGAGAGTCTACCGTATAAACTGTGCCATAAGCAGACCAGATGAATCAGTGGATTCTGTAGTGAATAATTTCCAGGATGTGTTCAAAGGATTTGGAGTTCTACCATTCACTTACAAGATCCAGCTAAAGGAGGATGCTCAGCCAGTGGTACATGCTCCACGGAGAGTTCCAGCACCCCTGCGTGACCGGCTCAAGAAAGAACTGGACAGAATGACCACACTAGGAGTCATCAGGAAAGTTGAAGAGCCAACAGACTGGGTTAACTCCAAGATATGTGTAAAGAAAAAGAACAATGATCTAAGAGTATGCATGGATCCAAAGGACTTAAATGCAAACATAAAACGTGAACACTACCAGATTCCCAAGCGAGAAGAAATCACCAGTGAAATGTCAGGTACCAGATACTTCACAAAGCTCGATGCCTCACAAGGATTTTGGCAACTAAAACTGGCTGAAGAGAGCACCAAATACTGTACCTTCAACACACCATTTGGCAGGTATTGTTTCCTCAGAATGCCTTTCGGGATAATATCTGCATCTGAAATCTTTCATAGAGCAATGGAACACATAATTGAAGGTCTGGAAGGAGTTCGGGTCTATGTTGATGACATCATCATCTGGGGCTCCACACTGAAAGAACACAATGAGAAACTGACTACAGTGCTACAGAGCATACGCCGGAATGGACTGAAGCTCAACAAAGCCAAGTGTCAGTTTGGCATCCAGGAAGTCACTATCCTAGAAGATAATCTATCTGGTAAAAGAATAGAGCCAGATATGGAAAAAGTAAATGCCATACTCAACATGCCCTGACCCACTGACAAAAAAGGAGTGCTATGCATCATGGGGATGATAAACTTCATTGGAAAGTTCATTCCTAACTTGTCAGCCAAGACAGCCTGTCTGCGAGACCTGCTATATAAAACAAATGAGTTCGCATGGACAGAAAGACATGAACAAGAGTGGATGAACCTCAAAACAGTGCTGACAACCACACCTGTACTCACCTTCTTTGACCCAACAAAGAGAATCAAAGTGTCAACGGATGCATCAAAAGATGGCCTAGGCGCGGTCTTGCTACAAGCAGAGGGTGAAGATTGGAAGCCTGTTGCCTATGCCTCCAGGTCTATGACTGATACTGAGTGTCGATACGCCCAGATTGAAAAGGAATGTCTAGGCTTGGTAGTTGGACTAGAAAAGCTCTATGGCTACATATATGGACTTCCCACCTTCACAGTTGAGACAGACCACTGCCCACTGGTTGCCATCATAAAAAAAAAACCTGAATGAGATGTCTCCAAGGATTCAACGACTCATGATGAAGCTGCAAAGATATGACTTTGAACTGATCTACACACCAGGCAAACACATAGTGTTAGCAGATGCACTATCCCGAGCACCCACAATGAGTTATGTGAGCTCTACTGAGGAAGACGTGGATGTTCATGTGAGTATGGTCACTGCTGCGCTGCCCGTGTCAGACACAAAATCAAAGCAAATAGCAGAAGACACAGTAAAAGATACAGTGTTACAAACAGTAATAGAGAACATTCATCATGGTTGGCCAAAAGGTTCCTGTCCAAAGTACTATCACATCAGGTCAGAGTTAAGTGTCGCAAGTGGACTATTACTAAAACAGAACAGAATAGTCATTCCACAGGCTCTACGTCAAGACATGCTCAAAAGGATTCATGAGGGACACCTCGGAATTGAAAAATGCAAAAGGAGAGCAAGAGACACTGTTTATTGGCCTGGCATAAATAAGGACATTGAGAACATGATAGGCATATGTGAGACATGTCAGAAACACCAAAACAAACAAGCAAAGGAACCAATGATAGTAGCTGACTTACCAACAGCACCATGGCAAAAGGTTGGTATGGACCTTTTTCATTTGAATGGTAAAGACTATCTATTAGTGATTGACTACTATTCTAACTATCCTGAGATGGAGTTGCTCTCAAGCACATCAGCAAGCAGTGTCATAATGCATGTTAAATCCATCTTCGCCAGACATGGGATTCCCAGGTTTGCCGTTAGCGACAATGGTCTGTGCTTCAACTGTAAGGAGTGGCAACAGTTTGCAGCACATTGACTTTCAGCACATCACATCCAGTCCTCTGTATGCTCAGTCGAATGGTAAGGCAGTGAAAGGTGTTCAAGTTCTCAAACAGCTACTGAAGAAAGCAACCGAAAGCAAGTCTGATCCTTATCTCACCCTGCTGAGCTACCGAGCCTCCCCTTTAGGCTCTGGTTCTTCACCTGCTGAACTCCTAATGGGTCGCAAGTTGCGCACCACGCTACCCTGCTGTGCAAAAGAAAAGCAGAGCAAGGAACTAAGACAGAGACTTCAACTGTTAAAGCTGAAACAGAAATCACACTATGACAAGTCATCCAAAACTCTGAAGCCATTGACAAGGGATGTTGTTGTCAGGATTGAGGATCCAGATGCATGGAACAGGAAAGCTACAGTTCTTGAGGAAGTAGGACCAAGGTCATACACTGTTAGAACTGAGGAAGGACAGATTCTCAGGAGGAACTGCCGTTCCCTCCTGAAAACACAAGAAACTATCCAAGCGCAAATCGATGACAATGCCGCAACTGAATCTTGTCACTCACCACCAGAACAATCTAACACAAACACACATACAGACTCTCATGAAAACACATCAGACTTACCTGTGCTGAGAAGATCCACACGTGAAGTAAAAAAGCCTGATAGACTTAATCTTGGAGTACAAAGAAAACCAAAATAAAAGAATGAAAAGCTTATAGTTCATAAAGTAAAGCTTTGAAAATGTGTTGACTGTTGTGAAGATGTTTATGTCGTTATGATTGATTGATATTGATTGATTTTGATTTTGTTTAACCTCTAAGGAAGGGGGATGTAATGATCAGTAACATGTCATTCTAGAATGATACACTAGGTGGAGCTGTATGTTTAGTAAGGGTCTACCCACAAGGCAGTAGTCAAGATGGATGCCTGTACACTAGTCCACATGGCTGAATAAATGACTAGCTCAAGCTAGCTGTTCATAATGAAAACGTCTACTTATTTATGAACATAACAGGTAGTAGAGAGATTGGAGAGCAGGTACTAAAAAGGTTGGCAGCGTTCAAAGTAGAAAAGTCACCCGGTCCAGATGGGATGCATCCCAGGTCAGTGGTTCTCAAACATTTTTGGTTGAAGGCCCCCTTTTCAAATCGATTAGTAATCACAGACCCCCGAGGGACCCCTTTTCAAATCGATTAGTAATCACAGACCCCCGAGGGACCCCTTTTCAAATCGATTAGTAATCATGGACCCCATCTAAATTATACTATATAATACTCATAATATGAAAGTGCTGCATGTAAAGAGTGTTTTAATAATGCTTTTAAGAAAACTTAGGTATCAGTGAAATGGGTATGCCTGCTGCTCACTGCAGAGTCTGCTTTCCTTGGTGTGATGTTCGACAATTCCTTTCAGTAACATTTCTTCAACCCTCCAGTAAGTCAGATGGCATTTGAGCTCCTCCAATTACTCCATGGTTAAATACTCAAGTGTGGCACTCTTTACAGACCAGGAAGGTCTCAGGTTAAATCCCTGGTCGCCAATGACTTGGCTGGTGTCAAAGAGTGCACAGGATCACTACAATTGGTGTCAGCACCCTACCCCAAGAGGAGAAAACTAAAAGGGGTCAAATTTCCCAATCCTGATTACTATTCAAAGACTCCTGCTGGAAGTGTACTGTGTGGGCACTGATGCAGACAAGATCAGCTCAGCGGTCACAGCATGCCAATACTTAGTATCCAGGTTCACAATTAGAATGGACACATAAAAAAGGTACCACAGGGCAGCCAGCACCTATACCAAGTCTTGGTAGCTTCAGGTCAGGGAGAAAATTAGGTGAAAAATTAAATCCACCTAGTTATTCCTTCATGTTTCATTTCAGTAGACCCCCATTTATGACTTTGTATCTAATTAGAAAGATTTGTTCATTTGTGTCCCCTATCCCTAAGACCCAAAGGATCATTCCTTTTGGTTCAATTTAGCTTGGTCCCCCTTTAGCTAGATCCCCACACTCGCTTCTAAATGCTTGGATTTGCCCACTCCAAAAAATAGCTTAATTTCTGTAAAAAGCCATTCCAGCAAATCAGAAATATCAATTCACATTCATAAAATTTCATTCCACGGTTTGTTTATTTCTGCTTGCTCAACTTGAAATGGAAATAGCTGATTCACCAATTTGAGCAGGCTGCTCTTCAATGGATTAAGATTAATTGTGTCAACTTCATCCAGGACTCAGTGAGACGGGTTGGCTTGGAATCAAATTTGGATGCTCAGGATGATCCAAATTTTATTTAATGTGTTCTGAAGGCTGATCCATGCTGCATTCACCAGCCGAGTTTAAGCCCACACGTTACACAGTAGGGGTGTGTGTGTGTATATAAGATCTATGCTCTCGCACAAAGCTACTCCGCCTCAATCTACCTTCACACACGGGAAGTCTCGCCTTCGCTATGCACCGATTGGATGATACCAGTTAGTAACATTCCAAATAACCACCGACAAAGACGCTGATTGGATAACAGAACCATCACTCAGCCCCTGACATCAGGGAATTTCCGTTAAGAACGTTTAGTTGGGGTCAACAGTAAATGCCTCAATCGGTAAGTGAGGAGGGGTAAAAATACTTAATCCCAACCACCGAGCAATTTGCTTGCTTTCAGAAGCCAAACTGGGATGCAACCTGTAAGCGAACCACTTTGCACTAACCATTTAAAGTAGGGAGTAGAAACACAGAAGATAGGAGCAGGAGTAGGCCATTCGGCCCCTCGAGCCTACTCCACCATTCAATGAGATCATGGCTGATCATCCAAACTCAGTACCCTGTCCCTGCCTTCTCCCCATATCCCTTGATTCCTTTAGCCTTCAGAAATATATCTAACTCTTTCTTGAATATATTTAATAAATTGGCCTCAACTGCCTTCTGTGGTAGAGAACTCCACAGGTTCACCACTCTCTGGGTGAAGAAATTCCTCCTCATCTCTGCCCTAAATGGCTTACCCCTTATCCTTAGACTGTGACACCTGGTTCTGGACTCCCCGGCCATCGGGAACATCCTTCCTGCATCTAGTCTGTCTAGTCCTGTTAGAATTTTATAAGTTTCAATGAGATCCCCTCTCCTTCTAAACTCCAGCGAGTATAAGCCCAATCAACCCAAACTCTCCTCATATGTCATTCCTGCCATCCCAGGTATCAGCCTGGTGAATCTTCCCTGCACTCCCTCCATGGGAGGAACATCCTTCCTCAGATAAGGCGACCAAAACTGCACACAATACTCAAGGTGTGGTCTCATCTAGGCCCTGTACAACTGCAGCAAGACATCCTTGTTCCTGTACTCGAACCCTCTCGCTACGAAGGCCAACATACCATTTGCCTTCTTAACTGCCTGCTGCACCTGCAAGCTTACCTTCAGCGACTGGTGCACAAGGATACCCAGGTCTCATTGCACTTCCCCTTCTCCCAATCTATTGCCGTTCAGATAATAATCTGCCTCTCTGTTTTTGCCACCAAAGTGGATAACCTCGCATTTATCCACATTATACTGCATCTGCCATGCATCTGCCCAATCACCCAACCTGTCCAAATCATACTGGAGTTTCTCGGCATCCTCCTCACAGCACACATGCCCACCCAGCTTTGTGTCATCTGCAAACTTGGAGATATTACATCTAGTTCCCTCGTCTAGATCATTAATATATATTGTGAATAGCTGGGGTTGTAGGACCGATCCCTGCGGTACCCCACTAGTCACTGCCTGCCACTCAGAAAAAGACCAGTTTATTCCAACTCTTTGCTTCCTGTCTGCCAACCAGTTCTCTATCCAAGTCAGTACCTTGCCCCCAATCCCATGTGCCTTAACTTTACACGCTAATCTCTTATGCGGGACCTTATCGAAAGCCTTCTGAAAGTCCAAATACACCACATCCACTGGTTCTCCCTTATCTATTCTACCAGTTACATCCTCAAAAAATTCCAGTAGATTAGTCAAGCAAGATTTACCTTTTGTAAATCCATGTTGACTTTGACCGATCCTGTCACTGTTTTCCAAGGGCTCTGCTATTACATCTTTTATAATGGACTCTCGCATTTTCCCCACTACCGATGTCAGGTTTACCTGTCTATGATTACCCGTTTTCTCTCTACCACCTTTTTTGAATAGTGGGGTAACATTAGCTACCCACCAATCCATGGGTACTGTTCCAGAGTCTATAGAATTTTGGAAGATGACCAGCAATGCATCTACTATTTCTAGAGCCACTTCCTTAAGTACCCTAGGATGTAGATTATCAGGCCCTGGGGGTTTATCGGCCTTCAATCCCGTCAATTTCCTTAACACCATTTCCCTACAAATACTAATTTCATTCAGTTCCTCACTCTCATTAGACCCTATGTTCCCCAAAATCTCTGGGAGGTTATTTGTGTCCTCCTTTGTGAAGACAGAACCAAAGTGATGTAACAAAAGAGTCTCACACATCAAGGAACTTTAAAGTAAGCTTTAAGCAACTTATAATTATACTATATACAAGAGCGGTCTTCACCATGCCTCTAGGTGAAGCCCTTTTACCATACTGAGCAGTTCAGTATTTATACTAGTCCAAACACAGGAAGTGACGTATGCACAGGAAGTGATGTATGCACAGAGTTCACAGTTAGTGATGTGCACATAACTTCCCGGAAGTTATTTATTATTATTACATTCTTCCCTCCTGCGAGATTAGAAGGCTGTGGTCTTCCTTTTATTCCGCAGCCGCCGAACGAGGAAGAGTCGCACCCGTTTGGGTTCCCATCGTAGAGGGTCGCTGGTCCGCTTACATGCTGTTGGCCATTGGTCAGAGTCTGTGTGGCCTGGATTACCCTGTGAAGGGTCGGGGAGATCATGGCTTCGTGTACGAGTCCCAATAGGTGCAGAGTCGGTCTGTCTCTGTTCAGAAGGAGGTGCAGAGATGGTCTGTGGCGGATCAGTACTTTGGTGCGCGGTACTGGGAGGGTCGCAACTTTGAGTACGGGGTTCTACCGGCACCAAGCTAGTTGGTGTCAGATCAGGATCCTGGAGAGGGGTACCCGGTAGGTTCCAAGAGGCTCCTGGTAAAATACCATCACTCGATGTCCCACTAGGTCCTGGTGGGCAGGGAGCCAGATCCCGTAATGATACGGTAGATTCTCGGCCGTCGGGATATCGTATGTATGCATAGGTGGGGTTGGCATCGGTTAGTTCGACCTCGTCTACGAGAGGGTCATTTTTAGACGTCCGAACGTATCTTCGGAGTAGTACAGGTCCAGGAGTAGTTAGCCATGACGGGAGGGATGTCCCATAAGATGAGCGATGCTGGAATCCAAAGAACCGCTCATGAGGTGTAGTATTTGTGGCTATAGAAAGAAGGGACCGTATAGAGTGCAATGCATCCGGAAGCACTGCTTCCCATTGCTGGTTTGGTAGGCCCCGAGATCTTAAAGCAAGATGTACGGAATTCCAGGTGATACCGTTATACCTCTCTACCTGCCCATTTCCAATGGGATGATATGGCGTCATTTTGCTTGTAGCAATTCCCCGTTCTGAGAGGTAGTCCTCGAGTTCCCTTGACATAAAGGATGGACCCCGATCCGAGTGAATGTAAGCCGCCATGCCAGAGAGAGAAAATACCTGCTCAAGGCAGCAGATTACTGTGGACGCCAGCATATTGGAGCAGGGGAAGGCAAATGGAAAACGTGAATATTCATCAATCATGGTGAGCAAATATGTGTTCCGAGTTGAAGAGGGCACTGGGCCCTTAAAATCGATGCTAAGTCATTGCATCGGTTGGGTTGCGTGTATGAGCATACCATCTGAGGGGCGGAAGAACTGAGGTTTTAATTCTGCACAAAGCCGGCATTCTGAGCACATTTTCTTTACATCTCCAGTAGAAAAAGGGAGATTCCGTGATCGTACGAAATGTAGCATGCGCGTAACGTCAGGATGACACAATCCATTATGGACATCTATGAGAGTAGAGGACGACATAGTGGAGCAGAATGCTCGTGTGAGGGTATCCGGGGCCACATTCTCCTTGCCAGGTCGATAGTGAATGGTGTAACCAAAAGAGGCCAGTTCCATCCTCCAAAGCTGTATTTTATTATTCTCAATTTTGGTTCGTTTTCGATTATCGAGCATGAAGGCGACTGATCGCTGGTCCGTGATTAATGTAAAGTGCTGGTGAGCTAGGAAATGGTTCCACTTCCGTACCGCCTCTATGATGGCTGTGGCTTCCTTCTCAACCGGAGGATAATGTAGCTCGGCACCTTGTAAGGTCCTGGACATAAATGCTACAGGGCGACCTTCCTGATTTAGAGTAGCCGAGATCGCCACCTCCGAGGCATCACATTCGACTATGAAAGGGAGATTCTCATCGATGGAGTGAAGAGCCGCTTTCTCCAACTGTTTTTTGAGAAGGCTAAAGGCTGCAACAGCCGCTGTTTCCCATGGAAATGATCGAGCATGCAGCAAGGGTTGGATTTTGTCTGAAAAATGAGGAATCCATTTAGCGTAGTATGCAAACAGACCGAGAGCCCGACGTAAAGAAGCCGGATTCTTAGGTGACGGGAGCTCTTGGAGCGGGCGAAGTCCTTCTGGGTCTGGCTTAATGATACCATTGCCTACGCAGTAGCCAAGGATGTTGATGGTCGGTTGCGACTCAACAGATTTAGATTCATTCAAAGTTACGGTGATGGAGGGCATCCCGAAATTTTTGGAGGTTGGCGTCGTGTTCCTGTTGATCGTGACCTGCAATAGTAATGTTATCAAGATAGGGAAAAGTGTCCCTTAGGTTTTCCTGCTTAACCAGGCCATCCATTGCCCGTTGGAAGACAGCCACTCCATCAGTAACCCCGAATGGGTGGCGACGAAATTGGTACAGCCGTCCATTAGCCTCAAAGGCTGTGTACTGCTTATCGGAGACCTTCAAGGGTACCTGATGATAGGCACTTTTTAAATCGTAAGTTGAGAACACTTTGTATTCGGCCAGTTTATTAACCATATCATCAATGCGTGGCAATGGGTAGGCGTCCAAGTCAGTATATTGATTGATGATTTGCGAATAATCAATGCATAGTCGTTGTTTGTGAGGTTTTAGAGGGTTCTTGACGATGACGATTTGAGCCCGCCAGGGCGACGAACATAGTTCGATGATATCCTCTGCTAAAAGTCGAGAGATTTCAGCCTCAATAAAAGATTGGTCTTCCTGACTAAAGCGCCGCGATTTCGTTATTATTGGTTTGCATCGAGGAGGAATACTGGCAAATAATGAAGGTTCATCAAGTGAAGCTGCTGATAATGCACAAAACGGTAATTTAGACGGTATATTAGAAATAGTAAGTCCAGGTTTGGATCCGCCGAACTCAATGGTGAGTTTCTTAGGGCTGGATTTTCAAAAACAGCATAAGATGAGATCACTACATAAGTCCTTGAGCACCGAAAGTCGGGTGGAGGGATATATGCGACCATTAAGTGTCATATCAATAATACAAAAGCCGGAGATTCTGGTATTAAGTGATGACTGAGCCATCGCAATTGCCTGGTCCGATGGGAAGATATGTAGGCCTAGAAATTCACTGGCCTTAGCGCCGCTTTTGAGGCGCTAGAGGGCCTAGCGCCGAAGTTATGGCCAGTTTAGAAATTGACAGGGGCCCTAAATCGGCGTTAGGCCGGTAGCGCTGCGCCGGCACCGATGACGTCATCGGTGTGCGCAGCGTCCCGGTTGCCATGGTAACCCGCCCGAACTCGGAAATTGAGTTGCGGCCGCCTCGCCCGTGGCAGCCGCAAGCAACGTTCTGGCAGAGGTGCCTTACAGAACTTTGCGCCGGCGCATTAAAGGCCCCGCGGCGGCCGGCCGCTTTCCCGCCGGCCGCCGCTCCCTCCCCGGACTTCCCCCCCCCCCCCCCCCAGAACAGAAGCAAGCCCGGCACTTGTCCGAGGTGCCGGGCTCATTTTTAAAAAGATTATCGCGGGCCGCGGCCGGGTGCAGGCAGCTCCTCCTTAACGGAAGGAGGAGGCCTGCAGTTCCCGAGCCTGCCGCACCGCAGCGGGCGCCGCAGCGCTGGAATAGCGCCGCGTGGCGCCAGTTTTGAGGCGCTGAGACCCCTCAGTAGCGCCGGCAGCCGTTTGGGCGCGGCGCTACTGAATTTTTGGCGCGCGCAGGGGGGCTTAGTGCCGGCACTAACTTCCGGCGCTAAAGCCCTCGCTGCGCCAAAACCGAATTTCTAGGCCGTAGTTTCAATTTCGCAACAATCTGTTCTCTAATGAAACTATCAGTACTTCCTGAGTCAATTAAGGCATCTAAGGTATGCTCATTAATTGAAACTTTTGTAGCTGCATGAAACAGGTTCTGTGGGCAAGCAGCTGTAATTGGTGTGGTTGCACAGAGAGTGGCTGAAACTCTAGGTGTGCTTCTTCGGGAGAGAGCTCGAGAGGAAGCTTGATAGGTCCTAGCTGGAGCATCTTGATAGGCCCTAATTGGGGCAGTTCGGTAGGCCTTAGCTGGATAGGCCCTCATAGAGGCTCTTGATTGGCAAACTTTTGCAAAGTGTCCCTTTTTATCGCAATGACTGCAGATCGCATTGCGAGCAGGGCAGAATTTCCTAGGGTGAAAAGAATCTCCACAAAAGAAGCATTCCTTCCTAGATTGCCAAGAGGCTGCTAAAGTGGGGTCATGCTCCTCTTCTTCATCAGAAGTATCATCAGGATTAGATTCCTCCATGATAGGGTTCACCTGAGGCCACTTGAATCGTCTGGTTGCAGTTACAGCAGCAGATCGAGATCTGGGCAGCTGATAGAGGTCTGCATTTTTCTTTGCCAAATCCAGAGAACAAGCCAGGTCAAAAGCCTTTTGTAGCTCAAGTGTTTTACTTTCTAGTAGATGCTGGCGTATAAATGGAGAGGCAATCCCGCAGATGAAAGCATCACAAATCATTTCTTCACGGTACAGCTCAGCCGAGGCTGCCTGAAAGTTACAATCTACGCTGAGCCTGCAAAGTTCTTGAAGGAATTTGTTAATCGATTCCCCTGGCCCTTGTCGGGCTGTGGCCAGTAGATGTCTAGCATAGACCTCATTTGCGGTCTTGGCATATAGTTTTTTTAAGTGCCCGGATCACCTCATCGTAATTATCCCATCCATCAACATATTCAAACACTGTTGGGATCACATAGTTGATAAGTATCCTCAGTTTAGTAGAAGCATTCGCTTTACATTCATCAAGAAAATTCTCAAAAGTACGGTACCAATGCTTCCATACCCTGCCAGTTGCTGGTGCGTTTGGGTCCAAGTCCAGACGAGTAGGTTTAAGGAGGTTTTCCATGATGGGTGGTTCCCTGGATCCTTAACTCCGAGTTTGTCCGAAGGTCTAGTATTTGAGAGTGTAAATACTAAGTTGCTTAAATTGATGTAACAAAAGAGTCTCACACATCAAGGAACTTTAAAGTAAGCTTTAAGCAACTTATAATTATACTATATACAAGAGCGGTCTTCACCATGCCTCTAGGTGAAGCCCTTTTACCATACTGAGCAGTTCAGTATTTATACTAGTCCAAACACAGGAAGTGACGTATGCACAGGAAGTGATGTATGCACAGAGTTCACAGTTAGTGATGTGCACATAACTTCCCGGAAGTTATTTATTATTACACAAAGTATGTATTTAATTGGTCTGCCATTTCTTTGTTCTCCATTATAAATTCCCCTGATTCTGACTGCAAGGGACCTACGCTTGACTTCACCAATCTTTTTCTCTTCATATATCTATAGAAGGGCAATTGGTCAATGTTTCGCAGACCCCCTGGAATATCTCCGTGGACACCCAGGGCTCCACGGACTGCAGTTCGAGAATCACTGTTCTAGGTTACTGAGAGAAGGATGGAAATTGCGGAAGCTCGAGCCACAATCTTCCAATCCTCCTTAGATACGGGGGTGGGGTCAGAGGACTGCAAAAATTATACCCCTGTTCAAAAAAGGGGAGACCTTTAACTCGGCAACTACAGGCCAGTCAGCCTAACGTCGATGGTGGGGAAGCTTTTAGAGACAATAACCCGAGACAATATTAATTGTCATTTGAAAAAATATAGGTTAATAAATGACAGCCAGCACAGATTTATTAAAGGCAAATCATGTTTGGCTAACTTGATTGAGTTCTTTGATGAAGTAACGGAGAGGGTTGATGAAGGTAACGCAGTTGATGTGCTGTATATAGTCTTTCTAAAAGGTGTTTGATAAAGTACTTCATAACAGACTTGTTAGCAAAATTGAAGCCATGGGTTAAAGGGGCAGTAGCTGTATAGCTACAAAATTGGTTAAGAGACAGAGAGCAGAGAGTAGTGGTAAATGTTGTTTTTCCAAAGGTAACTATACAGTTGTGTCCCCCCGAGGTCAGTATTAGGATCACTGCTCTTTGAGATATATATTAATCACCCGGACTTGGTTATGCAGGGCATAATTTCAAAGTTTGCAGATAACACGAAATATAGTAAACAGTGAGGAGGATGGGAACAGACTTCAGGAAGACACAGGCAAGCTGATGAAATGGGCACAGACACATGGCAGATGCAATTTAATGCACAGAAGTATGAGGTGATGCATTTTGGTAGGAAGAGTGAGGAAAAGCAATATAAACTAAACGGTACAATTTTAAAGGGGATGCAGGAACAGAGTGGCCTGAGGGGTGTACATACACAAATCTTTGAAGGTGGTAGGACAAGTTGAAAAGTCTGTTAAAAAAGCATTCGGGATCCTTGACGTTATAAACAGGCAGAGAGAACAAAAGCAAGGAAGTTCTGCTAAACCTTTATAAATCACTGGTTAGGCCCCAGCTGGAGTATTGTGTTAAATTCTGGGAACATCACTTTAGGAAGGACGTCAAGGCCTTCGAGAGGGTGTAGAGAAGATTTACTAGATTGGTACCAGGGATGCAGACTTCAGTCATGTGGAGAGACGAGAGGGGTTGGGGTTGTTCCCCTTAGAGCAGAGAAGGTTAAGGGGAGATTTAATGGCGGTGTTCAAAATCATGAAGGGTTTTAATAGAGTAAACAAGGAGAAACTGTTTCCAGCAGAAGAGTCAGTAACCAGAGGACACCAATTTAAGGTAATTGGCAAAAGAACCAGAGGCAAGATGAGGAGAATTTTATTTTTAACGCAGCGAGTCATGATGATCTGGAATGCACTGCCCGAAAGGGTGGCAGATTCAATACTAACTTTCAAAAGGGAATTGAATAAATACTTGAAGGGGAAAAAATTGCAGGGCCATGAGGAAAGGGCAGGGGAGTTGGGCTAATTGGACAGCTCTTTCAAAGGCGCGATGGGCTGAATTGCCTCCTTCTGTGCTGTATTATTTTATGATTCTGTGAAAGGAGCACACACCTAGCAGAACCAGGTTTTACCTAAATTCCAATCTCCCTGCCCAGAGTAAAGCAGCACCCCGCTCTCCCTAGCCTAGGAAATTCAGGTCTAAAAGATCAACTTGTAACATTTGCATGTTGAATTATCATTGGCCCGCAGGCATCTGTAAGGAATACCTATTATATTCACATGTGATCACATGCTGAGTTGTCATTGGCCTGCAGGCATCTGTAAGGACTACTATTGTTTTGAAGACCCAGGCTAGGGGTCCTAATGCCAGGCTTTTCCCCACTGTGCTGATATGAGTAAGATCACAGACCTAATGTTTAATAAAAGAGTTAAACTGTAATACTCCATTGTCCTGCAATTTATTATTTTTATACAAAGTGTGTAAAACAAGACATGGTGTCAGAATAGGGATTGTAAATGGACATCGTTGGAGCTCTCTTACCTCGAATGAATTGGGAATTTTTGAACTTACATAGAGAATGGCGCAAGTTCAAGCAACACGTGGAGTTGATGTTCTCGGGTCCGTTGAAAAGCAAAGGGGAGGAAGAAAGATGCAGCTACCTACTCCTGTGGATCGGAGAAAAAGGGAGACATTTTTAACACATGGTCTCACCGCGAATGAAGCAAAGGTACTGAAAAGTTATTTTGACCGTTTTGAATCATATGTGATGCCCAAGATAAATATGATATTCGCTAGGTACAAGTTTCAGGAGAAAGTACAAGGAGCTAGTGAGTCGTTTGAACAGTTCTTGACTGAGTTAAAACTGCTGGTAAAAGACTGTGAATATGCAGATAAAGATGAGATGGTCAGAGACCGCATCGTGTTTGGAATACATTCAGCTAAAGTGAGAGAGAAACTTTTGAATGTTGGGTCCGGGCTAACGCTGGACAAAGCTATGGACATAGCTAGATCACACGAGATAGCCCAAGCACAGTTGAAAACCATAACCGGCACCACGAGCAGCTCGCATGAACAGACAGTGCACGCAGTTAGACACACACCAAAAAACACCGCCCAGAGAGCGTGTTTCAGAACAGAAAGAACAGAGAGAGTTCTAAAAATGAGCGACACGGACATAAAACACTTCAAAAACCATGGATATTGTGGAAACAAGGTGCATGGGGAAAAGGAGCAATGCCCTGCCAAAGGAAGGCAATGTGCTAAATGTGGTAAATGGAACCACTTTGCTAAAGTTTGCAGGACTGTTTTTGGATAAGCAGTACACAGTGAGTGACAGCCAAATGCCAGGTAGAGAGCCAAATGCAGAGGAACTGTTTATTGATTCTGTGTCACAGAAAAAACAGATTTCAGAGACTGAGCAAGCCTTTGCCGATATTGAGATAGGAAAACAGGGCACAGAGCTTAGGTTTAAACTAGACACGAGCTCAGGTTAATGTAATTCCTCTGAGTATCACAGCTTGAAGGATGAGTGCGAGCTACAGCCCACCTCACGCAGACTGACCAGCTATGGGGGTGAGCAGCTCATTGTAAAAGGCACATGCGTGATGAAATGCAAGTACAAAGAAAGCGACATGATGTTGGACTTCTGCATTGTTGACACTCGAGGACCTCCAGTGCTAGGTCTAAAGGCATGTTTAGACATGGACCTCGTCAAGCAAGCTAGTGCTATCATTGACAGCACCAGTTGAGAAGCAGAGTCATGGAGGAGTTTGCTGACGTTTTCAAAGGAAACGGACAATTCCCAGGTAAATGCACTATTCACCTTGACCCAGCAGCAACCCCTGTGGTTTGCCCACCGAGAAGGATACCCCTTGCTCTACGTAGTCGCCTGAAGGAGGAGCTGCAGTGCATGGAGAATACAGAAATCATTGTCCGGGAAACAGAACCGACAGAGTGGGTCAACGCATTAGTAGTGGTTGAGAAACCACGTACAGGCAAGCTCAGAGTCTGTCTCGACCCAAGATTTGAACAAGGCTATCAAACGCCCTCACTACCCTCTACCAACGCTAGATGACATCACACCCAAGCTAGTGGGAGCACGTTACTTCAGTGTAATGGACGCACGATCAGGATACTGGACTATCAAGCTCACGGAAGAGTCATCTAAGCTAACAACGTTCAACACACCATTTGGACGCTACCGATTTCTGTGTTTACCATTTGGTCTTCTCAGCTCAGGATGAATTCCAGCGGAAGATCGACGAAACCTATGAAGGCCTCGACGGAGTAGTCACAATCGTAGATGACATTCTTATCTATGGCAGGAATAAAGAGGAACATGACGGGAACCTCTGTGCGATGCTACAAAGATCACAGGAGAAAGGTATCTGGCTCAGCCCCGAGAAAAGCATAATCGGATCCACCGAGATCAGTTATTTTCGGGCATCGCCTCTCAACTGATGGCATTAAGCCAGATCCAGAGAAAATCTCCGCCATCAAGACGATGGAGCCGCCAAAGAACCGCGCAGAGCTAGAGACAGTACTAGGCATGGTTAACTACTTAGCCAAGTTTGCCCCGAGCCTCTCCGAAATCAACGCACCCATGCGTCAGTTGCTCAAACAAACCAATGAGTTCCTGTGGGACAAAAAACACGACACAGCATTTCAGAAAATGAAAAACCTAATCACCAGAGAACCAGGACCAGTTCTTGCCTACTTCAACCCCAACAAAGAGCTCAGACTACAAGTGGACGCGTCAAGTACGGACTAGGTGCAGTATTACTGCAAGAAGGAAAGCCCATCAGCTACGCTTCCAGATCTCTCTCAGTGTAATCAACTATGCTCAAATCGAGAAAGAGCTATATGCAATTCTGTTTGGATGTAAGCGTTTCCACCAGTACGTCTATGGCCGTAAAGTCATTGTGGAATCCGACCACAAGCCCCTCAAGTCAATCATGAGGAAACCACTAGCCGCAGCCCCAACAAGGCTACAGAGAATGATCCTTCAGCTACAGAAGTACGACTTCACAATAATTCACCGTCCAGGCAAAGACATTCCTGTCACAGACATGCTCTCCAGAAAGTCTCTTAGCTACCAGGACAGCAGCCTCAGTGAAGGCATGGATGTGCAGGTGCACATGGTGTACAACAGCTTACCTGTGAGTGACGCAAAACTGAAGGAGATCCAAGCAGGAACAGAGAAAGATGTACAACTCACAATGCTGAGCAAAGTCATACATGAAGGATGGCCTGAGGAAAGGAGGAAATGCCCTCAGAGCATATCTGAATTCTGGAACCACAGAGACAAACTGTCACAAATTAACAGAATCGTCTTCAAAGGGGAGCAGATCATCATTCCTACCAGTCTCAGAGAAGAGATGTTGACAAAAATTCATGCTGGACATATGGGCATGGAAAAATGCAAACAAAGAGCACGTGACATTATGTTTTGGCCCAGAATGTGCAAACACATGAGGACATTGTCGGAAAATGTTCCATTTGTCTAGAACACTGCCCATCAAATGTCAAAGAGCGTATAATACTTCACCGTATCCCAGACAGGCCCTGGCAGGTCGCGGCAACGGATCTGTTCACATGGAACAACGAGGACTACATAGTGACTGTTGATTACTACAGCAGATTTTTTGAACTGGACAAGCTTCACAGCACCACATCTGCAGCTGTGATCCACAAGCTAAAGGCAGCCTTTGCCAGGCATGGCATGGTAGAGACTTTAGTCTCAGACAATGGCCCCCAATACAAATCAAAAGAGTTCGAGTCGTTTGCCAAGGCATGGGATTTCACACATGTCACATCAAGCCCACATTACCCTTAAAGTAATGGCCTTGCTGAAAAAACTGTCCAGGTTGCAAAAACACTCATGGACAAAGCCAAAGCGGACAAAAGAGACCCCTGCATCAGTCTCCTTGAGTACCGCAACACTCCGGTTGACAACTTCAAGTCACCAGCACAGCTGTTGATGAGCCGCAGACTTCGCTCAATCCTTCCAAGCACCAACCAGCAGCTGCAGCTAGAGGTCGTCAGCTGCAAACAAGTGCATGCAAAACGTGTACAGAGACAGCAACACCAAAAGAGATACTATGACAGGTCAGCTAGACTACTGCCGCCGCTGCACAATGGAGAATCCGTCAGAATCCAGGAGCATGACTACTGGAAGCCAGCAGTCGTCATCCAGCCAGCTGACACTGAGCGATTGTATCACGTCCGCACCCCAGAAGGACAGGTGTACCGCCGCAATCGCAGGCACCTCCTGAACACCAAGGAACAACACAGTCATTCTGACGAGAGGATCAGTTCAACAGGCGTGTGATGAACAGAGCAATACACAAAACACATCATACTTACCTGAACCTAAACCTGAACCTGAATTGTTGACCGATTCAGGAGCATGCTCAGTTTCATACCACACAAGGTCGGGACGAGAGGTCAAGCCTAGAGTTATCCTTGACTTGTGAACTGTCAAAGGGTATAGGCGGATCGCTGCCCTAAAAAAAACTGTACATCATTATTGAAACGTTGAGATGTTTTCAGTGCTAGTTAAATGCTGAGTTTACTTATATGTTTATGCTACCGAGAACATTATGTAGAAGAAAGGTTTAAAAGTAATGCATAACATTTTTCTTTTAAAAGAAAGGGGATGTAACATTTGCATATTGAATTATCATTGGCCCGCAGGCATCTGTAAGGAATACCTAATATATTCACGTGATCACATGCTGAGTTGTCATTGGCCTGCAAGCATCTGTAAGGACTACTATTGTTTTGAAGACCCAGGCTAGGGGTCCTAATGCCAGGCTGTTCCCCACTGTGCTGATGAGTAAGATCACAGACCTAATGCTTAATAAAAGAGTTAAACTGTAATACTCCATTGTCCTGCAATTTATTATTTTTATACAAAGTGTGTAAAACAAGACAACTTTTCAAAATTAGTTGGCTGTCACATTTTTACTTTTTTTTTTAAATAAGGGATTGATCCCATAAAATATTAAATGAGTCGAGCACTCTGACATTAGAGAATCATTCATTTTTTTTAAGCAACAACAAAATGTAATGTGGTTTACAAATAACCAAAGAAAGCTGCAGAAAGTGTCCCTCAATTGAACTTTCCTTGCTTGTAACTCGTGTAAGGTGCCTTCTGTCCCTGGCTGCATTAACACAGCACAATTACATTAATCTATGTTTTTCAAAAATCTGTTCAGTTCAATTTTGTTTATTTTAAATGTAATATTTTTTCACAGCCCACTTTTTGTAAATTTGACTAATCCGCTGAATCGATACTTTTGTGTTTTGGGAAGCATGCCAAAATCTTTCCACAGTGGAATACCAAGTTGCAAATAAACAGATATGCCCTGTTAGTCTGGGAAAAAATGCAAGACAACTTAATTATAAAAATGTTTATATAAAGTTGAAGTAAATAGTGTGCAATGATAGACAGGCCTGAAAGGTTCCAAATTTAATTCCCGGTCTGTGCCGAGTTAGTCGATCTCACTTGAGACAACAGTAGGATTGCTACAATTGTCCTCAGCATCTCTGGTAAGAAAAGGAAAAAACTCAGCCAGGGTTCCTACTCCTGCCTAATATCCAGTAACTCTACTGGAACCGCGCATCAATATCAAATGGTAAAAGTTAATCCGAGTGCTATTTGTAATGTCTTGGTTATCACGCACGTGTAAAATTCCTGTGTATAAATTAAGTGCGTTAACACAAAGGACATTTACACAAGCCTTTAACCAAATCATTATGGCACTTTTACATTACTCTTCAGCTACCTACTCCTGTAATGCGTCCTTCCAGCAGCCACTGGCCAAATAAAGGAAAACATCCAGAATTTCTCAGACCAGTAGTGACAAAGATACCTTTCTCACTGTCGATTTTATTGGGTTTGATAAACCTGCTACTGCGATGCAAACTTTTAACACGGACAAACCTTACTTATTATTTTCACGGAGGTGTCCTGACACCACTACTCTGCACATGCACATTGGTAGAGCTGGCCATGACACTGTGGCCAATGTGCGGAATGTTGTTCTCCTCAGTGCAGCCAGTTTAGAGAGAGACTAAATGCACATTGCAAACTAAATGCATGAGAACGGCTCAGTTAGTTCGCTCTCCCAAGATGGAGGTTGCATTGTAAAAGCAGTTAAAAATCACTAGGAGTATGGGATAAACCTTGAGCAACACTCAAACAGCCTGCTGATATTTACTGGCTGAAATCACAATTGGAGAATGTCCACTTGGGCGAAGTACTGAAGGAAAACCTCCATCCATGGAATCAAATTTCAAAGAAAAAGTAGATGCGTGTCCAAAACTTATTACCCCATTGCATTTTTTCAGAAACTATAAAATGATTAGTGATTACATAAAGAAAATTAGTTTTATTTTTTCTTATTTTTTCTTTGTTCTGCTGTCAGTCTGTCCTATGTAATGAACTTTCCATATTGTACATTAAGAAATCCTGCCTGTGTGGGAACTATGTAAAGCTAAATGCTCACAACAGATCTTTTCAAATATCCAGCAACATTTTTCCTTTCGACCTCATTTAGGTCACTATATCACAAAATTATAATCCCAATTTTATACCAGTAGCAGTACTAATGTGCTGTGAAAGTCATGTCACAGAGCAGCTAATTCTCATTCCGCCCCAGTTGCACCATCTCCTTTGTGATGCACGCCAGGTGGTACCCTGACAATAGATGAACATTGCATCAGATCCAATGTTACAATGCCATGATAGGCATTCTTGCTGCCTATATCTAACTACTACCGTGAGTCCACCCCTCAAAATATAGAGAATGTGCATATATGCTGCATGGGTGATCGGGTTATATTGGCTCCACTTAAAGCCTCTAAAACTTATAGCATTACTTACAAATGTACAGCAGACAACACACATAATGCAAAATACACACGAGTTGTTCATTCAGTTCTGGAGGCAGTGTTTCTGTGGCCAAAGTGTCTGAAACAGCATTATTTAATGCACCTTACTTGCATATGCAGACAGGTATAACAAAAGCATTATCTAGCTTAAGGTAGCTGAACTATGAGATATTGATGCGACAGAGATTCTTAATTCTAGGAAAGAAAGGGCACTGGGGAGATATTAGTCAACTATTCAAGATTCTTAAGGGAAAAGATGAGTCGAGACCCAAAGATTGCTGTGGCAGGCCAATGAATGTTGCCCGTTAGACTTGCCTGTTTAATGTCGATGATATTTCGCCTGCAAGTTGCTCAAAGCGCAAGATGGAAACAGTGCAGCGCCCTCTATATGGCATCTGGGATCCGAGTGAAGAGGGCAACTGTGCATCTCCTTAACCAACTGGATTGAAGGATTCTGAAATTAACAGCGCAAAGACTGACAAGGAAGTGTAATTTAGAGTGAGTGAATTCAATGTCAAATCAGGTACAGAAAGAGATGTAAAGAAAGATTGGATTGAGAGAGAGAGAGAGAAAAAACAGCAGAGTGATTATCTTCACAAACATTTTTGTGACCTTCTGCACGGTACACCGGAGCCTCGCATCCGCACGCCATTTACCGAGGCCGCGCACGCGCAGTACCCAACAGTGTGCGGCCTGCAGTGCAGCGTGGGCCACACTTTCTCCATGGGAGAAGGCCAGTCACTGGATCCGTGCTGGCCTGGCAGGGGAGGAGAGGAAATCGGGGGGGGGGGGGGGGGGGGAGGGGGAGGAGAGAGAGAGAGAGAGAGAGAGAGAGAGAGAGAGAGAGATTGAGATTTTTTGGAATGCTCAATGCATGTGTAGCAAGTGACGTCATTGGACTAGATGAAATCCGGAAGTCATGACACGGTCATTATTCACTTTATACCCAATAAACCATGACCCACACACAATGTCCCACCTATGGAGGGCGGGAGAAGGGAAGGTCAGGAACTTGTTGCGGGGAGGTCAGAAGCCCGGGGTGGTGGGGGGGGGGGGTGGAGGGACTTGGGCAGAAGGAGATCAGGAACCTGGGGGGGGGGGGGGTGGCGTGGGGGGTAGAGGCGGTCAGGAACTTGTTTGCGGGGGAGGGGGGGGGTTGGGAGAAGGTCTTAACCCGTGAGGGTGAGCCCCGTCTGTTCCAAGTGAGCTCTGTTCTGTCTGGAGTTGGCAGTCAGAATGGCTCAAATTACACTTTGCAAAATAATTGATTATGTAAGCAGGGAGGATCTAATTACACATTCCAGAGAAACTGCTGGGTGTGTCTTGTCCTCCAAGGGGACCAATCAGAACTTTGGTGTTGCGAATAGACACGTCCAAAAGAGACAAAAAAAGACAGAAAAAAGAAAAATAATCAACAATAAAACCTGAAGAAATTAGAATTGTAATCGTTTATTTTCAGAGTCAGAGAGGTTGATTTGCAGTAATTAACACTTACATCATTAAAACAGTACATAGATTTGAAGTGACTTGACTTAACTTTCTGTGGCAAGTTTACTTCGTATCTACTGTGCAAGTACAGGAACTTCACGCCACTCAATGTATTTTAATCGGGAGCGAGGCAGCAAGATGCCATTTTCACAAAGCTAATGGCAGAGCGGCACAATTAGCCTTGCCGTTATTTTGAGCGCAAATTTTGGGCCAATATGTTTGAGGTTGTCACAAACCCCAGAACCAGGAGACACAGTCTGAAGCTTAAAAGAGGGAAGCTGCATAAATATTTTAGTTTAATTACTTCAACAACAACAACAAGTAGTATTTATATAGTGCTTTTAACGTAGTAGAAAGTCCCAAGGCACTTCACAGGAGCATTATCAAACAAAAATTGACACCGAGATACTTAAGGAGATATTAGGGCAGTCTTGGTCAAAGAGGTAGGTTTTAAGGAGCGTCTTAAAGGAGGAGAGCGAGGTAGAGAGACAGAGGTTTAGGGAGGAAATTCCTGAGCTTAGGGCTTTATTAGCTGAAGGCACAACCACCAATGGTTGAACGATTATATTCAGGGATGCTCAAGAGCCAGAATTGGAGGAGTGCTGATATCTTGGCGGGTGTAGGGCTGGAGGAGATTACAGAGATAGGGAGGGGCGAGGCCATGGAGGGATTTGAAAATAATTGAGAATTTTAAAAATCGTGGCGTTGCTTAACTGGGAGCCAATATAGGTCAACAAGCACAGGGGTGATAGGTGGTGAACAGAACATGGTGAGAGCTAGGACACTGGCAGCTGAGTTTTGGGTGACCACAAGTTTACGGAAGGTGGAACATTGGAGGCCAGCCAGGGGTTCATGCAAAGAGAGATGAACACGTGGAATGACTGCCCAAGGGAGCAGTAGAAACGGGTAGTGTGGAGAATTAAGATAGATATTAGAGTGATTGGGGGTAACCTTGATTTTGAGTGATAGTGTAAAACGGGCGATATAGGATCCGCCACAAGTTATACATCTCCCTCGATTTTTATTTCTAGTGACTTCAAAGTCAGAATTGCTCCCATTGAGGTGTATTATTTTTGAGACCAGCCAGATAGACTTCAGAATCTTTTCCAGTCCTGTACTTTCCTATCTTCCTATAAGTGTACTCAAAGCTTTTCTTAAAATCATGGATGTTCCCAATCACTTATCGATACCCAGTGTACTTTTTTTGAAATAATATTGCAACTACTGTTTTGTATACTTTAAGGCAGCAGTACATATTCGTGCAGCATTGGCTACGATATAATCATTCATGATTTTGCTTCAATGTCAAATTTAAATGTTCATTTTTTTGTATACATCACTCCTGTGGGAATAAAGACCAATTGTTGAATACGTTTTTGCATTTTGGGTATGTCGATCGTATAATTTATTCAGGTACAGGGGCAGAGACTGATTTCTTCTCCACTCAATCCCCAGAACTGTCTCAATTTCAATTGTCCAAGAAATGTACAGGAAACTTTTTTTTATCCCGCACTGACGGGACCGACGTGGTGCCGGTTCATCAACAATTCCGGATAACCGAAAGCTATAGTAAAAGATACGGAGCGGAGAGCTCCATATAAAGCAACAAACCCTGTAGTTCAGAACAATGGCCACAAGCTCCAAGCGTCTCTGTAGCTGAGCAACAGCTGCAGCCACACCCTTGCACAGCAACAGGTTGAGGAAGGCAAGTAATAAAACTTACCGGAACCTACCCCTGAATTTTGCCGGTTAACCGAGATTTCCGGTTATTTAGGTGCCGGTAAATCGAAAGTTTCCTGTACATTCAGTGCCTACACCAAACCCAGGAGGTGGAACGTTTAAGAAAAAGGCTGTGTGCGTGTGAAACAGATCTGATTGGCTGGTTTGCACATGCACAAAATAGTTCGCCCAAGCAAGTCTGAAAGTGAAATGGGACAGTTTTGTGCCTGTAAATGTGTGATTGGTCCCCGATTTACGTGTGTCCTCAGTTTTTTTTTAACCAAGATCCTCTATTGGAAAAATGAAATTTTTCAGTCAGGTTTTACTTTTCTCAAAAATACTGGGAACCCAACCTTGAACCTGAACCAGTTCAAAAACAGACACTTTTTGAAAAAAATCTATGCTGCAAAGCCACATTTGACATGTGTTCAGACATCTATAACCACTGCTGGGAAACCATTCAACTTACTGTGGGTTGGTTAAAACAACAGCAAGCGTAAAATGTGCCACAAGTGAAATAGCAAGGCCTCGGACACCACCAGCTTGCTGCTGTCTCTAGCCTGGGCATCCTCTGAAAGATTCTAACAAGACCTACTCAATGTGCTCGGTCTTAGAATGGAGCCAAGAAAGTAGCAAACAAATTCTTATTTAAAAGCTGTGCATGTTCCAACATCCGTATGTGATATAAATGAAGCACTTGATGGGAACCTATTGAGTGTGGAATTGATCATCCTCAGGAGTCGGATTTACTCAAGTTTGGGAATTATTGAGCTCTCACACTGAGCAGGTAGATATTATAATTAAAGTAGTTTAATCAGTAGACAGATAAAAACCCTGTTGCTACTTTTGTTGCAAATATGTACTATAAATGAGATATGAATGTGGAAATGCCACAGTTCCAGACTATAACTAAATGTGAACATGCTGCTTTCTCCGTTTCAGTAAACTGACAAACCGTTACTCTTGATGAACTGAAGTGCTGCTGTAAAATTCCATTAAACTCAGGCACTCAACTCTCTTATTTAGCCAGTAACTATGTCATTGTTCTTTTCCGATTTCTGAAGAAAATGGCAGCTTTATTAAATATGTGCATTGCCTCACTCTAGTACAGATGTTATAGGATAGTTATACTGAACATTTAGCACTGCTGCGAACTGGTTTCAGTTTTGTGGTGATGCAAAATATGCAGCTACAACATAATAAAATATATATTTTTTTAAATCAATAACTGCAGCCAAGGTAATACCTTACTACATTTTCCCCACAATTTCCTCATCTGAACTCTTATCACCAAAACCGCCTATTTCCACCTCCGTAACATCACCTGTCTCTGACCCTGCCTCAGCTCATCTGCTGCTGAAACCCTCATCCATGCCTTTGTTAACTCTAGACTCAACTAATCCAATGCTCTCCTGGCCAGCCTTCCATCTTGCACCCTCTGTAAACTTGAGCTCATCCAGAACTCTGCTGCCCCATCCTAACTTGCACCAAGTCCCGTTCACCCATCACTAGGGTTGCCAACTCTGGTTTGATGTATTCCTGGAACTGGTAAGGAAGCAGTGTGTTTCCGAATAGCAGGAGGCCAATCACCCATTCCAGTAGACTCCAGAGTAAAGCAGGATGGTTGGAATCCTTACCCATCACCCATGTGCTCGCTGGCCTACATTGGCTCCTGGTCCGGCAATGCTCGCTGGCCTACATTGGCTCCTGGTCCGGCAATACTCGCTGGCTTACATTGGCTCCTGGTCTGGCAATACTCGCTGGCCTACATTGGCTCCTGGTCCAGCAATACTCGCTGGCCTACATTGGCTCCTGGTCTGGCAATACTCGCTGGCCTACATTGGCTCCTAGTCCGGCAATGCTCGCTGGCCTACATTGGCTCCTGGTCCGGCAATACTCGCTGGCCTACATTGGCTCCTGGTCCGGCAATGCTCGCTGGCCTACATTGGCTCCTAGTCCGGCAATACTCGCTGGCCTACATTGGCTCCTGGTCCGGCAATGCTCGCTGGCCTACATTGGCTCCTGGTCCGGCAATACTCGCTGGCCTACATTGGCTCCTAGTCCGGCAATGCTCGCTGGCCTACATTGGCTCCTAGTCCGGCAATGCTCGCTGGCCTACATTGGCTCCTAGTCCGGCAATGCTCACTGGCCGACATTGGCTCCTGGTCCGGCAATGCTCACTGGCCTACATTGGCTCCTAGTCCGGCAATACTCGCTGGCCTACATTGGCTCCTGGTCCGGCAATGCTCGCTGGCCTACATTGGCTCCTGGTCCGGCAATACTCGCTGGCCTACATTGGCTCCTAGTCCGGCAATACTCGCTGGCCTACATTGGCTCCTGGTCTGGCAATGCTCGCTGGCCTACATTGGCTCCTGGTCCGGCAATGCTCGCTGGCCTACATTGGCTCCTAGTCCGGCAATACTCGCTGGCCTACATTGGCTCCTGGTCTGGCAATGCTCGCTGGCCTACATTGGCTCCTAGTCCGGCAATGCTCGCTGGTCTACATTGGCTCCTAGTCCGGCAATACTCGCTGGCCTACATTGGCTCCTAGTCTGGCAATGCTCACTGGCCTACATTGGCTCCTAGTCCGGCAATGCTCGCTGGTCTACATTGGCTCCTAGTCCGGCAATGCTCGCTGGCCTACATTGGCTCCTAGTCCGGCAATGCTCGCTGGCCTACATTGGCTCCTGGTCTGGCAATGCTCGCTGGCCTACATTGGCTCCTGGTCTGGCAATGCTCGCTGGCCTACATTGGCTCCTGGTCCGGCAATACTCGCTGGCCTACATTGGCTCCTAGTCCGGCAATGCTCGCTGGCCTACATTGGCTCCTAGTCCGGCAATGCTCACTGGCCTACATTGGCTCCTGGTCCGGCAATGCTCACTGGCCTACATTGGCTCCTAGTCCGGCAATACTCGCTGGCCTACATTGGCTCCTGGTCCGGCAATGCTCGCTGGCCTACATTGGCTCCTGGTCCGGCAATACTCGCTGGCCTACATTGGCTCCTAGTCTGGCAATGCTCGCTGGCCTACATTGGCTCCTGGTCCGGCAATACTCGCTGGCCTACATTGGCTCCTAGTCCGGCAATACTCGCTGGCCTACATTGGCTCCTGGTCTGGCAATGCTCGCTGGCCTACATTGGCTCCTGGTTCGGCAATGCTCGCTGGCCTACATTGGCTCCTAGTCCGGCAATACTCGCTGGCCTACATTGGCTCCTGGTCCGGCAATACTCGCTGGCCTACATTGGCTCCTAGTCCGGCAATACTCGCTGGCCTACATTGGCTCCTGGTCTGGCAATGCTCGCTGGCCTACATTGGCTCCTAGTCCGGCAATGCTCGCTGGTCTACATTGGCTCCTAGTCCGGCAATACTCGCTGGCCTACATTGGCTCCGAGTCTGGCAATGCTCACTGGCCTACATTGGCTCCTAGTCCGGCAATGCTCGCTGGTCTACATTGGCTCCTAGTCCGGCAATGCTCGCTGGCCTACATTGGCTCCTAGTCCGGCAATGCTCGCTGGCCTACATTGGCTCCTGGTCCGGCAATACTCGCTGGCCTACATTGGCTCCTGGTCCGGCAATACTCGCTGGCCTACATTGGCTCCTGGTCCGGCAATGCTCGCTGGCCTACATTGGCTCCTGGTCCGGCAATGCTCACTGGCCTACATTGGCTCCTAGTCCGGCAATGCCTCGATTTTAAAATTCTCATCCTGGTTTTCAAATCCCTCCAAGCCCTCACCTCTCCCCATCACTAACCTCCTCCAAGCTTACATCCCTTCGTGATCTCTGCACTCCTTCAATTCTGGCCTCTTGCGCATCCCCGATTTTAATCACTCCACCATTGGTGACCATGCCTTCAGCTGCCTTGTGGCTAAGTTCTGGAATCCCCTCCCTAAACTTCTCCACATCTCTAACTCTCCCTCATCCTTTAAGACGTAAGTACCTCTTTGACCAAGCTTTTGGTCACCTCTCCCAATATCTCCTTATGTGGCTCGGTGTCAAATTTTGTTTGATAACGCTCCAGTGAAGCGCCTTGGGACGTTTACTGCGTTAAAGGCGCTATATAAATGCAAGTTATTGCTGTTGAAGGCAGTAAACAATGTTCCCCCTCAGTTTTATTTTAGGTGCACGGTCTCTTTAAATTTGCAGCGTTACAGCTGGCCTGCATGGGCCCTCCTGATCGGTGCGTGGCCACGCAGCTTAGGGGGAACGTTGCCACTGACTTTTGCTGTGGTATAGTTCCACAGGAACCTGTAGTGCATAAGTACATCATCCAACATAGTGAGTGTCAGCAGGCTATTCAACTGTGGAAGGTATCACTGCCATGCCAGTTCTCACCCAATGTGCACTCACACACACCTACCTTCCATCAGGGGTCATTGAATAGCAATCATGAGCAGGAACCATGAATTATTTTTTCCCTCCCTACTCATGAGCATGGAGTCCAAAGCTGCTCTTTAACAACGCTGCTAAATCAGTTTTCCATAGCACAGTCACAAACTCTTACTCGGTCAAAAAGGGGTCAGTGGGCAATGGAAAACAGGAGCTGGGTTCCCTGAATCCAAATGAAAACAACATAAAAGCAGCTCGACTGTAGCACCCTGTCATCGCCCATGGGTTTATCTGTCTACTGATTAAACTGCTTTAGTAAGAATATCGATCTCCTCAGCATTAGCCATGGCTAGGTGGGTAGAGGGTAACTATAGAGTAGGGCCTATTAGAGACCAAAGAGGTAACCTGTATGTGGAGGCAGAAGACGTGGGTATAGTTCTTAATGAATACTTTGGGCTCGATTTTAACTCGGGTGCGGGGAATTGTCGGGTTCCCCGAATTTGGTGTTTCCCACACGAATCTAAATGGGTCTGAGATTGACGCAATTTTCACTCAATTGGCCAATTGATTTCCAACGCGTGGGAAGCCTTGGCAATTGAGTATTTCCCGTCAGAAAGTCGCAGCATATGATGTCATCATTGCTGCTGCTTTTAGGGCCCACAGCAAGCCTTGCTCCTTCTGCAGGCTTCCAAACTTCACCATTGAGATGGCACAGGAGCCTGCAGGAGCAACGGCCAGCGGGAGGGCAAGAGCTGCCCCCAAATTTGATGAGGCTTCACTCCAGGCATTGCTGGATGGTGCTAGGGCCCACAGGGAGGTCCTGTTCCCTTCTTCAGGGAGGAAGAGGCCTCCCAGTCAGAAGTTTCCATCACCCTCAATCTGACCCTCATTGCCTTTTCTCACCAGCACTCAGCTTTTGCAATCTCTTCCTCCACATCCCACTTGACACTGACATCCATGCACCCTTACCCATTCCCTCTCTCTCTATGCTCACATTCACATAACTATTCCACCATGCAGCTCTCACACTCCCTCTCACTCTGATGCTTTGAACACAACTGACTACACACAGGGAGGGCCCTTGGTCTTGCAACCTCACTCTATCTTTGTCTCCTTCTAAGTATCTATGCTATGCAATCTCTGCACTCACTCCTTCATTCTCACTCAACCTCCACTTGTCTCCCTCATTGCAGGAAAAGAGAGCTCACAACAGGAGAGAGCAAGCCAGGACAGGAGGAGGGCCGCCCTCATTAGCCCAGCTCACCCCCTGGGAGGAAAGCGTCCTGGAGATTGTCGGGGCTGACATAGATGTGGGAGTTAGGGAAGGAGAGACAGGGGCATCCCCGCAAGCTGGTGACAGAATAGTTTTCCATCTCTCTCATTGGCATTGTATGAGTCGCTGATAATGATTCTGAAGCTACATCATATGGACTTATGATCATCTGCAAAATGCAATGTGCATGTAACCTTGGCATCACTTCTCTAACTTTTTCCTTGACTCCCCCACAGGACCATCGAGAGCTCCCGTCCCCACTGTCCAGGAGGAAGAGCCTGAGATTCCAGACTCCTCAGAGGAATCTGCAACCTCTGAGGGGGCAGTGTCAGCAGAAATAAGTGCACCCAGCACCAGCGCAGACACTCACACCTCGGTGGGACTTTCGGGACATAGAGTAGTGTTGTCATCTGGTGTATCACAGCTCACAAGTGAGCATCAGCAGATTGTGGAGACAAGGACAGCAGTGGAGAGTCCTCGTCGGAGGGCGCAGGACTCTGCCAGCTTGGCTCAGCTGCATGTCGACCCCCTGCCTCTGGGTCCATCCATGAGATCAGCGGTGATGGAAGTCCAGGCACAGATGCAGGAGTCTCTGGCAGGTTTTGTCTCTAGGGTCGCCGCGAGTGTGGAACGAATGGAGGAGTCCATAGCGAACATGAGCAGAGCCTTTGTGGAGTCATTGGTGCATGAACGCATCAACACGGAAAGGATGGCTACCTACGTGGAAATAATTGCTGCCTCCGTGGTAAGGCTGGCTACGGTAGAGAGGAGGGCTACGGCCATGGAGGAGGTTAGTCGCCAGGGTATGGAAAACATGGTGAGTGTTCAGAATAGAATGACATCTCTTGAGGAGCGATGGGCATCTATTGAACAGAGAAAGCAGACCTTCATGGAAGTCCTTCTGAGTAGGACTGCCATTGCAGATACGGGTCCCCATGGCCCCCCTGATGTGCAGCAAGGTGCTCTCAAGCCACTTGCAGGCACTGAGGGGGACCTGACCCATGAGAGGGAGGTTGGTGGCAGACCTCAAGGAAGTGGGGGCTCCTCTCCAAGCGCTCACACTTCCATGCCACTGCAGAGCCCTCGGTCAGAGCCCGGCCGGAGTCCATACCCAACTGAGATAGACGTCTTAACTCCTGCACAGCCGCAGGAGCAGCAGACTACTGACGAGCCCTCACAGGCTCACCATCCCAGAGGACGCCCGCCAAAGGTGTCGAGACAGGAGCAGCAGGAAAGTGAGCAAGGGGCCTCCACATCTGCTGAAGCCACAGGGGAACCACTACGTAGGAGCACGCGTAAGAGGAAAATAAAGCACAAATAGTCACAAGGGTATTCACTTGGGTGAAATGTTGTGTATTCTGTAAAAATGCCATCAAGTGCTTGTTTTGCATAAAAATTCTGATTTTAACTTCTGCAGTTGTGGCATGTGTCATTTCGCGAATGGGGCTGGAGGTCCTCTAATGCCAAGAAGGGAAAGAAAAAAAGGCCTCCCATGCGTCTGGTAGATGCCTCAGTTGAGGAAGTGCTGAGTGAGGCTGGCGAGAGGGGTCTCGCAGGAGGTCACACTGGAGAAGTGTGTGAGGCTCCAAACTTCCACAGCTGTGATTATACCTTCTAAAAGTTCCCCCAGACCTGAGACAACAAAGTCCTGCCACCTACAAATGATGACTGATCAAATATCCTCTTTAATGTTGAACCTGCAGCTGATAGTCAGCAAGCCAATAGTGCTTACGCCAGGTTTCACGGGCGAGATCCCCACCAGGCGTGTTTTACGTGGGAAAAGAGCTAACCAGGCAAGGGCCTGTTAAAATGGGATTATAAAGACCAATGAGTGCTGTTTGGGCGGGACTGATTCGGGACCATCAGACACGCCTGGGTTAAAATGGCTAGGTGTCGGGAACCAAGCGGGGGGGGGGTGTCGGGAACCAAGCGGGGGGGGTCCCGACCCCCAGGTTTTGCGATTTTAACCCCCCACACGCCTCAAAGCCCGCCTGACGGCGGAGTTAAAATCGAGCCCTTTGTGTCTGTCTTCACAAGAGAGGGCGGTTACAGATGTTG
This sequence comes from Somniosus microcephalus, assembly GCF_052327205.1. Taxonomy (NCBI): domain Eukaryota; kingdom Metazoa; phylum Chordata; class Chondrichthyes; order Squaliformes; family Somniosidae; genus Somniosus; species Somniosus microcephalus. Next base: position 114,189,054 of record NC_140988.1, on the reverse strand, counting down.
TAGTCAAGGAGAAAAGGTGTGAAATATTAGATGAGATAAACAGTGAGAGAGTAAATATTAAGGGGTTTAGCATCTTTGAAAGTTGATAAATCACCAGACCTGGATGAAATGTATCCCAGACTGTTGAGGAGCAAGGGAGGAAATAGCGGAGGCTGTGACCATCATTTTCCAATCCCCTCTGCCTACAGGTGTGGTGTCGGAGGCCTGGAGGACTGTGAACAATGTACCATTGTTTAAAAAGGGAGAAATAGATAGACTGAGTAATTACAAGCTAACCTTGGTGGTGGGCAAATTATTAGAAAAATTCTGAGAGAGACAGTATTAATCATCATTTAGAAAGACACGGATTAATCAAGGATAGTCAGCATGGATTTGTTAAGGGAAGGTCGTGTCTGACTAACTTGATTGAATTTTTTGAGGAGGTAACAAGGAGGGTCGATGAGGGTAGTGGGTTTGATGTAGTCTACATGGATTTTAGCAAGGCTTTTGACAAGGTCCCACATGGCAGACTGGTTTGAAAACTAAAAGCCCAAGGGAACGTGGCAAGTTGGATCCAAAATTGGCTCAATGGCAGGAAGCAAAGGGTAATGATCGACGGGTGTTTTTGTGACTGGAAGGCGGTTTCCAGTGGTGTTCTGCAGGGCTCAGTACTCGGTCCCTTCCCTTGCTTTTTATGGTGTATATCAATGATTTAGACTTCAATGTAGGGGGCATGATTAAGAAGTTTGCAGATGATACAAAAATTGGCCATGTGGTTGATCGTGAGGAAGAAAGCTGTAGATTGCAGGAAGATATCAATGGACTGGTCAGGTGGGCAGAAAAGTGGCAAATGGAATTCAAGCCGGAGAAGTGTGAGGTAATGCATTTGGGGAGGGCTAACAAGGCAAAGGAATACATAATAAATGGTAGGATACTGAGAAGTGTAGAGGAACAAAGGGACCTTGGAGTGCATGTCCGCAGATCCCTGAAGGTAGCAAGACAGGTAGATAAGGTGGTAAAGAAGGCATACAGGATACTTTCCTTTATTAGCCGAGGCATAGACTATAAAAGCAGGGAGGTTATGCTTGAACTGTGAAAAACATTAGTTAGGCCACAGCTAGAGTACTGTGTACAGTTCTGGTCACCACATTACAGGAAAGATGTGATTGCACTAGAGAGGGTACAGAGGAGATTTATGAGGATGTTGCCTGGGCTAGGGAACTTTAGCTATGAAGAAAGATTGGATAGGCTGGAATTGTTTTCTTTGGAACAGAGGAGGCTAAGGGGAGACTTAATTGAGGTGTATAAAATTATGGGGGGCCTAGATAGAGTAGATAGGAAGGGCCTATTTCCATTAACAGAGGTTAATAACTTGGGGACATAGATTTAAAGTAATTGGTAGAAGGATTAGAGGGGATTTGAGAACATTTTTCACCCAGAGGGTGGTGGGTGTCTGCAACTCACTGCCTGAAAGGGTGGTAGAGGCAGAAACCCTCACCACATTTAAAAAGTATTTGGATATGTACATGAAGTGCCGTAACCTACAAAGCTATGGACCAAGAGCTGGAAACTGGATTAGGCTGGATAGCTCTTTTTTGGCCAGCACAGACACGATGGGCCGAATGACCTCCTCTGTGGTGTAAATTTTTATAATTCACTCTCGTTTCGGTCAGATAGCTCATGCATTCAAGTCCCACTCCAGAGACTTTACCACAATATCCAGGTTGACACTCCAGCACAATACTGAGGGAGTGATGCACTGACGGAGGTGACGTGTTTTGGATGAGATGTTAAACCATTGCTCTCAGGTGGATGTAAAAGATCCCATGGTACTATTCAAAGAGCAGAGAAATTCTTCCAGTGTCCTGGCCAATATTTATCCCTCAACCAGCATCACAAACAGATTATCTGGTCATTATCACATTGCTGTATTGTAGGACCTTACAATATGCAAATTGGCTGCCACATTTCCTATATTACAACAGTGACCATACTTAAAAAGTACTGCATTGGCTGTAAAGCGTTTTGGGATGTCTGAAGTCATGAAAGGCGTTATATAAATGCAAGTCTTTCTTGCTTCAACACTCACTTAACACAGCCTGGCAATCAAAACGGAGATCTTCTGATCTGTTCTGCTCAGTGCCCATGCTGTGCGGAGTCTTTCCCCACTAAGCCAGCCATTTTTGAAATTAATGTTTAAAAAGTTTGACTGCTTTAATGATTTAATATTAGTGAACAATCAACATGACAATCCAATCTTTTCCAACATTAACCTTTTTATTGGCAGGGTGTTCCTGAGCCAGCAGTATAACTTAGTGTTGTCGGCTCGCACTGCTCTAAAGGCAGATATCACTCTCAAACATATAAGGGCAAATTTGATGAATTTGCATTCCCAGTACACAGTTTTGCCTGTGGGAGTGTAGATTGAGAAGTTGGGCATTGAGGTTGGCAAAACCCACAGGATTTACTGTCCATGAACGGAATCTAGCACAAAGTTTTTAATTCTGCAGCAAGTTTCCATCTGTCCAATGTGTGCGTGTAAAACGGAGTGTGAAGTTATATGGAATATTACACACAATTATTGAAGCATATCTGATGTATATCAAAATTCAACTAAGAATCTGAAATATCATGAAAGGCGTGTTGGGTCGAATGACTTCCTTCTGTGCTGCATTTTCTATAGTTTGATGACTAACAGCACGCTATACAGGAGACACAATGAGCACAAGCAAAAGTTACTGAATAAACAGAAGAGACTTCACAACGGACAGCCTGAGTGAGTCAAGAATGAAAGGTCATTGGCCAGCGAGTTTGCTTCTCCCCTCCCTATACACACACACACACACACACACTCGCCCCACGCAAACCACAAGATCCCTTTTTTCTGCATCGCATGTTTGCAGCCAAGGGGAAATGACAATTTGATGATGTTCTGTGAATGTCTCTAGATAATCAGTGAAGTAAGGCCTAATAACCATTGAATCATCATCTTCTTCGGCAGTCCCTTGGAACCGAGGATGACTTGCTTCCACGTTAAAAATGAGTTCACAGGCGGCTGATGAGTCCAATGCGGGACCTACAGTCTCTGTCACAGGTGGGGCAGATGGTGGTTGAAGGGGCAGGTGGGTGGGGTGCTTGGGTTGACGTGCACTCCTTGCGCTGCCTGCGCTTGCTCCCGGCGAAGAGACTCGAGGGGGTTCGGCGCCTTCCCAGATGCTTCTCCTCCACTTTGTGCGGTCTTGGGCCAGGGATTCCCAGGTGTCGCTGGGGATGTTACACTTTTTCAAGGAGGCTTTGAGGGTGTCCTTGAAGCGTTTCCTCTGCCCACCTGGGGCTCTCTTGCCATGCCGGAGCTCCGAGTAGAGCGCTTGTTTTGGGAGTCTCGTATCGGGCATGTCCGCATGCCCGATACGAGACTCCCAAAACAACCGTTGAATGGTAGTTTATCAGTAGGCTTTTGATAAATTGATGCAGTGCATTACTCATTTTCATTATTTTCTTTTAAGCTGCCAAGGACTATACAGCGCACAAATGTTAGGCAATGTGCATTTATCCAATACCTACAATGTATTTTCTTTCATTACCACTCGGCTGTTTTTTGATTCTGTTTGTGCCATAATGCAAATATGGAAAGAGTAGTGGAAAAATATATAAGGCTGAACATTATTGAGATAATACTCAATGGCCCGTAATTTCCGATAGGAGGCTTCCTGCGTGCGGATGCCTATCAGGAATAAATCTACGCCCTTACTTGAGAGCTCCAAGTCCAGCTATTTCCGATCCTGGGCCTCTGCTCTTCGAAATGCGTAGGGTCCTCGTATCCCAAGCGTCCCCTGGGATCACGTGGGCCAGGTGAGCCAATGGGAGAAGGGAATCCCTCTTCATACTTTTGAGATAGACCTGTCAAAAGTATGAAGTCACACAACACCAGGTTATAGTCCAACAGCTTTATTTGAAATCACAAGCTTTCGGAGCGCTGCTCCTTCTTCAGGTGAAGTGGAGAAATGCATAAAGACACAACTTATATAGTCAGAGAATCATGTCAGATGTTTACAGGTAACCTTTCCAACTGCCATTTATCACACCTCGGCAGAGAGATAATCACAGCAGTCAAAGGTGTGAATGGTGTCCAAACAGGTCAGTCAGGGAAACATTACATCAAAGAACAATGAGGTGGGGTCACAAGGGGTCAAATATTGCAGATGCTGGGGTCTGTATGAAAAACAAAAAAAGACAAAAAACATTTTTTTTGGCTGGAAATCACAGCAGGTCCGGCCGCATCTGTGTAGAGAGAACAAGCCAATGTCGACTCGAGTCTGGATGACCCTGCATCAGGTGGGGTTTCATGTAGCGTGACATGAACCCAAGATCTCGGTTGAGGCCGTCCTCATGAGTGCGGAACTTGGCTATCAGTTTCTGCTCGACGATTTTGCGTTGTCGTGTGTCTCGAAGGCCACCTTGGAGAATGCTTACCCGAAGATCGGAGGCTGAATGTCCTTGACTGCTGAAGTGTTCCCTGACTGGGAGGGAACGCTCCTGCCTGGTGATTGTTGCGCGGTGTCCGTTCATCCGTTGTCGCAGTATCTGCATGGTCTCGCCGTTGTGTGGTGTCGTGGTCGCTGTTCCCCTGAAAGCTGGGTTCTTCGCAGCCTTCAACATGTCATCGATGATGACGAACACCTCGCTAAGGCCATCCCCACGCCTCCACTACTCGCTTTCAAACAGCCGCCTAACCTCAAACAGACCATCGTTCGCAGCAAATTACCCAGCTTTCAGGAGAACAGCGACCACGACACCACACAACCCTGCCACAGCAACCTCTGCAAGACATGCCAGATCATCAACACAGATACCATCATCACACGTGAGGACACCACCCACCAGGTACATGGTACATACTCATGTGACTCGGCCAACGTTGTCTACCTCATACGTTGCAGGAAAGGATGCCCCGGAGCATGGTACATCGGCGAGACCATGCAGACACTGCGACAACGGATGAACGGACACCGCGCAACAATCACCAGGCAGGAGCGTTCCCTCCCAGTCGGGGAACACTTCAGCAGTCAAGGACATTCAGCCTCCGATCTTCGGGTAAGCATTCTCCAAGGTGGCCTTCGAGACACACGACAACGCAAAATCGTCGAGCAGAAACTGATAGCCAAGTTCCGCACTCATGAGGACGGCCTCAACCGAGATCTTGGGTTCATGTCACGCTACATGTAACCCCACCTGACGCAGGGTCATCCAGACTCGAGTCGACATTGGCTTGTTCTCTCTACACAGATGCGGCCGGACCTGCTGTGATTTCCAGCCAAAAAAAATGTTTTTTGTCTGTTTTTTTGTTTTTCATACAGACCCCAGCATCTGCAATATTTGACCCCTTGTGACCCCACCTCATTGTTCTTTGATGTAATGTTTCCCTGACTGACCTGTTTGGACACCATTCACACTGCTGTGATTATCTCTCTGCCGAGGTGTGATAAATGGCAGTTGGAAAGGTTACCTGTAAACATCTGACATGATTCTCTGACTATATAAGCTGTGTCTTTATGCATTTCTCCACTTCACCTGAAGAAGGAGCAGCGCTCCGAAAGCTTGGTGATTTCAAATAAAGCTGTTGGACTATAACCTGGTGTTGTGAGACTTCTTACATTTGTCCACCCCAGTCCAACTCCGGCATCTCCACACCATGTCAAAAGTATGAATGGGGATCACTGAAAAAACATTAAATACATTTTTAAAAAACCATCGCATTTTTAAAATGAGTTAAAATTACATTAAATTAAATATTTTAAACAAAAATTAAATTTTTTTGAAAAAATAAATTTAAAAGTTATTTATGGGGCTAAAAATAAACTTACCTTTTTTAAAAAAGTATTTTTAAATTATAAAAGGACAGAAATTTTTTTTTTTAAACTTTTATAAACTCTTATGCTGGTAAAAGCTGGCCTTACGCCTGCTTTTACCAGACATAAGATTTTTTAGTGATTTCAACGGGCGCCGGCATTTGCAAGGCCCCTACGGGTGTGTACACAGCGCGTACACACCTGTAGGCATCGGAAATTACGGGCCAATAACTACTCCTTTAACTATTACAGTAATGCTGAAAAAACATGAAGAATACATGAAGATTCCAACTATCATCATTGTGTCAATATGTTGATAAAGAACCTTGAGAAGGTTTTAATATAATATAATATTTGTGTAACGGGCAGCTGTAGTATTTTACAAGATAGTAGTGCTCTTTGGAACTGTGTGATGTAATCAACATATACCACAATCCTTCAACCAAAAAGACATCAAAAAAAGTAATGAAGCCTGCAGCCAGCTGTGCACCTTCCAGTTACTGTATATGTTTTCATGATTCAAGCAAGTAGTCGCTTTATTAAGTTTAACTCAATTACTAACTAAAAAGAGTAAAGATTTGGTTATTTAAACCCTGCTGACACAAGATCACTTGACTAATGTTTTTAGAGCAATGCTGCTTTGTTTCATGGAGCTGTTTTCTGAGTTATTTGAAGCAAATGTGTAGTTAGATGTCCACAAAGCTACCATTTGATTCTTGACAAATTATATGGTATTAATAAAATTACTAAGTGCAATGTTACAACATGTTATACTGTAATATTCAGCCCTCAAAAAATGCCAAACAACAATGCTGCATTGAACTAATAATTTCAGCCCGAACGCTGGCAATTGCCTTTTCTAATTTAAGCCAACATTAACTCTAATTACCACAGTAAGTAGCTTCTGACTGAGCAATTACTAAGCTGATTTAGGCCATGCCAAAATCATTTGTGATTTATCTTGGCCATACCTTTTTTTCCCCCCAAAGATTACTATTTTGCTACTTTATTGAACAACTTAAGCCCAATTGTGTCGAGAAAAAGCAACATGATCTGAAATGAAGATCGGGCCATTTCTGCGAAGTTTGGCAACTGCCAGTGTTTTAATAATGTATTGATGCTGAGATTTTAAAAAGGTGCTTGCTGCAAATGCTAAAAAGATTCCAATTTAAAATAATTTGTGCAGCTTTAGTTAATTCACTAAGATAAAAGGAATAAGGCTCATAAAATATAGCGGACTAAATTCAATACCCACCGACAATTTAAGTAGTCTGTATATTTCAATCCACAAGGGCCAGCTCACATAAAACCAACTGAACTTAGCCCATAATGTATTGTACATTTTCCTTAAATACTCGACCCTTCCATTCTCTTCTCTCCTGACAGTATGGACTCCTTGCTGGGTCATGATTTCATGGGCACCAATCACCATCCAGTAACTTGCCCAAGTGGCCATTCCGCATTTGTTGAGTCTTCACAGTGAGTGAGAATATTGGACCACAGTGGGCTCCACAGCCAAGCCTAACTTTCCTCACATGCACATGCGCTTGCAGCTGGGGTTGCCGTACAAATCAGGCGCAGGATCCGTGACTGATTTTCTTCCTAACCAGTCTGCAATAGAAATGAAAATCAGGAGAGCTGTATAACGGGCGGCTGAATCAATATCACCCATTTTACACTATCGCCCAAAGTTAAAATTAACCACTGTGTGTAGCAGTGAACCCAAAGTCTCACTGGAGGCCTGGATTCAACTGCTGGATTCTGATGATAATATTGTAAACTATTCAAGTGGTTTACCAAAACCATCTAATTGAGTTGCTGCGTTAAGAGTCATAGGAGGAGAAATTCAGTATCGCCTTGTTTGGGGCGCCGTTATCGGCCGTGCGCAAAATTTAGCGCCTGGCGCTAATTATCACCACCGACGGCAAACTTGGCTTTTATCGCCCCTGGAGGTGATTGGAGCGCTAAATCAGGCGCAACACACCTCTCAAGGCGCTAAGGCCAGGGAGCGAGGCGCTACCTCAGAGCGCGGGCGCAGCGCAGGTGCTGTCAGTTAGCGATTGAACACACACACTGGCGCCAGTCAGTTCTTAAAGGGGAGGGTCGATCTTGCTCTCCAGCCACACCCTGCTCATTGGAGCCTTAAATCTCGAACTGGACAGACCTGTGGCTAAATCTTGCAGGCAAGGACTATGGAGGGGGCCAGGGAGCGAGCACATTGCTTCAGCGAGTGGGCCTTGGAGGCACTGGTTGGCGCGGTGGAGCGCAGAAGATCTATACTGTACCCAGAGAGTGGCAGGAGACCTTTGCCACGCGAGTACAGAAGAGTGTGGAGGGAGGTGGCTCAGAGCGTCTCCTCAAAGAGCATGGTGCACAGGACCCATATCCAATGTAGGAAAAAGTTCAATGACCTCACTCGGGTCATCAGGGTGAGTGGCTTCTTTTCAAAACCTCTCCATCGCAACCTTACTCTATGGCCAGAGGGTCTTAAAAGCCCCAATGCCCAACACTCATCCAAGACCTATGGCCCTTTCATCAAATACACACGCATATTCCACACTTTGCATACAGTAAGGGTTATTCAACTATGGGATGCACATCAGGCAAGACCATGGCTGCATACAGTAAGGGCTATTCAACGTGGGAGGCACATCAGGCAAGACCATGGCTGTATATTTACTCCGACGCCGTCCTTTTTCTTGCAGGCCAAGCGATCTCATAATAGGAGACAGCAGCAACGGACGGGTGGAGGGCGGCCTCAGCTGCAACCCCTCAGTGATCTTGACGTGCGCGTCCAGAGGATTGTGGCAAGCCGGGTGATCGGTCCCTTTGCCACTGGAGACGCCGACCCAGTTCTGGACAGAAATGGTAAGGTCATCACCTTTTTGTCCTCTCTCCTGCCACTTGTTCCTCACAACACCAGCCTTTGACACTTTCAATCCAACTTACTAAATCGCTGACTCATTCCTCCCTTGCTGCCACCCTGTCCTCACGCTAAAGTCACTCTTGTACCTCCCTGCTTTCAGATGGTGATTCACCAGGTGAGGAGACGGGCCCTAAAGCTGCCAGTGGGAGTGAAGCTGCAGGCGAAGAGGAAGCCGGAGCATCAGCGCCACCCTCTCCTGAGGAAGCCCATGCCCACACTGGGAACACGCCTTTCCCGAAGGGGGGGGGGGGGAAGGGTCTGATGAGGGTGAAGCTCCAGGACCCAGTGGGCTGCAGCAACGTGATGGGGGCAGGGAAGCTCGGGGGCCTTCTCCCCGGAGGGAGAGTATGCCAGCGAGTCCTACTCCACTGGACACAGGGGAGGAGTGGGTCCTCGCTGAAATGAACACCCAGGCGGTGCACAGGCACACTGAGCTCATGGGTGCAGTGGGAAGGGTGCCCGAATGCATTTAATCACTGGCAAGGAGTGTGGAGTACTTTGCTGTAGCACAAGCGGATGCCACGCAAATGCTTAGTGCTGCAATTCAGTCATTGGCTGCCATGAGCCCACCTCTGACTGTTCTCATGCAGAGTCAGATTGAGGCCATGCGAGCACTGACTGCTGCCATCCTCGCACTGACTGCTGCCATCCTCGCTGGTTCGGACACATTTCCCCGGGGCTCTCACCGTGCCGCAGCAGGCCAGCAATCTGTGCTCCAGCACATTGCTCCGGATGCTGAAGTGCTGCCCCGTGGGAGTGCCAGTGTGTCGGTCAAGCAGGGAGTTGCTGTCCTCTCAAGATGACAGCATTCCTGCTGCCACCACTGTCACTTCTCCACTGCACTTGCCACTGCCTGTAGGACATACTGCGGCCGCCCATGCAGAGTTGGTGCAATCTGTAGCCGGGGCCTCCAGACCCAGAGCTGGTCGAGGCTGTCCTTCAAGGGTATCTGCAGTCTCAGGTTGTGACAATCAGCAGCCTTCCACCAGCCTTGCTGCAGCCACTGGGGTCCCATTATGGAGGAGCTGTAGGGTGGGAAGGGGGGAAGTGCGCAAGGGAAGGAGATCACCCTCGAAGGGCAAAAAGTAGGAGGTGTGACAAAATGTTGTTCATTTTTTTATTAAAGGCCAAGGTTCGTGGTCAAATTTCGAGTGTTTTGGACATTGGCTCCAGGTTGAGAGCCAGTTATGTTAATTAGTTTTTTTGTGTGTTTCTTTCTATTAGTTAGTCATGCGGAAATGACAGAGTTTGTAAAATAAAAAAGTTTTGTATTCAAAGTGTACATGTTTGGTCTTTGCAATCATTGTTGCCTTGGCCAGCTTAGGGGTTGCGGGTTGGTTTCATTCATGTTGTTCTCAATGGCAGAAGCCATTTCCTCAGCAGGGGCCTAGAAGCAGCTTGCCATCAGCCGTTGACGGATGGCCCTGCCAGTTTCGACATTGTGTGCCTCCCTCCCGCCTTGGTGCTGCTGATCATCATCCTCCTCCTCCTCATCTTCCTCCTCCTCTGGTGGTGCTCCAAAGCCTGGTGGCATTGGCTGGGTCCTGAGGATTGCCAGGTTATGCAGCATGCAGCGCACAACAACGAAGTGGGAGACTCGCTCAGGCAAGTACTTCAGGGCTCCTCCAGAATGGTCCATACAGCAGAACCGTTGCTTGAGCACGCCGATTATGTGCTCAATGATATTCCTGGTAGCTTGATGGCTCTCGTACCGCAGCTCAGCAGGGGTGTTGGGCGTACGGAGTGGTGTCATCAGCCAGGTGCACAGTGGATATCCCTCGTCCCCGAGAAGCCAACCACCTGGGTGATGTGGTACCTGGAAAAGTTCTGCCACAGTAGTCTGGCGCAGGATGAATGCATCGTGGCTGCTGCCAGGATAGTGGGCATTGACAGCGAGCATCAGCTGTCTGTGGTTACAGACCATCTGAACATTTAAGGAATGGAAGCCCTTTCTGTTGCGGAAATCCTCGGCATTCTCTTGCGGAGCACGCAAAGCCACATGCGTGCAGTCAATGGCGCCCTGCACCACGGGGAAGCCCGCTATCCTAGCAAAGCCCATTGCGCATTCTTGCTGCTTGTCTGGGGTCATGGGGAAAGAGATGTACTCTCGGCTCTTTTTATAGAGGGCATTTGTGACCTGACGGATGCAGCAATGCACCGCGAACTGGGAGATATTGGCGATGTCCCCAGTAGCTGATTGAAATGAGCCGGTGGCATAAAAGTTCAGAGCTACTGTTATCTTCACTGCCACCGACAGAGACGTCCTGCTCCTCAGTTGAGGCTGCAGATCTGACTGCAGCAGGTGGCAGAGCTCAGTGACCACCTCCTTGCTGAAGCACAGCCTTCGCAAACACTGCTCCTCAGACATATTAATGTAGGAGAATTGTTGGCGAAATACCCTGGGAGGGTAAAGTCTCCTGTACAGAGGCCTGTTGGCCCTCCTCCGTCTGGCCATGATTGTCATTCTCTCTCTGCGTCTCTGTGCCCTCCGAATCTGATGGCGCCCCCATTCATTGCAGCCCCCATAGTATCTGGGCAATCAAAGTAATGAAGGTCAAAAACCAAAGTACCTGCAAAGTTATGGTCAGAAGCCAAAACTATTTCAGACAGCGTTGACTCAATGCAGAAGTCTCTCTTTCTCTCTCAAAATCTCTCTCTCTCTGAACAAGTGGTGCAAAAATGTCTACCACAGAAAAAGCCAGGAAGAGGCCCCCTTTAAATAGCGCCCCTCCCAGCCCCACAGCGACTGGGTAGCGTTCCATTCTACCTGTCGTTGGTAGCGCCAGGCAGAAAGGAGGGGGGCGCCACTCAATTTCCATTCCAGGGCGCCCCAAAGGCATTGCACGCTCGAATGATATCAAGATCTGCGTGCGCAGGAGATCGGGCGGTATTGTCTAGCGCCGCCGCAAAATGTCCGGTCAATTCCGCGAGAGGCGCAGATATCACCTCGCCTGGGCACTAGTTGCTTTGCGCCCCATTCGTGCCCTCTTAAGGCGCTAATGGGAGGCGCAAACCAACAGAATTTTTCCCCCCTAGAATCATAACGTTGTATCTTAATTGCCAGCCATCTATATCTTACACATGCATATATATTACATTTGTGAGCTAAATGAGAAGCTGGCCACCCTGGCATTAGCAGTCAGAAGTGGTGAGTAAACAAAGCCTGAAGTCAAAGTTCGCCACTTAGTAAAATTTCCTCCCACTGGTGGAGTTTTTACTCTATGAATGAGCCTACACACTACAGAGACCTGAATTGAGCATCCCACAATGCAGTTCTGTTTAATGGAAATGCAGATTAAAAAGTGCGTCAATGTCTAATAACTCTGATGGAATATATTCAGTATACCTAGTCAGTAGGCCCATCTCTGGGGAATCCAAGTCCAGACAGTGGGGCTGGCCTTGAGATGATAGGTAATGAAAAATACACACTAGCAATTCACACAAGTCACAAACAGTCATCAGTTTATCTGCTCCTGTTTTACAGTAAGTGGCTGATATTTTCATGGAATGACCCTTCCTAAAGCAAACCCATCATACTACAAAGTGAAACTTCACTTCCTGCAGTCATTGCATGAGCAAGGTGCGACATGATTTGATTGGTGGAATTAGGATGTCCAGTTTTCAATCATGAAACTTATGAACAACCCCATGATTGCACTGTTCAGGTCAAAACAGGAAGGCCCTACACCTGGCACATACTTTGAACATGCAAAAGATCCCCACTGCACCTCTCACTACTAAGTCACATTAATTGTTTTCACTCTGACTATCACTACAAGTACAATATAGCATATGGAATATATACTACAGACCTTGCACATTTTCTGTTTATTTTTCACATTTCCAGCGGGTCTGGTGAAGTGTCTCCAACCAAAATGTTAACCTACATTCTCGCTTTTCAGTTGCTGACACACCTGCTGTGTATTTCCACTATTCTCTATTTTTATCTTCAGAGCTGATCCTAATTAGATCACAATCACAGTGAGACAGCTTGTCTCATCAACAGCAGCGTGCGGATGCACCGAGCAGTCCAGATCAGTTGTACTTTGTTTTAAATTCACACACTGGGAGTGGTGAGCACCTGCCAAAACAGTGACGTTAGGCACTGTTACTGTCACCTGTGATCTCCTTTGCTTGCCAATTACCAAATCTGCTGTCTGACTGCTTATGCTCCTGGTGAAAGCAGATCACTAACTCCGGACTGAAAACATACTATAAAGGCCATCCTACATTTGTTCGCACTGACTCCAGCAAGACCGCCACAAAGTAGTTGTTTCATGGTGACATGTTATTGCTCTTGCTCCAGTGTAAAAGCTAGGACACACACACACATTTTGTGGCCTATGGAAAAACAACAGTAAATTGTAGAAAGGTGCAAATAAGTAAATTACTTAGCTCTTCTACTACTCATCTATATATATATATAAACGGATCATTCTTTCTGTCTGTCTGTCTATCCTTCTGTCTGTCCTCACGTGTGCGTCTGTCCGGCTATGCGCTCGAACGTTAGAGCGTACCTACGTGTGCGTTACGTCGGAAGAAAGCTCACCGTTCCAAAACGATGGTAAGCGTATTTACATTTCGGCCGGGCAAAAATTGCGCCCGCGGTATCCGAAAAACCTTCAAAATTCCGCTCATTAGCATCTCATTATCCACTCATTAGCGACAGAGTGACCTCGAGGTCGACCAATCATACGCCAGGTTCCTGGCGCATGCAGCCGGGCCCTCCTACGGTCGAGTGACGGGACGATTGACCAATCCTACACTTTGGTCGACCGTCAGGTCACCAATCGGTGCGTGTGTGGGCGGGCCTTATCGTTCTGAACCGAGGTGAGTAGCCGCCATCTTGCTTCCATTCTTTTTCCTGCTTTCTGCGTCTTTCTTTTCAAATATACATTTCCAGCAAAATAAAATTGCTTTTATTAAATTGTTTAAAAAAAAACTTCATTCATTTGTAAATATTTTCTCTAACCTGAAGATTCTTTTTCCTACCTTTCCCCGTTTTTGTTAGGCCTCAAAGCCTGGGCCTTTCTTGCCCAGCCATGCCCGAGCTAGGTAATTGTCCCACGGCTTCTGCTAAGCTCCTCACCGCTCCCCCCCCCCCACCCCGGTGTCACGTTACCCGGGGCAACGGCGTCAGCCACGAGGGTCACAAGGGTCAGGGTGCGCGCGCAGCAGGAGCAGCTGAGACGCGGCGTCTCTCTCTGTTCCCCGCTCGGCTCGGGCGGGGCTCTCGGGAGTGCGGATCTCGGGCGGGGCTTGGTGAGCGGGAAGGGTTACCCCAGCAACCGGGCCCGCCGGCCGTCTCTCACAGCCGCAATCGGCGGACTTGAAGCCAGCTCGGGAGGGCGGGGCTCCGGAGAGCAGGAGGCCGGTGCTTGGGAGATTGCGGGGGCGAGCCTCGGGGTGGCGGGGCTCCGGAGATACGGGGGTGGCGGGGCTCCGGAGATGGGGGGCGGCGATCAGGGACTCCCCTTCCCCTCCCCTCCCTCCCCTTCCCCCTCTTCCCCCCTCCCTCCCTTTCCCCCCTCCCCCCTCCCCTTTCCCCCCTCCCCCCTCCCTCCCCTTCCCTTTCCTCCCTCCCTCCCTTCTCCCCCTTCCTCCCCCTTCCCCTTCCTCCCCCCTCCTCTTCCCCCCCTCTTTCCCCCACCTCTTCCCCCCCAGTCGCTCTCTCTCTTCCCCCCCAGTCGCTCTCTCTCTTCCCCCCCAGTCGCTCTCTCTCTTCCCCCCCAGTCGCTCTCTCTCTTCCCCCCCAGTCGCTCTCTCTCTTCCCCCCCAGTCGCTCTCTCTCTTCCCCCCCAGTCGCTCTCTCTCTTCCCCCCCAGTCGCTCTCTCTCTTCCCCCCCAGTCGCTCTCTCTCTTCCCCCCCAGTCGCTCTCTCTCTTCCCCCCCAGTCGCTCTCTCTCTTCCCCCCCCGTCGCTCTCTCTCTTCCCCCCCCGTCGCTCTCTCTCTTCCCCCCCAGTCGCTCTCTCTCTTCCCCCCCCAGTCGCTCTCTCTCTTCCCCCCCCAGTCGCTCTCTCTCTTCCCCCCCAGTCGCTCTCTCTCTCTTCCAACAACAACATGCCCTCGAAAAAGCCTCGGCACCGCCGGGCACTTCAGCTAGTTAAATATAAAAGAAATCAAAGCTCCTCAAGCAGTACAGGTAAAAAGACAAACGACAAATGCCTGTAGTTCTGGTGAAAAGTAGAAAGCAGAAATGTTAATTTGCCTTTTCTCTGTATGGATGATGACTGACCTGCTGAGTACTTCCAGCATTTTCTGGTTTTATTTCTACCTCAGCAGCTCAGTTAGTAAATGCATGGCCTGGTGTGGAACTAAAACCATGAAGGTCCCAGGTGCTTTGTTAGCTAATCTCAGCCAGGGTGGCAAAAACAATTTTACAATTTGATGCGTGACAATGAAAAACTCTGCCTCACTCCTCTTTTTCAAGAGATCCAAAGAATAGGATTAAGCTTGACCACCAAGCATGGACAAAAGAGAGGTGGTGGGGGGTCAGGGAAATGACCAGATGGCTGGAGTCAGAGGAACACAGCATTTGGGAGGGGTTATAGGGCTGAAGAAGATTAGAGAGATCGGGTGGTGAGCCAGTGTACATCAGTGAGGACAATGATGATAGACAAGTGAAACAAGACAGGACATAACATGTGTGGCAGAGCTTAAGACAAGTTGGTGTTTACAGAGGATGGAGGATGGGGACCAAGCAAGGAGGGCGTTAGTCTCAACTGTGTCAAATGCTGTGGAAAGGACAGGAAAGGATAATGAACCATGGTCAGAGTCACAAAGGATGTCTTCCATGACTCGTGCTCTGAGCGAGGCAGAAGTCTGTTGTACAACAGAGACACTCGGTGCACACATGTGGAGCCGGTTTTCCATGTGTACCTTATTGAAACTGTGGGTTTAACCCAATAACATCCACATTTTCATAATGTCATCTGTGGGGGGAAAACAGCATGGCACCAGGGAGCCATTTTCACTCATGAAGGCATTGTATCATGCAGAAATAGCTTCAACAGAGGAGGGGATAAAACTGGGGAAAAAATTGCAGCGTTATGATGTTATGCAATTTTGCATATGAAGAGATTAGTGCATTTATTACATTACCACACTGCTTCTAGAA
This sequence comes from Somniosus microcephalus, assembly GCF_052327205.1. Classification (NCBI taxonomy): domain Eukaryota; kingdom Metazoa; phylum Chordata; class Chondrichthyes; order Squaliformes; family Somniosidae; genus Somniosus; species Somniosus microcephalus. The sequence goes on along the minus strand of NC_140988.1, from coordinate 114,173,182 downwards.
ATGTTAGCTTGACCCAATGATAACACTCTTGTTTCTGAGTCTGAAGTTCAAGCCATACTGCAAAGACTTGAGCACTAGTGTGACACTTCAGTGAAGGAGCGCCGCATTGTCGGAGTTACCATCTTTCAGATGAGCTGTTACACCAAGGCCCGGCCTGACTGTTCAGGTACATGTAAAAGATCTCATGACACAGAAACAAGGAAAGCTAAACCAGGAGTCTAAGCATACCAGATAGATTGCAAATAAAAAGCAGTTCATTAAAATATTGCAGGTTTGTTTTATGTTTTGCATTGAAGCTGAATGAGTAATTTCACCCTACAAAAAGGGTACAAAACCGAAATGTCAACCTGTCTTTTCATTTTACAAATGCTGACTGATCTGCTACATAGTTCAAGCATTTCCAGTTTTTATTTCACATTTCCAGCATCTGTAGCTTTTTTCTTTTTATTTGTAGTCAGTGTTTGGCCGTTAAATTGACACATCCTCTCACTGTTACAACAGCTCACTGTCAAGAAAAAGCTGTAAAACATCATTAATCACTTTATTATTCTTTCTGTAGTTTTGACATTTGAATTTTGTCTGCATGCAACAAATATGATTAAATGACAATTAACAAAACAAGGCATAACAATGAGAATTGTTCAGTCATGGATTAAAATGCTGTCTCTTGAAAGTGCATTGAATGTCTTTTGTCTGTGTGTTAATGGCAGTTTTAGAGTAAAGTATCTGTTAATAGAAGATTGCGAATGTTAATGGCAGTGTTATGTTCCACTGGAAGTGATTCTGTAATGTGCACCACAAACCCTGTATCCTTGCCACCAATTCTCCATCCTCCTTCGTTGCCACTGTCTGAGGCTAATTCTAACTGTTTGCAAACTCGGTGTCCTAGCAAAGCCATAACCTCACCATCACAAACACTACCTACTTCCACCTCCGTAACACGACCTGCTTCTTTAAATGTAGAAAAACATCTCCAGGCGCTTCACAGAGTTGTAAGTTGTAACTGACATTTGCCACTATATAACTACAGGGTAACTGTTTTAATGGTCATTATCAGAAGTCGAATCGGGTTTTGGAATGACTATGAATCAGCTCCCTAAACTCAAAACATATGAATGGGCCGTGTGAACATGTGAATACCTCTGAGGTCCTCCAAGGATCTATCCTTGGGGCGCTCCCCCCGCCCCCACTTCTCATCTACATGTTGCCCCCTGGCGAAATCATCCGAAAGCACGACATCAGTTGCCACATGTATGCCGACGGTACCCAGCTCTACCTCAGCACCACTTCTCTCGACCCCTCCACGGTCTCTATGCTGACACACTGCTTGTCCGACATCCAGTACTGGATGAGCAGAAATGTTCTCCAATTAAATATTGGGAAGATTGAAAATCCAGCCCAATGGCTTCATTCAGGTGCGGGTTGGTGTTGTGTAATCCGCATTTCGTGTTATCCACGTGAATCTAATTCGATGTGGGAGATTGATGCAATTTTAACTAAATTGGCCAATTGAGTTCCAGCGTGTGGGAATCCATGGCAAATGAGTTTCTCCAGTCTGAAAGTCGCCTCCGATGACATCATCATTGCTGCTGCATTTAAGGTCTGCAACAAGCCTTGCTTCTTCTGCAGACTGCCAACCTTTTGGCATTTGCTGATTCTCTGGCCATTCTGCGTCCAGTTCAGGCTTTAGTGGAGGGAGCAAGAGCTCTTCCCTTCATCAGGGAGGAAGAAGCCTCCCCAGCTGACAAAGGCAGTGTGGCTGCAAGTGGCAGTGGAGGTCAACTCCTTATCGGCTACCCGCAGAACCTGGATACAGTGCAGGAAGAGATTTCATGACCTTCAGCGCACTGGAAGGGAGTATGAATTTCCCATCACTCTCAATCTGATCCCCATTGCCTTTCCTCACCAGCACTCAACTTTAGTAAGCTCTTCCTCCACATCATACTTGATACTGACATCCATGCACCCGCACCCATTCCCTCGCTCTCTATGGTCACATTCACCTAACTATTCGACTATGCAGCCCTCACACTCCCTATCACGCTATGAAAACAACTGACAGCACACAGGGAGGGCCCTTGGTCTTGCCACCTCACGCCATCTTTGTCTCCTTCTAAGCATCTATGCTATGGATTCTCTACACTCACTCCTCCATTCTCACTCAACCTCCACTTGTCTCCCTCATTGCAGGAAAAGAGCGCTCACAATAAAAGAGCGAGCAAGGACAGGAGGAGGGCCACCCTCAGTAGCCCAGCTCATCCTCTGGGAGGAGGCGGTCCTGGAGATCGCCACGCATGTGGGGGACAGACAGACGGGTGCATCACACCAAGCTGGTGACAGAATAGTTTTCCATCTCTCTCATTGACATTGCATGAGTCGCTGATAATATTTTGGAAGCTCTAACAGATGGACTAATGATCATCTGCAATATGCAATGTGCATGTAATGTTGGCATCACATCTCTGACTCTTTCCTTTACTCCCCCACAGGACCATCACAAGCACCCGTCCCCACTAGCCAGGAGGAACAGGCTGAGCCTCCAGACTCCTCAGAGGAAGCTGCAACCTCTGAGGGCGCAGCGTCAGCAGAATTCAGTGCACCCAGCACCAGCGCAGACACTCGCACCTCGGTGGGACCGCCGGGACATAGAGTAGTGTTGTCACCTGGTGTATCACAACTCACAAGTGAGCATCAGCAGATTGTGGAGACAGGGACAGCAGTGGAGAGTCCTAGTCGGAGGGCGCAGGACTCTGCCAGCTTGGCTCAGCTGCACGTTGACCCTCTGCCTTTGGGTCCATCCACAGTATCTGCGGTGATAGCACTCCAGGAAAAGATGCAGGAGTCACTGGCAGGTTTTGTCTCCAGGGTCACTGAGTGTGGAGCGAATGGAGGAGTCCCTCACTAACCTGAACAGAGCCTTTGTGGAGTCATTGGCGCATGAACGCATCACCATGGAAAGAATGGCAACCCCCATGGAGGTGCTAAGTCGCCAGAGTGTTGAAAACATGGTGAGTGTTCAGAATAGACTGACATCTCTGGAGGAGCGATGGTCATCTATTGAGCAGAGAAACCAGACCTTCATGGCAGTCTCTGAGTAGGACTGCCATTGCAGATACGGGTCCCCATGGCCCCCCCTGATGGGCAGCAAGGTGTTCTCCAGCCACTTGCAGGCGCTGAGGGGGACCTGACCCATGAGGGAAGTTGGTGGCAGACATCAAGGAAGTGGGGGCTCCTCTCCAAGCGCTCACACTTCCAAGCCACTGCAGAGACCCCGGTCAGAGCCCCACCAGAGTCCACACCCAAAAGTGATCAGCGTCTCAACCTCTTCACAGCTGCAGCAGCAGCAGACTGCTGACGAGCCCTCACAGTTTTGCCACCCCAGAGGACGCCCGCCAAAGGTGTCGAGACAGGAGCAGCAAGAAACTGAGCAAGGGGCCTTCACATCTGCTGAAGCCACAGGGGAAGCATCACGTAGGAGCACGCGTAAGAGAAAGATACTGCACAAATAGTCACAAGGGTAAACTTTTATGTTGTGTGTAAAAGGATGGCTACTGCTGTAGTTGTGGCGAGTGTCATCCTCCTCCTCCTCCTAGAAACATAGTAGATAGGAGCAGGAGTAGGCCATTCGGCCCTTCGAGCCTGCTCCGCCATTCAATGAGATCATGGTTGATCATCCAAATTCACTACCCTGTCCCTGCCTTCTCCCCATATCCCTTGATCCCTTTAGCCTTAAGAAATATATCCAACTCTTTTTTGAATATATTTAATGAACTGGCCTCCACCGCCCTCTGTGGCAGAGAATTCCACAGGTTCACCACTCTCTGGGTGAAGAAATTCCTCCTCATTTCAGTCATAAATGGCTTACCCCTTATCCTTAGACTATGACCCCTGGTTATGGACTCCCCGGCCATCATAAACATCCTTCCAGCATCTAGTCTGTCCAGGCCTGACAGAATTTTATAAGTTTCGATGAGATCCCCTCTCAATCTTGTAAACTCCAGTGAGTATAATCCCAATCGACACAATCTCTCCTCATACGTCATTCCTGCCATCCCAGGTATCAGCCTGGTGAATCTTCGCTGCACTCCTTCCATGGCAAGAACGTCCTTCCTCAGGTAAGGCGACCAAAACTGCACACAATATTCAAGGTGCGGTCTCACCAAGGCCCTGTACAACTGTAGCAAGACATCCTTGTTCCTGTACTCGAACCCTCTTGCTACGAAGGCCAACATACCATTTGCCTTCTTAACCGCCTGCTGCACCTGCATGCTTACCTTCAGCGACTGGTGCACAAGAACACCCAAGTCTCTTTGCACTTCCCCTTCTCCCAATCTATTGCCATTCAAATAATAATCTGCCTTCCTGTTTTTGCCACCAAAGTGGATAACCTCACATTTATCCACATTATAGTGCATTTGCCATGTTTCTGCCCAATCACCCAATCTGTCCAAATCGTACTGGAGTTTCACGACATCCTCCTCACAGCTTACCCTCCCACCCAGCTTTGCGTCGTCTGCAAATTTGGAGATATTACATCCAATTCCCTCGTCCAGATCATTAATATATATTGTGAACAGCTGGGGTCCTAGGACCGATCCTTGCAGTACCCCACTAGTCACTGCCTGCCACTCAGAAAACGACCCGTTTATTCCAACTCTTTGCTTTCTGTCTGCCAACCAGTTCTCTATCCAAGTCAATACCTTGCCCCCAATCCCATGTGCCTTAATTTTGCATGCTGATGTCTTATGCGGGACCTTATCGAAAGCCTTCTGAAAGTCCAAATACACCACATCCACTGGTTCTCCCTTATCTATTTTACCAGTTACATCCTCAAAAAATTCCAGTAGATTAGTCAAGCATGATTTACCTTTTGTAAATCCATGTTGACTTTGTCCGATCCTGTCACTGCTTACCAAGTGCTCTGCTATTACATCTTTTATAATAGATTCTAGCATTTTCCCCACTACCGATGTCAGGCTTACCAGTCTATAAATTCCCCGCTTTTTCTCTACCACATTTTTTGAATAGTGGGGTAATATTAGCTACCCTCCAATCCATGGGTACTGTTCCAGAGTCTATCGAGTTCTGAAAGATGACCAGCAATGCATCTACTATTTCTAGGGCCACTTCCTTAAGTACCCTGGGATGTAGATTATCAGGCCCTGGGAATTTATCGGCCTTCAGTCCCATCAATTTTCCTAACACCATTTCCCTACAAATACTGATTTCTTTCAGTTCCACCCTTTCATCAGGCCCTATGTTCCCCGGCATCTCTGGGAGGTTATTTGTGTCCTCCTTTGTGAAGACAGAACCAAAGTATGAATTTAGTTGGTCTGCCATTTCTTTGTTCCCCATTATAAATTCCCCTGATTCTGACTGCAAGGGACTTACGCTTGACTTCACCAATCTTTTTCTCTTCACATATCTATAAAAGCTTTTACAGTCAGTTTTTATGTTCCCTGAAAGCTTACTCTCATATTCTATTTTCCCTTTCTTAATTAATCCCTTTGTCCTCCTTTGTTGAATCCTAAACTGCTCCCAATCCTCAGGATTATTGCTTTTTGTGGCCAATTTATATGTCGTCTCCTTGGATGTTATGCTATCCCTAATTTCCCTTGTTAGCCACGGTTGAGTCACCTTTTTTGTTTTATTTTTATGCCAAACTGGGATGAACAAATTCTGTAGCTCATCCATTCGGTCTTTGAATGTTTGCCATTGCCTATCCACCGTCAACCCTTTGAGTGCCATTCCCCAATCAATCCTACCCAACTCGCTCCTCAGACCATCGTAGTTACCTTTATTTAAATTGAGGACCCTAGTCTCCGAGTCAACTACTTCATTCTCCATCTTAATGAAGAATTCGATCATATTATGATCGCTCCGACCCAAGGGGCCTCGTACAAGATTGCTAATTAATCCTTTCTCGTTACATAATACCCAGTCTAAGATGGCCTGATCTCTGGTTGGTTCCTCGACATATTGGTCCAGGAAACCATCCCGTTCACAGTCCAGGAATTCCTCCTCCACAGTGTTGTTACTAATCTGGTTGGCCCAATCTATATGTAGATTAAAGTCACCCATGATGACTGCTGTGCCCTTATTGCACGCTTCTTTAATTTCCCTTTTAATGCCATCCCCAACCTCCGCCTTACTGTTGGGAGGTCTATATACCACTCCCACTAATGTTTCTTTCCCCTTAGTATTTCTCAATTCTACCCATACAGATTCCACATCATCAGAGCGAATATCCTTCATTACAATTGTATTAATCCCTTCTTTAACCAGTAATGCTACCCCACCTCCCTTTCCTTTTTGCCTATCTTTCCTGAATATCGAATACCCCGGGATGTTGAGTTCCCAGTCTTGGCCATCCTTGAGCCACGTTTCCGTAATCCCAACCAAATCATATTCGTTTACCTCTATTTGCGCAGCCAATTCGTCCACCTTATTACAAATGCTCCTCGCATTAAGACACAAAGCCTTCAGGCTTGTTTTTTTAACGCTCTTAGACCTATTAGAATTATTATTTACTGTGGCCACGTTTGATTTAAACCGTTGATTTCTCTGACTGCCACTTTTGTTTTTCTCCTTCCTATCTTTTGCTTTAATCCCTGTTTCCCTTTCCTCGGTCTCCCTGCTCAGGTTCCGAACCCCTGCCATTTTAGTTTAAACCCCCCCGAACAGTGCTAGCAAACATCCCCGCAAGGATATTTGTCCCGCTCTGGTTCAGGTGCAACCCGTCCGACTTGTACAAGTCCCACCTTCCCCAGAAGCAGGCCCAGTGATCCAGGAAACTAAAGCCCTCCCTCCTGCACCAACTCTTTAGCCATGCATTCATCTGCTCTATCCTCCTATTCCTATACTCACTAGCACGAGGCACCGAGAGTAATCCAGGGATTAGAACCTTTGAGGTCCTGCTCTTTAATCTGCTACCTAGTTCCCTAAATTCTTGCTGCAGGACCTCATCCCTCTTCCTACCCATGTCATTGGTCCCAATGTGAACCACGACCTTTGATTGTTCACCCTCCCCCTTCAGAATGCCCTGCAGCCGTTCAGTGATATCCTTGACCCTGGCATCAGGGAGGCAACAAACCATCCTGGAGTCACGTCTATGGCCATAGAAACGCCTATCTGTTCCCCTTACGATAGAATCCCCTACCACTATTGCTCTCCCACTCTTTTTCCTCCCTTCCTGAGCAGCAGAAGCACCCAGGAGGATGAGGATGAGAGGAGCCACTTTGACCTCGGGAATCTGCAAGCCACAACACTGTGCCATGTTGTGAAGTGCACAGCAAACCACGACGATTCTGGAGACCCTGGCTGCTGAGTACTGCAGGGCTCCACCCGATCTATCCAGGCCTCTGAAGCGCATCTTCCACAAACTGATGGTTTGCTTGATTATGGCTCTGGTGGATATGTGGCTGGAGTTGTAGCTGTCCTCAGCTTCGTTGGATGGGCTCCTCAACGGCGTCATTAGCCACGTCCTCAGGGGATGACCCTTGTCTCCAAGTAGCCATCCGTTAAGTTGGTCTGGCGGACTGAATAGCGGAGGCACACTAGACTGGCGCAGTATGAAGGAGTCATGGCAACTGCCAGGGTACTTGGCACAAACATGCAAAATTTCCTTCGTGGTCACACACCAGCTGAACGTTAAGGGAGTGGAAGCCCTTGCGAGCGACAAAAATACCTGGATTGCAATGGGGTGCCTTAAGGGCCACATGTGTGCAGTCAACGATGCCCTGCACCCTTGGAAAGCCTGCCAGATGAGTTAATCCAACCGCACGCGCCGTGACACTTGCTCGATCCTTGGTGAAATGGACTTGATTGTGCGCGAGGACAAAGAGGGCATCGGTTACCTGCGTGATGCAAGTGTCTGCGGCTGCCTGGGAGATGCCACTGATGCCTGCTGCTGATCCCTGGAATGAGCCCGAGGCAAAAAAGTTGAGTGCGGTGGTGACTTTGACGGCCACTGGTAAGGGCTGTCCACCTGGTCCTCTGGCCTGCAGGTCTTGTTGCAGCATTGCGCAGATGTCACCCACTACCTCTCGCAAAAGTCAGAGCCGCCTTTGGCACTGCTGCTCAGGCATGTTGAGATAGCTGACCCTGTTTGAGGGGTATCTCCTGCACCAATGGGATTCCATGCGCTGGCCCCTTCTGGCCTGTGCATCTTCAGGTGGGTGAACAGCAGCTTGGCGTGCCTGTTGTTCGGCCTCATCTAATATCCAGAAGGGAAGGAAGTAAATGGCTCCCATGCTTCTGGTAGATGCCTCAGTTGAGGAAGTGCTCAGTGAAGGTGGCGAGAGTGGTTTCCCAGGAGGTCACACTGGAGATGGGTGTCGGGCTCCAAACTTCCACAGCTGTGGTTATGCCTTCTAAAATTTCTCCCAGACCTGAGACTACAAAGTCCTGCCACCTGCAAATGATGGCTGATCAAATCTCTTTAATGGTTGAGCTGCAGCCGATAGTCAGCAATCCATTACAGATTGCCAATGTGTATTTTAACTAAAGTAGAAAACTCAGTCACTACAAATGAGAAGGAAATAAAAATGTATACAGCAAATTTTTGTTGAACTCTAAACGGAATGATAGCAGCAGCCTTTCACGCATTGTGGGACACACAACTACAACAACTTGTATTACCTCCCAGGGATTTGCTCCTGGAGCACAATGGAAGAAAGTTGAGGCCAGAAGCACGGGCGTCGCCCACGAGCAACCGCCCAGTCATCCAGCAGAGATTTGAGCATCGCAGGGGAGGATGTTGAGAGCTGGGCTTGGTTCTCCAGTCACGGTGGTCCAGCGAAACGGGCTGGCAACAGGTATGGCGCAGACCCTTCCCAGACAGCGGCGGCTAGAGCCGACCGACGGCACAGAAAAGGCCGAGCAGCATCGACGGGAGAAGAGAAAGGGTAGAGCGCACAGGGCGCAGCCGGTGTTCAAGACTGAATGCTGTCAATGGGAGAAGAGAGAGGGGCGCGAAGGAAAACGCGCAGAGTGCAGCCAGTGTTCAAGGGACGAGCAGCGTCAGTGGGGAAGAAAGGGAAACGCGCAGAGCGCAGCCGGTGTTCAAGGGCCGAGCAGCCGCAGCAGAGAAGGGGAGCACGGAAAACGCCATTTTGAGCCGCAGCGGAGAAGGGAGAGCGCAGAAAAACGCCATTTTGAGCCGCAGCGGAGAAGAAGGGAGAGCGCGGGAAAACGCCATTTTGAGCCGCAAGAAAGGAAAGTGCGGGAAAACGCCATTTTGAGCCAGTCTAACCACACCCAGGGATGCCGAAGAGTGGCAGTATCACAGCGTTCGACAATGAAGTCGAAGATTGGACGACATATGTCGAATGCATAGAAGTGTACTGCAAGGCGAATGAAGTGCCAGATGAGGGGAAAGCGCTGGTATTGTTGAATTCCATGGGTGCAAAAACGTATGGCTTACTGTGAAACCTAGTAACCCCAGAGAAGCCAGTGGACAAGGATTTTGGAAACAGTGTCAATCCTACAGAACCACTTAAACCCCACACCGCTGCTGATAGCAGAAAGATTTAAGTTTCACAAAAGGAACCAGCATAAAGATGAAAGTAATGCTGAGTATTTAACGGAACTGCGCAAGCTATCGAAACACTGCCAGTTTGGAATGGGACTAGCAGATACTTTAAGGGACAAGTTTGTGTGTGGGCTTCAAAGTGAAGGAACCCAGAAACGGCTTCTATCAGAAAAGGATCTTACGCTGGACAAGGCTTTCAGCATGGCAGTATCACACGAAGCAGCCACACGGGGCGCTGCAGAGATACAACGGAGACCGCAAGAATATGGCACAAATGAAATGTCATACGGAACAGTGAAGTGTTTTCGCTGCGGCAGAACAACACACAACCATAATGATTGCTGGTTTAAGGACAAAGTGTGCAGACAGTGTGGAAAAGTAGGACACATAGCAAGAGTCTGCAGGTCGGGAAAGAAAACCAGCAGCAAGAAATCTCCACAGGAGAAGTACAAGAAGGTACATAAGGTGACGGAGAGTAGTTCAGATGAACAGAAAAGTGATACAGACTCCGGAAGCAAGGAGCTGGGTTGTCTGAAACTACATAATGTAATCAAAATGGAGGATCATCAAACTATCTGGGTCATGCTCAAGATAGCTGGAGTCCAAGTGAAAATGGAATTGGTCACAGGATCAGCCCTAACAGTCATAAACCGAAGGGACTACAAGCGGCTATTCTCACATATACCCTTGAGAGATACAGAGATTGTCTTGAAGACGTACACAGGGCAAAATGTCTACCCCAAAGGAAAAATAAGGGTGAACGTTGTATATAACGGTAAGGAAACACCAAAAATGGACCTATATGTATTGCCAGATGGAGGACCACCACTACTAGGACGTGAATGGATCCGGAAGATACAGCTAGATTGGCATTCCATACAAGCACTGACTGTAGATGCCAAAAAGGAAGACGACGCCACACCTGGACGACTGTCAAAAATGCTAACTGATGCACAGGAAGTGTTCCAGGAGGGACTTGGAACACTAAAAGGCATAACAGCGACGATCAAAATAGAGGAAAATGCAAGCCCGTTTTTTTTTTTTTTTTTTAAGGCCAGACCGGTGCCTTATGCGATCCGCCCAGCTGTCGAAGCAGAGCTGGAAGGTTTGGAACGTTCAGGAGTACTGTCCAAAGTGGACTGGAGCGAGTGGGCCACACCCATCATTCCTGTAATGAAGAGGTCGTTGAGTAATACGCCTGGGGAACCAAAGAATGTTCGCATCTGTGGGGACTTTAAGGTGACAGTGAACCCAGTCCTTCACACGGTACAATATCCGCTTCCGCGGATTGAAGATATTTTCGCCTCGCTATCTGGAGGGAAACGCTTCACTAAGATTGATCTGGCCCAGGCGTACCTGCAAATACGATCAACACTCAAAGGTCTCTACCAATACAACCGGCTGGGAGCGGTGCTGTCGCACAAGTTCCCGGACGGCTTGGAGAGGCCGGTAGCCTTTGCGTCTCGGTCACTAACCTCAGCCGAGCGTAACTACGCCCAGATTGACAGGGAGGCCCTCAGCCTCGTGTGGGGAGTGAAAAAGTTCAACCACTATCTGCACGGGCAGAAGTTCACCTTGCTGATGGGCCACCAACCACTTGTCTCCATCTTTAATCCAAAGAAGGGCGTGCTGGTGATGACTGCGCAACGGCTACAAAGATGGTCGCTTTTTCTAGGGGCGAACCAATATGAAATCGAGTATAAGGGCACGAAACAGCATGGAAACACTGATGGGCTATCACGCCTGCCACTGCCTACTGCGGAGGAAGCACCAGCAGTGGACCCTGTCGAAATATTTCATTCGACTATAATTGAACGCTTGCCAGTAACTAACGCCGATATAGAGGAGACCCGAAATGACCCGACACTGTCTCGGGTATATGACTTGACGGTGAAGGGATGGCCAACAAATGGCAACCAGGAACGATATGCACACGGCAGGGGCCACTAATGTACACAGTGGATGTTGGGGAGAACATTGTGAGACGCCATGTCGACGAGATCCTAGAGTCACAGGAACGAGTCAAACCCATGTCTCGCGCACCTGGTGATGAACCAGACATACAGGTAGCATCTACCCCAGAAACAGTAGCATCGGAAGCTGATGAACCAACTGACGACAGGGGGCCTCCGCACCAAGAACAAGACACTCAGGAAAGGCGCTATCCAGAAAGGATCAGGAAGCCGCCCCAAAGACTGAATTTATAAATGGACTATTTTCAGTTAATGTGCATGTTAAAAGTGTTAATTGTTAAATGAATGTTATGGTACTGTCAATCTTAAAGGGGAAGAATTGTAGTGTATGTACCTTTAAGGGGAGAACTACTTTTTACAGCTCCTGTATACTGTAGTGCTGGCAGTGACCACACCTGTATATAAACCCTGAGTAGGGATCTGTACGTTAGTTTTAGAGTAACCCTCATCCAGTAAATACCTGTTGATTGTTCCTGCAGTCTTGTGTCTAGTTATTGAAGGACACACATCATCAAAAATACACGGATCTAACATCACCCATCAGTGGAAACATCCTCCCCGCATCCACCCGATCAAGCCCCCTCACAATCTTATATGTTTTGATAAGATCGCCTCTCATTCTTCTGAATTCCAATGAGTAGAGGCCCAACCTACTCAACCTTTCCTCCTAAGTCAACCCCCTCATCTCCGGAATCAACCGAGTGAACCTTCTCTGAACTGCCTCGAGAGCAAGTATATCTTTTCTTAAATATGGAAACCAAAACTGTATGCAGTATTCCAGGTGTGGCCTCACCAGTACCCTGTATAACTGAAGCAAGACTTCCCTGCTTTTATACTCCATCCCCCTTGCAATAAAAGCCAAGATTCCATTGGCCATATGGGGAGAAAGCAGTGACAGGGTACTGAATTTGGATGATCAGCCATGATCTCATTAAATGGCGGAACAGGCTCGAGGGGCCGAATGGCCTACTCCTGCTCCTATCTTCTATGTTTCTATATAAATACAAGTTGTTGTAGTTGTGTGTCCCACAATGCGTGAAAGGCTGCTGCTATCATTCCGTTTAGAGTTCAACAAAAATTTGCTGTATACATTTTTATTTCCTTCTCATTTGTAGTGACTGAGTTTTCTACTTTAGTTAAAATACACATTGGCAATCTGTAATAGGTTATTCTTTAGTAATCAGTGCATGCTGCAGGATTGATTTTTGTTGGTCATTACTCAGCATATGACAATATAACTAGAAATTAAGTTCACACAATCATAGAATGATACAAATGACAGCACAGAAGGCGGCCATTTGGTCCACCACGCCTGTGCAGGCACTAGCTCTTTACATGGCCTTTGCGCCAAATGTCAGTTCCCCTCCCCTTTCACCTCCTATCCTTGGTTAGTGCCCACACCGCATGCTGCAGCCACCACATTCCACTGTGGTGTACTTATTAAATTAACTACAAATGTATAGAAAAAATGCCAAGAGTTTAACGTGAAGCTATCCTGCTAAGAACACTGCAGCAGTTCCACTAATCAGCTCTCAGCAAATTCCATATAGTGAGGCCAGATTATGGCACAAAGTTTCAGTAAAACTCATATTCCATTCATGTTGCAGTGTTGTCATAGCAGCAATGCTGAATTCAGCACCAACTGGAAATACTAGACCTCTAGTACACTGAAGATAAAAGGCAGTGAGCACGACAAGACTTGATGGCTTCCACCAACATCTTTGACAGCAGTGGCACCCCGTGAGCAGTATAGACACTCCAAACACAGGCAGCATCCTCGTACGGCTGCGACCAAGCTAAGTGGCTGAAATATTTACATTCCCATCTAGGTGTCAGCTGTGGCTCAGTGGGTAGCACTCTCACCTCTGAGTCAGAAGGTTGTTCTCTCCAGAGACTTCAGCATAAAATCCCTCAGTGCTGCACTGTCGGAGGTGCCATCTTTCAGTTGAGAAGTTAACTGAGGCCTTATCTGCCCTCACAGATAGATGTAAAAGATCCCATGGCATTATTCAACAAAAAGCAAGGGCGTCCTCACTGGTGTCCTGACCAATATTTAGCCCTCAACCAACACCTAAAAGAGATTAAAAATAAAAATAACAGAAAATGCTGGAGAAACTCAGCAGGTCAGGCAGCATCTGTGAAGAGAGAAACAGAGTTAACGTTTCAGGTTGATGACCTTTCGTCAGAACCTAAAAAAGATTACCTGGTCATGATCACATTGGTGTTAGTCAATTTGCACACATCCAGCTCGCACTGCCGCGTTTCCTACATTACAACAGTGACTACACTTCAAAAATATTTCATTGGCTGTAATGCGCTTTGGGACGTCCTGAGGTTGTGAAGGGTGCTATATAAAGGCAAGTCTTTTCTTTATACAGAGAGAGTGAAGCGGCATCACTACCAAACACCTGTACAGAGCTTAAGAATTATTATTATTATTTTTTTTAATTTTTTTTTAAAACCTTCTTCCAAAATAACTGCTTCTATTTACACGCAGCACACCAGGAGCAGCTCCGAGGAAATCCCCAGCCCATGTGCAAAGGGCTGCTTACAAGGGATCATGGATAGGCTTAAAGGGATGTGGTCAATTAAAGGTAGGTGGTTGTATATAGGCACAAAAATGTTAATATTCTTCACAAAGGCTGCTAAGTTTTTTAATGTATGCTTCAGCCTTTACAAAAGCTGTTTGGGTAAAAGAAAAGGCAGACAAGACCCGTGGCTGGCAGTGGTTCTGTAGCTAAGCAACAGCGCAGTGCAACACTCAAAACTCAAAACTGCTGTGTCATTGAATGAGGTGATAGTAAGGAGTTCTTGTTTGCCATTTCTTGGCAGTTTCCTCCTAGGACAGCACTGCAATATCCTTGGAAGGGGTAACAGGAAGAGGGCATAGCTAACCATTACTAGCCCTATGCTGCATGTTAGTTGCAGGTATGATTGCAGAACAGCTCTGTATGTGGCTCTCTGCTGATTTGGACCCTGTGGTACCAGTTCCATGTGGTCATGGACAGGTAGGTGCACATGTAGTGTGGGGGGATCCCAACAAATGGATGCAGTCCCCCTCTGGTGCAGCGTGCCTTATCCATCACCCTTCTCTTGCTCCTCCTCTTCTTCTTTCAAAAGAAAACAAGGAATTCCCAGTGGAAAACCCATCATCACTGACGTACCAAAGAACTCTCAGTGCCAGGACACAATACAAAGCCTCCTGAGCAACTAACTGGAAAGGTGAAAGAATCAAAAGAAAAGCAAGGAAGAAACTTTAGAAATAATCTCAAAATACTGCTACAAATCTTACAACAATGCTCTTCCTTAAACACATCTAGCAACTTTGCATGTCCATTTTAAATGGGTGGGTACATGACACAGCACTGTACCCACAAATGCAGAGAAACTGCATGGACATCTAAATTGCATCAATGTGATCCAACTTTAATATAAATAAACTGGAAACTGATGGGTGCTTATGCCGGCAGTTCAAAACCTAACCGCAAAATTGGATGTAGTGCCAAATGGACAGAAATCCAACATGACCGATCACTAGCCACTTTTCTGATCAGTTGTGTCCACTTTATGCCTGTTCATTAGACATTGAATAATCTACTCAGACATCATGTTAAAAAAAGAAAGGATTTAGAAAATAAACTAGGCAACACTAATAAATAACTCACATTGCTCAACAGTATTTAAATACCATTAAAAATGTAATAGGTATGCAAGTCATGAACTACCTGTTCATTGACTCGATATTATACCATGTGCTAACCCACGTGGTGCAATAACACTGTTGTCCAAATACATAGTGTCATGATACCCCAAACAGCCCACTAGCAAAAAAATTAACAGTAAATGGTAACAAAATCTTAAAATCTGTATATATTAGAAAGAATAACAGTCTATGGCGGTAACAGGACAGTAACATAGCTAATGACAGTGAGGGCTTCAATCTGATGTTTTATGACATTATTTCAAACCCTTGGTGTATTACTATGCATACTGTGCATAATCCCATCTGCAACACTCTATTGTGAATCAGCTATATATCACAACACAGTGACAGTCAATCTGCCTCCACAATATGATACTCAAGTTACCGCCAACACTTGCTCCCCCCACAGTCAGTTCACTGATAGTCAACTGTTTAGTTGGATTCCCTGCCACAAGAAGCTGAAAATAACAACCTGCAGTGAACCATCTGTTTGTCCAATTCCTGTGGATGGATTGGAGAATTTTACCCAGTAAGTAGCTAAGTCTGAGAACCATAGATAGAAAGAGGAATAGGCCATTTGGCCCTTTAAGTCTGCTCTGCTGATTTGTTAGCCGTGGCAGCTCTTTATCTTTTTATTCCCAATTCCATGTCCTTCCTCTATATCCCTTAATACTCTTTCTTCCCAAGAATGTAGGAATATCAGGTCATTTCTATACAGAGTAAAAAGTCAGGGCAGTCGAATTGATATCTGGGTAATACACCTGTTCACTGCTCACCAATCTGGGAATGTTTCATTTATCCCAAGATTCTGCCTCCTATCTCCCAACCAATGTTTTATCCATAACATGGGGTTGCCTCCAATTCCAGGTGCCTCAATTTTAGCCAGTAATCTCTCGCAGACCAGAGAAGTCCCAGATACGATTTACGCTCTTAGCTGTGTTAACCAATCTTAGCTGGGACAGCAGCTGGGATGCTAGAATTGCTTCAGCGCCCCTAGGCTAGGAACAGGGACAATCAGCCAGGGTGACCACCCTAAATCACTGTCCAGTGACTCCTTGGCATGTGTGAACACCAGGCGAGTACAGGATCAGGCTCGGCTGCACTACAGTCCATGGGTCAATAGCATGTCAGTGCCCACTACCTGGGTGAACAGATGAAGCGGCATCAGAAGACTGTTGGTGCAGGTGGAACCAAATAACAGCAAAAGTCAATGCAGAGTGGAGAGGAGGGGGAGAAGAAAAAACATCGATTTTGATTCTACTGATGATTCTGCAGCTATAAATTCCCATGGACTCAAAGGGGGCAAAATGTGGTTGCTTTGCGCCTCCAGTTTGCGCCCCCAGGGCTCCAAGCGCCTGGGCGCAGCGCCGCTAATGCCTTCTGCGAAATTCAGTGGGAGGTTAGCGCAGCACCCCAACCGCAAACTTCAGTTGCGCCCCCTGACCTATCACCAGACGATATGTCCGACAAGGTCAGGGTGGTGTTTTTGCAGCCGCGGTGGCGTAAGTTAAAATGCAGGTGTCGGCTGGCCATTTTTTTTTGGCCGACTGCCAGCACCTGCCCCCTTCCCCTTTTTTCTTCGGGGTGCCGGCCGCGATCGCTCAGCCTGGCACTCAGAGTCCCGGGTTGTTTTCCTGGCACCCCGCTCCCTGGTGGTCCAGCAGGGCCCCGGTGCGCGCAGCGCTAGGCCCCTCCTCTTTAAACAGGGGAGGGAGGCCTGCAATGATGCAGTGCTACGTGTCGACGCATTCAGTGGAATACTGGAAGCGCTCCCCCTCCTTCTTGGGGCGCTACCACTGAATTTATGGTGCAGGGGTGCTAACTTTTTCAGGGCGCTGCGAAGTTAGCGCCCCAAAGGGGGAGACCACTGAATTTCTCCCCCAAAGTGCCTAATCTGCAAAAGTGGAGACATGACCTGAGGTTCCTCAATATGGTTTTCATAGCTCTTACCTCAAGCTGGCATCAAACTACTGAAATGGTGGGCAGCACAATTCCACGGCTGCAGAAAGCCAGCTGCTGGCAGCCATATTTTCATGTCTTGTTCCCTATCCTCCCCCTGCCTCTTGGTTAGTGAAACCACTTCAACTATGTCATGAGCTGCTGAACTAGGTTTTTTTTCATATTTGCTAAAGCAGCTTCAGCACCCAAGTGATATTTCTGTTATTAAGGTACAAGATTGCTTTGCAGCATGCCCATTTTGCATTTTAAAGGGAACCAGAAGATTGATGAGAAGAACTAAATGACTAATTTCAGTTAATATATACAGTGAGGTGGCAATGTAATATGTGTTTTTCCTGAAGGCGCTGACTCTTGCTGGGATACAGATCCAATGAGCTTGCATTGGCTACAGCACTAGTGAATCTAGCACTGATGGACATTCATCAGACTTGGTCACAGATACAGGAAGCAGACTTTTCTAACCAGTGTATCCCCTATATCCATAGTTAGCTGTGCAGCCACCCAGCAGTTCACTGGGGATGCACTTGAAAGTAGGCCATATGCAAAAGCGACACAGAAAACTGCACAACACAAAAAGGGCAAACGCGGGAGCAGAACACATTAAACACAATCACCACTAGCACGGTGCAACAGGATAAACCAAATGCACTTTACTACAGCTTTCAGTCTGGTACTGCTTAATTGAAAATAAAATGTCAGTTAATCAAAAGTAAACCTAACATAACATGTGCAATTCTCTGCACAAATTAAACTAATAAACCAGGTAGCAGCTACGGTGATTGTAAATATGACCAGGAGAATGTAACAGATCCCAATTACAAAGCTCACTGAAAGACAAGAAGCTCCTCACACACGTTTTCCAGTCTGTAGCAGCTGATCTGCTAGTGGTAGCAGCAGACCACCATTGACACAATTATTATTCATCCAAGTCCATGGTGAAGCCTGCACTTATTGCAATATTGTGTAACATGCAATGTACTTAAATAATTCTGTAGACCCTCTCTGAGGCATACTATAAGCTGTCAAGTTTTATTTTACAACGCTCCTGTGAAGCGCCTTGGGACGTTTTACTATGTTAAAGGCGCTATATAAATACAAGTTGTTATTGTTTCCCAACTCCGACTGGTCCAAGTGTCCAAAATGTTGTTTCAGTACCCCAAATGTCTTCTCATTGTTATCCTGGTCCACCCACGTGCCTTGTTATAGCTGATCTCTGTTCAGGTATGGAGGTTTGCAGAGCCATCATCATCCATGATTGCATCACATAGTGCACATCTCCAAATGATCTGTCCATTTTTCTTCTCCTTCAAAGACCTGTGTCATAGTTGATTGTCTCTGAATGAAAGCAGCATAATGCACCCTCAGGATCTGTGAAGTGAGGTATATTATTTTCTTGTGCTGGCGGCGTACTATTTGCACATTTGATCAAACAATTGCTCCTCCCATAGGGTTGCACATTAGTTGTTTGAAAAAAAGGAATATGAAAGGGTATTGGGATCCAGCAGGAGAGTGGGATTAGCTTAGGTTTCTTATATGGAGGAAAAAACTAGGAGACTTGATGGGCCAAATTGCCTGTTTATGTGCTGTAACACTCTACAGTTCTATGTGTGCAATTAATGGCCCAGAAATTTGGGTCAGGGGCTTCCCGCGGGTGTAAGCCCCCGACCTGCACTTGCCTTGCGCGCCGGCAGTTGAGCTGTAGGGCCCCGTGGAATTTTGCTCTGCGGCCTGGTCCAGCTGCCGGCGCACTGTGCTTGCGTGTCCCAGAGGCGTAGTTAGTGCGATGCATCCCCTGGGATCACGTGGGCCATGGTCAGCCAATCGGCGCAGGGAAAAGCCCATTCATAAGTAGTGACATGAAGACCTGTCAAAACTTATAAATACTACGGCCCCAAAATAGTAGTAAACCTTCAAATAAATTTTAAAAAATCATCCCACTTTTTAAATTAACTATAAATTACATTAAATAACTATTTTAAACAATAATTTAAATTTTTGAAATTTTTTTTTTTATATTCAAATGGGGCTAAAAATAAACTTACCTTGCTTTAAAGTATTTAAAAATAATAAACCTGTGGAAAAAATGTTTTAATTTTAATTAATTGACCACTTACCTTTTAAAATGCAGGCCTTACGCCTGGTTTTTACATTTCTAAAATCTAAAGACTTACCCTCACGGAAAAACCTGTAAAAAAAAAAGTAAGTTCAAAGCACACGCGCAGACTCCTGCACACACGCGTTCGACCTCTGAACCCCTTCGTTCAGAGGAACGGAAGTGCCGGTTTCCCGCGCATGCGCAGTGCATGCGAGAAACCGGCACTTCCATCGGGCCCACGCGTGAGTACCCCATGCGTACTCACCGGTGGAGACCCGAATTTCTGGGCCATTGCAATGATTCCCTGCATCTTAGGACTGTTATCAGGTTGAGATGCTGTCGGCTGGGTAGGCCTTCGACACCAGGCCATGGCATGGAGAGGAGGGATTGGAGACGGGGGGGGGGGGGGGGGGGGGGGGGGGGCGTCGTCCAGGTTCAGAGATCTGAGGCCGAGGGGGTTGGAGATCGGAGGCGTCCAGGTTCCGAGATCTGAGGCCGAGGGGGTTGGAGATTGGAGGCCTCGTGGGGGAGGTCAGGTGGAGATTGGAAGGGTCAGAAGGGTGTCCGATTGCCGAGGTGGAGGTTTGGTGAGGTAGGTATGTTGGATCCAGCAGGTAAGTGTAAAGGCCCTTACCTCCTGGATCCAGCACTCCTCACCTCCCTTTAGCCAGCGGGTTCCCAAGGCCTGGGACACCTGACCAGCCAGAGTTAAATTTGAAATCATGGATCAATCCTCACCTCCCTTTAGCCGGCGGGTTCCCAAGGCCTGGGACACCTGGCCAGCCAAAGTTAAATTTGAAATTGTGAATCAATGTGAAGCACACAGCCTTATTATAATATTTAAATTGTCAATCTGCCTCCTGGGAGTGGGTTGGTTCCCTGCCTCCAGTCTCGCCTCCGTTAAAACCGGAAGTGGGCGGGTTGGAGGCAGGTTGGGATCGGGATTCAGATTTTTAACACTTTAACCTCCCAGATGCCCCAAACCCACCCATATTTTGGGGTTAAAATTCCCCCCAAAGTGACTGACTCCTGAGACTGCACAACTGTGGGTTCCTGGAAAGCCCTTGTGGCCTAAACGTTGGGAGACAGTGGTGACCTTTACTGCCATTGGCAATGGAGTACAGATGTTTGACTGACCCTGCAGACCTATTTAAACCAGATAGCACACTTCAGTCACGGTCTCCCTGCTGATCCCAAGCCTCAACCCACCCCCCTCAGTAAAAACACCCTTTTCCTCTCTGTCCTTGCAAACAACCGCCCATTCTCCAACCTCTCTATCCCTCTCCAAATCTGTGCCCATCTCTCTCTCGCAATTCCCCGGGGTCGATTTTCGTGTGGAGCATGATGTACATCAAGCAGACGGTGGGCAGGGTGTCCACTCTACTTGCCCGATGACATCAGCAGGAGGCCGGATTGTAGTTAGGCCTCATTTGAATACAACATGCAAGCTGCCAGTTCTAATCACACACCTTATAGACAGCTCGTCAATCTCAGGAAACATGGCGGGATGGCCACCAATCTTCCCTCTAATCTTCTTTGGCCAGTGGGGCCTCTTTAATGGGCTGAGAGTGCCATTCAGAATTACGCGCATGCGCGGTTTTTCTATTTTAAAGCCAGCTCACCAGCTGCGCGGGACCTGCAAAGCACCGCGTGGCCACGCAGCTTAAAAGGAAAATTGACGGCCGCCACTTAGAGGCAAACCGCAGCCCTTAAAGAGGAGCTGCACTTTTTGGTGGTGTCAGTGAAGAGCAAATTATTGAAAAAGCAAGCGGCATGATGTTGTCCAGGGCCCCCTGATCTCTAATGTAGCAATAGAAGTGCTCATGGAGCAAGTGAGGAACAGGAAGGAGGTTTTCTTTTCTTTCATGTGCAATGGTTGACACAGAAAATTAGCCAGAGAGAGAAGTGGCTGAGCACATCAATGCCAGCAGCATTGTTCCAAGGACTTGATTGCAGTGTAGGAGGAAATCTAGTGACCTTACCAGGACCGCCAAATAAGCATCCTCTTCACATATCTTTTACTCTCTACATGGCCTGGCATCACTGAACATTAGTCCCAGCACTATCAATCCTTCCCTCCCCCACTACACACGCTTCTCTTTCAATCACAACAGTTCACTTCACTAGACCTCCTTGTGCTTTCACTCACACACTTAAGATGTTCTACTGCCCTCACAACTATTCCCCCCAAACCCCCACGTCTTGGCCACACTTCCGGTTTTTTCCACTCAGCATGCACACTTTGCTAAGCTGCCTCACACATCTTCAAAACGCTTCAACAGGGCACAGACTAACCCACTCCCACTCACAGAACTTTACTACTAACTATCCCAATTAGGACAGTTTCTTACTTCCATTTGCCAATTTTTTTTTCTTTTTTCTAAATAAGGTTTAAAGTCCCCTTGTCAAAGATTTTGCAATGTATAGTTTTGTTCAATGTGATTTCATTAGCGGAATATCAAAGACCCAGCCAGTGACAATGTATTTCCAGGCAAAAATGGACGGAGCACGCTCCACCCTGCGGTAATGGAAAGGAAAACTGGGTGGGGTGTCCAACATCTGCTATCACCAGTTATAAACCCCCACCAAAGTTGAAAATTACCCCCAATATTTCTGTGCAATGACTCAGCAGAAAATTTGTAAAGCTCATTTCACTGACTGGGACTTGTAGATTCTTGTTGACTGTTTAATGCAAAAATGGGATGACCTCTTTGGCCTGAAAGAGATGAAACTGGAATTGTTACACTTTACAGATTTCATTGTGAATATGATCAACAAACCATCAGTGCTGACAGATAGCTCGTGTATTGGAGGGTGTGGAGCAGGAAATCCAGCGGCTCCTCACAGAACTAAGCTGGAAGTCAAACCTCAATATGGTGGGGTGGGGGGCACTGAGCATTCAGCAGCAGGTGGAAAGACTTTTGTGCGACCAGGAGGAACCTGTATGCTCCTCCTGGCTCCATAAAAAGCAGTGGCACCGCAGCTTTTGTGGCATTTTTGGGGTGGCCAGCAGCAGGTCCCTTTAAAGAGCACTGGTTAGGCTGCTGTATGTTTTGTACCACTGGGCAGAACATGTGTGGTGCATGCACTGCCCATTGGTACTTAAAATTGCATCAGGATCTGACAACTGGCATAAGACCCCAACTTAAATAATTTAATACGTTTCCCCACTTGTTTTGGGTGAGAAAACTGGCTGCCAATTTCGAGGCCTGCTTGAAGATTAAGTCAGGTGGGCGGTAGTCTAAAAAGAGTTTTATCTGTCTACCGCCACATTTTTCAGCGTGAACAGTTGAAAATCACTGATACAGTTCTCAGCAAAGGCTAAACAAGTAAAGCAAATAGTAAATCCTTCAGACTGCGTTAATTCTTATCTTTGCTTTTAAGCACTAGTAAGTTCTTTCATGGAACAAATGGATAATTTTTAGGATTTAGTTCTCTCAACATAGAGCATTGAGCTAGGGGAGATGAATACAGAAAATTTGGCTGTGAAGCTCAGCACACCTTTAATCAGGCACACTGACCTCCATGCCTAGCACACAAGGTTCTGTGCCTGGATTACTCAATTACTCACTCAATCAGAAAAATTTACCTCAAACCTCCTACTTCATCTTTCTAAGATGATGATGAAATGCTATTTTCTCTGGAAATTGGCATTAACTAAAGAGACTCTGACAAAATATCAGTATATAAACTTGCAGATACATATCCACATAAATATTTTGGCCAGTAAAATGTGAGGCATATTAATGGCATGAATCATGAGATCGCCCTTTAAAAGCCACAAAAGCTAGTTGCATAAAAACTTGTTGGAAATGAGCCTGAGACTTAAAGGAACTTTAATTAAATCATTAATAGTTGGCAAAAAAAACACATCCACTCTAGTTTACTTACTTGATTCAACACAACTGAGCATCTTCTGTGCTGTCAGATGTATGAGTAAAAACAAGCATGGTGGATATTAGCAGCCTCCATCACAGAGCCCAGTAAGTACTTCCTTAATGACAGAGATACTATTGTGTGCCAGTAGAGGCATACATGTTAGTTTCATGTATTCAAGCATGTATTAATAATGATAATTTAAATATGCTGCTGGAGGAAGTGGGTCTGCAGAACACATGGAGACTATGATCTTAGAGAAAAGCTAAGATTTCTTTCCTCATCAGTTCATAGAATTATAGGACTAGAAGTTGGATATGGCCATGAAACGAGCATAGTTAAGACCCAACGATGTTAAGCTGTGCCAGGTCAAAAGATCTAGGTAGCACGCAAAATTCGTGCTCAAGTCTTCATTAAAATGTTTGTAGTCTTGATTTCAGTACTAAAACCGCTGCTCATCGGCTTAACGCTCAACAAGTGGATCAATATTGGGCCCAGTTTAATTCAGTCATGTGTGGCACAGGCTTTATTCAGGTACTTAAAGGGGAGGTGCATTGATGCTGCAGCAACTTGTCAAGACACTTCAGCTAGAAGATGGCAGTGGGAACACATGGCGGAGCCTCAGCACGGAGAGAGCCCGCAGATTAACCGACACGGCTCGAGACACTGATCGTGGCCATGGAGAGTAGGTGGGCTGTCCTCTTCCCATACACTGGCAAGAAGTCTTGCCACACACATCTCGAAAGCTCTGGCAGGAGATAGCCGCCTATGTGATGGTCAGCACTGTGGTCCCAAGGTCAGCCATCCTGTGCTGAAAGAAGTTTAATGACCTCACACAGCAGGTCAAGGTGAGTGAAGGCCTCAGCAAATGCCATATCCAACCATCTGTACCACAAGCCTCACACACTGCTCAATGCACCACACTTCCATCACTCACAAACAATCTCTAGCTATCACCACTCAGACCTCACAATCAAAGCTTCACTTCACTCTCACAACCTTACCACTGCTGCAACACTCACACCCGCATCGGCGAGTTTGAAGCCCATGGGGACAACATCGGTATGCTCATTCTTAATCCTTCTTCTCACATCCCACTTCCCCCTCATCCCACAATCTCTTCTTGCTTTCAAGCTGCTGATGCTATATGCATGCATATCTTGCTTTTCCCCCCTTCCCTATATAAAAACAGAACAGAAGAATTAGGAGCAGGAGTAAGAATTAGGAGCAGGAGTAGGCCATATGGCCCTTCAATCCTGCTCCGCCATTCAATAAGATCATGGCTGATCTTCGACCTCAACTCTACTTTCCTGCCTGATCCCATATCTCTTGATTCCCCAAGAGACCAAAAATCTATCTCAGCCTTGAATATACTCAACGATTCAACATCCACAGCCTTATGGGGTAGAGAATTCCAAAGTTTCACAACCTTCTGAGTGAAGAAATTCCTCCTCATCTCGCTCTTAATTGGCCGACCCCTTATCCTGAGACTATGCCCCTAGTTCCAGACTCTCCAGCCAGGGGAAACAACCTCTCGGCATCTACCCTGTCAATCCCCCTCAGAATCTTATACATTTCAATGAGATCACCTCTCATTCTTCTAAACTCCAGCAGGTATTGGCCCAATCTACTCAATCTCTCCTCATAGGACAACTCTTTCATCCCAGAATCAATCTAGTGAACCATTGTTGCACCTCTAAGGCAAGTATATCCTTCCTCAGTTAAGGAGACCAAAACTATGCACAGTACTCCAGGTGTGGTCTCACCAAAACCCTGTACAATTGCAACAAGACTTCCTTGCACTTGTACTCCAACTCCCTTGCAATAAAGGCCAACATGCCCTGTTACTACCACTTAATAATTGATTTCAGCATTTTCCCAATGACTGATGTCAGGCTAACTGGCCTGTAGTTCCCCGTTTTCTCTCTCCCTCCTTTCTTTAATAGCAGGGTTACATTTGCTACCTTCCAATCAGCTGGGACCATTCTAGAAACTAGAATTCCCTCACCTTAACCCGATTATTGTGCCTTTCTGCCTTCAGATAATCAAGATAAAGCTCCTGAGCAGCCTGTCCCCAAGGCGATGGAGGAGTGTGACGGGGAAGTAGACGACACAGCATCACTGCATCTGTCATTCACAGACACAAGCTCAGAAACTGGCACTGCGCGCATGTTAGAGGTTAGTGTAGAAGCGGGATCTGCACAGGGTGAGGCATCGGGTACAAGTGGGCTGCAGCAAGGCCAGGGGGAAAGGGTAGCTCGGGGGCCAGCACGAGTTCTACAGCACAGGACTCCGATGAGGACATTGATGGGGCGGCCTTCAGTAGAAAAGAGAGAGTGATAGACATGCATGCCAAATTGCTAGGTGCAATGACAAGCCTGCCAGAGAGCCTCTTGGCAATGTCAAGGAGCACAGAGGAGTCCGCCTCCAACATTACACAGGGCACTGTGCAGAGCTTGGAGTCCAGGATTTCCAGGCTGGAAATGATGGAAAACTCCTGAAGAGACCGTGTCGACCCAGATATGATGCTGCGTGTGATGGGCGATGTCACGGCGGTCATTGCAGCACAGGCAGAAGTGACCCAAAGTCTTAGTGCAGTAGCGGAAGCACAGTCCACTCTCATGAAGTCTCAGTTGATGCCACCCAAACTCAGACTGCTTTCATGCAATCTCAGCTTGCTGCCATGCAAGCTCAGACTGCTGCCATTGTGGCTGGGTTTACCAGTGTTGACTGGGGCCTGCAGGGTGTCACAGCAGCCCAGCAATCTTTGCTCCAACAGATTGCTAAGAATGGTGAGGCATCGCCCTGGGGGAGTGGCAGTGGATCTGTGGAGCAGGACCCTGCTGTCCTCTCAGGATGACAACATTCCTGTTCCCACCATTGCCACTCTGCCATAGCTTATCAGTAGTAAGGAAAATGCTACAGTCGATTATAAAGGATGTGATAACAGGACACTTAGAAAATATCAACTGGATTAGACAAAGTCAACATGGATTTATGAAAGGGAAATTGTGTTTGACAAACCTACTGGAGTTTTTTGAGGATGTAACTGGTAGAATAGATAAGGGAGAACCAGTGGATGTGGTGTATTTGGATTTTCAGAAGCCCTTTGATAAAATCCCACATAAGAGGTTAGTGTGCAAAATTAAAGCACATGGGATTGGGGGTAATATACTGGCATGGATTGAAAATTGTTAACAGACAGGAAACAGAAAGTAGGAATAAATGGGTCTTTTTTGGGGTGGCAGGCGGTGACTAGTGGGGTACCAGGGATCAGTACTTGGGCCCCAGCTAGTCACAATATATATCAATGATTTGGATGAGGGAACCAAATGTAATATTTCCAAGTTTGCTGATGACACAAAACTAGATCGGATTGTGAGTTGTGAGGAGGATGCAAAGTGGCTTCAAGGTGATTTAGACAAGTTGAGTGAGTGGGCAAATATATGGCAGATGCAGCATAATGTGGATAAATGTGAAGTTATCCACTTCGGTAGGAAAAACAGAAAGGCAGAGTATTATTTAAATGGTGCTAGATTGGGAAATGCTGATGTACAAAGGGACTTGGGTGTCCTTGTACACCAGTTACTGAAAGCAAACATGCAGGTGCAGCAAGCAGCTAGGAAGGCAAATGGTATGTTGGCCTTCATTGCAAGAGGATTTGAGTACAGGAGCAAGGATGTCTTACTACAGTTGTATAGGGCCTTGGTGAGACCACACTTGGAGTACTGTGTGCAGTTTTGGTCTCCTTACCTAAGAAAGGATATACTTGCCATAGAGGGAGTGCAGCGAAGGTTCACCAGACTGATTCCTGGGATGGCAGGACTGTCATATGAGGAGAGATTGGGTCGACTAGGCCTGTATTCACTAGGGTTTAGAAGAATGAGGGGGGATCTCATTGAAACGTATAAAATTTGGACAGGGCTAGACAGACTGGATGTAGGGAGGATGTTTCCCCCGGCTGGGGGCTCTCAGGATACGGGGTAGGACATTTAGGACTGAGACGAGGAGAAATTTCTTCACTCAGAGGGTGGTGAACCTGTGGAATTCTCTACCACAGAAGGTTATGGAAGCCAAGTCACTGAATATATTTAAGAAGGTGATAGATAGATTTCTAGGCACAAAGGGCATCAAGGGGTATGGGGAGAGAGCGGGAATATGGTATTGAGATAGAGGATCAACCATGATCATATTGAATGGCCTACTCCTGCTCCTATTTTTCTATGTTCTATGTTTCTATGTCCTTGCCACTGCCCGTCAACCAGCCAGCCCAGACTGCTGCCGCCCATGTCAAGGTGGTGCAGTCAACAGCCGGGCCTTCTGGGGCCAGAGTTGTTCAAGGTCGTCCTGCAAGGCCATCTGAAGTCTCCCCCATGGAAACTCAGCAGCCTTCCACCAGCCATGCTGCAGCCTCTGGGGGAGCACTTTGTAGGAGCACTAGATCAGGAAAAGGCACCTGAACGACAGGCATGAAAGAAATGTACGAGAGTCATTAATTCATATCGCAAGTGTAAATATGTGTCAATTGGTTTTGGATAAATTTATTAATTTTGTTTGGAAACTTTTGTGGTGGCTCTCATTTCAGCTTTGTACCCAGGATGGCGCTGTGATATTCCGTGACAGATGGATGGTATGATGGGGATGTGGTGAGCAACGGGGATCGGGGGTTTCATTCATTGGAATCGGAGTCTGAGGAGTTGTTCATGGACAGCCCATCCGGAAGGGGAATTGGCTGTCTGCCTCCTCCCTCCTCATCCTCTTCCTCCCACTCCCCCTCGTCCTCCTCCTGAAGTGGTCCCGCAATTCCTGGCGGCAAGGGATGCGCCCTCATGATGGCCAAGTTGTGAATCATGCAGCAGACCACCACAAAATCGCAGTGGAACCATTGCTTCAGTAGCCTGATGGTCTGCTCAATTATGTTTCTGGTGGAAGCATGACTCTCATTATAGGAGTGCTGGGCATGTGTGGTGGGGTTGTGGAGGGGAGTCATGTGACAGGTGCAGAGCAGATTGTCCTCGTCTCCTAGCAGCTATCCTTGGGTTTGAGTCGTGGCTGAAAGATTGTTGTTGCACTGGACTGATGCATGAATGCGGCAGTATGACTACTGCCAGGATAGCGAGCATTTATGATCAGGAAGCGGTGGGCGTGGTTGCACATCAACTGGACATTAAGTGAGTGGTAGTCTTTGCGGTAAATGAACATCTTAGGATTGTTATACGGCGCCCGCAAAGCCACATGGGTGCAATCGATGGCGCCTGCACCATGGGGAAGCCTGCTATCCTTGCAAAGTCACATGCACACTCATCCTGCTTCTCTCTGCACAGAGAGAAGACAACGTAATCCCCTCTCCTGGTGTAAAGAGCTGCAGCCGCCATTTTTTTGCCCGAATCTGGCGGTAATGGGTGGCGCTAAACCCCCTCATTTCTAGGCCATAGAATTTTACAGCACAGAAGGAAGCCATTCGGCCTGTCACAACTGTGATTTCCCTACAGATTTGCTCCTCTACCTTTCTCTCACTATTTGGAGGCCTATATTACCCCCAATAGCATGATCATACCCTTTTTGCTCCTCAACTCTAACCAAATGGATTCTGTCCTGGCCCCCTCAAGAGCATCCTCCCTTTCCAACACTACAATGTCTTCCTTAATCAGCACTGCCACCCCACCTCCATTTTTTCCTTCCCTATCTTTTCTGAACACCTTGTACCCTTGAATATTAAGTGCCCAGTCCTCACCATTTTTAAGCCACGTTTCCATTATTGCCACATGGCTAATTGTGCTTGTAGCTCACCAACCTTATTCACCACACTTTGTGCATTTACATACATGCATTCTAAACCCATTTTTAAATTTTTCGTAGTCTTTCTTAGTCTGTTCCTATCCAATATGGTACTACTTCCGCCTCTAGTACTACTTTCTTCTCTAGTACTATCCAACACGCTCACTCTTTTATGCACCTTATTCCTCTTTTCTACTCCTGTACACTGGTGCCCATCCCCCTACCAAGCTTGTTTAAACCCTCCCCAAGAGAGCTAGTAAATCTCCCCGCAAGAATATTAGTCCCAGCTCTGTTGAGGTGTAACCCGTCCGGCTTGTACAGGCCCCACCTTCCCCAGAAACGGTCCCAATGCCTCAGGAATCTAAAACCCTCCCTCCTGCACCATTTCTCCAGTCATGCATTCATCTGTTCTAACCTTCTATTCCTGTATTCACTAGCACGTGGCACTGGGAGTAATCTGGAGATTACTACCTTGGAGGTCCTGCTTTTTAATCTCTCTCCTAGCTCTCTCAACTCTGTCTGCAGGACCTCATCCCTCTTTCTGCCTTTGTCGTTGGTACTGATATGGACTATTACCTCTGGCTGTTCACCCCCTCAATGTCCTGTGGCTGCTCAGTGACATCCTTGACCCTGGCACCAGGGAGGCAACATACCATCCTGGAGTCACGTCTGCGGCTGCAGAAACACCTGTCTGCTCCCCTAACTATCGAATCCCCTACCACTATTGCTCTTCCACTCTTTTTCTACCCCCCCCCCCCCGGGCAGCCGAGCCACCCGTGGTGCCGTGGAATTGTCTCTGGCTACACTCCCCAGAGGAACCATCGCCCCCACCAGTACTCAGAACAGAATACTGGTTGGAGAGTGAGGTGCACTCCGGGGAGTCCTGCACTACCTGCCTGGTCCTCCCCTTCTGTCTGGCGGTCACCCATTCCCTCTCTGCCTGCATATTCTTAAGCTGCAGGGTGGTCAACTCCTGAAACGTGCTATCCACGTAACCCTCAGCCTCGCGGATGCAAGGCAGTGACTCCAGGTGCCGCACAAGCTCCAAAACACGGATCTCATGCTGTCGTAGCTGGTGACACTTCCTGGACATGTGGTCGTCCAGGACTTTCCATATGGCACACAATGTGCACTCCATGGGACTGAGCTGCCCTGCCATGCCTCTATTTAATAGACTACCTCGATCAAGACCCCTCATAATTTTGAATACCTCTATTAGGTCTCCACTTAACCTGCTCTGCTGTAAGGAGAACAATCCTAGCTTTTCCACATAACTGAAGTCCCTCATCCCTGGTATCATCCTGGTAAACTCCCCTGTACGCTCTCCAAGGCCTTGACATCCTTCCTAAAGTGAGCCCAGAATTGTACATAATCCTCCAGCTGAGGCCTAACCAGTGATTTGTAAAGGTTTAGCACGACTTCCTTGTTTTTGTGTTCAATGCCCCTATTTACAAAGCCAAGTATCCCTTACGTTTTCTTGGTATCAACTATGTAATAAGGTAAAGAGATTCTGGTTTGATCATACGTTAATTGAATTGTTAGTATTCACTGCCCTTTTAGATGTAATGGTTGGCAGGGATTCATAGCGCAACAGTATAGATTTGTAACATTGGATACATAATGGTAGGTTTTCTAGCATCTTGGAGTCCATTGTATTTCAAGTCAAAAGTAATTCTTCCAGTAAGGGTTACAGATATTTTAAGTATATGATAATAAAGCAGTTGCACAGACTTCAATATAACTTTACAAGATCCGGTAACTTCACAGGAACCTAACCCATATATAATATCTGGTTTAATGCAGACAGTTAACGTTTTGGACTATGTCTGATTCTCTGCATTTGCAGAAATATAGGTTGATAAAATGATCCTCTCTTTTTGAATTTCATTGGAGATCTGCAGCATCAGTTCTCCTTGTTTCTAGTGCACTTCAATGAGATAGAGCTGACCTCACATGTTACAGGGCAACTCCACTTAAGTGTCAGTTTGACTTAGTTGATAGCATTTTTACCTCTAAATCAGAACTTTAGATTCAAGCTGCACTGGGGGACTTGAACACATAATCTAGGCTCACACTTCAATGCAGTACTGAGGGAGTGCTGCATTTTTAGAGGAGCATCCTTCAGATGAGACTTTGAATCGAGGCTCCATCTGCCTGCTCCAGTGCTGCAATGGGAAGGTGCCATTATTCAAAAAGAGCAGGGCGGAGCTCCTGACCAACCTTCCTCCCTCAGCAGGCCATCAAAACAGATTAACTGGTTGTTTATCTCCTTTAAGACGCTCTTTAAAACCTACCTCTTTAACCAAGCATTTGGCCATCTGCCCTAATGTCTCCTTATGTGGCTCAGTGTCAAAATTTGTTTGATAATGCTCCTGTGACGTTTTACTACGTTAAAGGTGCTATATAAATACAAGTTGTTGTAATTTG
Source organism: Somniosus microcephalus (assembly GCF_052327205.1). Lineage (NCBI taxonomy): Eukaryota > Metazoa > Chordata > Chondrichthyes > Squaliformes > Somniosidae > Somniosus > Somniosus microcephalus. The sequence continues at coordinate 114,141,839 of NC_140988.1, read as the reverse complement.
AGGGCTCTTGTGGTGTGCAAAATAGCTGCTGCATTCACCTACATAACAACAGCAATTCATTGTGTGTGAAGTGTTTGGAGATGTTTCCGAGCAACATGATATGGTTCTATATAAATGCAAGTTTTCCTTTAGTACGAGACCTATATACTGTATCTTCAGCAGTTGATACAAGTCAAGCTGCTCCCTTGGAAAATTAGAGGCAATGATGGGAGATGCATTGAAAATTGCAGTCAGCGTACTCAGGTGCTACAAATGAGGTAATATAATTGAACTTGCTTCACTCATAACAAGGACATTCTTGTTATCCTGAGTTTAATTATGATGTTATGCGGAGTTTAATTGTGATTTTAACAACCAGTTATCAGAAAAAGCCTGTTTGTTTTAGTCTATTGTAAATATCTAGCATTTAGACGTTAACATACTAAAACTAGCAGTCAGCAGATTAGTCACAAAGTGACACCTTCCTGGAAACCAAGCTACTGAAATTTTTCTCACCTTCTCTTCCTGTCAGATGACACTGTCCCATTGTGCGCACACATGGTGTAAAACCTGTCTACCCAGAGATCTTGTAATTATGCTATTTTGTATTTTCTATCATGCAACTGTTGCTAAGGCCATAAACTCACTGAGGTAGGTAGGTGCTTTCAATGTTCACAACTAGCACACATAAGTTGTACATGTATAAATAAGAACAGTTGGCTTAGCCCATGTATTATAAAGCTGCAACACAATCTTGAGGTTCAGCTGGCTTTACAATTGAAGCTTCATTCACTATAATGTCAGTTGGATCTTGAAACTGGTTCACAGTTTACACTCCAAGGTGGTCATCGTCTCCAATTGAAAACCACCAGAATTAGTCTGATTGAACATCAGGGGGCCAAAACTCCATGGCGGGGGAATGGAAAGAATTGGTGTGTAAGTACCGGGATACACCAGCCTGGGACCTCCACCACTGACTTCATTAAATGTTGTAGGGTCAGAGGGAGACTCTTATTTGAATGTAAATGTCAGGTGCTCTCACAACTGGAAGGGCATCTCTGGCAATGCGTGCCGAAGAGGCTGCAAATTGCAACATTAGAGTGGTCGGCCTAGGGAAGTGTCAGGCCCACAACTGGGAAAAACTGTTAACTGACCCCAGCAACCCCCTTAATGAGAGGGCAACATTTAAATATTGAAAGTCATAGTCCCAGCCTGGACCCCCCACCCCCCAAGGTGAGGCCTACTACCTCTCACTGGTGGCCAGTTACCACAGGCGACCACCATTGATCATACAAAGGGTACCTCAGAGTTGGGAACATGGGCACTCCCGGCATTGGGAATTTTGACCTCCAATTCTGCCCCCTCCTACACCCATGCCATTTAAGGAGTGGGCAGAAGCTCCGCCCCTTCCAAGACCTCTGGAATCACTGGGATAAGGCTAGCACCCAGCATATCTGGACCCTGCCATTTACCATTTCCGTACTCCCACAGAGTTATGGCAGCTGATTTTCAGCCCCAACATATCTGTACTCTCATTTTAATATGGAAAGAAGCAATTGCTTGTGGTTATTTTGAGAGAACAAGCAAAATTATCACGGTGGTGAATTTTCTCAAAGCTTCTCTCACTCTGCCATTGTAATCTCAGTGGAAGTTTGGCGGAAACCCCATTTGCATGGGTAAACAGGGTTTCCGCTGAATTTCCACCAAAGTTTTGGCAGCAGCAGGGAGAAGCTCCGAGGAAAATCACTTCCGCCATGTTTTGTAATTATTAGGAATAAGTTAAATATTCCAAATACTGGAAATCTGAAACACAAAACTGAATGTTGGAAATGTACAGATCAGATCAGTCAACATTTGTGGAGAGAACAAACAAGTTTATGTTTAAGGTGCAGGTCCTCCTTCAGAACTGGAGGATCTACTCGTACGTTAAAGTGCCTGTTCTGTTCTTGTCCATTTCCAGCATTTTCTGGTTTCATTTTGAATCATATTGCTGTAATCATCAAGCTCTTTAAAACCGCAATATGATTTGTTACACTTTAAATAATTTCCACACCTAGATTGCTTAAAATGAACAGAACTGGCCTTCCAAACAATTGACAGCTTCCATTCAGAATGCATGTGTTTTCTACTGCAATAACAAATAATTAAAATGTATTCGCGCACCTGAGATACCAGGATGAGTGTATCACTGGATAAAGATGTCATGCGCATATCTCAGGAGTTCTTTTTAGTGCATTGTTTGTGTTGTATACTGTTATCAGGCTACATTAGGTAATGATCTAAGAGCAGAACCAGGATCAAAATGCATCTGTAAATCAGTAAAAACTTCACTAATTGACTTTCAGCCCACATAAATGCCCCCAAGGTCTTCCTGGTTAAATACATGTGAATGTGGGGAAACCAAATGCTAAAAGCAGCATGAATGTAAATATCCATGATAATAGAATTATCTAGAGTGATCTAGTTCTAAAGCTATACAGTACTCGTATATCTTGATGTTTCATGTTAATTGTTTTCAGTTTCTCTGTTCTTCACAGTTGGCCAATAGAATTTTATTCTCTCCTCTCACATCCAAATAATGCTGAAATTTACCCTTGGAGGTAAACCTAAGTACAAGGATACAAGCATCAGTTCAGACTGGCACTTGAACTTGGATCTTCAATGCCTTGATTATACTAGTAAACAGAGGTCCAATTTGCTGCAAAAGTCACCTCTGTTTGGAAAGAAAAATTGTTTTGAGTTCCAAATTGCCAATGGCCTAAACCAAATTTATCTTTGGATGTATGGAAATGCATTCCAGTACAAACCGATTATGATCCCTTCAAATGTTACACCCCACTAGAAATTCTTACATGATACACCTTCCTTGCTGAAACACCCACCTGCTTTTTGTAAAGTTAAACCTTTGGGTTTTTTTTTAGGGCAAGTATGTTCTCTCGAATGAGGGAAAGACTTTCCTAATTTCTTCTCCTCCTTGCTGGTTCACATTAAGCCACACAACTCCTGCATCCAAGAGGACGGAATACACAGCCTGCACCCAAGCCAGGGAAATGGCATGAGTGGGAATGCCAAGTTTGGACCAGCTCAAAACTGGAGCAAAGATGAGATAGGTTCACAAAATAAGTTCATGCAACCTGCTGAGACACCAGTGAGTTCAGAGTAAGGAAGAGGCTGCTCACCTGCTTAGTGTGCAGGAAGGGATTCACTCAGTCATCCCAGCTGCTGAGACACCAGTGAGCTCACACTGTTCTGTAGCACAGGGTGCTGCAGACAGCAGGAGCAATATGAACATGGAATGGATAAACGTTTTATAAATTCTTGTACTGCTGTTTAATCTTTAGGACCGTTGTGCTGTTGATTCCCTTCATTTGACTGTTCATGGTATTACATAGAATGCACAGTACAGAAACAGGTCAGTCGGCACAACTGGCCCATGTCAGTACAGTACTGAGGGAGCGCTGCACGGTCAGAGGTGCCATCTTTTGAATGAGACATTAAACCGAGACCCCATCTGCTCTCTCGGGTGAATAAAAGATCCCATGGCACTATTTTGAAGAGAAAGTAGTTATTCCCAGTGTCCTGGCCCATATTTATCCCTCAATCAACATATAAAAACAGATTATCTGGTCATCATCACATTGCTGTTTGTGGGAGCTTGGTGTGCGCAAACTTGCTGCCACATTTCCTACATTACAATAGTGACTACACTTCAAAAGTACTTCATTGGCTGTAAAGCACTTTGAACATAAGAATTAGGTGCAGGAGTAGGCCAGACAGCCCCTCAAGCGAGCTCCAACATTCAATAAGGTCATGGCTGATCTTTGACCTTAAACTTCACTTTCCCGCCTGATCTCCATATCCCTCGATTCCCCTGGAGACCAAAAATCTATCTCAGCCTTGAAAATATGCCACGATCCAGCATTCATAGCCCTTTGGGGTAGAGAATTCCAAAGATTCACAACCCTTTTTGAGTGAAGAAATTCCTCCTCATCTCACTCTGAAATGGCCGACCCCTTATCCCGACACTATGCCCCCTAGTTCTAGCACCCCCCAGCCAGGAGCAACAACTTCTCAGCATCCACCCCGTCAATCCCCTCAGAATCTTATGGGGGAGAAATTCAGTATCGCCCCGTTTGGGGCGCAATTATCGGCTGGGCGCAAAGTTTAGCGCCTGGTGCTAATTATCACCTCCGACTGCAAACTTGTCTTCTATCACCCCTGGAGGTGATTGGAATGCTAAATCAGGTGCTACGCACCTCTAAGGCGTGGAGCGAGGCACTGCCTCAGAGCACTGGCGAAGCTCAGGTGATGTCAGTCAGCAATGGAACACAGACACACTGGCGCCGGCCAGTTCTTAAAGGGGAGGATCGATCTTGCTCTCCATCCACATCCTGCTCATTGCAGCCTTGAATCTCAGCCTGTAGAGGCCTGTACATCAATTCTGCTGGAAAGAACAATGGAGGGGCCCAGGGAAAGAGCTCAGAGTGCAGCCCCCATAGTCTCTTCTAAATCGATGCAAGGAAGGTCAAATCAAAATGAACCTGCAAAATGCTGCTCAGTACCCAAAACTCCTTCACGCAGCATTGAATCTCTCCAGAAGTGTCTCTCTCGGAATGCGTGGTGCAAAAATGTCGCCGACAAAAAAAGGCAGGAAGCGGCCACCTTTAAATAGCACTCTCCCACAGTCCCTTCCCGACTAAAAAACGTTCCCCTCTACTGGTCATTGCTAGCAGCAGGCGGAAAGGCAGGGGGCACCACTCAATATCCGGTCCGGGGTGCTACACGCTCGACTGATGTCACAATCTGCCGGCGCAGGAGATCGTGGCGATAGTGTTTAGCACCGCCGCAAAACGTCTGGTCAATTTCGCGAGCGGCGCAAACATCGCCGTGCCCGGGTGCTAGTTGCTTTGCGCCCCATTAGCACCCTCTTAAGGCGCTAATGGGATGCGCAAAGCAACCGATTTTTCCCCCCCTATATGTTTCAATGAGATCACCTCTTATTCTTCTAAACGCCAAAGAGAATGGGCTCAATCTACTCAATCTCTCCTCATAGGACAACCCTCTCATACAAGGAATCAATCTAGGGTGCCATTGTTGCACTGCCTCTAAGGCAAGTATATCCTTCCTCAGTTAAGGAGACCAAAGCTGTGCACAGTATCCAGGTGTGGTCTCACCAAAGCCCTGTACAATGGTTGCAATATTTCCTTACTTCTGCACTTCAACTTCCTTGCAATAAAGGCCAACATGCCATTTGCCTTCCTAATTGCTTGCTGTACCTGCATGCTAATTTGCTGTGTTTTCTGTACGAGGACACCTAAATCTCTCTGAACCCCAATATTTAATAGTTTACCATTTAAAAAATATTCTGTTTTCTATTCTTCCTACCAAAGTGAATAGCCTCCCATTTCCCCACATTATACTCCATCTGCCACTTTATTGCCCACTCACTTAACCTGTTTATCTCCTTTTGCAGGCTCTCTCTGTCCTCCTCACAGTTTGATACAAAGCTAGGTAGGAAATTGTTAGCAAACTTGGATACATTGCACTCGCTCCCTTCATCCACGTCATTAATATAGATTGCAAATACTGATCCTTGCGGCACCCCACTTTATTTTTATTCGTTCCTGGGATGTGGGCGTCGCTGGCAAGGCCAGCATTTATTGCCCATCTCTAATTGCCCTCGAGAAGGTGGTGGTCAGCCGCCTTCTTGAATTGCTGCAGTCTGCGTGGTGAAGGTACTCCCACAGTGCTGTTAGGTGGCGAGTTACCGGATTCTGACCCAGCGACAATGAAGGAACAGCGATATATTTTCAAGTCAGGATGGTGTGTGACTTGGAGGGGAACTTGGAGGTGGTGGTGTTCCCATGTGCCTGCTGCCCTTGTCCTTCTAGCTGATAGAGGTTGTGAGTTTGGGAGGTGCTGTTGAAGAAGCCTTGGCAAGTTGCTGCAGTGCATCTTGCAGATGGTACACCGGTGGTGGAGGGAGTGAATGGTTAAGGTGGAGGATAGATTGCCAATCAAGCAGGCTGCTTTGTCCTGGATGGTGTTGATTTTCTTGAGTGCTGTTGGAGCTGCACTCATCCAGGCCAGTGGAGAGTATTCCATCACACTCCTACCTTGTGCCTTGTAGATGGTGGAAAGGCTTTGGGGAGTCAGGAGGTGAGACACTCGCCACAGAATACCCAGCCTCTGACCTGCTCTTGTAGCCACAGTATTTACGTGGCTGGTCCAGTTAAGTTTCTGGTCAATAGTGACCCCCCAGGATGTTGATGTTGGGGGATTCGGCGATGGTAATGCTATTGAATGTCAAGGGGCAGTGGTTAGATGCTCTCTTGTTGGAGATACTCATTGCCTGGCACGTGAGACGCGAATGTTACTTGCCAGTTATCATCTCAACCCTGAATGTCATCCAGGTATTTCTGCATGTGGGCATGGACTGCTTCATTATCTGAGGAGTTGCAAATGGAACTGAACACTCTGCAATCAGCAAACATCCCCACTTCTGACCTTATGATGGAGGGAAGGTCATTGATGAAGCAGTTGAAGATGGTTGGGCCTAGGACACTGCCCTGAGGAACTCCTGCAGCGATGTCCTGGGGCTGAGGTGATTGGCCTCCAACCATCTTCCTTTGTGCTCGGTATGACTCCAGCCAATGGAGTCTTTCCCCGGATTCCCATTGACTTCAATATTACTTGGGCTCCTTGATGCCACAATCGGTCAAATGCTACCTTGATATCAAGGGCAATCACTCTCACCTCACCTCTGGAATTCAGCTCTTTTATACATGTTTGGACCAAGGCTGTAATGTGGTCCCAAACTGAGCATCGATGAGCTGGTTATTGGTGAGTAAGTGCCACTTGATAGCACTGTCGACAACACCTTCCATCGCTTTGCTGATGTGTGAGAGTAGACTGATGGGGTGGTAATTGGCCAGATTGGATTTGTCCTGCTTTTTGTGGGCAGGACATACCTGGGCAGTTTTCCACATTGTCAGGTAGATGCCAGTGTTGTAGCTGTACTGGAACAGCTTGGCTAGAGGTGCAGCTAGTTCTGAGCATAAGTCTTCAGCACAACAACTGGGATATTGTCAGGGCCCATAGCCTTTGCTTTATCCAGTGCACTCTGTCATTTCTTGATATCACGTGGAGTGAATCGAATTGACTGAGGACTGGCTTCTGTGATGGTGGGGACCTCAGGAAGAGGCCAAGATGGATCATCCACTCAGCACTTCTGGCTGAAGATGGTTGCAAATGCTTCAGCCTTGTCTTTTGCACTCGTGTGCTGGGCTCTACCATCATTGAGAATGGGGATGTTGATGGAGCCTCCTCCTTCTGTCAGTTGTTTAATGGTCCACCACCATTCACAACTGGATGTGGCAGGACTGCAGAGCTTTGATCTGATCCGTTGATTGTGGGATCGCTTAGCCCTGTCTATTGCACGCTGCTTCCATTGTTTAGCATATATGTAGTTCTGTGTTGCAGCTTCCCCAGGTTGGCACCTCATTTTTTTTTTGGTACACCTGGTGCTGCTCCTGGCATGTTCTTCTGCACTCTTCATTGAACCAGGGTTGGTTGCCTGGCTTGATGTTAATGGTAGAATGAGGGATGTGTCGGGCCATGAAGTTACAGATTGTGGTGGAATACAATTCTGCTATGACTGATGACCCACAGCGCCTCATGGATGACCAGTTTTGAGCTGCTAGATCTATTCTGAATCTATCGCATTTAGCACGGCGGTAGTGCCACACAACACAATGGAAGGAGTCCTCCATGTGAGGATGGGACTTCATTTCCACAAGAACTGTGCAGTGGTCAAGGTTACCAATACTGTACGCCATGTCAACTGCATTTCCCTCATCAACCCTCTGTTACCTTATCAAAAAACTCAAATCAAGTTGGTTAAACGCAATTTGCCTTTAACAAATCCATGCTGGCTTTCCTTAATTAATCCACACTTGTCTAAGTGACTGTTAACTTTATACCCGATTATTGTTTCTAAAAGCTTCCCCACTACCAAGGTTAAACTGACTGGCCTGTAGTTGCTGGGTTTATCTTTACACCCTTTGTTGAACAAGGGTGTAACATTTGCAATTCTCCAGTCCTCTGGCACCACCCCCGTTTCTAAGGCGGATTGGAAGATTATGGCCAGTACCTCCACAATTTCTTCCTTCACTTCACTCAGCGTCCTAGGATGCATCCCATCTAGTCATGGTGATCTATCTACTTTAAGTACATCCAACCTTTCTAGTATCTCCTTTATCAATTTTTATCCTATCCAGTATCTCCTCTACCTCCTCCTTCACTATGTCTATGGCAGCATCTTCTTCCTTGGTGAAGACAGATACAAAGTACTCATTTAGCACCTCAGCCATACCCTCTGACTCCATGTGTAGGTCTCCTTTTTGGTCCCAAATTGGCTCTACCCCTTCTCTTACTACCCTTAGGCCTATAGAAGACTTTTGGATTACCTTTTATGTTAGCTGCCATTTTATTCTCATACCCTCGCTTTGCCCCTCTTATTTTCTTTTTCACTTCTCCACTGAACTTTCTATATTTAGCCTGATTCTCAGATATATTCTCGACCGGACATCTGTCATACGTACTCTTTCTCTGCTTCATCTTACTCTATCTCTTTGATCATCCAGGGAGCTCTGACTTTACTTGCCCTACCTTTCCCCCTAGTGGGAACGAACCTCGACTGTACCCGAACTATTTCCTCTTTAAAAGGCAGCCCATTGTTCCATTACAGTTGTGCCTGCCAATCTTTGATTCCAATTTACCTGGGCCAGATTCGTTCTCATCCCACTGAAATTTGCCTTCCTCCAATTAAGTATTTTTACTTTAGATTGCTCCCTGTCCTTTTCCACAGCTAATCTAAACTTATGATACTATGATCACTGTTCCATAAATGTTCACCTGCTGACATTGCTCCACTTGACCTACCTCATTCCCCAGAACCAGATCCAGCAATGCCTCCTTCCTCGTCAGGCTGGAAACATACTGATCAAGAAAGTTCTCCTGAACACTTCAGAAATTCTCCCCCCTCGCTGCCCTTTACACTATCGCTATCCCAGTCTATATTAGGATAGTTGAAGTCCCCCATTATCACTACTCTATAGTTTTTAACGCCTAAAGAGGCCGAGAAGTGGGGCGCTAGCCAATTTGCGGGCAGACGCAAGGCGCCTAGCCCCATATTGAGCATGCATTTAGCGCTGGTGCTAAATCTTAGCGCCCGCTCATGGGCGCAGGCTGATTATGACGTCATTTGAGTGTGCAACGCCTTTTGGGTGCACCGGACCGGAAATTCAGTGGCGCCCCTTCCGTAGCACCTGGCGCTAATAGTGACAGCTTACCTGGGCCTTACCAAGTCGCTCTCGGGCTGGAGGAGCGTTATTTAAAGGGGACTGGTGTGGTTTAATAGCGGCAGCCATTTTTGGATCACAACTTCGAGAGCTACAAAGAGTTGCTGAGCTGCACACTGGGAGCCATTTGACCACTGAGCCAGCGCAGGCAGACGATCTTCAGCCTTCTGACCATCACCTTGCTGTTGGTGAGCCTTGACAACAGGGAACCTTCCTGTGGGCACTGCATTGGAGGGGAACGTCCTGCTGCTGAATCATCTGGAAAGGGCACTGAGACGCAGGGAGGGGGGGGCGGGCATGGCCAGACGGAGGAGGGCCAACAGACGTCGCCACAGCAGACCTTACGCTGGCAGGGTTATCCGACAGCAGTTTTCCTACATGAACATGCCGGAGGAGCAGTGTGTCAGAAGGCTGCGATTTAGAAAGGAGGTGGTGACTGAGCTGTGCCAGCTGCTTCAGTCAGATCTGCAGCCTCAGATAAGGTGCAGGACATCTCTGTCGGCAGCTAAGAAGATGGCTGCTGGCCTGAACTTCTATGCGAGCGGCTCTTTTCAGGCTGCGCGTCAGAGGCTGATCAGAAGTAACTTCTAGGCCCCTCTCACGGAATGCTTGTTGCCATTCCAAGAACAGGAATGGAACCGGTCTGATACCCCCAAGCCTGTGAAAGGCAAGATGCATGTAAATAGCAGGCATGGCCATTGTAAATGAAGAAAGCGTTTCATTACACAAAATGTGGTTCCTTCAAACATGAGAAAGCTATGGCAACAGAAAGCAAAACTAATACACTGACACATAACTGACTCTCACACCCGGGAGACTGTCCAAAACATAAATCACATTCCGACCATCTTCCTTGGCCTTGATTCCACTGCGCCAACCAAAGCATCAAATGCCCCATCAGTGAGGCATTCCGCCCTCTGCCTCACCCTTTCCATGTCTTGCTAGGCTGGTGCGCCACAGGTAGGCTCCCACCGCTTTGAAGGCCTACAAGGCAGTGAGTGTGTCTGGTGATGCCAATTGACCTGCCCCTTTAAGAGCTGGCCGGCGCCAGTGTCTCAGGGAAAAAGTGATTATTGACAGCACCTTCGCTGCGCCCCGCCGCCGCGAAATTGGGTTGCGCCGCCGGGTTAGCGCCTTAAGAGTAGCGTGCAGTGCCTGATTTAGCGCCGCAATCACCTTTAGGGGCGCTGCAACCCATTATCGTGCTAGGCGGCGCTAAATTGCGCCTGGCGCTAAACTTTGCGCATCGCCAGGACTAACGCCCCAAACGCGGCTATACCGAATTTCTAGGCCCTTATATCCAAGAATATTTAATACCCAATCCTGCCCTTTTTTAAGCCAGGTCTCCGCCACAACATCATATACCCATGTGGCTATTTGTACCTGCAGCTCACCAACTTTGTTTACTATGCTTTGTGCGTTCACACAGCTACACTGTAAACCTATCTTAGACCATCCTGTATTCTCGCTTAGTCTGACCCCACCAAATACCTTACTATTTCTTACTTTAGTGCGATTCATCTCTCTCAATCCTTTGTTTCTCCTTTCTAATGTTACATCCTGATACCCATCCCCCTGCCAACTTAGTTTAAACCCTCCCCAACAGCATTAGCAAACCTCCCCACAAGGATATTCGTACCAGCTCTGTTGAGGTGCAACCCGTCCGGCCTCCCCCAGAACCAGCCCCAATGCCCCAGGAACCTGAAGCCCTCCCTCCTGCACTCTCTCCAGCCATGCATTCATCTGCTCTATCCTCCTATTTCTACTCTCACCGGGAGTAATCCAGAGATTACTACCTTTGAGGTCCTGCTTTTGAATCTCTTTCCTAGCTCCCTAAAATCTGCCTACCGGACCTCATCCCTCTTTCTACCTATGTATTGGTACAGATATGGACCACAACTTCTGACTGTTCACCCTCCCCACTCAATGACATCCTTGAACCTGGCACCAGGGAGGCAACATACCATCCTGGAATCACATCTGTCTGCTCCCCTAACTATCGAATCCCCTACCACTATTGCTTTCCCAATCTTCCTCCTCCACCCCCGTACAGCTGAGCCACCCGTGGTGCCATGGACTTGGCTCTGGCTGTATTTCCCCAGAGGAACCATCGCCCTCACCAGTACTCAGAATAGAATACTGGTTGGAGAGCGAGATGCACTCAGGGGACACCTGCACTACCTCCCTCTGCACTCCTTTTCTGTCTGGCGGTCACCCATTCCCTCTCTGCCTGCACACTCCTTAGCTGCGGGGTGACCACCTCCTGAAATGTGCTATCCACGTAGCTCTCAGCCTCGCCCCTTGGGTCCCCATTATTTTTGGTATGCTTTTTGTGTCTTCTACTGTGAGGACAGATACAAAATATTTGTTTAATGTCTCTGCATATTATGATTTTCTAAGTGCCCTGTTACCACATCCTTAATAATGGATTCCAGCATTTTCCCAATGACTGATGTAAGGCTAACTGGCCTACAGGTCCCGGTTTTCGCTCTCCCTCCTTTCTTGAATAACGGGCTTACATTTGCTACCTTCCAATCGGCTGGGACCGTTCTAGGACATTTTCACAACCAATGCAGCTATCTCTACAGCCACCTCTTAAATCCCCTGAACCTGATGGCTTACATGCTAGGGTTCTGTCAGTTTTCAGTTCCATTAGTTTCTCAAGTACTTTTTTTCTACTGATATCAATTACTTTAAGTTCCTCACCCTCATTAGCTCCTTGGGTCACCACTATTTTTGGTATGCTTTTTGTGAAGACAGATACAAAATATTTGTTTAAAGTCTCTGCCAATTCCTTGTTCCCCATAATAATTTCTCCGGTCTCAGCCTCTAGAGGACCAACACTTTGTTTTGCTACTCTCTTCCTTTTTACATACTTGTAGGAGCTCTTACAATCTGTTTTTATATTTCTTGCTAGTTTACTCTCATTCTATTTTCTCCCTTATCATCAATATTTGGTCATCCTTTGCTGGTTTCTAAAGCTCGCCCAATCCTCAGGCTTACTATTATTCTTTGCAACATTATAAGCCTCTTCTTTTAATCTAAAACTATCCTTAACAATGGATTATTTAGCCATGGAATGTATATTTGTTTAGCTTGAACAAGTTTCATTGGAAATAAAATTCAGTTGACATGACATCTTTGTATGTCAATAACCGTACAAATGTTAACATATACAAAAATGAATCAAAGTGCATAGGAAATAAGATTGAGCAAATTGTGATTTCTTTGTTAAATAAAATCTAGTACATATCTCATCTTCAAAATTTAGGAAAATTACTTGGACTAGTGCAACTTCAAACCTTTCCAAACGAACACGCCTAAAAATGTGGGTGCGCCTCAAATCTTGACTTCGCAATAAATAAGATGGTAACAAAAAAAAATTACATGACATTGTTCACTGGCTACTTTTACACAAAATGGGTATCCTTCAACTATTAACGGTATTTTCAGAAAACAACTACGTTAAGTGCGAGAAAAGACACTCAACTGCAAGAAACCCCACTTTTATAAAGGTAAATGCAATAACATTTGTAAACTGCAGGAGAATGTCACATGATCAAACCTCCAGGAATACAGCCAGAATTGGCAAGCTTAGCAGATTTCCCGCCCCTTATAAAAACTTCAATGGAAATAAAAATCAGGCGGTTTCTCCAACAGGTGGGAAATCCGCTCCGCCAGTTTACTGCCCAAGCAGTGCAAACGAAAATTAACCTCCATCAATTTGTTCAGCAACCAGCCTGAATCAAAAGACAGGGGAACTGAAAAATCAAATCAGCAGGCCAACACTGCATGGCCCAGTGTTGATGCTGCAGAACACAGCACCAGTTCACCACCAAAACATGTTTTAAAAAATAAATTCAATTAAAAAAGTTATGAATAACCACAGATACCGATAAAACATAATTTAATAGAAATAACAAAGTGGTCTCCTGATTGGTAAAGGCACCACAGTGAAAGGGCCCAGGCACATGGACCCTTTCTGGCAAAATTGGAAGAAACTGAGGCAGAAGGCCTGGGAAGGCCCCCTTCCACCTCAGCCCCATGCCTGCTCTCATCTTGCACCTAGTGTAGGTACAGGTCCAGTTTGGCAAAACTCCTGAAATCCTGGAACTATATAAAAGGAGGGTGGAGACCCACATAATGGATCTCTGTCCCTATTTCCTATGTGCATGTCTAGCAATAAGCATTACCTGGACGCAAATCAGCCCCATAAGTTCCATAAGGTTTTGAATATGTTTTTCCTTAATGTAATGGGAAGGGGAAATTGCAACGGTTTAACTTCAGAAAGGAAAGGGCTTGCATTTATAACACCTTTCAAGACCCCAAGATGTCCCAATGTGCTTTACAGCCAATGAAATACTTAATCATAATCATAATCAACTTTGTCATTGTTAGTGCACAAGTGCAGTACAACGAAATGTAGGCTTGCGGCTCCCGAGAGTGTACATTTAGATTAAGACATTTAAACATTCAACATACATTTGGCTTGTAATACATTAACATAAACATAACCATAATAAAGTGCATTGGCAGATGTGCAGGCTTTAGAGTTTATTTGTGGAGTTCAGTAGGATGACAGCCCTGGGAAAGAAGCTGTTTCTAAATCTGGTCGTTCGGGTGCGAATGCATCTGTAGCATCTCCCAGATGGCAGGAGGGCGAACAGACTGTGGCTGGGGTGGGTAGGGTCTTTGATGATGGTCCGTGACCTCCGTAAACAGCGTTTCTGGTATATGTGCTCTATGGTCGGTAGCCGGGTGCCGGTAATGCGTTGGGCAGTTTTGACTACCCGCTGCAGGGCTTTCCGGTCATAGTAGCTACAGCTGCCATACCATACTGTGATACAGTTCGTCAGGGTGCTCTCTATTGTGCAGCGGTAAAAGTTAGAGAGGATCAGGGGTGACAGGTTACATCCCTTCAGCCTCCTTAGGAAATATAGGTGCTGCTGGGCCTTCTTCACCAGAGAGGAGGTATTGAGGGACCAGGAAAGGTCTTCCGTGATGTGGACTCCGAGGAAGTTAAAGCTGTCCACCCTTTCCACCACAGCCCCATGGATGTGGATGGGGGTGTGGCTTCCGCCTTTAGACTTCCTGAAGTCCACAATGATTTCTTTGGTTTTCTTGATGTTAAGGGCCAGGTTGTTATCGGCGCACCATTTCACGAGATGCTGGACCTCCTCCCTGTAGGCTGACTCATCATTGTTGGTGATCTGGCCTACTACCATGGTATCATCCGCAAACTTGATGATGGTGTTGGAACCATGAACAGCCACACAGCCGTGGGTGAAGAGGGAGTAGAGGAGGGGGCTCAGCACACATCCTTGTGGGGCCGTGTTCAGGGTCAGGGGGGGCGGGGGGGTGGGGGAGAGGTGTGGTTACCTAATTTGACAGACTGGGGCCTGTTTGTTAGGAAGTCCAGGGTCTAGTTGCAGAGGGAAGTGTTCAGGCCAAGAGTGTGGAGTTTGGTGGCCAGCTTGTTGGGGACGATAGTGTTGAATGCTGAGCTGTAGTCTATGAACAGCATTCTGATGTATAGTCACTATTGTAATGTACACAGCAGCATCCTACATACAGCAATAAGATACACCATCAGTTAATTTGTTTAATGTTGGTTTAGGGATATATATTGGCCAGGACACTGGAGAACTCACCTGCTCTTCTTCAGATATGGGATTTTTAAAATCCACCTGAGGGGCAGATGGGACTTCTGTTTAACGTCTCATCCGAAACACTGCTTCTCCGAGTGCACTGCTCCCTCAGTAATTACACTAAAAAGTGTCAGTATAGATTATATGCTCAAGTCTCTGGAGTGAAGCTTGAACCCACAACCTTCTGACTCAGAAGCAAGAGTGCTACCCACTGAGCCAAGGCTGACACCTTACAGTCTTAACTTAGTCAACTTAGCCCTGCAGTTTACAAAAGTAAATATCTGGATTAATTTAGCGTAGTACAATAGTACTGCATTAAGACTATCATAAAATGAAATTAATGTTAATGCAAGAGAGTTGTCATAATACAGCATCACTATACAAATCTACTTCAGTAATAACAGTAAGAACCGACTACTGTGATGTCCATTATGTGGTTGTAACTAAGGTCACAATCAGTTGAATAATTTTTCCAGGCATCATTTGGTTTCTAAAAATAACGTGAGTGAATTTACTAGTTTTGGAGCCAAGCCACATGGGGTTCACAGCTTACTGGAGTCAAGAGCTAATGGCAATTAACTGAGTTCTTGGCATCAAATCAAAAACATAAGCACAATGATGGCCAAAACCACAGATGTATGTTTGTGTGGATGATGCTGCTAAAGTGCAAGATGTCAAATACATAAAATAGTAATTTCTAAATGAGTATTAATAATAGTTTATCTTCCCCACACCCAGACAGCCATCTCTGGTGGGCCCCAAGGCTCCTTCCTTGCCCTCTTTTTTTATCCCTACGCTGCCCAAAAATGACATCAGCAAACATTGGATCAGCTTCCACATCTCTGCCTCTACCTTGGATTCCATGATGGTCACCATGATGTATGACTGTTTGTCTGACATCAGTGTTATCCAATAGAAATAGCTGACCAGCCACAGGTGTGACTATGGCAACACTGTCTTGGCCACTTGCACTAATTTTTTTTAGAAAAGGCCTTGCATAAACACACACACACAAAATACATTTACCTGTATATTGTGTGTATGCACTTACTTACTTAAAATCTACCACCATTCAGTAACCATAGAAGTAAAGCATGATCAAAAAACACACACCAAAAAATGCATAAGAGGGTTTAAAATATACATGCATATGCCATTCGAATATGAATATTGAGGTCACATGTCCAACAATGGTATCTATTACTAATTTATTATTTACCAATTTGAAATGCAATTGGTCACATCTGGACTCCCAATTAGCCAAATATGGCTAGTGACCACAGTTCCACTGCTGTCAAAATGCTGCCCATCAGTACTGACAGAAATCAGAGAAAAAAGGGTCAGTTGAACCAACCTTATTAGCCGTATATTATCTTTTTCTAACTGCAATGACGAATGGTTGTTTTCTCAAACTATCCAGAGGCATCTATCATTATTTAATCAACTATATATAGAACATACACATACTATATTTGAACTCCTCTGCGCTGGAAGATTTGGAAAGCTGCTTTATGCACCTGTAAATTATCTCAGTATAAAAATAATTATATAAAATGGCAGTTTTTGTTTTAGGTTCTAAATTTATATTTTTGGTGATTTCTTTTCAAGTTATCAATGGAAGGGATGTCAGTCCGGGAATTGGTACATCTTTTGCTTTTTGTCCAGTAGCAGTGACAAATATCCTCCAGATCAGGTACAGCACAGCCAGATGCAGAAACAGACTTCCTCTGCTGTGCCCTGGCTCAGGAGAAATGCAATATATAGGCCCTGAAGTTATGGTGTGTATGACGGTGTACTCTCAGAACGCCGTCGTATTCCCTTTGAAATTCACCGCAAGCTTGGGATTTCCACATGTGCAATCCAGAACTTGACAGGCCATCCGCGGGGGCCACAAAAAAGCAATCGCTGTCGCAGAGTTGGGCTCTTTTCCCAGAGACTGGCCAGCGATTGCGCACAGAAGTCTTGCGGTTGATGCAAGCAGGCACAGTGCCATTAATTAAACACTTTCATATCCTAAAATCTGCATACACTATGAAATGAGTTTATGCAAATATTGTCCCGGATTATAGTTTTAATGATGTATAAAATTATCAAAAAATTAAATTGTTAGTGAGGTTGGTGGAATTAAGGTAATTATGAATAAAATTCCATTTCTGTAAATTGTAATTTAGATTTCGGGATTCCATTGCATTTCTGTGATGGTGGGGACCTCAGTCGGCACTTTTGGCTGAAGATGGTTGCAAATGCTTCAGCTTTGTCTTTTGCACTCGCGTGCTGGGCTCTGCCATCATTGAGAATGGGGATATTCATGGAACCTCCTCCTCCTGTTAGTTGTTTAATTGTCCACCACCATTCACAACTGGATGTGGCAGGACTGCAGAGCTTTGATCTGATCCATTGATTGTGGGATCGCTTAGCACGGTCTACAGCATTCTGCTTCTGCTGTTTAGCACTACTTCCGCAGTATAGTCCTGTGTTGCAGCTTCTCCAGGTTGGCACCTCATTTTTAGGTACGCCTGGTGCTGCTCCTGACATGCTCTTCTGCACTCCTCATTGAACCAGGGTTGGTCCCCTGGCTTGATGGTAATGGTAGAGTGAGGGCTATGCCGGGCCATGAGGTTACAGATTGTGATGGAATACAATTCTGCTGCTGCTGATGGACCACAGTGCCTCATGGATGCCTAGTTTTGAGTTGCTAGATCGGTTCTGAATCTATTCCATTTAGCAGTGGTAGTGCCACACAACACAATGGAAGGTGTCCTCAGTGTGAAGACAGGACTTAGTCTCCACAAGGACTATGCGGTGGTCACTGCTGCCAGTGTTGTCATGGACAGATGCATCTGCGACAGGTAGATTGGTGAGGAAAAGGTCAAGTAGGTTTCTCCTCTCGTGTTGGTTCTTTCACCACCTGCCACAGGCCCAGTCTGGCAGCTATGGCCAGCTCAGTCAGTGGTGGTGCTACTGAACCACTCTTGGTTATAGACATTGAAGTCCCCCACCCAGAGTATATTCTGTGCTCTTGCTACCCTCAGTGCTTCTTCCAAGTGGTGTTCAACATAGAGGAGTACTGATTCATCAGCTGAGGGAGGGCGGTAGATGGTAATCAGCAGGAGGTTTCTGTGCCCATGCTTGACCTCATGCCATGGGGTCCGGAGTCAATGTTGAGGACGCCCAGGGCCACTCCTTCTTGACTGTATGCCACTATGCCGTGACCTCTAGTGATGGTGATGGAGGAGTCTGAGTATGACTAAGTCAGGCTGTTATTTGGCTAGTCTGTGGGACAGCTCTCCCAATTTTGGCACAAATCTGTAGATGTTAGTGAGGAGGACTTTGCGGGATCGACTGAGCTGGGTGCCCCATTGTCATGTCTGAAGCCGGTGCCTAGGTCGATGCCGGGTGGTCCGTCTGGTTGTATTTTTATTATTGTTTTTCGTAGCTGTTTGTTACAACGGAGTGGCTGGCGAAGTCATTCCAGAGGGTAGTTAAGTGTCAACCACATTGCTATGGGTCTGGAGTCACATAGGCAAGAACAGCAGATTTCCTTCCCAGATGGGTTTTTAACGACAATCCGATAGTTTCATGGTCACCATTACTGATATTAGCTTCCTATTCCAGATTTATTTAATTAACTGAATTTAAATTCACAGCAGCCATGGTGGGATTTTGAACTCATGTCTCTGGATCATTAGTCCAGACCTCTGGATTACTAGTCCAGTAACATAACCACTATGCTAACGTCCCCGGTTTTTCACTCATGATTGTTGCGGGGTTGGGGGTGGGGGTGGCGGGGGAAAGAGACCAGCAGAGAGAGAGAGAGAGAGAGAGAGAGAGAGAGAGAGAGTAAATGCATCATATTCCTGCAAGGAGTGAGACCTAAATTACACTCTGTACTACAGCGGGTGCTTGATCTCCAATGGGTAGAGCCAGCAGGCAAGGACTTTCAGGACCTTTGTGCTTTCCTGCATCTCTATCAAGAGCTACGGAATCTCTCTGCACAGATACTGCCTGATCTGCCGAGTGTTTCCAGCACTTTCAGTTTATATAATAGAGAATATCATATCTGCTTAGAACCATCCATGTGTGTTTTATTTATATCAGCAGTTAAAATGCTTCACTTTACACTTATCCCATTGATAAACTGGCAAAGAAAACGCATCGCACATTTTTTTAAGTCATGAGTGGTCAACATATTTGAGTACTTAATTAATAAACTGTTCCAGTAATAAGTGATGTATTGTGTTGTGTATGTACCTTTAAGGGAATAACTGGTCTTAGACTGCAGTACCGGCAGTGACCACCCCTGTATAAAAGGCCCTAGCAGGCTTCTGTAGTTTCAGTTTCAAGCTGCCTCTTGTTCAGTAAAGTACCTGTTAAACTGTTCTCCCGAAGTCCGTGTATTATTGAGGCGCGGACTTTACAGTGGCGACGAGTAAGTTCGAACTCACCTGCAGTGTGGCATCATCTCACAGGGATCTCGCCTGAAAGGAAGGTCCTGGAAGGTCGTAGTCGGAGCAACAGGTGTCGACCAAGGGCAACCGCCCAAAGAATCCATCGGTGTTTGGAGAATTGCAGGAGAGACTGTGGTTCCAGCGAATCGTGCTGGTAGCAGGTAGCGCGCTGACCCTTCCGGACTGCGGCGGGCTCAAGCTCGATCGAGCGGCTCTACAAATCGGGCCGCGCAGCGTCGCCGGGAAAAGAAAACGAGAGGGTGGAGCGCACAGGGCGCGGTCGGTGCTCGAGAACAGGACAGCGGAGAGAAACTAAATGGGGGGGGGGGGGGAAGGAAAGCGAGACGCGCCGAAGCTGCGGGTCGCTGCCATTACCCCGTAGAACGCTAGGAGCAGCGTGGCAGTAAGGGGAAGAAGCAAAAGCGTGGGAGGCGCCATTTTATCCCATTGGGGAAGAAGCAAAAGCGCGGGAGGCGCCATTTTATTCCATTGGGGAAGAAGCAAAAGCGCGGGAGGCGCCATTTTAAATCGCCCAAGATGCCGAAAAGTGGCAGTATCACTGCTTTCGACAACGAGGTAGAAGACTGGACCACGTATGTGGAAAGAATTGAAGTGTACTGCAAGGCAAATGAGGTGGCTGATGGAAAGAGGGCGTCGGTATTATTAAATCTGATGGGTGCGAGTACGTACGGCCTATTGCGGAATTTAATTACCCCAGCTAAACCAATGGAGAAAAGTTTTGAGGAGATTGTTCATATCTTACAGGAACACCTAAGCCCTACACCACTGCTGATAGCAGAAAGATTCAAGTTCCATAAAAGAAACCAGCACAAAGATGAGAGCAATGCTGACTATCTTACGGAACTACGCAAGTTATCAAAGCACTGCCAGTTCGGAGCAGGACTGGCAGACACCTTACGGGATAAGTTTGTCTGCGGGCTCCAGAGTGAAGGAACCCAGAAACGACTACTTTCAAAAAAGGACCTGACGCTAGAACAGGCTTTCAGCATGGCAGTATCCTACGAAGCAGCAGCACGGGGAGCTGCGGAAATACAACAGAAACCACAAGAATACAGCGCTAACGAAATGGCGTATGGAGCCGAAAAGTGCTATCGCTGCGGCAGAACAACCCATGAGCAGAAGGACTGCTGGTTTAAAGACAAAATATGCAGGCAATGCAGGAAAATGGGACATATAGCAAGAGTCTGCAGGTCGGGAAAGAAGACCAACACGACAAGAACTACTAAGGAACAGTACAGGAAAGTAAAGAAACTGACAGATAGTAGTTCAGAAGATCAGGAGAGTGATAAGGAGTCCGGGAGCAGGCAACTAAAGTTGTTTAAAGTTACACAACGTGATCGCAAAAGAAGATCACTGAACCATTTGGGTCACCCTCATGATAGCAGGGTCCCCAGTGAAGATGGAATTGGACACAGGATCAGCCCTAACTGTCATGAATCGACGAGACTATGAGCGGCTATTCTCACACATACCCTTAAAGGACACGTCCGTTGTATTGAAGACATACACGGGGCAAAAGGTCTACCCCAGAGGAAAAATAAGGGTGCCAGAAGGTCCAAAACGCTCCACCACAGGCCCCGCTACATCCATGGGAGTGGTCCTCATCTCCATGGCAATGGGTACACATTGATTTCGCTGAGTCCATAAATGGACCAATGTTTCTAATTGCTGTGGACGCCCATTCAAAATGGCCAGAGGTCATTAAAATGTCCTCCACCACCACGGAGAAAACTATTGCAGTCCTAAGAACCATCTTCGCCAGGAATGGGTTGCTAGAACAGATCTGTTCAGACAATGGCCCACAGTTTGCGTCTGAGGATTTCCGGAGGTTCCTGAAGAATAATGGGGTGAAACATTACACATCTGCCCCATATCATCCAGCCACAAATGGATTGGCTGAGAGGTTTGTTCAGACCTTTAAAAAGGCCATAAAGGCAATATATAATGACGACATACCACTGCAACACAAGTGGATAACTTCCTGTTTGCTTACCGGAATGCGACACATGCAGTAACCAACCAAACTCCAGCTGTACTGTTTTTCAACCGGAGACTAAGATGTCGCTTGGATTTGCTCAAACCAAACATAAGACGAGATGTTGAGGATAAGCAGTTCCAGCACATAAATGAGAAGCCAACCAGGAGCTTCAAGATAGGGCAACCAGTCTTGGCCCGCGACTACCGAACAGAAAAATGGCAGCCAGGCACGATATGCACACAGCAGGGACCACTAATGTACACAGTGGACGTTGGAGAGAGCATCATGAGACGCCATGCTGACCAGATTCTAGAGTCACAGGAACAAGCCAAACCTGTACCACAAGCATGTGCACCTGGTAATGAGCCTGAAGTACAGATTGCGTCTACCTCAGAAGCAGGGGTATTGGAAGCTGACGAACCAACCATTGACAATGAGCCAGAATTGACTCCACCGCCAGAACAGGATACTCGAGAAAGGCGCTATCCTGTCCGGATCAGGAAGCCTCCTCAAAGACTGAACTTATAAATGATTATTTCAGTTGATGTATATATTACTGAGAAAATTGTAATTGTAATTAGTTATTATTTAGTTGCTAAATGAATGTTATGTACTGTTTATCTAAAAGGGGAGGAATCGTTGTGTATGTACCTTTAAGGGAATAACTGGTCTTAGACTGCAGTACCGGCAGTGACCACCCCTGTATAAAAGGCCCTAGCAGGCTTCTGTAGTTTCAGTTTCAAGCTGCCTATTGTTCAGTAAAGTACCTGTTAAACTGTTCTCCCGAAGTCCATGTATTATTGAGGCGCGGACTTTACATATTGTAGCTCAATATTTTATGCTTTAAAAAGGAGCTTTTCTTCATAAACAGATTTCTATACAACAAAATATTACTTGTAGTACAAGTTCAAAAGAAATTGCCTAGCTTAGATAACTATAGGGGAATCAGAGGAATCAAGAGATATGGCGATCGGGCAGGAAAGTGGAGCCGAGGTCGAAGATCAGCCATAATCTTATTGAATGGTGGAGCAGGCTCGAGGGGCCATGTGGCCTACTCCTGCTCCTAATTCTTGGGTTCTTATGAATGTGAGGCCATGGCCATAGTGCTTGCTACAACACGTTTCTAGTATTGCTAACTCTCGCGATTCCATCGTGAGAGACATGATTTCAGAGTGAAATAAAGCTACACTCGCAATCTCGCCTGGGTGGCCCTGGAGATGGAGCACGCGGTGTTCGCCGGCACGCTTGAGTTTTTCCGCGACCGGTGGGCGTCGCGGGGACTGGAGTGCGTCATCAACCCGGACAACCAAATTTTAATTTGATTTGTTTAAGTTTCATTTGAAGTTGTGTTTAATTTACAGTTAATTTGATTCTGGTCCAAACAAAAAGAGTACACTCGCAATCTCGTAATGGAACACCTAAATCTCATGATTTTTGTGGGGGATGGGGGCAAAATACACCGAATTGTGCTTGCGTGAAAATCAAGTATAGTTTTTCCACACATGCACAAATCAGCGTTTATCCAGCAGCCAGTGTTTGGACAGATCTATTTTTAAACTATTTTATTCTCTGTTTGAACATCACAGTTTGATTGGTTGAGTGAAGCAGATTGTGACATTGTAGGAAAGACTGAATAATTTAATCTAAACTAGTTCCACAGGTAAATCCCCCGAATGTTTAGAGGCTTCCTGAGCGGGAGAGGGAATGGTGGGTGTTGTGCGCTGACCCAAACAGACCAGCAATTAAAGCACAAATTACTGGCCGGTGCAGAGTTGATGGATCTCAGCCGGAGCATTGACCCGGTTGGGAGACTCTAATTGGCCTCAGTACCCAGGTACTCCAGAGGGAAACTCAGATGCTGCTCTTGATCACTGCTACCTGCTGCATAGTGTAGGAGTGCGAACTCTGTGTGAGGACAGGATCGGGAACTCCTTCAGTCCCTTTCTTGCACGTTCACTGTCTAGTCTCAGGTGCAGAATGGTGAATTGGGAGCGATATTAGAAGTGTCTGTGGAACGGGTCCCCAGACATGTGTCAGCTTTTCATAACATGAGGGGAGGAATAAAATCAAAATGGTTTTTAAAGTTTTTTTTTAAGTTAGAATAATTCTGCAGCGTTCATAGAGATCAGGAGGTGAGAACACTGACTAAGGCAAGTGGTGAAATGATCAATTGCCAGTAGCTGGGTGTCAGTATGGCTCAGTTAGGTGTGAACAAGTTGTGGGTTGATGCCCCACTCCAGTACACAGCCCTGCACTGGGGGAGTGCTGCACTACTGGAGGTGCCATTTTTGGATGAAATGCTAAACGGAGACCCTGTCTACCTATTTATGGTGCAGGAAATATCTGCTGGGATTATTTGAAGAGCTGGAATTTCTCCTTGGACCAACATCACTCTCAACCAACATGACCAGAAACTTTCCATCCTGTCAAATCTCATTTGCTTTTTGTGGCACTTTGCTGTAAGTAAATTGGCTGCCGCATTTCCTACAAAACAGTGTCAACACTTCAGAAACAATCCAAAATCTGTGAAACACTTTGGGCCTTTCTGATGATGGTAGAGGTCCTACATAAATGTCAAATCTTTCTTTTTTTTCCCCCTCTAGTCTCCGATAACAGGTGTAGTCGGCTCCATTCTGAGGAAAAACCCTTGGGCTACCCTTCAGGACAAACAGCGAGTCTGTACAGGTCAGGGGGAGGGGGAGGGAGAGTGGTGTGAGCCTCAATATATAAATATTGAGACCAAACACAGATTGGGTGACTGCTTTGTGGAACACCTCCGTTCAGTCTGTAAGGGGGACACCGAGCTTCCGGTCACCTGTCACTTTAGTTCTCCGCTCCATTCCCACTCAGACCTCACCGTCCTCAGCCTCTTGCATTGTTCCACTGAAGCTCAGCGTAAGCTCGAGGAACAGCACCTCATCTTTCGATTAGGCACTTTACAGCCTTCTGGACTCAACATAGAGTTCAACAATTTTAGATCATAACATCGTCCCCCATCATATATATATTTTTTATCAACACTTTCTGCTTGTGCCTTTTGTTCTTTTCTCCCACATGGCAGCTGTCTTTCATTCTGCCAGCGCAATTCACACTGCATCTAGAGCCATCCTTTGTTTCTTAACCTGTCCCATTACCATCTCCTTTTGTCTTGAATATCTCAATGTCTCTTTACTTCTCCTGCCTTCTATCCTATTACAGACCTTCCCTTTTGTTCTTTCATCCCCTCCCCCATTTCCCAGCCCCTAAACTTGCTTTAAAATCTGTTCCATTTCCTGCTTTTTTCCAGTTCTGATGAAAGGTCATCGACCTGAAACGTTAACTCTGTTTCTCTCTTCACAGATGCTGCCTGACCTGAGTTCCTCCAGCATTTTGTTTTTATATAAATATATGTTTAATTGTATAAATAATTTTTATACAGAAAAAATACTTGTGTTACAGGGGGTCTGTGGAATTTTTATCACTTGGGAGGGGGGCCTCCGAAGCAAAAAGGTCGAGAACCCCTGACATAGAAACACTGGTGCCTTGCCCTGCTCCTCAGCGAGACTGAAGCAGTAGCCTGTACAGTGCAGCAACTTCACTGAGTAACTCCATGAGCCTGTAACTTCCATCCACAGATGGGAGAAGCTTTGAGAAATAAACAAATTTAAAAAAGGCCCAACTCTGGCCCAGGAACGTTCACTTCAACCATGGTGTGATTATCAGTATTTTTTTTCTGGGGAGGAGAGGGGGAAGCTTCGAGAGCGAGTGCCTGACAGAGGCTTAACTTGAAACAACAGCGTCTCCCTGGGGACCACATTCAGTCTCACCTGAGTGGCCATTGCTGCACATCCCTGGTCACTGCGCCTGCACTGCACATCGGAACTGGTAGTCGTCGGCTATTTTTGCATCGACGGAGTGGGTAAGGAGAACTACAATAACCAGCAGGCTGCTGTTCTGTGGGTGAGGTTGAGAAACAAGGCAAACTTTGAAGAGGCGGAGCTGTGAAGCAATTCCAACTCATCCTCTTTTCCTGAACATCGCAACTCCTCCATGGGAAGGTGTTTTTGATGTTTTCCCCAAAACTTACCTTTGGTTGGCAGCTGCAGGGACTGCCTTGTGTGGTGGTTGTGTTGAGCACCAGGTGAAGGGTGGGGATTACAGGAAGGATTTTAAAAAGCTTTTTGTAAAGCATTTTCAGATGCTGCAATATAGTTTTTGCAAAGAGCTGTGACCTGTTAGCGATTAAATAAAGCCACTAATGAGGTTTATAAACCAAAAAAGTAGCAACTCATGGTTTCTTACCAAATCACATGATTTTTAAGAGTTTGTCTCATGATTTAGGAGATAGTGGGGTTGGCATTACTATATTTCTGACCAGAGTCATAGGGGGAAAAATTGGGTGAGTAGCGCCACCTGTTAGCGCCTAAAGAGGCAGTCAGTGGCTGTAGCGCCACTGACTGCGCCTCCCACGATATTCAGCAGGGGCGCTAATGGTGGCGTTAGCCATTTGCGCTGCGCGGCAACCGATGACGTCATCGGTGTGCGCAGCGCCCCATTTGCGATATTTGGTAGCGAACGCCGCTGTTGCGCCGTTCGCTACCCGTGCCCGGTTCACAGGGCCTTACTGTGCCGGCAGTGGCGCAAGTTAAGGTGGAGGTGCGGGGCAGCCGCCTTTTTCGGCGGCCGCCTGCCAGCACCTCCGTCCCCGGCCTCCTGACCCCACCCCACCGCAGCATTGCCGGCTGTTTCCCGAGAGCCCGGCACTTCTCCTTGGTGCTGGGCTCGTTTGCCGGCACTCGCGAGCGGGGATCGCGCTGTTGCAGGCCCCTCCCCCTTAACAATGGGAGGAAGGCCTGCAGTACCGCAGCGTGCTGTAGCGTGTGGCGCTGCGGCACATTGCGCTGCGATATTCAGTTTCAGCACCCTAAGAGGGACGCGGAGCGCCTCGAGCCTCGCCCCGTCTCCCTCTAGGGGCAATGAAACTGAATATCTGACGATCGCTAAATCCTGCGCTCAGGCGACTTTGGCGCTGTAATGTATATACCTTTAAGGGGGGAACTATGTTTTACAGCTCATGTATACTGCAGTACCGGCAGTGACCACACCTGTATATAACACTAAGTAGCAATCTGTACAGATCAGTTCCAGTGTGAGCCACTTTGAGTAAACACCTGTTGTACCGTTCTCCGCAGTCTGTGTCTTATTATACACAGACGCAACATTGGCGACGAGGCAGGTTCGAACCTACCTGCAACTCTGCATCACCTCCCGGGGATACGTTCCTGCAGATCAGTGGATTGGAGGTCAAGGCCAGAGACTCGGGCGTCAACCACGGGCAACCGCCCAGTCATCCAGCAGAGACTCGAGAATTGTGGGGGAGGCTGTCGAGAGCCAGGCTTGGCTTTCCAGTCGAGGTGGTCCAGCAAAACGGGCTGGCAACAGGTAGTGCGCAGACCCTTCCCGGACAGCGGCGGCCTAGAGCCCGACCGAGCGGCACAGCAAAGGGCCGAGCAGCGTCGATGGGGAGAGAGAAAGAGAGAGAGAGAGAGGGCAGAGCGCAGCCGGTGTTCAGGGGCTGAGCAGCGTCGGAGAGAGGGCGAGAGAAGCACGTGAAACCTACAGGGCGCTGCCATTGCCACGAGAACCGCCGGGAGCGGCGTCGGCAACAGTGGGGGAGGAAGGAAAGTGCGGGAGATGCCATTTTAAACCACACCCAAAATGCCGAAGAGTGGCAGTATCACCGCATTTGACAATGAAGTCGAAGATTGGACTACATATGTTGAATGAATAGAGGTGTACTGCAAGGCAAATGGGGTGTCAGATGACAAGAAAGTGTCGGTATTGTTAAATTTAATGGGTGCAAAGACGTATGGTTTATTACGAAATCTAGTAACCCCAACGAAAAAGAGTTTTGAAGACATAGTAATGATACTAAAGGAACATTTAAACCCCACACCGCTGCTGATAGCAGAAAGATTCAAGTTTCACAAACGGAACCAGCATAAAGATGAAAGCAATGCTGATTATTTAACAGAACTGCGCAAACTATCGAAACACTGCCAGTTTGGAGCAGGACTGGCAGATACCTTAAGGGACAAGTTTGTGTGTGGGCTTCAAAGTGAAGGAACCCAGAAACGGCTTTTATCCGAAAAGGACCTTACGCTGGAAAAGGCTTTCAGCATTGCGGTATCATATGAAGCAGCAGCACGGGGCTCTGCAGAGATACAACAGAGAGCGCAAGAATATGGCACAAACGAAATGTCATATGGAACAGAGAAGTGCTATCGCTGCGGCAGAACAACACACGACCAGAATGATTGCTGGTTCAAAGACAAAGTGTGCAGACAGTGTGGAAAAGTAGGACACACAGCACGAGTCTGCAGGTCGGGAAAGAAAACCAGCAATAAGAAACCTACCAAAGGAAAGTACAAGAAGGTACATAAGATGACGGAGAATAGTTCAGATGAACAAAAGAGGGATAACGACTCCGAAAGCAGGGAACGGAGTTGTCTGAAACTACATAATGTGATCACAACGGAGGATCACCGAACCATTTGGGTCACTCTCAAGATAGCAGGAGTCCAGGTAAAGATGGAATTGGACACAGGATCAGCCCTAACAGTCATAAACCGACGGGACTACGAGCGGCTATTCTCACATACCCTTGAGAGACACAAAAATTATTTTGAAGACGTACACGGGGCAAAAAGTCTACCCCAAAGGAAAAATATGGGTGACCGTTATATATAACGGTAAGGAAACACCAAAACTAGACCTGTATGTATTGCAAGATGGAGGACCACCATTACTGGGACGTGAATGGATCCGGAAAATACAACTGGATTGGCATTCCACACAGGCACTGACTGTGGCTGACAAAAAGGATGACGACGTCACACCTGGGCGACTGTCAAAGATCCTAACTGACGCGAAAGAAGTGTTCCAGCAAGGACTCGGAACACTAAAAGGCATGACAGCGACGATTAAAATTGAAGAAAACGCAAGCCCAAAATTTTTATGCGATCCGCCCAGCCGTCGAAGCAGAGCTGGAGAGTCTGGAACGTTCAGGTGTACTGTCCAAGGTAGACTGGAGCGAGTGGGCTACACCCATCGTCCCTATGATGAAAAAGTAGTTAAGCAGCACGCCTGGGGAACCAAAGAAGGTTCGCATCTGTGGGGACTTTAAGGTAACAGTGAACCCGATCCTTCACACCGTACAATATCCACTTCCGCGGATTGAAGATATTTTCGCCTCGCTATCTGGAGGGATTGATCTGGCCCAGGCATATCTGCAAATGGCGGTAGAAGAAGCATCAAAAAATACCTCACAATCAACACCCACAATGGTCTCTACCAATACAACCGGCTGGTATTCGGGGTAGCATCAGCTCCGGCTATTTGGCAGAGGGCAATGGAACAAGTCCTGCAAGGGATCCCAGGGACCCAGTGTTATTTGGACGACATCCTGGTCACGGGCGAAAATGACAGTGATCACCTTGCCAACCTGGAGCAGGTGCTCACTAGATTGCAAGAATATGGGCTCCGAGCTAACCGCCCCAAATGCGAGTTTTTTAGAAAACAGATCTCGTATTGTGGCCACGTTATCGATAAAGAGGGGTTACATAAGTCCCCAGAGAAGATTGAGGCAGTAGTCAAAGCTCCAGCACCGGAAAATGTGTCACAACTGAGGTCGTTCCTCGGGCTGGTAAACTACTACCATAAGTTCTTGCCAAATTTGTCTACAATACTACACCCACTGAACACCCTACTGCAAACTGGGGTGCCATGGAAGTGGAGTGACGAATGTAGATGAGCTTTCCAGAAGAGCAAAACACTAATCACATCGAAAGAGGTATTGGCCCATTACAACCCAGCATTACCAATTCAGTTGGCATGTGATGCGTCACCCTACAGCATTGGAGCGGTGCTGTCGCACAAATTCTCGGACGGCTCAGAGAGGCCAATAGCCTTTGCGTCACGATCACTAACCTCAGCCGAGCGTAACTACGCCCAGATTGACAGGGAGGCCCTCAGCCTAGTGTGGGGAGTGAAAAAGTTCAATCACTATCTGCACGGGCAGAAATTCACCTTGCTGACTGATCACCAGCCTCTTGTCTCCATTTTTAATCCGAAGAAGGGCATTCCGGTGATGACAGCGCAACGACTACAAAGATGGTCACTTTTTCTAGGGGCGCACCACTATGAGATTGAATATAAGTGCACGAAGCAGCATGGAAGTGCTGAATGGCTATCATGCCTGCCAGTGCCTACTGCGGAGGAAGCACCAGCAGTGGATCCTGTCGAAATATTCCATTCGACTATAGTTGAATACCTACCGGTAACTAACGCTTGTATCGAAAAGGAAACCCGAAATGACCCGACACTGTCTTGGGTATATGATTTGACGGTGAAGGGATAGCCAGCATATGGCGACTCACTGTTGCCAGCATTCTCGACAAGGAGAGAACAGCTATCAGTGTGCCGGGGGACCTTGATGTGTGGATTCCGAGTGGTAGTTCCACCCAAGTTAAGGGATAGAGTGCTCAATGAGCTTCATGAGGGTCATCTGGGAGGGGCAAAAATGAAAAGCCTAGCCAGGGCTTGTGTGGTGGCCGGGAATCGATAAACAAATCGAGGACCTGACCAAGAGCTGCTCAGGATGCCAGAAAGTCCAAAATGCACCACCACAGGCCCCTCTACACCCATGGGAGTGGCCCTCATCTCCATGGCAATGGGTGCATATTGATTTTGCTGGTCCATTCATGGACTCAATGTTTTTAATAGCCGTGGATGCGCACTCGAAATGGCCTGAGGTCATCAAAATGTCCTCCACCACCACGGAGAAAACTATTGCAGTCCTATGGACCATTTTTGCCAGGAATGGCTTGCCAGAACAGATTTGCTCCGACAACGGACCAGTTTGTGTCCGAAGAGGTCCGGAGGTTCTTGAAAAAGAATGGGGTAAGGCATTACACATCCGCCCCGTATCATCCAGCCACAAATGGATTGGCTGAGAGGTTTGTACAAACCTTTAAGAAGGCAATAAAGGCTATGTACAATGATAACATTCCGCTGCAGCACAAGGTGGACAATTTCCTGTTCGCCTACTGGAATGCGACACATGCAGTCACCAACCAAGCCCCAGCCATGATGTTCTTTAACCAAAGGTTAAGATCAAATCAAATCAACTTTTATTGTCATTGTTAGTGCACAAGTGCAGTACAACGAAATGTAGGCTTGCGGCTCCCGAGAGTGTACAATTTGGATTAGGACACTTAAACATTTCAACATACATTTGTACATATATATTAGCATAAATATGACCATAATAAAGTGCATCGGCAGATGTGCAGGCTTTAGTGTTTATTTGTGGAGTTCAGTAGGATGACAGCCCTGGGAAAGAAGCTGTTCCTAAATCTGGTCGTACGGGTGCGAATGCATCTGTAGCGTCTTCCAGATGGTAGGAGGGTGAACAGACTGTGGCTGGGGTGGGTAGGGTCTTTGATGATGGACCGTGCCCTCCGTAGGCAGCGTTTCTGATATATATGTTCTATGGTCGGTAGCCGGGTGCCGGTAATGCGTTGGGCAGTTTTGACTACCCACTGCAGGGCTTTCCGGTCATGGGAGCTACAGCTGCCGTACCATACCGTGATACAGTTTGTCAGGATGCTCTCTATAGTGCAGCGGTAGAAGTTAGAGAGGATCGGGGGTGACAGATTACATCCCTTCAGCCTCTAAGAAATATAGGCGCTGCTGGGCCTTCTTCACCAGAGAGGAGGTGTTGAGGGACCTGGATTTGCTCAGACCAAACGTATGAAGAGATGTTGAGAGTAAGCAATTCCAGCACATCCATGAGAAGCCAACAAGGAGCTTCAATGTAGGGCAACCAGTCTTGGCCCACGACTACCGAACAGAAAAATGGCAGCCAGGAACGATATGCACACGGCAGGGCCCACTAATGTACACAGTGGACGTTGGGGAGAGCATCGTGAGACGCCATGCTGACCAGATCCTAGAGTCACAGGAACAAGTCAACCCCATGCCTCGCCCATACGTACCTGGTGATGAACCCGACGTACAGGTCGCATCTACCCCAGAAACAGTGGCATCGGAAGCTGATGAACCAACCGACGACAGAGGGCCAGAAACGCCTCCGCACCAAGAGCAAGACACTCGGGAAAGGCGCTATCCAGAAAGGATCAGGAAGCCTCCCCAAAGACTGAATATATAAATAGACTATTTTCAGCTAATGTTGCATGTTAAAAGTGTTAATTGGAATTAGTTTGATATTTAATTGTTAAGAGTGTTATGGTACTGTTAATCTAAAAGGGGAGGAAGCGTAATGTATATACCTTTATTAAGGGGGGAACTATCTTTTACAGCACGGTGGCATAGTGGTTAGCACTGTTGCCTCACAGCGCCAGGGACCCGGGTTCAAATCCGGCCTCGGGTGACTGTGTGGAGTTTGCACATTCTCCCCGTGTTTGCGTGGGTTTTCTCTGGGTGCTCCGGTTTCCTCCCACAGTCCAAAGATGTGCAGGTTAGGTTGATTGGCCATGATAAAAATTGACCCTTAGTGTTAGGGGGGATTAAATACGTGGGGTTACGGGGATAGGGCTTGGGTGGGATGGCTGTCGGTGTAGGGACCGGGTGCTAGGGTTTGGATGATCAGCCATGATCTCTTTGAATGGCGGAGCAGGCTCGAAGGGCCGAATGGCCTACTCCTGCTCCTATCTTCTATGTTTCTATGTTTCTTCTATGTATACTGCAGTACCGGCAGTGACCACACCTGTATATAGCACTAAGTAGTAATCTGTACAGATCAGTTGCAGTGTGAGCCACGTTGAGTAAACACCTGTTGTACCGTTCTCCGCAGTCTGTGTCTTATTATACACGGACGCAACAGGCGCCCCAACCCAATTTCTAGGCCATAATCTTCCAATTGATTAAGGGGGGATAGAATTTGTACGAGGTGTGATATGGTGACCTTTCTCTGCAAATCACTACACTTCAAAAGTACTTCATTGGCTTTGACCTGGTTTCGAATGTCCTGAAATCATGAAAGACACTATATAAATGCAAGTTCTTTCTTTTCTTCTTTCTTCAAAACAGATTAGACATTCATCTAATTTGCTGTTTGTGAAACCTTGCTATGTGCCTACATCACAACAGTTACTACACTTCAAAAGTAATTCACGGTCTGTGTATGGTGAGCGGTTTTGTGGCATCCTGTAATTGCAACCTTGGTTGGAGAAACATTTTGAAAATTGCATTTTATTTGTTAAATAAATATAATTGTTATGGTCTTCCGAGTTCTCTCTGAAGGTTGTTTGCCACTATTATTATAATTATTGTTTCTATGATTATCACAGTGGGAAAGTGTAGACAGTACATATAACATGCATTTAAACAGTGCCACTCTATCATGATGTCCTTCCTGCCTTTTTTTTTACACAGTAAGGTTTTTCACATTACTTAAAGGCATTAAAGTCAATACTGTAACTGTAAATCTTAGCACAAATAAATGCATTCACATTATTATTGTTTTCACACATTGTTGCCTGTAATTTTGTCTTAAGATGTCAACTGTTGAAATCCATTGAACCTTCTATATGCCAGACAAGAGGAGAAATGCCCTACTTAAACATGGTGCATTTAAAATGATAGTTGAACAGGGAGATAAATGCCAATATACCAGAGTCAAACTATATATAGACAAATGGCAACACCATAAGTCCATGTTTACACATAAATACTTGAAGTCAATCTGAAGGTCCACAAGTAGATTGTATGTATCATGATGACTAGAAGATGCTAGATTTCTTTTTTTTATTGTTGGGATTTTCTTTTAAGGAAAGGGGATACAAACATCTATTTGAAGCTTCAGCCCACCCCCGAATCCCCCTCCCCCAACACCAGCCATATTTCCAGGCGGACTCCTTGGCTAGGGAGTCATGCAGTCTGGTGCTGGAGGGATGCATTGGAACAGTTGAGTCTGAAATCGGGAGGTGACAAAAATATGGATGAGGAGTTGTGTGGACAAAGGCTATGCCATTCAGCCCATCATGACTTTTCTCCACATTAGCCACTAGTCAAATTTCACTCTCTAGCTCATGCCTAAAAACTAATATTCCTCTTTTTCAAGCAACTTTCTCATTCCCTTTTAACCATTTTCCATTTCAACAATGGTTGTGGCAGATTTCCACATTATAACCATCCTCTGTGTAAAGATTATTTTCTTATGTCCCCTTTAATTCTTATTGTGCAATTTGCACCTTCCCGTTATTGACTTGCAAGCAGTGTAAATAAACAATCAGTTACTGTTTACCTTCATCATAACCTTTCTTGATCTTGAAGTTGGGTCAGCCTACATGGCGACTATCCAGTGAGTAGATGAGTCATACACACCAAAAAGACTCCAAGTTCAACCTCTGGCCTGTGCTAAATGAGTTGGTTTTATTTGGGGCAGCACTAGGTGTACTACGCTCAGCCTCAGTGCACCTTGATTAGAAAGGGTAAATTTAAGCCAAAGAGTGCAACTTCCCATCTCAGTGTAGCCCCTCATTTAGCACTTTAATTTGTAAAGAACAGTATGTTTGAAATACCAGCGTTCTGCACCTCTAAGCCTGCCTAACAATAAAAATAAATTTCCACTTGATTATTGGAACAGCTTTGTATACAGGGAGCAAGCTCACCAGGGGCTGAACTAAAGTTTGTTTGCACAACGGGCAAATAAATTGTATTAAAACACTACCCATTGTGTCATTGCATGTGACGTTGGAATGAAAATGACACATAACTCGACTGCCTTTTCCACTTTCTAAACATACAAAAAACTGTAAACTGCTTCTAATCTCTTTTACTTCTTTTGGTTCTTTTATTCTTTTGTCCGATCGCAGCCCTGCCTTCGATCTAGTTCCTTTTCTCTCCAGTTTTGAAGAAGGGTTAAACCCGAAACGTCAACTCAAATTTCTCTCCACGGATGTTGCCTGACTTGCTGAGTTTTTCCAGCATTTTCTGTTGTTATTCCAAAAACTGTAAATGTTTTCCTTCTCAGTGACAGTGCCCCCTATAAAGCTCCCACAAACAAATTTACTGGAGATAAAGCAAGCACTCCATATTATGTTTTTTATAACAGGTGGAAAAGAGATATATTACATAATCTTAGACATTACCATATTTTATTTTGCTTCATCTATACATTTAAAAAAAGTCATCTGCATTTATAGGAAGCATGAATGAACATGGGTTTCTGACATTTCAAACGATTAGCTAAGTGGCAGGATGCAGGCTTCCAGGAAAGGATAGTCAAGATGTGTGGTGACTACGATGGGGTGGGGTGGGGGACAAAATGAGCAATGCCTGCTCTCTTTTAAATGCTGGGAAATTAGGTAACAAGAAGGTGCAAATCTACAGGACTCTCCTGAATGTTGCAATGGTTATCAGATTAGCAAACCAGCAAGTCATTCACAATGCATAAATACCTCCGAAAAAAATCAGACACCTGGCAATGTTAATGTATACCAAGATATTTGGAATGAACTGCATTTCCTCTTCATAACAAAGTAGTATAGTCAGACTACTTAAGGGTGCTCCCCAGACAAAAACAGAAGCCCTGCTGGGAGGTGCATTAAACGAATGTTCTAAGCTCTCGCATCCTTTAACTCTTAGCCAGGGTACAACTTCAAATTGCTAAAATCTCATTAGAATATACATATAGCTAATACCTAATGCGGATTTGAAAGGCTCTATAGCACATCAATTTCAAATGGAAAGGCCAAACGACATTTCAGTTTCAACTAGATCATCCTGCAAACCTAATTAAAATCAAAACCCAGATGATACTGCAGTTCCTGGGTAGGAAGTGCTCTTTGGAAACATTTTCACTTCAAGCCAACAAGTATATTTATCAATATATACTGGCTATAAATGGATAACCAAGCATTAGAAATGTGCTTTGGGATGTTCTGAGGTTGTGATAAGGATTTTTATACATCCAATGCTTTCTTTCTTACTAGCTGCTCGGTTACATGGTGTTCTCACTTTTTTTTTTTAAATGGCACAATTTTCTTCCCTTTGTTCCTAAGGTGGTGACTCCTTGCTGAGATACAACTTCATGTGTGAGCCCAGACAGTGAATGTCAACATGTCACTTGACTGAAGGGGGATCACAGCCAAGCCCAACCGGTCATCATTTGACATACACACACCTTCACTTTCCAGCAAGGGACACTGGATAGTGAATGGTAGTGGATCCCCAATTGATTTTTTCCCCCCCATTTCTTGCTCAAAAGGAAAATGGTGTCAATTGTAGCACTCTTTCCACCAACCTCAACTATATTAGCCATTTCAGCACAGATTGGTCTATATGATTCAGAACCACAAGAATTTATAGATAGATTTGTCCAATAATGCATGCATTTAATCCTGTGTGGAAGTAGACGTAGCAGCCAAAATACTTACTTTGACTAATTTTACCAAAAGAAGTTGACATGAGGTATGAAATGCTGAAGTACCACTTTTTACTCACTAACATTTTTGCTCAAATTACCAAAGGCAAAAAATTCAGCCCCTTCACTTATATTCCAATAAATGTTCCATTTAAACAAAAGTAAATGTAGAAATCCCATGGTTCAAGTTGACACAATTCCTCTTCACTTTTTCTCTGTAAAAGCAGGTTTGCTATGTTTACATACCTCTGAAGCTCAGAACCAGACAGACAGATCTGTTATAGGACAGCAGAGATGCCGGTGCAATAATGTTACACAAACATGTATTGCTCAGACACATGCAGAGAAGGGAAGTTCTGAATGTGACTCTGGATTTACCGCAGAGCCACACAACTCCATCTATGATGTATTTTTATTCCAGAATATATCTGGTTCACACTGATTATAGTAGCACCAAAAGGAAACATTTTAATCTGGGCACTACCAAGAAAAGAAACAAAATTGCCCCCTTAACATTAATCAGAGGGTTTAACTACAAAGATTATAAATTACAGCTAAAAAGCACTGATTATGCTCTGTAATGAAGTCTGGAGCATAATAGCTATGTATGTGAGACCAGGGTCCAAATCCAGATTTCTAGCTGTTCTCAATCAGACTTACAGTACAAGGATTTCAATAGAGGTCCAATGCACACAGGTGTTTACATTGAATCTGCCTCCTTTGCATGCACATACGGCAAATAGCCTCAAATGAACAAACTGATCTTACAATATCCTTCTGAGGTTCCTCTACTGGCTCAGCGAGTTCATCCAATGAGTAGCTGAGCCATGCAGATCATAAAGGTCCCAGGATTGATGATCTCTCTGGGGTGAGTTTGCTGATCTCGGCCAGGTTGGAAATTGACCCCATTTGCACTTGGGTTAGAGAGGAGTAGACTCCTGGTCACCATTGAGTGACCTCTGCTATGAAATTCATGTATGAATTGACATCATACAATCAAGTTTGGCCATGATGGTATTCGACCACATACGTCTTGTGCCATGTTTATACTGGGATTGCATCCTTTTAATTTGAGCTCAAAACTTAAATCTGTATATATGTGTTACAATTGACATTGTTGGTTCTCTGTAGAGCAGCGCCATAATTATAAATACTAATGTGACTAGTGCTTACATCATGCTGCTTTTATTAGATACTGGATACGTTAGTTGTTTTCCTTTAAATCAATATACAGCAAGGAGAATGGACAATCCAAACAGAAGCAGACAAGTTTGCGGCACAGAATTGCCACAAACTTCGCACTAGTATTTGAAGCAGGCACAAGGTCCACTTTGATCTCAGACAGTGAAAGCAGGGTTTGGACCACAGAGCATAGCGAGAATAGAATGTCTAATTTGTTCTGCTTTCACACTGAAATGTTCATACTTAAACAGCTTGTGCAACAAATACAATAGATCCTGGTGGTAAAATTTGAGAATATCATTTGCAGTGTAAATGGCACCATTGCACATATTGGCCCGGATTTTGCAGTCAGCAGCAAACGTTTCACTTGCGCAGACTTTCTATGGGCTTTTACATTGGATCTTGTGATTAGAAATCCATATTCGGTGCAGCACCCCCTACAGGAGATCTGGAGCCTGTGTGTACAGAGCAAGCAACTGTGTATCTCCTTAACCAATCAGACTGAAGAATCCTTACGGAGTCTGAACCAGGAAGTGTAACGTAGAATAGTGAATTCAATGCCAAATCATGTACAGAAAGCAAAATAAGAGAGGGAAAGAAAGATGTAATTAAGAGAAAGAGATAAGAGAGACAGAAAATGTTAAGAAATTTAATTTTTTAATTAAAAAAAATCAAATTAATTAAAATCTGAATGAATGAGACTCCACGCATGTAAAAGTTAATTTTCATTGCCAGAGATTATTTTGCAGTAATTAAGTACTTATCACACCATTAAAAATTTACTTACACTGGAATAGACAAGCCCTAGCGAGTTTAGTGGTATATATCAGGCAAGTACAGTGACTTCACGCCGTTCCATGTGTTTCAATGCTGAGTCTCTCTGCGAGACCCAGTTATAGCGCACTTCAGGAGGAGCAGGGCAATTCAAACAGCAACTTCCTGATTTCCGCGTTTAACTGTGCATGTGTGGTTGCCGGAGGTTGCTGTCCGATTTATACTTTAATAACGGAGTGCTGATAGCCTCTCCGTTGTTTTTACCGAAAATTCAGGTCAATACTCTTCTTCAAAATTGAATCAATTCCAAATTTACTCTGCTGTTAAAAAAGGGTAACGTACTACCCATCAACAACAAAGGTGGTCACATACAATAGCACTCCATGCAATCTTAAATCAAACCTAAAATAACTTTCACTCCATAATGTCAATGAGAGTTAATTTCCCACACTAAACTGGGGAAATTGACTTATTCATTTATCTGTGGGCCACTTTAGACTGACTCATTTCAAGTAATTCTTTGAAGATAAATACTGAATCCAATTATCTAGGTATTATCTGTGCAGTTTGAAGTAGGTATAAATGTGTTTAGGTAAACCAAGAGAAGAGAGACATTTAAGTTTAAAGCTTTTAACTGAAGGCTCCCAATCAATTCCTCATGACAGTAACACCAATCAAGAACTGACACTGAAGTTTTCTGATGGACTCATTAAAAAGTTGTCTTGGTTGATTAAGTTTGGGTTCGGAAAACTCACATCAGCGTCAGTTTGAAAAGAATTCAGAAAGACATCAGTGTACAAATCAAGCATTCTTACAAGGGTACCATCAAAACAGTCTGCCTGGATAACTGCATATCATATTGATTCACCATTTCACATTCAAAAAAATTGTTTCTTGTCAAAAGTCCTGCTTTATGCTTTTCTGCATCCATTTGTCCTCTTCACACTTCAGTGCTTTATCTTAATTGCCACCACACTGCTATCAACCAATTAGTACTGTAACTGAGAGACAATATAAAAAGGTATGTTTGACAGATAACAACTCCACTGGGAGAGCAGTTATCTACAGGAAACTCTCGATTTACCGGCACCTAAATAACCAGAAATCTCTGTTAACCGGCAAAATTCAGGAGTAGGTTCAGGTGAGTTTTACTTCGTATTAGTGGCCGTTCCTGGATCTGTGGCTGTGTAACCGGCCGTTCCTGGATCTGTGGCTGTGTAACCGGCCGTTCCTGGATCTGTGGCTGTGTAACCGGGGTTCCTGCACCTGTTGCTAAGCAACAGGGATGCCTGGATCTTGTGGCCAGGGTTCCTGCACCTGTTGCTAAGCAACAGGGAAGGCTGGATTTGTTGCTGTGTACAGAGCTCTTGTACCTTTTACTATACCTCTCTGTAATCCGGACTTTTTGATAAACTGGCACCACACCGGTGCCGGATAAAAAAAAGTTTCCTGTAAACTGCCACCATTTTTTTTTCTATGTGAGAGAGAAAAATCTAATGATTTAAATGTAATACAAAGTTACAGCAATTTCTAAATTGTGCAAATAAAAACTGTGAACACATGGAAGATCTTTTACACTTCCACCCTTTCCAAACAAGCAATAACATACTTGATACACAGGATGAAAATACTAATGAGTTTGCTTAGATTTCAGGGGTCACCATGCTTACTAGCTAATATACAATGATGAATGAGACATGTCCACCCAAGCCGAGTGCATCACTACTGTATTAAACAACACATGCCAGAATAATTTTTGCCCCATTTACAGAGGGGCAGATTTGGCAACAAATGAACCACGTATTCTGGCCTCTTACACATCCCCCATTTTCATCGCCCCACCATTGGTGGCCACGCCTTCAGCTGCCAAGGCCCTAAGCTCCAGAAATCCCTTGCTAAACCTCTCCGCCTCTCTCTCCTCCTTAAAACCAACCTCTTTGGCGAAGCTTTTGGTCACCTGTTCCAATATCTTCTTAGGTGACTCGGTGTCAAATTTTCTTTGATAACGTTCCTGTGAAGCGTATCGAGATGTTTTACTACTTTAAAGGTGCTATATAAATGCAAGTTGTTATTGTTGTTGTAAGTGCCAGGTTTGTACATGTCCAGTTGCTCAAAAGTTGTGAACACAAATTTGTAGTAACAGTACATTTGCATTCTGCCAGTGGGCCTTCCCCAAAGTCAGGAGAATGTTCATACAGGCCAGTAATGTCAAAATCACAGGTCAGAGTCAAAATGTATATGGCACAATTTTTTAAAAATTAAAATATCTGATGCACATTCCATTAGTGACAGACATTTACCTTTGTTACCACTACAAACCAAGTTAAATTGCCTCTGACGACACTGGTGCCAGGTCATTTGTGATGGGACACACCTCTAATGACACAGTTGTATAGTAAATTTGTGGGGAGATGGTTCTTAAGGCAGTACAAAGATTTCAAAGTAATTTTCATGCCTCCACACCAGTCACTTAGAGCCTAGAGGCAGAGGCTATTTGGAGTACATACTCTGCTTGCATGTTTACTAATTACTTTAATGAGAACAATAAAAAGGAACAATTTGCTATTTTTTTAATGCCATGGTTTGTTAAAACCAGTGTACAGCAAACACATACAAATGTCATTAGGGTCTAATCCACTGCTGCTAGTAAAATAACAATCAGATTAACAACTGGAAAACGTTGTTTACTTCTAGATGTTTAAAACCATTAGTTTAATAGCCCTTTCAGCAAGATTGGTAATTGAATAATGCTGGAATACCTTCAGAAAAGTTAGTTGAGCTCAACTGCAAATAAAGCAATGGAGGATTCAAGGGGGTGCTAATGACTTTGATTCATTTACAAACTTTGCATCAAGTGAAAGACTGCGCTAGATGCTTCCGACTCAAATAAAATGCATGACTAAGGATTTAGTGCTAATGGATGACTTAAAAAATTGTTTAATTTCATTAACATTTCCAGTTAAGTCTAATAAGGTTCACTGTCTTATCTCTATCCACATCAGTGAAATACAATTAAGTTTTAACGTTGTAAAATGCCCCAAGATGCAGAAAACAAATGCCAAGCTGCAGCAGGAACTGGCAGAGACATTGGTTGAAGAGTCTTCAAAGTTAGGAGAGAGGTAGCAAATTAGAGGCGTATAGGGAGAGAGTTCCAGATTGGGGGGCTAAAGCAACTGAAGGCTGTGCCACTTAAAGCAGTGGAGAAAGGGAGGGAGGGGAGTACAAATGAAGCCAGAGTCTGAAGGCAAGTACTGGCGTGCAGGGCTGGAGGAGGATGCAAAATAAAAGGGAAAGGTCATGTTGGGATTTGTAGAGAAGGATAATGATTTTGAATTCAGTGCACTGAGGCAGGGTGAGCCAATGAAGGTAAGCAAGGACAGGATGTGGGCAGCAGAGTTTTGCATCAGTTGGGGTTTCTATAGGGTGCAGTTCGGGAGTTGGTGATGCGAGGGTTGAAAAAGTCAAGCCTGATGGTCATGGGGAGAGATGGGGACACAGACATTTGATGTTGGAGGTGGAAATAGGCAGTTTTGGTGATAGATAGAATGTGGGTTATTTCCCTCTATCTTGTCACAGCATCTCAATATGCCAACCCATGACAAACAAGTCTATCAGAAGTTGCAAGAAAAAAGTATTCCAATTTGCAAAGTTCTCTGACCAGACAATTGAACTGTGAATGACTGGAGACTGATTACTTAATATCCTTAAAGGGGCACACCTTATCAGCACCAGAAGTACAATGGGAGTTGGATCTGATTTTTAATCATCATTCTTGATAACTCAAAAGTGATCTGATCGTATGCAGCCCATTCACCAGCTGTGGTATACTCTAAAAGGCTGGACACTCTGCTGTGAGGTAAATGCACCATTAAACAACATACAGTTGAATATTAAGGATGCATATATTATAGTCTATGTTGCAGCATACCACTGGCATGAAAATGATAGGGGTATGCTATTGAATCTGCTTAGAAACATAGAAGATATAGAAACAAAGAAGATATAGAAGATAGGAGTAGGCCATTCGGCCCTGCGAGCCTGCTCCGCCATTCAATGAGATCATGGCTGATCATCCAAATTCAGTACCTTGTCCCTGCCTTCTCCCCATATCCCTTGATCCCTTTAGCCTTAAGAAATATATCCAACTCTTTTTTGAATATATTTAATGAACTGGCCTCCACCGCCCTCTGTGGCGGAGAATTCCACAGGTTCACCATTCTCTGGGTGAAGAAATTCCTCCTCATTTCAGTCCTAAATGGCTTACCCCTTATCCTTAGACTGTGACCCCTGGTTCTGGACTCCCTGACCATCGGAAACATCCTTCCTGCATCTAGTCTGTCTAGTCCTGTCAGAATTTTATAAGTTTCAATGAGATCCCCTCTCATTCTTCTAAACTCCAGCGAGTATAAGCCCAATCGACCCAATCTCTCCTCATACGTCATTCCTGCCATCCCAGGTATCAGCCTGGTGAATCTTCACTGAACTCCTTCCATGGCAAGAACATCCTTCCTCAGATAAGGCGACCAAAACTGCACACAATACTCAAGGTGTGGTCTCACCAAGGCCCTGTACAATTGTAGCAAGACATCCTTGCTCCTGTACTCAAACCCTCTCACTACGAAGGCCAACATACCATTTGCCTTCTTAACTGCCTGCCGGACCTGCATGCTTACCTTCAGCGACTGGTGCACAAGGACACCCAGGTTGCGTTGCACTTCCCCTTCTCCCAATCTATTGCCATTCAGATAATAATCTGCCTTCCTGTTTTTGCCACCAAAGCGGATAACCTCACATTTATCCACGTCATATGGCATCTGCCATGCTTCTGCCCAATCACCCAACCTGTCCAAATCATCCTGGAGTTTCTCGGCATCCTCCTCACAGCACACACGCCCACCCAGCTTTGTGTCGTCTGCAAACTTGGAGATATTACATCTAGTTCCCTTGTCTAGATTACTAATATATATTGTGAATAGCTGGGGTCCAAGGACCGATCCTTGCGGTACCCCACTCGTCACTGCCTGCCACTCGGAAAAAGACCTGTTTATTCCAACTCTTTGCTTTCTGTCTGCCAACCAGTTCTCTATCCAAGTCAATACCTTGCCCCCAATCCCATGTGCCTTAACTTTACACGCTAATCTCTTACACGGGACCTTATCGAAAGCCTTCTGAAAGTCCAAATACACCACATCCACTGGTTCTCCCTTATCTATTTTACCAGTTACATCCTCAAAAAATTCCAGTAGATTAGTCAAGCACGATTTACCTTTTGTAAATCCATGTTGACTTTGTCCGATCCGGTCACTGTTTGGCAAGTGCTCTGCTATTACATCTTTTATAATGGACTCTAGCATTTTCTCCACTACCGATGTCAGGCTTACCGGTCTGTAATTCCCCGTTTTCTCTCTACCACCTTTTTTGAATAGCTTCCACCACCATTTCAGGCAGTGCATTCCAGATCATAACTTGCTGTGTAAAATGAAGAGCAAGTAACTTTTTTTGGATATTGAATCAATATAAACTAAAGCGGACTGAGTGTTGTATAGTTTTTTTTTTAAATAGTTGCAAGGAAGAGTAGTGAGAATAAGGAATAGTGAGAATAAAAGGCCATGCGATAACAACTTATATTTATATAGCACCTTTAATGTAATAAAATATAATTAACTTAATACGCCTACAATGAAATTAAAATTGGGTGGGCTCTATAATGAGCAGGTTATCTGCTCCATCAAATTACCTCCAAGGCAGTGAAAAAAAAAAATTGTACAATGTGGGTCTATCATGGACAAGCTGCATTGCTCCACTAGGCCCATATACAACTGCTGGATGAAGAGTACATCAGCTGTATAAAACATAAAAAATAGGAGCCGGAGTAGGCCATAAGGCCCCTCGAGCCTGCTCCACCATTCAATAAGATCGTGACTGATCATTCACCTCAACCCCACTTTCCCGCCCGATCTCCATATCCCTAGATTCCACTAGAGCCCAAAAATCTCTCTCTCTCAGCCTTGAATATACTCAAAGACTCAGCATTCACAGCCCTCTGGGGCAGAGAATTCCAAAGATTCACAAGATTCTGAGTGAAGAAATTCCTCATCATCTCAGTCTTAAATGGCCTACCCCTTATCCTGAGACTATGCCCCCTAGTTCTGGACATTCCAGCCAGGGGAAACAATGTCTCAGCATCTACCCTGTCAATCCCCCTCAGAATCTTGTATGTTTCAATGAGATCACCTCTCATTCTTCTAAACTCCAGAGTATAGGCCCATTCTACACAATCCCGCATCCAGGGACAGTCCTCTCGTCCCAGGAAACAATCCTTCGTTGCACCACTTCCAAGGCAAGTATATCCTTCCTTAGATAAGGAGACCAACACTGTGCACAGTACTTCAGGTGTGGTCTCACCAAGGCCCTGTACAATTGTAGTAAGACTTCCTTACTCTTATACTCCAACCCCCTTGCAATAAAGGCCAACATGCCATTTGCCATCCTTATTGCTTGCTGTACCTGCATGCTAGCTTTGTGTTTCTTGCACGAGGACACCGAAATCTCACTGAACACCAACATTTGAAAGTTTCTCACCATTTAAAAAAGATTCTGTTTTTCTATTCTTCCTACTAAAGTGAATAACCTCACATTTCCCTACATTATACTCCATCTGCCACCTTACTGCCCACTCACTTAGTCTATCTATATCCCTTTGCAGACTGTGTTCTCCTCACAGCTTACTGTCCCACCTAGCTTTATCATCAGCAAACTTGGATACATTATACCTAGATGAAGGGATCGAGTGTAAAGATAGATAAATAAACTATTACCTATTCTACAATCCCAACTGCTCAACAGCAATGT
The DNA here is from genome assembly GCF_052327205.1 of Somniosus microcephalus. Lineage (NCBI taxonomy): Eukaryota > Metazoa > Chordata > Chondrichthyes > Squaliformes > Somniosidae > Somniosus > Somniosus microcephalus. The sequence continues at coordinate 114,097,167 of NC_140988.1, read as the reverse complement.
TAGAAGTTTTCAACACAACTCTAAGTTTTCATCTTCACTCCCAGATAAGTTCCCAATCCATACTGGTGATCCTCTCCCTGGTAAGAAAGTTTCTCAAACTAATGGACAACCACAGGAAACATTCCTAGTTACCCTGATCTAAATGGTTTCCAAGCAACTTCAAGAGTGCCAACCACCTTGTCTGGACTAGAGACACCAGATCAGGTATGGGTGAGAAGTTCCCTTTCCTGAAGGACGAATCTACAGCACACTACATGCCATTCGGCCCAACTGGTCTAAGCCGGTTATACTCCACACGAGTCTCCTCCCGCTTTAATTACCTTTTTCCCCTGCCCCTATATCCCTCTATTCCAGGGGTGTCAATCTCATTTTACACGGTGGGCCTGATCCGATATCCTGGCACTTGGCCTGAGCTACATTCAGCAAAAGTTATTAAAGTAGAAATAGATAAAGAGAAACCATATTGATACTTAAATTTTTAGAAATATTTTCATTATGCCCATAGGTTTTCCAATGGCTTTTTACAACTTTTCTTATTCTGATGATTATTCCGAATTGATGCCAACACAGTAATACATTCAATTCATGCCCATGGCCGGTAGAAACAGCTTAATTTGCTGAATTATGGATACTCGCAAAAGTATAAATATGCTTACCATTATGCTACTTCTTTGGCAATTAGTTGCTTTGTTTTATTCATGCATGAGCAGGTATTGGAATGTAACCTTCAGGTTTATCTACTGCCAGACAAATCCATCAAGCATTACGCTTAAGTTAGAAAAAAAAGTTTTGTTTGTTGAATAGTGTTTATGTAAATTGGAATAAAACTTATGACACAAAGTTCAGTGTAGCAGGAGCTGCGTTTGCATTGCAAGGGGCCCCGTGCAAAGGTTCCATTTGGGGGCCCTACATTTTACTAGATGGGAATGGAAACAGATCTTTGGCCACTTGCTGAGATCTCTGTGGGTTGATGAGTGGCCCGAAATCCTAATATATGGGAAGCAGTGCTGCACTTTCCTACTTACATAGGCTGTGTTGTGTCGGTACCTTTTTACCTAGACACAATTAGAACTCAGAACTCAGAGATTCAAACATGAAGGCCTAGAAATTAGGTTTGCCTCCGCCAGGGCTTTTGCGCCCGCGATAATTGCCGCTGCGCCCGGCAAAAATTCAGGTGCCCCGCGCCCAGACGGCTGCGGGCGCTAATGGAGGGTTTCAGCGCCTCGCTATGGGCGCTGAATGCAGGTTTGCGGCGCTAATCCCCCGCTGCGGCACCCGATGTGGTGCGGCAGGCTGGGGTACTGCAGGCCTCCTCCTTCTGCTAAGGAGGAGCTGCCTGCAGCCGACTGCTGACCGGTCGAATCGCCCGACAAATGAGCCCGGCACCTCGGAGAAGTGCCGGGCTCGCGGGCCACACACATCAGTGCCGCGGGGGGGGGTGGTGGAGGAGTCCGGGGAGGGAGGTGCGGGCAGGCGGCCGCCGGGAAAGCGGCCGGCCGCCGCTCCACCTTAATGCACCGGCGCTACGTGCTGCAACATCCCGTTGAACAATCGTTGGTTGCGGCTGCCACGGGCGAGGCGGCCGCAACTGAATTTGGGCGTCCGGCCGCGTTGCCACGGCAACCGGGACGCTGCGCACACCGATGAAGTCATCGGTGCCGGCGCAGCGCTACCGGCTAACGCCGATGGTAGGGCCCAACGCAATTTCGATCGCGGCTATAATTCCGGCGCAAGGCCCTCTAACGCCTCCAATTGGGCGCTAACCCCACCGAATTTCTAGGCCGAAGTGCTTTATTCGAAGGGAAAAGGAAGTTCTGGAGGGTTCCGAACAAAGAGAGCTAAACTTAAACAAGAGAACACCCAACCATTTATGTGCTGTGAAAGCGCCACCGCAGGTGGGAGGAGAACACAATACATAACAAATTCCTCCCCTCTTAAATGGAAGGTCTACATTATTCCTCAACAGGTAAGTTACTTTCAATGCACTCAACTAACCTAGGGTAGAGGTAGACTGCCTCAAGCCCTGACTTTACCCTGGGGTTTATTCTGCCCCAGTCTTGTGGGTAAGTCGCTAAGCCTACAGATCCAAGCGTCTTGGAGGCCGCCGCTCTCTGACCGTCAGTATCCTGTCATCGCTGGCTTCCACAGCAGTAGGCCTTGACACAGGCCTAGATGGAGAAGGTGCCTGTGTCAGTCGAAAGTCAGGAGTTTGCACAGGTCGAACATTCTCTTTGACTTCCTGTGCTGGAGAAGAGCACTATGGCAAAGGATGCTGGTTTGCGGTATCATCCGGAAACAGTTCAGGCCAACCAGCCGTTGGAGCCTCTGTGGCTGTCTCTGCTCCTAGCAACAGTTGATCTGTGTGTCTTCTCCAGACGACGTCCTCAGCAGTCTCAACCGTGTAAGACACAGGGCCCGTCTGCGCGATCACCGTAGCAGGAACCCATTTCGGTCCAGTGTTGTAGTTGCGAGCTAGGACGTGCTCTCCCGGATGAAACCGTCTCTCCTTGGCTCTTGTCTCTCTCCTTTCAACTTGAGCTTGTTGTTGACGATGGACAACCTGCTCTGCCCTTGGAGGTTTTAAGTTAAAACTTGTCCGCAACTGCCTCTTCATCATGAGCGAAACGGGGGAAGTTTTGGTTGTGGCATGTGGCTCGTTCCTGTAGGACAACAGGAAGCTGTTCAGACGTTGGTGGATTGAGCCTTGACCTTGCGATGCCTTCAAGGCGTGCTTCAAAGTTTGCATGAACCTTTCTGCCAAGCCGTTAGTAGAGGGATGATAGGGCGCAGACCTGATGTGTTGGACACCATTCACATGCAGGAAGGTTGCAAACTCCTGTGATACAAATTGTGGACCGTTGTCACTTACGAGTTGTTCCGGTGAGCCATAACGGCTGAACATCTCACCAAGTTTCTCAATTGTTTTCTCTGCCGTGGTAGACCTCATCACAGCAACCTCCGGCCACTTGCTACGAGCATCCACAACCACCATAAACATCTTCTCTTCGAAAGGACCGGCGAAGTCCACATGTACTCGCTGCCACACTTCTGCAGGCCAATCCCAGGGGTGTAGGGTTGCCAGCTGTGTAACATTCCAGACCCTTTGACATGGGGAACATGTTTTGGCTTTCTCCTCAATATTCCCATCGAGACCGGGCCACCAGAAGTAGCTTCTTGCCATTTCCTTCATCCGAACCATCCCACTGTGGCCTGTATGAAGTTGTTGCAGTATAGGTTCCCTCAGAGGTGGCGGAATGATGACACAGCGTCCCCAAACAAGACAACCTGCCTGGACGGAGAGCTCATTTCTTTTTGAAACGTAAGGTTTCAAACTAGGAGAATCTCCTATAGCTCTCCCTCGAATGACATCGTCCATTACCTCAGACAGGACTGGATCGTTGCGGGTGTACCTTCGCACCTGAACTGCAGTGGCAGGTGCTCCCTCCACTTGTCTAAAGTAGAAGATGTCTATCTGACGAGGCTCTGGGGGAGTAACAGGCAAGGGTAGCCTCGAGAGACCATCTGCGTTGCCGTGCAAGTCTGATTTGCGATATTTGATGTCGTATGGGTGTCCTGACAACAGTAAAGCCCACCTTTGCATCCTGCTTGCAGCGAGAGATGGAATTCCAGTGTGGGGCCCGAAGATTGAAGTCAATGGACAGTGGTCCGTCAGGTGTGTGAACCTTCTCCCAAATAGGTACTGATGAAATTTTCGAATTCCAAAAACGATTCCCAAGGCCTTGCGCTCGATCTGCGCATAGTTACTCTCGGCCTTGTTCAAGGTGCGTGATGCGAAGGTGATAGGTTTCTCTTCACCCGAAGGCATGATGTGGGATATGACTGCTTCCACACCATATGGTGACGCATCACATGCTAGCTGCATGGGTAGCTTTGGGTCGAAGTGTGTCAGGACCTCCGATTTCAGCAATGCTTTTTTTGCTTGAGCGAAAGCTTCGTTGCACAGTTCAGTCCATTTCCATGTTTTGCCTTGACATAGCAACATTGCTGAAGCCGTCACATCAGTTGGTAAGTCTGGAATAAACTTCCCATAGTAGTTAAGTAGCCCCAGAAATGAACGTAACTGGCTCACATTCTGGGGTGCTGGGGCCTCCACGATCACCTTGACCTTTGACGGCGCCTTATGCAGGCCAGTAGCGTCAATCACATGCCCCAGGTACTCAACTGAAGACTGAAAGAATTCACATTTGTCTTTACGAACTCGGAGTCCATACTCTTTCAGTCATTGTAGTGTTGCATCCAAGTTCAGAAGATGATCCTCCTCATTTGTCCCAGTGACAAGGATGTCGTCCAGGTAGCACTGGACTCCTGGCAGTCCACTCAAGATCTGATCCATTGCCCTTTGGAATAGAGCAGGGGCCGACATAATTCCAAACGGAAGGCGGCAGTACCTATATAGCCCCTTGTGTGTCACAATTGTCAACAGCTCCTTTGATTTGTCATTGACCTGCATTTGTAGATAAGCCTAGCATAAGTCTATTTTGCTGAACTTTTGCCCTCCGGCCAGGCCCGTAAAAAGATCATCAATGAGGGGAAGAGGGTACTGTTCCGCAGACAGCACCGGGTTAATAGTCACTTTAAAATCCCCGCAGATTCAAACAGATCCATCCTTTTTCAGGACAGGAACAATGGGTCTGGCCCATTTGCTCACGCTCACAAGCTCCAGGACTCCATTCTCGACTAAGGCCTCCAAGTCAACCTCAACTTTTGGCCTAATTGCATAGGGTACAGGTCGGGCTTTGTGAAACTTCGGCTTGCTGTCAGGTTTAATGTACAGTCTCACGCTGATCTTTTTCATGCTCCCAAGTTCCCCATTGAAGAGTTCTGCATGTTTGTTTAACACTGCAGGCAGACCTGACTCCCCTTTTGATATCATGCAGACTGCAGGCCAGTCCAGTGTGATTTTCTCTAGCCACGCACGTCCCAGTAGCGATGGGTAATTTCCCTTGACCACATATAGTGGCAGTTTTGCAGTCTGTCCATTCAATTTAACGGTCACCTCAATGGCACCTCTCATGGCCACAGGCTCACCGGTATACGTCTTTAGCACAATGTTTGTTGGCTGAAGGGTAAGATGCTTTAGCATTTTGTTGTAGACAGTGTCTGAAACAAGGGACACAGCCGCGCCTGTGTCCACCTCCATCCGCACGGATTGTCCCTCCACCAGTGGTGACACCCAGTAGCCATTTGAACCACCTGCAACCGTCAGTATGTGCACCTCTTCCTCCTCAGAGGTGTCGCTCCCCTCTGTTTTGCTTGTTCCATCATACTGCACTGAATGAACACTCTTTTTCCTCTCTTGTCCAAATACAGACATTTTCCTTCCATGCTTCCCAGCTCTGTCTGTTCTTTTTTTACCTCTACAGGCGCGTTCAATGTGACCCTTTTTGCCACAATTTCAGCATTCCAGCTCCGTACACCAGCAGTCATTAGCGTGATGGCCAGTTTTCCCACAACGGTAACATGTGCCATTCCGCGCACCTTTAGGCTCAGACGACACCTTGTGAACTCTCCCTGTTGAACTCAACTGGTGAGCCTCCTTTTCCGCCATCTCCATGGAGACACTAACTTCAATGGCCTTTTCAAGAGTAAGGTTGTCCTCAGTAAGGCGGCGCTTCTGTGTGGCTGCACTTTGCAGACCACACACAAGTCTGTCTCTAATGGTGGCATTCAGCACCTCCTTGAACTGGCAGTGTTCCGACAACCTTTTTAAAGCAGCAATAAACAGCGTCACTGATTCCCCCTCCTCTTGATTCCATTTGTGAAATCTAAATCTCTCAGCAATAACCAGAGGTTTTGGTGAAAAATGTGCTCCAAGAATTTCCACCAGTTGCTTATATGTTTTAGTTCCTGGCTTATCTAGCTGCGAAGTAAATTGAACGTCTTCGGCCCCATTACACTCAAAAAGGTAGGCACAACCTTTTCGTTTGCCACCGCATTCGCCAAGACAAAATAGTCAAAACGTTCCGTATAAGCGCTCCATTGCTCCACATTTTCACCAAAATCACCGATGTTTCCTAATATAGTAGCCATCTCACATTTCAAATTTAAATTTCTGTTTACTCACTGCACTCGTAACGTACGCAGATTCATCCCATCCTCGTCGCCACTTTGTTGTGTCGGTACCTTTTTACCTGGACACAATTAGAACTCAGAGATTCAAACATGAAGTGTTTTATTCGAAGGGAAAAGGTAGTTCTGGACGGTTTCGAACAAAGAGAGCTAAACTTAACCAAGGTGGGAGGAGAACACACAATACATAACAGGCTGGATCCTGTAGTCTGTTTGAAGGGGCTGACCATAGAATGATACAGCACAGAAGGAGGACATTCAGGCCATCAGGCCTATGCCAGCTCCTTGAAAAAGCTATCCAATTAGTCCCACGCCACTGCTCTTTCCCCATAGTCCTGTAAAATTTCCCCTTCAAATATTTATCCAATTCCATTTTGAAAGTTACTATTGAATCTGCTTTCATCACCATTTCAGGCAATGCATTCCAGATTGTAACAACTTGCTATGTAAAAACAAATTTCTCATCTCCCCTCTGGTTCTTTTGCCAATTACCTTAAATCTGTGCCCTCTGGTTAGTGACCCCTCTGCCACTGGAAACAGTTTCTCCTTCATTACTCTATGAAAGCTCTTTATAATTTTAAACACCTCTTAAATCTTCCCTTAACTTTCTCTGCTCTAAAGGAGAAAAATCCCAGCTTCTCTAATGTCTTCACATAATTGAAGTCCCTCATCCCTGGTAGCATTCTAGTAAATCTCTTCTGAACCATTTCCAAGGCCTTGACATCCTTCCTAAAGCGTGATGCCCAGAATTGGACACAATACTCCAGCCGAGGCTGATAAAGGATTAGCTGATGATCAGAGTGTTGCCGTAGCTCCGACTGCCACAATGCATGGGACCCTGGACCCAGCTGCTGCCGTTTACTGTGCACCCAAAGTGATCCAAGGAAATCTATGGTCACTTTCTAAATCGGCGGCCTTACTGACTGCCTGTTTTTGGGCTCAAGGCCCAGTCCTGCGGCTAGTGTCAGCGGCTTAGTTTCATCCTAGCTTGTTGCACTTTTTCTCCCTGCTGCATTGCTTGGCAACTAGTCAGTTAACATCAGCTCCACTGCTTTACGATTCATTGATGTGATAGCCAATCACAAAGCTCCGGGCACCAGGTTACTTTGTGACCTCAGCGCTCCAGCCTTAGTCAGAATGAAGCCTTTCAGCCCCACTCAGGGCCCCTGATTGCAACTGTCCTGCAGGCCTTACGTTTGACACCTCTGCTATATTCCCTTCTCCCTCATGTATGCATCAAGCTTCTCCTCAAATGAGTCAATGCTCTCTGCTTCGACTACTCCAGTTGGCAGCAAGTTCCACATTCTCACCACTCCAAAATACAAAATATTTATATTTCCTTATGCTAGCCTACAAAGGATGAGATTTATTAAATTCATGCACCACAGTGGGATTTGAATTCACAATTACATGTTTACTGGTCCAGTGACTATAACCACTACCCTACTGCACCCTATATTGCAATATCTTCAGCATTTTCAATACAAAACTGGTATTACGTACTTCAATTCCGTCATATAGTACATCTATCACTGACACCATATAGCTGCACAAAAAGAGCAAAAGAACATTTCAATTTAATTATAAGCCAGTTATTTTACCCATTTTGTCACAATATAAAGTTGATGAGCAGATGTCCCTCACATTTTAGCAGCAATTTGAGACCACCTCCAGGAGGTAGTCTGACACCACTCTGTCTTCACCACAAATCTGGTTCGTGACCACTTGTTACTTTTTTCACTAATGCCAGATAACCTTGCACTGATCACACCAAAAACAATGGCACTGCTGATAAGTAAAATGTAGAGAGTCTGTCAAGCAGTAAATGGGGCCAGGATCTAAGCATCTTTCTTTACTGTCCTCAAATACAATGGGCTACCACCAAGAACACGAGTCCACCCATGTAAGGGTAGCCAAAACCTTAAAAACAGCAATGCCAATAAGCTGTATAATTAAAATTTACAAAATTGAGAGACAGATTGGTTGCCTTGTCCCCATTCCATTCATTCAGCTATAATGTGTTATTGACACCATCAGCAGCAAAATATTTTACTTGATAGTCACTATTAGCACTAGGTTTTAAGAAAAGGCATCCACTGAGATAAGTACATAGTCCCCAATATCAGCAGACAACACAAAACAATCTTCTACCATGCAGTTCTGAGCATGAACAATGGCCATCTTACATTAACTTGCAGCACAAAATGGATATATTGGATAAAATTGGCTAGATTTTCCACCCATTGACTATAAATGGACATTAAATCTAGCTCAACGAGTTGCTGGAAATAAATTTGAACATATATTTTTATAGTACAGTATATGAAACAACTGAGAAATAGTGCATAAAAGCTCCAGCTCCATATTATACTCAGCCAATAAACATACCTTGCACACCTAATAACAGAAAATATTGGTGCTAGTTGCTCTTTTAAATCGTAACATGTCAACAGTCTTCTGTAAAACAGTGTGGGTAAAAAATTTGTTTTGACCATTTTTGGTTGCTCCCTGCAATGAGGTCAGAAGCCCAAGGCTCACCTGAAATCGGGCCTCAGGCCTCATCTCAATATTACCAGTGGGCTGCAGGCACTTGTTGCGGGAGGTTCCAATTTGGGCCAACTGCCTCACCGGCAGCAGCCCTCGGGTAAGTCCCGGGGGGTTGAGGAGAACAGGAGGCTAACTAGCACAGGCCAGAAGTAGTGCTGTAGAGCGGGGAGCAGCATTCCTGCTCCTCCCATCTCCACATGAAGGCAAGATAGAAAAAAAAAGTAAATTTTTTGTTGCAGCCTCCTACGGTCCTTTTAAGGACCATATAGACAGGTAGACTATCCTTTATCCGAAAACCTCGGGACCAGCCGTGTTTCGGTTTTCGGAAAATTTCGGATTTCGGAAGGTATTTTATAAGACTGGGAAATTTGTCGGGGGTGGGGGTCGGCGGGGGTCGGGGTCGGCGGGGGTCGGGGTCGTGCGCACGACTTACGCTGAACGAAAAAACTTTCGGTTTTTAGAGGGTTTCGGTTTTCGGAAGTTCGGATAAAGGAGTCTACCTGTAGTACCAAGCATAACAGACCCGGCACCTGCTCCGCCTCAGGAAGGTGAATTTCCAGTAGGGGTCTTGAAACAGGCATTTTGCTCTTGATTTGTATATGGAAAGGGTCTAATGCCCATTTCCAGGACACCTGGAAAGCTAGCTTTACCAATAGGTGACGTTCCTAATGCAGGCGCAGAACGGCACAGGACGGTGTGCCCCAAATCTGGTCTTAACTCCAACATGAAAAATGGGCACAACAAGGACCAATTTCTACCCTCGTCTTAACAACCAGCTCAAACCTATGTACAGCAATGAACATTGATCATTTCATCTCTTCAACGCCTAGTCAATTACTCAATTATTTAATTTACTGTTAATTAAGAATAATATTCAGTTATCCAGTGCATATTCACTCACAAGATACAACATCTATTTATTGAGGAGTCTTGGGTGCAGTATGTTGAAATCACTAACAAATGATACAATAGCAAAATACTGCGAATGCTGGAAATCTGAAATAACAGCAGAAAACGTTGGAAAAACTCAGCAGGCCAGGCAGCATCCATGGAGAGAGAAACAGTTAATGTTTCAGGTCGAAGACCTTTCTCAGAACTGGAAACAAGCAGGAAAAGGAACAGATTTTAAAGCAAGTTTAGGGCCTGGGAAATGGGGGAGGGGATGAAAGAACAAAAGGGAAGGTCTGTGATAGGATGGAAGGCAGGAGAAGAAGAGGCATTAAGAGATATTCAAGGCAAGAGGAGATGGTAATGGGACAGGTTAAGAAACAAAGGATGGCTCTAGATGCAGTGTGAATTGCTCTAGAAGAATGAAAGGCAGCAGCCATGTGAAGAAAAAAAAAGGCACAAACAAAAAGTGTGGATAAAAAAAGATAGGGGTCGAGGTTATGATCTGAAATTGTTGAACTCTGTTGAGTCCAGAGGGCTGTAAAGTGCCTAATCGAAAGACGAGGTGCTGTTCCTCGAGCTTACGCTGAGCTTCCGTGGAACAATGCAAGAGGCCGAGGACAGTGAGGTCCGAGTGGGAATGGAGCGGTGAATTAAAGTGACAGGCGACCAGAAGCTCGGGGTCCCCCTTACGGACTGAACGGAGGTGTTCCGCAAAGCGGTCACCCAATCTGCGTTTGGTCTCCCCAACAAATGATACTTGGAGAGGTGGATCTGGATGACTGCCCTCATCCCCCACATTGCCCAGTTACTGATCCCAGCCACTTTGTTTTTGGGAATACTTGGGCCACAGTCAAGAATTTCTTCACAGGAGGGAGGCAAAATAAAAATCAGAGTTAGAGCAAACTCTAGGTCATCCTAGTGTGCTTCCTGTTGGCCAGCTCAGGTTGACATTGGTGCAGAGCTAAGTGCAGGTCACCCATCTGCCCTCTAAACTATAATTGTAAAGAACTTAGGAAAGGGAAAAAAATAACTTGTAAAAGAACAACTGTCCATCATACGCACAAAGAATGAGGAGGTAATTTTGACTTTGGGTGATATCGATTCAGCTGCACGTTGTACATCTCTCCCAATTTTCATAAGCCGGAAGAGACGTAGAACGGGTGGCTGAATCGATATTGCCCGTTTTCCACTATCGCCCAAAGTCAAAATTACCACCGTTTCCCCCCCCCCCCCCCCAACGAGTGTCAATACAATTTTTTTAAATCATGGCTTACTTCGCACCACATAAGTGCCAGGCAATGACTATCTCCAACTAGCGAGAGTCTAAACACCGCCCCTTGACATTCAATGGCATTATCATTACCGAATCCCCCAACCATCAACATCCTGGGGGTTACCACTGACCAGAAACTTAACTGGACCAGCCACATAAATACTGTGGCAACAACAGCAGGTCAGAGGCTAGGTATTCTGTGGAGAGTCTCACCTCCTGACTCCCTAAAGCCTTTCTACCATCTACAAGGCACAAGTAAAAAGAGTGTGATGGAATACTCTCCACTTGCCTGGATGAGTGCAGCACCAACAACACTCAAGAAGCTCGACACCATCCAGGGCAAAGTAGCCCACTTGATTGGCACCTCCTCTACTACCTTAAACATCCACTCCCTCCACCACCGGCGCACCGTGGCTGCAGTGCGCACCATCTACAAGATGCACTGCAGAAACTCGCCAAGGCTTCTTCGGCAGCACCTCCCTAACCTGCGACCTCTTCCACCTAGAAGGACAAGGGCAACAGACGCATGGGAACACCACCAAGTTCCCCTCCAAGTCACACATCATCCTGACTTAAAAGTATATCGCCCGATCCTTCATCACCGCTGGGTCAAAATCCTGGCACTCCCTACCTAACAGCACTATGGGAGTACCTTCACCACACTTACTGCAGTGGTTCAAGGCGACAGCTCACCACCAACTTCTCAAGGGCAATAAATGCTGGCCTTGCCAGCGACGCCCACATCCCATATAAAATAAATTCATATTTTGCTGGAAAAAATCTGGTCATTTATATTTTGGATTATTCCATCCACCTTACTTTTCATACCATCATCAGTAGCAGAAGTTAAAACAGAAACAAATGCTGGAAATCTGAAATAAAAATAAAATGTGTTGGACATGCACAGCAGGTCAATCAGCGGTCGAAAGAGAAATTAGGTTAACATAACCCTTTGCTGAACTCGCAATTGGCTTTTCTCAACAACATAAATAATTGGCCCAGAAATTCAGGTCGGGGGCTGCCTGCGGGTGTAAGCCCTCAACCTGCACTTGCCTTGGGCGCCGGCCGTTGAGCTGTGGGCCCCCGTGGGATTCCGATCCTGGGCCTGCTCCAGCTGCCGGCGTGCAGTGCTTGCGTATCCCAGGGGCGCAGTTAGTTCGATGCGTCCCCTGGGATCACGTGGGCCATGGGGAGCCAATCGGAGCAGGGAATGCTCCATTCATAAACTTGACAGGAAGTGCTGTCAAAACTTAGAAATACTACGGCCCCAAAACATCACTACATCTTCAAATAATTTTTTTTTTTTTAAATCACATTTTTTAAATAAACTATAAATTACATGAAATAACTTGTAAACAATAATTTAAATTTTTGAATTTTTTAAAAATTTTTTCTAACAGGGCTAAAAATAAACTTACCTTTCTTTAAAGTATTTAAAAATAATAAACCTGTGGAAAAAATGTTTTAATTTTAATTAATTCACCACTTACCTTGTAAAAAGCAGGCCTTACGCCTGCTTTTTAAATGTGTAACTTCTGCAGACTTACCCTCCCGGGAAAACCTGCAAAAAAAGTGCAAGTTCGATGCGCACGCGCTGCCTCTCCTGCACACGCGTTCGACCTCTTAACTCCTGCTTTCAGGGGAACGGAAGTGCCGGTTTCCCGCGCATGCGCAGTGCATGCAGGAAATGGGCACTTCCATTGGGCCTACGGGTGAGTACCCCATGCGTACTGACCCGTGGGGACCCGAATTTCTGCCCCAATAATTTTATTTTTAGATGCTCCCAATCTGGCTGAAAATATTAACAGTAAATCATACATGGGCGCTCTCAGTACAAAACAATTTTTATATCTTTAAAAGTGTACCACAATCTTGACCAGTACATTTTTTCCTTCACTGTGTAGTCTCTGTATCCTTAGTTTATACAGAAGGGTGAATTTTTAATATACAGAACAAAGTTTGTTTTCAGAAAAATACAGCAATGAATGGTTGCCCATAGATATTTTTCCAAAGAGCAAACTTTATTCTCTATTTAAAAAATAGGGTTCTTTATAACCTAGGAATGCATAGACTGTACACAGTGAAGGAAGAAATATGTTGGTCAGAAATAAAACATGTATTTTACTGCATATGGACTCCTATCCTTATACAGGTTACAAGTCTTTCAATGTGCTGCTCATCACATTTCCAGTCAGAATACTCTACCAGAAAAAAACTACAGGATCAGTGGAAATACCCTCGGCAATAACAACATTTTATGGGGTGCAGTGAATAACAAATGGGTGTGCTTTGTTTGTTAAACATCTGAAATGATCTCATAAAAAATTGCAAATGCTAGAAATTCACAGTATATCAGTTGACATCTGTAAAGAAAAAAGACCAGTTAACATTTTGATGTATAACCCTTGTATAGTGCTGACTTTTATTAAACCCTCTTCCTCAGTCTTGTGCTCCCAGTTTATGTGACCTACTTTACACACTTTGTTGCCATCAACAAGCTCACTAATTGCAACAGAACATGTGGATGGGTAATGGGATGAAAATTGGATGTTTTTTAACAACAGGCAGGCAAACCGCTCAGCCAGATTATGCCTAGACAGTAATGATGAAAATTGGCCCCATAATCTACCAGACCTAATTGACTAGATATATCCATTGTAAAAGATGATAGGTGGGGTGTCCAATCACATTAAAGGAGGAAAAAACAAAAATTGATAAAACCTTACAAAATTACCTTTAGGTAGTCTTATATTTAATGGTTGATTTGAGAGCGCAGTGTCCCTCAGCTATCTCAAAGCTCAAGTGTTTCTTCACACTTAGGTAGGATCTATTTGGAAAAGAAACTGTGGGCCAAGTTTTTGTCTTCACCACATGGACAGTAATGTGAGCCTTGACTCAATGGTAGCACCCTCGCCTCTGCATCAGAAGGTTATGGGTTCAAGGCCCACTCTAGAGACGAGACTACATAATCTAGGCTGACACTTCAGTGCAGTACTAAAAGATGGCTGCACTGGCAGAGGTGGTGTCTTTCAGATTAGTTTAACATCTTATGTCCTGTCTGCCTTCCCAGGTGGATGTAAAAGATAGAATGGCACTATTTGAAGAAGAGCATGGATATTTATCCCTCAACCAATGCACTAAAACAGATGATCTGGTCATTTCTCTCATTGCGGTTTGTGGAACCTTGTTGTGTGCAGTTGGCTATCGTGTTTCCCTACATTACAAAAGTGACTATTTTAAAAGTACTTCATTGGCTGGGAAATGTTTTGGAACGTCATGAGAATGTGAAAGGTGCTATATAAATGCAAGTTCTTTATTTTGCTGGAGATCACCATATTTTTAATATTTGTATTTATGAGAGAACATAAGAATTAGGAGCAGGAGTAGGCCATACGGCCCCTCGAGCCTGCTCCGCCATGCAATAAGATCCTAGCTGATCTTCAACCTCAACTTCACTTTCCTGCCCGATCCCCATATCCCTTGATTCCCCTGGAGTCCAAAATCTATCTATCTCAGCCTTGAATATACACAACGACTCAGCATCCACAGTCCTTGGGGTAGAGAACTCCAAAGCTTCACAACCCTCCGAGTGAAGAAATTCCTCCTAGTCTCAGTCTTAAATGGCCAACCCCTTACCCTGAGACGATGCCCCCTAGTTCTAGACTCTCCAGCCAGGGGAAACAACCTCTCAGCATCTACCCTGTCAATCCCCCTCAGAATCTTATATGTTTCAGTGAGATCACCTCTCATTCTTCTAAACTCCAGAGTATAGGCCCAATCTACTCAATCTCTCCTCATAGGACAACCGTCTCACCAATCAATCTAATGAATCTTCATTGCACTGCCTCTAAGGCAAGTATGTTCTTAAACATGTGCAAAAACAAAGAATTTTATTACATAATACATTGCAATTATCAAACAAATTAAACTAGATCATTTGCTAGGGAGTGACTTTAAAAGGATTTTTTCACTACTTTTCTCAAGCTGTGGATAACACTGCCAAGGCCATTTTTATTGCGGATCCCTTATTACCCTGAGAAAGTGGTGGTGGGCCTTCTCCTTTGAAACAGTCTAGTCCTTGTGGTGATGATGCTTCCACAATGGTGTTAGGTAGGGATTGCCAGGATTTGAGCCAGTAGTGATGAAGGAACAATGTTTTTGTCCAAGTCAAGATGATGTGTGACTTGATGGGGAACTTGTAGTTGATGGTGTTTCCTTGATCATCCTGCACTTGTCTTTCTTGTTGGTAAATTTTGATGGGCTGGGGAGGTGCTATTCAAGTAAGCTTGGTGAGTGGCGAGTATGCCATCACACTCCTGACTTGATCCTTGTAGATGGAGATGAGGCTTTAAGGGGTCAGGAGCAAAGATCCATTTAAGCCGTGCAGCTGTGTGGTGCTCCGAGCTCCCACACAGCCGGGTAACCGGCTTTTAAAATGGAAAAAAAACGTGCATGCGCGGTATTTTGAAGGGGCTGTGCACCCAAAAAAAGTTAGGGAACATTGGTCAGGAGGTGACCCACTCGCCACAGAGTACACAATATCTGCCCTGCTCTTGCAGCCATGATGTTGCTATGGTTGGTCCAGTTAAGCATCTGGTCAATGGTAACCTGCAAGGTGTAGATGGTGGGGGACTTGGCAATAGTGGTGTTTTTAAAAAGGGAAAAGTGGCTGCACTTTTTCTTATTGGAATGGTCATTGGTTGGCACTTGCGTGGTGTGAATGTAAACTTGTCACTTGTCAATCCAAGTCTGGACATTATCCAAATATTGTTGTAGGCTAGCATGAGCTGCTTCATTTCAGGAAATAGACCAGGAAACACAAATCTATTTACAATTTGAATGCAAGCAGTAGTAAAAATAAGTAATTTTATTTTACAAAGATACAAAGTTAATCATAGAGAAATTTTCCCTATCATATACACATGAGGATTTTGCAATTTGTTCCAGAGATAGGACAGCAATTCATCCCTGGTTTGCTTTGGCTTTGAAATGTGTTTCCCACAGAGAAACTCCCACTGTAAGAGCACATTTAGCAAAGGATGCTGTTTCTGAAGACTAATGTACTGTGAATGGCTTTCCCTGATCCATTGTTATAAAAACTCTTCCCCATCAAACTAGTTCATTTAGCTTTATTAGTAGAATACATTGTAGAGTAAAATGTAATCTTTAATTCAAGTGTAAAACTATCAAAATACATTTGTCTTTGTAATACCTTGCCTCTTGGGCACCCAGCACAATGTACAAGGATAGTTCATTAGGATTCCAGTGTAATTTTTAAAGTGGTCTATTAAGAGATTATTTGAAATGATAGAACAGGACTATAGGCTGGAAAAGTAAACACAAAGGGGGAAAAATTGGGTCGCGCCCCGAAAACGTTAGCGCCCCCGCGGCGGAAATTGAATGATAGCGCCCCAAGCAGGAGGCGGGGCGCTACTGGAAGCGCTCCCCCTCCCTTTTGGGCCGTTACCATTCAATATTGCAGCGCTATGTGCAGCAGACCCTCCCTCCCCTGATTAAAAGGGGAGGGGCCTAGTGCAGCACACACCAGGGCCCTGCTGGACCACTGGGGAGTGGGGTGCTGGTGAGAGAGCCCGGCACACAAGGAGGAGTGCCAGGCTGACCGATTGCGGCTGGCACCCAGCACGAGGAAGCAAATGGGGGCAGGTGCCCCCCCAAAAAATGGCTGCCCGGCACCTGCCCTTTAATTTGTGCCGCCGCAGCCGCAAACACAGCACCCTGACCGGACATATCGTCTGGTGGTAGGTCAGAGGGCACGAGCGAAGTTTGCGGCCAGAGCACTGTGCACATCGATGACATCATTGCCGGAGGCGCAGCGACGCGGTGTGCTACCGGCTACCGCCGTTGTTAACCTCACGCTGAATTTCATGAGAGGAGTTAGCGGCGCCGCACCTAGTCGCTAGGTGCTTTGCGCCCCAAACGGGAGGCGCAAAGCAACCCAATTTTTCCCCCCAAAAGAAATATCCCTCAATGTGTACGTTGAATAGATTCTCCTATAATTGAAGGGAACATCTGCCTTAAAATAAACTGCATGCTTAACAGAAGTATATACTTACTGCAGAGCCTCATAATGACTATATTCAAAATAATGTGAAAGTGCTCATTGACTTTTGGCAAAATGTCAAAAGGTCGCAGTTGTACAGTTTTTGTATTATTTGGAAAAGGAACTAAGCAACATGTATTTATGTTTACATTTGACAAAAGTGCTGTCAATGCTCTTATCCTGATAGATATTCACTATCTTTCCTTTATTCCCATTATATACATAGTATTTACAGCACAGAAACAGGCCATTCAGCCCAACTGGTCTATGTGGCATTTATGCTCCACATAAGCCACCTCCACGCTACTTCATTTAACCCTATTAGCATATTTCTTTCTCTATCATTAGACATAGAGCAGGGTGTACAGCCTATTACTGTAGAGAATCCACATAGGTGGATCATTGATGGGGTATATTGACCGTCCACAGCATCATCTACAGGCCTGCATGATGCATGCGTACAATTCATAAAATGAAAATAAACTAATTCAATGTTTAAACATAGCAAAATATAGCACACTTTTGGGAAAGGTAAGAGACAAAACATATTGAACAGAGGATATTCTTCAGCATAAGAATGTCTAATTTCCTGTTGTCTGTTAAAAAAAATTGCATGAACCGCTGACCAGCAGTTGCACTGAAACAATCAAATCTTTATACTGTCACAAGACCATGTCTTAGAAATGGGCTTACTTGGAAGACCTCACGTAAATTTGAAAAGGCATCAAATGTAGTACACCATACTTCTGGTAACAGTTTTCCAAAATAAATTGCATGAAACCAGCTTAAAAGTATATTATAATGAGCATATTAATGCTCTTCAACCATACTATTTATGAAATGATTTCCCCCTGCCCCCAATATATTTATTTGTGGAAACAAAAAATGATCACTATATTGTCTTTACAAAGCAAAGTTCTGAAAGTTATATGTTAAATAATTGCACAGAGATACAAGGACTGTGTGACAGATCTTCAGAACTTTGTTCTGTAGGAACATTTCTATCTTTTTTTCCATACATAAATATAAAAGTAAACCGAGAAAGGCTCCACCAATCGCTTAGATGGTTTAGGTAGTGAAAACCATCACTTACATATTCCCCTCCAAGTCACACACCATCCTGATTTAGTCATATATCGCTGTTCCTTCATCATTGCTGGGTCAAAATCCTGGAGCTCTACCTAACAGCACTGTGGGAGTACCTTCACCACAGACTGCAGCAGTTCAAGGCGGCCCACCACCACCTTTCCAGGGCAACAAGGGATAGGCAATAAATATCAACCTTGTTAGCGATACCCACATCTCAAGAATGGATAGACAAAAACTGAGCCATATTAGGCAGGAAGGACCCAGGTTTGATCACCAGCCTGTGCTGAAGTAGCCACAATGGACTCACTCTCAGCACCCCTGGAATAAGGAGAGGAATTTCAGGCAGGATTCCAACTCCTTAGCAGTATCCAGAATCAGGCTGTGCTGTGATGCCACCAGTGGTGAGGCAGCCTGCTGAGACTTACTGCCAAGGGTTACAAATCAAAAAAGATCACTTGGGCAAGGTACTGGGCAGTACCCTACACCTATGGAACTGAGCCCCAGCAAGGAGGCAACATCTTCCAGAGAGGAGGAAATTAATGGAAATAGGAGGGGAATAGGCAGAGGAGTAGGATGTCATCTCGTTTACACTAGTAATCAGCTGAACCAGTGCAAAAAATAGCTGAATTTTAAACTTGGGCGAGTTGCACCCAGAACCACTTACGTTTGTGTTTTCCACAATCTTTTACGCCAATTCAGCATTCAATTCACGCGGATTAGGCCACGGCCACAAAACTGGGCATGCCCAGGAGGCTGAAACAGAGTATCTGCCAATTGCGCTAGTTCAGGAATACATGGTTTAAAGCAATTTGCATTTATATAGCGCCTTTAACATAGTAAAACAAAATTTGACAGAGCAACAAAAGGAAATATTATGGCAGAAAGAGGTAGGTTTTAAGGAGCATCTTGAAGGAGGAAAGAGAGGCAGAGGCGGAGAAGTTTAGGGGGGGGAATTCCAGAGCTTAGGGCCTCGGCAGCAGAAGGCACGGCCGCTAATGATGGAGTGATTAAAATCGGGGATGCGCATGAGGCAAGAATTGGAGGAGTGCAGATATCTTGGAGGGTTGTGGGGCTGGAGGAGGTTACAGAGATAGGGAGGGGCAAGGCCATGGAGGGATTTGAAATCAAGGATGAGAATTTTAAAATCAAGGTGTTGCTCAACGGGAGACAATGTAGGTCAGTGAGCACAGGGGTAATGGGTGAACAAGACTTGACAGCAGAGTTTTGGATGAACTTAAGTTTATGGAGGGTGGAAGATGGGAGGCTGGCTAGGAGAGCGTTGGAATAGTCAAGTCTGGAGGTAACAAAGGCATGGATGAGGGTTTCAGCAGCAGATGAGCTGAGGCGGGCGGAGTCAGGCGATGTTATGGAGGTAGAAATAGGCAGTCTTAGTTATGCTGCGGATGTGTGGTCGGAAGCTCATTTCAGAGCCAATATGACACCAAGGTCGTGAACAGTCTGGTTCAGCCTCAGACAGTGGCCAGAAAGAGTGATGAAGTCAGTGGCTAGGGAACGGAGTTTGGGGCGGGAACCAAAGACAATGGCTTAGGTTTTCCCAATACTTAGTTGGAGGAAATTTCTGCTCATCCAGGGCTGGATGTCAATTCAGAGACAGTGGAGGGTTCGAGAGAGGTGGTGGTGAGGTAGAGCTAGGTGTCGTCAGTGTACATGTGGAGCCTGATGTTGCGTTTTTGGATGATATCGCCGTGGGGCAGCATGTAGATGAGAAATAGGAGGGTACCAAGGATTGATCCTTGGGATAACTGTGCGGGGGTGGTAAAAGAAGCCATTGCAGGTGATTCTCTGGCTACGATTGGATAGATAAGAATGGAACCAGGCGAGTGCAATGCCACCCAGCTGGACAACAGAGGAGAGGCGTTGGAGAAGGATGGAGTGGTCAACAGTGTCAAAGGCTGCAGATAGGTCAAGAAGGATGATGAGGGATAGTTTACCGTGGTCAGTCACATAAGATGTAATTTGTGACTTTGATAAGAGCAGTTTCAGTACTGTGGCAGTGGCAGAAACCAGATTGGAGGGTTTCAAACATGGAGTTTCGGGAAAGATGGGCATGGATTTGGGAGGCGACAACACATTCAAGGACTGGAGAGGAAAGGGAGGTTGTAGATGGGGCGGTAGTTTAAAAGGGCAGAGAGGGCAAAGATTTTTTTTTTTTTTTTTTTTAAAAAGACAGAATGATGATGGCAGACTTGAAGGGGAAGGGCACAGTTCCTAAGGAGAGAGAACCGTTAATATTAGCTAGCATGGGGCCAGGAAGGGGAGTTGGGTGGTCAGCAGTTTAGTGGGAATAGGGTCGAGGGAGCAGGAGGTGAGTCTCGTGGCTAAGATGAGCTCTGAGAGGGCATGAGAGGAGAGAGAGACTAGAGAAAGATGTGAGTAAGTAAAGGAGGGAACCTTAGAGAAAGTTTGGCCCGGTGGGTTAGGGAAAGGGAGAGAGGCGGCAGAGAGAACTGAAGGATGGTCTCAATCTTAGTGACAAAGAAGTCCATGAGCTCTTCACACTTGTTGTCAGAGGTGAAGAGGGAGGAGGTAGGGGAGATGGGTTTAAGATGACGGTTTGTAGTAGAGAAAAGAAGCCGGGGTTACCTTTGCATTCCAGGATGTTCCTGGAATAGTGAACAGTTTTGGCAGAAGAGAGCAGGACCAGATAGTGCTTTATGTGGTACAGCCAGATCTGGCGATGAATGGCTAAGCCAGTTGTCCACCATATATGCTCAAGTCTGCATCCCTTGGACATAAGGGAGTGGAGTTGAGGGTCGTACCTGGGGAACGACCAGGATGAGACAGTAATTGTTTTATTAGGGACTAGGGCATCAAAGGTGGAAGTGAGGGTGTGGTTGAGCAGATACGGTAGCTGCAGAAATGTCGAGGTGAATGGAAGGCCAAAGGCTAGACAGTTGGGATTTTGAAAAGGCAGTTGTAACTGAATTGGGAGTGTGTGTTTTTTTCTCCCCCACCCCCCCCAAAAGAGGCGGACACAGAAGAAAGTAGGGGGAAGGGGATGTGGGTGGGGAGTGATACAAGGAATTATTAGAGATGGCCTTATCTCTGATTGATACAATGGGAGTAGCGAAGCCACGTGAGTTGGCAAGGTCAAGGGGAGGCCGTGAATATGGGTAGGGGAGGTTCTGAAAGTTCTCATTTCAAAAGATATTTATTTAATAAGAAACTGACTAATGTATGCCAATGAAACTATTAAATGGTTCAGTATAGTTTCTTAAAGTAATTTTCAGTGATTTTAAATCGGGTTACTCAGGTGGAGGACTGAACACCCTTATTAAAAATGCTTAGTTTTGCTGATGAGTCCATTTTCAGTTGTATTAATAAAACTGCAGCAGGTTACCACTCTTAGGGTTTGGATGATCAGCCATGATCTCGTTGAATGGCGGAGCAGGCTCGAAGGGCTGAATGGCCTACTCCTGCTCCTATCTTCTATGTTTCTATGTCTATGTTTAAATACATCAAGGAATACTTTTTAATGGAAAGGAAAAAAGAAACAATTACATTCTATTATGCTGCCCGATTGTGCTGGTTTAGTGAAGATTTTGGCCCTGAAGTTGCGGTGTCTGTGACAGCGTACTCTCGGAGGGCCAAGCCCACCTGATCCCTGGGATCCATGGGCCATTACGCTGCCCTCTGCCTCGAGGCCGGAGACTGCAACTTTTTCGCAGTCTGGGCGTCAGGAAGTAATTTCGGAATTGTTTCGCGGGTCGGTGTAGTACTCCGGAGGTACGCCTCCAACAGCAATTTCTCAGCTTTTTCATTTATGATAATGCAAATGAATTTTAGTGGAAACTTGAACTGTAACCTAGCCAATGCATTTTCACTTGCATTTTGGGGGGAAATATGCAGGGCTATGGGGAAAAAAGCAGTGGAATGGGACGAATTGGACAACTCTTTCAAAGAGCCGACACAGACACAACGGGCTGAATGGCCTCCTTCTGTGCTGTAGCATTCAATGATACTATGATTCCCTGATTTTGCCCAAAGTGGAAACTGTAACGTCCGTGTGTAATTGAGACACGGACTGCAGGAGTTAGTTATAACAGGTGTTTACTGAATGGAGACAAAACTGGAACTACTATACAAAGTTACTACAAAGGCTTATATACCAGGGTGGTCACTACTGGTAATGCAGTATACAGGGGCTGCAGAATATAGTTCCTTCTTCAAAGTACATACACTACAATTCCTCCCCTTTTAGCTAAACAGTACATAACATTCAATTAATAATTAAATAACATATTTACAATTACAGTTGCTAGATACATTAGCTGAAGTTAAGCAATTATAAATTCAGTCTTTGAGGAGGCTTCCTGATTCTGTCTGGATAACGCCTCTTTGGGGTATCAGGTTCTTCTGGCAAAGTTGATTCGGGATCAACGTCGTTGTTTGGTTCGTCTGCTTCCAATATCACCGATTCTGAGGTAGATGCAATTGGTACTTCGGTTTCATCACCAGGTGTATAGGATCGTGGTGTGGATTTGACGTTTTCCAGTGACTCTAGAATCTGGTCAGCATGGCGTCTTACAATGCTCTCTCCAACGTCCACGGTATACATGAGAGGTCCTTGCCCTGTACAAATCGTTCCTGGCTGCCATTTCTCTGTGCGGTAGTCCCGGGCCAAAACTGCTTGACCTATCTTAAAACTCCTGGTCGGCCTTTCATTCATATTCTGAAACTGCCTGTTCTCCACATCTCTTCTGATGTTTGGCTTAACCAAATCCAAGCGGCATCTTAGTCTTCGATTGAAGAACATCATGGCTGGAGTTTGGTTGGTAACCGCATGTGTCGCATTCCGGTAGGCAAACAAGAAGTTATCCACCTTGTGTTGTAGGGGTATGTCTTCATTACACATTGCCTTGATAGCCTTCTTGAATGTTTGAACGAACCTCTCAACCAATCCATTGGTGGCTGGATGATATGGGGCGGATGTGTAATGCTTAACACCATTGTTCTTTAAGAACCTCCGGAACTCTTCAGACACAAACTGTGGTCCATTGTCGGAGCAAATCTGTTCAGGCAGCCCATTTCTGGCGAATATGGTTCGTAAGACTGTGATGGTTTTTTCTGTGGTGGTTGAGGACATTTTTATTACCTCTGGCCACTTTGAATGTGCATCCACCGCAATTAAAAACATCGAGTCCATAAATGGACCAGCAAAGTCAACGTGTACCCTTTGCCATGGAGATGAGGGCCACTCCCATGGATGTAGAGGGGCTTGTGGTGGGGCGTTTTGGACCTTCTGGCATCCTGTACAGCTCTTGGTCATCTCTTCAATTTCTCTATCAATTCCCGGCCACCACACAAACGCTCTGGCTAAGTTCTTCATTTTTACCCCTCCCTGATGACCCTCATGAAGCTCATTGAGCACTCATCCTTCAATTTGGGTGGAATTACTGCTCTGGATCCACACATCAAGGTTCCTCGGCACACTGACAGCTGTTCTCTTCTCGGCGAACCACTGTTGCCAGCATTCTCGCCATGTGCTAGCCATCTCTTCACCGTTAAATCATAGACCCTGGAGAGTGTCGGGTCATTTCGTGTTTCCTTTTCTAGGTTTGCATTCGACTATGGTCGAGTGGAATATCTCCACAGGATCCACTGCAGGTGCTTCTTCCACCGTCGGCAACGGTAGGCGCGACAATCCATCAGCGTTCCCATGCTGTACTCGATGTCATATTGGTGTGCCCCTAGGAAAAGGGACCACCTCTGTAGCCGTTGTGCTGTCATTATCGGGACGCCCTTCTGAGGGTTGAAAATGGAGACAAGAGGTTGATGATCAGTTAGTAGAGTAAATTTCTGTCCGTGCAGGTAGTGATTGAACTTCTTCACCCCCCACACCAGGCTGAGGGCCTGTGTCAATCTGGGCGTAGTTACGCTCAGCTGAAGTTAACGAGTGTGAAGCTATCGGCCTCTCTGAACCATCAAGGGATTTATGTGACAGTACCGCTCCAACGCCGTAGGGAGACGCATCACACGCCAGTCTTATCGGTAGTGATGGGTTGTAGTGAGCCAATACTCCTCTGGAAGTGACCAGGCCTTTACACTTCTGAAAGGCCCGCTTACATTCATCGCTCCATTTCCATGCTACTCCAGTTTCAGTGTGTGCAGAATTGTGGACAAATTCGGCAAAAACTTATGGTAGTAATTCACCAATCCGAGGAATGACCTCAGTTGCGACACATTTTCAGGCGCTGGAGCCTTAACTACCACTTCAATTTTGTCAGGGGACTTATGTAACCCCTCTTCATCAATCACGTGGCCACAATACGATATTTGTTTCTTAAAAAACTCGCACTTGGGGCGATTGGCTCATAGCCCATGTTCTCTTAGTCTAGTGAGCACCTGCTCTAGGTTGGCAAGGTGTTCACTGTCATTTTCACCTGTCACTAGGATGTCGTCCAAGTAACACTGAGTCCCTGGAATCCCTTGCAGGACTTGTTCCATCACTCTTTGCCATATAGCCGGAGCTGATGCAACTCCGAATACCAGTCAATTATACTGGTAAAGACCTTTGTGAGTGTTTATCGTGAGATATTTCCGAGAGGATTCTTCAACCTCCATCTGCAAATATGCTTGCGCTAGGTCAATTTTTGTAAAACGTTTCCCTCCAGATAGTGAGGCGAAAATATCTTCTATCCTCGGAAGAGGATACTGTACTGTGTGAAGGACTGGCTTCACAGTCAGCTTGAAGTCCCCACAGATGCGAACCTTCCTTGGCTCCTCAGACTTATTGTTTAACGTTTTCTTCATGACAGGAACGATGGGTGTCACCCACTCGCTCCAGTCTACCTTAGTTAGCACGCCTGCATTCTCCAGCTCTGCCTCGACGGCTGGGCGAATTGCATACAGTACCGGTCTTGCTTTGAAAAACTTGGGAATTGCATTCTCTTCTATTTTTATCGAGGCGGTTACACCTTTAAGAGTTCCCAGTCCTTGTTGAAATACCTCTTTAGCGTTAGC
Organism: Somniosus microcephalus; assembly: GCF_052327205.1. Lineage (NCBI taxonomy): Eukaryota > Metazoa > Chordata > Chondrichthyes > Squaliformes > Somniosidae > Somniosus > Somniosus microcephalus. The sequence goes on along the minus strand of NC_140988.1, from coordinate 114,072,232 downwards.
CAAGATTTTTGACAATCGTCCAGGTGTGACGTCGTCATCCTTTTTACCAGCCACAGTCAGTGCCTGAATGGAGTGCCAGTCTAAACTTATCTTTCTGATCCATTCACGTCCCAATAACAGTGGTCCACCATCTTGCAGTATGTACAGATACAATTTCTGTATTTCCTTGCCGTTGTATTCGACAGGCACCCTTATTTTCCCTCTGGGGTATACTTTCTGCCCCGTATATGTCTTCAAGACAATGGATGTGTCTTTCAAGGGTATGTGTGAGAATAGCCGCTCGTAGTCTCATCGATTCATGACGGTCAGGGCTGATCCGGTATCCAATTCCATTTTGACTTGGGACCCTGCTATCGTGAGGGTGACCCAAATGGTTCGGTGATCCACTTTTGTGATTACGTTGTGTAGTTTGAGACAGCTTAGTCTCTTGTTCCCGGATTCACTATCGCTCTTCTGGTCTTCGGAACTACTGTCCGTCATCTTTTGTACTTTCCTGTACTTTTCCTTAGTAGTCTTTTTGTTGTTGTTAGTCTTCTTCCCGGACCTGCAAACTTATGCAATGTGTCCCATCTTTCCGTATTGCCTGTATGTTTTGTCCTTGGACCAGCAGTCCTTCTGGTCATGGGTTGTTCTGCCGCAGCGATAACATTTTTCAAATCCCCGTGTCATTTCATGGGTGCCGTATTCCTGTGGCTTTTGCTGTATTTCCGCAGCTCCCCTTGCTGCTGCTTCATACGATACTGCCACGCTGTAAGCCTTAGCTAGCGTCAGCTCTTTCTCTGAGAGTAACCTCTTCTGGGTTCCTTCACTCAGAAGTCCACAGACAAATTTGTCCCATAGGGTATCTGCCAGTCCTGCTCCAAACTGGCAGTGCTTTGATAGCTTGCGTAGTTCCGTAAGGTAATCAGCATTGCTCTCATCTTTATGCTGATTTCTCTTGTGGAATTTAAATCTTTGTTATCAGCAGCGGTGTAGGATTTAGGTGTTCCTGTAGGATATCAACATTTCATTAAAACTCTTTGCCATCGGTTTGACTGGAGTGATCAGGTTCCGCAATAGGCCGTACGTTCTTGTGCCCATTAAGTTTAGTAGTATCGATGCCTTTTTCTCATTGGCTACTTCATTTGCCTTGCAATATACTTCGACTCTTTCCACATACATGGTCCAGTCTTCTATTGCATTATCGAAGGCAGTGATATTGCCAGTCTTTGGCATCTTGGAGATCTAAAATGGCACCTCCCGCGCTTTGCCTTCTTCCCCGCTGGATTAACATGGCGCCTCCCGCGCTTTGTCTTTTCTGCTGCTGCTAGCGCTGTTGCTGGCGTTTTTATGCCTTGATGGCAACGCCCTATGGTCTTCGCGCCCTTCCCCCCCCCCGCGCTGCTGCCAACGCCGCTCTCCGCGGTCCCCGTGGCATACTGCAGCTCCTCGCGGCTTTCTGCGCTTCTAATTTCTTTTATTTTAATTACTGTTACTGTCATCAGAGCAGACCCTATGGGACACTTTCCTCCCTCTTCACGGGTCTGTATGCTGCCCGGCTTCGTAGCACCGGCCGCGCCCTGTGTGCTCCACCCTCTCTCTCTCTCCTCTTCCCGACAACGCTGCTCGGCCCCGTTGAAAAGCCACCCGATCGAGCTCTAGCCCGCCGCAGCCCAGGAAGGATCAGTGTACTACCTGCCACCAGCCCGATTAGCTGGAACACCATAGACTGGATAACCAAGCCCAGCTCTCGACAGCCTCTCCTGCAAATCTTCAAATTCGATGAATCAGAGGCGGTTGCCCACGGTCGACGCCCGTTTCTTCTGTTTGTTTTTTTTTCTTTTTGGATTTCTTCCTTCTGGCCTCGACCTCTAACAACTTCGCTTCAGGGATGGATCCCCGTGAGGTGGTGCAGAACTGTAGGTAAGTTCGGATCTGTTCATCACCAGTGTAACGTCCGTGTGTAATTGAGACACGGACTGCAGGGGTTGGTTATAACAGGTGTTTACTGAATGGAGACAAAACTGGAACTACTATACAAAGTTACTACAAAGGCTTATATACCGGGGTGGTCACTACTGGTACTGCAGTATACAGGGGCTGCAGAATATAGTTCCTTCTTCAAAGTACATACACTACAGAAACTCTACAAGTTCTTTTCAAATAAGCAAAAACAAATTATTATACAGAATATTTTTGAGAGATAATGAACATGGAATAGCAGTAGAGATGGCATTCCTTATAAAAGTAGAAAATGCTCACTGTTGCAAATTACCGCATGGAGTGCAAGATGCAGGCGCACGGCTGCAATTCCCCACACGGTGTGCAATCAGGGACAGGCGTCAGACAGAATCTGTCACTTTCTCACGGCATAAAATTGTAAGATGAGTCACCCCCAGGCCACTCCTACACACCAGTGCAGGACGAAAGAGCTGCAGTAGCCAATGCGATGAAGAGAGAGAGGGAGAAGCTGAAATAAACTATGAGGAAAAAATATATATAAAACGTATATTGAAAGGCCGATTTTACAAATGCATGCTCCCAGCAAGAGACCTCACACGCTGGGAGCGCATATCAGGAAAGCGCGAGTGCAATCCTCAATACCAGGAGGCAGCATTCATCAAATTGGCCCTTTAACGGATATAGTTTGTAATGGAGTTGTGTGCATTACCAAGTGACAGCAAATAGTGTGATTGTAAAAAAAATTAGATCTAACATACTTCAGAGCAAAGTTCTACTCTATCCTAACAATGTGCCTTTACCGGTAGTCTCTTAAAATATCTGTTACTGCATCAGTGCACCATTTTCAGTTTCCAAACCCATTATTTCTCATCACCTCTCCAAGAGAGACTGTCGATTAGTGTTAAATTAAAGGCTGCTACAGTCTCATGGCTGCTAGGAACGGAGTTGAGTTTCTCATGTTGGACCCATACAGCTGTCCGATAGAAAAGACTCAAAATCAACAAAGTTTCAACCCACTATTGCATGTGAGCCATGTTATGTTGTTCTTTTAATTTGAATTCAAGTAGCCTGAGCCTGGGCCAGCTCCCAGCATTTATACTATTCAATCAGTTTTCCATACCCTGGCAGCAGACTTGTACATCTATTTTCAAGGGTGATTTATTTTTTATCTGTAGAAAAATGTCACTATATATACACACACACACACACACATATACATAATTGATAGACATCAATGAAAGATTAAAATTGAAAAAGACATTGTGTAGTACTGGACCATATAGACCAGAAACATCCCAAGTTCACTTACTGGTTTGAACTGAATCAACTGATCTCAGTAAGAGTAGTGGTGGGGGCATTCTCATTGGCTTTAGTATCCTCAAGCCCGTGCTGATCACTAGCCTGCAACCCCTGCTGAATATGTGGCTATTGAGCGACGACAATCAGTACTGCACGTTTTTTCTTTCACTTTTAGGGCTAAAAATTCACGGGTTTAGCGCCAGTCGGTACCGCCTAATTCGGGAAGAAAATGTCGGATGCCACACTTCTGCCTGTTGCGGGTGGGTCCTGCAGCAGAAGCCATTTTCGGCTGGGTGGGAGTGTTGCCGATGCCCCGCACTCGCGAGAATTATGTAGATGATGCAGATCGTGATGTCAGTGAGTGTGCAATATTCACTTGACGTCCAATCTGCCATTTTCAACTTCGCCGCTCCACTTACCGGCATGCCTTAAGGGCGACCAGCTGAGCAAGCATTGACAAGCAGGAAGGAGGCTCCAGCAGCGGTATTTAAAGGGATCACCAGCAGCAACTTGCACCCGACATGTTTGTTCAGTTTGACTGACTCTGGATCTTTCTGCAACTCCAGCAGCTTTATAAACTTATTTCAAGGTTCCAAGGTAACAGGGAGCATTGGTGCAAGTGGAGAACGGCTTCATTCTTATTTAAAGGCTTCTGCTCACACTTGCTCAGAGTCATGGGAGATCTACTAGCAGTCCCCCTCGCGCTCGAGTATCTTAGGGAGAGGGAGTGGAGAAGAGGAGATGATATGCACAGAGGGAGAAGGAGTGGGGCCAGGAGGGCTCTCAACAGCAGGCCTTACCCTACTAGGGTCTTCCGAGTGCACGTCTCTTATATCCACTTATAAGCAAGGAGCAGTGTATTAGGAGGTTACATTTCACCAAGGAGGTGGTCACGGAACTCTACCACCTCCTGCAACCAGACCTGCAGCCTGAGAGCAGGGTGACCACGGCTCTCCTAGCAGCCCTCAAGGTCACCATAGCCCTCAATTTCTTTACCAGCGGATCCTTCCAATCTGCAGCAGGAAACATAGCTAACATCTCCCATCGCTGCATCCGGGAGGTCACTGAGGCTCTCTACACCAGGAGAAGGGATTAAATTTTCTTCTCGGAGCAGAGAAGCAGGAGGAGCTCGCATGTAGCCTTGTCAAGATAGCAGGCTTGCCCATGGTACAGGACACAATCGACTGCACCCACATGGCTTTGCGGTCGCCGCATAACAATCCTGAGATCTTCCATAACCGCAAAGGCTACCACTCACTTAACGTGCAGTTGGTGTGCGACCACGCCCAGCACTTCCTGATGGTCAATGCCCGCTATTCTGTCAGCACTCAAGATGCCTTCATCCTACGTCAGTTTGGTGTGCCAGCAATCTTTCAGCCACATCAAAACCTGTTCAGAGACAAGGGCTATCCGCTCTGCACCTGGCTGATGACTCCCCTCCGCAACCCCACCACTCGTGCCCAGCACTCAAATGAGAGCCATGATGCTGCCAGGAATGTCATCGAGCAAACCATCGGGCTGCTGAAACAGCCTTTCTGCTGCCTTGACCCTCGGGAGAAGCCCTCCAGTACTCGGCAGAGCAGGTATCCCATTTCGCTGTGGTCTACTGCATGCTTCACAACTTGGTTATCAGGAGGGCACAGCCCTTGCCAGCAGGGATTGTGGGACCACCTCAGGAAGAGGATAAGTGAGAGGAGGAAGAGGATGAGGAGGAAGATTAGGAGGACAACAAGGAGGAAGGCAGCAAATCCCCCTTCAGCATGAACTTTCCAGAGAATGAAACCCCAGATCCCCATTGCTCACCACATCCCCATCATACCATCCCTCCGTCAAAGACTATCACAGCATCCTCCTGAGCACAAAGCTGAAATGAGAGCCACCACAAAACAAAGATTCCAAACAAAATTATTTAATTGAAATATTGTGTGAATTAAATTTATCAACCTTGAGCAAACCCTAGTGCCAGTCATTCAGATGCCCATTCCTGATCTACTGCTCCTACAAAGTGCTTCCCCAATGGCTGCAGCATGGTTGGTGAAAGGCTGCTGAGTTTCCATTGGGGAGACTTCAGATGACCTTGCAGGATGACATCTAGCAGCTCTGGACCTAGAAGGCCCAGCTGTAGACTGCACCACCTCGGCATGGGCGGCAGCAGTCTGGGCTGCCTGGCTGACAGGCAGTGGCAAGGGACATGGCGGAGCAGCAGTGGTGGGAGTATGAATACAGTCATCCTGAGAGAGGATAGCAGGGTCCTGCTCGACTGACCCACTGCCAACGCACATGCCCGCGCACCCCAGGGCGGCACCTCAGCATTCCTAGCAATCTGCTGGAGGACAGATTGCTGGCCTGCTGCAACACCCTGCATGCCCTTGTCAACAGTCGTAAACCCAGCCACGATGGCAGCAGTCTGAGTTTGGGTGGCAGCAAGCTGAAACTGCAGGACAGTGGCCTGCACTTCCGCTGCAGCACTAAGACATTGGGTCGCTTCTGCCTGTGCTGCAATGGCAGCTGTGACATCACCCATCACACATAGCATCATGTCTGGTTCGACACGGTCTCTCCGGGAGTCTTCCATTATTTCCAGCCTGGAAATCATGGGCTCCAAGCTCTGCACAAAGCCCCAGCCAATATTTGAAGCGGACTCCTCTCTGTTCCTGGACATTGCCAAGAGAATCTCTGGCAGGCTTGCCATTGCACCTAGCAATTCGGTGTGCATGCCCATCATCCTTCTTCTGAAGGCCAGCGCATAGAGGTCCTCATCAAAGTCCTGTGCAGCAGAACTCACATGCAAAACTCCGGGGAGCTGGCCCCCGAGCTACTCTTTCCCCCTGGCCTTGCTGCAGCCCACTTGCGCCCAGTGCTTCACCCTGTGCAGATCCTGCATCTGCACAATCCTCTAAAGTATGCGCAGTATCAGTTTCTGAGCTGGTGTCTGCGAGTGACAGATGCAGTGACGCTGTGTCGTCTTCTTCTCCCCCCTCGCTCTCCTCCAGCCTCGGGGACAAGCTGGTCTGGTGATTATCTGCTTTCAGATAATCAAGTACAGAGTCGGGTTATGAAGAGCGGTGGTGGGGGTGAAACAAGATATGCATGCATATAACATCAGCAGCATACAAGTTCAAGATTCAAGATCATTTTATTGCCATATGTAACTAGTACAATGGAATGCTTACTCCCCACTCACTCCCACAATACAAGCATATAATATAAAAGCAAAAAAATGAAAACAATTATAAATAAAAACAATAAGCAAAAAGTATAGCAAGAACAGTCCAAGTTGCAGGATATGATGAATAGTGCAAAAAAGCCTCAATTACCACTGGAAATAATAGTAATGTAATATGATAAATATATGGTAATATAAGTATATATATATTTACATAAATGTAATGAAATCGGTTTGTCTTGATCCTGTATTTGTTTTGCACTCATGTATATTACCCTCCCCCACTGTGTATAGTTTCACTTCCTCTTTCCCGACTAACCTGGGAGGTTCCAGGTCTTGGCTCTTGGCTCCGCCCCTGACTTCTCTTACATAAAGATCCCAGGATCTGTATGACTCATTCCTGTGAACCACTCGGCGTGTTGAGATGTTAGCTCTGATCTTAGTGATTAAAAGCCAACTTGTTTAAGTCTAGAACTTCTAGTTTTGTGGTTATTGAAGGCCCATCAATTTTAATCACTAAAGAATACCAGGATGGATCGACTCCTAAAACCAGAGCGTCTGGACTTGGATCCACATTCTGCTGAAGCATCAAATCAATTTGGACACTGGCTTAAATGCTTTGAACTCTTCGCGGGGGCCTCATCCGCTAGCGAGGTAGATAAACTGAGTCTACTGACTACTCGCGTAAGTTATCGGATTTATTCGTTCATCCGGGACGCCACCTCTTACACGGAGGCCATCACTATCCTAAAGGCCCAATACCAGAGGCCGGTAAACAAAGTGTACGCCAGACATCTGCTGGCTACACGCAGGCAGCGACCAGAGGAATCAATGGACGATTTCTTACAGGGCCCAAAGGACCTGGTCCGGGACTGTAACTGCAAGGCCGTGACGGCCAACGCGTACTCTGATGAATTGGTCCGCGATTCCTTCATCACGGGCCTCAAATCGAATTATATCCGGCAGAGACTGCTGGAGAAGGAGGTCCTGGACTTAAAAAAGGCAGTGGCCACTGCACGATCGCTGGACGTGGCCCAGAGAAACTCTGACTCTTATTTTTCCAGCCATGCGGCCCTCACCGCCTCGTGCGCGCCGAGGGGGCCGCCATCTTGGAATCAGCCACCTTCCCCATCCAGGTCTCAGACCAGCTCTACGCCACCGGAGTCCCCACACAGAAGTTCACCCAGGAGTCCTACTACAGCGGCAATGTCTCGAGGCCCGAAATGCTACTTCTGCGGCCAGGCCAAGCACCCCAGACAACGATGCCCAGCGAAGGATGCTACATGCTTCAAATCTAAGAAAAAGGGGCATTTTAGCAAAGTCTGCAGGGGTATCCGATTTCCAACTCTGTCACCGCCTCGTGCGTGCTGTGCGGGCCGCCATCTTGGGATCCGCCATCTTTTCCCAACTCAACGGCCGCCCAGGGCCCAACAGTGGCTTCGATCACGGTGGATCAATCCAGGCCACACCCGTTGACAAAATCCATGATGGACATACAGGTAAACGGGAATTTAACGAAATGTTTAATTGACTGTGGGAGTACCGAGAGTTTTATCCACCCTAACCTGGTACGGCGGCACTCATTAACGGTAACCCCTACACGGAGCAGAATTGCTATGGCTGCTAAGCCCCACACTTCGGACATTTTGGGCTACTGTGTGGTAACACTGACTGTAAAAGGCACGGACTACAAGGATTTTAAACTCCTCGTGATGCCAGAACTCTGTGTTAATGTAATCTTGGGCCTGGGCTTCCAGTGCCACCACGAAAGTGTCACACCAGCATATGGCGGGTCCCAGCCGCCACTCAGTCTGTGACCTATCAACCTTAAAAATCAGCCCGCCCTCTATTCGCTAATCTCGCTCCGAACTGTAGGCCCATAGCGACCAAAAGTAGACGGTACAGTCTGGAAGACAGACACTTTATCAAGGCGGAAGTGGACAGACTCCTGCGGGAAGACATTATTGAATGCAGTACCAGCCCGTGGCGTGCCCAAGTAGTCATAGTTAAAAATAGCGAAAAGAAACGGATGGTAATTGACTACAGCCAGACTGTTAATATTTATACCCAGCTGGACGCCTACCCTTTACCCCGCATATCAGAAATGGTCAACCAGATTGCGCAATACCGAGTCTTCTCGACTATCGACCTCAAATCCGCGTATCACCAGCTCCCCATTAGAACGGAGGACCGCCCATACACCACCTTCGAGGCGAACGGGCGCCTCTACCATTTTCTCAGAGTGCCCTTCGGGGTAACAAATGGGGTCTCGGTCTTCCAGCGTGAGATGGACCGCATGGTTGACGAGAATAAACTACAAGCTACCTACCCCTATCTGGACAATGTCACTATCTGCGGGCACAACCAGCAAGACCACGATCTAAATCTTGCAAGATTTTTAAAAACTGCCCTAAAGCTGAATCTAACCTACAACGAAGACAAATGTGTCTTCAACACAACCCGTCTCTGTATCCTCGGCTGTGTGGTGGAAGATGGGGTAATTGGACCGGACCCTGACCGATTACGCCCCCTAAAGGAACTGCCCCTGCCACACAATCCCAAAGCTTTAAAAAGGTGCCTGGGATTTTTTTCGTATTATGCCCAATGGGTGCCCAATTATTCTGATAAGGCCCGACCCCTCATTAAATCGACGTCCTTCCCACTATCAGCTGAAGCTCGGGAGGCTTTCACCAGTATTAAACAGGACATTGAAAGGGCTGCAGTGTGTGCAGTGGACGAATGCATTCCCTTTCAAGTCGAAAGCGATGCGTCAGACTTTGCCTTAGCTGCGACCCTCAATCAGACTGGGAGACCTGTGGCCTTCTTCTCCCGAACCCTTCAGGGACCTGAAATCAGGCACTCTTCTGTCGAGAAGGAGGCACAGGCTATAGTGGAGGCAGTGCGGCACTGGAGACACTACCTAGCCGGCAAACGTTTCACCCTGCTCACCGACCAGCGGTCGGTGGCTTTCATGTTTAATAACAAAGGGGGAAAATCAAGAATGACAAAATACTCAGGTGGAGGATCGAACTATCCACGTTCGACTATGATATTATGTACAGGCCGGGAGCCCTTAATGAACCCCCAGACGCCCTATCGTGGGGAATGTGTGCCAGCATTCATACGGACAAATTACAGGGTCTCCACAACGACCTCTGTCACCCAGGGGTCACCCGACTATACCATTTTATAAAGTCCGCAATCTGCCCCACTCCATCGAGGAGGTCAGGGCAATGACCAGAGCCTGCCGCATCTGTGCGGAATTCAAGCCTCGTTTCTACAGGCCTGACCGTGCACACCTTATCAAAGCCACACGGCCATTCGAGCGCCTAAGTCTGGACTTCAAGGGACTCCTTCCCTCTGCCGACCGTAACGTATACTTCCTCAATATCATTGATGAGTATTCCCGCTTCCCCTTCGCCATTCCCTGCCCAGACATGACCAGTGCCAAGGTCATCAAGTGTCTCTGTAATCTATTCTGCATGTTTGGCATGCCGAACTACATACACAGCGATAGGGGGACGTCATTCATGAGTGACGAGCTGCGCCAGTTCTTGCTCTCGAAGGGGATAGCCACTAGCAGAACCACTAGCTACAACCCCCGGGGTAATGGGCAAGTGGAAAGGGAGAATGCTACTGTTTGGAAGGCTGTCACGTTAGCCTTAAAGTCAAAAGGCCTTCCGACCTCCCGCTGGCAGGAAGTCCTCCCAGACGTGCTCCACTCCATAAGGTCTCGGTTATGTACTGCCACTAACGCTACCCCTCACGAAAAGATGTTCGTTTTCCCACGGAAATCCACCTCGGGCATATCTATACTCGCGTGGCTGACGTCTCCGGGGACAGTACTATTGCGGAAGCACGCGAGGCCATAAAATGGACCCCCTTGTGGAAAAGGTACAGCTCCTCCATGCAAACCCTCAGTACGCCTATATCGAATACTCTGACGGGCGAGAGGACACTGTTTCAATAAAAGACCTCACTCCCTCGGGGAACGGAGAGAACGATGGGAGACTACCCGATGAAGACCTACACTACAAAGAGACAGGACGCCCAGAGGTATCAATACCCAACTTTAACCTGGAGGACACTGCAGATAACCTGGAAGACACTGCGGAGGCCCGGACAGCAGAGGAACCAGAATCCACTCCCCTAGAGGCACCCCAACCGGCTTTGCGCCGATCACGGAGAACTGCAAGACCTCCTGACAGACTCACTTATACCAACTTTTAAGAAACATCACCCCGATGGACTAAATCTATAGAAGGGGTGAATGTAATGAAATCTGTTTGTCTTGGTCCTGTATTCGTTTTGCACTCATGTATATTACCCTCCCCCACTGTGTATAGTTTCACTTCCTCTTTCCCGACTAACCTGGGAGGTTCCAGGTCTTGGCTCTTGGCTCCGCCCCTGACTTCTCTTACATAAAGATCCCAGGATCTGTATGACTCATTCCTGTGAACCAGTCAGCGTGTTGAGATGTTAGCTCTGATCTTAGTGATTAAAAGCCAACTTGTTTAAGTCTAGAACTTCTAGTTTTGTGGTTATTGAAGGCCCATCAATAAACATATAACTATAATATATGGGGCAGTGTGATTAGCAGTTCAGTAGGCGCACTGCCTGTGGATAGAAACTGTTCTTAAACCTGCTGGTCCTGGTTCGGATGCTGCGGTACCGACGTCCGGACCGCAGGAGGGAGAACAGTTTGTGCCAGGGTGATTGGGGTCCTGGATGATGGAGCGGGCCTTGTTCCGGCAGAAGCGATTGTGGGATGATTGGGAAGTGGGGTGTGAGAAGGAGGATTAGGAATGAGCAAACTGTTGTTGTCCCCAAGGGCTTCAACCTCACCCGTTGCCATGGCCTCCATAACTTCCCCTCCAATGATGTCCAGCACTCACTCCTCCAGATGGCTCAGGTCCTCTATGGCAGCTTGCCCCCCACCTGTCTGCCGCTGCTCCCGGCAATTATGCGCCACCTTGGCCAGCAAGAGAAGGGGAAGTGTGTAAGTGAGTGTGGTGCAATGTGTTTGGGTGATGTGAAGGTCACTGCCATAGTTGAATAACTGTTGGTGTGTGCAAGGTGTGAGATGTGGGTGTAGGTGTTGCAGCAGTGGTAAGGTTGAGAGGGTGAAGTGAAGCTCTGATTGGGAGGTGCGAGTGATGATAGGTAGTGATTGTTGTAGGTGAGTGCTGGGGGGTGTGGTGCATTGAGCAGTGTGTGAGGCTTGTGGTGCAGATGGTGGGATATGGCATTTGCTGAAGCCTTCACTCACCTTGACCTGTCATGGGAGGTCATTAAACTTCTTGTGCCATTGGATGGAAGATCTGGGGACCACAATGCTGGCCATCACATAATCGGCTATCTCCCACCACAGCTTCCTGCCACCCTGCGGGAGGAGGACAGCCCGCCTCCTCTCCATGGCCACCACCAGTGCCTCCAGAACCCCGTCTGAGAATTTTCTGGCTCTCTCCCGTGCGGAGGCTCAGCCATCTCTTTGTAGTAGCATCTGCTTCCAAGTGGAATGACACTGAGGTGCTGTAGCATCAATGCACCTCCCCTTTAAGTACTGGAAAAAGCCTAGGCCAAATATGACTGGTGAATTAGACTGCACCAGATATTGGCCCACCTGTTGAGTGGTAAGCCAATGAGCACTGTTTTAGCACCGAGAGCAGCACAATAATCACGTTAATGAGGACTGAGCATGAATTTTCCATGATACCTAGACCAGTTTGACCTGGCGCAGCTTCATAGTGTTGGGCCTCGACACTGCCCGTTTACGGGCCATATCCAATTTCTAGGCCTCAGTGTTTAATTGACAGCAATCATCCTCATAATTATCAAAAGTTACTTAGCACATATCTTTCTACAGGTAATGCAGAAACCACCCCTGAAAATCTCCACGATTGAATTGCTTGCCCTATTCAGCAGGTTTACACAAAGAATAGTTAATTGGGTGGGTACCTGTGAATCCCTTGGGGGGTAATTTTGACTTTGTGCAATAGTGTAAAATGGGTTATAGTGATTAGACAGCTCGTTTAATGGAAATAAAAATCGGGAGAGATGTAAAACAGGCTGATGATCCATGTTACCTCCCATTTTATACCATTGTGCAACATCAAAATTACTCACAAGGAGTCTTAAGGAGAGGACAGGAGAAAACAAGAGGTAGGAAAAAACTCATGAATAAAATCAATGTCCTTCTTAATACTGCACTAGTATTTGCAAATTAATTAATAGCTTGTTCTCAACACTTGGTAAGGCAACCAAAATTCTTTTACAAACCTAGCTGAGGATAACAATTGATAATATGCGCCATGAAGAATTCCCAGACCCAGCGACAATTCTCTGTTTTCCACCCTTGTTTTCAAAACAGGTAGCACAATCTCGGTGGTCTATTTTGAAATATGTATGCCGACGACACCCAGCTCTACCTCACAACCATTTCTCTCGACCCTTCCACTGTCTCTAAATTGTCAGACTGCTTATCCGACATCCAATACTGAATGAGCAGAAATTTCCTCCAATTAAATATTGGGAAGACTGGAGCCATTGTCTTTGGTCCCCACCACAAAACTCTATTCCCTAGCCACCAACTCCATCCCTCTCCCTAGCATCTGTCTGAGGCTGAAGAAGACTGTTTGCAACCTAGAGTATCATATTTGACCCTGAATTGAGCTTCCAACCACATATCCGCGCCATAACCAAGACCGCCTATTTCCACCTCCATAACATCACCAGTCTCCACACCTGCCTCAGCTCATCTGCTGCTGAAACGTTCATCCATGCCTGTTACATCTAGACTTGACTATTCCAACGCACTCCTGGCTGGCCTCCCACATTCCACCCTACGTAAACTTGGTCATCCAAAGCTCAGCTGCCCATGTCTTAACTCGCACCAAGTCCCGTTCGCCCATCACCCCTGTGCTCGCTGACCTACATTGGCTCCCGGCTAAGCAATGCCTCGATTTTAAAATTCTTATCCTTGTTTTCACATCCCTCCATGGACTCGCCCCTCCCTAACTCGAATCTTCTCCAGCCCCACAATCCAAGATATCTGCGCTCCTCTAATCCTGCCCTCATGAGCATCCCTGATTTTAATCGTTCAACCATTGGTGGCTATGCCTAGGCCCGAAGCTCTGGAATTCCCTCACTAAACCTCTCCGCCTCTCTTTCCTCCTTTAAGACACTTTTGGTCATCTGCCCTAATTTTTCCTTATGTGGCTCGGTGTCAAATTTCATTTTACGACACTCCTGAGAAGAGCCTTGGGATGTTTTACTATGTTCTACTTCCACCTCCATAACATCGCCCGTCTCCGCCCTTGCCTTAGCTCATCCACTGTTGAAACCTTCATTCATGCCTTTGTTACCTCTAGACTTGACTATTCCAACGCACTCCTGGCTGGCCTCCCACATTCCACCCTACGTAAACTTGGCCATCCAAAGCTCAGCTGCCCATGTCTTAACTCGCACCAAGTCCCGTTCGCCCATCACCCCTGTGCTCGCTGACCTACATTGGCTCCTGGTTAAGCAGCACCTCGATTTCAAAATTCTCATCTTAGTTTTCAAATCCCTTCATGGCTTCATCCCTTCCTATCTCTAATCTCCTTCAGCCCCCCCCCCCCCCCCCCAAAGAGATATCTGCACTCCTGTAATTCTGCCCTCTTGAGGATCCCTGATTATAAAATCGCTCAACCTTTGGTGGCCGTGCCTTCTGTTGCATAGGCCCTAAGTTCTGGAATTCCCGGCCTAAAACCTGTTCGCCTCGCTACCTCTCTTTCCTCCTTTAAGACGCTCCTTAAAACCTCTGACCAAGCTTTTGGTCACCTGCCCTAATTTATCCTTATGTGGATCGCGGTCAAATTTTTTGTCTTAAAATACTCCTGTGCAGCGCCTTGGGGCGTTTTACTACGTTAAAGGCGCTATATAAATACAAGTTATTGTTGAAGATGCTATATAAATACAAGTTCTTGTTGGATTAGGAATTTCACCCAATGACATTCTATAAGCACGCCGAATCGTCTCAGTTCTCTGAGCAGAGTTTTAAAAACATAAGCAACGTATTAAAAACACTGCTAAATTTGTCACAGTCCAGAGCAAGTCAACAGCAGTCACACCACCAGTGGTTGGCTTAGAGAACTAGAATCGAGATAAATGCATCGGGATGATTTGTTATTGCCACTATTGTGCTATTGCCAGATTGTGAAGCTTTGGGTTTCTGTATATTTCCATTTGCTTTACTATAATTTCCCAACTTCACATCAGCAGTTTTGATGCAGAAAAAGAAAAGATTCTGAGAGCAACCTGTGTTTAAAATGACCTGCAAGCTAGCCAAATTACTGCTGTGATTTAATCAATTTTGTGCTTGAAAAATATGAAACTTCAGCACTAGTCACTTATCTCTTACATTAATGTGCAATCCATGCTGCTTTATGGCACTTTTTCACTGCAGAACCACTGTTACCGTAAGTGGTTCTGCAATGCGGTAAGGCTTCTCACCCTTGCATTTGCCGTTTACACTGTGGGGTGGGCACAGATCACCGATGGCAACACAGTTGGTCACAGATTGTGTTTACAGCTCTTACATTTCTGGATGCAAGCTTTTCCCAATGTTAGGGGGAGGTCCATATAGGCTATCAATATAAAAAGTGCTTAGACAGGCTAAGAACTCAGCCCACCTGCAGCCTGAAAAATAAGGCAGCTGTTGGCATCCAAGCTCCCTGGGGCACCCATTTTTTCATTGCCTCCAGTGGTAATCTCCTTCGAAAGTCAGGTAGTTCTTGCCCTTATTTACATTATTACAGCACTGCCCCCCAAAGCCAAGATTGTCTCCAGTGGCAGTGCTGTAATATAAATACCCATTTAAATGTAGATGCAAACTATTTTTTTGTATCTGTGTGGAATGTAACAGATAGCAGCATTCCAACAATGGGTATATGCCTAAAACATCATACCCCGTCTTTTCTCTTTATAGATGCTGAATGTTTCCAGCATTTTCTGTTTACATTTCAAATTTTTGATATTTGCAGTTTTTCCTTTTTATAAAAAAATAGTAAATCTGCTTTAAATGATTGATTGATCGATCCAGTAGCTGGTGAGGAAACTTCTCAGCTTTGCTCATCAGAGCTGATCGGTAATGTCATTTTGAAAACATTATTCACAATCTTTTTAATACTTCATAATTAAATGTTATATAAGGATTTGCTGCAGGTGTCAGTTTTGACCCCTTTAAGCAATCAATAAATCAATAGTAGCTGCTTACTGTGAAATACATTCCAATGCCTCTAAGCAATCTTAAGGCATCTGAATTTCAGATGAACTAGTTTGAACAGCGTCTTTGAACTATTAAGACTGATAAGACCCTCTCTTGCATTACTGCACAGCTATAAATCTCAACAATTTGCTGACATTGTTTGCTCATGTGTACCAAGATATGGACTCCCAGCCACCAACTGTCAAATAAAAAAGGATTTTAATTATTTTAAAGGACAGTTCGCATACATATCATAGCTATATTTTCAAACAATTTCACACAAGTAATGTTTTAACAAGTGTTCCAAAATTCCCTCATAAAAAAGGATATGATAAAAGAATAAACACACAAATGGATATGATCGCAATATCAGATCTACAACTGTGGTTTTCATTTTGATGACCAAATCAGCATGCATATTTGAGATGTTAGGTGCCAGACCTTTCTAACTCTAGCATATTTTGTAAAGCTTGATCTGTTTACTATATAGTGTCAGAAATGTTATCATATACTGGAGACAGAAGATTACATCATTAAAAAAAATTCACTATTAACATTCTGAGGCTGAAACATCATTTTGATCTGGTGAATTTTGGATAGCTGGATAGGTAAAACAATCACACACAGCTGCTTGGCAACAAACCCATTTTATTTTCTACTGTCCGATTCTATTGAACACAAGAACATAAGAATTAGGAGCAGGAGTACCATACGACCCTTCGAGCCTGCTCCGCCATCCAATAAGATCATAGCTGATATTCGACCTCAATTCCACTTTCCCGCCTTGTCCCCATAGCCCTCGATTCCTCTAGAGTCCAACTGGTAATGATCCACACCACAGCTTTGATAATTTGATAACATTCATCACTATGAACAGTATGTCTTGTAGGATTTAAATGTTTGTCCTGATTTCAGGTGGGGAAATAATCTGCCAACTGTTAACTTCGAATTGTGCACATTGGCTATTGCCAATGTGCACATGAGTATAAAATATATGTTTTGTACAATCCCAATCTTACTTTTCCCTACCCCTCTGTGTTCAAATGTGGGCTATCTGATTAGCACTGGTCAGATCACAATACCTGGTAAAATCACATTAAAATGGAATTGCCATAAACAATTTAAGATTTGTATTAGTTTAATACAGTGCAGTGGTGATTTCAACTACCACATTAGTCCCATTTACATACAGCCTGGTGCTCAACAGTTGATTTTAACTTGGTGGTCAATGCAAACTAGGAATGAGTTTGGAATCAAGTTCTGCATCCAAATCATTGATCAAATTTAGCATTTGCATTTTTTCCTTATTATTTTGCCACTCTGCTCGGTTTGGAGCTAATCTAAGCTTTGTTGGGTTTAGGACTAGATGCATTTTTATTATTGTTGTTGTTGTTATTTGTAATGGTGGGAATGTAAATTTGGAGCCAAGCCAACTTTTCATGTGGATCAGTTAATCTAGTTATTCAAATCTGATGAATTGCACTCAGTTCAAATTAAACTAAATCATTGCTGTGAAGTTGTTCAAACATCACTATATAAATGTTACCAATTCCATGTCAGAAATGTAATCTTGTATTAGAGCATACTGGAACTACTACACACGAAATCCCAAGTGACCTTGGTGTCCACATTCAAAAATACAATACATTTAGATGAAGAGAGCACTAATAAAAGTAATATCACTAATGCATGTAGGGAACAGTGCCATTGAAAGCTTACCAATAATCATGTGTAGTGTGACAATTGGAGCAATGGACCACTGGTATTGTTAGCTTGTAGGAACACAAGAATAGACATCAAATCTTAAATCCACCAGCTCCTCCCAGTCGGTACCCTGCAAGAGTCTCAGTTACACTAGTGTCATTTTAAAGTAACCCCCACTTAATCTTTGGGCCAATAATGTTGAGTTTGCATTCTACTGCAAATAGGGCATAGTTCAGATCTAAACCAAAGTGAATTAAAATTGAGTCATTCATAAAAATGGGGCTAAAATTTTCTTTGTTCTAGGGCTCAGTGTTTAAAATATTTGCTTATGCTAATAGTAGCACAGGAGAAATTCCCAAACTTAAGGATAACAGCAAGTGTACATTGGTAAGAAAAAGAATAAACATATTTGTAAAAGGTTAATGTGAATCTGCTGTGCACTCAGGGGCCTGAAAGATAACTGCAGAGATTGATAATGCAGACTTGATTTAGTATGTTTACGAGCAAGTATTAAAATATATTAAAAGTTTTAAATGCAATATATCTGACCTGCATGTATACATTGGAAAGTGAAGGTGCATCACATTTGAAAAAGTGGGCTGTAACTTAGTATTGTTGAAGGTAAATTTGTTCCCAATTTGCACATTGTACCTCTAGCAATACAAAACAGTAAATATTTTCAAATTTATCACTTAAAATAATCCCTATTATTTATTAGGAAAAAAACTGCCCTGGAATCACTTCTGTATCTCGGTCAAGCTTACGACCTTCAGTGTTGGCTGTGGCAGTGAATTCTCACCTACCTGCAGTGAAACACTGCTTTCTCATGTAAATCACAGAATGTGGTGTGATGTCCCTGTATATGACCCAGAAACAGAGTGGAGAGATGTTAGCCTGGGTTGAGGCCAGAAGCACAACTATGTACACATACATTTTAAAATCATTTGTTTTTAATTATAAATACCCTCCAGGGCAAATGAGAATAGTGAAAGCCATACTGTGGGGTGAGTGAAATTTCAGATACCTTTATTTGCATGCGAGGACCAGTATTGACTGGTTGAAAAAGAAGAAATGCATTAAAGGCACATCTTTGGAAAGGGAAAAAGTAGGAAAAAAGATTGAGTAAAGCTTTCACAGATTAACTTGAGAAATTCAGTGAAAGACTACCAAGTAGATGGAGCAATAAGATATGATATGATGATGGTTGGGAGTTGCCCTCACACAAGACAATTCTTACTCTATTTCATTAAAGAGACACTTGTCTTGAAAATATGCCGCGGATCTTACCATCCAAGTGTATAGGGTGTTAATTTAAAATTCCTCTCTCCGCTGTTTTAGTGGAGGCATTAAGCTATTTTTAACCAGGTGTCCATTCTTACACTGGTATTCAGAGTGACATTTTTGGGTCACTGCCCTTAGACCAAAGGAGGACCAAGAACCAAGTAGCTGACGCCATTGGGCTGTAAAATGTCACATGCAGTGAGGATTTCCTGCTGTTTTGGCGCGAATTGTTTCGTCGGGTGTACTCTTTTGTGCAAACCATAAACTGTAACTTAACAAAATGTTTTAAAGGAAACTTAACAAATCAAATTAAAATTGTATTCCCAGGGGTGGTGATGCACTCCCGTCCCTGCGGTGCCCACCGGTCGCGGAAGGCCTCGAGCTTGCCGGCGGACACCGCGTGCTCCATCGCCAGGGCCACCCGGGCGCGAACGTGGCCGTTTCATCTGGTGTAAAAGTTCTGAAAAGTTTCCTGCCGTCATGTGAATCATACAGAAAAAAATGCATGCCCCTTTAAAACAATGCAGCTACTGAGATGCGAATCCATCTTGATTTTAAATATATATATAACTCTGTCTACTTAAATTGGTCCTACACATCCTACCACACCTACCCTAAACTTTTCAATGACCTGGATCAATCGGAAGCGATGACACATGCATCATCCTCAAACCTCCCGCCAGGGGCACCCGGAGATGGGCGCGCACCTCCCGTCAGGGACCAGAATAGTTAAAGAAAATGCTGAAAAGGACAAAACATCATAACTTACGTCAAAGATAAAGGCAATGCTTATCATGCCGTGGGTTTATTCGGGAGTTGTAGAGCTCTGTGGTGCTGTCCCGTAAATCACAGAGCGCACTAGGCACATGTGTGAAAACAGCACCGAGCCTTGTAGCGCCCCATTTCGCCCCTATCCTGCAGAAATAGCAAACTGTCAATCGTGTCAAGGCATAATTGTACCCTCATTACTAGAGCTAGACAGTCACCGCAAGCAACACACAGCCTGCATGTTCTAACTGCTTCAAGTGCCGGATAAGTTGCAATGAAACATAATATTTCCAGTTAAACATCGATTGGGATACTAACTAAATCCAAAACGAAACGTGCAACTCATTTGAAAAAGCAAATCATCCCAATGCAGGATTAAACGATCCACTATGGTCAGAAAGCGATCTGGGGTACTTTCCAGTTAATTTGGAGTGTAGGTAACAATATAAACTGCCTAACGTCAGCAATGATCAGCAGTGTTCAGTAGCTCTCACATGAGGTGTAGTGTTAAATAACTGCCAACAAATCCAGCTTTCGGAAGTGCACAGCTTAAATGTTTAACAAACCATTTCGTGCCAAGTAAAACTTTCTGAATGCACTACTATTATCGTTTCAGACCTTTCGTTCGCATAGAGGGGGAAGAAATCAGTTGGTAGTTCACTTACCAGCTTTACACGGGTCTTTATAATCAATGACCTCCGCCTTTTCTTCATCATAGTAATCATAAGTGTAATCATATTCGAGTCCACTAATCCAGTGGAGTTTCCCAGATAGAGACAATCCGGTGAGTAACAGTGCAATTACATTCATTTTTAAAAAAATATGTATTGATTAAATGCTGCTTGGGTTGATTGTGGAAAAACTACTCCATACAGTCTCGGTATAAGATATGTATATATATTGAAATAAGGTGGAAGGCAGATGTAGACGGTGGAATTTAGAAGGGTAATGCAAAGCCTATGTTGCTCAGAGCTCCGACGGAGGTTTGATTAATGTCAGCTTTGTAAGTTGGTTCGTTGTAACTGGAGTTTCCCCCTGCTATCCGTTCGTTGCCTTGTTAATCCTGCCGATTTTTAACCTTCACGATGGATGAGGTCGCTGTGGGAAGATAGCGTCCAGTGTTCTGTACATCCACTCTGCAAAAGCACAGTAGAGCATAATTTAAACAAAGACCTAGACAGCTTCTGAGCAATGATGACATCCACGACAGAGGCAGGGTGCCAGCAATAGCACTTTTCTGCTAACTTACGAAAATCCTATAGGCATATAATAGTCGTCAGCAGCCGCGAGCATCCTGCTTACTTATTCATACAATCAGGGTCATCCGGACCACTTTGATCGCTTTTCTTGATAAAGCAAACTTCACAGCAACAGCAGCTACGTCGCGAGAAATAAATAAAAGCTAAGGTCATGGAGTGGCTAAAGACGCCTCTCGGTCTCTAGCCGAGGAGTACAAGAGGCTGGGTTTTCAGTGATGAAACTAAACCCCAGTGAGAGAGGGAGGGAAATCCACAGCTGCTACAGCAGCTGATTGTAGTTTCTTACGAGGTGATAGTTCAGTAGAAAAAATCGTCTCTTCCCCCACTTCCCCGATGAAACACCGAAAACAAAAAGGGGAATGTTTCTTTTAAGTACAAAATATATACAAGTTTCGTTTCACTTTGCCTTTGTATACCTTAATCTGCATATAAAACGTATAGCAACCTACACCTGTCAAAAATAATCATTTCTTTGCTCTTCCCCCCCCCCCCCCGCGATTTTCTCCGCTTCTCTGGGCTAGGATTCCACAAGCACTGCATACCCTTTGATGTACAGTTATGCGTGAGCCCGGACAGTGGGTGTCAGCAGGCGATTAGACTGCTGGGGGCAGTACAGCCAATCTTGATCTCACCCGACATGAACATTTCCAGAACGGGCAATCAGGAGCAGGAAGCCCAATCAGTTTTCTTCTCCCGAATCCAGCAGTATTGATGTCAATTATAGAGCCCCACTGTTACTGGTGAGGTCAGCTAACTCGGTACAGACAGGGGTTCAGAACCTGGCATCTATGCTAATCTGTCTGGTTTAGCCACTTTCTGCCTTAACTAGTGGCAGGGCAGGATAACCACATACCATATCCAAAAGTGTACATCATTTCAAAAAGTAGTGGGAGCTTCAAACAAGCACAATACTTAATAATGAATATAATAGTTGATTTCTGTAATAGAATTAACCTTTTAGATGGTGATACTTCATTGGAGTCTTGCTATAAAGAATGAACTTGCATTTATATAGCGTCTTTCACAAGCTCAGATTGTCCCAAAGTGCTTTGTAGCTAATAAAGGTAAAGGCATATAAATACACTACCTAATCCAGCCACAAAACCAAGTTCGAGATGATGTATTTATCCAGATTAAATTGTAGGGTTATAGGTTACGAGTGGATAGACTAGCGGTTCATGCAAAAGAAACAAGTAGCATCAAATTCATAAGTGCCATGGGGACAAGTAAGGTATAGCACCTGTGGATGTTGATGGTTTATTTTTGTAGATCACTGGACTCCATATATTTTGTTCATATAATTGAGATTTTATACTTGCATATATAAACGTAATTATGTATTGGAAAAAGCTCTCCCTAAGTCACTTACAATGGCACTTTCAAATTCCCAACTGTTCAGCCTTTGGTCCTCCATTTCTACAGCTACCAATTTGCTCAATCACACCCTCACCTCTAACTTTGATGCCCTTGTCCGCATAAATTCCATTACTCTCTCTCACCCTGGTCATTCCCCCTGATCCGATCCTCAACTCTGCTGCCTTAAGTCCAAGGGACGCAGACTTAAATGTTTATGGCGGACAACTGGCTTAGCCATTCATCACCAGATCTGGCTGGACCACATAAAGCACTATCGGGTCCTGCTCTCCTCTGTTCACTATTCAAGGATCACCCTGGAATGCAAAGATAACTCTCAGCTTCAGGGCAGCACGGTGGCATAGTGGTTAGCACTGTTGCCTCACAGCGCCAGGGACCCGGGTTCAAATCCGGCCTCGGGTGACTGTCTGTGTGGAGTTTGCACATTCTCCCCGTGTTTGCGTGGGTTTCCTCCGGGTGCTCCGGTTTCCTCCCACAGTCCAAAGATGTGTGGGTTAGGTTGATTGGCCATGATAAAAATTGGCCCTTAGTGTTAGGGGGGATTAAATACGTGGGGTTACGGGGATAGGGCTTGGGTGGGATGGCTGTCGGTGTAGGGACCGGGTGCTAGGGTTTGGATGATCAGCCATGATCTCGTTGAATGGCAGAGCAGGCTCGAAGGGCCGAATGGCCTACTCCTACCTTCTATGTTTCTCTACACTAAAAACTGTCTTCTTAAATTCTTCTCCTCTGTCCCCTCCATCCTCACCAACAACCTGTCCCCTCCATCCTCACCAACAACCTGTCCTCTCCATCCTCACCAACAACAAGTGCAAGGAACTCATGAACTTTTGTCACTAAGATTGAGACCATCCATTCAGCTGCTTCCCTAACCCACTGGGCCAAACTTCCCCTAAGGTTTCCCACTGCCTTAGCCCTGAACTCGCATCTTTCTCTATCTCCCCTCATGCCCTCTCCGAGCTGATCTTGTCCACGAGACCCACCTCCTGCTCGCTCGACTATATTCCCACTAAACTGCTAACCTCCCTTTCCTCTCAAGTCCTTGAATGTGTTGGTGCCCCTCAAATCCATTGCATCTTTCCCACAACACCATATTTGAACCCCTCCAATCTGGTTTCAGCCCCCTGCCACAGCACTGAAATGGCCCTTATCAAAGTCACAAATTAAATCCTATGAGACTGTGACCATGGTAAACTATTCCTCCTCATGTCTGCAGGCTTTGACACTGTAGGCCACACCACCCTCCTCCAACATCTCTACTCTATCGTCCAGCTGGGTAGGACTGCCCTCACCTGGTTCCATTTCTATCTATCCAGTCATAGCCAGAGAATCACCTGCAGTGGCTTCTCTTACCATTCCCACACCGTTACCTCTGGAGTCCCCCAAGGCTCTATCATTGGCCCCCTCCTATTTCTCATCTACATACTGCCCCGTCATCCGAAAATACAATGTCAGATTCCACATGTACACTGCTGACACTCAGTTCTACCTCACCACCTCTCGACTCCTCCACTGCTTCTGATTTGTCAAGCTGCTTGTCCAAAATCCAGTTCTGGAGGAGCAGAAATTTCCTCCAACTAAATATTGGGAAGACCAATCATGGTCTTCAGTCCCTGCCACCAACTCTGCTCCCTAGCCACAAACTCTATCCCTCTCCCTGGCTGCTATGAGGCTGAACCAGATCATTCACAACCTTGGTGTGCAATTTGACACCGAGATGAACTTCCAACCTCATAGCCACGCCATCACCAAGACCGTCTACTTCCACCTCCATAACATCACATGACTCCACCCTGCCTCAGCTCATCTGCTGCTGAACCCCTCATCCCTGCCTTTTTTACCTCCAGACTTGACTATTCCACTGCTCTCCTGGTTGACCTCCCACCTTGCACCCTCCGTAAACTTGAGCTCATCCAAACCTCTGCTTATATCCTAAGTCGCATCAACTCCCTTTCACCCATCACCCCTGTGCTTGCTGATAGGCTCCTGGTCCAGCAAAGCCTCGATTTTAAAATTCTCATCCTCATTTTCAAATCCCTCATGGCCTTGCCTTGCCTATCTTAGTAGCCTCCTCCAGCTCTACAACCCTCCAAGATCTCTGTGCTCCTCCAAAATGATCTCTTGCGCATCCTCGATTTTCATCACTCCATCTTTGGCAGCCGTGCCTTCAGCTGCCAAGGCCCTAAGCTCTGGAATTCCCTCCTCCTCCTCTCTGTCTCTATCTCCCTCTCTCCTCCTTTAAGATGCTCCTTAAAACCTATCACTTTCCTGTCCCAATATCTCCTTAAGTGGCATGGTGTCAAATTCTGTTTGATAATGCACCTTGGGACATTTTACTATGTTGAAGGTGATATATAAATGCAAGTTGTTGTAGCCCTAATTTTGACTATTTTAGCTATTTTTGGCAGGTCTTACTAGTGTACATGTAGGAACACAAGTAGGCAATTCAGCCCCTTGAGCCTCATCAGGAGTGATCTGTATCTTAATGCTATCTACCTACCCAGGTTTTGTAACCTTAATACCCTTGCCTACCTAAGTCTATTAATCTCAGTTTTGACATTTGATTGACCTAGCCTCAACAGCTTTTTGGAGGAGAGAGTTCCAGTTTTCCCACTACCCTTTGTGTGAAGAAGTGCTTTCTGACATCAGCCCTGAATGGCCTAGCTCCAATGTTAAGGTTATGCCCCTTGTTCTGGACTCCCCCACCAGAAGAAATAGTTTCTCCCTAACTATCCTATCAAATCCTTTAATCATCTTAAACACCTCAGTCGGATCACCCTATATTCAAGGGAATACAACCCTAATCTATTCAACCTGTCCTCATAATTTAACTCTTAAGCCCCCTTATCAGTCTAGTGAATGTGCGCTGCACCTACTCCAAGGCCAACATATCCTTCCCGAGGTGTGGTGCCCAGAACGGAACACAGTACTCCAGATGGGGTCTAAACAGAGCTCTATATAACTAATATAAACTTCCACACACTTGTATTCCAGCCCCCTTGAGATAAAGGACAACATTTCATTAGTCTTTTAAATTATTTTTGTACCTGTCCACTAGCTTTTAGTGATTTCTGTACTTGGACCGCTAAATCTCTCTGCTCCTCCACAGTTCCTAGCTTCTCGCCATTTAGAAAATACTCTGATCTATCTTTGACATTCAAAGTGGATGACCTCACTTTCCCACATTGGGCAAAACTGTGGCAAATAAAAGTTCACTCACTTAATCTATCAATGCTCCTTCGCAACTTTCTGCTTCCATCTATAATAATATTTAGTGTGCCACCTAACTTAATTTTGTCAGCAAACTTATATATGGCTCTTTTTTCCTTCATCAAAGTCATTTAGAAGTATAGTGAAATAATAAAATCTGAGGCCCCAGTACAAATCCCCGGGGGCACCACTAGTCACAGTCCCCCAATTTGAGTACATACCCATTATCCCTACTCTGTCTCCTAGCTCCTGGCCAATTCCTTATCCAAGCCTAGGTTACCTCCAATTCCATGCGCTCTCATTTTTGTTAACAAAATGTGTACAGTACTTAGAAGTTGCAGTGTAACACATGCACTGTTCAGGAGGTGCTCTGTAGTCAGTTTGAAGCCAAAGCTTGAAAGATGCAATAGAGGTTTCATAAACCTCTGCCAGCAGTAATTGATCCTTGTTTTTTGTTGTTAAGCACAAAATTGAGAAACTCAGTAATAAAATAAATTGTTGGTAGCATTGTTCAAGATAAAGAATTAGTGCTGGTGACTTTTTATGCAGTTTGCAACTAATTGAAAAACGAAGTTCCAGGCTAAGTGGGTAAATAAACCACTTGGTGTAGTCCCAAGCCATACCAACTAGGAAGGCTCCACACATCTCAGCCAGAGGTGGTAGTAGAGTGGCGCTACAATTGGTTGCAGAACCGCTGAGCTGGTGAGGGGGAAAATGCTGCCCCAAAGGATACAAGTCCTGATTGTTGTCCAGTGGTTCCTGATGGAAGGTCAAATCAGGCCCAGCTGTGATGCCCCAACAGTCAAACAGTCCACCAATGCTCATTCTCTAGGTTTACACACGCAAAATGAACAATTGACTGACGTACTACAGGGCTGCTGGTAGTATCGTCACACATTGTGTATTATTGACTTCAGGGGAAGAAGGGAGAAAGTAGTGTGAGGAAAAAAAAAAGCAAAACAAAGTTCCATCAGTAGCACAAAATGCCACGGACCATCAGACAAAAAATATGGGAACATGAGAAAGTCCAGAGCAAGAAAAGGCTATTGTGAGCCAATTCCAGAGTCCCTGAATGATTATTCTAGATAAATATATCAATGGGTACGCGTTAAAAAATGCAGCTTAACCTATAGTCCGATTACCAGTGTATTGCGGACACAGGTATGATGCCCGTGTTGTTTTCGGAACACTTAGTTCCCGATATGAAATGATGTTGCTTGTTGACATCACCCTCTAATCAGGTGCAGAGCTACTTAAACATATGGGCAGAACTCTGCTCACTGGCCTCAACTGATGGTGATGATTATTACATTAGGTCTTTAATAATATCATAAACCTAGGGTTCACTGTTGGAAATGGTGGAGCAAACCGCCCGAAAATCTTCAAGATGTTTTACACCGGTTAAAGTTACAGTGAAACTGAAGTGGCGTAGGGGCTACCTCCTCCGGCTGCTCTCACGCTGCTAGAATTGGTTCATGCAAAGCACTTTGTCATAGTTTGTTTATCTTGCGAGAAGGTAAAAGAGGTCTTGACGGTATAGCTCGTTAGCACCGCCGGCCGGTTCTTGAACCATTCACGACGTGGTATACACAGCGACCAGAGTAGGTCTGGCCCTTGTGTGGGCAATGCGAAAACCACTTTATAGTTGTACTTAGTATAACCGTCCCATAATATCAATTAACTGGTGCTTTTTTTGGACGGGAAGAAATATAAACACTACATCAAGAACAAAATACCAGTTAGATCTGTTGCAACTGGCTTGTAAGTCAAGTTCACATGTGCCTAATCGCTTTTCGGGGGGTGGGGTGGGATAGACCAATAAGAGGTTCAAGTAGTGAGAACTGAAGCGAATAATTATTAAATCCTCAACTGTCTCTGCTACAGTTATCATTGACTCATCGTCTCGTCTATCAAATTATACCCCTTAAAACATAAAAAAGAGAAATCCTTGTCCGTGTAAAACTTCAGCAGATCAGCCAAGAACGAAGCGCGAGTTGCTAAAATCTGATCGCCGCGTCTTTATATCACTGTCCTATCCGCTTTTTGTTATTGTCCAATATTAATGCATTCCCCCCTGGTAAAAGTTTCTCCTGCCTGCTCATCTAGAGTATGGGCCACTGAGAATGTCCTTACCGGATCGTGGAAGTTTGTTGAAACGTGAAGCCTGGTGTTTACAAATGATACCAGAATATTGGAGAACAATTCAGTACATGGCCTTAATCAAGGTTTTTTTAAAAACATAGATCGAACTACCAGTTTAAAATGACATTTTATGATCCCTCCAAAAGAAAGTGCAGCCTGAAGGCGTTTTAAAGTCATCCTCTCAGTATTAATCTACTGCACGGTATTTCCTGATAATCAGCAATGAGTGACATTACGAGAGCCAGTCTGATATATCACCAGAGAACACTTAAACCACAGGTACCCACACACCAACGCTCAGCTTGCCCTGAAAATAACAAGATTCGCACAAAAAGCTTCAATTTCATCACTTAGTCTTTTTAGACGATTGCTTTAGCTTTCAGCCTAAATGACAATCGTTATTTAGAATCGCCGTGGAAAAAGACTTGCCCCCTAAAATAAATCTCTAACCTTTCCGACTAAATACTTCATCGGGTTCGACAGGCAAAGAAAAGCCAAGTGCTGCACATACCTTAGATGCACGGGAACGAGCAGTGGAGTTCAGGAGCGGCGCAGAGCTGCTATTGAAGAGTTTGTATTCTACTTCTCGCTTTACTCATTCCGGGGGCTATTTGCTGGTACGTTAGCACCGTGCTTGTGGCGTATCCGAGTAGAAACGTGCCCATTTCCCTCTGAGATTAGACCGTCCACAAGGAGATTACTCTGCTATCAAGGTACGTACTGACGTCACTCCATCAATCCTCAAATGACCCTGCAACCTGGCGATTAAATGCCCTTAAATAGACTGCCCGTTACCATTTGGGCTCCAATTATAACTTTCCAATATACTTTAAATTGCACTGTTTTGCTTCGTCCCGGCGTCGTCGACTGGCCTCAGCTATCCGTCAGTCGGTTTTATGCATTGATTTCGCACACTTGTAATTTTATGAAGGCACTGCGGTTGCTAATCCCAGAGTGTTTCTAGGGATCGGTGCTTAGTTGCGCGTCCTTCCTGTTGTTGCCAAATTGATTTTCTGACATTCGACGACCCCTAGTGAGCGCAAAAGGTTGCCAGCAATCTCCCTGAAGACAGATCCCATTGTCAGGGATTTCTTAGAGCCTGCAGACCTGGTACACCCCCCTTCTGTTTGCACACTTGTTCTTACTAAATAGATTGACATGCAGTAAGTTAAAACAAAGACATAGAACACCTTTGTTTGGCTTTAAGATGAAAATATGGCAAAACAAATACATAAAAACTAAGGGGAATAATGAGAACATTCAGTTCATGAGATTAGCGACATGTAAAGTGAACTGCTGACACGGTTTCTTACATTCACGATGATTTACACTGTAAAATGGTGCAGCTGTGTGAAACCAGAGCACAGCATATTTAAAATAGTTAGCTAATAAGATACATGATGAAGATTACTGGTTTAAGACAATCTTGCATTTACTTAGTACCTTATCCCATCTCGGAAATGTCTCAAACCACTTTACAAAGAATGAACTGCTTTAAAGCACACTGACCTTGTTATGTAGGCAAATGTGACAGCCATTTTATTTCAGAAAGATTCCCCCAAAATAGCAATGAACATGGCAGGAAAAGGCCATCTGGTCCATCAAGCCTGCCCCACACAGTTATGATGCCTGAAGCATCGTGATTAGATATTCCATACCCACCAGTAGCCATGCAATCTCCTACGAGGGGCAAGATATATAAAAACTCAAGGCCAATTAGGAGAAAAATGGGAAATTCCTCTCCAACTCCATTAGGCGATCAAAAATAATCCAGGAGACCACGTTGACCATCTTTATATTACCTGGTATTTCACCTGCCTTTTATAAGATATGCTCATCACCCCAGCCACAAACGGGTCCAGCTCTCTTGAAGGTGTGCAGAGACTCAGCACTTACTACAGGAGCTGGGAAATTGTTACACGGGTAATATTTGAACATGTTCTAAGGCATCTTTCAATGGCCTTATACAGTCTTTAATGGTCCTCTGACTCTTAATGTAGATAAAAAAAGCTTTTACCAAAAGCTACCACAATTGTCTAGTATCTGTTTCTCCATTAATCGCTTAGCTGCTCTGATAACTGCTTTTGTTTCCTTAATATGTGTTTCTATTCTCCTGTAAGTTATATTCTCTTCATCTGTAAAACTATTTTTGCTTATGTTTAATTTGTCGTTGCACATAAAAAAGAAAGACTTGCATTTATAAAACATCTTTCACAACCTCAGGATGTCCCAATGCGCTTTACAGCCAATGAAGTACTTTTGAAGTGTAGACACTGTTGTGATGTAGGAAACACAGCAGCCAATTTGTGCACAACAAGCTCCCACAAACAGCAATGTGATAATGACCAGATAATCTGGTTTTGATATGTTGATTGAGGGATAAATATTGGCCAGGACACTGGGGCTAACTCCTCTGCTCTTCGAAATAGTGCCATGGGATCTTTTACATCCACCTGTGAGAGCAGACAGGGCCTCGGTTTAATGTCTCATTGGCACCTCTGACAGTGCAGCACTCCCTCAGCTGGAATTTCAGCCTAGATTTTGTTGTGCTCAAATTTCTGGAGTGGGACTCGAACCCACAACTTCCTGACTCCAAGGTGAGACTGCTGAGCCACAGCTGACACATATCTAGTTAACTATTTTGTTTTTGTTTTGCCACGTTCCCTTTTTTAACTCTTGAGACATACATGGCTTCTTTTTATTTTTGAATGGTTTTACAGACTACCCATTTCAACTCAACACTAATTTCCCTGCCTAATACGGTTGCCCCATCAATGTTTTCCAAATATTCAGCCATTTTTGTAAAATTAGCCCTCTTGGAATCAGCATTAAATGTCAGTAGCTTTTGCTTGGTTAATAAGATTAAATCTAAATGATATTGTCATCACTGTTGCCCAAGTGTTCCTCAACATGGAGGTCTGATACAGCACTAGGGTTACTGCTAAAAACAGATAGAGAATTTGACTAACCCTAGACTCATCACTAGCATGCTGTGTTAGAAAACAATCACTAATGATATCAACAAATGCTTCAGTTAATCTGCCTTCTTCACTAGATGGTTCACTATCTAATGCTTGGAAATTGGAAATCTCCCATAAAATGGACAAAACCCAATTTGGATGCTTTAGAAATTTGTGACCAGTAAATGACTAGTTGATCTGTTGCTGGCAATGTTTTCCAGGAAACCAGAACTACCTGCTGTTCTTTGAATAAGGCATAAGGTCTCAGTTTAACATCTCGTACAAAGGACAGCCCTCCCTCAGTACTGCACTGAAGTGTCAGTCTAGATTATGTGCCCAAATCCAAGAGTGAGGTTTGAACCCACAACCTTCTGACTCAAGTCAAAGTGCTACCAACTAGACAAGCTGACACTTAGAGGATAATTTTATGACATTACAGTACTGATGGGGAGCCTTGCTTGCTGAGAATGCATATCGGAAATTCCACTGGTGTTGTGGATGATTTTCTGACCAAATTTTCTGGAAAATTATGTGCAGCACTGCCAGAATTTTCGACATGTGCTCTCTGTGGGGAGGCTCCCCGCCAGAAACACAAGTCAAAAATGTACCCCTTTAATGAAAAGTAAACAAAGAATTAAGATTAGAATAGGTAATCCATGATCCACAAAGCTTAAGTGAGTTAGATAATTTGTCTTTCAGTATACAATCACCATTATCTAAGTAATTTGTCACATTTTGATTTCATACTGTGTAGTTGAATAGAGAATACACACCTTACACAACAAACTATAAATTGGCACTAGCCCTCCAAAACTTAAGCACTCCAGGTACAAATGAGTCCTGCCAACTGTAACATCAATGGTTTACTTTCTGATACATGCTTCCCAACATGTATTCAGTTTATACAATGCACATGTAAAGTATATTTTTTAATTCTCCTGCAGATTTCTCCTCTTACCCTTCCAGTCCTGCAATGGGCAGTTCACACCAGAATGTGGTTCGATACTTGAAGACCATCATTCATATGTGAGTATGGACAGTGATTGTTAATGGGCTATCTGACTGTGGGGGGCCATTGCATGTTACCCCCAATCCTGTCCTCATTTGGCGTCCAGGCACACACTTCCAGCATGGATCACTGGAGAGTGATCAGGAGTGGGTACCCTGGGCAGATTGTTAAAATCTTCCTAGCCTTAGGATACTGAAGCCAATTGTAGCATCGATACAGGCACTCAGGCTAAGGTCACAGGCTCAAGATGGTGATTTTTCTTCTTAATTCTCAGCAGCTCACAAGACTCTTACACGCGGTAATCCTGCTGTGGGGTGCACAAATGTTGGCTCCAGTAGAGAGAAAGCTGTTTTAATGATGTGGTTCTGCAAGTGCTGATAACCAGAGTAATGGAGCGATGTATTTTTGGTGTGGACAGCCCCCGTCATGCAAAGAAGGACCTGAGAGGAGGTCTGAAAAAAAAAAGTGCTCAACTTAAAGAGAAGCACAAAAGCAGGCATGAATATTACAATAAATTTATGGTACAGGACACATATGCTTACAAGAGAAAGTTGTAGCTATAATAAATATATACAAGAAACACTGCAATAGCACAGAAATATTAGCAGGGATGTGACATGTAAGGTATTAGAAGTGAAAAGCAGGGTTATAAGGCAAATTGCATTATACATGTCATGGTGGGGGAGGGAATATAGTGCAGGAAGGAATTTCCAAGGGCTAAATTAGCATGTCTCAATTCCCCCTGCTCTTATATTTAAAGGCAAACTGTCGTTAAATAGGAAGGCACAGCATGACACAGGTAGTGGATTCTCAAACCCTAAGAAACTCACTTCATATGAGGAAGCAACAAATGATTTGTTAGTAAGAGAGACTTTGTAAGGAATTTAATTGTTGGAGGAGAGAACATAATTAGTGTTAAGTATCATATTGAAATCAAATATTCTGTGATTTACATGATATGTTGCATGGAGTGTCCATACACTGATTGTACACACAGAACAAAAAAGTACCCAAATACGTGTGCTTTGGTACTCATAATGTGCCATCTGCTTCCTTCAAAGAGCAAGGGGATTCCAGTGAACCACCAGCCACACTTAAGAAGCATTACACAATTGAGAATTACCTGTCCTTGGAGCAGACACCAGCACGGAAAAGTAGCTAGTGATGTTGCTGAGGAAGTGTAGGATTAAGTATTGAAAATTGGTAAAGAAGGGTTAGAAAATCCTGTTGCTCCTAATTGGTGTGCAGTGAGCCCTGCTGAAACTTGTGTGTGTTGGATAAGAACAGAATCAGGTTCAACTGTGTTATCACCATGTCACTAACAGCAAAGCTTGGGAGCAAAGCACTGGAGAGGTACCACCAATGCTGCCTCTGCAAGATCCTGCAAATCCAATGGCAGGATAGGTGCACCAACGTCAGTGTTCTCGCTCAGGCCAACATCCCCAGCATCGAAGCTTTGACCACGCTCGATAAGCTCCGATGGATGGGTCACATCGTCCGCATGCCCGATACGAGACTCCCAAAACAAGCGCTCTACTCGGAGCGACGTAGCAAGAGAGCCCCAGGTGGGCAGAGGAAATGCTTCAAGGACACCCTCAAAGCCTCCTTGGAAAAGTGTAACATCCCCACTGACACCTGGGAATCCCTGGCCCAAGACCATTCAAAGTGGAGGAGAAGCATCCGGGAAGGCGCCAAACACCTCGAGTCTCTTCGCTGGGAGCAAGTGGAAGCCAAGCGCAAACAGTGGAAGGAGCGCACGTCAACTCAAGCACCCCACCCACCCGCCCTTCAACCACCATCTGCCCCACCTGTGACAGAGACTGTAGGTACTGCACTGGACTCATCAGTTACCTGAGAACTCATTTTTAATGTGGAAGCAAGTCATCCTCGGTTCCGAGGGACTGCCTAAGAAGAGAAGAAGAAGAGCAGCTATTGTCTGGGATCATATGTGAAGAAAGGATACTTGAGAAATGTCCAAGTGCTACTTTCGCTCATTTAACTTTATGCTAACATGACTCACCACCTTTATGAAAGGAGGGGAGAAAATTGGACAAAAATGAGATTTCTACTTCTTCCCCCTTAGTTTTTTCCTTTGTATCTCACTGCCTAAACGTGCTGACTATTCCTCAGGGCACTAAGGTCAATTTTAGTATCCTGCCATCACCCCAGCTGATCGCAGCTAATTCAGCACAGACCAGGGATTAAATCGAAAATCTTCCTGCTCTGTATGGCTTAGTTACAACCAGTGCCTTTATCTAACAGGCAGAAGGGTTTTGCCTTCCTTTAACTAGATAGTTGAACAGGTTAACTGGCCTCTCGGTGGTTCCCAGTTGTAGTGTTGCTATTATTTAGCTGATACAAGGTGGGCATCGCCACCCAGTGACGTGAAATCCTATCTAGATAGCTGACAAATGTGCATCTTAGTTATGATTGAACTGTGTCATAGACAGGTTCGGAAAACCCCAATAAATAATCATTGTTTTTTAAAATTTGTTAACAGGCCAACAGAGGTTTCAAGATACTAAACCTGAAATAAAGCCTCTAGCCTCTTATCCTGTGTGTCCAGTTATGCTTTGCTATTCATGGTTTCATTTTGGAATCCTGCTAATGCACAAACGTCGATTACCAAAGCAGTGTTTAAAATCTCTAAAAATGCAATCGGTAATAACTGCTTGCAATGGTTGTCTCTAACGACAGTGATCATTTTCAACAAACTGCTGAAGGCACTGACATGTTCGGGGGTTGTTATAAATGCACTGACTGCTCTTTGTGCCTCAACCAAGTGACAATTCTTTGTTTATGAACCTCGACAGTGAGTGCCAACAGACTATTCAACTATGGGGGAGCATCACAACTAAACTGGTCCTATGTCTCCTCATACAATATGCACACATATGCCTATACCAGAAGGGGGTCACTGAATAGCAACCACAAGGGAATCTTGACTGATTTTTACCCTGCCTAACCTGGTATACTAACAGCAATCCAGTAGCTAAGTCAGAACGCAAGCTACGCCTAGTCACCAATCATTTCATCTTGTGGGCAAGAGTTACAAAAATAAATATTTCCAAAGCAAAATGCTGTGGGTGCTGGAAATCTGAAATAAAAACAGAAAATGCTGGAAATACTCAGCAGGTCAGGCAGCATCTATGGAGAGAGAAACAAAATTAATGGTTCCGGTCGTTGACCTTTCATCAGAACTGGCAAGGGTTAGAAATGTACCAAGTGTTAAGCAAGTACAGAGGCAGGGAATCGGGGAGGCGGGAGGAGGGGAGGGGAGGAAAGAACAAAAGGGAAGGTCTGTGATAGGGTGAAAGGCAGGAGAGATTAAATGACAAAAGGGATAATGGGGCAGGGCAAAAGGGGCTGGTAATGGGACAAGTAAAGAAACAAAAGATGGGTCTAGAGGAGGTGTAAATGGCAACAGCAGAACCATTACCAGCACCTGCTGTCCGAAAAAATGGGACCAGCGGTTATGATCTGAAATTGTTGAACTCCGTGTTGAGTCCGGAAGAATGTAAAGTGCCCTATCGAAAGATGAGGTGCTGTTCCTCGAGTTTCCGTTGAGCTTCATTGGAGCAGTGTAGGAGGCCGAGAACAGAGAGGTCAGAGTGGGAGTTGGGTGGAGAATTAAAATGGCAAGCAACTGGAAGCTTGGGGTCATGCTGCAAACTGAACGGCGGTGTTCAGCAAAGCGATCACCCAATCTGCGTTTGGTCTCCCCAATGTAGAGGAGACCGCATCGTGCGCAGCAAATACAGTATACTAAATTGAAAGAAGTACAAATGAATATGTGTTTGGCAACAGGATTCCTGGATTAGCTACTGTATCTAATATAATGGGAAATTTTTTAATTAAATATTTTTGGTATCTTTAAATTTGGAAACACTAGTCTCTTTCCCACCCTACAGAGTTCTAGTGTAACAGTTGCTTTGCTGAAGGAAAAATCTATCAGATGTTTAAGTCACAACTCATCCATGGGTAGGAAGAGGGATGAGGTCCTGCAGCAAGAATTTAGGGAGCTAGGTAGCAGATTAAAGAGTAGGACCTCAAAGGTTGTAATCTCTGGATTACTCCCGGTGCCACGTGCTAGTGAGTATAGGAATAGGAGGATAGAGCAGATGAATGCATGGCTAAAGAGTTGGTGCAGGAGGGAGGGCTTTAGTTTCCTGGATCACTGGGCCTGCTTCTGGGGAAGGTGGGACTTGTACAATTCGGACGGGTTGCACCTGAACCAGAGCGGGACAAATATCCTTGCGGGGAGGTTTGCTGGCACTGTTCGGGGGGGTTTAAACTAAAACGGCAGGGGGTTGGGAACCTGAGCAGGGAGACAGGGGAAATGAAAACAGGGATAAAAGCAAAAGATAGGAAGGAGTAAAACAAAAGTGGCAGTCAGAGAAATCAACAGTTTAAATCAAACATGGCCACAATAAATAATAATTCTAATAGGTCTAAGAGTGTTAAAAAAACAAGCCTGAAGGCTTTGTGTCTTAATGCGAGGAGCATTTGTAATAAGGTGGATGAATTGGCTGTGCAAATAGAGGTAAACGAATATGATTTGGTTGGGATTACGGAAACGCGGCTCAAGGATGGCCAAGACTGGGAACTCAACATCCCGGGGTATTCGATATTCAGGAAAGTTAGGCAAAAAGGAAAGGGAGGTGGGGTAGCATTACTGGTTAAAGAAGGGATTAACACAACTGTAATGAAGGATATTAGCTCTGATGATGTGGAATCTGTATGGGTAGAACTGAGAAATACCAAGGGGAAAAAAACATTAGTGGGAGTGGTATATAGACCTCCAAACAGTAAAGTGGAAGTTGGGGATGGCATTAAAAGGGAAATTAAAGAAGCGTGCAATAAGGGCACAGCAGTCATCATGGGTGACTTTAATCTACATATAGATTGGGCCAACCAAATTAGTAACAATACTGTGGAGGAGGAATTCCTGGAGTGTTTACGGGATGGCTTCCTGGACCAATATGTCAAGGAACCAACCAGAGATCAGGCCATCTTAGACTGGGTATTATGTAACGAGAAAGGATTAATTAGCAATCTTGTTGTACGAGGCCCCTTGGGTCGGAACGATCATAATATGATCGAATTCTTCATTAAGATGGAGAATGAAGTATTTGACTCAGAGACTAGGGTCCTGAATTTAAATAAAGGAAACTACGATGGTCTGAGGAGCGAGTTGGGTAGGATTGATTGGGGAATGGCACTCAAAGGGTTGATGGTGGATAGGCAATGGCAAACATTCAAAGACCGAATGGATGAGCTACAGAATTTGTTCATCCCAGTTTGGCATAAAAATAAAACAAAAAAGGTGACTCAACCGTGGCTAACAAGGGAAGTTAGGGATAGCATAAGATCCAAGGAGAGGACATATAAATTGGCTTGAAAAAGCAATAATCCTGAGGATTGGGAGCAGTTTAGGAGTCAACAAAGGAGGACAAAGGGATTAATTAAGAAAGGGAAAATAGAATATGAGAGAAAGCTTGCAGGGGACATAACAACTGACTGTAAAAGCTTTTATAGATATGTGAAGAGAAAAAGATTGGTGAAGTCAAGCGTAGGTCCCTTACAGTCAGAATCAGGGGAATTTATAATGGGAAACAAGGAAATGGCAGACCAACTAAATACATACTTCGGTTCTGTCTTCACAAAGGAGGACACAAATAACCTCCCAGAGATGCCGAGGAACATAGGGTCTAATGAGAGGGAGGAACTGAAAGAAATCAGTATCTGTAGGGAAATGGTGTTAGGAAAATTGATGGGACTGAAGGCCGATAAATCCCCAGGGCCTGATGGTCTACATCCCAGGGTATTTAAGGAAGTGGCCCTAGAGATAGTAGATGCATTGCTGGTCATCTTCCAGAACTCGATAGACTCTGGAACAGTACCCATGGATTGGAGGGTAGCTAATGTTACCCCACTATTCAAAAAGGGTGGTAGAGAAGAAGTGGGGAATGATAGACCGGTAAGCCTGACATCAGTAGTGGGGAAAATGCTAGAGTCTATTATAAAAGATGTAACAGCAGAGCACTTGGAAAGCAGTGACAGGATCGGACAAAGTCAACATGGATTTACAAAAGGTAAATCATGCTTGACTAATCTACTGGAATTTTTTGAGGATGTAACTGGTAAAATAGATAAGGGAGAACCAGTGGATGTGGTGTATTCGGACTTTCAGAAGGCTTTCGGTAAGGTCCCACATAAGAGATTAGCGCGCAAAATTAAGGCACAAGGGATTGGGGGGCAAGGTATTGACTTGGTTAGAGAACTGGTTGGCGGACAGAAAGCAAAGAGTTGGAATAAACGGGTCGTTTTCCGAGTGGCAGGCAGTGACTAGTGGGGTACCGCAAGGATCGGTCCTAGGACCACAGCTGTTCACAATATATATTAATGATCTGGATGAGGGAATTGGATATAATATCTCCAAATTTGCAGACGACACAAAGCTGGGTGGGAGGGTAAGCTGTGAGGAGGATGTCGTGAAACTCCAGTACGATTTGGACAGGTTGGGTGATTGGGCAGAAACATGGCAAATGCACTAAAATGTGTATAAATGTGAGGTTATCCACTTTGGTGGCAAAAACAGGAAGGCAGATTATTATTTGAATGGCAATAGATTGGGAGAAGGGGAAGTGCAAAGAGACCTGGGTGTTATTGTGCACCAGTCGCTGAAGGTAAGCATGCAGGTGCAGCAGGCGGTTAAGAAGGCAAATGGTATGTTGGCCTTCGTAGCAAGAGGGTTCGAGTACAGGAACAAGGATGTCTTGCTACAGTTGTACAGGGCCTTGGTGAGACCGCACCTTGAGTATTGTGTGCAGTTTTGGTCACCTTACCTGAGGAAGGACGTTCTTGCCATGGAGGGAGTGCAGCGAAGATTCACCAGGCTGATACCTGGGATGGCAGGAATGACGTATGTGGAGAGATTGTGTCGATTGGGCTTATACTCACTGGAGTTTAGAAGTTTGAGAGGGGATCTCATCGAAACCTATAAAATTCTGTCAGGTCTGGACAGACTAGATGCAGAAAGGATGTTTCTGATGGCCGGGGAGTCCAGAACCAGGGGCCATAGTCAAAGGATAAGA
The DNA here is from genome assembly GCF_052327205.1 of Somniosus microcephalus. Lineage (NCBI taxonomy): Eukaryota > Metazoa > Chordata > Chondrichthyes > Squaliformes > Somniosidae > Somniosus > Somniosus microcephalus. The sequence continues at coordinate 114,033,775 of NC_140988.1, read as the reverse complement.
GGTAAGCCATTTAGGACAGAAATGAGGAGGAATTTCTTCACCCAGAGAGTGGTGAACCTGTGGAATTCTCTGCCACAGAGGGCGGTGGAGGCTAGTTCATTAAATATATTCAAGAAAGAGTTGGATATGTTTCTTGAGGCTAAAGGGATCAAGGGATATGGGGAGAAGGCAGGGACTGGGTACTGAATTTGGATGATCAGCCATGATCTCATTGAATGGCGGAGCAGGCTCGAAGGGCCGAATGGCCTACTCCTGCTCCTATCTTCTATGTTTCTATGCTAAAAGTTACTACAGTATTAACAAAGTAAACTGTTAGTAAATTTGTTATATAAACTGCATGCTACAAATTGGATCAGAATATAACACTAGCATTAAACAAATATAAATAACCTAATAGTGTCTTATAATGTTATTTATGCTTATTTAATAAAAAGCTGATTTAAATTTATTTCCCTCTTTAGTTCACTGTGATATGCATCATTCACTGTCAGAAAAGGCAAGTCAGCTCCTTCCAGGTTTTTGTGTCTCTTTCTTTCCTGCATATTGCTAGGAGCTGTGGAATACTGGTCCATGCTAATTTGCCTGACATTTCCTTTCTCCTGTGGGGAAGCACTTCACCTCTACTCTGTGTTACCCTAAACAGTCAAGATCCCCATCTTATCACGGAATAGCATTGTGTGTTTTGTGCTGTGTCACTGCACTGCTGGGTGTTTCATTGTTTAACAATTCAGGATGCTCTGTTTTCCTTCTTGTAGCGCAGATTAGCTATCCAGATAATTAAAAGATACAGCTAAGGAAATGTGCTCGATGAAATAATACACCACCAACTGGTATAGGATTGCAAAAACAGATTAGGATTGATTTTAACTCTCTGCCTTGTGGGAACAGGGCGCTTGCGGCCAAAAGATTGCAATGCTGCACTTAACATCCTCATCTCGCTGTGATCCCGCCACTGCCATTTTGCTTAGGGCCTTCATTAGGCCAACCCAGGTGCCCATCTGAAGCAGGCGGGAGGCTCACTAAAATATTGAAATTGGGGTCCTACAATGCTAAAAGCGGAAGTAGTGCGCAGTGCTAGACCCGCCTGGTACAACGGGGTGGTGCATGTATTAAACAGCAATTGGATGTATTACTTAAAGGGGAAGTCAGACCAAGTTTTTCCATTGAAATTCACCGATTTTCACTTTTCTTCTGCTTCCAAACCTCCAAGAAGCTCAGGGCTCAAGATGGGAGTTGTCTTGGCCACTCAACCATGGAAGAGGAGCAACAGCAGCAGGTCAGGAAACCTCAAAGAATGGCAGCTGGGGCTTTGAGGAGATCACACACAAGGAGGGCTACTCACAGTCATCCTTACCCTGCTATAGGCCCAGAGTCAGTTACCTCCTCTTTTCCAAGGAGCAGTACATCCAGAGAGGTTGTTACAGAACTGAGCAGGCTCTTACAACAAGACCTGCAATCCACTCTCTCAGCTGGTCATGCTTTTTGTCTGTAGCCGTTAAAGTTACTACGGCCCTTAATTTTTTCATCAGGCTGCAGCAGATGACAACAGTCACATTAGTCAGTCTGCAGTCCATGCCTGCACCAGTGCCCTCTGATCACTGATGGCCTCTTTACCAAAGCCAGTGATTTTATAACATGGACTGCAGTGGTCAGTAGGAAAGAGCTGTAGGATTTGCTGCCATAGTGGCTTCAGCATGGATGGTGGCAGGCTGCTGATGCTCAGATGAGGGCTCTCGAGAAGCTTGTGGTTGACGACCTCTAACAGTTTGGGCCTCAGTGGGCTTGGCTGTAAAGTGCAGTACCTTGACGGGTGATTTTAACTCTACTCACTCAGCAGAAACCTGGTGGGTGGGCAGTTAAAATTGCCCTGGCTCGCCATGATCACAACATCTGCAATTTTAACCTGCTCTCCTGAGCAGGCAGCAAGGACACGTGCCCAGAGCCAACAGGGTCCTTGTTTACATATGCATGTTGTGGCCCGATGTCATCAACAACAACAACAATAAATGGTATTTATATAGCGCCTTTAACGTAGTAAAATGTCCCAAGGTGTTGAGACCCGACTGTAATTTTAAGTCAGGCCTGAGCGGTAAATTCACCTGGTGTTAAAATCAGGACCTTGGTTGCTGCCAGGGCAGTCTGGCCTAGCTGGCTTCCTGGCACCATGGTGAGCATTAATGAAAGGGTTGGTGAGAGAATAGATGTGCTGTCATTTTGAGAGAGGACAACATGCGCTGCTCGCATTCGCCACTGACATTCCCATGGGGCTGTGGCTCATCACTCCCACTGATCTGGGGGAGCTTGGGCTGTAGGAGATCAGTGACATTGGCTGGAATTTTTTGGGGGGGGTCCGGGTGCACGTTTGGTGGTGGGTCGGCTGGGAAAATCTTTTTTTTTTACTCGAGTAGGGAACCCGCTGTCAACCCGCCTCCACGCTAGTCTCCCAGATGTCGGGTCTGTCATCGCAGAACAGACCCGACACCAAGCAGCGGGGGAGAAAATGTCGATCATTAGCTGGATTGTTAACATAGAAAACATTGACGATAGGAGCAGCAGTAGGCCATTTGGCCCCTCGAGCCTGTGCCGTCATTTAATGAGATCATGGCTGATCATCCAAATTCAGTACCCTGTCCCTGCTTTCTCCCCATATCCCTTGATCCCTTTAGCCTTAAGAAATATATCTAACTCCGTCTTGAATATATTTAATGAATTGGCCTCAACTGCCTTGTGTGGTAGAGAATTCCACAGGTTCACCACTCTCTGGGTGAAGAAATTCCTCCTCATCTCAGTCCTAAATGGCTTACCCCTTATCCTTAGACTGTGACCCCTGGTTCTGGACTCCCCCGCCATCGGGAACATCCTTCCTGCATCTAGTCTGTCTAGTCCTGTTAGAATTTTATAAGTTTCAATGAGATCCCCTCTCATTCTTCTAAACTCTAGCGAATATAAACCAAATCGACCCAATCTCTCCTCATAAGTCATTCCTGCCATCCCAGGTATCAGCCTGGTGAATCTTCACTGCACTCTCTCCATGGCAAGAACATCCTTCCTCAGATAAGGCGACCAAAACTGCACACAATACATAAGGGCCTAGAAATTCAGTGCCCTTAGCACCGATTTTGCGGTGCTAGAGGGCCTAGCGCTGCAATTGGCGCCGGTTCCTAAATTGCCTGGGGCCCTTCCGCGGCGGTAGACCGGTAGCGCTGCGCCGGCACCGATGACGTCATCGGTGTGCGCAGCGTCCCGGTTGCCGTGGTAACCCGGCCCCAAGCCGAAATTCAGTTGCGGCCGCCTCGCCAGTGGCAGCCGCAACTAAGACTCCGGCAAACGAGTGTTGCCGGAGTCTGCGCCGGCGCTTTAAGGAGGCGCGGCGGCCGGCCGCTTTCCCGCCGGCCGCCTGCCCGCAGCTCCCTCCCCGGGCTTCTCCCCCCCCCCCCCCGCCACAACAGATGCAAGCCCGGCACTTGTCCGAGGTGCCGGGCTCATTTTTGAGGAGATTTGCGCGGGCCGCGGCCGGGTGCAGGCAGCTCCTCCTTAACGGAAGGAGGAGGCCTGCACTTCCCGAGCCTGCCGCACCACAGCGGGCGCCGCAGCGCCGGAATAGCGCCGCAATGCAGCGCGTTGCGCCAGTTTTCAGGCGCTAAAACCCTTCAGTAGCGCCGGCAGCTGTTTGGGCGCGGCGCTACTGAATTTTTGGCACACGCAAAGGGACTTAGCGCCGGCGCTAACTTCCAGCGCTAAAGCCCTGGCGCAGCGCAAACTCAATTTCTAGGCCAAGGTGTGGTCTCACCAAGGCCCTGTACAACTGCAGCAAGACATCCTTGCTCCTGTACTCGAATCCTCTCGCTATGTAGGCCAACATACCATTTGCCTTCTTAACCGCCTGCTGCACCTGCATGCTTACCTTCAGTGACTGGTGCACAAGGACATCCAGGTCTCATTGCACTTCCCCTTTTCCCAATCTATTGCCATTCAGATAATAATCTATCTTCCTGTTTTTGCCACCAAAGTGGATAACCTCGCATTTATCCACATTATACTGCATTTGCCATGCATCTGCCCATTCACCCAAACTGTCCAAATCATACTGGAGTTTCTCTGCATCCTCCTCACAGCACACACGCCCACCCAGCTTTGTGTCATCTGCAAACTTGGAGATATTACATCTAGTTCTTTCATCGAGATCATTTATATATATATTGTGAATAGCTGGGGTCCTAGCACCGATCCCTGCAGTACCCCACTAGTCACTGCCTGCCACTCAGAAAAAGACCCATTTATTCCAACTCTTTGCTTCCTGTCTGCCAACCAGTTTTCTATCCAAGACAGTACCTTACCCCCAATCCCATGTGCTTTAATTTTGCACGTTGATCTCTTATGCGGGATCTTATCGAAAGCCTTCTGAAAGTCCAAATATACCACATCTACTGGTTCTCCCTTATCTATTCTACCGGTTACATCCTCAAAAAATTCCAGTAGATTAGTCAAGCATGATTTACCTTTTGTAAATCCATGTTGACTTTGTCCGATCCTGTCACTGTTTTCCAAGTGCTCTGTTATTACATCTTTTATAATGGACTCTAGCATTTTCCCCACTACCGATGTCAGGCTTACCGGTCTATAATTCCTCATTTTCTCTCTACCACCTTTTTTAAATAGTGGGGTAACATTAGCTATCCTCCAATCCATGGGAACTGTTCCAGAGTCTACAGAATTTTGGAAGATGACCAGCAATGCATCTACTATTTCTAGGGCCACTTCCTTAAGTACCCTAGGGTGTAGATTATCAGGTCCTGGGGATTTATCGGTCTTCAATCCCATCAATTTCCCTAACACCATTTCCCTACAAATACTGATTTCATTCAATTCCTCCCTCTCATTAGACCCTATGTTCCCCAACACCTCTGGGAGGTTATTTGTGTCCTCCTTTGTGAAGACAGAACAAAAGTATGTATTTAATTGGTCCTCCATTTCTTTGTTCCCCATTATAAATTTCCCTGATTCTGACTGCAAGGAACCTACGCTTGACTTCACCAATCTTTTTCTCTTCACATATCTATCGAAGCTTTTACAGTCAGTTAAGAGGCAATTAAGTATTATTTTAAGCTTACCTTTAGAATTTTAGAGTTTGGCAATGACTTCCTCGCTGCTCAGGATCACATCAGGTAAGGAGGTTGGGTATTGTGTCAGCATGGGATGATTTCTAAACTTGACAGCCGCAAATGGTCTATAAAAGCTCCCATTTCATAGGTAATAACAACAGAAAACGCTGGAAAAACTCAGCAGGCCAGGCAGCATCCGTGGAGAGAGAAACAGAGACAACGTTTCGGGTCGAAGCGTTGACTCTGTTTCTCTCTCCACGGATGTTGCCTGGCCTGCTGAGTTTTTCCAGCGTTTTCTGTTGCTATTTCGGATTTCCAGCATCCGCATTATTTTGCTATCCCATTTCATAGGTGTTCACTTTCCAAGGTTAGAAGCTGTGGCTTACTGCATTCGGAAGACAGATTGAGCTTTATTCAGCTTGCAAATGTTTGGAGCAAACTCTCTATCCAATGTCACTTCATTGGAACAACCTCTCTCACCATTGACAGATCGCTTCTGTCATCTCAACCTCACCTGCCATCTATTCCAGCAGCATCGGTGCCCTTGAAAAAATGTCACCTTGGTCCTCTGAATCCCACCAGCATCACCGGGCACACCAGCAGCACCAACAACAACACCAACCTTCTCCGCATTCAGCTGGTGCTGCACAGGACAGAGGGCATCAGCACTCGACCACATTGCTGCCTGGTACACCAGGGATAGCCTCACCATGGCCACATTTACTTCACTTGATGCTGTACACCCTGGCTGCCACATGATGCGCCAGGTTAACACCACCCCACACCAACACCATAAAGCATCCCTACAATGCCTATGCCATTCGTTACTGCATTACTTTGTTACTCATCGTCATTGTGAGGGGTACCATTATGTCTCGCCATTCACGAAGCCACTTCCAAAGGTGCACACAAATCTGACCAAGAACGCAGCAGGATGAGATTGAGTGTGGCTTTGCAGTAACATTTCGTGATCAACTGAGGTCACTGAAAGGTTTGCGCACTGCAGCCTGGTCCTCCTGACGACATCCCTGCTTCGCCTTCCCATGTAATGTGCAGCCTGGCTGTGTTGATCTCCTGGGGAGGTGTCTTCCGCCCATTGGAAAGGAGTAGAACCACCCTGTGTGCTGTGACTCCCTCCATAAGCATATGGAGGGAGCCATGGGAGAGCCTGGGTGCAGCCATGCACCTTTGTGCAGTGCTTGTCAGTGTTTGCAGCACCTCAATGCTGTAGAACACTGACAGCACAAATGTCAAAAACAATTTGCGCATGGGCCCTTTAAGGAAACCGGCTGATGATGCGTCATCAAGTGATGTCATCAGACCCGCTTCCTTCAATTGGCCGGGAAACGTGCTGGGCAGGCTTAACAAGCCCAGTCAACGTAAAATTCTTTTCACAGAACAGGATGGCTGCACCCCGCCACCGACCCTGGCCACACCAGACCCTCCTCAGAAGTTGAAATTGCAGCCATTGTTTCAGCCCCTATCCCTGCGTTTCCCAAGTCTTTCAATGGTGATGGAGCTCAGAGCCAGAATGGCACCTGTTTGAACTTGAATGAAAGCTGTAAGAATGGGTGACACAGGCTCCTGATGTTAGGGCCCAGCTGCAGCATCCATAGAGGTGATCACATGCTTCATGGCAGAGTGCAAAGTGCTGATGCCTTACAACAGAACGCCACAATCTAGAAGTGGATTCATCCATAATTTCAGACATGGTGTGGCAACTCCCAGGCAGGATTTCCAATATCTCATAAAATTGCAGGTATGTAGAGGGAAGTTTTCTTTTGAAAACTGGGCCTCTAAAGTAGGTTCTCAGCAGCGCAAAGAACTGAGCTTGCCCTCCAGCAAGCCATCTCCTAGACTGTACTTTCCATTTGCCTCTGCTCCTGCTCACTTGTGCTCTGTGATCCACCAGGTCAGACCCCTCTAACTCGCTAGCTATACCACCCTGGGTGCTGATTTCTGTGCTGGTGCTTGGGAGGAATAGAGCAAGTGCTAGTGCTTCATCTGTAAAGTTGTTCCCCTCCAGGTCTTGTTTTGCTGGTCCCAGGTCTTCACATGGATCTAGAAAAAGAAGAGAGGGGCAAGGGTCAGCAAAGCATGGAAAGGCTAGGCAGTAGCAGATGATTGGCTGCACTATGCAGCACCAGGTTGACACACATTGTCTGAATGTTTGATTGCTTGAAGAAAGAGGAAAGTTGTAAGTAATGCATGGACACTCCCCTGAGCATGGCCTCCAGCCTCGCTGTGACCAATGCTGTGGTGTGGCCTAGTCTAATGCAGAGATACAATGGCCCTGAAAATACACTAGCCCAATTTGGCAGCATAACTGCAATGGCATGGGCGTTGGTGATCCCCAGCTGACCCCTCCAGGGTATGTGGGGTCAGGTCAGGATCGCCTAATTTGCACTGAAGTGGCAGGACCCACCCCCACACCACCATGGGTGTTTCTTGGAATTCCACCAGAGGAGGGGGGGTTGGGAAAGTGGCCCAAGTCAGCTGCACTTTACATCATCATGCAAAATGTTTCTTTCTTGCCCAATTGACCCCCTTTAATAACAATAAACATAACAACAATTTGCATTTATATAGTGCCTTGAACGTAGTAAAACGTCCCAAGGCACTTCACAGGAGTGATTAACAAACAAGGTACAAAATGAGATATTAGGACAGGTAACCAAAAGCTTGGTCAAAGACATAGGGCTAGAAATGCACTTTGGGCCCGCCAGCTGGCTAGCGCCCAGAAGTTAGCGCCGCGCGCGGAGCCAGTTGCGCCCGTCGGAAATTCAGTTTCTGCGCCCCAAGTCGAAACCGGCCGCTATTCCAGGGTGTGCCCGCCCCCCCTTGGGGCGCTGAAACTGAATTTCGGCGCGCTAGGTGCCGCAGCGCCACCCGCTGCGGAGCGGCAGGCTGCGGTACTGCAGGCCTTCCTCCTTCTCTTAAGGGGGAGGTGCCTGCAATGGGGAGATCGCCGCTTGATAGTGCCGGCAAATGAGCCCGGCACCACGGAGAAGTGCCGGGCTCCCGGAAAACAGCCGGCAAAGCCGGGGGGGGGGGAGGTGGAGGAGGCCGGGGAAGGAGGTGCGGGCAGGTGGCCGCCGAAAAAGCGGCCGGCCGCACCTCCGCCTTAACTCGCCCCACTAAGGCTGCAGGACGGCCCCGTCTTCACATCGTTGTTTGCGGCCGCTGCGGAAGAGGCGGCCGCAACTAAATATGGGGGTCGGGCCGGTAGCGGGGCAGAACCGGGGCACTGCGCACACCGATGACGTCATCGGTGTCGGCGCAGCGCTACCGGCTACCGCCGCCATTACTGCAGCGCTGAATATCAGCGCAAACTCCTCAAGTGGCGCAGAAGCCCTCTTTGGGCGGTAACTGGGTGCAAAGCCCACTGAATTTCTAGGCCCTAGGTTTTAAAGAGTGTCTTAAAGGAGGAGAGGGAGGTAGAGAGGCGGAGAGGTTTAGGGACGGAATGCCAGAGCTAAGGGCCTCAGCAACAGAAGGCATGGCCACCAATGGTGGAGCAATTAAAATAGGGGATGCGCAAGGTGCCAGAATTGGAGGAGCGCAGAGATCTCGGAGGGTTGTGGGGCTGGAGGAGGTTACACAGATAGGGAGGGGTGAGGACATGGAGGGATAGGAATTTAAAAATCGAGGCATTGCCGGACTGGGAGCCAATGTAAGTTGGTGAACACAGGGGTGATGGGTGAACAGGACTTGGTGCGAGTTTGGATACAGGCAGCAGAGTTTTGGATGAGCTCAAATTTACGGAGGGTGCAAGGTGGGAAGCCGGCCAGGAGAGCAGTGGGATAGTCATGTCTGGAGTAACAAAGGCATGGAGGAGGGTTTCAGCAGCAGATGAGCTGAGGCAGGGGTGGAGACGGGCGATGTTATGGATGTGGAAGTAGGCGGTCTTGGTGATAGAGAGGATATAGAATTGAAAGCTCAACTCCGGGTCAACTAGGACGGTGAGGTTACGAACAGTCTGGTTCAATCTCAGACAATGGAGTTTCTTCTCATCCAATACTGGCTGTCAGACAAGCAGTGTGACAAATTAAGGGGGCTCATAATAATCATGATTCCAGCATAACGGTGGAGGACTCCAGATCAGGACCCAGGTCTGGAATCTCAGGTGGGTCCCACTTACACCTCTCAAATGACCAGCCTCTGTCCAATCCAAACAAGCAGGAGGGATTGCAGACGTGGGAAGGAACCTCCAGGACAGGAGTTCTCATGGTCCCAGCTTGAGATGCAGGCTGAGGACAGAATTAATGACCACTATGCCAAGAGGAGGCAGGCGCACTGGTTGCTTCAGTTGCAGAAGTGGGACTCACCTAGAGTTCCAGGCCTGAGTCATGGCCTGGACCCCGGAAAAGTAGACAAATATTTTTGGAAATTTTTCATCCCCCGCTTACAAAGGGATAGTTTAGCTTACTTTTATGGGGGTGGTGGGGGGAGTACAAATTAATATGCACTGCACCCATTTTTTGGGCGTATAGCATGCGCAAAGCGTATCAGTTGAGCAGTGGGATGGCCTGCACCCAATCTGCGCAGGCATTGGTCCCACTTTTAATTCATGGAGCCCATTTTTAGGCTTTCTGGGTGGACACCTGAAATAGGCGTTAGGACATTGAATATGTTAATGGGAGGCCGAGTGCCTGTTGAAGGCTCCTTTTACAAATTTAGTTATCAATGAATGGAGCAGATGTCAGGCCTGCCCTGCACAGGATTCTTCAGCGGCTCCCATGGCCAGCATCGAAAGGTAAGTTTAAAAACTTTGCTTCCGACTCCACAGGTGTTGCGATTTCCCCCAAAGCCTGCTCCATCCCCCACTACCAGGACTTGACCGAGTTCTGCTGCCGCTGAGGCAAGTGGTTCTAATTTTTTTTCCTGATCAGGCGAGCTGCTTATGGCGGCGCGTCCAACACCGGCAGCTCGCCCCGAGTATGCAGATGAGACCCGAGAACCAATTTCTATCGATCCTCGGGCCTCTTGAACTGAGCATTCATTGCTTGCACAGCACCATGTCAGCACAGAAGGGGGCCATTCGGCCCATTGTGCCTGTGCCAGCCCTTTGTAGAGCTATCCAGTTAGCCCTACGCGCCTGCTCTTTCCCCATAGTCCTGTAACTTTTTTCCTTCCAAGTATTTATCCAATTCTCTTTTGAAAGTTACTATTGAATCTGCTTCCACCACCCTTTCAGGCTGTGCATTCCAGATCATAACAATTCGCTGTGTAAAAAAAATGTTTCCTCATGTCGCCTCTGGTTCTTTTGCCAATTGCCTTAAATCTGTGTCCTCTGGTTACTGACCTTTTCTTAACTGAAAACAGTTTCTCCTTATTTACTCTATCAAAACTGGTCATGATTTTGAACACCTCTATCAAATCTCTTAACCTTCTCTTCTCTAAGGAGTACAATCCCAGCTTCCCCAGTCTCTCCACATAAGGAAAGCCCCTCATCCCTGGTACCATTCTAGTAAATTTTTTCTGCACCCTCTCCAAGGCCTTGACATCCTTCCTAAAGTGTGGTGGCCAGAATTGAATGCAATACTCCATCTAACCAGTGTTTTATAAAGATTTAGCATAACTTCCTTGCTTTTGTATGCAATTCCTCTATTAATAAAGCCAAGGATACCATATGTTTTTTTAACAGCCTTCTCAACTTGTCCTGCCACCTTCAAAGATTTGAGTACATACCCCCCAGGTTTCTCTTTTATTGCAACCGCTTTAAAATTGTACAATTTATTCATATTGCCTCTTCTCATTCCTGCTACCAAAATGGATCACCTCACACTTCTCTGCATTAAATTTAATCTGCCATGTGTCTGCCCATTTCACAAGTCTGTCGATGTCCTCCTGAATTCTGTTAATATCCTCATTGTATACTACATTTCCAGGTTTCATGTCATCTGCAAATTTTGAAATTATGCCATGTATACCCAAGTCCAGGTCATTAACATATATATCAAAAAGAGCATTGATCCTTATACCAACCGCTGTGGGAACCCCACTGTATACCTTCCTCCAGTCTGAAAAACAACCATTCACCACTACTCTCTGCTTTCTGTCCGTTAGCCAATTTTGTATCCATGCTGCCACTGTCCTTTTTAATCCCATGGGCTTTAATTTTGCTAACTAGTCTATTATGTGGCACTTTGTCAAATGCCTTTTGAAAGTCGATATACACAACATCAACCGCACCACCCTCATCAACACTCTTCCTTACTTCATCAAAGAACTCGATCAAGTTAGTCAAACACGATTTGCCTTTTTAACAAGTCCGTGATAACTTTCATTTATTAGCCCATACTTTTCCAAATGCCAATTAATTTTGTAGTGAGGGAGTGCTGCATTGTCAGAGGCGTCGTCTTTCACGTAAGACATTAAACCGAAGCCTCACTTCCTTGTTCAGATGGGTGTACCAGATCACAGGGCTCTATTCAAAGGAAATTAGGGAGTTCTCCTGGTGTTCTGGCCAATGTTTATCCATCTATCAATACAGGTAATTTAACTCAATGCTGTTTGAGAACTGCCGAAACATTAACTCTGTTTCTCTCTCCACAGATGCTGCCTGACCTGCTAAGTGTTTCCAGCACTTTCTGTTTTTTGAATCTACTCTACTGTTTGTTTGATGCGGAGTATAAGCAGGAAGATTTAGACACTCGGCCTGGGGCATCCATGTTTTTTTTGTCACCTTTGATTTTAGTGTCTGTGCTTTTCTTGTTTATTTTAGCATCATCACAGAAAGCAGGACTCTGGTTTGTGTTTCTAACATCTGAAGACAATCCACACCAGTGGATCTCACAAAGTCAAAAACAACAGCATCACAGCCTTTATAACACAAATTTGCCACTAATTTCAACAGTTTTGTACTATGGATGGGGTATTATTTCCAACAGTGTAAGATAATAGAATCAGCAATTAGTTATGCTGACAAGCATTGTATAATGGAGTACAAGTCAACTCGTCAAGCAGATTTAGTAAGTTTTAATAAAAGATAGGTGCAGTTGTAAATGGATTTCAAAAGACTCTCTGTGATTAATACATACAGCATTAATGTTTTATATTTACAAACAAGTTGATAGATTTTTCCTTTCCTTTCTTGATCTCTAAGAATGATGTGGAATTATGAAGCTGGTGCAATCATGCAGATCCCTGGAACTAATTCCATTTAAGTTGCATTTCTGCGAGCAGTCAAATAAAACTTATTAGACAACAAATTGATTAGTCAGCAAATCTGTACTCCCAGGGTTCAATAATAAATTATTGGCTCAGCATTTTAAAAGTCTGTTATTCTATCTTGGCAGGCTCATTCAGTCAGTTGCAATTGCATACATATTTACTCTGGCACAGAGCCAGTGTAGGTGTCAGAGCCCCTGCTGAATTGCAAATGCTGCATCATTATTGTTAAAGAATAGGTTAATGGAGGTTTTTGTTGTGTATTAAATAGGTTACACAATGCTCTTTCTTCACCTCTGCCATTATCCCATGGAATTTGTTACCCAGTTTCATTGCTGACTCAGATATATTCTCAGAATTTACCTTGCATAGACAGAAACACAATCTGTTCTCCCAGTCTTGTGTTTTCATGCTTCTATTTCTAAAGCCATTGATTCTTTTTAAGTTACTGCAAAAGTATACTGCACTTTTCAACGTATATTTATATCAGTCATTTCTATTTGATAATACTGTATGTATATATTTTTGTATTTCAATTAATTCATTTTATTTATTGCAATCATTGTTGTACTTAATTCATTCCTAAGCAGCAATTTTAAAGGATGCCCTTTGATTTAATGTTGGTTCACTACTGGATTCATCCTGTACAATCTTTCTCTGGCTAACTTGAAACCTACTAAATGTGGCTAAGTAATTCAGTTTTGCTTCTCTGTCTCTTTCGTGTGGTTGCAACTCATTCGGTTCCATGGATAGCAATAACACTCGGGTACCTTATCCAAGTGCCCAGTGTGAGATTAGATAGTAAATGTCAGTAGAGGACCATCGAAGTTGAGCCTAATTTTGTTGTACACCCTTACAGCAAAGATTACTACATATGAGTCAAGAGCAGGAACTTTGACCCAATGCTTTCCTTGATAGTTCAAGGGCTTCAAGACAAATTAGGATACAATTAATGCTGCTGCAGCTGTAACCGGCTAATTCAGCACAGACCAGAGATTGAACCTCAGAGCGTCCTGGTCTAAGTGGCTCTGTACCACACTGCATGGCTCATTTACCCACTGAGTATCTGGAAGGGTATGTTTTATTCTCCTTACTAGCCCTCCCTCCTCCTTTCCTGAAGGCGTTGATTTCTTGCACATGTATATATGGACAAGAGTCATGCACACTCTGCTACCTTGCCCAAATGGCCTTTATTCACGTCCAATCCTTGACAATGAGTGTCAATGTGTTATTGATCCATGTGGGGCATAATCGCCAAGCGTGATCCACATATGCACACTTTCCAACAGTAGTTGCTGGATAATGATCAGCACTGAAATCCCTGGCCAATTTTTCCCACCCTTATAATAATAATAATTAATCAACTTTATTGTCATTGTTAGTGCACAAGTGCAGTACAATGAAATGTAGGCTTGCGGCTCCCGAGAGTGTACATTTAGATTAAGACATTTAAACATTCAACATACATTTGGCTTGTAATACATTACATAAACATAATAAAGTGCATTGGCAGATGTGCAGGCTTTAGAGTTTATTTGTGGAGTTCAGTAGGATGACAGCCCTGGGAAAGAAGCTGTTCCTAAATCTGGTCGTTCGGGTGCGAATGCATCTGTAGCGTCTCCCAGATGGCAGGAGGGCGAACAGACTGTGGCTGGGGTGGGTAGGGTCTTTGATGATGGTCCGTGACCTCCGTAAACAGCGTTTCTGGTATATGTGCTCTATGGTCGGTAGCCGGTGGCATTGAAAGACCCTTACCACAATCAACCAGACTGGGCATTGAACCTGGGACCATTCTGGTCTCTATGGCTCAGCTACTCATTAGATAAACTCACTGAGCTATTGGGAGCGCCCAAGGAGCATCCTTAACTAATATAAAAACAGAAAATGCTGGAAATACTCAGCAGGTCAGGCAGCATCTGTGGAGAGAGAAACAGAGTTAACGTTTCAGGTCAATGATCTTTCATTAGAACATTGACTCTGTTTCTCTCTCCACAGATGCTGCCTAATCTGCTGAGTATTTCCAGCATTTTCTGTTTTTATTTCAGATTTACACAATCCACAGTATTTTGCTTTTGTTTGAGTATCCTTAACTACTGTACCTTGGACAAATACACCATTTGCACTTAAGTGGCTTTATAAATTTTTGTTTTATTGGGTTAATAGCTGGATAGAATCTAAAATAGCCAGTTTGACAAAAATGAATGAGGGTTTGCTATATTTGTAGCCTTATTTTCTAATCTGTACTTTTGCTAAATTTTATGTTCATTAAGAGAGGGATGTCGGTACTGGGAATGGAGCACATTTCCCCCCAGTGCTGGCAGAGTCAGCTTCCAGTGGCATTACAGTAAGTTCCTTTCATTGCATTAACTCAGAGACATAGGTGTGACCACAGGCAAAATAATGATAGGGACACCAGAGACCCCCCCCCTCCCTCCACCACCAGCACCACCCCCAACTTGCATGTTCCACCCATATCCCTTCAATCAAGGCTTGCTCAATCCAATTGTTATCCTTGACAATAAATTTCTAATTCAGTGGTTCTCTCTCAGCCTCCCACTAAGGGTGCTGGTACTGGTTAGTTTGAAAAAATTACCTCTCGTCATCCTGCACATTTTTTTTCTTTTTCTCTTTCTCTCCCTTGTTTTTCTTCAATGTCACTTCTGATCTCTTGCTCTCCTTCACTTCTGTGTTCTCTCTTTCTTTCACGTGTTTTACTTACTCTCTTCTCCATTTCTGTTTCTTGATTTTTCCTGCTCCACTTCTGTGTCATGCTATCCCTGACTTGTATCTCTTTCATCCACTTTTCCCTCACCTCCCTCATTTTATCTGTCTCCTCCCTTACTTTGTCGCTCTACTCCCTTACTTTAAAGTGTCAGCTGTAGCTCAGTGGGTAGCACACTCACCTCTGAGTCAGATGTTTGTGGGTTCAAGTCCCACTCTGGGGACTTGAGCATATAAAGCTAGGCTGACACTCCAGTGCAGCGCTGAGGGAGTACTGCAGTGTTGGAGGTGCCGTCTTTTGGATGAGACGTTAAACCGAGGACCCGTCTGCTCTCTCAGGTGGATGCAAAAGATCCCATGGCACTATTTTGAAGAAGAGCAGGGGAGTTATCCCTGGTGTCCTGGCCAATATTTATCCCTCAACCAACATAACAAAAACAGATTATCTGGTCATTATCATATTGCTGTTTGTGGGAGCTTGCTGTGCGCAAATTGGCTGCTGCGTTTCCCACATTTCAACAGCGACACCACTTCAAAAAGTACTTCATTGGCTGTAAAGTGTTATGAGATGTCCGGTGGTCATGAAAGGCGCTATATAAATGCAAGTATTCCTTTTAATCTCTCTCCTGCACTTCCTTATCTCTCCTTTCCCACTTTTATCTTGTCTTCATAGTTTTTTCTTCTCTCTGTCCAAGTTTTCACTTTTCTCATTTTTGCCACTGTTATCATAGAATCATAGAAAAATTACGACACAGAAGGAGGCCATTCGACCCATCGTGTCCGTGCCGGTCAGAAAAGAGCTAACCAGCCTAATCCCACCTTCCAGCACTAGGTCCGTAGCCCTGTAAGTTACAGCTCTTCAAGTGCACATCCAAGTACTTTTTAAATGTGATGAGGGTTTCTGCCTCTACCACCCTTTCGGGCAGTGAGTTCCAGACCCTCATCACCCTCTGGGTGACAATTTTTTCCTCATCTCCCCTCTAATCTTTCTACAAACTACTTTAAATCTATGCCCCCTGGTTCTTGACCCCTCTGCTAAGGGACATAGGTCCTTCTTATCCACTCTATCTAGGCCCCTCATAATTTTACACTTCTCAATTAAAGCTCCCCTCATTCTCCTCTGTTCCAAGGAAAACAACTCCAGGCTATCCAATCTTTCCTCATAGCTAAAGTTTTCCATTCCTGGCTACGTCCTGGTAAATCTCCTCTGTACCCTCTCCAGTGCAATCACATCCTTCCTGTAATGTGGTGACCAGAATTGCACGTAGTACTCAAGCTGTGGCCTAACCAGTGTTGTATACAGTTCTGGCAGAACTTCCCTGCTGTTATATTCTATGCCTCGG
Source organism: Somniosus microcephalus (assembly GCF_052327205.1). NCBI lineage: Eukaryota > Metazoa > Chordata > Chondrichthyes > Squaliformes > Somniosidae > Somniosus > Somniosus microcephalus. The sequence continues at coordinate 114,017,436 of NC_140988.1, read as the reverse complement.
CTAATAAAGGAAAGCATTCTGTATGCCTTTTTAACTACTTTATCGACCTGTCCTGCTACCTTTAAGGATCTATGGACATACACTCAAAGGTCCCTCTGTTCCTCCACACCTCTCAGTATCCTCCCATATAGTTTACTTTTCCTTCTACTTTCTACAATGTTGGAACTGCCTTTTGGGAGACTTGTGGGAACAGCATGAAGAAGATGATCACACCAAACCAGTCTTTCAATTAGCTGGGGAATGTGACTTTAAGGGAGCTGAGGAGTGTAACATTAAGGAAGCCAAGGAATGCTGTTGAAATAAAAATTGACAAGCTAGTTCAGTGCTGGAGGTTGGTCAGGACTTTCCCAACTATCACAGGCGGTGATTATGTCATTGCTCAGAAAAGCACCACACTGCATCTATGTGACTGTTTCCTTTTCCATTTCCTACACCAACTGTCCTACTGGCCCTCTAAGTGTAATTCCCAAATATAGTGCCAATGTCAGGTGAATCATGGGCAATTTAATGCTGTGGACTGGCACCCAATTAGAACTGGATTGAAATTGACCAAACTCATTTCACATAGGACCCTTACACCTGGCAGAGGAAAGAAACATTCATCCCATCAGTTCAAGCTGGATTTAAACCACAGTTCCAGAGGTGAAACGGCAGTGTGCCAAACTATTGATGCAACAGTGAGTAGCAGAAAAACGGTGCAGCATATTTTCTAAATGATTTGCCACTTTGATTTTCCTTTTCTCATTGATGAATGTGGTGAGTGGCTTGCAGATACTTAGCTCTACAAAGATTGTCATTGCAGTTGTAGGCTCTTCCACGCTTTACAATGAACTCTTCGGGGTCGATTTTATCTCAGGTGCGGGGAATTGGCGGGTTCCCCGAATTTAGTGATTCCCACACGATTCCAAATGGGTCTATGAGATTGATGCAATTTTAACTCAATTGGCCAATTGATTTCCAGCGTGTGGGAAGCCTTGGCAATTGAGTATTTCCAGTCAGAAAGTCGCAGAATATGACGTCATAATTACTGCTGCTTTTAAGGTCCACAGCAAGCCTTGCTCCCTCTGCAGGCTCCCAAACTTCACCATTAAGATGGCACAGGAGCCTGCAGGAGCAACGGCCAGTGGGAGGGCCAGATCTGCCCCCAAATTTGATGAGACTTCACTGCAGGCATTACTGGATGGTGCTAGGGCCCACAGGGAGGTCCTGTTCCCTTCTTCAGGGAGGAAGAGGCCTCCCAGTCAGACCAAGGCTGTGTGGCTACAGGTGGCAGGTCAAGTCAACTGCTTGGGGCTCACACGAAGAACGTGGATGCAGTGCAGGAAAAGATTCCATGACCACCTTCGCACTGGAAAAGTAAGTACTGTATGTTGTTTCCATCACCCTCAATCTGATCCCCATTGCCTTTCCTCACCAGCACTCAGCTTTAGCAATCTCTTCCTGCACATCCCACTAGACACTCACATCCATGCACCCTTACCCACTCCCTCTCTCTCTATGCTCACATTCACAGAACTATGCCACCATGCAGCCCTCACACTCCCTATCACCCTGATGCTTTGAACACAACTGACAACACACAGGGAGGGCCCTTGGTATTGCAACCTCACTCCACCTTTGTCTCCTTCTAAGTATCTATGCTATGCAATCTCTGCACTCCTTCATTCTCACTCAACCTCCACTTGTCTCCCTCATTGCAGGAAAAGAGAGCTCACAACAGGAGAGAGCGAGCCAGGACAGGAGGAGGGCCGCCCTCAGTAGCCCAGCTCAACCCCTGGGAGGAAGGCGTCCTGGAGATTGCCGGGGCTGACCGAGATGTGGACGTTGGGGAAGGACAGGCAGGAGCATCCCCGCAAGCTGGTGACAGAATAGTTTTCCATCTCTCTCATTGGCATTGTATGAGTCGCTGATAATGCTTCTGAAGCTAGATCACATGGGCTTATGATCATCTGCAAAATGCAATGTGCATGTAACCTTGGCATCACATCTCTAACTTTTTCCTTGACTCCCCCACAGGACCATCGAGAGCTCCCATCCCCACTCTGCAGGAGGAAGAGCCTGAGCAGCCAGACTCCTCAGAGGAATCTGCAACCTCTGAGGGCACAGCGTCAGCAGAAATAAGCGCACCCAGCACCAGCGCAGACATTCACATCTCGGGGGGACCTTCAGGACATAGAGTAGAGTTGTCACCTGGTGTATCACAGCTCACAAGTGAGCATCAGCAGATTGTGGAGACAGGGACAGCAGTGGAGAGTCCTCGTCGGAGGGCGCAGGACTCTGCCGGCTCGGCTCAGCAGCATGTCGACCCTCTACCTCTGGGTCCATCTGTAAGATCAGAGGTGATGGAACTCCATGCACAGATGCAGGAGTCTCTGGCAGGTTTTGTCTCTAGGGTCGCTGCGAGTGTGGAGCGAATGGAGGAGTCCATAGCGAACATGAGCAGAGCCTTTGTGGAGTCATTGGCGCATGAACGCATCAACACGGAAAGGATGGCTACCTACGTGGAAATGATTGCTGCCTCCGTGGTAAGGCTGGCTACGGTAGAGGAGAGGAGGGCTACGGCCATGGAGGAGGTTAGTCGCCAGGGTATGGAAAACATGGGGAGTGCTCAGAATAGAATGACATCTCTTGAGGAGCGATGGGCATCTATTGAACAGAGAAAGCAGACCTTCATGGAAGTCCTTCTGAGTAGGACTGCCATTGCAGATACGGGTCCCCATGGCCCCCCTGATGTGCAGCAAGCTGCTCTCAAGCCACTTGCAGGCACTGAGGGGGACCTGACCCATGAGAGGGAGGTTGGTGGCAGACCTCAAGGAAGTGGGGGCTCCTCTCCAAGCGCTCACAATTCCATGCCACTGCAGAGCCCTCGGTCAGAGCCCCGCCGGAGTACACACCCAACGGAGATAGAGGTCTCAACCCCTGCACAGCCGCAGGAGCAGCAGACTGCTGGCGAGCTCTCACAGGCTCGCCATCCCAGAGGACGCCCGCCAAAGGTGTCGAGACAGGAGCAGCAGGAAAGTGAGCAAGGGGCCTCCACATCTGCTGAAGCCACAGGGGAACCACTATGTAGGAGTACGCGTAAGAGGAAAATAAAGCACAAATAGTCACAACGGTAGTCACTTGGGTGAAATGCTGTGTATTTTGTGAAAATGCCATCAGTTGTGTGTTTTTCATAAAAATTCTGATGGCAACTTCTGCAGTTGTGGCATGTGTCATTTCGCGAATGGGGCTGGAGGTCCTCTAATGCCAAGAGGGGAAGGAAAAAAAGGCCTCCCATGCTTCTGGTAGGTGCCTCAGTTGAGGAAGCGCTGAGTGAGGGTGGCGAGAGGGGTTTCGCAGGAGGTCACACTGGAGAAGTGTGTGAGGCTCCAACCTTCCACAGGTGTGGTTAGGCCTGGTAAAAGTTGCCTCAGGCCTGAAACAACAAAGTCCTGCCACCTGCAAATGATGACTGATCAAATATCCTCTTTAATGTTGGACCTGCAGCTGATAGTCAGCAAGCCAATAGTGTTTACGTCAGGTTTCACAGGCGTGATCCCCACCAGGCGCGTTTTATGTGGGAAAAGGGTTAAACAGGCAAGAGCCTGTTAAAATGGGATTATAAAGGCCAATTAGTGCTGTTTAAGGGCCCTAAAGACCAGTCCCGCCTGTTGCAGGCAGGACTGATTCGGGCCAATCAGACACACCTAGGTTAAAATGGCGTGGAGGCGGGAACCAGGCGGGGGGGGGGGTCCCGACCCCCAGGTTTTGCGATTTTAACCCCCCGCCCGCCTCAAAGCCCGCCTGTCGGCTGCGTTAAAATCGAGCCCTTCATGTTCATCACCCTATGTCGTGACTGGTCGCTTAGAACAGGAGTGTCCAAACTGCAGCCTGGGGGCGACATACAGGGGTAGATTTTGACTTTGTGCATTAGTGTAGTACAGGCAATAGCGAATCAGCAGCCCATTTTACATTTCCTCTTTTTATTTCTATTGGTTAAATGGATTGCCAGCAGGGAACGGCGCTCAAGAGGAGAACAGGTCAGAGATAGGACGACAAAACTGTAGCTTGGTTCTCTGATTCACATTTCCTTCAAGCACGGCTCCCCACTGGGATTGCAAGATCGGAGATTTTAAACGGGCTGCCGATTCACAATCACCCATCTTACCTGTCACAGAAAGTCAGATTCTACCTCACGGTCGCTGAGCCCTGGCAATCTGGGCCTCAAAGCCCAGGTAGCTTAGTCCTATTTGCACTTTTAGAGCTATTTTTAACTTTCGGCAGTGGTGTATAATCGACTACCATCCATTTTCCACAATTACTGAAAATTAAAATCAGCCCTACATTTTTGATCTGCTGGTTTGTCCTATTTGAATTTTGTGGGCCCAAAGGTTTGGAAAAGATTGTTCTTAGTGTTGCTGCCTCAGTGGTGGACAAATCTTAAATCAGAACGCCTAGATCTATTATATCGGCATCTTGAAATACCTGCAAATTAATGAGCATATTGATTATAACTTTACATGTAGTCCCTGAGGCTCCATTATGAATACCTACATAGACAAAATGTTAAACAACCCTGACTTAGAAGATCAAAATCTACTTTTCAAAGCTAAAACCTATCTGATGCTATATTATTACAATTGTTTATAATGATCAGTGCAGTTTAGTTGTAGTGATCACTTGATTGGCAATTTCCCATTATTGAGAGACACTTGCCTTAGTTGTAACATCATAATCTGCACAGTTTGGCCAGAGTTCTGATGAAGAGTCATTGACCTGAAATGTTAACCCTACCTTCCTCTCTCCACAGATGCTGCCTGACCTGCTGAGTGTTTCCAGATTTTTCTGTTTATATTTCAGGAATTTAGTCAGCTGTTTAAAGTGCTGGCAAGTTCTGAGTAGTACTGCTTACAGTATAGTACACATTGGAGATCATGGGATCAGCAGTACACATCAGGGATTGCTACCTCCTGCTATACTGATCAGTTGGCTATGGTGATCATTTGGGCAAATTGATCACTATAACCAGATTCCACTGTAAAATATAAGGGGTACTTCTATGAATTCACACTTTCAGCATGGAGCTTCACTCTTCAGGAATGCATATTGGGATGTCAGGCGTGAGGTACCTCCAAATTTCTGTCCATTAAATGTAATAATTGTAAGATTAGCCCTATATTGCAAGAGTAGGAATGGTTGTAATGAAAGCGTGTAAGTTCACTGTATTTCACAGTGAATCTTAAAGCTATATTCTACACATGACCCAGAAGAGACCTCTGCAGACTGTCTGGTCGGTCCCAAGGTTAAAAAAATATTGGCCCAGTAATTCCGGTCCCAACGGACGGACGGGGTACTCACGCGTGGGCCCGTTGGAAGTGCCGGATTTCAGCATGCGCAGTGCATGCGCGGGAAACTGACATTTCCTCCAAGGGGTTCGGAGGTCCAACGCATGCGCGCAGGACTTGAACTTCCTCCTTTTTGACAGGTTTGCCCGTGTGTAAGGGCCTCAACTTTTTAGAAATGTAAAAAGGAGACATAAGGACTTGATTCTTTAAGGTAAGTGGTCTATTATTTAAAATTATTACATTTTTTCCACAACTTTATTGTTTTTAAGGATTTTACAGTAAGGTAAGTGTATTTTTAGACCTAATTTCTTAAAAAATTATTTTTTTCAAAAATTTGATTCATTGTTTAAAATAGTTTTTTAAAGTTATTTATAGTTAATTTAATTAGTGGGGTGTTTTTAAAAATTTAATTTAAAGTTTAAGTAGTGTTTTGGGCGCCCGTAGTTTTCATGAGTTTGACAGTTCTTACTATCAAACTCATGAATGAAGTTTTCCCTCCCCTGATTGGCTGCCCAGTGCTCACCTGATCCCAGCCGGCACATCGAACTAACTACGCCGCTGGATCAGGCAAGCACAGCGCGCCGACAGCTGAACTGGGCCAGTGACAGGAATTCCAAGCAGGCCCAGGCTTCAGCTGTCGGCGCGCCGGGTAAGTGCACATCGGGGGCTTGCACGCGCGGCAAGCCCCCGAACCGAATTTCTGGCCCAATGTATATTATAAATAAAATGATCCCATGCTGTCAGCGGGGAACTGCGCTCAAGAGGAGTACAGGTCAGAGATAGGACAACGACACTGTAGCTTGGTTCTCTGATCCATGTTCCCTTCAAGCACAGCTCCCCACTGGGATTGCGAGATCGGTGAAGTTATCTGACTATCTCTCATTCCTCTCAAATTTAAAAAAAAAATTAAATATTTGTATTTTCCTCATCATACAAATATTCATCTGGATTGTTTCACCTTATGTCATATATACACACCCAAATAAAGTGCTCTTATTATAATTTCAGTGCATGCTGACATGTGGTTTTAATGCAGGGTATTTTTGTGAAAAAGTTGTTATTCTAAAAATGAAAGTAAAAACCCTCTTTTTCAGTCTTTATTACATTAGATCAAGGCTTTCGTAACAGCAATGTAAACAATTTTACTTCAGAGTGAATTTTCAAAGGATATTGCAATGCTGACCGTTTACTATGATGCCCAATCTGTATGTCAATGGCAACAATCGTACAGCTGGCCAAAATAAACCTGCAGAATGCTGTATGCTTCAGAAGGTCACAGATGCAGATAGACTTAAAACGAGGGTGCTTGTAAAGCTGATCCAGACAATATGCAACATAAACCCCATCTAGTATTTGTGTTATAGCCTGATTAAATGAAACAACCTCAGAAATAAAGAAGTGAAAAGCTAGGGAAGAATTCTCTAACATTGTTAATTCCATTATTTGTTAGCTTTGTAAGGCGCTGATCCAATTGTTACTAGCTACAAAGACTGCTCCAAAACTAAGGAAAAAAGCAGTGAGATGTTTATTGTGACGTTAAAAGCAATGTAGATGCTAAAAACAATGTGAACCTTTTTGTCAATTCGTTTAAATTGTACATATTTCAAGGGAGTGGGAGTTGTACATTACTGCATAGTCCAGGCTAAGATTTTGCAACCTAAGATTTAACATAGGGAGCAATATTTAGCTTTCTTCTAATGGCTTTATCCTAAGGGCTAGAAATTGGGTACCTTAGTGCCTACCATTACGCCTCCGGTGGGGTCGCTAACGGGGCGCAAATGACTTTTCGCTCGGGTACAGCGCCGCTAACGATTCCTGCTAAATTCAGCGGGAGTTTAGCGGCGGCGGCCACTGTCACCCCAGCTGTGATTGGCTAACTTCCTTCACTGTGTGGCTTAGTGCCACTCCATGTGGTGTATTTACCATCACAGCCTTTAAGGAGAAACTCTCATTCATTTTAAAATTAAATTCAACACAGTAATTTTGCACAAAATTAAAATTACTCTCTACAAACATTTCTACGGTAGACACCCATTGTGCATGTTTATAAGTTATTAGGTCATCATATATTTGTTCCAAACAGCTTTGATACGTCAAAAATTAATTCAGTAAATTGAAAATAGATTGACACGAAATGCAGTCTTCAATTAATTAAAAAAAAACAATGGTCTAGCAGTATCTCACAGTAACCTCTAGTGGGAGTTCTGATCACAGGTTTTGGTATTTATATTTCCCCTGCATCAAACAAATGAAATCTTTCCACTTTATTTGCATGTTAATACAAGTATTCAGCTGTTATATCAGTATTCCATTGAGGAGTTTATTTTCAGCAGCGTTAAATACCGTATAGGTTCCAAGACCACTCTGAGCCCAGCATAGGCAAGCCTGGCTAAATAAGCTCCCCTGATGGCTCAGCTGCTAAAAGCAATGTGTAACTGAGACTGCACTGAGACAGCAGATCTCAGCTGGGGTGACAATAGATAGATTACAATTGGCCTCAATGCCACTTGGCTTGGCTAGGGAAAGGAAACTACGCAAGAGTCACTTTGTAAATGTGTAGATGTCAGATGAGGACAAAATGATATTTGACTGTGATGCCACCCACAGTTGAATAGCCCTATCATGACTGACCCTCGGGCGAGGCATTACAGTACAACTGGTGCCCACGCAGGCTTACCCGAGCAGAAGGGGCAAAAATTGGCAAACAAAAACCTGAGTATGTTATTGGGGAGTATTAGGCATTGCTTCACATCTGCAGAGGGAAATATTGATTTAATTTTTTTTAACACAAGTAGATTGTGTTGAGTGGTAATTAATTGAATATTTATGATGTTCAGTTCCTCCCTAGTTTATAGTCCCGCATTTGCATTTCAACTAATTCTCATCCTTGTTTTCAAATCTCTCCATGGCATCGTCCCTCCCTATTTCTGTAACCTCCTCTGCCCTACAACCCTCCGAGATCTTGCGCTCCTCCAATTCTGGACTCTTGTGGATCCCCTATTTTAATCACTCCACCATTGCCATCCATGCTTTCAGCTGCCTAGACCCTAAGCTCTGGAATTCCCTCCCTAAACCTCTCTGCCTCTCTACCTCTCCTCCTTTAAGATGCTCCTTAAAACCTACCTCTTTGACCAAACTTTTGGTCATCTGTCCTAATATCTCCTTATGTGGCTCGGTGTCAAATTATGTTTGATAACGCTCCTGTGAAGCACCTTGGGATGTTTTACAATGTTCAAGGCGCTATATAAATGCAAGTTGCTGTTGTCATTGTTGTTAATGCAATACCAATCAGTCTCTCCAGCCCATAAAGAGAACAATTTAAACTTTGAGTCATATTCCTGCATGTAATAAATTGTTGTTAGAGATTTTAAAATCTCCCTTAATCCAATCTTTCAATTACTCTCTTTATTTCTCTTTCTGTACTTGATTTGACTCTAATTCACCCTCCTTCTCCTTAATTCCTCTGTTTTTTTTCTCAATCCTTAAATCTCATTAGTTAAGGAGATAGACTATTAGTCCCATCATAGGCATAGTGGTTAGCACTGTTGCCTCACAGCGCCAGGGACCCGGGCTCGAATCCGGCCTCGGGTGACTGTCTGTGTGGAGTTTGCACATTCTCCCCGTGTTTGCGTGGGTTTCCTCCGGGTGCTCCGGTTTCCTCCCACAGTCCAAAGATGTGCGGGTTAGGTTGATTGGCTATGATAAATTGACCCTTAGTGTTAGGGGGATTAAATACGTGGGGTTACGGGGATAGGGTGGGATGTGTGTTGGTGTAGGGGTTACGGGGATCGGGTGGGATATGTGTCGGTGCAGGCTCGATGGGCCGACGTGGCCTCTATCTGCACTGTGGGTTTTCTGTGATTCTGTGATTCTGTGATTAGCATGGTGGCAAAGTGGTTAGCACTGTTGCCTCACAGCGCCAGGGACCCGGGTTTGAATCCGGCCTCGGGCGACTGTCTGTGTGGAGTTTGCACATTCTCCCCGTGTTTGCGTGGGTTTCCTCCGGGTGCTCCGGTTTCCTCCCACAGTCCAAAGATGTGCGAGTTAGGTTGATTGGCTATGATAAATTGACCCTTAGTGTTAGGGGGATTAAATACGTGGGGTTACGGGGATCGGGTGGGATATGTGTCGGCGCAGGCTCGATGGGCCGAAATGGCCTCTATCTGCACTGTGGGGTTTCTGTGATTCTGTGATTCACTAAGGTCCCAGCTGCCCCGTTATCAGCTCACAAAATCCAGCAGGTAGGAAAAGTCTAACTAACGCTGCTCCAGCAAGATTTGCCCATTAGAAATAGAAACATAGAAAAAAAGGAGCAGGAGTAGGCCATTCGGCCCTTCAAGCCTGCTCCGCCATTCAATATGATCATGGCTGATCCTCTATCTCAATACCATATTCCCGCTCTCTCCCCATACCCCTTGACGTCTTTTGTGTCTAGAAATCTATCTAACTCCTTCTTAAATATATTCAGTGACTTGGCCTCCACAGCCTTCTGTGGTAGAGAATTCCACAGATTCACCACCCTCTGAGTGAAGAAATTTCTCCTCATCTCAGTCCTAAATGTCTTACCCCGTATCCTGAGACTCTGACTCCTCGTTCTAGAGCCCCTAGCCAGGGGAAACATCCTCCCTGCATCCAGTCTGTCTAGCCCTGTCAGAATTTTATATGTTTCAATGAGATCCCCTCTCATTCTTCTAAACTCAGTGAATACAGGTCTAGTCGACCCAATCTCTCCTCATACGACTGTCCTGCCATCCCAGGAATCAGTCTGGTGAACCTTCGCTGCACTCCCTCTATGGCAAGTATATCCTTTCTTAGGTAAGGAGACCAAAACTGCACACAGTACTCCAGATGTGGTCTCACCAAGGTCCATTATAACTGTAGTAAGACATCCTTGCTCCTGTACTCAAATCCTCTTGCAATGAAGGCCAACATACCATTTGCCTTCCTAACTGCTTGCTGCACCATTATATATATTTAATTATATTAAAAGTCGTATGTGCAGCCTGCACTTCCTGTAAGCGCCACACCTTCTTGTCACATTTCAGGGTCAGCTTGGCTCATTTGGTACCAGTCTTTTCTCAGAGTGAGTTCAAGTGCCACAGTTACATTTTGGGAGGTACTTTCAGATGAGACCTTACACAACACCAAAGAAAACAGTTTATTTGATTATTCATTCATTTGCCATTTGTGGGGTTTTGTTGTGTGCAACTTGACCACTGCTTTTCTCCAACTTGCCACATTTGTGGCTATGAACACCTGCATCCCCCACATGCACAGCATGCTGCCCCATAGCTTACCATTGCGGAAGACAGTTGGGAGGGAAATAATTGACAGCCCTGTCCATCCAAAAGTTAATTTTATGTGTGTGTGGAGGGTGGGTGCTGGAAGGAGGGGGGCAGTGGGGCAGTCCTTATGTTGAGATTCCCAGTTCTTAACCCTTTGAAATACAGCAGGGAAGAACAGAAAACACTTGCTGAGCAGTTTGGAGCTTTCCTCTGCCAGGTCTGTACCATAAAAGTGATGCCCCACAATCTTTGATGAGGTAAGTCCATAGGGATGCATCTTACAATAAAAGCTAAGAAAATGCAAGTGTTACAGCAATAGTAGTGTAATGGTTATGGTAATGGTTATGGTAATCCATTGGCAGGATAGGCGCACCAACGTCAGTGTTCTTGCTCAGGCCAACAATCCCAGCATCGAAGCTTTGACCACGCTCGATCAGCTCTGATGGACGGGCCACATCGTCCGCATGCCCGATACGAGACTCCCAAAACAAGCGCTCTACTCGGAGCTCCGGCACGGCAAGAGAGCCCCAGGTGGGCAGAGGAAACACTTCAAGGACACCCTCAAAACCTCCTTGAAAAAGTGTAACATCCCCACCGACACCTGGGAATCCCTGGCCCAAGACCGCACAAAGTGGAGGAGAAGCATCCGGGAAGGCGCCGAACACCTCAGGCTCGATTTTCATTGAGCCGTGGAGTTGGGCTTGGAGGCATGTGGGGGGTTAAAATCGCAAAAACTGGCGGGCGGGCCCCCCCCACCCCCCACCTGGTTCCCGACTCCGAGCAATTTTAACTCAGGCGTGTCTGATGGTCCTGACTCTGTCCCGCATCCAACAGGCAGGACTGGTCTTTAAGGCCCTTAATAACCACTAAATGGCCTCTATAATCCTATTTTAACAGGCCCTTGCAAATTTAACCCTTTTCCCACGTAAAACACGCCTGGTGGGAAACACGAATGTGAAACCTGGCGGGAGCACTATTGGATTGCTGACTATCAACTGCAGGTCAACCATTAAAGAGGAGATTTGATCAGCCATCATTTGCAGGTGGCAGGACTTAATGGTCTCAGGTCTGGGGCTACTTTTAGAAGGCTTAACCACACCTGTGGAAGGTTGGAGCCTCACACCCATCTCCAGTGTGGCCTCCTGGGAAACCCCTCTCGCCACCTTCACTCAGCGCTTCCTCAACGGAGGCATATACCAGAAGCATGGGAGCCATTTATTTCCTTCCCATCTGGTCATTAGAGGAGCTCGAGCACCAGCCGTGGCAGCAGCAGAACCAGGAACAACAGCAGCACCAGCAACATCAGCAGCAGCAGGAGCGCCAGGCTGCTGCTCACCCACCTGAAGCTGCACAGGCCAGAAGGGGCCAGCGCCTGGAAGTGGCTGGAGAGCACCTTGCTGCACATCAGAGGGGGCCATGGGGACCCGTATCTGCAATGGCAGTCCTACTCAGAAGGACTTCCATGAAGGTCTGGTTTCTCTGTTCAATAGATGCCCATCGCTCCTCAAGAGATGTCATTCTATTCTGAACAATGACCATGTTTTCCATACCCTGGCGACTAAGCTCCTCCATGGCCATAGCCATCCTCTCCTCTACCGTAGCCATCCTCTCCTCTATGGTAGCCAGCCTTACCACGGAGGTAGCAATCGTTTCCACGGAGGTAGCCATCCTTTCCGTGGTGATGCATTCATGCGCCAATGACTCCACAAAGGCTCTGCTCATGTTCGCTATGGACTCCTCCATTCGCTCCACACTCGCAGCGACCCTCGAGACAAAACCTGCCAGAGGCTCCTGCATCTGTGCCTGGAGTTCCATCACCTCTGATCTTATGGATGGACCCAGAGACAGAGGGTTGACATGCTGCTGAGCCGAGCTGGCAGAGTCCTGCGCCCTCCGACTAGGACTCTCCACTGCTGTCCCTGTCTCCACAATCTGCTGATGCTCACTTGTGAGCTGTGATACACCAGGTGACAACACTACTCTATGTCCCGAAAGTCCCACCGAGGCGTGAGTGTCTGCGCTGGTGCTGGGTGCGCTGAATTCTGCTGACGCTGCGCCCTCAGAGGTTGCAGCTTCCTCTGAGGAGTCTGGCTGCTCAGCCTCTTCTTCCTGGCTATGGGGGACAGATGCTTGTGATGATCCTGTGGGGGAGTAAAGGAAAGAGTCAGAGATGTGATGCAAAGGCTACATGCACATAGCTTTTTGCAGATGCTGATAAGTGCATCTGTTACAGCTTCACAATCATTATCAGCGACTCATGCAATGTCAAAGAGAGAGATGGAAAACTTTTCTGTCACCAGCTTGCTGTGTTGCACCCATTTGTCCATCCCCCATGCACGAATCATCCTCAATGCCCATAATTTCCAGGATGGCCTCCTCCCAGGGGGTCAGGTGGGCTATTGAGGCTGTCCCTCCTCCTGTCCTGGCTCGCTCTCTCCTGTTGTGAGCTCTCTTTTCCTGCAATGGGGGAGACAAGTGGAGGTTGAGTGAGAATGAAGGAGTGAGTTTAGAGATTGCATAGCATAGATACTTAGAAGGAGACAAAGATGGAGTGAGGTTGCAAGACCAAGGGCCCTACCTGTGTGTTGTCAGTTGTGTTCAAAGCATCAGAGTGATAGGGAGTGTGAGGGCTGCATGGTGGAATAGTTATGTGAATGTGAGCATAGAGAGAGAGGGAATGGGTAAGGGTGCATGGATGTCAGTGTCAAGTGGGATGTGGAGGAAGAGATTGCTAAAGCTGAGTGCTGGCGAGGAAAGGCAATGGGGAGCAGATTGAGGGTGATGGGAAATCCATACTCACTTTTCCAGTGCGCTGAAGGTCATGAAATCTTTTCCTGCACTGTATCCAGGTTCTGCGGGTGACTCCCAAGGAGTTGACCTCCTCAGCCACCTGCATCCACACTGCCTTGGTCTGAGTGGGAGGCCTCTTCCTCCCTGATGAAGGGAAGAGCGCCTCCCTGTTGGCCCTAGCCCCATCCACTAATGCCTGCAGTGCCACCTCGTCAAAGCGAGGAGCTGATCTTGCCCTCCCGCTTGTCATATTTGCTGCAGCTCCCTCACACTGCACAGTCAAGAAGCTTGGCAGTCTGCAGAAGAGGCAAGGCTTGCTGTGGACCTTAAATGCAGCAGCAATGATGACATCATTGGAGGGGGCTTTCAGTCATGAAAAACCCATTTGCAAAGGCTTCCCACATGTTGGAAATCAATTGGCCAATTCAGTTAAAATTGCGTTAATCTCCTACATCCATTTAGATTCGCGTGGGAAACACGAAATTCGGGTAACACGACACCATCCCGCACCTGAGTTAAAATCCCCCCCCTCGAGTCTCTTCGCTGGGAGCAAGCGGAAGCCAAGCGCAGGCAGCGCAAGGAGTGCACCCCACCCACCCGCCCCTTCAACCACCATCTGCCCCACCTGTGACAGAGACTGTAGGTCCCACATTGGACTCATCAGTTACCTGAGAACTCATTTTTAATGTGGAAGCAAGTTCCGAGGGACTGCCTAAGAAGAAGAAGAAGATGGTAATGGATTAGTAGCAACTGTCTAGCCTTTGGCCCTCCACTCACCATGACATTTCTACAGCTCAGTCACACCCTCACCGGCACCTTTGGTGCCCTCGTCCCCGCTAAAACCATTCTCTCTCTCATCCTGGTTGTTGCCACTGGTGCAGCCTCATCTCCACTCCCTTAAGTCCAAGGGACTAAGGGCCAGAAATTCCCTTTGAGCCCCATTTGTGGAGGTAAATCAGAAAAGCTGGAAAAGTTAGCGACAGGCTAACCTCTTCCAATCTTTTTAAAATTCCCACTTTTTGCTCCAAGAGGGAAGTGGAATACTAAATCAAGCTCCGCTTCCTTCTTGGAGCGCAAAAGGGGGATAAGTTCGCGACCCGGGGCGCACAGCTCAGCAGCACCACGCACTGGCGCTGGCGCATTGCAGAGGCTCTTCCCTGGATTAAAGGGAAAGGCCCCACGCTGCGAACTCTGCAGATTTTTTAGCACCAGGGAGCGGGGGCGCTGCACGATCGTGGCACGGAACTCGCGTCCGGAGCAAAAGAAACATTTTTCAAAAAAGCCGACATTTTTTCAGGGCAGCCAGCCACCTCCTCTTTAACTTCCACCCCACTAGCGGCCAGCCGCCCTGCTCGCGTCCCCTGCAGCAGTCGCTGCCATCGCCCGGCACTGCTGCAGGGGGCGAAAGGGAATTTTTCTGCCGGGGCGATGTGCCCGAAGATGACGTCATGATCTCCGGGCGCATAAGATTGGGGCGCAATGCAGTAGTGCCGCCGCTGACCTCCTGTGGAATTTGGCGGAAGGTGCAGTTAGTGCCACAGCCTGGCGAAAAGGCCTTTGTGCCCCGTTAGCGCCCCCCACAGGAGGCGCAAAGGAGGGGACTTTCTCCCCTTAAGAGTTGGTGGACAACTGTTTTAGCCATTCATCACCAGATCTGGCTGGACCACATAAAACACTATGGCCTAGAAATTCAGTCGCGTTTGCGCCCACTTATTGGCTAAAGAGTGGTTTGCGCCGGAAGTTTTTTAGCGCCCGAAATTCAGTTGGTCCCTAACATCGGCGTTAGCCGGTAGCGCTGCGCCGGCACCGATGACGTCATCGGTGTGCGCAGCGCCCCGGCTCCAATGCGATTCCGTGCCGACTGCCAAATTCAGTTGCGGCCACCTCGCCCGTGGTGGCCGCAAACAGCGTTTGAAAAATGGTGCCTTGCAGCTCCGAGAGGCCGGCGCATAAAGGTGGACGGGCAGTCGGCCGCTTTTCCGGCGGCCGCCTGGCCGCACCTCCCTCCCCGGACTCCTGCACCACCCCCCCGCGGCATTGGTGTCTGACTCCCGCGAGCCCGGCACTTCTCCGTGGTGCCGGGCTCATTTGCCGGGGGAATCCAGCGGCGATCTCACGGCTGCAGGCAGCTCCTCCTTAAGAGAAGGAGGAGGCCTGCAGTACCCCAGCCTGCCGCACCGCATCGGGTGCCGCAGCGGCAGCTGGACGCCTGCAATTGACTTTCATCGCCCCAAGCGAGGCGGCCAAACCCTGCAATAGCGCCCGCCTCTGTCTTGGGGCGCCGCAACTGAATTTCAGGCTGGCGCTACGGGAATCCGGGCGAGCGCTAAATTTCGGGCGCTAAAGACCTGGCGGGGCCTTACTGAATTTCTAGGCCTATGATCCTGCTCTCCTCCACCAAAACTGCTCACTATTCCAGAATTGTCCTGGAATGCAAAGAACCTCCGGCTTCTCTTCACCACAAACTGTCTTCTTGTGCCCCTCTAACCTGCCTCCTTCACCCTCACTTCCAACAACAAGTGCGAGGAGCTCATGGACGTATTTGTCACTAAGATTGAGACCTCTGTTGTTTCCCTCCCTTCCCCTAGCCCAGAACTCTCATCTTTCTCTAGTTTCTCTCCTATTTCCCCTCATGCCCTCTCTGAGCTCATCTTGTCCATGAAGCTCATCTCCTGTTCCCTCTAACCTATTCCCACCAAATTGCTGACCTCCGTTCCCTTCCTGGCCCCCATGTTAGCTGATATTGTTAACAGCTTCCTATCCTCAGGTACTGTCTCCCTCCCCTTCAAATCTGCTGACATCAGCCCCTTGTCAAAAAAACACCCTTGACTCCTCTGTCCTTGCAAACTACTGCCCCTCTCCAACTCCCTTTCTTCTCCAAAGTCCTTGAATGTATTGTCGCCTCCAAATCCGTGCCTATCTTTCCCGTACATCCAAGTTTGAACCCCTCCAATCAGGTTTCTGCCCCTGCCACAGCACTGAAATGGCCATTAGCAAAGTCACAAATGACATCCTATGTGACTGTGACCATGATAAACTACCCCTCCTTGTCCCTCTCGACCTACCTGCTGCCTTTGACACTGTTAACCACACCACCCTCCTCTATTGTCCAGCTGGGTGGGACTGCCCTCGCCTGGTTCCATTCTTATCTATCCAGTCATAGCCAGAGAATCACCTGCAATGGCCTTTCTTCCCACTCCTCTTACCTCTGGAGTCTCCCAAGGATCAATCCTTAGCCCCCTCCTATTTCTTGTCTATATGCTGCCCTTCGGCGACATCATTGGAAAGCACAACACTAGGTTCCAAATGTAGGCTGATGATGCACAGCTCTACCTCACCACCACCTCTCTCGAACCCTCCACTGTCTCTGATTTGTCCTGCTGCTTGTCCGACATCCAGCCCTAGATGAGCAGAAATTTCCTCCAACTGAAGTTTGGGAAGACCATAGCCATTGTCTTCGGTTCCCATCACAAACTCCATTCCCTAGCCACCGACTAGATCGCTCTCCCTGGCCACTGCCTGAGACTGAACCAGACTGTTCGCAACCTTGGCTTCTTATTTGATGCTGAGATGAGTTTCCGATCACATATCCACTCCATCACCAAGACTGCCAATTCCACCTCCGTAACATCGCCTCTCTCCGTCCCTGCCTCAGCTCATCAGCTGCTGAAACCCTCATCCATGCCTTTGTTACCTCCAGAATTGACTATTCCAATGGCTTTCTGGCTGGCCTACCATCTTCCACCCTCATCTAAAACTCTGCTGCCCGTAGCTTAACTCGCACCAAGTTTCGTTCATCTATCCCCTCTATGCTCGTTGACCTACATTGGCTCCCGGTCAGGCAATGCTTCGATTTTGAAATTCTCATCCTTGTTTTCAAATCCCTCCATGGCCTCACCCCTCCCTATCTCTGTAACTTCCTCTAGCCTTACAAACCCCCCGAAGTTTCTGTGCTCCTCTAATTCTAGCCTCTTGTGCATCCCCGATTTTAGTTGCTCCGCCATTGGAGTCCGTGCCTTCAGCTGCCTGGGCCTGAGGCTCTGGAATTGCCTCCCTAAGTGTTTCTGCCTCTCCACCTCTCCTCCTTTAAGATGCTCCTTAAAACCTACCTGGTTGACCAAGCTTTTAGTCACCTGTCCTAATATCTGCTTATGTAGCTCGGTGTCAAATTCTATTTGATAACGCTACTGTGAAGCGCCTTGGGACGTTTTATTACGTTGAAAAGGCACTATAAAAGTGCAAGTTTTTGTTGTAGTGTACAAATCCCACCGTAGTAAATGTATTGTAATTAAATTCAATAAATCTGTTAATTTGTAGTTAACACCAGAAAAATAACCATGAAAGCTACCTGATTACTATAGAAGACCAACTGGCCTACATTTATTTTTAAAGCCCTTTGAAGTGGCCCAGCAACCCACTCAATTATATGTGCAATTGCTCAAAACTAGGGATGTGCACTAAATGCATGCTGTGTACAAAAGTATATAAAATATCATCTATGCAGTCCAATGTACTGAAAAGGCCCAGTAACACAATTCTACCGCATTACTTGAATTTAAATAAATTAGGAAATGCTATATTGCTTTATGTCTATAGAATCATAGAATCGTATAGCACAGAAGGAGACCACTTGGCCCATTGCGGCTGCACCGGCTCTTTCGAAGAACAATCCAGTTAGTCCCACTCCTCCGCTCTTTCCCCATATCCCTGCAATTTTTTCTCCTTCAAGTATTTATCCAATTCCCTTTTGAAGGCTTCTATTGAATCTGTATCCACCACCCTATCAGGCAGTGCATTCCAAATCCTAACCACTCGTTGCGAAAAATAACTTTTCCTCATGTCGCCACTGGTTCTTTTGCCAATCATTTTAAATCTGTTTCCCCTGGTTATGACTCTTCAGCCATTGGAAACAATGGCCTAGAAATTCATTGTAGCCACTTTTGGGGCGGTAAAGTCGGGCGGCCGCTAAAGTTTGCGCCCGCCGCCAAATCGAGGCCACTTCTCCGATATTCATTAGCTTCGCCCTAAGAGTTTGCTCGAGCGCTAAAACTGGCGCTGCACGCCTCTCTTTAGGCGCTAAGCCGGAGGTGCTGAGCGAGAGCGCCGAGGCCGGGCGCAGCGCAGGTGCGGCCATCTCGTGATTGACAGCAGACACCCTGGCGCCGGCCAGCTCTTAAGGGGGAAGGGTCGACTTGGTCTGCTGCCACGCCCTGGATAGTGGAGCCCTCCAGCTAGGCCTGAACACTGCTGCTGGACCCAAATAGCGCCTGAAGCCATGCAGAAGGCCCGTGAACGAGCGCAGCGCTTCTCAGAGCGTGATCTGAGTGTGCTGGTTGGTGGTGTGGCGAAGAGGCGCCATCTTTTGTACCCGGACAATGGCAGGAAGGCGCCGGTCCGCGTCTACCGGAGAGCCTGGAGGCATGTCGCCAGCAAGGTGTCAGCCAACAGCGAGGTCCCCAGGACCGGTGTCCAATGCCGCAAAAAGTTTAATGACCTCACTCGGATTGTCAGGGTGAGTACCCTTTCCAGTGTCCTCCTCATCCTTGCATGTGCACCTCACATTATGGGCAAAGGGACTTGAAAGCCCTAATGGCCAGCCCTCATCCAGCAGCTATGGGACAGGCATGAACTTCAATTGCACATTCTGCACTTAACACACTGGCCAAGCTATTCCACCATGGGAGGCAGTGCACACAAGATCAGGGCGACACACTGGCCAGGCTATTCCACCATGGGAGGCAGTGCACACAAGATCAGGGCGACACACTGGCCAGGCTATTCCACCATGGGAGGCAGTGCACACAAGATCAGGGCGACACACTGGCCAGGCTATTCCACCATGGGAGGCAGTGCACACAAGATCAGGGCTACACACTGGCAAGGCTATTCCACCATGGGAGGCAGTGCACACAAGATCAGGGCTACACACTGTACTTAGAGGCCGTCCTTTCTCTTGCAGGCCAAGCTGGCCAATAATAGGAAGAGCCGGACTGCGACCGGGGGAGGCCGACCCCAGATCCAGCCACTCACCGAGCTGCAACATTGCGTGGAGCGCATCATGGGTGGCCGGGTGATTGGCCCCGTTGCATGTGGAGATGCCGACCCTGTTCTGGGCACCAATGATAAGGACATCAACGTTTGGACCTCTCTTGTCCCACTTGTGCATCAGATCTACATCCTTTGCCACTGTCCGACCAATGCGCTGAATGCCACCACTCATGCATCCCTCGCTGACGCCCTCTCCTCACTCTAAAGCTACTCTTGTGCCTTCCTGCTTTCAGATGGTGAGGAGGAGGTCCCTGAACTTGCCAGTGACAGCCCCTCAGAAGAGGAGGAGGAGGAGGAGCAAGAGGAAGGCGGCCCATCAGGGGAACCCTCATCCGCGGCAACCCATGCGAATGTAGGGGACACGTCTTCCCTGGAGGGGAGCGTGGCGGAAGTGTCGGAGGGGAGGGGAGCTCATGGGACCTGCGGCCTGCAGAAACGTGGGAGGGGGGTGGAAGCTCAGCGGCCTTCTCCCCAGAGGGGGGAAGGGTCGGAGGGGAGTCCAATTGCTGGGCCCAGCGGCGTCCAGCAACGCAGGAAGGGTCGGCCAGCTTGGCGGCCTTCTCCCCAGAGGGAGAGTCCAGCCTCCAGTCCGGAGGTGGTCTTCGCCGAGGAGATGGAACGCCTCAAGGACTTGTCCGCGGACTCGGAGCGCCGGCACACGGAGCTCATGGGGGTAGTGGCACGGTTGCCTGAGGCCATCGAGTCCCTCTCTCGGCGTGTCACCGACGTCGGGGCCTCACAGGCCATCAGTTTGGCGGAATTCGGGGCAGAGCAGGCAGCGAGTCGGGCGGCATTCGGGGCAGCTCAGGCAGCGAGTGGGCAGCTGATCAGTGGTGCCGTGCAGTAACTGGGTGCTCTGATGAGGTCACTGAACAGGTCAACACGGGCACTCACTGCTGCCACACTCGCTGTGTCAGCCAGGCATCACCAGGGCACCCGGCGTGCTGCAGCAGCACAGCGGTCTGTCCCTCGGCAGATTGGTGCGCATGCTGCAGTGCTGGCCCGGGCGAGTGCCAGTGTCTCAGGCGACCAGCGAGCACCTGCCATCCGCCAGCTTGCCCCCATTCCTCCAGCCGCCACTGCCACTCCCCCAGTGAAGCTGCCAGGAGCTGCTGCAGCGACTGATGCTGGCCAGCCACAGCTGCAGCATTCAACAGCCGCCCGCTCGACGGCCAGACCTCGACTAGGCCGACCCCCAAGGGCATCTGCCGTCACGACATGTGCCCCTCTGGAGCCCGCCCCCAGCCTTGCAGCAGCCAATGGCCTTACTTTGAGGAGGAGCAGCAGGGCGGGCAGGGGCCACACAAAGATGGCCAAGGCATCGCCCTAGCGGGCCAAAAAGTCGAATGTGTGGCCAGTTGTGTTTGTTTTTTGAGGCCGAGAAATGGATGTTTGTTTTTTGAGGCCGAGAATTGGATGTTTGTTTTTTGAAGGCCGAGGATGTGATGTTTGTTTTTTACGAAGGCCGAGGATGACGGCCTTTTTAGTTGCACTGTTTTGTTAATCCTCTCCAGGTTGTGGGAGCGAGTAATGTGTTTGAGTGTTTTTTGGGGGTTTCGTCTGTTTTTGGTTTTCATGTGGGAAGGGCCCTGAGTTTGTACAATAAAGCATTTTATTTATTAACATTGTCCATGTTTGATCTTTGAAGTGTTTGTTGCCTTAACCGGCTGAGGGCTTGCGGAGCGGCTGCAATCATGTTCTTTCATTGGCACAAGCCATTCCCTGACAGGGGGCCTAGAAGTGACGTTCAATAAGCCGCCGACGGGTGGCCCTTGGACCTTCTGCCTCCCTCCTGGGCTGGTACTCCTTGTCCTCCTCCTCCTCATGCTCCTCCTGCTCCTCCTCCTGAGGTGGGGGTCCAACGTGAGGTGGCAGTGCCTGAGTCCTGCGGATAGCCAGGTTGTGCAGCATGCAGCAAACGGCGACGAATTGGGAGACTCGCTCCTGCGAATACTGGAGGGCTCCCCCGGAGCGATTGAGACAGCGGAACCGTTGCTTGAGGACGCCGATTGTTTGTTCTATGATGTTCCTAGTCGCTTGATGGCTCTCGTTGTATGCCTCTTCAGCAGGGGTCGTGGGCGCGCGGAGCGGGGTCATGAGCCAGGTACACAAAGGATAGCCTTTGTCTCCGATAAGCCATCCTCTTGGGTGAGGCTGTGCCTGGAACATGTCAGCCACAGTTGTCTGTCGCAGGATAAAGGCATCGTGGCTGCTGCCTGGAAAGCGGGCATTGACAGCTAGGATGCGCTGCCTGTGGTCACACACCAGCTGTACGTTGAGGGAATGGTAGCCCTTCCGGTTGCGGTAATCCTCGGCATGCTCCAGAGGTGCCCGCAAAGCCACATGCGTGCAGTCAATGGCGCCCTGCACCATGGGGAACCCCGCTATTCTTGCAAATCCCACTGCACGCTGCTGCTGCTTGTCCAGGGTCATGGGGAAGGAGATGAATTGATGTCTCCTTCTGAAAAGGGCTTCGGTCACCTGGCGGATGCAGCAATGCACGGCGAACTGGGAGATGTTAGCGATGTCCCCAGCAGTGGATTGGAAGGAGCCGGTGGCATAGAAGTTGAGAGCCACCGTCACCTTCACTGCCACCGACAGAGACGTCCTGCGCATCAGCTGTGGCTGCAGATCTCTGTGAAGCAGCTGGCAGATCTCTGCAACCACCTCCCTTCTGAATCGCAGCCTCCTAACACACATCGCGGCAGACATGGTCAGATAGGAGGACTGCTGGCGGTATACCCTGGGTGGGTAAGGCCTCAGTTGGCGACGCCTGTTGCCCCCTCTGCGTCTAGCCAGGGCTGCCACTCTCTCACGGCGTCTGTAAGCCCTTCTGGCATAAGGCTGAAAGTCAGCGTTGGCACCCAATGCAGCCCCCATTATATGCTGGCAAACACTGAGCTCTCAATGAAGGCAAAGATAATTGGTAAGCTCTGGCCTGAGCCAAAAATACCTGTCCTAGTGTTGGTCCAAACCAGTAAGCTCTCCTCCTTGGTCTCTCTCCAAAAAACCGTTGCACAAGAGTGAATGCTGCAAAATGGCTGGCCTTTATAGTGCAGGGTAAGTGCCCTTTAATTAGCGCTCCCCGCGGCCCGCCTCGGCTGTGTACCGTTCCACTTCACAGTCGTTAGGGCCGCCCGGCGCACAATGGCCCGGCGCGAGTGAAGTTCCGGTTCGGGGCGCACAAAGGGCGTTGCACTAGTAAATGACGTCATGATCTGCGCGCGCAGCAGGGCGCGCGCTAAGACTTTGCGCCGGTGCTAAATGTGTACTGAAGTTGGGGCGAGGCGCAGATCGCGCTGCGCTCGGGCGCTAAGCGCCTAGCGCTCGAGATCTACTCCTCCTAAGGCGCTAACGGCTGGCGCGCCCAACTGAATTTCTAGGCCAGTTTCTCTTTATTTACTCTAGCTAAACCCATCATGATTTTAAACATCTCTATCAAATCTCCTCTAAGCCTTCTCTGCTCTAAGGACACAGCCCCAGCTTCTCCAGTCTATCCACGTAACTGTAATCCCTCATCCCTGGAACCATTCTCGTAAATCTCTTCTGTACCCTCTCCAAGGCCTTCATGTCCTTTTTAAAGTGTGGTGCCCAGAATTGGACACAATACTCCAGCTGGAGCCAAACTAGTGTTTTATATATAGTGTTTCGCATAACTTCCTGGCTTTTGTACGCTATGGGGGAAAAATTCGGTCGCGCTCCCTTTGGGGCGCTAACTTCACTGGGGCACTACTTTTAGCGCCCCAAAAAAGTTAGCACCTCGCGCCGTAAGTTGAGTGGTAGCGCCCAAGCAGGAGGCGGGGAGCTACTGGAAGCGCTCCCCCTCCTTCCTGGGGCACTACCATTTAATATCGCGGCGCTACACGCAACAGGGCCACGTGCATCGGCACGTAGTGCTGCGGTATTACGGGCCTCCCTCCCCTGATTAAAGGAGAGGGGCCTAGCGCAGCGCAGCCGGTACCCCACAAGAGGAGCCGAATGGGAGCAGGTGCTGGCAGGCGGCCCCCCAACAAAAAGGCCGCCCGGCACCTGCTCTTTAATTTGCACAGCCATGGCCATAAAACGCCACTCTGACCCTGTCGGACATATCGCCCGGCGGTAGGTCAGGTGGCGCGATCGAAGTTTGCGGCCGGGGTGCTGCACATGGCGATGACGTCATCACCAGAGGCGCGGCGCTGCGGGGTGCTACCGGCTACCGTCGCTGCTAACCTCCCGCTGAATTTCACAGGCGGCGTTAACGGCGCTGCGCCCAGGCGCCAGGGGCTTTGCGCCCCATTAGCACCCTGGGGCTCCAATGGGAGGCACAAAGCAACCCAATTTTTCCCCCTATGCATCAATTTATAATGCCCAGGATCCCATATGTTTTTTTTAACTGTTTTATTAACCTGTCCTGCCACCTTCAAAGATTTGTGCACAGACACCGCAAGTGTCTCTCTTCTTGCACCCCCTTTGAAAATTGTACCATTTAGCATGTATTGTCTCTCCTCATTCTTCCTACCAAAATGTATCACCCCACACTCTTCTGTGTTGAATTTCATCTGCCATGTGTCGACCATTCCATCAGCCTATCTATGTCTCTTGAAGCTTATTACTATCTTCCTCACTGTTTACTACACTTCCAAGTTTCGTGTCAAGCGCAAATTCGAAATTGTGCCCTGTACCCGCAAGAAAGC
Organism: Somniosus microcephalus; assembly: GCF_052327205.1. Lineage (NCBI taxonomy): Eukaryota > Metazoa > Chordata > Chondrichthyes > Squaliformes > Somniosidae > Somniosus > Somniosus microcephalus. Next base: position 113,993,316 of record NC_140988.1, on the reverse strand, counting down.
GGACCTGAGCGGCAGCAAAAAGAGGAGCGGCGGCATAAATACAGCGGGAGAGAAGGCCTCGGGCAGAGCGGACCTGAACAGCAGGTCCACTCAAACACAGGCAGAAATTGAAAGAGTGACGTCAGAGTAAAAAATACCTAAAGTGACTTCAGCACAAGGGAAGGGGCTGATTGTTGACCAGCTGGTGAGTGTTTTTTTTTACTCCAGATCAGATCAGGGACAAGTCTTAAGTTTATTTCTGATAAGTTTAGACAGTAGTCTAATAAAGAGGCATTTCATTTTTTTCCAGTGTTTTAGTGTTTAGTGCAAATTAATGTGTAGATAAAGAAAAAAGAAACTTACAACACACTAGAAAGTAGATATAAATAATAGAAATAATCTAGACTAAATATGTCAGAGCAGGTTGTGTGTCTGGACTGCAGTACAGACAGCGAGACTTTCCCGAGCGAACACGTCTGCAGTAGATGTCTCCATCTCGAATCTCTCCGGCTCAGAGTCATTGAGCTGGAGTGCGAGTTGGAGACACTCCAACACATAAGGGAGGGGGAGGATTATCTGGACAGTTTGCTCCAGACTTCGGTCACACCTCGTAGAGAGGTACAGGTTCAGAGCGAGGTTGGCGTGACCGATAGTGTGCAGAGTAAGGGGAACCCAGGTAAGAAAGAGAACGAGGATCCACAGAAACTGATTCTATCCAACAGGTACAATGTACTTGCTACCTGTGAGGATAAGGATAAAGACTGTCAGAAGGACAGCCAGAATGCAGACCATGGCACTTTGGCACAGGAGGCTGTCCAAAGGGGGAAGAGGAGGACGAGGAGGGGAAGCGTAATGTGGTAGTTGTAGGGGATTCAATAATTAGGGGGACAGATAGCATCCTTTGTAAGCAAGGTCGAGAATCCCACATGGTATATTGCCTACCTGGTGCGAGGGTGAGCGGCAAAGAAAAGCTGCCCTCCCACATTCCACCCTATGTAAAAGTGAGGTCATCCAAAACTCTGCTGCCCATATCCTAACTCGCACCAAGTCCCATTCACCCATCACCCCTGTGCTCGCTGACCTACATTGGCTGCCGGTTAAGCAACGCCTCGATTTCAAAATTCTCATCCGTGTTTTCAAATCCCTCCATGGCCTCGCCCCTCCCTATCTCTGTAATCTCCTTCAGCCCCACAACCCCCCAGAGATATCTGCACTCCTCTAATTCTGCCCTCTTGAGGATCCCTGATTATAATCACTCAACCTTTGGTGGCCGTGCCTTCTGTTGCATAGGCCCTAAGCTCTGGAATTCCCTCCCTAAACCTCCCCGCCTCGCTACCTCTCTTTCCTCCTTTAAGACACTCCTTAAAACCTACCTCTTTGACCAAGCTTTTGGTCACCTGCCCTAATTTATCCTTATGTGGATCGATGTCAATTTTTTTTTGTCTTAAAATACTCCTGTGCAGCGCCGTGGAACGTTTTACTATGTTGAAGATGCTATATAAATACAAGTTGTTGTTGTGCACCCCATTGACTTCGATGGAAAGGAACATCTGGCGGGGCGTATAACCGGGGGCCGATCCACTACCACCCGTTTTACGACCCCGCCAAAGTTAAATGTTCCTGTAATGGTGTTAAAAGGTTATTATAGATAGCAAATGTTTTTGTTGGCACCTTTTGCTAAATGTTTCCATACAAGTTAACCACTGTTCGATCACAAGGAGTTCAGAGTTCTTTTCTTCATATGCCTGTTGACTTTTGTGACCTGGATAATGGCAGGGGAAAGGTAGTCTTCTGTATTATGAAGGAAATAGGCTGAAGTCTTTGACAGTAAAGAACTTTGTGAGCAGGGAGAGCAGGCAGGTGTGCAATGACTTTATTTGGGGTGTTAACATTTATTCACTGGAAGCATAGGGTTATAAGTTGTTTCCTCTTTACTCCAGCTGTTCTGTTCCACATCCTGTTCTTCCTTTGCATCCTCCTCATGTTGTCGGGAGGGAGGACCTTCCTCTCATCTCCATCACCATCGTCTTCAAGTTCTGGAAGCAGGAAGCCTTTCTTCATCGCAATGCTACAGAGTATGGAGCAAGCGGCAATGGTTCTGGAGACTGTGGCTGTGCTGAATTGCAGGGCTCCTGATTAATCCAGGCACCTAACAGTAGATGTTAGAATGCTTATAGTCTGCCTCATCACCCTTCTTGTAGTTGCATGGTCATCGCTATATCTGTTGCTCTTCCTTGCCTGTGCAAAACTTACCAAAGTAATCAGCCAGGTTGACCAAGATAAGTGAAGGCCCGAGTGCCCATACAGGTGCTGAAATGATGCTGCACATTCACGCCATTCAGGATCCTATAGTATAAAAGAAGAAATAAATCTGTAGTGTATGTGCCTTTAAGTCAGAACTACTTTTACAGCTCCTGTATACTGTAGTGCCGGCAGTGACCACACCGGTATATAAGCTTTGCGCATGCCTCTGTACCCCCTGTCTTGAGACTACCCTCCTCCAGTAAAGACCTGTTTATTGTTAATGTACAGCATCCGTGTGATTATTTAATAACAGCATATCCACTGAACCACGGATCTAACAGTGGCGACGAGTGTCGATTCGAATCTACCTGCAACATAAAAAAAAAAACAGTCGAGGCCAGGAACACGGGCATAACATAGTAACATAGAGATAGGAACAGGAGTAGGCCATTCGGCCTTTCGAGCCTGCTCCGCCATTCAATGAGATCATGGCTGATCCTCGTCTGAGATCATAGCTGATCTTACCAGTTCAGTACCCCGTCCCCGCCTTTTCTCCGTAACCCTTAATCCCCTTAGCCTTCAGAAATATATCCAATTCTCTCTTGAAAATATTTATTGAATTAGCCTTCACAGCCCTCTGTGGCAGGGAATTCCACAGGCTCACCACTCTTTGAGTGAAGAAATTCTTCCTCATCTCTGTTTTAAATGATTTGCCCGCTATTTTTAGACTGTGGCCCCTGGTTCTGTGCTCCCTGGCCATTGGAAACATTCTCTCTGAATTCAGCCTGTCCAGGCCTGCCATAATTTTATATGTTTCGATGAGATCCCCTCTCAATCTTCTAAACTCCAGTGAGTACAAGCCCAAACTATTTAATCTCTCTTCGTAGGTCATTCCCGCCATTCCAGGTATCAGCCTGGTGAATCGCCGTTGCACTCTTTCCATGGCAAGAACATCCTTCCGCAGATGGGGCGACCAAAACTGTACACAATACTCCAGATGCGGTCTCACCAGCACCTTGTACAGCTGTAGTAAGGTATCCCTATTCCTATACTCGAACCCCCTTGATATGAAGGCCAACATACCATTTGCCTTCTTAATCGCCTGTTGCACCTGCATGCTCTCCTTCAGTGACTGGTGCACAAGAACACCCAGGTCCCTCTGCACTTCCCCATCTCCCAATCTATTGCCATTTAGATAATAATCTACCCTCCTGTTTTTACCCCCAAAGTGGATAACCTCGCATTTATCCACATTATAGTGCATCTGCCACGTATCCGCCCATTCCCCCAACCTGTCCAAATCGCACTGTAGCCTCCTGACATCCTCATCAGAGCCCACCCCTCCTCCTAGTTTAGTGTCGTCAGCGAATTTGGAAATATTGCATCCAATTCCCTGATCCAGATCATTTATATATATTGTGAACAGCTGGGGTCCCAGGACAGATCCTTGCGGCACCCCGCTGGTCACTGCCTGCCACTCTGAAAACGAGCCGTTTATTCCAACTCTCTGTTTTCTATCCGCCAGCCAGTTCTCTATCCACGTTAATACTTTGCCCCCAATCCCATGAGCCTTAATTTTGCATGACAATCTTTTGTGTGGAACCTTATCGAAGGCTTTCTGGAAGTCAAGGTACACCACATCCACTGGCTCTCCCCCATCTATTTTACCAGTTACTTCCTCAAAAAATTCCAGCAGATTAGTCAAACACGATTTACCCTTTGTAAATCCATGTTGACTCTGCCCGATCCTTTCCCCATTTGTCAAGTGCTCCGCTATTTTATCCTTAATAATGGACTCTAGCATTTTGCCCACAACCGATGTAAGGCTTACTGGTCTATAATTCCCTGCTTTCTCTCTACCCCCCTTTTTAAATATTGGGGTAACATTAGCTACCCTCCAATCCACGGGTACTGTTCCCGAGTCAATGGAGTTCCGGAAGATGATCCTTAGAGCATCTGCTATCTCCAGGGCCACCTCCTTAAGTACCCTAGGATGTAGTTTATCAGGCCCCGGGGATTTGTCGGCCTTCAGTCCCCTCAACTTACCCAACACCATATCCCTAGAGATACTAATTTCTGTCAGCTCCTCCCTCTCATTAGTCCCTATGTTTGCCGATATTCCTGGGAGGTTATTTGTGTCCTCCTTTGTGAATACAGAACCAAAGTATGAGTTTAATTGGTCTGCCATTTCCTTATTCTCCATTATATATTCTCCCGAATCGGACTGCAGGGGACCGACTTGGGATTTTACCAGTCTTTTCCTCCTGATATACCGATAAAAGCTTTTGCAGTCTGTCTTTATTTTTGCTGCAAGTTTACTTTCGTATTCTATTTTCCCCTTCCTGATTAATCCCTTCGACCACGAGCAACCGCCCAGCAGTCAGGCAGAGATTGAACTTTGCAGGGGAGGCTGTGGAGAGCCGGGCTTGGTTCCCCAGCCACGACGAGCAGCAAGAGACCGACGACAGGTCCAGCGCAGACCCTTCCCGAGCATCGGCGGCTGGAGCCGACCGACGGCGGAGAGAAAGCCGAGCAGCGTCGACGGGGTAAGACAGAGGGTGAAGAGCACAGGGCGCAGCTGGGGGTTGAACACCGAGTGGCGTCGAGAAAAAGAAAATAAACTGGAGGGAGAGAGGGTAGAGAAACAGCCGGGTTCTAGACTGAGCGGCGTCGAAAAATATAAAAAGAAGAACGCGCAGAGCACAGCCAGAGCTCACGGGCTGAACAGGGTCCGCGGGGCGAAGAAAGGGGAGCGCGGGAGACGCCATTGAGCCGCGGAGAAGAAGAAAGAGCGCGGGAGACGCCATTTTTAGAAGCCACAGCGGAGAAGAAGGGCGAGCGCGGGAAGGAAGGAAAGCACGGGAGACGCCATTTTGTGCAAGCGGAGAAGGGGAAGCGCAGGAAGCGCCATTTTTGACAGTTAACTCACACCCAAGGATGCCGAAAAGTGGCAGTATCTCTACGTTCGACAATGAAGTCGAAGATTGGGTGACATATGTGGAACGTATTGAAGTGTACTGCAGGGTGAATGAAGTGCCAGATGCTAATAAAGCACTGGTTCTGTTAAATTCCATGGGTGCAAAAACTTATGGGTTACTGCGAAATCTAATAACCCCAGAGAAGCCGGTAAACAAGAATTTTGAAAGCATAGTAGAAATCCTACAGGACTACTTAAACCCCACACCACTGCTGATAGCAGAACGATTTAAGTTCCATAAAAGGAACCAACACAAAGACGAAAGCAATGCTGAGTACCTAACGGAACTGCGCAAGCTACCGAAACACTGCCAGTTTGGAGCGGGACTAGCAGATACGTTAAGGGACAAGTTTGTGTGTGGGCTACAAAGTGAAGGAACCCAGAAACGGCTTCTATCAGAAAAGGACCTTAAGCTGGACAAAGCTTTCAGTATGGCAGTATCACACGAAGCAGCCGCAAGGGGCGCTGCAGAGATACAACGGATACCGCAAGAATATGGCACCAATGAAATGTCCTGTGGAACAGGGAAGTGCTATCGCTGCGGCAGAACAACACATGACCAGAAAGATTGTTGGTTCAAGGACCAAGTGTGCAGACAGTGTGGGAAAGCAGGACACATAGCAAGAGTCTGCAGGTCTGGGAAGAAAACCAACAGTAAGAAATCTCCACAGGAGAAGTACAAAAAGGTACACCAGGTGATGGACAGTGGTTCAGACGAACAGAAAAGTAACACAGACTCCGGAAGCAAGGAGCTGGGTTGCCTGAAACTACATAAGGTAACAGAAATGGAGGATCACCAGATTATCTGGGTTACACCAAGATAGACGGAGTCCAAGTGAAAATGGAATTGGACACAGGGTCAGCTCTAACAGTCATAAATCAAAGAGACTACAAGCGGCTATTTTCACACATACCCTTGAAAGCTACAGAGATTGTCTTGAAGACGTATACGGGGCAAAAAGTCTACCCCAAAGGAAAAATAAGGGTGAAAGTGACATATAAAGGCCAGGAAATACCTAAAATGGATATATATGTATTGCCAGATGGAGGACCACCACTGCTAGGACTTGAATGGATCCGGAAGATACAATTAGATTGGCATTCCATACAGGTACTGAAGGTTGAGGCCAAAAAGGATGACGACGTCACACCTGGACAACTGTCAAAAATGCTAACTGACACAAAAGAAGTGTTCCAGGAGGGACTAGGAACACTAAAAGGAATAACAGCAACGATTAAAATAGAGGAAAATGCAAGCCCAAAGTTTCTTAAGGCCAGACCAGTGCCTTATGCGATCAGACCAGCTGTTGAAGCAGAGCTGGAAGGGTTGGAACATTCAGGAGTACTGTCCAAAGTGGACTGGAGCGAGTGGGCTACACCCATCGTTCCTGTAATGAAGAGGTCGTTGAGTAATACGCCTGGGGAACCAAAGAAGGTCCGCATCTGTGGGGATTTTAAGGTGACAGTGAACCCAGTCCTTCACACGGTACAATATCCGCTTCCACGAATTGAGGATATTGTCGCCTCGCTATCTGGAGGTAAACGCTTCACCAAAATTGATCTAGCCCAGGCGTACTTGCAAATGGAGGTCGAAGAAGCTTCGAAACAATACCTTACGATCAACACTCATAAAGGTCTCTATCAATACAACCGGCTAGTGTTTGTAGTGTCTGGCAAAGGGCGATGGATTTTTTTTTCTCCCAAATTGGCCATTGGGTCTTTATCTGGTTTTTCGCCTCTCCCGGGAGATCACATGGGTTCGGGTGGATGCACAGTGATAGAAGATTTGAGGTTAGGATCAGATCAGCCATGATCTTATTGAATGGTGGAGCAGGCTCGAGGGGCCGATTGGCCTACTCCTGCTCCTATTTCTTATGTTTCTTATGTTTCTTATGGATCAGGTCATGCAAGGAATTCCAGGGACCCAGTGTTATTTGAATGACATCTTGGTCACGGGCGAAAATGACGGTGATCACCTCGCCAACTTGGAGAAGGTGCTCACCAGATTAAAGGAGTATGGGCTATGAGCTAATCGCCACAAGTGCGAGTTTTTCCAGAAACAGATCTCGTATTGTGGCCACGTCATCGATGAAGAGGGGTTACATAAGTCCCCTGACAAGATTGAGGCAGTAGTCAAGGCTCCAGCACCGGAAAATGTGTCACAACTGAGGTCGTTCCTCGGACTGGTAAACTACTACCACAAGTTCTTACCAAATTTGTCTACGGTATTCCACCCACTGAACACCCTACTGCAAACAGGGGTACCATGGAAGTGGGATGACGAACGTAGACGAGCTTTCCAGAAGTGTAAAGAATTGATCACATCAAAAGAGGTGTTGGCCCATTTCAACCCAGCACTACCAATTCGTTTGGCATGTGATGCATCACCCTATGGTATTGGAGCGGTGCTGTCGCACAAATTCCCTGACGGGTTGGAGAGGCCAGTATCCTTTGCGTCTCGGTCACTAACCTCAGCCGAGCGCAACTATGCCCAGATTGACAGGGAGGCCCTCAGCCTAGTATGGGGAGTAAAAAAATTCAACCACTATCTGCATGGGCAGAAGTTCACCTTGCTGACTGACCACCAACCACTTGTCTCCATCTTTAATCCTAAGAAGGGCGTTCCAGTGAAGACTGCACAGCGGTTACAAAGATGGTCCCTGTTTCTAGGGGCGAATCAATATGAAATAGAATATAAAGGCACGAAACAGCATGGGAACGCTGATGGGCTATCATGCCTGCCACTGCCTACTGTGGAGGAAGCACCAGCAGTGGACCCTATCGAGATATTTTACTCGTCAATAATTGAATGATTCCCAGTAACGAACGCGGATATAGAGAAGGAGACCCGCAATGTTCCGACGCTGTCTCGGGTATATGAATTGACGGTGAGGGGATGGCCAACTCATGGCGACTCACTGTTGCCAGCATTCTCATCCAGAAGAGAACAGCTGTCAGTATGCCAGGGGACAGTGATGTGCGGATCCACAATGGTAATTCCACCCAAGTTAAGGGAGAGAGTGCTAAATGAGCTACATGAAGGTCATCTGGGGGGAGTGAAAATGAAAAGCCTTGCTAGGGCTTATGTGTGGTGGCCAGGAATCGATCAACAAATCGAAGACCTAACTAAGAGCTGCTTAGGATGCCAGAAGGTCCAAAATGCACCACCACATGCCCCTCTACACCCATGGGAGTGGCCCTCCTCTGCATGGCAACGGGTGCATATTGATTTCGCTGGTCCATTCATGGACTCAATGTTCTTAATAGCAGTGGATGCTCATTCAAAGTGGCCTGAGGTGATAAAAATGTCTTCAACCACTACAGAGAAAACGGTTGCAGTCCTACAGACCATATTTGCCATAAACGGTTTGCCAGAGCAGATTTGCTCTGATAATGGACCACAGTTTGTGTCCGATGAGTTCCAAAAATTTGTGAGAAGGAATGGGGTAAGGCATTACACATCCGCCCCGTATCATCCAGCCACAAATGGATTGGCTGAGAGGTTCGTACAAACCTTTAAGAAGGCGATAAAGGCCATGTGCGATGATGAAATTCCACTACAGCATAAGATGGACAATTTCTTATTAGCCTACTGAAACGCGACACATGCAGTTACCAACCAGACCCCGGCCATGATGTTCTTTAATCGAAGGTCGAGATCTCGTCTGGACTTGCTCAGACCAAATGTGCGAAGAAATGTTGAGGACGAACAATTCCAGCACATCAATGAGAAGCCGACAAGGAGCTTCAACGTAGGGCAACCAATCTTGGCCCGTGACTATCGAACAGAGAAATGGCAACCCGGAACAATATGTACAAGGCAGGGGCCATTAATGTACACAGTGGATGTCGGGGAGAACATTGTGAGACGCCACGTCGATCAGATCTTAGCGTCACAGGAACGCGTCAACCCCATGTCTCGAATACCTGGGGATGAACCCGACATACCGGTAGCATCTACCTCAGACCCAGTAGCAGTGGAACCCGATGAACTACCCGATGAAAAGGGGTCAGAATCACCTCTGCACCAAGAACAAGAACCTCCAGAAAGGCGCTATCCTGAAAGGGTCAGGAAGCCGCCCCAAAGACTGAATCTATAAATGGACTTTTGTTGTTTAATGTACATGTTGAAATGTCAATTGTTTTTTGAATATTAGGGGTACTACTAATCTAAAAGGGGAGGAATTGTAGTGTATGTGCCTTTAAGTCAGAACTACTTTTACAGCTCCTGTATACTGTAGTACCGGCAGCGACCACACCTGTATATAAGCTTTGCGCATGCCTCTGTACCCCCAGTCTTGAGACTACCCTCCTCCAGTAAAGACCTGTTTATTGTTAATGTACAGCATCCGTGTGATTATTTAATAACAGCATATCCACTGAACCATGGATCTAACAAAATCCAATAGTTATTAAACATAAGAAAATCTCACCGACCTCCCCCCCACCCCGTGTGTAAATCCTTACATAGCCTTGCCCCTCGCTAGCTTCCTCCAACCCTATAACCCCTCACCCCGATCTCTTCATTCCTCTGACTCTGGCCATTTGTGCACCCCCACCATCGGCAGCCTGCTGTCAGCTGACTAGATGCCATGGTCTGGAATTCTCTCCCTAAACACTTCCACCTCTCCCCCTCCCTCTCCTCCTTTAAGGGCCTCCTTAAAACCCACCTCCTTGCCCCAAGCTTTTGGTCACCCCTCCTAATATCTCTTTCTTTGTCTCGGGTCCATTTTTGTCTGATCACACCTCTGTTAACTACCTTGAGACGTTTTACTGTGTTAAAGTCGCTAAATGAATGCAAGTTATTGTTTGAGTGAAAAGCAAAGAGATTGCTACTGTGCAGGCACCTGAAAGCATGATCACAATGGAATATCAGCAGACACCTCAGTGAAATTAAGTTGTGATTTAGTCTGTAGTCTGCCTAAATGATAAGGTAAGAAATTGGATGCACCCGAAACCAGGCACAATTACATTGGCGCACAGCAATGGCACGCCAGAATGGAGAGGCCCGTGGAACATTCTAGATTTGTCCTCAAGCCTCATCACTGTAATTCCAGCAGGCTGTGTGCAAATTCCAAAAGCTTGACTGAGATAAAGTTTATACAGTACTGAGTATTTCTTTTAAAACAGAGAGACTGGGGATAGATTTTCAACTTGCTGCCCGGGTGTAAAACTGGTGTTGTGGATTGGCTGACCATGAAAGATACCAACCGATTTTCATTTCAGTGGCAGTTTTGTTCCTGGGCAGCAAGTAGAAAATCTGTCACTGTATGTGTGCCTGTGTGTGAGAGAAAGTGAGAAAAAAATTATACCTAATTGATGACACACCTGCCACGGCTTATGTTTTGTGCTTTATAAACTTTAGAAGGTTATTAAGCTGAAGGAGAGAGAGGCTGGGGTCAGAGCGAGAGGAGTGAGGGACAAAGGAAGATAGAGTGTGCGCGTCTTTCTTCATATTCATGTTTGTTCAGTTTTTAGGAAAAAAAACACGAATTTTGAAGCCAACTGATTATTTCACTTGTGTTTTGTTGACAGAAAAAATAAATTGCTTACAACTGTGAGACAGAGGCCCTGAAATTCCATGGGCATTCTCCTGGTCACCTGTTGTAACTCCTGCTGGAGACCAGGAGAACCACCATGGAATTTTATGGCCATACATTGGAATTGCGAATACCTATGAGACAGAAGGATAGACAGACAGACAATGAAGGAGACACAAATACAGCGGAAATTGCACAGACTGTGTCTTTCCACAATCTAACTTGGTTTCCTTTTTAAAAATTGTGGTAAACCACTGTTTGTATTCCACTGTGTACATGCCTGTACATGTCTTGGCTGACTCCTCCCACGAGTCCAGGTATAAAGGTGACTGCTCCACAGTCCCTCTGTATTCTGGACCGGTCGACCACTCGAGGCACACCTTCATTCTCTTGTTAATAAAAGCCTGTTAATTACTCGCTTAATCTCAGTCTTTTGAGTTATTGATAGCGCATCAATTTTATTAACAAGATTTTTATAATGGAGAAGATCCTCACACCAGCATGCCTGGATTTAGATCATCGGGAGGCGGACTCATCCACCAAGTTTACTCACTGGCTTAGGTGTTTTGAAAAATTTCTGATCGCCTCCGCTGAAACGGTCAAATCGGACGAGGACAAACTGGATGTCCTGACCTCCAAAGTGAACCACCGAGTGTACTCGGTCATCCAGGACGCGACCTCGTACGCGGATGCTATCAAGCTCCTCAAGGACCAGTACACACGCCCAGTGAATGAGGTGTATGCTAGGCACCTCCTGGGGAGTCGTAAACAACAACCTGGGGAATCGACCGTGGAATACCTTCAGGCACTGTCTGTGCTTGGCCGGGCCTGTGGTTGTAAGGATGTAAAGGCCGCCGTGTACACAGAGGAACTTATCCGGGACGCTTTTGTAGCGGGCCACAGGTCCAATTACACCCGACAGCGACTGTTGGAGCAGAGTGACCTCGACCTCAACAAGGCCTCTGAACTCGCACTATCATTGGACGCAGCCTACCGGGGCATGGACGCCTACTCCTCTGCACCGTGGATGCCGCGGGGAACGACAGCCTGGGACACGGTAGGACCGCCTCATAGCGCCGTGCCACCCCAGCCACATCCCAGCAACGGCCCAACTGCCGCAGCAGTGTCCCAAGGCCAGACAGCAGAGCCCCAAGGCCAGAAATGCTACTTCTGTGGCCAGGCCAAACACCCCAGAGCGCGCTGCCCGGCGAACAATGCGATCTGCTCGGGCTGCGGGAAGAAAGGACACTACGCCAGCATCTGCAGGGCCAAAGCCACCCCGAACCCCAGCAGCACCGTGTGTGGGCCGTGCGGGCCGCCATCTTAGGCCTCCCCAGCCATGTGCGAACCACCGGAACAGCAGCCATTTTGGACGCCTCCAGCCACATGGGGATCATGGACGCCGCCATCTTGGACGACAGCTGGGACGCAGCAGGCCCCCAACACCGCCTCATCTGATACCCGCAGCGACACACTGACCCCTACGCTGGCCTCCGTTACGCTGGACCAAGCGAGACCGCACCAGCTGGCCCAGTCCACAATGGACATTAAGGTAAATGGTCACGAAACAATCTGCCTTTTTGGCTCTGGGAGCACGGAGAGCTTCATCCACCCCGACACGGTGCGGCGTTGCTCTCTCCCAGTCCTGCCTGCGCACCAGCGGATTTCTATGGCCTCTGAGTCCCAGTCGGCGGACATTGGCGGCTACTGCGTGGTGACACTCGTAGTAGACGGGGCTGTGTACGATAATTTTAAACTTCTGGTCCTGCCCCACCTCTGCGCTGCCGTTCTACTGGGGTTAGATTTTCAGTGCCACCTTAAAAGTGTTACGATGGCGTACGGTGGACCCCTCCCCCCACTCACAGTCCGCAGCCAGCAGCTTCCAAATTGCCCGCCGCACACCAGGTGCAACCGCTCCACACTCAGAGTCACCCCCCCCACTGTTTGCTAACCTCACCCCCGACTGTAAGCCCATCGCCACAAAGAGCAGGCGATACAGTGCCGGGGACAGGGTTTTCATTAAAACCGAAGTGGAGCGGCTCCTGAAGGAGGGGATTATTGAGGGCAGCACCAGCCCCTGGCGAGCCCAGGTTGTGGTCGTTAAGACCGGCGAGAAGCAGCGCCTGGTCATCGACTACAGCCAGACAATAAATTGCTACACCCTGCTGGACACTTACCCACTCCCCCGTATAGCTGATATGGTCAACCAGATCGCGCAGTACCGCGTCTTCACGACCATTGACCTGAAATCAGCGTACCACCAGCTCCCTATCCGCCCTGAGGACCACCAGTATACTGCCTTTGAGGCAAACGGCCGCCTCTATCACTTCCTTAGGGTTCCCTTTGGCGTCACCAACGGGGTCTCCGTCTTCCAAAGGGAGATGGACTGGATGGTCGATCAAAATGCGTTGCAGGCCACCTTCCCATATTTGGACAATGTGACCATCTGCGGCCATGACTTGCAGGACCATGACGCAAACCTCGAAAAATTCCTCTGCACCGCCAAACTCCTCAACCTGACGTATAACAAGGAGAAGTGCATATTCCGCACAACCCGCCTTGCCATCCTTGGCTGTGTTGTGGAACACGGAGTCATCGGTCCCGACCCCGACCGGATGCGTCCCCTTATGGAACTCCCACTGCCCCAAGGCCCTGAAGAGGTGCCTCGGGTTTTTCTCCTATTACGCCCAGTGGGTCCCCTACTATGCGGACAAGGCCCGTCCGCTGATCAAGTCCACCTCTTTTTCCGTGACGGCAGAGGCCCGCTTAGCCTTCCACTGTATCAAGGAAGACATTGCCAAAGCCACCATGCACGCAGTGGACGAATCTATCCCCTTCCAGGTGGAAAGCGACGTGTCCGACTTTGCCCTGGCCGCTACCCTCAATCAGGCGGGGAGACCCGTGACCTTCTTTTCACGAACCCTCCAGGGCCCGGAGACCAGACACTCCACCGTTGAGAAGGAGGCCCAGGCTATTGTGGAGGCTGTGCGTCATTGGAGGCACTACCTGGCCGGAAAACGATTTACCCTGCTCACTGACCAGCGTTCAGTTGCGTTTATGTTTAACAACAAGCAGAGGGGCAAAATCAAAAATGACAAGATCTTGGGGTGGAGAATCGAACTTTCCACCTACAATTACGAGATCTTGTACCGGCCCGGGAAGCTCAATGAACCCCCGGATGCTCTATCGCGTGGCACCTGCGCCAGCGCGCAGATCGATAGACTGCGGGCCCTCCACAATGACCTCTGCCACCCGGGGGTCACCAGGTTCTTCCACTTCATCAAGGCCCGCAACCTGCCTTACTCCATTGAGGAGGTCAGGACCATGACCAGGAACTGCCAAGTCTGCGCTGAGTGCAAACCGCACTTTTATAGACCAGACAGGGCTCACCTGATAAAAGCCACTCGCCCCTTCGAGCGCCTGAGCGTTGATTTTAAAGGGCCTCTCCCCTCCTCCGACCGCAATGTGTACTTCCTCAACATTATTGATGAGTACTCCCGTTTCCCGTTCGCCATCCCCTGCCCGGACATGACCAGTGCCACGGTCATTAAATGTCTGAACGACCTCTTCACCCTGTTCGGTTTCCCCAGCTATATCCATAGCGACCGGGGCTCATCGTTTATGAGCGATGAACTCCATCAGTGCCTGCTCGCTAGGGGTATTGCCACAAGCAGGACCACCAGTTACAACCCCCGGGGGAACGGAGAGGTGGAAAGAGAGAATGCGACAGTTTGGAAGGCCGCCCTGCTAGCCTTAAAGTCTAGGGGCCTTCCGACCTCCCGCTGGCAGGATGTGCTCCCCGATGCGCTCCACTCTATTCGGTCACTGCTCTGCACTGCCACTACCGCCACCCCTCATGAGAAAATGTTTGTCTTCCCAAGGAAGTCCACATCGGGGACATCGCTACCGCCATGGCTGACGTCCCCAGGGCCGGTCCTACTGAGAAGACATGTGAGGACCCATAAAACGGACCCCCTGGTCGAAAGGGTTGACCTCCTCCACGCCAACCCCCAGTATGCTTACATTGCGTACCCGGACGGGCGGGAGGACACAGTCTCCATACGAGACCTCGCACCCTCGGGGGCCGCAGTAACCCACTACCCACTACCACCCCCCCCATGACCCGATATCCAGTCCCAGCAGACGGCGGGCCTGGGCCCTGCGACCCGCTCGACACCTACGAGGACTACACACCAGTGCCCCAGCCTACGCGGGACTCGACGCCGGAAGCTTCACTACCCCTGCCGTCGCCACGTCGATCACAGCGGCAGACAAGACCTCCGGAGAGACTCCAATACACTAACTTTTAATACACTTCACCCCGCCGGACTCATTTTTAAACAAGGGGTGAATGTGGTAAACCACTGTTTGTATTCCACTGTGTACATACCTGTACATGTCTCGGCTGACTCCTCCCACGAGTCCAGGTATAAAGGTGACTGCTCCACAGTCCCTCTGTATTCTGGACCGGTCGACCACTCGAGGCACACCTTCATTCTCTTGTTAATAAAAGCCTGTTAATTACTCGCTTAATCTCAGTCTTTTGAGTTATTGATAGCGCATCAAAAATCAAGTAATTTGAATTTTAAAATGAAACAAAGACTATTTGAGGGGAACAGTTACGAAGGATGAGGGAAGAAGAGAAATAGGTTCAGGTCAGTGGGCCTCTGACCTTTCACCCTCCCCCCCCCACCTTTGGGGGAAGCAAGTGAGAGTGGGTAGATTAGATGGGAGGTTTAGGGCAAGGTGATTGGCAATGGAGTAAGGAGGCGAGTAGGGTACAATGGTTCAAGAATTAGTTCAAAGGAAAAGAAGTAAGGGTGGTGATGGGAGTGAGGGGATTATAGGGAAAGGAGGAGGTAGTTGGAAGGTGAAGGGTTAAGGGATGTGATCAGAGTGATGGGTGTGGGGAGGTATGAATGATTGGGGAGGGGATGGAAAGGGAGCCACATTTTCTCTGCAACCCCAATCCAAAATGCAGTCTGCAGCTATTGGTGGCTAATTTCCATGCTACATCATACCATACCACCCTACCACCTCCCACCCAAAAGTAAAGAAGAAAAAAGACAGCTAAAGACAGGCATAGAGAGAAGAAAAAAAGAAGAGTCAGGGAGAGAGAAGAGAGGTGGAAGAGAGAGACAGAAGCAAAAAGGGAGAGATAGAGAGAGAAACATAGCGACATGAAAACAGTAGAGAGAGGTAAGAGAGCAACCATAGTCACTGACTTACTATAGGCAATGCCATGGGAGATCAAAAGGTCTCTTTAGAAATCTTATCTTGGTCCAATTATCCCACACTCTCTAACCTTGTTTGACTTGAATATCACACGTTGATCTTCTCTCCCCATGAGCAACACCATGGGAGAACAACTAGAACAGCATAAAGTCAAAGTACTAAAGTTAAGAACCGAATATATGACTTTAAGATGGGACTGAATTACATCTGTGTCTCCTGGTCCAGTTATCCCCGGGCCATAACCCTGCTTCACCTGGTCTTGGTCATTCATACTTGGCCTTGCGAGGCTGATTTGCATTGCAATAAGAATTCACAGATTACATAGCAAAACAGTAATCAAACACTAGATACCAATAATAGAAAAATGTTCATGCAAAAACTGCACAAATCTTGATGTCCTTTCCATAATACAATTAAACTGATACAAAGCAGTCAACATAATATAAGGGTTTAGATAACACAGGACACTGCAGTTAGCAGTAACAGAGGCTTGTCAAGATTAAAATACTGATGGAATACAAAATAACAAAGACATAGTCAGAAGTACAAGGGCAGTGATTTAATCAAATTCTGGAAGGGAAGGGGCTAAGTGTTATTTTATGTCAGAAAGCCTCACTAAGACCTGGCAACCACCGGAATAGAGATTTCTGCTGTGGTTGTGTTATGAATGTACAGCAGTTGAAATGCATGTTCCTGTTCAAGTGTGAGCTTGTGGTGTTCCTTCCAGCCCTGTAATACTCTTTGTATTATAATAATGAGATAGAGACACAGCTTGAGAATTTAAATTTCAACTTTGATTTAAGTAACTTTTTGTTTTATCTTGTAATCCAAAATTCAGATTCAGGATGTTTTAATGGTTCACTTGTAGCACAGTTTAAGGTGTTAACCCTTGGAGCAGCAGGGATAAATTACTGGAAGGCTATTCTGTGCAATCACTGCTCTTGAGATTTTTTAAATATCTAATTTAGGGTACAGTTATACTGCCACTATTATGTTAATGTAAAGCAATTTTGGTTACATATTGATGCAACGATGACAGTACAATTCAGGAGTCAGGTTAGCAGACTGACATGGGAACACATTAAAGGAGCAGGTATGAAATCTCCCTTGTTAGGTAGTCTCACACTCATTGGTGTTTTTACTGCGTGCAATTTGAAAGTGTTTGGGTGCATCTACTGTGGATTTAATCAATTCATTTTTCAATTTAATGTTACAAAAAGACGCTCTCATTCATGCTTTCACAACATTAAAAACAGCCATTCCAGGTTAGTGGAGTTCTGTGCATGCATCCAAGTAGCCATGTGCAGAGTTCCATTCTCACTCAGTTTAGTGTAACTCAGGTCTGCCAAAGTAGCATCACACTACAGATACAATTTCAACACCGCCTTGTTGATAATAGCTTCACAATGCCCCAGTATTTTCAGTGAAATGGTCAATAAACACCCCAAAACCTTTTCTTCTCCACCTTTGCTCAAAGGCAGCCAATTATTTTGTATGGTTATTTCAACGTGTATTAATCCACATTAAAGGATGAATTTCCTCATAGCACACTGTGAGTGCATTAAAGAGAATTAATATCTCTTTCTTGGTGATTGATTTAAATAACTCTTTTTTTCATCTTGTAATCCAAAGCTCAGATTCAGGATGTCTTTATGGTGTATTTATAGCACTGTTTCAGGTGTTAGCCCATATAGCTCACTCACAGGAACACATTTGTTTTGTTAAGTGCCCTTTCTGTGAGATCAGATGAGTTAAAACTGAGGAATCAATCAGATCATAACTGCAATAATTCTGCGAAATCACTCATCAGCCATTCAAAAAATACTTAATAAGAACGTAAGAAATAGGAGCAGGAGTAGGTCGTATGGCCCCTCGAGACTGCAATTGAATAAAATCATGGCTGATATTCGACCTCAACTCCACTTTCCCACCTGACCCCCATATCCCTTGATTCCCTTCGAGTCCAAAATTCTATTTATCTCAGACTTGAATATACTCAACGGTTGAGCAACCACAGCCCTCTGGGGTAGAGAATTCCAAAGGTTTTCACCCTTCTGAGTGAAGAAATTCCTCCTCATCTCAGTCCTAAATGGCTGACCCCTTATCCTGAGACTATGCCCCCTAGTTCTAGACTCTCCAGTCAGGGAAAACAACCTCATGCATCTACTCTGTCAAGCCCTCTCAGAATCTTATATGTTTCAATGAGCCCCCCTCTCATTCGTCTAAATTCCAGAGAGTATAACAACAACAACTTACATTTATAGAGTAGGAAAGCATCGTAAAATGGCCCAAGGTGCTTATTATAGGCCCATTCCACTCAATCTCTCCTCATAAGACAACCGTCTCATCCTAGAAATCAATCTGGTGAACCTTCGTTACACCCCCTCTAAGGCAAATATATCCTTCCTTAGGTACGGAGACCAAAACTATACACAGTACTCCAGGTGTGGTCTCACCAAAGCCCTGTACAATTGCAGCAAGACTTCCTTATCTTGTACTTCAACCCTTGCAATAAAGGCCAACATGCCATTTGTCTTCCTAATTACTTGCTGTACCTGCATGCTAACTTTTTGTGTTTCATGTACCAGGACACACAAATCCCTCTGAACACCAACATTTAATAGTTTCTCATCATTTAAAAAATATTCTGTTTTTCTATTCTTCTTACCAAAGTGAATAACCTCACATTTCCCCACATTATACTCCATCTGCCACCTTCATGCCCACTCACTTAACCAGTAGAAGTAACTCATTGATAATCAGTCCAGCTGTGGAATGTGCAAATTTGAGCATTCATAGAGACAATGCAGAGATCGTGGAGAAAATGAAGATGTTGCAAAAATCCCACTTCAGTGTTGAGGCCCTGCTGATTATTGTGGACATTGTGAGCAAATGACGAAATAGCCTCTTCAGGGCAAAGATCAATTAAGCAAAGGCTCCAGTAGTCAAGGGAGATGATCACACAGAATGTGAACCCAGTGTGGTAAATTTTCATCTGGTAATCTAGCAGAGTGGATCATCAGCCTGTTTTAAAACCCGTCTGATTTTCATTCCGTTGCAATTGATGGAATGAAAATCAGACAGGTTCTATAAAGGGTGGGCAATCCACTCTGGCAGAATGTCACCAGGCAGTGAAGATGAAAAAGTACCTCAGTGTTACCCACCTGCTGCACATGAAAGGCAGTAAGAATCACTGTCAATTTTCACACGGATATCCAAGGAGGTTACAGGTTAGACGTGCTTGTGTGAATAGCTTCATAAAAGAGTAAAGTAAGCCCAAATTTATTTAGTAGTATAGTGGAAATGAAGCATAGAAAAAAGGGGATCTCAGGTATTAGAAAAGTTCAGAAAAGAGAAACATGCAAAGTTACCGGTGAGTAAATGATTGATGATTATCATTATGCATCAATAGAACTGATGATATGAAAGTATTCACTCAGCTCAGTGAGTTTTGTTGAATTTCAGCTAGCAACATACTTTTCATTCTATTGTACTTTGCCTAGCAACAATTGTGCTGCAAGTTTCCCTTCGCTTTGCAAAATATCCTTTCCTCGAATACATAGTTATTTTATTTGCAGAAAAAGAGGGCCTGTAACAGGTGACATCATCTGAGGACTGGTGGTAGCACTTGACGTCTGATGCACAGAGTTTATGGGGTTGGATTTCTGCCGGGATTCTCCCACTCATCCACCATAACTTTGGCAGAACAACCACGGAAACCCCAGAAAAACAAAGTAAACACCAGCATATATAAAGAATTAGAAAAGAAAGACTTGCATTTATATAGTGCCCTTCAAGACCTCAGGGCATCCTAAAGCGCTTTACAGCCAATTAAGTACTTTTGAAGTGCAGTCACTGTTGTAATGTGAGAAATGCAACAACTGCACCCAGCAAGCTCCCACAAACAGCAGTGTGATAATGACCAGATAATCTGTTTTTAGTGATGTTAGTTCAGGGATAAATATTGGCCAGGACAACGGGAGAACTCCCTGATCTTCTTCGAATAGTGCCATGGGATCTTTTACATCAACCTGAGAGGGCAGACGGAGCCTTGGTTCAATGTCTCATCCAAATGACAGCACCTCCAATAGTGCAGCACTGCACTAAAGTATTAGCCTAGATTTTGTGCTCAAGTCTCTCGAATGGGACTTGGGACTTGAGACTTGAACCCACGACTTTCTGATTCTAAGGCGTGAGTGCTACCACTGAGTCAAAGCTGACACCATATCTATATAATTTTGACTAACTTCTGATTAACTGTCTTAACTTATTGCCAGAGTAAGTTAATTTGCTGTTTATTGGAATTTTAAGCATTATTGTTTAGTGGTAAGGACAGGCATTCACTGCTGTAAAACAGTCTAAAATGCTACATACATGTTGGGGTATTGGCCCTATTACATTTTATTTTGCCGCATGATTTAACATTTGGATACCAAGGCCTAGAAATTCAGTTGGCTGCGCCAGCCGTTAACGCCTTTGGAGGAGCAGATCTCGAGCGCTAGGCGCTTAGCGCCCGGGCGCAGCGCGATCTGCGCCTCGCCCCAACTTCAGTAGACATTTAGCGCCGGCGCAAAGTTTTTGCGCGCGCTCAGCTGCGCGCGCAGATCATGACGTCATTTCGTCGTGCAACGCCCTTTGTGCGCCCGGAACCGGAACTTCACTCGCGCCGCCCCATTGTGCGCCTGGCGGCCCGAACGACTGTGAAGTGGAACGGTACACAGCCGAGGCGGGCCGCGGGGACCGCAAATTAAAGGGCACTCCTGCAGTAGAAAAGGCAGCCGTTTTGCAACACTTTGTGAGAGACAACGGTGGTGGTGGTGGTGGTGGTGGTGGTGGTGGTGGTGGAGGAGGAGGAGGAGGAGGAGGAGGAGGAGGAGGAGGTGGTGGTGGTGGTGGTGGTGGTGGTGGTGTGCCGGTACCACATAACAAACTGATGGAGAGAAGCCCTCCCCAACAACAGAAATACAGCAGTCTCGGCCTTTCAAAAAAACAAATCCACCCTCCCCCTTTAAGAGCTCACCGGAGCCAGAGTGTCTGCCGTCAATCAGCAGCTCGCCGCACCTGCCCTGCGCCCACCTTCCGGTGTTAGCGCCCGGGCCGCCGGCTTAGCGCCTAAAGAGAGCCGTGCATCGCCAGTTTTAGCGCTCAAGCAAACTCTTAGGGCGAAGCTAATGAATATTGACGATGCGGCCTCGAATTTGCGCCGGGCGCAAACTTTAGCGGCCGCCCGACTTTACCGCCCCAAAAGTGGCTATAATGAATTTCTAGGCCCAAGTGTTATATTATTTCTGGTATATTCCAAGCAACATGATTTTATATTTCTTTACTTGTTGTCAGAGATAGTCAGGTTTTTTCTACATTTTCTTACTTCCTCTTCTGTTTGAAGTATAGTAGCGTTGTAAGGTATTTATTGCATTTCCTTAACTGTGAATTCTCCTAAGGAAACATTACATTCCAAATAACTTTGAGTTACAGTTTGAACAGAAATGTGTTTCCACAAAAAAGAGCACAAAGCATTCTTTTATATTTTTCTCCTTTAAAAATTTTAATTCAGCATTTCAGTTTACAGAGTTGAACCACATAAATGTTAACTTAGAAGTCAACTCCGATCTTCATTTGTTCTCTGCTTGAGGACATTAGCAGGAAATGGTCACTCAGAGGACACAATGAGAGGAAACAGAGCGGCAGAGGTTTAGCTGATAACATGTGATCCCAGATCACTGTTCAGAGTCAATCAGGACTCACTCCAGTGGATTAGTACCAAAACCTACTGTGAGATAAAGAACATGTCACGAGAATGTCATCGGTGAATCTAGACTCAGCTGGTGGCCAAAACCTACTCATCTGTCCAAAGCCAGACAGTGCAGCAAGAACAGCAGTCAAATGTTGACAGCCAAAATGCTGCTTTCATCATGAAGCCACGGACTTAGATGGGAACTAAACACTGTACTGATTGCAACAAATAGAAATCTGCAACAAGCGTGCTTCTTGTAAATACTTCATGTTAGATAAAAGCTCTAAAACCAACATTATTTTGAGTTTCGAATTTCCTCCACAGCTTTGCCATTTTATGCCTTTTTACCATTGCAGTACATCTTCATGTCATAAAATCAAATACTGCAAGTGGGAATAATAAACAAACCATCAAAATATGTATTATATTTTTTTAAAGTTCAAACATGAGCTTACCAGTGTCACATTCATTGTAAAAAAGTTCAAACAAAAATTATTTCCCCTCTTCTGTTGAAGGCATTGACACCAGCAGCCTTCCAACCCCTCACCCACCTGCAGAAGTCTGGAGTCTGGAACAGCAAGTAAGAGGCAATGACCTCTGGATGGGCAGAGGTGAGCCCCAATGACTTTTGCAAGGTCCAGGCTGAGACTGCCAGAGGAGGTAAAGACACAAATCAGAGTGACCCTTTTGACACCGGGGCAGCTAGGAGCACAGGTTGGCATTTCTGGGGGTGGGGGAGGGGGTCCCTATCAGCCTCCCAACCCAGCCACCAATACTGCATTGTGTGGCCTCATGCGGCAGGCAGGAGCCCAAGACAATCCTGTAGTAGGATGGGCACCCACTGGCCCTATGCACATTAAGTGACCTTCCACTGACCCCACATACTCCAGCCTAACTGCCAGGATTGCGTCTCCAAGCAATTTCAGGCCTTTTCATGTCTGTGGTTCAATTATCTGAATGCACTTCATATATAACAGTGGAAAATGTTAAAATTCTTCATTTTGAAGAAGAAACCGTAGCCTAAATTGCACACGGAGTTGAGGTATTTCACCCGCTGCCAGCATGGATTGAAAAATCACAGCCACGCTGCCCATTATTTTCCCTGATAGTAGAAATTTTTTACGATATGCTCTGGCTATTGGCGAGGTATCTCGCTGTTGTTGTCTTGTGATAGAATTCATGAATTAATTTTATAATGCATGAGCAGCAATGAAAAGATAAGATGATACTATCTGTGCAATTCGTAAGTTAATTTCTTCCAAACTCCATTTGGTACTTTGGTATATGTTTAACATTTAATTCTTATTCTGTTTTTACATGTATTGCTTCTGTTAACGCATTAACTGCTACAGCAAGTCTACCTGCTCTCTGTTCTGCAGAATGGAGGATGTAGCCAGCCCTCGTGGCACTAGATCAACACATAGATATTCATCAAGGAAAGGTACTATACAGAAGCCGGAAAAGTGAAACAAGACTCTGAGGAAACTGGTACTAGAGGATTTTATTTAACTACTATATGACAAGTCCATCACAGATCATTATTTATATGTCACTTTCCTGTCGATTGAAAGAGCTCTGACCTTAATCATTTGTGTCAACATGTACTTCCAATCATAAACTTTCACCAGTGCAAAGATTATTTTAAAGTAAAGAGAGCGTACATGCTCAGTTGCTCGGCATGCATATTCGTGCTGTGTTTTCATTCTCGTTACTAAGTTGATTCTCTTTGCCAAGTTGTTTCCTGTTGCATGTCAAACTGAACTAAATATTCCATTCAGACTGTCACTACTTCAACACTATTACATCGTAAGTATTGGAGTTTATTTAACTTGAGGTTTTGTTCCACTTTACCACGTCTCAGTGGTTAGTTATTGTAGTGTTACTCTTTCTGAATTTGTTTTTAGTTCTTTATTAACAAGGGCATATGCACTACATTACAAATTTGGAGATATTGCACCAGTTGATGTGTTTTATTTATTTTGCAATGGTGAAAACCCCATAATTTGTAAGCATTACAAACACAAGTGAATTATTATGTCTTTTTCATAAAGTGCTATAAAGAGAGTAATTGATCACTAGTAATGCAATGTTCTTTAAGAAATATGTAATGTTTTTAAGCTTAAACTTGTGACTTTTGCAGGGGAATTCAATTGACTCTAAGGACTGGATTTTCTTGAGATTGTTGGGAAAATGGAGAGCAGCGCTCAGTCCAGTTATTTTGATCATTCTTGAGATGTAAGCATTGCAGGTAACGCTGCCATTTATTGCCAATCCCTAGTAACCCTTGAGAACGTGCTGGTGGGCCTTTTTCTTGAACCACTGCAGTCCATGCAGTGGCGGTGCTCCCACAGTGCAGTTTGGTAGGGAATTCCAAATTTTGACTCAGGGACGATGGAGGAATGTCGATATATATCCAAATAAGGATGGTATCTGAGTTGGAGGGGGGTTTCCGATGCACCTGCTGTCCTTTTCCTTCCAGGTGGTGGTGGGGGTGGGATTAGGAGGTGCTGCCGAAGCAGCCATGGCGCGTTGCTACAAAGCATCCTTTAGATTGAACACACTGCAGCCATAATAAGCTGGTGGGGCAGGGAGTGTATGTTTAATCTAGCGAATGAGGTGCTGATCAAGTGGACTACTTTGTCCTGCATGTTGTGAAGCTTCTTGAGTGTTGTTGCAGCTGCACCCATCCAGGCAAGTGGAGAATATTCCATCACACTCCTTACTTGTGCCTTGTAGGTGGTGGAGATGCTTTGGGGAGTCAGGAGGTGAGACACTCGCCGCAGTGTACCCAGCCACTGACCTGCTGTGTGAGCTACAGCATTTATGTGGCTGGTCCAGTTGAGCTTCTGGTCATTGATAACCTGCAGGATGTTGATGGTGGGGGAGTCAGCGATGGTAATACCATTGAATGTCATAAGAACATAAGAAATAGGAGCAGGGGTAGGCCATTCGGCCCTTCAAGCCTGCTCCGCCATTCAATAGGATCATGGCTGGTCTTCTACCCCAACTCCACCTTCCCGCACTATCCCCATATTCCTTGATTCCTGAATTATCAAAAAAACCTATCGACCTCTGTCTTGAATATACTCAACAACTGAGCATCCACAGCCCTCTGGGGTAGAGAATTCCAAAGATTCACAACCCTTTGAGTAAAGAAATTTCTTCTCATCTCAGACCCCTTATTCTGAGACTGTGACCCCTAGTTCTAGACTTCCCAGCCAGGGGAAACATCCTCCCAGCATTTACCCTGTCAAGCCTGTAAGAATTTTATGGGGGAAAAATTCAGCTGGTTAGCGCCTCCCGTTAGCGCAGAGGGCGGTAATGGGGTGCCGATGCAGTAGCACCGGGGTGAGGTGAATCCAGCACCGCATGGCAAATCCGTCCCCCACCCCCCGTTGCGTCCAGTCCCCCTGTTGCGCCGCCGGTATGAGGTACCGCCGGGAACTTCAACACCAGGCAGATCATGACGTCAGTGAACATGCAATGCTCACCGGGCACCCGATCTGCAAAATTCATTGTCACCACTTACCTTTGCACCTTGACCAGACAGCAACAGGGAGAGCAGGCGCACAGCTGATGGAAGCTGGCTCCAGCAACGTTATTTAAAGGCATCAGCATTAATCACTCGCAGCTGTCAAGGCAGGTTAGTTTCAGTGGCTTCTTGTCAGTTTCAGCCACTGGAGCAGTTTGTATGAGTAATTTCAAGCTTCTTTTTTATCAGCAGTCTTCTGGCAAGTGCAAAATGGCTACATTTATTGTTCAAAAATTCAAACTACTACACCTGGCAACATTAATAGGGGCTCTACTGGCTTGCCACCTCGCCCTCCAGGATCTATGGCAGAGGGAGCATAGGCAGCCAGAAACACGCAAACATATGCACAGAGGGAAGAGGTGTAGTGGGGACAGTTGGTAAATAAAGCGCCCTAGAGTATACCTGTAACTGGGGTATTGAATATTTTTTTTTTTAATTAATTAAAGGAGTAAGTCATGGGAGGAGAGCTCAGACCCGTGTTCTGCTCCTCTTGCTCCATGTGGGAAATCAGGGAAGCTGCCAGTGTCCCTGACGACCATGTGTGCGGGAAATGCATCCAGCTGCAGCTACTTGCAGACCGCATTGCGGCGCTCGAGCTGCAGGTGGATGAATTTTGGAGCATGCGCGATGCTGAGAGGCTCGTGGATAGCACGTTTAGCGAGTTGTTCACGCCTCAGGGCAGGGCGGCACAGGGGGTGACCATCAGGCGGAGCAACAAAGGCAGGCAGGTAGTGCAGGGAACCCCTGCGGGCATCCCCCTTTCAAACAAGTATACCGCTTTGGATACTGTTGAGGGGGATGACTCACCAGGGGAAGGCAGCAGCAGCCAACTTCCTGGCACTGGGGGTGCTCCTGCTGCCCAGGAAGGGGGGAAAAAGAGTGGGAGAGCAATAGTGGTAGGGGATTCTATAGTAAGGGGAACAGATAGGCGTTTCTGTGGCCGTAGACGTGAATCCAGGATGGTTTGTTGCCTCCCTGGTGCCAGGGTCAAGGATGTCACTGAGCGGCTGCAGGGCATTCTGGAGGGGGAGGGTGAACAGGCAATGGTCGTGGTCCACATTGGTACCAACGACATAGGTAAAAAGAGGGATGAGGTCCTGCATCAAGAATTTAGGGAGCTAGGTAACAGATTAAAGAGCAGGACCTCAAAGGTTGTAATCTCTGGATTACTCCCAGTGCCACGTGCTAGTAAGTATAGGAATGGGAGGATAGAGCAGATGAATGCGTGGCTAAAGAGTTGGTGTAGGGGGGAGGGTTTTACTTTCCTGGATCACTGGGCCTGCTTCTGGGAAAGGTGGGACTTGTACAAGTCGGACGGGTTGCACCTGAACCAGAGCGGGACAAATATCCTTGCGGGGAGGTTTGCTAGCACTGTTGGGGGGGGTTTAAACTAACTTGGCAGGGGGATGGGATACAGAGGGGAGCTGAAATAGGGGGGGATGTGCTGCCAATTATAGAGAAAAAAACAAGTCAGCTTGGTAGACAGGGCAAATATATAAGGGCAAGGCTGGATGGCATCTATTTTAATGCAAGGAGTCTTGCGAATAAGGTGGATGAACTGAAGGTGTTGATAAACACATGGGAGTATGATATTGTTGCTATCACGGAGACATGGTTGAGGGAAGGGCAAGACTGGCAGCTCAATATTCCGGGGTACAGAATCTTCAGGCGAGACAGAGGGGGAGGTATAAGAGGAGGGGGTGTCGCAATATTAATTAAGGAGTCAATTACTGCAGTAAGGAGGGATGATATATTAGCAGGGTCCTCTAATGAGGCCATATGGGTGGAGCTTAAAAACAAAAAGGGGGCAAGCACTTTGCTGGGAGTGTACTATAGGCCTCCAAACAGTCAGGGGGAGATAGAGGAACAGATATGTAGGCAAATCTCAGAGAAATGTGCAAATAATAGGGTAATAATAATGGGGGATTTCAACTTCCCCAATATTAACTGGGATAGTCAGAGTGTGAAAGGCTCAGAGGGTGTAGAATTCTTAAAGTGCATCCAGGAGAGCTTTTTGAGCCAGCATGTAGAAAGTCCTACAAGAGAGGGGGCGGTACTGGACCTAATTCTCGGGAATGTGGCCGGCCAAGTGGAAAAAGTGCTAGTAGGTGAGCACTTTGGTGATAGTGACCATAATATGGTAAGATTTAAGGTGGCCATGGAAAAGGACAGGGATGGGCCGGAAATAAAGGTTCTAAATTGGGGGAAGGCCGATTTTAATAGGATAAGGCAGGATCTGGCCAAAATGGACTGGGATCAGCTACTTGTAGGAAAATCCGCATCGGAGCAATGGGAGGCTTTCAGAAGGGAGATTGAGAACATACAATGGCAACATGTTCCCGTAAAGGTCAAGGGTGGTTCCAAAAACCACAGGGAACCTTGGATGTCAGGGGATATACGGGAATGGATTAGGAAAAAAAGGAGGGCTTTTGGTAGATACAAAAGGCTAAAGACGGAGGAAGCCCTAGAGGAGTACAAAAAGTGCAGGGGGATACTTAAAAAAGAAATTAGGAGATCAAGGAGGGGCCATGAAATAACACTGGCAAGCAAAATAAAGGAAAATCCGAAGATGTTTTATAAGTATATTAAGGGTAAGAGGATAACTAGGGAAAAAATAGGGCCCATTAGGGACAAAAGTGGCAATCTGTGTGTGGAGCCGGAAGATGTAGGAGGGGTTCTGAATGAATTTTTTGCGTCTGTTTTCACTATGGAGAAGGACGATGTAGACATAGAAATAGGGCGGGGGGACTGTGATATGCTCGAACATATTAACATCGAGCGGGGGGAGGTATTGGCGGTTTTAGCTGGCCTAAAAATGGATAAATCCCCAGGCCCGGATGAAATGTATCCCAGGCTGCTGTGTGAGGCAAAGGAGGAGATTGCGGGGGCTCTAACACATATATTCAGGACCTCTCTGGCCACAGGGGATGTGCCAGAGGACTGGAGAACCGCTAATGTAGTACCATTATTCAAGAAGGGTAGTATGGAAAAACCGGGGAACTACAGGCCAGTGAGCCTAACATCAGTGGTAGGAAAATTATTGGAAAAAATCCTGAGGGACAAAATGTGTCTCCACTTGGAGAGGCAAGGATTAATCAGGGATAGTCAACATGGCTTTGTCAAGGGAAGATCATGTCTGACTAATTTGATTGAATTTTTTGAGGGGGTGACTAGGTGTGTGGATGAGGGTAACGCAGTGGATGTGGTATACATGGATTTCAGTAAGGCCTTCGATAAAGTCCCGCACAGGAGACTGGTCAAGAAGGTAAGAGCCCATGGAATCCAGGGTGCCTTGGCACATTGGATACAAAACTGGCTTAGTGGCAGAAGGCAGAGGGTGATGGTCGAAGGTTGTTTTTGTGACTGGAAGCCTGTGGCCAGTGGGGTACCACAGGGATCGGTGCTGGGTCCCTTGCTGTTTGTGGTCTACATTAATGACTTGGATATGAATGTAAAGGGTATGATCAGTAAGTTCGCGGATGATACAAAAATTGGTAGGGTGGTAAATAGCGAGGAGGGTAGCCTCAGTCTGCAGGACGATATAGATGGGTTGGTCAGATGGGCGGAACAGTGGCAAATGGAATTTAACCCGGAAAAGTGCGAGGTGATGCACTTTGGGGGGACTAACAAGGCAAAGGAATACACAATGAATGGAAAGACCCTAGGCAAGACGGAGGGTCAGAGGGATCTGGGTGTGCAAGTACACAGATCCCTGAAGGCGGCGGAACAGGTGGATAAGGTGGTAAAAAAGGCATATGGGATACTTGCCTTCATTAGCCGAGGCATTGAATATAAGAGCAAGGAGGTTATGATGAAGCTGTATAAAACACTGGTTAGATCACAGCTGGAATATTGTGTGCAGTTCTGGTCGCCACACTACAGGAAGGATGTGATCGCGTTAGAGAGGGTGCAGAGGAGGTTCACCAGGATGTTACCAGGGCTGGAGCGCTTCAGCTATGAAGAGAGACTGGGCAGGTTGGGTTTGTTTTCCTTGGAGCTGAGGAGGCTGAGGGGGGACATGATTGAGGTGTACAAAATTATGAGGGGCATAGATAGGATGGATGCTGAGGAGCTTTTTCCCTTAGTAGAGGGGTCGATAACTAGGGGGCATAGATTCAAGGTAAAGGGCGGGAGGTTTAGAGGGGATTTGAGAAAGAACTTTTTCACCCAGAGGGTGGTTGGAGTCTGGAACTCACTGCCTGAAAGGGTTGTGGAGGCAGAAACCCTCACAACATTTAAGAAGCATTTGGATGTGCACTTGAAATGCCATAGCATACAAGGCTACGGGCCAAATGCTGGAATATGGGATTAGATTAGACAGGGCTTGATGGCCGGCGCGGACACGATGGGCCGAAGGGCCTCTATCCGTGCTGTATTACTCTATGACTCTATGACTCTATGAGGGACATCAAGGCTCTCACCAGGAGGCCTTACCCTCCGAGGGCATTCTGACAGCACTTCTCCTACCTTCAATTAAGCAAGGAGCAGTGGATTAGACAGCTCTGCATCACCAAGGTGTTGGTCACAGAACTCTGCCACCTCCTCCAAACAGACCTCCAGCCTCACAGCAGGATGACTTAAACTCCAGATCTCTTTTGCTCACCACATGCCCATCATACCATTCCTGTGTCATGCCATATCACAGCATCCTCCTGGGTGCAAAGGTGAAATGAGGGAGACCACAAGATATTGCAAACTCCATTAATAAATTTATGCATAAACATATCACACATATCACATTCATTCTAATAACTAATGAACCTTGTGCCTGCCATAGTTGAATAGCTGACATTGTGTGTAAGGCATGAGATGTGGGTGTGAGTGTTGGTAGGTAGAGATTGTTGGTGGGTGAGTGCTGGGTGTCTGTTGCTATGGGCAGTGTGTGAAGCTTGTGGTACAGGTGGTGGTATGTAGCATTTGTTGAAGCATTGAATCACTCTGACCACCCGACTGAGGTGGAGCTGCCATGAGCACACCTGCTTCATTCCTCCGGCTCCTTCTCCTTGTTGTGCTTCTCCTTGCTGAGGCAGCTGCACAGCCAGCAATGCTGAGAATGAGTTGCTGCAGTATCAATGAACCTCCCCTTTAAGTACTGGGGAAAGCCTGTGGTAATGATGAGTTGAGATTAGACTGCACCCAATATTGGTCCACACTTTAAGTGTAACGCCACCGAGCTAGGCCTTTAGCACCCTAATCATTTCTTTGAGCAGTGAGAATGAATTTTGCGTGCAGTCTAAAGGATTAGCCCCTGGCGCTAGTTCTCAAACTTTTCTAAAGATACCGTCCATTCCGGGCTATAATGAATTTCTAACCCTCTATGTTTCAATGAGATCACCTCTCATTCTTCTGAACTCCAGAGAGTATAGGCCTAGTCTCCTCAATCTCTCCTCATAGGACAATCTCCCCATCCCAGGAATCAGTCTGGTGAACCTTTGTTGCACTGCCTCTGAGGCTAACATACCATTTGCTTTCCTAATTGCTTGCTGTACCTGCATGTTAACTTTCAGTGAGTAGTGCACAAGGATGCCCAGGTCCCTCTGAATACCAACATTTCCCAATCTCTCACCATTTAAAAAATATTTTTCTTTTCTATTTTTCCTACCAAAGTGGATAACTTCACATTTCTCCACATGATATTCCATCTGCCATGTTGTTGTCCACTCAATTAACCTGTCTATATCCCTTTGCATCCTCCTCACAACTTACTTTCCCACCTAGCTTTGTATCATCAGCAAACAATAGCATAGTGGTTGTGTTATTGGACTAGTAATCCATAGAGGGCTAGATTAATGATCTGGAGACATGAGTTCAAATCCCAGCTGGGAAATTTAAATTCAGTTAATTAAAAAGCTAGTATCAGTACTGGTGACCATGAAACTACTGGATTGTTGTAAAAACCCATCTGGTTCACTAATGCGATTTAGGGAAGGAAATCTGCCGTCCTTAACTGGTCTGGCCTATATATGACTCTAGACCCACAGCAATGTGGTTGACTCTTAGCTGCCCTCTGAAATGGCCTAGCAAGCCACTCAGTTGTACCAAACTGCTATAAAAAAATAATAAAATGGATAAAAATGGACAAATCACCCGGTATTGAAATAGGCACCAGCTTCAGATATGACAATGGTACACCCAACCCAGTCGACTCTGCAAAGTCCTCCTCACTAACATTTTTTAAAATTCATTCATAGGATGTGGGCATCGCTGGCAAGGCCAGCATTTATTGCTCATCCCCAGTTGACCTTGAGAAATTGGCGGTGAGCCGCCTTCTTGAACCGCTGTAGTCCTTGTGGTGAAGGTACTCCCACAGTGCTGTTAGGGAGGGAGTTCCAGGATTTTGACCCAGCGACGATGAAGGAATGATGATATATTTCCAAGTCAGGATGGTGTGTCACTTGGAGGGGAACTTGGAGGTGTTGGTGTTCCCGTGCACCTGCTGCCCTTGTCCTTCTAGGTGGTAGAGGTCGCGGGTTTGGGAGGTGCTGCCAAAGAAACCTTGTCGAGTTGCTGCAGTGCATCTTGTAGATGGTACACACAGCAGCCACGGTGCGCCAGTGGTCGAGGGAGTGAATGTTTAAGGTGGTGGATGGGGTGCCAATCAAGCGGGCTGCTTTGTCTTGGATGATAACATCTGGGGACTTGTGCCAAAATTGGGAGGGCTGTCCCACAGACTAGTCAAGCAATAGCGTGACATAGTCATACTCACAGAATCATACCTTTCAGCCAATGTCCCAGACTCCTCCATCACCACCCCAGGGTATGTCCTGTCCCACTGGCACTGTGGTATATAGTTGTGAGGGAGTAGCCCTGCGAGTACTCAACATTGACTCTGGACCCGAGGAAGTCTCATGGCTTCAGGTCAAGCATGGGCAGGGAACCCTCCTGCTGATTACCATTACCGCCCTCCCTCAGCTCTTGAATCAGTACTCCTCCATGTTGAACACCACTTGGAAGAAGCACAGGGGGTAGCAAGGGCACAGAATATACACTGGGTGGGGGACTTCAATGTCCATCACCAAGAATGATTCAGTAGCACCACTACTGACCGAGTTGGCCGAGTGCCGAAGGACATAACTGCCAGACTGGGCCTACGGCAGGTAGTGTGAGAACCAACACGAGGGAAATACCTACTTGCCTCAGCCTCACCAATCTACCTGTCGCAGATACATCTGTCCATAACATGGCAGTAGTGAACACCGCATAGTCCTTGTGGAGAAAAAGTCCCATCTTCACACTGAGGACACCCTCCATTGTGTTGTGTGGCACTCCCACCGTGCTAAATGGGATAGATTCAGAACAGATCTAGCAGTTCAAAACTGGGCATCCATGAGGTACTGTGGGCCATCAGAAGCAGCAGAATTGTATTCCACCAGAATCTGTAACCTCATGGCCCAGTATATCCCTCACTCTACCATTACCATCAAGCCAGGGGGCCAACACTGGTTCAATGAGGAGTGTAGAAGAGCATTCCAGGAGCAGCACCAGACGTACCTAAAAATAAGGTGTCAATCTGGGAAAGCTGCAACACAGGACTACATGCATGCTAAACAGCGGAAGCTGCATGCTATAGACAGAGCTAAGCGATCCCACAATCAACAGATTAGATCAAAGCTCTGCAGTCCTGCCACATCCAGTCGTCAATGGTGGTGGATAATTAAACAACTAACGGGAGGAAGAGGCTCCATGAACATCCCCATCCTCAATGAAAGCAGAGCCCAGCACGCGAGTGCAATAGGCAAGGCTGAAGCGTTTGCAATCATCTTCAGCCAGAAGGGTCAAGTGGATGATCCATCTTGGCCTACTCTTGAGGTCCCCACCATCACAGAAGCCAGTCTTCAGCCAATTCGATTCACTCAACGAGATATCAAGAAACGGCTGAGCGCACTGGATGCATCAAAGGCTATTGGCTTTGATAATATCCCGGCTGTTATGCTGAAGACTTGTGCTCCAGAACTAGCCGTACCTCCAGCCAAGCTGTTCCAGTGCAGCTACAAAACTGGCATCTACCCAACAATGTGTAAAACTGCCCAGGTATGTCCTGTCCACAAAAAACAGGACCAATCCAATCCGGCCAATTACCACCTCATCAGTCTATTCTCGATCATCAGCCTAGTGATGGAAGGAGTCCTCAACAGTGCTATCAAGCGACACTTACTCAACAATCACCTGCTCACCGATGCTCAGTTTGGGTTTCGCCAGGACCACTCAGCTCCAGACCTCAATCCAGCCCTGGTCCAAACATGGACGAAAGAGCTGAATTCCAGAGATGAAGTGAGAGTGATTGCCCTTGATATCAAGGCAGTATTTGACCAACTGTGGCATCAAGGAGCCCTAGTAAAATTGAAGTCAATGGAAATCAGTGAGAAAACTCTCCACTGGCTGGAGTAATATCTAGCACAGAGGAAGATGGTTGTGGTTGTTGGAGGCCAATCATCTCAGCCCCAGGACATCGCTGCAGGAGTTCGTCAGAGCAGTGTCCTAGGCCCAACCATCTTCAAGTGCTTCATCAATGACCTTCCCTCCATCATAAGATCAGAAGTGGAGATGTTTGCTGATGATTGCAGAGTGTTCAGTTCCATTCGCAACTCCACAGCAAATGAAGCAGTCCTTGTCGGCATGCAGCAAGACCTGGATGACAATCAGGCTTGTGCTGATAAGTGACAAGTAACATTCGTGACACACAAGTGCCAGGCAATGACTATCACCAACAAGCGAGAATCTAACCACTGCCCCTTGACATTCAATGGCATTTCCATGGCCAAATCCCCCACCATCAACATCCTGAGGATCACCATTGACCAGAAACTTAACTGGACCAGCCACATAAATACTGTGGCTACAAGAGCAGGTCAGAAGCTGGGTACTCTGCGGCGAGTGTCTCACCTCCTGACTCCCCAAAGCCTTTCCACCATCTACAAGGTACAAACGATTGTGATGGAATACTCTCCAATTGCCTGGATGAGTGCAGCTCCAAAAACACTCAAGAAACTCAACACCATCCAGGACAAAGCAGCCTGCTTGATTGGCACCCCATCCATCACCTTAAACATTCACTCCCTCCACCACCGACGCACCGTGGCTGCAGTGTGTGCCATCTACAAGATGCACTGCAGAAACTCTCAAGGCTTCTTCGACAGCACCTCCCAAACCCGCGACCACCACCACCTAGAAGGACAAGGGCAGCAGGCACATGGGAACACCACCACCTCCTAAGTGCCCTGTTACCATGTCCCTAATAATAGATTCTAGCAATTTCCCTACTACTGATGTCAGGCTAACTGGTCTATCGTTCCCTGTTTTCTCTCTCCCTCTTTTCTGGAATAATAGGGTTACTTTGCTATCTTCCAATCCGTGGGGACTGTTCTAGAATCTAGGGAATTCTGGAAGATCAAAACCAATGCATCCATTATCTCTGTAGCCACCTCTTTTAAAACCCTAGGATGTAGGCCATCAGGTCCAGGGAATTTGTCAGCTTTTAGTCCCATTAATTTCTCCAATATTATTTCTTTACTAATGCTAATTTCTTTCAGTTCCTCATTCTCACTAGACCCTTTGTTCCCAACTATTTCCAGAATGTTTTTTGTGTCTTCTTTGGTGAAGACAGACACAAAGGGCTCGATTTTGCCATTGTGGGCGGGCTGGGGCGTGTCAGGTGGCATTCGCGTCAGGACCCCAACTCCGAAGTGAAGTGGGGAAAAAGTGCAATTTTCCCCTAATTGGGCAATTGACTTCCAGCGTGTGGGAACCGCTGGCCCAATGAGTCTTTTCATCCAGAAAGTCGCCTCCGATGACATCATCAATGCTGCTGAATTTAAGGCCTGCAAGCAGCCTTGCTTCTTCTGGAGACTGCAAACTTTATGGTCATTGTAGTAAGGAATTCATTGATCGATTATGTCCACCAGTAGACGAAAGTGTGCTCCACGCTTGTGATGAGCCCTCCCTTCAAGCTCCGTTGGAGGGAGCAAGATCGAATAAGGAGGTGCTCTTCCCTTCCTCAGGGAGAAAAAAGCCACCCCAGCAGACTAAAGCTGTGTAACTGCAAGTGGCCCAGGAGGTCAACTCCATATCGATGAGCCACAGAACCTGGCTGCAATGCAGGAAGAGGTTTCATGACGTTCTCCACACAAGAAAAGTGAGTATGACTTTCCCATCTCCCTCAATCTGATCCCCATCGCCTCTCCTCACCAGCACTCTGCTTTGCTAACCTCTTCCTCCACATCCCACTTGACGCTGCACTCTTACCCATTGCCTCTCTCGCTATGGTCACATTCACTTAACTATTCGACCATGCAGCCCTCACACTCCCTATCACTGTGATGCAACAAGAACAACAACTTACAACACACAGGGAGGGCCCTTTGTCTCCTTCTAAGCATCTATGCTGTGCATTCTCTACACTCACTCCTTCAATCTCACTCAAACTCCACTTCTGTCACTCATTGCAGGAAAAGAGAGCCCACAATAAGCGGGAAAGAGTGAGGACAGGAGGAGGGCCACACTCAGTAGCCCAGCTCACCACCTGGGAGGAGGCGGCCCTGGAAATTGCCGGGATCGAGGAGGATTCCCAAGTGGGGGACGGAAAGACGTGCGCATCACAGCAAGCTGGTGATAGAATAGTTTGGCATCTCTCTCATTGATATCGCATGAGTCACTGATAATGAATCTGATGCTCTAACAGATTGACTTATGGTCATCTGCACTATTCAAAGTGCATGTAACCTTGACCTCACACCTCTAACTCTTTCCTTTACTCCCCCACAGGACCATCGAAAGCCCCCATCCCCACTGTCCAGGAGGAAGAGCCTGAGCTTCCAGACTCCTCAGAGGAAGCTGCAACCTCTGAGGGCACAGCGTCAGCAGAATTCAGCACACACAGCACCAGCGCAGACACTCACACCTCAGTGGGATTTCACGAGATAGAGTAGTGTTGGCACCTGGTGTATCACAGCTCATAAGTGAACGTCAGCAGATGGTGGAGACAGCGACAGCAGTGGAGAGTCCTCGTCGGAGGGCGCAGGACTCTGCCAGCTCAGCTCAGCTGCATGTCGAACCTGTGCCTCCGGGTCCATCCAGAAGGAGAGTGGTGCTGGAACTGCAGGAACAAGTGCAGGAGTCTCTGGCAGGTTTTGTCTCCAGGGTCGCTGCGAGTGTGGAGCGAATGGAGGAGTCCATCGCGATCATGAGCAGAGCCTTTGTGGAGGCATTGGCGCATGAACGCATCACTGCGGAAAAGATGGTAACCTCCGTGGAAAGGATGGCTAACTCCGTGGTAAGGATGGCTACCGTAGAGGAGAGGATGGCTACAGTAGAGGAGAGGATGGCTACGGCCATGGAGGAGCTAAGTCGCCAGAGTGTTGAAAACATGGTCATTGTTTAAAATAGACTGACATCTCTTGAGGAGCGATGGTCAGCTATTGAGCATAGAAACCAGACCTTCATGGAAGTCCTCTGGAGTAGGACTTCCAGTGCAGAAACAGGTCCTCATGACACCCTGAATTGCAGCAAGGTGCTGTCAAGCCACTTACTAGCTCTGAAGTGGGGCTGACCCATGAGACGGAGGTTGGTGGCAGACAACAAGGAAGTGGGGGCTCCTCTCCAAGCACTCACATGACCATGCCACTGTAAAACCCTCGGTCAGAGCCCCACCAGAATCCTCACCCAACTGAGATGGGCGTCTCAGCCCCTTCACAGCCGCAGGAGCAGCAGACTGTTGCTGAGCCCTCACAGGCTCGCAACCCCAGAGGACGCCTGCCAAAGGCGTTGAAACAGGAGCAGCAAGAAAGTGAGCAAGGGGCCTCCGCATCTGCTGAAGCCACAGGGGAAGCACCACTTAGGAGCATGTGTAAGAGGAAGATAATGCACAAGTTGTCACATGGGTAGTCACTTGGGTGCTGTGATGTATTGCATTTGGACCAGCCATCCTTGTCATGGTATCATAAACAGATTTGATGGCAAACTGTTGAAGTTGTGGCCTGTGTCATTTCGCAAATGGGACTTTCACATTGAGGGCTTAGGGTGACTTGCAATTGTCAGTATGGTGCTCAGAGTGATAGGGACCCGCAGGTTCTTGTCCATTGTCAATGCTCTGGTAAGAAGGTGCGAGACAAAAGTGTTTGATTGTGCAGGCTAAGCAAATCTGGCCAACATGAGTGTGTCCCTTGCAACCCGGGCAGCAATGTGGTCGCGCTCTGGTGCCTTCTGGCCTGTGCAGTTTCAGGTGGGTGAGCAGCAGCTTGGCGCTCCTGTTGTTGCTCCTGCTGTTGGCGCTGCTGTTGTTCAGGGTTCTGCTGCTGCCGTGGCTGGTCTTCGTCTGAATTTGATGTCCAGGAGGAAAGGAAATAAATGGTTCCCATGCTTCTGCTACATACCTCAGTTGAGGAAGCGCTCAGTCAAGGTGGGGAGAGGGGTTTCCCAGGAGGTCACACTGGAGATGGGTGTCAGGCTCCAAACTTCCACAACAATGAGTATGCCTGATAAAAGTTCCCCAGACTTGAGACAACAAAGTTCTGCCACCTGCAAATGATGATTGCTGAAAACTCCTTTTTAATGGTGGAGCTGCAGCTGTTACTAAACAATCTGCTTGTGAGGCCACCAGGATTAACTGGCGTGTTCCAGAGGAGGTGTGTAGGACGAGGCATAAGTCTAAAAATCAGAAAGGCCTTTTAAAATTGGATTATAGAGGCAATTAAGTGGTTGTTAAGGGTCTTAAGGGCCAGAGGCGGGATAGAAATGAGGTCTGAAACCCCGATTCTGGGAAAATTGCTCAGAGGCGGGATGGAGGCGGGATTGGGCCCGCACACCATTTTTTGTGATTTTAACACCTCATACGCCTCCAATCCAGCCTCCTCGGGCCTGGCAAAATTGAGCCCAAAGTATTTATGTCAAGGGTAGGTGGTTAGGCTCTCTCTTGTTGGACATGGTAATTGCCTGGCACTTCTGTTTGTCGGAGCTTATAGCCTTTGCTACATTCAGTGCAGTCAGCCATTTCTTGATGTCACTTGGAATGAAATACATTTTCTAAAGACTGGCAATGATGGTGAGGACCTCAGGAGAAGGCCAAGAAGCATCATCCACTTGGTACTTCTGGTGGAAGATTGTTCCAAATATTTAAGCCTTGCTTTTGCACTCTGCCATCGTTGAGGGTGGGAATATTCATGGAACCTCCTTCTCCTGTTAGTTGCTTAATTATCCACCACCATTCATGCTTGGATGTGGCAGGGTTGCAGAGCTTTGAGGTGATCCAATGGTTGTGGGATTGCTTAGCTCTGTCTATAGCATTCTCCTTTTGCTGTTTACATGCATGTAATCCTGTGTACTAGATTCACCAGGCTGGCACCTCTTTTTCAGGTACACCTGATACTGCTCCTACCATGCTCTTCTATACTCCTCATTGAACCACGATTAGTCATCTGGCTTGTTGGTAATGGAATGAGTGAGGCTATGCCAAGCCATGAGGTTACAGATTGTGGTGGTCTACAATTCTACTGCTGGTGATGGTCTAAAGTGCCTCATGGATCCTCAGTTTTTAAGTTGCCAGATCTGTTCTTAATCTATCCTACTTAGATGTTCATGCCACATGACACCATCTGACCAGGGTGGGGGGCAAGGGGTTCATTGAGTATGAAGGGCAAAACTGACATGAGAATCCCGCTTCTAGCAGGGTCGCCACTGCTGTGAGGGAGTGAAATTGAGGCTAGCTGCAGCAGGTAAAAGGCTGCAGCAGCTGGAATGACCAGAAGTACAGCCGGTGACTCTGAGGTGAGAGAGAGGTGGAATGAGAGTGGGAGAGAGAGGGAGAGAGATTGCTGGAGGTGCACCTGAAGACAGAAAAGGGATGGCAGAAAGATGAGCACAGTCTGGGGGACCTGCAATGACTAAGACCCCCAGATTCTCATATGGTGTGGTGGAGATAATGCTGGCTGAAATAAGTGCCACAAAACAAAGGTTCTTTGGCGCCAAGAAAGTTATGCTCCAGAAAAGGAGGCAATCTCCAAAAGTGGGTGCTCTCGAAGTTAACCCCCGGAGACTTTGGGGCAGAGCTTTCAGGTTCAGGTCGGTAATGGGATGGAGCACTTATTATCTGCAGATATTCTGATGACTTTGAAGGCCTCCTGTAGTTATAGAAAGAATCATCTGCTGAGCAGCCTTGTACCTTTCTCCACCTGTTTCACAACTCTGTGTTAGCAAATTACTTACTGAAAGACCAACCCACTCACTCATGAGCAGGGCACTACTGAGACAGAAGGGATATCACTGGGAGAATTATAGAAAACCAGTGAGCAGGAGGAGTTGGGAATGATGAGGATATAGTTGTCTCTTCATAAAGGGGGCTGAAATAATTCCCCTCAGCTACGTAAACTAAGAACCAACATCTCAGGGGCTCAGTCATTAAAAGAGCTAGGATTCAGGAACATAGATCTCATGTGTTGACAGTAGGGGCTATTTCCTCTCATGTTGCAGATGGTGAATAAATTGTAGAAGTGCCCAATCTGCATCTGCAACACAATGCAGGAGGTATAGCATGATATGAGGAACATACTGGTGACAGTGGCATTCCACGCGATCAATGTAGTCTCAGACATCTGGTGTTGTGCCTAGGGCCAGTGCTGCAAGAGATGTTTGGCTGCTGCTTCACTACAAGAGGATCTTGGGATTGAGGTGATCCTCATCTAATGACAACTGAATTCTGGGAAGGACCTGATGTGGTTGCCTGGTCCTGCCTCCTACATGCTGTCTGAATAGCCTCTGAAGAGCTGGACTGAAGAACAGGCATGTGCTACTATCCTGAGAAACTGTGGCATCATGTGAATTAACTGCAGCCACAGATCCTGAAAGCCCTGAGAGAGTATCTCCTGTAACCAGAGCTCAAGGCCCCGATATTTACAGGGAGACAGGAAGGATGTGGGGGATGGGCGAAAACGGCCGAAGAACACGGCATGTCCAGGGATGCGGAGGTCCTGCCGAATTTAACAGCAGGAACTTATTATCATTTTTTTGATCAGTTTCCCGCCCGGCAGCCGGCCAAATTGACAGCCTGGCCATCGGCCGGGGAGGAAAATCAGCGGCAGGAGGCAAACGAGGTGGACAGTGCTGAAAAGAAAAGGGCCATTTTACTGAGTTGTGTGGGAGCGCAAACCTATACACGGATGAGGAATCTGCTGAGCCCGGAGCGGCCAGGAGAAAAATCTTTTGACGAGTTGGTGAGTCTACTAAAGAATCATTTCAATCCGAAACCTAGTGAAATAGTACAGAGATGGAAATTCAATTCGAGGATTAGGAGGCCGGAAGAAAGCGTTACTGAGTATGTGGAGGAGCTTCGGAAGCTCGCACGGGACTGTAATTTTGGAAATGCGCTCACAGTCATGTTAAGGGACAGACTAGTATGCGGCGTTAACGACGACAGTATACAGCAAAGGTTGCTGTCAGAAGAAGGATTAACGTTTGAGACGGCACTTAAAAAAGCACAAGCCATGGAGACGGCTAACAAGGACATTAAGGACTTAAACAATATGAGCAAGGAGAAATGGAGTAAACCAGTGGGAGGAGCTGTTTTCAAGATGGAAGCTGGCGCGAAAAGTCCACCAGTCGGGGTTGGGGATTGCTACCGATGTGGCGGGACGAGCCATTATGCAAAGGACTGCAGGTTTGCAAAGACAAAGTGCCACAATTGTGGAAAAATAGGGCACTTAAAGAAAGTCTGTAAAAGGGCAGTGAGTGAGAGAAGCAGTGCTAAAGGGGCAAAGCATGCTAAAGGGGGGAGGGAGAAGTACACAAAGTGGGCAAATTACATACAAGAGGAGGAAGAGTCTAGTGAATCTAGTGAGGAGGTTTTCACTATATACAGTATAGACACTTCAAGGCCCAACGTACCCCCTCTCACTCAGTATTTGATAGTGAACGGAGGTCAAGTAAAGTTTGAGATTGACACCGGATGTAGTGTAACCATAATGTCGCAGACTGAGTACGCCAAGCTATGGGGGGAAGCAAAAGTACCAGAGCTAGGTACATGCCCCATTAGTCTCAAAACCTACACAGGACAGAAGGTGGACATTTTGGGGGCGGCCGAAGTACAAGTGGAACACAAAGGAGTCACCAAAGAGCTTATGGTGGTAGTGGTAGCAGGGTCAGGGCCAAACCTGTTAGGGCGAGGGTGGATCAGTGAGTTGAGTGTGGACTGGCAGGCAATGAATAAAATGGAGGACAGTACAGAGGCACTGCAAGAAGTGCTGATGAAGCATGAGTTAGTGTTCAAGGACGAACTGGGCACCTTAAGGGGAGCCACAGCCAAGATTCATGTAGCCAGTGATGCCACGCCTCGTTTCTTTAAACCAAGGTCGGTACCTTTTGCAATGAAAACCAAGGTTGAGGCAGAACTAGATCGCCTGCTAAAGGACAAAGTAATAGAACCAGTGAAATTTTCAGACTGGGTGGCACCAATAGTCCCGGTATTAAAGGCCGACGGTAATGTAAGGGTGTGTGGTGACTATAAGTTAACAGTGAACAGAGTGTCATCACTGGAACAGTACCCCATTCCAAGAATGGAGGACATGTTAACATCGCTCGCTGGGGGAGAAAGACTCAGCAAACTGGACATGAGTCATGCGTATCAGCAGATATTGCTAGATGAAGAATCAAAAAAGTTTGTCACGGTGAACACGCACAAGGGGCTGTTCATGTATGCCAGGTTACCATTTGGTGTCAGTTCTAGCCCAGCAATATTCCAACGGACTATGGAGGGCATTCTGCAGGGCATTCCAAAGGTGGCTGTGTACTTAGATGATATTCTGCTAACAGGAAGTGACGATCAGGATCACTTAAAAACACTGGACAAAGTGCTACAGCGGCTGGAAGAGGCGGGGCTATGCCTGAAATGGAGTAAGTGTAGTTTCATGGAGAAGGAAGTTACATTCCTGGGACATCGGGTGGATGCCACAGGCCTCCATCCATTACCAGGGAAAGTGCGGGCAGTGCAGGATGCACCGGCACCCACCTCAGTGACTGAACTGAAAGCCTATCTAGGGCTCCTGAATTATTATAACCGGTTTCTTCCAAACTTATCGATGCTGCTGGCACCCCTGCACAAACTGCTGAGAAAGGAGGAGCCATGGCGTTGGGGGCCAGAGCAAGCGAAAGCATTTCAGCAGTCAAAGGAGCTACTTCAGTCCAGCAGGGTGTTAGTGCATTACGACGAGAAGAAGGAGCTGATAATGTCCTGCGACGCATCACCCTATGGAGTGGGGGCAGTGTTGGCCCACCGCATGCCAGATGGAGCGGAAAGGCCCATCGGGTTTGTTTCACACACGCTCACAGCTGCGGAAAAGAACTATTCACAGCTTGATAAAGAGGGGTTGGCCATTATATTTGGCGTAAAGAAATTCCATAAGTACATATATGGGAGGAAGTTTGTAATCAGTACTGACCACAAGCCTCTTATTAGCTTACTGAATGAGATGAAAGCAGTGCCTCAAATGGCATCACAGAGAATAATGAGATGGGCAGTAATACCAAGAGCCTATGAATATGTGATCACGTACAGAGCTGGCAAGGAAAACGGGAACGCGGATGCTCTCAGCCGCCTGCCCCTCTCAAAATCTCCTCGCAGTACTTCCCCTGAGGAGCACGTCCTGATGCTGGATCAGGAGATCAGTCCCCTGATGACTTCAGCGCAAATCCAGGGCTGGACTGCCAAGGACCCCGTTCTGTCAAGGGTCCGTGAGTATGTGTTGAAAGGCTGGCCAGATCACCGTGAGGGACTGGAGTTCGCGCCGTACAGACAGAGACAGCACAAGCTCAGTGTCCAAGATGGATGTGTGCTATGGGGAGCACGCATCATAGTCCCAGAGCGGGGACGCTCTACTTTGATGGAACAGTTGCATCAATCGCACCCAGGAATGACTAGAATGAAAGGATTGGCTAGGAGCTACCTGTGGTGGCCTAACTTGGATGCTGAAATTGAGTCAAAGGTAAAGTCATGCACTATATGTCAGGAACAGAGGAAAGCACCTGCTGGGGCACCACTCCATCCCTGGGAGTGGCCCAGCAAACCCTGGAGGAGAATTCACATAGACTATGTGGGACCTTTTATGGGCAAAATGTTTTTGGTGCTGGTTGACGCTCACTCAAAGTGGATCGACATTTATCCAGTGAGCTCTGCAACGACTGATGCCACACTGAGTTGTCTCAGGAACAGCTTCAGCACGCATGGTATTCCAGAAATGATTGTATCTGACAAT
Organism: Somniosus microcephalus; assembly: GCF_052327205.1. NCBI lineage: Eukaryota > Metazoa > Chordata > Chondrichthyes > Squaliformes > Somniosidae > Somniosus > Somniosus microcephalus. The sequence goes on along the minus strand of NC_140988.1, from coordinate 113,949,842 downwards.
GCACAGTGTTTTGTTAGTGAAGGGAGCAAAGAATTCATGGTAAGGAATGGAATCACACATGTCACCTCGGCTCCATATCACCCAGCCTCAAATGGGTTAGCCGAGCGAGCCGTGCAGACTTTTAAGGAGCTCATGAGGAAGAGCTCAGGTGACACCCTGGAGACCAAGCTCAATAGAGCCTTGTTTAGTTATCGTATAACACCCCAAGCTACCACGGGGCTTTCTCCGGCTGAGTTGATGATGGGGAGAAAGTTGCGGTGCACGTTAGACCTGATACACCCAGATCTCAAAAGCAAGGTTGAGACAAAACAAACAAACCAAAAAGTGTACCATGACAAACATACTAAAGCTCGCCATTTCGCCATAGGGGACTCTGTGTACACCCGGAACTTCGGTTATGGACTGAAATGGATACCAGGACTAATCCAGGGCATTACAGGACCTGTGTCATACTCCATGTTACTAGGGGATGGTTGAGGGGTTTGTCGGCATGTGGAACAGCTTTTCAGCCGGCAGCAGGGGGAACTGCCTCAGATGTAACAAAGGGCAGTAGAGGAGGCTGTTCCAGGACCCAGCACGGCTTATAAGGTGCCAGTGGACACTGGTACTGCCAGGCCACAGTGGGACAGAGTAAAACCAACATCAGAGACTACTCCAATCTCAAGTGCGAATGAATCTGAGAATCCACCACAAGTGGAATTAAGACGTTCACAAAGGATTTGCAAGCAACCAGAAAGGCTTATACAAACCTGTTAAATTAGTCAGGGGTTAACCATGGTTAGAGCATACTGGTTAATTAAAACGTAGTACCTAGTAAGGGTTATTGTTTAAGAATTGCATACGGCAATCTTAAGGGAGGAGGAGTGTAGTAACCGGGGAAGTTATGAGTAACCTGATCCACCAGGTGGTGCTGTGGCAATTGCTCTCCTGAGTTAAGTCTGATCTGTACTGGTGGTACTCTTTGTTTTTGCTGCCTCATGGCAGAAGCTTTTATGTGCAAGTGTTGATTAAACCATGTTAAGGAGTTAACCTGTGTCTGTCTCCATCTATGGCCACCTCAAGATACCACACTCCTTTAATCTGGTGAGCACCTTCTCCAAGTTGGCGAGGTGATCACCGTCATTTTCGCCTGTGACCAAGATGTTGTCCAAATAACACTGGGTCCCTGGAATCCCTTGCAGGACCTGATCCATCGCCCTTTGCCAGATAGCCGGAGCCGAGGCTACTCCAAACACCAGCCGGTTGTATTGGTAGAGACCTTTATGAGTGTTGATCGTAAGGTATTGTTTTGAAGCTTCTTCTACCTCCATTTGCAAGTACGCCTGGGCTAGATCAATTTTGGTGAAGCGTTTACCTCCAGATAGCAAGGCGAAAATATCCTCAATTCGTGGAAGCGGATATTGTACCGTGTGAAGGACTGGGTTCACTGTCACCTTAAAATCCCCACAGATGCGGACCTTCTTTGGTTCCCCAGGCGTATTACTCAACGACCTCTTTATTACAGGAATGATGGGTGTAGCCCACTCGCTCCAGTCCACTTTGGACAGTACTCCTGAACGTTCCAACCCTTCCAGCTCTGCTTCAATAGCTGGTCTGATCGCATAAGGCACTGGTCTGGCCTTCAGAAACTTTGGGCTTGCATTTTCCTCTATTTTAATCGTTGCTGTTATTCCTTTTAATGTTCCTAGTCCCTCCTGGAACACTTCTTTTGCGTCAGTTAGCATTTTTGACAGTCGTCCAGGTGTGACGTCGTCATCCTTTTTGGCCTCAACCTTCAGTGCCTGTATGGAATGCCAATCTAATTGTATCTTCCGGATCCATTCACGTCCTAGCAGTGGTGGTCCTCCATCTGGCAATACATATATATCCATTTTAGGTATTTCCTGGCCTTTATATGTCACTTTCACCCTTATTTTTCCTTTGGGGTAGACTTTTTGCCCCGTATACGTCTTCAAGACAATCTCTGTAGCTTTCAAGGGTATGTGTGAAAATAGCCGCTTGTAGTCTCTTTGATTTATGACTGTTAGAGCTGACCCTGTGTCCAATTCCATTTTCACTTGGACTCCGTCTATCTTGAGTGTAACCCAGATAGTCTGGTGATCCTCCATTTCGGTTACCTTATGTAGTTTCAGACAACCCAGCTCCTTGCTTCCGGAGTCTGTGTCACTTTTCTGTTCGTCTGAACCACTGTCCATCACCTGGTGTACCTTTTTGTACTTCTCCTGTGGAGATTTCTTACTGTTGGTTTTCTTCCCAGACCTGCAGACTCTTGCTATGTGTCCTCCTTTCCCACACTGTCTGCACACTTGGTCCTTGAACCAACAATCTTTCTGGTCATGTGTTGTTCTGCCGCAGCGATTGCACTTCCCTGTTCTATAGGACATTTCATTGGTGCCATATTCTTCCGGTCTCCGTTCTATCTCTGCAGCGCCCCTTGCGGCTGCTTCATTTGATACTGCCATACTGAAAGCTTTGTCCAGCGTAAGATCCTTTTCTGATAGAAGCCGTTTCTGGGTTCCTTCACTTTGTAGCCCACACACAAACTTGTCCCTTAACGTATCTGCTAGTCCCGCTCCAAACTGGCAGTGTTTCGATAGCTTGCGCAGTTCCGTTAGGTACTCAGCATTGCTTTCGTCTTTGTGTTGGTTCCTTTTATGGAACTTAAATCGTTCTGCTATCAGCAGCGGTGTAGGGTTTAAGTGGTCCTGTAGGATTTCTACTATGCTTTCAAAATTCTTGTTTACCGGCTTCTCTGGGGTTATTAGATTTCGCAGTAACCCATAAGTTTTTGCACCCATGGAATTTAACAGAACCAGTGCTTTATTAGCATCTGGCACTTCATTCGCCCTGCAGTACACCTCAATACGTTCCACATATGTCGCCCAATCTTCGACTTCATTGTCGAACGTAGAGATACTGCCACTCTTCAGCATCCTTGGGTGTGAGTTAACTGTCAAAAATGGCGCCTCCTGCGCTTCCCCTTCTTCTCCGCTGGCACAGAATGGCATCTCCTGCGCTTTCCTTCCTTCCCGCGCTCGCCCTTCTTCTCCACTGTGGCTTCTAAAAATGGCGCCTCCCGCGCTCTTCCTTCTTCTCCGTGGCTCAATGGCGTCTCCCGCGCTCTCCTTTCTTCGCCCCGCGGACCCTGTTCAGCCCGTGAGCCCTGGCTGTGCACTGCGCGTTCTTCTTTTTATTTATTTTTTTGACGCCGCTCAGTCTAGAACCCGGCTGTTTCTTGACCCTCTCTCTCTCTGGTTTGTTTTCTTTTTCTCGACGCCGCTCGGTGTTCAACCCCCGGCTGCGCCCTGCGCTCTTCACCCTTTTTCTTACCCCGCCGACGCTGCTTGGCTTTCTCTCCGCCGTCGGTCGGCTCCAGCCGCCGCTGCTCGGGAAGGGTCTGCGCTGGACCTGTCGTCGGTCTCTTGCTGCTCGTCGTGGCTGGGGAACCAAGCCCGGCTCTCCACAGCCTCCCCTGCGAAGTTGAATCTCTGCCTGACGGCTGGGCGGTTGCTCGTAGTCGACGCCCGTGTTCCTGGCCTCGAATATATATATATTTTTTTTGTTGCAGGTAGATTCGAATCGACACTTGTCGCCACTGTTGGATCCGTGATTCAGAGGATATGCTGTTATAAAATAATCACACGGATGCTGTACATTAACAATAAACAGGTCTTTACTGGAGGAGGGTAGTCTCAAGACAGGGGGTACAGAGGCATGCGCAAAGCTTATATACAGGTGTGGTCACTGCCGGTACTACAGTATACAGGAGCTGTAAAAGTAGTTCTGACTTAAAGGCACATACACTACTGTAAGCATCTGAACGAATCTCCCAGGTGGCAGCAGACAGCTGATGTAACATGGAGGACAAGTACTCGAAGGACCCTGCAACTTGAGAGGCTGGAGTTGAAGGGGCTGCATGGAAGACGGGCTAGTTAGGGGACTTCCAAACTTTGGTTACAGCTGGAAGATCTAGAGAACCATTGAACCACAGTGCACTATGAATGAAGATTTATCATCCCATTGAAGAAGTGAAAGTGATCAGTCAAGAGAGTCCAATGGCGCCAAAGTAAAAGGGGGAAGGTAGTAATTCTTTAACCTTTGCTGCCCTCGTCAGATCATTAAACTTTCTGTGGCACTGGTCTGCTGTCCTGGGGGTTAGAGATGGCACTCATGCACCACTGCCACCTGCCTCCACTGCATAGTTCTACAAATCGATTTGGGTAGCCTCTTTCCCTGTGAGCCCAGCGGACAGTTCGTCCTCTGAAGGATCTCAACAAGGAGCATCTGTAGATCAGCATCTGCAAAGTTCTGGGCTCGACTCCTCCTACTACCACTTGTCTGAGGCCTTCCTTGCAAGTATGAAGTAGAAGTTATGACGAAGTTTAGAGAAAGCACAAAGGAATCCTTTGGTGAAAATAAATCAATGCAGTAGAAATTCTGACAAAAGTTGGAGCAGAAATCGTGCACCACAACCCAAACCACTTGCCTGCTGTTCCTCCAGGAATTGCTGGCACCTTAGGTTGCTGCAGAAGTTTATAGCCCTCCCACCCATGTCAGTGTAACTGAAGCACAAACAACGACGTTAATTTCTGGGCCCTGTAACTGTATAATCAGGCTTGTTAACTCAAATGCAAAATACATTTTTAAAAATCTTGTATAATTTTCTACTTTTACAACAAATAAATACTCCCCTTTTCGGGTATTTCATAGAATCATAGAATGATACAGCACAGAAGGAGGCCATTCGGCCCATCGTGCCTGTGCCAGCTCTTTGAAAGAGTTCTCCAATTAGTCCCACTCCCCTGCTCTTTCCCCATAGCCCTGCAAATGTTTCCTTTTCAAGTAGATATCCAGTCCTCTTTTGAAAATTACTATTGAATCTGCTTTTACCACCCTTTCAGACAGTGCATTCCAGATCACAACAACTCGCTGAATAAAAACATTTCTCCTCATCTCCCTACTGACTTTGTGCCAATTATTTTAAATCTGTGTCCTTTGGTTATCGACCCTCCTGCCAGTGGAAACAGCTTATCCCTACCTGCTTCTTCAAAACCCGTAATAATTTTGAACACCTCTATTAAATTTCCCCTTAACCTACTCTGCTCTAAGGAGAACAATTCCAGTTTCTCCAGTTTCTCCAGACTTTCTGGATGGAAAGTTTACTGTTGTTATAGACGTGAAATTACACAGCAAGTTTCACATCTGACTCAATGGGGGTGAAATTCAATTTCGGCAGGGCACAATTCCGGCGGTCAATGGAGAGGAAAAATCGGATGGGGTGAATTAATGTGCGGCCAATGTGTACCTGCCCGTTTTGCGCCCTTCTGAAGTTGAATTGCACCTCCAATATCTGCAGAGGTTTATTCTACACTTAGGTGCAGCATCAAAGTTACTGTTTGAAATGACAGTTTGGTTTGATGATAGCGGCCTTGTAATGGGAAAGAGTTAATTGCGGATAGAATATATAGGTTCTATCATGGTCAGCAGCGCATTATGGCAAATACTATCATAAACTCGCAATCAACAGTTCCTTTATTTTTATTCAACTTAGGTGGCCCAGAATAACATGTTATAGATGTCTCCCATATGTGGAATACAGAATTTATTCCATGTATGTGAGACAACAACCTGACCAGAACTACTTTTCCATGAGGCACCAGCAGTTTAAAAATAAATCAAACAGCTGCACTTGCTCTCAGCATCAATGAGAACCAGCTGTAGCCATGGCAACTCCCTCACCATGACTACCACTAAGTATTCCGGAATGTCAGCTGTGCAAGAAAATAACTCACTGATGCCTGACGCTGCGAAAAAGAACTCTCCACTGGCTGAGTCTGCAGAGTACCCAGTTCTTCTGAGATTGGGCAGGTCCAGATTATCTCCCGGGTTTATCTGAATTTCTGACTCCCGTTGAAATGAACTGCTCTGCACCCTTTTCTATAACACTGGTGTAATCAAGGGAGGAGAACCTACGAGGCTGGTCAGTCTATAAGGTTAAGTTATATACTGAAACATAGAAATTTACAGCACAGAAGGAGGCCATTCAGCCAATTGTGTATGTGCTGGCCAAAAAAGAGCTATCCAGCCTAATCCCACTTTCCAGCTCTTGGTCCATAGCTTTGTAGGTTACGGCACTTCAAGTACATATCTAAGTACTTTTTAAATGTGATGAGGGTTTCTGCCTCTACCACCCTTTCAGGCAGTGGTTCCAGACCCCCACCACCCTCTGGGTGAAAAAAGGTCCCCTCAACTCCCCTCTAATCCTTCTACCAATTACTTTAAATCTATACCCCCTGTTTATGGACCTCTCTGCTAAGGGAAATAGGTCCTTACTATCCACTGTATCTAGGCCCCTCATAATTTTATACACCTCAATCAAGTCTCCCCTCAGCCTCCTCTGTTTCTAAGAAAACAACCCCAGCCTATCCAATCTTTCCTCATAGTTAAAATTCTCTACTCCCGGCAACATCCTCGTAAACCTCCTCTGTACCCTCTCTAGTGCAATCACATCTTTCCTGTAACGTGGTGACCAGAACTGTACGCAGCACTCTAGCTGTGGCCTAACTAGTGTTTTATACAGTTCAAGTATAACCTCCCTGCTCTTATATTCTATGTCTCAGCTAATAAAGGAAAGTATCCCATATGACTTCTTAACCACCTCATCTACCTGTCTTGCTACCTTCAGGGATCTGCGGACATGCACTCCAAGGTCCCTCTGTTCCTCTACACTGCTCAGTGTTCTACCATTTAATGTGTATTCCCTTGCCTTGTTAGCCCTCCCCAAATGCATTACCTCACACTTCTCCAGATTGAATTCCATTTGCCACTTTTCTGTCCACCTGACCAGTCCATTGATATCTTCCTGCAGTCTACAGCTTTCTTCCTTATTATCAACCACACGGCCAATTTTTGTATCATCTGCAAACTTTTTAATCATGCTCCCTACATTGAAGTCTAAATCATTGATGTATACCACAAAAAGCAAGGGTCCTAGTACTGAGCCCTGAGGAACCCCACAGGCAACAGCTTTCCAGTCACAAAAACATCCGTTAACATTACACTTTGCTTCTTGCCACTGAGCCACTTTCCCTTTGATCCCATGGGCTTTTACTTTTCTGACTGGTCTGCAATGTTGGACCTTGTCAAAAGCCTTGCTAAAATCCATGTAGACTACATCAAATGCACTATCCTCATCAACCCTCCTTGTTACGTCCTCAAAAAATTGAATCAAGTTAGTCAGACACAACCTTCCCTTAACAAATCCATGCTGACTGTCCTTGATTAATCCGTGCCTTTCTAAATGATGATTAATACTGTCCCTCAGAATTTTTTCCAATCATTTGCCCACCTCTGAAGTTAGGCTAACTGGCCTGTAATTACTCCGTCTATCCCTTTCTCCCTTTTTAAGCAATGGTACAATGTTAGCAGTCCTCCAGTCCTCTGGCTCCACACCTGTAGCCAGAGAGGATTGGAAAATGATGGTCAGAACCTCTGTTATTTCCTCACTTCTCTTAACAGCCTGGGATACATTTCATTCGGGCCTGGCAATTTATCTACTTTCGAAGATGCTAAACCCCTTAATACTTCCTCTCTCACTACGTTTATCTCATTTAATATTTCACACTCCTCCTCCTTAACTATAATGTCTACATCATCCCTCTCTTTTGTGAAGACAGACACAAAGGGCTGGATTTTCATTCGGCAGTCGGGAAGGAGGCGGGTCTACAACTTTCTGGTTTTAGTCCCGCCTCCATCGACGTCCAGCCAATCGACGCAATTTTCCCTTGATTGACCTTGTTGAGCCCGCCCAGCGGGCTCAGCAGGCCAATTAAGGGCCACCCGGCAACAGGTGACGCCACAGACTGAAATTTCATCTGTTAAGGGTTTTTGACAGATGAAATATCAGTGTTTCACAGCTGTTTGAAGCTGTCAAATACTGACAGTCTGACTTCTAACCTGAGTCCTTCTACGCAGACTCAGTTAGAACTGTCACCGGCACTGAAAGCTGAAGGCTGTCACTTTTGACAGATCGCAGCCATTCAGCTTTCAGTGCCGGCTGAGTGATGGACTCCCGACACCTAGAGGAAGAAAGGCTGTTAAGGTAAGTACAGGTAATTTAAACTTCTTTACACACTTTAGACACACCAAACACACTTACCTTTGCACTCATGCACCCATCACTCACCTGAACACCGACATCGCGACCCCTCCAAGTCCTTCAACCCGACGGCCCACCTGCTCTAACCTGGCGTGGTTTGGAGCCATCGGGAATCCCACACAACACCCCTCAAAATAGGGATTAGGCTAAAAACTGCCTGTTAACTACCTGTTAACAGGCAGTTAATTGGCACTAATCCCTTCCAGCATCGGGTCACCGGGTCCCAGTGCGGGGCGGGTACCCGCCTCCTCTGAAACTTACGTGGAGGCGGGTTTTGGGCGGGATGGTGTCGGGACCCCCGAATTCGGGATTTTTGCCCCCCCCGCATGCCTAAAAGCCCGCCTCACGGCACACTGAAAATCTGGCCCTAAGTGTTCAGTAAGAACCATACCCACGTCTTCTGCCTTCACAAGCTTCCTTTTGGTCTCCAATAGGCCCTACTCTTTCTTTAGTTATCCTCTTGCTCTTAATGTATTTATAAAACATCTTTGGGTTTTCCTTGATTTTACTTGCCAAATTTTTTTCATGCCCTCTCTTTGCTTTCCTAATTTCCTTTTTAATTTCACCACTGCTCTTTCTATACTCCTCTGGGCTTTCTGCAGTATTTAGCTCTCAGCATCTGACATAAGCTTCCCTTTTTTTCCTTCTGCTGCCCTGTATGCTCCTTGACATCCAGGGGCTCTAGATTTGGGAGTCCCACCCTTTTTCTTTGTGGGAACGTATTTGTACTGAATCCTCATTATCTCCTCCTTGAATGCCTCCCACTGCTCTGACACTGATTTACCTTCAAGTAGCTGTTTCCAGTCTATTTTGCTAAATAACATCTCAGCTTAGTAAAATTGGCCTTTCCCCAATCGAGAACTTTTACTCCTGAACTATCTTTGTCGTTTCCCATATCTACTCAAAATCTAACTGAATTATGATCAAAATGCTCTCCCACTGATACCCCTCCCACCTCCCCAGCTTCATTCCCTAAAACTAAGTCCAAAACCACCCCCTCTCTTGTTGGGCTTGCTACATACTGGCTAAAAAAGTTCTCCTGAGTGCATTTTAAGAATTCTGTGCCCTCTATACCTATTACACAGATTCTATCCCAGTTAATATTAGGGTAGTTGAAATCCCTTACTATTACTGCCCTATTGTTTTTGCACTTCTCAGAAATTTGCCTAATGTTCTACTATCTCCCTCTGACTACTTGGGGGTCTATTGTACACTCCCAGCAGTGTGATCGTCCCTTTTTTGTTCTTCAGTTCAACCCATATAGCTTCATTTGATGATCCATCTAACATATAATCCCTCCTCACAGCTCTAATTGTTCTTTAACAAATATTGCGACTCCCCTCCATTTTTTATCCTGGTGGCTATTTTTTTCAAGAAAACTTGGTGGAATACTTTGAACAGAAAGTGCTGCCCATAGACTTTAATCCATTAAACAGCTAACAACAAATACCACCTAAGTAAGATAGATGTCTAATAAAAAAACAGAAGCAAAATACTGTAGATGCTGGAAGTCTGAAATAAAAACAGAAAATACTGGAAATACTCAGCAGGTCAGGCAGCATCTGTGGAGAGAGAAACAGAGTTAATGTTTCAGGTCGAAGACCATTCGTCAGAACTGGAAAAAGTTAGAGATGTAATAGATTTTAAGTAAGTGCAGGAGCATGGATGAGGGGAGGGGAGGAAAGAACAAAAGGGAAGGTCTGTGATAGGGTGGAGGGCAGGCGTGATTAAATGACAAAAGTTCTGATTGTACAAGGCAAAAAGAAATGGTAATGGGACAAGTAAAGAAACAAAAGATGGGTCTAGAAGAGGTGTAAATGGGAATGGCAGAATCATCAACAGCTGCCATCTGAAAAAATAGGGGCAGAGGTTATGGTCTGAAATTGTTGAACTCGATGTTGAGTCCAGGAGGCTGTAAAATGCCTAATAGAAAGATGAGGTGCTGTTCCCCGAGCTTACGTTAAGCTTTGTTGGAACAGTGTAAGAGGCTGAGGACAGAGAGGTCAGACTGGGAGTGGAGCAGAGAATTAAAGTGACAGGCGACCGGAAACTCAGGGTTACATATGTGGACTGAATGGAGGTGTTCCACAAAGCGGTCACCCAATCTGCGTTTGGTCTCCACAATGTAGAGGAGGCTGCATCATGAGCAGCGAATACAGTATACTAAATTGCAAGAAGTACAAGTAAATCGCTGTTTCACCTGGAAGGAGTGTTTGGGGCCGTTGACAGTGGGAAGGGAGGAGGTAAAAGGCCAGGTGTTGCATCTCCTGTGCTTGCATGGGAAGGTGCCGTGGGAAGGGGAAGGGGTGTTGGAGGTGATTGAGGAGTGGACCAGGGTGTCGCGGAGGGAGCAGTCCCTTCGGAATGCTGAAAGGGGAGGGGAAATTGTGTTTGGTAGTGGGATCACGCTGGAGGAGGCGGAAATGGCGGAGGATGATCCGTTGAATGTGGAGGCTGGTGTGCTTCTGGGAGGGAGGGGAAGGGGTGAGAGCAGAAGTGCGGGAAATGGAATGGACACGGTCAAGGGCCATGTCAACCATGGTAGAGAAGAATCCTCGATTGAGGAAAAAGGAAGACATATCGAAAGCACTAGTATGGCAGGTGGCAGAAACTGGGAGAATGGAATAGAGCTCTTACAGGAAGCGGGGTGGAAAGAAGTGTAGTCCAGGTAGCTGTGGGAGTCAGTGGGCTTATAGTGGATGTTTGTCGATAGCCTATCCCCAGAAATGGAGATAGAAGTTGGGGAAGGGAAGGGAAGAGTCGGAGATAGACCATGTGAAGGTGAGGGAAGGGTGGAAATTGGAAGCAAAGTGAATGAAATTTTCCAGTCAGGGAAAGAGCAGGAAATGGCACTGATACAGTCATCAATGTACCAGAGAAAGAGATGAGGGAGGGGACCTGAGTAGGACTGGAACAAAGAATGTTCCACTTATCCCACGAAACAGCAGGCATAGCTCAGACCCATGTTGGGTTAAGAACATAAGAACATAATAAATAGGAGCAGGAGTAGGCTATATGGCCCCTTGCGCCTGCTCCACTATTCAATAAGATCATGGCTGATCATTGACCTCAACTCCACTTTCCCGCCCGATCTGCATATCCCTTGATTCCTCTAGAGTTGAAAAATCTATCTATCTTAGCCTTAAATATACTGAAGGACTCAGCATCCACAGTCCTCTGGGGCAGAGCATTCCAAAGATTCACAATCTCCTGAAATTCCTCCTCATAGAAACATAGAAACGTAGAAGATAGGAGCAGGAGTAGGCCATTCGGCCCCTCGAGCCTGTTCCACCATTTAATGAGATCATGGCTGATCATCCAAATTCAGTACCCTGTCCCTGCTTTCTCCCCATATCCCTTGATCCCTTTAGCCTTAAGAAATATATCTAACTCCTTCTTGAATATATTTAATGAATTGGCCTCAACTACCTTGTGTGGTAGAGAATTCCACAGGTTCACCACTCTCTAGGTGAAGAAATTCCTCCTCATCTCAGTCCTAAATGGCTTACCCCTTATCCTTAGACTGTGACCCCTGGTTCTGGACACCCCCGCCATCGGGAACATCCTTCCTGCATCTAGTCTGTCAAGTCCTGTTAGAATTTTATAAGTTTCAATGCGAGTCCCCTCTCATTCTTCTAAACTCTAGCGAATGTAAGCCTAATCGACCCAATCTCTCCTCATACGTCATTCCTGCCATCCCAGGTATCAGTCTGGTGAATCTTCACTGCACTGTCTCCAAGGCAAGAACATCCTTCCTCAGATAAGGCGACCAAAACTGCACACAATACTCAAGGTGTGGTCTCACCAAGGCCCTGTACAACTGCAGCAAGACATCCTTGTTCCTGTACTCGAATCCTCTCGCTATGAAGGCCAACATACCACTTGCCTTCTTAACCGCCTGCTGCACCTGCATGCTTACCTTCAGCGACTGGTGCACAAGGACACCCAGGTCTCATTGCATGTCCCCTTTTCCCAATCTATTGCCGTTCAGATAATAATCTGTCTTCCTGTTTTTGCCACCGAAGTGGATAACCTCGCATTTATCCACATTATACTGCATTTGCCATGCATCTGCCCAATCACCCAACCTGTCCAAATCATAGTGGAGTTTCTCTGCATCCTCCTCACAGCACACATGCCCACCCAGCTTTGTGTCTTCTGCAAACTTGGAGATATTACATCTAGTTCTCTTGTCTAGATCATTTATATATATTGTGAATAGCTGGGGTCCTAGCACCGATCCCTGCTGTACCCACTAGTCACTGCCTGCCACTCGGAAAAAGAACCGTTTATTCCAACTCTTTGCTTCTTGTCTGCCAACCAGTTCTCTATCCAAGACAGTACCTTACCCCCAATCCCATGTGCTTTAACTTTGCATGTTAATCTCTTATGCGGGACCTTATCAAAAGCCTTCTGAAAGTCCAAATACACCACTTCCACTGGTTCTCCCTTAACTATTCTATTAGTTACATCCTCAAAAAATTCCAGTAGATTAGTCAAGCATCTCGATCTTAAATGGCCTACCCCTTATCCTGAGACTGTGCCCCTAGTTCTAGACATTAGTTCAACCAGGGGAAACAATCTCTCAGCATCTACCCTGTCAATCCCCTTCAGAATCTTGCATGTTTCAATGAGATCACCTCTCATTCTTCTGAACTCCAGAGAGTATAGGCCCATTCTACACAATCTCTCATCATAGGACAGCCCTCTCATCCCAGGAATCAATCTAATGAACCTTCGTTGCACCACCTCCAAGGCAAGTATATCCTTCCTTAGATAAGGAGACCAAAACTGTGCACAGTACTCCAGGTGTGGTCTCACCAAGGCCCTGTACAATTGTAGCAAGACTCTTATACTCCAACCCCCTTGCAATAGAGGCCAATATGCCATTTGCCTTCCTTATTGCTTGCAGTACCTGCATGCTAGCTTTCTGTGTTTCTTGCACAAGGACGCCCAAATCTCTCTGAGCACCAACATTGAAAAGTTTCTCACCATTTAAAAAATATTCAGTTTTTCTGTTCTTCCTACCGAAATGAATAACCTCACATTTCCCTACATTATACTCCATCTGCCACCTTACTGCCCCCTCACTTAGTCTATCTATATCCCTTTGCAGACTCTTTGGCCGCGATTTTGCCGCTGCTCAGAGGGCGGGTTTGGAGGCGGGTCAGGAGTGAATATCTAAATGATTGACGGCGGGTTGCGAACCCTCCGCCATTCCGCCTCCACACAACTTTGCAAAGTGTCGGGTCTGGGAGTCCCGATCAGACCCGACACCAAGCGGCGGGAGAGACACTTAAGGCAGTTAATAGCTTGTTAACTGCCTACATAATCCCATTTTACCAGACTCTTCCCATTTTACTACATTTTCAGTGTGTTACACGTTGTGCGACAAACACACCAGCTGATTGTGCCGGGTTCAGCAACTACCTGAATTCTTGACAGCTGCACCTGCAGCATAAAAGCGGACCTGTAACATGGCTGACTTTCAGATGCCAGAACTTTGTGTTTTGAGGTGTTGGAACACTTCTTGCAGGTCTATTGAGCTTGTGTGTTTAAACTGAGATCCATATTGACTGTGACCTCCTTGGAAAACCCTCTCCCCACATTGACGGTGCGCTTATAACATCTATTCCTCAACTGAGATATATACCAGCAGAATGGGAACCATTTATACCCTCTCATCCTGGTCCTCAGAATCTGAGGAAGAGCAGCCATGGCAGCAGCAGAACCAGTCGCTGACATCTGCAAAATGCTGCACCAACACCTGGAGCCCAGAGGAGCAGGTGGACACTCCTTACCAGTGGCTGTCAAAGTCACCACCGCCCTCAGCATTTTTGCTTCAGGGTCCTTCCAGGGATCATCAGCAGACATCAGCGGCATCTCCCAGTCGGCTGCACACACGGATGAAGCAAGTGTAACCGCACGTGCAGTTGGCTTTGTAAATATGACAGGCTTTCCAACAGTGCAAGGCGTCGTAGACTTCACACATCTTCTTCTTCTTCTTAGGCAGTCCCTCGAAACCAAGGATAACTTGCTTCTACACTAAAAATGAGTTCTCAGGTGACTGATGAGTCCAATGCGGGATCTACAGTCTCTGTCACTGGTGGGGCAGACGGTGGTTGAAGGGGTGGGTGGGTGGGGTGCTTGGGTTGACAAGCGCTCCTTCCGCTGTTTGCACTTGGCTTCCACTTGCTCCCGGCGAAGAGACTCGAGGTGTTTGGCGCCTTCCTAGATGCTTCTCCTCCAATTTGTGCAGTCTTGGGCCAGGGATTCCCAGGTGTCGGTGAGGAAGTTACACTTTTTCAAGGAGGCTTTGAGGGTGTCCTTGAAGCATTTCCTCTGCCCACCTGGGGCTCTCTTGCCATGTCGGAGCTCCGAGTAGAGCGCTTGTTTTGGGAATCTCATATCGGGCATGCGGACGATGTGGCTCGTCCATTGGAGCTGATCGAGCGTGGTCAAAGCTTCGATGTTGGGGATGTTGGCCTGAGCGAGAACACTGACATTGGTGCGCCTATCCTGCCAATGGATTTGCAGGATCTTGCGGCGGCAGCGTTGGTGGTACCTCTCTAGTGCTTTGAGGTGCCTGCTGTACATGGTCCATGTCTCTTAAGCATACAGGAGGGCGGGTATCACTGCTGCTATGTAGACCATGAGCTGGGTGCTGGGTGCTGGGTTTGAGGTCCTGGTCTTCAAACACTCTCTTCCTCAGGCGACCGAAGATTGCACTGGCACACTGAAGGCAGTGTTGGACTTCGTCATCGATGTCTGCCCTTGTTGACAGTAGGCTCCTGAGGTATGGAAAGTGGTCCATGTTGTCCAAGGCCTCGTCATGGATTTTGATAATCAGGGAGCAGTACTGTGAGGCGAGGACAGGTTGGTAGAGGATCTTTGGCTTACGGATGTTTAGTGTAAGGCCCATGCTCTTGTACGCTTCGGTGAAGTTGTTGACGATGGTTTGGAGTTTGGCCTCAGAGTGTGCACAGATGCAAGCATCGTTTGCATACTGTAATTCGATAACAGAGGATGGGACGATCTTGGATCTGGACTGGAGGCGACAGAGGTTGAACAGTTTCCCGTTTGTTCTGTAGTTTAGCTCCACTCCAGTTGGGAGCTTACTGAGGGTTAGATGGAGCATTGCAACCAGGAAGATTGAGAAGAGCGTTGGTGCAATGACACAGCCTTGCTTGGCCCCGGTCCGTACGTGAATTGGGTCTGTGGTGGATCTATTGGTCAGGATCACGGCTTGCATGTCGTTGTGAAGAAGGCGGAGGATGGTGACAAACTTTTGAGGGCAGCCGAATTTGAGGAAGACACCCCATAATCCCTCACTGTTGACGGAGTCGAAGGCCTTTGTGAGGTCAAAGAAGGCCATGTACAGTGGTTGGTGCTGTTCCCTGCATTTCTCTTGTAGTTGTCGTGCGGTGAAGATCATGTCCATTGTGCCCCTTAGTGGGCGGAATCCACATTGCAACTCTGGGAGGAGCTCTTCAGCTACTGGGAGAAGGCAATTGAGGAGGATTCTTGCAATGACTTTCCCTGTGGCAGACAGCAGGGAGACTCCTCTGTAATTACCGCAATCCAACTTGTCACCTTTCTTGAAGATGGTCACAATTACGGCATCTCTGAGATCCCCAGCATGCTCTCCTCCTTCCAAATAAGAGAAATTAGTTCATGTATTCCCTCTAATAGTGCTTCTCCGCCATGTTTTAGCACCTCGGCGGGGATTCCATCGGCTCCTTAGGCCATGTTGTTCTTCAGTTGTCAGATGGCCTTTTCAACCTCATGCCGGGCTGGGATTGGGCTGAGATGGTGGCGGGTAGCATGCTGTGGGATGGAGTTGAGGACACTCGCCTCGAAAACAGAGTCTCGGTTAAGGAGATCTTCGAAATGCTACTTCCAGCGGGCACTGACTGCTTCCCTGTCCTTGAAGAATACCTCTCTGTTCTTGGCCCGCAGTGGGGTAGGACCTTGGGTGCTTGGGCCGTAGGTGGTCTTGATTGCGCTAAAGAATCCACGCACATCGTGGTTGTTGGCTAGCTGCTGGATCTCCTGCACTTTCTCCACCCACCATCTGTTCTTTAGGTTGCGAGCTTTTTGTTGGACCTCTGCCTTCAGGCGTCTGTAGAGCTGCTTTCTTGCTCTAGAGTTCTGTTGCTGTTTCCAGATCAGGAATGCCTTGCGCTTGCGGCTTATTAGCTCCTGGATCTCCTGGTTATTCTCGTCGAACCAGTCTTGATGTTTCCCGGTCGAGTGACCGAGCGTCTCTTCACAGGTGCTGATTATGGAGGCCTTGAGTGCAGACCAGGTGCTGTGGACACTCTGGCCTCGATTTTAACTGAGCCGTGAAGGCGGGCTTGGAGACGTGCAGGGGATTAAAATCGCAAAAACTGGCGGTCGGGATCCCCCCACCTGGTTCCCGACTCCGAGCCATTTTTACTCAGGCATGTCTGATGGTCCCGAATCCATCCCGCATCCAACAGGCGGGACTGGTCTTTAAGGCCCTTAATCACCACTAAATGGTCTTTATAATGCCATTTTAACAGTCCCTTGCACTTTTAACCCTTTTCCCACGTAAAACATGCCTGGTGGGAATCTCGACTGTGAAACCTGGCGGGAGCACTTTTGGCTTGTTGACTATCAGCTGCAGGTCAACCTTTAAAGAGGAGATTTGATCAGCCATCATTTGCAGGTGGCAGGATTTTTTGTCTCAGGCCTGGGGCAACTTTTACCAGGCTTAACCACACCTGTGGAAGGTTGGAGCCTCACACACATCTCCAGTGTGACCTCCTGGGAAACCCCTCTCGCCACCTTCACTCAGCGCTTCCTCAACGGAGGCATATGCCAGAAGCATGGGAGCCATTTTTTTCCTTCCCTTCTGGGCATTAGAGGAGCTCGAGCACCAGGCGTGGCAGCAGCAGAACCAGGAACAACAGCAGCACCAGCAACAGCAGCAGCAGCAGGAGCGACAGGCTGCTGCTCACCCACCTGAGGCAGCACAGGCCAGAAGGGGCCAACGCCTGGAAGCCCGTCGGCGCAGGAGATACCCCCCAAACAGGGACTACAGACACAGTGTCAGCTACCTCAACATGACTGAGCAGCAGTGCCAAAGGCGGCTCCGACTTTCACGAGAGGTAGTGACTGACATCTGCGCAATGCTGCAGCAAGACCTGCTGCCCAGAGGACCAGGTGGACACTCCTTACCAGTGGCCATCAAAGTCACCACCGCACTCAACTTTTTTGCCTCAGGCTCATTCCAGGAATCATCAGCAGACATCAGCGGCATCTCCCAGGCGGCCGCACACACTTGCATCACGCAGGTAACCGATACCCTCTTTGCCCTCGCGCACAATCACATCCATTTCACCAAGGATCGCACAAGTGTGATGGCATGAGCGGTTGGATTAGCTCATCTGGCAGAATTTCCAAGGGTGCAGGGCATCGTTGACTGCACACATGTGGCCCTTAGGGCACCCCATCACAATCCAGGTATTTTTGTCAACCACAAGGGCTTCCACTCCTTTAACGTTCAGCTGGTGTGTGACCACAAGAAGGAGATTTTGCATGTTTGTGCCATGTACCCTGGCAGTTGCCATGACTCCTTCATACTGCGCCAGTCTAGTGTGCCTCCACTATTCAGGCCGCCAGACCAACTTCACGGATGGCTACTTGGAGACAAGGGCTATCCCCTAAGGACTTGGCTAATGACGCCGTTGAGGAGGCCAGCCAACGAAGCTGAGGAGCGCTACAACTCCAGCCACATTTCCACCAGATCCATTATCGAGCAAACCATCGGTTTGCTGAAGATGCGCTTCAGATGCCTGGATAGATCAGGTGGAGCCCTACAGTACTCAGCAGCCAAAGTCTCCAAAATCGTCGTGGTTTGCTGTGCACTTCACAACATGGCACAGCAGCGTGTCTTACCGCTACCTGAGGAACAAGTGGCTCAGTGCACAGCCTTGTCAGAGGAGGAGGAGGAGGAGGAGGAGGAGGAGGAAGACCTTGAGGAGGCGGATGTCCAGATCCACCAGCACATGAGCACATTGCTAGCCGTGTGGCAAAGGATGCACTAAAACATGCCAGATTCGCTTAAATTTACGAAGCAAACATATGTGGCTGCCACATGGAAATGAGTGTCTGGCAGACCTTCTTAACACACCATACACCATTTGTACAATAAACTGTGGTTTCCTATCACTCTCACCACCATCATTACAGATAAAAGGCGCCCTGACACCTCACTGTGACACTTCCATTGCTAGGCACACATAGGCCAACTCTTTGAATCTTTGCCATCGCATTTCTTTATTACAATTGAAATAACGATGATAATCCTCACTTTGTATTACATCAAAACACCCAAGTGACTACCCTTGTGACTATTTGTGTGTTAACTTTCTCTTACACGTGCTTCTATGTGGTACTTCCCCTGTGGCTTCAGCAGATGTTGAGGCACCTTGCTCACTTTCATGCTGCTCCTGCTTCGACACCTTTGGCGGGCATCCTCTGGGTTTTGGAGCCTGGGAGGGCTCCGCAACCGTCTGCTCCTCCTGCGGCTGTGCAGGGGCTGAGACGGCCATCTCAGTTGGGTGAGGAATCGGGGGCTCTGACCGAGGGTTCGCAGTGGCATGGGAGTGTGAGCGCTTGGAGAGGAGCCCACACTTCCTTGTTGTCAACTACCAACATCCCTCTCATGGGTCGCCCGCAGTTCACTGCTAGCAAATAGCTGGAGAGCACCTTGCTGCACATCAGTGGGGCCGTGAGGACCCATCTCAGTACTGACAGTTCCCATAATGGGGACGTTCATGTACCTCTGGTGTCTCTCCTCAATAGATGCCCATCTATCCTCCATAGCAGACCATCTATTTAGAAGAGTCACCATGCTCTATCGAGTCTGGTGAGTTATGTCCTCCAAGGAGGTTGCCACCCTCTCCATGGCGGCATGTTCATGCGCCATTGACTCCACCATGGCATTGCTTATGTTTGAGGTGGGCTCCACCATTCTCTGCACACTCGCAGTTATTGTGGATGCAAAACCTGTCAGAGACTCCTGCACTTGTTGCTGAAGTTCCAGCACCGCTCTCTTTCTGGATGGCCCCAGAGGCACAGGGTCCACATGAAGCTGAGCAGAGCTAGGAGCACCCTGCGGCCTCCGATGAGGACTCTCCACTGTTGTCTCTGTCTCCAACATCTGCGGATGCTCATTTGTGAGCTGTGATACACCAGGTGACAACACTAATCTATCTCGCGAATGACCCACCGATTTGTGCGTCTCTGCGCTGGACTGGGTGCATTCAATTCTGCTGATGCTGCGCCCTCAGAGTTTGCAGCTTCCTCTGAGGAGTCTTCTGGCTCTTCCTCCTGGACAGTGGGGAGGGGGGCTCTCAATGGCCCTGTGGGGGAATAAAGGCATGAGTTAGACATGTGATATTAACGTAGCAGGCACATTGAATTGTGCAGATGATCAGAACTCAATCTGTATGAACATCAGATGCCATATCAGTCACTCATGCAATCTACATGAGTGGGTTGCAAATCTATTCTGTCACCAGCTTGCTCTACTGCGCCTGTCTCCCCATCCCCCACTTCCAGCTTTTCAGCACCTCCAATGATGTCAAGAGCCGCCTCCTCAGCAGTGGTCAAGTGCGCAATGGAAGGTGGCCCTCCTCCTGTCCTGCCCCTCTCCCTCTTATTGTGGGTTCTCTTTTCCTGCAATGAGGGACACAAGTGGAATTTGAGTGAGAATGTTGGAGTGAGTGTAGAGAATCCATAGCATAGATGCTTAGAGGGAGACAAAGATGGAGTCAGGTGCCAATACCAAGGGCCCTCCCTGTGTGCTGTTAGTTGTTTTCATTGCATAACAGCGAGTGTGAGGGGTACATAGTAGAATGGTGGAGTGATTCTGTACATAGAGAGAGAGGGATGGTTAAGGGTGCAAGGGATGTTAGGGTAAAGTGGGATGTGCAGGAGTAGGTTGACAATGCAGAGTGCTGGTGATGAGAGGAGATGGGGAGCAGATTGAAGGTAAGTGTGATGTAATAATCACTTTTGCTGTGCGTAGCAGGTCATTGAACCTTTTCCTGCACTGAACCCATGAGCATAAAGACCTGGCACTCACCTCCTCAGCAATTTGCAGCCAGGCCGCTTTGGTTTGCTGAGGAGGCTTCCTCCGTCCATTTGAGGGGAACAGTACCTCTTGGTGCCCTCACTCCCTCCACAAGAGCATGGAGGGAGCCATCATTGAATCTTGGAGAGGCCTTTGGTCTTGAAGCAGTCATTTCGCTATGTGCCACACTGAGAAGCATCAGAATAGGAATGAAAAACAACAAGGCTGCATGGGCCCTTTAAATGCAGCTGGATGGAAGACGTCAGCAGAGTCGAGCAGCAGACCCGAACCCACTGATTGGGCCGGGTAGCACAGTTAAGTGAAAATTGTTCTTTCAGAGCGGATTAAACCGGCAGAGGGATCGGAACCTGTTGAACAGCCAACCCGACTCCAACCTGCCGCCGATGGTAGAATCGCAGCCTTTGTGTTCTCCTCACAGCTTACTGTCCCACCTAGCTTTGTATCATCAGCAAACTTGGATACATTACACACGGTTCCTTCATCTAGGTCATTAATATAGATTGTAAATAGCTGAGGCCCCAGCACTGATCCTTGCGGCACCCCACTAATTACAGCCTGCCAACCTGAAAAAGACCTGTTTATCCCTACTCTCTGTTTTCTGTCCATTAACCAATCCTCTATCCATGCTGCTATATTACCCCCAACCCCAGGAGCCCTAATCTTGTGTAATAACCTTTTATGTGGCACCTTATCAAATGCCTTTTGCAAATCCAAATATACTACATCCCCTTTATCTACCCTGATATTTACATCCTCAAAAAACTCTAATAAATTTGTCAAACATGATTTCCCTTTCATAAAACCATGTTGACTCTGCCTAATCATTTTATGACTTTCTAAGTGCCCTGATACCACTTCCTTAACAATGGATTCCAGCATTTTCCCAACGACTTTGTCAGGCTAACTGGTCTGTAGTTCCCTATTTTCTCTCTCCCTCCTTTCTTGAATAACGGTGTTACATTTGCTACCTTCCAATCCGCAGGGAGCATTCTAGAATCTAGGGAATTTTGGAAGATCCAAACCAATGCATCCACTATCTCTGCAGCCACCTCTTTTAGAACCCTAGGATGTAGCCCGTCAGATCCAGGGGATTTCTCAGTTTTTAGTCCCATTAGTTTCTCTGGTACTTTTTCACTACTTATATTAATTACGTTGAGTTCCTCACCCTCATTAGACCCTTGGTTCCCCACCATTTTTGGTACACTTTTTGTGTCTTCTACTGTGAAGACAGATATAAAATATTTGTTTAACGTTTCTGTCATTTCCTTATCCCCCATAAAAATTTCTTCTGTCTCAGCCTCTAAGGGACCAACATTTACTTTTGCTACTCTCTTCCTTTTTACATACTTGTGGAAGCTCTTACAAACTGTTTTTATATTTATTGCTAGTTTTCTCTCATATTCTATTTTTCCCTTTTTATCAATGTCTTGGTCATCCTTTGCTGGTTTCTGACACTCTCCCAATCCTCAGGCTTACTTCTATTCTTTGCAACATTATAAGCTTCTTCTTTCAATCTAATGCTATCCTTAACTTTTTTAATTAGCCATGGATGGATCACTTTTCCCATAGAGTTTTTGTTTCTCAATGGAATGTATTTTTGTTGAGAATTATGAAATATTTCTTTAAATGCTAGCCACTGCTTATCTATCGCCATCCCTTTTAATCTATTTTTCAATCTACTTTAGCCAACTCACCCCTCATACCTATGTAATTGGTTTTATTTAAGCTTAAGACTCTAGGCAAGTCACTCTCAAACATAATGTGAAATTCTATCATCTTATGATCACTCTGCCCCAGAGGATCCTTTACTATGAGATTGCTAATTAACCCTGTTTTATTACACAATACAAGATCTAAAATAACCTGTCCCCTGGTTGGTTCCATGACTTATTGTTTCAGGAAACTGTCCCAAAAGCATTCCATGAACTCGTCCTCCAGACTACCTTTGCCAATTTGATTTGTCCAGTCTAAATGAAGATTAAAGTCCCCTACTATTATTGCATTACCTTTGTTACAAGCTTCTACTATTTCTTGATTAATATTCTGTCCAAAATTACAGCTACTGTTAGGGGGTTTATATACTACTCCCACCAGTGTTTTCTGTCCCTTGTTATTCCTTATCTCCACCCATACTGATTCTACTTCCTGATATTCCGAGCCAAGATCCTTTCTACTGTCCTTATGTCATCCTTTATTATCAGGGCTAACCCTCCTCTCCTTTTCCATACTGTCTGTCTTTTCGAAACGTCAAGTACCCTGGAACATTTGGTTCCCAACCTTGGTCACCTTGCAACCACGTCTCTGTAATGACTATTAGATCAAACCATTTTATCTCTATTTGTGCTATCAGTTCATCTATCTTGTTATGAATGCTTTGTGCATTCAGATAAAGTGCATTTAATTAAAAAAATTTACCATTATTCCCTGCTTTGACCTTATTCTCTGCTGCACTGCTACCATTAAACTCTCTGTCCCTTCCTGTCACACTGTGCTTATTTTTACCCAAATTGCTACACTGCTCTATTGCCTTGACCTTTCTCTTTAGATTGCTAAATTTCCCCTTACCTGATCCCGCACGCCCCCCTTTTTGAGTTGAAAGCCCTATCTACAGCCCTAGTTATTCGATTTGCCAGGACGCTGGTCCCAGCCTGGTTTAAGTGGAGCCCATCACGATGGAACAGCTCTCTCTTTCCCCAGTACTGGTGCCAATGCCCCATGAATTGAAACCCTTTCTTCCCACACCACGCTTTGAGCCATGCACTCCACTCTCTGATCTGCTTGACCCTATGTCAATTTGCACGTGGCTCAGGTAGTAATCTAGAGATTATAACCTTTGAGGTTCTGCTTATTAATTTAGACCCTAGTTCCTCAAACTCCCTCAGCAGAACCTCATTCTTAGTTTTACCCATGTCGTTGGTTCCTACATGGACCACAACAACTGATTCCTCCCCCTCCCACACCAAGTTCTTCTCCAGCCGCGAGGAGATATCCTTAACTCTGGCACCGGGCAGGCAACACAGCCTTCAGGACTCTCATTCACGGCTACAGAGAACAGTATCTATCTCCCTGACTATACTGTCCCCTATCACTACTACATTCCTTCCTTCTCCCCCCACTTGGATGGCCCCCTGTACCACGGTGCCGTAGTCAGTTTGCCCATCCTCCCTGCAGTCCTTTTCCTCATCCATACAGGTAGCTGGATAAGATCAAGAGCTGAGGCTCCTCCATCACTACATCCTGGGTCCCCATACCTGCCTGACTCGCAGTCACACCTTCCTGTCCCTGACCACTGACGAACTCTAATGTACTACTTAACCTAAGGAATGTGACTGCCTCCTGGAACAAAATGTCCAGGTAACTCTCCACCTCCCTGTTGCCCCGCAATGTCTGCACCTCATACTCCAGCTGAACAACTCTGAGCGGAAGTTCCTTGAGTTGCAGACACTTACTGCAGATGTGGTTGCTCGGGATTGCGATGTTCTCCATAAACTCCCACATGCTGCAGTTACGACACACCAACTGCCCTGCCATCTCTAACCTTATTTTATTTAATAATTAATTAAAGCTTTTGTTCAATCGATATTTTAGTTTTATTGTTAGATTATTTTATCTAGTTTAAGTTATTAATTTAATAAGTACCAGCAAGTTACAGTTTCTCAGCTCTTAATTTAACCCCCTTCCCCAATTTAGAGAGCAAAATAAAACCTGTAATACTCACCAACCAATCACCAACCTGCTCTCCTGCGACGTCACTCTTTGATTTTGTTGTTGTTTTTGATTCGGAGCCTCGCCGCTGCTGTTGCTTTAATTCAGGTCTGCTCTCGGGCCGCTCTTTATCCTCTTGCCGCTGCTTTAATTCAAGTCCACTCTCGGGCTGCTCTTTATCCTCTCATCACTGCCACAGCTTTAATTCGGGTCCGCTCTCGGGCCACTCTTTATCCTCTCGCTGCTGCCTCTGCTTTAATTCAAGTCCACTCTCGGGCCGCTCTTTACCCTCTCGCCGGGTCGTCCGGCCGGATTGCCTGCCTCTCTTCCGCGGCCATGTTCGCGCCCGGGTGGCCCTGGAGATGGAGCACGCGGTGTCCGCCAGCATGCTTGAGTATTTCCACGACCGGTGGGCACCGCGGGGACTGGAGTGCATCATCAACCCGGAAAACCACATTTTTATTTGATTTGTTAAGTTTTAGTTGAGCTTTTGTTAATTTACAGTCCAATTTTTTTTTTTTTTTTTGGGTCCAAACAAAAGAGTACCCTCTCGCCGCTGCCACTGCTTTAATTCGGGTCCGCTCTCAGGCCGTTCTTTATCCTCTCGCCGCTGCCACAGCTTTAATTCAGGGCCGCTCTCGGGCCGGTCTTTATCCTCTCGCCGCTGCCTCTGCTTTAACTCAGGTCCGCTCTCGGGACATTCTTTATCCTCTCGCCGCTGCCACTGCTTTAATTCAGGTCTGCTCTCGGGCCGCTCTTTATCCTCTTGCCGCACGGGTGGTCGAGGGGGTCGTCCAGCCGGATTGCCTGCCTCTCTTCCGCGGCCATGTTCGCGCCCGGGTGGCACTGGAGATGGAGCACACGGTGTCCGCCGGCGCGCTTGAGTATTTCCGCGATCGGTGGGCGCCGCGGGGACTGGAGTGCATTATCAACCCGGAAAACCAAATTTTAATTTGATTTGTTAAGTTTTAGTTGAACTTTTGTTTATTTACAGTCCAATTGTTTTTTTTTGGGTCCAAATAAAAGAGTACCCTCTCGCCGCTGCCACTGCTTTAATTCAGGTCTGCTCTCGGGCCGCTCTTTATCTTCTAGCCACTGCCCATAGCAACACCTTTTATTTGGAGGAAGTGAGTGGAGTCAAAGGAGAAGTTGTTCAATGTGAGAACAAGTTCAGCCAGGCAGAGGAGGGTGGTGGTGGATGGGGAGTGATTGGGCCTCTGTTTAAGGAAGAAGCAGAGTGCCCTCAGGCCATCCTGGTGGGGGATGGAGGTGTAGCGGGACTGTACGTCCATGGTGAAAAGGCGACTATAAAGTATGTGTCTATACTTAATGCAATAATGACGAGACAGCTTGGAAGATTCAACGTAGGTCTTTACTTAATACCAACCGGCGGGAAACTGAGGGGAGATCAGTACCCACAGTACTATTTATACCCCTATGGCCAGGAGTGGTACGACGGTATCACTACGCCCTACAAAGTAGTGCTGCCCTGGCCATAGGTTTAAAGTAACATACCTATTACATACACAACATTCCTCCCCTTTTAATTAAAACGTACCCATGCAATTAAGTCAATAGATGCTCCATAACTAGGGCTAATAACATTTGGTAACACAATATACATAACATAACATATTTACATCAAGAGTTGTCTACTTATATAAACAGAAACATGTTATAGATTCAGTCTCTGAGGAGGCCTCCTGTCTCGACTAGGATAACGTCTTTCTCTAGTCGGTCTCGGTGTAGGCGGCGGTACTTCCGTCACCCCTTCATCGCTGGACTCGTCGGTGTCTGATGGCACATCCTGTGCCGTGGAGATCACTGGAGTGCTGAACTCCTCGCAATCCTGAGACCTCTGTAACGACGAGCTGGGCCGTGATTCCATTGTAACAATGTGCTGAGACGTTTGAGGTAGTGAATCAGTTGGGTTTCTGGACTCCACAAGTTGATCAGCATGTCGTCTGATTATGCCTTCCCCTGTCTCAACTGTATACATCAAGGGTCCCTGGTGGGCCTTTATCGTACCAGACCGCCACTTTTCATTCCTATAATCACGGGCCAACACTTGCTGCCCCACCTCGAAGCTCCATGTCTGTCTGTCAGGAGCCCTACGAAATACTCGGTTTTCCACATCTCTCCGAATGTTTGGTCTGAGCAATTCAAGGCGAGACCTTAACCTTCTATTAAAGAACATGACGGCGGGGGCCTGGTTGGTCACCGTATGTGCAGCATTACGGTATGCGAATAGGAAGTTGTCCACCTTGTGTTGTAGTGGTAACCTTTCCTCCCCCATTGCCTTGATGGCCTTTTTAAAAGTCTGTACAAATCGCTCTGCCAGCCCATTTGTAGCCGGATGATATGGTGCGGACGTATAATGTCGCACTCCATTCCTTTTTAGGAATGCTTGAAATTCTTCTGCCACAAATTGTGGCCCATTGTCCGAACAGACTTGCTCGGGCACCCCGTTTCGGGCAAAAATGGTCCTTAAGACTGCGACCGTCTTTTCGGCTGTCGTTGATGACATCTTTATGACCTCCGGCCATTTTGAATGGGCGTCCACTACAATAAGGAACATCGCATCCAGGAAGGGGCCAGCGAAGTCCACGTGGCTCCTTTGCCACGGCGTTGAGGGCCACTCCCACGGATGTAGTGGGGCTTGTGGTGGTACGTTCTGTACCATCTGGCACCCTTGGCATGCTTTTGCTACTTCCTCAATGTCCCTGTCAATGCCGGGCCACCAGACGTAGGCTCTGGCGAGGCTTTTCATTTTGACACCCCCCAGATGACCTTCGTGTAAGTCCTGCAACACTTTATGTTGTAATTTTTGAGGGACCACCACCCTGGCTCCGCACATCAATGTGCCCTGGCAGACGGACAACTGGTCCTTCCTTGCCGAAAACGCCGGCAATGATGCGTCACCCTGCGCCGGCCAGCCTTTCATGGTTAATTCGTAAACCCTTGCCAATGTCGGGTCGTTTCGTGTTTCCCGCTCGATACATTGGCTGGTGATGGGCAAGTGTTCCATAACAGCCGTATGATATATTTCCACGGGGTCCTGTACTATCTCTTCGATCTCGGCAGGCAAGGGTAGCCGCGACAGGCCATCCGCATTGCCATGCTGTTTGGTACCCTTATATTCGATAAGGTACTGGTGTGCTCCTAAGAACAGTGACCAGCTCTGTAGCCTTTGGGCCGTCATCAGGGGCACCCCTTTTGTTGGATTAAATATCGACACCAACAGTTGATGATCTGTCAATAGTGTGAAACGTTGCCCATGCAGGTAGTGGTGGAATTTTTTTACACCCCACACCAGACTGAGGGCCTCCCTGTCGATTTGCGCATAGTTTCTTTCGGCTGTAGTTAATGACCTTGAGGCAAATGCTATTGGCCTCTCCGTCCCATTGGGAAATTTGTGTGACAACACTGCCCCTATACCATACGGGGAGGCGTCACATGCCAACCTCATTGGCATTTTTGGGTCAAAGTGTGCGAGCACTTCCTTTGATGTAATGAGTTGTTTACCCTTTTTAAAAGCAGCCTCACACGCTTCGTCCCAATTCCAGGAGACTCCCTTTTGCAGCAATGAATTTAGTGGATGTAAAATGGACGATAAGTTCGGGAGGAACTTATGGTAATAGTTTATAAGGCCTAAGAATGATCGTAACTGAGATACATTCTCAGGGGGCGGGGCCTTCACTACTGCCTCGATCTTTTCCGGGGACTTATGCAGGCCTTCCTTATCTATAATGTGACCACAGTATGAGATACGTTCCTGGAAAAACTCACATTTCTGCTTGTTCGCCCTGAGTCCGTATTGTTGTAACCGCAGAAGTACTCGCTCCAGGTTAGCGAGGTGGTCGTTATCCATTTGTCCTGTCACCAGGATGTCATCCAGGTAGCATTGCGTTCCTGGAATGCCCTGTAGGACCTGTTCCATGGTCCTCTGCCATATTGCCGGGGCGGACGCCACACCAAATACCAGGCGATTGTACTGGTACAATCCCTTGTGTGTGTTAATCGTTAGGAGCTTTTTCGAGTCCTGCTCCACCTCCATCTGTAAATAAGCTTGACAAAGGTCAATCTTCGTAAAGTGTCTACCCCCAGCTAACGATGCAAATATGTCCTCTATCCGCGGCAGCGGATACTGTACCGTGTGCAGGACTGGGTTAATAGTTATCTTAAAATCCCTGCAAATGCGAACCTTCTTTGGTTCCCCTGGTGTGTTATTTGCAGATTTCTTTATAACTGGGATGATGGGCGTGGCCCACTCACTCCACTCAATCTTTGTAAGGACACCTGCACTCTCTAAGGCATCCAGTTCTGCTTCCACCGCTGGTCGAATGGCATAAGGCACCAGTCTGGCCTTACAAAACTTGGGGTTTGCGTCTTGAGCAATAGTTATTTTTGCTCTAATGTCCTTTAAGGTCCCCAGCCCTTGTTGGAACACCTCTGGCGTTTTTGCCAATAGTTTCGACAGCCTGCTTGTAATGGTTGTATCATCCGTGGTGGTCTCTACCTTTAACTCGTGTATCGACTTCCAGTCGAAATGGATTTTTCTTATCCACTCCCTACCCAAAAGTGGTGGTCCACCGTTTGGTAGGACATATAAATAAAGTCCTGGCACTTTTCTGCCGTTGTATTTAACTGTTACTTGCATTTTTCCCTTTGGGTAAACTTTTTGTCCCGTATATGTTTTTAATTTAATTTCCGTATCCTTTAAGGGAATGCGTTTGAACAGCCTGTTATAATCTTGCTCATTAATTACTGATAGGGCTGAACCCGTGTCCAGCTCCATATTAACTTCGACGCCTGCTACCTTCATTTTAACCCACATTGTGCTGTGGTCCTCCGTTTTGTCTACACCATATAACTTGAGACATCCCAGACCTTTAGGCTCTGCTTTTGTGCCTTCCTGTGACTCGTCTGAGCTACTGTCAGACATCTTATGTATTTTTGTCCTTGCCTTGGTACTGCTCGGATTGCCCCCACGATTGGGTTTCATACCAGACCAACAGACTTTCGCTATATGCCCCTTTTTCCCACACTGCCGGCATATTTTATCATGAAACCAACAATTACTTTGGTCGTGGGTAGTTTTGCCACAACGGTAGCATTTACCTTTGTGAAATGTCACCTCATGGGTGTCATAGCCGGTTGTGTTTTGTCGTATTTGAGCAGCACCCTGTGCTGCTGCTTCGTGGCCCGATGCTATTTCAATCGCCTGATCTAGGCTGAGCTGTTTCTTGGCTAGCAACCGTTTACGTGTATTCTCATTTAACATGCCACAGACAAATCTGTCTCTGATCGCGTCCGCCAATATGGCTCCAAACTGGCAATGTTTGGACAACCTTCTGAGCTCAGCTAAATAGGCTGCCTGCGACTCATCATTCCTTTGGTCGCGTCTGTAGAAGCGGTACCTTTCCGCTATAAATGGTGGCTTAGGGTTTAAATGTTCCCTTAACGTATCAACAATTTGGGCATACGTTTTGTCTGCTGGCTTTTCTGGAGTAAGAGGATTCCTCAGCAGACCGTATGTTTTTGCCCCCATAAAATTTAATAAGGTTGCTACCTTTTGGTCATCTTCCACCTTGTTTACTATGCAATAAAGTTCCTGCCTTTCGATATAGGCATCCCACTCTTCTGTGTCCTCAACAAATGCTGACAAACAACCTTCTTTAGCCATTTGAAACTTTTGAAGAGAAAAAAAAACTTTTCCCGCTTTCTCCACTAGATGGCGTTTTTCCCGCCTTTTCTCCCTGTGCTGTCAATGACCTCTCTCCAGCGTCGTTATTTTTGGCCCTTGCAGCTCCCGTTATTGCCACTGCCGCTATTAACAACGACCTTCCCCTCTCGTGGCCCGCTAGTCCTTGTGGCTCCGTTTGTTCCCCAGATCACCTGCCCGTTCTGGCCCTTGCAGCTCCCATTCCCCGGGAAGGATTTCAGTTTACCTGGCCCTGGGTGGACTTTTGCCCCGTGGCTGGAGCGCCCGTTCAGCCTCTTCTCTCAGCTGCCGCAGCCTCCGATGGAAACCTCTCTCTCTCACTCCGTTGCTGCCGCTCCTCCCGAACCCGGAGTGCTGGGCGGCCTCCTTCGGTCGACGCTGGACTCTGCAGGCTGGCTGGTAAGAAGCCTCTCTCCTTCTCTCTCCGTACTGCTACCGTTCCTTTGTTGCGCCGTGTACAGGTGAGTTTGAACCTTACTCGTCGCCAGTATAAAGTATGTGTCTATACTTAATGCAATAATGACGAGACAGCTTGGAAGATTCAACGTAGGTCTTTACTTAATACCAACCGGCAGGAAACTGAGGGAAGATCAGTACCCACAGTACTATTTATACCCCTATGGCCAGGAGTGGTACTACGGTATCACTACGCCCTACAAAGTAGTGCTGCCCTGGCCATAGGTTTAAAGTAACATACCTATTACATACACAACAGCGACGGTTGGGGCCAGGAAACTGGAAATGGTTAAAGTGGTGGAGGGCGTCGGAAGAATCGCGGATGTAAGTGGGCAGAGACTGGACAAGGGGAGAAAAAAATAGAATTGAGATAGGAAGAAATCAGTTCCGAGGGGCAAGAACAGGCTGAAACGATGAGTCTACCAGGGCAGCCCTGTTTGAAGGTGTTAGATGTCAATAATCCTCTCCACTTTCAAGGCTAATTCCTAACAACCAGCACACTGTTGCACATGGCCACACACATGCACACTTGCATTGTGCACATGCATATATGCACAATGCAGAACACATACTCAAGTTCTGCACATCTGAACATACACACAAATTATGCATTACTGCTTTTTCTTGAGACACCAATCAGCAAATTAATATATTGCAAGCACAATGGTGACACAGCTCCTAAGCATTCTGGTTGCTACAAGTTGCCCACGTGACACGATACTGGACCCAAAACAACATTTGTAGCAGTTTTTTCTTAATTGTTAATGATACCACACAAGTATATTGTACATATGTTACATATTTTTAGATAATTTTTTTCATGCAGCAAGTTGTTACAATCTGGAATGCACTACCTGAAAGGGTGATGGAATCAGATTCAGTAGTAACTTTCAAAAGGGAATTGGGTATCTACTTGAAAAGGAAAAAAATGCAGGGCTATGAGGAAAGAGCAGGGGAGTGGGATTAACTTGATAGCTCTGTCAAAGAGCCAACACAGGCACGATGGGCTGAATGCCCTCCGACTGTACTGTATGATTCTATAATAACGAAATTGTTCAGTAACATGCTTATTCCACTACTAAAGGAGACCTGAATAACTAATTTATGGAACATGGTGCTTCATTTGGATTCTGTATTCTTTTTTGGACAAAGTTTCTGTGCAGTGTTTGACAATGTAAATAGTTAATTTAAATTCAGTGAAGTAAACCGTTTACCTCATGGATTTATGGCATTCTGTTAATCAGAATGAGTTTAGGATCTCCATGTGTGATATCCTTTAATTATGTGTACTTTCATGGTTGACCCACTTTAGTGTGTGTAAATCCATGCAGAGCAGTTTATGGCAATCACACCTACCTACATTATGTCTCCCCCATTTCCCAGCCCCCAAACTGCCTTTTAATCTTTTCATTTCCTGCCTTTTTTTCTCAATTCTGTAGAAGGGTTTCGACCCGAAACGTTGACTCTGTTTCTCTCTCCACGGATGTTGCCTGACCTGCTGAGTTTTTCCAGCGTTTTCTGTTGTTATTTCGGATATCCAGCATCCGCAGTATTACATGGGCCCAGAAATTAGGGTCGGGGGCTTGCCGCGCGTGCAAGCCCCCAATGTGCACTTACCCGGCGCGCCGGCCGTTCTGCTCCCGGGACGCGTGGAATTCCTCTTTTCAGATGATGACTCCCGGGCAGCGTCTGACGTCACGCCGCCCAGGAGTGCAGCCAGCGCAAAGCGTGCAGCGCGGAGTGTAAGTGAGACACACCCCGTGAGGTCTCATTACCATAGGACATGCCCCCAATCTTTCTCACAAGCTGCAAAGCATTTTTACATGCAGAGCAGCATTTCAAATAGGTTCTTTGTATTTTTATGAATCTTTTGGTAACTTTTATAAACTTTTAAATACTTTAAAGCACAACAGTCGATCACAATCCTTGTCACTTTCTGGTGAGAATACTGCAAGGTCCCCCCTGACCTATCCAGGCACCGGAAACGTGATTTTAGAACTCCGATTGTCCTCTCCACCACTTGACGTGTGGACACGTGTGCCTGGTTGTATCTCCCCTGAGCCTCACTGACAAGGCAGTGTGGGTGTTCGAGTGTGGTTGAAGGTCCTCCTTCAACATGTCACATAGTCGGCCGATTGCCTGTTTACTGAAGCGCAGCCTCCTCACACACAAATCCTGCGACACCATCTGAAATGATCGCCTCTCCCTGTACAGTCTCTGGGGTGGGTAGTAGTTCCTTCTGATCAGGAGACGGTTATGGTTCCTCAGTCTTCTATGTTGTTCCCAGCTGTTTCGAATTCTTTGAAGCAAAATCACACACCGCATCAGGGCAGCATTTCTAGAGGGCATTTTTCTCGCTCACAGGCCTCCTCCTTACACAGACGTCCTTGCAAGGAAGAAATGGAAAGAGTTGTTAAAGTAATTTTAATGAAGTGACTGGCTAGAAAATCACCCCGGCCTATGGCAGGAGAAACGCGTTATCGGCTTGGTAATACGTCATACCCGCCTGATCAATTTCACAGCCCGAGATGATTTTCCAATAAGTTACTTTCCCTGAAAGTCATAATTAAATGCATACATTCATACACATAAGTAAAGGAATATAAACATACATACATATGCGTAAAGGAATATATACAGACATACATACATAATTACTTAAAAGAATATATTACTGATGAAAAGTTTCTTTCTTAAAAATGTTGGAAATGTTACATAATTCATTTTAAAACAGTCATTTTCACATTTAATAAGCACATCAAATTCAATTAGGCCTTGCATACAGCCACAATTGCTCCTTATACCTACATTACTCAAAATCCGTTTAAAAAAAAAAAAATAAAGTTGCAAACTTACCTCAGACTTTCTTAAAATAACTTTCCTCCCTTTCCCAACCAAAAATGTGACGTTCAGAAGCTCCACTTATGAAATACTTCTTCCTCCGGAGCTTCTCGGGGGCTTTACTCATCCTTTTTTTATGTGTAAAATGTGGGGACTTACCCTCACTCAAACCATTCATGAAAATGCCGAAGTTTACTGCGCACACGCTGCCTGAAACGACGCATGCGTTCCGCCTCTTAACCCCTTGGTTCAGAGGACAGGAAATGCCGGTTTTCAGCGCATGCGGTGTGCATCCTGAAAATCGGCACTTCCATCGGGCCCACGCGTGAGTACCCCGTCCGTACTCACGCGTTGGGACCCGAATTACTGGGCCATGATGTCTAAATTGTGGAAGATATGCTATGCCTGATAGCATGACAGTGCCACTTTTAGATTGTTTTCACCATTCTTTTCTGTCTCAAGTACAGATAGTAATTTTTAATTACATGAGGTGTGTCAGGGTTATAAAACCAGACATTGGGGGTAAACTTTGACTCTGGCGGTAGCTCAAAATAGGTGCTAGCAAATCGGCAGCCTGCTTTACAACCCATCTGATTTTTGTTTCCAATGGGTGTAGGGGGTGGCCTGTGGGGTGGCGCGTACGTACGCCCAGTCAGTTATGCCCCTGACTGTTTTGCGAGCGGTTTGAATCGCTCCCACGCCCCTGGGTTCTAGACATCGGACTTAGGTACAAGGCGGAGGTACAGAAAAGACTCGAGTAGACAGGTGGTTGGATGTAAACAAAAACCAAGATTTTATTGAAGAGGAAAAACATGAGCCTGGACCTGGGAGAGAGCAGCATCGAGGCGGCAGAACTTAAAACCGACGGCAGTGAACGAGGCCCGACCAATTCAGCAGCGGGGGACGGAGGTAAAAAGTAATCAAAGTGTGACGTCAGCAGGAAGCAGGTAAGTGATTGGGTGGTGAGTATTTCTCTCTTTTTTTAAACTTTAACTCTGGTTTATAGTTTCTAAGGTCTCTCTGGTGTAGCGGGGACTGTTGGTAAACTATTTAACTGTAGTGTAATTAGTGGGGTTGA
Organism: Somniosus microcephalus; assembly: GCF_052327205.1. Taxonomy (NCBI): domain Eukaryota; kingdom Metazoa; phylum Chordata; class Chondrichthyes; order Squaliformes; family Somniosidae; genus Somniosus; species Somniosus microcephalus. Next base: position 113,915,752 of record NC_140988.1, on the reverse strand, counting down.
TTGATTTAATTTAAACTCAATTAATTAAAGGGTAAGTCATGGCAGGACAGCCCGGCCCCGTGATCTGCTCCTCCTGCGATATGTGGGAACTCAGGGACACTTCCTGTGTCCCTGACAACTACATGTGCAGGAAGTGCATCCAGCTGCAGCTACTGACAGACCACATTGCGGCACTGGAGCTGCGATTGGATGCATACTGGAGCGTTCATGATGCTCGGGACATCGTGAATAGCACGTTTAAGGAGTTGGACATACCACAGGTAGAGGTTGGACAGAAAGAAAGGGAACGGGTGACCAACAGGCAGAGTATTAGGCACAGGCAGGTAGTGCAGGGGTCCCCTGTGGCCATCCCCCTCTCCAACAGATATACCACCTTGAGTACTGTTGGGCGGGATGGGTTATCAGAGGAAGGCAGCAGCAGCCAACTTCCTGGCACCAGGGGTGGCTCTGCTGCACAGAATGGGAGGAAAAAGAGTGGTAGAGCTATAGTAATAGGGGATTCAATTGTAAGGGGAATAGAGAGGCGTTTCTGCGGCCGCAAACGAGACTCCAGGATGGTGTGTTGCCTCCCTGGTGCAAGGGTCAAGGATGTCTCCGAGCGGCTGCAGAACATCTTGGAAGGGGAGGGTGAACAGCCAGTTGTCGTGGTGCATATAGGCACCAACGATATAGGTAAAAAGCGGAATGAGGTCCTAAAAGCGGAATATAGGGAGTTAGGAGGTAAATGAAAAAACAGGACCTCAAAGGTAGTAATCTCAGGATTGCTACCAGTGCCACGTGCTAGTCAGAGCAGAAATAGAAGGATACTTCAGATGAATACGTGGCTAGAGGAAGGGTGCCAGGGGGAGGGATTCAATTCCTGGGACATTGGAACCGGTTCTGGGGGAGGTGGGACCAGTTCAAACCAGACGGTCTGCACCTGGGCAGGGCTGGAACCAATGTCCTAGGGGGAGTGTTTGCTAGTGCTGTGGGGGAGGGTTTAAACTAAAATGGAAGGGGGTTGGGAACGTGAGCAGGGAGACAGAGGAAAGGGAAACAAGGATAAAAGCAAAAGATAGGAAGGAGAAAAACAAAATTGGCAGTCAGAGAAATCAACGGTTTAAATCAAGCGTGGCCACAGTACATAATAATTCTAATAGGTCTAAGAGCGTTAAAAAAACAAGCCTGAAGGCTTTGGCCTAGAAATTCAGTATAGCCACTTTTGGGGCGGTAAAGTCGGGCGGCCGCTGAAGTTTGCGCCCGGCGCAAAGTCGAGGCCACTTCGCCGATATTCAGTAGCATCGCCCTAAGAGGTTGCTGCAGCGCTAAAACTGGCGATGCATGACTATCTTTAGGCGCTAAGCCAGCGGTGCTGAGCGATACCGCCGAGGCCGGGCGCAGCGCAGGTGCGGTGATTTCTTCATTGACGGCAGACACGCTGGCGCCGGCCATCTCTTAAAGGGGGAAGGGTCGATTTTTTTGCCTGCCACGCCCTGGACACTGCAGCCCTCCACCTAGGCCTGAGCACTGCTGCTGCAACTCTTCACCGCCCAGGACGATGCAGAAGGCCCAGGAGAGAGTGCTGCGCTTTAGCGAAGGTGACTTGAGGCTGCTGGTTAGCGCAGTGGAGCGAAGACGCCATGTTTTGTTCCCTGACAGTGGCAAGAAGCCGGTGCCCAGCGTCTACCACAAAGCCTGGAGGGAGGTCTCCAACAGGGTGACATCCAACAGTGTGGTTGCCAGGAATCCTGTACAATGCAGGAAAAAGTTCAACGACTTCACTCGGATTGTCAGGGTGAGTACCCTTTCCAGTGTCCTCCTCGTCCTTGCATGTGCACCTCACATTATGGACAAAGGGACCTGAAAGCCCTAATGGCCAGCCCTCATCCAGTAGCTATGGGACTGGCATGAACATCAATTGCACATTCTGCACTTTACACACTGTCCAAGCTATTCGACCATGGGAGGCAGTGCAGACAAGATCAGGGCTACACACTGTCCAAGCTATTTGACCATGGGAGGCAGTGCAGACAAGATCAGGGCTACACACTGTCCAAACTATTCGACCATGGGAGGCAGTGCAGACAAGATCAGGGCTACACACCGTACTTAGAGGCCGTCCTTTCTCTTGCAGGCCAAGCTGGCTAACAACAGGCATAGCCAGATTGCGACCGGTGGAGGCCGACCTCAGCACCAAGAGCTCACCGACCGAGACCAGCGCATGGAGCGCATTATGGGAGTCCGTGTGATTGGCCCCGTTGACACTGGAGATGCCGACCCTGTTCTGGGCACCAATGGTAAGGACATCACCTTCTGGACCTCTCTCGTTCCACTTGCGCATCAGATCAACATCCTTTGCCACTGTCCGACCAATGCGGTGAATGGCACCACTCATGCCTCCCTCGCCGACGCCCTGTCCTCACTCTAAAGCTACTCTTGTGCCTTCCTGCTTTCAGATGGTGATACGCCAGGTGAGGAGGCGGGCCTTCAAGTGGCACCCTCAGCCGCGGCAGCCCATGGCGATGTAGGGGACACGTCTTCCCTGGAGGGGAGCCTGGGGGAAGGGTCGCAGGAGAGTGAAGTTCCTGGGCCCAGCGGCCTGCAGCAACGCGGGAGGGGTGGGGAAGCTCGGCGGCCTTCTCCCCAGAGGGTGAGTGCGGCCTCCAGTCCTGCGATGGTCAGCGCAGAGGAGGTGCGCCTCCTAGAGGAAATGGCCATCGACTCGGAGGGCAGGCACACGGAGCTCATGGGGGTAGTGGCACGGATGCCTGACTCCATACAGTCACTGGCTCGGAGTGTGGAGGAATTCAGGGCAGCACAGTCGGCGAGTACCCAAGTGCTCACTCGTGCCGTCCAGGCCCAGGCCAGGAGTCTCCAGGAATTCGGGGCAGCACAGTCGGCGAGTACCCAAGTGCTCACTCGTGCCATCCAGTCACTGGCTGGGAGTGTGGAGGAATTCGGGGCAGCACAGTCGGCGAATACCCAAGTGCTCAGTCGTGCTGTCCAGTCACTGGCTGGTCTTATGCGGTCACAGACCAGGGCAACACGGGCACTAACTGGTGCCACACTGGCTGCATCAGCCAGGCATCGCCAGGGCACCCGCCGCCCTGCAGCAGCCCAGTGGGCTGTCCTTCAGCAGTTTGCTGCGCATGCTGCAGCGCTGGCCCGGGCGACTGCCACTGTATCAGGCGACCAGCGAGCGCCTGCCATCAGCCAGCTTGCCCCCATTCCTGCAGCCGACACTGCCACTCCACCAGTGCAGCTGCCACCAGCTGCTGGACACACTGATGCCGCCCAGCCACAGCTGCAGCAGTCACCAGCCGGCCCCTCGAGGGCCAGAGCTCGTGCAGGCCGACCCCCAAGGGCATCTGCCGTCTCGCCATGTGCCCCTCAGGAGCCTTCCCCCAGCCTTGCTGCAGCCACTGGGCTCCAATTGAGGAGGAGCAGCAGGGCGGGCAGGGGCCGCACAAATATGCGCAAGGCATCGCCCTCGCGGGCCAAAAAGTAGAAGGTGTGGGCAAATGTGTTGTTTTTATGAAGGCCGAGGATGTTGTGTTTGTTTTTATGAAGGCCGAGGATGACGGTCTTTTTTGTTTCACTGTTCTGTTAATCCTCTCCAGGTTGTGGGAGCGAGTTATGTGTCTGACTGTTTTGGTTTTTTTTTTTCTGTTTCTGTTTGTCATGTGGGAAGGGCACAGAGTTTGTGGAATAAACAATTTTCTTTAATCAGATTGTCCATGTTTGAACTTTGAAGTTTTTGTTGCCTTGACCGGCTGAGGGCTTGCGGAGCGGCTGCATTCATGTTCTTTCATTGGCACAAGCCATTCCCTGAGAGGGGGCCTAGAACCTACGTTCAATAAGCCACCGACGGGCGGCCCTTGGACCTTGTGCCTCCCTCCTGTGCTGGTCCTCCTCCTCCTGCTCCTCCTCCTGAGGTGGTGCTCCAATCTGTGGTGGCAATGCCGGAGTCCTGCGGATAGCCAGGTTGTGCAGCATGCAGCAAACGACCACGAAATGGGAGACTCGCTCCGGCGAATACTGCAGGGCTCCGCTGGAACGATCCAGGCAGCAGAACCGTTGCTTCAGGACGCCGATTGTTTGTTCGATGATGTTCCTGGTCGCTTGATGGCTCTCGTTGTATGCCTCTTCAGCAGGGGTCCTGGGCGCGCGGAGCGGGGTCATGAGCCAGGTACACAAAGGATAGCCTTTGTCCCCGATAAGCCATCCTCGTGGGTGAGGCTGTGCCTGGAACATGTCAGCCACAGTAGTCTGTCGCAGGATGAAGGTATCGTGGCTGCTGCCTGGAAAGTGGGCATTGACAGCTAGGATGAGCTGCCTGTGGTCACACACCAGCTGTACGTTGAGGGAATGGTAGCACTTCCAGTTGCGGTAATCCTCGGCATTCTCCACAGGTGCCCGCAAAGCCACATGCGTGCAGTCAATGGTGCCCTGCACCATGGGGAAGCCCGCTATTCTTCCAAATCCCATTGCACGCTGTTGCTGCTTGTCCAGGGTCATGGGGAAGGAGATGAACTGACGTCTCCTTCTGAAAAGGGCATTGGTCACCTGGCGGATGCAGCAATGCACGGCGAACTGGGAGATGTTAGCAATGTCCCCAGCAGCGGATTGGAAGGAGCTGGTGGCATAGAAGTTGAGAGCCACCGTCACCTTCACTGCCACCGACAGAGACGTCCTGCACCTCAGCTGTGGCTGCAGATTTCTCCGAAGCAGCTGGCAGATCTCTGTGACCACCTCCCTTCGGAATCACAGCCTCCTAACACACTGGTTGTCAGACATGTTGAGACAGGAGAACTGCTGGCGGTAGACCCTGGGTGGGTATGGCCTCCCTTGGCGACGCCTGTTGCCCCCTCTCCGTCTAGCCAGGGCTCGCACTCTCTCACGGCGTCTGTGAGCCCTTTGGATGTAATTGTGAAAGCCAGCGTTGACACCCATTGCAGCCCCCATAATATGCTGGCAAACAATGAGATATGAATGAAGGCAAAGACAATTGCAAAGCTGTGGCCTGAAGCTAGAAGTACCTGTCCTAGTGTTCGGCCAAAGCAGTAAGCTCTCTACCTTGGTCTCTCTCCAAAGATCCGTATCACAAGAATGAGTGCTGCAAAATGGCAGCCTTTTATAGTGCAGGTGAAGTGCCCTTTAATTTGCGCTCCCCGCGGCCCGCATCGGCTGAGCACCGTTCCACTCAACAGTCGCGAGGGCCGCCAGGCGCACAATGGGCCGGCGCGACTGAAGTTCCGGTTGGGGGCGCACAAAGGGCGTTGCACGAGGAAATGACGTCATGATCTGCGCGCGCAGCTGAGCGCGTGCAAAGACTTTGCACCGGCGCTAAATGTCTACTGAAGTTGGGGCGAGGCGCAGATCGCGCTGCGCCCGGGCGCTAAGCACCTAGCGCTCGACATCTACTCCTCCTAAGGCGCTAACGGCTGGCGCAACCAACTGAATTTCTAGCCCTTTGTGTCTTAATGCGAGGAGCATTCGTAATAAGGTGGATGAATTGGCTGCGCAAATAGAGGTAAACGAATATGATTTGGTTGGGATTACGGAAACGTGGCTCAAGGATGGCCAAGACTGGGAACTCAACATCCAGGGGTATTCGATATTCAGGAAAGATAGCCAAAAAGGAAAGGGAGGAGGGGTAGCATTACTGGTTAAAGAAGGGATTAACACAATTGTAATGAATTAGCTCTGATGATGTGGAATCTGTATGGGTAGAATTGAAAAATACTAAGGGGAAAAAAACATTAGTGGGAGTGGTATATAGACCTCCAAACAGTAAGGCGGAGGTTGGGGATGGCATTAAAAGGGAAATTAAAGAAGCGTGCAATAAGGGCACAGCAGTCATCATGGGTGACTTTAATCTACATATAGATTGGGCTAACCAAATTACTAACAATAGTGTGGAGGAGGAATTCCTGGAGTGTTTACGGGATAGTTTCCTGGACCAATATGTCGAGGAACCAACCAGAGATCAGGCCATCTTAGATTGGGTATTATGTAACGATAAAGGATTAATTAGCAATCTTGTTGTACGAGGCCCCTTGGGTTGGAGCGATCATAATATGATCGAATTCTTCATTAAGATGGAGAATGAAGTAGTTGACTCAGAAACTAGGGTCCTCAATTTAAATAAAGGAAACTACGATGGTCTGAGGAGCGAGTTGGGTAGGATTGATTGGGGAATGGCACTCAAAGGGTTGACGGTGGATAGGCAATGGCAAACATTCAAAGACCGAATGGATGAACTACAGAAGTTGTTCATCCCAGTTTGGCATTAAAATAAAACAAAAAAGGTGACTCAACCGTGGCTAACAAGGGAAATTAGGGATAGCATAAGATCCAAGGAGAGGACAAACAAATTGGCCAGAAAAAGCAATAATCCTGAGGATTGGGAGCAGTTTAGGATTCAACAAAGGAGGACAAAGGGATTAATTAAGAAATGGAAAATAGAATATGAGAGTAAGCTTTCAGGGAACATAAAAACTGACTGTAAAAGCTTTTATGGATATGTGGAGAGAAAAAGATTGGTGAAGTCAAGCGTAGGTCCCTTGCAGTCAGAATCGGGGGAATTTATAATGGGGAACAAAGAAATGGCAGACCAACTAAATACATATTTTGGTTCTGTCTTCACAAAGGAGGACACAAATAACCTCCCAGAAATACCGGGGAACATAGGGTCTGATGAAATGGTGGAACTGAAAGAAATCAGTATTTGTAGAGAAATGGTGTTAGGAAAATTGATGGGACTGAAGGCCGATAAATCCCCAGGGCCTGATAATCTATATCCCAGGGTACTTAAGGAAGTGGCCCTAGAAATAGTAGATGCATTGCTGGTCATCTTCCAGAACTTGATAGACTCTGGAACAGTACCCATGGATTGGAGGGTAGCTAAAATTACCCCACTATTCAAAAAAGGTGGCAGAGAAAAAGCGGGGAATTATAGACCGGTAAGCCCGACATCGGCAGTGGGGAAAATGCTAGAGTCCATTATAAAAGATGTAATAGCAGAGCACTTGGAAAGCAGTGACAGGATCGGACAAAGTCAACATGGATTTACAAAAGGTAAATCATGCTTGACTAATAGAGTCATAGAGTCATACAGCACAGAAAGAGGCCCTTCGGCCCATCGTGTCTGCGCCATCCATCGATCCCTGTCCAATCTAATCCCATTTTCCAGCATTTGGTCCATAGCCTTGCATGCAATGGCATTTCAAGTGCTCATCCAAATGCTTCTTGAATGTTGAGGGTTCCTGCCTCTACCACCCTTTCAGGCAGTGAGTTCCAGACTCCAACCACCCACTGGGTGAAGAAGTTCTTCCTCAAATCCCCTCTAAACCTCCTACCCCTTACCTTGAATCTATGCCCCCTTGTTATTGACCCCCCTACTAAGGGGAAAAGTTCCTCTTTATCTACCCTATCTATGCCCCTCATCATTTTGTACACCTCAATCAGGTCCCCCCTCAGCCTTCTTTGCTCCAAGGAAAACAACCCCAGCCTGTTTAGTCTTTCTTCATAGCTGAGGCGCTCCATCCCAGGTAACATCCTGGTGAATCTTCTCTGCACCCTCTCCAAAGCAATCACATCCTTCCTATAGTGAGGCAACCAGAACTGCACCCAGTACTCCAGCTGTGGCCTTACCAACGTTTTGTACAGCTCCATCATAACCTCCCTGCTCTTATATTCTATGCCTCGGCTAATGAAGGCAAGTATCCCATATGCCTTTTTAACCACCTTATCTACCTGTTCCGCTGCCTTCAGGGATCTATGTACATGTACACCAAGGTCCCTCTGACCCTCTGTACTTCCTAGGGTCCTACCACTCATTGTGTATTCCCTTGCCTTATTTGTCCGTCCAAAATGCATCACCTCGCACTTTTCAGGGTTAAATTCCATTTGCCACTTTTCCGCCCATCTGACCAACCCGTTTATATCGTCCTGTAGCCTAAGGCTTTCCTCCTCGCAATTTACCACCCCACCAATTTTCGTGTCATCTGCGAACTTACTGATCATACCTTTTACATTCTCATCCAAATCATTTATGTAGATCACAAACAGCAAGGGACCCAGCACCGATCCCTGAGGTACCCCACTGGACACAGGCTTCCAGTCACAAAAGCAACCTTCGACCATCACCCTCTGCCTCCTGCCACTCAGCCAGTTTAGAATCCAACGTGCCAAGGCACCCTGGATCCCATGGGCTCTTACCTTCTAGACCAGTCTCCTATGCGGGACTTTGTCAAAACCCTTACTGAAGTCCATGTATACCACATCCACAGCATTTCCCTCATCCACACACCTAGTCACCCCCTCGAAAAATTCAATCAGATTGGTCAGACATGATTTACCCTCGACAAAGCCATGCTGACTATCCCCGATTAATCCTTGCCTCTCCAAGTGGAGACTAATTTTGTCCCTCAGAATTTTTTCCAATAATTTCCCTACCACAGATGTTAGGCTCACTGGCCTGTAATTCCCTGGTTTATCCTGTAATGATATCAGCAAATAGTGATGTTATTTGCCTGTTTGATTATCATGCCGTACCAGCATATTTGCAGGTATTGATTACTTATGCCTGACCAGCAGAGGTCATGTGAGAGACAAGGAGGAGTTTAGTTTCAGTTTCATTTTAGATGGATTTCTAGCATGATGTCTCCTGTAAATGCTGTTGAACTGAGTTGAACAAGCTTTAGATTAAAAGTCATTCTCTTTCATAAATGTCTTGTCATTGAACCCACAAAGAAATCAATACATGGTGTCAGAAGTGATTGAAAGAGATGAAGAGAAAAAATCTGAAGTTAAATCAGCTCTCCACAAATTAGCAAGCCAAAAGAGAACATCGTTGCTTACCATTAGAGAATAGCTAACGAAGTGAATAATGGAAGGTTTACTCCCACCGGCGACGCTTCAGTTGACAGGTAATGTGGCTGAAAATTGGAGAAGGTTCAAACAACGTTTGGGGTTGAATTTATCAGCAATCGGAGCTGACGAGAAAAGTAATGAAAGGAAATCATCACTGTTCTTACATGTCGTGGGTGATGAAGCGCTGGAGGTGTATAATAACTTCACATTCGCTGCTAATGGAGACAAAATGAAGCTAGATAAAATAATGGAACAGTTTGAGGCCTACTGCATACCTAAACGTAACGTGACGTTTGAGAGGCACAGATTTTTCACATGTGTACAGAAAACGGGTGAGGCTATTGATCAGTATGTGACTGAACTGAGAAACAGAAGCAAATCGTGTGAATTTGGGGGACTGACAGACTCGCTGATAAAAGACAGACTGGTGTGTGGTATTCCGAATAATGGTCTAAGGGAAAGACTGCTAAGAGAGCAAGATCTAGACCTGGGAAAAGCCATAGCACTGTGTAGGGCTACAGAGACTGTGAAGTTGCAGGCAAAGGAGCTGTTCAGTGACAATAGCTGCAACGTGGATGCAGTGAGAATGAACGGACATAAACCGTTTAACAAAAAGAGCGCCAATGTGAAAAAAGAGGCGTGGCCAGCGAACGAAAATGAAAGGGACAATCGAAAGACATGTTGTCGATGCGGTACACAGCATCCACCAAAAAAGTGTCCAGCATATGGTAAAACATGCAATAGTTGCAACAAAAACAACCATTATGCCCGTTACTGTAAGAACCAAGCGCAACAAAGCAAGGTCCATGCAGTAGATGAAAGCGAGATAGAGGAGTTCAATGTGGATGTTGTGTCTGAAAACAAAGAAGAAAAAAGAGACTGGATGTTGACACTAAAAGTGAATGACATACACATTCCATTTAAATTGGATACTGGAGCACAAGTTAATGTGATATCAGAGACTGATTTTAAGAAAATTAGACCCAGACCAAAGATACATGGAATCAAAGTGAAAGTGACAGGATACTCAGGTACTGAAATACCAGTGAAAGGAAGATGCATTGTCAAAGTAACACACAAGGACAGAGAGCACACGCTAGCATTAATCGTGGTGCCAAAGGATGTGCGAGCCATACTAGGTTTAAAAGCCTGTGAGAGACTGAACCTGGTAAAGAGAGTCCTCGTTGTGGAAAGCGAAGGAGAGACAGTCTATGATGAACTGAATGTTGCGTACACACCGGGTAAGCTGATGTATACAGCAGACACGTTGTCCAGAGCTGTTGACCCAGGAGAGCCCGCAAACACAGTGAAAAGACTGATGTACAAGGCAAAAGACAGTGGAACTGACTTCTACCAAAGCATGCTTGTATACCGCACAACGCCGCTCGAGTGTGGTAAGTCACCAGCCCAACTCCTGATGGGACGTCGGCTAAGGTCAAACCTACCCATCCCGGAGAACCTCCTGAAAACAAAAGAGGGGGAGAAAGTGAGGAAGTTCAAAGAACAACAGAAAGAAAAGCAAAAGTACTACTATGACAGAGGAACACAAAACCTACCTGAACTCCACACTGGTGACCAAGTAAGGTTGAAAGACAAAACAAACACATGGACTCAGAAGGGAACTGTCCTGAGTGAAGTTCAACCAAGATCATACACCATTCAGACAGATGAGGGTGCTGTTCTGAGAAGAAATCGTCGAGATCTTCTCATGGGACCAGCCACAGCAGGTCAAGAGACTGATACTGTTGAACAACCTGATCACACAGCTGAGAACCAATCATCTGAGGCAACAACTCAGATTCAAGGACAATCAATCAGAAAATCCTCAAGACACGTGAAGCCTCCTGAGAGACTCATTGAGCAAATTTAAGGACTATTGTTATAGAAGGAAGTAATGTTATCTTATTCTTTCTTCAAGTTCTAGTGTATTGACATATTTCATGTGAACACACAAAGCAAGGTTAAAAAACCTTGATCATAATGATAATGTAAGTTCATTAAGTGTTACAGTTAAAATGCAGATTAATACAAAGAAAACATGTTGTTAGTTAAAAGTAAAATACTTTTGTTTTAAGAAAAGGAGATGTAATGATATCAGCAAATAGAGATGGTATTTGCCTGTTCGATTATGATGCCTTAATAGCATGTTTGCATGTATTGATTGCTTGTGCCTGACCAGCAGAGGGCATGTGACCGAGAGAAGCAAGGCAGTTAGTTTAGTTTCAGTTTCGTTCTAGAGCTGTATAAAAGAGTTGAACAAGCTTTAGATTAAAAGTCATTCTCTTTCATAAATGTCTCGTCATTGAACCCACAAAGAAATCAATACATATCCCTGCTACCCATCTTGAATAATGGTACTACGTTAGCTGTTCTCCAGTCCTCTGGTACATCCCCTGTGGCCAGAGAGGTTCTGAAAATTTGTGTCAGAGCCCCTGCAATCTCCTCCTTTGCCTCACACAGCAGCCTGGGATACATCCCGTCCGGGCCTGGGGATTTATCCACTTTTTGGCCTGCTAAAACCGCTAGTACCTCCTCCCTCTCGATGCTAATATGTTCAAGTATATCACAGTCCCCTTGCCCAATTTCTATGTCTACATCGTCTTTCTCCATAGTGAACACAGATGCAAAAAATTCATTTAAAACCCCGCCTACATCATCTGGCTCTACACACAGATTGCCACTTTGGTCCCTAATGGGCCCTACCCTTTCCCTGGTTATCCTCTTACCCTTAATATACTTATGAAACATCTTAGGATTTTCCTTTATTTTGCTCGCCAGTGTTATTTCATGGCCCCCTCCTCGCTCTCCTAATTTCTTTTTTAAGTATTCCCCTGCACTTTTTATATTCCTCTAGGGCTTCCTCCGTCTTTAGTCTTTTGTAATTGCCAAAAGCCCCCCTTTTTTTCCTAATGCATTTTTGTATATCCCTTGTCATCCAAGGTTCCCTTTGCTTGTTGGTCCCACCCTTGACCTTTACGGGAACATGTTGGCGTTGTACTCTCTCTATTTCCCTTCTGAAAGTCTCCCGCTGCTTTGATGTGGATTTTCCTATAAGTAGCTGCTCCCAGTCCACTTTGGCCAGATCCTGCCTCATCATATTAAAATTGGCCTTCCCCCAATTTAGAACCCTTATTTCCGGGCTGTCTTTGTCTTTTTCCATGACCACCTTAAATTTCACCGAATTATGGTCACTGTCGCCAAAATGCTCTCCTACTGACACTTCCACCACTTGCCCGGCTACATTCCCTAGAATTAGGTCCAGTACCGCCCCCTCTCTTGTAGGATACTGGAATTTTTTGAGGATGTAACTGGTAAAATAGATAAGGGAGAGCCAGTGGATGTGGTGTATTTGGACTTTCAGAAGGCTTTCGATAAGGTCCCACATAAGAGATTAGCGTGCAAAATTAAGGCACATGGGATTGGGGGCAAGGTATTGACTTGGATAGAGAACTGGTTGGCGGACAGAAAGCAAAGAGTTGGAATAAACGGGTCGTTTTCCGAGTGGCAGGCAGTGACTAGTGGGGTACCGTAAGGATCGGTCCTAGGACCCCAGCTGTTCACAATATATATTAATGACGGGACGAGGGAATTGGATGTAATATCTCCAAATTTGCAGACGACACAAAGCTGGGTGGGAGGGTATGCTGTGAGGAGGATGTCATGAAACTCCAGTACGATTTGGACAGGTTAGGTGATTGGGCAGAAACATGGCAAATGCACTATAATGTGGATAAATGTGAGGTTATCCACTTTGGTGGCAATAACAGGAAGGCAGATTATTATTTGAATGGCAATAGATTGGGAGAAGGGGAAGTGCAAAGAGACCTGGGTGTTCTTGTACACCAGTCGCTGAAGGTAAGCATGCAGGTGCAGCAGGCGGTTAATGTTGTGTATGTACCTTTAAGGGAATAACTGGTCTTAGACTGCAGTAGCGGCAGTGACCACCCCTGTATAAAAGGCCCTAGCAGGCTTCTGTAGTTTCAGTTTCAAGCTGCCTCTTGTTCAGTAAAGTACCTGTTAAACTGTTCTCCCGAAGTCCGTGTATTATTGAGGCGCGGACTTTACACTGGCGACGAGTAAGTTCGAACTCACCTGCAGTGTGGCATCATCTCACGGGGATCTCGCCTGAAAGGAAGGTCCTGGAAGGTCGTAGTGTGAGCAACGGGCGTCGACCGAGGGCAACCGCCCAAAGAATCCATCGGTGTTTGGAGAATTGCGGGAGAGACTGTGGCTCCAGCGAATCGTGCTGGTAGCAGGTAGCGCGCTGACCCTTCCAGACTGCGGCGGGCTCAAGCTCGATCGAGCGGCTGTACAAATTGGGCCGTGCAGCGTCGCTGGGAAAAGAAAACAAGAGAGAGAGGGTGGAGCGCACAGGGCGCGGTCGGTGCTCGAGAACAGGACAGTGGAGAGAAACTAAATGGGGGGGAAGGAAAGCGAGACGCGCCGAAGCTGCGGGTCGTCGCCATTACCCCGTAGAACGCTAGGAGCAGCGTGGCAGTAAGGGGAAGAAGCAAAAGCGTGGGAGGCGTCATTTTAAATCGCCCAAGATGCCGAAAAGTGGCAGTATCACTGCTTTCGACAATGAGGTAGAAGACTGGACCACGTATGTGGAAAGAATTGAAGTGTACTGCAAGGCAAATGAGGTGGCTGATGGAAAGAGGGCGTCGGTATTATTAAATCTGATGGGTGCGAGTGCGTACGGCCTATTGCGGAATTTAATTACCCCAGCTAAACCAATGGAGAAAAGTTTTGAGGAGATTGTTCATATCTTACAGGAACATCTAAGCCCTACACCACTGCTGATAGCAGAAAGATTCAAGTTCCATAAAAGAAACCAGCACAAAGATGAGAGCAATGCTGATTATCTTACGGAACTACGCAAGTTATCGAAGCACTGCCAGTTCGGAGCAGGACTGGCAGACACCTTACGGGATAAGTTTGTCTGCGGGCTCCAGAGTGAAGGAACCCAGAAACGACTACTTTCGGAAAGGACCTGACGCTAGAACAGGCTTTCAGCGTGGCAGTATCCTACGAAGCAGCAGCACGGGGAGCTGCGGAAATACAACAGAAACCACAAGAATACAGCGCTAACAAAATGGCATATGGAGCCGAAAAGTGCTATCGCTGCGGCAGAACAACCCATGAGCAGAAGGACTGCTGGTTTAAAGACAAAATATGCAGGCAATGTGGGAAAATGGGACATATAGCAAGAGTCTGCAGGTCGGGAAAGAAGACCAACACGACAAGAACTACTAAGGAACAGTACAGGAAAGTAAAGAAACTGACAGATAGTAGTTCAGAAGATCAGGAGAGTGATAAGGACTCCGGGAGCAGGCGACTAAGTTGTTTAAAGTTACACAACGTGATCGCAAAAGAAGATCACCGAACCATTTGGGTCACCCTCATGATAGCAGGGTCCCCAGTGAAGATGGAATTGGACACAGGATCAGCCCTAACTGTCATGAATCGACAAGACTATGAGCGGCTATTCTCACACATACCCTTAAAGGACACGTCCATTGTATTGAAGACATACACGGGGCAAAAGGTCTACCCCAGAGGAAAAATAAGGGTGCCAGTTGAATATAACGGAAAGGAAACACAGAAACTATACATGTATATACTACGAGATGGAGGACCACCATTATTGGGACGTGAATGGATCCGAAGACTACAATTGGATTGGCATTCCATTCTGGCACTAACTGTGACTGACAAAAAAGATGATGACGTCGCACCTGGACGTCTGTCACAAATTCTATCTGATGTGGAAGAGGTGTTCTAACAAGGACTTGGGACTCTAAAAGGAGTAAAGGCAAACATAAAGATTGAGGATAACGCAACCCCAACATTTTTCAAGGCCAGACCGGTGCCATACGCGATACGCCCAGCTGTGGACGCTGAACTGGAGAGTCTGGAGCGTTCGGGGGTGCTGTCTAAGGTGGACTGGAGCGAGTGGGCCACACCCATCGTTCCTGTAATGAAGAAAGCATTGAGCAGCATGCCTGGGGAGCCAAGGAAGGTTCGCATCTGTGGGGACTTCAAGGTGACTGTGAACCCAGTCCTGTACACAGTACAGTATCCGCTTCCGCGGATAGAAGATATTTTCGCCTCACTATCTGGAGGGAAACGTTTTACAAAGATTGACCTGGCTCAAGCGTATCTACAAATGGAGGTGGAAGAAGCATCTAGGAAATACCTCACGATAAACACTCACAAAGGCCTTTACCAGTACAATCGACTGTTATTTGGGGTAGCATCGGCCCCGGCAATGTGGCAGAGGGCAATGGAACAAGTTCTGCAAGGGATCCCGGGGACCCAGTGTTATTTGGACGACATCCTGGTTACGGGCGAAAATGACAATGAACACCTTGCCAACCTGGAACAGGTGCTCACGAGATTGCAGGAATATGGGCTATGAGCCAACCGTCCCAAATGCGAGTTCTTCAGGAGACAAATCTCGTATTGTGGCCACATGATTGATGAGGAAGGGTTGCATAAGTCGCCGGACAAGATTGAGGCTGTAGTCAAGGCTCCAGCACCAGAAAATGTGTCGCAACTGAGGTCGTTCCTCGGGTTGGTGAACTACTGCCATAAGTTCTTGCCGAATCTATCTACAATTCTGCACCCACTGAACGCCCTCCTTCAAACTGGTGTAACATGGAAATGGAGTGATGAGTGTAAGCGTGCCTTTCAGGAATGTAAATGCCAAATCACTTCAAAAGAAGTATTGGCCCACTACAACCCAACACTACCGATTTGGTTGGCATGTGATGCGTCACCTTACGGCATTGGAGCGGTGCTGTCACACAAATTCCGTGACGGTTCAGAGAGGCCAATAGCCTTTGCATCGCGCTCGCTAACCTCGGCTGAGCGTAACTACGCCCAGATTGACAGGGAGGCCCTCAGCCTGGTGTGGGGGGTGAAGAAGTTCAATCACTATCTGCACGGGCAGAAATTCACCCTACTGACTGATCGTCAACCCCTGGTCTCAATTTTTAACCCACAGAAGGGCGTTCCGGTGATGACGGCGCAACGGCTGCAAAGATGGTCACTTTTTCTAGGGGCACATCAGTATGACATAGAGTACAAAGGTACGAAACAGCATGGAAACGCTGATGGGCTGTCACGCCTACCGTTGCCTACGGCGGAAGAAGCACCTGCAGTGGACCCGGTGGAGATATTCCATGTGACCATAGTCGAATGTTTGCCTGGTACAAACGCAAGTATTGAGAAGGAAACCCGAAAGGACCCGACACTCTCTCGGGTCTATGATTTGACAGTGAAGGGATGGCCAGCATATGGCGACTCACTGTTGCCAGCATTCTCACCAAGGAGGGAACAGCTGTCAGTGTGCCGGGGGAACCTTGATGTGTGGATCCCGAGTGGTAATTCCACCCAAGTTGAGAGATAGAGTACTCAATGAGCTTCACGAGGGTCATCTGGGAGGGGTAAAAATGAAGAGCCTAGCCAGGGCGTTTGTGTGGTGGCCGGGAATCGATAAAGAAATCGAGGATATGACCAAGAGATGCACAGGATGCCAGAAGGTCCAAAACGCTCCACCACAGGCCCCGCTACATCCATGGGAGTGGCCCTCATCTCCATGGCAACGGGTACACATTGATTTCGCTGGTCCATTTATGGACTCAATGTTTCTAATCACTGTGGACGCCCATTCGAAATGGCCAGAGGTCATTAAAATGTCCTCCACCACCACGGAGAAAACTATTGCAGTCCTAAGGACCATCTTCGCCAGGAATGGGTTGCCAGAACAGATCTGTTCCGACAATGGCCCACAGTTTGCGTCTGAGGATTTCCGGAGGTTCCTGAAGAATAATGGGGTGAAACATTACACATCTGCCCCATATCATCCAGCCACAAATGGATTGGCTGAGAGGTTTGTTCAGACCTTTAAAAAGGCCATAAAGGCAATGTATAATGACGACATACCACTGCAACACAAGGTGGATAACTTCCTGTTTGCTTACCGGAATGCAACACATGCAGTAACCAACCAAACTCCAGCTGTACTGTTTTTCAACCGGAGACTAAGATGTCGCTTGGATTTGCTCAAACCAAACATAAGACGAGATGTTGAGGATAAGCAGTTCCAGCACATAAATGAGAAGCCAACCAGGAGCTTCAAGATAGGGCAACCAGTCTTGGCCCGCGACTACCGAACAGAAAAATGGCAGCCAGGAACGATATGCACACAGCAGGGACCACTAATGTACACAGTGGACGTTGGAGAGAGCATCGTGAGACACCATGTTGACCAGATTCCAGAGTCATAGG
The DNA here is from genome assembly GCF_052327205.1 of Somniosus microcephalus. NCBI lineage: Eukaryota > Metazoa > Chordata > Chondrichthyes > Squaliformes > Somniosidae > Somniosus > Somniosus microcephalus. Next base: position 113,898,601 of record NC_140988.1, on the reverse strand, counting down.
AACAAGCCAAACCTGTACCACAAGCATATGCACCTGGTAATGAGCCCGAAGTACAGATTGCGTCTACCTCAGAAGCAGGGGTATTGGAAGCTGACGAACCAACCAATGACAATGAGCCTGAATTGACTCCACTGCCAGAACAGGATACTCGAGAAAGGCGCTATCCAGTCTGGAACAGGAAGCCTCCTCAAAGACTGAACTTATAAATGACTATTTCAGTTGATGTATATATTACTGAGAAAATTGTAATTGTAATTAGTAATTATTTAGTTGTTAAATGAATGTTATGTACTGTTTATCTAAAAGGGGAGGAATTGTTGTGTATGTACCTTTAAGGGAATAACTGGTCTTAGACTGCAGTACCGGCAGTGACCACCCCTGCATAAAAGGCCCTAGCAGGCTTCTGTAGTTTCAGTTTCAAGCTGCCTCTTGTTCAGTAAAGTACCTGTTAAACTGTTCTCCCGAAGTCCGTGTATTATTGAGGTGCGGACTTTACAGTTAAGAAGGCAAATGGTATGTTGGCCTTCGTAGCAAGAGGGTTTGAGTACAGGAACAAGGATGTCTTGCTACAGTTGTACAGGGCCTTGGTGAGACCGCTCCTTGAGTATTGTGTGCAGTTTTGGTCACCTTATCTGAGGAAGGACGTTCTTGCCATGGAAGGAGTGCAGCGAAGATTCACCAGGCTGATACCTGGGATGGCAGGAATGACGTATGAGGAGAGATTGTGTCGATTGGGCTTATACTCACTGGAGTTTAGAAGATTGAGAGGGGATCTCATCGAAACCTATAAAATTCTGTCAGGCCTGGGCAGACTAGATGCTGGAAGGATGTTCCCGATGGTCGGGGAGTCCAGAACCAGGGGTCATAGTCTAAGGATAAGGGGTAGGACATTTATGACTGAAATGAGGAGGAATTTCTTCACCCAGAGAGTGGTGAACCTGTGGAATTCTCTGCCACAGAGGGCGGTGGAGGCCAGTTCATTAAATATATTCAAGAAAGAGTTGGATATATTTCTTAAGGCTAAAGGGATCAAGGGATATGGGGAGAAGGCAGGGACAGGGTACTGAATTTGGATGATCAGCCATGATCTCATTGAATGGTGGAGCATGCTCGAAGGGCCGAATGGCCTACTCCTGCTCCTATCTTCTATGTTTCTATGATACAATCTTATGGGAAAAATTACTAGTGTACACTTTTACAGGCAAAATTACAAATGCAAAAGAATAGCTATACTTATACGGGGAATGGGGAACACACGGCACATCGAGGGAAAACAACTATCTTAACGATCCCCTTATCCTTATCCCACCCCCTATACCTAACTAGATTAAGCTATGAGGGGTCAGAACTTCATGCTCACCAATCAAAAGGTTTGTTAGACTCAAAACAGCGGTTGGGTTTGGGGTGCGCTCTTGGTGCTCTCTGGAGCCTGCCGTCGTCACGTGGCCTCCAGGCGCTGCAAGGGCATTGTCCAGGTTCGAGTATCCCAAAGTTAAAGGCCTAGAAATTCAGTTGTTAGCACCAGCCGCTCGCGCCTTAGGAGGAGGAGAAGTGGGGCGTTAAGTGGCTAGCGCCCGGGTGCGGCGCGATGTGCGCCTCTCACGAACTTCAGTTAAGATTTAGCGCCGGCGCAAAACCGCAGCGCCCGCTCAGCTGCGCACGCAGATCCTGACATCATTTCATGGTGCCACGCCCTTGTTGCGCCCCGAACCGGAAATTCAGTGGCGCCGGCCTAATGTGTGCCTGGCGTCCCTAGCGGCTGGTAGAGGGGAACGGTTCCCAGTTGCTGCGGGGCGCGGGGGGGCGCTAATTAAAGGGGACTCCTCCTGCAGTATAAATGGCATCCTTGTTGCTCCAATCCGTCTTTGTGAGAGACGGATATTTGGAGAGAGACAAAGGGAGAGAGCTTTCTGGTTTGACTCAACGCTCGCACAGGTACTTGTGGCTTCAGGCCAGAGCTTTGCACTTGAATTTAACTTTCAGTGCCATCGGCTTGAGTCGCCACATATAACGGGGGCTGCAATGGGTGGAAACGTTGGCTTTCTGCATTGCATTCAAAGGGCTCAGAGACGCCGTGAGAGAGTGCCAGTCAGGCCAGACGGAGAAGGGCCAACAGGCGTCGGCACAGGAGGCCTTACCCACCCAGGGTATACCGCCAGCAGTTCTCATATCTGAACATGTCTGAGGAGCAGTGTGTTCGGAGGCTGTGATTTAGAAGGGAGTTGGTCACTGAGATCTGCCACCTGCTTCGCAGAGATCTGCAGCCACAGCTGAGGAGCAGGACGTCTCTGTCGGTGGCAGTGAAGGTGACAGTGGCTCTCAACTTCTATGCCACCGGCTCCTTCCAATCCGCTACTGGGGACATTGCCAACATCTCCCAGTTCGCAGTACATTGCTGCATCCACCAGGTGACCAATGCCCTTTTCAGAAGGAGACATCAGTCCATCTCCTTCCCCATGACTCTGGACAAGCAGCAAGAGCATGCAATGGGATTTGGAAGAATAGCGGGCTTCCCCATGGTCCAGGGCGTAGAACTGATGAACCAGCAATGGTCAGGCCTTGCTTCAGGGCTGCAGTGTGCAGGGCATGGCAGCCAAACAAGTTGACCCTCCCCCTTTAAGAGCTGACCGGTGCCAGCGTGTCTGCCTTCATTCAGAAACTCGCCGCACCTGCGCTGCGCTGCGCCCGCCCTCGGTGTTAGCGCCCCGGCTCGCCGGCTTCGCGCCTTACGATAGTCGTGCATTGCCTGCTTTAGCGCAGCAGCAAGCTCTTGGAGCGATGCAACTGAATATCGGCGAAGGTGGCGCTAAGTTGTGCCGGGCGCTAAATTTAGCAAACGCCTGGCTGTAGCGCCCCAAACGTGGCTATACTGAATTTCTAGGCCAAAGTCTCTGTTTGGGTACTTTACCTTGCAGGGATGATTCTTCATCGACAGCCGCCAGATTGAGTTGCTGTGCAGTTATTCGAAGGTCGGCTGAGGCTGAAGGCCCGATAATTCGAAGCCTCCCCTCAGTTTGTCTCCTCAGTTGGTCTTCTCCAGCCGGTCTTCTTCAGGTGGCCTTCCCTCCGGTGGTCTTCCCTCCTCCCCTCGTCAAGTCCCGCCTCGCCTGGCCTGAATTGTCCGTGTCCACCCGACCCAGTGCCGGGGCTAGTTCCAGATGGAGTGGGAAAAGAGCACGGGCAAAGGCCAGGGGGTAAGCGCGGGATGGGGAAAGAGCAGGAGCCACGAGGGCGAGGGGCCGAAGAGCAGCAGCACCAGCATACCAACCAACAAAGAACACACCTAAGAAGCCCCTTGCTACCCGAGGGGGCCTTCAATTATACCTTCGTCGAAAACCCTTATCTGCCCGCCAAATCAGGTTAGTTCTTTGTTTTAATTTTGGCGGGCTATTTTAAATAATGGTAGCAATCCATATTAACTGGTTTTGGATGGCCAATAATCGCATCTACCGGCCCGATAATTGATTTGTATTGTCCTGAAAGTTCCTTGATGGGCCTGCCCGGTCTCGATGGCTCTGTTAATCTGTTTCCGATAATATATGCAGACTGCTTGATGGCCTTAACTATAGGCCTAAACTGAATTTAGATTTGCCTCCAATTCGGTCTAATGCATAATTCAGAGTCCTGTCTGGTTCCAAAATACAAAGTCTCTCTTCACAGAAGACTGCAGCTTGTTTTCGATTTCTCCAAGCTGTCTGCGTTGCAGAGTCCATTTTAAAATCTCACAGGCTTTCTGCCACGAGGCACGGACGCCATTTTGGGTACCCTTCTTGATTTTAAACAGTCCACGCAGGGTCCCGTTTATTAATAACAGCCATCGGGGAAATGCAGAAATTTTGCAAATCTTACATGGGCGGGGTGGGGGGTGGTAAAACAAGCTGTCGATTCGCTATCGCCCGTTTTACACTACCATCAAAGTCAAATTTCACCCTCATTGCCATTTGAAGGCTCTTTAAGAATCCAATGTCTTGCTAAGCCTTATTTCTGGATAAATACAGCCTGTGACTATCCGTTCCTGTGCTTGATGTGACAGCTACTGAGTGCAAAGTTTTTCACCAGCTTTCATATAGTTTTGAGAAAAACTAAATACATGTGCTACTGAACTTGTGTAGAGGAAATTCTGAAAGGCCTTCGAAGTTGCTTCTCCCCTATTTTGAATATTCACTCTAGTAGTTAATGACAGATCTTTTAACATTTTGGTCTCTTGTTAGGTGGTTTGATTGCTCACAGTGAATAATGGTGACCTTACTTACTAGAAGGTGTTGCTAGAGCCTGTATGACTGTTCCCCCAGTCTCCCAAGTCTTAGGCCTAATTAAATCGCAAAATTTTGTGACACAATGAAATAGACAGAATTCTTCTCTAATTCAACAATAGTTTCTGACACTAGGCAAAATATTGCAATACCACGCAAAGCGAATGAGTAATTTAGGTAACAGCACTCAGGAGCTTTCCTACCTTCAACATAGCCTATGCTCTTTTAAACAGCCTCACCCATGCAATTCTGCCTAGGTCCTGGGGCTCCCATTGTTGACTTAGGCTATCATTTGCAATGTTTTTTGGACCCATTGTGTATGTTGGATCTTTTGGTGCTCCTCAGTTACTGGCTCAGAGATATAATTGGAACTGGTGATGAGCTCAAAAGATGTAGGGGACAAGAAGTTAATCGGATCATAGAACAAAATTAACAAAACTAGCCGGGATAAAAAGAGAAAGAACAAAAAAGTAGTGGAGGAAAAGTTGAATATTTTAAAAGAATCAAAGCAAAAAGTAGTCACTGGGGGGAAAGAGTGAAAAATACAGTTGTGAGCATATAGAATCAAAAATCATCAACACGGTAACCAAAGTCATTAAGGAACACAGGAGGAAACATTTCTGCTGTCTACAATGATGCGGAACTTAGCAACCAGGGTAATTCTTCTCCCAGTAAGAGCAGTGAGCAGGAGACTAGGATGACAAATTTAAGGCTGCAATTTCCTGTTGATCAAAAACAGTTTAATAAAGAGAAAATATCCTACATTTGTATAGCACCTGATCATGTCCCCAGGCTGTCCCAAAGTGCTTCAGAACCAACAAATTACTTTCAAAGTGCAGTCACTGTTGTTCTGTAGGCAAACATAGCAGCCAATATGCACACAGCAAGATCCCACAGACAGCAAATAAGATTGCATGGCCACTTAATCTGGTCATTAATTTAAGACTTTTAATTCTATAGACTAGTAGCTCTCCTGGTCATGAACAGTTCAGGACCTGGACTATAGAATCATGTTTTCTGATTTTTACCATGCCCTGTACTGAGGTCCTAGAGCTCTGGTATAAAGGCAGAAAATGCTGGAAATACTTGGCAGGTCAGGCAACATCTGTGGAGAGAGAAACAGAGTGAACGTTTCAGGTCGATGACCTTTCCTCAGAACTCAACTAGGTTCCCACTTTGAAGCAGCACGCCTGCCATTGCACCATCTCAGAAGGCAGTGAAACAAGTAGAAAGCAGGTGGAAAGACTACCGATGAAGAGGCAGGAAACAGCTACCAATAAACCACTAGTAAGGAGGAGAAAATGAACTAATGAAATCGATCAAAATATTTTTTGAATAGGTATTCAGCCATCAATCACCTCAGTGGTAGCACTAAAGTTTAAAGTTTGTATTAAATATATAAAAAACTCATAATTTGCAAAATATTAAAGTTTAACATTAGAGTTGTCTTTTTTATGTTTGAAATCTCAGCGGCAATGTTTCTCTCCATAGACAACCCCTTTCTGTGGGGCCTGGTGATTGAGATCTGCTATTTTTCTGAAGCTAGCAATGTCTTCCCTGATGATGTGAGGGTTAAACTGGGTGGATGACTACAACTCCTCGAATGTCTGAGTGTCAATGTGCATGCCATTCTGGGGGACCTCAACTCTCAGAATGCACATTAAAACTTCCATCATCTGCTCAAACGAGGAAGAAGAGCTTACAAGTAGGATGTTGTGGCTCACTCTGTGAATGGTCAGTTCAACATATGAATCATTACAAAATTCTGGTGCTTTAAAGATAAATCTTGATTTTTCTGATTGAACAAATAAAATATTTGTTCTCACAGATGTGAACTTCTCCTTGGAAATCAGATCCAGGGGAAGATATATTTCACAACAGTTGCCATCACATATGATTTTTTATGCTCTAGTTTAAATTTAACAGTTACCTGAAGAAAAACAATAAACATGCCACTACTTCTTGAGTGGGCAAAATGGTAGCAGGTCAATTTTAACACAGGTAAGTGTGAGGTCATCCATTTTGGACCAAAAATGGATAGATCTGAGTATGTTTTTATTTGCTAGGAACAGTGGAGGTCCAAATAGATTCAGGGATCCATGTACACAGATCACTAAAATGTAGTGGTCAGGTACAAAAAATAATCAAGGCTAATGGATTGTTAGCCTTTATATGTAGAGGGCTAGAATATTAAGGGGAGGAAGTTTTGCTACAGCTATACAACCGCACCTTAGAAAGGATATATTGGCCTTGGAAGGAGAGCAGTGAGATTTACCTAAATGTTACCAGGGCTCCAAGGGTTAACGTATGAGGAGAGAATACATAAACCAGGCTTATATGCCCTGAAATATAGAAGGTTAAGGGATGATTTGATTGAGGTTTTTAGGATTTTGAAAGGAATTGATAGGGTAGATAGAAAGAAACTTTTTCTGCTGTGGGGGAGTCTCGGACAAGGGGCTATAACCTTAAAATCAGAGCCAGGCCATTCAGAAGAGAAGTTAGGGAACACTTCTTCATGCAAAGGGTGGTAGAAGTGTGGACCTTTTGGCGGTACAGGCTCAAGGGGCTAATTGGCCTACTCCTGTTCCTATGTTCCTTCTCTAGGAGGTTCTGTGGGGTAGAAATTGAATGCAAAGCAGGCGCCCCTGGTGGCTGCCTAAAACCGACATTAGGCCCATACATATGTAAATGAGGGACCTAATGGTTCTTTTAAGACACTTCTGCCAAATTGGGCCTGCTCAGGATTCTTCAGCAGCTGCCATCAAAAGATCAGTTTTTTAAAAAAAGCATTCCTATGGTGCCAGGAGAAATGGGTGTGTTCTCTGAAGTCCACAGTACCCCGATTTCCCTCCACAATCCCCGCCACCCCCCACCCCATCCATTGCTGCTCTATCCCTTCCTCCTGCGAATTTCCTTTGGGCTGCTTCTGGGGAGGCAAGTGGCCCAAAATTCATCTATTTCAAATGGGCGAGCTGCCTATGCAGATGCGACAGGTGCTGGCAGTTTGCCCAATTAATATTACTGAGGCCCAAGGTCCAATTTAATGCAAGCATTATACCTCCTAGTTGTGGCACATATTCCAAGCGTGGATCCCATTTTAGACCCCAAAACGGGCCTAATGGAATTTCCATCCCCCCCCATTTGCCAGCTTGGAATGAGGCCATGTTACACATCAGACCCAAGAGTACCTGTGAGCAATGCAATTGGAGATCAACTAGTATTTATTCAATAAAACTGTTGTACAGTGTAATCATTTATATGGATACAAGGTGCATACAAAGGATCTGTAGACATGACCTGGTATGAGCCAGACATCACTAGTTTGGCACAGGAGATTCCCTTAAATGCAATGAAATATCCTCACACCTCCAGCTTACCCCATTCCTCCTCTGAAAAAATGATGGCAGCACCTCAGGCCAGTATGCCTCATTGCTTTCCTCTTCCAGGGTTTGCCAAATCCTGCAGTCCATTTATGCCAGCTGGATTAATGGTGGACATATATATATATCTATAAACAACTTAAATTACAATGAATTGGATACACTTACCAAATAATAGCTGGAATTGCTATTTGTGCAACATTGACCTCGATATTAACCCCCACATGATGGATGGGAGGGTCGGGGGTGGGGGTAAAAAATTTTAAATGGGGAACGTGACCCCAACCCGTCGGCTACATGTCCAATGGCAGCGAGTTTCGTGGCATCTGAATGTCCCGCCATGGAGAGGCGGGACACTTCATTAACATATTTAAATCAGGCTCCCACAGTGCAATTGGGAGCCCGATTTAAATTTTACAGTTGCTGCATGGGTTTCCCAGGGGTCGGGAAACCCGGTAGTGAAAGGGTGGTGGGAGCTGCCGGCTTCAGAAGGTAAATATCTTTTACAGCACTCCTTGTGGGTGACTGCCCCCCACCCCCCTCGGCTTCCCCCTCTGCCGATCGTGGTCAATCCCACTTCCCCCACCCCCCCCCCCCCCAAGCTCTGAACACCGGCCTTCCCCCCCTCCCGATTGTAGGGGACCGGTCCCAAGGGTCCCCTGGCTGTGGAATCTTGTGACTGGTTTTCCTGCCCTGTATCTGGCCGGGCTGTCCATTTATCCGGCTGCCGGGTGGGAAACAGAAGGGAAAAGGGTAATAAGTTCCTGCCGTTAAATTCAGCAGGGCCTCTGGCCTTGCCAGGTTCTTCGGACGTTTTCCGAATCCCCTGCACCCTCCCCGCCTCCCTGAAAATATCAGGGCCACTGTGTTATTGCCATTTTAAACCCATGGCTTGAGTCCTCCACTCAGACCAAACTGTTTCATAGTAAATAACTTTGTAGTTTATGACTGTTACTAAGCTGTTGATACAAATTACTGCCTCCTCATGCCTGTTCTGTTTATTATTATATGATTTGGTTTAGACACGCAGGGTCCTATGCTTCTAAATATACCAATGTAGTTTGTGAAATCTCAATGCAATAATTAAATTACTATTGCCAGGATTCTGCTATTCAGGACAGAGTTCCAGTGGGGTGGGACTTCCTCTCAGCTTTCCGAATCAGTCCCAACCCGACCCATTTCTCTGGGTTGGGGTCATTCATCATGCACTGTCGGCCTCCGTGGGATTCCTGCTGCCACGAGGGGGTAGAAAATTCCACTGGTGCTGCAGCAGGGATGTCACCGCAGCACCAGAAGAGGTGGTGAGGGCACTGAAAGGGGTAGAAGTACCCTGAAGGACAGAGTGCATGTCCCACTGAAGGCCGCGGCCAAGACCGGGCCCTTCAGCAAGTAAGTTGTTGAGACCAAACTGGAGGGCGAGGAGGCTATTACAAGGCCGTTTCCCTGCACTCGGCGAACTCGGGGCCTTCACTATCATTTTCCAGGATCTACCATCGTCTTCTACATGGCGGTCCTGGGAAGCAGAAGTAACTAGGTCAGACGGGAGGGTAAATCCTCCTCGGATACGGGCCCCACTCCCCCACTGTAATTTGCATGCAGTGGGCGGGGAAGGAATGGCTAGCAACAGTCTTAGTGAGGGCTGGGGGAGAGCAGTCCCAGTCAGGTCAGTGAGGTGGCAGTAGGCTGTAGCACCCAAATTTTCCCTCATTCTCCACTGCTATCTCACCCGATTCCAGGCGGGATCATGGAGGAGAATGTTCCTCCTGTAGGTTGACAAAAATGGCTTGAATGCTTTTCTTTCTGTGGCCTGGTATAATTTGTAAATTTTGATCAATACAAGGGACCAGAGACATAGTAAATAAACAGCCTAAACAAGAATATGGCAGTCTGTTATTTTGTACAATAAGCACTGTAAAACACATTCAGCTTCTGTCTTACTTTGTAAACATAGAGCTCAGAAAAGCTAAGGAAAGTCTAGTGACTATCAGAGGCAAATAGCATTTATTTAGCACTATGTGGGGGTCAGTTTCAGATCCTCATAAAGCCATTATCACAGATGATCAGTGAGTGAAAATGTAGGACACAGTCTGACTAAATCGACTACATTTGAAATTCATTTTTTAAATGAATATCCAAATGTGTAAAGAATTACACCAGAGAAAAAATAAAATTCTGTATATTATAATGCTATGGTCCAAAATATATTGCCACGGTTTCCAGTAAAAGCAATTTGAAATGTCTGTCAGCAACTGACTAATGAGTTTATGCAATAGAACAGTGACTGCACTACAAAAGTACTTCATTGGCTCTAAAGCCAATCCTAAAGGGCTACGGACCAAGAGCTGGAAAGTGGGATTAGGCTAGATAGCTCTTTGTCGGCCGGCGCGGACGCGATGGGCTGAAATGGCCTCCTTCCGTGCTGTAAATTTCTATGATTCTATGAAAGCGCTTTGGTACATCCTGAGTTTGTGATTGCCGCTATATAAATGCAAGTTCTTTCTTCCTTTGCAATTTCTTTTTTAAATAGTACAGCATTGCGACAGTATGAAGTACAAAAAGTACATAACTCAATATCCTCAGATACAGCAACAGATAATTAGAACAACAACTTGTATTTATATAGCACCTTTAACGCAGTAAAGCATCCCAAGGCGCTTCACAGGAGTAATAATTAATAGAATTAAATAGTACACTCCCAAATTAACATGACATAAGAGAGTGGAAATTATTGTTTTATATATTCAATATGAGCAATCAACACATTTGTTTGGTATTCCTCTGTACACAATTTTTCGGTAGGAGCCAGGGTTAATGCTTCTATTTAAACAGTGAGCAGAGGAACATCATAAGAATGCATTAAGTATTCATATCCAAACACTGCAACCCATAATCCCTAGACCAAGGAGGCTAACTTAATTCAGTTGGTAGGATTCTCCAATCTGAGTTAGAAAGCTGTGGGTATAAACCACAGTACAGAATTGAGCACATGATCTAGGATGATACCTCAGTGCAGTACTGAGGGAGTGCTATATTGTTGGAGCTGCTGTCTTTGAAATGAGACATTAAACCGAGGACCTCTCTGCCTGCTCAGGTAGATATAAAGTACCCTTGGCATAGTTTCAAAGCAGAGCAAAGAGTTCTCCCGGCATCCTGGTCAACAGTCAACCCTCAATCAACACCATTTGTTGATTCATTTGTTGTTTATGGGAACTTGCTGTGCTTCAATTCACTGCCACATTTGCCTACATAACAACACTGACTGGATTTCCAATGTAATTCATTGGTTGCGAAGCACTTGGGATGTCCTGAGGGTGTAAAAGGTGCTACATAAATGTAAGCTCTTTCTTTCGCCTTTCTTACATACAATATTAGAGATAAGATTCAGGCAGATAAAGGTGCCATGCCTGTGAGATGCTACACTAAAAAATGCAGGTAATAGACTTGGAACCATCTCTTAATACATGTGGCAAATTAGGTTTTTTGACAAAAGAAATAGTTTTTCAACTATGAAAAATGGAACTTGACAAAATGATTTAAAAAAATTTAACAACCACTAATACAAAAGTTAAGTAAAACTTACAAATTATTTTTGCAGTTAGCAGAAGCTTGTTTTACTCAAATACATGCAGACTTGATAAGGTATCACCACTGGGAGCCTCCACAAAACCATCATAAGAATGGAGTCACACATCAGCCACTGTGGCACGCAAGGCTGTCCAGTTAATCCTACAAACCTGTGTCAGCATATTGACCATAGCACCACCCTCCTAGCTGGCTAGCCTCAGCAGATTCTGTACTATTAACAACGATGGCGCTGGTTGAAACAGCCGTTTTATTCGCTATAACTTGAGATCCCATGGTACTCTCCATCTACTGCAGTCTCAAGATGTAGAGGCAAGGGGTTAACGGGGCAACTGCTGACCTTTCTTGGCTGATGCACTCCTTTCTATGTTTCAGATAATAGGCCACTGCCTTTAGGAAAGAAATGGAGGAAAGGGACATGATTGTATGTGATTAATCCAAGTTCCAACCAAAAGCCATTTATATACCCATAAATCTGAATATTGGGTTTTTGATTGTTAAAGTTGATTGGATTTTGTCTTACTTAATTAGGCTTGATAAGTTGATGAAAAAGTAGGAATTTAAATTTCAACCCACTTGTCACAATCAACAATGGTGTTCTGTAGAGCTTTTATCTGCTCTGTGATGGATTATTGTAGCCTACTCAGGAAAATCCGAAGCCAATTAAGGTCATTGGACTGGATGCAAATGACCTACTCCATGCCAACATCCTTTGTCGGTCAGCACCAAATTATGTGGCTGGGCTGAAAGTCTACCATAAAGTTATGACTGAAGCAGCAACACGGGGTGAATACTTAAGCCAGACATCCGTACTTGTGCCAGAAACACAAGAGTTGCTGTAACTGGGTTCCGCATTCTGTATTAATATACCGAGATTGCACATAATCCCAATAGCAAAGCTTCACACATAACTTCTCCTGCCTTTAGATCACACTCCCAGACAAAGTAATTGCCGGCAACTTTGTCCTTCATCTCCACTAATTCAAATACAATTAACGACGGCTTGCCAAACCAGGACTGAGGCAATGGTTGGGTACCTTAAAGGAGGAACTTCACAAATACGTACATAGAAAAATATGTCCATTATTAACCTGGTGACATGTTTCAGTCAAAGTTTCAAACTTGTTTACACTAACCAATGTTTCTGTCAAGAGGGGAAAAAATTGAAGTCCTAGGGCTGGATTTTGATTCAGGGGCAGGCTGGGGTCATGTAATTCGCATTTCGTGTTAGCCAGCCGATTCTAAATCGATGTGGGAGAATGATGCGATTTGAACTTAATTGGCCAATTGAGTTCCAACGTGTGGGAACCCATGGCCAATGAGTTTTTCCAATCTGAAAGTCACCTCCGATGATGTCATCATTGCTGCTGCATTTAAGGTCTGCAACAAGCCTTGCTTCTTCTGCAGACTGCCAACCTTTTGGCCTTTGCAGTGAGAGGGTCCTGGAGGAAGAATGGCCAGCCAGAGACCTAGGTCTGCTCCCAGGTTCGATGACGTTGCACTGCAGGCTTTAGTAGAGGGAGCAAGAGCACATAAAGAGGTGCTCTTCCCTTCTTCAGGGAGGAAGAAGCCTCCCCAGCAGACCAAGGCTGTGTGGATCCAGGTGGCAGAGGAGGTCAACTCATTGTCAGTAACCCCCAGAACCTGGCTTCAGTGCAGGAAGAGATTTCATGACCTGCGCATTGGAAAAGTGAGTATAAATTTTCCATCACCCTCGATCTGATCCCCATTGCCTTTCCTCACCAGCACTCAGCTTTAGCAATCTCTTCCTCCACATCCCACTTGACACTGACATCCCTGCACCCTTACCCATTCCCTCTCTCTCTATGGTCACTATTCAACTATGCAGCCCTCACACTCCCTATCACACTGATGCTATGAAAACAACTGACAACACATAGGGAGGGCCCTTGGTCTTGCCACCTCACTCCATCTTTGTCTCCTTCTAAGCATCTATGCTATGGATGCTCTACACTCACTCCTTCATTCTCACTCAACCTCCACTTGTCTCCCTCATTGCAGGAAAAGAGAGCTCACAATAAGAGAGAGAGAGCGAGGACAGGAGGAGGGCCACCCTCAGTAGGCCACCTCACCCCCTGGGAGGATGCGGTCCTGGATATCGTGGGAGTGGAGGACGATGCGCAAGTGGGGGACGGACAGACGGGTGCATCACAGCAAGCTGGTGACAGAATAGTATTCCATCTCTCTCAATGACATTGCATGAGTCGCTGATAATGATTCTGAAGCTCTAACAGATGGACTTATGATCATCTGCAATGTGCATATAACCTTGGCATCACATCTCTGACTCTTTCCTTTACTCCCCCACAGGACCATCGCAAGCACCCGTCCCCACTAGCCAGGAGGAAGAGCCTGAGCATCCAGACTCCTCAGAGGAAGCTGCAACCTCTGAGGGCGCAGCGTCTGCAGAATTCAGCACAACCAGTACCAGCGCAGACATTCACACCTCAGTGGGACCATCGCGAGATAGAGTAGTGTTGTCACCTGGTATATCACAGCTCACAAGTGAGCATCAGCAGATTGTGGAGACAGGGACAGCAGTGGAGAGTCTTAGTTGGAGGGCGCAGGACTCTGCCAGCTCGGCTCAGCTGCATGTCGACCCTCTGCCTCTGGGTCCATCCACAAGATCAGCGGTGCTGGAACTCCAGGAACAGATGCAGGAGTCTCTGGCAGGTTTTGTCTCCAGGGTCGCTGCGAGTGGAGCGAATGGAGGAGTCCCTTGCGAACATGAGCAGAGCCTTTGTGGAGTAATTGGCGCATGAACGCATCACCATGGAAAGGATGGCAACCTCCATGGAGGTGATAAGTCGCCAGAGTGCAGAAAACATGGTGAGTGTTCTGAATAGAATGACCTCTCTGGAGGAGCGATGGTCATCTATTGAACAAAGAAACCAGACCTTCATGGAAGTCCATCTGAATAGGACTGCCAGTGCAGATACGAGTCCCCATGGCCCCCCTGGTGCGCAGCAAGGTGCTCTCAAGCCACTTGCAAGCGCTGAGGGGGACCTAACCCATGAGAGGGAAGTTGGTGGCAGACATCAAGGAAGTGGGGGCTCCTCTCCAAGTGCTCACACTTCCATGCCACTGCAGAGCCCTTGGTCAGAGCCCCACCAGAGTCCACACCCATCTAAGATCGGCGTCTCAACCCCTGCACAGCCGCAGGAGCAGCAGACTGTTGACGAGCCCTCACAGGTTCGCAACCCCAGAGGACGCCCGCCAAAGGTGTCAAGACTGGAGCAGCAAGAAAGTAAGCAAGGGGCCTCCACATCTGCTGAAGCCACAGGGGAAGCACTACGTAGGAGCACGCGTAAGAGAAAGATACTGCACAAATAGTCACAAGGGTAGTCACTTGGGTGAAATTTGATGTTTTATGTTAAAAAGCCATCAGATGAATACTGTAAATAAAAAATCTGATGGCTACTGCTGTAGTTGTGGCGTGTGTCATTTCACGAATGGGACTTCCACATTGAGGGCTTAGGATTACTTGCAATTGTCAGTATGGTGGTAAATTGCTAGGAATCCGCTGGTTCTTGGCCATTGTCGATGCTCAGGTAAGAAGCTGCGAGGCAAAAGTGCTTGATTGGCTAGGCTAAGCAAATCTGGCCAAGATGAGTGCGTTTCTTGCATCCCGGGCAGCTATGTTCTCGCGTACTGCTGCAACTGGTTGATGGGCCTCAGCAAGATGTTTGTTTTCGCTCTCCTCCTCTTCCTCCTCCTCATCTGAGGAGGATATGTGACGAGCCACTTGATCCTCAGGAATCTGCAAGCCATGACGCTGTGCCATGTTGTGAAGAGCACAGCAAACCACGATGATTCTGGAGACCCTGGCTGCTGAGTACTGCAAGGCTCCACGTGATCTTTCCAGGCATCTGAAGCGCATCTTCAGCAAACCGATGATTTGCTCGATTATGGCTCTGGTGGACATGTGGCTGGAGTTGTAGCTCTCCTCAACTTCGTTGGATGGTCTCCTCAACGTCGTCATTAGCCACGTCTTCAGGGGATAACTTGTCTCCAAGTAGCCATCCGTTAAGTTGGTCTGGCGGAATGAATAGCGGAGGCACACTAGGCTGGCGCAGTATGAAGGAGTCATGGCAACTGCCAGGGTACTTGGCACAAACATGCAAAATTTCCTTCTTGTGGTCACACACCAGCTGAACGTTAAGGGAGTGGAAGCCCTTGTGGTTGACAAAAATACCTGGATTGCAATGGGGTGCGTAAGGGCCACATGTGTGCAGTCAACGACGCCCTGCGCCCTTGGAAAGCCTGCCAGATTAGCTAATCCAACCGCACACGCCGTGACACTTGCTTGATCCTTGGTGAAATGGATGTGATTGTGCGCGATGGCAAAGAGGGCATTGGTTACCTGCGTGATGCAAGTGTGTGCAGCCGCCTGGGAGATGCTGCTGATGTCTGCTGCTGATCCCTGGAATGAGCCTGAGGCAAAAAAGTTGAGTGTGGTGGTGACTTTGATGGCCACTGGTAAGGGTTGTCCACCTGGTCCTCTGGGCTGCAGGTCTTGTTGCACCATTGCACAGATGTCACCCACTACCTCTCGCGAAAGTCGGAGCCGCCTTTGGCACTGCTGCTCAGACATGTTGAGGTAACTGACCCTGTGTCTGCAGATCCTGTTTGGGGGTTATCTCCTGTGCCAACGGGCTTCCATGCGCTGGCCCCTTCCAGCCTGTGCAGCTTCAGGTGGGTGAGCAGCAGCTTGGCGCTGCTGTTGGTGCTGCTGCTGTTGGTGCTGCTGCTGTTGGTGCTGCTGTTGTTCCTGGTTCTGCTGGTGCCATGGCTGGTGCTCGAGTTCACCTGATGTCCAGAAGGGAAGGAAATAAATGGCTCCCATGCTTCTGGTATATGCCTCAGTTGAGGAAGCGCTCAGTGAAGGTGGCGAGAGGGGTTTCCCAGGAGGTCAAACTGGAGATGGGTGTCAGGCTCCAAACTTTCACAGCTGTGGTTATGCCTTCTAAAAGTTCCCCCAGACCTGAGACAACATCGTCCTGCCACCTGCAAATGATGGCTGATCAAATCTCCTATTTAATGATTGACCTGCAGCTGATATTCAGCAATTGAATTGTGCTCCCGCCAGGTTTCACTGTCGTGTTTCAGAACAGGCATGCTTCATGTGGGAAAAGGGTTAAAATCACAAAGGCCTTTCAAAATGGCATTATAGAGGCAATTTAGTGCTTGTTAAGGGCCTTAACGGCCTATCCCGCCTCTTGGAGGCGGGACGGAGACGGGATCATTAGACACGATTTAATGAAAATTGCTTGGAGGCGGGGCAGTTTTTGCACTTTTAACCCCCCACACGCCTCCAATCCCGCCTCAACAGCCCGATGAAAATCGAACCCCTAAAGTCTTTGCAAAAATATAGGTTTATTAAACAATGTGTTGGATTAACATGGGCCCAATTAACCAAAGGCCTAGTAAGTAATGTGAGAGAAATGCAACTGAACAGAACATTGGCCCAGAAATTCGGGTCTCCAAGGGTGAGTACGCACGGGGTACTCACCCGTAGGCCTGATGGAAGTGCCGGTTTCCTGCATGCACTGCACATGCGCGAGAAACCGGCACTTCCGTTCCTCTGAACGAAGGGGTTCAGAAGTTGAATGCGTGCGCGGGGGAGGCTGCGCGTGCGCATCGAACTTCGTTTTTTTTTACAGGTTTTCCCGGGAGGGTAAGTCTCCAGAATTTAGAAATATAAAATGTAGGCGTAAGGCCTGCTTTTTACAAGGTAAGTGGTGAATTAATTAAAATTAAAACATTTTTTCCACAGGTTTATTATTTTTAAATACTTTAAAGCAAGGTAAGTTTAATTTTAGCCCCGTTAGAAAATAAAATTATTTTTTTCAAAAATTTAAATTATTGTTTAAAATAGTTATTTCATGTAATTTATAGTTTATTTAAAAAATGTGATTTAAAAAAAAAAAAATTTATTTGAAGATTTAGTGCTATTTTGGGGCCGTAGTATTTATAAGTCTTGACAGCACTTCCTGTCCGACTTATCACAGAATCACAGAAACCCCACAGTGCAGATAGAGGCATTTCGGCCCATCGAGCCTGCACCGACACATATCCCACCCGATCCCCGTAACCCCTACACCAACACATATCCCACCCTATCCCTGTAACCCCACGTATTTAATCCCCCTAACACTAAGGGTCAATTTATCATAGCCAATCAACCTAACCCGCACATCTTTGGACTGTGGGAGGAAACCGGAGTACCCGGAGAAAACCCACGCAAACACGGGGAGAATGTGCAAACTCCACACAGACAGTCGCCCGAGGCCGGATTCGAACCCGGGTCTCTGGCGCTGTGAGGCAACAGTGCTAACCGCTATGCCACCGTGCATTCCCTGCACCGATTGGCTGCCCATGGCCCACGTGATCCCAGGGGATGCATCGAACTAACTGCGCCCCTGGGATATGCAAGCACTGCACGCCGGCAGCTGGACCAGGCCCCGGATCGGAATCCCACGCGGGCCCACAGCTCAACGGCCGGCGCGCAAGGTAAGTGCAGATCGGGGGCTTGCACCCGCGGGAAGCCCCCAACCCGAATTTCTGGGCCATTATGTTAAATAACAACAGAAAATGCTGGAAAAACTCAGCAGGCCAGGCAACATCCGTGGAGAGAAATTAGAGTCAAAGTTTCGGGTCAAAACCCTTTATCAAGACTAAGGAGGCACAGGGAATGAAATAGATTAAGAGGCCGGGCTGGGAGAGAACAAAAGAGAAGAGACATTAAGAGGTATTCAAAACGAGACGAGATGGTGATAGGACTAGTGGAGACAAAAGACAGCTCTAGATTAGGTGTGAAATGCGTTGGCAGAATGGGAGACAGCTGCCATGTGGGAGAGAGAAAAAAAGGAAAGGGGGCGGGGGGGGAAACCAAAACAACGGTGTGGAGAAAAAATAGAAGTAAAAAATGTAATAGGGGCCGAGGTTATGGTCTGAAATTGTTGAACTCGATATTGAGTCCGGAAGGCTGTAAAGTGCCTAATCGGAAGATGAGGTGCTGTTCCTCGAGTTTACGTTGAGCTTCCGTGGAACAACGCAAGAGGCCAAGGACGGTGAGGTCCGAGTGGAAATGAGGCGGTGAATTAAAATGACAGGCGACCGGAAGCTCGGGGTCACCCTTACGGACTGAACGGAGGTGTTCCGCAAAGCGGTCACCCAATCTGTGTTTGGTCTCCCCAATGTCGAGGAGACCGCATCGTGAGCAGCGAATACAGTATACTAGATTGCAAGAAGTACAAGTAAATCGCTGTTTTACCTGGAAGGGGTGTTTGGGGCCCTGAACAGTGGGAAGGGGGAAGGTATAAGGGCAGGTGTTACATCTCCTGCGCTTGCATGGGAAGGTGCCAGGTGAAGGGGAAGGGGTGCTGGGGGTGATAGAGGAGTGGATTGGGTGTCTCGGAGGGAGTGGTCCCTACAGAATGCTGAAAGGGGAGGGGAAGATGCGTTTGGTGGTGGGATCACTTTGGAGGTGGCGGAAATGGCGGAGGATGATCCGTTGAATGTGGAGGCTGGTGGGGTGAAAGGTGAGGACAAGGGGAACCCTATCGTGGTTCCAGGAGGGAGGGGCAAGGGTGAGGGCAGAAGTGCAGGAGATAGAATGGACACAGTCGAGGGCCGTGTCAACCATGGTAGAGGGGTATCCTCGGTTGAGGAAAAAGGAAGACATGTCGGAAGCACTGGTGTGGAAGGTGGCATCATCGGAGAAGATGCGGCGGAGACAGAGAAACTGGGAGAATGGAATAGAGCCCTTACAATAACCTATCCCCAGAGATGGAGACGGAGAAGTCGAGGAAGGAAAGGGAAGAGTCAGAGATGGACCATGTGAAGGTGAGGGAAGGGTGGAAATTGGAGGCAAAGTGTATTCACTGCTCATGATGCGGTCTCTACATTGGGGAGACCAAATGCAGATTGGGCGGCCGCTTTGCGGAACACCTCCGTTCAGTCCGTAAGGGTGATCCCGAGCTTCCGATCACCTGTCATTTTAATTCACCGCCCCATTCCCATTCGGACCCCACCGTCCTTGGCCTCTTGCATTGTTCCATGGAAGCTCAACGTAAACTCAAGCAACAGCACCTCATCTTCCGATTGGGCACTTTACAGCCTTCCGGACTCAATATCGAGTTCAACAATTTCAGACCATAACCTCGGCCCCTATTACATTTATTACTTATATTTTTTCTCCACACCTTTGTTTTGGTTTCCCCCCCTTTTTTTTTTCTCTCTTCCCACATGGCAGCTGTCTCTCATTCTGCCAGCGCATTTCACACCTCATCTAGAGCCGTCTTTTGTCTCCACTAGTCCTATCACCCGGGAGAGTTCAATCTCAGCGGGAGCAGAGCGAGAGCGCCAAAACCCGGGAGAGTTCAAACACAGCGGGAGCAGAGCGAGAGCGGCAAAACCCAGGAGAGTTCAAACACAGCGGGAGCAGAGCGAGAGCGCCAAAACCCGGGAGAGTTCAAACACAGCGGGAGCAGAGCGAGAGCGGCAAAACCCAGGAGAGTTCAAACTCCAATCTCAGGGAAGGAGAGAGGTAAAAAGTATTCAAGGTGTGACGTCACCACAAAGCGGGAGTAGATTGGTGTCAGTGAGCGGCGGCGGCAGGTAGCGAGAGCGGCGGACCTGTGGGAGACTTGGCGGCGGCGAGGTACTTAAAGCGGCAGCGGGGCCAGGAGAGGCCTCAGAGCAGCGGCGGCAGGTAGCGAGAGCGGCGGACCTGTGGGAGACTCGGCGGCGGCGGCGAGGTACTTAAAGCGGCAGCGTGGCCAGGAGAGGCATACCAAACTCCAGTCTGCGAGCTCAGAGGGTAGCAGAGAGGTAAAAAGTATTCGGGGTGTGACGTCACCAGGGAGCAGGTAAGTGATTGGTTGGTGAGTATTTCTCTCTTTTCATTACAAGCTTGAATTCTGTGGTGTTAAATTTCTAGGGTCTCTGTGTTGTAGTGGGGACAGTTGGTAAATAAAGCGCCCTAGAGTATACCTGTAACTGGGGTATTGAATAAATTTTTTAATTAATTAAAGGAGTAAGTCATGGCAGGAGAGCTCAGCCCCGTGTTCTGCTCCTCTTGCTCCATGTGGGAAGTCAGGGATGCTGCCAGTGTCCCTGGTGACCATGTGTGCGGGAAATGCATCCAGCTGCAGCTACTTGTAGACCGCATTGCGGCGCTCGAGCTGCGGGTGGATGAGTTTTGGAGCATGCGCGATGCTGAGAGGGTCGTGGATAGCACGTTTAGCGAGTTGTTCACGCCGCAGGGTAGGGCTGCACAGGCAGAAAGAACTTGGGTGACCATCAGGCAGAGCAACAGAGGCAGGCAGGAAGTGCAGGAGCCCCCTGCGGACATCCCCCTTTCAAACAGGTATACCAAGTTGGATACTGTTGAGGGGGATGACTCACCAGGGGAAGGCAGCAGCAGCCAGCTTCCTGGCACCAGGGACGCTTCTGCTGCTCAGAAAGGGAGGAAAAAGAGTGGGAGAGCAATAGTGGTAGGGGATTCTATCGTAAGGGGAACAGATAGGCGTTTCTGTGGCCGCAAACGTGACTCCAGGATGGTTTGTTGCCTCCCTGGGACCAGGGTCATGGATGTCACTGAGTGGCTACAGGGCATTCTTAAGGGGGAGGGGGAGCAGGCAGAGGTCGTGGTCCACATTGGGACCAACGACATAGGTAGGAAGGGGGATGAGGTCCTGCATCAAGAATTTAGGGAGCTAGGTAACAGATTAAAAAACAGGACCTCAAAGGTTGTAATCTCTGGATTACTCCCAGTGCCACGTACTAGTGAGTATAGGAATAGGAGGATAGAACAGATGAATGCGTGGCTAAAGAGTTGGTGCAGGAGGGAGGGTTTTAGTTTCCTGGATCACTGGGCCTGCTTCTGGGAAAGGTGGGACTTGTACAAGTCGGACGGGTTGCACCTGAACCAGAGCGGGACAAATATCCTTGCGGGGAGGTTTGCCAGCACTGTTGGGGGGGGTTTAAACTAACTTGGCAGGGGGATGGGATACAGAGGGCAGCTGAAATAGGGGGTGATGTGCTGCCAATTATAGAGAAAAAAACAAGTCAGTTTGGTAGACAGGGCAAATATACAAGGGCAAGGCTGGATGGCATCTATTTTAATGCAAGGAGTCTTGCAAATAAGGTGGATGAACTGAAGGTGTTGATAAACACATGGGAGTATGATATTGTTGCTATCACGGAGACATGGTTGAGGGAGGGGCAAGACTGGCAGCTCAATATTCCGGGGTACAGAATCTTCAGGCGAGACAGAGGGGGAGGTATAAGAGGAGGGGGTGTCGCAATATTAATTAAGGAGTCAATTACTGCAGTAAGGAGGGATGACATATTAGCAGGCTCCTCTAATGAGGCCATATGGGTGGAGCTTAAAAACAAAAAGGGGGCAAGCACTTTGCTGGGAGTGTACTATAGGCCTCCAAACAGTCAGGGGGAGATAGAGGAACAGATATGTAGGCAAATCTCAGAGAAATGTGCAAATAATAGGGTAATAATAATGGGGGATTTCAACTTCCCCAATATTAACTGGGATAGTCAGAGTGTGAAAGGCACAGAGGGTGTAGAATTCTTAAAGTGCATCCAGGAGAGCTTTTTGAGCCAGCATGTAGAAGGTCCTACAAGAGAGGGGGCGGTACTGGACCTAATTCTAGGGAATGTGGCCGGCCAAGTGGAAGAAGTGCTAGTAGGTGAGCACTTTGGTGACAGTGACCATAATATGGTGAGATTTAAGGTGGTCATGGAAAAGGACAGGGATGGGCCGGAAATAAAGGTTCTAAATTGGGGGAAGGCCGATTTTAATAGGATAAGGCAGGATCTGGCCAAAATGGACTGGGATCAGCTACTTGTAGGAAAATCCGCATCGGAGCAATGGGAGGCTTTCAGAAGGGAGATTGAGATCATACAATGGCAACATGTTCCCGTAAAGGTCAAGGGTGGTTCCAAAAACCACAGGGAACCTTGGATGTCAGGGGATATACGAGAATGGATTAGAAAAAAAAGGAGGGCTTTTGGCAGATACAAAAGGCTAAAGATGGAGGAAGCCCTAGAGGAGTACAAAAAGTGCAGGGGGATACTTAAAAAAGAAATTAGGAGATCAAGGAGGGGCCATGAAATAACACTGGCGAGCAAAATAAAGGAAAATCCTAAGATGTTTTATAAGTATATTAAGGGTAAGAGGATAACTAGGGAAAAAATAGGGCCCATTAGGGACAAAAGTGGCAATCTGTGTGGAGCCGGAAGATGTAGGAGGGGTTCTAAATGAATTTTTTGCATCTGTTTTCACTATGGAGAGGGACGATGTAGACATAGAAATAGGGCGGGGGGACTGTGATATGCTCGAACATATTAACATCGAGAGGGAGGAGGTATTGGCGGTTTTAGCAGGCCTAAAAATGGATAAATCCCCAGGCCCGGACGAAATGTATCCCAGGCTGCTGTGTGAGGCAAAGGAAGAGATTGCGGGGGCTCTAACACATATATTCAGAACCTCTCTGGCCACAGGGGATGTGCCAGAGGACTGGAGAACTGCTAATGTAGTACCATTATTCAAGAAGGGGAGTAGGGAAAAACCGGGGAACTACAGGCCAGTGAGCCTAACATCAGTGGTAGGAAAATTATTGGAAAAAATTCTGAGGGACAAAATTAGTCTCCACTTGGAGAGGCAAGGATTAATCAGGGATAGTCAGCATGGCTTTGTCAAGGGAAGATCATGTCTGACTAATTTGATTGAATTTTTTGAGGGGGTGACTAGGTGTGTGGATGAGGGTAACGCAGTGGATGCGGTATACATGGATTTCAGTAAGGCCTTCGATAAAGCCCCGCACAGGAGACTGGTCAAGAAGGTAAGAGCCCATGGAATCCAGGGTGCCTTGGCACATTGGATACAAAACTGGCTTAGTGGCAGAAGGCAGAGGGTGATGGTCGAAGGTTGTTTTTGTGACTGGAAGCCTGTGGCCAGTGGGGTACCACAGGGATCGGTGCTGGGTCCCTTGCTGTTTGTGGTCTACATTAATGACTTGGATATGAATGTAAAAGGTATGATCAGTAAGTTCGCGGATGATACAAAAATTGGTAGGGTGGTAAATAGCGAGGAGGGTAGTCTCAGTCTGCAGGACGATATAGATGGGTTGGTCAGATGGGCGGAACAGTGGCAAATGGAATTTAACCTGGAAAAGTGCGAGGTGATGCACTTTGGGGGGACTAACAAGGCAAGGGAATACACAATGAATGGTAAGACCCTAGGCAAGACGGAGGGTCAGAGGGATCTGGGTGTGCAAGTACACAGATCCCTGAAGGTGGCGGAACAGGTGGATAAGGTGGTAAAAAAGGCATATGGGATACTTGCCTTCATTAGCCGAGGCATAGAATATAAGAGCAAGGAGGTTATGATGGAGCTGTATAAAACACTGGTTAGGCCACAGCTGGAATACTGTGTGCAGTTCTGGTCGCCACACTACAGGAAGGATGTGATAGCTTTGGAGAGGGTGCAGAGGAGATTCACCAGGATGTTACCAGGGCTGGAGCTCTTCAGCTATGAAGAGAGACTGGGCAGATTGGGTTTGTTTTCCTTGGAGCAGAGGAGGCTGAGGGGGGACATGATTGAGGTGTACAAAATTATGAGGGGCATAGATAGGATGGATACTAAGGAGCTTTTTCCCTTAGTAGAAGGGTCAATAACTAGGGGGCATAGATTCAAGGTAAAGGGCGGGAGGTTTAGAGGGGATTTGAGAAAGAACTTTTTCACCCAGAGGGTGGTTGGAGTCTGGAACTCACTGCCTGAAAGGGTTGTGGAGGCTGGAACCCTCACAACATTCAAGAAACATTTGGATGAGCACTTGAAATGCCATAGCATACAAGGCTACGGACCAAATGCTGGAATATGGGATTAGATTAGACAGGGCTTGATGGCCGGCGCGGACACGATGGGCCGAAGGGCCTCTATCCGTGCTGTATAACTCTATGACTCTATGACCATCTAGTCTCATTTTGAATACCTCTTAATGTCTCTTCTCTTTTGTTCTCTCCCAGCCCGGCCTCTTAATCTATTTCATTCCCTATGCCTCTTTAGTCTTGATAAAGGGTTTTGACCTGAAACGTTGACTCTAATTTCTCTCCACGGATGTTGCCTGGCCTGCTGAGTTTTTCCAGCATTTCCTGTTGTTAGTTCGGATTTCCAGCATCTGCAGTATTTTGCTATCGTAGTAGAACATTATGTTATGTTGTATCATCTATTTGGTTACTTATATATATGTTATATGTATATATTTATATATGGACGCAAAGGAAAAACTGGATTCACATGTAATCCAAAGATTACACATGCCAGCATTAGTTGCTTTATTATACACGTGGGAACAATTGTAATCAAAAAGGAAGTCTGTTGCTCAAACTGTTGGCAGACATTGTTATATTGGCGTTTAAGAAAAGTTTTACAAAATCACATCAATTAACGCATTTAATATATGTGAGCAATCTGTTCCAACTCAATTGCCAATTTTGTTCCATTGTACATGATAATGAACTCTGAAGCAATTTATTTTAAGTCAATTTGCTTTAATGCTCGAACTAAACTTTTTTTGTAAAACTCCATTTACAATAGAAAATGCTGGTTGTCCAAGGTAGGCAACAAAGCTAGGTTTTTGATTCTGTGTACTATGCTCGGTGCTTTATCCTAGAATTGCTTGGCAATAATTGTACTTTAGGCGTCGTGCAGTTAAAGGTCAGTGATACATGTTAAAATATTTATTGAGTGACATTCTAAACTGACATTTACAGTGATGTGAATACTGCATTGTTTAATAGGTCAAACATCATATCAAACATTGCTCAAATCCACTTCAAACATTTGGACTCCTCACTATGTAATCTACATTACGGCCTAGAAATTCGATCACCCCTGAAAACTGGCGCCAAGTGGGCAGGGCTCGTCTGTTTGCCTGGTCGCAGCCGGCACGTGAAATTGATGTTCCGACCTCTTGTGTTGATGCAGCCAGTGCTACCATTGGCAGGACACCTGTTTGGGGGGGTGGGGGCGGGATATCGGACTTCACTGATGCCACATAAAGGCAGCCAACACCTCTTAAAGGGGAGGTGCACTCTGGCTGTAGACAGGAAGGAACACTTCTGTAGAAAGAACTGGCTGCAAGAAGGACTGATAGGGCACCCAGATTTTGTAATATTACATTGAAGGCACTAGTACAGGCAGTGGAAACCAGAAGGGAGATACTCTTTTCCCATAGAGGGCCTGATGGTGAGGTCGCAAAGTAACTCTCCTGCAGAGGACTCAGATGCTGACTTCGAGGCTGAGTTGTGGCTGCAACAGGTGACATAACTCGGTGACGGCCTTCTTTGTGAGACGGAGGTGCCTGAGATATTGTTCCTCCAAGAAAATAAGGTGGAGGAAATGTTCCCTGAAGACCCACAGTGGGTATGGTCTACTGCGCAGTGCCCTCCTCCTACAAGCTGCTCCTGCTCTCCCTTGTCTTCCTTGCTGTTCCCCACTCCTCCTCCTCCTCCAGTCCAAAAGGCAGCCACGTTAGACCACCCATGACTACAGTTAAACTGTTTAGAAGGCAGCCAAAAACAGCCCAGCACCAGCAAGAATTTATCAGCAGTCAGAAATCAGGTCCCCAAGTCTAAAAGTGGGCCAAACAATGTCCAGAAGTTCCTCAGCAGCCTCAAATGACAAACCAGGAACTAATCTGGATGTAGGGGATGAACCCTTTAACTAGCACTGCTGAAGGTTCCTTTCTGCCTGTTAGGGGCTTGAGTTGCTAAGCGAGTTTATCATATAGTGAGGCTGGTGCTGGGGCAACCCAATATCACAAAAGGTTCATACTACAAGCATAGCATTCTTATTTAAATATTTTAATCAGCGATTTTAAATACATCTGGTGTGCACCCTGGTTGCCTATGGAGCAGCCTGATTCCATATAGGCACGTGCGTCCCACCTGCCATCTTGGATGCTGAGGCCCCCATTTTGTGCCTGAAAAATGGGCACCATCGAATTTATAGGCCGATGCATTAAAACTGCTGTAGGAATTCTTGTGGACAAGATAGAATTTTAAAAGTATCAATACTTCTTTACATTAGCCAGTCTAATATCCTGGGTCAGGTAATTTAATTGCTTCTCTGTTTTACATCTATATATTCTTATTGACATCAATTGGATATTTTGTTATTAGGTTTTAATAATATAGTTAAGATTTTTGTTCAACTGAAAGAGATTTTCAAACATTGGGCCATAATTTGCTGTAGGAGGGAATCTCCTTGCCTAAACTTGCCCTTGCACATTTTGTTTTTTAATATTTTACGTGGCAAGTTGCTGAAAGTGCGAGCTGATAAAGTCACATCAAGGGAAACAGGGCACCTGGGACCTGAGTGAAGAGAGCAGGCAACTGTATATCTACTTAACCAATCGGATTGAAAGACTGTGAAATTAACAGAGAAGGAAATGTAAATTAGAATGGGTAAATTCAATGTCAATACCATTTTCACATAAATGACAGGGAGCGCTATTAGCCTCACCATTATTTTGATAGTAAGTTATGGTCCAATGTTGGAACCAACATTTATTCATCAAAAAAATTGAAAACTAAAGTGTTTTGTGGGCTATGTTAATCCTTTTCTCCTCACACCCCTGCCCCCACAACCCGCCCACCACCACCCCCACCTCCCAACATCCCCCGCTACCATCACATCATTCCATGGCACGCTCACAAGTTTCCCATCTTACGGGAAACATACAACATACATTAACTGCTTGCAGTGTTTCACTAATGTTGGTCTATAGCTTGGTCATTAAGAGGTGTGTGAGACCAGCCCTCTGTTAGGAGGGAGACTAGCTCGGCAATTTTCCCTCTTTCGCTGTAAAAAAGTAATTTGTATTACATGTAAATCCAGTTTTCCATTAGAATCTATTCCCAAATAGATGATCCAACATAAAATAATGTCCCTGTTCAGTCGCATTTACTTAATTGGATCCTGTTAATTCAACACATTGTTTAATAAATAAAATTATTGTTTCTATTCACAACCTCCCCCTACAATCACCTGGGAGTTCAATTTGCTCTTAGCCTACTGATTGCACATTAATGAGAGTTATTTTTTTTCTCCTGTGTTTTTATTAAACTTCATTCATTGTGCATTCTTGGAGCTAAGACTGAAGCAACATTGAACAACCAGAAAAAAATGAAATAATGGTGCTGAATCAGCCCATTAAACAGTATTCAAAAGATGTACATCTGCTCAGGAAGAGTTTTTTTTCTGAATATAGCAATTCCTCTTAAGAGCAAGCAAGATATTCCAGGCAGGAAACACAGCGGGCATATATCTACAAATATGGAAGGGCTGAAGAAAGAGCTAGAAGGAGCTTTGACAAAGAACTTTAATACTTCTTCAGGAACTAGGGAGATACCGGAAGACAGGGAAATAATTTAAATTGTAACTACTGTGTTCAAAAATTCTATAAGTATAACTTGTGAACCATAGATCAGTCTGGTTAATTTGTCATATGCAAAATAGTAAAGAGCATTATAAGGGATGTAATTCAGGATAATTTATTTAATTAAACACATCACCATGGATTTTGAAATAGTACGTCAGGTAATATGACCATTAAGAGCCTGTGGTAAAAAAAATTACCTCACACCTGTTGGTCAAAGACAAGGGCCGAGGCTCCTCCATCACTACATTCTGGTTCCCCATACCTTCCTGACTCACAGTCACACTCTCCTGTCCCTGACCCTTGATGAACTTTAAAGTACAACTTGCCTAAAGGGTGTGACTGCCTCCTGGAACAAAGTGTCCAGGTAACTCTCCCCTCCTAATGCCCCGTAAGGTCTGCACCTCGTACTCCAGCTCAAAAACTCTGAGCTGAAGTTCCTCGAGCTGCAGTCACTTACCACAGATGTGGTTGCGCGGGACCTCGCTGGTCTCCACAAACTCCCACATGCAGCAGTTACGGCACACCACCTGCCCTGTCATGTCTATCTAATGTTCTTTATTTAATTGATTAGTCAATTAAAAAAAAAGTAATCAATTATTTTAGTTTTATTACTTAATTGGTTTATCTAGTTTTAGTTACTAATTAACTAAAGTAAAATTATACCAGTTTATACAGGAAACTTTGGTTTATCCGGAGTTTGTATGTCCGGAATACTCGATCTAACGGCAAAAATCAGGAGCCGTTTTCTGTACGTTTTTTTAGGTCTCGTTCTTTTTTTTTCCCAGTCAGCCACTGCAAGGTCTGTAGCTATAGCAACAGCTTCAGCTAGAGACGCTTGCAACTGCAGCCGACTCTTTAGAAGCTGTTGCTAAGCAACAGTGTTTGTTGTCAGATACGGAGATGAAAACCTCCGTATGCTTCAACATTAACTTTGTATGTCCGGCAGTTTTGATAGATCGGCATCACGCCGGTCCCGTCGGTGCCGGACATCACAAAGTTTCCTGTAGTTTCTTAGCTAACTTAGAGACTAAAAAAACCTGCAATACTCACCAACCAATCACCTACCTGCTGGCCTGTGATGTTATGCCTTGATTTTTCTGTTTGAAGGCTCTTTATAGCACCATTGATCCCGCTCCTCTTGCTGTTCATCTCACCACTGCTTTCGCCCTCTTTATAGTGCCACTGATCCCACTCCTCTCGCTGCTTATGAGTTATGGCTGTATAGGGTGGTCATAGAATCTGAAGGAGGCCATTTGGACCATTATGCCTGTGCTGGGTCCTTGAAAGAGCTATCCAATTAGTCCCACTCCCCTGTTCTTTCCCCATAGCCCTGCAAATTTTTCCTTTTCAAGTATACATCCAATTGCCTTTTGAAAGTTACTATTGAATCTGCTTCCACCACCCTTTCAAGCAGTGCATTCCAGATCATAACAACTTGCTATGTAAAACAAATTCTCATCTCCACTCAGGTTCTTTTGCCCATTACTTTAAATCTGTGTCCTCTGGTTATCGACCCTTCTGCCAGGGGAAACAGAGTGGGCTAGAAATTCATTATAGCCAAGGAATGTGCGGTATCAGTAGAAAAGTTGGAGAATTAGTGCCAGGCGTTAATGCTTTAGACTGCACACAAAATTCATGTTCACTGCTCAAAAAAATGATTGGATTCCTAATTCAAGTCTTAAAGCCCAAGCTCATTGGTGTTAAAGTCAAAGGGTGGACCAATATCGGGTGCAGCCTAATCGCAAGTCATTATTGCCACAGGCTTTTTTCAGTACTTAAAAGGGAGGTTCATTGATGCTGCAGAACCTCATTCTCAGCATTGATGACTGAGCAGGAGCGGACTCATGGCAGATCCACTCCCCAGGGAGAGAGCCTGCAGATTCTGCGATCAAACATTGGAGGCATTGGTTTTCGCTATGGAGAGACGGAGGGCAGTGCTCTACCTGACAAGTGGCAGGAGGCCCTCGCCGCAAGTCTTCCGCACCATGTGGAGGAAGGTAACGCAGCATGTCTCGGACAGCAGTGTGGTCCCCAGGACCCACACACAGCGCAGGAAGAAATTTAACAACCTCACTCGGGTGGTCACGGTGAATGAATGCTTCGACAAATGCTACATATCACCATCTGAACCACAGTTTTCACACACTGCCCAAAACACCACACCCCCAGCACTCACCCACCAACAATCTCTACCTACCAACACTCACACCCACATCTCACACCTTACACACAATGACAGCTATTCAACTATGGCAGGCACATTTCCCAAACACATTGCTCCACACTCATTCACACACTTTCCTTTCTCTTGCAGGCCAAGGTCGCTCACAACAGGAGGGAGCAGGAGCACACAGGCGGAGGACAATCTGACAGCCAACCACTTTCTGAGCTGGAGGATAGAGTGCTGCAAATCATTGGGTACCAGGTGGTGGGCACCGCGGCCACTGGCGACGTTGATCCCCTTGGGGACAACAACGGTATGTTCATCTCTACTTCTTCTCACATCCCACTTCCTCCTCACCCCACAAGCCTTTCCCACTTTCCAGCTAATCATGCTGTATGCATGCCTTTCACCCTTCCTGCCCCCCCACCCCTCATCTTAACCCGACTCTTGTGCCTTTATGCTTTCAGATAATGAGCAAGCAGCTGAGCAGGCTGCCCCTGAGGGTACCGTAGAGAGTGAGGCAGAAGCAGAAGGAGGAAGAATGCACTGCATCATTGCATGTCTCACCCGCAGGCACCAACTCAAATACTGGCACTATGTGTTTTTTAGGGGCTAGTATAATAGTGGGATCTGCACAGGGTGATGCATCGGGGACGAGTGGGCTTGACTGCCATTGAGAGAGCTGTGGTCACCCTGATCTGAGGCTGGAGGTCTGGTTGCAGGGGGTGGCAGAGTTCTGTGACCACCTCCTTGTTGAAGTGGAGCCTTCTAATACACTGCTCCTTGCTTAATTGGAGGTAGAAGTGCTCTCGGAATACCCTCAGAGGGTAAGGCCTCCTGTTGAGAGCCCTGATGGCCATCCTCCTCCCTCTGGGCTCATGTTCCAGTCTTTCTCGCTGCCTCCGCTCCCTCTGCCATAGATCCTGGAGTGTGAGGTTGACTGCCAGTACATTGCCCATTAATGTAACCGGGTGTCGCAGTTTCATTTTTTTAAAGAAAGACTTGCATTTATATAGCACCTATCATGACCACCGGACATCTCAAAGTGCTTTACAGCCAATGAAGTACTCTTGAAGTGTAGTCACTGTTGTAATGTGGGAAATGCGACAGCCAATTTGCGCACAGCAAGCTCCCACAAACCACAATGTGATATTGACCGGATAATCTGTTTTTGTTATGCTGTTTGAGGGATAAATATTGGCCAGGATATCGGGGATAACTCCCCTGTTCTTCAAAATAGTGCCATGGGATCTTTTACATCCACGTGAGAGAGCAGACAGGGCTTCTGTTTAATGTCTCATCCAAAAGACAACACCTCCGACAGTGCAGCACTGGAGTGTCAGCCTAGCTTTATGTACTCAAGTCCCTGGAGTGGGACTTGAACCCACAACCTTCTGACTCAGAGGTGAGTGTGCTACCAATTCTTTTTATATATGATACTTTATTGAACATTAAGAACATTTACAACATCGTGATCATTACATGGTATGATACAAATCAATTCCACCGCTCTGCACAGCCATTCCGCCACCACATTTTAACATCAAAACCTGAAGTTTAATTTGTCACCTGTAACATATATTAATCAATTGTACTTTAAAAATTGGTTGTAAAATACTGTCCTTAAATTCCTTTCTGAATAAAACGTCCACAGAGCCTTATAATGATCTTTTAGCTTATATTTAAAATACTCTTTTAGCTTGATTCTTCTCCCCTTAAAAAACAGAGCATTCCTTCTTTGCACAATCACTAATCTAGCCAAACTGAACATTAAATTAATTGCCGCTCCGCTAGACTCGGGCAGACTCTCCTGCAATCCCCATCTCAAAATTGAGTCCCACGGGATTCCCATTCTCGCTCTTCGGTCCCCACCCAGCAAAAAAGCTTCACACAACTGTCGAACATAGTACTTAAAGTCATTTAACTACGGACATAACACCAGTAAATGGGACAGAGTCTCATCCCGTGTCCCACACATTGGGCAAGTTGCCGCCTCCACTCGTCCAATCTTGCACAAGACCGTTGTTGTATCCGTGTGTTAATAGAGACACTGAAGACAGGAGTTGGTTTCACAGGTGTTTACTGAACAAAGTCTGGAGGGTAACTAACTGATACAACACAATATACAGGCTTATATAGCCCGAGTGGCCATTACCGGTATTACACAGGGGGCTCTTAAAGGCACATACACTACAATTCCTCCCCTTTTAGCCAACCAGTACATAATATTTTAAGTAATTATTAATTACATGTTACAAGAAAAAGAATCTACACATTGCTGCAGTTAATTAATTATAAGTCAGTCTCTCTGGAGGCTTCCTGACTCGGTCTGGATAACGCCTCGGTGGTGTAGTAGGTTCTTTTGGCAAGGCTGATTCGGCTTGAATGCCAGTGTCGGGTTCATCGGGTTCCAGTATCACCGGATCGGAGGTAGATATGGGTATCTCTACTTCATCATTAGGCGTATAGAGTTGTGGTGTAGGTTGTCCCTTTTCAGATGACTCTATGATTTGGTCAGCATGGCGCCTTATTATGCTTTCTCCGATGTCCACGGTATACATTAGCAGTCCTAGTCGTGTGCAGATAGTTCCAGGCTGCCATTTCTCGGTACGGTAGTCCCGGGCCAAAACTTGTTGACCTATCTGGAAGGTTCTAGTTGGCCTTTCATTCATGCCTTGAAATTGCCGGTTCTCCACATCCCTTCTGATGTTTGGCTTGATCAAATCCAGCCGGCATCTTAGGCTTCTATTGAAGAACATCATGGCGGGAGTTTGGTTTGTAACCATATGTGTTGCATTCCTGTATGCAAACAAGAAGTTATCCACCTTGTGCTGAAGTTTTATGCCTTCATTACCCATGGCCTTTATGGCCTTCTTGAAGGTCTGGACAAACCTTTCAGCCAATCCATTGGTGGCGGGATGGTATGGGGCGGACGTGTAGTGCTTAACCCCATTGTTTTTTAAGAACTTCCTAAATTCTTCAGACACAAATTGCGGTCCATTATCAGCACAGATTTGTTCAGGCAGCCCATTCCTGGCAAATATGGTCCTTAATACTGTGATGGTTTTTTCCGTGGTGGTGGAGGACATCTTTATTACCTCCGGCCACTTGGAGTGTGCATCAACCGCGATTAAGAACATTGAGTCCATAAATGGACCAGCAAAGTCGATGTGTACCCTTTGCCATGGAGATGAGGGCCACTCCCATGGATGTAGAGGGGCTTGTGGTGGAGCGTTTTGGACCTTCTGGCATCCTAGGCAGCTCTTGGTCATTTCTTCGATGTCTCCATCGATACCTGGCCACCATACAAACGCCCTAGCTAGGTTCTTCATTTTCACTCCACCCAGATGCCCCTCGTGAAGCTCCTTTAGAACTTTATCCTGGAGTTTGGGTGGAATCACCACTCTGGATCCACACATCAAGGTTCCTTGGCACACTGACAGCTGTTCTCTTCTTTGCGAGAATGCTGGCAACAGTGGTTCGCCATGTGCTGGCCATCCCTTCACTGTTAAGTCGTAGACTCATGAGAGAGTCAGGTCATTTCTAGTTTCCCTTTCAATGGCAGAATTTGTTACTGGTAGACATTCGACTATGGTAGAGTGGAAAATCTCCACTGGGTCTACGGTCGGTGCTTCTTCTACCGTTGGCAACGGTAGGCGCGATAAACCGTCAGCATACCCATGCTGTTTTGATCCTTTGTATTCTATGTTATACTGGTGTGCCCCTAGAAAAAGGGACCACCTCTGTAGCCTTTGCGCGGTCATAATGGGAACACCCTTTTTAGGGTTGAATATGGAGATGAGGGGTTGATGGTCAGTCAACAAGGTAAATTTTTGTCCGTGTAGGTAATGGTTGAATTTCTTCACTCCCCATACCAGGCTGAGTGCTTCTCTGTCGATTTGGGCATAGTTACGCTCAGCTGAGTTTAATGAGCGTGACGCAAAAGCTATCGGCCGTTCCGAGCCATCAGGGAATTTATGCGATAATACTGCTCCTACGCCGTAAGGGGATGCATCGCACGCCAGTCTGATTGGCAGTGATGGGTTGTAATGAGCCAAAACTTCTTTGGACGTGATTAAGTCTTTGCATTTATGGAAGGCACGTTTACAGTCTTCGCTCCATTTCCAAATTACTCCTGTTTGTAGCAGTTCATTAAGAGGGTGCAGAAGAGTTGATAAGTTCGGTAAAAATTTATGATAGTAATTTATTAATCCCAGGAACGACCTTAATTGTGAAACATTTTCAGGTGCTGGGGCTTTTATGACCGCTTCAATTTTTTCAGGTGACTTATGCAACCCTTCCTTATTAATTATGTGGCCACAATATGATATTTGATTCTGGAAAAATTCGCACTTGGGGCGATTTGCTCGTAGGCCCCGTTCTCTCAGCCTAGTGAGCACCTGCTCCAAATTGGCATGGTGCTCGTTGTCGTTTTCTCCTGTTACAAGGATGTCGCCTAGGTAGCATTGAGTCCCCGGAATCCCTTGGAGGACTTGCTCCATAGTTCTTTGCCAGATAGCTGGAGCGATGCTACTCCGAAAACCAGTCGATTGTACTGGTACAGACCTTTGTGTATATTTATCGTGAGATACTTTTTAGAGGCCTCTTCAACCTCCACCTGTAGATATGCCTGTGCCAAGTCAATTTTGGTGAGGCAAAAATATCTTCTATCCTCGGAAGAGGATACTGTACCGTGTGAAGGACCGGGTTTACAGTCACCTTGAAGCCTCCACAGATGCGAATTTTTCTCTGTTCTTCAGATTTATCATTATTCAACGCTTTCTTCATGACTGGGACGATGGGTGTTGCCCACTCGCTCCAATCTATTTTGGATAATACGCATGCCTTTTCCAAATTCTCCAGCTCTGCCTCGACTGCTGGACGAATTGCGTATGGCACCGGTCTTGCCTTAAAAAACTTGGGAATTGCCGCATCTTCCACTTTTATTGAGGCGGTGATGCCTTTCAAGGTTCCTAGTTTCTCTTGAAACACTTCTTTGGCGTTGGCCAAGATGTCTTTTAATCGTTCAGGTATGACGTCATCATTGTTTTTTTCCTTACTGGTCACCGTCAGTGTCTGAATGGAGTGCCAGTCTAAACGTATTTTCCTGATGCATTCACGTCCCAACAGCGGTGGACCACCATCTTGTAGAACGTATAAATACAACTTTTGTATTTCCTTGCCGTTGTATACAACAGGCACCCTTATTTTTCCTTTGGGGTATACTTTCTGCCCCGTATATGTTTTCAAGATAATGGATGTGTCTTTTAAAGGTATATGCGGAAATAGCTGCTCGTAATCCCGTCGATTTATGACGGTCAGAGCTAATCCTGTATCTAGCTCCATTTTAACTGGGGACCCTGCTATTGTGAGGGTAACCCAAATGGTCTGGTAATCTTCTTTGGCAATTACATTATGTAATTTGAGACAGCTTAGTCTCTTGTTTTCGGAGTCGCTATCACTCTTCTGGTTTTCGGAGCTACTGTCCGTCATCACTTGTACCTTTCTGTACTTTTCTTTATTGATTTTTTTTTTTCCGTCCGTGGAATTTTTTTATCCAGATCGGCATACCCGTGCAATGTGTCCAATCTTTCCGCATTGCCTGCATGCTTTGTCCTTGAACCAGCAGTCCCTCTGGTCATGGGTGGATCTGCCGCAGCGATAACATCTCTCGAAACCCTGTGTCATTTCATGGGTGCCGAAGTCCTGTGTCTTTTGTTGTATCTCTGCAGCTCCTCTTGCGGCTGCTTCGTATGATACAGCCATACTGAAAGCCTTGTCCAGTGTTAAATCTTTTTCAGAAAGCAGCCTTTTCTGTGTTCCTTCACTTAGGAGACCGCAGATGAATTTGTCTTGAAGATAATCTGCTAGTCCTGCCCCGAATTGGCAGTGCTTTGATAGCTTTCTTAATTTGGTGAGGTAATCAGCGTTACTTTCATTCTTGTTTTGATTCCTCTTGAAGAATTTGAATCGTTCCGCTATCAGCAGCGGTGTTGGCTTTAAGTGCTCCTGTAG
The DNA here is from genome assembly GCF_052327205.1 of Somniosus microcephalus. Classification (NCBI taxonomy): domain Eukaryota; kingdom Metazoa; phylum Chordata; class Chondrichthyes; order Squaliformes; family Somniosidae; genus Somniosus; species Somniosus microcephalus. The sequence continues at coordinate 113,862,714 of NC_140988.1, read as the reverse complement.
GGTATCAACAATTTTTTTTAAATTCTTGTCCTTTGGTTTGGCTGGAGTGATTAAGTTTCGTAACAGCCCGTATGTCTTTGCGCCCATTAGATTTAGAAGTACTGACGCTTTTTTTTCATTTTCTATTCCATTTGCGGTGCAATATACCTCCACTCATTCCACATCTGTGGTCCAATCCTCTATCTCGTTATCAAAAGCATCAATATTGCCAGACTTAGGCATCCCAGAAAAAAAAATGGCGCTTCCCGCGCTTTTCTTTCTTTTCTGCAGAAAGATATGGCGCTTCCCGCGCTTCCCCGCCGCTGCTGCCGATGACAACGCTGTTTCCCGCGGGTTTCCCTTTTTTATTTATTTATTTACAGGTGGAGACTCGTTCCCGCCAGATTATCTCCGCTAGGTCTGAACGCCGACCTGCTTGCCGCGCCGGCCGTCTCCCGAGTGCTCCCTCCCCGTCTGTTACTGCTTGCCTCTGCCTTCGCTGCTTGGCCTAGCTGCAGAGCCAGCCGCTGGAGCCCCAGCCCGACGCCCAGGAAGGATTATTGCAGTATCTGCCACCAGCTTGGCTAGCTGGTGAAACCACAGCTTTTTCTTTTTCTTGATTTTCTTCGACTTTGGACGCCAGAGGAATCGATGTCCTTGAGGTGCTGCCGAATTGCAGGTAAGTCCATTTCCAATTCGTCGCCACTGTTGTATCCGTGTGTTAATAGAGACACTGAAGACAGGAGTTGGTTTCACAGGTGTTTACTGAACAAAGTCTGGAGGGGAACTAACTGATCCAACACAATATACAGGCTTATATAGCCCGAGTGGCCATTACCGGTATTACAGTACACAGGGGGCTCTTAAAGGCACATACACTACAACCGTCATGGTAAAAATCCGGTTATGAGCCAATTTGAAATCCAGTTCAATCCATTCTGGGCATTTAAAATTCGCCCACACTCCCTTCCAAATCCTGTTGAAGTCCAGCTGTGGGTATATACTCTGCCAAAACTCCTGACCAGCAGGTGTCTTGAATCTCCATTCTCTAGATACCTCATAGAGATCTCGAGTATTGCAGTTGTCAAATTGGACCAACTCTTCCCCCTTTCTCCAGTACAAAGCTTGGAAAAGCAGGACACATTTTACTTCCTTTGGAGATTTCCGCATTTATTTCTTCCATCTAATCCTGTGGCATTGCCCTCACAATTTTCTCATATATGATTCCTATTGCTTTTCCTTCTACCTCCTGATCCTCCTCCCACACCATGTCCCTCACGATCGCTTCCAGCAGCCAACCTGGAATTACCTCGTATAATACATCTTTCACAGATATAATCCCAGCTTTTATAAAAGCTTGATTAAATAAAACCTCTCCTTCGATGTTGACCCACCTGTTCAAAAATAAGGGCTGTTCTAAAAATTCCTCAGCCCCCTTGGGCATAAACTGCACACTCTTTAAAAATTGGGCCCAAGTCTCTACAATCCCCTTATAAAACCTAGGGAGAAGTTTAATCGATTTCAAAAACATATTGGGGCAGAAATTCCTCCCCAAACACGTGAGTACCGAAGGGGTACTCGCGCGTCTGGCCGGAGGAAATGCTGGTTTTCAGCATGCACAGCGCATGCGCTGAAAACCGGCATTTCGTCTCCTCTAACCCAAGAGGTGAAGAGGCTAGCGCGTGCACTGTAGGGGGCAGTGCGTGCGTCTTGGATTTCCTCTGTTTTGGGGGATTTACGCATGTGTAAAAGCCTCCGGTCTTTACGCTTGTAAAAAGCACACGTAAGTATTTACTTTTACATAAGAACATAAGAAATAGGAGCAGGAGTAGGCCAATCGGCCCCTCGAGCCTGCTCCGCCATTCAATAAGATCATGGCTGATCTGATCCTAACTGCCAATCCACTATCACAGAACCATCTCCTGCATCTAACAGAATTAGACACACGAAATAGGAGCAGGATCAGGCTACACGGCCACTGGGCCCGCTCCGCTACCCACAGGGCCATGACCGATCCGAACCTAGACTCATGTCCAAATTCCTGCCTGTAACCCTTAATTCCCTTTACTTCTAGGAAACTGTCTGTTTCTGTTTTAAATTTATGTAATGATGTAGCTTCTACAGTTTTTTGGGGCAGCATATTCCATGGACCTACCACCCTCTGAGTGAAGTAGTTCCTCCTCATCTCAGTTTTGAAAGAGCAGCCCCTTATTCTAAGACTATGCCCCCTAGTTCTAGTTTCACCCATCATCGGGAACATCTTCCTGCATCCACCCGATCCAACCCCTTCACAATCTTATATGTTTCAATAAGATCTCCTCTCATTCTTCTGAACTCCAATGAGTAGAGTCCCAATCTACTCAACCTCTCCTCATATGTCCATCCCCTCATCCCCGGGATTAACCGAGTGAACCTTCTTTGTACTGACTCGAGAGCAAGTATGTCCTTTCTTAAGTATGGACACCAAAACTGTACGCAGTATTCCAGGTGCGGTCTCACCAATACCTTGTACAACTGAAGCAATACCTCCCTATTTTTATATTCTATCCCCCTAGCAATGAAAGCCAACATTCCATTGGCCTTCTTAATCACTTGCTGCACCTGCATACTAACCTTTTGAGTTTCGTGCACCAGGACCCCCAGATCCCTTTGTACTTCAGTACTTTCCAGTTTCTTGCCATTAAGATAATAACTTGCTCTACGATTTTTCTTGCCAAAGTGCATAACCTCACACTTTCCAGTATTGTATTCCATCTGCCAAATCTCTGCCCACTCACTTAGCCTATGTCCCCTTGAAGGTTTTTTATGTCCTCCTCACTCACTACTTTCCCCCCCATCTTAGTATCATCTGCAAACTTTGATATGTTACACTTGGTCCCCTCCTCCAAATCGTTAATATAGATTGTAAAGAGTTGGGGACCCAGCACTGACCCCTGCAGAACACCACTAGTTACTGATTGCCAGTCTGAGAATGAACCATTTATCCCAACTCTCTGCCTTCTGTTAGATAGCCAATCCTCTATCCATGCCAGAATATTACCCCCAATCCCGTGATTTTTTATCTTAAGCAATAATCTTTTGTGTGGCACCTTGTCAAATGCCTTTTGGAAGTCTAAATACACTACGTCCACTGGTTCCCCTTTATCCACCCTATATGTTACTTCCTCAAAGAACTCCAGCAAATTTGTCAAACATGACTTCCCCTTCATAAAACCATGCTGACTTTGTCCTATTAAATTATGATTATCCAAATGTCTCCTTAATAATGGACTCCAAAATTTTACCTACCACAGATGTTAGGCTAACAGGTCTGTAGTTTCCAGCCTTCTGTCTACTGCCCTTTTTAAATAAGGGTGTTACATTAGCAGTTTTCCAGTCTGCCGGGACCATTGCCGAGTCCAGGGAGTTTTGGAAAATTATTACCAATGCATCCACAATCCCTACCGCCACTTCCCTCAAGACCCTAGGATGTAAGCCATCCGGTCCAGGTGATTTATCCGCCTTGAGTCCCATTATTTTACCGAGTACCACTTCCTTAGTGATTTTGATCGTGTTTAGCTCCTCCCCCCCTTTAGCCCCCTGTTTGTCCAGTGTTGGGATATTCTTAGTGTCTTCTACTGTAAAGACTGATGTAAAATATTCATTCAGTATTTTTGCCATCTCCATATTTCCCACCATTAATTTCCCGGTCTCATCCTCTAAGGGACCAACATTTACTTTAGCCACCCTTTTTCTTTTTATATGACTATAAAAACTCTTACTATCTGTTTTTATATTTTTTGCTAATTTACTTTCATAATCTATCTTCCCTTTCTTAATCAATCTTTTTGCTTTTTTTTGCTGTCTTTTAAAGTTTTCCCAATCCTCTATCCTCCCACTAGATTTGGCTACCTTATATGCCCTTGTTTTTAGTCGAATACTATCCTTAATTTCTTTACTTAGCCACGGATGGCTGTCTTTTCTTTTACACCCTTTTCTTCTCAGTGGAATATATACTTTTTGGAAGTTGTAAAATAACTCCTTAAATGTACACCACTGATCATGTATCGTCTTACCCTTTAATCTATTTTCCCAATCCACTCTACTCAATTCCGCTCTCATACCTTCATAGTCTCCTTTATTCAAGCTTAGCACGCTTGTTTGAGATCCAACCTTCTCACCCTCTAATTGAATATGGAATTCAACCATGTTATGGTCACTCATTCCAAGGGGATCCTTTACTAGGACATTTTTAATTAATCCTGTCTCGTTACACAGGACCAGATCTAAGGTTGCTTGCCCCCTGGTCGGTTCAGTTACATACTGCTCAAGAAACCCATCCCTAATACACTCAATGAACTCATCCTCAAGGCAGCCCTGCCCAATTTGATTTGTCCAATTAATATGATAGTTAAAATCCCCCATAATTATAGATGTTCCCTTATTACAAGCTTCAACTATTTCCTGATTGATACTCCGTCCAGGTAAGTGGTGTTTTAGTGTAATTTAGAATTTTTTCCCCACAGGTTTATTATTTTAAAGAATCTACAATAAGGTAAGTTTAGTTTTAGACCCTTTTTTATTAAAAATTTATTTTTTTCAAAAAAAAAATTATTGTTTAAATTATTTTTTTAAACTTATTTATACTTAATTTAATGATTGGGATGTTTTTTAAATTTTTATTTAAAGTTTAAATAGTGTTTTGGGCCCCCGTAGTTTTCATGAGTTTGACAGTTCTTACTCTCAAACTCATGAATGAACCTTCCCCTCCCCTGATTGGTTGTACAGTGCTCACCTGATCCCAGCCGGCACATCGCACTAACTACGCCGCTGGATCAGGTAAGCACTGCGCGCTGACATCTGAACCGGGCCTGTCACAGGAAATGCAAGCAGGCCCGGGCTTCAGATGTCAGCGCGCAGGGTGAGTGCAGATCGGGGGCTTGCACCCGCGGGAAGCCCCCGACCTGAATTTTTGGCCCATTATTGTATTCCATATACAATATCCCCTGCCCTCCTATCCCACTTTGTTTTAAAAAATGCTCAAAACAACTCTTCCAAAAACTTGTATTTGACTTCTGAAGAAATCTCTTCACCCATTTGATTCTAAAGGATTTCTTCTTCAAATCAATATCTGGAAAATTGAGTCCTCCCTGATTTCTCCGTCCAATGATGGTATTGTATGCCACCAAGGCTGGTTTCCCTTCCCATAAAAACCTCACACAAGCTTCTCGGATGGACTTTTCCGCCCACTCGGGAATATCCTCCACTGTAAACAAGTGCCATAGCTTAGATAGCAGGAGAGCAGACACCACTGTCGCTCTTCCTTGCACTTTCAACCACCACCTTTCCCATCTTCCCAAAATCTTTTTAATTTTCATAACCTTCGGTTCCCAATTTAATCGATCCACTTCATCCCTGTCTTTCTTGCACCCCATATGCACCCCCAGAACTTCCAAAACCTCCACCACCTTAAAGGGACATTCCCCCAACCATTCCCCCCTACCCTTCCCTGCAACCAGGCATTGGGACTTACTATAATTCACTCTGGCTCCTGAAGCTCTACAATATTCCTCCACTACATCCATAGCTTTCCTCACTGACTCTCCATTTCTCAATGTTAAGGTTGTGTCATCTGCATATTGGTGTATCACCGACACCAGCCCAGAACTGGGGACCACAATCCCAACTACACCTTGTTTCTTTCGCATCATGTAACCTAATGGTTCTGCTACCAATGTGTACAACAATGGGGACAGGGGACAACCCTGTCTCACTGATCTCTGTATCGGAAAATACTTGGATAAAATACCATTACATTTAACGCAGCTAAATATGTTTGAATAAAAAATCCTTATCCGCTGAATGAAATTTTCCTTGAAACCAAATGCTTCCAAAACCTTCAATAAAAACTCATGAGAGACCCTATCAAAAGGCTTTCTCTTGATCTATCTTTAATACATAAGCCTCCCTCCCACTCTCTTCCATGAGCTCTATCGCATCTCGGATTGAGACCACAGAATCTGCGATGTCCCGGCCTATGACTCCATAGGACTGAGAGGGCCAAACTATCTCCGGTAACACCTCCTTCAAACGATTTGCCATAACCCTCGCCAAGATCTTATAATCCACATTTAATAATGTGATGGTATGGCAGAACCACTGAATGACTCTGGCTAACTGTATATAATTCTCTTTAACGATGTTCTAACACCAGCCTAAACCTGTACCATTGTGTTAGGCATTACTGTGTTTTGTATATAGAGTTTGCATGTACGGGCCGTGGCCCTTTAAGAGCGCGGGAAAATGCGGGTAAACGCAATGACATCACGTCGCAAACCACAGGGCTGCCCAGGCAGTCCTCTTGGCATCTCCGTTGAGTAAAGACCTGTTTAATTGTTCTCTTGCGTCGATCTCTGTTATTCGTAAGAATTTGTTAATTCCTACATTGGTGACCCCGTTTTTGTGAATGTTTTCACAAAAGAAGAGCACAGCATGGAAGCAAACGCCATTTCACTAAAGCTACCGCAGTTCTGGGAGCAGCAAGTGCCCTCGTGGTTTATTCAGGTCGAGGCCCAGTTCGCCCTGAGGAACATTGATGCGGATCAGACCAAATACCTTTTATGTGGTCTCCACACTCGACAGCTCTACCGCCTCTCTGATCGTCAGCCTCCTCGAAAACCCCCCAACAGAGCGCAAGTATGAAACCCTCAAAGCGCGGTTACTGCATGTTTTCGGGCTCACAAAATCGGAGCGCGCCCGTCGATTACTCGCTATGCCCAGGCTCGGGGACTCCAAGCCTTCAGAGTTGATGAGCCAAATGCTCACACTCCTGGGCTTAGAATGGGAATGTTTCCTATTCCGCGAGATTTTCCTCAGCCAACTGCCTGAACAGGTACAAGCTGCCCTGGCCAGTTCTGAAATTGAAGACTGCGCAACACTCGCTGCGGAGGCTGACACAATTTTCGCTGTAACTCGGCAGTACTGCGCCGCCACGAGGCACCCATCCCCCACAGACGCCGCCCCAGCTCGTCAGCCTGCTGGGCTGTGTTTCTACCATGCGCAGTTCAGCGCGAATGCGAAGCGTTGCCGCCCTCCCTGCAGTTTTCCCCAACAAAACAAACGACAATGGACACTGCGACCATCGAGGAACGGGTCTAACGGGCACCCCGCGGCCGCGATGGCGATCGGCAATGTGGGAAAATTGCTGTTCATCACTGATACTCTCTCCGGTCGTCGTTTTCTGTGCGACACCGGAGCGCAGTGCAGCATTTTACCCGCGTCCACCCTCGATGTGCAGATGGGGAATCATGGCCCCGCCCTTGAAGTGGCCAATGGCGGAACAATTCAGACCTTCGGCAGACGGCAAGTGGAGGTGTGCCTCGGGGGGGGGGGGGGCAATGTTTTCACTGGGAGTTTGTTATGGCCAAAGTTTCCCAGCCCCTCCTCGGCACGGATTTCCTGTGCGCCAACAGCCTCCTGGTCGACGTTAGGAACCTGTGGTGTATGTGCCTTTAAGAGCAATTGTGGTGTATGTGCCTTTAAGAGCCCCAGGTGTGCGTAATGCCGGTAATTGCCACTTGGGCTATATAAGCCTGTGTATTGTGTATATCCTTTAGAACCCCCCCCCCCCCAGACTTGCTTAGTAAATACCTATGAACCAACTCCTGTCTTCAGTGTCTTTATCTACACACGGACACTACAGTGGCGACGAAGTGGAAACGGACTTACCTGCAATTTGGCAGCACCTCAAGGACATCGATTCCTCCAGCGTCCAGAAGACTCAAGGAAGTAATAGAAACTGTGGTTTCACCAGCTGGCCAAGCTGGTGGCAGGTACTGCGCTAATCCTTCCTGGGCGTCAGGCTGGGGCTCCAGCGGCGGGCTCTACAGCTGAGACAGGCAGCGAAATCGGAGGCAAGCAATAACGGACTGGGAGGGTGCACTCGGGAGACAGCCGGCGCGGCAAGCAGGTCAGCGTTTAGACCTCCGTCGGGAACGAGTCTCCAACAGTGAATAAACGGAAACCACAGTAAAACAGCGTTGTTATCGGTAGCAGCGGCGGGAAAGCGCAGGAAGCGCCATATCGTTGCTACAGAGAAAAAAAAAGCGCGGGAAGCGTCATATCTTTTTTGAAATGCCTAAGTTTGGCAATATTGATGCTTTTGATAACGAAACAGAGCCTAACTTTGGCAATATTGATGTTTTTGATAACAAGATAGAGGATTGGACCACATATGTAGAAAGAGTGGAGGTGTTTTGCACCGCAAATGGAATAGAAGATGAAAAAAAAGCTTCAGTGCTTCTGGATCTAATGGGCGCAGAAACATACAAGCTGTTACGCAACTTAATCACTCCAGCCGAACCGATGGACAAGAATTTTGAGCAGATTGTTGATACCCTACACTGCCAATTCGAGGCAGGACTGGCAGATTCTCTGCAAGACAAATTCATCTGCGATCCCCTAAGTGTAGAAACACAAAAAAAGGTATCTTCTGGAAAAGATTTAACACTGGACAAGGCTTTCAGTGCAATAGGAGCGGCAAAGATACAGCAAAGGCCACAGGACTTCGGCACCCATGAAATGACACGGGGTTTCAAGAGATGTTATCGCTGCGGCAGATCCAACCATGACCAGAGGGATTGCTGGTTCAAAGAAAAAGCATGCAGGCGATGCGGGAAGATGGGACACATTCCATGTGTATGCCGATCTGAAAATAAAAAATCCACTAACGGGAAGAGAATCAATAAGGAAAAGCACAGAAAGGTACAAATGATGACGGACAGTAGCTCCAAAGACCAGAAGAGCGATAGCGACTCCGGGAACAAGAGACTAAGCTCTCTCAAATTACATAATGTAATTGCCAATGAAGATTACCAGACCATTTGGGCTACCCTCATAATAGCAGGGTCCCCAGTTAAAATGGAGCTAGATACAGGATCAGCTCTAACCATAATAAATCGACGAGATTGCGAGAGGCTATTTTCGCATATACCTCTAAAAGACACATCCATTATCTTAAAAACATATACGGGGCAGAAAGTATACCCCAAAGGAAAAATAAAGGTGCCTGTGGTATACAACGGCAAAGAAATACAAAAGTTGTATTTATACATTCTACAAGATGGTGGTCCACTGTTGTTGGGGCGTGAATGGATAAGGAAGATACGTTTAGACTGGCACTCCATTCAGGCACTGACGGTGACCAGTAAGGAAAAAAACAATGATGACATCATACCTGAATGATTAAAAGGCATCTTGGCCAACGCCAAAGAAGTGTTTCAAGAGAAACTAGGAACCTTGAAAGGCATCACCGCCTCAATAAAAGTGGAAGATGCAGCAATTCCAAAATTTTTTAAGGCAAGACCGGTGCCATACGCAATACGTCCGGCAGTCGAGGCAGAGCTGGAGAATTTGGAAAAGGCAGGCGTATTATCCAAAATAGATTGGAGTGAATGGGCAACACCCATCGTTCCAGTCATGAAAAAAACATTGAAAAATAACTCTGAGGAACAGAGAAAAATTCGCATCTGTGGGGACTTTAAGGTGACTGTAAACCCGGTCCTTCACACGGTACAGTATCCTCTTCCGAGGATAGAAGATATTTTCGCCTCACTATCCGGAGGAAAACGTTTCACAAAAATTGACTTGGCACAGGCATATCTACAGATGGAGGTTGAGGAGACCTCTAAAAAGTATCTCACAATAAACACACACAAAGGCCTGTACCAGTACAATCGACTGGTTTTTGGAGTAGCATCAGCTCCAGCTATCTGGCAAAGAGCTATGGAGCAAGTCCTGCAAGGGATTCCGGGGACTCAGTGCTACCTAGACGACATCCTTATAACAGGAGAAAACGACAACGAGCACCTTGCCAATTTGGAGCAGGTGCTCACTAGGCTGAAAGAACGGGGCCTACGAGCAAATCGCCCCAAGTGCGAATTTTTCCAGAATCAGATATCATATTGTGGCCACATAATTAATAAGGAAGGGTTGCATAAGTCACCTGAAAAAATTGAAGCAGTTATAAAAGCCCCAGCACCTGAAAATGTTTCACAATTGAGGTCATTCCTGGGATTAATAAATTACTATCATAAATTTTTACCGAACTTATCAACTATTCTACACCCTCTTAATGATCTTCTACGCACAGGAGTGATTTGGAAATGGAACGAAGACTGTAAACGTGCCTTCCATAAATGTAAAGACTTAATCACATCCGAGAAAGTTTTGGCTCATTACAACCCATCACTACCAATCAGACTGGCGTGCGATGCATCCCCTTACGGTATAGGAGCGGTATTGTCCCATAGATTCCCTGATGGCTCGGAACGGCCGATAGCTTTTGCGTCACGCTCATTGAACTCAGCTGAGCGTAACTATTCCCAGATAGACAGGGAAGCACTCAGCCTGGTATGGGGAGTGAAGAAATTCAACCATTACCTACACGGACAAAAATTACCTTGCTGACTGACCATCAACCCCTCATCTCCATATTCAACCCTAAGAAAGGTGTCCCCATTATGACGGCACAAAGACTACAGAGGTGGTCCCTTTTTCTAGGGGCACACCAATACAACATTGAATACAAAGGGTCAAAACAGCATGGGAATGCTGATGGTTTATCACGCCTGCCGTTGCCAACGATAGAAGAGGCACCTACAGTAGACCCAGTATAGATATTCCACTCTACCATAGTGGAATGTCTACCGGTGACAAATTCTGCCATTTGAAAGGGAGACAAGAAATGACCCTACTCTCTCACGGGTCTACGATTTAACAATGAAGGGATGGCCAGCACATGGCGAACCACTGTTGCCAGCATTCTCGCAAAGAAGAGAACAGCTGTCAGTGTGCCGAGGAACCTTGATGTGTGGATCCAGAGTGGTGATTCCACCCAAACTCCAGGATAAAGTGCAAAAGGAGCTTCACGAAGGGCATCTGGGTGGAGTGAAAATGAAGAACCTAGCTAGGGCGTTTGTATGGTGGCCAGGTATCGATGGAGACATCGAAGAAATGACCAAGAGCTGCCTAGGATGCCAGAAGGTCCAAAATGCTCCGCCACAGGCCCCTCTACATCCATGGGAGTGGCCCTCATCTCCCTGGCAAAGGGTGCACATCGACTTTGCTGGTCCATTTATGGACTCAATGTTCTTAATCGCAGTTGATGCACACTCCAAGTGGCCGGAGGTAATAAAGATGTCCTCCACCACCACGGAAAAAACCATCACAGTATTAAGGATCATATTTGCCAGGAATGGGCTGCCGGAACAGATATGTTCTGCCCTCTGCCCTCACCCCTGCCCCTCCCTCCCGGAACCACGATAGGGTTCCCCTTGTCCTCACCTTTCACCACACCAGCCTCCACATTCAACGGATCATCCTCCGGCATTTCCGCTACCTCCAAAGTGATCCCACCACCAAACGTATCTTCCCCTCCCCTCCCCTTTCAGCATTCCGCAGGGACCGCTCTCTCCGAGACACCCTAGTCCACTCCTCTATCACCCCAAACAGCCCTTCCCCTTCGCCTGGCACCTTCCCGTGCAAGCGGAGGAGATGTAACACCTGCCCCTATACCTCCCCCCTCCCCACTGTCCAGGGCCCCAAACACCCCTTCCAGGTGAAACAGCGATTTACTTGTACTTCTCGCAATCTAGTATACTGTATTCGCTGCTCACGATGCGGTCTCCTCTACATTGGGGAGACCAAACGCAGATTGGGTGACCGCTTTGCGGAACACCTCCGTTCAGTCCGTAAGGGTGACCCCGAGCTTCCGGTCGCCTGTCATTTCAATTCACCGCTCCATTCCCACTCGGACCTCACCGTCCTTGGCCTCTTGTACTGTTCCACGGAAGCTCAACGTAAACTCGAGGAACAGCACCTCATCTTCCGATTAGGCACTCTGCAGCCTTCCGGTCTCAATATCGAGTTCAACAATTTCAGATCATAACCTCGGCCCCTATTTCATTTTTACTTATATTTTTCCACTCCTTTCCTCCCCCCCCCCCTTTCCTTTTGTTTCTCTCTCACACCTGGCAGCTATCTTTTGCCCTGCCAGTACACTTTACACCTAATCCCAGCATATTACCATCTCGTCTAGCTTCTAATCTCTTTTACTTCTTTTGGTTCTTTTATTCTTTTGTCCGATCGCAGCCCTGCCTTCGATCTAGTTCCTTTTCTCTCCAGTTTTGAAGAAGGGTCAAACCCGAAACGTCAACTCAAATTTCTCTCCACGGATGTTGCCTGACCTGCTGAGTTTTTCCAGCATTTTCTGTTGTTATGTTCTGATAATGGACCGCAATTTGTGTCCGAAGAATTCAGAAAGTTCTTAAAGAACAATGGGGTAAAGCACTACACGTCCGCCCCATACCATCCCGCCACCAATGGATTGGCTGAAAGGTTTGTCCAGACCTTTAAGAAGGCCATAAAGGCCATGGGTAATGAAGACATAAAACTTCAGCACAAGGTGGATAACTTCTTATTTGCATATAGGAATGCAACACATATGGTTACAAACCAAACTCCCGCCATGATGTTCTACAATAGAAACCTAAGATGCCGGCTGGATTTGGTCAAGCCCAACATCCGAAGGGACGTGGAGAACCGGCAGTTTCAGGGCATGAATGAAAGACCAACTAGGGCCTTCCAGATAGGCCAACCGGTTTTGGCCCGGGACTACCGTACCGAGAAATGGCAGCCTGGAACTATCTGCACACGACTAGGACCACTGATGTATACCGTGGACATCGGAGAAAGCATAATAAGGCGCCATGCTGACCAAATCATCAAGTCATCCGAAAAGGGACAACCTACACCACCACACTATACATCTAATGATGAAGTAGAGATACCCATATCTACCTCCGATCCGGTGATACTGGAACCCGATGAACCCGACACTGGCCTTCAAGCCGAATCAGCCTTGCCAGAAGAACCTACTACACCACCAGAAACTACTACACCCCCGAGGCGTTATCCGGACTGAGTCAGGAAGCCTCCTGAGAGACTAACTTATAATTAATTAATACAGCAATGTATATTATTTTGCATATAACATGTAATTAATAATTACTTAAAATATGATGTACTAGTTAGCTAGAAGGGGAGGAATTGTGGTGTATGTGCCTTTAAGAGCAATTGTGGTGTATGTGCCTTTAAGAGCCCCAGGTGTGCGTAATGCCGGTAATTGCCACTTGGGCTATATAAGCCTGTGTATTGTGTATATCCTTTAGAACCCCCCGCCCCCCCCAGACTTGCTTAGTAAATACCTATGAACCAACTCCTGTCTTCAGTGTCTTTATCTACACACGGACACTCCAGAACCGGCGGCTGATCAATGCATCAACTTTTAATTCTCTTCCGTGTTACCGCAGTAACACTATGTCGTGCACCATCTCCTGTGCGTTCCCGACTCCTGATGAGTTCGCTCGCCTGCTCGGCGAATTCCCCGACCTGACAAGACCCACGTTCTCCTCCACAACCACGAAACATGGTGTGGAACACCACATCACCACCAACGGCTCCCCGGTCTACGCGCGGGCCCGGCGCCTGGAACCTGGCAAGCTGGCGGTCACAAAGGCGGAGTTCGCAACCATGGAACGGTTAGGGATTATTCGCCGGTCAAATAGTCCCTGGTCTTCACCCCTCCATATCGTCCTGAAGCCTGGCGGCGGATGGCAGCCATGCAGCGACTATCGACGCCTAAACGACACCACCACTCCTGATCGGTACCCGATCCCCCACATTCAGGATTTCTCTGCCCATTTGGCAGGGAACATCGTGTTCTCAAAAGTCGACCTCGTCCGGGGCTACCACCAGGTCCCAGTTCATCCACAAGATGTCCAGAAGACTGCAGTCATCACCCCATTCGGCCTCTTCGAGTTTTTACAAATGCCGTTTGGGTTAAAGAACGCCGCCCAGGCTTTCCAACGCCTGATGGACTCCGTGCTGCGGGACCTCAAGTGCCTCTTTGTCTACCTAGACGATATTCTAATTGCCAGTCCTACTAAGGAAGAACATACCTGTCACCTATGCACCCTTTTTCGACGCCTCAGCCAACACGGCCTGATTATCAACCCGGCCAAGTGTCAGTTTGGCCTGCACTAAATTGACTTCCTGGGGCATCGCATCACCTCCGAGGGAGCGGTTCCTTTACCTTCGAAAGTAGAGGCGGTGACATCCTTTCCACGCCCGCAGAACGTAAAGGCCCTGCAGGAATTACTAGGCATGGTAAACTTTTACCACCGTTTCGTGCCTAAGGCGGCACTACTCATGCAGCCCCTGTACGAGGCCCTCAACTGCAAGACTGGCAAGAACCCGGTAGACTGGACGGATGACATGGCCCGAGCGTTCGCAGACACCAAAAGCACCTTAGCCAACGCGACTATGCTGGCGCACCCGCTGCCAGGAACCACCATCGCCCTCACAACCGACGCGTCGGACTACGCAGTCGGTGCCGTGCAACAGCAGTGGGTGAACGGGACGTGGCAGCCGTTGGCATTCTTCAGCCGTCAACTACGGCAGAATGAGAGAGCATACAGCACGTTCGACCGGGAGTTGCTCGCCCTTTTTCTGGCCATCCGCCATTTTCAGTTCCTACTGGACGGACGTCCTTTCACCGCCTTTGTGGACCATAAGCCGCTAACCTTTGCAATGGCCAAGACCGCCGAACCGTGGTCAGCCCGACAGCAGCATCAACTGACCTACATATCCGAATTCACCACGGATATACAGCACGTGGCCGGTAAGGACAACCTGGTGGCAGACTGCCTCTCCCGCACGATCGTCAATATGGTTCATTTGGGCATCGACTATGCCCTCATGGCAGCGGACCAAGCCTCAGACCCGGAAGTCCAAGCTTACAGAACGGCCATCACTGGCCTCCAGTTGACTGACGTCAAGTTCCATTTGGCAGGTACCACGCTGTTGTGTGACGTCTCCGTACAGGATCCTCGCCCTGTCGTGCCGGTCGTCTGGCGCTGCAAATGTTCAACGCCATACATGGGCTGTCACACCCAGGAATGAAGGCCTCTCAGAAACTGATGTCAGCGAAATTTGTATGGCATGGCATGCATAAAGATGTCCGCGACTGGGCCAACGCCTGCGTGGTCTGCCAAAAGGCCAAGGTACAGCGCCACATCAAAGCTCCCTTGGCCACCTTCACAGTTCCAGAGCGACATTTTGACCATGTCAATGTGGGCCTGGTAGGACCACTCCCACCCTCCCATGGTTTTTCTCACATTCTGACCATGGTTGACCGCACCACCAGATGGCCGGAGGCAGTCCCCCTGTCATCCACTACTTCGGCGGACGTGGCCAGGGTGTTCATTTCCTCTTGGATCGCCCGTTTCGGAGTGCCCGCAGATATTTTGTCAGACAGGGGACTGCAGTTTTCCTCTGAACTCTGGAATGCAGTGGCCCAAGGACTCGGTGTCAAATTGCACTGCACCACAGCCTACCGCCCACAGGCGAATGGCCTCTGCAAACGTTTCCACCGGTCAATGAAAGCCGCCCTGAGGGCCAGCTTCAAGGACGCTGGATGGGCAGACAAGCTACCGTGGGTCCTGTTGGGCCTTCGCACGGTCCCCAAAGAAGACCTTCACTCTTCATCAGTGGAGCTTGTGTATGGTCAGCCGCTGCGAGTCCCAGGGGACTTCCTACGAACATTGACGGAGCCATGGTCCGCGTCTGCCCAGCTTGCTAGTCACCAAGAAGTGGCCAGATGTTTTGCACCGGTGCCCACTTCGCACCACGGGCTGCAGAGGTCACACGTTCCCACGGAGCTTCACAAGGCTGAATACGTTTTTATTCACCATGACGCACATAGGGATCCGCTCAAGGCCCCATATACTGATCCCTTCCCCGTGTTGGAAGCGGGGGACAAAACCTTCACGGTAGATGTCGGTGGTAAACCAGACCACATTTCGGTCGACCGCTTAAAGCCAGCACATTTAGACCTCGACCGCCCCGTCGAGACAGCACAACCGCCGAGACGGGGTCGACCACCCACCGTCGTTACGGCAGACCAAGTGCGACCGCCCGCCAGACTGGCAGCTGACCGGCAGCCTCCGCCTCGAGCGTACAGAAGTCGTTCTGACAGGCTCGTCAGACCCCCTCACCGTTTGACTTTGTCCGTTAAAGCGAATTCGGGGGGGGCGCATGTGGCAGAACCACTGAATGACTCTGGCTAACTGTATATAATTCTCTTTAACAATGTTCTAACACCAGCCTAAACCTGTACCATTGTTAGGCATTACTGTGTTTTGTATATAGAGTTTGCATGTACGGGGCGTGGCCCTTTAAGAGCGCGGGAAAATGCGGGTAAATGCGATGACGTCACGTCGCAAACCACGGGGCTGCCCAGGCAGTCCTCGTGGCATCTCCGTTGAGTAAAGACCTGTTTAATTGTTCTCTTGCGTTGATCTCCGTTATTCGTAGGAATTCGTTAATTCCTGCAATGGGCCTCCAATTCTTCAGATCCCGTCTATCCCCTTTATTTTTATATAAGCTAAACTTATGATACCTCTCCTCATAGATGGGGCCAGGCTTCCCTCAATTTTAATTTCCTTAAAAACTTCTAAGAGCAATGGACTTAAAATCTCGAAAAATTCTTTATAAAATTCTGCACTTAGTCCATCGGACCCTGGGCTTTCCCCCCCCCCCCTTCATTCCACTTATTGCTACTTTTATTTCCGCTAATCCTACTTCTTTGTCACACATGCTTCTCTCATCCTCCTTTAAACCCTCTTCAATAAAAGCAGTAACCTTCTTCATCGCCAATTTGGAAATGTCTTCTTTTGTATATAACTCTTGATAAAAGCTGCTAGCCGCCTCTAAAATCTTCCCACTTTCATGAATGATCTTCTCCCCAACCTTCAACTCTTCAATTAACGATAATCTCTGTCGCAGCTTCTCTTGCTCTAGAAAATATCTAGTGCATCTTTCACCCTCCAATGCATCTCTAGCCTTTGAATGGAGAATGGCCCCCTTGCATTTTTCAGCTTGCAATAATTCCCACTCTTCCTTTAGCACCCGGAACTTAGTCTCAGCTCCCTTATCCCCTCCGTCAACTGCTTTACGGACATCCATAAACCTTTTGTTTATATTCTCTTCTCGATGCCGGTTAGCTACTGCCCTCTTTTTCCCATAACGTACCGAAAAAACTTTTACCTCATATTTGAAATTGTCCCACCAAACTCTTCTTTCTTTCAAGAAAAAAGGTTCCTTCCGAGCATTCTTTATTATATTTATAATCCCTTCTTTATAAGCAATTTCTTTCAGGTATTGATTGTTTAAAATCCACACCCCTGAACCAATCTTAACTCTGCTGTTCCTAATTCTAAGAACCAAAGCCGAGTGATCACTAAAAAATACTTTTTTATAATAAATCTCCATCACCTCCGAACTAAACCCTTCCCGCATTAACACAAAATCTATTCGGCTCTGTTTTAAAACATCACCCACCCAACCTGCTCTGGAGAACTCCCTTTTTATGGGGTTCTGGTCCCTCCATAAGTCTCTCAAATTTAGATTTGCCATCATTTTTACAATCATCCCTCTGGAGTTATCATCCTTAAAGGTCATCTGGGCTGAAATGTCCATCCGAGATAAAAATACATTAAAATCCCCCACTATACAAGGATTTTCCACCTCTGCCGCTTCAGTGAATAACCCCCGAAAAAACTCGCGATGCTTGCAATGGTCGTTCGGTGCATAGATATTAAAGAGATCGCAATTAAATCCCTCCATTTTTACCCTTAGCCGTAAAAATCTCCCCTCGGTGTCCTTTTCCACCAAGGCAACGTTCTCTTCTATGGACGGACTCACCAAAACAGCCACCCCTCTACGGTTATTGTTTGCACAACTTGCAAACACCTCTCCCTTCCAAACCTTCTGAAATCTTTCTAGAATATCCTCATCCCAAAAGGTTTCTTGCAGACACAAGTCCGAACCTTTAAAACCCTGCAACAACTGCTGCAATTTCTTCTCACCCCTCAGTCCGTTCACATTAATCGAGACCAATGTAATCATGGCTCCAAAGAAGGGAAGTATGCCTGATAATCTCCCCATCATTTAATCTCTGGCTCTTCCCTCCTCTCATGCTCTTTCTCAACTTCTCGGGCAGCTGTTGCTTTTTCCTGCAGCCTCTGGCTCTTTTTCCCCTCCTGTTTGACCCCACCCTGCTGTTTCAGCCTCCTCCTTGCATTAAGTTTGGGCCCAGGAGCTGCCCTTTTTCCCTCCTCCTGCCCCTCACTAACCTTTCCCTTTCCACATGATGCCACCCCACCCCCGACTTCCATGTCTCTGTCCCCCTCTAATTCCTCACACTCAAGCTCTTCTGCAACCCCCTGTGCCTGTTCCCCATCAGATAAATAATCCTGCTCCCCGTCAGATACTTCATCTCCCATAGAGAGTCTTCCTGCTATTGCAGTTTCTCCCACTGTGCCGCTCCCTTCGACCACATCTCCACCTCTGACCCTTGCACCCTGTTCCCTCGCTCCATGGGACAATGGCGCACCTAAATTGTTCCCTTCTGACGTCTCTATCTCGCCGATCCCATCCTGCTGTCCCTTTAAGGCTCCTGCCTCTTGCACCCTCTCCCCATCCTGCCCCCTCCCGCTCACCAAGATGTCCGACTCCCCGCCTCTCCCCGGAGCACCCACATCCACCACACACCCTGCTCCTGCCACCTCTCCCCCCGCAGACACCAGACTCCCCAGGGGGAGCCGAACCGCACTAAGGCTCGAGTCTGCACTTGACCCTCGCTGCCTGCTGCTGTCTTTGTTCCCCTCCACAGCACTCGGCGTGTTTTCCGCCATCGCCATCCTGTTCTCCGCTCCGCCATCCTCTGCCTCTTTCTGTGCTCCTTTCTCCTTCATTTTACCGGCTGTGTCCTCCGACGGCACCGCTCCTCCGGCCATTCCATTCTCATCTCCTGCTCCTTCTCCCATCTCCTCATCACTCATATCGCTCCCTTCTGCCACACACTCACAGCGGGTGGGGCCTTTGCGACACACCCCACAGCTCTCCGCCTTGCAGCTCCAAGCAATGTGTCCTGACTCACCGCAATTGTAACAATACAGTGTTAGATCCGTGTATCTTGATGTTGTGTGTCCTTCAATAACTAGACAAGAGACTGCAGGGAACAATCAACAGGTATTTACTGGATGAGGGTTACTCTAAAACTAAACGTACAGATCCCTACTCAGGGTTTATATACAGGTGTGGTCACTGCCGGTACTACAGTATACAGGAGCTGTAAAAAGTAGTTCTCCCCTTAAAGGTACATACACTGCAATTCCTCCCCTTTTAGATTAACAGTACCATAACATTCATTTAACAATTAACACTTTTAACATGCACATTAACTGAAAATAGTCCATTTATAAATTCAGTCTTTGGGGCGGCTTCCTGATCCTTTCTGGATAGCGCCTTTCCTGAGTGCCTTGCTCTTGGTGCAGAGGCCACCTGTCGTCAGTAGGTTCATCAGCTTCCGATGCTACTGTTTCTGGGGTAGATGCTACCTGTATGTCGGGTTCATCACCAGGTACGCGAGAAATGGGGTTGACTCGTTCCTGTGACTCGAGGATCTGGTCGACATGGCGTCACACAATGTTCTCCCCAACATCCACTGTGTACATTAGTGGCCCCTGCCGTGTGCATATCGTTCCTGGTTGCCATTTCTCTGTTCGGTAGTCGCCGGCCAAGACTGGTTGCCCTACATTGCAGCTCCTTGTCGGCTTCTCATTGATGTGCTGGAATTGCTTATTCTCAACATCCCTTCGTACATTTGGTCTGAGCAAATCCAGACGAGGTCTCAACCTTCGGTTAAAGAACATCATGGCCGGGGTCTGGTTGGTGACTGCATGTGTCGCATTTCTGTAGGCTAACAGGAAATTGTCCACCTTATGCTGCAGTGGAATGTCGTCATCGCACATGGCCCTTACTGCTTTTTTA
This sequence comes from Somniosus microcephalus, assembly GCF_052327205.1. Taxonomy (NCBI): domain Eukaryota; kingdom Metazoa; phylum Chordata; class Chondrichthyes; order Squaliformes; family Somniosidae; genus Somniosus; species Somniosus microcephalus. The sequence continues at coordinate 113,842,803 of NC_140988.1, read as the reverse complement.
AATGTTTGTACGAACCTCTCAGCCAATCCATTTGTGGCTGGATGATCCGGGGCGGATGTGGAATGCCTTACCCCATTCCTTTTCATGAATCTTCGAAACTCTTCGGACACAAACTGTGGTCCGTTATCAGAGCAAATCTGCTCTGGCAAGCCGTTCCTGGCAAATATGGTCCGTAGGACTGCAATAGTTTTCTCCGTGGTGGTGGACGATATTTTGATCACCTCAGGCCATTTCGAGTACGCATCCACGGCTATTAAAAACATTGAGTCCATGAATGGACCAGCAAAATCAATATGCACCCGTTGCCATGGAGATGAGGGCCACTCCCATGGGTGTAGAGGGGCATGTGGTGGTGCATTTTGGACCTTCTGGCATCCTGAGCAGCTCTTTGTCAGGTCTTCGATTTGCTGATCGATCCCCGGCCACCACACATAAGCCCTAGCAAGGCTTTTCATTTTCACCCCTCCCAGATGGCCTTCGTGAAGCTCATTTAGCACTCTCTCCCTTAACTTGGGTGGAATTACCACTCGGGATCCACACATCAAGGTCCCCTGGCATACTGACAGCTGTTCTCTTCTGGATGAGAATGCTGGCAACAGTGAGTCGCCATGTGCTGGCCGTCCCTTCATCGTCAAATCATATACCCGAGACAGTGTCGGGTCATTTCGGGTCTCCTTCTCTATATCAGCGTTAGTTACTGGCAAGCGTTCAATTATAGTCGAATAAAATATTTCGACAGGGTCCACTGCTGGTGCTTCCTCTGCAGTAGGCAGTGGCAGGTGTGATAGCCCATCAGCGTTTCCATGCTGTTTCGTGCCCTTATAATCGATTTCATACTGGTTTGCCCCCAGAAAAAGGGACCATCTTTGTAGCCATTGCGCAGTCATCACCGGAACGCCCTTCTTTGGATTAAAGATGGAGACAAGTGGTTGGTGGTCAGTCAGCAAGGTGAACTTCTGCCCATGCAGATAGTGGTTGGACTTTTTCACTCCCCACACTAGGCTGAGGGCCTCCCTGTCGATCTGGGCGTAGTTACGCTCGGCTGAGGTTAGTGACCGAGACGCAAAGGCTACCGGCCTCTCCGAGCCGTCCGGCAATTTGTGCGACAGCACCGCTCCAATGCCATAGGGTGATGCATCACACGCCAACCGAATTGGTAGTGCTGGGTTGAAATGAGCCAACACCTCTTTTGATGTGATCAATTCTTTGCACTTCTGGAAAGCTCATTTACATTTGTCATTCCACTTCCATGGTACCCCCATTTGCAGTAGGGTGTTCAGTGGGTGTAGTAATGTAGACAAATTCGGCAAGAACTTATGGTAGTAGTTCACCAGCCCGAGGAACGACCTCAGTTGTGACACATTTTCCGGTGCTGGAGCCTTGACTACTGCCTCAATCTTTTCAGGGGACTTATGTAACCCCTCTTCATCAATAACGTGGCCACAATGCGAGATGTGCTTCTGGAAAAACTTGCATTTGTGGCGATTTGCTCAGAGCCCATATTCCTTCAATCTCGTGAGCACCTGCTCCAGGTTGGCAAGGTGATCACTGTCATTTTCGCCCGTGACCAGGATGTCGTCCAAATAACACTGGGTCCCTGGAATCCCTTGCAGGACTTGATCCATTGCCCTTTGCCAAATAGCCGGAGCTGATGCTACCCCGAGCACCAGCTGGTTGTATTGGTAGAGACCTTTGAGTGTTGATCGTGAGTTACTGTTTCGAGGCTTCTTCTACCCCCATTTGCAGGTACGCCTGGGCCAGATCAATCTTAGTGAAGCGTTTCCCTCCAGATAGCGAGGCGAAAATATCTTCAATCCGCGGCAGCGGATATTGTACCGTGTGAAGGACTGGGTTCACTGTCACCTTAAAGTCCCCACAGATGCGAACCTTCTTTGGTTCCCCAGGCGTATTATTCAACGACCTCTTCATTACAGGAACGATGGGTGTAGCCCACTCGCTCCAGTCCACTTTGGACAGTACTCCTGAACGTTCCAAACCTTCCAGCTCTGCTTCGATGGCTGGGCGGATCGCATAAGGCGACCGGTCTGGCCTTAAAAAACTTTGGGCTTGCATTTTCCTCTATTTTGATCATCGCTGTTATGCCTTTTAGTGTTCCGAGTCCCTCCTGGAACACTTCTTGTGCGTCAGTTAGCATCTTTGACAGTTGTCCAGGTATGACGTCATCATCCTTTTTGGCATCTGCAGTCAGTGCTTGTATGGAATGCCAATCTAGCTGTATCTTCCAGATCCATTCACGTCCTAGTAGTGGTGGTCCTCCATCTGGCAATACATATAGGTCCATTTTTGGTGTTTCCTTGCCGTTATATATAACGTTCACCCTTATTTTTCCTTTGGGGTAGACTTTTTGCCCCGTGTACGTCTTCAAGACAATCTCTGTATCTCTCAAGGGTATATGTGAGAATAGCCGCTTGTAGTCCCTTTGGTTTATGACTGTTAGGGCTGATCCTGTGTCCAATTCCACTTTCACTTGGACTCCGGCTATCTTGAGCGTGACCCAGATAGTTTGGTGATCCTCCGTTTTGATCACCTTATGTAGTTTCAGACAACCCAGCTCCTTGCTTCCGGTGTCTGTATCACTTTTCTGTTCGTCTAAACTACTCTCCGTCACCTTATGTACCTTCTTGTACTTCTCCTGTGGAGATTTCTTGCTGCTGGTTTTCTTTCCCGACCTGCAGACTCTTGCTATGTGTCCTACTTTTCCACACTGTCTGCACACTTTGTCCTTGAACCAGCAATCATTATGGTTGTGTGTTGTTCTGCCGCAGCGATAGCACTTCACTGTTCCGTATGACATTTCATTTGTGCCATATTCTTGCGGTCTCCGTTTAATCTCTGCAGCGCCCCGTGCGGCTGCTTCGTGTGATACTGCCATGCTGAAAGCCCTGTTCAGCGTAAGATCCTTTTCTGATAGAAGCCGTTTCTGGGTTCCTTCACTTTGAAGCCCACACACAAACTTGTCCCTTAAAGTATCTGCTAGTCCCGTTCCAAATTGGCAGTGTTTCGATAGCTTGTGCAGTTCCATTAAATACTCAGCATTACTTTCATCTTTATGCTGGTTCCTTTTGTGAAACTTAAATCTTTCTGCTATCAGCAGCGGTGTGGGGTTTAAGTAGTCCTGTAGGATTGATACTATGTTTCCAAAATCCTTTTCCACTGGCTTCTCTGGGGTTACTAGGTTTCGCAGTAAGCCATACGTTTTTGCACCCATTGAATTCAACAATACCAGCGCTTTCCTCTCATCTGGCACTTCATTCGCCTTGCAGTACACTTCTATGCGTTCGACATATGTCGTCCAATCTTCGACTTCATTGTCGAACGCTGTGATACTGCCACTCTTCGGCATCCCTGGGTGTGGTTAGACTGGCTCAAAATGGCATTTTCCCGCGCTCTCCCTTCTTCTCTGCTGCGGCTCAAAATGGCATTTTCCCGTGCTCTCCCTTCTTCTCCGCTGCGGCTCAAAATGGCGTTTCCCGCGTTTTCCTTTCTTCCCTGCTGACGCTGCTCGGCCCTTGAATACCGGCTGCATTCTGCGAGTTTTCCTGCGCGCCTCTCTCTCTCGTTGGCGCTGCTCGGTCCTGAACACCGGCTGCGCCCTGTGCGCTCTACCCTCTCTCTTCTCCCGTCGACGCTGCTTGGCCTTTTTCTGTGCCGTCGGTCGGCTCTAGCCGCCGCAGTCCGGGAAGGGTCTGCGCCATACCTGTTGCCAGCCCGTTTCGCTGGACCACCGTGACTGGAGAACCAAGCCCAGCTCTCAACAGCCTCCCCTGCGATGCTCAAGTCTCTGCTGGATGGTCGATGCCCGTGCTTCTAGACTCGGCCTTCTTCTTTCACTTTCCTCCAGGAGCGAATCCCTGGGAGGTGATGCAGAGTTGCAGGTAGGTTTGAATCCTCTCGTCGCCAATGTTAGATCCGTGTATCTTGATGTTGTGTGTCCTTCAATAACTAGACAAGAGACTGCAGGGAACAATCAACAGGTGTTTACTGGATGAGGGTTATTCTAAAACTAAATATACAGATCCCTACTCAGGGTTTATAGACAGGTGTGGTCACTGCCGGTACTACAGTATACAGGAGCTGTAAAAAGTAGTTCTCCCCTTAAAGGTACATACACTACAGACAGTTTCTTACGAGATGGTCATGTCCAAGACAATAATAGCACACCTTTACTTGGTTATCATGCAGCACATGAAAGTACTGCACTCCTTCCAGTGTGTCGAACTTCATACTGTACGGCAATGACCTCACCCCCTCTGGGAACCGCACCTTTACATACTGGGTTCCGTCTGCTACCCGTGTTCCCGGATAGTACCTCCTTTTTATTGCAGAACAGATATTAATGTCCCACGACTCCAACTTCTTACTTAGCACTTCGTCCTCGATGTAAACTGGCAAGTTTAAAAATGAAACCACCACCTCCTCTGAATATAGCAGAGTCACCTCCAAGAATTTCTCACCAACTTTCAGAATGAGTAACAGTCTTTCCACCTCCTCACGACCACTGACCGTCACCTCGAATCCCACATTTGGCTTTGGTCAGCAAGCAAAGCAGCTTCCCTCGCCACAGTCCTCATGAACCACCTGGATAATATCCCAAGCTCGAATCTTCTTATCCTCACACTGCACCACCACCGTGTTTTCTTTACCAAACCTCCTGGTGTCCCGGCCCAAATCTTTGGGCCTTTTTTTTTCCTTTCCCACCACAGTTTCGTCCCTAATTAAATTCCTCTCGGGAACATTGTCCTCTGAGGCTGGCCCGGCACTCCGGACCCCTCAGCAGCCATCTGGCTGTTTTTGTGGGCCTAAAACCTGAAAACAAAACCCCAAAACCCACCACCAACTTTTTACAAAACTCCCTCCAACACCCAGCTGCAATTAGGCAACCAGTAACACCTGGCTCACTCCTAGCCCCTCCCACCTAGAGAGTGCTACCAACTGAGCCACAGGTGACATGTTACTTTAGATAAATGTAGCTACTTTTAAGTTGCCACAACACTCCTGAAACAAAAGAACCTTGAAATTACTGAATTAAACTGTTGGAGAATGTGAAACTGACAAGAAACTACTGAAACTGCACTAACCTGACAGCTGCGAGTCATTACTAATGATCCCTTTAAATAACGTTCCTGGAGCCGGCTTCCTGGTGCTTCACATCAGCTCTCCCTGTCAATGTTTACTCCAGGCACTAAGGTAGGTGGCGACAATCAATTTCGCAGATCAGGCGGTCAGTGTACACTCACTGACATCACGATCCACCTGGTGTTGATGCTCCCGGCAATAACTGTTACCAGTGGCGCTATGGGGACACGGGATTTGGAGTGCGGCGCTTGATTCGGCTCGCCCTGGCGCCAATGCACTTATGCCCCATTAGTGCTATCTGCTAGCACTAACGGGAGGGGCTAAGGGGACGTATTTTTCCCCTATTCTTATTTACTCTATCAAAGCACTTTATGGGGGCTAAGTTTGGTTGATTTGCACCTCATGTTAGCACCTGAGGGCGTTAATGGGGCGCAAATCAACTAGCTCCTGGGTGCAACACTGCTAACGCCGCCTGCGAATTTCATCGCCGTGCGCAGTGCCCCACTCGCACCCCGGCTGTAACATTGGGTGGCGCCCCCCGACCTATCGCCAGACGCTATGTCCGCCGGGGTCAGGGGGGCCCACCTATGGCCGGGGCAGCGCTAGTTAAAGGGGAGGTGGTGGGCAGCCATTTATGTTGCTGGCTGCCTGCCAGCACCTGCCCCCATTGCTGTCCCCGGCCCCCGTGAAGCCCTCCTGCATGGTGCAGCTTGCTTTCCATGAGCCCGGCACTCCTCTTGAGTGCCAGGTTCGTTTGCCGGCACTTCCGATCCCTGGGGGCTCAGCTGGGCGCCGGAACGTGCTGCACCAGGCCCCTCCCCTTTAATAAGGGGAGGAATGCCTGCAGTACCGCGGCATGTAGCGCCGCAATATTGCCTCGCCGCGCCCCAAGAGGGATGTGGGGCGCTTCCAGTAGCGCCCCACCTCCCTCTCTGGGCGCTACCTGGGGAAAATGGGCCACAGGGGCGCTAACTTTTTCGGGGCGTTACCCAATTTTTACCCCTATATCTTTTCTGTGCCTCATTTATGAAGAGAACCTGAAACTGGACATGAAAATAACTTTCTCTACTGATTGGACTCAAACAGGGTGCGGAGAGGGGCAAGTATCCAGTAGGTTTGATTCCTAAGAGAACATTTTATCCCCAAAAAACGGGTGGGTTCATGTCGGGTGGGATCTTAAGATATTAAAAATGTGAATTCCGACTCGTACCTGCCTCCAACTGGCAAATTCTGGGTTTAAGGGAGGCAGGACAGGGGGCAGGCAGCCAACCTGCTTTCAGGAGCCGGGTTGGCACGGGAAGCCTCTGATTTAACGTGCAGTGCAGGTTTAACTGTGGCCGGCCGAGGACCCCGGACCTCGGGATTCCCGGCAACTGCAGCAAGGTGAGGACAGCCTTGAGGAGCAATCCTTGTGGGCTGGGAGGAGAAGGAATGCTTCCCCCCCACCCCGGCCCTCCATGTTCCCCCACCATCAACCAACCGCCCCATACAAATCCACCCACACCCCCGCCCCCAGGATCGGAACCCCCCTTGGATCAGAACCCCTCCCCTAGGGTTGGGGATCGGACTCCCCAGGATCAGATCCCCCCCTCCCTTGGGGCCAGGGCTTGCACCTACCTGGGGTTGTGGCCTCCTGTCCACCATTCCCCACCCGACTGGAAGCCAGCCTGTCAATCCGGCTGACTTCTGGGCAGGGAACCTGTCTGTGATGTTACACGAGCACTGTAGAGTTAAAATGCCACAGCATGCGGGGGACACCCTGACTTCCGGGTTTCCCGCGATCTATTTTTAAAAATTAATTCATGGGATGTGGGCATCGCTGGCAAGGCCAACATTTATTGCCCATCCCTAAATGCCCTTGAGAAGGTGATTCTGAGCCACCTTCTTGAACCGCTGCAGTCGTGAGGTGCTGTTAGGGAATGAGTTCCAGGATTTTGACCCAAGCATCGGCGATATACTTCCAAGTCAGGATAGTGTGTGACTTGGACGGGAACATGCAGCTGGTGATGTTCCCATGCACCTGCTGCCCTTGTCCTTCTAGGTGGAAGAGGTCACAGTTTTGGGAGCTGCTGTCAGAGAAGTCTTGGCAAGTTGCAGCAGTGCATCTTGTAGATGGTACACACTGCAGCCACAGTACCCCGGTGGTGGAGGGAGTGAATGTTTAAGGTGGTGGATGGGGTGCCAATCAAGTGGGCTGCTTTGTCCTTGATGGTGTCGAGCTTCTTGAGCGTTGTTGGAGCTGCACTCATCCAGGCAAGTGGAGAGTATTCCATCACACTCCTGACTTGTGTCTTGTAGATGGTGGAAAGGATTTGGGGAGTCAGGAGGTGAGTCACTTGCCGCAGAATACCCAGCCGCTGACCTGCTCTTATAGCCACAGTATTTATGTGGCTGGTCCAGTTAAGTTTCTGGTTAATGGTGACCCCCAGGATGTTGATAGTGGGGGATTTGGCGATGGTAATGCCGTTAAATGTCAAGGGGAGGTGGTTAGACTCTCTTGTTGGAGATGGTCATTGCCTGGCACTTGTGTGGCACAAATTTTACTTGCCACTTATTTGCCCAAGCCTGAATCTCATCCAGGTCTTGCTGCATGCAGGCATGGACTGCTTCATTATCTGAGGAGTTGCGAGTGGAACTGAACACTCTGCAATCATCAGCAAACATCTCCACTTCTGACCTTATGATGGAGGGAAGGTCATTGATGAAGTAGCTAAAGATGGTTGGGCCTAGGACATTGCCCTGAGGAACTCCTGCAGTGATGTCCTGGGGTTGAGATGATTGACCTCCAACAACCACAACTATCTTCTTTTGTGCTAGGTATGACTCCAGCCAGTGGAGAGTTTCCCTTTGATTCCCATTGACTTCAATTTTACTAAAGCTTCTTGATGCCACACTCGGTCAAACGCTGCCTTGATGTCAAGGGCAGTCACTCTCACATCACCTCTAGAATTCAGAACTTTTGTCCATGTTTGGACCAAGGCTGTAATGAGGTCTGGAGCCGAGTGGCCCTGGCGGAACCCAAACTGTGCATTGGTGAGCAGGTTATTCGTGAGTAATTGCCACTTGATAGCACTGTTGGTGACACCTTCCATCACTTTGCTGATGATTGAGAGTAGGGTGATGGGGCAGAAATTGGCCAGATTGGATTTGTCCTATTTTTTGTGGACAGGACATACTCGGGCAGTTTTACACATAGTTGGGTAGATGCCAATGTTGTAGCTGTACTGGAAGAGCTTGGCTAGAGGTGCGGCTAGTTCTGGAGCACAAGTCTTCATCAGTACAGCCAGGATGCTGTTGGGGCCTGTTGTGTCCGTCAGTAATAAGACACATGACTGCAGGAGAATGGTACAACAGGTGTTTACTCAACGTGGCTCACTCTGGAACTGAACTGTACAGATTACTATTCAGTGCTATATACAGGTGTGGTCACTGCTGGTACTGCAGTATACATAAGCTGTAAAAAGTAGTTCCCCCTTAAAGGTATATACATTCTATATATACATTACAATTCCTCCCCTTTTAGATTAACAGTACCATAACACTCATTTAACAATTAAATATCAAACGAATTACAATTAACACTTTTAACATACAACGTTATCTGAAAATAGTCCATTTATATATTCAGTCTTTGGGGAGGCTTCCTGATCCTTTCTGGATAATGCCTTTCCCGAGTGTCTCGCTCTTGGTGCGGAGGCGATTCTGGCACGCTGTCGTCGGTTGGGTCATCAGCTTCCGATGCTACTGTTTCTGAGGTAGATGCGACCTGTACGTCGGTTTCCTCACCAGGTACGTATGGGCGAGACATGGGGTTGACTTGTTCCTGTGACTCTAGGATCTGGTCAGCATGGCGTCTCACGATGTTCCCCCCAACCTCCACTGTGTACATTAGTGGGCCCTGCCGTGTGCATATCGTTCCTGGCTGCCATTTTTCTGTTTGGTAGTCGCGGGCCAAGACTGGTTGCCCTACATTGAAGCTCCTTGTTGGCTTCTCATGGATGTGCTGGAATTGGTTACTCTCAACATCTCTTCGTACGTTTGGTCTGAGCAAATCCAGGCGAGATCTTAACCTTCGGTTAAAGAACATCATGGCCGGGGCCTGGTTGGTGACTGCATGTGTCTCATTCCGGTAGGCGAACAGGAAATTGTCCACCTTATGCTGCAGTGGAATGTTGTCATTGTACATAGCCTTTATTGCCTTCTTAAAGGTTTGTACGAGCCTCTCAGCCAATCCATTTGTGGCTGGATGATACGGGGCGGATGTGTAATGCCTTACCCCATTCTTCTTCATAAACCTCTGGAACTCTTCGGACACAAACTGTGGTCCGTTATCGGAGCAAATCTGTTCTGGCAAGCCGTTCCTGGCAAAAATGGTCCGTAGGACTGCAATAGTTTTCTCCGTGGTGGTGGAGGACATTTTGATGACCTCAGGCCATTTCGAGTGCGCATCCACGGCAATTAAAAACATTGAGTCCATGAATGGACCAGCAAAATCAATATGCACCTGTTGCCATGGAGATGAGGGCCACTCCCATGGGTGTAGAGGGGCATGTGGTGGTGCATTTTGGACTTTCTGGCATCCTGAGCAGCTCTTGGTCAGGTCCTTGATTTGTTTATCGATTCCCGGCCACCACACATAAGCCCTGGCAAGGCTTTTCATTTTTACCCCTCCCAGATGACCCTCATGAAGCTCATTGAGCACTCTATCCCTTAACTTGGGTGGAATTACCACTCGGGATCCACACATCAAGGCCCCCCGGCACACTGACAGCTGTTCTCTTCTTGACGAGAATGCTGGCAACAGTGAGTCGCCATGTACTGGCCATCCCTTCACCGTCAAATCATATACCCGAGACAGTATCGGGTCATTTCGGGTCTCATTTTCTATACGAGCGTTAGTTACCGGTAGGTATTCAACGATAGTCGAATGAAGTATTTCGACAGGATCCACTGCTGGTGCTTCCTCCGCAGTAGGCAGTGGCAGGCATGATAGCCCATCAGCATTTCCATGCTGTTTCGTGCCCTTATATTCAATCTCATAGCGGTGCGCCCCTAGAAAGAGTGACCATCTTTGTAGTCGTTGCGCAGTCATCACCAGAACGCCCTTCTTCGGATTAAAAATGGAGACAAGGGGCTGGTGGTCAGTCAGCAAGGTGAACTTCTGCCCGTGCAGATAGTGATTGAACTTTTTCACTCCCCACACTAGGCTGAGGGCCTCCCTGTCAATCTGGGCGTAGTTACGCTCGGCTGAGGTTAGTGATCGTGACGCAAAGGCTGTTGGCCTCTCTGAGCCGTACGAGAATTTGTGCGACAGAACCGCTCCAATGCCGTAGGGTGACGCATCACACGCCAACCGAATTGGTAATGCTGGGTTGAAATGGGCCAATACCTCTTTCGATGTGATTAGTGTTTTGCTCTTCTGGAAAGCTCATTTACATTCGTCACTCCATTTCCATAGCACCCCAGTTTGCAGTAGGGTGTTCAGTGGGTGTAGTATTGTAGACAAATTTGGCAAGAACTTATGGTAGTAGTTTACCAGCCCGAGGAACGACCTCAGTTGTGACACGTTTTCCGGTGCTGGAGCCTTGACTACTGCCTCAATCTTTTCTGGGGACTTATGTAACCCCTCTTTATCGATAACGTGGCCACAATACGAGATCTGTTTTTTAAAAAACTCGCATTTGTGGCGGTTAGCTCGGAGCCCATATTCCTTCAATCTAGTGAGTACCTGCTCCAGGTTGGCGAGGTGATCACTGTCATTTTCGCCCGTGACCAGGATGTCGTTCAAATAACACTGGGTCCCTGGGATCCCTTGCAGGACTTGTTACATTGCCCTTTGCCAAATAGCCGGAGCTGATGCTACCCCGAATACCAGCCGGTTGTATTGATAGAGACCTTTATGGGTGTTGACTGAGAGGTATTTTTTTGATGCTTCTTCTACCTCCATTTGCAGATACGCCTGGGCCAGATCAATCTTAGTGATGTGTTTCCCTCCAGATAGCGAGGCGAAAATATCTTCAATCCGCAGAAGTGGATATTGTACGGTGTGAAGGACTGGGTTCACTGTTACCTTAAAGTCCCCACAGATGCGAACTTTCCTTGGTTCCCCAGGTGTGCTGCTCAACGACTTTTTTATCACAGGGATGATGGGCGTAACCCACTCGCTCCAGTCTACCTTGGACAGTACTCCTGAATGTTCCAAACTCTCCAGCTCTGCTTCGACGGCTGGGCGGATCGCATAAGGTATCGGTGTGGCCTTAAAAAAATTTTGGGCTTGCGTTTTCTTTGATTTTAATTGTTGCTGTCATGCCTTTTAGTGTTCCAAGTCCTTGCTGGAACACTTCTTGCGCGTCGGTTAGGATCTTTGACAGTCGCCCAGGTGTGACGTTGTCATCCTTTTTGGCAGCCACATTCAGTGCTTGTATGGAATGCCAATCTAGCTGTATTTTCCGGATCCATTCACGTCCCAGTAATGGTGGTCCTCCATCTTGCAATACATACAGGTCTAGTTTTGGTGTTTCCTTACCGTTATATATAACGGTCACCCTTATTTTTCCTTTGGGGTAGACTTTTTGCCCCGTGTACGTCTTCAGAATAATTTTTGTGTCTCTCAAGGGTATGTGTGAGAATAGCCATTCGTAGTCCCGTCGGTTTATGACTGTTAGGGCTGATCCTGTGTCCAATTCCATTTTTACCTGGACTCCTGCTACCTTGAGAGTGACCCAAATGGTTCGGTGATCCTCCGTTTTGATCACATTATGTAGTTTCAGACAACTCAGCTCCCTGCTTTCGGAGTCGGTATCACTCTTTTGTTCGTCTGAGCTATTCTCCATCACCTTATGTACCTTCTTGTACTTTTCTTTTGGAGATTTCTTATTGCTGGTTTTCTTTCCCGACCTGCAGACTCGTGCTATGTGTCCTACTTTTCCACACTGTCTGCACACTTTGTCTTTGAACCAGCAATCATTGTGGTCTTGTGTTGTTCTGCCGCAGCGATAGCACTTCTCTGTTCTGTATGACATTTTGTTTGTGCCATATTCTTGCGGTCTCTGTTGTATCTCTGCAGCACCCCGTGCTGCTGCTTCATATGATACCGCAATGCTGAAAGCCTTGTCCAGCGTAAGGTCGTTTTCGGATAAAAGCCGTTTCTGGGTTCCTTCACTTTGAAGCTGATGGGCCTTCAATAACCACAAACTCGAAGTTATAGACTTAAACAAGTTGGCTTTTAATCACTAAGATCAGAGCTAACATCTCAACACGCCGACTGGTTCACAGGAATGAGTCATACAGATCCTGGGATCTTTATGTAAGAGAAGTCAGGGGCGGAGCCAAGAGCCAAGACCTGGAACCTCCCAGGTTAGTCGGGAAAGAGGAAGTGAAACTATACACAGTGGGGGAAGGTAATATACATGAGTGCAAAACGAATACAGGATCAAGACAAACAGATTTCATTACATTCACCCCTTCTATAGATTTAGTCCATCGGGGTGATGTTTCTTAAAAGTTGGTATAAGTGAGTCTGTCAGGAGGTTTTGCAGTTCTCAGTGATCGGCGCAAAGCCGGTTGGGGTGCCTCTAGGTTAGTGGATTCTGGTTCCTCCGCTGTCCGGGCCTCCGCAGTGTCTTCCAGGTTATCTGCAGTGTCCTCCAGGTTAAAGTTGGGTATTGATACCTCTGGGCGTCCTGTCTCTTTGTAGTGTAGGTCTTCATCGGGTAGTCTCCCATCATTCTCTCCGCTCCCCGAGGGAGCGAGGTCTTTTATGGAAACAGTGTCCTCTCGAACGTCAGAGTATTCTATATAGGCATACTGAGGGTTTGCATGGAGGAGCTGTACCTTTTCCACAAGGGGGTCCGTTTTATGGCCTCTCACATGCTTCCGCAATAGTACTGTCCCCGGAGACGTCAGCCACGCGGGTAGAGATATGCCCGAGGTGGATTTCCGTGGGAAAACGAACATCTTTTCGTGAGAGGTAGCGTTAGTGGCAGTACATAACAGAGACCTTATGGAGTGGAGGACGTCTGGGAGGACTTCCTGCCAGCGGGAGGTCGGAAGGCCTTTTGACTTTAAGGCTAACGTGACAGCCTTCCAAACAGTAGCATTCTCCCTTTCCACTGGCCCATTACCCCGGGGGTTGTAGCTAGTGGTTCTGCTAGTGGCTATCCCCTTCGAGAGCAAGAACTGGTGCAGCTCGTCACTCATGAATGACGTCCCCCTATCGCTGTGTATGTAGTTCGACATGCCAAACATGCAGAATAGATTACAGAGACACTTGATGACCGTGGCACTGGTCATGTCTGGGCAGGGAATGGCGAAGGGGAAGCGGGAATGTTCATCAATGATATTGAGGAAGTATACGTTACGGTCGGCAGAGGGGAGGGGTCCCTTGAAGTCCAGACTTAGGCGCTCGAATGGCCGTGTGGCTTTGATAAGGTGTGCACGGTCAGGCCTGTAGAAATGAGGTTTGCATTCCGCACAGATGCGGCAGGCTCTGGTCATTGCCCTGACCTCCTCGATGGAGTGGGGCAGATTGTGGGACTTTATAAAATGGTATAGTCGGGTGACCCCTGGGTGACAGAGGTCGTTGTGGAGACCCTGTAATTTGTCCGTATGAATGCTGGCACACATTCCCCGCGAAAGGGCATCTGGGGGTTCATTAAGGGCTCCCGGCCTGTACATAATATCATAGTCGAACGTGGATAGTTCGATCCTCCACCTGAGTATTTTGTCATTCTTGATTTTCCCCCTTTGTTTGTTATTAAACATGAAAGCCACCGACCGCTGGTCGGTGAGCAGGGTGAAACGTTTGCCGGCTAGGTAGTGTCTCCAGTGCCGCACTGCCTCCACTATAGCCTGTGCCTCCTTCTCGACAGAAGAGTGCCTGATTTCAGGTCCCTGAAGGGTTCGGGAGACGAAGGCCACAGGTCTCCCAGCCTGATTGAGGGTCGCAGCTAAGGCAAAGTCTGACGCATCGCTTTCGACTTGAAAGGGAATGCATTCGTCCACTGCACACACTGCAGCCCTTTCAATGTCCTGTTTAATACTGGTGAAAGCCTCCCGAGCTTCAGCTGATAGTGGGAAGGACGTCGATTTAATGAGGGGTCGGGCCTTATCAGAATAATTGGGCACCCATTGGGCATAATACGAAAAAAATCCCAGGCACCTTTTTAAAGCTTTGGGATTGTGTGGCAGGGGCAGTTCCTTTAGGGGGCGTAATCGGTCAGGGTCCGGTCCAATTACCCCATCTTCCACCACACAGCCGATGATACAGAGACGGGTTGTGTTGAAGACACATTTGTCTTTGTTGTAGGTTAGATTCAGCTTTAGGGCAGTTTTTAAAAATCTCGCAAGATTTAGATCGTGGTCTTGCTGGTTGTGCCCGCAGATAGTGACATTGTCGAGATAGGGGTAGGTAGCTTGTAGTTTATTCTCGTCAACCATGCGGTCCATCTCATGTTGGAAGACCGAGACCCTATTTGTTACCCCGAAGGGCACTCTGAGAAAATGGTAGAGGCGCCCGTTCGCCTCGAAGGCGGTGTATAGGCGGTCCTCCGTTCTAATGGGGAGCTGGTGATACGCGGATTTGAGGTCGATAGTCGAGAAGACTCGGTATTGCGCAATCTGGTTGACCATTTCTGATATGCGGGGTAAAGGGTAGGCGTCCCGCTGGGTATAAATATTAACAGTCTGGCTGTAGTCAATTACCATCCGTTTCTTTTCGCTATTTTTAACTATGACTATTTGGGCACGCCACAGGCTGGTACTGCATTCAATAATGCCTTCCCGCAGGAGTCTGTCCACTTCTGCCTTGATAAAGTGTCTGTCTTCCAGACTGTACCGTCTACTTTTGGTCGCTATGGGCCTACAGTTCGGAGCGAGATTAGCGAATAAAGAGGGCGGGCTGATTTTTAAGGTTGATAGGCCACAGAGTGTGAGTGGCGGCTGGGACCCGCCATATGCTAGCGTGACACTTTCGTGGTGGCACTGGAAGTCCAGGCCCAAGATTACATTAACACAGAGTTCTGGCATCACGAGGAGTTTAAAATCCTTGTAGTCCGTGCCTTTTACAGTCAGTGTTACCACACAGTTGTCCGAAGTGTGGGGCTTAGCAGCCATAGCAATTCTGCTCCGTGTAGGGGTTACCGTTAATGAGTGCCGCTGTACCAGGATAGGGTGGATAAAACTCTCGGTACTCCCACAGTCAATTAAACATTTCGTTAAATTCCCGTTTACCTGTATGTCCATCATGGATTTTGTCAACGGGTGTGGCCTGGATTGATCCACCGTGATCGAAGGCACTGTTGGGCCCTGGGCAGCCGTTGAGTTGGGAAAAGATGGCGGATCCCAAGATGGCAGCCCGCACAGCACGCACGAGGCGGTGACGGAGTTGGAAATCGGATTCCCCCTGCAGACTTTCCTAAAATGCCCCTTTTTCTTACATTTGACGCATGTAGCGTCCTTCGCTGGGCATCGTTGTCTGGGGTGCTTGGCCTGGCCGCAGAAGTAGCATTTCGGGCCTCGAGACATTGCTGCTGTAGTAGGACTCCTGGGTGAACTTCTGTGTGGGGACTCCGGCGGCATAGAGCTGGTCTGAAACCTGGATGGGGAAGATGGCTGATTCCAAGATGGCGGCCCCCTCAGCGCGCACAAGGCGGTGAGGGCCGCATGGCCGGAAGAATAAGAGTCAGAGTTTTTCTGGGCCACGTCCAGCGATCGCGCAGTGGCCACTGCCTTTTTTTAAGTCCAGGACCTCCTTCTCCAGCAGTCTCTGCCGGATATAATTCGATTTGAGGCCCGTGATGAAGGAATCGCGGACCAATTCGTCAGAATACGCATTGGCCGTTACGGCCTTGCAGTTACAGTCCCGGACCAGGTCCTTTAGGCCCTGTAAGAAATCGTCCATTGATTCCTCTGGTCGCTGCCTGCGTGTAGCCAGCAGATGTCTGGCGTACACTTCATTTACCGGCCTCTGGTATTGGGCCTTCAGGATAGTGATGGCCTCCGTGTAAGAGGTGGCGTCTCGGATGAACGAATAAATCCGATGACTTACGCGAGTAGTCAGTAGACTCAGTTTATCTACCTCGCTAGCGGATGAGGCCCCCGTGAAGAGTTCGAAGCATTTGAGCCAGTGTCCAAATTGATTTGATGCTTCAGCAGAATGTGGATCCAAGTCCAGACGCTCTGGTTTTAGGAGTCGATCCATCCTAGTATTCTTTAGTGATTAAAATTGATGGACCTTCAATAACCACAAACTAGAAGTTATAGGCTTAAACAAGTTGGCTTTTAATCACTAAGATCAGAGCTAACATCTCAACACGCCGACTGGTTCACAGGAATGAGTCATACAGATCCTGGGATCTTTATGTAAGAGAAGTCAGGGGCGGAGCCAAGTGCCAAGACCTGGAACCTCCCAGGTTAGTCGGGAAAGAGGAAGTGAAACTATACACAGTGGGGGAGGGTAATATACATGAGTGAAAACGAATACAGGACCAAGACAAACAGATTTCATTACAGAAGCCCACACACAAACTTGTCCCTTAAGGTATCTGCCAGTCCCGTTCCAAACTGGCAGTGTTTCGATAGTTTGCGCAGTTCTGTTAAATATTCAGCATTGCTTTCATCCTTATGCTGGTTCCATTTATGAAACTTGAATCTTTCTGCTATCAGCAGCGGTGTGGGGTGTGGTGTATGTAACCTGTTCCACCTTAAGAGAACTTAAGCCTGTTCCACCTTAAGAGATGTACTACTTTCTCTGGCTGCTGTATACGTAATACCGGTGGTGACCACCGGTATATAAGCACTGTGTAGTAAGATGTATTTCAGATAGTCCTGACCTCCAACCAGTAAAGACCTGTTGAACTTAATCTTGTAGCCTGTGTGTTATTAATTACAACTAGAACACACAGACTTTACATGGGGTTTAAATGTTCCTGTAGTATCGTCACTATGTCTCCAAAACTCTCTTCCACTGGCTTCGCTGGGGTTACTAGATTTCGTAATAAACCATACGTCTTTGCACCCATTAAGTTTAACAATACCAGCGCTTTCTTGTCATCTGGCACCTCATTTGCCTTGCAGTATACCTCTATTCGTTCGACATATGTAGTCCAATCTTCGACTTCATTGTCAAGTGCGGTGATACTGCCACTCTTCGGCATTTTGGGTGTGGTTTAAAATGGCTTAAAATGGCGTCTCCTGCGCTTTCCTTCCTCCCCCGCTGCTGCCAACGAGTTTTCCGCGGGCCTTCCTACGCTGCTGCCAATGCCGCTCTTGGCGGTCCTCGTGGCAATGGCGGTGCCTCGCGGGTTTCTGCGCGTCTCTCTCTCCTCGACGCTGCTCGGCCCCTGAACACCGGCTGCGCCCTGTGTGCTCTGCCCTCTCTCTCTCTTCCCCGTTGACGCTGCTCGGCCCTTTGCTGTGCCGCTCGGTCGGGCGCTAGCCCGCCGCTGCCCGGGAAGTGTCTGCGCACTGCCTGTTGCCAGCCCGTTTCGCTGGACCACCACGACTGGAAAGCCAAGCCTGGCTCTCTACAGCCTCCCCCGCAATTCTCGAGTCTCTGCTGCTCTGATGGATGACTGGGTGGTTGCCCGTGTCTCTGGCCTTGACCTCCAATCTTCTGGTCTCCAGGAACGAATCCCTGGGAGGTGATGCAGAGTTGCAGGTAGGATCGAATTTTTCTCTTAGCCAATGTTGTGTCCGTCAGTAATAAGACACAAGACTGCAGGAGAACGGTACAACAGGTGTTTACTCAACGTGGCTCACTCTGGAACTGAACTGTACAGATTACTACTCAGTGCTATATACAGGTGTGGTCACTGCCGGTACTGCAGTATACATGAGCAGTAAAAAGTAGTTCCCCCCCCCTTACAGGGCCCATGGCCTTTTCTGTATCCAGTGCGCTCAGCAGTTTTTTGGTGTCACGTGGAGTGAATCGAATTGGCTGAAGACTGGCTTCTGTAATGATGGTGACCTCGGGAGTAGGCTGATATGGATCATCCACTCGGCACTTCTGTCTGAAGATGCTCCAAACGCTTCAGCCTTGCCTTTTGTACTTGTGCAGGTCTCCGCCATCACAGTTAGTTGTTTAATTGTCCACCACCATTCACAAATGGATGACGCAGGGCTGCAGAGCTTTGATCTGATCCATTGTTTGTGTGATCGCTTACCTCTGTCTATAGCATGCTGCCTCCATTGTTTAATATGCATGTAGTCCTGTGTTGCAGCTTCCCCACTTCATTTTTAGGTATGCCTAGTGCTGCTCCTGGCATGCTCTTCTGCACTCCTCATTGAACCAGGGCTGGTTCCCTGGCTTGGTGGTACTGGTAGAGTAAGGGATATGCTGGGCTATGAGGTTACAGATTGTGGTGGAATATAATTCTGCTGCTGCTGATGGCCCACAGGGCCTCATGGATGCCCAGTTTTGAGCTGCTAGATCTGTTTTGAATCTATCCCATTTAGCACAGTGGTAGTGTCACACAGCACGATGGAGAGTGTCCTCAGTGTGAAGACAGGACCTTGTCTTCACAAGGACTGTGAGGTGGTTACTCTTACCAATACTGTCATGGACAGATGCATTTGTGACGGGTAGATTGGTGAGGACCAGGTCAAGTTGTTTTTTCCCCCGTGTTGGTTCTCACACCACCTGCCGCAGGCCCAGTCTGACAGCTATGTCCTTCAGGACACGGCCAGCTCAGTCAGTAGTGGTGCTACCAAGCCACTCTTGGTGATGGACATTGAAGCCCCCACCCAGAGTACATTCTGTGCCCTTGCTACCCTCAGTGCTTCTTCCAAGTGGTGTTCAACATGGAGGAGTACTGATTCATCAGCTGAGGGAGGGCAGTAGGTGGTAATCAGCAGGTTTTCTTGTCCATGCTTGACCTGAAGCCATGAGACTTCATGGGGTCCGGAGTCAATGTTGAGGACTCCCAGGGCCACTCCTTCCTGACTGCATACCACTGTGCCGCCACCCGTGGTGGGTCTGTCCTGCCAGTGGGGCAGGATATACCCAGGGATGGTGATTGGAGAAGTTTGGGACATTGGCTGTGGCTGCATGGTTCTGTGAGTATGACTATGTCAGACAGCTCTCCCAATTTTGGCATAAGTCCCCAGAAGTTGGTGAGGAGGACTTTGTAGAGTCGACTGGGCTGGGTGTGCAGTTGCCATGTTCGTAGCCAGAGCCGAGGTCGATGCCGTATGGTCTGTCCAGTTTCATTCTTATTATTGTGTTTCATAGCGGTTTGTTACAACTGAGTGGCTTGCTAGGCCATTTCAGAGGGCAGTTAAGAGTCAACCACATTGCTGTGGGTCTGGAGTCACATGTAGGCCAGACCAGGTAAGGACGGCAGATTTCCTTTACTAAAGGACATTAGTGAACTAAATGGGATTTTACAAAAATCCAATAGTTTCATGGATACCATTCCAGATTTATTTAATTAACTGAATTTAAATTCCTCAGCTGCTGTGGTGGGATTTGAACTCACTACTGGATCATTAGTCCAAGCCTTTGTAGTGCTAGCCTAGTGACATTACCAATATACTACTGCTCCCGCAGAGTTTTACACAGAGCTTAGTGCCCATCCTTTCGAACATGGAACGGGTGGTCACCTCCAACATCATACCTGTGGAACCCACCATGGTGCAGCATCTGATGCCTCATGTCACAGCTTCCATCGCAGCACAAACAGCTTCCTCAAAGGTGTGAGTGCTGCAGTGGAAGCGCAGACTGCTGCCACCATGGCTCTGGCTACTACTGTTGAAAGGGGCTTCCAGGAATCACAGCAGTCCATCAATCTGTTCTCCAACAGAAGAGTAGGATTACTGAGGCGCCTCCCTGGGAGAGTGGCAGTGGATCCTGCCGTCCTCTCTTAACATGACAGCATTCCTGCTCCCACCCCTGCCAATCTGCCAGTGCCCTTGCTGTTGCCTGTCAACCAGCCAGCCCAGACTTCTGCAGCCCAGGCCGAGATGGTGGATTCTGAAGCCAGGCCTTCTAGGCCCAGAGCTGCTTGAGGTCGCACTCCAAAGCTACCTGCAGTCTCCTCAATTCGACATAAGCAGCCTTCCACCATCCATGCTGCAGCCATTGGGGAAGCTCCTTGTAGGAGCACTAGGAGAGGCAAAGTTGCATGGAAAGCAGTCACTAAAGGAATGCACAAGTGTGATTAGTTTATTTTTGTTTGCATTATGTCATGATTTAATTTATCAATTTGGATTGAATTGTGCATTTTCTATGGTTTCTACTTTTGTGTTGTGGGAAAGGGGATGATGTGAGTGGAGTCAAGGGTTATGGGGAGCGGGCAGGAAAGTGGAGTTGAGGCCAAAATCGGACCAGCCATGATCTCACTAAATGGAGGAGCAGGCTTGAGGGGCCAAATGGCCTGCTCCTGCTCCTATTTCTTATGTTCTTTTGTGATGGACAGTGATAGAGGAAAGGTAAGGAGTAGGGGTCCATTGGTGAATGGGGTGGTGTGACTGAGGTTACTGGTATCGGTCATTAATTATTCCATCACTTGGAGCCTGGGCAGAAAGGGGCTGTCCATTTTGTAGCCTCCCTTCCTCTTCCACTTCCTGTTTCACTTCCTCCTCCTCCTCTTCCTTGTGCTTCTGCTTCTCACCTGATAGATGGTGGCAAGGGCTGTTCCCTCATAATGGCCAGGCTGCCCAGCATGCAGTATACTAGCACAAATCTTAATACACACTCAGCTGAGTACTGCAGGGCTCCTCCAGAGCGGTCCAGGCAGCGGAAGCATTGTTTCAGGAGGCCGATTATGTGCTCTATAATATTCCTTGTGGTAGTATGGCTCTCTTTGAAGGCCTGCTGTGCATGTGTGTGTGGGTTCCAGACTAGAGTCATGAGCCATGTCATGAGTGGATAACCCTTGTCGCCCAGTAGCCATCCTTTGACTTGTTGTGGTGGCTCAAATACAGGTGGCACAGAGGCCTGCGGCAGAATGAAGGAATCATGACTACTGCAAGGATAACGGGCATTCACCTGCATGATGCACTGCCTGTGGTCGCACACCAGCTGCACATTGAGGGAGTGGAATTCCTTTCGGTTCATGAAAATGGCCAAGTTTAGATGAGACGCATGTAAGGCAATGTACATGCAGTCAATGGCACCCTGCATCATAGGGAAGCCTGCAATCCTTGCAAACCCTCATGCTCACTTCACCTGCTTGTCTCTGGCAAGAAGGAATGAGATGAAGCTGTTTCTCTGTGTAGAGGGAGCCTCAGTGACCTCCCTTATGCAACAGTGTACTGCAAACTGTGAGATGTTGCTTATATCTCCAGCAGCAGCCTGAAAGGAGCCAGGTGCATAAAAGTTAAGCGCCACGGTCACCTTGACAGCCACAGGCAATGCTGTCCTTGCCCTGCTTTCAGGCTGCAGTTGTGGCTGCAGCAGTTGGCAGATTTCAGTCTTGACCTCGTTAGTGAAGCAAAAATGTCTCATGCATTGGTCCTCGCTGATGTCGAGGTAAAAGAATTGCTCCCTATATACCCTCAGTGTATATGGCCTCCTGCTGATAGCCTTTCTCCCCCTGCTCCTCCTCCCTCTTCTAGCAGCTTGTCCTGCTCTGCGTGGCCTCTCTTCATTCTCCCTGTTATGCTCAATTCCAAGAGGAAGGCCTTCCAGGCCACCCAGAAACTGAACTGGACCAGCCATATAAATACTGTGGCTACAAGAGCAGGCCAGAGGCTGGGAATTCTGCGGCGAGTGTCTCACCTCCTGACTCCCCAAAGCCTTTCCACCATCTACAAGGCACAAGTCAGGAGTGTGATGGAATACTCTCCACTTGCCTGGATGAGTGCAGCTCCAACAACACTCAAGAAGCTCGACACCATTCAGGATAAAGCAGCCCGCTTGATTGGCACTCCATCCACCACCTTCAACATTCACTCCCTCCACCACCGGCGCACTGTGGCTGCAGTGTGTACCATCTACAAGATGCACTGCAGCAACTCACCAAAGCTCCTTCAACAGCACCTTCCAAACCCGCGACCTCTACCACTTAGAAGGATAAGGGCAGCAGATGCATGGGAGCATCACCACCTACAAGTTTCCCTCCAAGCCACACACCATCCTGACTTGGACCTGTATCGCTGTTCCTTCACTGTCGCTGGGCCAAAATCCTGGAACTCCCTTCCTAACAGCATTGTGGGTGTACCTACACCATATGGACTGCAGCGGTTCAAGAAGGCGGCTCACCACCATCTTCTCAAGGGCAATTAGGGATGGGCACTAAATGCAGGCCTAGCCAGCGACGCCCACATCCCATCAATGAATTTAAAAAAAGCAACTTGTTTCAGCAGAAGCTTTTAAATGACCAAAGAAGTACTTCAGCACCAGCCAGACCACTCCCTGTAGACTATTCAAACTTTAGGCAAGTATAAGAAAGCTCTAAAATTGCAGCAGCAGCCAGAAGAAATAATCCAGCAACTAACATGTAAGTACTTCATGATCCCTTTAAGTAGTACTGGTGGGGGTTCCTTCATGCCGTTTAACATGTTCAGCTGTGCGAGGTTAAGACAGTGTGTAGGCTGGAGCATGGCATTCGAAAATGTCAGCGGTTGCATCAAATCAGTGTTGGACACTGATTGACGCCATAATCTGCCCGCTCTGCATGTTGCGGTTGTTAGGTGCGTGCGTGCAAACCCCTTTTCCAAGATGGCGTCCAATGCACTTCCTCTTAGAAGTGTGCGCGGGCATCTTGGAATCAATTTTCCACCATTAAGAGGCTGCGTAGCGCCTAAACAACGGGTGCTACAGAGCCTAATTTCACCCCTGTAATTTCTTAACCAGTTTAATTACAAAAAGGGATGAATAGGTTGTCCTTTATGTTTGTACTGGCTGGGAGTATTCAGGAAAACTGTAACATCAACGGAACAGGCAATGGTGATTAATTCCACAAGATAATAAGGGATTGTCTGTACACAGATCCTGGGCAAGCTTCATCTTGTTTATTACAAATGATTGATATATTTGGCAAACTCTCAGGTTATAAGGTTAATTAGCAAAACTCTGAAATGCTACCCTTGTCAAGTAACTCATTCCATTGTCCCTTCTGGGACACTTGCAGTATCTGAGGATAATAAGGGTAATAACTCCTATTGATTTTAGTGATAATTGGAAAAAATATTAAATTACTGCCAAATTGGAAATGGGATCAATATTAATGTTATCCCTAAATTAAATTAACTTATCAATTATCTCGTCCCCCATTCCAGCTATGTTTTGTAATGAGAAATTAGAATTGTAATTGTCTCAATTTGCTTTTTTTCTGCGGGGCAAGGGAGCAACAGAAAGCACAGCTTTGAATTAGTGTTCAACATCTTTTAACAAAAAGTTCTCTCTCTAGGTTTGACCTTAAATATTTTGTTCTATTTCAACCTATAGTTTATCTGACCGCATAATTTAGGTGGTTTCAAAAAGAGCTGGAACTAACTAAAGCATTAGATATTAAATTGTAGCTCTATACTCGCCTTCCTCCTTCCATACAAACAAATCCAGTGTTTTGTTTGGCAAAGTGGCTGCGTGTGAGACATTGCTCTTTAGTTAAAAGTTCTATTAGTCTTCCAAATGCTGCTTCCCTTTGGAACGATCTGATAATTAAAATTGGTAGGAAGCCAATTAGCTGGGCTACACGAAAACTTAATACATTTACAGAAGTACTAAAGTCAGCACATTTATCCCTTTTCCCCATCTATAGCAGTGTATGATTTAATTTCTCTACTGAGGGGATTAGGGAAATGTCTCAAATGTAACACCCAAGTGGTGTCAATCGAGTTTTACACAGATTGTCGCCTTTGTCCTGTCAGTGCCAGTAAATTCCTGTTGGCAGTGGTACAACTAACATTATAGATATTTGACTTTTTTTTTTAAGTTGCTATGTAGGATTCTGCTTCTAACAGGACCTCAGTAGGTGTAAGGTGTCAGCCTTGGCTCAGTAGTAGCACTCTTGCCTCAGAGCCCGGTGGTTGTGGATTCAAGCCCCAAACCAGAGATTCAAAGTACATAATTAAGGATAATGTTTTAATGTAACAGTGAGGGAGTGTCACTATCAGAGGTGCTGTTTTTTGGATAAGACATCAAACCAAAACCCTCTTAGGTGGACATAAAACATCATGTGGCACTATTTGAAGAGCAAGGGAATTCTTCTGGTCTCCTGGACAATATCTAAAAAAATATATATCTATCCCTCAATCAACATCAATAAAACAGATTACTTGGTTCTGAAGAAGGGTTTTGACCTGAAACATTGACTCTGTTTCTCTCTACGGATGTTGCCTGGCCTGCTGAGTTTTTCCAGCGTTTCTGTTGTTATTTCGAATTTCCAGCATCCGCAGTATTTTGCTATCAGATTACTTGGTCATTTATCTCATTACTGTTTGTGGGACCTTGCTGTGTGCAAATTAGCTGCTGTATTTCCTACATTACAACAGTGACTACACTTCAAAAGTACTTCATTGTTTATGAAGTGCATCAGGATATTCTCAAGTAAAGGTAGACCTTTTTTCTTTATATACTTTGAAATTACAAGGGGAGCATGGGATTTAACTCCTTGCACCATGTACAGAGATCCTTTCTAATTAAAGGTTTTTCTCCTGAAGAGTAGTTGGACATATACAAAGTAATGTACATGTCCGGGAAGGTGCCGAACACCTCGAGTCTCTTCGCCGGGAACAAACGGAAGCCAAGCGCAGGCAGCGCAAGGAGCACACGTTTGTAAGGGGAGGGGTTTTGGTTTGGGGTTTTTGCCTGGTCAGTCAGCCGTGTGTCTGAGCTGTTCCAGCCCCGTGCGGTTTGAATCGCTTCCCCTTTGGTTCTGACCGCCGGACTTATTTCAGTAGCGATATAGGCAAAACGAGACCAGTGGTTTGGTGCAAAGAAAAAGCAATGTTTTATTGAGATGAAGAATAAATTGCTATACAGTGGAAAATAATTATGAATACAGCACACTTTTACTTAACGGGGAGGAGAAAAGACGGACACATCGAGGGAAAATTGACTAAAATTACAATTTAACAAAATTCCCCTTTAGTTCCCACCCCTTATACCTATCTAGGTTGCCTTGTAATGGGCCAGAAAGTTTATGCTCACCAGTCTACGATGTTGAGACGCCTGCTCCGTGCCCTGCGGTTTGCCTTGGATTTTTCACTGCCTGAAGTAGAGATACCCCAGTAATTCAAAAGTAACTGCGGGTATTCCACTTCTTTGGGCGGGCTGTGACGATCCTCTTGGAGGCAGGGCACTGGAGGCGAGGCGGTAGAGAGAGAGAAAGAATGGCTTCCTGAGGGGCTACCTTTATACCCCATTGGGAGCCCTTATCTTCGCGCCCAAATCTGAACGTATCTGGGTTACACAAAAGGGACTGATCTGTCCCCATTGACCGTAATGGGTTTGAATGCGTTTCCCATTCGTTTAACTGGTTTGTGAATGGAGCTGTCCCAGTTTGAAAATGTCCCACTGGTTTCTTGAGTGCTGGGTAAACAATCCTTAAGTGCTCGTGTAAACAATCCTTTGTTCTGTGGTTACAGCCCAACCGCAACTAGATTGACAGCAATCACTTAAGCCCTTGAGTCAACACTGCTGAGGGCTTGTGTAAACAGACTCTTTTGTTCCGTGTTGAAACTTCCTAACCACAGTTGATTGACAGCTTCAAGTACATAAGTACTCAGAAGCTAGTATTTTTTCCAATCCTTTCGTCAGCCAGTGCTGGGAGATTCTCTTTTCATATTTATACAGGCTGTCTTTCTCTTTTGCCACGGGGCTGGCTACAGCCATCTTTGATGTCCTGGGTTTTTAAAGTACATTCCAACCAGGTTCTCTTTAATAAAATAATCTTTGGGGGCTGCCAAAATTTTGTGAACCTTACAGTCCACCCTTGGATACTAAAACTTGCTTGCAGTATCCTATTAAAGGTGAGCGAAAATTTCTGACCCCCCACAAACAACCTTCCCTTATACTTATCTATATCTATCTCTGATCCCTCGACACCTCCATCCCCCTTACTCAGAGAGAATCGATAGAAAAACATGATTATTTACAATAATTCAAGCATGGAGGGGGTCCGATACCCCTGCACCACTTGTGACATCATAGAGCTTTATCATGATACAACATCTTTAATGAGATTAACACCAAGCCAAAACATATTTGTTAAAAATACAAATGGAAGAAAACGAGCTTCCTTTTTTTAAAAAAAAACAAATGAAATCTGCTATCACTCATGATTAGTTACAATTTGGTCTTATTGACCTCTGAAAAGTCAAATTTACAGAATTTCCGAAACATCTTTTCCTTGGGGTAACGATTCGTATCCTCGGGCACTGGAGGGAGGCCTCCCCATACGTGAAGCCGGTCTCACTAGAATACTGGGTTGAATTGGATCCCAGTCATCCTGGCCAGCTCCCCTCATGGGCATCTGCCTCCCACAGACCCCTCCCGTCATGGGCTAGGGGTGCTCCCTTCCCCGAGCATCCAAAGACACGATGGTCCTCCACACCTTTTGAAACTCTGAAAAAGACTTAAACAAAAATCTAGCCAGGTTCCCTGGCTCGGGGGAATGTGATTGGGTCCCGCGACCTTGGCTCACATAGACAACACTCTGGAGTGGTTCCATACTTAAAACTTATACTTTAATACTTAAAACTACCGATTGCAATATAAAATTAAAATTAACACACTCTAACTTACTTGTACACATTATTAAACTTAAACAAAGCTATATACAAGCGCCACCCATCTCCGGGCGGCTAGCCTAATCTCTGTTAAGACTGTTGCAGGCAACTGCCTGCAGTGAAGCTGGACTGATCCCCACTTCAGGGCCCTCACAGCTTATGGCTGCTGGTTGGGTACCTCTGTGTTTTGGCTCCTGCCTGACTCAGGAGACCGCCCTTTTTAACTGGAAAGCTGGTGACCATTCTTTCCTGGGCTGGGGTACCCGAAGAGACCTCCTAGGGAGTGTCGCTGGTGGGGCTACCCTGGTGAGTAGACCCTTAGCTCGGGTCACAGTCCTTGCTGGCTGGGGACCTTCTCCCTCGGGTCCCTCCCTTCCCAAACCTGGGCTGGGGATGGGCAATCCCTCGCCACCAGCTGCCGGTGGCTGAGAGTTTTCCCCTTCAGGTTTAAAACCTGGTTCAGGCTCCTCCCCGGAGTCCCATAAGAGAGGGGGAATCGCTCGGGCCGAGTGCTGGGGAACTTCTCTCTTGAAGCACATGACTGCGCCTGCGTGTGCAGTCTGTGTGAGTGTACCCGCTGCAGGCTGAGGATTTCTAACCTCAGACCTTGTCCTAACTGGCTGGTCTTTCTTTTTGTGTTTAAACAACTTACATCGTTTAATATAACTAGCAGCCTGCCAGTAGCCCTGTTCTAAACTCTTTCTACTTACCAGGGCGGCCTTAAAGGTGGAATCTTGGGCTTGGACCTGCTTTTGGTCCGGGGCCAAAATTATCCCCTGTGTGCCTCCCTTGTCCCGGATTGCTGCTACCGGGCCTGCTCTACAGGGGTCCCAGAACTCTCCTTCCCTGTCCCCCTGCTTGGCCACCTCATCGGTCTTGTGGTTACCCTCCCACGTGGTATGGAGGGATCCTAAACCTATGGCCAAAGGTTTTGACCTTTCCCCAGCCTGCTCGTTCCCTGTGGATCCCATTAAGCTAAATGGGACCTTGTTAGACCGGGGTGAATTGGTCAGGTCTTCCGAATGGACCACCATGCTGGGAGCTCCAGTGTCCACCGAATATCTCCCCTGCACCGTCTTCACCCCCATCTTAACATAGGGCCTGCTTCCCTCAGCATTTTCACGGGGACACAGGTCGACAGGCTGCGCTGGCTCTAGTCATTGCTGGGAGTGGGATGGGGCAGATGGGGTCAAAGCACCGGTGGTGGCTGCTACTCCCCTGGCCAGTCAGAAGAGACCGCATTGCCTCCAATAGTGACTCGACCGAGGCGGGAGGAATCCCTGTCTCTACCTTTTGGACTGGGGCTGTGGGATTCTTTGCTTTATTGTCCTTCCAAGGATTTCTACAATCCTTGCGCCAGTGGCTGTCCTTCCCGCACCTGTAACAGTTTAACTTAGTCTGGGAGGGACGGTTCCCCTCCTGGTGCCACTCTTTCTTATTCGGGCCCCCAGGTTTAACCTCATGGACTTTTCCCTTGGGTTGGTGCGTCTCGGTACCCCTCATGTTTTTAAACGCTACTGTGAGCCAGTGGATCACTGCTTCTTTGGTGGTCTGGGGGTTTCGAGGGTCAAACCAAGCCGCGGCCTGGGCTTGGATCTGGGGTAGGCTGTTTGTCATAAGACAACAGAGCCAGTGAGTCAATTGGGCTGGGTTCAGTGCTGCCCGCCCTGGCATTCCCGGGCATGCGCTCCGGTAGACTGGCCACAGCCTGTCTGCGAACGCCTGCGGGGACTCCCTTGGGAGCTGTGCCGTTCTTTTTACCCGGGCGAACGGACTACCATCATTGAGTCCCATGGCCTCCAATATCTCGTTCCTCAAATCCTCATATTCTTTCTGCCCCCTTTTGCATTCGCCAGATAGGGTCTGGAGGAGATCACCTCCCAGGGAAAACAGCAGCATTTTAGCTTGCTCTGCGTCATCGCAGTCATTAACATAAGCTGCTTGTTCTATCTCCCTGAAATGCAGAGAGGGGTCTCCCTTTTTAGTGAGCTTGGGGATGTGGCTAACCATGGCCCTGAGCTGTTGGGTGCCATACGGCACCACAAATTGATTCTGGATGGCCCCTGGGTCATCGTCATCAACGGGCGGACCGTACCTCCATTGTCGGAGGGGGTACATTAGTCCTGGTCCCGGCCTATCTAGTGGGGCCTGCGGTGCTTCCTCTACCACCTCATCCTCCACCCCCCTTTGCTGCCAGAGCTCTTGAAAGCTCGGAGCTATGGGTGGCGGTCGTGCAACCTCTGATTCCCTAACCAACTTTGTTCTGGGTGTTGCCTGTGGGACGGTTCTATTTGGGTTGCCGGTAAAGTCCGACTGGCCTATCTTCGGGCTGATAAGACATATCATCCCCTTTGCCCTCTTTAAAGCCATATTCAAGCTTTCTATCTCTTCCCTACAGGGGCCATGATCTGCTTCCTTGAACCCTTGGTCGCAGGCCAGCTTATACGCTGCCTTTACCTCCCTAACCTTTTCCCCCTGCTCTCTTACTTCTTGTATGAGGCGGACGTTCTCCTCCCGCACCCTCATCTCATTACTCTTGGCCTCTCTAACTAGGCACTTCAGGTACTCTAACTCGTGCCTCGTGTGGCTTTTGTCCTCACTAAACTGGTCCACCAGGCGCTCTATCTTGGCCTGGTATTCTTCAATCTCCATTTCCTTATCCCAACTCTCTGTTTTAAATTCCCTAAGCTTACGGGTACCTAACCACAAACAGATCAGTGGTGTGATGAAAAGAAAACCAATAACTGCTACACTCTCCAGACCCAGACCACCGTCTGCTACATCGCATACTGCCGCCGACGGCTGCCGCGGTTGCCATTGTAAGGGGAGGGATTTTGGTTTGGGGTTTTTGCCTGGTCAGTCAGCCATGTGTCTGAGCTGCTCCAGCCCCGTGCAGTTCGAATCGCTTCCCCTTTGGTTCTGACCGCCGGACTTATTTCAGTAGTGATATAGACAAAATGAGACCAGTGGTTTGGTGCAAAGAAAAACCAATGTTTTATTGAAATGAAGAATAAATTGTTATACAGTGAAAATAATTATGAATATAGCACACTTTTAATTAATGGGGAGGAGAAAAGACAGACACATCGAGGGAAAATTGACTAAAATTACAATTGAACAAAATTCCCCTTTAGTTCCCACCCCTTATACCTATCTAAGTTGCCTTGTAATGGGCCAGAAAGTTTATGCTCACCAGTCTACGATGTTGAGATGCCTGCTCCGTGCCCTGCGGTCTGCCTTGGATTTTTCACCGCCCGAAGTAGAGATACCCCAGTAATTCAAAAGTAACTGCGGGTATTCCACTTCTTTGGGTGGGCTGTGATGATCCTCTTGGAGGAAGGGCACCGGAGGCGAGGCGGTAGAGAGGGAGAGAATGGCTTCCTGAGGGGCTACCTTTATACCCCATTGGGAGCCCTTATCTTCGCACCCAAATCTGAACGTATCTGGGTTACACAAATCTGTCCCCATTGACCGTAATGGGTTTGAATGCATTTTCCATTCGTTTAACTGGCTTGTGAATGGAGCTGTCCCAGTTTGAAAATGTCCCGCTGGTTTCTTGAGTGCTGGGTAAACAATCCTTAAGTGCTCGTGTAAACAATCCTTTGTTCTGTGGTTACAGCCCAACCGCAACTAGATTGACAGCAATCACTTAAGCCCTTGAGTCAACACTGCTGAGGGCTTGTGTAAACAGAGTCCTTTGTGCCGTGTTGAAACTTCCTAACCACAGTTGATTGACAGCTTCAGGTACATAAGTACTCAGAAGCTGGTATTTTTTCCAATCCTTTCGTCAGCCAGTGCTGGGAGATTCTCCTTTCATATTCATACAGGCTGTCTTTCTCTTTTGCCACGGGGCCGGCTACAGCCATCTTTGATGTCCTTCGGGGGCTGCCGAAATTTTGTGAACCTTACACACGTCAACCCAAGCACCCCACCCACCCCTGCAACCACCGTCTGCCCCACCTGTGACAGAGACTGTAGGTCCCGCATTGGAATCATCAGTCACCTGCAAACTCATTTTTAATGTGGAAGCAAGTCATCCTCGGTTCCGAGGGACTGCCTAAGAAAAGAAGAAGAATGTACATGTGCAACGGTACTCGGTGCAAATTTTAAACCAGAAGTAAACAATAGAAATAGTGTAGATTAATTCAAGACATAATTGACGTATATGATATAGGAGAAAGGGACAATTTAAAAATAGATATAGTGTAACATTACATTCAAAAGCATTTGATCAGAGAGATTGGGGGTAATTTTGACTAGGCGATAATGTAAAATGGGCAATATCGATTCAGTCACCCATAATCCATCTTTCCTGATTTTCATTTCCATTAACTTTGGCTGAATCGATATCGCCCATTTTACACTATCATCCCAAATCAAAATTACCCCCCATTGAGTCATGTAGAATTAAATACTAAAATGGTTGTTTTGCCTTTGGTTCACTGTATAAATGCATCACCCAAGGCACAGACAGAACTTTCTTTGGAAATCATATCCACAGAAGGAAGATTTTAATAGAAAGTGCAATGTCCAACATATCGGCCATGCTGCTTTAAAACTGTTCTGAGATTGTTGCATTCTGTTTGGATGATATATTGGTAATTTGCAGTCTTGCTTAATAGATCAGAGGGACCTGGATCAAACCAGTCCTGCACAAGAAAGCAGAAAGTAAAAGATCCAAACTCCACAACTTGCAGCCTCGGTTTTATTTCTTTATTAATGTACCTCTATTAAAGATGCGCACACAAACATTATAGAAAGAGTCAGATAAAGTTGGAAACTGCAGTGGAAAACAGCTATCCTTCCAGGTCAAGTCACCCATGCTGTGGGGCAATCACGCTTCCAGCTGGTAAGGGCTTCTTTAGAGCTGTTAGGATGGGTGGACCTGGGGTTAATGCTATAAATAATTAGAGAGAACCACACGGCAAGATAGAGACAATAGTTTCAGGAAACTGTTTAACCATTCCTGTGAGGACAGTAATCTCTTCAGGACAGAACATCTTTTTGAACCCAATGACTATCAGGTAGACCTTCTGATCACATTATCATTAAACATATCCGTACTGGCTTGTGACATCCGATGAAATACAAGGAGCTTGACCAGCAGTCGTTTATCCACCTCTTGCGAGCATGCCATTTTTGTGATTTTGTGGATATTGTAGAAGTATAATGGCACTGTCAACATTTTCAAAATTAAGGTGTAAGGAAGTATCTTAATTAAACATAAGGGTGTGTAACATAAAGATTAACGATAGCATGTCAAGTGTTCAGATGTAAGATAAGGGTTGCAGTAAAAATATTGGAAAAAATCGAATAAATGTTTATGCAAGTAACAATTGAGTGTTAAGGAGCATTTATTCGTAGGTGAGGCCTGCAATTGATAAGATACCACAACAAGCCACACAGAAACTGTTTTAATTCACTGTAATGAATTGTGCTGGTGCCAGGGTATAGTCCTTCCAGAGAAAGTGACAGTGCAGCTCTGTACTTGTTGCTTTCATACCCAACAACTAATTCTCTGCAGTATTGCTGTGCAGTATGTCTGCCTTCTCACAGCAGTCAAAATCATGGCACTTGTTACTCTGTCTTATTCTTTTAATAATCTCACTTTAAACATCACCTACGCCCTCAAGATTGCTTAGCATTACAGAACAAAGTGGGAAAATGTGTTGGGTAAATTTCTTCCTAAAAGATGGACAATTGGTTAGTGGATTGTATCCTACCTTAGTCGACTCTTGTTGGATTGGTTAGTAAACTGTATCTTACTTTAGTTGACTGTATCTTGCTCGATTGCTACCAGCTGTCAGGGATAGTTTCCTGCAATAATATTAAGTGCTATTCCACATGAGGGTTCTCATTGCATGAGTTGCATTGAAGCTTGTTACATGAGAAAACATTCGCAAGATGGCTACATGGTGTAATCCTTACACCCGCTCCAAACATCACTCTTTTGATTTTGACAGCAAAGTATAAATGCACTTTGGCAGAGCTGAATTAACCAGTGTTGCAAAGTTCCTCTCAGTGAATTTATGCATAATTAAATACTTGAGTTTTTCAAAATGAAAGATGGATATATCAAATAAACAGAATGCATATTATAAGAATAAGACAACTGGAACAACAAGCAAAAATAACATCTGACAAACATATTTTTAACAACGACTTGCATTTATATAGTGCCTTTAATGTAGTAAAACGTCCCAAGGTGCTTCACAGGAGCGTTATCAAACAAAATTTGACACCGAGCCACATAAGGAGATATTAGGGCAGATGATCAAAAGCTTGGTCAAAGAGGTAAGTTTTAAGGAGCTTCTTAAAGGAGGGAAGAAAGGTAGAGAGGCGAGGAGGTTTAAGGAAGGAATTCCAGAGTTTAGGGCCTTGGCAGCTGAAGGCACGTCCGGCAATGGCGGAGTGATTAAAATTGGGGATGCACAAGTGGCTAGAGTTGGAGGGGCGCAGATATCTCAGAATTGGCCAGGATCGCAGAGGAGAGTTTCCCCTCCCCCCATCCCCAGATAAGCAAATGACAAATTGAACAACAACAATATCTGTGCCATTTCTCCTGTCAAACCATGTAAATAAATAATGTTTACTATATTTAACTCACTTCAGTGTCAACATAGCAGATTGAGTAACATTGGGCTCGATTTTGCCAGGCCCAAGGAGGCGGGTTTGGAGGTGTGAGGTGTTAAAATCGCAAAAAATGGCGGGTGGCTCCGATTCCATCTCCATCCCGCCTCTGATCAACTTTCCCACAATCGTGGTTTCAGACCCCGTTTCCATTCCGCCTCCAAGAGGCGGGATAGGTCCTTAAGGCCCTTAACAACCAGTTAAGTGCCTCTATAATCCCATTTTGAGAGGCCTTTCTGAATTTAACACAGTTCCCCCGTGCTGCACGTCTCCTCTGGAACACGCCAGTTAATCCTGGCAGCCTCATAAGTGGATTGCTTGTTAACAGCTGCATCTCCACCACTGAAAAGGAGTTTTCAGCAATCATCATTTGCAGGTAGCAGAACTTTGTTGTCTCAGGTCTGGGGAACTTTTAGCAGGCCTACTCATTGTTGTGGAAGTTTGGAGCCTGACACCCATCTCTAGTATGACCTCCTGGGAAAACCCTCTCCCCACCTTGACTGAGCGCTTCCTCAACTGAAGTATATACCAGAAGAATGGGAACCATTTATTTCCTTTCCTCCTGGACATCAGATTTGGACAAAGACCTGCCGCGGCAGCAGCAGAACCCTGAACAGCAGCACCAACAGCAGGAGAAACAACAAGAACTGCTGCTCACCAGCTTGAAGCTGCACAGGCCAGAAGGCGCCAGTGCATGGAAGCACGTCGCTGCAGGAGATACCCCCAAAACAGGGTTTACAGACAGAGGATAAGCTACCTCAACATCACTGAGCAGCAATGCCAAAGGAGGCTCCGACTTTCGCGAGAGGTAGTGGGTGACATCTGCGCAATGCTGCAGCAAGACCTGGAGCCCAGAGGAGTGGGTGGACACTCCTTACCAGTGGCTGTCAAAGTCACCACCGCACTCAACTTTTTTGCTTCAGGCTCATTCCAGGGATCAACAGTAGACATTATTGACGCCTCCCAGGCGGCCGCACACACTTGCATCACACAGGTTACCGATGCCCTCTTTGCCATCGCGCACAATTACATCAACTTCTTTAAGGATCAAGTAAGTGTAACTGCGCATGCGGTTGGATTTGCTAATCTGGCAGGCTTTCCAAGGGTGCAGGGCATCGTTGGCTGCACACATGTGGCCTTTAAGGCACCCCATCACAATCCAGGTATTTTTGTCAACCGCAAGGTCTTCCACTCCCTCAACGTGCAGCTGGTGTGTGACCATAAGAAGGAAATTTTGCATGTTTACGCCAAGTACCCTGGCAGTTGCCATGACTCCTTCATCCTGCACCAGTCTAGTGTGCATCTGCTCTTCAGCCCACCAGACCAACTTTTCAGATGGCAACTTGGAGACAAGGGCTTTCTCCTGAAGACATGGCTAATGACGCCATTGAGGAGCCCATCCAATGAAGCTGAGGAGCGCTACAACTCCAGCCACATTTCCACCAGATCCATAATCAAGCAAACCATCGGCTTGCTGAAGATGTGATTCAGATGCCTTGATAGATCAGCTGGAGCCCTGCAGTACACAGCAGCCAGGTTCTCCAGCATCATCGTGGTCTGCTGTGCACTTCACAGCATCGTGGCTTGCAGCTGGCTGAGGTACAAGTGGCTGTTCGCATAGCCTCCTCAGATGAAGAGGAGGAGGAGGAGGAGGAGGGCGACAATGAACAGCTTGCGGAGGCGCTTCAGCCAGCGGCAGCAGCACGCGAGCACATTGCTGCCCGGGATGCAAGGGACGCACTCATCTTGGCCAGATTTGCTTAGCCTGCCCAATCAAATACTTTTGCCTCACACCTTCTTACCAGAGCATCGACAAGAATCTGCGGATTCTTATCACTCTGACCACCATACTGACAATTGCAAGTCGCCCTAAGCCCTCAATGTGGAAGTCCCATTTGCGAAATGACACAGGCCACAAATTCAACAGTTTGTCATCAAATTTTTTTATCATCACAAGTCACAGATGGCTTTTCAAAAATAAATACAACAGAACACCCAAGTGACTACCCTTGTGACTACTTGTGCTTTATCTTCCTCTTACACGTGCTTCTACATGGTGCTTCCCCTGTGGCTTCAGCAGATGTGGAGGCCTCTTGCTCACTTTCTTGCTGCTCCTGCCTCGACACCTTTGGCGGGTGTCCTCTGGGGTTGCAAGCCTGTGAGGGCTCGGCAACAGTCTGCTGCTTCTACGGCTGTGCAGGGGCTGAGACGCTCATCTCAGTTGGGTGAGGACTCTGGTGGGGCTCGGCCCGAGGGCTCTGCAGTGGCATGGTCATGTGAGCGCTTGGAGAGGAGCCCCCACTTCCTTGTTCTCTGCCACCAACATCCCTCTCATGGGTCATCCCCACTTCAGAGCTAGTAAGTGGCTTGACAGCACCTTGCTGCACTTCAGGGGGGCCATGAGGACCCGCTTCTGCCATGGAAGTCCTACTCCAGAGAACTTCCATGAAGATCTGGTTTCTATGCACAATAGCTGACCATCGCTCCTCAAGAGATGCCAGTCTATTCTGAACAATTACCATGTTTTCAAGACCCTGGCGACTAAGCTCCTCCATGGCCATAGCCATCCTCTCCTCTACTGTGGCCATCCTCTCCTCTACGGTAGCCAGCCTTACCATGGAGGTAGCCATCCTTTCCACGGAGGTTGCCATCCTTTCCGTGGTGATACGTTCATGCGCCAATGCGTCCACAAAGGCTCTGCTCATGTTAGCATTGGACTCCTCCATTCGCTCCACACTCGCAGCGACCCTGGAGACAAAATCTGCCAGAAACTCCAGCACCCTGTTCCTGGAATTCCAGCACTGCTCTCCTTCTGGGTGGACCCGGAGGCACAGGGTCGACATGCAGCGGAGCCAAGCTGGGAGAGTCCTGCGCCCTCTGATGAGGACTCTCCACTGCTGTCCCTGTCTCCACCATCTGCTGATGCTCACTTGTGAGCTGTGATACACCAGGTGACAACACTAATCTATCTTGCGAAGGTCCCACCGAGGTGTGAGTGTCTGCGCTGGTGCTGGGTGCGCTTAATTCTGCTGATGCTGCGCCCTCAGAGTTTGCAGCTTCCTCTGAGGAGTCTTTTGGCTCAGGCTGTTCCTCCTGGACAGTGGGGAAGGGGGCTGTCGATGGTCCTGTGGGGGAGTAAAGGAAAGAGTTAGACATGTGAGATAAACGTTGCATGCACATTGAAGCATCATAATCCATATCAGTCACTCATGCAATGTCAATGAGAGAAATGCAAAACCATTCTGTCACCAGTTTGCTGTGATGTGCCCGTCTCTCCGTCCCCCCACTTGCGCATCCTCCTCCACTCCCACGATTTCTAGGGCTGCCTCCTCTGCATTGGTGAGCTGGACTATTGAGGGTGGCCCTCCTCTTGTCCTCGCCCTCTCCCTCTTATTGTGGGCTCTTTTTTCCTGCAATGAGGGGCACAAGTGGAGTTTGAGTGAGAATGAAGGAGTGAGTGTAGACAATCCATAGCATAGATGCTTAGAAGGACACAAAGATGGAGTGAGGTGCCAAGACCAAGGGCCCTCCCTGTGTGTTGTAAGTTGTTGTCATAGCATCAGAGTAATAGGGAGTGTGAGGGCTGCATAATCGAATAGTTAAGTGAATGTGA
The DNA here is from genome assembly GCF_052327205.1 of Somniosus microcephalus. Lineage (NCBI taxonomy): Eukaryota > Metazoa > Chordata > Chondrichthyes > Squaliformes > Somniosidae > Somniosus > Somniosus microcephalus. The sequence continues at coordinate 113,805,788 of NC_140988.1, read as the reverse complement.
ACATATAGAGAGAGGGAATGGGTAAGGGTGCAGGGATGTAAGGGTGAAGTGGGATGTCATAGAGTCATAGAGTCATAGAGTTTTACAGCACAGAAAGAGACCCTTCGGCCCATCGTGTCTGCGCCGTCCATCAATCCCTGTCCAGTCTAATCCCATTTTCCAGCATTTGGTCCATAGCCTTGTATGCAATGGCATTTCAAGTGCTCATCCAAATGCTTCTTGAATGTTGTGAGGGTTCCTGCCTCTACCACCCTTTCAGGCAGAGAGTTCCAGATTCCAACCACTCTCTGGGTGAAAAAGTTCCTCCTCAAATCCCCTCTAAATCTCCTGCCCCTTACCTTGAATCTATGCCCCCTTGCTATTGACCCCCCTACTAAGGGGAAAAGTTCCTCTTTATCTACCCTATCTATGCCCCTCATCATTTTGTACACCTCAATCAGGTCCCCCCCTCAGCCTTCTTTGCTCCAATGAAAACAACCCCAGCCTGTTTAGTCTTTCTTCATAGCTGAGGCGCTCCATCCCAGGTAACATCCTGGTGAATCTTCTCTGCACCCTCTCTAAAGCAATCACATCCTTCCTATAGTGAGGCGACCAGAACTACACACAGTACTCCAGCTGTGGCCTCACCAGCGTTTTGTACAGCTCCATCATAACCTCCCTGCTCTTATATTCTATGCCTCCGGCTAATGAAGGCAAGTATCCCATATGCCTTTTTAACCACCTTATCTACCTGTTCCGCTGCCTTCAGGGATCTATGTACATGCACACCAAGGTCCCTCTGACCCTCTGTACTTCCTAGGGTCCTACCACTCATTGTGTACTCCCTTGCCTTATTTGTCCGTCCAAAATGCATCACCTCGCACTTTTCAGGGTTAAATTCCATTTGCCACTTTTCCGCCCATCTGACCAACTCGTTTATATCTTCCTGTAGCCTGAGGCTTTCCTCCTCACAATTTACCACCCCACCAATTTTCGTGTCATCTGCGAACTTGCTGATCATACCTTTTACATTCTCATCCAAATCATTTATGTAGATCACAAACAGCAAGGGACCCAGCACCGATCCCTGAGGTACCCCACTAGACACAGGCTTCCAGTCACAAAAGCAACCTTCGACCATCACCCTCTGCCTCCTGCCACTCAGCCAGTTTAGGATCCAACGCGCCAAGGCACCCTGGATCCCATGGGCTCTTACCTTCTTGACCAGTCTCCTATGCGGGACTTTGTCAAAAGCTTTACTGAAGTCCATGTATACCACATCCACAGCATTTCCCTCATCCACACACCTAGTCACCCACCCCCTCGAAAAATTCAATCAGATTTGTCAGACATGATTTACCCTTGACAAAGCCATGCTGACTATCCCCGATTAATCCTTGCCTCTCCAAGTGGAGACTAATTTTGTCCCTCAGAATTTTTTCCAATAATTTCCCTACCACAGATGTTAGGCTCACTGGCCTGTAATTCCCTGGTTTATCCCTGCTACCCTTCTTGAATAATGGTACTACGTTAGCTGTTCTCCAGTCCTCTGGTACATCCCCTGTGGCCAGAGAGGTTCTGAAAATTTGTGTCAGAGCCCCTGCAATCTCCTCCCTTGCCTCACACAACAGCCTGGGATACATCTCGTCCGGGCCTGGGGATTTATCCACTTTTTGGCCTGCTAAAACCGCTAGTACCTCCTCCCTCTCGATGCTAATATGTTCAAGTATGTCACAGTCCCCTTGCCCGATTTCTATGTCTACATCATCTTTCTCCATAGTGAACACAGATGCAAAAAATTCATTTAAAACCCCGCCTACATCATCTGGCTCTACACATAGATTGCCACTTTGGTCCCTAATGGGCCCTACCCTTTCCCTGGTTATCCTCTTGCCCTTAATATACTTATAAAACATCTTAGGATTTTCCTTTATTTTGCTCGCCAGTGTTATTTCATGGCCCCTCCTCGCCCTCCTAATTTCTTTTTTAAGTATGCCCCTGCCCTTTTTATACTCTTCTAGGGCTTCCTCCGTCTTTAGTCTTTTGTAACTGCCAAAAGCCCCCCTTTTTTTCCTAATGCATTTTTGTATATCCCTTGTCATCCAAGGTTCCCTTTGCTTGTTGGTCCCACCCTTGACCTTTACGGGAACATGTTGGCGTTGTACTCTCTCTATTTCCCTTCTGAAAGCCTCCCACTGCTTTGATGTGGATTTTCCTATAAGTAGCTGCTCCCAGTCCACTTTGGCCAGATCCTGCCTTATCATATTAAAATCGGCCATCCCCCAATTTAGAACCCTTATTTCCGGGCCGTCATTGTCTTTTTCCATGACCACCTTAAATCTCACCGAATTATGGTCACTGTCGCCAAAATGCTCTCCTACTGACACTTCCACCACTTGCCCGGCTACATTCCCTAGAATTAGGTCCAGTACCGCCCCCTCTCTTGTAGGACTTTCTACATGTTGGCTCAAAGAGCTCTCCTGGATGCACTTTAAGAATTCTGCACCCTCTAAGCCTTTCACACTCTGACTATCCCAATTAATATTGGGGAAGTTGAAATCCCCCACTATTATTACCCTATTATTTTCGCACTTCTCTGAGATTTGCCTACATATCTGTTCCTCTATCTCCCCCTGACTGTTTGGGGGCCTATAGTACACTCCCAGCAAGGTGCTTGCCCCCTTTTTGTTTTTAAGTTCTACCCATATGGCCTCATTAGAGGAACCCGCTAATATATCATCCCTCCTTACAGCAGTAATCGACTCCTTAATTAATATTGCAACACCCCCTCCCCTTTTACACCCCCCTCTGTCTCTCCTGAAGATTCTATACCCCGGAATATTGAGCTGCCAGTCCTGACCCTCCCTCAACCATGTCTCCGTGATAGCAACAATATCGTACTCCCATGTGTTCAATAACAACTTCAGTTCATCCACCTTATTTGCAAGACTCCTTGCATTAAAATAAATGCCTTCCAGCCTTGCCATATTTCCTTTTGCCCTCACATATTTTCTCTGCCTTCCCAGCTGACTTGTTTCTTCCTCTGTATTTGGCTGTAAATCATCCCCTACTATAGCTCCACTCTGTATCCCATCCCCCTGCCAAGTTAGTTTAAACCCCCCCCAGCAGTGCTAGCAAACCTCCCCGCAAGGATATTGGTCCCCCTGTGGTTCAGGTGTAGACCGTCCGACTTGTACAAGTCCCACCTTTCCCAGAAGCAGGCCCAGTGATCCAGGAAACTAAAGCCCTCCCCCCTGCACCATCCCTTTAGCCACGCATTCATCTGTTCTATCTTCCTATTCCTATACTCACTGGCACGTGGCACCGGGAGTAATCCAGAGATTACAACTTTTGAGGTCCTGCTCTTTAATCTTCCACCTAGCTCCCTAAATTCTTGCTGCAGGACCTCATCCCTCTTTTTACCTATGTCGTTGGTACCAATGTGGACCACGACCTCTGCCTGTTCACCCTCCCCCTCCAGAATGCCCTGCAGCCGCTCAGTGACATCCTTGACCCTGGCACCAGGGAGGCAACAAACCATCCTGGATTCACGTCTACGGCCACAGAAACGCCTATCTGTTCCCCTTACTATAGAATCCCCTACCACTATTGCTCTCCCACTCTTTTTCCTCCCTTCCTGGGCAGCAGGAGCACCCCCAGTGCCAGGAAGTTGGCTGCTGCTGCCTTCCCCTGGTGAGTCATCCCCCTCAACAGTATCCAAATCGGTATAGCTGTTTGAGAGGGGAATGGTCACAGGGGTCTCCTGCACTACCTGCCTGCTTCTATTGCTCCGCCTGGTGGTCACCCATTTCCTTTCTTCCTGTGCAACCCTTCCCTACGGTGTGACCAACTCACTAAACGTGCTATCCACGACCCTCTCAGCATCGTGAATGCTCAACAACCCATCCACCCGCAGCTCCAGCGCCTCAATGCGGTCTGCTAGTAGCTGCAGATGGATGCATTTCCTGCACACGTGGTCATCAGGGGCAGTGTCCCTGAATTCCCACATAGAGCAAGAGGAGCACATCACGGGGCTGGGCTCTCCTGGCATGACTTACCCTTTAATTAATTTAAATTAAATTCACTATCACCAATTAAAGATATCTCTAAGGCGCTTGTATAGTCTACCTACAGTCCCTGCTACACCAGAAAAGACCTTAGTCACTATAAACTACAGAGTTAAAGTTTAAAAAAGAGAAATACTCACCAACCAATCACTTACCTGCTCCCTGGTGACGTCACACACTGATTACTTTTTACCTCTCTCCCCGCTGCTGAGTTGGTAAGCCTCGCTGCTCTCCGGTTTTTATACCGGGCTCCTCACCTCCCAGGCTCCGTGCTCCGACTGCTCTCGGGCCTCGCTGCTCTCCAGTTTTTATACCGGGCTCCTCACCTCCCAGGCTCCGTGCTCCGACTGCTCTCGGGCCTCGCTGCTCTCCGGTTTTTATACCGGGCTCCTCACCTCCCAGGCTCCGTGCTCCGACTGCTCTCGGGCCTCGCTGCTCTCCGGTTTTTATACCGGGCTCCTCACCTCCCAGGCTCCGTGCTCCGACTGCTCTCGGGCCTCGCTGCTCTCCGGTTTTTATACCGGGCTCCTCACCTCCCAGGCTCCGTGCTCCGGCTGCTCTCGGGCCTCGCTGCTCTCCGGTTTTTATACCGGGCTCCTCACCTCCCAGGCTCCGTGCTCCAACTGCTGGAGGAGGAAGTTGACAAAGCAGAGTGCTGGTGATGAGAGGCGATAGGGATCACATTGAGGGTCATGGGGATGGAATACACACTTTTCCTGTGTGGAGAAGGTCATGAAACCACTTTCTGCACTGCAGCCAGATTCTGCTGCACATTGAAATCACATTCACCTCCTGTGCCACCTGCAGCCACACAGCTTTGGTCTATTGTGGAGGCTTTTTCCTCCCTAAAAAGGAAAGAGCACTTCCTTATTTGCTCTTGCTCCCTCCACCAGAGCTTGGAGGGAGGCCTCATCAAATCTGGGTGTACACTTTGGTCTGGTGCTGGACATAGTTGCAGTAGGAATTATTGTGTATGTACCTTTAAGAGAGAACTGCTTTTATACTGTAGTACCGGCAGTGACCACACCTGTATATAAAGCAGTAGCAGGCTTCTGTACTTTCAGTTCCAGCATAATCTCTGTTCAGTAAACAACTGTTATTACCGTTCTCCTGCAGTCTGTGTGTTATTGATACGCGGACACTACAGTGGCGACGAGTACGTTCAAACTCACCTGCAGTACTGCATCACCTCACGAGGATCCATCCCTGAAAAGAAGCTTCTTGGAGGTCAAAGCCAGAGCAACGGGCGTCGACCGTGGGCAACCGCCCAGTGATCCATCGGAGTTCAAAGAATCGCAGGGGAAGCTGTGGAGAGCTGGGCCTGGTTCTCCAGTCAAGGTGTCCCAGCAAATCGGGCTGGTAGCAGATAGTGCGCTGACCCTTCCCGGACTGCGGCGGGCTAGAGCTCGATCGAGCGGCTCTGCAAAGGGGCCGAGCAGCGTCGTTGGGAAGAAAAAGAGAGAGAGAGGGTGGAGCGCACAGGGCGCGGCCGGTGCTCAAAAGTCGGGCAGCGTTGGAAAAAAAATAAATAAATAAAAAGGGGAAGGAAAAGAGACGTGCAGAAAGCTGCGGGGCGCTGCCATTACTTGTTAGAATGATAGGAGCAGCATTGGCAGCAGGGGGAAGACGGAAAAGCGCAGGAGGCGCCATTTTAATCCATTGGGGAAGAAGGAAAAGCGTGGGAGGTGCCATTTTAAACCACCCAAGATGCCGAAGAGTGGCAGCATCACTGCTTTCGATAACGAAATAGAAGACTGGACCACGTATGTGGAAAGAATTGAAGTGTACTGCAAGGCAAATGAGGTGGCCGCTGAAAAGAAGGCGTCGGTATTATTGAATTTGATGGGCGCGAGAACGTACAGCCTATTGCGGAATTTAATTACCCCAGCTAAACCAATGGAGAAAAGTTTTGAAGAGATTGTCAATATCTTACAGGAACATCTAAACCCTACACCGCTGCTGATAGCAGAAAGACTCAAGTTCCATAAACAAAACCAGCACAAAGACGAGAGTAATGCTGACTATCTTACGGAACTACGCAAGTTATCGAAGCACTGCCAGTTCAGAGCAGGACTGGTAGATACCTTAAGGGATAAGTTTGTCTGCGGGCTCCAGAGTGAAGGAACCCAGAAACGACTACTTTCGGAAAAGGACCTTACGCTAGAAAAGGCTTTCAGCATTGCAGTATCCTACGAAGCAGCAGCACGGGGAGCTGTGGAAATACAACAGAAACCACAAGAATATAGCACCAATGAAATGGCATATGGAGCAGAAAAGTGCTATCGCTGCGGCAGAACAACCCATGACCAGAAGGATTGCTGGGTTAAGGACAAAGTATGCAGGCAATGTGGAAAAGTGGGACACATGGCACGAGTCTGCAGGTCGGGAAAGAAAATCAACACTAAAAGAACTACTAAGGAAAAGTACAAGAAAGTACAAAAGATGACGGACAGTAGTTCAGAAGATCAGAAGAGTGATAATGACTCCGGGAGCAGGAGACTAAGTTGTCCAAAGTTACACAACGTGATCGCAAAGGAGGATCACCAAACCATTTGGGTCATCCTCATGATAGCAGGGTCCCAGGTAAAGATGGGATTGGACACAGGATCAGCCCTAACAGTCATGAATCGACGAGACTAAGAGCGGCTATTCTCACACATTCCCTTGAAGGATATGTCCATTGTCTTGAAGACATATACGGGGCAAAAAGTCTACCCCAGAGGAAAAATAAGGGTGCCCGTTAAATACAACGGCAAGGAAACACAGAAACTGTATCTATATATACTACAAGATGGAGGACCACCATTATTGGGGCGTGAATGGATCCGAAAAACACAATTGGATTGGTATTCCATTCAGGCGCTAACTGTGGCTGACAAAAAGGATGACGACGTCACACCTGGATGACTGTCAAAAATTCTAACTGACGCGAAAGAGGTGTTCCAGCAAGGACTTGGGACTCTAAAAGGCGTAACGGCAACGATAACAATTGAAGATAACGCAAACCCAAAATTTTTTAAGGTCAGACCGGTACCGTATGCGATCCGCCCAGCCGTCGAAGCAGAGCTGGAGAGTCTGGAGCATTCGGGTGTGCTGTCCCAGGTGGACTGGAGCGAGTGGGCCACACCCATCATTCCTGTAATGAAGAAATCATTGAGCAGCACGCCCGGGGAACCGAAGAAGGTTCGCATCTGTGGGGACTTTAAGGTAACTGTGAACCCAGTCCTTCACACAGTACAATATCCACTTCCGCGGAAAAAAGATATTTTCGCCTCACTATCTGGAGGGAAACGCTTTACGAAGATTGATCTGGCCCAAGCGTATCTACAAATGGAGGTAGAAGAAGCATCTAGAAAATACCTCACGATAAACACTCACAAAGGTCTTTACCAGTACAACTGACTGGTATTCTGGGTAGCACCAGCTCCGGCTATTTGGCAGAGGGCGATGGAACAAGTCCTGCAAGGGATCCCGGGGACCCAATGTTATTTGGACGACATACTGGTTACGGGCGGAAATGACAGTGAACACCTTGCCAACCTGGAGCAGGTGCTCACTAGATTACAAGAATATTGGCTACGAGCCAACTGCCCCAAATGCGAGTTTTTCAGGAAACAAATCTCGTATTGTGGCCACGTGATTGATGAAAAGGGGTTACATAAGTCCCCAGACAAGATTGAGGCAGTAGTCAAGGCTCCAGCACCGGAAAATGTGTCACAACTGAGGTCGTTCCTCGGGTTGGTGAACGACTACCATAAGTTCTTGCCAAATTTGTCTACAATTCTGCACCCGCTGAACACCCTGCTGTAAACTGGAGTAGCATGGAAATGGAGTGATGAGTGTAAGCATACCTTTCAGAAATGTAAATGCCTAACCACTTCAAAAGAGGTATTGGCCCACTACAATTCAACACTACCGATTCGGTTGGCATGTGATGCGTCTCCCTACGGCATTGGAGTGGTGCTGTCGCACAAATTCCTTGACGGTTCAGAGAGGCCAATAGCCTTTGCGTCACACTCGTTAACCTCAGCCGAGCGTAACTACGCCCAGATTGACAGGGAGGCCCTCAGCCTGATGTGGGGGGTGAAGAAGTTCAATCACTATCTGCACAGGCAGAAATTCACCTTACTGACTGATCACCAGCCTCTTGTCTCCATTTTTAACCCAAAGAAGGGCGTTCCGGTGATGACGGCGCAACGGCTGCAAACATGGTCCTGTTTTCTAGGGGCACATCAATACGACATAGAGTATAAGGGCACGAAACAGCATGGAAACGCTGATGGGCTGTCGCACCTGCCGCTGCCTATGGTGGAGGATGCACCTGCAGTGGACCCTGTTGAGATATTCCATTCGACCATAGTCGAATGTCTACCTGTTACAAACTCAAGTATAGAGAAGGAAACCCGAAATGACCCGACACTCTCTCGGGTCTATGATTTGACGGTGAAGGGATGGCCAGCACATGGCGACTCACTGTTGCCAGCATTCTCGCCAAGGAGAGAACAGCTGTCAGTGTGCCGGGGGGACCTTGATGTGTGGATCCCGAGTGGTAATTCCACCCAAGTTGAGAGAATGAGTGCTCAATGAGCTTCATGAGGGTCATCTGGGAGGGGTAAAAATGAAGAGCCTAGCCAGGGCGTTTGTGTGGTGGCCGGGAATCGATAAAGAAATCAAGGAAATGACCAAGAGATGCACAGGATGCCAGAAAGTCCAAAACGCTCCACCACAGGCCCCGCTACACCCATGGGAGAGGCCCTCAACTCCATGGCAACGGGTACACATTGATTTTGCTGGTCCATTTATGGACTCAATGTTTTTAATCGCAGTGGATGCACATTCGAAATGGCCAGAGGTCATCAAAATGTCCTCCACCACCACGGAGAAAACTATTGCAGTCCTACGGACCATCTTCGCAGGAATGGCTTGCCAGAACAGGTTTGCTCCGACAATGGACCACAGTTTGTGTCCGAGGATTTCCGGAGGTTTTTGAGGAATAATGGGGTAAAGCATTACACATCCGCCCCATATCATCCAGCCACAAATGGATTGGCTGAGAGGTTTGTTCAAACCTTTAAAAAAGCAATAAAGGCGATGTATAACGACAACATACCACTGCAACACAAGGTGGATAATTTCTTGTTTGCTTACCGGAATGCGACACATGCAGTCACTAACCAAGCTCCAGCCATGATGTTCTTTAACCGCGGGTTAAGATGTCGCCTGGATTTACTCAAACCAAACATAAGACGAGATGTTGAGAATAAGCAATTCCAGCACATCAATGAAAAGCCAATCAGGAGCTTCAAGATAGGGCAACCAGTCTTGGCCCGCGACTACCGAACAGAAAAATGGCAGTCAGGAACGATATGCACACGGCAGGGACCACTAATGTACACAGTGGACGTTGGAGAGAGCATCGTGAGACGCCATGCTGACCAGATTCTAGAGTCACAGGAACAAGTCAAACCCATACCACGAGCATGCGCACCTGGTGATGAACCCGAAGTACAGATTGCGTCTACCTCAGAATCAGTGGTATTGGAAGCTGACGAACCAACCAATGACAATGAGCCAGAATCGACTCCGCCGCAAGAACAGGATACTCGAGAAAGGCGCTATCCAGACAGGATCAGGAAGCCTCCTCAAAGATTGAATTTATAAATGATTACTTTCAGCTGATGTATATAGTACAAAGAAAATTGTAATTGTAATTAGTTATTATTTAATTGTTAAATGAATGTTATGTACTGTTTATCTAAAAGGGGAGGAATTGTTGTGTATGTACCTTTAAGAGAGAACTGCTTTTATACTGTAGTACCGGCAGTGAGCACACCTGTATATAAAGCAGTAGCAGGCTTCTGTACTTTCAGTTCCAGCATACCCTCTGTTCAGTAAACACCTGTTATTACCGTTCTCCTGCAGTCCGTGTGTTATTGATACGCGGACACTACAGGAATCCCTCAGAAGTATGATGATAAAGTTGAAAGGCTGAAAAAGAACCAAGGCTGCTTGCAGGCCTTAAATTCAGCTGCATAGATGACATCATCAGAGATGAGTTTCAGTATCAATAGACTCATTGGGCCAGGGGTTCCCACACGCTGGAAATCAAGTCCCCAATTAGGGCAAAATTACACTTTTGTCCCGCCTCACATCGGAGGTGGGGTCCTGACACGCCGGCCACCTGACACGCCCCCAGCCCACCCCCAATGACAAAATCCAGCCCATTTAATATCTCTGCAATAAATTATGCTGGATTATGATGTTGTTAATTTGGATTTTTACACAGTTTAACCGCATTCCTCATCTTGCTTACCTCATTGAAATTGCAGCCCCTGCGACTATCACTATCTCCCAAAGCCCACCATGACATTGCAGCCACCTAAAATGACTAGTTAGGGAATGGATTATTTACTCCACACCTGGAATGTGGCTTCGACCAGCCTTGAGTCTGCTGTAGCCTGAAGTTACTGGTGCCACAGCTAACACTAACGCTTCACCTTCTGATTTCTCACCATTGAACTACTTGTGTTCCTTATGTCTCTGTATATTTGTTCATGAATTAATGATAATTATTTCTTGATTGAATAGGCATTTAATTATGTTGCTTTATAATCCGCCTGGCAGATTCGAAGAAATGCTATTGAAATCCTAATGGTTTACAGCAGATCATTTAATTACCTCTACTAATATTGATGCCCAGGAGGATTACTCCCTAGCACCAAGAATATTGATCTGTTGCTGAAGTGCTTTATAAGGGGCTTAAGGAAGTTTTGGTCTTTTGTACAATCTAATCAATTTTCAATAGAAAGATGAAGAAAGAACTTGCATTTATATAGCGTCTTTCACGACCTCAGGACGTCCCAAAGCACTTTACAGCTAATGAAGTACTTTTGAAGTATAGTCACTGTTGTACTGTAGGAAAAGCAGCAGCCAAATTGTGCACAGCAAGGTCCCACAAAGAACAGTGAGATAATGACCAGGTCATCTGTTCTTAGTGATATTAGTTGAAGAATAAATATTGGCCAGGACACTGAGGAGAACTCCTCTGCTCTTCTTCAAAATAGTGCCATGGGATCTTTAATATCTTTAATTTATTGTATTAATGTAATGTTATTTGCAGCTAGTTTGATCAATCTGGTCTAGATCATTTGTACTTTAATCTATTAAATTTTCTGTGTAATTCTGTGACTAAAAATGCTAATTAAGTTTCAGTTATGCATCTCATTGGACTTTAAACATAATTAATAATTATAAAGTGGAGTGTTCCCCCTTATGGGTCATTATTTGTAGGTGAGATGCTATATTTTGGAGATCGATTGTACCATTATATGGTATATTACCCATTACAATCAGCGTCATGATTCCTTAGCTGATGTCAAGCTGAAGAGGATGCCCTTTTTATCTCACCAGTCAAAACTTTCATAGTCCTACCAGTTCTCTTGGAAGCCCGCCAATAAAAACTTGCCTTTTTATGAATATATGTTTGGATGTAGCTTTCCATTTGGGTATATCCCTTGCAGAATGTCAACCTTCGTTCATTTGTAGCACTGAGTCAGACGGTCGTATGTTCAAGTCCCATTCCAAGATTTGAGCACATAATCTAGGCTGACAATTCAGTGCAGTACTGAAGGAAGTTTTCCCAGTGTCCTGGACAATATTTATCCCTCAATCAACACCACCAAAAGCAGATTAATTGGTCATTCATCTCATTGCTGTCTGTGGGACCTTGTTATGCATAAATTGGCTGCAAAACAACAGTGACTACACTTCAAAAAAAAGTAATTAATCGACTATAAAGTGCTTTACACATCCTGAAGCCATGAAAGGCACTATTTAAATGTTTAATTTTTTTTTATTATACTGTGTTCTTGTGTTCCCTCGTGTGTGGCACCCTGAAAGTATTCCCAATCCAAGGATTCTGCAGTTGTTAGCAGGGAGTCCTTCAAATTTTTGTTCTGACTTTTTAAGCCATTCATTACTGAATGAGTTTTGCAGCCTTTGCTGTTATTTGAGGGAGGTGATCACATATTTGGGAGCCCTTTAAGAAATCATTATACCACCCCCTTGACCTTGCCATCTCATGTGGCCTCGCTACTCCCATTGTGTCAATCACAGATAAGGCCATCTCTGGTCACTTCCTTGTATCGCGCTCCACCCACATCCCCCTTCTCCCTTCTAACCCTACGTCCTTCTGTGTCGACCTCTGGAAAAAACTCTCGCTCAATTCACTTACAACTGCACTTTCAAAATCCCAACTGTCTAGCCTTTGGCCCTCCATTCATCACAACATTTCTGCAGCTACCGATCTGCTCAACCATACCCTCACCTTCACCTTTGAAGCTCTAGTCCCCATTAAAATCATTATTCTCTCTCACCCTGGTTGTTCCCCCTGGTACGGCCCCATCTCTGCTCCCTTAAGTCCAAGGGACGCAGACTTGAATGTATATGGCAGACAATTGGTTTAGTCATTCATCGCCAAATCTGGCTGGACCACATAAAGCACTTTCGGTTCCTGCACTCCTCTGCCAAAACTGTTCACTATTCCAGGATCATCCTGGAATTCAAAGGAGCTCATGAACTTCTTTGTCACTAAGATTTAGACCATCCATTCAGCTACTTCTGCTGTTTTCCTCCCTTTCCCTAACCCACCAAGCCAAAGTTCCCCTAAGGTTCCCCACTGCCCTAGCCCTAAATTCGCATCTTTCTCTAGTTTCTCCCCTATCACCCATCATGCCTTCTCCGAGTTCACCTTGTCCACGAAACCCACTTCCTGCTCCCTTGACCCGGTTCCCACTAAACTGCTGACCATCCAACTTCACTTCCTGGCCCCCATGTTAGCTGATATTGTTAATGGTTCCCTTTCCTCAGGTAATGTCCCACTCCCCTTCAAATCAGCCATCATCACCCCTCAACTCAATAAACCCACCCTTGACCCCTCTGTCCTTGCAAACTACCACTCCATCTCCAACCTCCATTTCCTCTCCAAAGTCCTTGAATACACTGTTGCCTCCCAAATCGATGCCCATCTTTCCTGGAACTTCATGTTTGAATCCCCCCAATCAGGTTTCTGCCCCGCCACAGTACTAAAATGGCCCTTATCAAAATTACAAATGACATCCTATGTGACTGCGACTGTGGTAAACTATCCTCCTCGTCCCTCTCGACTTGTCTGCAGCCTTTGACATTGTTGACCACTCCATCCTCCTCCAATGCCTCTCCACTGTCGTCCAGCTGGGTGGGACTGCACTCACCTGGCTCCATTCTTATCTATCCAGTCACAGCCAGAGAATCTCCTGCAATGGCTTCTCCTCCCACTCTCGCACCTTTACCTCTGGTGTCCCCTAAGGACCTATCCTTGGCCCCCTCCTATTTCTCATCTACATGCTGCCCCTCGGCGACATCATTTTGAAAACACAACATCTGATTCCACATGTACGCTGACGACGCCCAGCTCTACCTCACCACCACTTGTCTCGACCCCTCCATGGTCTCTAAATTGTCAGACTGCTCAAGTTCTGGATGAGCAGAAATTTCCTCCAACTAAATATTGGGAATACCAAAGCTATTGTCTTCAGTCCCCACCACAAACTCCGTTCCCTAGCCACCGACTCCATCCCTCAACCTGGCAACTGTCTGAGGCTGAACCACACTGTTCGCAACCTTGGCGTCATATTTGGCCCGAGATGAACTTCCGACCACATATCTGCACCATCACTAAGACCGCCTATTTCCACTTATATCACATCGCCTGTCTCCGCCCCTGCCTCAGTTCATCCACTGCTGAAACCCTCCTCCATGCCTTTGTTACCTCTAGACTTGAACATTCCAATGCTCTCCTGGCTGACCTCCCATCTCCCGCCCTCCATAAACTTAAGGTCATCCAAAACTCTGCTGCCCATGTCCTAGCTCGCACCAAGTTCCATTCATCCATCAGCCCTGTGCCCGCTGACCTACATTGGCTCCCGGTTAAGCAACACCTCGATTTTAAAGTTCTCATCCTTGTTTTCAAATCCTTCCATGGCTTCACCCTGCTTTATCTCTGTAACTTCTTCCAGCCCTACAACCCTGTAAGATCTCTGCGCTCCTCTAATTCTGGCCTCTTGCCCATTCCCTATTTTAATCGTTCAACCATTGCCGGCCGTGTTTTCAGCTACCTCGGCCCTAAACTCTGAAATTCCCTCCTCGAACCTCCCTGCATCTCTATCTCTCTCTCCTCCTTTAAGACGCTCCTTAAAACCTACCTCTTTGAACAAGCTTTTGGTCATCTATCCCATTATCTCCTTATGTGCCTCGGTGTCAAATTTTGTTAAATTCGGGCGGGTTCCACGGCGGACGACATTTTGGGTAGGTCAGCAGTGCTACCATTGCCTGCGCTCACTCCAGATATTTAAGATGAAGCAGATTGTGATGTCAATGAGTGTACAACGCTGATTTGATGTATGATCTGCCATTTTCAATGTCACTGCTCCATTTACCGCCCTCTCCTAACCATGACCATCTGACCATGCGTTCAGCAGCAGCAAGGACCCCCCACCCCAGCAGTGCTATTTAAAGGGGTCATTAACATCCACAACTGACTTACTTTTTCAGTTCTTCTGACTCTGTGTAAGTATGTGCAACTGTTTGGAGTTTTCTAAAAATATTTAAAGTTGCTGAGGTGATAGGGAATGTTGCTGTAAGTGGAGAAGGTCTTGCTTCTTATTTAAAGGGTTCTGCTCACACCACTTGCTCCCAGTCATGGGGACTCTACTTACAGTCCCCCTCCCGCTCGAGTATGACTGGGAGATAGAGTGGAGGCAGCAAAGAAGAGGACAAGATGCACACAAAAGGAGGAGAAGGAGGGGCAGGAGGGCTCTCAGCAGGTGGCCTTACCCACCTAGGCTCTTCAGGGAACACTTCTCCTACCTGCACCTAAGTCAGGAGCAGTGTATTAGGAGGCTCCGTTTCACCAAGGAGGTGGTCACAGAACTCCTCCTGCAACCAGGCCTGCAGCCTCAGAGCAGGCCGACCACGGCTCTCCCAGTGGCTCTCAACATCACCGTGGTCCTCAATTTTTCACCACCGGATCCTTCCAGTCTGGAGCAGGTGCCATAGCAAACATCTCCCAGTTCGCCGTCCATTGCTGCATCGGGGAGGTCACAGAGGCTCTGTACTCCAGGAGAAGGGGCTTCATTGTCTTCTCTTTGAGCAGAGAGAAGCAGGAGGAGCGTGCACGTGGCTTTGCCAGGATAGCGGGATTCCTGATGGTGCAGACTGCCATCGACTGCACACACATGGCTTTGCGGGCGCTGCAAATAAATCCTGAGATGTTATGCAACCACAAAGGCTACCATTCACTTAAAGTGCAGTTGATGTTCGACCACCCCAGTGCATCATGATGGTGAATGCCCGGTATACTGGCAGCAGCCATGATGTCTTCATCCTGCACTAGTCTGATGTGCCAGCAATCTTTAAGCCACCATGTCGAACCCGAGGATGGCTGCTCGGAGACAAAGGCTATCTGCTCTACACCTAGCTGATGACTCCCCTCCGCAACCCCACCACTCGTGGTGAACACCCATACAATGAGAGCCATGCTGCCGTGAGGAAGGTCATCGAGCAGACCATCGGGGTGCTAAAGTAACAGTTACGCTGCCTTGACCGCTCGGGAGGAGCCCTCCAGTACATGCCGGAGCGAGTGTTCCATTTCATAGTGGTCTGCTGCATGCTCCACAACTTGGCCATCATGACCACGCGGCCCTTGTCACCATGGGTTCTGGGGCCACCACAGGAGGAGAAGGAAGAAGAGGAAGAGGTGGAGGAGGAAGGGAGGTGGCAGATCTCTGTCCACGAGCACCTCATCAGACTCCGGTTCCAGCTCACCATTTCCCCATCTTACCACCCCTCTGCCATGGAACATCACAGCGTCCTCCTGGTGCAAAGCTGAATGAGAGCCAGCACAAAACACACATTCCAAACATAATTTATAAATTCATCAAATGCAAATCAAAGGACCAAAATCAACTAATTACCCTTGTGCATTCCCTAAGGGGGCGATTTTGCCAGCCTTGGGGAGGCGGGTTTGGAGGCAGGACTGCCGGGAAATGGCAGAATCTGGGGGCGGGTACCCATCCCGCCCCCAACCCGCCTCCATGCCTAGAGGCCCAGCTATAGACTGCACCACCTCAACATGGGCAGTCCAGGCTGGCTGGATGACAGGCAGCAGCAAGGGCACTGGTGGAGTTGCAGGGGTAAGAGTTGGAATGCTGTCGTCCTGAGAGAGGACAGCAGGTTCTTGCTCCACGGAGCCACTGCCACTCCCCCATGGCAGTGCCACAGCATTCCTAGCCATCTGTTGGAGGACAGATTGCTGGAGTGCTGTGAGACCCTGTAAGTCCCTTTCCACACTCATAAACCCAGCCACAATGGCAGCAGTCTGAGCTTCCACTGCAGCACTGAGATGTTCAGTGTCCACCTGTGCTGCAATGGAAGCTGTGAAGCTGTGACATTACCCAGCACATGCAGCATCCTACTTGAGTCCACAAGATCTCTCATGAAGTTGCCCATCATTTCCATCCTGGAAATCATGGGTTCCAAGCTCAGTGCAAAGCCCCTTGCAATGTTGGAGCTGGGCTCCTCCAAGCTCCTTGACACTGACAAGAGGCTCTCTGACAGGCTTACCATTGCACCAAGCATTTCTGTGTGCTTGCCCATCACCCTTATTCTGAAGGCTGCCCCATCGAGGTCAGCATCTGAGTCTTGTGCAGCAGAACTCATGCACAAACCCGCTCTCTGGGGAGTTGGCACCCGAGATACCCTTTCCCCCTGGCCTGGCTGCAGCCTACTCGTGCCCGGTGACTCACCACATGCAGATCCCGCCTCTATACTACCCTCTAAAGTATGCGCAATGCCATTTCCTGAGCTGGTGTCTGCGAGTGTCAGATGCAGTGATGGTGTGTCTTCTTCTCCTCTATCACTCTCCTCCATCACTTCAGGGACAGGCTGGGCTGGTGGCAGTTTTTGGGTATCTGAAAGGAGAAATGCACAATGGTCAGGTTGTGGTGAGGGGAGGCAGGGAAAGCGAGATATCCATACATACACCATCAGCAGCTTGTAAAGGAGAAGAGATTGTGGGATGAGGGGGATGTGGGATGTGTGAATAAGGATTAGGTATGAGCATACCATCATCATCAGCAATGCTTTCCACTTCCCCGCTTGCTATGGACTCTGTGACTGCCCCTCCAATTATTTTGAGGACTGTGTCCTTCAGCTCCATGAGGTTCTGCAGTCGGACTTCCCCATTACCCATCTGCTGGTGCTCCCAGCGGTTGTGCATCACCTTTGCCTGAAAGAGAGAGGGTAGTGTGTCAGTGAGTGAGGGGCAATGTGTTTGGGTGATGTGCCTGTCATGGTTCAATAGCTGGCAGTGTGTGCAAAGTGTGAGATGCGGATGTGAGGCTTGTAGCAGTGGTAAGTGTGTGAGGGTGAAGTGAAGCTATGATTGAGAGCCTTCATCCATGCCTTTGTTACCTCTAGACTTGAATATTCCAATGCTCTCCTGGCTGGTCGCCCACATTCTACCCTCCTTAAATTTAAATTCATCCAAAACTCTGCTGCCTGTGTCCTAATTCGCACCAAGTCCCGTTCACCCATCGCTCCTGTGCTCGCTGACCTACATTAGCTCCCAGTTAAGCAATGCCTCGATTTTAAAATTCTCATCCTTGTTTACAAATCCCTCCATGGCCTCGCCCCTCCCTATCCCTGTAATCTTCTCCAGCCCCACAAACCCCCCGAGATATCTGCGCTCCTCTAATTCTGCCATCATGAGCATCCCTGATTATAATCGCTCAACCATTGGTGGCTGTGCCTTCAGCTGCTTAGGCCCTAAGCTCTGGAATTCCCTCCCTAAACCTCTCCATCTCTCTACCTCTCTTTCCTCCTTTAAGACGCTCCTTAAAACCTACCCCTTTGACCAAACTTTTAGTCATCTGCCCTAATTTCTCCTTATGTCGCTGGGTGTCAAATGTTTGTCTTACAAGACTCCCTTGAAACGCCTTGGGACGTTTATACTAGGTTAAAGGCGCTATACAAATACAAGTTTTTGTTGTTGTTGTATCAGTGGTGATTGTTAGAGATTGTTGGTTGGTGAGTGATGGGGGTGTGGTGCATTGAGCAGTGTGTGAGGCTTGTGGTGCAGATGGTGGGATATGACATTTGATGATGCATTCACTCACCTTGACCACTCGTGTGAGATCATTCAACTTTTGGCGGCACTGGATCCAGGTCCTTGGGACAACGCTCGTCGCCATGATGGCATGAGCAATCTCCTCCTAGAGCCTTCTGGTGTTCAGCCTTGAAGGCCTCCAGGACCCCTGCTAGTAGAGGACCTCACGGCATCTTTGTGCCCCCAGGACCAAGGGCTCCAGTGCCGCATTGGAAAATCTTTTTGCCCTTTCCCTTGGCTGTTGGGCCATGGCTCTGTTCAGAATTTCAATGAGGTGCTTCTGCAACAAAGCACCTCCCCTTTAAGTAGTGCAGAGAACCTAGGCCAGTAGACTGCACCCGATATTGGCCCCCATTGAGCGTTAAGCCAATCAGCAGCACGTTTAGTGCTGAGATCAGCGTTGCAATCATCATAATGAACAGGCAGCATGAATTTTGCGTGTTGCCTGCTCCACTTTGAACGGGCATGGGCACATAGCGCTGCCCGATGCCCCCGCCTGTTTTTGGGCCCTATCCAATTTCTAGGCCAAAAGGCTTTCCCCTTCGCCCATTAAGCTTTATAGTGTTAGTATTCAGATTGTGCTTTTTATAATTAATGATTAAAATGAATGAAAGAAAGAAAAAGTGACCCTCGATGGAAATAAAGTAGAGAAGATAATAAGAGTTTGGGCTGAGATTGGCATTCTTCCAGGGCTTTCCTTTTCAGTGCTCTCAGCACGTGCCTGGAGCCCATATGGAAAATTGCACCCTCCCAACCCCTAATTTTCTACCTATTAATTTTAATGAATGGAAAATCAAATACTAGAGGCACGAAATATCCTGATACAGTATATGCTTTCATACACTCCAAGAGTCTACAAGTGGAAACTGTCCCCTTATATTTACAACATACATCTATATTCTTTCTATGGGCTTCCTGCTGCAACAAGGTAGCTGGTTAGAGGAATTCCAATATCATCTGTAAAGCTGGATAAGCATTTCATATAGTAACAAGTGTAAACTTGTGATACGATATGTATTGTACAATGTCGGAATTTGTAATGCTCGCTGTATTTCTTGCCAATCCTCAAAACATCCGACATCACCAATGTACACTAACTTAATTAATCAAAATTCTGAATGTTTAATGCTTAAACAATGATGAGAGCATTTCAATTTTTTTTTGTGAAGATAAAGGTTTCATTAACATAAGAAAACCTTTGCACATCACCATGAAAACTGTATGCACAGCTAATGCATTTTTTAAGATCTCATATGAAAGAACTGGAATGGGAGTATGTCAAATAATTTCCAACAATATTTGCAAGACTTTCATTGATGCCAAATATGATGACCTTTATATGAAGATAGGGTTTCATACAAAAAGCAGAAAGAACAGAAAATCGAGTGAGCTTGTGGGCATTAAGAGGAGTGCATGGGCCATTACGAGAAGCTGTGAATACTCGGATCTGGCATCTTTTACAAAAAGCCAACATGTGGAAATGCAGTGGCCCCCTGGTTAACTTGGAATTTTCTCAATTTTTGTCGATCTATTTATGTGCGCAGCAGCACTGGATTAACAAACTGTCTGATGCATCAATTTCAGTGGCGCATTAGCAGCTTAAGAACCATTCAAAGATAATTTTTAAGGTGTATCATGACTAGCTGTTTTTCATTTCCATTAATGATTTCATGTTCCTACAGGTTGCACATTTTCCGACCAAACAAGAAAATAGAGCCCAGCATGTGTTTATACACTTGCTCACTATAACAAACACAAATTAACTACCCTGTATTTGCAATATATAGGCTGTATATACAATTTCCTTAAATTGAAAAAATATATCTGAATGAAAGTTGCTTATGCATCCATGATACTTTGATCACTAACTTTATGTGAATATCTTCCCACATCTGGGACCTGAAGCACTTAAAATCTTCTTAAAAACAAAGGTATCCTTTCAAATTTCTGTTAGCTTTTCTGACTTACCTATTATCTATATATCATTAAAAGCCTTTTATATGGCATCCACTTCCTGTACACAAGCCATACTTCCTGCTTTTATGATTTTTAAGTCATGTTTTTTATACCCACATTAATGATAGAAAATTGATATGTCATCATTTATAATGGGAAAAGCAATGAAAACTGTAGTGTATGTACTTTGAAGAAGGAACAATATTCTGCAGCCCCTGTATACTGCAGTACCAGTAGTGACCACCCCGGTATATAAGCCTGTGTAGTAACTTTGTATAGTAGTTCCAGTTTTGTCTCCATTCAGTAAACACCTGTTATAACCAACTCCTGCAGTCCGTGTCTCAATTACACACGGACGTTACACTGGCGATGAACAGATCCGAACTTACCTACAGTTCTGCACCACCTCACGGGGATCCATCCCTGAAGCAAAGTTGTTAGAGGTCGAGGCCAGAAGGAAGAAACCCAAAAAGAAAAAAAAACAAACAAACAGAAGAAACGGGCGTCGACTGTGGGCAACCGCCCTCTGATTCATCGAATTCGAAGATTTGCAGGAGAGGCTGTTGAGAGCTGGGCTTGGTTATCCAGTCTATGGTGTTCCAACTAATTGGGCTGGTGGCAGGTAGTACACTGATTCTTCCTGCGCTGCGGCGGGCTAGAGCTCGATCGGGTGGCTTTTCAACGGGGCCGAGCAGCGTTGTCGGGAAGAGGGGGGAGAGAGAGAGAGAGAGGGTGGAGCACACAGGGCGCGGCCGGTGCTACGAAGCCGGGCAGCATACAGACCCGAGAAGAGGGAGGAAAGTGTCCCCTAGGGTCTGCTCTGATGACGGGAACAGTAATTAAAATAAAAGAAATTAGAAGCGCAGAAAGCCGCGAGGAGCTGCAGTTTGCCACGGGGATCGCGGAGAGCGGCATTGGCAGCAGCGCGGGGGGGAAGTGCGCGAAGACCATAGGGCGTCGCCATCAAGGCATAAAAATGCCAGCAACAGCGCTAGCAGCAGCGGAAAAGACAGAAAGCGCGGGAGGCGCCATCTTAATCCAGCGGGGAAGAAGGCAAAGCGCGGGAGGCGCCATTTTGTTCAATCGGGGAAGAAGGCAAAGCACGGGAGGCGCCATCTTAGATCTCCAAGATGCCGAAGACTGGCAATATCACTGCCTTCGATAATGCAATAGAAGACTGGACCACGTATGTGGAAGGAGTCGAAGTATATTGCAAGGCAAATGAAGTAGCCGATGAGAAAAAGGCATCGGGACTACTAAACTTAATGGGCGCAAGAACGTACGGCCTATTGCGGAACCTGATCACTCCAGTCAAACCGATGGCGAAGAGTTTTAACGAAATTGTTGATATCCTACAGGAACACCTAAATCCTACACCGCTGCTGATAGCAGGAAGATTTAAATTCCACAAGAGAAATCAGCATAAAGATGAGAGCAATGCTGATTACCTTACGGAACTACGCAAGCTATCAAAGCACTGCCAGTTCGGAGCAGGATTGGCAGATACCCTACGGGACAAATTTGTCTGTGGACTCCTGAGTGAAGGAACCCAGAAGAGGTTACTCTCAGAGAAAGAGCTGACGCTAGGTAAGGCTTTCAGCGTGGCAGTATCGTACGAAGCAGCAGCAAGGGGAGCTGCGGAAATACAGCAAAAGCCACAGGAATACGGCACCCATGAAATGACACGGAAAAATGTTATCGCTGCGGCAGAACAACCCATGACCAGAAGGACTGCTGGTCCAAGGACAAAACATGCAGGCAATGCGGAAAGATGGGACACATTGCACGAGTTTGCAGGTCCGGGAAGAAGACTAACGACAACAAAAAGACTACTAAGGAAAAGTACAGGAAAGTACAAAAGATGACGGACAGTAGTTCCGAAGACCAGAAGAGCGATAGTGAATCCGGGAACAAGAGACTAAGCTGTCTCAAACTACACAACGTAATCACAAAAGAGGATCACCGAACCATTTGGGTCACCCTCACGATAGTAGGGTCCCAAGTCAAAATGGAATTGGATACAGGATCAGCCCTGACCGTCATGAATCGATGAGACTACGAGCGGCTATTCTCACACATACCCTTGAAAGACACATCCATTGTCTTGAAGACATATACGGGGCAGAAGGTATACCCCAGAGGGAAAATAAGGGTGCCTGTCGAATACAACAGCAAGGAAATACAGAAATTGTATCTGTACATACTGCAAGATGGTGGACCACCGTTATTGGGACGTGAATGTATCAGAAAGATAAGTTTAGACTGGCACTCCATTCAGGCACTGACGGTGGCTGGTAAAAAGGATGACGACGTCACACCTGGACGATTGTCAAAAATCTTGGCTAAAGCGAAAGAGGTATTTCAAGAAGAACTGGGAACTCTTAAAGGCATAACCGCCTCGATAAAAATAGAAGAGAATGCAATTCCCAAGTTTTTCAAAGCAAGACCGGTACCGTATACAATTCGCCCAGCCGTCGAGGCAGAGCTGGAGAATCTGGAGAATGCAGGTGTGCTAACTAAGGTAGACTGGAGCGAGTGGGCGACACCCATCGTTCCTGTCATGAAGAAAACGTTAAACAATAAGTCTGAGGAGCCAAGGAAGGTTCGCATCTGTGGGGACTTCAAGGTGACTGTGAACCCAGTCCTTCACACAGTACAGTATCCTCTTCTGAGGATAGAAGATATTTTCGCCTCACTATCTGGAGGGAAACGTTTTACAAAAATTGACCTAGCACAAGCATATTTGCAGATGGAGGTTGAAGAATCCCCTAGGAAATATCTCACGATAAACACTCACAAAGGTCTTTACCAGTATAATCGACTGGTATTCGGAGTTGCATCAGCTCCGGCTATATGGCAAAGAGCGATGGAACAAGTCCTGCAAGGGATTCCGGGGACTCAGTGTTACTTGGACGACATCCTAGTGACAGGTGAAAATGACAGTGAACACCTTGCCAACCTAGAGCAGGTGCTCACTAGACTAAGAGAACATGGGCTACGAGCCAATCGCCCCAAGTGCGAGTTTTTTAAGAAACAAATATCGTATTGTGGCCACGTGATTGATGAAGAGGGGTTACATAAGTCCCCTGACAAAATTGAAGCGGTAGTTAAGGCTCCAGCGCCTGAAAATGTGTCGCAACTGAGGTCATTCCTCGGATTGGTGAATTACTACCATAAGTTTTTGCCGAATTTGTCCACAATTCTGCACCCACTGAACGCCCTGCTACAAACTGGAGTAGCATGGAAATGGAGCGATGAATGTAAGCGGGCCTTTCAGAAGTGTAAAGGCCTGATCACTTCAAGAGAAGTATTGGCTCACTACAACCCATCACAACCGATAAGACTGGCATGTGATGCGTCTCCCTACGGCATTGGAGCGGTACTGTCACATAAATCCCTTGATGGTTCAGAGAGGCTGATAGCTTTTACGTCACGCTCGTTAACTGCAGCCGAGCGTAACTATGCCCAGATTGACAGAGAGGCCCTCAGCCTGGTGTGGGGGGTGAAGAAGTTCAATCACTACCTGCACGGACAGAAATTTTCTCTACTAACTGATCATCAACTTCTTGTCTCCATTTTCAACCCTAAGAAGGGCGTCCCGATAATGACAGCACAACGGCTACAGAGGTGGTTCCTTTTCCTAGGGGCACACCAATATGACATCGAGTACAAAGGAACTAAATAGCATGGGAATGCTGATGGATTGTCGCGCCTACCGTTGCCGATGGTGGAAGAAGCACCTGCAGTGGATCCTGTGGAGGTATTCCACTCGACCATAGTCGAATGTCTACTTGTGACGAATGCAAACATAGAAAAGGAAACACGAAATGACCTGACACTCTCCAGGGTCTATGATTTAACGGTGAAGGGATGGCCAGCATTCTCGCTGAGAAGAGAACAGCTGTCAGTGTGCCGAGGAACCTTGATGTGTGGATCCAGAGTAGTAATTCCACCCAAATTGAAGGATAGAGCGCTCAATGAGCTTCATGAGTGTCATCTGGGAGGGGTAAAAATGAAGAACTTAGCCAGAGCGTTTGTGTGGTGGCCGGGAATCGATAGAGAAATCGAAGAGATGATCAAGAGCTGTACAGGATGCCAGAAGGTCCAAAACGCCCCACCACAAGCCCCTCTACATCCATGGGAGTGGCCCTCATCTCCATGGCAAAGGGTACACATTGATTTTGCTGGTCCATTTATGGACTCGATGTTTTTAATTGCGGTGGATGCACATTCAAAGTGGCCAGAGGTAATAAAAATGTCCTCAACCACCACAGAAAAAACCATCACAGTCTTACGAACCATATTCGGCAGAAATGGGCTGCCTGAACAGATTTGCTCCGACAATGGATCACAGTTTGTGTCTGAAGAGTTCCAGAGGTTCTTAAAGAACAATGGTGTTAAGCATTACACATCTGCCCCATATCATCCAGCCACCAATGGATTGGCTGAGAGGTTCGTTCAAACATTCAAGAAGGCTATCAAGGCAATGTGTAATGAAGACATACCCCTACAACACAAGGTGGATAACTTCTTGTTTGCCTACCGGAATGTGACACATGCGGTTACCAACCAAACTCCAGCCATGATGTTCTTCAATCGAAGACTAAGATGCCGCTTGGATTTGGTTAAGCCAAACATCAGAAGAGATGTGGAGAACAGGCAGTTTCAGAATATGAATGAAAGGCCAACCAGGAGTTTTAAGATAGGTCAACCAGTTTTGGCCCGGGACTACCGCACAGAGAAATGGCAGCCAGGAACGATCTGCACACGGCAAGGACCTCTAATGTATACCATGGACGTTGGAGAGAGCATTGTAAGGCGCCATGCTGACCAGATTCTAGAGTCACTGGAAAACGTCAAATCCACACCACGATCCGATACACCTGGTGATGAAACCGAAGTACCAATTGCATCTACCTCAGAATCGGTGATATTGGAAGCAGACGAACCAAACAACGACGTTGATCCCGAATCAACTTTGCCAGAAGAACCTGATACCCCAAAGAGGTGTTATCCGGACAGAATCAGGAAGCCTCCTCAAAGACTGAATTTATAATTGCTTAACTTCAGCTAATGTATATAGCAACTGTAATTGTAAATATGTTATTTAATTATTAATCGAATGTTATGTACTGTTTAGCTAAAAGGGGAGGAATTGTAGTGTATGTACTTTGAAGAAGGAACTATATTCTGCAGCCCCTGTATACTGCAGTACCAGTAGTGACCACCCCGGTATATAAGCCTGTGTAGTAACTTTGTATAGTAGTTCCAGTTTTGTCTCCATTCAGTAAACACCTGTTATAACCAACTCCTGCAGTCCGTGTCTCAATTACACACGGACGTTACAAAAACTGTGTCCACACATTTTTCATGGAAAAATCCTTTCTGCCTCTCACCACTAATTGCACTATGACGAGAGTCACCCAAATCTCCATTTTGCCACCTCTGTAGGTAAGTTTTATTTTCAATTTCATATGTTAAAATTTAATATGTTTAGTTTCATATCTCCCAACCCTCTTCCGATTGCCCCGCCCTGCCCCATTCCTCTCCAGCTTGCCAGCCTTGTCCCCTGCTCTGCCACCTTGGTGTTCTTGCCTGTGATATGCAACTGATCTTTGCGGCCTCTCCTGAACCTGGCCCTTCCCCACTCCCTTCTGTCTTGCCATGTTCTACTTCCTTTCTGCTCTGTCTTAGGGCACCCTATTGCTCTTCACAGCCTCTCCTAGCTTCCCCAGATATCTTCAGCACCTCTCAGTGAGCACGGTGTTGAATTGGCTTCTTCCAGCTGCCCTGTTGCTTGAATCATTAATTTATTTCCAATTCCCTTGGACCGGCCTCTCTTGCAACCCCATTGTTGAAATTATTAATGTATTATCCGGCCTGCTACTACTGTTGTTATGATCAATATTATATTTAATATTGTATGACACTGTTCCATTACAGACTATATTTAGCATTTATATTACTATAATCTATACTTAATATTATATAACACTGCTCCTCTACACACGATATTAAATATTTATAACACAATAATCTATGTTATATCTTATAATAGAATTATAATATAATCCAACTGTGAGCAACACCACAGATCTGATAGTGTTAGTTAAATTTGAAGAACAAGGAATAGTGGAAATAAAGTCAATGTACGTCATAAGTAGATTTGCATATTAAAAGGGGCTTTCCCCCTGAAACAGGTAGCAGTGAATCGGTCGCAGCGTTAATGGGGCGTTAAGTCTACTGACCCTAATTTGAGGCTGTTACCTCCTCACCCCCACCCCAGCAAGTTAAAATCAACCCCAATGAGTCTGAAGGTTGTGGGCTCAAGCCCCACTCCAGAGACTTCTCCTGGTGTCCTGGCCAATATTTATCCCTCAACCAACATCACTAATTATCTGGTCATTTATTTCATTGCTGTTTGTTGGACCTGGCTGTGCACTAATTGGCTGCCATGTTTCCCTACATTGCAGTAACGACTACACTTCAAAAGCAGTTCATTGTCTGTGTAGCCCTTTGGAACATTGTGAAAGGTGCTCTATAAATGCCTGTTCTTTCTCTCTAAGTATATGAAACAGCACTGGGTAGACATAGCTCATTAAGCACTAAATTGCTGTAGAACTGGGTGTTACTGAGTGAGAAAAGTCAATTGTACATGAAAGGAGCTGTAAATCCTTCTGCAAAGACAGGAACAGAAGGTACATGATTTAAGGGCCTGGCTACCACCACATTCCTCCAAAACACCCAGTACACCAGACACAGGAATAGGCAGCTTAAAGACGGCAGCACTAGTCAGCCACTACAGTCTCAGATGTGGCTAACTCATATAAAGGACCCTGATAATGCAAAGGGAGATCTATAGAAAGAAAGACATGCATTTATATAGCGCCTTTCATGACCTTACGATATCCCAAAGCGCTTTACAGCCAATGAAGTACTTTTGAAGCGTAGTCACGGTTGTAATGTAGGAAACGCCAATTTGTGCGCAGCGAGCTCCCACAAACAGCAATGGTATAATGACCAGCTAACTCCCCTACTCTTCTTTGAAATAGTGCCATGGGATCTTTTACATCTACCTTAGAGAGCAGACCGGACCTCAGTTTAACGTCTCATCTGAAAGACGGCACCTCTGACATTGCAGCACACCCTCAGTACTGCACTCGAGTGTCGGCCTAATTTTTTGTGCTCAAGTCTCTGGAGTGGAGTGAACCCACAACCTTCTGCCTCAGAGGCAAGAGTAATACCAACTGAGCCATGGCTGACACCACTATGATTACTAGAAGCCCAGCATGCTGTCAGTGAAACCCTGCAACTAACCACCACACTTAGGGGGAGATTTTCGCCAAATACTTTAGGCACTAAAGAGGTAAAGAGGTGGCCAAGGTGGTGTCTTATGCTGAAACAGCAGTTTAACTCGCGTTTAGTACAAGACACCAGCTTGGCAAAAGTGTTAAAGCCAGTACTAGGAACAGCCGCCCGGAGACTTGTTAAACAGCTGATTGCCACTTAAAATGCCTGCTAGCACTCATTAAAAGGCCGCACAGCATTTTGGTGGATAGCGCTTCAACTAACATGCTCTTCGAACAGCGACCAGCTGTTTGGGATTAAACACGGTATTGATGTCGATTTCAAGCGCTACTTAAAGGGATACTCACCACTTAAAGGGATACTCACCATTTCATGATCATTGCTGCTGGAGCTGTGAAGAGGACATCTGAAACACATCAAGAGACTTTCTGGGACACTTTGTCAAGACTTCACCAACCCTCGAGCATCATTTATTCCACAATTTCTCTGAGGACTTCACCAAGATGGGGTCTTATGCAGCAATGCTGGTTTATCCCACGTTTAGCGCAAGGCGCCATCTTGGTAAAGCAGTTGAAGCGCGTGCAAGGAATGACCGCCTGGAGGATCATTAAGGGGCTGATTGACAATTAAATTGCCTGCTAGCGCTCATTAAAGAGGCTGCATGCCATTTTGGTGGATAATGCTTTATTTAACGACCTCTCCTATCAGTGACCAGCTGAACAGGAGCAAACAGGTCATTGCTGAGGATTTCGAGCGTTACTTACAGCCATGCTCAGCTTTCAATGTTCATTTGCTGATTGAGGTTGATTGACTACACTGTGTTTGAAGAGGACTTTTGAGACACATCAGGAGACTTTCTGGGACACTTTGTCTCGACTTCACCAACATTCTATCAACATTCCCGGATATTCTCTCAGGACTTCACCTAAAATGAGTAAATGCTTTGCTACTCTACCTTATTGGACACCTTATAGGAGATACCAGGAAAAAGGGAGTGCTTGGTCAAGGGCATCTTGCTAGGTGGCCCCTTGGTCTGGACGAGGAATGGGAGGTGGACATGAGGCCAGGCAGAGCAGCACCAGCTGCTACAGAAGAGAGGGACAGGAGGGTGAGGAGGACGAGGTGGCGTCCTCCCCCCACTGTGGGTAGAGGACGTCCCTCCTCCTCTGGACCACCTCCACCAGGACCTCCAGTGCTACATCTGAGAACCTATGTGCCCTCTCATTCGATCCCTGAGCCATCCTGCAATGTGCCGCTGTCTGCCAGCCAGAGCACTTCACACCTTCAGTGGAAGTGGGTGCAAGGAGCCCACATATACTGCTCCACGAAAATTGTGTCCAATCAGTATTTGAGTGCTAAACATGCAGGTATCTGCTTAGCACCTCCAGGCAAGTTCAAATTATGGTAATCAAAAATGAGGAACAAAATTGTGTGCTAAATCCAGACTTTCAAACAGGCTTGTCTTATTAGCACTGCACCCATTTAGTGCCTGTTTTCACTCTTTGGCCAAAATAACCCTCATACTACTTCTACAAGGGAATCACTTTGAAGCAATGGTAGGTTAGGTGTCATTCACCCAAAACAAAATACAAATACCTAGTGGCAGTACCACGCCAGTCAAGCTGCCAACATCACACACAATACTGTGTCAGCTTGTCAGTTGCCTCCCAGTCAGAAGTTATGAGTTCAAACCCCACTGCGGATTTGAGCATATAGCCTAGGCTGACAATTCAGTGCCTTACTGAGGGAGTGCTGCATTGTGGGGGGTGCTTTCTTTCAGATGAGTTGTTAATCTAAGGTTCTGTCAGATGGACGTAAAAGATCTAAAGGCATTATTTGAAGCACAGCATGTGAGTTCTCCTTGTATCCTGACCAACATTCTTCCCCCAAGCAACAACAGGCTTTCTCTAACCCTGTTCATCCTTATCACACAATTACCACAGGCATAATCCAACACTTTTATGACTAAGTTACTTGATTAACTACCAATTTTTTTAAAGAAATTGTCACTGACTTAATGTTGCACATTATGAACCAAATCCAAAATTCATTATAGAATGCATGGATTATTAATAGCATAGTACAGGAAACATTTTAAAGTTAGATTCGAGAACTCCTCCGAGGATAAGCTAACTATCTATGTCCATTGTACGACTAATTTTCAGTGGTTCAGTGGATAGATTACATTGAAGGCAGCAATGTTATCTTCGAATGACTCTCAACCTTTCTGTTCAGAATCAATCAAGCCTCTTGTACTTTTCCTTGTCTGGGCCACAAATCCAGATCTGATGTTTTAATACTAATATCTAAAAATCCAAATTCGCAACATGTAAAGACATGAGCATTAACAACCATTCCATATAAGCAAAACAAGCTGTGATGTTTGACACGAGGAATTATGTGGCACCCTCTTAATTTTCATTTAATATTAATTTTCAATCAACCAGGAAGGCAATTCAATTGGTCAGTTTACCATCCAAGTGTTGAAGGTACAAATTATCCCCAATATCTCTGATAAAGAAATCCTATGCACAAACTCTGCAGTATTTGGTAAAGATTGGAGTGATCAGTATAAAATTCAGAACAAACAAGATTTGTGAAATTATGAGATGGAACTGGTATATATTCGCAACACAATCCAATCTTTATTTTCTATAATTCTGAAATGCAACTTTTAGAGAATCTCAGAAGAGTGCAGTACAAGTTTAAAGAATGTATTTTATATTGTTAAGAAATTATTTTGTCTTCAAGGATTCCTTGTGTAGAGTATAGAAACATAGAAACATAGATGATAGGAGCAGGAGTGGGCCATTCGGCACCTCGAGCCTGCTCCGCCATTTAATGAGATCATGGCTGATCATCCAAATTCAGTACCCTGTCCCTGCCTTCTCCCCATATCCCTTGATCCCTTTAGCCTTAAGAAATATATCTAACTCCTTCTTGAATATATTTAATGAATTGGCCTCAACTGCCTTCTGTGGTAGAGAATTCCACAGGTTCACCACTCTCTGGGTGAAGAAATTCCTCCTCATCTCTGTCCTAAATGGCTTACCCCTTATCCTTAGACTGTGACCCCTGGTTCTGGACTCCCCCGTCATCGGGAACATCCTTCCTGCATCTAGTCTGTCTAGTCCTGTTAGAAACTTATAAGTTTCAATGATATCCCCTCTCATTCTTCTAAACTCCAGCGAATATAAGCCTAATCAACCCAATCTCTCTTCATACGTCATCCCTGCCATCCCAGGTATCAGTCTGGTGAATCTTCGCTGCGCTCCTCCATGGCAAGAACATCCTTCCTCAGATAAGGTGACCAAAACTGCACACAATACTCAAGGTGTGGTCTCACCAAGGCCCTGTACAACTGCAGCTAGAAATCCCTGCTCATGCGCTCGAATCCTCTCGCTATGAAGGCCATCATACCATTTGCCTTCTTAACCGCCTGCTGCACCTACATGCTTACCTTCAGCGAGTATCTATTGACACCACTGTGTCAGCCAATGAGTTGGAGGTGGGGAATGATTTATGGCAGGACTTACAACAAACAGTTCATTTGCTTAGCAAACAGCAAAGCAAACAAAGTCTATTTACTCAGCAAACAGAGTCAATTTAAACAGCGCACTACAGCAAAAAGTCTACAGTGTCTATTTAAAAAGAGTCTCTATGAACTGGAGGAAAGAGAACTCATGACTGAAACTACAGCAACTTCTCCCAATGAAAGCAGGTTGATTTCTCCAGCAAAATGTAGTGAGTGGAGTTTTGTTACTTAATATATATTGATTGGACCAAATTTGGCTGTAGCAGGACATCTATCAGCGCCTGCCATTAGTTAGACTTGCCTTAGGTAATTATATTTTTTGTGTGGCAAGTTGCTGAAAGTGCAAGCTGATAACATTGCAGTGAGGGAAAGCGGGCATCTGGGACCTGAGTGAACAGGGAAAGCAACAGTGTATCTCCTTAACCAATCAGATTGAAGGATTGTGAAATTAACAATGCAAGGACTGAGAAGGAAGTATAAATTAGAGTGGGTGAATTCAATGTCAAATCAGGTACAGAAAGAAAAATAAAGAGAGGAAAGAAAGATTGGATTAAGAGAGAGAAAAAAAAGAGATAAAGGAAAAATTAAAAAATGACATTTTTTAAATCTCCAACAACAATTAAGACCTGAAGGAATGAGATACCACACTTGTAATCATTAAATTTCAGTGCCAGAGAGGTTGTTTGGCAGTGATTAACACTTGTCACACCATTAACAGTGTACTTACACTGGAATGGACAAGACTTAACTTACTTTGGCGGATTTAGTTCATATCTACTGCGCAAATCGAGCAACTTCACATCATTCACTGCATTTCAATGATGAGCCAGGCAATGAGATGTCGTTTTCACAAAGCTAACGGTGGAGCGGCGCAACTTGGGCAGCAACTTTTGCTTTTTCGAGTTTAACCGCGCATCTGCCCCTCGCCTGAAGTTGTTGTATCATTTGCGCATAAATAACGGCGACGCCATTAGCCTCATGATTATTTTGACAGGAAAATGTGGGCCATTATTTCTCCAGCAAATTATCTGCATAAAGTGAATCCATGTCACTTACAGCAATGAAGTCTCTAGGCGTGATTGATTGGGGGAATTACCCAATTGTCTCCATTCTGGCCAGGAATAGAGGTGTCACTATATGCAGCCGTATTTGTGAGCAATTTGAAACAGAACAATTCACATGGCAAAACACTGGGATCTAATGAATAATACCACAACAATTTACAGTGAGCACACAACATTCTATTTAATTTCCCGATCAGTTTATCTTGGAAGCAGTAAATAACAGACCAAAAGCATTTATTTAAATTTTGAAAAAGCTAGGGGTTGGAATTCAGTTGGTTAGTGCCTTCCATTAGCACCTGGCAGGGGCGCTAACGGGGGCGCTAATGAAGTAGCACCGGGGCAAGGTGAATCCAGCGCCACACGGCAAATCCAGTCGCCCCTTAGCGCCGCCGCTAACAGTTAGCACCTGGGGCTTTAGCGGCAGGCAGATAGTGACATCAGTGCTCAGCGCCTGATCTTTCAAATTGATTACCACCCCCTGCCTTAGCGCCTTGCCCTGACAATGACAGGAAGAGGAAGTGTGAAGTAGGTGGTGTGGTAAACCACTGTTCTACCTGTCTGTGTCTGTACGTGTATTCCAATAGGTACAGGTCTGGACATGCCTCGGCTGACTCCTCCCACTATTCCAGGTATATAAGTGACTACCTCCCAGTCCCTTAGTATTCTGGACGGGTCGACCACTCGAGACAAGACCTTCATTCTTTAGTTAATAAAAGCCTGATTGTTACTCGCTCAACCTCAGTCTTTTGAGTAATTGATGGCGCATCAGGTGGATGGCGGCTCCAGGGGTGCTATCTAAAGGGATGAGTTGCAGCTGTCAGGTTAGGGCTGTTTCACTGCTTCCTTGTCAGTTTGCAATTGTGCAAGAGTTTAATTCAATCATTTAAAGGTTTTTTAGTATGAGGAGTGTTGTGGCTACTAAAAATTTGTTACATTTATTCTGACAAAATTTCAAAGTTGGTCGGGGCTGTACTGGCAGTGGACCTCGCCCTCCAGGATCTACTGTGGAGAGAGCGGAGGCAGTGAGAAAGATTTGCAAGATGTGCCCAGAGGGAGGAGGATGGCCATCAGGGCTCTCAACAGGAGGCCTTACCCTCCGAGGGTCTTCCGAGAGCACTTCTCCTACCTCCAATTAAGCGAGGAGCAGTGTATTATAAGGCTCCGCTTCAGCAAGGATGTGGTCATCAAACTCTGCCACCACCTGCAACCAGACCTCCAGCCTCAGATCAGGTCGACCATGGCTCTCTCAGTGGCAGTCAAGATCACTGTCTCCCTCAGTTTCTTCGCCAACGGTTCCTTCCAGTCTGCAACAGGAAATATAGCGAACATCTCGCAGTTCGCCGTCCATTGCTGCATCCGAGAGGTCACAGAGGCTCTCTGCATTAGGAGAAGGGACTACATTTCCTTTCCCATCACCAGAGAGAAGTAGGACAAATGTGCTTGTGGCTTTGCCAGGATAAGGGGATTCCCCATGGTGCAGGGCACCATTGACTGCACCCACGTGGCTTTGCGGGCACCGCATAACAATCCTGAGATCTTCCGTAACCACAAAGACTACCACTCACTTAATGTGCAGTTGGTGTGTGACCACAGATAGCGAATCCTCAATGTGAATGCCCACTATACTGGCAGCAGCGATGCCTTCATCCTGCACCAGACCGGTGTGCCAGCACTCTTCCAGCCAGCACATCAAGCTCGCGGCTGGCTGCTCGGAGACAAGGGCTATCCGCTATCTACCTGGCTCATGACTCCCCTCCACAACCCCATCACTCCTGCTCAGCACTCATATAATGAGAGACATGCTGCCACCAGGAATACTGTTGAGCAGACCATCGGGGTGCTCAAGCAATGGTTCCGCTGCCTTGACCGCTCAGGAGGAGCCCTCCAGTATTCTACTGAGCGGGTGTCCCATTTCGTGGTGGTCTGTTGCATGCTCCACAACTTGGCCATCATGAGGGCCCAGCCCTTGCCACCAGGGATTGCGGGACCACCTCAGGAGGAGGACGAGAGAGAGGAGGAGGAGGACGAGGATGAGGAGGAAGAGGAAGATGAGGAGGAGGAGGAACAGGAGCGAGGGAGAAGGCAGCCACTCAATCGGCCTTCCGGAAGGGCGGTCCGTGACTGCCTCATCAGACTGCAGTTCCAATAAATTAAACCCCAGATCCCCATTGCTCACCACATCCCCATCATTCCATCCCTGTCGCAGGCCATATCACAGTGCAAAGCTGAAATGAGAGACACCACAAAATCATCCAAAGCCAATTAATAAATTTATCAATAATCAGTGAACACAAATTTACAACAAAAATATTAGCTATTCACCCTTGTGCAATCCCTTAGTGCCCCTCGTTACTGTGCCTTTGCCTACTCTAGTGCTCCTATGAATTGTTGGTCCAGTAGCTGCAGCACGGCTGGTGGAAGGCTATTAAGTGTCCGTACAGGAGACTCCAGATGGCCTTGCAGGATGCCCTCGACCAGCTCTGGGCCAGAAAGGCCCAACTGTAGACTGCACCACCTCAGGATGGGCGGCAGCAGTCTGGCCTGGCTGGATGACAGGCAGCAACAAGGGCAATGGCGGAGTGCCAGTGGTGGGAGCAGGAATGCTGTCATCCTGAGAGAGGGCAGCAGCTTCCTGCTCCACTAACCCACTGCCAATCCCCCAGGGCAGCACCTCAGCATCCCTAGCAATCTGTTGGAGCACAAATTGCTGGCCTGCTGCGACACCGTGAAAGCCCCGATCAACAGAGGTAGACCCAGCCACGATGGCAGCAGTCAGAGCTTGCGTGGCATCAAACTGAGACTGCATGAGAGTAGTCTGAGATTGAATGCCACCAAGCATGGACTGCATTACAGCACTAAGACATTGCGTTGCTTCTGCCAGTGCTGCAATGGAAGCTGAGACATCAGTCATCACACGCGGCATGAGGTCTGGGTCGCTACGGTCTCTCTGGGAGTCCACCATCCTTTGTAGACTGGAAATGATGGGCTCCATGGTGTGCACAGAGCTCTGTGCAATGTTGGAGGCGGACTCCTCCACGCTCCTTACCATTGCCGAGAGGCTCTTGGGCACCCTTGCCATTGCGCATATAATCTCCATGTGCATGGCCATCACCCTTCATCTAAAGGCTCCATCGAGGTCCTCATCTGAGTCCTGTGCAGCAGAACGCGCGCGCGGACTCGCCCTCCGGGGAGCTGACTCCCGAGCTACCCTTTCCCCCTGGCCTTGCTGCAGCCCATTCATCCCCGGTGCATCACCCTGTTCAGATCCCGCTACTATACTAGCCTCTAAAGAATGCGTAGTGCCTGCGGGTGAGACATGCAGTGACGCAGTGTGTTCATCGTCCTCCTCTTCTTCCACCTCTCTCTCTATGGTACCCTCAGGGACAGCCTGCTCAGCTGCTTGCTCATTATCTGAAAGACTAAAGGCACAAGTGTCAGGTTAAGGTGAGGGGAGGGAGCCAGGAAGGGAGAAAGGCATGCATATAGCATGATTAGCTGGAAAGTGGGAAAGGCTTGTGGGTGAGGGTGAAGTGGGATGTGAGAAGGAGGAGTAGAGATGAATATACCGTTGTTGTCCTGTAAGGGGTTTTTACTAGGTCTCTCCGGTGAGACCTCTCTCTCTTTTGCACAGTAATTTACCGAGTGGTTCAACCCACTCACCCATTAGGTTCTGTACACTGGACTTTGAGGCAGGAACTACAATGCAGAGAATGCTCTGTAGACCAAGTTTAATGAAACGAAGTGAAATTTTATTGCATAAAGGAAAAATTGAATGTAAGCCAAAATAAGGTACATGGGAGGGAAAAACACATCATAATACAATACTAACCAATATATCTACAGGCATATTATACTTTACAAGGTTCACCATGAAATAGGGAAACACACGGAACATCGAGGGACAACAACTCATTGTTAATTATCCCCTAAAATGCCCACCCCCTAAACCTAGCTAGATTAGATTATGAGGGGCCAGAAACATGCTCACCAGTCCCAGTTAGAAAATAGAGGTTTTGAAGTCTGCGTTTTGGTCCTCTCAGGCGTCCTGTCTCCACATGGTCAGCGGAATGCAGCAGGCTGCGACACACTCTTTTCTCCCTTGAGGTAATGGACATGGGCAGGCTGGATGTTAGCAGACCTGGACGTCTGCGTGGAGAGAGACCAACTGTTTGACCATTTTCAGATAGGTTTCCTCTTGGAGGGTCGCTGTCTTTTCATCTCGTCAAATGGCCCGGGGTTTGTCGATGATCTCCCGATAGCTACCCCGGGTCTGGGTGCTGACTCGATCTTCCCTCTCGAATCTCTCTCTCGAACCTCCCTCTCGAACACCCAACTCGATCATCTCCCGATAGCTACCCCGGGTCTCCAGTTATACTTCTCATCGAGGCCCTTATCTCCCACCATATCAAGGTTAGTCTTTGTTTAACTTTTGGCGGGCTTGTAGCACAGAGGGGTAGTCATTGTGTTTAAAGTACTTTCGGGATGGCCGGTAACTGCCATCTCTGGTCTGGAATGACCTTGTATTGTCTTTAATGGGTCTTGATGTTCCCCTTTGAATTTGAAGCTGTTTCCCTTTGTCTGGGTAAACATTTTGATGGCCTTTATCTACAGGCCGATCTGATTGGATCTGCATCCAATCCATATGTATGGGGTTCTGTCTGGTTTCGCATTCTCCGAAATTGCATTCCAGAACTTACTGTGGGCTGAATCCACAAAAGCTGTCTGTGGACTGCAGGAACCATTTTAAAATGTCCCAAAAAGCTGGGGGTCTGGCGGCCATTTTATGTGCCCCTTTTTCTGGGCTTCTTTTAAAACAGTCTTTAAAATTAAGGCCTTTTCTGCCAATAGACCCTTATAGGACAATGTTCAATTTTGCGAATTCTACAGTCCCCAAGGGGGTCAACGTTGCCGGTGGCCGCAGCACCCGCCACCTGGCGCCCAATGATTTGCAGCACTCTTTCCTCCAGCTCGGGAAGTGTTTGGCTGTCAGGTTGTCCCCCGCCTGTGCGCTCCTGCTCCCTCCTGTTGTGAGTGACCTTGGCCTGCAAGAGAATGGAAAGTGTGTGAGTGAGTGTGGAGCAATGTGTTTGGGTGATGTGTCTGCCATAGTTGAATAGCTGTCATTGTGTGCAAGGTGTGAGATGTGGGTGCAAATGTTGGTAGGTGGAGATTGTTGGTGGGTGAGTGCTGGGGATGTGCTGCTTTGGGCAGTGTGTGAAGACAGAGGTTTAGATGATGGTATGTAGCATTTGTTGAAGCATTGACTCACCCTGACCATCCGAGTGAGGTTGTTAAATTTCTTCCTGCGCTGTCTGTGGGTCCTGGGGACCACAGTGCTGCCCGAGACCTGCTGGGCTACCTCCCTCCACATGGCAAGGAAGACTTGCGGTGAGGGCGTCCTGCCACTTGCCGGGTACAGCACCGCCCTCCGTATCTCCACAGCGAGGACCAAGGCCTCCAATGCTTGGTGGCAGAATCTGCGAGCTCTCTCCCTGGGCCGATGATCTGCCATAATGACACCTCCTTCCATGCTCCGGTTCCTTCTCCTTGGCATTCTGATGCTTGCTGAGACAGCTGCAGAACCAGCAATGCTGAGAATGAGATTCTGCAGCATGACTGAACCTCCCCTTTAAGAGCTGGAAAGAGCCTGTGGCAATGATGACTAGCGATTAGACTGCACCTGAAATTGCTCAGCGCTTTGAGACTAACGCCATGGAGCTTGATTTAGTGCTCCCATCCTTTCTTTAAGTGCTATTACTTAATTTAACATGCAGCGAGATTCATTAGCCGCCTGGCTCTAAATCTCAAATTTTTCAGAAGTTCGTGCCTATTCCTGGGCTATAATGAATTTTTCCCCCCCGAGTGTCTGCAGGCAAACATTATTCTTAGCTCAGCAATGATTGCAAGTTCCATCAGAGAATGATTCCAAATTAGCCAAGAATAAGTTTAATTGAATACGAGATTAGCAAGGAAATACCTGTTTTACACTGCACCTGACTTTACTTTCCATTGCAATGGAGAGTAGTTGGGGAGTAAAACAACAGCCGATCTGATCCCGTCAGTTTCCCGCTGAGCGGATTAAGTTAAAATTCCCCCCTTTATGTCAGGTGTCTGAATCCTATTGTTAAGTGTATGCTGCTAATAAATTTAAAACTTAATGAAACTCTGTTAATAATTACTGATTTACTGAAGAATTGCCAGACCTTAGTTTCTGATCAGAATAAGTGGAAGATACGCAACAATAAAAAACGCTTATGCTTTTACTCTGTCTGAAGTTCAAACTATGCCATTGTTCAAAACAGTTGCCTGATGGCTCAAAGCCCAATTGCTGAAGTGGTGGAATGCTTGACTCTTAACGACAAGGTTTTGAGTTTGCACGCCATTTGGGTGATTTTTATCAATTCAAAATGAAAATCACATGGAGATGAAGCATTCTGTGTCAGGGAGTGAAAAACTAACATTGTCCAATTCACCCTGCTCACTGCTCAGACTAACATCGATGCTGGTCCGAGAGAGATTCTTGGCCCAGACTGGCCTATCCTCCCAGGAGGAGTAATGTGGTAGCAGTTAATCTTCATAGAGGTGCACATGATCAAGTGATAAGTATAAGGGAGACTGATAGCATTCAGAAAGTGTAGTGTATGTACCCGTCTACCTTTAAGGAAACTATTGTATGTAACCGTTCACCTTTAAGAGAACTACTTTAGGTGTGGCACTATTTGTTTGGCTTCTGTATACTGTAATACCAATAGTGACCACACCAGTATATAAGTGTTGTGGCAGGATTGCTGGGGCAGATTCGCCCGGACCTTCGAATAGTAAAGACCTGTTTGTTTGTTACTTCTGAAGTCTGTGTATTTATTAACTGCACAACCCACAGACTTTACAGAAAGGTCTGAACCAATTAAGCTGTAAAGTTAGTGCTATTTTCATTGGAGCTGAGAAGGTGAGCAGGTGACCATTTTGAGGTCTTCAAGATTATGAAGGGTTGTAATAGGGTAAAGCTTAATAGACATTTTCACTAGTTGGCAGGATGGTAATAAGAGGGCACAACTTTAATGTAACCATGGAAAGAATAAAAAGAGAGGTTAGAATTTGTTTTTACACAGGGGGTGGTTAAAATGTGGATTTCTCTGCCACAAACCATTGTTGAAGCAGAAGAAATATTAAAGCAATTCCGCCGCCTTGGTAGTAACAGCGTAACTGTTGCATTCCCACCCACCGCAATTTTAACTCCCAGGTTTTGGGGAGTGTGGATGCTGTCCTCAGCAGGCAGGCGGTGTCCTCATAAATATTAAAATGTTAGGTCTGATGATGTAATTCAGATGTAATTTTAAAATTGAGAAGTGTAAATCGCACACAGTCTCAGAGCCACCAGTTGAATTGAGGCTCAGGAGTTTAATATGTCTCAGGTCTCACACCAAGGAGCCTATGGGGATTCCCTCCATGCACCGCCCGTTCCAATGCACCCCGAGTTATAACCAGGGCTTTAAATTTGTGCCTCCTCTACCCCAGGCATTCCCACTAACCTCTTCCGGCTTGGCAATCAGCCTGGACACCCACTGGTGCAAAAACTGGTGGCAAATAGCATAGGGCCAGCAGAGGACCAGCTAAATATTCATTTTTAACATTTTTGATAGGTTCCTTTTGACTCAGGAGGGGTTCTCATGCTGCACCAGGCCTGTTATGTTCATTAATAACTAGTCGTTTTTTATTAAGAACAGCTAGCTTTTGCTAGACACTTTATTGAGCACATGTGGACTAGGTACAGTATCTGTAGAGGCCTCCATCTTGACTGCTGCCTTGTGGGTAGCCTAGTCCTGGGTAGCCCACTCTTATATACATACAGCACCACCTAGTGTACCATTCCAGAATGACAGGTTACTGATCATTACATCCCCCTTTCTTTGAGGGTAATCAAAATCAGTATCAATCAATATCAATCAATAACAACATAAACATCTTCAACAGTCAATACATTTTCAATGTAGTTTTCTTTGTACTCAAAGATTAAGTCTATCAGGCTTTTTTACTTCACATGTGGATCTTCTCAGCACAGGTAAGTCTGATGTGTTTTCATGAGAGCCTGTATGTGTATTTGTGTTAGATTGTTCTGGTGGTGAGTGACAAGATTCAGTTGCGGCATTGTCATCGATTTGCTCTTCGATAGTCTCTTGTGTTTTTAGGAGGGAACGGCGGTTCCTCCTGAGAATCTGTCCTTCCTCAGTTCTAACAGTGTATGACCTTGGTCCTACTTCCTCAAGAACTGTAGCTTTCCTGTTCCATGCATCTGGATCCTCAATCCTGACAACATCATCCCTTGTCAATGGCTTCAGAGTTTTGGATGACTTGTCATAGTATGATTTCTGTTTCAGCTTTAACAGTTGAAGTCTCTGTCTCAGTTCCTTACTCTGCTTTTCTTTTGCACAGCAGGGTAGCGTGGTACGCAACTTGCGACCCATTAGGAGTTCAGCAGGTGAAGAACCAGAGTCTAAAGGTGAGGCTCAGTAGCTCAGCAGGGCGAGATAAGGATCAGACTTGTTTTCTGTCGCTTTCTTCAGTAGCTGCTTGAGAACTTGAACACCTTTCTCTGCCTTACCATTCGACTGAGCATACAAAGGACTGGATGTGATGTGCTGAAAGTCATAATGTGCTGCAAACTGTTGCCACTCCTTACAGTTGAAGCACGGACCATTGTCGCTAATGGCAATCCTGGGAATTCCATGTCTGGCGAAGATGGATTTCACATGCATTATGACACTGCTTGCTGTGGTGCTTGAGAGCAGCGCCATCTCAGGATAGTTAGAATGGTAGTCAATCACTATTAGATAGTCTTTACCATTTAAATGAAAAAGGTCCATACCAACCTTTTGCCATGGTGCTGTTGGTATGTCAGCTACTATCATTGGTTCCTTTGCTTGTTTGTTTTGGTGTTTCTGACATGTGTCACATTTGCCTATCATGTTCTCAATGTCCTTATTTATGCCAGGCCAATAAACAGTGTCTCTTGCTCTCCTTTTGCATTTTTCAATTCCGAGGTGTCCCTCATGAATCCTTTTGAGCATGTCTTGACGTAGAGCCTGTGGAATGACTATTCTGTTCTGTTTTAGTAATAGTCCACTTGCAACACTCAATTCTGACCTTATGTGAAAATATTTTGGACAGGAACCTTTTGGCCAACCATGATGAATGTTCTCTATTACTGTTTGTAATACTGTATCTTTTACTGTTTCTTCTGCTATTTGCTTTGATTTTGTGTCTGACACGGGCAGCGCAGCAGTGACCATACTCACATGAACATCCACGTCTTCTTCAGTAGAGCTCACATGACTCATTGTGGGTGCTCAGGATAGTGCATCTGCTAACACTGTGTATTTGCCTGGTGTGTAGATCAGTTCAAAGTCATATCTTTGCAGCTTCATCATGAATCGTTGAATCCTTGGAGACATCTAATTCAGGTTCTTTTTTATGATGGCAACCAGTCGGCTGTGGTCTGTCTCAACTGTGAAGGTGGGAAGTCCATATATGTAGCCATGAAACTTTTCTAGTCCAACTACCAAGCCTAGACATTCCTTTTCAATCTGGGCGTATCGACACTCAGTATCAGTCATAGACCTGGAGGCATAGGCAACAGGCTTCCAATCTTCACCCTCTGCTTGTAGCAAGACCGCACCTAGGCCATCTTTTGATGCATCCGTTGACACTTTGATTCTTTTTGTTGGGTCAAAGAAGGTGAGTACAGGTGTGGTTGTCAGCACTGTTTTGAGGTTTATCCACTCTTGTTCATGTCTTTCTGTCCATGCGAACTCATTTGTTTTACGTAGCAGGTCTCGCAGACAGGCTGTCTTGGCTGACAAGTTAGGAATGAACTTTCCAATGAAGTTTATCATCCCCATGATGCGTAGCACTCCTTTTTTGTCAGTGGGTCGGGGCATTTTGAGTATGGCGTTTACTTTTTCCATATCTGGCTCTATTCCTTTACCAGATAGATTATCTCCTAGGAAAGTGACTTCCTGGACGCCAAACTGACACTTGGCTTTGTTGAGCTTCAGTCCATTCCGGCGTATGCTCTGTTGCACTTTAGTCAGTCTCTCATTGTGTTCTTTCAGTGTGGAGCCCCAGATGATGATGTCATCAACATAGACCCGAACTCCTTCCA
The DNA here is from genome assembly GCF_052327205.1 of Somniosus microcephalus. Classification (NCBI taxonomy): domain Eukaryota; kingdom Metazoa; phylum Chordata; class Chondrichthyes; order Squaliformes; family Somniosidae; genus Somniosus; species Somniosus microcephalus. Next base: position 113,763,517 of record NC_140988.1, on the reverse strand, counting down.
GACCTTCAATTATCTGTTCCATCGCTCTATGAAAGATTTCAGATGCAGATATTATCCCGAAAGGCATTCTGAGGAAACAATACCTGCCAAATGGTGTGTTGAAGGTACAGTATTTGGTGCTCTCTTCATCCAGTTTTAGTTGCCAAAATCCTTGTGAGGCATCGAGCTTTGTAAAGTATCTGGCACCTGACATTTCACTGGTGATTTCTTCTCGCTTGGGAATCTGGTAGTGTTCATGTTTTATGTTTGCATTTAAGTCCTTTGGACCCATGCATATTCTTAGATCATTGTTCTTCTCCTTTAAACAATACCATGGAGTTAACCCAGTCTGTTGTCTCTTCGACTTTTCTGATGACTCCTAGTGTGGTTATTCTGTCCAGTTCATTCTTGAGCCGGTCACACAGGGGTGCTGGAACTCTTCGTGGAGCATGTACCACTGGCTGAGCATCCTCCTTTAGCTGAATCTTGTAAGTGAATGGTAGAACTCCAAATCCTTTGAACACATCCTGGAAATTATTCACTACAAAATCCACCGAGTCATCTGGTCTGCTTATGGCACAGTTTATACGGTAGACTCTCTTGACCAGTTCTAAGTCCTCACAAGCTTTGTCACCCAGCAGTGAATCAAATCCTTCAGCCACAACAGAAAACATGAGATGATGCACTTTGTCTTTGACTGTGACTTTAAGTCTGCATACACCTAAGCTATCTATTTTCTGTCCATTGTAGTCCTTCAGTAGTACTGACCTTTTCTGTATTTTGGGCTTTTCTTTCATATTGTTAATGTCACTCATACTGATTAAGTTTGCTTTTGCCCCAGTGTCTAGTTTCAATGTAACTACTGCTCCATTTACCTGCAGTGGGATCATCCATTTGTCCTCTTTTACTGCATTAACTTTATGTTCAGCATTGTTAATTCCTGAGGGCTGCACATTTTCTGTATCCTTTTTGATATTGTCACATGACACCATTCCTACATAACATGTCTCACTTAAATCAGTGTCCTCAATTACATTAACTAGTTGCACTTTCTTAGTTTTTATTTTTGAAAAGCATTGTTTGGCAAAGTGATTCTTTCCATGACATTTTGTGCACATTTTTCCAAACGCTGGACATTGTTTTAACTGGTGTTTGTAACCACAGCGTTTACAATTAAAAATTCCTTCCTCCAATTGCTTTTCACTTCTGTTCTGCCCATGTTTCTTCCCCTTGTAGGACACAGCACCAACAGCAGCACTTACTGCAATCGCATCATCATTGATTTCACTGAAAGTCTTGGCATGCTTTTGAGCTAGCTCGCTAGCTTGGCATATTTTCACAGCAATTTCCAATGTTAGTTCAGTTTCTCTCAACAGACGTTCCCTGACTTTTTTATCATGAATACCAAACACAATCTGGTCACGAATCATGGATGCTTTCAGCTCAGAGAAATTACATGTCTGTGCTTTCAGTTTCAGATCAGTCAAAAAGCTATCAAAAGTCTCATTTTGCTGCTGTGTCCGAGAATGGAAGATGTACCTCTCATAGGTTTCATTCTTTTTGGGAGAACAATGTGTATCAAACTTCTTTAGCACATCGTCTAATTTTTCTCTGTTCTCCTCTGGATTAAATACAAATGTATTAAATACCTCTATCGCCTGTGGGCCTGCAACCGTGAGCAGCAATGCTATTTTCCTTGCGTCTGGCTTCATACCGTACCCGATGGCAGCAATGTAGAGTTCGAATTGTTGTTTAAAAGTCTGCCAATTGTAGTCGACATTTCCTGTGAGTTTCAAACGCTCTGGTGGCTTCAAATTCTCCATGTCGCATTGCACAATATTCAGCAGATCTTACCAATCCTGGTACCATGTTATGTTCATTAATAACTCGTCGTTTTTTATTAAGAACAGCTAGCTTTTGCTAGACACTTTATTGAGCACATGTGGACTAGGTACAGTATCTGTAGAGGCCTCCATCTTGACTGCTGCCTTGTGGGTAGCCTAGTGCATCCTGGGTGGCCCACTCTTATATACATACAGCACCACCTAGTGTACCATTCCAGAATGACAGGTTACTGATCATTACAAGGCCCAACAAGGAAATCTTGCACGTCCTCTACCCCAGGCATTCCCCACTAACCTCTTGAGCCTGGCAATTGGCCTGGACCTCCACTGGTTCTTGACTTTGCCGGGGACCAAGAATGGCCAGCACCGTCTCCTCCAAGGGGGTGAGGTGAAGCATCTTCAAAAGCCGTCTCCTATCAACTGTATTCACCTAGCCTCACACACTGTATTCTTTTAGCTCCGCCGCTGGCCAAGGGCTCAGCCATGCCCCTGCCAAGAATGGCCAGCACCGTCTCCTCCAAGGTGGTGAGGTGAAGCTAGGAATGAGAGGTGTGCATTGTGTTTGGTACAGATTGTTGGTAGGTGAGTGATGGTGAGGGAGGCATTGTGCATTGAGCAGTGTGTGAGGCTAGTAGTGCAGTTAGTTGGAGACGGCTTTTGAAGATGCATTCACTGACCTTAACCACTCGTCTGAGGTCATGAAACTTCTTTGGGCACTGGAGCCAGGTCATGGGGGCAACACTGCTGGCAGTGACGGCCTCGGCGATCTGGTCCCACATCCTTCTTTCTGGAGGCCTCCTGGCCCCCTGTGGGTAGAGGGCCTCTCTTCCAGTTTTGGCCCCCTGCACAAAGCTGGAGTGCTTGTGGCGAGACAGTGGGTGGCCTTTCCTTGGCCTGTTGGGCTATTTGCGTTAGTGATGAAGCACTTTTACCATTTTTTACCTGCAGAAGGCAGTTCAACTTTACGAGCTGAAGACTTCCTAGTTTGGAATGATTTAAAAAAAAAATTTCCGAAGGCATTTTACCTTTCAGGGCTCGAGACTGTTTTCAACAATGACAGTCTTGCTTTAAGAGAATACAGCCTCGCTCCAGGGACGCGACATTCGGCCTCCTGCTGAGCGCACAGCCTGACGCAGCTTTTTCGTCGCTGGGCTGTGCGCTGAAATAATTCAAATCAGCAGACTGTACCAAAGTAACGTGCTGCCTGCGCTTTCTAAACGGGCACAAGCAAAGCTCGACCTGCAGTGCCACTGCCTGTTTTTGGGCCTTTTCGAATTTCTAGGCCTATAAATTCCTAACTTCTCCCAAGCCTTCCATTTATTGTTTTTTTTAAAATTAGGAATTTTTTCCAAGGTCTTCCACTTTTTGTTTTTTTTTAATTAGGGTTTTACTCCTAGATCTATCCAATATACTGTCAAGGCCTTTATTAAAAAAGTTTTCTTCCATCCCGCCCTCTCCCTAACAGGCACCAGCTCTCACAATATTGAGTCAGCTCCTGTCCCAGATTGATGTAAAACCTGGGTTATTGCCAAGGTCAATCTATTTTGTCTCTTTTAATGCCATAGCCTTGAATCATATATCTTCCCTTTTTCTCACAGTTCTCTCAGTTCAAGCTCCACTCCAGAAACTTGAACACATAATCTAGGCTGGTACTTCAGTGCAGTACTGGGATATTGCTGCACCATCTTTCGGATGAGACATTAATCCGAACCCCATCTACCCTCTCAGGTGGGCGTAAATATCCTACGGCACTATCCGAAGAAGAGCAGAGGAGTTCTGCCAGTGTCCTGGCTAAAACCTATCCCTAAACCAACATCTAAAACATATGGGCCCAGAAATTCGGGTCTCCACGGGTGAGTACGCACGGGGTACTCACCCGTAGGCCCGTTGGAAGTGCCAGTTTCCTGCATGCACTGTGCATGCGCGGGAAACCGGCACGTCCGTTCCTCTGAACGAAGGGGTTCAGCGGTCGAACGCGTGTGCAGGAGGGGCTGCACGTGCGCATCGAACTTCGGTCTTTTTTACAGGTTTTCCCGGGAACGTAAGCCTGCAGAATTTAGAAATGTAAAAAACAGGCGTAAGGCCTGCTTTTTGAAAGGTAAGTGGTGAATTAATTAAAATTAAAACATTTTTTCCACAGGTTTATTATTTTTAAATACTTTAAAGCAAGGTAAGTTTATTTTTAGCCCCATTAGAAAATAAAATTATTTTTTCAAAAATTAAAATTATTGTTTAAAATAGTTATTTCATTTAATTTATAGTTTATTTAAAAAATGTGATTTAAAAAAACATTATTTGAAGATTTAGTGATGTTTTGTAAGAAGAAAGGGCCCGTAGTATTTCTAAGTTTGACAGCACTTCCTGTCAGACTTATGAATGGAGCATTCCCTGCTCTGATTGGCTCCACATGGCCCACGTGATCCCAGGGGATGCATCGAACTAACTGCGCCCCTGGGATACGCAAGCACTGTGCACCGGCAGCTGGACCAGGCCCCGGATCAGAATTCCACGCGGGCCCACAGCTCAATGGCCGGCGTGCTAGGTAAGTGCAGGTCGGGGGCTTGCACCCGTGGGAAGCCCCCGACCCGAATTTCTGGGCCATGATGCATGGCCCGGATTTTGTGATAGAAATAAGGGTGAGGCTATCAGCGCTCACCGCTATTTTGTTTAAAATATTTAATTTAATGTAATTTTAACTAATTTTAAAAACATGATTTAAAAAAAAAATTATTTCATGTTTTGATGTGTTTTTGGAGTGATCTCCATTCATACTTTTGACAGGTCTAAGCTGAAAGACCTGTCAAAAGTATGAAGGGGGATTCCCTTCTTTCATTGGTTCCCCATGGCCCACGTGATCCCAGGGACGTCTGCGAATCGTAGTGGAGAGGCCCAGGAGCGGAAGTGTCCGGATCTCTGGAGCCCTCAGGTAAGGGCATAGATTTTTTCCAGATCAGAGGCCTCTGCATGCAGGAAGCCTCCGATTGGAAAATACGGGCCATGAAGGGCGTGAAGTTACGGTACTTACCCACTAGATACTCACTAAATGCGTAAGAAAAAGTTAGGGCTAATGCATTCAGGTGTAAGTGAATTTTTAACGGCATGGTAAGTCTTAATTACTGCCAAACAACCTCTCTCACACTGAAAATTAATTTTACAAGTGTGGAGTCTCATTCCTTCAGAAATTCATTATTGTTGGAGATTTAAAAAATAATTTAAATTAAAATATTTAAAAATAAAATTTCTTTCTGTCTCTTTATCACTTGCTTAATCCCATCTTTCTTTCCCTCTCTTTATTTTGCTTTCTGTACATGATTTTACATTGTACTAAATATTCTAACTTACACTTCCTAGTTTAGACGCTGTGGGCAGGAATTTCATTGGGCCGTGGAGGCGGGATTGGAGGCATGTGGGGGGTTAAAATCCTGAAATCGGGGGGCACAAACCCATCCCGCCCCAAACCCACCTCCATGCCAGTTTCAAAGGAGGCGGTTACCCAACCCGCACTGGGACCCACCTCCCTGAGACGGGAAGGGGATTAGTGCCAATTAACCAGTTTTTAGCCTTATCCCTATTTTCATTCTTGAAGTGTGGGATTCCCGACAGCTCCAAACCACGCCAAGTTAGCGAGGCAGGCCGTCAGGCTGAAGGGCTTGGATGGGTCGAGATGTCCGGTGTTCAGGTGCGTGATGGGTGCATGAGTGCAGAGGTAAGTGTGTTTGGTGTGTTTAGAGTGTTTAAAGAAGCTTTACTTACCTTTACAGCCTTCCTTCCTTCAGGTCTCAGGAGTCCCTCATCTCACCGGCACAGAAAGCAGAATGGCCGCGATCTGTCAAAAATTGCAGCATTCAGCTTTCTGTTCCAGAGAGATTTCTAAATCATGCTGAGAGGAAGGAATTAACTTAGAATACAGCTTGTCAGTGGTTGGCAGCTTCAAACAGCTGTCAAACGCTGATATTGCATCTGTCAAAAGGTCTTGACAGATGAAATATCAATCTGTGACGTCACCTGTTGCTGGGTGGCCCTTAATTGGCCTGCTGGGCGGGCTCAACAAGGTCAATCAAGTAAAAATCGCGTGGGTTGGCTAGAACTTGATGGAGGCGGGACTTGTAGGGGGGCATCCTTTACCTGGTTTACGGTAATTTACCTGGTCAGTCAGCCTTGTTGCCACTGCACTGTCACCAATTCCAATCAGCGGTTTCGAATCGCTAAACCCCTCCTTCCGATTCTGACTGGAGGAACTTATAATTAATGATATATTAAAACGGACAAATGGTCTGGATGCAAGAAAGTCAAATTTTATTAAAACTAAGAAACTACACCACACGATCAAAGTAATCATGGTAAAATTGCTTAAATAGGGGAGGAAAAACAGACACAACGAGGGAAATCGACTAAAATACAATTCTAACGAAATCCCCACTTTACTCCCACCCCTAAGCCTATCCTAAGTTGCCTTGTGGAAGGCCAGAAAAATATATGCTCACCACTGCAATGCCAGCTCCGTGCCCACGAGATTTTCACAGCCCTGAAGTAAAGAAACACCCCAGTGTTTTAAAAGTAAACTGCTGATGTTTTACTTCTTCAGACAGACTCCACACTGTAGAGGGCACACGGAGGCAAGCCAGAGAGAGAGAGATGCCCCTGAGAAGCTATCTCTTATACCCCAATTTTGGGGCTGAAATGTTCCCGCCCAGATCCGGAAGTTTCTGGGCTAAAACAAAGTGGATCCAACTGTCCCCATTGTCCAGTAATGGGTGATTCAAACCCATTCAATTGTAAACTGTTCCTTTTCTCAGTTTGAGTGTCTCTTTTCAAATGTCTGTGCTGAGCCTTCGAACCATCTCCATTCACCCTGATGGGTTTTGAATGGAGTTGTAATTACTATGTAAACAGAAACCCATTATCTTGTGGTCACTGAAACCGCAGTCAAGTGGTTTAATCCCTTGTGCAAACATCCTTGTAGCAGTTTCTGTAAACAAATCAATTGTCTCTGCAGGGAGGGAACTTCCCTTTGATTGACAGATTTGACTGCCATCTTTGATCCTCCCATTTTCACAGACATACACGAGCTGCTTCCAAGTCCTTTGTCCTTGGCCATGCTTTCTGGTGGCCATTTTTATCCCTGGGCAATTTAAACCGTTCAAAACTCAAGAGTACATCCTTTAATAAAAGGTACAATCTTAAAGTGTGCGATTTTCACAAAGTTCTTTGATTCCAGTGTCCAAGCGCTGCCCAGCCCATGAGCTTTTAACGCAGCCTTTTTCTGCGGTTCTGGGTATGTTTTAAAACATTGTCCAACCCAGAGACAATTTAAATCACACAAGTCTTCGTCCACGATGTGGATTAATATTTCCCGATCTTCGGGGGCTGAGGGGATTTTGCGAACCCCTACAGACTACAACCCCAAAAGTTGTAGTCCCGCCTCCTACATGCCTCCTCAATGAAAATCCAGTCCTGTGTGTCTCAGTAACGATTCTTCAATCTGACTGGTTGAAGTGACACGCCGTTGCTTGTCCTGCTCGCAAATGCCACAGATCCCCTGTAGAGGGTGCACCATTGTAAAGGATCTCTCGTCACCTCAAGTTGTCGCTCAAAAGCCCATGAAAAGTGTGTGGGCAGCTGTAAGTGTAATGAACAGCGAGCGCCGTTACTTTACTGCTGACCGCAAAATCCGGGCCCATATTTGGTCATTTATTTAATTGCTGTTTGTGGGACCTTGCTGTTCACAACTTGGCTGCTGTGTTTCTTACATTACAACAGAGACTGCACAAAAGTATTCATTGGTTGTAAAGCACATTAGGACGTCCTGAGGTTGTGAAAGTTACTATATAAAATTAATTTCTTTCTTTCCTTTGTGACTCTAAATTAAAACTCTCTTTTAGCTATTATGGGCATTATCCACCCTGTGCAGGTGCTGTCATGCACTCCCAGGATTATCCATTTAAGACCTTTCCACTTCTTCAGGCTATCTACTGAAGGAGCACAGGATCACATTTTGCTCTTTACATGCATTAAAAATCCTTTTGCATGAAAGATTTTAGATATGTAATTCTAGCATTCCATCTGACTACTTTATAACCAAAATCTTCAATGATACTTAATGTGCAACATTATTCCAAATTAAAAAGTTTTTCCAGTAGCAGTGTGCTAATCCAAGAGTGTTATAATTATGAATAGACTAGAGTGCATAGCGTATTAGTACCATGCATTGTGCTGCTGTGGTGGAGCCACTAAAAGACTCAGACCGTTTGTATATAATTCCCTTTAACAACATGTTAGCTACAGCCTGAGTCTGTATCTTTATTTATACTGTTTACTTGTATAGAGCGTGATTGCTTTAACAGCGCAGGTAAACGCGATGACGTCATGCCGTACATCACGTGATCCCCACTGGCGGGAAGAACGTGATGACATCATGACGTCAACCATGGGACCAGCCAGCAGTCTTCGTGGAGCCTCCGAACTGAATAGATCTACACTCGATGTTCTCCTGCAGTTGTTTAAACCTGTTAGTTTCCATTAAACTTCATTTTGTTTAAGCGCCTGAGTGGACCTCAGTCTTTGGATAGGAACTAAACATTCCTACATTGGTGACCCCGACTTTTGCGAACGATTTTCGCAGAAGATAATCAACATGGAAACGAACGCCGTTACCTTGAAGCTACCGCAGTTCTGAGAGCAACAATCAGCCGCGTGGTTCATCCAGGCTGAAGCCCAGTTTGCCATCTGGGACATCGTTGCGGATCAGACCCGTTATTTTTACGTGGTCTCCACCCTCGACAGTGCCACAGCCTCGCGGATCATCAGCCTACTCGGTAGTCCGCCTACTGATCGCAAGTATGACACCTTAAAGGCGTGGTTGCTGCAGGTCTTCGGGCTCACAAAGTCAGAGCACGCCCGTCGGCTGCTCGCTATGCCCGGCCTCGGGGACTCCAAGCCGTCCGAGCTCATGAGCCAGATGCTCACGCTCCTTGGGTCCAAGCCGGAATGCTTCCTCTTCAGGAAGCTATTCCTCAGCCTATTCCCGGAGCAAGTTCAGGCTGCCCTAGCCAGGTCCGAAGACACAGACTGCGTGGAGCTTGTTGCCGAAGCGGACAAGATCTTCACGGTGACAAAACAGCACTGCGCGGCCACAAGACGCCCATGCCCCACAGACACTGCGCCAGCTCCTCAATCAGTGGGGTTGTGCTTTTACCACGTCCGTTTTGGCGCAAAAGCAAGATGCTGCCACCCTCCTTGCAGCTTTTCGCACAAAAAAAAAACATCTTCAGACACCCTGGCGAAAGAGGACCAGGTCTAACGAGCGCCCCGTGGCTGCAATGGCCATCGGAGGCTCAGGGCAGCTTCTCTTCATCACCGACTCCCTATCTGGTCGACGTTTCGTTTGCGACACCGGGGCGCAGTGTAGCATCCTACCTGCGTCAAATCTCGATATACTAGCTGGCGGCCACGGCCCCGCCCTTGCGGTGGTTAATGGCGCGCCGTTCGGACCTTCGTAAGGCAGCGGGTCCAGGTGTGTTTCGGCGGTCAGCATTTCCACTGGGAATTCATCACGGCCAAAGTCACACAGGCCATCCTTGGGGTGGATTTTTTGTGTGCCAACGGCCTCCTGGTCGATGTCAGGCACCGCCGGTTGATCAATGCAGCCACGTTCCACTCCATCCCATGCCATCGCGGTCCCACCTCCAGACGACTTCACTCGGCTCCTCGGAGAGTTCCCAGATCTGACCAGGCCCACTTTCTCCTCCTCGGCTACTAAACATGGTGTGGAACATCACATCACCACCACCGGCCCCCCAGTTTATGCATGGGCCCGACGCCTCGAACCCGGCAAGCTCGCGGCTGCGAAAGCGGAGTTCGACACGATGGAGCGGCTGGGGATTATTCGCCGGTCGAATAGTCCCTGGTCTTCGCCTCTCCACATTGTTCCGAAACCCGGCGGTGGATGGCGGCCATGCGGCGACTACCGACGCCTGAATGACACCATTACTCCTGATCGGTACCCGATCCCGCATATCCAAGATTTCTCGGCCCATTTGGCGGGAAATACTTTTTTTTCGAAAGTCGACCTCATCTGCAGTTACCACCAGGTCCCCGTGCACCCGCAAGACGTCCCGAAAACCGCAGTCATCACCCCATTCGGCCTGTTCGAATTTCTGCGAATGCCGTTTGGCTTAAAGAACGCTGCACAGGCTTTCCAGCGCTTAATGGGCTCCATGCTGTGGGATCCAAAATTCCTCTTCGTCTACTTCGACGACATCCTCATCGCCAGCCCTAGCAAAGAGGAGCACTTCCGCCATTTGCGTACCCTCTTCACACGCCTCAGTCAACACGGTTTGATTATCAACCCAGCCAAGTGCCAGATCGGCCTGCAGCGGATTGATTTCTTGGGCCACCGCATTACATCAGACGGCGCAATTCCCTTACAGACGAAGGTTGAGGCGGTTACATCTTTCCCACACCCGCAGACCGTCAAGGCCCTACAGGAGTTCCTCGGGATGGTAAATTTCTATCACCGGTTTGTCCCTAAGGCGGCTCTGCTTATGCAGCCCCTGTACGAGGCCCTCAAGGCCAAGTCCGGTAAGGATCCGATCAGCTGGACGGCCGAGATGGACCGGGCGTTCGTCGACACCAAAGGCGCCCTGGCCAACGCAACCATGTTGGCGCACCCGCTTCCAGGTGCCACCATTGCCCTTACCACTGACGCGTCGGACTACGCAATCGGCGCAGTGCAGGAACAGTGGGTGAATGGGACATGGCAACCTCTTGCGTTTTTCAGCCGTCAACTACGGCGAAATGAAAGAAAGTACAGCATTTTCGACCGGGAGTTGCTGGCCCTTTTTCTAGCCATCCACCATTTCTGGTTCTTACTGGAGGGATGTCCGTTCACGGCTTATGTGGACCACAAGCCACTAACGTACGCTATGACCAAGATCGCCGAACCGTGGTCAGCTCGGCAACAACGTCACCTGACGTTCATTTCAGAATTCACCACGGACATTCAGCATGTGTCTGGCAAAGACAACCTGGTGGCGGATTGTCTCTCCTGTGTGACTGTGCACGCAGTCCAACTCGGAATCAACTATGCCCTCATGGCTGCAGACCAAGCCTCGGACCCGGAGGTCCAAGCATACAGGACCAGCCCCTCTAGCTTCCAAGCAGCCGACGTCAAGTTCCATGCCGCAGGCACCACGCTACTTTGCGACGTCTCCATGGGAGTTCCCCGCCCTATAGTTCCAGTCGCCTGGCGCTGAAAAGTGTTCGACGCCATAAACGGTTTGTCACGCCCTGGCATGAGGGCCTCGCAAAGGCTGATGTCGTCAAAATTCGTCTGGAGAGGTATACACCTGGATGTCTGCGACTGGGCCAACACCTGCGTGGTCTGGCAAAAGACCAAGGTACAGCGTCATGTAAAAGCTCCATTGGCCACCTTCGCTGTTCCGGAGCGTCAATTCGATCACGTGAATGTGGATCTCGTGGGGCCGCTTCCACCTTCTCAAGGTTTTACACACATCCTCACAATGGTAGACCGCACCACTAGATGGCCAGAGGCAGTTCCTTTGGTTTCCACCACCTCGGCAGACGTGGCCAGAGCTTTCATCTCCTCTTGGGTTGCTCGTTTCGGGGTACTGGCGGACATCTCTTCTGATCGTGGACCGCAGTTTTCCTCTGAGCTCTGGAACGCTGTGGCTCAGGGTCTCTGCACCAAACTACATCACACCACCGCCTATCATCCACAGGCGAACGGCCTGTGCGAGCGATTCCACAGGTCCCTCAAAGCCACTCTGCGGGCCAGTCTTCAAGGCGCGGGATGGGTGGACAGACTTCCCTGGGTCCTTTTGGGTCTTCGTACGGCGCCCAAAAAAGATTTACAATCCTCCTCGGCAGAACTCGTATATGGCCAACCACTACGAGTACCAGGGGATTTCCTCCCGTCTCCAACAGAGCCATGGTCCGCATCCCAGCAACTCGTCAGCCACCAGGAAGCGGCCAGGTGTTTCGCTCCAGTGCCTACGTCGCATCACGGCTTACAGAGCTCCCACGTCCCAACTGAGCTGAAAAGCGCCGAGTACATGTTTATCCGCCACGACACTCACTGGGACCCACTCAAGCCTCCTTACACTGGTCCCTTCCGCGTCATAGAGCCAGGAGACAAATCCTTTTCGGTCGGTATCGGAGGAAAACCGGACCACATATCGGTTGACCGACTGAAGCCGGCGCACTTAGACCTGGACAGCCCAGTCGAAATCGCTCAACCGCCAAAACGGGGCCGACCGCCCACAGTCGCCATGCCAGCTCCACCCCAACCGCCCGACAGCTCGACCACTGGCCATCAGCTTGCACTTCAGGGTTACAGAAGTCGCTCGGACAGGCTTGTCCGGCCTCCTCGCCGTCTCACTTTTGCTGCTAAAGACAATTCTGGAGGGGTGCATGTGGTGGAGCCAGTAAAGGACTCAGACCATTTGTATATAATTCCCTTTAACAACATGTTAGCTACAGCCTGAGTCTGTATCTTTATTTATACTGTTTACTTGTATAGAGCGTGATTGCTTTAACAGCGCGGGTAAACGCGATGACGTCACGCCGTACATCACGTGATCCCTGTGGTAAACCACTGTTAACCTGTACATGCCTGTGTGGTAAACCACTGTTAACCCTGTACAAGTCCAAGCATGTCTCAGCCCCTGGCTCCACCCCTAAGCCCGGGTATAAAGGTGACTCACCACCCTTCCCCCGGGAGCTCTTAGGATGGATTCACTAGCAGAGGCATGCTCTAGTTCTTAGTCAATAAAAGCCTACTTCAAAGTCCATTTCGTAGTCTTTGGTAATGTTGATAGCGCATCAATCCCCCACTGGCGGGAAGAATGTGATGACGTCATGATGACAACCACGGGACCAGCCAGCAGTCCTCGTGGAGCCTCCGAACTGAATAGACCTACACTCGATGTTCTCCTGCAGTTACTTGTTTAAACCTGTTAGTTTCCATTAAACTTCGTTTTGTTTAAGCGCCTGAGTGGACCTCAGTCTTTGGATAGGAACTAGACATTCCTACACTGCAATGTTTTACGTGAGCACAAAACAGTTTAGCCCATTTAAGTTGTCAGATAGTGTAGCTAGGTATAGTGGAGCTTGGGAAAAACTAATACCGAGCCAAGGGAAATACATGTATATCTTGGGGGTGGGGGCAGACAAATTTGCTGGGATTTTATTTTCCTGTAAATGAATAAAAACTGAAGTAAGTATTGTTATTTAATTAAATTACAATTCATGCATTTTTCATGCTAAGTTGTAACCTGCAGAAAGTCACGCATTGTTTTAGTTGAATTTTTATGAAATGTAAAACATGTTCATAATAAATCTTGTCGACATGACACTGACATTTTGATGTGCAGTGGAGTTGCTGTCATTTGCCTTGGGTGACAAGGTGCAGTTATTGATCTGATCTATTTTTTGTATTAAGCTTTCATAATATATTTTGCTAACATGGCAGCAACAATCTGATGTACACAGGAATTGCTGTCATCTGTCTCTTGTTGGTAAGAAGTCATCAATCTGCTACACAGAGTGGGCCCTAGTTCCTGTCAGCGAAGGTGTCCAGCCAACTAACTGATGTCTCAGCTCTTTCCAGAACTAAAGAACCAGTTCCCTCTGCTTATTTTGCATTTCCTTTGAGAAAATATCCCCTGCAGTACTCTCATATTTCCATCTAATAGTCTGTCACTCAGCAATGATTTACACCCTGAAGCTTGATTCAGTTATTGTTTAAGGATGAAGTTCCTGAGCTGGACCAAAGGGCATCAAGACTTTACTGGATTTAAGACAGCTATCAATTAGTCTCTCTGAGTTAGCAATTAATTAAAATTAATTATGAATTAATTGGGTACTGGGAATGATTGAAGTATAAAGAAGAATCATCCTTGTAAAATAGAAGGTGAAATGAATGGTATTTATTATGCACATACTATTCTTTATATCTGTTCTTCTGCAGTTACAAATCATATCATCAGTGCCAGACAGTGTGAATTCTGCACTGTTGGACAGGTAATGAATCAAAAGCTGAAGTGAATGTTATTTTAACAAATTTATAGTGCTTCCATTTTCTCATCTTATTGCAGAAATTTAATTTACCGAATTCCACCGAATTTTGGGGTGATTTTCCTCAGGGTTTCTCGGCTGGAGTTCAGAGGAAACCTTGTTTACACAGGTACACATACTTTCTGCCGAACAGCTGCCGAAGTTACGGTGGCAGAAGGGGAGATTCACTCCCTTTATGGAAGTTAAAATATGTTCAGAATACTTTTTTGCCAACATGACACCGACATTTTGATTAACTGAAAAATCATTGTCATTTCTTTTGGGTAACAGAACCAGTTTTGAACAAATGCTGCTGCCTGGGAATTACATTCCTCAGAGTCTTTTATCAGCCAGGTGACTGACACTCTCGGTAACCTATCATTGTGCTTAAGACTCTGCAAACCAAATTACTAAGGGGATGATCCTTGTGCCTGAATGGATAGGCCCGAGGTGCACCTAATATTGGGCCTCGAAACATAGACATAGAAGATAGGAGCAGGAGTAGGCCATTCGGCCCCTCGAGCCTGCTCCGCCATTCAATACGATCATGGCTGATCATCCAAATTCAGTACCCTGTCCCTGCTTTCTCCCCATACCCCTTGATCCCTTTAGCCTTAAGAAATATATCCAACTCCTTCTTGAATATATTTAATGTATTGGCCTCTACTGCCTTCTGTGGTAGAGAATTCCACAGGTTCACCACTCTCTGGGTGAAGAAATTCCTCCTCATTTCTGTCCTAAATGGCTTACCCCTTATCCTTAGTCTGTGACCCCTGGTTCTGGACTCCCCTGCCATCGGGAACAACCTTCCTGCATCTAGTCTGTCTAGTCCTGTTAGAATTTTATAAGTTTCAATGAGATCCCCTCTCATTCTGCTAAACTCCAGCGAGTACAAGCCCAATCGACCCAATCTCTCTCATATGTCATTCCTGCCTTCCCAGGTATCAGCCTGGTGAATCTTCGCTGAACTCCTATGGCAAGAACATCCTTCCTCAGATAAGGCGGCCAAAACTGCACACAATACTCAAGGTGTGGTCTCATCAAGGCCCTGTACAACTGTAGCAAGACATCGAGCCTCATTATCATCAAACCAGTGAGCTGCGGACACCTAATAGACATCCCAATGCAGCTCGCGGGAAAGCGGCCTCAAAGATCGGGCCATGGCATTGCCAGCAGTTGCCTTCAGGTGAGTCCTTGAAAGCCAAACAGTGTTGCTTCTTTCTCTTATCTCTGCCACTATTACCTCCACCAAAGGTTCTGAGAATCCTGGTACTTTGGTCACAGCAGACCACCCCCAGTGCTGTTCCTCTTTCTGCTATTTTAATCCTCTTCTTGTGCTCTCACTTTCTCTCTCTCTCTCTCTCTCCTCAGAAAAGTTTCTGAGTTTCTGGGCCTGTAAGCTGTAGCAGCCTTTCAACTACTGCAACTCAGCCATATTTCCCTCCCTCCCAGCAGCTGAATGCCTGTCAGGAGGGGGATTCCTACTTTAAACTCTCCTTGCATATTAAAAGAAGCCCCTCTCCCCAGGAAAATGCAGCCGGCAGAATCACATGGTTGAGCAGCTTTCCGGCCCCACCACGTAGGCCCAAGAAAATCCAGGCCTCTTGTCCTGAACATGGCCGGGGGAAGAAATGGCATCACACTTACCTTTCCTTTTGGCTGAGGTTTCCTTTCTGGCTAGATAATCTGTTGAATATTGGACTATGCATGCAACAATTATGCACAAAAGACAATTTAATAACCTATGTGGTAGTGCTCTGCCAGAATGGGGCATTGCAGAATAAAGTAAACCTTCTGTACTCTTATTACAATCTATAAAATCATTGTTGTAGCACTTATACACTTAGAAAATTCTACCTTGTACTTTACAAATAAATTGGCAAACAAATAATTAGCTGAGTAAGAGTTAAAAAAATCAAAAATGTGGTTCTTTACTGGCTTTCAAATGTCATCAGAAAGGAAGAGCAGAAGCTGATTCATCTGGTACTGGTTGACATGCTTCCTTTATTTTATGTAAAGAAGGAAACATAATTATGAGAACCAACACTGGAAGCTGACTACACAAAGGTTTGCTCACGTATAACAAAGTGGATCACAACAGTGGAAGTTCCTGGCTTTTAACATCGTCATACCCAGACTAAAACAATTTTAAGAATGATCAAAAGTTCTTTGATAAGCTGAGAGAGATGTATTCACACTGTAATCAAGAATCACACACACACACTCATATATGTATACACACACAGGAAAACTTTAATTCATAAAATAATGTAGTCTAGTGTATACTTGTAGGTCATTCTTTCTAGTCCACGATATGCTGCATAAGGAGTTCCTTTCCTACCATGCAAATGTATCAAATGATAAATAAAATTTGTAACCAGTTTAAGCAAAAACTGCCTTTGCCCCCCAGTACTGCCCAAGGTTGTTGATGGGGAGAAGGCTGTCAGGAACTAGAGTGGTTGGTTGCTAGGCGCACCCAATAGATTAACAATCTCCTTCCCAGAAACCACAAATTTGGGTTCTGGACCTATACACAGTTAAGCCTACCTGCGTTGTCCCTCCATGTCACAAGGCTGTACATAGCCAACAACTGTACATAGAGTACATATCTTGTACAATGTTTGATCTTTAAGGATACAGATAACTTGAGATTTATTTATTCTGGGATAAAATGCACAATAACATCAAATTCCAGTATTTGGAAG
The DNA here is from genome assembly GCF_052327205.1 of Somniosus microcephalus. Lineage (NCBI taxonomy): Eukaryota > Metazoa > Chordata > Chondrichthyes > Squaliformes > Somniosidae > Somniosus > Somniosus microcephalus. Next base: position 113,746,914 of record NC_140988.1, on the reverse strand, counting down.
CAGGAAAAGGGCACTTCGGTCACCAGCTTTGACATTATATAAGGTTACCACAAGTCATGAGGAGGAGGAGAAAAATAGAATGTTTATTAGGCAAAGAGGAAAAAAGTAACAGCTGGTATCTCAGTCTCGGACCACCTGGACATGACTTTCAGCGTATATCCATCTATAGGGCGAGTAGCCAATTAAAGATTCTGCGGAAGAAATAACATTTCCAGGCACTGATTTCAGATGCCAACTGTAGTGATCTATAGTGATCGCCATCAATTTTGTCTCTCATTTCATTATCTATAAGCTATGGACCAAAGTTTGCTGCAAGTGATTTCTAGTTTCTATGGATCATTATAAACTAAAAGACTCACAATGAAAACTCTTGTTTTATAAGCTAATCACCTACATTTGTAGCACTTAAAATTACTGAAATGGGGGCCTTCATTTTAAAAGGAGCCTCCAAAGGATCACACTCTGGATGTCAGAGGGACCTGGTTGTCCTTGTACACGAATTATTGAAAGTTAACATGCAGGTACAGCAAGTAATTAGGAAAGCAAATGGTATGTTGGCCTTTATTACAAGAGGATTTGAGTTTTTTTTTAATTAGTTTATGGGATGTGGGCATCGCTGGCAAGGCCAGCATTTATTGCCCATACCTAATTGCCCTTGAGAAGGTGGTGGTGACCCTCCTTCTTGAACCGCTGCAGTCCATGTGGTGAAGGTACTTCCACAGTGCTGTTAGATAGGGAGTTCCAGGATTTTGTACCAGTGACAATGAAGGATCAGTGATATACTTCTAAGTCAGGATGATGTGTGACTTGGAGGGGAACTTGGAGGTGGTGGTGTTCCCATGCGCCTGATGCCCTTGTCCTTCTAGTTGGTAGAGGTCGCAGGTTTGGGAGGTGCTGCTGAAGAAGTCTTGGTGAGTTGCTGCAGTGCATCTTGTAGATGGTACACACTGCAGCCACGGTACGCTGGTAGTGGAGGGAGTGAATATTTAAGGTAGTGGATTGGGTGCCAATCAAGCGGGCTGCTTTGTCCTGGATGGTGTCGAGCTTCTTGAGTGTTGTTGGAACAGCACTCATCTAGGCAAGTTGGAGAGTATTCCATCACACTCCTTGTGCCTTGTAGATGGTGGAATCAGGAGGTGAGACACTCGCCGCAGAATACCTAGCCTCTGACCTGCTCTTGTTGCCACAGTATTTATGTGACTGGTCCAGTTAAGTTTCTGGTCAATGGTGACCCCCAGGATGTTGATGGTGGGGGATTCGGCAAAGGTAATGCCGTTGAATGTCAAGGGGCAGTGGTTAGGTTCTCGTTTGTTGGAGATGGTCATTGCCTGGCACTTCTGTGGCGCGAATGTTACCTGCCACTTATCTGCCCAAGTCTGAACGTCATCCAGTTCTTGTTGCATGCAGGCATGGACTACTTCATTATCTGAGGAGTTACGAATGGCACTGAACACTGTGCAGACATCAGCGCACATCCCCATTTCCGACCTTATGTTGGAGGGAAGTTCATTGATGAAGCAGCTGAAGATGGTTGAGCCTAGGACATTGCCCTGAGTATAAGAGTAAAGACGTCTTACTGCAATTATATAGGACCCTGGTGAGACCACACCTGGAGTATTGTGTACAGTTTTTGTCTCCTTACCTAAGGCAAGATATACTTGCCATAGAGGGAGTGCAATGAAGGTTCACCAGGGGTTGTCATTTGAAGAGGGATTGAGTAGACTAGGCCTATATTCTCTAGAGTTTAGAAGAATGAGAGATGATCTCATTGAAACATGTACAATTCTTACAGGGCTTGACAGGGTAGATACAGGGAGGATGTTTCCCCCACCTGTGGAGCCTAGAACCAGGGGTTACAGTTTCAGAATAAGGGGTCAGCCATTTAGGACTGTGATGAGGAGAAATTTCTTCACTCAGAGGGTGGTGGATCTTTGAAATTCTCTACCCCAGAGGGCTGTGGAGGCTCAGTTGTTGAGTATATTCAAGACAGAGATCGATAGATTTTTGGATATTAAGGGAATCAAGGGATATGGGGATAGTGCAGAAAAGTGGAGTCGAGGTAGAAAATCAGCCATGATCTTACTGAATGGCAGAGCAGTCTCAAGGATCGAATGGCCTACTCCTGCTCCTATTTTTTATGTTCTTATGTTCTTATGTGTGTTTCACATCAACCACTGTGACAAATGTCAGTAATTAACTACAGAGCCAAGCTGTTCTGCCAACGGTACCCAGCTAAATTGCACAATATTGCCATTACACTGTTCATGTGGGTAAAGTCAATCTAAACAGTTTCCTAGCTGGTTTGAATACCAAAAGCCTGCTAAGCTATTTTTACCCTACTTTTTAGTAAGAGTGGTCCTTGGCTTTGACGCACTGTTGCTGGACTCACTGAGAAATAAATCTACGCGGTGAAGCACCTTGAAACATTTTTCTACATTAAAGGTGTTATTATAGATGGCAGTTTTATTGTTGAATAATAAGGGAAGAATGAAAAGGTCATTATATGGAATGTTTTAGAACTGGGTACCCAAGTCATATTTAAAAGGATCTTTACCCATTTAAAATCACTGGGGTGTTGTATGATTTTTTAGCAAGAAAGGGGCTTGTGTTTGAAGTTGAGTAGTCAGTTTTACACAGTCAGCTATAGCAATGAAAGCAGAGATTCACCTATCTCAGTAATGAACAAATGGAAGTACCCAGAAGGGTATTTCTTCATTCTGGACTGTATCCGCTCTATTGCCTTGGGTTCAATTCCAGTGGGTTTCACAGGTGAAATTAGAATGTGATTGTTTGTGCAGCATGATAGATAGGCATCTAAAGCACAAATGTAGCAAATCTGAAGCAGCACACCTGACACTTCAAGATAACGCTGAAACCCATATTCAATATTTTATTTCTACGTTTAAAAACATTGATCTATTTGGTGATTCAGAAGCTTCTAAGTTAAGTCTCATTGTTTAGTTCACAAATCTTTTCAAATCTATTATCCCTTTAGAGGTATAGCAACTTCCAAATCATTGAACCTAGAACCTGGATCCAATATCTAATTTTCTCTAAACTAAAGTTGCTCTCTAGAATCGAACCAAACGTTAAGCCATCCTAGGTTCGAACTTTGAGTTGCTCAGCTGAATTTTGTTTCCCCCTTTAGCAGCAATTGGAAATTTAGAACCCAGCCAAATTTCATTTTGCACTGAGTTGAGAGATGGAATATTAATTTACAGCAGTTCAGATTTGACTTGGTTTTGAAGTGAGGCCACTTGTTTATCCCTATTAAACAACAGTAAGCATCTTTCTGCTAAATTCCTTCAGTGCACATGTTCTGAATGTGAATCAGCAACTGAGGGGAAAAAAGTCTCACTGTCTTGGATTCGATAAAGATTGGCATACAAGAAATGTTAAATAATGGGAAAAGCTATCAGTTTTTCAGAACCAGCTGTCTAATGTTTTGTACCAGAGAGGTTTAACTGACATTCATTTGAGAACACTGTTGGCTGTCAGTTTGTAGGAATGAGAAAAATATTTTGCATTAGAGTTCAGATTGAGCTGTCAAAGCATTTGAACAACAATGCAATGGCTGCTGCAGTGACTGACACAGCAAGCAGAATTGTCAGATCGAAATATAGGCCAGTCAAGTGATGCAGGTCTCCCACTCGCCACATTAATCGAATGCCGATCCTGCTGGAACTTCTAGGGTCAGCCTCATAATTTTCCCATCAAGATCTCTGCTCCAACAATATCTGCCATCGAAAAAACGCTGGCCTGAGACAGGAACTCCTATGCTGCTGCAGGATTTAAAGTTACGCAGCGGTGCCTTAAAGGGGAAGCTGTACTTTTTTTAATGTTGCAAACACCAAAACTACTTTTGTTTTTTTTGTTCCAAATGGAGAGAGGGATGGTGCAGGAGCACTTGCACCAAAAATGTCAGTGGAAGTTTTGTTGAAATAAGTGGAGTAGAGAAGCGTGGCTGCCTATGGAACTCCAGCAGCTTGTGCTTGACTTTTGGGTAACCAACCGCTGGAGTGTGCCAGCTGGTTGGCCATACCTGCGGCAAAGAGATGGGTGTGAGTTTGGGCACCGGACTCATTTATATCGGGCTGGTGAGCTGTGGGGCGCAAGGTCAGCTCCCTGGAACAAGGCTGACTAACATCGAGCTGTCTCAGCCGCCATCGAGGTAAGTGCTATTGTGGAGTGGGGGGAAGGGTCCCGGGGCCACAGATTATTTTTGCGGGGTCTGAAAGAGCCCCACTGGGCTGAATCTTGAGGTTAAAGTTGTGTCAGAGGTTAAAATTCAAAACATTTGAAACAGGAACCCAGCCCACCTTAACCACGCACACTTTGGGTTTTAACGGAGATAGGACAAGGGGCGGGCGACCAATCTGCTCGCAGGAGGTGGGTTGGTCATTTGAATATTATAATGAGGCTACCTGCCTTCATTTTAACAGTCATTCTCTGTTTAACTCACGTCAGGTAATTTAACCCGGCTGATGAAAGGAGTTGAGATGGGCTGAATCCATGAGGTAAGTGCCTTTACAGCACTGCTTGTGGGCCAGAAAGAGGAAGAGTGCTTCCTCCAAGCCAAACAAGCTTACCAGTAAACCCCCCACCACGATCTGTCTGATCCACCCCACTAACATTGGACCCCCAAAACCACTATCTGCTCTCCCTGACCACCATTGAAACTCCCCGACCACCATCGGACCCCCCCAACCACCATCTGCTCTCCCTGACCACCATCAGACCCTGCCCGACCACCATCAGACCCCCCAACCACCATCTGCTCTCCCTGACCACCATCAGACCCTGCCCGACCACCATCGGACCCCCCAACCACCATCTGCTCTCCCTGACCACCATCAGACCCCACCCGACCACCATCAGACCCCACAACCACCATCTGCTCTCCCTGACCACCATCAGACCCCACAACCACCATCTGCTCTCCCTGACCACCATCAGACCCCACAACCACCATCTGCTCTCTCCGACCACCATCGGACCCCCCCTCTCCCCATGCTATCAGTTCCCCCCCATGATTGGGACTCCCCTCCCCATGATCAGGACACCCTTCACCTACAAATGGGATCCCCGACCACCATAGGACACCCCTCCACGAATGGGAAGCCCCCCTTGCCCTGCGCTCGGGATCCCCTCCACGATCTCTAACACCCCGCCACTAGACCTATCTGCTGTCTCGGCTGTGGCCTTGTGCTGCAGGCTTCCCGCCCGAAATGGCCTCCAGTCTGTCAATCAGGCGTCTGTGGGTGGGAATCCGACAGAAAAAAATGTAAGGAGCCCTGCAGTTAAAAACTACAGGACATTCGGGAAACCCACTCTTCCGGGTTTCCCGACCTCAAAACTGGCCCCCGCATGGAACACGCCTCAGAGCTAAAATCCAGGCCAATATCAAACTTATCGGCCCTGATAATAACTCGGAAGTACGTTGGGAGCGAGGGGGTCCGATATAGTATGGGAAACCCAGAAGTAAGTTCAGCACATCTGTCAGTGGCAAGTTAACTGAGCCATTTCATTATAATTTTACTTTCGGGTTTGGCATCGATTGCGTGGCAGCGAGCGTGATAAGGACCCTCATGACATGGTCGCAACTGGAGTATTTAAGGGCCAATCCAAAGATGGAATTTGGAGGAGTTGGGAGTTGGAAGCAAGAGAAGACAAGGTGTGAGAATGGACGGTCAAAGGCCGTGACACACTTCAGTGATGCCTCGCTTGATTACTGCTGGGGACAGTGAGGAGCTGGAGAGAGATACCCTTCCCCAGCAATGGGAGCAAGAAACCTGCTGCTGCCACAAAGACGGCCCAGGAGGTCAGCAGCAGGAACATTGTGCCACGCTCTGGATTCAGTGCAGGAAGCGCTCTAATGACCTAACCAGGTCAGGAGAGGTGAGCACACCTGCGGCGAGTGTCTCACCTCCTGACTCCCCAAAGCCTTTCCACCATCGACAAGACACAAGTAAGGAGTGTGAAGGGATACTCGCCACTTGCCTGGAGCAGTGCAGCTCCAACAACACTCAAGAAGCTCGACACCATCCAGTCAAAGCAGCCCACTTGATTGGCACCCCATCCGCCACCTTAAACATTCACTCCCTCCACCACCGGTGTACCGTGGCTGCAGTGTGTACCACCTACAAGATGCACTGCAGCAACTCGCCAAGGCTTCTTCGACAGCACCTCCCAAACCCATTGACGTAATAAAACTCACTACGCACTTGGTTCAAGTATAAAGCAAGGCTTTAATCAACTTGTTTCAAAACATGGAGGTTTGGTTGTACTTCACTAGTTCCTGTCTTACAAAATGTCCCTGGGCAAGCTAGGCCCATGCCTGAGTATTTATACTCCTTGGACGGCACCACCAGCTGGCCGTCCAATGTTATTTCATGAGTCGTTTCTTCATGATGATGAGATTTATAACATTCACCCTGCCTAAAAGATTTGGAAGTCCGATGACTTCCTCCTAACGGATTAGGCGGACTACGAATAGCCGCAGTCTTTTAGATCTTTGTTTATGGCTGGAAGGCACGTCTCCCCAGACCGGGTCTTGGTCCCTGGGCTGCTTGATCTGTACTGGTAGATCGACAGGGCCCGTATCGCCTTGATCGACCTGAGGGAGACTGGGAAGATCGTGACTCCGGGTGCGGGTCCCGACAGGCGCAGAGTTGGCTTCATCTTGTTTGATAGCCGGGGATTGACCTGCGTCCTGGCTTCAGGTGGCCATCCCACGGGGAGCGCTCAGCTCCCTGAGTGGATCCTGTGGGGTAGCCGGCAGATCTCTTGATGTCCCAGATAGGGCGTCATCTTCAAAGGAGCGCAGAGTGTCGGCATCATCACCATGGGTCCCTCTATCAGTTGGGTCAGTGGGACCAGTTGGACAGGGAGCCAGATCTCGGAGTGAAATGGTCGACTCCCGGCCATCAGGGTACCGCATGTGCACATACGTGGGATTAACGTCCGTGAGTTTCACCTCGTCGATGAGGGGATCATTTTTGGAAGATCGGACGAACCTTCGGAGCAGCACGGGGCCGGGAGCTGCCAACCATGACGGTAGGGACATCCCATGAGTGGAGCGACGCTGGAACCTGAAGAATCGCTTGTGAGGCGTGACATTGGTGGACGTAGAAAGAAGAGACCTGATGGAATGCAACACGTCAGGGAGCATAGTTTCCCACTGCTGGTCTGGTAGGTTGTGTGACCTCAGTGCAAGACGAACAGCGTTCCAAATGATAGCGTTGTATCTTTCAATCTGTCCGTTAGCGATGGGATGGTACGGTGTCGTTTTACTTGTGGCGATTCCCCGTTGGGAAAGCTAACTTTTGAGTTCACTTGACATGAAGGAGGGACCCCGATCAGAGTGGATGAAATTGGCCGTACCGCAAAGGGAAAAGACTTCATCAAGGCATTTGATCACTGTGGAAGTAAGCATATTGGGACAGGGGAAAGCAAAGGGAAAGCGTGAATATTCGTCCACCATAGTAAGTAAGTGTTGTGTCTGTCAGTAGTAAGACACAAGACTGCAGGAGAACGGTACAACAGGTGTTTACTCAACGTGGCTCACTCTGGATCTGAACTGTACAGATAACTACTCAGTGCTATATACAGGTGTGGTCACTGCCGGTACTACAGTATACATGAGCTGTAAAAAGTAGTTCCCCCCTTAAAGGTATATACATTACAATTCCTCCCCTTTTAGATTAACAGTACCATAACACTCATTTAACAATTAAATATCAAACTAATTACAATTAACACTTTTAACATACAACGTTAGCTGAAAATAGTCCATTTATATATTCAGTCTTTGGGGAGGCTTTCTGATCCTTTCTGGATAGCGCCTTTCCCGAGTATCTCGCTCTTGGTGCGGAGGCGATTCTGGCACCCTGTCGTCGGTTGGGTCATCAGCTTCCGATGCCACTGTTTCTGGGGTAGATGCGACCTGTACGTCGGGTTCCTCACCAGGTACGTATGGGCGAGGCATGGGGTTGACTTATTCCTGTGACTCTAGGATCTGGTTAGCATGGCGTCTCACGATGTTCTCCCCAACGTCCACTGTGTACATTAGTGGGCCCTGCCGTGTGCATATCGTTCCTGGCTGCCATTTTTCTGTTCGGTAGTCGCGAGCCAAGACTGGTTGCCCTACATTGAAGCTCCTTGTTGGCTTCTCATGGATGTGCTGGAATTGCTTACTCTCAACATCTCTTCGTACATTTGGTCTGAGCAAATCCAGGCGAGATCTTAACCTTCGGTTAAAGAACATCATGGCCGGGGCCTGGTTGGTGACTGCATGTGCCGCATTCCGGTAGGCGAACAGGAAATTGTCCACCTTATGCTGCAGCGGAATGTTGTCATTGTACCTAGCCTTTATTGTCTTCTTACAGGTTTGTACGAACCTCTCAGCCAATCCATTTGTGGCTGGATGATACAGGGCGGATGTGTAATGCCTTACCCCATTCTTCTGCATAAACCTCTGGAACTCTTCGGACACAAACTGTGGTCCGTTATCGGAGCAAATCTGTTCTGGCAAGCCGTTCCTGGCAAAAATGGTCCGTAGGACTGCAATAGTTTTCTCCGTGGTGGTGGAGGACATTTTGATGACCTCAGGCCATTTCGAGTGCGCATCCACGGCTATTAAAAACATTGAGTCCATGAATGGACCAGCAAAATCAATATGCGCCCGTTGCCATGGAGATGAGGGCCACTCCCATGGGTGTAGAGGGGCATGTGGTGGTGCATTTTGGACTTTCTGGCATCCTGAGCAGCTCTTGGTCAGGTCCTCGATTTGTTTATCGATTCCCGGCCACCACACAAACGCCCTGGCAAGGCTTTTCATTTTTACCCCTCCCAGATGACCCTCATGAAGCTCATTGAGCACTCTATCCCTTAACTTGGGTGGAATTACCACTCGGGATCCACACATCAAGGTCCCCCGGCAGACTGACAGCTGTTCTCTTCTTGTCGAGAATGCTGGCAACAGTGAGTCGCCATGTGCTGGCCATCCCTTCACCGTTTAATCATATACCCGAGGCAGTGTCGGGTCATTCCGGGTCTCCTTTTCTATACGAGCGTTAGTTACCGGTAGGTATTCAACTATAGTCGAATGAAATATTTCGACAGGATCCACTGCTGGTGCTTCCTCCGCAGTAGGCAGTGGCAGGCGTGATAGCCCATCAGCATTTCCATGCTGTTTCGTGCCCTTATATTCAATCTCATAGTGGTGCGCCCCTAGAAAGAGTGATCATCTTTGTAGTCGTTACGCAGTCATCACCGGAACGCCCTTCTTCGGATTAAAAATGGAGACAAGAGGCTGGTGGTCAGTCAGCAAGGTGAATTTCTGCCCGTGCAGATAGTGATTGAACTTTTTCACTCCCCACACTAGGCTGAGGGCCTCCCTGTCAATCTGGGCGTAGTTACGCTCGGCTGAGGTTAGTGACCGAGACGCAAAGGCTACTGGCCTCGCCGAGCCGTCCGGGAATTTGTGCGACAGCACCGCTCCAATGCCATAGGGTGATGCATCACACGCCAACCGAATTGGTAGTGCTGGGTTGAAATGAGCCAACACCTCTTTTGATGTGATCAATGCTTTGCTCTTCTGGAAAGCTCGTTTACATTCGTCACTCCATTTCCATAGCACCCCAGTTTGCAGTAGGGTGTTCAGTGGGTGTAGTATTGTAGATAAATTTGGCAAGAACTTATGGTAGTAGTTTACCAGCCGAAGGAACGACCTCAGTTGTGACACATTTTCCGGTGCTGGAGCCTTGACTACTGCCTCAATCTTTTCTGGGGACTTTTGTAACCCCTCTTTATCGATAACGTGGCCACAATACGAGATCTGTTTTTAAAAAAACTCGCATTTGGGACGGTTAGCTCGGAGCCCATATTCCTTCAATCTAGTGAGCACCTGCTCCAGGTTGGCGAGGTGATCACTGTCATTTTTGCCCGTGACCAGGATGTCGTCCAAATAACACTGGGTCCCTGGGATCCCTTGCAGGACTTGTTCCATTGCCCTTTGCCAAATAGCCGGAGCTGATGCTGCCCCGAATACCAGCTGGTTGTATTGGTAGAGACCTTTATGGGTGTTGATGGTGAGGTATTTTTTTTGATGCTTCTTCTACCTCCATTTGCATATATGCCTGGGCCAGATCAATCTTAGTGAAGCATTTCCCTCCAGATAGCGAGGCGAAAATATCTTCAATCCGCGGAAGTGGATATTGCACGGTGTGAAGGACTGGGTTCACTGTTACCTTAAAGTCCCCACAGATGCGAACCTTCCTTGGTTCCCCAGGCATGCTGCTCAATGACTTTTTCATCACAGGGACGATGGGTGTAGTCCACTCGCTCCAGTCTACCTTGGACAGTACTCCTGAATGTTCCAAACTCTCCAGCTCTGCTTAGACAGCTGGGCGGATCACATAAGGTACCAGTCTGGCCTTAAAAAATTTGGGGCTTGCGTTTTCTTCAATTTTAATTGTTGCTGTCATGTCTTTTAGTGTTCCGAGTCCTTGCTGCAACACTTCTTGCGCGTCGGTTAGGATCTTTGACAGTCGCCCAGGTGTGACGTCGTCATCCTTTTTGGCAGCCACAGTCAGTGCTTGTATGGAATGCCAATCCAGCTGTATTTTCCGGATCCATTCACGTCCCAGTAATGGTGGTCCTCCATCTTGCAATACATACAGGTCTAGTTTTGGTGTTTCCTTACCGTTATATATAATGGTCACCCTTATTTTTCCTTTGGGGTAGACTTTTTGCCCCGTGTACGTCTTCAAAATAATATTTGTGTCTCTCAAGGGTATGTGTGAGAATAGCCACTCGTAGTCCCATCAGTTTATGACTGTTAGGGCTGATCCTGTGTCCAATTCCACTTTTACCTGGACTCCTGCTATCTTGAGAGTGACCCAAATGGTTCGGTGATCCTCCGTTTTGATCACATTATGTAGTTTCAGACAACTCAGCTCCCTGTTTTCAGAGTCGGTATCACTCTTTTGTTCATCTGAACTATTCTCCGTCACCTTATGTACCTTCTTGTACTTTTCTTTTGGAGATTTCTTATTGCTGGTTTTCTTTCCCGACCTGCAGACTCGTGCTATGTGTCCTACTTTTCCACACTGTCTGCACACTTTGTCTTTGAACCAGCAATCATTGTGGTCGTGTGTTGTTCTGCCGCAGCGATAGCACTTCTCTGTTCTGTATGACATTTCGTTTGTGCCATATTCTTGCGGTCTCTGTTGTATCTCTGCAGCGCCCCATGCTGCTGCTTCATATGATACCGCAATGCTGAAAACCTTGTCCAGCGTAAGGTCCTTTTCAGATAAAAGCCGTTTCTGGGTTCCTTCACTTTGAAGCCCACACACAAACTTGTCCCTTAAGGTATCTGCCAGTCCCGTTCCAAACTGGCAGTGTTTCGATAGTTTGCGCAGTTCTGTTAAATATTCAGCATTGCTTTCATCCTTATGCTGGTTCCGTTTGTGAAACTTGAATCTTTCTGCTATCAGCAGCGGTGTAGGGTTTAAATGTTCCTGTAGTATCGTTACTATGTCTCCAAAACTCTTTTCCACTGGCTTCACTGGGGTTACTAGATTTCGTAATAAGCCATACGTCTTTGCACCCATTAAATTGAACAATACCGGCGCTTTCTTGTCATCTGACACCTCATTTGCCTTGCAGTATACCTCTATTCGTTCAACATATGTAGTCCAATCTTTGACTTCATTGTCAAATGCGGTGATACTGCCACTCTTCGGCATTTTGGGTGTGGTTTAATATGGCTTAAAATGGCGTCTCCCGCGCTTTCCTTCCTCCCCTGCTGCTGCCAACGCCGCTCTCGGCGGTCCTCGTGGCAATGGCGGTGCCCTGTAGGTTTCGCCTGTTTCTCCTGCGCTGCTGCCAACGCCGCTCTCGGCGGTCCTCGTGGCAATGGCGGTGCCTCGCGGGTTTCTGCGCGTCTCTCTCCCTCTCCTCGACGCTGCTCGGCCCCTGATCACCAGCTGCACCCTGTGCGCTCTGCCCTCTCTCTCTCTCTCCCGTCGACGCTGCTCGGCCCTTTGCTGTGCCGCTCGGTCGGGCTCTAGCCCGCCGCTGTCCGAGAAGGGTCTGCGCACTACCTGTTGCCAGCCCGTTTCGCTGGACCACCGCAACTGGAAAGCCAAGCCTGGGTCTCAACAGCCTCCCCCGCAATTCTCGAGTCTCTGCTGGATGACTTAGCGGTTGCCCGTGGTCGACGTCCGTGCCTCTGGCCTTGACCTCCAATCTACTGGTCTCCAGGAATGAATCCCTGGGAGGTGATGCAGAGTTGCAGGTAGGATAGAATTTGCCTCGTCGCCAATGTTGTGTCTGTCAGTAGTAAGACACAAGACTGCAGGAGAACGGTACAACAGGTGTTTACTCAACGTGGCTCACTCTGGAACTGAACTGTACAGATTACTACTCAGTGCTATATACAGGTGTGGTTACTGCCGGTACTACAGTATACATGAGCTGTAAAAAGTAGTTCCCCCCTTAAAGGTATATACATTACAGTAAGTAGGTGTTTCGTGTTGAGGAAGGCAGTGGCTCTTTAAATTCAATGCTGAGTCACTGCATAGGCTGCATAGCGTGTATGAGCGAGCCATCCGATGGATGAAAGAATTGCGGTTTTAATTCCGCACAAATTCTACAGGAGGAGCATGTTCTTTTCACATCTTCCGTAGAAAATGGGAGATTTTTAGATCGCGCAAAGTGCAACATGCGGGTAACGCCAGGATGGCATAAGTCAGTATGAAGATCCGCAAGAGCCGAAGTTGACATAGAAGAACAGAATGCCCGCATGAGGGCATCCGGGGCCACATTCTCTTTGTCGGGTCGATAATGTATGGTATATCCAAAGGCGGCCAATTCCATCCTCCAGAGTTGTATTTTGTTATTCTTGATCTTAGTGCGTTTCTGGTTATCCAGCATAAAGGCCACAGAGCGCTGATCAGTTATAAGTGTGAAATGGCGACGAGCGAGAAAATGACTCCATTTACGTACAGCTTCGATGATGGCCGTAGCCTCCTTCTCGACAGGAGGATAATGGAGCTCGCTACCCTGCAAAGTTCTGGACAGAAATGCAACAGGTCAACCACCTTGATTCAAGGTAGCAGAGATCACCACCTCCGATGCATTGCACTCGACCACGAAAGGAAGATTTTCATCAATGGAACGAAGCGTGGCTTTTTCCAGTTGTCACTTGAGGAGGTTGAAAGCTGAAATAGCTGTTGCCTCCAATGGAAATGACTTTGCATGAAGCAAGGGCTGGATCTTGTTGGAGAAGTGGGGTATCCATTTCGTATAATAGGCGAACATGCCGAGTGCCCGACGAAGAGAGCTGAGATTCGTAGGGGGAGGGAGCTCCTGAAGTGGACAAAGTCACTCCGGATCTGGTTTGATGACACCATTGCCCACCCAGTAGCCAAGGGTGTTGACTGATGGTACTGATTTCACAGATTTGGACTCATTTAAGGTTAAGTTGCGACGACGGAGAACGTCAAAAAATTTCTGGAGATTGGCATCATGCTCTTTCTGGTCATGACCAGCAATGGTGATATTATCTAGATATGGAAAAGTGTCCGTTAAGTTCTCCTGTTTGACTAGGCTATCCATTGCCCGTTGAAAGACGGCCACCCCACTGGTGACCCCAAATGGAAGGCGACAAAACTGATAAAGCCTCAAAGGCCGTATACTTTTTGTCAGATTCCTTAAACAGTACTTGATGATATGCGCTCTTTAAATCAAAAGTTGAAAATACCTTGTAGTTGGCAAGGTTATTGACCATGTCATTGATGTGTGGTAGTGGGTAGGCATCCAGGTCGGTATACTGGTTAATAGTTTGCGAGTAATTGATGCAAAGACGTTTCTTGTGTTGCTTCAGAGGATTTTTAACAACGACGACTTGAGCCCGCCAGGAAAATGAACATGGCTCAATGATACCGTCAGCTAGAAGGCGAGAGATTTCTGCCTCGATAAAGGATCGATCATCTTGGCTGATACGTCGTGATTTAGTGACTATGGGCTTACATCGGGGGGAAAGATTGGCAATCAAGGAGGGCTCGTCGAGCGAAGCCGCCGAAAGCGCACAAAACGGTACTTTGGAAATGGTAAGCTCCGGCTTTGACCCTCCAAACTCGAAAGTGAGTCTTTTGTGTTGTTTCTGGAAATCCTGTCCCAGGAGCACATCACTGCATAGGTTCTTGAGCACCCCGAGCCGGATGGAGCAATAAGTGCGGCCATTGAGAATAAGGGCAACAAGACAAAAGCCAGATGAGTTGGTGGTCAGTGTCGTCAGAGCCATTGCAATTTCCCTGTCATAGAAACATAGAAACATAGAAGATAGGAGCAGGAATAGGCCATTTGGCCCTTCGAGCCTGCTCCGCCATTCAATGAGATCATGGCTGATCATCCAAATTCAGTACCCTGTCCCTGCCTTCTCCCCATATCCCTTGATCCCTTTAGCCTTAAGAAATATATCCAACTCTTTCTTGAATATATTTAATGAACTGGCCTCCACCGCCCTCTGTGGCAGAGAATTCCACAGGTTCACCACTCTCTGAGTGAAGAAATTCCTCCTCATTTCAGTCCTAAATGGCCTACCCCTTACCCTTAGACTATGACCCCCGGTTCTGGACTCCCTGACCATCGGGAACATCCTTCCAGCATCTAGTCTGTCCAGGCCTGACAGAATTTTATAGGTTTCGATGAGATCCCCTCTCAATCTTCTAAACTCCAGTGAGTATAAGCCCAATCGACACAATCTCTCCTCATACATCATTCCTGCCATCCCAGGTATCAACCTGATGAATCTTCGCTGCACTACTTCCATGGCAAGAACGTCCTTCCTCAGATAAGGCGACCAAAACTGCACACAATACTCAAGGTGCGGTCTCACCAAGGCACTGTACAACTGTAGCAAGACATCCTTGTTCCTGTACTCGAACCCTCTTGCTATGAAGGCCAACATTCCATTTGCCTTCTTAACCACCTGCTGCACCTGCATGCTTACCTTCAGCAACTGGTGCACAAGAACACCCAGGTCTCTTTGCACTTCCCCTTCTCCCAATCTATTGCCATTCAAATAATAATCTGCCTTCCTGTTTTTGCCACCAAAGTGGATAACCTCACATTTATCCACATTATAGTGCATTTGCCATGTTTCTGCCCAATCACCCAACCTGTCCAAATTGTACTGCAGTTTCATGACCTCCTCCTCACAGCATACCCTCCCACCTAGCTTTGTGTCGTCTGCAAATTTGGAGATATTACATCCAATTCCTTCGTCCAGATCATTAATATATATTGTGAACAGCTGGGATCCTAGGATCGATCCTTGCGGTACCCCACTAGTCACTGCCTGCCACTCGGAAAATGACCCATTTATTCCAACTCTTTGCTTTCTGTCCGCCAACCAGTTCTCTATCCAAGTCAATACCTTGCCCCCAATCCCACGTGCCTTAATTTTGCATGCTATTCTCTTATGCGGGACCTTATCGAAAGCCTTCTGAAAGTCCAAATACACCACATCCACCGGTTCTCCCTTATCTATTTTACCAGTTACATCCTCAAAAAATTCCAGTAAATTAGTCAAGCATGATTTACCTTTTGTAAATCCATGTTGACGTTATCCGATCCTGTCACTGCTTTCCAAGTGCTCTGCTATTACATCTTTTATAATAATGGACTCTAGCATTTTCCCCACTACTGATGTCAGGCTTACCAGTGTATAATTCCCCGCTTTTTCTCTGCCACCTTTTTTGAATAGTGGGGTAACATTAGCTACCCTCTAATCCATGGAAGATGACCAGCAATGCATGTACTATTTCTAGGACCACTTCCTTAAGTACCCTGGGATGTAGATTATCAGGCCCTGGGGATTTATCGGCCTTCAGTACCATCAGTTTTCCTAACACCATTTCCCTACAAATACTGATTTCTTTCAGTGCCACCCTTTCATCAGACCCTATGTTCCCCGGCATTTCTGGGAGGTTATTTGTGTTCTCCTTTGTGAAGACAGAACCAAAATATGTATTTAGTTGGTCTGCCATTTCTTTGTTCCCCAATATAAATTCCCCCGATTCTGACTGCAAGGGACCTACGCTTGACTTCACCAATCTTTTTCTCTTCACATGTCCGAGGGGTAAATATGCAGTTTTAACTTATTGACAGCCTGCTCACTAATGCAGCTGTCAGAGCTGCGTGAGTCATTTAGTGTGCTCAAAATGTGTCCATTTACCGATACATTCATAGCTGCATGGGACAGACTTTGGGGAAAAACAGCTGTGATGGGAGGAGGGGCAGTTTTACCCTTGACAGCTGTAACCTTAGTAGTGGTTCTTGGGGGAGGAGCAGTTTTATAGAGAGCAGCTGTAACCTTAGTAGTGGTTCTTGGGGGAGGAGCAGTTTTAGAGATAGTAGCTGCAAAACTAACAGGAGCTCTCGACCGGTATACCTTAGAAAAGTGGCCTTTCTTGCTGCAATGATTGCAGGTTGCGTTATGAGCAGGACAAAATTTCCTATAATGGAACGCACCTCCACAGAAGAAACACTTCCTTCCAGATTGCCAAGATGCCGCTAGGGCAGGGTCGTCATCAGTGAAGGCTTCTAGGGTAGGGTTGTCATCCGCTAGGTTAGAGTCATCATCAGTGAGGGCTTCCGCCCGAGACATATCGAAGGAGTCATTAAAAGTGATAGCAGCAGCCCGTGCACGAGGTAAAAGATAGGTATCTGCATTCCTCTTTGCTAAGTCCAGGGAACATGCCTGGTCATAGGCAGCCTGTAACTCGAGGGTTTTATTCTCCAACAGACACTGACGTATGAAGGGAGACGCAATCCTATTAATAAAGGAATCACAAATTAACTCCTCCTGGCACTTCTCAGCTGTGACAGCTTTAAGATTACAATCCTTGCTGAGCCTGCAAAGTTTCTGAAGGAATTCGTCAAGTGATTCCCTGGGTTGTTGTCGAGTTGTGGCCAGTAGATGCCGAGAAAAAATGTTGTTTGTGGCCTTAACATATAGTCGCTGTAATATTAGGATAGCGGATTCTTAGTCTACACAGTCTTCAATATAGTCAAATACATGAGGAGATACATAATTTGCAAGTATCTCTAATTTATCAGGAACATTCTCACCACACACCCTGAGAAAGTTGTTGAAGGTACGATACCAGTGTTTCCAGGTCAAGACAGGGGTCTGAGTAGTTTGTCCATGATGGATTGATTACTACGCCAGAGTTCCCTTCTACAGTTGAAGTCGTAGTTGGCTGTTCCCGAAATCACTCAGAGCGTGGAGTCGCTATCAAGTTGATTAAATTGACAGAATAAAACTCACTACGCACTTGGTTCGAGTATAAAGCAAGGCTTTAATCAACTTGTTTCAAAACATGGAGGTCTAATTGTCCTTCACTAGTGCCTGTCTTACAAAATGTCCCTGGGCAAGCTGGGCCCACGCCCAAGTATTTATACTCCTTGGACGGCGCCACCAGCTGGCCGTCCAGTGTTATTTCATGAGTCGTTTCTTCATGATGATGAGATTTATAACACCCATGACGATGGGTCTACCAGGGCAGTCCTGTATGTGGATCTTGGGAAGGAGGTAGAAGCAGGCAGTGCAGGGTTGGGGAACTATGAGGTTGGCGACCATGGGGGGAAGATCTCCAGAGGAGATGAGGTCAGTAATGGTCTTGGAAACAGTGGCTTGATGTTCAAGATCCACAAACAGGACTGCCCCGGTAGACCCATCGTTTCAGCCTGTTCTTGCCCCACAGAAGTTATCTCTTCCTATCTTGACTCTATTTTTTCTCCCCTTGTCCAGTCTCTTCCCATCTACATCCGCGACTCTTCCAACGCCCTCCGCCACTTTAACAGTTTCCAGTTTCCTGGCCCTAACCGCTTCTTTTTCACCATGGACGTACAATCCCTCTACACCTCCATCCCCCACCAGGATGGCCTGAGGGCGCTCCGCTTCTTCCTTGAAAAGAGGCCCAACGAGTCCCCATCCACCACCAGCCTCCTCCGCCTGGCTGAACTTGTTCTCACATTGAACAACTTCTCCTTTGACTCCATTCATTTCCTCCAAATCAAAGGTGTTGCTATGGGAACCCGCATGGCTATGTCCTAGCTATGCCTGCCTTTTTGTGGGATATGTGGAACACTCTTTGTTCCAGTCCTACTTGGGTCCCCTCCCTCACTTCTTTTTCCGGTACACTGATGACTGTATCGGTGCCGTTTCCTGCTCTCCCCCTGAACTAGATAATTTCATTCACTTTGCTTCCAATTTCCACCCTTCCCTCACCTTCACATGATCCATCTCCGACTCTTCCCTTCCCTTCCTCAACTTCTCCGTCTCCATCTCTGGGGATAGGTTATTGACAAACATGCACTACAAGCCCACTGACTCCCACAGCTACCTGGACTACACTTCCTCCCACCCCGCCTCCTGTAAGGACTCAATTCCATTCTCCCAGTTTCTCCGTCTCCGCCGCATCTGCCCTGACGATGCCAGCTTTCATACTAGTGCTCCGACATGTCTTCCTTTTTTCTCAACCGAGGATTCCCCTCTACAGTGGGTGACATGACCCTCGACCGTGTCCATTCTATCTCCCGCACTTTCGTCCTCACCCCTGCCCCTCCCTCCTGGAACCACAATAGAGTTTCCCTTGTCCTCACCTTTCACCCCACCAGCCTCCACATTCAACGGATCATCCTCTGCCATTTCCACCTCCTCCAGCGTGATCCCACCACCAAACACATCTTCCCCCCATCTCCCCTTTCAGCATTCCGTAGGGATTGCTCCCTCCGCGACACCCTAGTCCACTCCTCTATCACCCCCAGCACCCCTTCCCCTTCGCCCGGCACCTTCCCGTGCAAGCGCAGGAGATGCAACACATGCCCTTATACCTCCCCCCTTCCCACTGTCCAGGGCCCCAAACACCCCTTCCAGGTGAAACAGCGATTTACTTGTACTTCTTGCAATCTAGTATACTGTATTTGTTGCTCACGATGTGGTCTCCGCTACATTGGGGAGACCAAACGCAGATTGGGTGACCGCTTTGCAGAACACCTCCGTTCAGTCCATAAGGGGGACCCCCGAGCTTCCGGTCGCCTGTCACTTTAATTCACCGCTCCATTCCCACTCGGACCTCACCGTCCTCGGCCTCTTGCATTGGTCCACGGAAGCTCAGTGTAAGCTCGAGGAACAGCACCTCATCTTTCGATTAGGCACTTTACAGCCCTCTGGACTCAACATAGAGTTCAACAATTTCAGATCATAACCTCGGCCCCTATCATATATATATTTTTTATCCACACTTTTTGTTTGTGCCTTTTGCTCTTCTCTCCCACATGGCAGCTGTCTTTCATTCTGCCAGCGCAATTCACACTGCATCTAGAGTCATCCTTTGTTTCTTAACCTGTCTCATTACCATCTCCTTTTGCCTTGAATATCTCTTAATATCTCTTTACTTCTCCTGCCTTTTATCCTATCACAGACCTTCCCTTTTGTTCTTTCATCCCCTCCCCCATTTCCCAGCCCTAAACTTGCTTTAAAATCTGTTCCATTTCCTGCTTTTTTCCAGTTCTGACGAATGGTCATCGACCTGAAACGTTAACTCTGTTTCTCTCTTCACAGATGCTGCCTGACCTGCTGAGTATCTCCAGCATTTTCTGTTTTTATTTCAGATTTCCAGCATCTGCAGTATTTTCTTTTTGTATTACTAAGTGCATCCCTGGCATCCCGGGCAGCAATGTGAGCAGCTGGTGCTGAATTACCCTCATCTCCTTCCTCCTCCTCATCTTCCTCCTCCTACTCCTCGGAATTGTCCGCAGATGATCTGTGCTCTACGCCTTGTTCCTCCTGCTGGTTCAAACCTCACTGCTGTGCAATGTAGCGCAGAATGCAGCACACCACGACCATTCTGGAGACCCTGGCTGTTGCTTACTGTCGGGCGCTTCCAGATCTGTCTGGGCATCTGAAGTGTTAGTTTGATGACACATCTGGTCGTCATATGTCATTCTTTATAGCACTGTTGGGCTTCAGTGGTTGGGTTTCCGACAAGTGTCATCAGCCAAGTTTGAAGTGTGTATCCCTTGTCTCCTAGCAGCCACCCCTTAAGTGTGCTTGCAGGTCCAAAGACGTCAGGGAACTTGGCCTGCTGCAGGATGAGGGCATCATGGCAGCTGCCCGGGTATCTGCAGAAATATCTTTTTGTGATTGCACACCAGCCGTACATTGATGGAGTGGAAGCTCTTGCAGTTCACAAATATTCTTGGTTGATCTGGGGCTGTGCTGATTTCCACCTGTGTGCAGTCGATGATGCCCTGCACCTGAGGGAAGCCAGCCAGAGATGCAAACCCAAGCGCCCACTCATTTTGACTGGCATCATTGCGGATGAAATTCACATATTTGCCGGCAGTGGCAAACAACCCATCAGTCGCCTGTCTTATGCATTTGTGGGCCGCCGACTGGGAGATCCTGGATACATCTCCGGCAGAGACCTGGAACATCCAGAGGCAAAAAATTTGAGGGCGGTGGTCACTTTGACAGCCACTGGTAACGCATAGCCACCAGGTTCAGCAGGGAGCAGGTCTTCTTCTAGGAGGCTGCAGATATCTGCCATCACCTGATGTGACAACCTGAGCCTCTTGAAGCACTGCTGTCCCAACATGTCAAGGAAACTTAGCCTCTGCCTGTACACCCTGTGCCAGGGAATGCCTCCTGCGAACTGCACGCCTCGGCTGCTCCCCTCTCTGCTGCCCAGCTGCAGGTCTCTCAACAGCAAGCTACTGCTGGTGCTGGTCATATTGCTCCTCTTCCGAGATCCAATCTAAGGCAGTGAAAATGCCACCCATCCTGATATAATTCAGAAAACCTCCAAAGTGTAGAATGTAAACTCTCAGCAAAGTATTGTGAACCAACCCTTTCCCACCAGTAGGTAAGAAAGCAGCTGTGGGCACTGAGTATTTATTGCTGTATTTCCATGAGTTCGGATCAGCTCCTTCAATTGCTGTTGTGTTCTTGCTTTCAATGGCCAGTTTCAGGAAGCCTGGGAAACCCGTGGACCCGACGTTAAACTTCAAAGTGTGTTGAAGTATCACTCCAATTGAGTGATTACCATACGTTAATAAGCAACCCGCCTCTCCCAAGGGGGTTGCATGCAACCAGCCTAATGCGCACCAGTTAAAGTAGAAGTCAACGGGTTGGAGCTGGCTTCCCAACACATTCGCATTTTTGCCGGATATAACACCGCCTTCCTCCCCCCACCACACCACCCCCACCACCGCCGCCTGCACCCAAACCCATGTGCTCCTCCAGGTTAAAACTCCCCCTGGGCCTCTTCAGCACCATTACCTGTGGAAATTGATCAGAGAATGCATGGAACACACTCCGACCATTTCCAACCTAGATTTGCATATTGAACTGGGCCTACTGTCTGCAATAGGCATGTACCTGTGCTGCCCAATGGTAGGCCCCTTTCAAAATGGCAGCAGCTGCATCATTGGGGTTAATGGGCAGTAAAGCTAATGTTCCCATTTTAAGGCTGTTACTGCCCCATTAATGGCAAGCAAAGCAAGTTAAAATCGACCCCCAGGACACCTTGCACACAGCAAAGCAGCACAGAGTCCTTGGCAGGAAGTGGCAATGCGCATGAATACATAAAGCAACTGGCTGCACCTGTAATGTTCATCTCTAATTCTTTCTTCACCTACATCTTTAAAGAGATTCACACCGCAAAATCCTGCCATCTCCAAATAGTTGCATGCTGCATGTACTGCACCATGGAACTTGACTATTGTCCTTCTGGTTGGGGGATGGTGAAGTTGGAGGCTCCCCTTTAACTCAGGGAGTTGCTAGTAAAACATTTGTGTAAAAATGACAATATAGCAGGACATATTTCCAAAACTAGCGGCTACTTACAATGTACATGTGCAAAAATGGGAAACATAGTAAAACAGATTGGGGACTCAAATCCAGATGAAGGAATTTGGCATTTTCCTGAATTAAACTGAATCATCAGTATTTGAATTGCAAGTGTGATTCAACACACAGACAGTTTTGTTTATACAGTTACTGTCTTTGGCTCCATTACTTTCACAGTACAGGAAGAACTGATGTCGCATGACTGGACATTAAGGTTTGCCAATCTCTTCATCAACAAAGATACAGAAGTGCTAAAACATCCCCAAAAGATTATATTGGTGATTTTTCCTGACATGGAAATATATGTCTGTTTACTTTCCTCTCAGTTTGACTGTTTCCTGTTCCTGTTTCAAATTGGTGTGAATTTTAACTACAAAAAGTGCACTACAAAAGCCTGGGGAGGTGATTTTCAAATCGACGATACATATATATCTCTTATGTTTATATGCATGTGGATGATCAGTTAGTGTCATTTTAGACAGGTCTGGGGCTGAGGTATCTTTGGCTGCGATTTTGCCGGCGCTCAGAGGGCGGGTTCAGAGGCGTGTCAGCTGTTAAATTTGAAATAATTGACGGCGGGTTGGGAACCCGCCGCAAACCCACCTTCATGTAATTTTCCAAAGCTCGAGGAACAGCACCTCATCTTTCAATTAGGCACTTTACAGCCTTATGGACTCAACATAGAGTTCAACAATTTCAGATCATAACCTGACCCCTATCATATATATATTTTTTATCCACAATTTTTGTTTGTGCCTTCTGTTCTTCTCTCTCACATGGCAGCTGTCTTTCATTCTGCCAGCGCAATTCACACTTCATCTAGAGCCATCCTTTGTTCCTTAACCTGTCCCATTACCATCTCCTTTTGACTTGAACATCTCTTAATGTCTCTTAACCTCTCCTGCCTTCTATCCTATCACAGACCTTCCCTTTTGTTCTTTCATCCCCTCCCCCCTTTCCCGGCCCCTACACCTGCTTAAAAATCTGTTCCATTTCCTGCTTTTTTCCTGTTCTGACGAAAGGTCATCGACCTGAAATGTTAACTCTGTTTCTCTCTTCACAGATGCTGCCTGACCTGCTGAGTATTGCCAGCATTTTCTGTTTTTATTTCAGATTTCCAGCATCTGCAGTATTTTCTTTTTGTAATTTTCCAAAGTGTTGGGTCTGCGATTTCAGAACAGACCCGACACCAAGTGGCGGGTGAGGAATTTAAGATAGTTAACTGCTTGTTAAGTGCTTGTTAACTACTATTTTGCCAGCCTGTTTCTATTTTCCCACATTTTCAACAGGTTTCATGTCATAGAAACATAGAAACATAGAAGATAGGAGCAGGAGTAGGCCATTCGGCCCCTCGAGCCTGCTCCGCCATTCAATGCGATCATGGCTGATCATCCAAATTCAGTACCTGGTCCCTGCTTTCTCCCCATACCCCTTGATCCCTTTAGCCTTAAGAAATATATCCAACTCCTTCTTGAATATATTTAATGAACTGGCCTCCACCACCTTCTGTGGTAGAGAGTTCCACAGGTTCACCACTCTCTGGGTGAAGAAATTCCTCCTCATTTCTGTCCTAAATGGCCTACCCTTTATCCTTAGACTGTGTCCCCTGGTTCTGGACTCCCCAACCATCGGGAACATCCTTCCTGCATCTAGTCTGTCCAATCCTGTCAGAATTTTATAAGTTTCAATGAGATCACCTCTCATTCTTCTAAACTCTAGCGAGTACAAGCCCAATCGACCCAGCCTCTCCTCATACATCATTCCTGCCATCCCAGGTATCAGCCTGGTGAATCTTCACTGAACTCCTTCCATGGCAAGAACATCCTTCCTCAGATAAGGCGAACAAAACTGCACACAATACTAAAGATGTGGTCTCAACAAGGCCCTGTACAACTGCAGCAAGACATCCTTGTTCCTGTACTCAAACCCTCTCGCTACGAAGGCCAGCATACCATTTGCCTTCTTAACTGCCTGCTGCACCTGCATGCTTACCTTCAGCGACTGGTGCACAAGGACACCCAGGTCTCGTTGCACTTCCCCTTCTCCCAATCTATTGCCATTTAGATAATAATCTGTCTTCCTGTTTTTGCCACCAAAGTGGACAACCTCACATTTAACCACGTTATATTGCATCTGCCATGTTTCTGCCCAATCACCCAACATGTCCAAATCATCCTGGAGTTTCTCGACATCCTCCTCACAGCACACACGCCCACCCAACTTTGTGTCATCTGCAAATTTGGAGATATTACATCTAGTTCCCTTGTCTAGATCATTAATATATATTGTGAATAGCTGGGGTCCAAGGACCGATCCCTGCGGTACCCCACCAGTCACTGCCTGCCACTCAGAAAAAGACCTGTTTATTCTAACTCTTTGCTTTCTGTCTGCCAACCAGTTCTCTATCCAAGTCAATACCTTGCCCCCAATCCCATGTGCCTTAACTTTACATGCAAATCTCTTATGCGGGACCTTATCGAAGGCCTTCTGAAAGTCCAGATACACCACATCCACTGGTTCTCCCTTATCTATTTTACCAGTTACATCCTCAAAAAATTCCAGCAGATTAGTCAAGCACGTTTTCCCTTTTGTGAATCCATGTTGACTTTGTCTGATTCTGTCACTGCTTTCCAAGTGCTCTGCTATTATATCTTTTATAATGGACTCTAGCATTTTCCCCTCTACCGATGTCAGGCTTACCGGTCTGTAATTCCCCGTTTTCTCTCTACCACCTTTTTTGAATAGTGGGGTAACATTAGCTACCCTCCAATCCATGGGTACTGTTCCAGATTCCATCGTATGTTGGAAGATGATCAGCAATGCATCTATTATTTCTAGGGCCACTTCCATAAGTACCCTAGGATGTAGATTATCAGGCCCTGGGGATTTATCGGCCTTCAATCCCATCAATTTCCCTAACACCATTTCCCTACAAATACTGATTTCATTCAGTTCCTCCCTTTCATCAGACCCTATGTTCCCCGGCATCTCTGGGAGGTTATTTGTGTCCTCCTTTGTGAAGACAGAACCAAAGTATGTATTTAGTTGGTCCGCCATTTCTTTGTTCCCCATTATAAATTCCCCTGATTCTGACTGCAAGGGACCTACGCTTGACTTCACCAATCTTTTTCTCTTCACATATCTATAAAAGCTTTTACAGTCAGTTTTTATGTTCCCTGCAAGCTTACTCTTATATTCTATTTTCCCCTTCTTAATTAATTCCTTTGTCCTCCTTTGTTGCATCCTAAATTACTCCCAATCGTCAGGATTATTGCTTTTTCTGGCCAATTTATATGTCCTCTCCTTGGATCTTATGCTATCCCTAATTTCCCTTGATAGCCACGGTTGAGTCACCCTTTTTGTTTTATTTTTATGCCAAACTGGGATGAACAAATTCTGTAGTTCATCCATTCGGTCTTTGAATGTTTGCCATTGCCTATCCACCGTCAACCCTTTGAGTGACATTCCCCAATCAATCCTACCCAAATCATGCCTCAGACCATCGTAGTTTCCTTTATTTAAATTTAGGACCCTAGTCTCTGAGTCAACTACTTCATTCTCCATCTTAATGAAGAATTCGATCATATTATGATCGCTCCGACCCAAGGGGCCTCGTACAACAAGATTGCTAATTAATCCTTTCTCGTTACATAATACCCAGGCTAAGATGGCCTGATCTCTGGTTGGTTCCTTGACATATTGGTCCAGGAAACCATCCCGTAAACACTCCAGGAATTCCTCCTCCACAGTATTGTTACAAATTTGGTTAGCCCAATCTATGTGTAGATTAAAGTCACCCATGATAACTGCTGTGCCCTTATTGCACGCTTCTTTAATTTCCCTTTTAATGCCATCCCCAACCTCCGCCTGTTTGGAGGTCTATATACCACTCCCACTAACGTTTTCTGCCCCTTGGTATTTCTCAATTCTACCCATACAGATTCCACATCATCAGAGCTAATATCCTTCCTTACAATTGTGTTAATCCCTTCTTTAACCAGTAATGCTACCACACCTCCCTTTCCTTTTTGGCTATCTTTCCTAAATACCGAATACCCCTGGATGTTGAGTTCCCAGCCTTGGCCATCCTTGAGCCACGTTTCCGTAAACCCAACCAAATCATATTTGTTTACCTCTATTTGCACAGCCAATTCATCCACCTTATTACGAATGCTCCTCGCATTAAGACACAAAGGCCTAGAAATTCAGTGGGCTGCTCCACCCGTTAGCGCCCTAAGAGGGCACTTAGTGGGTTTTACGCCACTGGCCACACCTCCCGCTAAATTTAGCGGGACGCTAATGGCGGCGCTAGCCGTTAGCGCTGCGCCGCTACCAATGACGTCATCGGTGTGCGCAGCGCCCCGCTACCACTCCGAACGCAAAATTTAGTGGCGCCCCCTGCTTAAACGCCGGTCGCAGTTTGCGACCGGTTCAGGGGGGCCTACCTGCGGCAGTAGAGGCGCTGAGGTGCGGGGCGGCCATTTTTTTAGCTGGCCGCCTGCCAGCACCTCTCCGTGCCGCCGTCCCCAGCCTCCTGAGCCCCCCCCCCCGGGTAGTGCCAGCTGTGTCCCAAGAGCCCGGCACTTCTCCTCGGTGCCGGGCTGTTTTGCCGGCACTCGCGTTCTTCGAGCGCGCTGCAGCAGGCCCCTCCCCTTTAAGAAGGGGAGGAAGGCCTGCAGTACCGCAGCGCGCCATGCTGCAGCATGTGGCGCTGCGGCATGTTGCACTGGGATTTTCAGTTGCAGCGCCCCAAGAGGGATGCTGGGCGCCTCAAGTAGCGCCGAGTTTCCATCTGGGACGCTGACTCTGAATTTGCGGCGGGCAGCCGCGACTCCTTCCAGGGCGGTACTTCCGGCGCCCTGGCGAGGCTGGTGCCCCAGATGGGGCGCCAGTGAATTTCTAGGCCAAAGCCTTCAGGCTTATTTTTTTAATGCTCTTAGACCTATTAGAATTATTATTTACTGTGGCCATGTTTGATTTAAACCGTTGATTCCTCTCACTGCCACTTTTGTTTTTCTCCTTCCTTTCTTTTGCTTTTATCCTTGTTTCCCTTTCCTCTGTCCCCCTGCTCAGGTTCCCAACCCCCTGCCATCTTAGTTTAAACCCTCCCCCACAGCACTAGCAAACACACCCCCTAGGACATCGGTTCCAGCCCTGCCCAGGTGCAAACCGTCTGGTTTGAACTGGTCCCACCCCCCCCCAGAACCGGTTCCAATGTCCCAGGAACTTGAATCCCTCCTCCTGGCACCATTCCTCTAGCCACATATTCCTCTGAAATATCCTTCTATTTCTACTCTGACTAGCACGTGGCACTGGTAGCAATCCTGAGATTACTACCTATGAGGTCCTATTTTTTAATTTACCTCCTAACTCCCTACATTCAGCTTTTAGGACCTCATCCCGGTTTTTACCTATATCGTTGGTACCTATATGCACCACGACAACTGGCTGTTCACCCTCCCCTTCCAAAATGTTCTGCAGCCGCTCTGAGACATCCTTGACCCTTGCACCAGGGAGGCAACATACCATCCTGGAGTCTCGTTTGCTGCCGCAGAAATGCCTATCTATTCCCCTTACAACAGAATCCCCTATTACTATAGCTCTACCCCTCTTTTTCCTCCCGTCCTGTGCAGCAGAGCCACCCCTGGTGCCAGGAAGTTGGTTGCTGCTGCCTTCCTCTGATAAGCCATCCCCCCCAACAGTACTCAAAGTGGTGCATCTGTTTGAGAGGGGGATATCCACAGGGGACCCCATGCACTACCTGCCTGCACCTAGTACTCGGCCTGTTGGTCACCTCTTCCCTTTCTGCCTGTCCAAACTCTACCTGCGGTGTGTCCAACTCCCGAACGCTCCAGTATGCATCCAATCGCAGCTCCAGCGCTGCAATGCGGTCTGTCAGTAGCTGCAGCTGGATACACTTCCTGCACACGTAGTTGTCAGGGACACAGGAAGTGTCCCTGAGTTCCCACATAGCGCAGGAGGAGCATACCACGTGGCTGGGCTGTCCTGCCATGACTTACCCTTTAATGAATTGAAATTAAATTAAATCAAATCAATCCCACCAATTACACTACAGTTAAATGGTTTACCAGCAGTCCCCGCTACACCAGTGAGCCCTTAGTAACTATAAACCACAGAGTTAAAGTTTAAAAAGAGAGAAATACTCACCAACCAATCACTTACCTGCTTTCTGGTGACGTCACACTTCGATTACTTTTTACTTCTCTCCCTCCCTCTGAGCTCGGAGACTGCAGATTAGTACGCCTACCTGGTATCGGAGCCGCTTTTTAACCACTGCCGCTCAGCCACCTTGTCCCTCGCAGGTCCGCCCGCCTGCCGCCGATGTCGTTCGGAGATCACATCAGGTAAGTATGCCGGGAGTTCCAATGAGCTGAATAGTTCACAGCTGCAATTGCAGTATAAAAGCTAACCTCTCACATCTGTTCACTTTCAAATATCAGAAGTTGCTGATTTCAGGATTTAGAAGACACATTTGATCTGTATTGAGGCTGTAAGTGTATGTTGTAAACTCTACATGAACTGCCACCTCCTTGGAATAAGCTCTCTCCCCATTGACTGACTGCTTCTAACATCTCATCCCCAACTGCCATATATACCAGCAGAATGGGAACAAATTATACTCTCTCATCCGGGTCCTCAGAATCGGAAGATGATCATCCGCAGCAGCAGAACCAGGAACAGCAGCAGCACAAACAATAGGAGCGGCAACCTTCTCCTCAACCACCTGATGCTACACAGGGCAGAGGGCATCAGTGCAGGGCTGCACCGTGCCGCAGGAAATACCCCCAACACAGGGTTTACAGGCAGAGGATGAGTTTCCTCAACATGACTGAGCAGCAGTGCCAAAGGAGGCTGAGACTTTCACGAGAGGTTGTCGCAGACATTTGCACAATGCTCGATCAGGACTTGCAGTCCAGAGGAACGGGTGGACACCCCTTACCAGTGGCTGTCAAAGTCACCACCGCCCTCAACTTCTTTGCGTAAGTGTCCTTCCAGGATCAGCAGCAGACATTAGTGGCATCTCCCAGTCTGCACACACAGATGCATCACGCAGGTCACCGGTGCCCTCTTTGCCAAGTCCGCCAATTACATCCACTTTTCTACTGCTGAAGCAAGTGTTACCAAGCAGGCGCTCGGCTTTGTCAATCTGGCTGGCTACCCACAGTGCAGGGCATCATCGACTGCACACATGTGGCCATCAGGGCACTCCATCAGCATCCAGCAGTATTTGTCAACCACAAGGGCTTCCACTCCCTTAATGTGCAGCTGGTGTGCAACCATAGGAAGAGCATCATGCATGTGTGCACGAGATTCCCTGGCAGTTGCCATGACACTTACATTCTGCGTCAGTCCACTGTCCCTCAGCTCTTTGCACCACCAAATGAACTTTCCGGCTGGCTCCTTGGGGACAAGGGCAATTCACTGAAGACGTGGCTAATGATACTGTTGAGGAGGCCATCAAAAGAGTCTGAGGAGCGTTACAATCAAAGCCACATTTCCACCAGTAGTGTCATAGAGCAAACAATAGGGTTGCTCAAAATGCGCTTCAGATACCTGGATAGATCTGGTGGAGTCCTTCAGTACACATCAGCCAGGGTCTCCAGAATCATCATTGTCTGCTGTGCCCTGCACAACATCGCACTGCCCTGCACAACATCGCACTGCAGTGAGGATTAGCGCTGGATGGGGAACAAGGTGAGGAGCGCACAGCCTCTTCTTCTTCTTCTGAGGAGGGGAGGCAGTATGAGGTTCCAGATGAGGAAGACCAGGAGGAGGCAGCTAACCCAGTGCGACCAGCACATGAGCACATTGCTGCCCGCGATGCCAGGGATGGCCTAATCAGTGCCAGATTCACCTAACTTTATGCAGCACAGACATGTGGCTGACACGTGCACATGAAGTTTGGCATTACCACACTGCTACACCATAGAGCATCTCTACAATGAACTGTGCATTCCTTGCACTATCACCACCACTGCGGGACATAAAAAGCGCCCTTACCCTTCACTGTGCCACTTCAAATTGTGAGCACACATATGGCAATGGACTCAAACATTCACAAAACATTATTACAACAAAATAAAAGAACAGAAATTAACATTAATTTAGAGCAAAACACCCAAGTGACTACCCTTGTGTATATTTATGTGGGAGCTTCCTTTTACGTGCTTTTACGAGGTGCTATCCTCGTAGATGTAGAGACAGCCTGCTCACTTCCCTGCTGCGCCTGCTTAGGTGCCTTTGGCGGTTGTCCTCTGGATTTTGGAGCCTGTGAGGGCCCTGGTAAAGTCTGCTGCTCCTGCCGGTGTGCAGGGGCAAACTCAGCCATCACTGTTTGGGGAGGCATCTGGGGCTCTGACCAAGGGGTTGGCAAGGGAGTGGTAGTATGAGCGCTTGGAGAGGAGCCCCCACTTGCATGTCCCCTCCCACCATCATCCCTCTCATGGGCCACCCGCACTACTCTGCTAACAAGTAGCTGGAGAGCACCTTGCTGTGCATCAGTACAGTCCTGCAGTCCTGCCACATCCAGACGTGAATGGTAGTGGACCATTAAACAACTAAAGGGAGGAGGAGGCTCCATGAATATGTCCTTTAGGGAAAGAAACCTGCCGTCCTTACCTGGTCTGGCTGATATGTGACTCCAGACCTACAGCAATGTGGTTGACTCTTAACTGCCCTCTGAAATGGCCTAGCAAGTCACTCTGTTGTAACTAACCACTACAAAACAAAATAATAAGAATGAAACCGGATGGACCACCTGGCATCGAACTCGGCACCGGCTACAGACACGGCAATGGCACACCCAGCCCAGTCAACTCTGCAAAGTCCTCCTCACCAACATCTGGGGACTTGTGCCAAAATTGGGAGAGCTGTCCCACAGTCTAGTCAAGCAACAGCCTGACAAATTCATACTCACAGAATCATACTTTTCAGCCAATGTCCCAAACTCCTCCGTCACCGGCAGGACAGACCTATCAGGGGTGGTGGCACAGTGGTATACAGTCAGGAAGAAGTGGCCCTGGGAGTCCTCAACATTGACTCCGGATCCCATGAAGCCTCATGGCTTTAGATCAAGCATGGGCAAGGAAACATCCTGCTGATTGCCACCTACCGCCCTCCCTCAGCTCACCACCACCTTCTCAAGAGTAATTAGGGATGGGCAATAAATGCTGGCCTTGCCAGCGATGCCCACATCCCATAAAACAAATTAAAAAAAAGTGGGGCCATGAGGACCCATGTCTGTACTGACATTCCTCATAACAAGGATGCCCATGAACTTCTGGTTTCTTGCCTCAATAGATGCCCATCTATCCTCCATAGCTGACCATCTATTTAGAAGTGTTACCATGTTCTCCTGAATCTGGTGATTTATGTCCTCCATGGAAGTTGCCATCCTTTCCATGGTGGTACCTACATTCGCCATTGCGTGTGCCATGGCGTTTTCATATTTGAGATGAACTCCGCCATTCTATGCACACTTGCAGTCACCGTGGTTGCTAACCCTGTCAGAACCTCCTGAACTTGTTCCTGAAGCTCCAGGACCACGCTCTTCCTGGATGATCCCCGAAGCTCAGCGTCTGCATGCAGCTGAACAGAGCTAGGAGCATCCTGTGGCCTCCGACGAGGACTCTCCACTGCTGTCCCTGCCTCCACCATCTTCTCTTGCTCATTTGTGACTTGTGATACACCAGGTGACAACACTACTCTATGTGGCGATGGACCAACTGAGGTGTGTGTCTCTGCGCTGGTGCTGGGTGCGCTCATTTCTGCCGACGCTGCACCCTCAGAGGATACAACATCCTCTGAGGAGTCCTCCTGCTCTTCCTCCTGGACAGTAGGGAGGGGGGCTCTTGGTGGTCCTGTGGGAGAGTAAAGACATGAGTTAGACATGTGATATGTAGATTGCAGACACATCCCATTGTGCACATGATGAGCATTCAATTTCTATTGAGATCAGTCATTATGTGAGTCATTCATGAATGTCAAATAAGATGGATGGAAAATAATTCTGTCACCAGGTTGTTCTACTGAGCCCCTCTCTCCGTCCCCCACTTCAAGCTGGCCAACTGCTCCTACAATGTCGAGAGCGGCCTCCTCAGCGTGGCTGAGCTGAGCCAACGATGGTGGTCCTCCTCCTGTTCTCTCCCTCTTATTGTGGGCTCTCTTTTCCTGCAATGAGGGAAAGAAGTGCAGTTTTAGTGAGAGTGATGGAATGAGTGTAAAAAATGGATAGGATAGGTGTTTAGAGGGAGACTATGATGGAGTGGGGTGCCAATACCAAGTTGTTTGCTTTTGAGCTCTTAGTTGTTGTCATTGCTGGGAAAATCTAGCACTTTATTTCAGATGTGAAACAATGATACATTTAAAAGAAGTTGAGCCAGAAAACTTGATTTAAAAACTAACAGGATTTAAGATCAGCTTGATCACCAATTATCAGCTGCCCCCCACATTCTACCCTACATAAACTTGAGGTGATCCAAAACTCGGCTGTCCGTGTCCTAATTCGCACCAAGTTCCGTTCACCCATTACCCCTGTGCTCGCTGACCTACATTGGCTCCTGGTTAAGCAATGCCTCGACTTCAAAATTCTCATCTTTGTTTTCAAATCCCTCAATGGCCTCGCCCCTCTCTATCTCTGTAATCTCCTTCAGCCCCACAACCCCTCGAGATATCTACGCTCCTCTAATTCTGCCCTCTTGAGCATCCCTGATTATAATCATGCCTTCTGTTGCCTAGGCCCTAAGCTCTGGAATTCCCTGCCTAAACCTCTCCGCCTCTTTACCTCTCTTTCCTCCTTTAAGACACTCCTTAAAACCTACCTCTTTGACCAAGTTTTTGGTCACCTGCCCTAATTTCTCCTTATGTGGCTCGGTGTCAATTTTTTTGTCTTATAACACTCCTGTGAAGCGCCTTGGGATGTTTTACTATGTTAAAGGCGCTATATAAATACACGTTGTTGTTGTGGTTGTTGGGTGAATGGTCTAATAGGACAATAGAGACTTGAGCTGTAGTTGCAAAAAAATTAATAATCTGGGAAGTACGGGAAGCTGTGGGATGCTACTCGTTGCTACAGGCTTGTTGGGATAAAACATCCAGTGGGACTGCGGTTCTTGGCATCAGTCTCTCTCATCGGCTGGTTTCAAATTTAGTCACCCACTGAGGAGGGAGGCCGGGGACTCCTTTTCAGGAGTGTTAACCATAAAGAAAAACTGCATGTGCTTTCCTTCAGCTGTCTAAATTTGACATCCTGACTTTTAAAAAATTATTTTATGGAGTTCACACCAAATTGCTGAGTGGGAAAGAACTCTACTGTATATTATTAAGAAAACCCTTGCAGTGCCCCTCAGCTGCATTTTCTGTAATGTACAACCGTCACGGCTTATGGTTAAATCGCTGATCCTTTTCCTTCACCAATGTTAGAATTTAATTTTAAATGTTAATAAGATAAACACCGGCGCAGGCTGAGCAACTCCATTGATCAACTTCATTTGAAATTATTTGGGCTGATATTATTACGGTTTAAAATAAACTTTGCATTTTGTAAGTTGTAGCCCAAATATTAGTAAAGCTTTGAAACTGTCCTTAGTTTAGTAGTTTATGAATAAGATGGCCTAGAAATTCAGGTACTTACTGCTTTCTGGTAAGGCCCGTTTCTTGAAAAAAATGGCTGCCGCCTCACTTCTGCCTGTCTCTGGCATGGGACTCAGCAGCCACCATTTTTGTGAGGGCCATAGCGCTGCCATTAGCAGCACTGGCCCTAGAAATGCAAAACAGCAGAGCGTGATGTCAGACATCGTGCAATGCCGACTTGGCGCCACGCTCTGCAAACTTGGACCTTAGCGCTGACTTTAATGCTGGGTCCTTAGCTTGCTCTGAAAAGTGAGCATGCAGCAGATCTACAGAGACGCTGTCAGTGCTAGTTAAAGGGACACACACGTCTTTCAGGTAAGTTTGTATTTAAACTTTTGGACTGGATTTTTTATATTTCATTGAAGTAGTGGGTTGGTGCAATAGAAGTTAAAAGTTTGTAAAGTGTGCAGGGAGTGCTGCTGGATGCTTGCAAGGTCTCGGATGGTAAAGGAAGGCCTCTAAAAAGACAGAAAATGCTGTAAATACGCAGCACATCAGGCAGCACCCATGGAGAGAGAAACAGTGCTCACACCTCAGGTCATGCTGCCTGGCCTGCTGAGTATTTCCAGCATTTTTTGCTGTCATTTCAGATTTCCAGCATCCGCTCGCAACGGGAAGAAGAAGAAAGAAGAGGAAGGAGCAGAAGAGGAGGAATGCAAACTAGACAGCCCCTTTCTGGCAAGGATATCTGGGATGAAATCATCCACCTGCGGTACCAGTGACCTCAACAACAACAAGAACAACAACTTGTATTTATATAGCGCCTCTAACATAGTAAAACATCCCAAAGTGTTTCACAGGAGTATTATAAGACAAAAAATTAGACATTGAGCCACATAAGGAGGAATTAGAGCAGATGACCAAAAGCTTAGTCAAAGAGAGAGGTTTTAAGGAGCATCTTAAAGGAGGAAAGAGAGGTAGAGAGGCGGAAAGGTTTAGGGAGGTAATTCCAGAGTTTAGTGCCTAGACAACAGAAGGCATGACCACCAATGGTTGAGCGATTATAATCAGGGATGCTCAAGAGGGCAGAATTAGAGGAGCGAAGATATCTCGGGGGGGTTGGGCTGGAGGAGATTACACAGATAGGGTGGGGTGAGGCCACGGAGAGAATGAGTATTTTGAAATCGAGGCATTGCTTAACCGGAAGCCAAAGCAGGTCAGCGAGCACAGGGGTGATGAGTGAATGGGACTTGGTGTAAGTTAGGACACAGGCAGCAGAGTTTTAGATGACCTCAAGTTTATGTAGGGTAGAACGTGGGAGGTCAGTCACGACTGCTTTGGAACAGTCAAGTCTAGAGGTAACAAAGACATGGATGAGGGTTTCAGCAGCGGATGAACAATTCCCCTTTCAACATTTTCCCCACTCCTTACCTTCCCTCTGTTACTGACCATCACAGTGTCCTCTTGGCCACAATGCTGAAATAAAAGTTATCACAAAGCAAACTTTCCAATCCAACTTTATCCATATATGCATCCAATATGACATCAAGAAATCAACTCATCACCCTTATGCATTCCCTTAATGACTGTCTTGTATGTGCCTTTGCCTATCCTACTGATGTCACGCAGTGCTACTCCAGTGGCTGCAGTATGGCTAGTGGAAGGCTGCTGACTCTCCATTGGGGACACTGCAGATGGCCTTGCAGGACGACCTCGATAAGCTGGAGGCTGTTAGTATCAAATTGAGTGATGGTGTTTCTTCTTTTTCTTCTTCATTTTCCTCTCCCTCTTCTTGGTCAAGCACTGTATGGGCAGGCTGCATTTCTTGGGCGTGTGAAATGAGGAAGACACAAGGGTGGAGCTGTGGTGGGAGGAGGGTGGGAAAGCAAGAAGTGCATGTGAGAAGGGGGATAATGTATGAGGATACCAGCATCTTGTATCCTTTCAGCCCCGCTGCTGGCCAAGGCCTCAGCCATGTCCCTGCCAAGAATGGCCTGCATCATCTCCTCCAAGGGGGTGAGCTGAAGTTAAGAATGGAAGGTGTGCCTCGTGTTGGTAGAGATTGTTGGTAGCTGAGTGATGGGGGTTGGGCATCATGCATTGAGCAGTGTGTGAGGCTTGTGGTGCAGTTGGTAGGAATCAACTTTTGTAGATGCATTCGCTGACCTTGACCACTGGTCTGAGGTCATGAAGCCTCTTTGGGCACTGGAGCCAGGTCATGGGAGTGACATTGCTGGCAGTGATGGCCTTGGAGATCTGGTCCCACATCCTTCTTTCTGGAGGGCCTCCTGGCCCCTGTGGGTAGGGGAGCTTTCTTGCAGTGTTGACCCCCTGCACAAAGCAGGAGTGCTGCGTGCAAGACCCTGGGTGCCCCTTCCCTAGCTTGCTGAACCATTTGTGTTAGTGCTGAAGTACTTTTTCCATTCTTTTGGGTGCAGAAGTCAATTCAGCTTTAAGAGCTGAAGATTCCCATTTGGGTATTATTTTTAATTTTTGTTTTGGAAGGCAGTTGAACTCTAAGGGCTAAAAACTGTCTATTTTTAAATTATTTTTATTTTTTTCATTTTAGAAGGCAGCTACCCTTTAAGGGACCAACACTGCTTTCTAAAATGACAGGCTTGCTTTAAGAGAAGGCTGTTCTTGCTCCAGGGACGCTATGGCCACACTACATTGGGCCTCCTGCTGTGAGTAGCGCCTGAAAATCAGCCTTACACAGTAAGTTTAGCGCTGCACTAATGTTAAGCAGCAGGCAGCACCAAAATACCGGTGCTGCCTGCGCGATTAATTCGGACAGCTGTTAACTGCAGCCCGCGATGGCCCTGGCAGCTTTTCGGCGCTCTCGAATTTTTAGCCCAATGTCTCTACTCTCCCCTTATTTTCTGTAGTGCTATACTATAGAAAGCAGGATCAATACATAATTGCATCTTGATTTCCATCCTCTTATTCCCCCATTAAATTGCCTTCTAAATATTTGTGCCTAACATTAAATAGTTTGCTGGCTCGGGTCTGCAGCCTGCCCCTTGATTCTGGTCCAACTCTACAGCTTCTGACTCCTGCCCAAATCACTCTGTGTCCTCAAACTTCCTGCCATGCCATGCCAGGGACCTGCTGAAAACTTTGAGCAATGAGGAGATTGTCAAGGTCTCTGTCTACAAGGCAATGAGACAATGTAACTGTCGTTAAAATCAACAGCCTCCCTCAATGTGTGAAGTCTTTAACAAGAGCTCCTTATAATACTGCTGACATTAGCACAAGGGAAACATGCCAAACTATATCATACTTTGGAGAGATATTTAACAGCAATTCAGCTTCCAATGAATTAGATCATCTAAGCACTATGTTTTATTATATAACAGGATAAACTGGACAGAACAAAAATATTTACGTTAATAAAAACATTAGGGCAAATTTTGCGAAGCTCTGTAAAATATACCCAAATGTTTTTATTAACTTAAATGCAAAGCAGTACTGTGCTTCAGGTCAGTGTGTGATTGCTAGCAAAACTATAAACACTATGCAAATGAAGTATTTGTGTAGGTCCTGGCCCCACTCTGCAGCTTATTGCCCCCCACTGGCTCGAACTGCCCTGATTTGGACTGATTCTGAGGCAGAAGAGATAAGTACTACTCCACACCTCAAAACATTTTAAACAACATAGTCTTAAACTGTGTGGGAATTCCCCTCCCTCACTGTTTGTTATAAATTAGAATAGAACAATCCTACCAGCGACTTCAAATTAAAAGTTACTCTGAGGATTTTGGGCTAAAAATTCAGTTTGGGGCGCCCAGCTCGCCTGGGCGCCGGAATTACCGCTGCGCGCGGAGCCACTTGCGCCATCGGGATATTCAGTTTCAGCGCCCCAAGTGGAAGCCGGCCGCTAAACAAGGGTTTCGGCGCCCTGCTTGGGGCGCTGAAACTGAATATCGGCGCGCAAAGTGCCGCAGCGCCACCCGCTGCGGCACGGCAGGCTGCGGTACTGCAGGCCTTCCTCCCACTCTTAAGGGGGAGGTGCCTGCAACAGCGCGATCCCCGCTCGCGAGTGCCGGCAAATGAGCCCGGCACCAAGGAGAAGTGCCGGGCTCTCGGGAAACAGCCGGCAATGCCGCGGGGGGGGGGGGCGGTGTAGGAGGCCGGGGACGGAGGTGCGGGCAGGCGGCCGCCGAAAAAGCGGCCGGCCGCACCTCCACCTTAACTCGCCCCACTACCGCCACAGGTAGGCCCCTGTATACTGGTCGCTGTTTGCGGCCAGCGCGGAGGAGGCGGCAGCGACCAAATATGGCCAGCGGGGCGATAGCGGGGCGCTGCGCACACCGATGACGTCATCGGTGGCGGTGCAGCGCTACAGGCTAACGCCGCCATTAGCGCCCCGCTAAATATCGCGGTAGGTGTGGCCAGTGGCGCAAAAGCCCTCTTTGGGCGCTAACTGGTGGCGCAGGCCACTGAATTTCTAGGCCAATGTTCCTTAACCCAGATGAATTGAACACAATTTGTTTCAATGTGGTGGGGCAAGAGAAAGGGAGAAGGAAGGCAAAATGGGAGAGACAGCAGCTTGCTGAAATTAGTTTTGCTTGTGTGAAAAGTTAGGTGCCAAAAATGTGACAAAACAAATCCATTATCTATCCCATTTTGACCAGGAGAGGACCTCAAAACGTCTGTTCTTAACAACAGACTAGGTAATCGCTGGCCTAAAAAATTCTATCATGCCCGAAAATAGGCACGCCTGGGGCTGCACACACCTGTTCACCTGTTCCCAGGAATCACATGAAATTGGTGCTGGCAGCTGATTGTAATGACTCAGGCATGCAGCCAACGCTATTCATTGGTTGTGCGCCTGTTTGGAGCAGCGGGAAATAGGGCTTCACTGACGCCACTTAAAGGGGAGGTGCTCTCTGGTTGCAGACAGGAAGGAACACTTGTGAACAAACAAATGGATGTAAGACCTGCAGATCTCACCTACGCTGACCCTCATCCCTCTCTTTCATTACAGGTGCTGAATATGTGGAATTCCTCTGCCATTTCAGGGAGTGGAGGCCAGCCTTCCTGAAGATGCACCATAACTCGATCAAACCCTGTAAATCACCAGCTCAGAGATTGGCACCACGCGTACTTTAGAAGCTAGGCTAGAGGAGAGGTTTTCACGTGGTAAATCAGGAGCTAGGGCAGGGGAAAAGGACACCACAGGTGCTAGCTCGCTGGAAGTTGAGATTACATACTACCTCTGCTACAGGGGACTCAGATGCAGACTTAGTGGGCCCAGGCTACCGAAGAAGACTGATGGGCTTACACCAGGAAAAGCTAGAGTCATTGGGCAGTGAGATTGCACACATTGGCTCAGAGCACAAAGGAGTCCAGCTCCAACTTGTGCCAAAGCTTCATGCAGAACTTGGAGATCATTCTGTGCAACATGGAGGGTGGAAGGTCCCTGTTCCATAAAAAGCTTGATAGCCACAAGTAGTGCAGTCCATGCCCTGGTTTGAGACTCCAGTTGTGGCTGCAACAGGTGATGTAGTTCAGTGATCGCCTCCTTGGTGATGCGAAGGCACCTGAGACATTGCTTCTCAGTAAAGGTAAGGTAGAAGAGCTGCTCCATGAAGATACGCTGTAGGTATGGCCTCCTGTGCAGTGCACTCCTCCTCCTCCCTCTTCTCCCATCTGCTCCTGCTCACACCTGTCTTCTTGGCTGCTCCCCCCTCGTCCTCCTTCTCCAAAGGCAGATCTGCTAGACCACCTGTTAAGTCTGTGTGTTATAGTGATAATTACTACACAGACTACAAGAGTAAATTCAACAGGCCTTTACTGGTTGGAGGTAGGGACTATACTGAATACAATATTACTACACAGTGCTTATATACCGGTGTGGTCACCACCGGTATTACGTATACAGCAGCCAGAGAAAGTAGTACATCTCTTAAGGTGGAACAGGCTTAAGTTCTCTTAAGGTGGAACAGGTTACATACACCACAATCCTCCCTTTTTAGCTTAACAGTCATATCCCCATTTAACATAACATAATAACATATATACATATATAACTTCAGGTATAACAGTTCAAAGGTTCAGTCTCTCAGGAGGCTTTCTGATGCGGCTTGGATAACGCCTCTCAGTAGTCTCTGATTCTTGTTGTTGAGGTGCCTCCTCTATTTGGTTTCCAATGTATTGGGTGTCATCATCATCAAGTACATTCCCTGCCGAGGTAAATGCTTCAGGTTCATTAACATCTTCCACAGTTGTCTCTGTCACAACCATGGGTTTGACCCTTGCTCTCGACTCTACCAGTTGATCCGCATGATGCCTTATCACATTATGACCAATATCTGCTGTGTACATCAGAGGTCCTTGTCTGGCCCGAATTGTTCCGGACTGCCATTTTTCGTTTCCATAGCCCCTTGCCAACACTGGTTGTCCTACGTCGAAAGTTCGAGTGGTCTTGTTGTTAATATGCCGAAACTGTTTGTTTTCCACTTCCCTCCGCACATTTGGTTTTAACAAGTCCAACTTGGACCGCAACCTCCTGTTATAAAACATCATGGCAGGACTTTGGTTAGTCACTGCATGATCGGCGTTTCGATATGACATCAGGAACTTGTCGACCTTGTGTTGCAGCGGAATCTGATCATCGTTCATGGCCTTAATTGCCTTTTTGAATGTCTGGACAAATCTTTCAGCCAACCCGTTTGTCGCAGAGGTATAATGTTTTACTCCATTCTTCTTTAAGAATTGTCGGAATTCTTCCGGTACAAACTGTGGTCCGTTGTCCGAACAGATCTGTTCTGGCAATCCGTTCCTTGTGAATATTGTTCTTAACACCGCAATTGTCTTTTCTGAAGTAGTGGTATTCATCTTGATGACTTCTGGCCATTTGGAATGTGCGTCCACCGCGATTAGGAACATGGAGTCCATGAATGGACCAGCAAAGTCAATGTGTATGCGTTGCCATGGGGCTGAAGGCCATTCCCATGGGTGCAGCGGTGCTATCGGAGGTGCAATTTGCACTTTTTGGCACCCAGCGCAGCTTTTCGTTAACTCCTCAATCTGTTGGTCAATACCCGGCCACCATACATAAGCCCTAGCAAGACTTTTCATTTTAACTCCCCCCAGATGACCTTCATGCAGTTCGTTTAAAACTCTTTCCCTTAACTTGGGAGGAATAATCACTCTTGTCCCGTACATCAAGGTACCATGGCAGACGGACAGCTGGTCTCGCCTTGCCGAAAATGCCGGTAACAGAGGATCACCCCGTGTTGGCCATCCTTTCACTGTCACCTCATAGACTCTGGACAGTGTCAGGTCGTTCCTGGTTTCTCTTTCAATACTTGCATTGGTGACTGGTAAACACTCGATGATGGTCGAATGAAATAACTCAACAGGGTCAACTTTCGTCGTGTCTTCTTCTTCAGGTAGTGGCAGGCGCGACAGCCCATCAGCATTGCCATGCTGTTTCGTACCTTTGAATTCTATTTGATATTGATGTGCCCCTAGGAAAAGAGACCATCTCTGGAGACGCTGCGCTGTCATCACCGAAACACCCTTCTTAGGGTTAAAAATGGATACCAACGGTTGATGGTCTGTCAGAAGTGTGAATTTTTGGCCCTGCAGGTAATGATTAAACTTCTTCACTCCCCATACAAGGCTAAGAGCCTCCCTATCGATCTGCGCATAGTTGCGCTCAGCGGAGGTCAATGATCTGGATGCAAACGCGACTGGCCTTTCCATGCCATTTGGCAACTTGTGTGAGAGTACTGCCCCAATACCATATGGAGAAGCATCACAAGCCAACCGAATAGGCAGTGTCGGGTTGAAGTGAGCCAACACTTCCTCTGAGGTGATCAATTCTTTGCTTTTGCGAAATGCCTTCTTACAGTTTTCGCCCCATTCCCATGGTACCCCTTTCTGTAAAAGAGTGTTTAACGGGTGCAGTACCGTGGATAGGTTTGGCAGAAATTTATGGTAATAGTTAATTAATCCTAGAAATGACCTCAACTGAGAGACATTCTCCGGAGCGGGAGCCTTTACAACTGCCTCAATCTTGTCAGGAGACTTATGAAGCCCCTCCCGGTCAATGACATGGCCACAGTACGAGATCCGCTTCTGGAAGAACTCGCATTTCTGCCGATTTACTCTAAGTCCATACTCTTTCAGTCTGTTGAGCACCAGTTCCAAGTTTGCGAGATGTTGTTCATCACCATCACCTGTGATCAGAATATCGTCCAGGTAACATTGTGTGCCTGGAATTCCCTGTAATACCTGCTCCATGGCCCTCTGCCAAATTGCTGGAGCCGATGCCACTCCAAAAACCAGCCTATTGTACCGGTACAACCCTCGATGCGTGTTGATCGTGAGGTATTGGCGTGACTCTTCCTCAACCTCCATCTGCAAGTACGCCTGCGCCAGGTCTATCTTGGTGAAGTGTTTCCCGCCAGACAATGAAGCGAAAATATCCTCAATCCGTGGAAGCGGATACTGCACCGTGTGAAGCACCGGATTAACGGTGATTTTGAAATCTCCACAGATGCGAACCTTCCCTGGATCTCCTGGCTTGTTGCTCGCAGGACGTTTCATAACGGGAACAATGGGCGTAGCCCACTCACTCCAATCTACCTTAGACAGTACACCTGAACGTTCTAGTGCTTCCAGTTCCGCTTCAACAGTAGGTCGTATTGCATAGGGTACCGGTCTGGCTTTAAAAAATTTTGGTTGTGCATGTTCATCAATCTTGATGTTTGCCGTAATTCCTCTCAGTGTTCCCAGTCCCTGCTGGAACACCTCTTTAGCATCATCCAATATTCTGGACAATCGTTTAGGTTTGACATCTGTTTCCCCGGAATCTACCGTTAGTGCCTTCAAGGAGTGCCAGTCCATATTCATTTTCCTAATCCACTC
This sequence comes from Somniosus microcephalus, assembly GCF_052327205.1. NCBI lineage: Eukaryota > Metazoa > Chordata > Chondrichthyes > Squaliformes > Somniosidae > Somniosus > Somniosus microcephalus. The sequence goes on along the minus strand of NC_140988.1, from coordinate 113,704,514 downwards.
CCGTCCTAGTAGTGGTGGACCTCCTTCAGGTAGCACATATAAGACCATTACTTGGCTTTCTTCGCCCTTGTGGACCACTTCTACCTCTATTTTTCTGATGGGGTACACTCTTTGCCCCGTGTATGTTTTCAATATAATCTCCGTATCCTGTGGGGGAATATGTTGGAATAACCTTCAGTAATCTTTCTTATTCATGACCGTCAATGCCGATCCAGTGTCCAATTCCATTTTTACTTGGACTCCTGCTATCTGAAGAGTGACCCAAATTGTCTGGAGATCTGCATCCTTACCAACGTTGTGTACTCTTAAGCTATCCAGTTCATTACTGCTAGTGTCTGAATCTGACTTCTGTTCGGTCAAACTGTTCTTTGTCACCTTGTGTACCTTTGCGTATTTTCCTTGCGGTGACTTTTTGTTGCTGGTCTTCTTTCCTGACCGGCATACTTTAGCTATGTGGCCAAGCCTGCCACACATTCTGCATTCTTGGTTTTTAAACCAACACTGGTTCTGATCGTGTGTTGTCTTTCCACAACGATAACATTTGACAGAACTCAAACCCAATTTGTTTGTACCGAGTTCCGGTGACCGTAGCTGCATTACTGCCGTGCCTCTCGCTGTGGCTTCGTGTGCTGCTGCCATAGTGACCGCCTTCTCAAGCGTCAGCTCATTCTCCTCGAGCAGTCGCTTTTGTGTATCCTGTTTAAATAAGCCACACACAAATTTATCTCGTAGTGCCTCTGTCAGTCCCGTTCCAAACTGACAATATTTTGCTAGCTTACGTAATTCCATCAAATGTTCAGCATTGCTTTCATTCTGCAGCTGCCTTCTGTCGTAAAATTTAAATCGTTCCGCTAGCATCAGCGGCGTGGGGTTTAGATGATTTTTCAGGACAGTAACAATCTCCTGGAACGTCTTATCCGCCGGTTCATCTGGTGATACAAGGTGTTTCAATTGCCCGTATGTCTTCGCACCCATTAAATTTAATAATGTTAGTGCTTTATCTGCATCAGGAATTTTATTTGCCTTACAATAATTTTGTATGCGTTCTACATACATGGCCCAATCTTCGATGTCACTATCAAAGGTATTAATGTTCCCATGTTTAGGCATCGTTGCAATTTATTGCATTTTTATGTTATCCAAGATGGCGGCTTCCTGCTCTTGTCGTTGTCCTCCGCCCACAAAATGGCGGTTTTCCCGCGCTTGGCGGTCTTCAACCGTCCCCCGACGCTGTCTCCGCTTCACCGCGGCTCTCGCGCCTTCAGTTTCCCCAGATGCTGCGCCTTTTAGCCCGAATGCGGCCCTTATCTCCAGTCGCGATCGATGTCCCCGCGCTGCGCCTCTCGCTCGAAAGCGGCCCGGCCCTTATCTCCGGTCGCGATCGATCTCACCGCCCTTATTCCTCCGTCTTCCCAGCCCCGTCTGTACAGCCAACGCGGTTGACTTTCTGTCGCATCGCTGCCCGGCTTACCCACCACCGAGGTAGAAGAAGAAGCTGACAGTCGCTGATGGAGGCTTCGAGGCCAGGATGTCTTCTGCACTCCGGTTTCTCGATGCCTGCCGCTCGACGTGTCTTCCAGTAGGGTGATGAGGGTGGAAACCTCTCTTCGACGTCCTGTCTGTGGACGAAGCCACCGTGGAAATAACTGCCGCAGGGTAAGAATCGGACTCGTCGCCACTGTTAAATCTGTGTGTTATAGTGATAATTACTACACAGACTACAAGAGTAAATTCAACAGGTCTTTACTGGTTGGAGGTAGGGACTATACTGAATACAATATTACTACACAGTGCTTATATACTGGTGTGGTCACCACCGGTATTACGTATACAGCAGCCAGAGAAAGTAGTACATCTCTTAAGGTGGAACAGGCTTAAGTTCTCTTAAGGTGGAACAGGTTACATACACCACACCACCCATGACTACAGTAAAACTGTTTTGAAGGCAGACAAAAGCAGTCCAGCACCTGCAAAACTTTCTTAGCAGAAGTCAGAAGTCAGTTGTAGAAAGCAGAATATATGTCAAAAAATGCTCAGAAGTTAACCAGCAGCCTAAAAGGACAAATCAGCAACTAACATGTATGTATCCTGTCTAATAGCGCTACAAGTTACTGAGCGAGTTTATCATGTGATGAATCAGGCGCTGGGGCAGACCAATTTCACAAAACGGTTCTACAACAAGCATAGGCCTCTTATTTAAACATGATTATGAGGCTTTTAAATGATTCCAGCGTGCACCCTGGATGTCTATGGAGGAGCCAATGTTTATCCCTCAACCAACATCACTAAAACAGATTATCTGGTCATTATCACATTGCTGTTTGTGGGAGCTTGCTGTGTGCAAATTAGCTGCCACCTTTCCTACACTTCCTACACTTCAAAAGAAGTATTTCATTGGCTGCAAAGCGCTTTAGGACGTCTTGAGTTTGCGAAAGGCACTATATAAATTCTTTAATTCTTACTTTTTTTTGTAAGAAGGCAAAAATAGGTCATAATAGGGACAGTGCCATGATCATGTGCTCCCAGCACAGATGCAGTGCTCAAAAGGAGTGTGTGTCAAAAATAAGGTTACAGCACTGCAACACTGATTCTCCAGCTCAGCACCACTCCGCACTGGGAGTGGAGAACCACAGAATTTCCCCTGTTGTAAATTGTACCAGATCCCCAATAAGAGAGCAAGAACCAATATTCACAACCTCTGGGTGTCCTAATGCACTTCACAGCCATTGTTTTCTGACGTGTAGGGCTGAATTTTGCTGGCGCTCAGGGGGCGGGTTCGGATGCGGGCCTGCTGTCAAAATCAAAAAGATTGACAGCAGGGCAGTATCCCGCTCTAAACCCGCCTCCTTGTGAGTTTCCCTGGTGCTGGCCTGCCTGAGCTTTGCAGACATGGCACTAAGTGGCAAATCATGCAATTGTGCCAGCTAAGAGGGTGTTTAAAGCAATTTATTCAGCATTTTACCAGGTACAAAGCATTTTCACAAGTTTTCCACGCGGTTCCCGTCACTCAGGGATCGCACCAGGTAAGTATGTCAGGTTCTGAACAACTCTCCATTTATTTGAATAGGTGAAAGCTACAGAAGTGGTCTAAAAGCTACCATTTTACAGCTGGTTACTTTCCAATGTCAGAAGCTGGAGCATTAATGATTTGGAACCCACTTTTGAGCTTTATGCATTTTTGAAGTGTTTGGAGTAATCTCTCTATCCACTGTCATCTCCTTGGAACAACCTATCTCAAAATTGACAGATCACTTCTGTCATCTCAACATCACCAGCCATCTACTCCATCAGCATCGGTGCCCTTGAAAAAATCTCACCTTGGTCCTCAGAATCCCAACACAATCAGCCCCAACACCAACATCACCGGGCACACCAGCAACACCAACATCCACACCAACCTTCTCCGCAATCAACTGATGCTGCACAGTACAGAGGGCATCAGCACCCATGCACATTGCTGCCTGGGATGTGCTTCACTTAACACTGTACACCCTGGCTGCCACATGTTGCACCAGGTGGGCACCACCCCACACCAGCACCATAAAGCATCCCTACAATGTACAAGCCATTCCTTTCACACTCATCACCATTGGGGGGGGGGGGAGTTATGTCTCACCATTCATTGCAACTCACTAATGCACTTCCAAAGGTGCACACAAATCTGTCCAAGAACGCAAAGTGTTGAAAATAAAGATTTCAATGCTTGACAACACATTACCAGAAACTGCACATGACCATTGGCTAAACCACCCAAGTGCCTACCCTTGTGTGTTCTTAGTTGGTATGCTTGCAGTAGAATGCGGGTGAGTGTGACGAATGGGTAGTGAGATGGGGATGTGATAATGTAGATAGAGAGGGATGGGTGGAGGTACAAGGTAAGTTGGTGTGCGTAAGGATGCGCAGGAGTAGGGTAGGGAAGGCAGAGTGATGGGGATGTGATGAGCGGCACAACAGGATGAGGTTGAGTGTGGCTTGGCAGTAACGTTTCGTGATCTACTGAGATCAATGAAAGGTTTGCGCCACTACAGCCTGGTCCTCCTGATGACATCTCTGCTTGTGTCCTCCTGTGCAATGTGCAACCAGGCTGCATTGGTCTCCTAGGGAGGTGTCTTCTGGTCATTGCAAGGGAAGAGAACCTCCCTGCATGCTGTGACTCCCTCCATAAGCATATGGAGGGAGTCATGGGAGAGCCTGGGTGCAGTCGTGCACCTTTGTGCAGTGCTTATCAGTGTTTGCAGCACCTCAGTGCTTCAGAACACTGACAGCACAACTGTCAAAATGAATGTGGACATGGCCCCTTTAAGGAAACTGGCTGATGACGCATCATCAGGTGACGTCATCAGACCCGCTTCCTTTTAATTGGCCGGGAACCTTGCAAGGCGGGCTTAACAAACCCAATCAGGGCAAAATCACTTGGAGGAGGTGGGATGAAGACAGGTGCGGAGTTTAAGGCCACTGTCTGCTCCGGCCGCACTGGACTCACCACTGCTGGCAAAATCACAGCCCTGGTGATTGTTGTAACGTAGGGAAACACAGCAGCCAATTTTCACATGGTAAAGTCTTACAAGCTGCAATGAGATAAATAGCCAGAAAGTCTGTTTTTGGTGGTGTTCATTGAGGGATAAATGTTGGCCAGGACAGTTCCTTTACAAATAGTGCCATGTGCTCTTTTACATCCACTTGAGAGGCAGATAGGGTCTCAGTTTAATATCTCATCTGAAAGGCGGCACAACTGACAGTGCAACACTCACTCAGTGTCGGCCTGGATTATGTGCTCACGTCTCCGGAGTGGGGCTTGAACCCACAACTTTCTGACTCGGGGGCAAGTGTACAACCACTGAGCCAAGTCTGACACTTAGGAGTGAAATTCTCACAGGGATTCCCCTAATTGATGGCCATAACTTTGGCAGAGCTCCCGGAAACCCTCCAAAAACAGCGTGCGGCCTTTACCACCAGTTCTCCAGGGTTTCTGCAGACCTTCTTCCAAACTCATGTGGACAATCTGGACAACCACAGGAATTCTACCTCTAAATGTCTTAATTGGTACTTATAGCATCAAAGTCATGTTAATACATGCTGTCCATAAGATTTTCCCACACTACTAGCACATGAAAATGAGCACCCACCAGTGCAAACATCATTCCTCAGCCTACCACCTGTCAACAATGCTACTGGGGAAGGGATCTTTAACATAATTTCTGATCATCTCATCAGCCCTGGTTTGACTTGGGAATATTGGGGTAGATTCTGAACTTGCTGGCCGGGCATAAAACTAGTCTTCCGCATCAGCTGCCTATTATTGGAACCTCCCAATTTTTATTTCCATTGATCTCAATGTAAATGAAAAGCAGTCAGTTTTCACAATGGACAACCACTCCACAGTGCCAATTTCACTCCCAGAAGGGCAGCTTGAAAATCTTCCCCATTGTGTTGCATACAATGCAGACAGTTCCTCCGCTATGCAGGGAATAATTAGCAGTATGCTCTCCAGAATAAATCAAGGACAATGCACAGCACCTGCTATGGGATGTCTGTGTCATATGATTCATCTTTTAGCTGACTTTGCAGCAAAAGCCTTATTTTTCCCAGTCACAGACTTCCTCATTAACATTGCATACTATTTTGATCAATCACTTTATATCTCAGTCGTGTAGCTGTCTAGCAACCCAAAGGTTGTGAGTTCAAATTCTGCCAAGGCAAACTATGAAATTCAATTCAATAAATCTGGTCATTTGTGGCTAGCACCAGTAAAAATGGCCATGAAAGCTGCCAGTTTGTCATAAAAATCCACTAATGTCTTGCAGGGAAAGGAATCTGCCACCCCAACTCAGTCTACCCTACACATGACTCTTATCCATACAACATGGTTGACTTTTGATGCCCTCCTAACCAGCCCTGCAAACCCCTCAGTTGTACAAATAATTGCTATGAAAAGAAAACGACCCACACCACTTTTTCAGGACAACTAGGGATGGGTAATAAATGTGATCTTGCCAGTGTTGCCCACATCCCAAAAACAAATGTAAAAAATCTTACCTTAGAATTTCATGGAATTCCAGCATGAAGATGTGAGCAAGTTTTTTTTACCCATGCATACATTCACAGGGTGGGTAAGTCAAAATAGATGCTACAACAGAGTACTGTTAAAATGGGACAGTCTCAAAGGATATCTTATCACCTTATCACCCCTGCCAAAGAGAAAGAAGGAAAAGCAAAGAAAAGAATGAAATCCAGAGAATCAGTGACAAAAGAAGAATGGTTAGATTCACATTCTATATCCACACTCATAAAGTTGGACAAGGACAAGATACAGAACTTGATTAATCCTGGTTGGCTTGCTGGAAAATCTGATGATGAGATTCTGATGAAGCTGTTAAGGGCCACAAAGATGTGTTGTTAGGAAGCCTAGACAGACTGGAATTTAAAAAAACTTCAAGTTTCAAGGTGCTAATGCATGCAACAATTCAAACAAGTGAGGCAATTTTATGTTAAAGGATTTGTCTACATGAATAAAATGTTTCCCCTACAGAATGATACTAACTCATGTTACATTTCTCAATGTAAGTACATCCAGTTAAGGATGGCTTGGAACAGCTCCCTGAAATAATCAGCAGGGATCAGCGAGATTTCTCGAACAGGGTATTTGTTGGCTTCCAGGTTGATATCACTGACATTGTCTCATTCCTATTTAACAATTTGATGAAGAGTATCTGACGTGAAAGGCCCTAGAATGGATGTACTAGAGTTCCAATGCTACGTCCCCTGGCCAAAGTGACATTTCTTCTCCTGCATAGCAGTGTTGGTGCCAGGGCTTTTAGCATTGTCAGGAAAATCAAAACAGAATAGAGGACCAAGCCAGAGAAAGCCACAAACGAAGGAAGAACCAGTTTTAGTGTGTACTGCCAAGAGGAATCTGATGTAGTTTGCAAGCACTGCATAGTTTACTAGTTGCAAAAGTGGTGATGGTGCTTCCACAACGGCATTAACTATGGAATTCTAGGATTTTGACCCAGCAAAAATAAGGAATTGCGGTATATATTCAATTCAGAATGATGTATGACTTGGAGGGGAACTCCGAGGTAATGGTGTTTCCACAACATTGCTGCTCTTGTCTTTCTCAGTGGTACAGGTTGCAAGGGAGGGAGGTGCTGTTGAAGTAAGTTGGTGAGTTGCTCCTGTACATCCTGTAGATCATACATACTGCAACCACAGTAAACTGGTGGCGGACAGAGTGGAAATTGAGTCCAGTAGCAGGGGCACAAATCAAATGAACTGCTCTGTTCTGGATGGTGTTGAGCTTCTTGAGTGTTATGAGACTGCAGCATTCAGGTGAGTGATAAATATGTCCCACGGAACTTATCTCTTCCTATCGCGACTCTACCTTTTCTCCCCTTGTCCAGTCTCTTCCCACCTACATCTGCGACTCTTCCGATGCCCTCCGCCACTTTAACAGTTTCCAGTTTCCTGGCCCCAACTGCTTCCTTTTCACGATGGACGTACAATCCCTCTACACCTCCATCCCCCACCAGGATGGCCTGAGGGCGCTCCGCTTCTTCCTTGAACAGAGGCCTGTCCAGTCCCCATCCACCACCACCCTCATCCGCCTGGCTGAACTTGTTCTCACATTGAACAACTTCTCCTTTAACTCCACTCATTTCCTCCAAATCAAAGGTGTTCCTATGGGTACCCGCATGGGTCCTAGCTATGCCTGCCTTTTCGTGGGCTATGTGGAACAACCTTTGTTCCAGTCCTACTCGGGTCCCCTCCCTCACCTCTTTTTCCGGTACATTGATGACTGTATCGGTGCCGTTTCCTGCTCTCGCCCTGAACTAGACAATTTCATTCACTTTGCCTCCAATTTCCACCCTTCCCTCACCTTCACATGGTCCATCTCTGACTCTTCCCTTCCCTTCCTCGACTTCTCCGTCTCCATCTCTGGGGATAGGTTATCGACCAATATTCACTACAAGCCCACTGACTCCCACAGCTACCTGGACTACACTTCCTCCCACCCCGCCTCCTGTAAGGACTCTATTCCATTCTCCCAGTTTCTCCGTCTCTGCCTTATCTGCTCCGATGATGCCACCTTCCACATCAGTGCTTCCGACATGTCTTCCTTTTTTCGCAACCGAGGATTCCCCTCTACCGTGGTTGACATGGCCCTCGACCGTGTCCGTTCTATCTCCCGCACTTCTGCCCTCACCCCTGCCCCTCCCTCCCGGAACAACGATAGGGTTCCCCTTGTCCTCACCTTTCACCCCACCAGCCTCCACATTCAACGGATCATCCTCTGCCATTTCCGCTACCTCCAAAGTGATCCCACCGCCAAACGCATCTTCCCCTCCCCTCCCCTTTCAGCATTCTGTAGGGACCGCTCCCTCCGAGACACCCTAGTCCACTCCTCTATCACCCCAAACAGCCCTTCCCCTTCGCCTGGCACCTTACCGTGCAAGCGCAGGAGATGTAACACCTGCCCCTATACCTCCCCCCTTCCCACTGTCCAGGGCCCCAAACACCCCTTCCAGGTGAAACAGTGATTTACTTGTGCTTCTTGCAATCTAGTATACTGTATTCGCTGCTCACGATGCGGTCTCCTCTACATTGGGGAGACCAAACGCAGATTGGGTGACTGCTTTGCGGAACACCTCCGTTCAGTCCGTAAGGGTGAGCCCGAGCTTCTGGTCGCCTGTCATTTTAATTCACCGCTCCATTCCCACTCGGACCTCACCGTCCTTGGCCTCTTGTATTGCTCCATGGAAGCTCAGCGTAAACTCGAGGAACAGCACCTCATCTTCCGATTAGGCACTTTGCAGCCTTCCGTACTCAATATCGAGTTCAACAATTTCAGATCATAACCTCAGCTCCTATTACTTTTTTACTTATAATTTTTTCCACCCCTTTGCTTTGGGTCTTCCTTTCCCCCCCCCCACTTTCCTTTTGTTTCTCACTCCCACCTGGCAGCTGTCTCCTATCTTGCCAGTACACTTCACACCTAATCTCAGCTGTTTTTTTTCTCCACTGGCCTATTACCATCTCGTCTGGTTTCGAATATCTTTTATTGCCCCTTTTACTTCTTCTGTTCGATCGCAGCCCTGCCTTCGATCTATTTTCTTTTCTTTCCAGTTTTGAAGAAGGGTTTCGACCCGAAATGTCAACTCAAATTTCTCTCCACGGATGTTGCCTGACCTGCTGAGTTTTTCCAGCAATTTCTGTTGTTATTTCGGATTTCCAGCATCTGCAGTATTTTGCTATCGTATTAATATTCCACCACACTCCTGACTTGAGACCTGTAGATGGTATGGGTGAGCCATTCATCACAGAGTACCTGCCTCTGTACTGCTTCTATAACCACTGTATTGGTATAGCTAGTCCAGTGAAGCTTCTGGTCAATGGTATCCCCCAGTATCTTAATGGTGGAGGACTTGGTGATGGTAGTGCTGTTGAACATCAAGGGGAGATGGCTGAAATTTATGATGGAATATATCAGTATTCCCTCTTATTTGAGATTGTTATTACCTGGTGGAAGTGCCATACTACACAATGCAGGATGTTCTCACAATAGAGACGAGACATTGTCTTCCTGAGGGCCTTATTGTAACACTGCTCAGCTGCAGTCCTAAGAAAGTGCATAGGTGGCATCAGACATAGCTATAGAGGATAGGCTTGAACTCAAAGGATCCACTCAGAGATTTGTCTTTCTATGGTAAAGAATGGTGATGTGATGGCGTTCTTTAAAGCAAAGGCATAGAAGCAGCGTTCTAAGATTGCAAGATTGTGTATTGCTGGTCACAAATGAACTACACATTGAGAGAGCGGAATCCACTCCTGTTAATGTACATATTGGCATTAGTGCATGTATTGCAGGTGGACTACAGGTCCGCTTGTAATATGTGGCAATACTTGCTGGTGGCTTCCTTTGCAAAGCAAAACCTTTGTATACACTGTTCTTTGGTCAAATACAGGGAAGAGCACCTCTGCTTGTATCCTCTGGTGTGAGGGTGCTATGTGCCTATGATACAGTCTTGCCAGACTGGCATCCACCATTCCTTCTCCTGTTCTTCTTCCAAGAAGCAAAGATAGTGGGGAATTTCCATTGGGAAAACCATTGTGTCCTGTCTGAAATGGTGGTGGTGATGTTGGGGGTGGCAGGGGTGTGGGGGGGGGGGGGGTGGCAGGGGGTAGCTGCCTTCTTGAAACACTGCAGTCCGTGTGGTGAAGGTACTCCCACAGTGCTGTTAGAGAGGGAGTTCCAGGATTTTGACCCAGGGACGATGAAGGAGTGGTGATATATTTCCAAGTCAGGATAGTGTGTAACTTGCAGGGGAACTTACAGGTGGTGGTGTTCCCATGTGTCTGCTGTCCTTGTCCTTCTAGGTGGAAGAGAGCGAGGGTTTGGGAGGTGCTGCTGACGAAGCCTTGGCGAGTTGCTGCAGTGCATCTTGCAGATGGTACACACTGCAGTCACAGTACACTGGTGGTGGAGGGAGTGAATGTTTAAGGTGGTGGATGGGGTGCCAATCAAGCGGGCTGCTTTGTCCTGAATGGTGTCAAGCTTCTTGAGTGTTGTTGGAGCTGCACTGATCCAGGCTGACTTATGCCTTGTAGATGGTTTTGGGGAGTCAGGAGGTGAGACACCCGCCGCAGAATACCTAGCCTCTGGCCTGCTCTTGTAGCCACAGTATTTATGTGGCTGCTCCAGTTAAGTTTCTGGACAATGGTGACCCCCAGGATGTTGATGGTGGGGGATTCGGCGATGGTAATGCCGTTGACTATCAAGGGACAGTGGTTAGACTCTCGCTTGTTGAAGATAGTCATTGTCTGGCACTTATGTGGCGCGAATGTTACTTGCCACTTATCAGCCCAAGCCTGAATGTCATCCAGGTCTTGCTGCATTCGGGCATGGACTGCTTTATTATCTGAGGAGTTGCAAATGGAACGGAGCACTGTGCCGGTGGGACAGGACATACCCAGGGATGGTGATGGAGAAATCTGGGACATTGGCTGAAAGGCATGATTCTGTGAGTGTAATTTTATGTCAGGCTGTTGCTTGACTAGTCTGTGGGACAGCTCTCCCATTTTTGGTACAGGTTCCCAGATGTTAGTGAGGAGGACTTTGCAGGGTTGACTAGGCTGGGTGTGCCGTTGTCATGTCTGAGGCTGGTGCCAAGGTCGATCCTGGGTGGTCCATCCAATTTTATTCTTATTATTGTTTTTTGTAGTGTTTGTGTACAACTGAGTGGCTTGCTAGGCCATTTCAGAGGGCAGTTAAGTGTCAACTACATTGCTGTGGGTCTGAAGTCACATATAGGCCAGACCAGGTAAAGATGGCAGATTTCCTTCCCTAAAGGACATTCTGCCACTGGAAGCAGTTTCACCTTATTTACTCTATCAAGACCATTCAAGATTTTGAACACCACTACCAAATCTCAGCCTAGAAATTGGCTATGGCCCAAAAATGGGCGGTGTCATGGCCCAGCACTATTAAGCTCTGCCGGGTCAAACTGGTCTAGGTAGCATGCAGAATTTGTGCTCTGTCCTCATTAGCATGATTATAGTGCTGATGTCAACGCTAGAACCGCTGCTCATTGGCATATCGTTCAACATGTGGGCCAATATTGTGTCTAGTCTAATTCCCAGTCATGTTTGGCTTTATTCAGTACTTAAAGGGGAGAAGCATTGATGCTACAGCACCTCATTGTCATTCCAGTTGGAACTGTGCCTGGAAGCAGATATTACTACAAACAGATGGCTGAGCCTCAGCACAGGGAGAGAGCAAGAAAGTTCTCAGACGCGGCTCTGGAGGCACTGGTGGTGGCGGTGGAGAGGAGGTGATCTGCCCTCTTCATGCAAGCCAGCAGGAAGCCATTGCCCCAAACCTCCAGAAGGCTGTGGTGGGAGATTGCCGATTATGTGATGGTCACCAGTGTGGTCCCCAGATCCTCCATCCAATGCTGCAAGAAGTTTAATGACTTCACACGGCAGGTCAAGGTGAGTGAAGGCTTCAGCAAATGCCACATCTCACCATCTGCACCACAAGCCTCACACACTGCGCAATGCACCACACCCCCAGCACTCACCCACCAACAATCTCTACCTATCACCAATCACACCTCACAATCAGAGCTTCACTTCACTCTCACAACCTTAACACTGCTGCAATACTCACGCCCACATCTCACACCTTGCACACACTGACAGCTATTCAACTATGGCAGTCACATCATCCAAACACATTGCACCACACTCACTCACACACTTCCCTTTCTCCTGCAGGCCAAGGTGGCTCATAATCACTGGGAGCAGCAGCAGACAGGTGGGGGGGCAAACTGCCATACAGGACCTGAGCCAATTGGAGGAGCGAGTGCTGCACATCATTGGACGGGAAGTCTTGGAGGCCATGGCAACGGGTGAGGTTGAAGCCCTTGGGGACAACAATGGATTGCTCATTCCTAATCCTTCTTCTCCCACCCCACCTCCCCCTCATCCCATAATCTCTTCTCACTTACAAGCTGCTGAAGCTGTATGCATGCATATCTTACTTCCCCAACCTGCTCACCTCCCCTCACCATAACCTGACTCTTATGCATTTCCGCTTCCAGATAATCAAGACCAAGCAGCAGCCCAGACTGCCCCTGAAGCGATGGAGGAGACCGAAGGGAGAGAAGAAGAAGACACAGCGTTATTGCATCTGTCACTCGCAGACACCAGCTCAGAAACTGGCACTGCACGTACTTTAGAGGGCAGTGTAAAAGTGGGATCTGCATAGGGTGAGCCACCGGGCATGAGTGGGCTGCAGCAAGGCCAGGAGGAAAGAGTAGCTCGGGGGCCAGCTCCCCAGAGGGCAAGTTCGTGTACGAGTTCTGCTGCACAGGACTCAGATGAGGACCTCGATGGGGCGGCCTTCAGAAGAAGGGTGATGAGCATGCACTACAAATTGCGAGGTGCAATGGCAAGCCTGCCAGAGAGCCTCTTGGCAATGTCAATGAGCATGGAGGAGTCTACCTCCAACATTGGCCAGGGCTTTGTGCAGAGCTGGGAGCCCAGGAAGCACAGGCGGAAGAGACCCAATGCCTCAGTGCTGCAGCAAAGCGCAGACCACTGTCCTGCTGTCTCAGCTTGCTGCCACCCAAGCTCAGACCGCTGCCATCACAGCTGGGTTTACCACTGTCGACCGGGGCTTTCAGGGTGTCGCAGCAGGTCAGCAACCTTTGCTCCAACAGATTGCTAGGGATGCTGAGGCGCCGCCCGGGGAAGTAGCAGTGGGTCTGTGGAGCAGGACCCTGCTGTCCTCTTTCAGGATGACAACATTCTTGTTCCCACTACTGCCACTCCACCATTGCACTTGCCTGTCAGCCAGCCAGCCCAGACTGCTGCCACCTAAGTGGTGCAGTCTGTAGTTGGGCCTTCTAAGGCTAGAGCTGCTCGAGGTCGGCCTGCAAGGCCATCTGAAGTCTCCCCCACGGAAACTCCGCAGCCTTCCACCAGCCATGCTGCAGCCACTGGGGGAGCACTTCGTAGGAGCACTAGATCAGGAAAGGGCCCCGAACGATAGGCACTAAGGGATTGCACAAGGGTGATTAGTTCATATCATATGTGTAAATTGATTGTTGATCAATTTAATAATTTTGTTTGGAATCTTTTGTGGTGGCTCACATTTCAGCTTTGTGCCAGGAGGACGCTGTGATATTCCTTGACAGAGGCATGGCATAATGGGGATGTGGTTGATGGGGATGTGTTGAGCAGCGGGGATCTGGAGTTTCATTCACTAGAATTGGAGCCTGATGAGGCGTTGGCTGCCTGCCTCCTCCCTTCCTACTCCTCGTCCTCCTCTTCCTCCTCCTCTCCCTTTCCTCTTCCTGAGGTGTTCCCGCAATCCCTGCTGGCCAGGTTGTGAAATATGCAGCAAACAACCACAAAATGGGACACCCACTCCACCGAGCACGGGAGGAGTCGGTAGTCAATTGAAGTCAATAGAAATAATAATCTGGAGAGATGTAAAATGGGCTGCAGATTCATTAGCATCTGTTTTACACTATTGCACCAAGTCAAAATTACTCCCCACAAGTTTAGCATTGATGCAAAGCTGAAACTGTCCTGCACCACCACTAAACTTGTCTTGTGAGTCCACTGTAAGACAGTGCAGAAATTTCCAACCCTCAGAAGTAAATTCCTAGTTGCTCTCACATGTTCAACGCTATAGTCAGTGACACCCCTTTGTTTAAATGCAGTCACGCTAGGTCGTGTCAGGGCATTCAGGTCGCTGAGTGGTTAAGTACATTTGGAAGTTTTCTTTAGCAAAGTAAACTTTTGCTTTGAGAATGATGATTGACAAATGAACTAGATTGTGCTTAGAGGTCATTTACTCAACACATAGGAAATCTAAAGATGCAGGTTTAGTGACAGACAGACCATTCCATAAACCAAACAAGATTACAGTATTTACAATTTGTTTGCACAAGTATTCAACGTACAATAGCACCTACAATTCTTTGTGTTATAAAACATGTTAAATAGCAGATGTACAACAACAGAAACTGTGGGGCAAGCAGTTTGTTCAATGACTAAAGAAAGCCTTTGTACTTTGTGGGTGTATTCCATTGTACATTTAATATTCTGTTGGCTGCTTTGTTTGTATACCAAAATATAATTTTTAAGTTTAAAAGTCAACTGGATGATATTCAGCTGGGAAAACACTTCTCATGAGGTCAAGTGCTAGCATCCACAGCCTGGAAATTACAGTGTATTTTCAGAGCCTGGATTCCTTATCGGGGAATATAGGGTAGAATTTCTGATCAGTGGGATCAGTACCCCCTGATGGGATTCAGACGTGCAAGGAGAAGAAAATTTGGCATCTAGCAATCTTATCTGGTTCCTGCGCCTCGTTCATTCACTGGATGTTCTCTGGACCTTCTGGGCAGAATTTCTAACTCTAGTGGTGGTGTAAAACTTTCGGTATCGAATTGGCCATCTGTTATACACCCTACCCGATTTTCAATGGAAGGCAAAGTCGGGCAGGGTGTATAGCGGGCAGCTGATCTAATATCGTCAGTTTTATGACCACACCAAAGTTGAAGATCCCACCCTCTGCCTCTTATCCAGTGTTAGGAATGGGAAAACACAGCTTTCTCAAAGGTATAGCAAACTTAATTCTTAATGTGATTTTCCCCACTGAAAAATTGACATATTCTAAAGATTATGGAGACTCAATGAATAAAGGTGGATCTTTATAATTTCTCATGATATTTCTGGCCAAATACATACAGATTTGGTGCCATACTTGCCCACAATGTATCCTGCAGCTGAGGTAATTAGTGTATATTCAGCGCAAGCCTGCACAACATACAAAAATAGATCTGGGTTAGAAATTGGTATGCGTTGTGCTCAACTTATGGGCGTAAAATGGGCACAAAGCTTACCAGTTTAGCAATGAAATGGCTTGTGCCCCATCTGCGTAGACGTTGGTCCCACTGCTAGATTTGTGTGGGCCTATATTTACTCGACCTGAGCGGATGCCAAAAACGTGCATTAGAGCCCTTAAATATGTAAATTAAGGGGCCTACTGCCTGTTGAAGAACCCCTTTTCTGGGATTGAGTCTTGGCCTGGAAACAGGTCCAGACCAAAACCTACCCCCTGAATTCAAATTGCTCCAATACTTTTCCTCAGACTTCTAATGCTTTTAAGAGGAGCTGATACATCGATGGCCTAGAAATTTGGAGGTTTATTGTCACCCGTTTCCGCCAGATTTGGGCGAAAAAATGGTGGCCGCCACTGTTGCACCCACTGCCAGTGGGTCCCGCAATGGCAGCCATTTTTGGATGGCCGGCAGCGCTGCCGATGTTGGCATTCACTATAATTATGCCAATGATGCAGATCATGATGTCAGTGAGTGTGCAGCGCTCGCTTGATGCCCAATCTGCGAGTTTGGAGTTCGCCGTTCAACTTACCAGCATGCATTAAGTGCGACAAGCTGAGCAAGTGTTGACAAGCAGGAAGGAGGCTCCAGCAGTGGTATTTAAAGGGATCATCAGCAACTACTTGAACCTGACATGTTTCTGCAGTGTGACTGTCTCTGTGCAACTTTCTCCAACTCCAGCAGCTTTATAAACTTCTTTCAAGGTACTAAGGTAACAGGGAGCTTTGGGACAAATGGAGTATGCCTTCATTCTTATTTAAAGGCTTCTGCTCACACTTGCTCACAGTTATGGGGGCTCCACTGGCAGTCCCCCTCGCGCTCGAGTATCTCCGGGAGAGGGAGCAGAGGCAGCAAAGAAGATGAGAAGACGTGCACAGAGGGAGGAGCAGGAGGGCCAGGAAGGCTCTCAACAGGAGGCCTTACCCACCTAGGGTCTTCCGAGAGCACGTCTCTTATCTCCACTTAAGCGAGGAGCAGTGTATTAGGAGGCTCTGCTTCACCAAGGAGGTGGTCACAGAACTCTGCCACTTCCTGCAACCAGACCTGCAGCCTGAGAGCAGGGCGACCACGACTTTCCCAGTGGCCGTCAAGGTCACCGTGGCCCTCAATTTCTTCACCAGTGGACCCTTCCAATCTGCAGCAGGAGACATAGCTAACATCTCACAGTTCGCCATCCATCGCTGCATCCGGGAGGCCACTGAGGCTCTCAACATCAGGAGAAGGGACTACGTCGTCTTCTCTCTAAGTAGAGAGAAGCAGGAGGAGCACGCAAGTGGTTTTGCCAGGATAGCTTGCTTTCCCATGGTGCAGGGCACTATTGACTGCACCCATGTGGCTTTGCGGGCACCGTATAACAATCCTGAGATCTTCCGTAACCACAAAGGTTACCACTCACTTAATGTTCAGTTGTTGTGCGACCACCCCCAGAGCTTCCTGATAGTCAATGCCTGCTATCCTGGCACAGCCATGATGCCTTCATCCTGCGTCAATCTGATGTGCCAGCAATCTTGCAGCCACCGCATCAAACTCGAAGGTGCCTGCTCGGCGACAAGGGCTATCTGATCTGCACCTGGCTTCTGACTCCTCTCCGCAACCCCAACACTCGTGCCCAGCACTCATATAATGAGAGCCATGTCGCCACCAGGAACATCATCGAACAGACCATCAGGGTACTGAAGCAATGGTTCCGCTGCCTTGACCACTCATGAGGAGCCTTCCAGTGGGTGTCCCATTTTGTGGTGGTCTGCTGCATGCTTCACAACCTGGCCATCATGAGGGCGCAGCCCTAGCCACTAGGGATTGCGGGACCACCTCAGGAAGAGGACGAGGGAGAGGGGGAGGAGGACAAGGAAGAGGTGGAGGAGGAGGGGAAGGAAGAATGAAACCCCAGATCCCCGCTGCTCACCACATCCCCATCATACCATCCCCCTGTCACAGAATATCACAGCGTCCTTCTGGGTACAAAGCTGAAATGAGAGCCACCATAAAAGATCCCAAACAAAATTAATAAATTTATCAATAATCACTTCATACCTATTTACACTTATGATATGAACTAATCACCCTTGTGCAATCCTTATTGCCTGTTATTCGGGTGCCCTTTCCTGTCCTCATGCTCCTACGAAGTGTTCCCCCAGTGGCTGCAGCATGGCTTGTGGAAGGCTGGTGAGTTTCCATGGGGGAAGTCTTTAGATGGCCTTGCTGGATGACCTTGAGCAGCTCTGGACCTAGAAGGCCCAGCTGTAGACTGCACCACTTTGGCATGGGCGACAGCAGTCTGGGCTGGCTGGCTGATGGGCAGTGGCAAGGGCAATGGCGGATTGGCAATGGTGGGAACAGGAATGCTGTCATCCTGAGAGAGGACAGCAGGTTGTTGCTCAACAGACCCACTGCCACTTTTCGAGGGCAGCACCCCAGCATTCCTAGCCATTTGTTGGAGCACAGATTGCTGGGCTGCTGCGACACAGTGCAAGCCCCGCTCAACAGTCGTAAACCCAGCCATGACGGCAGCAGTCTGAGCTTGGGTGGCAGCAAGCTGAGATTGCATGAGAGCAGTCTGAGCTTGAGTGGCCTCAAGCAGAGACTGCTTGACTGTGATCTGAGCATGGATGGTATCAAGCTGAGACTGAGTGAGAGCGGTCTGCACTTCCACAGCACTAAGACTTTGGGTCGCTTCCGCCTGTGCTGCAATGGTAGCTGTGACATCACCCATTCACACACACCTTCGTGTCTGGGTCAGCACAGTCTCTTCGGGATCTTCCATCATTTCCAGCCTGGAAATCCTGGGCTCCAAGCTCTGTAAAGCCCCGTGCAATGTTGGAGGTGGATTCCTTCATGCTCCTTGACATTGCCAAAAGACCCTCTGGCAGGCTTGCCATTGCACCTAGCAATTCGGTGTGCATGCCCATCAACCTTCTTCTGAAGGCTGCCGCATCGAGTCGTGTGCAGCGGAACTTGCGCGAGAACTCGCCCTCCAGGAAGCTGGACCCCGAGCTATCCTTTCCCCCTGGCCTTGCTGCAGCCCACTCACCCTGTGCAGATCCCACTTCTACACTAGCCTCTAAGTTACACGCAGTGCCAGTTTCTTAGCTGGTGTCTGCGAGTGACAGATGTAGTGACGCTGTGTCTTCTTCTTCTCCCCCCTCGCTCTTCTGCATCGCCTCAGGGGACAGGCTGCTCGGGTGCTTGTTCTTGATTATCTGAAAGCAGAAAGGCACAAGAGTCGGGTTGTGGCGATGGAAGGGGGCGGGAAGCAAGATATGCAGGCATATAGTAACAGCAGCTTGAAAGAGAGAAGAGATTGTGGGATGATGAGAAGTGGGATGTGAGAAGAAGGATTCTGAATGAGCGTACCATTGTTGTCCCCAAGGGGTTCAACCTCGCCGGTTGGCATGGCCTCTATTATCTGCTGCCCAATGATCTCCAACACTCTCTCCTACAGCTGGTTGAGGTCATGGATGGCAGCCTGCCCCCCCGCAAACCCCCCTCACCCCGCCTGCCTGCTGGTGCACCCTCCAATTATGCGCGACCTTGGCCAGCAAGAGAAAGTGAAGTGTGTGAGTGAGTGTGGTGCAATGTATTTGAGCAATGTGCCTGCCATAGTTGAATAGCTGTCAGTGTGTGCAAGGCGTGAGATGTGGGTGTGAGTGTTGCAGCAGTGGTAAGGTTGTGAGAGTGAAGTGAAGCTCTGATTGTGAGGTCTGAGTGGTGATAGCTAGAGATTGTTGGTAGGTTAATGCTAAGGATGTGGTGCATTGAGCAGTCTGTGAGGCCTGTGTTGCAGATGGTGGAAGATGGCATTTGCTGAAGCCTTCACTCACCTTGACCTGCCGTGTAAGGTCATTAAGCTTCTTCCCACACTGGGGACCACAGTGCTGGCCATCACATGGTCTGCAGTCTCCTGCCACATGGTTCGGGGTGTATAGGGCGAGGCCTTCCTGCCAGTGTGCGGGAAGAGGACAGCCTGCCTCCTCTCCAGGGCCACGACCAGTGCCTCAAGGGGCTCTCTCCCTGTGCTGAGGCTCTGCCATGGTTTTGCACTGCCGTCTTCTTCCAGCTGAAGTTGTGATTGGCTTGACAATGTGGTGCTGTAGCATCTATGCACCTCCCCTTTAAGTACTGAATAAAGCCTGTTCCACACAGGACTGAGATTTAGAGTGGACCCGATATTGGCCTGCCTGTTGAGCGGTAAGCCAATGAGCACTGGTTTTAGTGCTGAACCAAGACTACAATCATGTGATTGAGGACTGAGTATGAATTTTACGTGTTACCTAGACCGTTTTGACCTGGCGCAGCTTAACATCGTTGGGCCTTATAACTGCCTGGTTCGTGGCCATATCCAATTTCTAGGCCATTGTCTTTTAAAAACTTAATTTTACGCTGTTTAATTTACAGAACTCCATTTGCTAATGAGAATCATGATTTTTTTTACCTACAAATGTATTTTCAACACCAGACTGATATTTCACTGTTTAAGGATCTTGTCAATAGATGTTTCTACAACAATGAAGTGCAGTCTAGCTGTGGATCAGAGAAAAGGGGTAAATTACACTCCCAGCATGGAGCCTTGCCCACTGGAGTATAAAACAGGAATTCAAATGGACAGTAAATTGTGGAGGCCCACTCCCAGGTTCCAGAAATGCATTCCCAGCAGGCAAAGCTTTGTGCTGGGGGCACAATTTTGTAAAATTGCGCTATTTGCGGTCAGTGGTTTCTATTCACATTTCACCAGTCTTCGGTTGTGAGAAAGGGATTGCTCCAGGCTTGGTGCTCTGAGAGAGATCCATGCAGCTGAGAAAGGATTGAGTTACTAACACTTACAACATAAGATAATCTTACTGCTATGTTTTTTTGTAAAAAGATGATTTATCAACATTTTATGAATCTCTTGCTTTGAGAGCATTGTAAATTTCATCAAGAATTGTTCAGCTAACACAGAACAAAAAAAAAATGCTGAAAAAGGGCAACTGATTGATCAACACCTGAAAGAGAATGGCAGGTTGGCATTTAGCTTCAACTCTTCATTCGACCCTTGCTAGGTTAGGCTGGAAAAGCGTGTGTTGTACAAAGCTCCCGCCCAAAACAGTAGCCTAGCCTTCCCTTCAGAGCTGATCAACCCGCTGAGCATTTCGAGTATTTTCTGCTTTATTTTAAATTTCCGCTAATATCCCACAGTACTTTAACTTTCAAAACGGAGATGACTGCATTCAAATCATTACAGCATTTTGAGTGCTACCAAGAAAGTTGAAAATAGATTTTAAAACCAGTGATATTTCCCACTGATTAAAGTTCTGGAGCAACTTTCCACACAATCGCTAGAGCACTCTTTCCACATATGCTTTGCTTTTATACCCCAATCATTATCTCCCTTGTGTTTAAGAAGAGACTTAACCCACTTGTGAAAATAATGATGCATTTTAATTGTTGGTTCACAAACAAAATCCCCTGTCAGTATTCTTGGTGGAGTACAGCTTATTCATTTAAAGAAAACTTGTAATCATAATGATTCAATAGCTCTCCCTCCCTGTGGAGAGTGAATGGGTGAGGCACGATGATCTCAATGCAGACTGAACTTCCCAGAATAAGAAACAAAATAACTGAAAGGATGTGTGTATTAGAATTTCATATGCAGCCTGCATGGACTTGAATGTGAATTTTTTTTCTTTTAAATTCAAATTGATACGTCACTCTGAGTTCTTTTCTCTGCTGTTAGTGATCTGACTCATTCAAATATTGGCAACAACTGTGATTTCCCTGGTTTTTGTACAAAATGTAATCATCTGGGACCAATAACTGTAAACTCCATCTGTGCTTCTTTACTTACTCCCAAATCGTCATAAAGTCAAGGACATTCCAAGCTGCCATTGTCAGTTACTTTTCACTCCCTCAATAGTCTTAACGCTGCACACAAATTAGTGATATTATCAGACTTTTCCCCCCGTAACTGGAATATCAAATAAATGTCCCCAAAACATGATGGCCCTGATAGTTACTCGGAGACGGGTTGGTAGTGGAGGGGAGAGGTCCAATATCGCATGGGAAGCCCAGAAGTAAGTTCAGCGGTTCTGATTGTGGCTTTTTAATGTAGCCACTTCATTATAATTTTACTTTGGGGTTTGGCATTGATTGCGCTGCAGCGGACGTGATGAAGACCAGCATTACGCAATCTCAACTCTAATATTTAAAGGGCCAATCCAAAGATGGAATTTGCAGGAGCTTGGAGTTGGAAGCAACAGAGGGAGAAAGCTCAGTGTGGAATCAGGGCGATCAAAGGCTGCGCCCTGCTTCAATGACGCCTCACTTGATGTGCTGCTGGGGGCAGTGAAGAGCCAGAGCGAGATGCTCTTCCCAAGCAACGGAAGGAAGAAACCTGCTGGTGTGGCTGGATGTGGCCCAGGAGGTCAGCAGCAGGAGCATAGTGCCACACTCCTGGATTCAGTGCTAAAGCGCTCTAATGACCTAACCAGGTCAGGAGAGGTGAGTACAGTTTTACATTCACCTACATCCGGCTGTGCACATCAACGCCCCCCCCCCCCCCACCTCCCCACCCACCCCCAACACTGCCTTGTCAAGCCTACTCCATCACATCATTCCTCACACCTACTTACCTTGCAAGCTCACCCATCCGTCTCTTTCTATGCACTTCCTCACACCCCCATCTATCTATCCACCACTGCCACTCGCCCTCATCCTTATGCAATTTCATGCCTCTCCCTGATAGTCACCCTCACCAAATGCACTGCATCTAGCGGTTGAACACATGTCATTATAGTCACTCATATTTCTGTTCTTTCCCCTGTTGCAGGAGAAGAGAGCACAGAACACCAGGGAAAGGGAGAGGTGGGCCTCCACAGATCTTGCAGCTCACATCTACAGAGGAGGAGACACTTGAGATCAGAGGCATTTCGGCTACCCTGGCCATCAGAGATGGGAAGATTGGGATCTCTCAGCTACCTGGTGACACAATTAAATATCAGCGACCCGCATGTCATACAACACTCAGTCATATGGACTTGATTTTAACAGCAAGTGAAATATGATCATCTTCATAATGATAAATTGCAACATTCTTACCTTGTCAGCACTAATTCATATCTTTTATCTCCGCCAGGGCCTTCACGTGTGCAGCAGCAGTCGGTGGACCTCTCGGACGACAAATCCTCAGAGGAGCTGATTCCTTCTGAGGGTGCACGGTCACAGGACTCATGCAGACCATGCACTAGCTCAGACACTCACACTTTGGTGGGAGAGTAAGGCAGGTGGTTGGGTTTTCACCTGGTGTCTCACACTTCACAAGTGAGCAAGAGTAGTTGGTGGTGGCAGGGACAGCTATGGAAAGTCTGCGTCGGAGGGCACAGCCCTCTCCGAGCCCTGCTCAGTTGGACACAGATGCTGTATCCCAGGGGCCGTTGATGAAGAGGATAATCATTGAGCAGCAGCAGAGAATGTGCAATGTACTGACAGGCCTTCCAAGCACACTGACCATGATTGCAGAGAGAATGAAGGAGTCTGCCTCAAGCTTCAGTATATTGATGTCGCAGGGCATTGCGAGAATGTCTTCTTGCATGGATAGAGTGGCCAACTCCGTGGAACATCAAATGCGGCAATCACGAGTCCATGCCCAGCTGCACATTGCAGTTCACAAATACTCCTGGTTGATCTGGGGTGCCATGGCGTGCAAACACTGGATGCCAACATGTCTGCCACCTAAATAGGATGACAGGTACCTTGGCCTTACAGTGCCGCACTGATCTGTACTAAAGTGCTGGGCCATGAGAGTGATGATAGTGAAAGGGGACATGGAATCACAGAAATCACAGAAACCCCAGAGTGCAGATAGAGGCCATTTCGGCCCATCGAGCCTGCACCGACACATATCCCACCCGATCCCCGTAACCCCTGCACCAACACATATCCCACCCTATCCCCACGTATTTAATCCCCCTAACACTAAGGGTCAATTTATCATAGCCAATCAACCTAACCTGCACATCTTTGGACTGTGGGAGGAAACCGGAGCACCCGGAGGAAACCCACGCAAACACGGGGAGAATGTGCAAACTCCACACAGACAGTCACCCGAGGCCGGATTCGAACCCGGGTCCCTGGCGCTGTGAGGCAACAGTGCTAACCACTATGCCTCCATGGAAGCAGGAATCAACGTTCCCTTTAAGCTGCGCGGCCACGTGGCCATGCAGCTGCCTGCTAGCCCCGCACATGCACAAAACTTTGAATGTGCCGCACAGCCCATTAAAGGGACCACACACCCAAATTAAAATTAGGGGCGCATTGGTGGGGACTCCATTCAAAGCGCCTCCATTTCTCACCCATTACCCTCCCCCCACAGTCAATAACCCACATGCTACCTGGTGTCCTGCTGGACGAGTCTGCCCCTGCACAGGTGCAGGTGGAGTAGTCTTTGGTGGCGTCCTCACATGCTCCAAAACCCAGAGGCCATCGAACAAGAGCATCTCAACAGTCAGCAGGGATCTGAGCAGCCTGCCTCTACCTCTGCTCAAGCCACAGGGATTGCACCATGTAGGAGCGGTAGAGAAAGGAAGAGTAAAGCTTTGTAGTTGCACAAGGGTGTGCTCATTGGTGTCTGAGAAAATGTTATGTTGTGAAGTTTCTGTTCTTTAGTTCAATCACATAAATTTAATTAGTTTGCACCACTTTCTCATCTTGCCCATTCTTGGCTGCTGGGTGGCAAGTCGCCTTTTAACTTGCTTGATGATGAATGGGAAGACATGAATTGATGGGGACCAATGGGTAAATGCGCAATGGGTGGTTGGCTTTTTGCAAGACTGCTTTGTGTCAGTGACATTGGGGGCAGGAGGAGCCGGATGAGTAGCCGTTGCATGTGCTTGTAACATCGGTCCACTGGTGCAACCTAAGTGAACCTTGCATTAGTAAGGGCATCCATGGCAACCTGGGCAGCAATGTGAGCAGCTGGTGCTGCATTGCCCTCATCACCTTCCTCCTCCTCCTCTTCCCCCTCTGAATCGTCCGAGGAGGATCTGAGCCCTTCACCTTGTTCCTCCTGCAGGCCCAAACCTCATTGCTGCACAATGTTGTGCAGAGCGCAGTACATCATGGCCATTCTGGAGACCCTGGCTGATGCGTACTGAAAGGTGCCTCCAGATCTGTCTAGGCACCTGAAGTGCATCTGCAGCATGCCAATAGTTTGTTCGATCACACATCTGGTGGTCATATGGCATTCATTGTAGCGCTGCTGGGCTTCATTGGTCGGGTTTCTAACGGGTGTCATCAGCCAAGTTTGAAGTGGGTATCCCTTGTCTCTGAGCAGCCAGTCGGTAAGTCTGCTTTGAGGTGCGAAGAGATCAGGGAGCTTGGACTGCCACAGGCCGAAAGCATCATGGCAGCTGCCTGGGAATCTTGCGCACATCTGCAAAATATCTTTTTGTAGTTGCACACCAGCTGCACATTGATAGAGTGGAAGCCCTGGCAGTTCACAAATATTCCTGGTTGATCTGGGGGTGTGCGGACTGCCACATGTGTACAGTCGATGATGCCCTGCACCTGAGGGAAGCCAGCCAGAGATGCAAACCCAAGCGTCCACTCATTCTGACTGGCGACATCACAGGCGAAATTCACGTAATTGCCAGTCCTGGCAAGCAACCCATCAGTCTCCTGTCTTATGCATTTGTGGGCCATCGACTGGGGTATCCTGGATGTGTCTCCGGTAGAGCCCTGGAAGGATTTGGAGGCTAAAAAGTTGAGGGCAGTCCTCACTTTGACAGCCACTGGTAATACGTGGCCACCAGGTCCAGCAGGGGACAGGTCTTCTTCTAGGAGGCTGCAGATGTCTGCCACCACCCGACGGACCTTAGCCTCCTGAAGTACTCCTGTTCCGCGTCGTGGGTAGTGTCTCCTGTGAGTTACACCTCTCTGCTGTTCAGCTGCAAGTCTTTCAACAGCAGGCTACTGCTGGCGCTTCTGCTGGTGCTGGGCATATTGCTCCTCGTCCGAGGTCCAATCTAAGGCAGTCAAAGCGCCACCCATCCTGTTGTCATTCAGAAAACCTCCAAAGTGTAGAATGTAAACTCTCAGCAAAACCATGTCCCACTAGTAGGTAAGAACGCAGCTGTGAGTACTGAGTATTTATTGCAGTAGTTCCATGAGTTTGAATCAACCCCTCAATTGCTGTTGTGCTTACGCCTTGCTTTCAGTGGCGAGTTTCAGGTAGCCTGGGAAAGTCATGGATGCACTGTTAAATTTGAAAGTCAATTGAAATATCGCTCCATTTGAGCGATAAGCATATGTTAATAGGCAAACCCCTCGCCCACGTGGGTTGCGTACAAGCAGCCTAACGCGCTCCATTTAAACGCAGAAGTCAGCAGGTTGGAGCCAGTTTCCCGACACACTAACATTTTCAAACCCCACTTGCACCCAAACCCACGCACTCCTCCAGATTAAAATTCCCCTCTGTGACACAGTTCTCAAACAGCAGCAGAATTTCTCAATGTCACTCAGTGTACACTCTGAATTGTCTGCAAAGGCTATTCCCCAGGGCATTTTAGACCCAAACAAATTGCGCCAAAACTGAAATCCCAGTGTCAAAGGCTCACTGTAACAATTAGAAAGTTAAGGTAAGGATAAACAATTCAGTGAGCTTTAAAAAATATGATTCTAACTGGCTTTTTAAAAAAAGTGCAAGTAACTTTAAGCTGCTTAAAATTGCAGTATATTAATTGTGATACAAAATAATACAGCCTTGACTGGTGTTGAATAAAATATCTTCAGCACTTCTTGTATTTTATGTCTTGCAATAAAAGTATCTAAATCACTTTGAAAATAATCGTCCTTCTGCGCACGAAAGTGAACATGGACCCAAAGTTCAGAATTATACAAATCCTTTTTATTGTTGTTTCTGTGAAAGTGCAAATGAAAAACCTGGCCTTGAGCTGAGATTTATATTTGCTATTGAACTGGAGGAGGAAGCAGCACATTTAATGGCTCCCATTTTGCTTAGAATTGGTGCTGTTTGGCTCAGACCTTGTTTTCATATAATAATACCACATAATGTTTCACTTAATCAACCATTTGTGCTTGCTCGTTAAAACTCCCAACCACACCATACTTCCTACATTTCCATGTTCTGTCTGATTGTACTCCTGTTTTCTTTATTCTCCCTCCTGTTTCTTATACATACAAATGTTTATTTTTACCAAGACATATTTAATTTCATTTTATATGCACTTTTTTATTCTCTGTTTGTTCTGAAAACATTCTAAGTTCAATTTGCTTAAACTTTTTCCACATTTAATGGTGCATATATGTATGTGGGGCTGATTAAGCAATGAGGTGACAAATTATTGCTTGGGAAACAGCCCTGGCTCCTGACTGCTTTGAGACAGTGACAAACAACAGCAGAAGAGGCTGGCCTCCCTACCTCAACCATCCACAAACTTCAACTCAGTCAAAGCACTCCAGCCCATGTCTTCATTTGCACAAAGTTCACACTCTCATCATCCTCGAAATTCCATGGAATCCCCACACCCCAGTGATTTGTCTTCAAAATTCTCACCCTCACTTTGAAATCTCTCTGTGACCTTCCCCAATCTATTTTCATGATCTGGTCCTGCCTTTATGTCCCTGTAGGCATCCTTCACTCCTCTCCTTATCCTTTTCTCGCCCACGCCGTCCTCGACTATTGGAGTGACGGGTGCTTACAGAGGCATAAGGCAGGAGCAGATCATTTAGCCATTACACTCCTGCCTTCTGGAACTCTATGCAGTTCCTTCTGATTTGCCACTTTCCTCCCTGCTTTCAAATACTCCTCAAAACCCTTTACTTCGGCCATGTACTTGGCCCTCCTCTACAATCCTCACCATCTCCCCTTTTCCCCCTTTTGCACTGATTTGCCTTCTAATTTTAAATGATTTGAAACATCTACCTGTACTTGAAGAAAGGTATCGAAATGCAAGTTGCTCTCGCTGACTTGCTTTTCCTACCTGGTTTTCCCATGGTATTTGTCTTTGAGCAATGAAGTTTTCAGCTTTCAAAATTCTCACCTCTTTTCATTCAAAAACATCAGCTAAAGGTATCTCAGTAAGATCTGATGATGAATAATGTAGAATAGAAATGAACAGCAACGTATATATACTTGAAAAGGGAAACACTGCGGGCAATGGGGAAAAAGTGGGGAAGTGGGACTGATCGGACAGCTCTTTCAAAGAGCTGGCACAGGCACGATGGGCCGAATGGCCTACTTCTGTGCTGTATGTGTCTATGAAATGAAAGTCAGTGCTGCCATTTTTTTCCCTTTGTGTGCCACTGAATTTTTCAGGTGCCATTCTATGATTCTATGAACAGCAAAGAAGGTGTCAGCCAGTGGCTCAGTTGGTAGCACCCTCGCCTCTGGGTCGAACGTTGTGGGTTCATAGTCCCACTCCAGAGACTTGAGCATAAAAGTCTAGGCTGACACTCCAGTGCAGTACTGAGGGAGTGCTGCACTGTCGGAGGTGCCATCTTTCGGATGAGACGTTAAACTGTCAGGTGGACACAAAAGATCCCATGGCACTATTTCGAAGAAGAGCAGAGGAATTATCCCCGGTGTCCTGGCCAATATTTATCCCTCAATCAACATCACTAAAAAACAGATTATCTGGTCATTAGCACATTGCTGTTTGTGGGAGCTTGCTGTGCGCAAATTGGCTGCCGCGTTTCCTACGCTACAACAGTGACTACACTCCAAAAGCACTTAATTGGCTGTAAAGCACTTTGGGATGTCCGGTGGTCATGAAAGGCGCTATATAAATGCAAGTCTTTCTTTCTTTCATTTCTTTGTTTCTAAATTTGAAAAATTAGTTTTTTAAATCTTGATACAGAAAGGCTACCAGTCCTCAAAATTCTCATTACTTTATTCAGGGATCTTGTGCTGAACCTTGCAAGATAGGATCGCAGGCATCAGTTGTGTCTAGAGCACCATAGCCACGATTCTCCAACACATGCTCACATCAGCAGTGCTCAGTGCTGGGAGCACGGAATCGCTGAATTTTCCCTGTGTTCCCACCTCTACTATACTTAAATTAACAAGAGTTCCTTTAAGTCCCACAGTGGAGAGGTCAGAGAGAGATTGTTGAAGGATTTACATGGTGCAGTGATTACAGCACTGCCCTTTCATTTCATGGACTGAAATTGAACCCAGCCCAGACCAATAGAATGAAAACCTGTTCTCTCCACCAGCTGGTAGAGCCCATCGGGAAAAAGGTATGGAAATTTTCAACCCAGTTCTTAATGGGCATGAGTGCATAGCACAAAGTTATTCATAACTCTGCATAGAATCGACAGTTGTCTGGAGAAGCTATAAAGATGACTAGGAAACAAACAAAAAAAAATCACACAACTGGGGTTATAATCTGAGAATGGGGGGTTAAGACACATCAGTGCAATTATTCCCCGAGTCGCTATTTAGATCAACATTGCAAATCCATTCATGAAAAATTCCTCTGTTGGCTATTTTTAGAAAAGTTGTAAAATGCTTACAATTGTAAACGTGCTTACAACTTCATTAGGAATACCGAACACACAAACTCCTCGTGAATGCAGTCATGATGTCAACCGACGAATTCATAAGAACATAAGAACATAAGAAATAGGAGCAGGAGTAGGCCAATCGGCCCCTCGAGCCTGCTCCGCCATTCAATAAGATCATGGCTGATCTGATCCTAACTGCCAATCCACTATCACAGAACCATCTCCTGCATCTAACAGAATTAGACACACGAAATAGGAGCAGGATCAGGCTACACGGCCCCTGGGCCCGCTCCGCTACCCACAGGGCCATGACCGATCCGAACCTAGACTCATGCCCAAATTCCTGCCCGCTCCCCGTAACCCTTAATTCCCTTCACTTCTAGGAAACTGTCTATTTCTGTTTTAAATTTATGTAATGATGTAGCTTCTACAGTTTTTTGGGGCAGCATATTCCATGGACCTACCACCCTCTGAGTGAAGTAGTTCCTCCTCATCTCAGTTTTGAAAGAGCAGCCCCTTATTCTAAGACTATGCCCCCTAGTTCTAGTTTCACCCATCATCGGGAACATCTTCCCTGCATCCACCCGATCCAACCCCTTCACAATCTTATATGTTTCAATAAGATCGCCTCTCATTCTTCTGAACTCCAATGAGTAGAGCCCCAATCTACTCAACCTCTCCTCATATGTCCATCCCCTCATCCCCGGGATTAACCGAGTGAACCTTCTTTGTACTGACTCGAGAGCAAGTATGCCCTTTCTAGAGTATGGACACCAAAACTGTACGCAGTATTCCAGGTGCGGTCTCACCAATACCTTGTACAACTGAAGCAATACCTCCCTATTTTTATATTCTATCCCCCTAGCAATGAAAGCCAACATTCCATTGGCCTTCTTAATCACTTGCTGCACCTGCATACTAACCTTTTGAGTTTCGTGCACCAGGACCCCCAGATCCCTTTGTACTTCAGTACTTTCCAGTTTCTTGCCATTAAGATAATAACTTGCTCTACGATTTTTCCTGCCAAAGTGCATAACCTCACACTTTCCAGTATTGTATTCCATCTCCCAAATCTCTGCCCACTTACTTAGCCTGTCTATGTCCCCTTGAAGGTTTTTTATGTCCTCCTCACTCACTACTTTCCCCCCCATCTTAGTATCATCTGCAAACTTTGATATGTTACACTCGGTCCCCTCCTCCAAATCGTTAATATAGATTGTAAAGAGTTGGGGACCCAGCACTGACCCCTGCCGAACACCACTAGTTACTGATTGCCAGTCTGAGAATGAACCATTTAGCCCAACTCTCTGCCTTCTGTTAGATAGCCAATCCTCTATCCATGCCAAAATATTACCCCCAATCCCGTGATTTTTTATCTTAAGCAATAATCTTTTGTGTGGCACCTTGTCAAATGCCTTTTGGAAGTCTAAATACACTACGTCCACTGGTTCCCCTTTATCCACCCTATATGTTACTTCCTCAAAGAACTCCAGCAAATTTGTAAAACATGACTTCCCCTTCATAAAACCATGCTGACTTTGTCCTATTAAATTATGATTATCCAAATGTCCTGTTACTGGCTCCTTAATAATGGACTCCAAAATTTTACCTACCACAGATGTTAGGCTAACCGGTCTATAGTTTCCAGCCTTCTGTCTACTGCCCTTTTTAAATAAGGGTGTTACATTAGCAGTTTTCCAGTCTGCCGGGACCATTGCCGAGTCCAGAGAGTTTTGGAAAATTATTACCAATGCATCCACAATCCCTACCGCCACTTCCCTCAAGACCCTAGGATGTAAGCCATCAGGTCCAGGTGATTTATCCGCCTTGAGTCCCATTATTTTACCGAGTACCACTTCCTTAGTGATTTTGATCGTGTTTAGCTCCTCCCCCCCTTTAGCCCCCTGTTTGTCCAGTGTTGGGATATTCTTAGTGTCTTCTACTGTAAAGACTGATGTAAAATATTCATTCAGTATTTTTGCCATCTCCATATTTCCCACCATTAATTTCCCGGTCTCATCCTCTAAGGGACCAACATTTACTTTAGCCACCCTTTTTCTTTTTATATAACTATAAAAACTCTTACTATCTGTTTTTATATTTTTTGCTAATTTACTTTCATAATCTATCTTCCCTTTCTTAATCAATCTTTTTGTTATTTTTTGCTGTCTTTTAAAGTTTTCCCAATCCTCTATCCTCCCACTAGATTTGGCTACCTTATATGCCCTTGTTTTTAATCGAATACTATCCTTAATTTCTTTACTTAGCCACGGATGGCTGTCTTTTCTTTTACGCCCTTTTCTTCTCAGTGGAATATATACTTTTTGGAAGTTGTAAAATAACTCCTTAAATGTACACCACTGATCATGTATCGTCTTACCCTTTAATCTATTTTCCCAGTACACTCTACTCAATTCTGCTCTCATACCTTCATAGTCTCCTTTATTCAAGCTTAGCACGCTTGTTTGAGATCCAACCTTCTCACCCTCTAATTGAATATGGAATTCAACCATGTTATGGTCACTCATTCCAAGGGGATCCTTTACTAGGACATTTTTAATTAATCCTGTCTCGTTACACAGGACCAGATCTAAGGTTGCCTGCCCCCTGGTCGGTTCAGTTACATACTGCTCAAGAAACCCATCCCTAATACACTCAATGAACTCATCCTCAAGGCAGCCCTGCCCAATTTGATTTGTCCAATTAATATGATAGTTAAAGTCCCCCATAATTATAGATGTTCCCTTATTACAAGCCTCAACTGTTTCCTGATTGATACTCCATCCAACAGAGTTGCCACAGTTCGGAGGCCTATAGACTACACCCACTAGTGTTTTTTCCCCCTTATTATTCCTTACCTCCACCCAAACTGTTTCATTGTCCTGATCTTTTGACCCAATATCATTTCTCTGTATTACAGTGATTCCTTCCTTTATTAACATAGCCACCCCACCTCCCCTTCCTTCCTGCCTGTCCTTCCTGATCGTTAAATAACCTGGTATGTTTAATTCCCAGGCATTGTCACCCTGCAGCCATGTTTCTGTCATGGCCACAAGATCATACCCATATGTAGTTATTTGCGCCATTAACTCGTCTATTTTGTTACGAATGCTACGTGCATTCAGATAGAGAACTTTCAAAGATGTTTTGTGACACTTAGTTCCTGCTTTTGCCCTTTTTATTACTTTACCTTTTACTCCATACCTTCTGCCGCTTCCTGACATGCTCTGGTTTTTAATTTCCCCACTGCTACCTATGTCTATGACCTTCTCTGTTGTCATTTGTATTATTTGCTCTCTAGGAACCTCCCCCCCACTAGTTAGTTTAAAGCCCTCTCTACAGCCCTAGTTATATGATCCGCCAGGACTCTAGTCCCAGCACTGGCCAAGTGAAGCCCGTCCCAACGGAACAGCTCCCTCCTGCCCCAGTACTGGTGCCAGTGTCCCAGGAAGCAAAACCCATTTCTCCCACACCAGTCTTTGAGCCACGCATTTAAATCTCTAATTTTATTTGTCCTAGCCAAATTCGCTCGTGCCTCAGGTAATAATCCAGAGATTATTACCCCTGTGGTTCTGCTTTTTAATTTGGCCCCTAGCTGCTCAAACTCCCTCAGCAGAACCTCCTTCCTTGTCCTATCTATGTCGTTGGTACCAACATGGACCACGACAACTGGATCCTCCCCCTCCCACTCCAAGTTTCTCTCCAGTCCAGAGGAGATGTCCTTAACCCTGGCACCGGGCAGGCAACACAGCCTTCGGGACTCTCGCTCTCGGCTGCAGAGAACTCTATCTATCCCCCCAACGATACTATCCCCTACCACTACAACATTTCTTTTAACTCCCCCCACTTGAATGGCCCCCCGCTCCACGGTGCTGTGGCCAGGTTGCTCATCCTCCCCGCAGTCCCTGTTCCCATCCTCACAGGGAGTAAGAGCCTCGAACCTGTTGGACAAGTGCAAGGGCTGCGGCTCCTCCAACACTACCTCCTGGATCCCCGTACCTGCCTCACTTCTAGTCACACCATCCTGACCCTGGCCACGGACTACATCTGAATTAATTAATCTAATTGGTGTGACTACCTCCTGATACACAGAGTCCAGGTAACTCTCCCCCTCCCTGATGTGCCTCAGTATTTGAAGCTCGGACTCCAGCTCTTCAACACGGAGCCGGAATTCCTCGAGCAGCCAACACTTACTGCAAATGTGATCACCGTGAGCATCAATGGTGTCCACCAGCTCCCACATATTGCAGCAGCAACACATCGCCTGATCTCCCATTCTATGTAATTAATTAAATTTATTAATATTATTCTTAAATACCCTCTGCCTCGATTCTAGATGGTGAATATCACACCTTAGAAACTATAAACCAAGGAGATTTAAGCTTAAAAAGGGAGAAATACTTACCAACCAATCACTTACCCGCTTTGTGGTGACGTCATACTTGAATACTTTTTACCTCTCTCCTTCCCTGAGATTGGAGATTGGTGAGGCCTACCTGAGCCTCTGGGGCCTCTTGTAGTCACTCTGCCGCTCCGCTCCGCCTCCACCCGCTGCCGATGCCGCACTGGGGTCTACCTGAGCCTCTGGGGCCTCTTGTAGTCGCTCTGCCGCTCAGCTCCGCCTCCACCCGCTGCCGATGCCGCACTGAGGCCTACCTGAGCCTCTGGGGCCTCTTGTAGTCGCTCTGCCGCTCAGCTCCGCCTCCACCCGCTGCCGATGCCGCACTGGGGTCTACCTGAGCCTCTGGGGCCTCTTGTAGTCGCTCTGCCGCTCAGCTCCGCTTCCACCCGCTGCCGATGCCGCACTGGGGCCTACCTGAGCCTCTGGGGCCTCTTGTAGTCGCTCTGCCGCTCAGCTCCGCCTCCACCCGCTGCCGATGCCGCACTGGGGCCTACCTGAGCCTCTGGGGCCTCTTGTAGTCGCTCTGCCGCTCAGCTCCGCCTCCACCCGCTGCCGATGCCGCACTGGGGCCTACCTGAGCCTCTGGGGCCTCTTGTAGTCACTCTGCCGCTCAGCTCTGCCTCCACCCGCTGCCGAAGCGGTGCTCTCTGTCCACATTCTTACCACATTGTTAGACAGAGATAGAACTTTACTTTTCATCTGACCCATGCTATACCAGATCTAGCATGGGCAAAGTGAAGTGTTTGGGCACTCAGTATCAGTGCCAAGCATTAGCAAGTCAGGTATCCAGATCTAAGAATGCTTGCTGCTGGTACTGAATGAACAAAGTGCATAACTGTTCCATTCTTCAACACCTCAATGAAAATTCAAAACAAAAATCACCAGAATCTAGGGTTTGTACTCATTGGCATAATTTTGAATGTTGCTTACTCACAGCCTATTTTCAAACAACTATATCCAACAACTTACTTATTTCAGGTTATTTACAGAATCAATCAACTGAACTCGGAGAAAAGAAGATTAAGAGGATGTTTGTTTCAGATCTGCAAAATGATCAGAGACAGGGATAATAAGGATTTCAGCAGACTATTTAAGTTAGAGTGTGATTATAGAAGTTTTTTTTATTCATTCGCAGGATGTGGGCATCACTGGCAAGGCCAGCATTTATTGCCCCTCCCTAATTGCCCTTGAGTGACTTGTTAGAGTGTGGGTTTGGAGTCACATATAGGCCAGACCAGGTAAGGATGGCAGATTTCCTTATCTAATAAGACATTAATGAACCAGATGGGTTTTTACAACAATCCAGTAGCTATATGTTTTTTAGTCCAGATTTATTTAACTAAACTTAAAATCCCCAGTTGTTATGGTGGGATTTGAACTCTTGTCTCGCAGTATTGATTAGTTTCGACCTATCTAGGATTCGCTCGTCCAGTAACATTACCACTATGCTACCATTCCCATAGACAACATGTAAGTAGAAAATAATCAAGGCTGAAGCAAGACTTGAGGTAAAGTAGTGGGGCATGAGGAATAGTCGTGTCAAAAGCAGATGTGTCAAATATCTCCTTTCAAAAGACTTAGTGCAGGGTTATAGCAGCAAACGAGAAAATGCTGGCCCATCAGCATCTGAGAGAGAAAGACAAGTTAACACCTTTGAGTGAAATGTTTCACCACTTCTGGTGAAGAGTTCCATCTGAAGGTTAACCTATGTTTCCCTTTCAGGCATTGACCAACTTTTTCTGCGTTTCTAGCATGGTCTATTTTTTAGTTCAGATTTTGATACTTATTTTGTCCCTTTTATTTCTACTGAGGGACACATTTTCATCTTAGCATTCCCTGCTCAGAGCTTTACTTGCCCCAAGCACATATCAGGAATTCAGCCTCATGTCCAATCCACGGATCCACAATTTTCTGTTTATTAAAATTTACAGACTAAATAATTCTTGGCATGTAGACTCAAATTCCCAATATGTGCACCTGACAAAGCTCTGGACTGGAATCACTAATAATGAAAATCTACCCATACAGCAATAAAGTTTACAAAATACTGATTCACTAAATTACTGTTAAAATGGGGGAAAGCACGTGCACGTTTAATTATTTTAGAGATACTCATTTCTTTCTTGTAATAGTAAATTCTTGATTAGTTTGTGAGCAACATTGACAATGTTGTGGCCTTTGGATTGAAATTTGTTGACATTTTAATTGTATTGTGCCCATGTTTACAATTTTTACTTTAAAAATACTTTTAGGTGAGGTAATCAGAAACCGGATTTCAAATGTCAAGTTCAGAATCTGTAAAGATTCCCCTGCCTGTCAAGAGAATAATCTCCCTCTTTTGAAGTTATTTTTCTTCTCTTCCTTTAGCGAGGAGCATTCGTAATAAGGTGGATGAATTAGCTGCGCAAATAGAGGTAAACGAATATGATTTGATTGGGATTACGGAAACATGGCTCCAGGGTGGCCAAGGCTGGGAACTCAACATCCAGGGGTATTCAATATTCAGGAAAGATAGGCAAAAATGAAAAGGAGGTGGGGTAGCATTGCTGGTTAAAGAGGGGATTAGCACAAATGTAAGGAAGGATATCAGCTCTGATGATGTGGAATCTGTATGGGTAGAACTGAGAAATACCAAGGGGCAGAAAACGTTAGTGGGAGTGGTATATAGACCTCCAAACAGTAATGCAGAGGTTGGGGATGGCATTAAAAGGGAAATTAGAGAAGCGTGCAATAAGGGCACAGCAGTTATCATGGGTGACTTTAATCTACATATAGATTGGGCTAACCAAATTAGTAACAATACTGTGGAGGAGGAATTCCTGGAGTGTATACGGGATGGTTTCCTGGAGCAATATGTCGAGGAACCAACTAGAGATCAGGCCATCTTAGACTGGGTATTATGTAATGAGAAAGGATTAATTAGCAATCTTGTTGTACGAAGCCCCTTGGGTCGGAGCGATCATAATATGAGAGTGAAGTAGTTGACTCAGAGACTAGGGTCCTGAATTTAAATAAAGGAAACTATGATGGTATGAGGTGCGAGTTGGGTAGGATTGATTGGGGAATGTCACTCAAAGGGTTGACGGTGGATAGGCAATGGCAAACATTCAAAGACTGCATGGATGAACTACAAAATTTGTTCATCCCGGTTGGGCATAAAAATAAAACAAAAAAGGTGAATCAACCGTGGCTAACAAGGGAAATTAGGGATAGCATAAGATCCAAGGAGAGGACATATAAATTGGCCAGAAAAAGCAGTAAACCTGAGGATTGGGAGCAGTTTAGGATTCAACAAAGGAGGACAAAGGGATTAATTAAGAACGGGAAAATAGAGTATGAGAGTAAGCTTTCAGGGAACATAAAAACTGACTGTAAAATCTTTTATAGATATGTGAAGAGAAAAAGATTGGTGAAGGTCCCTTGCAGTCAGAATTAGGGGAATTTATAATGGGAAACAAAGAAATGGCAGACCAATTAAATACATATTTTGGTTCTGTCTTCACAAATGAGGGCAGAAATAACCTCACAGAGATGTCGGGGAACATAGGGTCTGATGAAAGGGAGGAACTGAAAGAAATCAGTATTTCTAGGGAAATGGTGTTAGGGAAATTGACAAGATTGAAGGCCGATAAATCCCCAGGGCCTGATAATCTACATCCTAGGGTACTTAAGGAAGTGGCCCTAGAAATAGTAGATGCATTGCTGATCATCTTCCAACATTCGACAGAATCTGGAACAGTACCCATGGATTGGAGGGTACCTAATGTTACCCCACTATTCAAAAAAGGTGGTAGAGAGAAAACGGGGAATTATAGACCGGTAAGCCTGACATCGGTAGTGGGGAAAATGCTAGAGTCCATTATAAAAGATGGAAAACAGTGACAGGATCAGACAAAGTCAACATGGATTTACAAAAGGTAAATTGTGCTTGACTAATCTACTGGAATTTTTTGAGGATGTAACTGGTAAAATAGATAAGGGAGAACCAGTGGATAGGGAGTATTTGGACTTTCAAAAGGCTTTCGATAAGGTCCCGCATAAGAGATTAGTGTGTAAAGTTAAGGCACATGGGATTGGGGGCAAGGTATTGACTTGGATAGAGAACTGGTTGGCAGACAGAAAGCAAAGAGTTGGAATAAACGGGTCTTTTTCTGAGTGGCAGGCAGTGACTAGTGGGGTACCGCAGGGATCGGTCCTTGGACCCCAGCTACTCACAATATATATTAATGACCTAGATGAGGGAATTAGATGTAATATCTCCAAGTTTGCAGACACACAAAGCTTGGTGGGCGTGTGTGCTGTGAGGAGGATGCCGAGAAACTCCAGTATGATTTGGACAGGTTGGGTGATTGGGCAGAAGCATGGCAGATGCAATATAACGTGGATAAATGCGAGGTTATCCACTTTGGTGTCAAAAACAGGAAGACAGATTATTATCTGAATGGCAATAGATTGGGAGAAGGGGAAGTGCAACGAGACCTGGGTGTCCTTGTGCACCAGTCGCTGAAGGTAAGCATGCAGGTGCAGCAGGCGGTTAAGAAGGCAAATGGCATGCTGGCCTTCGTAGCGAGAGGGTTTGAGTACAGGAACAAGGATGTCTTGCTGCAGTTGTACAGGGCCTTGGTGAGACCACATCTTGAGTATTGTGTGCAGTTTTGGCCGCCTTATCTGAGGAAGGATGTTCTTGCCATGGAGGGAGTGCAGCGAAGATTCACCAGGCTGATACCTGGGATGGCAGGAATGACGTATGAGGAGAGATTGGGTCGATTGGGCTTATACTTGCTGGAGTTTAAAAGAACGAGAGGGGATCTCATTGAAATTTATAAAATTCTAACAGGACTGGACAGACTAGATGCAGGAAGGATCTTCCCGATGGTCGGGGAGTCCAGAACCAGGGGGCACAGTCTAAGGATAAGGAGTAAACCATTTAGGACAGAGATGAGGAGGAATTTCTTCACCCAGAGAGTGGTGAACCTGTGGAATTCTCTACCACAGAAGGCAGTAGAGGCCAATTCATTAAATATATTCAAGAAGGAGTTGGATATATTTCTTAAGGCTAAAGGTATCAAGGGATATGGGGAGCAGGCAGGGCCAGGGTACTGAATTTGGATGATCAGCCGTGATCTCATTGAATGGCGGAGCAGGCTCGAGGGGCCAAATGGCCTACTCTTGCTCCTATCTTCTATGTTTCTATGTTTCTCCTTGTATAATTTAGCTGCAGAAATACAAGGTGCTTCAATGGCGCAGAGTATCACAATTTCACATCCCAAAAAATAAGATGAGTGACCTACTCCCAAGATTCCACCACTGGTACTCAGATAACAGCTCCTAGAACAAGTTCATGATCTGCCATGTGAGAGGGCCCTATTGATTT
Source organism: Somniosus microcephalus (assembly GCF_052327205.1). Taxonomy (NCBI): domain Eukaryota; kingdom Metazoa; phylum Chordata; class Chondrichthyes; order Squaliformes; family Somniosidae; genus Somniosus; species Somniosus microcephalus. Next base: position 113,665,825 of record NC_140988.1, on the reverse strand, counting down.
TCCCTCCCTTCACACATGGAATTACTTAGGCTCCATCAGAAACTTACCATGTAAAGGATCACAGCAATAAACTCATATCCTCCCATTCTGCATTGCCAGCTGTTTTGATTTGCTTCACACAGGCAATTCAAAATGTTGCACCATCCAACTATGACTAATTGTGAAATTTTTAAAAATTCATTCACAGGATATGGGTGTCACTGGCAAGGCCAGCATTAATAGCCCATCCCTAGTTGCCCTTGAGAAGGTGGTGGTGAGCTTTCCTCTGGAACCGCTGCAGTCCGTGTGATGAAGCTGCTCCCACAGTGCTGTTAGGTAGACAGTTCCAGGGTTTTGACCCAGCGACGACAATGAAATTTACTGAATGTAAAAGCTGCAAATCTGAAAAAACAGATTTTAGCTCAGAGACAGTTATTGGAGATTTGTGGTTGAATTCACTTAACATTACCATGGCAAGATTATGAACCGTCTGTATAATATTCAGAAGTCGCAATCCTTAAAGGGTTTGCTTCCAGATGAAGATGAATTTTAGGCAGTGCAGTCCTAGGGGGAGAAATTCATGTTCGCCAGTAAAGTGTCACCGACAACTGGAGTTAACAGCCACTGGAAATGACCACAACGCTAATGGAGCAAAATTCATCTGGGGTTGGGTGTGGGGGGTGGAGATTGTTGATGCAGCACTTACCTACAGTGCTACGCCATCCTGGTGGCATTGCTGGAGGCATCCGACCCAAAGTTTGTGCACAGGTGCGGCGTTTGAGCTTCGCACATCCTCTGGATGTGAGGCTGTGGAACTCACAAGGAATTGTGGGCAATGAAGAGGCCTGAGAATTAAAGGGGCCATGCACACTGAAGCAATAAAAATTAAAATGAAGTGAAACAATGCAGTTCTTAGCCCTTACTGCCTTAAAAAAAAAATAACATTAAAAAGAAGTCCCAAATGTGAATATTCAGCTCTTAAAGCTGAATTCCCTTCCTAACATCAAAAAATAGGAAAAATGCCTCAGCCTAACCCAAATGGCTCAGTAAGCCAGGGAAGGGGCACCCAAGGTCTTGCACGCAGCACTCCAGCTTTGTTCAATGGGGTCAACACTGGAAGACAGGCCCTCTACCCACAGGGGCAAGGAGGCCCTCCAGAGAGAATGATGTGGGGGTACATCACCGAGGTTGTCACTACCAGCAGTGTCACCCCCCACCACCTGCCTCCAGTACCCAAAGAAACTTCATGACCTCAGACCACTGATCAAGGTCAGTGAATCCATCTTCAAAAGTGTCTCCTACCAACTTCACCACTAGCCTCACACACTATTCAATGCACGGTACCCTCCCCCAATCACTCACCTAAAAACAATCTGCACCAATCACGAGGCACATCTTCCATTCCTAGCCTCACTTCACCCCCTTGGAGGAGATGGTGCAGGCCATTCTTAGCAGGGGCATGGATAAGCCCTTGGCCAGTGGCAGGGCTGAAAGGATACAAGATGCTGGTATCCTCATACATTATCCTCTTTCTGGTATGCATCTCATGCTTTCCCGCCCTCCCATCACCACAGCTCTGTCGGGGGTGGTGTGTTGAGTCAGCTTTTCCCCTGACTGTTTTGAGCGGTTCGAATCACTCCCACACCCCTGGGTTCTAGACTCTGGACTTAGGTACAGGCGGTGATACAAAATTGGAGTAGACAACTGGTTTGGTACAAGAAAACTGTGTTTATTAGAGTCACAATAAAATTACACACTTAGATTACTGGAGTAGTTACAGACATTTGGGAGTACACTTAATTAAGAATGGGGAACACATGGCACAACGAAGGAAAATCACATTAATAATCCGCCTACCCTTGTCCCACCCCCAATATCTAACTAAATTTTACTAAAAAGAGCCAGGGATCATGCTCACTGATACGCTTATCAATTATTCCATAAAAGGCGATGAATTAGGATAGTAATGAAAAGGTTTTTATCAACTAAAGAACAGAGCATGCCTCTCGTGGGCGACTGGTCCCAAGAAGGAAGTGGGCTGCCGAGCAGCCACCTTTATACCAGGTCACACAGGCGGAGCCAGCTGAGGCATGCATTGGTACACAGTGAGTAGCAAGAGGTAACAATGTGCCAATAACGATAACAGTAGTGAACCACAGTGAACAACAATGAAAACAATAACAGTGGTTTACCACATTCACCCCTTGTTTAAAATTGGGTCCGGCGGGGTGAAGTGTGCTAAAGGTTCGTGTAGGTAAGTCTAGCAGGAGGCCTTGTATGCCGTCCTGATCGTCGTAGCAGCGACGGCGGTGGTGCAGTATCCAACGTCGAATCTGGTGTCTGAGTGGTCAACGAAGGGTCCTGGGGCTCCGGCATGCCGTCTACAGGGGTTGGGTTGGGAGAAGTGGTGGGGAATAATGGTGGTGATTCAGGGGCGCCCGAGGGTGCGAGGTCTCGTATGGAGACCGTGTCCTCCCGCCCGTCTGGGTATGCCATGTAGGCATACTGGGGGTTGGCGTGTAGGAGGTTCACCCTCTCGACCAGGGGGTCCATTTTATGGGTCCTCACGTGCCTCCGCAGTAGGACGGGCCCAGGAGAAGTCAGCCATGTCGGTATCGAGGTTCCCGATGTGGACTTCCTGGGGAAAATGAACATTTGCTCATGAGGGGTGGCATTAGTGGCAGTACAAAGCAGTGACCGGATGGAGTGGAGCGCCGCAGGGAGGACCTCCTGCCAGCGAGAGGTCGGAAGGCCCTTAGATTTTAAGGCTAAGAGGACGGCCTTCCAAACCGTCGCGTTCTCTCTTTCCACCTGGCCGTTCCCCCGGGGGTTGTAGCTCGTGGTCCTGCTCGTAGCAATACCTCTCGCGAGCAGGTACTGCCGAAGTTCGTCGCTCATGAAAGAGGAGCCCCGGTCGCTATGTATATAGCTAGGGAACCCGAACAAGGCGAAGAGGTCATTCAGGCATTTGATGACCGTGGTACTGGTCATGTCTGGGCAAGGGATGGCAAAGGGAAAACGGGAGTACTCATCAACTATGTTGAGGAAGTACACGTTGCGGTCAGAGGAAGGGAGAGGCCCCTTAAAGTCAATGCTCAAGCGCTCGAAGGGGCGGGTAGCCTTGATCAGGCGTGCTCTGTCTGGCCTATAAAAATGTGGTTTGCATTCGGCACAGGTTTGGCAATTCCTGGTCATAGTCCTGACCTCCTCGATGGAGTAGGGCAGGTTGCGGGCCTTAATGAAGTGTCAGAATCTGGTGACCCCGGGGTGGCAGAGGTCATTGTGCAGGGTCCGCAGTCTATCAACCTGCGCGTTGGTGCATGCACCTCGTGATAGAGCATCTGGGGGCTCATTGAGTTTCCCGGGCCAGTACAAGATATCGTAATTGTAGGTGGAGAGTTCAATTCTCCACCTCAAGATCTTGCCGTTCTTGATTTTGCCCCTCTGCTTATTATTGAACATAAAAGCAACAAAACACTGGTCAGTGAGAAGGGTAAATCGTTTTCCGGCCAGGTAATGCCTCCAGTGCCGCACCGCTTCCACAATAGCCTGGGCCTCCTTTTCGACAGAGGAGTGTCGAATCTCGGGGCCCTGGAGGGTCCTTGAGAAAAAGGCCATGGGTCTCCCCGCCTGGTTAAGGGTTGCAGCTAGGGCGAAGTCAGACGCATCGCTCTCCACTTGGAAAGGGATGGACTCATCCACTGCGTGCATTGTGGCCTTCGCAATATCACTCTTGATAAGAGTGAAGGCTGCACCCACCTCTGATGTCAGGGGGAAGGAGGTGGACTTGATGAGGGGTCTGGCTTTGTCTGCATAGTTGGGCACCCACTGAGCGTAGTAAGAGAAAAACCCCAGGCATCTCTTCAGTGCTTTTTGGCAGTGGGGGAGGGGGAGCTCCATAAGGGGGCGCATTCTGTCGGGGTCGTGGCCGATGACTCCGTTCTCCACTACGCAGCCGAGGATGGCAAGGCGCTTGGTGCGAAACATACATTTCTCCTTATTGTATGTTAGATTCAGCCGCTGGGCCGTACGGAGGAATTTCGCTAGATTAACGTCATGGTCCTGCTGGTCGTGGCCGCAGATGGTGACGTTATCCAGATAGGGAAAGGTGGCCTGCAGCGCGCTCTGGTCGACCATCCGGTCCATCTCCCTTTGGAAGACTGAAACCCCGTTGGTGACGCCGAAAGGAACCCTAAGGAAGTGGTAGAGGTGGCCGTTTGCCTCGAAGGCAGTATACTGGCGGTCCTCATGGCGGATAGGGAGTTGGTGGTATGCTGACTTAAGGTCAATGGTGGAGAATACCCTGTATTGCGCAATCTGATTGACCATATCAGATATGCGGGGAAGGGGGTATGCGTCCAGCTGGGTGTACCGGTTTATGGTTTGGCTGTAGTCAATGACCAGGCGGCGTTTATCGGCGGTCTTAACGACTACAACCTGGGCTCGCCAGGGGCTGGTGCTCCCTTTGATAATGCCCTCCTTCAGGAGCCGCTCCACCTCAGCGCTAATAAAAGCTCTGTCCCCGGCGCTGTACCGCCTGCTCTTGGTAGCGATGGGTTTACAGTCGCGGGTGAGGTTAGCGAACAGGGGAGGGGGGGGACTTTGAGTGTGGAAAGACTGCAAGTGGTGCGCGGCGGGTGATTTAAAAACTGTTGGTTGCAGACTGTGAGTGGGGGGAGGGGTCCACCGTATGCCAATGTGACACTTTTGAGGTGGCACTGAAAATCCAACCCTAGCAGAACGGCAGCGCAAAGACGGGGCAGGACAAGAAGTTTAAAATTTTTATATTCGGTGCCCCTAACCGAAAGGGTCACCACACAGTAGCCGCCGACGTCCGTTGAATGGGACTTGGACGCCATAGAAATCCGATGGCGCGTTGGCAGGACCGTGAGGGAGTGGCTACGCACCGTGTCGGGGTGAATAAAACTCTCCGTGCTCCCGCTGTCAAACAGGCAAGTAGTGGCGCGGCCGTTTACCGTAATGTCCATCATGGACCTGGACAGATCACAGAATCACAGAAACCCCACAGTGCAGATAGAGGCCATTTCGGCCCATCGAGCCTGCACCGACACATATCCCACCCGATCCCCGTAACCCCTACACCAACACATATCCCACCCTATCCCTGTAACCCCACGTATTTAATCCCCCTAACACTAAGGGTCAATTTATCATAGCCAATCAACCTAACCCGCACATCTTTGGACTGTGGGAGGAAACCGGAGCACCCGGAGAAAACCCATGCAAACACAGGGAGAATGTGCAAACTCCACACAGACAGTCACCCGAGTGATGAGGGAGAGCTTGATCCAGCGTAACGGAGGCCAGTGTATGGCTGAGTGAGCCGATATGGTCGTCAGACGAGACGGTGGTCGAGTCCGGAGACAAAATGGCGGTTGAGTGCGGCGGGCAAAATGGCGGCGGCCATGATTCCGATCCCCACGCGGCCGGAGGTGCACAAAATGGCGGAGAAGATGGCTGCCCCCACGGTTCACACGCGGCGCTGCTGGCGTTTGCGGGTTTCCCTCTGCAGGCGTTGGCGTAATGGCCTTTCTTCCCGCAGCCAGAGCAGGTAGCGGTCTTCGCCGGGCAGCGCGCTCTAGGGTGTTTTAACTGGCCACAGAAGTAGCATTTTTGGGCCTGGTTACGGGACATCATTGCAGTAGTTGGTACCGGGGGCGGCGGTCCCAGTTGATTTCGGGACATTGCTGCAGTAGTTGGTACCGGGGGCGGCGGTCCCATGTCCCAAGGTCGCGATGGCCATGGCGCGGCACCGTTACGTGAGTATGCTTCGAGGTTTTGGTGGGCCGCATCTAGTGAGAGCGCGAGGGCTACGGCCGTCTTCAGGTCGAGCTCCTTGCTTTCGAGCAGTCTCTGCTGGGAGTAGTCGGACTGGAGGCCCTTAACGAAGGCATCACAGATAGGTCCCTCCGCGTGCGCCGCAGCCGTTACCGCTTTACAGTCGCAGTCCCTGCAGAGTGTCTGTAATGCCCGTAAAAATGTCTCTACCGATTCCCCCGGTTGCTGCCTGTGGGATCCCAGGAGGTGTCTGGCGTAAATCGTATTCACTGGGCGCTTGTATTGCCCTTTTAGCAGGTCAAGAGCCGCCGTATACGTAGTAGCGTCCCGGATGAGTGTATATACTTGAGGGCTCACCTGGGCGGTCAGAACTTTTAATTTGTTCTCCTCCGATGTCACGGCGGAGGCTTCTAGGAAGGATTCAAAGCAGCTCAGCCAGTGTTCGAAATTGGTAGCTGAACCCGCCGCTTGAGGGTCGAGGTGCAGGCATGCTGGTCTGAGGGCTCGCAGCAACGCCTGCTGTTGTTGCTGTTGTTGCTGCTCAGGTCCCGACATTTTAATTTTAGTTAATAAAATTGGTACGCTTATCAATTATTCCATAAAAGGCGATGAATTAGCATAGTAATGAAAAGGTTTTTATTAACTAAAGAACAGAGCATGCCTCTCATGGGCGACTGGTCCCAAGAAGGAAGTGGGCTGCCGAGCAGCCACCTTTATACCAGGTCACATAGGCGGAGCCAGCTGAGGCATGCATTGGTACACAGTGAGTAGCAAGAGGTAACAATGTGCCAATAACGATAACAGTAGTGAACCACAGTGAACAACAATGAAAACAATAACAGTGGTTTACCACACTCACCAATAGGGGTTTCTTGACAGTTCGAATCCTGTCAATGAAGCCGGTTGCATTTTGGGGTTCGCTCTTTGTATCCTTTGGGGCCTGCCGTCGCCACGTGGTCCCAGTCTTAGAATCTGCGAAGGTTCTTCAGTTGGGTGGAGTCCGCTGATGCGGTTTGGGCGCGGTTGTGGATTTGTCTGGTAAGTACCCACTTTTCTTCATTAGAAATAGGGAGAATAAAGTCTTTGTTGGGTACTTTAGTTTGCAGAGTGGAAAACTTCGGGTTTTGTTCTTCTGGTGGTGGTCTGGTCGTCGAGTTTGGTTGCGGTTGGGGTTCGGTTGGCGGTCTTCGGTGTCGGCTTGGTTGTGGTGGCCTAGATCATTACCTGCGTAGTGGTAATGATCTGAAGGTATGGTTTACCCGGCTCTTTTGTTACTGCGGTGCTCGTGGTCGGTCCTTGTGTCAGGCTGCGGTTGCGGCCTTGTTGTCTTCGGTCGAGCCTGCCCCACCGCGCCTCCTCGCCGTGATGTTGCGTGAGCCTTCCTATTGACTTCCGAATGAAGATGCAGGGTGTGTTGCCCGTGTTGAAAGCGCCTGTTTTTCTTTGGTTACCGGTGGGCCTACAGTTATACTGTTTTTGAGTTTGTTATCTGCGCGCCAAATCAGGGTTAGTTCTTTGTCTGATTTTTTGCGGGCTCGTTAAAGTGATTATAGCCATTCACCTTAACTGGTTTTTGGGCGGTTGTCTCGTTGCTAAATGGCTTTAATGTCTTGGGTGTTTGTTATGGATAATGTAAATCGGTGTCTTCCTGGCTTGGTAGCTAGTTCGAACTGTAAGCGATTATATATGCATAGTCTTGATGGGCTTTAGGTTTGTGCAAGATTAAGTCTTTTCCTGAGTTGATTTGTTTAAAGGGAAGAATGCGTATTCTGTCTCCTCCAGTTGTCTGGTTTTGAAATAACAAACCAAAGCTGTCTCCCACAGGCCCGGGCATGTCAAGTTTTGAGGTTTTGAACTTGACATGCTGCCTGCAGGGCCCTGTTTTAACCTTGCAGTTTTTGCCATAAAGTCCAAAAGCCATTTCCTTCAGGGTTCCCTTATTAATAACTTGTCCTTCAGGGTCCCTTATTAATAACTTGGGAAATGTGGGAATTTTGAGAATCCTACACTCCCCCTGTGATACTGAAACTTGCTTCAAGTATCATACTTACAAAGGTGAGCAAAATTCCTGACCCTCCATAGCCAATCCTCCCCTGTAATTACCTATCTAAAATCCCATGACACACACATTCCCCATTCTTTAAGAATGTAGTGTACATAAGCATACATAGGCAAAATACAGTTATTTACATACATCCAAGCATGGAGGGGGCCCAACACCCCTGCACCACTTGGTACACTTACATCTTTATTAAAAAAAACACGTCCAAGTCTTTATTAAAAATAACAAAACACACAAAAAAACAATCTTTATTCAGAAACACAAAAAATAAAAAAATTCAAACAGGTGTATCTCTCTCCACCTTAACATAATGCTTCTTACAAGTGCTTTGGTTTCGGAATTCTAGTGTTTTGCCTTTTCCCTTGCACTGAGTGCATAACAGATACAATACTATTCCCAGCTGGCAAACCACGAGGATGTGGGAAGCCATTCTAACCCATGAAGGGACCTCTATGTTTCTTTCCAGGTTCCCCTTCTTTGTCTCCCCGTGTTGCTAAAGTACTCAGTGTGTGTAGTATAGAGTTCGGTTTTGTCTACGTTGGCAAAATCGAACTCGTAAAACTTCCTAAACATTTCACTTAACAGGGCCTGGTATAGCTGTTCTGTCTCCGTGGGGCACCACTCAGGTAAATGTACCTCTCTAAGGTTTAAAATCACGGAAGCTACCGCGTAGTGTACCCCCTGGTATAGCACCTTTTCAGTCGGCACTAGTACCAGCCCATTCCCTGGTCCCTTGGTGGTGGCAGGGCACCCCTCTATGTATGTCCTTTCTGTCTGAGTCATGGGCAGGGGCTTTCGGGCGCATGCCACGAGTTCAGTCGCTTTAAATGGGGCTGGGGAGTGTGGGACTATGCAAGTGTGTAGATGGGAATCCCATTCCACCCCCTTCCCCTTATCCTGCCATGATGCGGAGAAGATGATGGATATGCCCATGGGGCAGGCCCTTTGCGACCCCTATATGCAGACATAAATTCCCTGTTCCAACTCCCACCACTTATCCCAGCACACACTAGCCCCCACCTTGGGTCCCCGTGATCGTCCGGTAGGTGTCGTTCCCCAGTCGTTCCCAGTCAGCTGTACGGTCCCCCATGTCTCTGCTCAGCTTTCTGAGCCACCACCACCTTCCCAAGGGAATCTGTCCTCTGCAGGTCAGGCACACGCGTTTCCTCTCAGTGACCCCGACCCGTGAGGCCACAACCTGGGGCAGGGGAGGGAGGCCGCCCCGTAGGTGAACCTGGTCTGGCTGGAGTATGGGTGGAGTTAGATCCCAGCCACCCTGGCCACCTTCCCTCATGGGAATAGATAGCGAGCTCCTCCACGCCTCGTTCACCGCCCCCAGCAGTCACAACCGGTGCTCTTTCTCCTGAGCATCCAAAAATGTGGGAGTCCTCCACGTCACCTCACCTCCCAGTGCTCATTCCTATCAGGGCGAGTAGGAGTATGCCACCCTTCATTTCAAAATCCCTTCTGTAAAGAGACACAAGAGCATATAGCCAGGTCCCGAGAAGATTCTCTGGCTTGGGTAAAGCATAGTCGAGTCTTGCGACCTCGGCTCAATACAAACTCTTAAAACAATAACACTTAAACTACCAATCACCTTGTTTAAAATTAAGCTAAAACACCCAAACTTAACAATCCCAAAATTACATTACAGAAGCTATGTACATCCGCCGCCCGTCTCCGAGCGGCCAGGCTAATCCCTGTTCAGGCTGCGGCACACTACTCCTTTCGGTATGGCTGCCCTGTCCTGTCCTTTTGGTCCCTCGCAGCCTGCGGCTGCTGGCTGGGAACCTCTGTCCTCAGATCGATCCCTGACTTGAGAGGCTGCCCGTTTAAACTGGGGAGCCGGTGACCACGGTTCCTTCGGCCCTTGCGTTCGTGGGGACCTTCTAGGGACTTTGGTTGGTGGGTTTTTAACACGAGCCACTGCCCCCTCCTATGCGGTCTGTGAACTTTCCACTACCGCTTGCTGGGGATTTTTATCCTCAGGGTTTTCCTCTCCTAAACCTGTGCTAGGGACAGGCAACTCTACGCAGCCTGATGCTGCAGGCTGAGGGTCCTTGCCCTCACTGTAGGGGGTTTTGCACGGGCGTGTTCGGGTCAGTCAGCTTTGCCTCTGACTACCTTCCTTCAGCGGTTCGAATCGCTCAACCCCTGGGTTCTGGACACCAGACTTAGATACAGGCAGCGATACAGAGAAGACTCGAGTAGACAGGTGGTTGGATGCAAACAAAACCATGATTTTATTGAAGAGGAAAACTCGATACAATCTTATGGAAAATTATTAGTGTACACTTCTACAGGCAAAAATTACAAGAGAGTCATGATAATACTATACTTATACAGGGAATGGGGAACACACGGCACATCGAGGGAAAACAATTACCTTAACAATCCCCTTATCCTTATCCCACCCCCTATACCTAACTAGGTTGAGCTATGAGGGGTCAGAATTCATGCTCACCAATCAAAAGGGTTTGTTAGACTCAAAACAACGGTTGGGTTCAGGGTTCACTCTTGGTGCTCTCTGGAGCCTGCCGTCGTCACATGGGCTCCGGGTGCTGCAAGGGCGTTGTCCAGGTTCGAGTACCCCAAAGTTGCTGCTTGGGTACTTTTCCTTGCAGGGATGGTTCTTCGCCGACAGCTTGAGTTTGCATGAAGATAGTCGCAGGCCGGCTGAGGCTGAAGGCCCGATGATTCGAAGCCTACCCTAAGTTGGCCTTCCCCGGGTGGCCTTCCCTACTCCTCCCCTCATCGTGTCCCGCTTCGCCTGGCCTGAATTGCCCGTGTTCGCCCGACCCGGTGTCAGGGCGAGTCCAGATAGAGTGGGAGAGGGCACGGGCAAAGGCCAGGGGTAAGCGCGGGATGGGGGAAGAGCGGCAGCCACGAGGGCGAGGGGCCGAAGAGCCGGGGAGCGGCAGTACCGACAGCAGCAGAGCAGCAGGAGAGCAGAGCAGGAGTTCCTTCTTCTTCTGATTGCCTTCAGTTATACCTTCATCGAAAAACCCTTATCTGCGCGCCAAATCAGGTTAGTTCTTTGTTTTAATTTTGGCGGGCTAGTTAAAATAATGGTAGCAATCTATACTGATGGTTTTTAGATGGCCAGTAATTGCATCTACCGGCCCAATAATTGACTCGTATTGTCCTGAAAGTCCTTGATGGGCTGGTCCAGCCTCGATGGATGTGTTTAATCTGTTTCTGATTATGTATGCAGGCTGTTTGATGGCTTTAACTGGAGGCCTCATTGAATTTAGATCTGCCTCCAATTTGGCCTAATACATAATTCACAGTTTTGTCTGGGTCCCAAAACACAAAGTTCTTTTCACAGGAGACCTGCAGCCTTAGTTTCGATTTACCCCAAACTGCCTGGGCTGCAGAATCCATTTTGGAGACCCATAGGCTTTCTGCCACGAGGCACGGACACCATCTTGGGTACCCTTTTTAATTTCAAAATGTCCACGCAGAGCCCCTTTTATCGATAATAACCTTCGGGGAGATGCACAAATTTTGCAAATCTTAGAAACATAGAAACATAGAAGATAGGAGCAGGAGTAGGCCATTCGGCCCTTCGAGCCTGCTCCGCCATTCAACGAGATCATGGCTGATCATCCAAATTCAGTACCCTGTCCCTGCCTTCTCCCCATATCCCTTGTTCCCTTTAGCCTTAAGAAATATATCCAACTCTTTCTTGAATATATTTAATGAACTGGCCTCCTCTGCCCTCTGTGGCAGAGAATTCCACAGGTTCACCACTCTCTGGGTGAAGAAATTCCTCCTCATTTCAGTCCTAAATAGCTTACCCCTTATCCTTAGACTATGACCCCTGGTTCTGGACTCCCCGGCCATCAGAAACATCCGTCCTGCATCTAGTCTGTCCAGGCCTGACAGAATTTTATAGGTTTCGATGAGATCCCCTCTCAATCTTCTAAACTCCAGTGAGTATAAGCCCAATCGACACAATCTCTCCTCATACGTCATTCCTGCCATCCCAGGTATCAGCCTGGTGAATCTTCGCTGCACTCCTTCCATGGCAAGAACGTCCTTCCTCAGGTAAGGCGACCAAAACTGCACACAATACTCAAGGTGCGGTCTCACCAAGGCACTGTACAACTATAGCAAGACATCCTTGTTCCTGTACTCGAACCCTCTTGCTACGAAGGCCAACATACCATTTGCCTTCTTAACCGCCTGCTGCACCTGCATGCTTACCTTCAACGACTGGTGCACAAGAACACCCAGGTCTCTTTGCACTTCCCCTTCTCCCAATCTATTGCCATTCAAATAATAATCTGCCTTCCTGTTTTTGCCACCAAAGTGGATAACCTCACATTTATCCACATTATAGTGCATTTGCCATGTTTCTGCCCAATCACCCAACCTGTCCAAATCGTACTGGAGTTTCACGACATCCTCCTCACAGCTTACCCTCCCACCCAGCTTTGTGTCGTCTGCAAATTTGGAGATATTACATCCAAGTCCCTCGTCCAGATCATTAATATATATTGTGAACAGCTGGGGTCCTAGGACCGATCCTTGCGGTACCCCACTAGTCACTGCCTGCCACTCGGAAAACGACCCTTTTATTCCAACTCTTTGCTTTCTGTCCGCCAACCAGTTCTCGATCCAAGTCAATACCTTGCCCCCAATCCCATGTGCCTTAATTTTGCATGCTAATCTCTTATGTGGGACCTTATCGAAAGCTTTCTGAAAGTCCAAATACACCACATCCACTGGTTCTCCCTTATCTATTTTACCAGTTACATCCTCATAAAATTCCAGTAGATTAGTCAAGCATGATTTACCTTTTGTAAATCCATGTTGACTTTGTCTGATCCTGTCACTGCTTTCCAAGTGCTCTGCTATTACATCTTTTATAATAGACTCGAGCATTTTCCCCACTACCGATGTCAGGCTTACCAGTCTATAATTCCCCGCTTTTTCTCTACCACCTTTTTTGAATAGTGGGGTAACATTAGCTACCCTCCAATCCATGGGTACTGTTCCAGAGTCTATCGAGTTCTGGAAGATGACCAGCAATGCATCTACTATTTCTAGGGCCACTTCCTTAAGTACCCTGGGATGTAGATTATCAGGCCCTGGGGATTTATCGGCCTTCAGTTCCATCAATTTTCCTAACACCATTTCCCTACAGATACTGATTTCTTTCAGTTCCACCCTTTCATCAGACCCTATGTTCCCTGGCATCTCTGGGAGGTTATTTGTGTCCTCCTTTGTGAAGACAGAACCAAAGTATGAATTTAGTTGGTCTGCCATTTCTTTGTTTCCCATTATAAATCCCCCTGATTCTGACTGCAAGGGACCTACGCTTGACTTCACCAATCTTTTTCTCTTCACATATCTATAAAAGCTTTTACAGTCAGTTTTTATGTTCCCTGCAAGCTTACTCTCATATTCTATTTTCCCTTTCTGAATTAATCCCTTTGTCCTCCTTTGTTGAATCCTAAACTGCTCCCAATCCTCAGGATTATTGCTTTTTCTGGCCAATATTTATGTCCTCTCCTTGCATCTTATGCTATCCCTAATTTCCCTTGTTAGCCACGGTTGAGTCACCTTTTTTGTTTTATTTTTATTGCAAACTGGGATGAACAAATTCTGTAGCTCATCCATTCGGTCTTTGAATGTTTGCCATTGCCTATCCCCCGTCAACCCTTTGAGTGCCATTCTCCAATCAATCCTACCCAACTCGCTCCTCAGACCATCGTAGTTTCCTTTAATTATATTGAGGACCCTAGTCTCTGAGTCAACTACTTCATTCTCCATCTTAATGAAGAATTCGATCATATTATGATCGCTCCGACCCAAGGGGCCTCGTACAACAAGATTGCTAATTAATCCTTTCTCGTTACATAATACCCAGTCTAAGATGGCCTGATCTCTGGTTGGTTCCTCCACATATTGGTCCAGGAAACCATCCCGTAAACACTCCAGGATTTCCTCCTCCACATTATTGTTACTGTAAAGTCTGTGGGTTGTACAGTTCATAACAACACAGACTTCAGGAATAACAAACAACAGGTCTTTACTATTCGAAGGTCAGGGCGAATCTGCCCAAGGAATCATGCCACAACACTTATATACCGGTGTGGTCACCATCGGTATTACAGTATACAGAAGCCAAACAAGGAGTGCCACACCTAAAGTAGTTCTCTTAAAGGTGAACGGTTACATACAATAGTTCTCTTAAAGGTAGACGGGTACATACACTACAATCCTCCCTTTTTAGCTTATTACATACAGAGTCCCCATTAAACATAACATATCTTCAACTTCATATAAAACAATTTACAGACATAGTCTCAGTGGGAAACAGTTCACAGGTTCAGTCTCTGCGGGAACAGTTCACAGATTCAGTCTCTGATCTTGACTCGGTCCGAACAACATCTCTTTGGTGTAGATGGTTCACATTGCTAGCGTGACTCCTCCATATCCTTTTCTTGACGTAACAGCTTGAACTTTCGTCCTGCTGAACCAGCAGTGCTGACTTTTACAACAACTGGGTTGCCTTGATATTTTCCTACTTCCCAACTGATTTAACTCCTTTCGTAGGGTCCACGCATGATCTGGTAGAAGTGATAATATTTGCGATAGTTATCATCTTCTGCTTCTTCTTTTTCTTTTCTGCTTTTTGGAGACTCTCGGGGCTCCCTTATCAGCTGCCAGCTGTAGCGCCACCAACTCTCTATGTTCCTTCGACTTTAAGTGCTTCATCCTGATTTCGGCACTTTGGGAGTTTTCATCACAAACTGGGCAGACCACATCCTCGTAATATTCAGTGTCACTCAACAGGTCATGGTAATATTCAGGTTCGTCCTGAGTTAGGCCAGCAAGAGGGCCTTCTACTTCCTCCTTACCCATCTGGACGTTAGCTGACTGTGGTTCCTTCCCTAGACATCTTTCTTGAAAAGACTTCTTCATGCATTCATCTTCATCCCGCTCTTCCTGGGTTTCCTGCAAACCCTTCACTAATGACCTCATTTGTGATTTCAACACTTCCCCTTCCCTCGGGGATTGATTGATCGGGCTATTCAATCCTTCTACTGGAGCAGCTGTTTCAACATTCTGTTGTTCACAAAGATGCAATTCAGCGTACTTTTGGCATCCCAGTAAAGTCTGTTTTGCAACCTCAGCTATTTCCCAAACGTTTGAGAGCTCCGAACTCCTTCCCGTTGAAGATTGAAGCTCGTGTTCAGATTGTTCCCATTGCAGAGTCTTTTCCCTCAGCATATGAAGGAGTTGGCTGACCGTTAACTCTTCCACGGGAACACTGTGGATCAGAGTCTTCTCCATTTCATCCACCTTTTCCTCCAATGCTTCCACCCTCTGTTCCTCTTGTACTTTGGCTTTCAGCGCTCGGAAAAGTTGCGCCCTGATGCTCTCTAGCTCATGTTCAGGGACCATTCTTACAGTCTCTGTGTTTCTTACAGTTTCCTTTTCTTCCACTGAAAGGATTCCCAGTTGAATCTGTTCTTCAAGTTGTTGAACCTCGGACATTGCCGCCTCATATTTGTCTTGGGTTTCCTTCAATATTTTTATGAGTTCTTGGACATCTTGTCTTTCATGTTCTGCCATGTCTTTCACCTCTAATTTCTCATCTATGGATGGAACTTCTACCGATGAGTCTGTCTTGGCCTTGAGCTCATCAAGAATTTCCTGCAGCCTTTGGACTTCTTGCTCATGTTCAACCTTTAGTTGTTCATATGCTTCTACTGAAACTAGCTTTTCGGAGGTTGCCGAGTTAACCCCCTCCAGAATTGTAGCCTGGGCCTGTTCATACTGTTCTTTCAACTTCTCACACTCTGCTTGTAAGGAGTCATAGAGAAGAACTGGAATAACATCCTGGCTTCCTGAAGATTCCTCTTCATTTGCTTCTTTTGCAATTTCCTGTTGGAGTTCAGCCAAGGCTGCTATGCTATCTGCCTCTCGAAGTCTCACTGCCATCAAATCTTCTTTATTCTTGCAGTCTATCTCAGCCATTTTCCGATTACTTTCATTTAACTGAGTGAGTAGTCCCTTATTCTGGGCTGAGAGATATTGCACCTTCTCATGTAGACCATAGCACTCCTTCTCTGCTCGACATAGCTGGTTACTGCTGATTTGGTTCTGTGTTTCAAGTTCCAACATCCTTTGCTTAGCTTCTTTCAGTTTCGCCCCTATAAGCTCCTCTTGCAACATGGCCACATTATTCACATCAGGTAAAGAAGCGTTTCTCTTTTCCATGTCCAAGATTTTTTTTCTGCATATCTTTAAGTGCACACTGCGATTCAGCTTCTCTTAACCTTGCTTGCACTAGCTCCGTCTCCAATTGCAGAACAAAATCCTCAGTGTAGCGTGGTTTGCCTTTATGCTGTATCTCTAGATCATGCAAATATTCTAACTCCTGAACATCATAAGGGAGATGTGATCGGTAATTGGTCATGATGGCTCTATGGTCACTCTTTGCTTGAGCTAGCTGCCTCTGCTGTCTTTCCAGGTTCTCCCATTCGGTGTCCCAGAACTTTTCCATTGTTTTCAACTCTTGTACGAGGCGGTAACTCAACTGTTCTAATTGTTGTCGTACTTTGAAATAAGTTTGAGTCCGAGTTCGGTGTTCTTCCATCGTGGATAAGTCCTTAACTTGAACAGGCTCAGAATTCTCTGTCAAACTGGAGTTCTGCTCTGAAGCTTTATTCTTCTCGGTAGCATAAGCCTTTATGCATGTCTTCGTTTTCTCCACCATAGTCGGCAAGTTCATTTTAGCCTTGTCTTCCATATTTGAGTTGGTCTTATCGTCATCCATTTCAGAATCTGAGTTGATAGCTTGCACCGAGTCCTCACTCATTATGGCTTTTAGATAGTGCCATTCCATGTCTATTTTCTTGATCTACTCTCGTCCTAGAAGTGGTGGTCCTCCCTCAGATAATACGTACAAGTTCATTCTTGGGTGTTCTTTACCCCTATCTCTCACCTTGACTCTTATCTTCCCCATGGGGTATACCTTATGCCCCGTGTATGTCCGCAATACGAACTTGGTATTTCTTAAGAGTATGTGAGAGAATAGCCGGTGGTAGTCCCTTCGATTTATGACTGATAGAGCTGATCCAGTGTCCAACTCCATTCTTACTTGGACTCCAGCTATTTTTAGTATGACCCAGATAGTTTGTAGGTCAGCTTCCTTACTCACATTGTGAATTCTCAGACTACCCAGCTCCTGGCTGTTTGGGTCTGAGTCTGAATTCTGTTCGTCTGAACTCTTCTCAGCCACCTTGTGTACCTTGTTGTACTTTTCTTGTGGTGGCTTCCTTTGGTTGTTGGTCTTCTTCCCTGACCGGCATACCTTAGCGATGTGACCCAGTTTGCCACATTTCCTACATTCTTGGTTCTTAAACCAGCATTGATTCTGGTCGTGTGTTGTCTTCCCACAACGATAGCATTTTGTTGTACTTGAGGTAATTTGGTCCACCCCGAGTGCCGCCGCCTTTAGCTGCATTTCCGCCGTTCCTTTCGCTGCGGCTTCGTGCGATGCGGCTATAAGGACAGCCCTGTCAAGTATGAGGTCGTTCTCTTCGAGTAGTCGCTTTTGTGTCCCTTCCTTGGACAATTCGCATGCGAACTTGTCTCGCAGTGCCTCTGTCAGATTCCCTCCGAACTGGCAGCATTTCGCTAGCCTACGCAGTTCGACCAAATATTCCGCGTTGCTTTCGTCTTTCCGTTGCGTTCTTGCATAGGATTTGAATCGTTCAGCCAACATCAACGGTGTGGGGTTCAAGTGGTCCTTCAGAACAGCCACAATCCCTTCGAAAGTCTGATCCGCCGGTTTAGCTGGTGCTAGTAGATGCTTCAAGAGCCCGTATGTCTTTGCGCCCATCGAGTTTAGCAATGTTATCGCTTTGTCATCTTCCTCTATTTTGTTGGCTTCACAATAGATCTCGATGCGTTCCACGTACATGGCCCAGTCTTCTATCTCAGAATTAAAATCGTTAATATTCCCTCGCTTAGGCATCTTCCTTTCCTTGGGAGCAGCACAAGTATTTCTTTAAATTCTTATTTATTATTTATTTATTTCTAAGATGGCGGTTTTCCCCGCGAAAATGGCGGTTTCCCGCTCTTTCCTTCTCTCCCCGCCCCTTCAATGGCGGTCTCCCGCGTCTGTCGTCTTCTCCGCCTAATGGCGGCTTCCCGCGTTTCTTCCCTGGTGGGAGGGGTACGCTTTCCCCACAGCGGACAGGTTCAGCCGCTGGGCTGGCTTCCGCACAGCTCCCCTTACTCGGCTCTGTCTTTCTCTCCCGCTCGCACGGCTCTACCGGCGCTGGGTACCCCATTCACGGAGAACAGTTCAGCCGCTGGACTGGCTCTCACGCAGTCTCTCTCCCCTTGCTCGGCTCTGTCTCTCTCTCCCCCATGTTCGGCTCTACCGGCGCTGGGTACCCCGTTGGTGGAGAACAGTTCAGCCGCTGGACTGGCTCTCGCGCAGCCTCCTTTGGTCGGCTCTGCCTCTCCCACACGCCCGGCTCCCGTTCACCTCCCAGCCCTCACGCAGTCCGGTGCTTCCCTCCCCGGCTGCGGCTGAGTTTCTCTCTTCCCGCGCCTGCTCCCGGTCACAGCGCTTCGTGGCTTCGGTCGCTGCCCGGCTGTTCCTGCCGATCGCGGTCCGGCTATCTCACGACGCCGTTGGACCCGCCTTCCTGACCAGCTCTGCTCCCCCTCGACCGTGGTCGAGTGCACAGCCCTTATCCTCCGGATTTCGTTACACTTTCCCCTACTCACAGTCTCCGCGGCCGCCTTGTTTCCTGCTGATCGGCTCACTCCGCACCGTGGTAGAAGGGTAGTCAGTGCCTGTTGCTGATGGAAGCTTTTGTTGCTAAAGTCTTCCTCCTTTCTATTGCTGCAGCCTCGTGTTTTCTTCCAGCAGAACGACGAGGGCGGTTGCCTCTCTTCGACGCTCTTTAGTTGCTTTGGTAGTCTAGCTGCAGGGTACGATCGGACTCGTCGCCACTGTAAAGTCTGTGGGTTGTACAGTTAATAACGACACAGACTTCAGGAACAACAAACAACAGGTCTTTACTATTCGAAGGTCAGGGCGAATCTGCCCAAGGAATCATGCCACAACACTTATATACCGGTGTGGTCACCGTCGGTATTACAGTATACAGAAGCCAAACAAGTAGTGCCGCACCTAAAGTAGTTCTCTTAAAGGTGAACGGTTACATACAATAGTTCTCTTAAAGGTAGACGGGTACATACACTACAGTTACTAATTTGGTTGGCCCAATCTATTTGTAGATTAAAGTCACCCATGATGACTGCGGTGCCCTTATTGCACGCTTCTTTAATTTCCCTTTTAATGCCATCCCCAACCTCCGCCTTACTGTTGGGAGGTCTATATACCACTCCCACTAATGTTTTTTCCCCTTAGTATTTCTCAATTCTACCCATACAGATTCCACATCATCAGAGCTAATATCCTTCATTACAATTGTATTAATCCCTTCTTTAACCAGTAATGCTACCCCACCTCCCTTTCCTTTTTGCCTATCTTTCCTGAATATCGAATACCCCTGGATGTTGAGTTCCCAGTCTTGGCCATCCTTGAGCCACGTTTCCGTAATCCCAACCAAATCATATTCGTTTACCTCTATTTGCGCAGCCAATTCGTCCACCTTATTACAAATGCTCCTCGCATTAAGACACAAAGCCTTCAGGCTTGTTTTATTAACGCTCTTAGACCTATTAGAATTATTATTTACTGTGGCCACGTTTGATTTAAACCGTTGATTTCTCTGACTGCCACTTTTGTTTTTCTCCTTCCTATGTTTTGCTTTTATCCCCATTTCCCTTTCCTCTGTCTCCCTGCTCAGGTGCCCAACCCCCTGCCATTTTAGTTTAAACCCCCCCCAAACAGCGCTAGCAAACCGCCCTGCAAGGATATTTGTCCCATTCTGGTTCAGGTGCAACCCGTCCGACTTGTACAAGTCCCACCTTCCCCAGAAGCAGGCCCAGTGATCTTACATCACATCCCACCTCTCCTAAACCTGGGTTAGGAGCGGGTAACTCTCTGCAGCCTAATGCTGCAGGCTGAGGTTCTCCGCCCCCAGGTCCCACCTCGTCTAAGTCCCAGATGAGTCTGGGAGTGTCCCAAATGGTGGGTGGGATGGCCCTTCCCTTAAAACAGGCCACTGCACCTGCCTGTGCCGTCTGTGAGTTTGCTCCTGCTGCAGACTGAGGATTTCGAGCCTCAGACCTTGCCCTAACTGGCTGTTCCCTTCTCTCGGGCTTAAACAATTTACATTGTTTAATGTGGAACCATTTGATGCGCCGAGGCATCTTTATGGCGTATACCATGGGCTTGCCTTGTCTACAATGCTGTAGGGCCCCATGTATAACGGCTCTAGACTTCCTACCTGAGCAAAATTCCTAACCATAACCTGATCCCCTGGCCTAGAAATTGAGTTTGCGCTGCGCCAGGGCTTTAGTGCCGGAAGTTAGCGCCGGCGCTAAGTCCCTTTGCGCGCGCCAAAAATTCAGTAGCGCCGCGCCCAAACGGCTGCCGGCGCTACTGAAGGGTTTTAACGCCTGAAAACTGGTGCAACACGCCGCATTGCGGCGCTATTCCGGCGCTGCGGCGCCCGCTGCGGTGCGGCAGGCTCGGGAAGTGCAGGCCTCCTCCTTCCGTTAAGGAGGAGCTGCCTGCACCCGGCCGCGGCCCGCGCAAATCTCTGCAAAAATGAGCCCGGCACCTCGGACAAGTGCCGGGCTTGCATCTGTTCCAGGGGTGGGGGGGGAGAAGTCCGGGGAGGGAGCTGCGGGCAGGCGGCCGGCGGGAAAGCCGGAGTCTTAGTTGCGGCTGCCACTGGCGAGGCGGCCGCAACTGAATTTCGGCTTGGGGCCGGGTTACCACGGCAACCGGGACGCTGCGCACACCGATGACGTCATCGGTGCCGGCGCAGCGCTACCGGTCTACCGCCACGGAAGGGCCCCAGGCAATTTAGGAACCGGCGCCAATTGCAGCGCTAGGCCCTCTAGTGCCGCAAAATCGGTGCTAAGGGCACTGAATTTCTAGGCCCCTATCTCCCACTCGTGGTGTGTTCGGGGTTCTAACAGCAATCAGTTATCCAATGCTGCCTGTTGTGTCTGTGTGTTGATAGAGACACTGAAGACAGGAGTTGGTTTCATAGGTGTTTACCAAACAAAGTCTGGAGGGGAACTAACTGATACAACACAATATACAGGCTTATATAGCCCGAGTGGCCATTACTGGCATTACAGTACACATGGGGCTCTTAAAGGCACATACACTACAATTCCTCCCCTTTTAGCCAACCAGTACATAATATTTTAAGTAATTATTAATTACATGTTACAAGAAAAATAATCTACACATTGCTGCAGTTAATTAATTATAAGTCAGTCTCTCTGGAGGCTTCCTGACTCAGTCCGGATAATGCCTCTGTGGTGTAATAGTTTCTGGTGGTGTAGTAGGTTCTTTTGGCATGGCTGATTCGGCTTGAATGCCAGTGTCGGGTTCATCGGGTTCCAGTATCACCGGATCGGAGGTAGATATGGGTATCTCTACTTCATCGTTAGGCGTATAGAGTTGTGGTGTAGGTTGTCCCTTTTCGGATGACTCTATGATTTGGTCAGCATGGCGCCTTATTATGCTTTCTCCGATGTCCACGGTATACATCAGCGGTCCTAGTTGTGTGCAGATAGTTCCAGGCTACCATTTCTCGGTACGGTAGTCCCGGGCCAAAACTTGTTGACCTATCTGGAAGGTTCTAGTTGGCCTTTCATTCATGCCTTGAAATTGCCGGTTCTCCACGTCCCTTCTGATGTTGGGTTTGATCAAATCCAGCCGGCATCTTAGGCTTCTATTGAAGAACATCATGGCGGGAGTTTGGTTTGTAACCATATGTGTTGCATTGCTGTATGCGAACAAGAAGTTATCCACCTTGTGCTGAAGTTTTATGTCTTCATTACCCATGGCCTTTATGGCCTTCTTGAAGGTCTGGACAAACCTTTCAGCCAATCCATTGGTGGCGGGATGGTATGGGGCGGACGTGTAGTGCTTAACCCCATTGTTTTTTAAGAACTTCCTGAATTCTTCGGACACAAATTGCGGTCCATTATCAGAACAGATCTGTTCCGGCAGCCCATTCCTGGCAAATATGGTCCTTAATACTGTGATGGTTTTTTCCGTGGTGGTGGAGGACATCTTTATTACCTCCGGCCACTTGGAGTGTGCATCAACCGCGATTAAGAACATTGAGTCCATAAATGGACCAGCAAAGTCGATGTGTACCCTTTGCCAGGGAGATGAGGGCCACTCCCGTGGATGTAGAGGGGCTTGGGGTGGAGCGTTTTGGACCTTCTGGCATCCTAGGCAGCTCTTGGTCATTTCTTCGATGTCTCCATCGATACCTGGCCACCATACAAACGCCCTAGCTAGGTTCTTCATTTTCACTCCACCCAGATGCCCCTCGTGAAGCTCCTTTAGAACTTTATCCTGGAGTTTGGGTGGAATCACCACTCTGGATCCACACATCAAGGTTCCTCGGCACACTGACAGCTGTTCTCTTCTTTGCGAGAATGCTGGCAACAGTGGTTCGCCATGTGCTGGCCATCCCTTCACTGTTAAATCGTAGACTCGTGAGAGAGTCGGGTCATTTCTAGTTTCCCTTTCAATGGCAGAATTTGTTACTGGTAGACATTCGACTATGGTAGAGTGGAAAATCTCCACTGGGTCTACGGTAGGTGCTTCCTCTACCGTTGGCAACGGTAGGCGCGATAACCCGTCAGCATTCCCATGCTGTTTTGATCCTTTGTATTCTATGTTGTATTGGTGTGCCCCTAGTAAAAGGGACCACCTCTGTAGCCTTTGCACTGTCATAATGGGAACACCCTTTTTAGGGTTGAATATGGAGATGAGGGGTTGATGGTCAGTCAACAAGGTAAATTTTTGTCCGTGTAGGTAATGGTTGAATTTCTTCACTCCCCATACCAGGCTGAGTGCTTCCCTGTCGATTTGGGCATAGTTACGCTCAGCTGAGTTCAATGAGCGTGACGCAAAAGCTATCGGCCGTTCCGAGCCATCAGGGAATTTATGCGATAATACTGCTCCTACGCCGTAAGGGGATGCATCGCACGCCAGTCTGATTGGCAGTGATGGGTTGTAATGAGCCAAAACTTCTTTGCACGTGATTAAGTCTTTGCATTTATGGACGGCACGTTTACAGTCTTCGCTCCATTTCCAAATTACTCCCGTTTGTAGCAGTTCATTAAGAGGGTGTAGAAGAGTTGATAAGTTCGGTAAAAATTTATGATAGTAATTTATTAATCCCAGGAACGACCTTAATTGTGAAACATTTTCAGGTGCTGGGGCTTTTATGACCGCTTCAATTTTTTCAGGTGACTTATGCAACCCTTCCTTATTAATTATGTGGCCACAATATGATATTTGATTTTGGAAAAATTCGCACTTGAGGCGATTTGCTCGTAGGCCCCATTCTCTCAGCCTAGTGAGCACCTGCTCCAAATTGGCAAGGTGCTCGTTGTTGTTTTCTCCTGTTACAAGGATGTCGTCTAGGTAGCATTGAGTCCCCGGAATCCCTTGGAGGACTTGCTCCATAGCTCTTTGCCAGATAGCTGGGGTGGATGCTACCCCGAAAACCAGTCGATTGTACTGGTACAGACCTTTGTGTGTATTTATCGTGAGATATTTTTTAGAGGCCTCTTCAACCTCCATCTGTAGATATGCCTGTGCCTGTGCTGGATAGTGAGGCGAAAATATCTTCTATCCTCGGAAGAGGATACTGTACCGTGTGAAGGACCGGGTTTACAGTCACCTTGAAGTCTCCACAGATGCAAATTTTTCTCTGTTCTTCAGATTTATCATTATTCAATGCTTTCTTCATGACTGGAACGATGGGTGTTGCCCACTCGCTCCAATCTATTTTGGATAATACGCCTGCCTTTTCCAAATTCTCCAGCTCTGCCTCGACTGCTGGACAAATTGCGTATGGCACCGGTCTTGCCTTAAAGAACTTGGGAATTGCTGCATCTTCCACTTTTATTGAGGCGGTGATGCCTTTCAAGGTTCCTAGTTTCTCTTGAAACACTTCTTTGGCGTTGGCCAAGATGTCTTTTAATCGTTCAAGTATGACGTCATCATCGTTTTTTTTCTTACTGGCCACTGTCAGTGCCTGAATGGAGTGCCAGTCTAAATGTATTTTCCTGATCCATTCACGTCCCAACAGCGGTGGACCACCATCTTGTAGAATGTATAAATGCAACTTCTGTATTTCCTTGCTGTTGTATACAACAGGCACCCTTATTTTTCCTTTGGGGTATACTTTCTGCCCCGTATATGTTTTCAAGATAATGGATGTGTCTTTTAAAGGTATATGCGGAAATAGCCGCTCGTAATCCCGTCGATTTATGACGGTCAGAGCTGATCCTGTATCTAGCTCCATTTTAACTGGGGACCCTGCTATCGTGAGGGTAACCCAAATGGTCTGGTAATCATCTTTGGCAATTACATTATGTAATTTGAGACAGCTTAGTCTCTTGTTTTCGGAGTCGCTATCGCTCTTCTGGTCTTCGGAGCTACTGTCGTCATCATTTGTACCTTTCTGTACTTTTCTTTATTGATTTATTTTTTCCTGTCTGTGGATTTTTTTTGTCCAGATCGGCATACCCGTGCAATGTGTCCAATCTTTCCGCATTGCCTGCATGCTTTGTCCTTGAACCAGCAGTCCCTCTGGTCATGGGTGGATCTGCCGCAGCGATAACATCTCTCGAAACCCCGTGTCATTTCACGGGTGCCGAAGTCCTGTGTCTTTTGTTGTATCTCTGCAGCTCCTCTTGCGGCTGCTTCGTATGATACAGCCATACTGAAAGCCTTGTCTAGTGTTAAATCTTTTTCAGAAAGCAGCCTTTTCTGTGTTGCTTCACTTAAGAGACCGCAGACGAATTTGTCTCGAAGATAATCTGCTAGCCCTGCCCCGAATTGGCAGTGTTTTGATAGCTTTCTTAATTCGGTGAGGTAATCAGCGTTACTTTCATTCTTGTGTTGATTTCTCTTGAAGAATTTGAATCGTTCCGCTATCAGCAGCGGTGTTGGGTTTAAGTGCTCCTGTAGGGTATCAACAATTTCTTTAAAATTCTTGTCCTTTGGTTTGGCTGGAGTGATTAAATTTCGTAACAGCCCGTATGTCTTTGCGCCCATCAGATTTAGCAGTACTGAAGCTTTTTTTTCCTCTTCTATTCCATTTGCGGTGCAATATACCTCCACTCTTTCCACATCTGTGGTCCAATCCTCTATCTCGTTATCAAAAGCATCAATATTGCCAGACTTAGGCATCCTAGAAATAAAATGGCGCTTCCCGCGCTTTTCTTTCTTTTCTGCAGAAAAGATATGGCGCTTCCCGCGCTTCCCCGCCGCTGCTGCCGATGACAACGCTGTTTCCCGCAGTTTCCGTTCTTTTTACTTATTTATTTACAGTTGGAGACTCGTTCCTGCCGGACTCTCTCTCTATGCCTGAACGCCGACCTGCTTGCAGCGCCGGCCGTCTCCCGAGTGCTCCCTCCCTGTCTGTTACTGCTTGCCTCCGCTTTCGCTGCTTGGCCCAGCTGTAGAGCCAGCCGCTGGAGCCCCAGCCCGACGCCCAGGAAGGATTATTGCAGTACCTGCCACCAGCTTGGCTAGCTGGTGAAACCACAGCTTTTTCTTTTTCTTGATTTTTCTTCAACTTTGGACGCCAGAGGAATCGATGTCCTTGAGATGCTGCCGAATTGCAGGTAAGTCCGTTTCCAATTCGTCGCCACTGTTGTGTCTGTGTGTTGATAGAGACACTGAAGACAGGAGTTGGTTTCATAGGTGTTTACTAAACAAAGTCTGGAGGGGAACTAACTGATACAACACAATATACAGGCTTATATAGCCCGAGTGGCCATTACCGGCATTACAGTACACATGGGGCTCTTAAAGGCACATACACTACACTGCCTTCCCATGTTCTCAGCCGCCTGCCCGTGTACCTGTTTGAGGTGCTCAAATAGGTTCCTGGCGAAACTGTCCCGGTTCACCTCCCTGAGCTGACCTTCTGTGAGCACCGGGGCTAGTACATGGGTGGGGGTCCGCATAACTCTGCCAGTCATCAGCTCATGTGGGGAATACCCTGTGCTCTTTGACTGGCTGGCTCGGATCCCCATCAGGACCAATGGTAGGACCTCCACCCATTTTTTAGGTGAGTCTACCGTCTCTTTCCTCAGCCTTTCTTTCAAGGTCCTGTTAATCCTCTCCACAATCCCTGAGGACTGTGGGTTGTGTGCAACGTGCCATTTCCCCTCAATGCCGAGTACCATAAGGGTATTCTGCATGACCTGCCCAGTAAATAGGCTCCCTTGGTCAAACTCCACATACTGTGGTAGCCCCCATTGTGAGAACTCCTCCCTGACCAGGATCCTGGCTGTACCCAGAGCTGTGGCTGTTTGGCAGGGGAAGGCTTCTACCCACTTTGTGAACACGTCCACCAGGACTAGGCAGTACTTTTAGCCTCCCTGGGCGGTGGGTAGGGGGCTGATGTAGTCGACCTGGATCGAATGCCATGGTCCCTCTTGTTAGATCCGTGTATCTTGATGTTATGAGTCCTTCAATAACTAGACATGAGACTGCAGGGAACAATCAACAGGTGTTTACTGGATGAGGGTTACTCTAAAACGAAACGTACAGATCCCTACTCAGGGTTTATATACAGGTGTGGTCACTGCCGGTACTACAGTATACAGGAGCTGTAAAAAGTAGTTCTCCCCTTAAAGGTACATACACTACAATTCCTCCCCTTTTAGATTAACAATACCATAACATTCATTTAACAATTAACATTTTTAACATGCACATTAACTGAAAATAGTCCATTTATAAATTCAGTCTTTGGGGCGGCTTCCTGATCCTTTCTGGATTGCGCCTTTCCTGAGTGTCTTGCTCTTAGTGCGGAGGCCCCCTGTCATCAGTTGGTTCATCAGCTTCCGATGCTACTGTTTCTGGGGTAGATGCTACCTGTATGTTGGGTTCATCACCAGGTACGCGAGACATGGGGTTGACTCGTTCCTGTGACTCTAGGATCTGGTCGACATGGCGTCTCACAATGTTCTCCCCAACATCCACTGTGTACATTAGTGGCCCCTGCCGTGTGCATATCGTTCCTGGTTGCCATTTCTCTGTTCGGTAGTCGCGGGCCAAGACTGGTTGCCCTACATTGAAGCTCCTTGTTGGCTTCTCATTGATGTACTGGAATTGCTTATTCTCAACATCCCTTCGTACATTTGGTCTGAGCAAATCCAGACGAGATCTCAACCTTCGGTTAAAGAACATCATGGCTGGGGTCTGGTTGGTGACTGCATGTATCGCATTTCTGTAGGCTAACAGGAAATTGTCCACCTTGTGCTGCAGTGGAATGTTGTCATCGCACATGGCCCTTACTGCTTTTTTAAAGGTTTGTACGAACCTCTCAGCCAATCCATTTGTGGCTGGATGATATGGGGCGGATGTGCAATGCCTTACCGCATTCCTTTTCATGAATCTTCGAAACTCTTCGGACACAAACTGTGGTCCGTTATCAGAGCAAATCTGCTCTGGCAAGCCGTTCCTGGCAAATATGGTCCATAGGACTGCAATAGTTTTCTTCGTGGTGGTGGACAACATTTTGATCACCTCAGGCCATTTCGAGTGCGCATCCACGGCTATTAAAAACATTGAGTCCATGAATGGACCAGCAAAATCAATATGCACCCGTTGCCATGGAGATGAGGGCCACTCCCATGGGTGTAGAGGGGCATGTGGTGGTGCATTTTGGACCTTCTGGCATCCTGAGCAGCTCTTTGTCAGGTCCTCAATTTGCTGATCGATCCCTGGCCACCACACATAAGCCGTAGCAAGGCTTTTCGTCTTCACCCCTCCCAGATGGCCTTCGTGAAGCTCATTTAGCACTCTCTCCCTTAACTTGGGTGGAATTACCACTCGGGATCCACACATCAATGTCCCCTGGCATACTGACAGCTGCTCTCTTCTGGATGAGAATGCTGGCAACAGTGAGTCGCCATGCGTTGGCCATCCCTTCACCGTCAAGTCATATACCCGATGTTGTGTATGTACCTTTAAGAGAAGAACTGATTCTATACTGCAGTACCGGCAGTGACCACCCCTGTATATAAAGCCATAGCAGGCTTCTGTATTTCAGTCTTGAATTGCTCTCTGTTCAGTAAATACCTGTTTTATTGTTCTCCTGCAGTCTGAGTATTATTGATCCTCGGACACTACACTGGCGAGGGGCAGGTTTGAACTCACCTGCAGTACTGCATCACCTCACGGGGATCTTTTCCCTGAAGAGAAGCTTCTTGGAGGTCGAAGTCAGAACGGCGTTCGTCGACCATGGGCAACCACCCAGGGATCCATCGGAGAGTTGCAGGGGAGGCTGTGGAGAGCTGGGCCTGGCTCCCCAGTCGAGGTGTTCCAGCAAGTCGTGCTGGTAGCAGGTAGTGCGCTGACCCTTCCGGACTGCGGCGGGCTCGGGCTCGATCAAGCGGCTCTGCAAAGGGGCCGTGCAGCGTTGTCGGGAGGAAGAGAGAGAGAGAGGGTGGAGCACACAGGGCACGGTCGGTGCTCAAGAGCAGGGCAGCGTGGAGAGGATAGAACGCGGGGAAGGAAAAGTGAGACGCACCAAAGCCGCGGGTCGCCTCCATTACCCTGTAGAACACTAGGAGCAGCGTGGCAGCAAGGGGAAGAAGGAAAAGCGCGGGAGGTGCCATTTTATTCCATTGGGGAAGAAGGAAAAGCGCAGAAGGCGCCATTTTATTACATTGGGGAAGAAAAAAAAGCGCGGGAGGCGCCATTTTAAATCACCCAAGATGCTGAAGAGTGGCAGTATTACTGCTTTCGACAACGAGGTAGAAGACTGGACCACGTATGTGGAAAGAATTGAAGTGTACTGCGAGGCAAATGAGGTGGCCGATGGAAAGAAGGCGTCGGTATTATTAAATTTGATGGGCGCGAGAACGTACGGCCTATTGCGGAATTTAATTACCCCAGCTAAACCAATGGAGAAAAGTTTTGAGGAGATTGTTAATATCTTACAGGAACACCTAAACCCTACACCGCTGCTGATAGCAGAAAGATTCAAGTTCCATAAAAGAAACCAGCACAAAGATGAGAGCAATGCTGACTATCTTACGGAACTACGCAAGTTATCGAAGCACTGCCAGTTCAGAGCAGGACTGGCAGACACCTTACGGGATAAGTTTGTCTGTGGGCTCCAGAGTGAAGGAACCCAGAAACGACTACTTTCGGAAAAGGACCTGACGCTAGAACAGGCTTTCAGCGTGGCAGTATCCTACGAAGCAGCAGCACGGGGAGCTGCGGAAATACAACAGAAACCACAGGAATACAGCGCTAACGAAATGGCGTATGGAGCAGAAAAGTGCTATCGCTGTGGCAGAACAACCCATGATCAGAAGGGCTGCTGGTTCAAGGACAAAGTATGCAGGCAATGTGGGAAAATGGGACACATAGCAAGGGTCTGCAGGTCGGGAAAGAAAACCAACACTACAAGAACTACTAAGGAAAAGTACAAGAAAGTAAAGAAATTGACAGACAGTAGTTCGGAAGATCAGGAGAGTGATAAGGACTCCGGTAGCAGAAGACTAAGTTGTCTAAAGTTACACAACGTGATCGCAAAGGAGGATCACCGAACCATTTGGGTCATCCTCATGATAGCAGGGTCCCCAGTAAAGATGGAATTGGACACAGGATCAGCCCTAACTGTCATGAATCGATGAGACTATGAGCAACTATTCTCACACATACCCTTAAAGGACACGTCCATTGTATTGAAGACATACACGGGGCAAAAAGTCTACCACAGAGGAAAAATAAGGGTGTCAGTTGAATACAATGGCAAGGAAACACAGAAACTGTATCTATATATACTACCAGATGGAGCACCACCATTATTAGGACGTGAATGGATCCGAAAAATACAATTGGATTGGCATTCCATTGAGGCGCTAACTGTGACTGATAAAAAGGATGATGACGTCACACCTGGACGACTGTCAAAAAATTCTAACTGACGCGAAAGAGTTGTTCCAACAAGGACTTGGGACTCTAAAAGGAGTAACGGCAATGATAAAAATCGAAGATAACGCAAACCCAAATTTTTTTAAGGCCAGACCGGTACCATACGCAATCCGCCCAGCCGTTGAAGCAGAGCTGGAGATTTTGGAGCGTTCGGGTGTGCTGTCCAAGGTGGACTGGAGCAAGTGGGCCACACCCATCATTCCTGTAATGAAGAAATCATTGAGCAGCACGCCTGGGGAACCGAAGGAG
The DNA here is from genome assembly GCF_052327205.1 of Somniosus microcephalus. NCBI lineage: Eukaryota > Metazoa > Chordata > Chondrichthyes > Squaliformes > Somniosidae > Somniosus > Somniosus microcephalus. The sequence continues at coordinate 113,635,607 of NC_140988.1, read as the reverse complement.
GTTCGCATCTGTGGGGACTTCAAGGTAACTGTGAACCCAGTCCTGCACACAGTACAATATCCACTTCCACGGATAGAAGATATTTTCGCCTCACTATCTGGAGGGAAACGCTTTACAAAGGTTGATCTGGCCCAAGCGTATCTACAAATGGAGGTGGAAGAAGCGTCTAGGAAATACCTCACGATAAACACTCACAAAGGCCTTTACCAGTACAATCGACTGGTATTCGGGGTAGCATCAGCCCCGGCTATTTGGCAGAGGGCGATGGAACAAGTCCTGCAAGGGATCCCGGGGACCCAGTGTTATTTGGACGACATTCTGGTTACGGGTGAAAATGACAGTGAACACCTTGCCAACCTGGAGCAGGTGCTCACGAGATTACAGGAATATGGGCTACGAGCCAACCGCCCCAAATACGAGTTCTTCAGGAGACAAACCTCGTATTGTGGCCACACGATTGATGAGGAAGGGTTGCATAAGTCGCCGGACAAGATTGAGGCTGTAGTCAAGGCTCCAGCACCGGAAAATGTGTCGCAACTGAGGTCGTTCCTCGGGTTGGTGAACTACTACCATAAGTTCTTGCTGAATTTATCTACAATTCTGCACCCACTGAATGCCCTACTGCAAACTGGAGTAACATGGAAATGGAGTGATGAGTGTAAGCGTGCCTTTCAGAAATGTAAATGCCTAATCACTTCAAAAGAAGTATTGGCCCAATACAGTTCAACACTACCGATTCGGTTAGCATGTGATGCATCTCCCTACGGCATCGGAGCGGTGCTGTCACACAAATTCCCTGCCGGTTCAGAGAGGCCAATAGCCTTTGCGTCGCGCTCGTTAACCTCAGCCGAGCGTAACTACGCCCAGATTGACAGGGAGGCCCTCAGCCTGGTGTGGGGGGTGAAGAAGTTCAATCACTATCTGCACGGGCAGAAATTCACCCTACGGACTGATCATCAGCCCCTGGTCTCCATTTTTAACCCAAAGAAGGGCGTTCCGGTGATGATGGCGCAACGGCTGCAAAGATGGTCGCTTTTTCTAAGGGCACATCAGCACAACATAGAGTACAAGGGTACGAAACAGCATGGAAACGCTGATGGGCTGTTGCGCCTACCGTTGCCTACGGTAGAGGAAGCACCTGCAGTGGACCCTGTTGAGATATTCCATGCGACCATAGTCGAATGTCTACCTGTTACAAACTCAAGTATAGAGAAGGAAACCCGAAATGACCCGACACTCTCTCGGGTCTATGATTTGACGGTGAAGGGTTGGCCAGCACATGGCGACTCACTGTTGCCAGCATTCTTGCCAAGGCGAGAACAGCTGTCAGTGTGCCGGGGGACCTTGATGTGTCGATCCCGAGTGGTAATTCCACCCAAGTTGAGAGATAGAGTGCTCAATGAGCTTCATGAGGGTCATCTGGGAGGGGTAAAAATGAAGAACCTAGCCAGGGTGTTTGTGTGGTGGCCGGGAATCGATAAAGAAATCGAGGATATGACCAAGAGATGCACAGGATGCCAGAAGGTCCAAAACGCTCCACCACAGGCCCCGCTACGTCCATGGGAGCGGCCCTCATCTCCATGGCAACGGGTACACATTGATTTTGCTGGTCCATTTATGGACTCAATGTTCCTAATCGCTGTGGACGCCCATTCGAAATGGCCAGAGGTCATCAAAATGTCCTCCACCACCACGGAGAAAACTATTGCAGTCCTACGGACCATCTTCACCAGGAATGGCTTGCCAGAACAGATTTGCTCCGACAATGGGCCACAGTTTGTGTCAGAGGATTTCCGGAGGTTTCTGAGGAATAATGGGGTGAAGCATTACACATCTGCCCCATATCATCCAGCCACAAATGGATTGGCTGAGAGGTTTGTTCAGACCTTTAAAAAGGCCATAAAGGCAATGCATAATGACGACATACCACTACAACACAAGGTGGATAATTTCTTGTTTGCTTACCGGAATGCGACACATGCAGTCACCAACCAAGCTCCAGCCATAATGTTCTTCAACCGAAGGCTAAGATGTCGCCTGGATTTGCTCAAACCAAACATAAGACGGGATGTTGAGGATAAGCAAGTCCAGCACATAAATGAGAAGCCAACCAGGAGCTTCAAGATAGGGCAACCAGTCTTGGCCCGCGACTACCGAACAGAAAAATGGCAGCCAGGAACGATATGCACACAGCAGGGACCACTAATGTACACAGTGGACATTGGAGAGAGCATTGTGAGACGCCATGCTGACCAGATTCTAGAGTCACAGGAACAAGCCAAACCCATACCACGAGCAGGTGCACCTGGTAATCAACCCGAAGTACAGATTGCGTCTACCTCAGAAGCAGTGGTATTGGAAGCTGACGAACCAACCAATGACAATGAGCCAGAATCAACTCTGCCGCAAGAATAGGATACTCGAGAAAGGCGCTATCCAGTCAGGATCAGGAAGCCTCCTCAAAGACTGAACTTATAAATGATTATTTCAGTTGATGTATATAGTACAGAGAAAATTGTAATTGTAATTAGTTATTATTTAGTTGTTAAATGAATGTTATGTACTGTTTATCTAAAGGGGGAGGAATTGTTGTGTATGTACCTTTAAGAGAGGAACTGATTCTATACTGCAGTACCGGCAGTGACCACCCCTGTATATAAAGCCATAGCAGGCTTCTGTATTTCAGTCTTGAATTACTCTCTGTTCAGTAAATACCTGCTTTTTTGTTCTCCTGCAGTCTGAGTATTATTGATCCTCGGACACTACACCTGACACAGTGTCGGGTCATTTCGGGTCTCCTTCTCTATATCAGCGTTAGTTACTGGCAAGCGTTCAATTATAGTCGAATAACATATTTCGACAGGGCCCACTGCTGGTGCTTCCTCTGCAGTAGGCAGTGGCAGGCGTGATAGCCCATCAGCGTTTCCATGCTGTTTCGTGCCCTTATACTCGATTTCATATTGGTTCGCCCCTAGAAAAAGGGACCATCTTTGTAGCCGTTGCGCAGTCATCACCGGAACACCCTTCTTTGGATTAAAGATGGAGACAAGTGGTTGGTGGTCAGTCAGCAAGGTAAACTTCTGCCCGTGCAGATAGTGGTTGAACTTTTTCACTCCCCACATTAGGCTGAGGGCCTCCCTGTCAATGTGGGCGTAGTTGCGCTCGGCTGAGGTTAGTGACCGAGACGCAAAGGCTACCGGCCTCTCCGAGCCATCCGGGAACTTGTGCGACAGCACCGCTCCAATGCCATAGGGTGATGCATCACACGCCAACCGAATTGGTAGTGCTGGGTTGAAATGAGCCAACACCTCTTTTGATGTGATCAATTCTTTGCTCTTCTGGAAAGCTCATTTACATTCGTCATTCCACTTCCATGGTACCCCCGTTTGCAGTCGGGTGTTCAGTGGGTGTAGTAATGTAGACAAATTCGGCAAGAACTTATGATAGTAGTTCACCAGCCCGAGGAACGACCTCAGTTGTGACACATTTTCCGGTGCTGGAGCCTTGACTACTGCCTCAATCTTTTCAGGGGACATATGTAACCCCTCTTCATCAATAACATGGCCACAATACGAGATCTGTTTCTGGAAAAACTCGCATTTGTGGCGATTTGCTCGGAGCCCATATTCCTTCAATCTAGTGAGCACCTGCTCCAGGTTGGCAAGGTGATCACTGTCATTTTCGCCCGTGACCAGGATGTCGTCCAAACAACACTGGGTCCCTGGAATCCCTTGCAGGACTTGATCCATTGCTCTTTGCCAAATAGCTGGAGCTGATGCTACCCCGAACACCAGCCGGTTGTATTGGTAGAGACCTTTATGAGTGTTGATCGTGAGGTGCTGTTTCGAGGCTTCTTCTACCTCCATTTGCAGGTACGCCTGGGCCAGATCAATCTTAGTGAAGCATTTCCCTCCAGATAGCGAGGCGAAAATATCTTCAATCCGTGGAAGCGGATATTGTACCGTGTGAAGGATTGGGTTCACTGTCACCTTAAAGTCCCCACAGATGCGAACCTTCTTTGGTTCCCCAGGCGTATTACTCAACGACCTCTTCATTACAGGAACGATGGGTGTAGCCCACTCGCTCCAGTCCACTTTGGACAGTACTCCTGAATGTTCCAACCCTTCCAGCTCTGCTTCAACAGCTGGTCTGATCGCATAAGGCACTGGTCTGGCCTTCAGAAACTTTGGGCTTGCATTTTCCTCTATTTTAATCGTTGCTGTTATTCCTTTTAGTGTTCCTAGTCCCTCCTGGAACACTTCTATTGCATCAGTTAGCATTTTTGACAGTCATCCAGGTGTGACGTCATCATCCTTTTTGGCCTCAACCTTCAGTGCCTGTATGGAATGCCAATCTAATTGTATCTTCCAGATCCATTCACATCCTAGCAGTGGTGGTCCTCCATTTGGCAATACATATATATCCATTTTAGGTATTTCCTGGCCTTTATATGTCACTTTCACCCTTATTTTTCCTTTGGGGTAGACTTTTTGCCCCGTATACGTCTTCAAGACAATCTCTGTAGCTTTCAAGGGTATGTGTGAAAATAGCCGCTTGTAGTCTCTTTGATTTATGACTGTTAGAGCTGACCCTGTGTCCAATTCCATTTCCACTTGGACTCCGTCTCTCTTGAGTGTAACCCAGATAGTCTGGTGATCCTCCATTTCGGTTACATTATGTAGTTTCAGACAACCCAGTTCCTTGCTTCCGGAGTCTGTGTCACTTTTCTGTTCGTCTGAACCACTGTCCATCACCTGGTGTACCTTTTTGTACTTCTCCTGTGGAGATTTCTTACTGTTGGTTTTGTTCCCAGACCTGCAGAATCTTGCTATGTGTCCTGCTTTCCCACACTGTCTGCACACTTTGTCCTTGAACCAACAATCGTTCTGGTCATGTGTTGTTCTGCCACAGCGATAGCACTTCCCTGTTCCATAGGTCATTTCATTGGTGCCACATTCTTGCGGTCTCCGTTGTATCTCTGCAGCGCCCCGTGCGGCTTCTTCTTGTGATACTGCCATGCTGAAAGCCTTGTCCAGCGTAAGATCCTTTTCTGATAGAAGCCGTTTCTGGGTTCCTTCACTTTGAAGCCCACACACAAACTTGTCCCTTAAAGTATCTGCTAGTCCCGTTCCAAACTGGCAGTGTTTCGATAGCTTGCGCAGTTCCGTTAAATACTCAGCATTACTTTCTTCTTTATGCTGGTTCCTTTTGTGAAACTTAAATCTTTCTGCTATCAGCAGCGGTGTGGGGTTTAAGTGGTCCTGTAGGATTGACACTATGTTTCCAAAATCCTTTTCCACTGGCTTCTCTGGGGTTACTAGGTTTCGCAGTAAGCCATACGTTTTTGCACCCATTGAATTCAACAATACCAGCGCTTTCCTCTCATCTGGCACTTCATTCGCCTTGCAGTACACTTCTATGCGTTCGACATATGTCGTCCAATCTTCGACTTCATTGTCGAACGCTGTGATACTGCCACTCTTCGGCATCCCTGGGTGTGGTTAGACTGGCTCAAAATGGCATTTTCCCATGCTCTCCCTTCTTCTCGCAGCTCAAAATGGCATTTTCCCGCGCTCTCCCTTCTTCTCCGCTGCGGCTCAAAATGGCATTTTCCCGCGCTCTCCCTTCTTCTCCGCTGTGGCTCAAAATGGCATTTCCCGCGCTCTCCCTTCTTCTCCGCTGCAGCTGCTCAGCCCTTGAACACCGGCTGTGCTCTGCGCGTTTCCCTTTCTTCCCCGCTGATGCTGCTCGTCCCTTGAACACCGGCTGCGCTCTGCACGTTTTCCTTCGCGCCTCTCTCTCTTCTCCCGTCGACGCCGTTCAGCCCTGAACACCGGCTGCGCCCTGTGCGCTCTACCCTCTCTCTTCTCCCGTCGACGCCATTCGGTCCTGAACACCGGCTGCATCCTGTGCGCTCTACCCTCTCTCTTCTCCCGTCGACGCCGCTCGGTCCTGAACACCAGCTGTGTCCTGTGCGCTCTACCCTCTCTCTTCTCCCGTCGACGCTGCTCGGCCTTTTCTGTGCCGTCGGTCGGCTCTAGCCACCACTGTCCGGGAAGGGCCTGCGCCGTACCTGTTGCCAGCCCGTTTCGCTGGACCACCGTGACTGGAGAACCAAGCCCAGCTCTCAACAGCCTCCCCTGCGATGCTCAAATCTCCACTGGATGACTGGGCGGTTGCTCATGGTCGACGCCCGCGCTTCTGGCCTCAACCTTCTTCCACTGTTCTCCAGGAGCAAATCCCTGGGAGGTGATGTAGAGTTGCAGGTAGGTTTGAATCTGCCTCGTCGCCAATGTTAGATCCGTGTATCTTGATGTTATGTGTCCTTCAATAACTAGACATGAGACTGCAGGGAACAATCAACAGGTGTTTACTGGATGAGGGTTACTCTAAAACTAAATGTACAGATCCCTACTCAGGGTTTATGTACAGGTGTGGTCACTTCCGGTACTACAGTATACAGGAGCTGTAAAAAGTAGTTCTCCCCTTAAAAGTACATACACTACACTTCTACCCTCCTGATATGTCCCATAGGTACCTTCCTTTTGGGGGGGTCAGGGTTGTTAGCAGCACACTCCAGACAGCTGGCACAGAACACGCGGACATCTTCCCTGAGTCCTGGCCACCATCTCGCCTGTTCCACCCACTGCCAGGTGGTCTCAGGCCCGGAATGCCCCACTCCTGGACCCTCATGGGCCAGTTGAAGAAATTCCCTCCTGTGCTGCTGTGGTACTACCCATTGTTCTCCCCTAAACAACATGCCTTCCTTAACAGAGAGGGCTGCTGTGCCATAAGGGCCCTCTACCCTTTTCCCCTCAATCACTGCACTGAGGACTGCCTTGAGGATGGGGTCTTGGGTTTGGACCATCTTAAGGTCCGGGGTTAAAGCTACCCCTGCACTCCCTTGTGTCCCATTCCTACCCCTGACTGCTGCTATAGGACTGGACCCATATGGGTCCCAGAATGTGCCTGTATGGGCACCCTCCTTAGCTAGCACGTCGGCCTGCTGGTTGCCCTTACCATGGGGTTCTGTGGAGGAATGGGCTTTCACCTTATGGATGAAAACCTCCCCTTCCTCCCCCACTGCTGCTAAGATTTTCTCCAGCAGGGGTTTCACTGTGAGGGGTCTCCCGTCAGCGGAGGTGTATCCGTGGCGGGACCAGATGGCCAGGTACACTGTACACGAATTGCATGTGAGCATGCTGTCCGAGCAAATCGTGTATGGGGTGGGGAAGATTTTGGGGTGTGTAACAACGTACACTACCGCGGACAGTTCAGCCTGCTGGGCGCTCATGGTGCTGGGGAGCTTAATTGCCAGGGCATCGTTTGCCACTGGGTCATAAACTCCACACTCTGTGAGTTGCTCACCAGCAGATACTGTGCTAGAGCCATCCACATAGATTTCGCGGCCTGTGGGGTGTATCCCGGCCCGCAAACCTATGTCTACTTCCCAAACCCCTTCTATGGAACACCGGTGGGCTGTTCCAGGATATACCAAGTTAGCTGCGAGCTTTGGCTCGCAGAGCCCTTTTACTTTCAGGTCCATCTGTGAGAGAAGCAGTGTCCAGCGAGCAATGCGGGCACTGCTCACTGTCCCATCCTTGATTCTCCCGTCCAGCAGAATCTGGGTGGGCGTGTGTTGGGTGAGGAGGGTGATGGAAGAGGTGCCTGTGAAGATCAGTGATCTTTTCACAGCCCAATGTGTGGCCAAGAGGTGCCTCTCACAATTGGAATAGCTCTTCTCCACATCCGTGAGTATCCTGGAGGAGTAGACCACCGGTCTCAGCCTGCCATGCTGCTCTTGGAGCAGCACAGCACTCAGGCTGTCCCTGCTGGCTGCTACCTCCAGGAAGAACTCTTTCCCCTCATCTATGGCCCCTAGAGCTGGTGCAGGCTGCAGATCTTTCTTGAGCCTGACAAATGCTGCCTGGCAACCCTCATCCCAAACCCACTCCACTCCCTTATGTAGGAGTCGGAGCAGGGGGGCTGCTGTGGCTGCATAGCCCTCAATAAAGTCTCTGCAGTACCCGGTTAGCCCTAGAAAAGATCGCACACCCGTGACTGTGTTGGGGACTGGTAACTCCTGTACTGCTTCCCTTCTAGCTTTATCTATGGCCCTTTCCCCAGCGCATACGGTCAGGCCCAGGAATTTCACCTCCTGCTGGCCGATCAGCGCTTTCTTTGGGTTCACTTTAAAGCCTTCCTGCCTGAGCAGCTCTAGCAGTTCGGCCAGTAGTGGGCCATGTTCCTCTCTCGAATCGGTGAATAGGAGCAGGTCAACCACATACTGTACCAGCTGCCTGGGCTGGCTGAAGCCCTTTAGACTGTTTGCCATGCATTGGTGGAAAATGCTAGGGCTATTGTGGAAGCCCTGAGGCAAACAGTTCCAGGTGTACTGTTGCCCTTTAAAAGTAAAGGCAAACTTGTACTGATCCTCTCTCCTTAAAGGGATGGACCAAAACCCGTTGGAAATATCCAACACCGTGAAAGTGGTCGCGGATGCTGGGATACTTCCTATCAGGTCGGCAACAGCTGCTACCGTGGGTGCACAGGCTGGGATGTTACTGTTGAGCACCCGATATTCCACTGTGGCCCTCCAGGAGTTGTCCGGTTTTCTAACCGGCCACAGTGGAGAATTTACGTGGGTGGCTATCAGTCTCAGGACCCCTGTTGCACTAAGGAGGACATGGCTGCTTCCATGTCTGGCTCCGCTTACCTGGGGAAGTTATACTGCTTTTGTGGTCAGGCCATTGGGTCCCCATCTACACTGACCTCGAACCCGTTGACCCTCCCACAATCGTGCTTGTGTGTGGCAAATGCGGCTAGGTGGTCTCGCACAAATGCCTGGAACTCCCTTTGGGGTATTACTGACCATGAGTTTGAGGTTATAACCCTCTTTAGGCTTCATGGTGCACAGGGTCCCCTTCCCCTTTTTCCCTGGGATGACTACTACTCCGCCTTCCTTTTCTGTACTTGCCCCCCATAGGCAGTGATTCCTTAAATCCACTAGGATCCCGTGGCCTACAATAAAGTCGGCTCCCAGGATCCCTTTTCCACCCTCCACTTCCCACTTCATTAGGACACAGGTCCACTTAGAGCAGAATGTTCCTAAGCGAATGGACAGCGGGATGGAAAATGATCCAGCCTGTTCTTTACCTGTGAATCCCCACAGACTGTATGGGACCCCGTTAGATAGAGGTGAGGTGGTGGGGTTAGCTGAATGGATCATGGTGCATGATGCTCCCGTGTCCAAGAGATAGATCCCTTTTACCTTTTCTACCTCCATCTCAACGAGGGGTCTCTTCCATAAGTCGTACTGAAGGGAACACAGGTAAACAGGCTGCGCTGGCTCTAGTCAGGGCTGTGGGTTGGATGGGGCGGATGGGGCCAGAGCACCGGTAGTGGCTGCTACCTTCCCTGGGCCAGTCAATAGGGTCCTCATTGCATCCAAAAATGACTCGACTGTGGCAGGAGGGATTCCTGTCTCTGTCTTTTGGGCTGGGGCTGAGGAATTCTTTCCCTTGTTATCCTTCCAAGGATTTTTACACTCCTTCCTCCAGTGTCCATCCTTCCCACACCCGTAACAGTTAAGCTTTGTGCTGGAAGGTTATTCCCTTTCTGATGCCACTCCTTCCTACCCTGGCTGGGTTTCATTTCATGCACCTTCCCTTTAGGTGGGTGTGCATCGGTCCCCTTACCATTCCGGTAAGCTAGGGTCAATTGTCTGATCACTGTCTGTTCGGTCGCCAGGGGATGCTTTGGGTCAAACCATATTCCTGCCTTGGCCCTGACCTGTGGAAAGCTGTTTGCCACCAGGCAACGGAGCCAGTGGGCCAGCTGATCCTGGTCCAGGTTAGCCCGGTTAGGTGCCCCTGTACAGGCACTCCTATACACCGGCCACAACCTGTCTCCGAAAGCCTACGGGGTTCCCCCTGCGAGCTGCACTGTTTTCTCCACCCGGGAGAAAGGACTTCCCTCATTCATCCCCATGGCCTCAAGAAATTCCTCCCTGAGCTCCCCATACTCGCACTGTCCCTTCTTACACTGGTCGGAGAGGGACTGGAAGAGCTTACTCTCCAGGGAGAATAGCAGCATTTTGGCCTGTTCAGCATCATCGCACTCGTTGATGCTTGCTGCCTGTTCCATTTCCCTGAAGTGGACCGAGGGGTCTCCATTTGCTGTGAGTTTTGTTATATGGTTTACCATGGCCCTAAGCTGTTGGATGCCGTGGGGAACTACGAACTGGTTTTGGAGGGGTCCCTCATCCCCGTTATCAGCGGGTGGGCCAAACCTTTGCTGCCGGGCCAGGCACATCGGCCCCGGTCCCAGCCTCTCTTCCTGGGGTTTTTCCACCTCAGCTTCTACCCCTGACTCCAACCCCCCTTGCGGCCAAACCTCGCTGAAACCTGGCACTACGGGTGGTGGTCGTGGGTCCTCCTGCTCCTCAAGTGGGTCATCCCTTGGCACTACCCGTGGTGCCTGAACCGTTCTCCCCAGGTTCCCTGTAAAGTCGACCTGGGCTGCACTCAGGCTTATGAGGCACACCTTTGCCTTCCTTAGGGCAAGGTTAAGATTCTCTATCTGTCCCTGGCAGGGGCCATGATCTGCATCTTCAAACCCCTGTGCGCTTGCTATCTTATAGGCTGCCTTTATGTCTCTTACTTTCTCCTCCTGCTTTCTTACTTGTCTTGCTAGGCGGGCATTCTTTTTCCGCAACCTCAGTTCATTGTTCTTGGCATCAGTGACCTGACACTGTAAATATTCCTGCCTGATCTTATGCTCCCCCAGTAACTGCACCCTTTCCTGGTTCAGAGCCTGCAATGCTGCCAGTAACTTCTCCCCTGATAGAGCCCTTGCTTGGGCTTCCAGGGCTGACTCCCGTATCTTGGCTGCCTGTGCTTCAACGAGCCTGTCCAAAAGCTGGATCTGTTTCTTGAAGCACATCAGCCAGACTGCCTTTTCTATGGATTTCTTATGCTCCTTCCCTTCTGTCCATTTAGCTGCAGCATCTACCGGACGCTCAGCCTGCAACAGATTAGTGATCCACTTCTTAGTGATATTCACCTTACTGAAAACATAATTTGAAATCTTCTCTGCCATTAAAGTTTGCTCTTCCGAATCAGTGTCTACTGTATCGCACCCCTGTTGCCAGAGTCCTGCCGCGGTCGCCATTCTGTAGGGGGTGGTGTGTTGAGTCAGCTTTGCCCCTGACTGTTTTGAACGGTTTGAATCGCTCCCACACCCCTGGGTTCTAGACTCTGGACTTAGGTACAGGCGGTGATACAAAATTGGAGTAGACAACTGGTTTGGTACAAGAAAACTGTTTATTAGAGTCACAATAAAATTATACACTTAGATTACTGGAGTAGTTACAGACATTCAAGAGTACACTTAATTAAGAATGGGGAACACATGGCACAATGAGGAAAAATCACATTAATAGTCCGCCTACCCTTGTCCCACCCCCAATATCTAACTAAATTGTACTAAAAAGAGCCAGGGATCATGCTCACCGTAAGGGGTTTCTTGACAGTTCGAATCCTGTCAATTAAACCGGTTGCGTTTTTGGGGTTCGCTCTTTGTGTCCTTTGGGGCCTGCCGTCGCCACGTGGTCCCAGTCTTAGAATCTGCGGAGGTTCTTCAGTTGGGTGGAGTCCGCTGATGCAGTTTGGGCGCAGTTGTGGATTTGTCTGGTAAGTACCCACTTTTCTTCATTAGAAATAGGGAGAATAAAGTCTTTGTTGGGTACTTTAGCTTGCAGAGTGGAAAACTTCGGGTTTTGTTCTTCTGCTGGTGGTCTGGTCGTCGAGTTTGGTTGCAGTTGGGGTTCGGTTGGCGGTCTTCGGTGTCAGCTCGGTCGCGATGGCCCAGATCATTACCTGTGTAGTGGTAATGATCTGAAGGTATGGTTTACCCGGCCCTTTTGTTACCACGGTGCTCGTGGTCGGTCCTTGTGTCGGGCTGCGGTTGCGGCCTTGTTGTCTTCGGTCGAGCCTGCCCCACCGTGCCTCCTCGCTGTGATGTTGCGTGAGCCTTCCTGTTGACTTCTGAATGAAGATGCAGGGTGTGTTGCCCATGTTGAAAGCGCCTGTTTTTCTTTGGTTACCAGTGGGCCTACAGTTATACTGTTTTTGAGTTTGTTATCTGCGCGCCAAATCAGGGTTAGTTCTTTGTCTGATTTAAGGTGATTATGGCCATTCACCTTAACTGGTTTTTGGGCGGTTGTCTCATTGCTAAATGGCTTTAATGTCTTGGGTGTTTGTTATGCATAATGTAAATCGGTGTCTTCCTGGCTTGGTAGCTAGTTCGAACTGTAAGCGATTATATATGCATAGTCTTGATGGGCTTTAGGTTTGTGCAAGATTAAGTCTTTTCCTGAGTTGATTTGTTTAAAGGGAAGAATACGTGTTCTGTCTCCTCCAGTTGTCTGGTTTTGAAATAACAAACCAAAGTTGTCTCCTACAGGCCCGGGCATGTCAAGTTTTGAGGTTTTGAACTTGACATGCTGCCTGCAGGGCCCTGCTTTAACCTTGCAGTTTTTGCCATAAAGTCCAAAAGCCATTTCCTTCAGGGTTCCGTTATTAATAACTTGTCCTTCAGGGTCCCTTATTAATAACTTGGGAAATGTGGGAATTTTGAGAATCCTACAGCTCCACCCTTGTGCATTCTTCATTTCACACACTCAAGAAATGCAGCCTGCCCAGTCAGTGGTTGGCCAAAAAGAGGGAGAGGAGAGTGAAGAAGAACAAGAGGAAGATTGATTTGACACTCCCAGCCACCAGCTCCTCAAGGTCAACCATTGCAAGGACATTTGCAGTGTCCCCCACTGAAAGTCAGCAGCCTTCCACCAGCCATGCTGCAGTCACTGGGGTAGCACTGCATGACATTAGTAGGATAGGCAAAGGCACACACAAGCCAGTCACAAAGAGAATGCATAAGGGTGATGAGTTGATTTCTTGATGTCACATTGGATGGATAGACATATATAGGTGAATTAGAAAGTTTGCTTTTTGGTGGCTTTTATTTCAGCATTATGGCCAAGAGGATGTTGTGATGGTCAGTGACAGAGGGAAGGTAAGGTGTGGGACAAATGTTGAAAAGGGAATTTTGGTTGTGGTCACTGGTACCGCAGGTGGATAATTCCATCCCGGATAGCCCTGCCACAAAGGGACTGTCTGGGATGCATCCTTCCATCTGCTTCCTCCTCTTCTGTATCTTCCTCTTCCCTCTGCAAATGAATGCTGTAAATGTGAAATGATGGCATAAATGCTGGAAATACTCAGCTGGTCAGGCAGCATCTTGACCGGAGACGTGAACTCTGTTTTTCTCTCCACAGATGTTGTGTGACCTGCTGAGTATTTGTAGCATGTTCTGTCTTCTCAAAGGCCTTCATTTACCATCCAAGCCCTTGCAAGCATCCAGCAGCACTATCTACCCACTTAAAAAACTTTTCACATCTTTTGCAGCAAGCCACCACTTCAATAAAATAAAAAAAAAACAGTCCAAGACCTTAAAGCCAAACTCACCTGAACGATGCGTGTGTCCCTTTAAGAGGTGCAGACATTGCCACTATCAGCCACTGTCAACCTGCTTACACGCCAGGTTAACCTGCTGTGCTTAGGACCCAGTGCTGGATTCAGTGCTAGGGTCGAAGTTCGCGTTTGCGATGTAAAGTCGGCGTTGTAGGCCGATTTACGTCACAACGCCACCATTTTGTTTTAGATGGCATTGCCAGTTACCGGCAGCGCAAAGGTAGGGACCACAACGGCCGCCACCACAGGACCCGCCAGCAGCTGACGAAAGAGCTGCGGCCGCCTTTTTAGTGACATTTAATGGCGCTATGGAGTGGTGCTAAGGCCATGAATTTCTCACCCCTATTATTTTTAATGTACTGCTTGGATTGCACTAATTTGTATCTACCAGACAAGAAAGTGCCTGAAACACCAGGGTTTGTTTACTGTAATAGGAAATATTTATAATTGGAGTGAGCAAATGCATATTTAGTGTTCAAAGAATGTTTTTAAATGATTATGTGGTTTTCAAATGATTAAAGGAATAGGCATGGTGAAGATAGATCAACTATTTGTAATGATGGGCAAACAAAGACAAGGGGCCATGATCTCAAAATGAGCAGTCGATACATGAAGCACAGAGTAGAAGAAACGTTTTTGTGCAGAGTTATCAGAATGTTTTACCATAAGTTGTGATCGATGGTAAATTCAAAAAGATAGAGGATAATTACTTAAAGAGAAAGAATATAGAAGAGTATAGAGAGAAAGCAGGAAAATGGGACGATATAATAACAGGTCCTGAGCAGGACCTAAATTCAGTGCAGGCAAGAAGGAATGAATGACTTTTTCTATGTAACATTTGCTACATTATTAATTGTTGTTCTGGGCAGTTCTCTTTTCTTTATTGTTACTTACAGATTAATAAACAGTTGATTTATATTATGTATCACCTGTCCTAAATGTGTACTAGTTGCCTGAAGTATTCCTGCTATATCCTTTGCAGGATGCTGGAAAGAACCAGAGCCTCTGCACAAATGTCTTTAAGACACTTTTACACTGAAAGAGTGGTGTCATTTGGAAGAGTGCCACACTGTAATCCCAGTGACATCCAAAGTCCACATTTCCGTGGGTCCCACAAGCTGTATCAGGTCTTAACACACAAAGTCAGATTCTGTTGCCATGCAGCTTTTAATTGGCCATGATTTGGTCGCAGTAAGAAAGGTAAATAGGGAGAGCAGTGCACGGAGGTTGACGGTGTCTGGTTGAATGCTGCTCTTTCAGGGTCCCAACCATTAAAATCCACTGGTAATGTTTGTTCCAAACTTTTTACAGGCTCTTTTACCTTGTGGGGATGCCATCAATATTCCCAAATGTAAACGGCATGACCTTCAGAGTTCTGATAGTATCGCAAGCACAGATTTCAGTGGATCGTGTGATCTGCACCTCCTGTACTAGCTAGACAAATCTGCAGAGCCAGCTCCACACATCTGCATGCTTGGACCATGATTGTTCCGTGCCACGATGCAAGCGTGCAATTGCACGGAACAAGCTCTGCTTTGATTCGCAGGCCTTGCTCCACAGAAGAGAGGGGATGAGCACAGAGGTGCACCTCGCAAGAGGCAATACCCCCAACACAGGCTATATAGGCAGAGGATCAGCTTCCTGGACATGACTGAACAGCAATGCTTCAGGAGGCTCAGTCTATTGCGCCAGGACGTTGCAGACATTTGTAGTTTGCTGGAAGAAGACCTGCTGCCCAGAGGACCTGGTGAACACGCCTTAACCAGTGGCTGTCAAAGTCACCACCACCTCAACTTCTTTGCCTCAGGCTCCTTCCAGGGATCTGCAGCAGACATTTGCAGGATCTCGCAGTCGGCCGCCCACAAATGCAACACCCAGGTGACCAGTGCCATGTTTGACAAGTCAGGCACATATGTGCACTTTGCCACTGATGAAGCCAGTCAGACTGAACGGGCGCTCGACCTTGCGGCCCTGGCTGGCTTCCCACAGGTGCAGGGTGTCATCGACTGCACACATGTGGCCATCAAGGCACCCCAGATCACCCAGGAGTGTTTGTGAACCGCAAGGGCTTCCACTCCATCAATGTGCAACTCGTCTGCAACCACAAAAAGAGAAAGTGCAGGAGGTAAAAGCCGCTTACAAGCTAGTGAGTGAACAGGGGTTTGAGGAGGCAGGCCACGGCCCCTGTAGAGAGAGGATAAAGAATCTGAGCCGGGCCCTCCGGAAGGCAAAAGGCATGGTATGCCTCATAAGCCCAAAGGCAGGCCAGGCAGATTTTATGGGGAATGAGGGGAGGACAGTTCCAACGTCACCGGTAGTGCTTAGGGACGGCCCGGTTGAGAGAGAGGAGACTTCACGGCCACCACCCGTAGCGCCAAGTTTCAGCGAGGTTTGGCAGCAAGGGGGGGGTGGAACTGGGGGTGGAACCCGGAGTGGAGCCAGAGGTGGAAGCGGAGGTAGAGCAAACCCCGCCCGAGAGGTCGGAGCCGGGACCAATGTGCCCAGCGCGGCATTGGAGGTTCGGCCGACCCGCCAATGACGACAATGAGGGACCCCTCCAAAACCAGTTCGTATTACCCTTTAACACACAACAGCTTAGGAGTATGGTCAACCATATCCCGAAGCTCTCCGAAAAGGGAGACCCCTTGATCCACTTCAGGGAAATAGAGCAGACAGCCAGCGTCAACGACTGCGATGACGCTGAGAAGGCCAAGATGCTGCTATTCTCCCTGAAGAGTAGTCTCCTCCAATCCCTCTCTGACAAGTGTAAAAGGGGGCAGAGTGGGTACGAGGAGCTTAGAGATGCGGTTCTGGAGGCCATGGGGATGGGTGAGGGAAGTCCTTTCTCCCACGTGGATAAGACGATCCAGCTCCCTGGGAAAACCCCGCAGGCTTTTGCGGACCGGCTGTGGCTGGTGTACCGGAAAGCCTGCCCGGGGATGCCAGACCGAGCATTCCTGAACAGGGATTCCCTGGCCCATTGGCTCTGTTGCCTGGTGGCAAACAGCTTGCCACAGGTCCGGGCCAAGGCAGAAGCCTGGTTCGACCCCAAAGATCCCCAGACCACAGAACTCACGGTAATTAGGCAGCTCATTCTCGCCGACAAAAATGCTAGGGGAGCCGATGCACACCCACCCAAGGGAAAGGTGCATGAGATAAAACCCGGATCGGGTAGGAAAGAGTGGCACCAGGAAGGGAGCAACCTCCCCAACACAAAGACGCATTGTTACAGGTGTGGGAAGGATGGTCACTGGCGGAAGGAGTGCAAAAATCCTTGGAAGGATAACAAGGGAAAGCATCCTACAGCCCCAGCCCAAAAGGCGGGGGCAGGGACCCCTTCCGCAGAGGTCGAGTCAGTTTTGGAAGCCATGAGGTCCTTACTGACTGGCCAGGGGAGAGTAGCAGCTGCCACCGGTGCTCTGACCCCGTCAGCCCCATCCAACCCACAGCCGTGACTAGAGCCAGCGCAGCCTATTTATCTGTGTTCGCTCTGGTATGATGAGTGGAAAAGACCCCTTTTGGAGATGGAGGTGGAGAAGGTGATGAGGACCTATCTGTTAGACACGAGGGCATCATGCACTGTGGTCTACTCAGCTAACCCCACCACCTCACCTCTCTCCAGCGGGGTCCCATACAGTCTATCGGGGTTCACGGGTAGGGAACAAGCAGGCTCGTTTTCCATCCCGCTCGCCATTCGGTTAGGACCGCTCTGCTCCAAGTGGACCTGTGTCCTGATGAAATGGGACGTGGAGGGTGGAAGAGGGGTCCTGGGAGTCGACTTTATCGTAGGCCATGGGATCCTAGTGGATTTTAGGAATCACTGCCTTTGGCGGGCAGGTAGAGTAAAGAACGGGGCGGTCATAGTAATCCCGGGAAAGGAAGGGAAGGGGACCCTCTGCACCATGAAGCCCAAAGAGGGTTATAACCTCGGGCTCATGGTCAGCAACACCCCACAGGAATTCCAGGCATTTGTGCAGGCCCACCTGGCCACATTTGCCACTGACAAACACGACTGCGGGAGGGTCACAGGGTTTGAGGTCAGTGTAGACGGGGACCCCATGGCCCGACCACAGAAACAGTATAACTTCCCCAGGGAAGCAGAACCGGACATGGAAGCAGCCATGTCCTCATTAGTGCAGCAGGGAGTTCTGAGACCAATAGCTACCCACGTGAATTCTCCGTTATAGTCGGTCAGAAAGCCGGACAATACCTGCAGGACCACAGTGGACTATCGGGTGCTCAATAGTAACATCCCAGCCTGCGCACCCACAGTAACAGCAGTTGCCGACCTCATCGGGAGTATTCCAGCATCCGCGACCACTTTCACGGTGCTGGATATTTCAAATGGGTTTTGGTCCATCCTTGTAAGGAGGGAGGATCAGTACAAGTTTTCCTTTACGTTTAAAGGGCAACAGTACACGTGGAACTGTTTGCCGCAGGGCTTCCACAACAGCCCCAGCATTTTCCATCAGTGCATGGCCGACAGTTTGAAGGATTTTAGCCAGCCCAGACAGTTGGTTCAATATGTGGATGACCTGCTCCTGTTCACTGATTCGAAATAGGAGCATGGCCCACTATTGGCTGAACTGTTGGAGCTGCTAGGGCAGAAGGGTTTCAAAGTAAATCCCAGGAAAGCGCAGATCGGCCAGCAGGAGGTGAAATTCCTCGGCCTGACCGTGCGTGTCGGAGAAAGGGCCATAGATAAGGCTAAGAGGGAGGTGGTACAAGAACTACCGGTCCCTAACATAGTAACGGGTGTGAGGTCGTTTCTAGGGCTAACCGGGTACTGTAGAGACTTTATTGAGGACTATGCAGCCACCGCAGCCCCTCTGCTCCGACTCCTACACAAGGGAGTGGAGTGGCTTTGGGCTGAGGGTTGCCAGGCAGCATTTGTCAGGCTCAAGAAAGACTTGCAGACCGCGCCAGCTTTAGGGGCCATAGATGGGGGGAAAGAGTATTTCCTGGTGGTAGCACCCAGCGGGGACAGCCTGAGTGCTGTGCTGCTCCAAGAGCGGCACGGCCAGCTGCGGCCGGTGATCTACTCCTCCAGGATACTCACAGACGTGGAAAGGAGCTATTCCAATTGTGAGCGGCATCTTTTGGCCACACATTGGGCTGTGAAAAGATCATTGATCTTCACAGGCACCTCTCCCATCACCCTCCTCACCCATCACACACCCATCCAGATGCTTCTGGACGGGAGGATCACGGACGGGACAGTGAGCAGTGTCCGCATTGCCCGCTGGACCATGCTCCTCTCACAGATGGATCTGAAGGTGAAGGGTCTCTGTGAGCCAAAGCTCGCAGCCAATATGGTATATCCTTTACCAGCCCATCGGTGTTCCATTGAAGGGGTTTGGGAAGTAAACTTAGGTTTATGGGCCAGGATACATCCCACAGGCCACGAAATCTACGTAGACGGTTCCAGCACGGTATCTGCTGGAGAGCATCTCACAGGGTGTGGAGTTTACGACCCAGCGGCAAACATTGCCCTGGCGATTAAGCTCCCCAGCACCATGAGCGCCCAGCAGGCTGAACTGTCCGCGGTGGTGTACGTTGTTACACATCCCGAAATCTTCCCCACCCCCTACACGATTTGCTCGGACAGCATGTTCACGTGCAATTCGTGTACGGAGTACCGAGCCATCTGGTCCCGCCGTGGATACACCTCCGCTGACGGGAGACCCATCACAGTAAAACCCCTGCTGGAAAAGATCCTGGCAGCAGTGGGGGAGGAAGGGGAGCTTTTCATCCACAAGGTGAAGGCCCATTCCTCCACAGAACCCCGCGGCCAAGGCAACCAGCAGGCTGACTTGCTCGCCAAGGAGCATGCCTGCACAGGCACTTTCTGGGGCCCATTTGTGTCCAGACCCATGGTGGCGGTCAGAGGCAGGGACGGGACCCAAGGGAGTGTAGGGGTAGCATTAGCCCCGGACCTTAAGACGGTCCAAGCCCAAGACCCTGTCCTCAAAGCAGTCCTCAGCGCTGCAGCTGAGGGTAAGGGAGTAGAAGGTCTGTATGGCACAGCGACCCTCTCCGTTAAAGAGGGCATGCTGTTCTGGGGGGAACAGTGGGTTGTGCCACAGCAGCACCGGAGGGAAATCCTTCAACTGGCCCATGAGGGGCCAGGAGCGGGATATCCCGGGCCTGAGACCACCTGGCAACGGGTAGAACAGGCGGGATGGTGGCCGAGACTCAGGGACGATGTCCGCGACTTCTGTGCAGGCTGTCTTGTGTGCGCTGCAAACAACGCTGACCCCCACAAAAGGAAGGTCCCTATGGGACATGTAAGGAGGGTAGAGGGACCATGGCAGTCGATACAAGTCGACTACATCGGGCCCCTGCCCACCGCCCAGGGAGGCTATAAGTACTGCCTAGTCCTGGTGGACGTGTTTACCAAGTGGGTAGAGGCCTTTCCCTGCAGAATTGCCACAGCTCTGGGTACTGCCAGGATCCTGGTCCGGGAAATGTCTCGAGGTGGGGATTACCACAGTTTGTGGAGTCCGACCAAGGGAGTCACTTCAACGGACAGGTGATGCAGAACACCCTTATGCTGCTAGGCATTGAGGGGAAATGGCACGTGGCCCACAACCCGCAGTCATCAGGGATTGTGGAACGCATGAATCGGACCCTCAAAGAAAGGTTAAGAAAGGAAACGGTGGACTCGCCCTGTAAATGGGCTGAGGTCTTACCATTGGTTTTGATGGGGATCCGGGCCAGCCAGTCTAAAAGCACGGGGTACTCCCCGTACGAGCTAATGACTGGCAGGGTTATGTGGACCCCCACCCATGTACTAGCCCCGGTGCTCACGGAGGGTCAGCTCAGGGAGGTAAACTGGGACAGGTTTGCCCGAAACCTCTTTGAGCACCTGAAGCATGTCCATGGGCAGGCGGCTGGGAACATGGGAAGGCAGCATCGGAGTAACCGATTGCTGCTCGAACCGAGAAAGCACCATGAGTGGGAGGTAGGAGATCAGGTCATGGTGAGAAATTATGCCCGAGTAGGTAGTTTAGAACCATTGTACATGGGGCCCTACAGTATTGTAGATAAAGCCAACCCCATGGTATACGCCGTGAAGATGCCCCGGCGTACAAAATGGTTCCATATCAACCAGTGTAAGCTGTTTACACCTGAAAGGGGAAATCAGCCAGTTGGGGTAAGGTCTGAGGATAAAGATCCTCAGCCTGCAGCAGGAGCGAGTCCACAGACTGCACAGGCAGGCGCTGCGGCTTGCTTGAAGGGAGGGACCATCCCGCCCATCGATTGGGACACTCCCCCACTCTTCTGGGATCCAGACGAGGGGGAGGGGCCTGAGGGCAAAAGCCCCGCCCCTAACCCAGCTGTAGAGAGGGAGGGACCTGAGGTCGAAAACCCTGCCCCGGACCCAGCCATGGGGCCTGGGGGCAGAGACTCTCAGCTCGCAGCAGCAGGCTGTGAAGAGTTACCTGCCCCTAGCCAGGGTTCGGGAGAGGTCAAGCCTGGGGGAGCAGCGGTTCGGGTAAAAGGCCCATCGGCCAAGAAAGCCCCACCCGTCAAGGTCCCCAGAAGGTCCCCACGGACGCCCCAGCTGAGAAAGCCATGGTCACCAGCCCTCCAGTTACCAAGGGCCGCCCCTCGAGTCAGGGAGAGGTCGAAGGACACAGGTCCTCAGCCAGCAGCCACGGGCTGCGAGGGACCAACAGCGAAGGACGGTGCGGTCACGCCGGGGGTAGCGGCGAGCCGCAGTCCGACCAGGGATTAGCCTGACCGGCTGGAGACGGGCGGCGGATGTATATAGTTTTAGTTTAAGTTTTAGTTTAAGTAAAGTGTAATTATTTAGCTTAAGTTTGGGTGTTTTTGATTTAAGTTAAATAAGGTGATGGGTAGTTTTAAGTTAAGCAGTCGGTTAAGAGTGTATATTTGGGTCGAGGTTGCGGGACCCGACCATGCTTCACCAAGCCAGAGAATCTCTTGGGGATGGGGCTCCATGTTTTTACATCTTTTTGCAGAAAGACTTTCGGGATGGAAGGGATCGTGATCCTATTCGCCCTGATTGGGATGAGCGTAGAGAGACAGGACGATGTCCAAGACTCCCACACTCGGGAGACAGAGCGCCCCATGCGATCGATGGGAGCGGTGAACGGGATGCGGAGGAGACCGCCGTTTACGTCCACAAGGGAAGGTGGCCAGGATGGCTGGGGTCCAATTCGTCTCAGTATACCAGCCAAACCGCATTCACGTACGGGGAAGCCTCCCTCCTGTGCCCCAGGGTATGAGTCATTACCACGAGGTTCAACGTCACCGTTGGAAAGCGAATATGTTTGAAGTGCAAAGGACACATTCCACTGGATAGGTGGTGGTGGCTCAGAAAGTTGAGCAAGGACATGAGGAACCCCGAAGTCGAGTGGGAACGGTTGGGGCACAACACCCATCGGACGATTACTGGGACTCATGGAGGATTAAGCATGTTTTGGGACAAGTGGTGGGAACCGGACCAAGGGATTTATATCTGTAATGTGGGGGTCAGAGATGGTCTGCCCCGCACGCATATCCATTATTTTCCACCAGCAGTGGCAATATGCCGGGGAGGGGATGAGGTGGGATACCAGCCTGAAGGCGTGCGCAGTCCCATTCTCCCCAATCCCAGTCAACGCCACTGATCTGGTAACCCGCCCCCGTAAGCCCCTGCCCATGGCGCAGGCAGCGAGGTTATCTAGGGAAGGTTGCCCCACCGCCACCAAGGGACTAGGGAATGGGTTGGTACTAGTCCCCACCGATCAGGTGCTGTACCCGGGGTACACTACGCAGTAGCCTCCGTGATTTTAAATCTCACCGAGGTACATTTACCAGAGTGGTGCCCCAATGAAACAGAGCAGCTATACCAGGTCCTATTAAAAGATATGTTCAAGAAGTTTTACGAGTTCGATTTTGCCCACGTGAACAAGACCGAACTGTACACCACACACCGAGAGTTTTTGGGTAATGCAGGGAGACAAAGAAGGGGAGTATGGAATGATGTTTTTACTGCGTTTAATACTGGGTCCTCTGTCATCAACAGTTTAGATGACATAGAGCTGCAGACCCAGGTAAACGGTTTAAAAACACAGTTAAAGAAAATATTACTGGATGAGAACAAGGTAGTGGGCTCGGAGTTGCATGAGGACAAGGCCATGATGGTCCATTTAAAGGAAATCATAGCCGAGTTGGAAAAGCATGCAAAGATGGTAAATGCTCTCATAAGGGAGAACAGAAATGCTTCTGACCAAGGTGTGCAGAATGAGGTGTGCGTGCTATACGGGGCGTGGTTACTGGGCGAGGGCCGCAGTAATCTGGAGGATTTAAAACAGGGTTTGGTCCCCTCCTGGATTAGCAACAAGCACCTCGCAGCCCTCCACCCCTTTGAGAATGCATTGAGCCTGTGCCAATTCCAGCTAGCCTCCGAAGCCTATCCAGTCCCTGTGGATTGTAGGCGGTCCAACCACACAATCATGGGAGTAGTACAGGAAACTTTTTTTTATGCGGCACCGACGGGACCGACATGGTGCCGGTTCATCAAAAATTCCGGATAACCGAAAACTATAGTAAAAGATACGGAGAGCTGACAGCTCCGTATAAAGCAACAAACCCTGTTGCTTAGCAACAAGTGCTGAACAATGGCCACAAGTTCCAAGTGTCTCTGCAACTTAGCAACAGCTGCAGCCACACACTTGCACAGCAACAGATCGAGGAAGGCAAGTACAATATGAAGTAAAACTTACCTGAACCTACTCCTGAATTTTGCCGGTTAACCGAGATTTCCGGTTATTTAGGTGCCGGTAAATTGAAAGTTTCCTGTAGTTAGGATGCCGGTCATGGGTAGGACAGCCCGACCCGCGCCGGTATACAGGGTTGAGAACATTGGAGTCATTCAAGGGGGTGCACACATTCATTTCACAGCGGTCCCGCCTTACGTCATAAAGTGGGA
Organism: Somniosus microcephalus; assembly: GCF_052327205.1. Taxonomy (NCBI): domain Eukaryota; kingdom Metazoa; phylum Chordata; class Chondrichthyes; order Squaliformes; family Somniosidae; genus Somniosus; species Somniosus microcephalus. The sequence goes on along the minus strand of NC_140988.1, from coordinate 113,612,132 downwards.
GCACGCTATGACAGGTATTGACCTCTCAGGGTGCCGGAGCCGGGGAGCACACATAATCCTGTGTCTCCAGCACTTGAATGCCTATTCAAAACCGCAGTGTGGGTTCAGAGCTGCTGGCGTGAAGCCTATAAATTGTACCATGGAGGCAATGGCACAAGGTCATGTTCCCCCGCAGGTAGCATATATAGGAGGTGGGACATATTGTGTCACCACCGGTGCATCCCACTACCAGCATGGACAGCATAGCTGGTGTCCGGTTAGTGACAGCAGTTTCTGTTTTAAACCCGAGGCAGAAGTTCAAGTGGCCCAGGAGCGAATTGTCCCCATCCCTGAGCCCTCCACTGTTCACCTCACTGTGAAGGAGAATTTTACGAATTTGCAAAATTACGTAGCATACTTTGGCTACGAAATTCCCCCTCTCCCTGAACACCTTACCAAAATACTCAAAACCGTTATAGTTTTGCAGAAACATTTTTACACTCTAGAGCAGAAAACAGTAGAGATAGGGACTAAGATATTGGATATTGTGATTCCACCCTGGTGGGACATTTTCAATAACATAGAGGTCCCTTCGTGGATCAGACTGGCTTCCCACATTCTCATGGTTTGTCAGTTAGGGATAGTGTTGTATTTAGTTTGTATTCAGTGTAAGGGAAAAGGTCAGTGGTCAGAATTCCGAAACCAGAGGATCTGGAAGGAACATTATGTAAAGGTGGAGGGAGATACGCCGGTTTAAGTCTTTTTCTCTGTATTTTGATTAAAGGATTGTTGTTTTTTTGTGTTCGTTATTTTTAATAAAGGTTTTTCTGTTGTTTCTTTTTACGACGTGGTTTAATAAAGATATGTGTACCAAGTGGTGCAGGGGTGTTGGACCCCTTCATGCTTGGATGTGTGTGAAGTCTGTAATTTTATCCTATGTCTGCTTATGTACACTACATTTTCGCAGAATGGGAAGTGCATGTGTCGTGGGTATATTAGATAGGTAATTACAGGGGAAGGTTGACTATGGAGGGTCAGAAAAATTTTGCTCACCTTAAAAGTATGATACTTCAAGCAAGTTTTAGTATCACAGGGGGGAGTGTAAGATTTGCAAAATTTCTACATTTCCCCGAAGGTTATTATTAATAAAAGGGACCCTGCCTGGACATTTTAAATTAAAAAGTGTACCCAAGATGGCGTCCGTGCCTCGTGGCAGAAAGCCTGTGAGATTTTAAAACTTGGACTCTGCGACGCAGGCAGCTTGTGGAGAAATTGAATCCAAAGCTGCAGTTTCTGTGAAGAGAGACTTTGCATTTTGAAAACCAGACAGGACTTTGAATTATGTATTAGATAAAATTGGAGACAAATCTAAACCCAGTTAGGCCTATAGTTAAGGCCATCAAGCAGTTTGCATAAATAATCGGCAACAGATTAAGGAAGCCATCGAGGCTGGACAGGCCCATCAAGGTGCATTCATAACAAAACAAGTCAATTATCGGGCCGGTAGATGCGATTACCTGCCATCTAAAAAGAGTTAGTATAGATTGCTACCATTATTTAAAATAGCCCGCCAAGATTAAGACAAAGAACTAACCTGATTTGGAGTATAATTGAAGGCCCCGGGTAGCAATCGCTCTCTGCTCTTCTCTTCTCTCTGGCCTCTCCTTGCTCCTCGCCCTCGTGGCTGTTGCTCTTTCCCCATCCCACGCTTACCCCCTGGCCTTTGCCCGTGCCTTTCCCCACTCCATCTGGAATCGCCCAGGAACTACATCGGGCGGACACGGACAATTCAGGCCAGGCGAGGCGGGACGCGACGAAGGCGAGGAGGCGAGACGAACTGAGGAAGACCAACTGAGGAGACGAACTGAGGAAGACGACTGAAGACAGGCTTCGAATCATCGGGCCTTCAGTCTCAGCTGACCTGCGACTATCTTTATGCAAACTCAAACTGTCAGCCGAGGAAGAGGAGCCATCATCCCTGCAGGGTAAAGTACCCAAACAGAGACTTTAACTTTGGGGTACTCAAACCTGGACAATGCCCTTGTAGCACCCGGAGACCACGTGACGATGGCAGGCTCCAGAGAGCACCAAGAGCGAACCCCGAACCCCACCGCTGTTTTGAGTTCAGCAGACCCTTTTGATTGGTGAGCATAAATTCTGGCCCCTCATAGCTTAATCTAGTTAGGTATAGGGGGTGGGATAAGGATAAGGGGATTGTTAAGGTAGTTGTTTTCCCTTGATGTGCCGTGTGTTCCCCATTCCCTGTATAAGTACAGTTATTTGTATTTGCCTGTAATTTTATACACTGGTAACTTCTCATAAGACTGTGTTATATTTCCTGTGTAATAAAATCTTGAGTTTTCCTTACATCCAAACCACCTGTCTACTCGAGTCTTTTCTGTATCGCCACCTGTACCTAAGTCCGGTGTCTAGAACCCAGGAGCACGGGAGCGATTCGAACCGCTCACAAACAGCCAGTGGCATAACTGACTGGGCATACGCGCCAAACACCACCACACGCCACCCCCTACAGAGACAAGGGGGGAAAAATTCAGTATCGCCCTGTTTGGGGTGCCATTATCGGCCGTGCGCAAAATTTAGCGCCTGGCGCTAATTATCGTCTCCGACAGCAAACTTGGCTTTTATCACCCCTGGAGGTGATTGGAGCGCTAAATCAGGCCCTTCACACCTGTCTTAAGGCACAAAGGCCGAGGAGCGAGGTGTTACCTCAGAGCGCTGGCGAAGCAAGGAAGGGCAAATCAAAATAAACCTGCAAAGTGCTGCTCAGTATTCAAAACTCCTTCACACAGTGTTGAATTTCTCCAGAAGACTCTCTCTCTCTCTCACAATGCGTGGCGCAAAAATGTCACCGACAAAAAAAGTCAGGAAGCGGTCGCCTTTAAATAGGGCTCCCCTAGTCCCTTTCTGACAGCATAACACTCCCCTGAACCTGTCGGTGCTAGTGGCAGGCAGTAAGGGAGGGGGCGCCACTCAATATCCGGTCCGGGGCGCTAACGGGGCGTTACGTGCTCGACTGACGTCATGATCTGCCGACGCAGGAGTTTGTGGCGGTAGTGTTTAGCGCTGCCACAAAATGTCTAGTTAATTTCGTGAGCGGCGCAAACATCGCCGCGCCTGGGCGCTAGTTGCTTTGCGCCCCAATTGGCGCCCTCTTAAGGTGTTAACGGGAGGCGCAAACAACTGAATTTTCCCCCCAAGGGGTATCCACTGAAGATTGTAGGTGGTTTTTGATCCTAGCTCAATTGCTAGACGGACGGTTCGAATCGCCCCCGCCTTATGAAAGTTCTATACCCGGGGATTATTATTCAGAGTGTAAATGAAATAAGTCATGGACAGGAATGCTTCGTTGAAAAATCAAACTTGTATTTATTTGGTCTAACATACACTGGCTAAAACATGCACTGCTAAACGAAATCACTATCCCTGTGGAGAATAAAATCCAGATTACAATCAACATACATACAGTACAAAACTGGAGACTATAACAAGCAATAATTCCCTTATTGCTATGGTGGACGCTAATTCCACCCCTACCAATGAATTACCCAGTCGCATAAACCCCTTTCACCTGGCTGAACCAAACGAAGCTCCCACCCTCGGAATAGCCCATAAGCTTCACTTCTGAGAGACTATGCTTACCCCGGTTTCGATCGCTCTGCTCGTCGGCTTCTCTGGTACTTCTTGTCTTGTTGGAGCAGGAGCGAGAGAGAGAGAGAGTGGTGGAAAAAGAGTCTGTCTTTATAGGGGTCTGGCTTCCCCTATCTTTTCCCACCAATCTATAAAATCCATTTGCTTCTGAGCACTCCGGTGCTTAATCTGTGATGAGTCATCCTCAGACCCATGCGTATTGGATTAATGGCCCTAAGTCTGGGACATATCTTTCGGTCTTTGTGTTGGAAAATTCTAAGCACGCCGGTGCTTAACCAGTGATGGGTCATCGTCGGACCCATGTGTTGTGTCAAATAACTGCCCGAATCTGTGAAGTTAAAGTTTAAGACTGAAGGCTTTTATTAAGTGTAATACCCACTGGAAATGTTATGTACGTTAAGTATGGTTATCAATCTTTAACTTAGACACTGTATTATCATTGTTATAAATCCCTGGGTTAAAGTTGCCCATGTGAAGGTACGGCAAGAACTTTTAAGGACACAATGTGACTAAGAGCATACTTTCCATAATTCTGCACCAGTATCAACTGTTGCAGACAGTGAGGCTGGGCAGTCTCCAGGCAGAAACCCCAGGAGGAAGGGGTGGAGTCGGGTTTTTCGAGCGGGAAAAAAGGGAGCGACTGGAAGAGAAGAGGGCAGGAGCTCTGAAAAGAGGGCTCAGGAGGCAAATGGCTGCCACATCCCGTCCCGGGCTTCCAAAATTGGCCGCCGCCCTTCGTATTAGTAGCACTGCATCCTGAACTGGCTGGCTGCAAGTCACCAGTACCGGGGGATCGTCGTCTGAACCCAGATCTGCAAGGCAGAGGTCTGGGGAGAGCTGTTTGCCTCGTGCTGATGGGGAGCTACTTGGAAAAGCTGCAGAGAGAGAGAGAGAGAGGGAGTCACCAACTCCAGCTGCTGCTGTGAGCTCTGCATCCAGAACTCAAAGTGGGATTCAGTGATCGTGAAGAGAATTCAACGAAGGAGTTCGGAGTCGTAAGTCTTGCAGACATTATACATACCATGAGCTCCAACTTAAGTGCGCCAACGAAAGAGTGCAGTCGAATTTGGACACAGGGACAGATTCTCCTTTGAATCCATGTAAATGGAGAATGTATGTTTATTATGTCTAGATTCATTCTAATGCATGCAAATGTCTAATTTAGTTCATTGACCTGTAATCTTCTTATACTGTCTGATGTTAAAACTATAAAGTAAGATAATTAGAATTAAGCCATTGTAGTAGTGATCTCCTTACTGGACAATAGAATACTGTCTACAACAGAGACCACATCTCACATATATCTAGAGAACCGTGAAGGGGTTACATAAGTAAGAATCATGGCAGAGTTAACAGAGTTCATCATCGACCGAGCCCTTGGTAGAACATACCAGAAGAGGGGCGGGGCCAGGGAGGAGCATTAGTGGTTCCCCCGGTGGAACATTCCAGACATTACAAGTACAAGTACAAATATCAGAACACAGAGTTATTTCATCACATTCACCCCCTGCTATAGATTCAGTCTGTCAGGAGGTCTGATAATCCTCTGGGAATGATGTAACTCTTGCTGAGGCTCCTCCCGGAGTACTAACTCCGGTTCATTCAAATTCCCAGAATCATCAGTATTTTCCACACTGAGGGTTTGTGTCTCTGAAGGTCCAATACCACGATTGAAAACTCTACTCTCAGAGTCGAACTCTTTTCGAGCTCCAGCAGGTGCAAGATCTTTAATAGAGACCGTATCCTCTCGCCCATCTGAATATTGAATATACACATACTGGGGATTAGCATGGAGGAGTTGTACTTCCTCCGCCAGTGGATCAGTCTTGTGGCCTCTCACATGTCTGCGCAACAACACAGGGCCCGTGGTCGTCAACCATGTGGGTAACGATGCTCCATTAGTAGCTTTTCTTGGAAAACTAAACATCCTTTCATGAGGGGTGGCATTCGTCGCTGTACACAAAAGAGACCTTATGGAATGCAGCACGTCTGGCAGGACATCCTGCCAGCGAGAGGTCGGCAGGCCTTGTGACTTCAGAGAGACAGTACGATAGCCTTCCACACTGTCGCATTTTCTTTCTCGACCTGCCCATTACCACGAGGGTTATAGCTGGTAGTTCTACTCATTGCAATCCCCTTCGATAGCAAAAACTGTCGTAATTCTTTGCTCATAAAGGAAGAACCCCTATCACTATGTATATAGTTAGGCATGCCGAACAAGGAAAACAGTTGGCAGAGGCATTTAATTACAACAGCACTAGTCACATCCGGACAGGGGATAACAAAAGGGAACCGAGAGTACTCGTCTATAATATTAAGAGAATAGACATTACGGTCGCTCGATGGAAGGGGACCTTTAAAATCGAGACTCAAACGCTGAAATGGTCGAGTTGCTTTAATAAGATGAGCTGGCTCGGACGGCTTATAGAAGCGGGGTTTGCATTCAGCACAAACATGACAGGTTCTGGTCATTGTCCGGACCTCCTCAATAGAGTAGGGTAGATTGTGGGACTTAATGAAGTGGTTCATTCTGGTAACCCCAGGGTGGCAGAGTGCGTCGTGGAGACTTTGAAGCTTATCTGTACCTAGACTAGCACATACTCCTCGTGACAAAGCATCCGATGGCTCATTAAATACTCCAGGCCTGTACTGAATATCGTAGTCATATGTTGACAGTTCTATTCGCCATCTTAAAATCTTATCATTTTTGATCTTGCCTCTCTGCTTAGTGTTGAACATAAAGGCCACGGATCGCTGGTCAGTAATGAGCGTAAAATGTTGGCCAGTGAGATAATGTCTCCAATACCTGACTGCTTCGATAATCGCCTGTGCTTCCTTTTCCACTGAAGAATGTCGAACTTCTGGTCCTTGCAATGTACGAGAGAAGAAGGCTACTGGTCTACCAGCTTGGTTAAGAGTTGCTGCCAACGCAAAATCAGATGCATCACTTTCCACTTGAAAAGGGATCTTCTCATCCACGGCACATACCACTGCCTTCTCAATGTCCCGTTTGATATTAAGGAAAGCCTCCTGAGCTTCCGCCGATAGCGGAAAAGACGTCAACTTAATAAGAGGTCGGACTTTATCTGAGTAGCTAGCCACCCACTGGGCATAGTACGAGAAGAATCCCAGACACCTTCTTAAAGCTTTTACAGTGTGAGGTAAAGGTAATTCCTTAAGTGGGTGTAATCTTTCAGGGTCTGGCCCGATTACCCCATTCTCCACAACGCAACCAAGAATACACAAACGTGTAGTATTGAAGGTACACTTGTTTTCGTTGTAGGTCAGGTTTAACCTCTTTGCAGTCTCTAGGAACTTCGCGAGATTTTGATCATGCTCCCGTTGGTCACGCCCACAGATGGTAACATTGTCCAGGTATGGGAATGTTGCTTCCAACGCGTATTCATCCACCATACGATCCATCTCCCGTTGGAAGGCGGATACCCCATTCGTCACTCCAAAGGGCACCCGAAGGAATTGGTACAGGCGCCCATTAGCTTCGAAGGCCGTATAAGGTCGGTCTTCTATTTTGATGGGGAGTTGATGGTAGGCAGACTTTAAATCAATGGTGGAGAACACGCGGTACTGAGCTATCTGGTTACCATCTCAGAAATACGAGGCAAAGGATAGGCATCTAATTGGGTATACAAGTTTATAGTCTGGCTATAATCGACCACAAGTCTTTTCTTCTCATTAGTTTTAACCACCACCACCTGGGCACGCCACGGGATACCACTGTATTCGATGATTCCCTCCCGTTGAAGCCTTTCCACTTCCTCTTTTATAAATGTTTTATCTTCTGAACTATACCGTCAACTCTTAGTCGCTATAGGTCTACAATTAGGAGCAAGGTTCGCAAACAAAGAAGGCGGACTTACGTTTAAAGTAGAAAGGCCGCAGACTGTGAGTGGAGGCTGAGATCCACCATACTTAAGGGTAACGCTCTCATGCTGACACTGGAAGTCCAAGCCTAATATTAAGTTCACACACAACTGAGGTAATATGAGGAGTTTAAAGTCCTTATACTCCGTATCCTTAACGGTCAATGTGACTTTACAATATCCAGTTACCTCCGAAGTAGGGGATTTGGACGCCATCACAATTTCACTTCGAGTAGGATACACCTTCAATGAACAGGAGTTAACAAGGTTGGGGTGTATAAAACTTTCAGTACTGCCACAGTCTATCAAACACCCAGTAGGACGACCATCAATCTTGATGTCCATCATAGATTTTGACAAGGAACACGGTATGGTCTGGTCAACCATAGCCGAGGCTAGAGTAAAACGATAGGCAGCAGCAGAGAAGACCTCGGCCTAGAAATTCACTGGCCTTAGCGCCGCTTTTGAGGCGCTAGAGGGCCTAGCGGCGAAGTTATGGCCAGTTTTGAAATTGACAGGGGCCCTAAATCGGCGTTAGGCCGGTAGCGCTGCGCCGGCACCGATGACGTCATCAGTGTGCGCAGCGTCCCGGTTGCCATGGTAACCCGCCCGAACTCGGAAATTGAGTTGCGGCCGCCTCGCCCGTGGCAGCCGCAAGCAACGTTCTGGCAGAGGTGCCTTACAGAACGTTGCGCCGGCGCATTAAAGGCCCCGCGGCGGCCGGCCGCTTTCCCGCCGCCCGCCTGGCCGCAGCTCCCTCCCCGGACTTCCCCCCCCCCCCCCCGGAACAGAAGCAAGCCCGGCACTTGTCCGAGGTGCCGGGCTCATTTTTAAAAAGATTATCGCGGGCCGCGGCCGGGTGCAGGCAGCTCCTCTTTAAGGGAAGGAGGAGGCCTGCACTTCCCGAACCTGCCGCACCGCAGCGGGCGCCGCAGCGCCGGAATAGCGCCGAAATTCAGCGCATAGCGCCAGTTTGCAGGCGCTAACAGCTTTCAGCAGCGCCGGCAGCCGTTTGGGCGCAGAAGTAGTGAATTTTTGGCCCGCCCAGCGCGACTTAGCTCCGGCACTAACTTCCGGCGCTAAAGCCGTCGCTGCGCCAAAACCCAATTTCTAGGCCCTCGGGTACAGGATTACCCTTACACACTTTACTAAAATGTCCCCGTTTCTTACATTTAAAACAGGTAGGCCTAGAAATTGGGTTTTGGCGCAGCGACGGCTTTAGCGCCGGAAGTTAGTGCCGGAGCTAAGTCGCACTGGGCGGGCCAAAAATTCACTACTTCTGCGCCCAAACGGCTGCCGGCGCTGCTGAAAGCTGTTAGCGCCTGAAAACTGGCGCTATGCGCTGAATTTCGGCGCTATTCCGGCGCTGCGGCGCCCGCTGCGGTGCGGCAGGTTCGGGAAGTGCAGGCCTCCTCCTTCCCTTAAAGAGGAGCTGCCTGCACCCGGCCGCGGCCCGCGATAATCTTTTTAAAAATGAGCCCGGCACCTCGGACAAGTGCCGGGCTTGCTTCTGTTCCGGGGGGGGGGGGGGAAGTCCGGGGAGGGAGCTGCGGCCAGGCGGGCGGCGGGAAAGCGGCCGGCCGCCGCGGGGCCTTTAATGCGCCGGCGCAACGTTCTGTAAGGCACCTCTGCCAGAACGTTGCTTGCGGCTGCCACGGGCGAGGCGGCCGCAACTCAATTTCCGAGTTCGGGCGGGTTACCATGGCAACCGGGACGCTGCGCACACCGATGACGTCATCGGTGCCGGCGCAGCGCTACCGGCCTAACGCCGATTTAGGGCCCCTGTCAATTTCAAAACTGGCCATAACTGCGCCGCTAGGCCCTCTAGCGCCTCAAAAGCGGCGCTAAGGCCAGTGAATTTCTAGGCCGTAGCCTCTCTGGCTGGGCAACTTTGCCTGGGGTGTTTAGATTGGCCACAAAAATAACACTTAGACCCATGGGGCACAGCCGCAACAATAGGATTAAGTGGGGGCTCCATTGGTGTTATGGATGCCTCCATACTCGGAACACACGAGGCTGAGAGAGATGCATGGGCTGATGCATACACTTCTGAATTCTTCTGGGCTACATCTAACGATCGAGCAGCAGCGACGACCGTTTTTAAAACTAACGAGTCGTTCTCGAGGAGTCTCTGTCTAATATAATTAGATCGGAGGCCAGATATGAAAGAATCGTGGATGGCTTCTTCCTGATACACTATGGCAGAGACAGCCTTGTAGTTGCAACCCTTAGCCAAAGCCTTAAGGTCCTGCAGGAAATCGTCCAGAGATTCCTTGGGTAATTGCCTGCGAGTAGACAGGAGATACCTGGCGTATACTTCATTAACCGACTTAAGGTACTGGGCTTTAAGAGCTGCGAGGGCCTCTTCATATGTAGTAATATCTTCAATTATAGAGTAAGTTTGATGACTTACCAAGTTGGTTAGAAGACCCAACTTGTTAACTGTCGAATCGAACGATGCGATGAAGTGTTCAAAACATCGCAGCCAATGCGTAAATTTCTTCGACGCGTCTGCCAAATGCGGATCGATATCCAGACGCTCTGGTTTCAAAAAGCGATCCATCTTCCAAAAGTTGTTACTTAATAAAATTGATGTGCCAAATAACTGCCCGAATCCGTGAAGTTAAAGTTTAAGACTGAAGGCTTTTATTAAGTAAGAATCATGGCAGAGTTAACAGAGTTCATCATCGACCAAGCCCTTGGTAGAACATACCAGAAGAGGGGCGGGGCCAGGGAGGAGCATTAGTGGTTCCCCCCGGTGGAACATTCCAGACATTACAAGTACAAGTACAAATATCAGAACACAGAGTTATTTCATCACACCATGCATATTGGATTAATGGCCCTAAGTCTGGGACATATCTTTCGGTCTTTGTGTTGGGAGAAATTCTAAGCACTCCGGTGCTTAATCAGTGATGGGTCATCGTCGGACCCATGCGTATTGGATTAATGGCCTTAAGTCTGGGGCATATCTTTCGGTGTTTGTGTTGGAAAAACTGGCTCCCTTCTGGCTGGGTGAGGCCAGTGGGTTCATTGTTCTGCTTTTCTTCTGAGATGGAGGTGAGAAGTGCTTTGCATATTAGACGGGCTTTTCTAATCAGGTTCAATGGCCCCCTTCATTTTTCCAGGACTGTCGGGCGAACCCATACATGATGGACAGTTCTCTTGTTACAGCCAACTGCCATGCATTCTCTGGAGTTTTAACAAACCAGTCTTTCACTTATCTGCATAGGGCGATCCCATAACAGTGAAAATACCCTCAGAAAAATCCCATACAGTCCACAAAAATTTTCCCGACTGAGTCCATTCTTCAGAGACTTTGCAATCTCTTCAGATGTTGATGATGACACTCTTGAGGAGGCCAAGCAATGAGGCCGAAGAGCGCTGCAATCAAAGCCAAATGATGATGAGATGTATAATAGAGCAAGTAATTGGGATGCTGAAGATGCACTTCAGATGCCTGGACAAATCTGGAGGAGCCCTTCAATATGCACCAGCTAGGGTCTCCAGAATGATACATAGAAGATAGGGGCAGGAGTAGGCCATTCGGCCCCTCGAGCCTACTCCGCCATTCAATGAGATCATGGCTGGTCATCCAAATTCAGTACCCTGTTCCTGCCTTCTCTCCATACCCCTTGATCCCTTTAGCCTTAAGATATATATCCAACTCCTTCTTGAATATATTTAATGAATTGGCCTCTACTGCCTTCTTTGGTAGAGAATTCCACAGGTTCACCTCATAGGATTATAGGATTACATAGGATATAGAATGCAGAAACAGGCCATTCGGCTCAACCAGTCTATGCCGGTGTTTATGCTCCACTCGAGCCACCTCCCGTCTTTCCTCATCTAATTCTATCAGCATAACCCTCTATTCCCTTCTCCCTCATATGCTTATCTAACTGCCCCTTAAATGTATCTATACTTTTCCCTTCAACCACTCCCTGTGGTAGTGAGTTCCACATTCTCACCACTCGCTGGGTGAAGAAGTTTTTTCTGAATTCCCTATTTGATTTCTTGATGACTATCTTATATTGATGGCCTCTAGTTATGCTCTTCACCACAGGTGGAAACATTCTCCCTGTATCTACTCTATCAAAAACTTTCATAATTTTAAAGACCTCTTTAGATCACCCCTCAGCCTTCTCTTTTCAAGAGAAATGAGACCCAGCCTGTTCAAGCTTTCCTGATAGGTATATCCTTGCATTTCTTGTATCACCCTTGTAAATCTTCTATGCACCCTCTCCAGTGTCTCTATATCCTTTTTATAATATGGCGACCAGAATTGTACGCAGTACTCCAAGTGTGGTCTAACCAAGGTTGGATACAAGTTTAGCATAACTTCAATACTTTTCAATTCAGTCCTTCTAGAAATAAACCCTTGGTTTGCTTTTTTTATGGCATTGTTAACCTATGCCGCTACTTTCAGTGATTTGTGTATTTGTACTCAAGATCCCTTTGCTCTTCTACCCCATTTAGGTTTGTATTTTCCAAGTAATAAGTGACCTTCCTATTTTTCTTACCAAAATGTAATAGCTCACATTTATCTGTGTTGAAATTCATATGCCCATACTACAAGTTTATTAATGTCTTCCTGTAATTTGTTGCAGTCTTCCTCAGTATTGACTATCCCCCCAATTTAGTGTCATTGCAAATTTAGAAATTGTGTTTTTGATTTCAAAAGTCTAAATCGTTAATATAAATTGTGAACAGTGGTCCCAGCACTGATCCTTGTGGAACACAACTTCCCACCTTCTGCCACTCTGAATAGCTACCCTTTACCCCTACTCTCTGCTTTCTGTCTTGAAGCCAGCTAGCTATCCATTCTGCTACTTTTCCCCTGATTCTGCAATCTCTGACCTTATTTATTACTCATTTATGTGGTATCTTATCAAAGGCCTTTTGAAAATCTAGATAAATTGCATCTACTGCATTACCCTTGTCTACTCTCTCTGTTAACTCTTCAAAAAATTCAATCAGGTTGGTCAAGCAAGACTTTCCCTTTTGAAATCTATGCTGACTATTTATTATTATTGTAAGGGGTTTTAGATCGCAGAGGTTTCTCTCTCTAGAGGCCTCTCTCTCTTGCACAGTAACACCTTGAGTGGTTCGACCCACTCGCCCCTTACGTTCTAGACACTGGACTTGGATGCAGGAACTACAATGCAGAGAATACTCGATAGGCCAGGTTTAATGGAAATGAAATGAAATTTTATTGCATAGAGTAAAACAAATCAAATGCAAGTCAATAAAAGGGTACATGGGAGGGAAAAACAAATTCATAATACATTACTAACTGAGATAGATACAGGCATATTATACTTTATAAAAGTCATCATGAAATGGGGAAACACACGGAACATCGAGGGACAACAACTCATTACCCCTTAAATGCCCACCCCCTAAGCCTAGCTAGATCAGATTGTGAGGGGCCAGAAACATGCTCACCAATCCAGTTGGAAAGTATAGAGTTTTGAAACAGGTCTGCGTTTTGATCCTTTCAGGCGTCCTGTCTCCACGTGGTCAGCGCTGCGGGCTGCGACACTCTCTCTTCTTCCTCGAGGTGAAGGTCACGGACAGGCTGGACACTGGCAGGCCTGGACATCGGTGGGGACGGCGACCACCTGTTTGACCATGGTTGAAGAGGTCTCTTCGCGGAGTCTAGCTGATTACCATTTTCAGCTAGATTTCTTCTGTAGGGCTGCTGTCCTTTGTCTCGTCAACGGCCCGGGGTTTGTCGATGATTGCCCGATGGTTACCCCGGGGCGGGACGCAGACTTGAATCACCTTCTTGGTCTCTGGATCGACGTTCCTCCACTGCTCTCAAAAGGACAAGCTCAAAAGCGCATCTGGCTGCTCGCTCTCGATGGCTACCCAGGACTCCAGTTATACTTCTCAAAGAAGCCTTTATCTCCCGCCAAATCAAGGTTAGCCTTTGTTTAACTTTTGGCGGGCTTGTATCACAACGGGGTAGTTATTATATTTAAACTGCTTTCGGGATGGCCGGTGATGGCCATCTCTGGTCTGGAATGACCTTGTATTGTTTTGAATGTCTTCTTGATGTCTTTAATAGGTCTTTGATGCTCCCCTTATATGAATATATAAAACTATTTCCCTTTGTCTGGGTAAACATTTAGATGGCCTTTATCTACAGGCCGATCTGACTGGATCTGCATCCAATCCATATGCATGTGGTTGTGTCTGGTTTCGTTTTCTCTGAAACGGCCTTCCAGAACTTACTGTGGGCTGAATCCACAAAGGCTGTCTGGGGACTGCAGGAACCATTTTAAAGTGTCCAGGAAGCTAGTCACGGGGCCTGGTGGCCATTTTATGTGTCCCTTTTCTGGGCTTCTTTTAAAACAGTCTTTTAAAAGTAAAGGCCTCTTCTGCCAAAGTACCCTTATCTGACAATATTAATTTTGCGAATCTTACATTATAGTTTTGGTTTCTAGATGTTCTTCTACATTCTCCTTTAGTAAGGATTCCATTATTTTTCCTACCTCCGATGTTAAGCTGACTGGTCTATAGTTCCCTAATTGTGGTATGCTGCGCTATACAGAACATAGCGCAGCAGCGAAGATTGGAGCTGCAGGAGGAGCAAGGCGCAGAGCACAGAGCCTCTTCGGAGGAGGAGCAGGCAGAACATGAGGAGGAGAAGGAGGAACCAGCAGCGGCGCACATTGCTGCCTGGGAGGGACACATAATGGCACAATTTAGTTAAGTAGCACCAGTGCACCCATATGGCACCCAGATACTGAACCAACTTCCCCCGCCCCACCACCACCACAAAGCAGTCCTAAAATGACCAAACCATTCCTGTCACACACACCCATTGCTCGAGGTTAAGTCATGCCCTTTCATTCACTTCAACTGACAAGGCCACTTGCCAGGCAGCAGGTAAAAATGGACAAGACAAGAAAGTGGTGCAAATAAATAATTTTATGTGGCTCAATTATTCAACAGAAACCTAACCAGCTAACGTTTTATAACACAATATTTTATAATGTGCATCTGCGATTGTTTAATCTTTCTCTTTCTACAACTCCGTCGTGCAACCCCTGTGGCTTCAGCAGAGGTAGAGATAGGCTGCTCACTGCCCTGCTCCGACTGTTTAGATATTTTTGGCAGATGTCTTCAGGATTTTGAAGCCTGTGAGGGCCCCGCCAAAGACTGCTCCTCCTGCACCTGCACCTGTGCAGGGGCAGACTCGGCCACTGGGATACGAGGCAGTACGTGGGACTCCGGCTGGGGTGGGGGGTGGGTGCTGGCGGAATGGGGGAGAACTGAACGCGCTTTGAGCAGAGTCCCCACTTCCATGTCCCCTCTCACCATCATCCCTCTCATGGCCCACCCGCACTTCCCTGCTAGCAAGGAGCTAGAGAACACTTTGCTGCACATCAGTGGGGCGATGAATGCCCAAGTCTAGGTTTCTATCCATCCTAGGTAAGACTGCAATCAGAATCTGCAATCTGTTGTTCATAGCAAGCATGCACTCATTTGACAGATGCATTTGATGCTCCATGCAGGTGGCCACCCTTTCCATGGACAAACACATCATAGCCACGGCCTGCGACATCATGCCGGTCATGCTGGAGATGGACTACTCCATTCTCCCTACAATCAAGCACATCACGGCTTTAAAAGCTGCCAGAGCCTCCTGCATTTTCTGTTGTTGCTCAAGAATCATCCGCTTTGTCGATGGTCCCCAAGGTTCAGCATCTTCGTCCATCTGCTTGGAGCGTCCTGCACCCTCCGATGAGAACTCGTTACTGCTGCCCCTGTCTCCACCATCTGCTCATGCTCACATGTGATGTGTGAAACACCAGCTGACAACACTACTTTCTCACTTACTGGACCCACTGATGAGTGTGTATCTGCGCCGGTGCTTGGTCTGCATAGGTTGTGTGACGGTGCACCCTCAGAGTCCGTGACCTCCTCTGAGGAGTCATCTTCCTCCTCCAGCTGGACAGTGGGGGGGGGGGGACAATTGATGGGTCTGTGGGAGAGTAAAGACATGAATTAGAACGGTTATGATAAGAATGTTTTAAGTTACCTTTATGCACATGATCATATTTCACTGGCTGCTGACATCAAGTCAACATGAGTGACTGTTGTATACAGTGTGGCTGTATGAGATTTAATTCTGTCACCAGGTAGCTGGGAGTTCCCCCTCTCTCCATCTCCCACCTCCAGCAGCTCTACAACGTGGCTCAGCTCCAGCACCACCTCCTCTGATGAAGTGAGCGGTGTGATGACTGGAGGGCCACCACCAGCTCACTGCCTGTCCCGGGTGTTCTGTGCCTTCTTCTCCTGCATGGAGGGAAACAAGAGACCTATGAGTGAGAGTCATGGAATGAGTGGAAGGGATGGATGGGCAACATCAGTTGAGAGTGACTATGAGGGAGAGGTGTAACATTGTATTACGATGAGGGTGAGAGTCAGTGGTGGATGGTCAGATGGGGATGTGAGTAAGTGCACAGACAGTGAGGGATGGGTGTACCTGCAATGTAGGTTGGTAATGAGGAGTGATTTGCAGGAGTAGGCTTGGGAAGGCAGAGTGAGAGGGTTGGGATGTAGTTGAATGTGGCAGTGTGCTCACCTTTACTGACCTCAAATGTTAAAGCATTTTCGACACTGTATCCAGGTCCTGCCAACAACACTCCTGCTGCTCACTTCTTCAGCGATCTCCAGCCATGCGTTCTTAGTCTGGCCAGCTGGCCTCTTCCTTCCATCAGCAGGCAAGAGGATGTCCCTGCGGGCCCTGACTCCTTGGAGCAATATCTCCAAGGAGGCGTCACTGAATCTTTGGGCTGCTTTCTGTCTTTGAGCCTGCATATTTAAGGTTAGAGCTTTATCAAATTTTTACAACAGAACCAACTCACTATTCCCACAACCTGTCTTCCACCTCCACCAGCCTTCAAGTAACATCTGTGCATTGCTCCTTTAAATAGCTCAGCTGAAGTAGAGTCATCCATGACATCATCTGACCTGCTCCAGTTAATTGGTCAGGAAACTCAGAAGTCTGATTTAATTGCAGTGGCTTTGTTAAAAAGCCACTGCAAAATGCGCCTCTTCAACTTCCGAGTTCTCGACGTGATCCACGGCCGCCCCACTGCCATCGACACTCAAAGGTAAAAATTCAGCCCATCAACTCTGTTTCTCTCTCCACAGATGCTACCTGACCTGCTGAGTGTTTCCAGCATTTTCTGTTTTTATTTCAGATTTCCAGCATCTGTAGTATTTTGCTTAAGGTTTCGAGCTGGATTGGTTCAGGACCAAGCATAGACAGGAGGGTGTGGTGCACAAATGCAGGTCTCTGAGCTTCTCTCCCATAACCACAGCAGAAAGGTTAAAGTGCCTTTGTCACATGGCTTTGTATCTGGTATTGCTCGGGTTGATCGAGGAAGGTGGGCATTGGCCTCTCCCTAGAATGTTTAATATATCTAACCTAATCTCTGCAATATAATACTGGATTCATAGGCACAGTTTTCTGACCTGGAGCTCCCAAGACAGGCTGTCAACTGTCGGGAGCATATATTGGGAATTCAGCCAGACTTTCCATCAATAAATTAATAGTCAGAAAAGGTAATCCTAGCACATGGCCAAACTTCTGAATTGTGCTGTCATGGGTGGGAAGGGGAGGTGGGCGAGGCTCCCCACCAGCAGTGCAAAGTCGAAAACAACCCATTATGTTAGAGAACATAAGCTTTGTACCAGCGTTTGTTTCCCGTTTGCATGGCTGCTCTAGCGATGCTGCCTTCTAAAACTTTGCGGAAAACTACGTGGGTGAAATTCGATAAGGCCTGAAAATGGGCGAGGGCACCGCAGGACAAGATTTGCTCGTACCCGTTTAGAAAGCGCAGGCACCGCATTAATTTGGTGCTGCCTGCTAAGTTAAATGATTTTAGTGCACAGCCCAGCGACTATCGAGCTGCTTCAGGCTGAGCGCTCAGCAGGAAGCCCAATGTCACGTCGCTGTAGCGAATCTGCATTTTCTTAAGGCAAGGCTCTCAGTTTTGAAAGCAGTCTCGAGCCCTTAAAGGTGAACTATCTTCTGAAGAAAAAATTAAAAATCATTCAAAAATAATCAGTCTTTAGCCCTTAAACCTCAACTGCCTTCTGCAAAATAAACATTAAAATCTTTCCAAACTAGGCAGCCTTCAGCTCTTAAAGCTGAACTGCCTTCTGCATGTCAAAAATGGTAAAAGTGCTTCAGCACTAACACAAATGGCTCAACAGGCCAGGGAAAGCACACCTAGGGTCTCAGATGCAGCACTCTAGCTTTGTGCAGGGTGTCAACACTGCAAGAGAGACCTTCAGGCTATTTTAGATCTAGTAGTGTACAATGAGAAAGGGTTAATTAATAACCTTGTAGTAAAGGGGCCTTTAGGGAAGAGTGACCATAATATGATAGAATTTTATATTGAGTTTGAAAGTGATTTAGTTAAATCCAAAACTAGGGCCTTAAATCTAAACAAAGCAAACTACATAGGTATGAGGGGCAAGTTGGCTAAGGTAGATTGGGAAACTACATTAAAAGTTATGATGGTAGACAAGCAATGGCTAGCATTTAAAGAATTAATACATAATTTACAACAAATATACATTCCTTTAAAGCACAAAAAACACACAGGAAAAGTAGTCCAACCGTGGCTAGCAAGAAAAGTTAAAGATAGTATTAGATCAAAGGAAGAGGCTAATAAACTGCTCAATGCACGACCCCCCCACCCTATCACTCACCTACCAACATTCTCTACCAAACACGAGGCACACCTCACATTCCTAGCTTCACCTCCCCCCCTTGGAGGAGACGGTGCTGGCCATTCTTGGCAGAGGCATGGCTGAGCCCTTGGCCAGTGGCAGGGCTGAAAGAATACAAGATGCTGGTATCCTCATACGTTATCCTACTTCTCCCTCAACCCATAATACCTTCTGATGTACAAGCTGCTCATGTAAGCATGCACCTCTTGCTTTCCCACCCTCCCCTCACCACAACTCTACCCTTGTGCCTTCCCCATTTCACAAAAATCTCCCAAAGCTGAAATCAAAACTTACCTGAAAGATGTGTGTGTCCCTTAAGAAGCAATGGCAGCGTCTCTGTACAACTGCTGCACGCACGTTCTTCCATGCGTGGTTAGGAGAGGGTGGTATGGAGTGCGACGACGTCCAAGATCGCAGTTGTGCGTCAATTCAGGCGTTGCGCGCCGATTGATGCCATGATCTGCACATTTACATTGGAGAGGCAAGTGCAGGCAACGGCAGAGCTGCCGACCTCTCCAAAATGGCAGCCGCCGTGTTCTGTACCGGAAGCGGTTGGAAGCAAGGTGGCAGCCATTTTTTCAACAAAACCGGCCTGAATGGCCAGCGCTGCAATCCCGAATTTCCAGGCCTTCCTCTTTAGATAAATGTCGGCAACACCACCTCATTTACCTGACAGTGCTGCTGCTGACACCAACAATGCTGCAAGCTGAACAGACCACAGGCAAGGTCATTGGTTTCACAGTGTCCCTGGACAGGACGGGTGGAATTACAGAATGCAAGTCCCTCCAAAAAAATCAGAATTTGACTTATTCAGTCACTGTAAAATAGTAACCCCGTCCATCCTCACACAAAAGAGGCTCACAGAACTTGTAGAACAGGATTTATGCTATCCGGAAAGAATAATTAACACCTCCTATATTTCAATTTACTGCAAAAATGGCAATGAGCAAATCAGCGGAGTTCACTGAATAGTCCGTGGATATTGAATTGCAGGGCCTGACCTTCATTTGAATACTTTAAATTCAGTAGACAGCAAAATCTTTCGTCACATTTTCACACTCAAATCTCAAAAATAATCAGCAAACATCTTTTCAGAAAGTAACTTTAGAGATTTGAGAAAGGTTCCTGACCCTAAACTGAAAGTACAATTCACCAAGGTGAGTGCAGTAACTACTTTTAAATTGTGCTTGTTACAAAGTTTCTACAATAAGGTTGAGGAAGGTGAAGTCCACCCTGTTCTACATCTGATCAGATCACATTAGTCCACCTGATGGAGGAGAGTGCAGATTTTACTGTCATGGAGACCGAAGGCTTACACAATCTCGAAGACTGTGATACAAAAACGCCCAATGCACATTTTATTTTTGTGGACAAAAATACTATAAAAGGGCAAGGGTAGAAAACTGAGACTGCAAGTGATTTTTAATATCAGAACCATGGTTGTTTGTGCAGAACAGAATAATCACCAACTCTTTGTACCAGTGGCCACACTGGTACAAAGAGTTGGAATAAAATTGATATACAGCAGGGATTGAATTCACACGGCCTATAGCAGGCTACAAAGAAGATTCAGCAAACTTGCTTGTTATTAATCTTCTCACATCATGCATTGTAGCTGACGGTGTTAAATGTCTTATTAAGGTGCATGTAAATTGCACTGTCTAGGTTTGTGGAATCAATGGCTCAGTATTGATCTGTGGATTCCAAAAGTGTAGTACTGTTGAGGTAGAGTGGAAAGGCCAAAATTCAGATCGATGATTGCTGAGGAGCTTGTTAAGTGACAAGAAGCCATGGACTTCCATCTTAGATGTTGCTTGTTAAGTGAAAATCAGTCAAAATTGGCAACATCATTGGTTAATCCATCTTTTAGTACACTCCTACCCTGAGAGACCTGTACTTTACTCAAAGATAAACTGATTACATGAGCTAATGTTTTGACAAGGAGCATCAGCAAAAAACATTTGCAACTTTGCATCAATGTTTCCGGATATGCTGAAAGGACCTTCAGCACAACAGGCAGATCTATGGGCTCAAAATTAAATTGAGATAATAGGTTTTAAAATTAAAACTTAGGCCACAAAGAGGTGAACTTCTCCCTGATAATGAAGAAGAAAAATGGATGTTGTTTCCATGTCAGGCTCCACTGAGTTAATGTCCAATGACAGTATTCAAGGTCTGCTGTCACTTGGCAAGAACTTTCCGGATATTGTTAGAAGCATTTTTGAGAAGCTCAGGATACTGAATGAAACAATCATATTTTATTTTTTCTCCTTCCGCAGCTAGCTATATACATTTTTTTTTGTTTAGCCTCTATTGGTTTTATATTCATTTAGATTTATGGTTTGCAACGTGTGATTTTTTTTACCCAAAATCTGATTCCAGACTGGATCTCACATGCCGTCCATAGAATGTAATGCTCATTGTCTTCTTTGAAGCAGAGTTTTAGTAAAGGCAAGACTTCTGTCTGCTCCTCCAACTCTGCTCCAACCTCAACCCATTTCCTAGGGTGGGGTCATTAGAAATGCAGGGGGGGCTCCCAGCGGGATTTCTGCCACCAAGAAGGAACCCATTAATGCCCAGTCGCAAAACTCCAACAATGCTGCTCTGGGACTGTTACTGCAGCACCAAAACAGGCGGTCAGGCATTTAAAGTGGTAGAAAAGTCCTGAAGATCAATAGAGCCTCAGCCTTGCAGACCTTGGCAGAGTTGGAGACCTGCACAGGTAGGTAAGTGGGGGCTTGTAAGAAGGGAGAGGAGGCCTCAACTAGGCCTTCTCCCCCCATTCCCTGACCTTAGGGCCATTACTGCCACTACTCCAGGCCTACTGCCATATTCCACATGGCCCTCATTGGAAGCAGCAATAACTGGGACAGACAAGAGGGAAGTGGGCTGGCGTCCTGAGCCCTCCCACCCCCCAACCTGACATTTGCACACGGCAGGCAGGGAAGGGATGGCCAGCACTATTCCAAAGTGGAGGCAGTGGGAGGGAAATTGAGGTTGCGTGGATAGGCAGCAGTAGGCCTGACCACCAGACTTTGCCTTGTTCTCCACCGGCGTCCCGCCACATTTCAGGCAGCACCATGGAGTAGAATCCAGCCTATGGTCTCCCTTTACTCGCCACAAAAATCCCAACAAGCGAATATCTGGGGCAGAGAGGGAGCTTGGGCACCAATGAATGAAAATACCAACACTGCCACATTATCTGCTAACCACAGCAGCAATTCTTGATTAGTCAGTGGGTGAAAGATGGGGTTACAGACCTGAGCTAGCAGTTACTGTGGTGCAAAGAACCTTGTAAGTGGCCCAAGAATGGCCCCACCTCTCCCTGCAACTTAAAAGGCCATTACAAGAAATCCTACTTGAACTCTGACCTGAGACCCACCCTTCCTTGAGTGTGGTGATGGTGAAAAGAATGTTCACTATATGTTGAAGCACCACTACCTGTACGAGTCAGTTAAGCAGCTGAATGGCAGCTGTGTTTCAAAATACCAACGGTATGTTTAATAATTCTGTTTGTACCTGCATTCTCTTCTGTTCATCATTGGCACAAGGGTATCATGAGTCATGGCCATATAGGATAGTCATAGAATCATAGAAACTCACAGCACAGAACGAGATCATTTGGCCTGTCGTGCTTGTGCCTGCTCTTTGAAAGAGCTGTCCAATTAGTCACATCCCACTGCTCTTTCCCCATAGCCCTGCAAATTTTGCCTTTTCAAGTATATATCACCAATTTAACGGCCAGGCAATTGCTTCCCGTCAACTTCCCGGCCCTTTTGGCCAGCAAGTCAGCAAGCGGAATGCTAATAAAACCTGGTTGTTAGAAACAGCCAAGCCTGGCTGCAGCCACTGCTGGACGGGTACATTCCCGCCCAAGCATTAATATTGACCCTCATATTTTAAACTTTTAGCTACCTCCTACGTAATAGTTTAAAGAAATTTGATTGTCATTTGCTCACTGAGATTGGACATTTTGTTCAGAGGCTCTGTACACAGCTAAGAAATGTCCAAATTCAAAGAATATAAATGAAAATTGGATGCCTTTGAATTGCTGCGTAGGAGGAAGCTAAAAATTACAAACAAGCTCTCAGGGTGTGGAAAAGCAAAATACTCAGGGTGTGGATGTAGTTTGAGCTCCTGCAGGTACTTATGCTGTCAAAAGGGCAATGTCAATGAACGCAATGGGAGGCAGCCAGACTTGCAGAAACAGGCAAGTGCACGTCTCCCTATAAGTAATGACCACTAGAATTGTGGTTTATTTTCACTCTGAAATCTCTAGTTTCTTGTTATCCCTTGTATACCAAGTCACATTTTCTAAGATTTATTGAAATGCTTTTTAGGCCAAGTTTTTTTTAAGAGAAAGATTGTAGCTCTGAAAATTAAGTCTGAGCCGAACATGACTAGAGTTATATGAAACATATTGAATACAGTAATGTAAGTAAAGGGAAGAAAATATGCTTCAGTTGTAATGACTCTTATACTAATACTCTCATACTTACGCTTTGACTCCTAATCGCCTTGGTATTCCTGACAGATTTGTTTGTGGTGCAATGTGAAACTGATGAACATTAAAAATAAAATAGTGGTTGAACAGCAATCACCAGAAAGTTCCAAAATTCAAACAGCTGGTAATTGACTCACAGCTTTTGTGTACATGGCCTTTTAAGAGACATTTCACACGAACCTTAATTTGGAATTGTGCCACTGATGCATTCATGTAATATTATGCATTGATAAGACTGTCAGCAAATACAAATTGTATAAGGTCAGGAGGATAAAGGAACTCGAAGGAGGCCACAGACATTGAGGCACAGATTATGGGTAGAATTTACAGTCTTCAGAATCGATGATTGAGGATATGGAACAGTGATTAGGCCCTGAAAGAAAGAATGAAAAATGAACTAAGGGACAGAGAGAGTGGCTCAGGATTCTATTGTCTCAGTGGGTAAACACACTGGACAACATGAATAATGGCCGATTGTGCCAGGTAGCTGTCAGTGCCTGAGAAACTATGGGCTGGATATTTACTGGCGTGGGTTGCATAGATGGGGCGCGGAGTTTCGGACGGGAAAACCGAAAGTCTGGATTGCCTCGCATGCTAGTGTGCGACTTTTGGCCCTAACAGGATCTCCCCCCCACCCCACCAATAGTCAGCTTGCCTTCCAGTCAGGCGGGGAGGACTCTGGAAGAGGCTGCACGACCAGGTCGGTCCGATCCCTGACCCCAGGGGGTCTGATCCCGGGGGGGGGGGGTCGTTTCGATCCACAACCCTAGCAGGGTCCAATCCCGAAGGAGGTCTGATCCCCGACCCCGGGAGATCCACCCGGTGGGAGGTCTAATCCCGAAGGAGGTCCGATTCCTGACCCTGGGAGGTCTGATCATGAAGGGGGGCCCAATCCCGGGGGATCTGACCCTTGAGGTGGGGGGTGCGATCCTGAGGGGGTTTTGTATGGTGAGGGGGTCTGATGGTGGGTGAGCTGGGGGGCCCTGGAGGAAGCACTCCTGCTCCTCCTGGCCCACGAGGAGTGCTCCCCAAGGCTGTCTTCACCTTGCTGCAGCTGTCGGGTTTCCCAAGCCCGGTAACCCCAGCCGACCTCAGTAAAACCTGCACAACAGGTTAAATCCAAGGCTTCCAGCCTCATTAACGTATTCACATTGCCTACCCACCTCCTGGGAGTGGATTGGCTGCCCTCCCCCTGTCCAGCCTCAGTAAAAAGCTTCCCGATGGGCTCGGCATTTTGGCCCATTTAACTGCCCCCCACCCCACACCCGCACACACACACACACACTCACTCATGTTAAAATTCCCCCCTATACTCCTGCACTGACCCAAGTTTTCAGGAGAGGAGGGAAGAAAACTGGAAAAATAGAGAGGGGCTTGGGCTTCAGCATGTTGTGCAGTATGAAGTTAGGTGGCCTGATATGTGGCATTAAAGATAACAGAAAGGACTTTAGAGTTCAGGAAAGAACTTGCATTTATATAGCGCAGTATCACATCCTTAGTATGTCCCAAAAAGCTCCATAACCAACGAATTAATCTCAATCTTAATATGGCAGCTAATTTGCACACAGTAAGGTTCCACTAACAGCAAATGAGATGAACAATCAGCTAATCTATTTTTGGTAGTATTGTTTGAGGGAGGAATGTTGGCTAGAACACCAGAAACACTCCTGACTCCTCTGAAATAATGCAAAACAGACAGAAAGGGCCTCAGCCTAATGTCTCATCCGAAAGATGGCCTCTCCCACAATGCAACAGTCTCTCATTACTGCACTGAAATGTCGGCCTGGATTATGTGCTCATGTCCTGGATTGGGGCTTGAACCATGTGACCAGGGAAGAGGCGGTTGCAGTTATGAAGAGAAACTTGAGAATATAGGGTTTCTTTCAGTACAATTGAGAAGATTAAAGGTTAACCTGAAGGAGCGTGATGCTGCAGAGGGTACCTTCACTGAGGATTCCTTGTAAACCTGCAAATAGGCAAAAACTGTATGTAAAGTTATTGTAGGCTGACTTTCACTATGCAATCTTTCACCTGTCTCACTGTTCTTGTCTTTTGACATGGATGTTGCATTGATTTGTATATTAAAGGGTAGAATTTCGGCGAGTGTGCCCTGATATCCACCGTTACATTGGCAGAAGATCAGCACAAACCACAGGGTCAGAGCTGTTTCTCCAGGGTATCCATTGGCGTTACATCGGGAAACACTCACAAAATCACTGGCGTATAACTTTTGTACTGTAGGGGTTCACAAAATCCCCGCAGCCCCTGAAGATTGGGAAATATTAATCCACAAGGCTGCGTTAAAAAGCTCGTAAAAGGGCAGCGCTTGGACACTGGAATCAAAGAACTTTGTGAAAATCGCACACTTTAAGATTGTACATTTTATTAAAGGATGTACTCTTGAGTGTTGAACGGCTTAAATTGCCCAGGAATAAAAATGGCCATCCTACCGCATGGCCAAGGACAAAGGACTTGGAAGCAGCTCGTGTGTGTCTGTGAAAAGGGGAGGATCAAAGATGGCTGACTAAACTGCCAATCAAAGGCAGTTCGGGAGTTCCCTCCCTGCAGAGGAAATTGATGTTTGTTTACAGAAACTGCTACTGTGTACACAAAGGAATATCCACTTCAGACTGCGGCTTCAGTGACCACAAGACAATGGGTTTCTGTTTACACTCCTCCCAAGCTGTTTAAACTGCAGTTTTACATTCAAGGCTCAGCACAGACATTTCAAAAGAGACACTTAAACTGTGAAAAGGAACAGTTTAAAATTGAATGGGTTTGAATCACCCATTACTGGACAATGGGGATAGTTGGATCCCTTTTCTTTTAGCCCAGAAACTTCCAGATCTGGGCGGGTACATTTCGGCCCCAAAATTGGGGTATAAGACATAGCTTCTCAGAGGCATTTCTCTCTCTCTGGCTTGCCTCTGTGTGCCCTCGACAGCGTGGAGTCTGTCTGAAGAAGTAAAACACCAGCAGTTTACTTTTAAAACACTGGGGTGTTTCTTTACTTCAGGGCAGTGAAGATCTCATGGGGCACGGAGCTGGCATTGCAGTGGTGAGCATATATTTTTCTGGCCTTCCACAAGGCAACTTAGGATAGGCTTAGGGGTGGGAGTAAAGTGAGGATTTCGTTAGAATTGTATTTTAGTCGATTTCCCTCGTTGTGTCTGTTTTTCCTCCCCTCTTTAAGCAATTTTACCATGATTACTTTGATCATGTAGTGTAGTTTCTTAGTTTTAATAAAATTTGAATTTCTTGCATCCAGACCATTTGTCCGTTTTAATATATCATCAATTATAATTTCCTCCAGTCAGAACTGGAAGGAGGGGTTTAGCGATTCAAAACCGCTGATTGAAATTGGTCACAGTGCAGTGGCAGAAAGGCTACCTGACCAGGTAAATTACCGTAAACCAGATAAAGGATGCCCCCCTACAAATTGGCGACCGCGGCAGGACTGGAGGCAGTTTTTGATATGATAAGTGGTCTGGATCTGGAGAAAGCATTAGCTCTTGCTTTTCTTGCTTTCAGTCTGTGGGTAGCCCTGCAGAAGTTAGTGGCAGCGTGTAAGCTGACCTATTATGGTATAGGTGGCTGGGTTAAGAAGGGTGAGATGAGGGTGCGGGAGGAGGTTATAGAGGCCAAGAATCGGGAGTCAGAGTTTGGAAAATGCCAGGCGGAGGTAGAATGCCTCATAAGAGAGGTGAATGAGGCCAGAGATAGTGGGATGAGGGTGCAGGAAGAAAATGCACACCTCACACTAGAGGTCACAAAATGCCAGGCAGAGATAGAGCGCCTTGTGCAGGAAGTCACAGAGGCTAGGGACAGTGAGATGAGGCTACAGGAGGAAAACGCACACCTCACCCAAGAAGCTAGCGAGGGTAAAAGCCACGCGAGGCACAAGATAGAGTTCCTAAAGTGCCAAATTACAGAAGCGAAGAGTAACGAGATGAGACTGTGGGAAGAGAATGACCGCCTCACCTCAGAAGTAACAGAGCAGGAGGAAATGGGGGAGGTAAAGGCAGCTTATAAGCTGGCCTGCGACCAAAGGTTTAGTGGAGCAGATCATACCCCATGTAACAGAAAGATAGAGAGTTTGGGTATGGAGTTATTAAGGACTAAAGGGATGGTATGTCTCATGAGTCCGAAGGGAAGTCCGTCGGACAGTACCAGCAGCCCAAATCAAACCGCCCAACAGGCAGCACCCAGAACAGAGCTGGCCAGGGAATTAGAGATCCCAAGACCGCAGCCCACAGCTCCGAGCTTTGAGGAGCTCTGGCAGCAAGAAGGGGTGGACAATGGGGTGGTAGGAGAACGCCAGCAGGTCCCGCTAGGCAGGCGGGGACCTGAACCAGTGTACCCCCTCCGACAACGGAGGTATGGTCCGCCCGTGAACGATAATGACCCAGGAGCTGTTCAGCATACCTATCTGGTACCCTATGATACCCAACAGCTCAGAGGCCTGGCGAAACATATTCCCCTGCTCTCCGAAAAGGGAGACCCCTCAATGCACTTCCAAGGGATAGAACAGGCAGCCTGTGTTAACGGCTGTGATGATGAAGAGAAAGCCAAAATGTTGCTTTTCTCTGTAGATAGTAAGCTCTATCAGACCCTTTCAGATGAGGCTAAGAGAGGGCAGAAGGGTGTTGAGGACCTAAAGGAGGCAATACTGGAAGTCATGGGTGCGAACGACGGCAGTCCGTTCGATCGCATAGGGAAAACACTCCGGAAGGAAGGGGAGACCCCACAGGCATTTGCAGACAGGCTGTGGCCAGCCTACAACAGCGTGTGTACAGGGGGACAAGATAGGGCACACCTGAACCAGCGGCAGCAGACCCAATGGCTTCGTTGCCTGGTGTCCCATTGCCTGCCCCAGGTAAAAGCAAAGGCTGATACTTGGTTTGACCACCGAGACCCCCTTGCAACTGAAGAAACTGTAATCCGGCAGCTCATGGTAGCATATAGGAATGGTAGGAATAGTGGGACCCCCCAGCAAAAGGATAAGGTCCACGACGTTAAACCTGGGGCTCAATACAAGAAAGAGTGGTGCCAGGAGGGGAGCCGTCCCTCTCAGAACAAGGTCACTTGTTACAGGTGCGGGGAGGATGGCCACTGGCGCAGGGATTGCAAAAAGCCTGGGAGAGACGATAAAGCCAGGACACCCGCAGCCCCAACTCAGAAGGCAGAGACAGAAACTCCTCCCGATACAGTCGAGTCCGTCATGGAGTCGACAAAATCGTTCCTCAGGGCCAATCAGGGAACGGTAGCAGCCATCAGTGGTGCTGCAGCTCCCTCGCCCACCTCTGCCTCCCCACAATGACTGGAGCCCGCGCAGCCTGTCCGTCTGTGTAAACTCCGGTACGATGAATGGAAGAGACCGCTCGTACAGATGGAGGTAGAGAAGATCACACGGACTTAACTATTGGATACGGGGGCATCATGCACCGTGATCCATACGGATAATCCCACCACCTCACCTCTGATGGGGTTCCATACATACTATCGGGATTCACCGGTCAGGAGCAGGCGGGGGTATACTCCAGACCCCTCTCAGTCCATCTGGGCACGCTCCAAACTAAGTGGACGTGCATCCTGGCAAAGTGGAATAAGGAGGAAGGAAAGGGGATCCTAGGGGCCGTCTTCATGGTGGGCCACGGGATCCTCGTAGATCTCCGCAACCATTGCCTTTGGGGGGCTAGCACAGACAGGGAAGAAGGTGTAGTGGTCATCCCGGCAAAGGAGGGTAAGGGGACCTTGTGTACTGTGAAGCACAAAGAAGGTTACGACCTCGGGCTCATGGTAAATGGTGTCCCGGAGGCACTGCAGGCAGTCGTGCAGGCAAACCTCACAGCGTTTGCCACCCATAAACACGACTGCGGGAGGATCACAGGGTTTGAGGTTAAAATAGACGGGGGCCCCATGGCCCGACCACAGAAGCAGTACAATTTCCCCAAGGAGGCAGAACCCGACATGGAGGCAGCCATCACCTCCTTAATTAAACAGGGAGTGTTGAGGCCCATAGCCACGCATGTTAATTCTCCACTTTGGCCGGTTAGGAAACCGGACAGTTCATGGAGAGCCATGGTGGACTATCGGGTGCTTAACAGCAATATCCCCGTGTGTGCCCCCACAGTAGAAGCAGTGGCTAATCCTATTAGCAGTATTCCAGCATCCGCGAACACATTCACGGTGCTGGACATTTCGAATGGGTTCTGCTCCATCCCTTTAAAACAGGAGGACCAATATAAGTTTGCCTTCACGTTTAAGGGACAGCAGTATACCTGGACCTGTCTGCCACAGGGTTTCCACAACAGCCCCAGCATCTTCCACCAATGCATGAAGGATAGTTTAAAAGAGTTCAGTCAGCCCACTCAGTTGCTGCAGTATGTGGATGACCTGCTCTTGTTTACCGACTTGGTCGGGGAGCATGGCCCACTGCTGGCTGAGCTGCTGCAGAGAAAGGGGTTTAAAGTCAACCCTAAGAAGGCGCAGATCGGTCAGCAAGAGGTTAAATTCCTGGGTCTGACTGTCCCCACAGGAGAGAGGGCAATAGATAAGGCAAGGAGGGAAGCGGTCCAGGAGTTACCGATTCCCAATTCACTAAGAGGGGTGAGGTCGTTCCTGGGATTGACGGGGTACTGCAGGGATTTTATGGAGGACTATGCAGCCACAGCGGCCCCTCTGCTCCGTCTCCTACACAAGGGGGTGGAGTGGTCCTGGGATGAGTGGTGCCAGCCGGCATTTGTTAAGTTAAAGGGAGACGTCCAGATCGCACCAGCCCTAGGAGCGATAGATGGGAAAAGGTATTTTTTTTCCTGGAGGTAGCAGCCAGTGGGGATAGCCTGAGTGCTGTGCTGCTCCAAGAGTGGCACGGTAGGCTGAGACCCGTGGTCTATTCCTCCAGAATACTCACCGATGTAGAGAGGAGCTACTCAATATGTGAAAGGCACCTTTTAGCCACATATTGGGCTGTGAAGAAATCCCGGATCTTCGCAGGCACCTCTCCCATCACCCTCCTCACACACCACACACCCACTCAGATGCTTTTGGATGGGAGGATTAAAGATGGGACAGTCAGCAGCATCCACATTGCGCGCTGGACCTTTCTCCTCTCACAGATGGATCTCAAGGTAAAGGGCCTTTGCGAGCCAAAGCTTGCAGCCAATATGGAATACCCTGGAACAGCCCATTGATGTTCCATAGATGGGGTATGGGAAGTGAACATAGGTTTACGGGCCGGGATACATCCCACGGGCCGCGAGATCTATGTAGACGGTTCCAGCATGGTATCCGCTGGAGTACGACTCACGGGTTGCGGGATCTTTGACCCAATGGCAGACATTGCCTTGGCAATCAAGCTCCCTAACACCATGAGTGCCCAGCAGGCTGAACTGTCCGCGGTGATGCACGTGGTTACACACCCCGACATCTTCCCTACCCCGTATACGATTTGCTCTGACAGTATGTTCACTTGCAACTCGTGTACGGAGTACTTGGCCATCTGGTCCCGTCGTGGGTATACTTCCACTGACGGGAAGCCCTTGACAGTAAAGCCCCTGCTGGAGAAAATCCTGGCAGCTGTGGGGGAGGAAGGTGCAGTTTTCATCCATAAGGTGAAAGCCCATTCCTCCACAGAACCCCGCAGCCAGGGCAACCAGCAAGCCGATATGCAGGCCAAGGAGGGTGCACTTTCTGGGACCCATATGAGTCCGGGCCAGTGGCAGCGATTACAGGCAGGGATGGGACACAGGGAAAATCAGGAATAGTGTTGGCCCCGGACCTTAAAATGGTCCAGGCACAGGACCCCGGCCTAAAGGCAATAATTAGCGCAGTGATGGAGGGCAGGAAGTTAGAAGGCCCTTAAGGCGCAGACTCCCTCTCCATAAGGGAAGGCATGCTGTTCAGGGGGGAACAGTGGGTGGTACCCCAGCAACACCGGAGGGAGTTCCTTCAGCTGGCCCATGAGGAGCCGGGAGCGGGACACCCCAGGCCTGAGACCACCTGGCAACGGGTGGAACAGGCGGGATGTTGGCCAGGACTCCGGGATGATGTCCGCGAGTTCTGTGCTAGCTGTCTTGTGTGTGCAGCAAATAATCCCGATCCCCACAAAAGGAAGGTGCCCATGGGACACATTAGAAGGGTGGAGGGACCACGGCAGTTGATCCAGATTGACTATATAGGGCCCTTGCCCACCACCCAGGAAGGCTACAAATACTGCCTCGTCCTGGTGGATGTGTTTTCCAAGTGGGTGGAAGCCTTCCCCTGCAGGACGGCCACAGCAATGGGGACTGCAAAGATCTTGGTGAAGGAGGTGTTCTCGCGGTGGGGACTGCCCCAGTTCGTGGAGTCCGACCAGGGAAGCCACTTCACTGGCCAAGTCATGTAGAACACCCTCAGGCTGCTTGGTATGCAGGGGAAATGGCATGTCGCTCACAATCCCCAGTCCTCAAGGATTGTGGAGTGCATGAACCGGACCATTAAGGAAAGGCTGAGGAAAGAGACAGTGGGGTCGCCCCAAAAATGGGCAGAGACCCTACCTCTGATCCTCATGGGGATCCGGGCCAGCCAGTCCAAGAGTACAGGGCATTCACCACACGAGCTCATGACCGGCAGAGTTATGAGGACCCCCATTCATGTCCTTGCCCCAGTCCTCACCGAAGGACAACTGCAGGAAATAAACCGAGATAAATTTGCCCGAACCCTCCTAGAACACCTGAAATGAATTTATGGGCAGGCAGCAGACAGCATGGGGAAGCAGCATCAGAATAACCTGGTGCTGCTCGAGCCTAGCAAGAGCCACCAGTGGGAGATAGGAGACCTAGTGATGGTAAGAAACTATGCCCGGGTGGGAAGTTTAGAGCCACTCTACATGGGACCCTATAGTATAGTTGATAGGGCCAGCCCCATGGTCTATGCAGTAAAACTACCCCGGTGCACAAAGTTGTTCCACGCCAATGTAAATTGTATAAATCTGACCATACAAGTTCAAGTTCACAGGCTGTAAAAACAGGTGCTGTGGCTTGTTTCAAGGGAAAAGTTGTCCGGCCCACCAACTGGGACACTTCCCCACCCCAGTGGGACCTAAGTTTTGGCCAAAGTTTAAATTTGAACCAGTTATTTGGTTTAGAAACAGAGAAACAGCAGCCTGAGAGTAGAAATCTGCAGGCTGCTGCGAGTTCTTTCACAGAAGATCGCTTGGGGGGCTCCAGGGAGGAGCCGCCCTGTGAAGAGACTGCCCGTGCATACGTAGTCGCTGGTCTGGAGACAGGAATTCCCCAGTCTTTTGAAGAGAAGGTTCACGCAGGCGCAGTCGCCCGCCTGAGGGGAGAGGTTTCCCAACACTGGGTTCGCGCAGGCGCAGTTCCCCAGCCCGTGACCACAGCGGCTCCTCTTCAGTTTTCCCGTGCACGCGCAATTGCCTGCTTGAATACACAGGTTTCACAGCCTCTGCCGTGGGACTCCGGGGCGGAGGATCGCGCAGGCGAAGTTCCCCAGCCCGTGACCACAGCGGCTCCTCTTCAGTTTTCCCGTGCAGGCGCAGTCGCCTGTTTGAATACAGAGGTTTCAAAGCCTCTGCCGTGGGACTCCGGGGAGGAGGTTCGCGCAAGCGCAGTCGCCTGTTTAAAGGGACAAGCTTCCCAGCCCGCTTCTAGAGTGGTTCTCCCTATGGTGTGGAACTCTGGGGAGGAAGGGATAGCAATTCCTCTTGCAGGGGACATATGGAAGGAGCTGGGACCAGGTTTTGGACCTGGAGAGGAAGATTTTCAGCCACCAGCAGTGGGTGGTGAGGGGATACCTGCCCCCAGTACGGGAGTGGGTAGGGAAAAGGATAAAAACCCGGATTACTGGCAGGCTGCCAGGTATATTATACAGTGCGGGCTGTTTGCATCAGGGGGAGAAGGTTCCCAGCCAGCTAGGGCTGTGACCCAGGCTCAGGGTCCGTCAGCCAAAGTTTCCCCCACAGAGACGCCCCTCAGAAGGTCTCAGCGGGTCCGCAAGCCCAAGATAAGATGGTGACCAGGGTATCTGCCACAAAGAGCAATCTCCCGAGCCCGGGAGGAAATAGATCACAGAGGTCCCCAACTAGCAGCCATAAGCTGACAGGGACCAGAAGCAGGAGGCAGTCCAGCTTCGCTGCAGGCAGCAGTAATCTGCGACAGTGACACTAGAGATTAGCCTGGCCGTCCGGAGATGGGCGGCATTTGTATTATAGCTTTGTGTTTAGTTTTCCAATGTTTATAGCTTGCTTTTAAGGTGTTTAAATTTTAAGTTTAGAATGTAACTAGTAGTTCTGAGTTTAAGTTTAAAGTTTAAGTTTATAAGTGTGCCAAATGCTTGTATTTTGGTCCGAGATCGAGGGACCCGACCATGTCTCCATCTAAGGCAGCAGGTCAGTGAGAGACCTGGTTGCAAGTCCTTTTAAGTTCTTTTGCACGAAAGTGGACAAAGCAGCAGCCCTGTTCGCCCAGCCCAAGCTGGGCATCGAATGAAGATATGGTTATACAGAATGTTGGGGATCACCTCGCCACTGGGCAAATCCAGGAGGAGTCCCCGCAGCGACCTTCGGGAGAAACCGGACAGGGTCCGAGGAACCTGCCTACTCATCCTACGCGGAAGAGATGGCCCCAGCTGGGTGGGGCACGGCCCCAACCCAGCACTATCCTGACGAATTTCACTTGCGGGAGACCTCGCTATTGAGGAGTCATGGTGGGGAAGTGCGGGCGCCTTGTCAGATAGGGATGTGTTCCCCGGGAGTGGGTGGTGATGGCCCGGGAAACATTGTAAAGGGGAGGGGGAGACCCAAGAGTCACATGGGTGCGTTCGGGGAAGGGAGGAACTCACCCGGGGCCCACGGGCAAAGTTAGAGTGTAAGTGTGGCTGGGAAGGATGAGTGGGTGGCCGGATCTGGGATCCAAGTTTGAGTGTGGGGCCAGTGAGAGCTGCCACACAAGCACCCATCATTTTCTCCAGCCAGTCGAGGGAAGACGGGAGGGGGAGGGACTGGGAGTCGCGATCCCATACTCTCTGGTCTCGGTCTGTGAAACATGAGGGGTAACCCGCCTCCACAAAGGGACAAGGGAACGGCTTGGGGCTGGCGGATCAGACTGTTCTGTAAAATCCATTCTGTATGTTTTAAAAGTTTAAGACCATTAAAGGGAGGGTGGAAGGAACATTTACTGCCCGGGTGGGAGGAGCAATACCCACTCGAATTTTGCAACCCATCATTGGCACGTGATGGTCGGGGTTTATTCCAGCATTTTGTTTCAAATGTTTCAGCACTTTGTTTCAAATGTTTAATGAAGATTTTGTATTTTGGTTTACAGTTCTAAGCGGTGCAGAGGCGTAGGACCCTCTCCGTGCTTGGAATCATTTTGATTACATTGTATAACCAAGATTGCAACATTTTGTAATATGTTATAATGTAACACGTGGTGCAGGGGTATGAGACCCCCTATTGTAACATTTTGTAATTGATATAGCTGTGGATGCCTATCGTACCACGGTTTTTCTCGGATTTGAGGGGAAAAGACAGGTTGGGGAATCAGTGATAGGTAGCTATAGGTAAATACAGGGGATGGTTGTTTGTCGGGGGTCAGAAAATTTTGCTCACTTCTTCAAGAGGATACTACAAGCAAGTTGGAAGTATCCAAGGGCGGAATGTAGGGGTTCGCAGAATCACCTCAGCCCCCGAAGATCGGGAAATATTAATCCACACCGTGGATGAAGACTTGTGTGATTTAAATTGTCTCTGGGTTGGACAATGTTTTAAAACATACCGAGAACTGAAAAAAAGGCTGCATTAAAAAGCTCGTAAAAGGGCAGCGCTTGGACACTGGAATCAAAGAACTTTGTGAAAATTGCACACTTTAAGATTGTACATTTTATTAAAGGATGTACTCTTGAGTTTTGAATGGTTTAAATTGCCCAGGAATAAAAATGGCCGTCCTACCGCATGGCCAAGGACAAAGGACTTGGAAGCAGCTCGTGTGTGTCTGTGAAAAGTGGAGGATCAAAGATGGCTGACTAAACTGCCAATCAAAGGCAGTTCGGGAGTTCCCTCCCTGCAGAGGAAATCGATGTTTTTTTACAGAAACTGCTACTTTGTGTACACAAAGGATTATCCACTTCAGACTGCGGTTTCAGTGACCACAAGACAATGGGTTTCTGTTTACACTCCTCCCAAGCTGTTTAAACTGCAGTCTTACATTCAAGGCTCAGCACAGACATTTGAAAAGAGACACTTAAACTGAGAAAAGGAACAGTTTAAAATTGAATGGGTTTGAATCACCCATTACTGGACAATGGGGACAGTTGGATCCCTTTTGTTTTAGCCGAGAAACTTCCGGATCTGGGCGGGAACATTTTGGCCCCAAAATTGGTGTATAAGAGATAGCTTCTCAGGCAGTAGTCCCTACATGCCCTGGACTTCCTAACAAACAGACCCCAGTCTGTCAAATTAGATAACCACACCTCCCCCCCACTGACCCTGAACACGGGGGCCCCACAAGGATGTGTGCTGAGCCCCCTCCTCTACTCCCTCTTCACCCACGGCTGTGTGGCTGTTCATGGTTCCAACACCATGTAGTCCCTACATGCTTCAAGACCGCTACCATTATTCCTGTGCCAAAACAAATGGCTGTGACGTGCCTGAACGACTATCGACCGGTCGCACTCACACCCACCATAATGAAGTGTTTCGCGAGACTGGTCCTGGCTCACATCAAAGCCAGTGTTCCCGCCTCTCTTGACCAACACCAGTTTGCCTATCGTGCAAGCAGATCAACGGAGGATGCAATCACAACTGCTCTACACTCGGCACTGAATCACTTAGATGGTAAGCAGACCTACATCAGAATGCTGTTCATAGACTACAGCTCAGCATTCAACACTATCGTCCCCAACAAGCTGGCCACCAAACTCCAAACTCTTGGCCTGAACACTTCCCTCTGCAACTGGACACTGGACTTCCTAACAAACAGACCCCAGTCTGTCAAATTAGGTAACCACACCTCCCCCCCACTGACCCTGAACACGGGGGCCCCACAAGGATGTGTGCTGAGCCCCCTCCTCTACTCCCTCTTCACCCACGACTGTGTGGCTGTTCATGGTTCCAACACCATCATCAATTTTGCGGATGATACCACGGTAGTAGGCCAGATCACCAACAACGATGAGTCAGCCTACAGGGAGGAGGTCCAGCATCTCGTGAATTAGTGCGCCGATAACAACCTGGCCCTTAACATCAAGAAAACCAAAGAAATCATTGTGGACTTCAGGAAGTCTAAAGGCGGAAGTCACACCCCCATCCACATCAATGGGGCTGTGGTGGAAAGGGTGGACAGCTTTAAGTTCCTCGGAGTCCACATCATGGAAGACCTCTCCTGATCCCTCAATACCTCCTCTCTGGTGAAGAAGGCCCAGCAGCGCCTATATTTCCTAAGGAGGCTGAAGGGATGTAACCTGTCACCCCTGATCCTCTCTAACTTTTACCACTGCACAATAGAGAGCATCCTGACAAACTGTATCACAGTATGGTATGGCAGCTGTAGCTACTATGACCGGAAAGCCCTGCAGCGGGTAGTCAAAACTGCCCAACGCATTACCGGCACCTGGCTACCGACCATAGAGCACATATACCAGAAACGTTGTTTACGGAGGTCACGGTCCATCATCAAAGACCCTACCCACCCCAGCCACAGTCTGTTCGCCCTCCTGCCATCTGGGAGATGCTACAGATGCATTCGCACCCGTACGACCAGATTTAGGAACAGCTTCTTTCCCAGGGCTGTCATCCTACTGAACTCCACAAATAAACTCTAAAGCCTGCACATCTGCCAATGCACATTATTATGGTTATGTTTATGTTAATGTATTACAAGCCAAATGTATGTTGAATGTTTAAATGTCTTAATCTAAATGTACACTCTCGGGAGCCGCAAGCCTACATTTCGTTGTACTGCACTTGTGCACTAACAATGACAATAAAAGTTGATTTGATTTGAATAAAAGTTGATTTGATTTGAGGCATCTCTCTCTCTCTGGCTTGCCTCCATGTGCCCTCTACAGCGTGGAGTCTGTCTGAAGAAGTAAAACACCAGCAGTATACTTTTAAAACACTGGGGTGTTTCTTTACTTCAGGGCAGTGAAGATCTCATGGGGCACGGAGCTGGCATTGCAGTGGTGAGCATATATTTTTCTGGCCTTCCACAAGGCAACTTAGGATAGGCTTAGGGGTGGGAGTAAAGTGGAGATTTTGTTAGAATTGTATTTTAGTCAATTTCCCTCATTGTGTCCGTTTTTCCTCCACTATTTAAGCAATTTTACCATGATTACTTTGATCGTGTGGTGCAGTTTCTTAGTTTTAATAAAATTTGACTTTCTTGCATCCAGACCATTTGTCCATTTTAATATATCATCAATTATAAGTTCCTCCAGTCAGAACTGGAAGGAGGGGTTTAGCGATTCGAAACCGCTGATTGGAATTGGTCACAGTGCAGTGGCAAAAAGGCTGCCTGACCAGGTAAATTACCATAAACCAGGTAATGGATGCCCCCCTACAGTACTTTTACAAATATGTGACAGCACTAAATGTTACTCGAAGATATCTGTATATGCTTTATTGTAATATAGAACCCAAACATTGTTTTCCACATAGCAAAAAGTTTTCTTTTCTGTTTTACAATAAATTTTTTGTATCAACCATTACTTTCATGCCCCTCTTTTGTCCTGTGAATTATGCCTTCATTTACATACTAAAGAAGCTTATAATTTGTATTATACTGTTTCACAAATGCATAGTATATTTTGCAAAGATATATTAAGATATTATTTCAGCCCCATCGTCGCTGCTGAGCTGACAGACAGGAATTTAATAGTAGTAATATTAATATATTATGAGTGAGACACTTCAGATTATAAAAGCATAGGACTCAGAAATGCATACCAGAATCATTGGTTTACCCCATGTTTGACGTGTTATGTTTGAATATAACATTGGAAATCAAATATTTTCCAAAATGACTTGCAGGCTATGTGGTATTCAAACCTACAATGAGTAGGTCTAAACTTCACATTACAGAAGGTTAAACAAGATAGTTGATTGTTACAAATCTTACTTAGATTGGATTTTCCCCTTGCTAATTGACTAAATTCGCAGACTTTGTGATTGTATGAAAAAATAATTCTGTCTAGAAAACACGAGGTAAAGGTTAGAGCTGGAGGAAAATCAGCTGAAATTAAATTTTCCACCCAGCTTGCCACTTGAGAAAAAACAGATAATAGCGCTTGAAAAATTCAGTGAACTAGAAAGGAAAAAAATTGCATTACTGACCTTCATTTCATAGAATCATAGAATCATACAGCACAGAAGGAGGCCATTCAGCCCATCATGTCTGTGCCAGCTCTTTGAATGAGCAATCCAATTAGTCCCACTCCCCTGCACTGTTCCCATAGCCCTGAAAATGTTTCCTTTAATAAAGATGCATTAGTTTGTTAAGCGCAAATTGCAAAGTATTGGCTCTGAAATTAGGATCGGGAGCTTGCCGTGCGTGCAAGCCCCCGATGCTCACTTACCCAGCGCGCTGGCATTTTAATTCTGGCCCGCATTGCATTTCCTCTGACTGGCCCGCTTGAGGTGCTGCTGCGCTGTGCGTGCGTGACCCAGCGGCGTACTTAGTGCGATGAGCCGGCTGGGATCACGTGAGCACAGGGCAACCAATGGAAGGTTGCAAAAGTTCATTCATGAGTTTGACAGTAAGAGCTTTCAAACTCATGAAAACTACTGGCCCCAAAACACTACTTAAACCTGAAAGAAAATGTAAAAAAACATTGCACTACTTAAATGAACCATAAAGAGCTCTGAAAAACTGTTTGAAAATTTGAAAAAAAAATTTATATGAAAAATCGGGGCTAAAACTAAACTTACCTTACTGTAAATTCTTTAAAAATAACAAACCTGTTGAAAAAAAAATTCTCAATTGCATTAATAGACCACTTACCTGAAAAACTAAGTACTTACGTGTGGTTTTTCAATGCGTAAAGACCGGAGGTCTTTACACACGCGCAACTCTCTAAAAATAGAGGAAATCCAAGTCGCACACGCTGCCCGATACCGCACACGCGTTGAGCCTCTTAACCCCTTGGGTCAGAGGACAGGAAATGCCGGTTTTCAGCGCATGCGCTGTGCATGCTGAAAACCGGCAATTCCTCCGGGCACACGCGTGAGTACCCCATCCTTACTCACGCGTTGTGCCCGGAATTACTGGGCCAATATTTGAATCCTTCTATATCCTTATCAAAGTTCATAAATGGCAAACTAAAAAACTGACAAAATCTAATCGACAGTTTCAAAAAAGTTGACAGAGCCCTAAGAAAAGCTGATAGATCAAAAACAGCTCTAAATATAGACTTTATGACATCTGAAGATGAGGAGTTAGATTGCAGTGGGACACAGGCTTGGCATAACTAAAACTGCAATATATCCAACATTCCATCATGTTTAATGAGGAGTATTGGATTTAGAACTTATTAAAAGGGAGACATGAGTCTGAAGATACAAGATTTATTTTGATGGGGCATCTGGGAGCATCACAGAAAATTTTGAAATTTGACACTTTACTTGGTGCATTTTCTGATGTTTTGGAGTCTACGGTAATTCTGCGTTTTGAAGCAAAATTATTTCCTGCTGGAAGGGTTACAGATATTTTAAATGTGAAAATTAAAATTAAAATATTTGTAGGGGCTTCAGTACAACTTCATAGTGTCCAATAAATCTGACCCCGGATACCTCACACTATTTTGTGAACTACTCGCTCAGCAGAAACCTGGCGGGTGGGCAGTTGAAATCACCCTGGCTCTCACATGTCCGAAAGTCACCATGATCGCAACATCTGCAATTTTAGCCTGCTCTCCTGAGCAGGCAGCAAGGACATATGCCCGGAGCCAACAGGGTCCTTCTTTACATAAGCATGTTGCAGCCCGATGACATCACGGAGACCCGACTGTAATTTTAACTCAGGCCTAAGTGGGGAATCCAACTGGAGTTAAAATCAAGGCCGAAATCTTTACAACACACACCCACAATAATCGCAAGCAGCAGTGTATTCTGGATTTTTTTAAAACAGCTGGCTCCATATCACATCTGTCACAAGGTAGCCCAGGGACAGACACATGATTATATGAATTCAGGGTAGGTTGACTTAATTATTTAAATCAACAACTTTTTTTTATTTTTAAGTATCTCTACGAGGGACAAGGGTGAGCCAATATCATTGAAAGAAAACCATAGACCTGAGTTCTGATGAAGGGTCACAGTCAAACCTCAACCTGCCTTTGCCTCTTTGGACTGATCAACCTCCTGTGCATTTCAAACATTTTCTAATACATGAGGCTAGAAATTACTATTGTGATAGTAGCTTAATGCGCTTGTGTGACATTCTTCTGCCTGCTATTTTAACAGAGGTGTTAGCCTATTTAAAATAAGTGGGTTAATATTATTTAATATAACATTATTTAAATAGCACACAGAGGAAAGTAATTCAAAGTGTTAAGCAACTGTCTGCTATTATCACTAACAGTAATTTTTGGTCTAGATTGCTGTCAAAAAGGTTTCTTCTCTTGTACTGGAATTGAAAGCGATTACACACACCAATCATGGTAAAAAAAAACAACTGAGTTGCTCAGATCCATGGTTTGTAGGATAGGAGGCTGAATGTTATGCTCTATGGTGGACCTGGCTGACTGCCTCCAATCTGGAATGTACAAGCTATGGGCTGGATTTTCCCTGCGGATGGCGGCGGGACAGCTGGTTGGCAGTTTCCGGTCCCGCTCCCATCTGCAGCCACTCTCTCAAAAAGATTTTTTGTTGAGTGGCCTTGTTAAGCCCCGCCCTGCGAGGTTCCCGGCCAATTAACAAGAAGCGGGTCTGATGAAGTCATTTGATGACGCGCCATCAGCGGTTTCCTTAAAGGGAC
This sequence comes from Somniosus microcephalus, assembly GCF_052327205.1. Taxonomy (NCBI): domain Eukaryota; kingdom Metazoa; phylum Chordata; class Chondrichthyes; order Squaliformes; family Somniosidae; genus Somniosus; species Somniosus microcephalus. The sequence goes on along the minus strand of NC_140988.1, from coordinate 113,571,366 downwards.
CATGGACACGTTGATTTTTACAGTTGTACTGTCCGTGTTCTGCAGCATTGAGGTGGTGCAAACACTGACAAGCACTGCACATGCTTATGGAGGGAGTCACAGCACACAGGGAGATTCTCTTTCCTTCCCATGGGCGGAGGAGACCTCCCCAGGACACCAAAAGAGCCTGGTTGCACATTGCACAGGAGGACACAAGCAGGGATGTCATCAGGAGTGCCCGGTTGCACAGAAACATAGAAGATAGGAGCAGGAGTAGGCCAGTCGGCACCTCGAGCCTGCTCCGCCATTCAATGAGATCATGGCTGATCATCCAAATTCAGTACCCTGTCCCTGCCTTCTCCCCATATCCCTTGATCCCTTTAGCCTTAAGAAATATATCCAACTCCTTCTTGAATATATTTAATGAACTGGCCTCCACCGCCCTCTGTGGCAGAGAATTCCACAGGTTCACCACTCTCTGGGTGAAGAAATTCCTCCTCATTTCAGTCCTAAATGTCCTACCCCTTATCCTTAGACTATGACCCCTGGTTCTGGACTCCCCGACCATCGGGAACATCCTTCCTGCATCTAGTCTGTCCAGGCCTGACAGAATTTTATAGGTTTTGATGAGATCCCCTCTCAATCTTCTAAACTCCAGTGAGTATAAGCCCAATCGACACAATCTCTCCTCATACGTCATTCCTGCCATCCCAGGTATCAGCCTGGTGAATCTTCGCTGCACTCCTTCCATGGCAAGAACGTCCTTCCTCAGATAAGGCAACCAAAACTGCACACAATACTCAAGGTGCGGTCTCACCAAGGCCCTGTACAACTGCAGCAAGATATCCTTGTTCCTGTACTCGAACCCTCTTGCTACGAAGGCCAACATACCATTTGCCTTCTTAACCGCCTGCTGCACCTGCATGCTTACCTTCAGCGACTGGTGCACAAGAAAACCCAGGTCTCTTTGCACTTCCCCTTCTCTCAATCTATTGCCATTCAAATAATAGTCTGCCTTCCTGTTTTTGCCACCAAAGTGGATAATCTCACATTTGTCCACATTATAGTGCATTTGCCATGTTTCTGCCCAATCACCCAACCTGTCCAAATCGTACTGGAGTTTCACGACATCCTCCTCACAGCATACCCTCCCACCCAGCTTTGTGTCATCTGCAAATTTGGAGATATTACATCCAATTCCCTCGTCCAGATCATTAATATATATTGTGAACAGCTGGGGTCCTAGGACCGATCCTTGCAGTACCCCACTAGTCACTGCCTGCCACTCAGAAAATGACCCGTTTATTCCAACTCTTTGCTTTCTATCCGCCAACCAGTTCTCTATCCAAGTCAATACCTTGCCCCCAATCCCATGTGCCTTAATTTTGCACGCTAATCTCTTATGCGGGACCTTATCGAAAGCCTTCTGAAAGTCCAAATACACCACATCCACCGGTTCTCCCTTATCTATTTTACCAGTTACATCCTCAAAAAATTCCAGTAGATTAGTCAAGCATGATTTACCTTTTGTAAATCCATGTTGACTTCGCCCGATCCTGTCACTGCTTTCCAAGTGCTCTGCTATTACATCTCTTGCAGTGGCGCAAACCTTTCAATGATCTCAGTAGATCACGAAACGTTAGTACAAAGCCACACTCACCCTCATCCTGCTGTGCCACTCATCACATCCCCATCACTCTGCCTTCCCTACCCTACTCCTGCACATCCTTACTCACACCAACTTACCTTGCACCTCCAGCCATCCCTCTCTATCTATATCTACATTATCACTTCCCCATCTCACTAGCCATCCCTCACACTCACCCTCATCCTACTGCAAGCACACCAACTAAAAACACACAAGGGTAGGCACTTGAGAGGTTTAGCCAATGTTCATGTGAAGTTTCTGTTAATGTGTTGTCATACAGTGAATCTATATATTCAACACTTCACATTATTGGACAGATCTGTGCGCACTTTGAGAATTGTCTTACTGAGTTGCAGTGAATGTTGAGACATAACTTCCCCCCGCCACCCACCCACCCCGCCGCTATAGTGATGCGGGTGCAGAGCATTCTGAAGGGGGAGGGGGATCAGCCAGTTGTCGTGGTACATGTAGGTACCAACGATGTAGGTAAAAAGAGGGAGGAGGTCCTACAAGCTGAATTTAGGGAGTTAGGAGCTAAATTGAAAAGTAGGACCTCAAAGGTAGTAATCTCTGGATTGCTACCAGTGCCACGAGCTAATAAGTTTAGAGAGAGTAAGATAGATAAGCTAAATACGTGGCTTGAGCAGTGGTGCAAGGGAGAGGGATTTAAATTCTTGAGGCATTGGAACCAGTTCTTGGGGAGGAGTGACCTGTACCAAGGGGACGGTCTACACCTGAACTGTGAGGGAGCTGATGTCCTCGGGGTAATATTTTCTAGGGCGGTTCGGGAGGATTTAAACTAATTTGGCAGGGGGATGGGAACCTAGGTAGTGGAAAAGAGGGAAGTCATATGAAGTCAGAAATAGATGGTAGAAAGGTGAGAAGCAATAAGCAAAGGAGAGAAACACAAAGGGCCAAACTAATTCATAATGAGAGTGTGAAAAAAGCAAGCCTGAAGGCTTTGTATCTTAATGCTAGAAGCATTAGGAACAAGGTGGATGAATTAGTTGTGGAAATAGAGGTAAACAAGTATGATTTGATTGGGATTACAGAAACGTGGCTGCAGGGTGGGCAAGGCTGGGAACTTAACATCCAGGGATATACAATATTTAGGAAGGATCGGCAAAAAGGTAGGGGAGGTGGGGTAGCATTGCTGGTAAAGGAGGGGATTAATGCAATGGAAAGGAAGGATATTAACTCGGATGAAACGGAATCTGTATGGGTAGAAATGAGAAATAGCAAGGGGAGGAAAACGTTAGTGGGTGTGATATATAGGCCTCCAAATAGTAATATGGAGGTGAGGGAAGGCATAAAAAGGGAAATTAGAGAAGCGTGCGATAAGAGCACAGCTGTCATCATGGGTGACTTTAATTTACATATTGAATGGACTACCCAAATTAGTAAAAATTCTGAGGAGGAGGAATTCCTGGAATGTTTTCGGGACGGTTATCTGGACCAATATGTCGAGGAGCCGACTCGAGATCAGGCCATTTTAGACTGGGTATTGTGCAATGAGAAGGGACTTATCAACAATCTTCTTGTACGAGGCCCCTTGGGTCAGAGCGATCATAATATGATCGAGCTCTCAGTCGAGATGGAGAGTGAGGGAATTGAATCAGAGACTAAGGTCCAGAACTTAAATAAAGGGAATTACGAGGGTATGAGACGGGAACTGGGTAAGATTGATTGGGTGGTGTTTCTGGGGGGATTGACAGTGGATAGACAATGGCAAGCATTCAAAGATAGAATGGAAGAATTCCAGAACATGTTTATACCGGTTTGGCATAAAAATAAACCTAAAAAGGTGGCTCAACCGTGGATAACGAGGGAAATTAGGGACAGCATAAAATAAAAAAAAAGGGCATATCAACTGGCAAAAAAAAGCACCAGACCGGAAGATTGGGGGCAGTACAGGATACAGCAAAAGAGGACAAAGGGATTAATCAGGAAGGGGAAAATAGAATACGAAAGTAAACTTGCAGCAAACATAAAGACAGACTGCAAAAGCTTTTATCGGTATATCAGGAGGAAAAGACTGGTAAAATCCCAAGTCGGTCCCTTGCAGTCCGATTCGGGAGAATATATAATGGAGAATAAGGAAATGGCAGACCAATTAAACTCATACTTTGGTTCTGTATTCACAAAGGAGGACACAAATAACCTCCCAGGAATATCGGCAAACATAGGGACTAATGAGAGGGAGGAGCTGACAGAAATTAGTATCTCTAGGGATATGGTGTTGGGTAAGTTGAGGGGACTGAAGGCCGACAAATCCCCGGGGCCTGATAAACTACATCCTAGGGTACTTAAGGAGGTGGCCCTGGAGATAGCAGATGCTCTAAGGATCATCTTCCGGAACTCCATTGACTCGGGAACAGTACCCGTGGATTGGAGGGTAGCTAATGTTACCCCAATATTTAAAAAGGGGGGTAGAGAGAAAGCAGGGAATTATAGACCAGTAAGCCTTACATCGGTTGTGGGCAAAATGCTAGAGTCCATTATTAAGGATAAAATAGCGGAGCACTTGACAAATGGGGAAAGGATCGGACAGAGTCAACATGGATTTACAAAGGGTAAATCGTGTTTGACTAATCTGCTGGAATTTTTTGAGGAAGTAACTGGTAAAATAGATGGGGGAGAGCCAGTGGATGTGGTGTACCTTGACTTCCAGAAAGCCTTCGATAAGGTTCCACACAAAAGATTATCATGCAAAATTAAGGCTCATGGGATTGGGGGCAAAGTATTAACGTGGATAGAGAACTGGCTGGCGGATAGAAAACAGAGAGTTGGAATAAACGGCTCGTTTTCGGAGTGGCAGGCAGTGACCAGCGGGGTGCCGCAAGGATCTGTCCTGGGACCCCAGCTGTTCACAATATATATAAATGATCTGGATCAGGGAATTGGATGCAATATTTCCAAATTCGCTGACGACACTAAACTAGGAGGAGGGGTGGGCTCTGATGAGGATGTCAGGAGGCTACAGTGCGATTTGGACAGGTTGGGGGAATGGGCGGATACGTGGCAGATGCACTATAATGTGGATAAATGCGAGGTTATCCACTTTGGGGGTAAAAACAGGAGGGTAGATTATTATCTAAATGGCAATAGATTGGGAGATGGGGAAGTGCAGAGGGACCTGGGTGTTCTTGTGCACCAGTCACTGAAGGAGAGCATGCAGGTGCAACAGGCGATTAAGAAGGCAAATGGTATGTTGGCCTTCATATCAAGGGGGTTCGAGTATAGGAATAGGGATACCTTACTACAGCTGTACAAGGTGCTGGTGAGACCGCATCTGGAGTATTGTGTACAGTTTTGGTCGCCCCATCTGCGGAAGGATGTTCTTGCCATGGAAAGAGTGCAGCGGCGATTCACCAGGCTGATACCTGGAATGGCGGGAATGACCTACGAGGAGAGATTGAATAGTTTGGGCTTGTACTCACTGGAGTTTAGAAGATTGAGAGGGGATCTCATCGAAACATATAAAATTATGGCAGGCCTAGACAGGCTGAATTCAGAGAGAATGTTTCCAATGGCAGGGGAGCACAGAACCAGGGGCCACAGTCTAAAAATAGCGGGCAAATCATTTAAAACAGAGATGAGGAAGAATTTCTTCACTCAAAGAGTGGTGAGCCTGTGGAATTCCCTGCCACAGAGGGCTGTGAAGGCTAATTCAATAAATATTTTCAAGAGAGAATTGGATATATTTCTGAAGGCTAAGGGGATTAAGGGTTACGGAGAAAAGGCGGGGACGGGGTACTGAACTGATAAGATCAGCTAAGATCTCAGACGAAGATCAGCCATGATCTCATTGAATGGCGGAGCAGGCTCGAAGGGCCGAATGGCCTACTCCTGTTCCTATCTCTATGTTTCTATGTTTCTATGTGTGAATGGAATGGCTTAGGCATTATAGGGATGCTTTATGGTGCTGGTGTGGGATGGTTTCAACCTGATGCATCATGTGGCAGCCAGGGTGTACAACGTCAAGTGAAGTGAACCTAGCCATGGTGATGCCATCGCTGGCCTCCTAGGCAGCAATGTTGTCAGGGGCTGATGCCCTGTGTCCTGTGCAGCATCAGGTGATGGCGGAGAATGTTGGTGATGTTATTGGTGATGTTGGTGTTGGGGCTGATCGTGGAAGGATTCAGAGGACCAAGGTGAGATTTTTTTCAAGGGCATCGATGTTGCTGGAATAGATGGCAGCTGCAGGTGAGGTGACAGAAGCGACCTGTCAATGGTGAGAGAGGTTGTTCCAATGAGGTGCCACTTGATATACAGTTGGCTCTAAACACTTGCAAGATAAAGAAATCTCTACATGTCTTACAAATGCAGTAACCAACAGTTTCTGAGCTCTGAAGCTGAACAGCTGCAACATGGTATCCTTTATACCATTTCTACAGCTCTCAGGTTATCAGATACATCAAAGCAGACTCAACTCATGCCAGGGTGAGCTGGCGTGTTCCCCGAGCAGCAGGTAACCCATGGGGGAGCACGTAAAATTACGAGGAAGGCTCAAAATAACATTAAATTGGCTGTTAACAAGCCATTTAATGATATAAATTGTCTCCCCTGCCGCTTGGTGTCAGGTCAGTTCTGCGCGTGGAGGTGGGTTGACAACGGGTTTCCTACAGCAATCATTGCTATTTTGACAGCGGACCCGCCTCCAAACCTGCACTCTGAGCGCTGGCAAAATCCAGCCCTATGAGATTCTTACTTAAAAAGCTGACAACATATACGATAGCTGTCTTGATGATCTTAAATCCCATTTACAAGTAGTTTTAATTTGCATTGAATCAGAATCACGCGCTCACTCCACGCAAAGTGACAGTGAAAGTATAGGCCAATGTGATTCTTCATTGAAAATGCACCTTTTTGTATGTTCTGAATTTCAAAAAGGTTTAATTAAGTTCAGAGTAAATTAAAACAAAAAATAATCTTCACGTTATAAGTGTTATGTCTGAAAAATGCTCAAGTTAGGGTTGCCAGGTCTGATTGGACATATTCCTGGCGGTTTCATCATATGACCTTCTGCCTCTAACCGCCCTGCCCCCACATTCCTGCCATTGCTTGCCCAACACATCCATCCTCACAGCCCAACACCATCCCATGCCAATTGGAAAGCGAACAGATTTAACGTTACCCAAATGGATGATTCTTAACTATTATTCAGACAGCTTTTTCCCCATCTCCATTATTTCTATAACTAATAAACAAAAGTGTTTACAAAACGGGGAAAAAAACAGACAATTTTTGTAATGCCCCTGTGGCTTTTCTGCCGGGTAGCTCGCAGAAGTGTCCAGGAGATTAATCTTAAATTCTTGGAGACTCCCGGGCAATCCTGGAGGATTGATTGGCAGTCCTAACTTCAGTTGGTGTGGTTATGTAATGGCTGCTTTATTTCTGAACCTCTGGAACTTTGCCTTTAGATAGAACAAAGCGAAGACCCTGAGGCATGTAACTCGCTAGCATGCTGTCGGCAGTCTCCATCCCAAGTGCTATTTCGATAGGTCAAAAGATGGAAGTTTGTCTTCTTCTACCAACAGTTTCATCCATATCGAAGTTTCCTTCAAACCACCGACAAAGCTTCTCTTATTGCATCGTCGAGTAACCCACCAACATCACATGTTTCAGACAGTTTCCTCTGGTTAAACTTGATTCGTTCCACAATGATGAGTGGCTTCAGGCTCTGATGCTTTTTTGACCACATGGACCAACTCCTCATATGTTTTGTCTTTAGGCTGTACTGGAGCGATCAGATTCTTCATCAACCTGTGCATTGCAGGTCCACAGATAGTAAGCAAAATTGCTCTCTCTTTTTGTCATGTGTTGTAAGTTCATTTGCCTCAAAATCTTTCTAAATATTCACTCCAGCTCGACTCCATTTGGCACGCTTTGATTTTTCCAACCCATGCCAAAATGATGAAAAAGAATTGTAGTGTCGAGCTTAACAACTGCTTTAAAAAGATGTCCAATATTCAATCTTCCTAACAATGTGTTGTCCATTATCCACATCGGAATCCATGTAATGGACACTGGATATTTGACATCTCTTATTTGATACCTCACAGTGCTACGATATGATTTGGGACCTTCATTTCTTCTCCCTGCCTCTAATTTCGGGTAACTCGTAGTCCGGATGGGAGGAGGGGACCGGGCATGGTGGCCAGAGCGGGAGAAGCAGGCCACCACACGTGGAGCCGGCAACAGTGAGTAGGAGGCTGCGGTGAAGAGGAGGACGGAGTGGCTGAGGGACATCGTGTTCCCACTGCCACGGGAAGCCATTGTATTGACTCTGAATGCGGCGCTGTATGTATAGCTGACGCGTCCCTACGGGGAACAAGCATGCCATTGTACTTTGTTACATATGGCAAATAAATCTAATCTGAATCTGAATCTAATCTGAATCTGATCTAGCAGCATCGACTGGCTTCCAGTGACACTTAGCTAATTGAGTGGATTCCATTCAATTAGGGCATCTAACCTTCTTAAAAACATCGGTTAAGATTACTTTTGCCAAACCTTCAGCATGGTTAAACGGCACTGTTCACACCAGAGTTGTTGGAGCCTGTGGCATGTATAATCTTTGGGCTAGAAATTCGGCTCCGTACCGTCCGATTATTCGGCGCTATGGGTGCTGTTTTGTAATGAAAATGGTGTTGGAGTCGACAGAAATCAACAGGCTGAGACTTTTCTTTAAGCAAAAACAAAACGTGTCTTACTTTAATCAATCTCCACGAGGTCTGAAGGCTCAGCCCCGTGCAGGGGCTATGACATCATCATGCAACCAACGTCATGACGTCATCACGTTCCCGACGCTCTTAAAAGGACCCTGCACCAATAACCCAACCCAGCATGTACATATCAAAACATTGCTATACAAAGTGAATTGTGTTTAGGTACATATAACAGCATTGGCTATACATTGTGTTATTGTCCCTATGTGGTCTCCGCCACAATGGCATCCGCGCACACACACTTCTGATGCGAGTTGTAGGGCAGGTGTTAGGGACGTGTGCCGGAAGTATGCTGATGTCAATCAGCGTGTTTCATTGTCAGTGCTGAAACTAACGCCCTGTCTTAACCTCGCACAGCTGGACAGGCGTTCAGCAGCTGCAAGGACTCCCCTCTAGCAATATTTAAAGGGATCAGCAACCACTCTAAGGTTAGTTGCTGATTAATTTCTACTGGCACTGTGTAAGTTTGTGGAAGTTTTTGGAACTTTCTAGGGCAGTTTAAAGCTGGTGAGGTGACAGGGAGTGGTGCTGCAAGTGGAGAGGCCTTGGTTCTGACTTCAAGAGTTCTGGTCAGACCACTTGCTCCCACTCATTGGAATGTTCCCTTCAAGCTGCGTAACCGTGTAGCTGGCTTGCCAGCTTTAAAAAAAAACGTGCATGCACATTATCTTGAATGGGCCATGCAGACCGTTAAAGGGGCTGCGTGGCCCCCCCAAAAATTACAGGGGACATTGGTCATAGGCACTTGACCTGCAGCATGATGGAGCAGAAGCAGCAAACAAGAGGACACGCTGCTCACAGAGGGAGGAGGAGGGGCAGAAGAGCTCTCAGCAGGAGGCCTTACCCACCTAGGGTCTTTTGAGAGCAATTCTCTTACCTCAGCCTGAGCCAGGAGCAGTGTGTGAGGAGTCTATGCTTTACGAAGGAGGTGCTCACAGAACTCTGCCACCTCTTGCAACCAGACCTGCAGCCGCACACCAGGGCAAGGACAGTGCTGCCAGTGGCTGTGAAGGTGACTGTGGCCCTGAATTTCTTCACGTTGGGATCCTTCCAGGCTGGAGCAGGCAACATCTTTAACATCTCCCAATTCACTGCATAAGCGAGGTGACAGATGCTCTTTATGCCAGGAGACGGGACTTCATTGTCTTCTCTCTGACCAGAGAGAAGCAGGCGGAGCGTGCACGTGGCTTTTCCAGGATAGCGGACTTCCCCTTTGTGCAGGGCGCCATCATCTGCAAGCATGTGGCTTTTCGGGGACTGCATTTAAATGCTGAGATGTAACACAACTGCAAAGGTTATCACTCGCTGAATGTACAGTTGGTGTGCGACCATGCTCAGCTCATCATGAAAATGAATGCCCGGTATCCTGGCAGCAATCATGATGCTTTTTCTCTGTGCCAGTCCGCTATTCCCTCATTCTTTGAACGACCACAACAAATCAGAGGGTGGCTACTGGGCAACACGGGCTATCCGTTGATCACCTGGCTCATGACTCCGTTGCGCAACCCACGCACATGTTTGCAGCATGCATGTAACAAAAGCCATGCTGTCACATGGAATGTGATAGAACAGACCACTGGCTTCCTTAAACAACACTCCCACTTCCTGGACTGCTCTGGAGGAGCCCTGCAGTACTCACCAGACTGCGTCTCCAGATTTGTCATGGTCTGATGCACACTCCACAACCTCGCCATCATGAGGACACAGCCCTTGCCACCAGGCATACAGTGACCAGCTAAGGAGGAGGAGGAGGTGGATGAGGAGGAGGAAGAGAAGGAGGAAGAAGAGGAAGAAGCAGAAGGGAGGAGGTAACCCAGACAGCCCCTTTCTGCCGGGCTGTCTGTGATCGATTCATCTGACTAGGTACCAGTGAACACAACCCCAATTCCCCATTCAACAATAGTCTCACACCTTACTTTCCCTCTGTTACTGACCATCATAGTGTCCTCTTGGCCACAATGCTGAAATAAAAGCCACCACAAAAGAAGCAGTCCAATCCAACTTTATACATCAATCCATCCAATATTACATAACAAAGTCAACTATGCACCCTTGTTCACTCCCTTGGTGCCTGTCTTCAGTGTGCCTTTGCCTGTCCTAATGCTCCTACGAAGTGCTACCCCAGGGGCTGCCACATGGCTGATGGAAGGCTGCTGACTTTCAGTGAGGAGACTGCAGATGGCCTTGCAGGATGACCTCGAGCAGCTCTGGGACTAGAAGGCCCAGTTACGGACTGCACCACCTTTGGCATGGGCAGCAGCAGTCTGGGCTGGTTGGCTGACAGGCAACAGCAAGGGCATTGGTGGAGTGGCAGTGGTGTGAGGACAAATGCTGTCATCCTGAGCGAGCACAGCTGGTTCTTGCTCCACAGAGCCACTGCCTCTCCCCCAGGGCGGCCGCTCAGCATTCGTAGTAACCTGGTGAAGGACAGAATGCTGGACTGCTGCAAGTCCCTTTCCACACTGGTAAATGCAGCCACGATGGCAGCAGTCTTAGCTTGCTTGACAGTAAACTGAGCCTGCATGATAGAAGTCTGAGTTTGCATGACAGGAGTCTGAGCTTCCACTGCAGCCCTCAGACATTGGGTGGCTTCTGCTTGTGCTGCAATGGAAGCTGAGACATTGGCTATCAGGCTCTGCATTATGGTTGGGTCCACAAGTGCGCTAATGGAGTTGCCCATCACTTCCATGCTGGAATTCATGGGCTCCAAGATCTGTGCAAAGCCCTGTGCAAGGTTGGTGCTGAACTCCTCCATGCTCCTTGATGTAGCACTCAGGCTTTCTGTTAGGCCTGCCAATGCATCAAGCATTTCATTGTGTATACCCATCAGTGTTCTTCCATATGCTGCCCCATCAAAGTCCTCATCTGAGTCCTCTGCAGCAGAACTTGTGGGCGACCTCGCCCTCCAGGAGCTGGCAGCTGCACTACCCTTTCCCCCTGCCCTGGCTGCAGACCAGTCATGCCCGGTGTCTCACCACATGCAGATTCTGCCTCTAACCTATCCTCTAAGCTAAACAGAGTGCCAGTATCTGAGCTGGAGGCTGTGAGTGTGAAAGTGAGTGACGATGCTGTGTCTTCATCATCAGTGTCTCATGTTCTTCTATTTTGTGCTCCTCTATCCGTGCTTGGCCAGGTTGCAGTTCTTGGGTATCTGAAAGGACAAAGGCACAAGAGTAGGGTGGTGGTGAGGGGAGAAGAGGGGAAAGCAAGAGGTGCATGCCTGCATTGTAGGGGGGCATCCTTTAGCTGGTTTACGGTAATTTACCTGGTCAGGCAGCCTTTTTGCCACTGCACTGTGACCAATTCCAATCAGTGGTTTCGAATCGCTAAACCCTTCCTTCCAGTTCTGACTGGAGGAACTTATAATTAATGATATATTAAAACGGACAAATGGTCTGGATGCAAGAAAGTCAAATTTTATTAAAACTAAGAAACTACACCACACGATCAAAGGAATCACGGTAAAATTGCTCAAATAGGGGAGGAAAAACAGACACAATGAGAGAAATCGACTAAAATACAATTCTAACGAAATCCCCACTTTACTCCCACCCCTAAGCCTATCCTAAGTTGCCTTGTGGAAGGCCAGAAAAATATATGCTCACCACTGCAATGCCAGCTCCGTGCCCCACAAGATCTTCACTGCCCTGAAGTAAAGAAACACCCCAGTGTTTTAAAAGTAAACTGCTGGTGTTTTACTTCTCCAGACAGACTCCACGCTGTAGAGGGCACATGGAGGCAAGCCAGAGAGAGAGAGATGCCTCTGAGAAGCTATCTCTTACACCCCAATTTTGGGGCCGAAATGTTCCCACCCAGATCTGGAAGTTTCTGGGCTAAAACAAAAGGGATCCAACTATCCCCATTGTCCAGTAATGGGTGATTCAAACCCATTCAATTTTAAACTGTTCCCTTTTCAGTTTAAGTGTCTCTTTTCAAATGTCTGTGCTGAGCCTTGAATGTAAAACTGCAGTTTAAACAGCTTGGGAGGAGTGTAAACAGAAACCCATTGTTTTATGGTCACTGAAATCGCAGTCTGATGTGGATAATCCTTTGTGTACAGAAAGTCACAGTTTCTGTAAACAAACATCGATTTCCTGTGCAGGGAGGGAACTCCCGAACTGCCCTTGATCGGCAGTTTAGTCAGCCATCTTTGATCCTCCCCCTTTTCACAGACATACACGAGCTGCTCCAAGTCCTTTGTCCTTGGCCATGCTTTCTGACGGCCATTTTTATCCCTGGGCAATTTAAACCGTTCAAAACTCAAGAGTACATCCTTTAATAAAATGTACAATCTTAAAGTGTGCGATTTTCACAAAGTTCTTTGATTCCAGTATCCAAGCGCTGCCCTTTTACAAGCTTTTTAACGCAGCCTTTTTTTCCGGTTCCAGGTATGTTTTAAAACATTGTCCAACCCAGAGACAATTTAAATCACACAAGTCTTCGTCCACGATGTGGATTAATATTTCCTGATCTTCGGGGGCTGAGGGGATTTTGCGAACCCCTACATTCTGCCCTTGGATACATCCAACTTGCTTGTAGTATCCTCTTGAGGAAGTGAGCAAAATTTTCTGACCCCCGACAAACAACCATCCCCTGTATTTACCTATAGCTACCTATCACTGATCCCCCGGCCCGTCTATTCTCCTCAAATCTGAGAAAAACCATGGTACAGTAGGCATCTACAGATACATCAATTACAAAATGTTAAAATAGGGGGTCTCATACCCCTGCACCACTTGTTACATTATAACATATTACAAAATGTTGCAATCTTGGTTATAAAATGTAATCAAAATGATTCCAAGCATGGAGGGGGTCCTACGCCTCTCCCGCAAGTGAAATTCAGTCAGGATAGTGCTGGGTTGGGGCCATGCCCCACCCAGCTGGGGCCATCTCTTCCATGTATGATGAGTAGGCAGGTTCATCCAGACCCTGTCCGGTTTCTCCCGAGGGTCGCTGCGGGGTCTCCTCCTGGATTTGTCCAGTGGCGAGGTGATCCCCAACATTCTGTATAACCATATCTTCATTCGATGCCCAGCTCGGGCTGGGCGAACAGGGCTGCTCCTTTGTCCACTTTCCTGCAAAAGAACTTAAAAGGACATGCAGCCAGGTCTCTCACTGACCTGCTGCCTTAGGTGGAGACATGGTCGGGTCCCTCGACCTCAGACCAAAATACAAGCATTTGGCACACTTATAAACTTAAACTTTAAACTTAAACTCAAAACTACTAGTTACATCCTAAACTTAAAATTTAAACACCTTAAAAGCAAGCTATAAACATTGGAAAACTAAACACAAAGCTATAATACAAATGCCGCCCATCTCCGGACGGCCAGGCTAATCTCTAGTGTCACTGTCGCAGATTACTGCTGCCTGCAGCGAAGCTGGACTGCCTCCTGCTTCTGGTCCCTGTCAGCTTATGGCTGCTAGTTGGGGACCTCTGTGATCTATTTCCTCCCGGGCTCGGGAGATTGCTCTTTGTGGCAGATACCCTGGTCACCATCTTATCTTGGGCTTGCGGACCCGCTGAGACCTTCTGAGGGGCGTCTCTGTGGGGGAAACATTGGCTGACGGACCCTGAGCCTGGGTCACAGCCCTAGCTGGCTGGGAACCTTCTCCCCCTGATGCAAACAGCCCACAATGTATAATATACCTGGCAGCCTGCCAGTACTCCGGGTTTGTCTCCTTTTCCCTACCCACTCCCGTACTGGGGGCAGGTATCCCCTCACCACCCGCTGCTGGTGGCTGAAAATCTTCCTCTCCAGGTCCAAAACCTGGGCCCAGCTCCTTCCTTATGTCCCCTGCAAGAGGAATTGCCATCCCTTCCTCCCCAGAGTCCCACACCATAGGGGGAACCACTCTAGAAGCGGGCAGGGAAGATTGTTCCTTTAAACAGGCGACTGCGCCTGCAGGAACCTCCTCCCCGGAGTCCCACGGCAGAGGCTGTGAAACCTCTGTATTCAAACAGACGACTGCGCCTGCGCGGGAAAACTGAAGTGGAGCCGCTGGGGTCACGGGCTGGGGAACTGCGCCTGCGCGAACCTCCTCCCCGGAGTCCCGCGGCAGAGGCTGTGAAATCTCTGTATTCAAACAGGCAACTGCGCCTGTGTGGGAAAACTGAAGAGGAGCCGCTGTGGTCACAGGCTGGGGAACTGCACCTGTGCGAAACCAGTGTTGGGAAACCTCTCCCCTCAAGTGCGCGACTGCGCCTGCGTGAACCTCCTATTCAAAAGACTGGGGAATTCCTGTCTCCAGACTACTGACTACGCATGTGCGGGCAGTCTCTTCACAGGGCGGCTCCTCCCTGGAGCCCCCCAAGCGATTTTCTGTGAATGAACTCGCAGCAGCCTGCAGATTTCTACTCTCAGGCTGCTGTTTCCCTGTTTCTGAACTAAATAACTGGTTCAAATTTAAACTTTGGCCAAAACTTAGGTCCCACTGGGGCGGGGAAGTGTCCCAATTGGTAGGCCGGACAACTTTTCCCTTGAAACAAGCCACAGCGCCTGTCTTTACAGCCTGTGAACTTGAACTTGTATGGTCAGATTTATAAAATTTACTTTGGTTGGCGTGGAACCACTTTGTGCACCGGGGTAGTTTTACTGCATAGACCATGGGGCTGGCCCTATCAACTATACTATAGGGTCCCATGTAGAGTGGCTCTAAACTTCCCACCCGGGCATAGTTTCTTACCATCACTAGGTCTCCTATCTCCCACTGGTAGCTCTTGCTAGGCTCAAGCAGCAGCCGGTTATTCTGATGCTGCTTCCCCATGCTGTCTGCTGCCTGCCCATAAATTTGTTTGAGGTTTTCTAGGAGGGTTCGGGTGAATTTATCCCAGTTTATTTCCTGCAGTTGTCCTTCGGTGAGGACTGGGGCAAGGACATGAGTGGGGGTCCTCATAACTCTGCCGGTCATGAGCTCGTGTGGTGAATGCCCTGTACTCTTGGACTGGCTGGCCCGGATCCCCATGAGGATCAGAGGTAGGGTCTCTGCCCATTTTTGGTGCGACCCCACTGTCTCTTTCCTCAGACTTCCTTAATGGTCCGGTTCATGCGCTCCACAATCCCTGAGGACTGGGGATTGTGAGCGACATGCCATTTCCCCTGAATACCAAGCAGCCTGAAGGTGTTCTACATGACTTGGCCAGTGAAGTGGCTTCCCTGGTCGGACTCCATGAACTGGGGCAGTCCCCACCGCGAGAACACTTCCTTCACCAAGATCTTTGCAGTCCCCATTGTTGTGGCCGTCCTGCAGGGGAAGGCTTCCACCCACTTGGAAAACACATCCGCCAGGACGAGGCAGTATTTGTAGCCTCCCTGGGTGGTGGGCAAGGGCCCTATATAGTCGATCTGGATCGACTGCCATGGTCCCTCCACCCTCCTAATGTGTCCCATGGGCACCTTCCTTTTGGGGGGATCGGGATTATTTGCTGCACACACAAGACAGCTAGCACAGAACTCGCGGACATCATCCCGGAGTCCTGGCCACCATCCCGCCTGTTCCACCCGTTGCCAGGTGGTCTCAAGCCCGGGATGGGCCAGCTGAAGGAAATACTTCCGGTGTTGCTGGGGTACCACCCACTGTTCCCCCCTGAACAGCATGCCTTCCCTTATGGAGAGGGAGGCTGCGCCGTAAGGGCCTTCTAACTTCCTGCCCTCCATCACTGCGCTAATTATTGCCTTTAGGCCGGGGTCCTGTGCCTGGACCGTTTTAAGGTCCGGGGCCAACACTATTCCTGATTTTACCTGTGTCCCATCCCTGCCTGTAATCGCTGCCACTGGCCGGGACTCATATGGGTCCCAGAAAGTGCCTGCACGTGCACCCTCCTTGGTCAGCATATCGGCTTGCTGGTTGCCCTGGCTGCGGGGTTCTGTGGAGGAATGGGCTTTCACCTTATGGATGAAAACTGCACCTTCCTCCCCCACAGCTGCCAGGATTTTCTCCAGCAGTGGCTTTACTATCAAGGGCTTCCCGTCGGCGGAGGTATACCCCCGACGGTACCAGATGGCCAAGTACTCCGTACACGAGTTGCAAGTGAACATACTGTCAGAGCAAATCATATACGGGGTAGGGAAGATGTCACTGTGTGTAACCATGTACATCACTGCGGGCAGTTCAGCCTGCTGGGCACTCATGGTGTTAGGGAGCTTGATTGCCAAGGCAATGTCTGCCGTTGGGTCAAAGATCCCGCAACCCGTGAGTCGTACTCCAGCGGATACCATGCTGGAACCGTCTACATAGATCTCGCTGCCCGTGGGATGTATCCCGGCCCGTAAACCTATGTTCACTTCCCATACCCCATCTATGGAACATCGATGGGCTGTTCCAGGGTATACCATATTGGCCGCAAGTTTTGGCTCGCAAAGGCCCTTTACCTTCAGATCCATCTGTGAGAGGAGAAGGGTCCAGCGCGCAATGCGGATGCTGCTGACTGTCCCATCTTTAATCCTCCCATCCAAAAGCATCTGAGTGGGTGTGTGGTGTGTGAGGAGGGTGATGGGAGAGGTGCCTGCGAAGATCCGGGATTTCTTCACAGCCCAATACGTGGCTAAAAGGTGCCTTTCACATATTGAGTAGCTCTTCTCTACATCGGTGAGTATTCTGGAGGAATAGACCATGGGTCTCAGCCAACCGTGCCACTCTTGGAGCAGCACAGCACTCAGGCTATCCCCACTGGCTGCTACCTCCAGAAAGAACTCCTTTTTCCCACCTATCGCTCCTAGGGCTGGTGCGGTCTGCAGGTCTCCCTTTAACTTAACAAATGCCGCCTGGCATCCCTCATCCCAGGACCACTCCACCCCCTTGTGTAGGAGACGGAGCAGAGGGGCCGCTGTGGCTGCATAGTCCTCTATAAAATCCCTGCAGTACCCCGTCAATCCCAGGAACGACCTCACCCCTCTTACTGAATTGGGAATCGGTAACTCCTGGACCGCTTCCCTCCTTGCCTTATCTATTGCCCTCTCTCATGTGCGGACAGTCAGACCCAGGAATTTAACTTCCTGCTGACCGATCTGCGCCTTCTTGGGGTTGACTTTAAACCCCTTTCTCTGCAGCAGCTCCAGCAGCTCAGCCAGCAGTGGGCCATGCTCCCCGACCGAGTCGGTAAATAAGAGCAGGTCATCCACATACTGCGGCAACTGAGTGGGCTGACTGAACTCTTTTAAACTATCCTTCATGTATTGGTGGAAGATGCTGGGGCTGTTGTGGAAAACCTGTGGCAGACAGGTCCAGGTATACTGCTGTCCCTTAAAGGTGAAGGCAAACTTATATTGGTCCTCCCGCTTTAAAGGGATGGACCAGAACCCATTCGAAATGTCCAGCTCCGTGAATGTGTTCGTGGATGCTGGAATACTGCTAATAAGATTAGCCACTGCTTCTACTGTGGGGGCACACACGGGGATATTGCTGTTAAGCACCCGATAGTCCACCGTGGCTCTCCATGAATTGTTCGGTTTCCTAACCGGCCAAAGTGGAGAATTAAAATGCGTGGCTATGGGCCTCAACACTCCCTGTTTAACTAAGGAGGTGATGGCTGCCTCCATGTCGGGTTCTGCCTCCTTGGGGAAATTGTACTGCTTCTGTGGTCGGGCCATGGGGTCCCCGTCTATTTTAACCTCAAACCCTGTGATCCTCCCGCAGTCGTGTTTATGGGTGGCAAACGCTGTGAGGTTTGCCTGCACGACTGCCTGCAGTGCCTCCGGGACACCATTTACCATGAGCCTGAGGTCGTAACCTTCTTTGGGCTTCACAGTACACAAGGTCCCCTTACCCTCCTTGGCCGGGATGACCACTACACCTTCTTCCCTGTCTGTGCTAGCCCCCCGAAGGCAATGGTTGCGGAGATCCACGAGGAATCCGTGGCCCACCATGAAGTCGGCCCCTTGGATCCCCTTTCCTTCCTCCTTATTCCACTTTGCCAGGATGCACGTCCACTTAGTTTGGAGCATGCCCAGACGGACTGAGAGGAGTCTGGAGTATACCCCCGCCTGCTCCTGACCGGTGAATCCCGATATTATGTATGGAACCCCGTCAGACAGAGGTGAGATGGTGGGATTTTCCACATGGATCATGGTGCATGATGCCCCCGTATCCAATAGTTAAGTCCGTGTAACGTTCTCTACCTCCATCTGTACGAGCGGTCTCTTCCACTCATCATACCAGAGATTACACAGACGGACAGGCTGCGCGGGCTCCAGTCATTGTGGGGCGGCAAAGGTGGGCGAGGGGGCTGCAGCACCACTGATGGCTGCTACCGTTCCATGATTGGCCCTGAGGAATGATTTTATCGACTCCATGATGGACTCGACTGTATCGGGAGGAGTTTCTGTCTCTGCCTTCTGAGTTGGGGCTGCGGGTGTCCTGGCTTTATCGTCTCTCCCAGGCTTTTTACAATCCCTGCGCCAGTGGCCATCCTCCCCACACCTGTAACAAGTGACCTTGTTCTGGGAGGGACGGCTCCCCTCCTGGCACCACTCTTTCTTGTATTGAGCCCCAGGTTTAACCTCGTGGACCTTACCCTTTTGCTGGAGGGTCCCACTATTCCTACCGTTCCTATATGCTACCGTGAGCTGCCGGATTACAGTCTCTTCGGTTGCTAGGGGGTCTCGGTGGTCAAACCAAGTATCAGCCTTTGCTTTTATCTGGGGCAGGCAATTGGACACCAGGCAACGAAGCCATTGGGTCCGCTGCCGCTGGTTCAGGTGTGCCCTATTTTGTTCCCCTGTACACGTGCTGTTTCAGACTGGCCACAGCCTGTCTGCAAATGCCTGTGGGGTCTCCCCTTCCTTCTGCAGTGTTTTCCCTATGCGATCGAACGGACTGCCGTCGTTCGCACCCATGGCTTCCAGTATTTCCTCCTTTAGGTCCTCAAAACCCTTCTGCCCTCTCTTAGCCTCATCTGAAAGGGTCTGATAGAGCTTACTATCTACAGAGAAAAGCAACATTTTGGCTTTCTCTTCGTCATCACAGCCGTTAACACAGGCTGCCTGTTCTATCCCTTGGAAGTGCACTGAGGGGTCTCCCTTTTCAGAGAGCAGGGGAATATGTTTCACCAGGCCTCTGAGCTGTTGGGTATCATAGGGTACCAGATAGGTATGCTGAACAGCCCCTGGGTCATTATCGTTCATGGGCAAACTGTACCTCCATTGTCGGAGGGGGTACACTGGCCCTGGTCCCCGCCTGCCTAGTGGGACCTGCTGGCGTTCTCCTACCACCCCACTGTCCACCCCTTCTTGCTGCCAGAGCTCCTCAAAACTCGGAGCTGTGGGCTGCTGTCTTGGGATCTCCAGTTCCCTAGCCAGCTCTGTTCTGGGTGCTGCCTGTGGGGCGGTTTGCTTTGGGCTGCTGGTACTGTCCAACAGACTTCCCTTCGGACTTATGAGACATACCATCCCTTTAGTCCTTCTTAACTCCATACCCAAACTCTCTATCTTTCTGTTACATGGGGTATGATCTGCTCCACTAAACCTTTGGTCGTAGGCCAGCTGAAAAGCTGCCTTTACCTCCATAACCTTTTCCTCCTACTCTGTTACTTCTGAGGTGAAGCGGGCATTCTCTTCCCGCAGCCTCATCTCGTTACACTTAGCTTCTGTAATTTGGCACTTTAGGAACTCTATCTAGTGCCTCGCGTGGCTTTTGCCCTTGCTAGTTTCTTGGGTGAGGTGTGCGTTTTCCTCCTGTAGCCTCATCTCACTGTCCCTAGCCTCTGTGACTTCCTGCACAAGGCGCTCTATCTCTGCCTGGCATTTCATGACCTCTAGTGTGAGGCGTGCATTTTCTTCCCGCACCCTCATCCCACTATCTCTGGCCTCATTCACCTCTCTTGAGGCGTTCTACCTC
Source organism: Somniosus microcephalus (assembly GCF_052327205.1). NCBI lineage: Eukaryota > Metazoa > Chordata > Chondrichthyes > Squaliformes > Somniosidae > Somniosus > Somniosus microcephalus. Next base: position 113,551,170 of record NC_140988.1, on the reverse strand, counting down.
CGCCTGGCATTTTCCAAACTCTGACTCCCGATTCTTGGCCTCTATAACCTCCTCCCGCACCCTCATCTCACCCTTCTTAACCCAGCCACCTATACCATAATAGGTCAGCTTACATGCTGCCGCTAACTTCTGCAGGGCTACCCACAGACTGAAAGCAAGAAAAGCAAGAGCTGATGCTTTCTCCAGATCCAGACCACTTATCATATCAAAAACTGCCTCCAGTCCTGCCGCGGTCGCCAATTTGTAGGGGGGCATCCTTTACCTGGTTTACGGTAATTTACCTGGTCAGGCAGCCTTTTTGCCACTGCACTGTGACCAATTCGATTCAGCGGTTTCGAATCGCTAAACCCCTCCTTCCAGTTCTGACTGGAGGAACTTATAATTAATGATATATTAAAATGGACAAATGGTCTGGATGCAAGAAAGTCAAATTTTATTAAAACTAAGAAACTACACCACATGATCAAAGTAATCACGGTAAAATTGCTTAAATAGGGGAGGAAAAACGGACACAAGGGAAATTGACTAAAATACAATTCTAACGAAATCCCCACTTTACTCCCACCCCTAAGCCTATCCTAAGTTGCCTTCTGGAAGGCCAGAAAAATATATGCTCACCACTGCAATGCCAGCTCCGTGCCCCATGCGATCTTCACTGCCCTGAAGTAAAGAAACACCCCAGTGTTTTAAAAGTAAACAGCTGGTGTTTTACTTCTTCAGACAGACTCCACGCTGTAGAGGGCACACAGAGGCAAGCCAGAGAGAGAGAGATGCCTCTGAGAAGCTATGTCTTATACCCCAATTTTGGGGCCGAAATGTTCCCGCCCAGATCCGGAAGTTTCTGGGCTAAAACAAAAGGGATCCAACTGTCCCCATTGTCCAGTAATGGCTGATTCTAACCTATTCAATTTTAAACTGTTCCCTTTTCAGTTTAAGTGTCTCTTTTCAAATGTCTGTGCTGAGCCTTGAATGTAAAACTGCAGTTTAAACTGCTTGGGAGGAGTGTAAACAGAAACCCATTGTTTTGTGGTCACTGAAATCGCACTCTGATGTGGATAATCCTTTGTGTACACAAAGTAGCAGTTTCTGTAAACAAACATCGATTTCCTGTGCAGGGAGGGAACTCCCGAACTGCCCTTGATTGGCAGTTTAGTCAGCCATCTTTGCTCCTCCCCCTTTTCACAGACACCCACGAGCTGCTCCAAGTCCTTTATCCTTGGCCATGCCTTCTGACGGCCATTTTATCCCTGGGCAATTTAAACTGTTCAAAACTCAAGAGTACATCCTTTAGTAACATGTACAATCTTAAAGTGTGCGATTTTCACAAAATTCTTTGATTCCAGTGTCCAAGTGCTGCCCTTTTACGAGCTTTTTAAAGCAGCCTTTTTTTCCGGTTCCGGGTATGTTTTAAAAGATTGTCCAACCCAGAGACAATTTAAATCACAAGTCTTCATCCACGATGTGGATTAATATTTCCCATTCTTCGGGGGCTGAGGGGATTTTGCAAACCCCTACATTATGCATCATGTGCAGCTTGCAAATCAGAAGAGATTGTGGGGTGAGGGGGAAGTGGGATGTGAGGAGGAATGATTATGTATGAAGATACCGTCATCTTGTATTCTTTCAGCCCCGATGCCGGCCACGGGCTCAGCGATGGCCCTCCCAATAATGGCTAGCACCATCTGTTCCATGGGGTTAGGTTATGCAGGCGCACCTGAACCTTGCCGTTTAGGTCCTGCTGGCATCAGTTGTGAGCCACCTTTTCCTGCAAGAGAAAGGGAAGCGTGTCAGTGAGTGTGGTGCAATGTGTTTGGGTGATATGCCTGTCAGGGTTGAATAGCTGGCAGTGTGTGCAAGCTGTGCGATGTGGGTGTGATGCTTGCAACAGTGTGTGAGGGTGAGGTAAAGCTATGAATGAGGTATGAATCATGTTTGGTACAGATTGTTAGTAAGTGAGTGATGGGGGTATGGTGCATTGTGTGAGGCTAGTGGTACAGATGGTGTGATATGGCATTTGAAGATGAATTCACTGACCTTGACCACTTGTGCGAGGTCATTAAACTTCTTCCTGGACTGTGTCCAGGTCCCCCGTACTCTACTGCTGGCATTCACCACAGTGGCTATCTGCTCCCATAGGAATTTACACATTTGTCTGGAGGGCCTCCTGGCCCCCTGTGGAAACAGGTTCTCTCTCCTAAAGTTGACCTCCTGCACAAAGGCCTTGAGTGGTGCATCGGAGTACCAGGCTCCCTTGCTGTGACATCATTGGTGTTTTTCCTCCTCTCACTCTCTTCCCCAGCCAACTGAATGAGCTGCTGCAGGCAGAATACACCTCCCCTTTAAGAGGTGCAGACTGTCTTTAAGTAGTGCAGGCTGGCTTTCATTGTTGCTTGCCTTGCGTGAACCTGGGGCCCCCTGCTGAGCGTTCAGCCACTCAGCAGCATGTTCAGCGCTGGGCTAAATGCCACAATCATGCTAATCATCAGGCAGCACAAAGTTAGCATGCTGCCTGCATTTCTTTGAACGGGTGTAGGATGATCGTGCATCACGATACCCATGCCCATTTTTGGGGGCAAACAAATTTTTAGCCCAGCAACGTTTAACATCCAGGTTATAGTTTCTAAATTTAATATGGTATATTGGTGATATAAATACAGTAGTTGCTGAAGTTTGCAGATTATATGGGTTTTTACAATTTAAAGGGAAAAACATCTATGAAGAAGTTTATCTCCTCTCCATGTTGTGTCCTGGCCTCAGCATCTACATTACTGAGGAGTATCTAGTGAGCCAGTTATGCTATGAATTGTCAATTTAATAGTTTTGCATCGGCATATAATCCGTCGTATAACTTGTATTAAAGGTAATCAGTGGCAGTACAATTCAATGTATGAGAAGTAGCATAAGACCACCTTCACGCCTTTGGCTTGACAGTAGGTACTGTATAATTTTTTGCGACACAAATAAAGTGCAACAAAGCATTTTTTCAATAACAACATGAAAGTGTTGCACTCTGGGCCACCCCTTCAAGATTTCTGTCCATCCTGAGATTTATTTTAACTGCTGCAAGAAGTTATGTATAAATAGTCTGGTGCACTAATAACTCTTATGGGGAAAGAAAGTAATAAAATAAATTTTCAGGGCTGTAAGTTATTTTCATTATCTGCTGAAGAACCCACAAATGTTACAGGAGTCAATAAACCAAGGCTAGAAGCTAGTCCATGCCAACTAACTGGGACTGAATTTCTCTCCAACTTTGGTGAGCTCAAAACAAAGCAACTCCCCAGTAGCAAGTGTTTGTCCCTGCAGATCCCATTTTCCTTTATCACTTTCTCTGCTTTTGCACTGTGGCCTCATCCCAAATCTTGTCGACACCAAGAAGCTAATTCATCCTGGTTTTTTTACAATCCTGGCTGGAAGTAGCTGTGAAGCATTCATTCTGCACAGTGGCAGGTATATCATTTCAAACTATAATTATGTTTTTGTGTGTTTATATTGAGCCATAAAGCTACAAATTCACTGGAGCTCTGTGACTCATTGATGAAATACATGGAATCCGGCACTGAAACAGTCCCGTGAATTTAATACACTGCCTTTACGGAGAGGTTTTGAGATCTCATCTGGAAAGAGTTGAGAGCACAGCTATTAAGGCACCTTTAACACTTCATATAAGTTTCATTAAATCTAAATAAAAATAATACAACTGATATTGTTTTACATTAGAAATAAAATCACAGGTTGAATAATCAGAACAAATGCCAACAAGCAAATTAAAAATCAGTTTATTAGTCTCCCGAGGAGGTGGGCTAAATCTATTACCTCACAAGTGATGCAGTCACAGCTCATGTATATGAGTAATGAAGCATTTCCTCATGAATGACATAAACTGGACATTTCACTGTTGTAAGGTTCACAAAATTCCCACATTTCCCCCCAAGGTTATTAATAAAAGGGACCCTGCATGGACAATTTAAAAAGGGTACCCAAAAGATGGCGTCCACACCTCGTGAACAAAAGCCTGTAAGATTTTAAAAGCTTGGAATCTGCAGCACAGAGCAGGCAGTTTTGGGAAATCGAAACTTAAAATGCATTTCTGTGAAAAGGACTTTGTGTTTGAAAAGCCAGACAGCTAGGCAAACATTGAATATGCATTTCGTCAGATCGAAACAGATCAACCCAGTTAGGCCTAAGCATAAGGCCATTAGTTTGTCCACATAAATAATCAGAAACAGCTTAAGGAAGCCACCAAAGCGGCACAGGCCGATTAAAATGCATTAATGACAATACAGCCCGGACATCGGGCCATCAGGTGCGATAAACGGCCATCTAAAGCCAGTTAGGTTAGATTGATACCATTTAAAACAGCCCGCCAAAAGTCAAACAATGGACTGACCTGATTTGGCGTGCAGATAAGGAGTTGAAGAAACGGGTATAATTGTAGGCCCTCAGTAGCAACGGCGCGCTCTTGCCCCCCTCTCTTGACTCTGACCTCTTGTCTGGTCTTGGGCTGCTGCCGCTCGTACTCGTGCCCTGGCCTCGTGGCGGGTTCTCTTCTTGCTTCCCGCATTAAATTGCAACCAAGGACATTCATACAATCGCGGGTGGGGAATGAGACCCGAGTCCAAAAGCATACAGGACACACGGGCCACAAAAGGGGCAGACGAAATGAGACAAGACAAGGCGAGACGAAGAAAAAGGTAAAGACCCAACAAGAGCAGAGAAGGGCAGCAGAAGACGCATTGATAAAAACCGGGCGCCTAGTTATAATCTGGCGCTTGGGGAAGAAAACATATTGTATGGACAGTGAGAATAAGTTGGCTATTGAACTCTGCGTATAAGCTGGCATTAAACGCGAGTGTCCACGCCCACGACGAATATACTGGCGCCCGACACTTGGGTAGTAAAATCTAAGCAGTAAAGACTGCCGACCGTCCCACAAACGCAACGTTACCGCCGATGACCGCCCGAGGGAGAAGAAGAAGAGAACCCATCGCGACAAGACGACGACGGTAGCTGAGGAGAGGAAAGGTGTGTCGCAGCCACAGCTCCAGCACCGCGCCCTGAGACCACATGGCGACGGAGTACCCCAAAGGACAGAAGCCCAAACCTCAAAACTTGCAACTGTTAAAGCAACAGGCTTGGATTTGGTGAGCATGGATTTCTGGCCCCTCATAGCTTAATCTAGTTAGGTATAGGGGTGGGATAAGGATAAGGGGATTGTTAATGTAGTTGTTTTCCCTCGATGTGCCGTGTGTTCCCCATTCCATGTATAAGTATATGTTATTGTTTATGCCTGTAATTTTTATCAGTAATTTCTCATCAGACTGTGTTTTCATTTCTATTTTAATAAAATCTTGGTTTTCCTTACACCAAACCACTTGTCCACTTGATTTTCTGTATCGCCGCCTGTACCCAAGTCCGGTGTCTAGAACCCAGGGGTGTGGGAGCGATTCAAACCGCTCACAGGCAGTTAGGGGCATAACTGACTGGGCACCCGTACCACACGCCACCCCCTACACTGTTCACCGCTGATTATCCTCTACTTGAATGTAATAGGAGCAAATGCAGTCTTACAACCCTTTTGCACTCCAATTGTTCTGACTGTACAAGAGAGAAAAGAGTTGAAATTAGTCTCAGTGGTATTGGTAACAACTGTATTACAGCATTCATATGAAATTCATCTCTGCACTATTTAACACATACATTAACTCACTTAAAAGAGGAATACCATAATAATGTACTAATGCATTTGTTACTCAAATTGCTGTGAGTATTCTAAGCTCTATAATTATGTAACTATTGCCATGTAGCATAGAGCAAATGAATCAGTGTTAGTTCAGATTATTTGCTCCTCCTAGTGAATGTTGCAATAATGCAGACTGAAGAGGGAGCAATCTCGAAGAGTGTAGCATTGATAGTTTGGAACAGTACAACCCAAAGAATCAATGGTACTGGTCTAAGCTTGGCTTCAGCAATCTGCACACATGCTCATAGTTTACTGAGTAATCATTAAAATTTGTGCATAGATCTCCTATGGTGCACTGAGCATTTTTAGAAGGTAGCATAAATCAGCAACTCATTTAATTGTTTCTGTATGACATTAGATCCAGCCAAAATGCTAAGTGGCCATCCACAATAGTTTTCTTTGTTTAATACTTCAGTATAAGAACATATTAAAACTTAGATAAAGCTGTCTCTGCATTTCAGCGTAATAAGACCCAGAAGGGTAGATAATAAGACTTCACAGGCCTGGCTATGAATTAATAACACTCCACAGTGGGTCTGACTTTCTGGTAAAAGATTTCTATATTCTTCTGTTAGAAAAAGGTTTATAAAAGCCCCGCAGATATTGAGCCCCACAAATCAATAAGGTTCCAGTTTTAACCCCTGCTCCAGGTTGACTTGGCTGATTTCAGGCAAGATGGCTCTGAGGATGCTACAATAGGTCCACGGGGTAGTGAGGGGAAAAAAAACCAGCCATGGTCCCATTCTTGTTTACGATCCATGTGACCTTCACTGGAAAATACTTATGTGTAGACATCAAGTGAAGACAGAATTAGGCTAGACTGTGATGTGCTGCAAAGAAATAATAACCTGTTGACATTTACACTCAAGACGCATAAGGTAATATTTTCTGCTTGGCGTTTTTTAACTCTGGAATTAACCCATTTATTTTAAATAGGTTAATCTGGTGTTCAAATCACATCAATCAGACGGTATACCCTAATGTTTCACACCTGGATGAAATACTCGATGGCTGTAGATGTATGACTATTTCGAACCCTTCTCCTGCAAGAGAAAGCACAAACCTTTTAAAACTGGCAGATTTGGTAGAATGATTTTCTGTGTTTATTTTCCTTGATGAGCAGGGAACATGAATGCATGCTTCACACTATACCTAGACTATACCTCCAGGCACCACTCCTCAGTACCACCAGCTCTTTCCACCAGAACAAAGTCAGCGATTTTTTCTCAGTATAATATTTAAAAAATTCAAAAGCTGTTTTTGTGACTGTATACAGAGGTCGAACTTGTATAGAAGAGGAATTTTATATGAGGATGCAGACTGCACAGGAAAATAGGGGCATTTTTGTCTTCTAGCGCAGGAGTGCTTTTAATGGGCAAGTCGATCCTGACCCAAAGCTGGTTACAATCAAGTGTTTATCATTAACTAGAAATGTCCCAATTCCCAAGTCACTTTGGGCTATCAGTTCAGTTGAGTGCTCATCTCGGCAGTGCTAGATGCTATGAAGTTACAAAAACAAAAACTGCTACAATGGACTCTTTGTGCTTAGGTCAGGAAAGAATCAAATTGTGTTGCCAGTCCAAATCTGAAAAAAACAAAAAAACAAGTACTTGACAGGAGTATTCATTAATATGAAGACAGAAATGCATTATGTGGCTTCTACCACTCGGAGCATGGGAAACCCTGCAGAGGTACAGTATCCTGTGACACATGTACTATCTTGTGACACGCTTTCCATTTGAGAGTTCCTGTACAAATCAACGTCCTGGGAAGTGCTAATGATTTAAGATATTGTGTCATTCGGCGCATCTGTGTGTTGTGCATCTTGTGACATATCTTGCCCAGCAGCATGATTATTTATAGCCTTTGCGTGATATTCTGCTCCCAAGTAATTGAGCTATAGGAAGTCCTTTGTGAAATTCCTACAGTAAAGGGCTTAACCGGGCAACACAGCTTTCATATTACTGCAGCTTGATATACGGTAACTGTAAAGCTGCAGCATTTCAGCTGACAATTGTTTTCCTTTCCCTGCGCAAGAGCAATTTTTCACTGCAATGACCTGTTACGAGTGAGCATCCCTAATAAATTAAGGGTGCCAGCCATGTTTCAGTGGAATTGTTTCTATCAACTGTTTTAGGTAACTAGTTTTCTCTTTTATTGCGTTACGCAGCCAGCATTGTATGTGTAAACTGAATGTAAATTATTGCACATATTATTTTATCCTCCTTGCTAATTCAAACCATGAAAAAAAATCATCTCCCCCAGTGGATTAGTGGGTAAATGCACAACTCAGTCCAGTACTGAGCTATCCAGGCCAGAAACATCACAGTTTGGATCCCAGCTATGTACTGAGTCAGCCTTTAGGAGTACTCCAATTGGCCACAGTTCCCCTAGCGTAGAGAAATTCTAAAGAATTAGCCAGGTTTTCCATTGCTGATCACTATCCAATGACCCCTTGTTGTGCATGCTTGGACATCAGATGAGGGGTTCAGGTCCAACTGTGATTCCCCATACCACTGGCAGCTAACATTCTCTCTATTACAAATCAGTCAAATGTTGGACTTACACAAAGATTGGTTTGTGTATGGCTATTTTTATTTTGATCGTATTTGTCTGCACGATGACCCAAACTTTTGGTTGTTTATCTGTTGATTCTGGATAAATCAGAACAATAAAAGAAAGCCTTGCAGTTATACAAGGGCCAATTCCATGGTTCCGGCAGGAAGCGGTGCTTGCAAGGAAGACATCACCGGAGCACAGTCTGTCAATCTTCTGTCCATTAAAGTTTACAGGAGAATGACAGCCCATGTGTTCCTGTGATAAGTTCCTTCGAAACACATGGTGCACAGCACAGGATCTGCCCTTTAACACCTTATCATATTTAAAAACATTTCACATACATGTATTACTTTGAAATGCAGAAACTGTTGTTACGTAGGCATAGCAGAAGTACCATGTTTCCCTGGGCACAGACTATCTGCATGCACATTGTCCAGAGTGCCCAATGCAGGATTTGCCTCTGCAATTGTAGCGTTCAATTTTTTCACTATGACTGGCACTATTAAAAAGGAAACTACCGCTGGAATACCAAGGAACATAAAAAACATAAAGCCAAGGGCACAAAATGGTCAATCACATAACTTCATCTAACTCCCTCTAATGCTCTATCTCTCCCATTATTGTGTCAGCTGTGGCTCAGTTGGTAGCACACTTGCCTCTGAGTCAGAAGGTTGTGGGTTCAAAGTCCCACTCCAGGGACTCGAGCACAAAAATCTAGACTGACACTCCAGTGCAGTGCTGAGGGAGTGCTGCACTGGCAGGAGGTGCCATCTCTCGAATGAGAGCTTAAACCGAGGCCCCGTCTGCTCTCTCAGGTGGACGTAAAAAAACCTATGGCACTATTTTGAAGAACAGCAATGGATTTATCCCTGGTGTCCTGGCCAATATTTATCCCTCAATCAACATCACTAAAACAGATTATCTGGTCGTTATCACATTGCTGTTTGTGGGAGCTTGTTGTACACAAATTGGCTGCCGCGTTTCCTACATTACAACAGTGACTACACTTCAAAAATATTTCATTGGCTGCAAGCACTTTGGGATGTCCAGTGGTCATGAAAGGCGCTATATAAATTAAAGTCTTTCTTTCTTCTAGCATTGAGCTTTATTCTGAACACCATAGTGTTTCTTTGCCTCCACTATCCCACCTGGCAGATTATTCCAAACAGTTGTAAGGAGATTCTTCAAAGTTCCTGGTTTAATGTAGTAACTTAAGGAAAGTCAAGAACAACAGAAGGTCATCCGGCTCATTGAAACTCAATTCTCTTGTACCCTACCTCTCTAAATTTAGCATTCATCTATGTTTTGTCCCTTTGCAACTTCCTGCTCCCATCTGCACGACATATGATCCCTCCTAATTTAATGTCCTCTGCAAACTTGGATAAACAGCTCTCTATTCCTTCATCCAAGTCATTAATACTTAGTGAAAAGTTGAGGCCCCAGAACAGATCTCTGGGGAACACCACTAGTCTCATCCTGCCAATCTTAGTACATATCCTTTATCCCCACTCACTGTCTCCTACATCCCAACCAATTTCCAAACTGTCAAAAGGCTACTTCCAATTCCATGCTCTCATTTTTGCCAATAAGCTTTTGTGTGGAATGTTATTGAATGCCTTCTGGAATTCCATATAGACAACATCCATAGACACTCCTTTGTCTATCTTAATAGTGACCTCCTTAAAAAACTCAACTAGATTAGTCAGACATGACTTACCTTTAACAAAGCCATGCGCTCTCTGATCAGCTCACATTTGCTCAAGTGCTCAGCTACTCTATCCTTAATGACAGATGCTAGTAGTTTCCCCACAACCGGCGTTAAACTGACAGACTGGTAGTTGCCCGATTTCACTCTCCCACCATTCTTAAATAATGGAGTGACATTAGCAATTTCAGTATCAGCACAATTCCCGAATCAAGAGATCTTTGAAAGATTATAACTAACATATCTGAAATTTTCAAACCTACATTTTTAGTGTGGAAACCATCAAATCTTGGAGATTTATCTATTCTAAGTCCCATTATTTAATTACCTTTTTATTAATATTTTGAAAACGAGTGCAGGGATCATGATGCACGATTAGCCTTCACCTGTTAATTGAAATGCAGACAGGACGCCAACTTCGTGTTGGCTGCGTATTAACACGATTTCTGCATGCAGCCAGCACTCCCCGCGCTGCTTATTGGCTGCACGCATCAGCAGGCTCCCAATATCGTTACTGCCTAGCACTACTTAAAGCTAGACTGTACCTCTTAAAGGGAAGGTGCATTATGGCTGCTGGAGGTGCTGAGGTCATTTGGAATAGTTTGCTGTGCTACAAACAACAATGGCTGACCATGGGAGAGCGCAAGCACCAAAGTTTTTGGATGTTGCACTGGAGGTCTTGGATAAAGAGGTGGAATGGAGAAGAGATCTCCTGTACCCCAGGAGGCCCAGAGGCCATCCAGACACATACTAAGAAGGCAGTGGCAAGAGATAGCTGCAAAGGTCAATGCCAGGAGAGTTGCTCCAAAAACATGGATGCAGTGCAGGAAGAAGTTTAATATCTCAAATGAATGGTCAAGGTCAATGAATGCATCTTCAAATGCCATATCCCACCAACTGTGTTGTGTCTGGGTATAATAAGACACAGACTGCAGAGAACGGTACAACAGGTGTTTACTCAACGTGGCTCACAGTGGAACTGCCTGTACAGATTACTACTCAGTGCTATATACAGGTGTGGTCACTGCCGGTACTGCAGTATACATGAGCTGTAAACAATAGTTCCCTCCTTAAGTAAGATTCGAAAATTTTCATTAACTAATCACGCAAGAAAACAGGATTAATAACAGCTTTATTGACCAAAAGAAGCTTATACAGAAAACCCTTTGATAAAAAGGGGCATACAAAATGGCCGCCGGACCTCGTGATCAGTTTTCTGGGACCATTTGATTTTCTGTTACTGCAAGCCAGACAGGCTTGTGGATTGAGGACAGTAAGCCCGCGAAAGCCAGTATCGGGAAACCGAAACTCAGGGAAATGGGCATACATATTAATTGGATTCTAAGTACAAGACAGTTTCAGGTAACAGGATGGGGCCCATCAAGATATGGGCGGACAATTGAATGAACACTTAAACCCATTTACTGTACAAAGGAAAAACCGTTTAACAGCCATCAAGGGCGATCTCCAGACCGATCAATATGCGGACCGAGTTACGGTGACAAAGTAAAAGACATTATCGGCCAGGAAGGCCAGTTAAGCTATCACCGGCTCCCGTTACAAGACAAAGCGCCCCTGCAGAGATTTCTGCCCGCCAAAAATATTACAAAGACTGGACTATGATCTGGCGGGAGATAAGACTGTCCCAAAAGAGTATAACTATGGATTTGAAAGTCCATCAAAAAACGCTACACACACTGGGGGCAACGCTTCACTTCGACGGCTATGCTTCATTCGTAGGACAATTCATTTCTTCGGTGCAATTCGTAACTTCGGGGGCGACGAGAAGACTTTGGCTGGGAAGCCAGCTCGGCCAGGCAAGGCTCAACCACTACGGGAAGACGAAGGAGGGTAGCCCGGGTACTTTTGTCAGGAGATCATCGACGACCCAGGCCGAAGGAGAAGACACCCTCCAGCGCTATCTCGAAGGATAATTATGACAGCATAAAAAAAAAGCAATTCGGTACCAGTGCCCCATCCCGGGGAAGACCATCAGGAAAACCGATGATCCAGGCCGGAGAAAAGGTACACTCCGGGCCCAGCACTCCCGTGCCTCAACATCCCATTCTCAGCTTCCCAGGAATGGACTTTCCCATGTGCATCCAGTTCTTCAACAACTGTTAACGGATTCAACCATGACGAGCGCTCATCGAGGCTGTGTCCACTGCCTCATCGCCTGAGAGAGAGAAAAACAAGCTGCGCCAGAAGTTTCCAAATCCACGTGACGACGGAAAGCTGTACCAAAAGTCTGCGAGCCCCCGTCTTTTGCGAACCTGAAAGTGGTGAGCATGATTCCGAGTTCCTCAGGTCGAAACTTAGTCTAGGTCTAGGGGAGGGGGTAAGGGTAATCGTAACGTGTTTCCCCTTTTTCGATGTGCCGTGTGTTTCCCATTTCCATGGAATTAAGTTTATAGATATGTGCATGCTTGTAGTCGCTTTAATTTGTGCTTATGACATGTACTTTATAATCCTGCAAACTGTTTAACAATAAAAGCATCCATTTCGTGCTATTCAACCTGGTCTATTGAGTCTTTCTCTGCACTACAGTTCCCTGCACCTAAGTCCAAGGTCTAGAACCGTAGGGAAGAGTGGGTCGAACCACTCAAGGGTGATTATTGCACGAAGCCTGGAAGGAGACCAGAACGAGCAAGAGAAACCCCCTACACCTCATTAAAAGGTATATACATTATAATTCCTCCCCTTTTAGATTAACAGTACCATAACACTCATTTAACAATTAAATATCAAACTAATTACAATTAACACTTTTAACATGCAACATTAGCTGAAAATAGTCTATTTATATATTCAGTCTTTGTGGAGGCTTCCTGATCCTTTCTGGATAGCGCCTTTCCCGAGTGTCTTGCTCTTGGTGCGGAGGCGATTCTGGCCATCTGTCGTCGGTTGGTTCATCAGCTTCCGATGCTACTGTTTCTGGGGTAGATGCGACCTGTACGTCGGGTTCATCACCAGGTACGTATGGGTGAGGCATGGGGTTGACTTGTTCCTGTGACTCTAGGATCTGGTCAGCATGGCGTCTCACGATGCTCTCCCCAACGTCCACTGTGTACATTAGTGGGCCCTGCCGTGTGCATATCGTTCCTGGCTGCCATTTTTCTGTTCGGTAGTCACGGGCCAAGACTGGTTGCCCTACATTGAAGCTCCTTGTTGGCTTCTCATGGATGTGCTGGAATTGCTTACTCTCAACATCTCTTCGTACATTTGGTCTGAGCAAATCCAGGCGAGATCTTAACCTTCGGTTAAAGAACATCATGGCTGGGGCCTGGTTGGTGACTGCATGTGTCGCATTCCGGTAGGCGAACAGGAAATTGTTCACCTTGTGCTGCAGCAGAATGTTGTCATTGTACATAGCCTTTATTGCCTTCTTAAAGGTTTGTACGAACCTCTCAGCCAATCCATTTGTGGCTGGATGATACGGGGCGGATGTGTAATGCCTTACCCCATTCTTTTTCAAGAACCTCCGGAACTCTTCGGACACAAACTGTGGTCCGTTGTCGGAGCAAATCTGTTCTGGCAAGCCATTCCTGGCAAAAATGGTCCATAGGACTGCAATAGTTTTCTCCGTGGTGGTGGAGAACATTTTGATGACCTCAGGCCATTTCGAGTGCGTATCCACGGCTATTAGAAACATTGAGTCCATGAATGGACCAGCAAAATCAATATGCACCCGTTGCCATGGAGATGAGGGCCACTCCCATGGGTGTAGAGGGGCCTGTGGTGGTGCATTTTGGACTTTCTGGCATCCTGAGCAGCCCTTGGTCAGGTCCTCGATTTGCTTATCGATTCCCGGCCACCACACATAAGCCCTGGCTAGGCTTTTCATTTTTACCCCTCCCAGATGACCCTCATGAAGCTCATTGAGCACTCTATCCCTTAACTTGGGTGGAATTACCACTCGGGATCCATACATCCAGGTCCCCCGGCACACTGACAGCTGTTCTCTCCTTGTCGAGAATGCTGGCAACAGTGAATCGCCATGTGCTGGCCATCCCTTCACCGTCAAATCATATACACGAGACAGTGTCGGGTCATTTCGGGTTTCCTTTTCGATACAAGCGTTAGTTACCGGTAGGTATTCAACTATAGTCGAAATATTCCATTCGACAGGATCCACTGCTGGTGCTTCCTCCGCAGTAGGCAGTGGCAGGCGTGATAGCCCATCAGCATTTCCATGCTGTTTCGTGCCCTTATATTCAATCTCATAGTGGTGCGCCCCTAGAAAAAGTGATTATCTTTGTAGTCGTTGCGCAGTCATCACCGGAACGCCCTTCTTCGGATTAAAAATGGAGACAAGAGGCTGGTGATCAGTCAGCAAGGTGAATTTCTGCCCGTGCAGATAGTGGTTGAACTTTTTCACTCCCCACACTCGGCTGAGGGCCTCCCTGTCAATCTGGGCGTAGTTACGCTTGGCTGAGGTTAGTGATCGTGACGCAAAGGCAATTGGCCTCTGAGCCATCCGAGAATTTGTGCGACAGCACCGCTCCAATGCCGTAGGGTGACGCATCACATGCCAACCGAATTGGTAATGCTGGGTTGTAATGGGCCAATACCTCTTTCGATGTGATTAGTGTTTTGCTCTTCTGGAAAGCTCGTCTACATTAGTCACTCCACTTCCATGGCACCCCAGTTTGCAGTAGGGTGTTCAGTGGGTGTACTATTGTAGACAAATTTGGCAAGAACTTATGGTAGTAGTTTACCAGCCCGAGGAACGACCTCAGTTGTGACACATTTTCTGGTGCTGGAGCCTTGACTACTGCCTCAATCTTCTCTGGGGACTTATGTAACCCCTCTTTATCGATAATGTGGCCACAATACGAGATCTGTTTTCTAAAAAACTCGCATTTGGGGCGGTTAGCTCGGAGCCCATATTCCTGCAACCTAGTGAGCACCTGCTCCAGGTTGGCAAGGTGATCACTGTCATTTTCGCCCGTGACCAGGATGTCATCCAAATAACACTGGGTCCCTGGGATCCCTTGCAGGACTTGTTCCATTGCCCTCTGCCAAATAGCCAGAGCTGATGCTACCCCGAATACCAGCCGATTGTATTGGTAGAGACCTTTATGGGTGTTGACTGTGAGGTATTTTTTTGGTGCTTCTTCTACCTCCATTTGCAGATACACCTGGGCCAGATCAATCTTAGTGAAGCGTTTCCCTCCAGATAGCGAGGCAAAAATATCTTCAATCCGCGGAAGTGGATATTGTACGGTGTGAAGGACCGGGTTCACTGTTACCTTAAAGTCCCCACAGATGTGAACCTTCCTTGGTTCCCCAGGCGTGCTGCTCAACGACTTTTTCATCACAGGGACGATGGGTGTAGCCCACTCGCTCTAGTCTACCTTGGACAGTACACTTGAACGTTCCAGACTCTCCAGCTCTGCTTCGACGGCTGGGCGGATCGCATAAGGTACCGGTCTGGCCTTAAAAAATTTTGGGCTTGCGTTTTCTTCAATTTTAATCATCGCTGTCATGCCTTTTAGTGTTCCGAGTCCTTGCTGGAACACTTCTTTCGCGTCAGTTAGGATCTTTGACAGTCGCCCAGGTGTGACATCATCATCCTTTTTGTCAGCCACAGTCAGTGCCTGTATGGAATGCCAATCCAGTTGTATTTTCCGGATCCATTCACGTCCCAGTAATGGTGGTCCTCCATCTTGCAATACATACAGGTCTAGTTTTGGTGTTTCCTTACCGTTATATATAACGGTCACCCTTATTTTTCCTTTGGGTAGACTTTTTGCTTCGTGTAAGTCTTCAAAATAATTTTTGTGTCTCTCAAGGGTATGTGTGAGAATAGCCACTCGTAGTCCCGTCGGTTTATGACTGTTATGGCTGATCCTGTGTCCAATTCCATCTTTACCTGGACTCCTGCTATCTTGAGAGTGACCCAAATGGTTCGGTGATCCTCCGTTGTGATCACATTATGTAGTTTCAGACAACTCAGTTCCCTGCTTTCGGAGTCGTTATCACTCTTTTGTTCATCTGAACTATTCTCCGTCATCTTATGTACCTTCTTGTACTTTTCTTTGGTAGGTTTCTTATTGCTGGTTTTCTTTCCTGACCTGCAGACTCGTGCTATGTGTCCTACTTTTCCACACTGTCTGCACACTTTGTCTTTGAACCAGCAATCATTCTGGTCGTGTGTTGTTCTGCCGCAGCTATAGCACTTCTCTGTTCCATATGACATTTCGTTTGTGCCATATTCTTGCGGTCTCTGTTGTATCTCTGCAGCGCCCCGTGCTGCTGCTTCTTATAATACCGCAATACTGAAAGCCTTTTCCAGCGTTAGGTCCTTTTCAGATAAAAGCCATTTCTGGGTTCCTTCACTTTGAAGCCCACACACAAAGTTGTCCCTTAAGGTATCTGCCAGTCCCGCTCCAAACTGGCAGTGTTTCGATAGTTTGCGCAGTTCTGTTAAATAATCAGCATTGCTTTCATCCTTATATTGGTTCCGTTTGTGAAACTTGAATCTTTCTGCTATCAGCAGTGGTGTGGGGTTTAAATGTTCCTGTAGTATCGTTACTATGTCTTCAAAACTCTTTTCCATTGGCTTCGTTGGGGTTACTAGATTTCGTAATAAACCATACGTCATTGCATCCATTAAATTTAACAATACCGACGCTTTCTTGTCTTCTGACACCTCATTTGCCTTGCAGTACACCTCTATTCGTTCAACATATGTAGTCCAATCTTCGACTTCATTGTCAAATGCGGTGATACTGCCACTCTTCGGCATTTGGGGTGTGGTTTAAAATGGCATCTCCCAATGGCTTAAAATGGCGTCTCCCGCGCTTTCCTTCCTTCCCCGCTGCTGCCAACGCCGCTCCAGGCGGTTCTCGTGGCAATGGCGGTGCCTTGTAGGTTTTGTGCGCTTCTCCTGCGCTGCTGCCAACGCCACTCCAAGCGGTCCTCGTGGCAATGGCGGTGCCTCGCGGGTTTCTGCGCATCTCTCTCTCCCTCTCTCCGATGCTGCTCAGCCCCTGAACACCGGCTGCGCCCTGTGCGCTCTGCCCTCTCTCTCTCCCCCGTCGACGCTGCTCGGCCCTTTGCTGTGCCGCTCGGTCGGGCTCTAGCCCGCCGCTGCCCGGGAAGGGTCTGCGCACTACCTGTTGCCAGCCTGTTTCGCTGGACCACCTCGACTGGAAAGCCAAGCCTGGCTCTCGACAGCCTCCCCCGCAATTCTCGAGTCTCTGCTGGATGACTGGGCGGTTGCCCGTGGTCGACGCCCGAGTCTCTGGCCTTGACCTCCAATCCACTGATCTCCAGGAACGAATCCCCGGGAGGTGATGCAGAGTTGCAGGTAGGTTCGAACTTGCCTTGTCGCCAATGTTGTGTCTTGGTATAATAAGACACGGACTGCAGAGAACGGTACAACAGGTGTTTACTCAACGTGGCTCACAGTGGAACTGCCTGTACAGATTACTACTCAGTGCTATATACAGGTGTGGTCACTGCCGGTACTACAGTATACATGAGCTGTAAAAAGTAGTTCCCCCCTGAAAGGTATATACATTACAAACTGCACCAATAGCCTCAGCCTCTGCTCAATTCATCACATCCTCATCACTCACATAGCAACAATCTCTATCAATCAGGATTCATACCTAACATTCATATGCTTTAGCTCACCCTCGCCTATTTAGCACTGTTGCAAGTCTCAAACCCACATCTCAAAGCATGCACACACTGCCAGCTATTCAATCATGACAGCCACATCACCCACACAGATTGCATGACACTCACTGACACACTTCCCTCTTGCAGGAGAAGGTAGCACACAACCAGAGGCAGCAGGAACTAACCGGAGGGGGGACAGCCAGACAGAGTGAATACACATGCTGAAGATGGGCTGCTGAATTTTTAGTGTTTTTAGTGTTTAAAGTGGGGGAAAAAAAGGTTCATTTCAAGTTTAAAAAGGTTTTAAAGTTAAATTTAGTTCTAGTTAAGTTAGTTTAGTTTGTTTAGTTAAGTTTAAGTTTATTTTAGTCTAGATTAAGTAAGGAAGGAAAAGACCACCAAAGGAAAAAAACCCAGAGGAAATTAGAAAAAAAAAGCCAAAGAAAAAAAAAAAGAAATAAGGGAAAAAAAAAAATATACAAACCAAAGAACAGCGGCCGCACGGGGCCACAGCAGCAGCAGAAGCGAGGTGACTCGGCCGCATCGGGAACCGAGGCGCGAAGGCCGCACGGAAACGCAGCGGCAGCCGGAGCGAGGAGACTCGGGGAGGCCGCTTCGGGAAACGAGGCGAATCGGGGAGGCCGCACGGAGACGCAGCGGCAGCCGGAACGAGGTGACTCGGGGAGCCCGAGCGGCGAACGAGACACGGCCCGATCGGCGGCCGCAGTCCAGCACCCGAGCGACGACCGCAGTCCAGCACCCGAGCGACGGCCGCAGTCCAGCACCCGAGCGACGACCGCAGTCCAGCACCCGAACGGCGAACGAGGCACATCCCGAGCGGCGGCTGGGATAGAAAGCCCGGGAAAGGCCCGAGGAGCCAGGCCCAGAGACCTCTGAGGCGAAGGGGAGCAACCAGAAGGCTTCCAGAAGCAAACCAAGATTGTGAGTACAGGGCCCAGGGAGGGAGACTGAAGCCAGGGAAAGGCCCGAGGAGCCAGGCCGAGACAGAGGCACAGAGACCTCTGAGGGGGAGGGGAACAACCCGAAGGCACCGGGAAACAGCGGCTCACAGACCCAGACCTGAGAAGGGTGAACCCAGAAGCCGAGGCCCAGGGACCACGGGGTCGGAGAGGGGGACCGGGAAAGTTCGCGAACAGGGAGAGGGAAACACCAAACCCGGGGCCCCAGAAAAGCTTATTCTAAGATCAACAATACTTTACCAAAAATGAGCGAATCAGAAGATCCACAACAGCCCCGCTTCCAGATTCCCCCCAACACTGCAAAAAAAGCTATAAAAGCGATCAAGCATGAGCAGATGAGAGAAAAACCAGAAACACTTTTTGCTGACTGTTACAACAATGGGACAAAAAGTAACCTCATTTTCTACTCAGATCAGCCAGTGGCTTGGATCACAGCAATAAAATCACACTATACCAATGTTAAGCTAGAAAATACCGCAAATGGGTCCATAATGAAAATTAACACACCAGGAGACAGTTCAACTACGACGGTCAACGCGTACAATACCGGAACAATATTAGTGCAAGGCAACCTCGACAAATTTGCAACAGCCTTCAGGACACTGAAAAAATTAACTAAGGGGGGAAGGAACAGCCCCAGAGTGGCCCGCACTCCCCCCAACATTGACAACTTACCAGGAGAAAATCTGCCTGGTCAGGAGGTGAACGAGCCACACAGTTCAAACCAGACACCAACCCCGGGGAACCACAGCCACACGATACAACTGACAAACCCCAGCATAACTACCAGGGAGGAAGCCACACATAGTCCCCCTACCATTCCCAGCTCACCAAGAGAAGAGCAGCATAGCCAGGAAGTGAGTGAGCCCTCCAGGGCCGACCAGCCTAGCCAGGAAGTGAGTGAGCCTTCCAGGGCCGACCAGGCACATACCCCGGGATCACACAGCCAGATACAACCAAAAGATAAATTTAATCAATTAGAGATAGAGGTGGTTAAACTTAGAGAGGACTTCCTCAAAATGAATGACTATCAAAATCAGGAGAGGGAGAGACACAAGAGAGAGCTGAAGCTACTTGAGAACCAGGTGAATCTACTTAGGAATCAGGTGAAAGAGCTGCAGGAAAAAGAAGAGAGCCATAGAGGAGAGATAACACCATTAGAGCAGCAACCAGAGGCTAGAGATAAGACAAGACAGAGCCGGACGGAACGGCTGCACTCCCACACGGAACAAAAGCAACAGACACACAATACAAGGGGTGCCACACAGACCGACCAGCATACTGATTCGCAATCTTCCCCCACCACCGTGGAACCACAAGCGGGCCGCTCACAAGAGGTACGCACACACCAGACACCCCAGCCCAGCACACACACTATGAGTCCAAGCGAAAGCCACCAGACAGTAAACACAAACAAGGCTGACGTCGTAATACTCATGGACTCAAATGGGAAATTTCTATGGGAGAAAAAGCTATTCCCTAGAAGTAAAGTAGAAAAGATCTGGTGCCCAACAACAAACAGAGCCATGGGATGGCTGACCAAAGCCAGATTAGGCTCCCCCCAACACATAATAATACACACGGGCACAAATGACCTAAAGACCCAACAGAAAGAAGTAGCAACATCGCTCAGAGCAATGATTAGGAAAGCAAGCAGTACATTTCCAAACACTAGAATCACTGTTTCCACAATATTGCCGAGAACAGACTTCAACAACAACACAATTCATGAGATAAATGCCAGCATAGCAAGAGACTGCGAATCAAACCACAACGTACACCTGGCCCAACACCCCACCCTCGATGAGGAATGTCTTTACGACCACGTCCACATCCAAAGGCAAAGAATATCGATCTTTGCTAAAGCCCTGAAGGACGTCGCTTTTAACTGGGTCCATACCCAGACTCCAAGAGGACCCCCCCCCGACCACCAGAGATCAGCGGGGTACATATCAGGAACACTACAAGGACCACCAACACACCAACCGAGACCAGAGAGGATCCCCATGCAAAACAACAATATCAGACCTGCACCACTCCTGTCCCACAGGGGAATAGGACTGCTCCCAGCCAGACAGAGGGAGAGATGCACAGGACGTACGCAATACCTCAGACAGAAACAATCCATTAAGAGACAATAAGCAGATGTGCAGCAGCATCTACTTCCGCCTTATGGATCAAGGACTAATTAATAGAAAGAACTGTAACCAAATTGTATTAACTTTTGTAGACAACTGATGTGATCTTTTTTTTCCCACACTTAGACACGACAAACACGTACCACTCTTTAACCTATCATAGTAAAAGATCAAACTTAACATGAAATCCTTATATATTTCGACCTGGAATATCCAAGGTCTACGCTCTTCACTGCGAGAAGTGAAAAGTAGGACCCCAGAGTTCATAGATGAAACTAAAGACCTAGATATTATCATTTTACAGGAAACTTGGTATAAAGGAAAAGGACACACTGGCTGTCCCCAAGGGTACACTGAGCTGGTGGTCCCCTCCAATAAATTACCAAGTGTAACCCAAGGCAGAGACTCCGGAGGCATACTGATCTGGTTTAAAACAGAACTTAAGAATTACATCAAATTTATAAAAAAGGGCGAAAACCATATGTGGCTCAAACTTGAGAGGGAGATTATCTCAAACACCCAAGATGTTTACATTTGCGCACTTTATATCCCTCCAATCGATTCCCCGTACTTTAAAGAGGACACCTTCTCCAACATGGAGGGGGAAATTATCCAATACCAGGCCCAGGGGAACGTGTTGATCTGTGGGGACCTCAATTCAAGAACGGGCGAAGAACCAGACTTCACCAATAATCAGGGAAACAATTACGTTTTCGGGAATAACCACTTTGACATCCCTTCCCTTCCATACAGGCATAACTGCGACAAGCAGTCAAATACCAATGGAAAACAGCTACTACAGCTCTGTCGAAACCTGGGTCTGTACATTGTCAATGGTAGGTTCATAGGAGACCTCCTAGGAAGATCGACCTATTGCTCACCTCTTGGCTGCAGCACAGTAGACTATATGATTACAGACTTAGACCCATCCTCTTTCAGAGCATTCACAGTCAAACCACAAACAACACTGTCAGATCACAGTCAAATTACTATGTTCCTCAAAAAGACAGAAACAAACAACATAGAAACACAACCCAGTAAACTGTACAACACCAAAAAATCGTACAGATGGGCCAAAAACGACACGGAAAAATACCAGAAAACAATTAGCAATGCATCAACTCAAGCTCTCTTAGACACCTTTCTGGATAACATATACACTCACAATAAAGAAGGCGTAAACCGGGCAGTTAGTAAACTAAACAATATTTTTGATAATTTGGCAACAAATGCAAACTTGAAAGCTCGCAAGAACAAACCCAAAACAAAAAACTATGAAAAATGGTTTGACCGAGATTGCCATAACATGAGGAAAAAACTTAGAAAAATATCAAACCAAAAACACAGACATCCAGAAAACGAGGAACTACGCCTTACTTATTGTCAGACACTAACACAATACAGAAACACACTCAGAACCAAAAAAGAGCAATATATTAAGAATACACTCAGCTCCATGGAGGAATCCATAGATTCCAATTGTTTCTGGGAAAACTTGAAAACACTACACAAAAAACAACACGACGATTTGGCCATTCAAAATGGGGACACATGGGTAAACCACTTTGAAAAATTATACCAGAAAAACACACTAAGACCAGAGCAACACCAAATATGCAAAAAACTGGAAAAGCTAGAAATGGCCATAAAAGATAACCAAAACCCGCTGGACGCCATAATAACAGAAGAAGAACTTCTTGAAAAACTCAAGGACCTGCGACCAGGAAAAGCCTGCGGGACAGACGGCATACTAAACGAGATGATTAAACACACAGACAACAAAATGAAACTGGCTATCCTAAAACTCTTCAACTTGGTTCTGAGTGTCGGTTATTTCCCTGATATCTGGAACAAAGGACTCATAACGCCCATATACAAAAGTGGGGACAAAATCGACCCAAACAACTATCGAGGCATCTGTGTAAACAGTAACCTGGGGAAGGTATTCTGTAGCATCATAAACAAAAGACTTATAAACTTCCTTGAGGAGCACAATGTCTTGAGTAAAAGCCAAATTGGATTCCTGCCAAACTATAGAACATCCGATCATATCTTCACCCTACAGACCCTAATTGACAAACACGTTCACCATAACAAAAGCAAAATCTACGCATGCTTTGTAGATTTCCAGAAGGCTTTCGACTCCATCTGGCATGACGGTTTATTCCTGAAACTTATCGAAAGTGGGGTAGGAGGGAAAACATATGATGTAATTAAATCAATGTATACAAACAACAAATGTGCAGTTAAAATTGGAGACAAACAAACAAAATACTTCCCACAGGGGCGGGGGGTGACGCAGGGCTCGCCAATCTCACCGACACTCTTTAATATTTACATAAATGGATTGGCAAAACTACTTGAACAATCTACAGCACCCGGCCTCACCCTATATGAATCCAAGGTTAAATTCCTCCTCTATGCAGACGACCTGGTTCTGCTGTCACCTACTAAAGAGGGGCTACAGCAAAACCTGGACCTGCTGGAGTCGTACTGCCAGACTTGGGCCCTGACAATAAATCCCCAAAAAACCAAAGTCCTTGTGTTCCAGCAAAGATCCAAACATCAGGGACCCAAAATAAATTTCACAGTAGGAACAACCAAAATTGAACAAACCACTAACTACACATACTTGGGCTTAAAAATCAGTTCTACGGGAAACTTCAAACTGGCTGTGAATGAACTGAAAGAGAAAGCAAGAAGGGCTTTCTATGCCATCAAAAAATCAATCCAAATAGAAATCCCAATTAGCATTTGGCTCAAAATTTTCAAATCAGTAATTGAACCAATTGCACTCTATGGCAGTGAGGTATGGGGACCGTTAACTCAACAAGAATTTGCAAAATGGGACAAACACCCAATTGAGATCCTACATGCAGAATTCTGTAAAAGTATCCTCCGGACTCAAAGGAAAACAGTAAACAATGCATGCAGGGCGGAACTAGGCCAATATCCATTAATAATCACTATCCAAAAAAGAGCCACCAAATTTTGGAATCACCTACAAATGAGCAATCCCCAATGCTATCACTACGACGCCCTGAAATGCCAAGAGCTGACCATAAAGAAGAATACCCTCAGTCAACTAGTCCTGGGACTCAGTGAAGTAACTACTAACAATGCTAACAATAACCAGCCCCAGGACAGTGACAGGGTAACACAAAGAATTCGACCCAACACAATCGTCGCTAAGCAAAAGGAAAAATATCTGACATATTGGGCAGAAACAACAAAAACCCAAAGCAAACTCAATTGCTACTTGGCCCTAAACAGACAATACAACATAGCTGATTACCTGACCATGGTAAAGGATAACAAACTGAGAAGAACCTTGACAAGGTACAGACTTAGCGAACATAGCCTAGCGATCGAAAAAGGCAGACACAGGCAGACCAGGCTGCCAAGAGAGGACAGGATATGCTCGCACTGCAGTCAGGGAGTGGTGGAGACAGAGATGCACTTCCTCACAGCTTGTGGAAAATATCAGGGCATCAGGGAGAATTTCTACCAAAGATTCTCACAAATATGCCCTGATTTCAGAAATCTGAATGACAACCAAAAACTCCCATTCCTACTGGGAGAGGAGAGAAGCTGTATAACACTGGCGGCACGCTATGTTACAGCTTGCCATGAACAGAGAGCCAACCAGTAAACTAAGAAAAGAATATATATAAACAATGCGAATGTATATTTATACACTCAGGGATATACCTGTTTATACACTGTATGAATAGAACTGCGTTTATGTGGTAAACCATAAATGTATTTTGATGCTTTGGCAACATAAGATGTAACTTATCATGCCAATAAAGCGATTTGAATTGTGAAAAAAAATTGTGACAGGCATGCCTGCATGTTCTAACCCCCATGGAAGAGACGGTGCCATTATTGGAAGGGCCATTGCTGAGGCCGTGGCCACTGGTGGGGCTGAATCCATTGAAGATGACAGTACCCTCATAACTAATCCTCCTTCTCACATCCTACTTCTCACTCATCCCACAATTTCTTCTGACAGGGAAGCTGCTGATGGTGTAAGTATACATTTCTTATTGTCCCCTCTCCTCTCACCACAATCTCACCCTTGTCCCTTTTTCCTTTCAGATACCCAAGAACTGCAACCTGTCTAGGCAGTTTAAGAAGCACAAGAAGACAGTGAAGATGAAGACACACTTTCACTTGATTTCACAGTTGCCACCTGTACATATACTGAAACTGCGTAACTTAGAGGATAGCATAGAGGCGGGATATGCACGTGGTGAGACACCGGGCACAAGTGCGCTGCAGCCACGGCAGGGGAAAGGATAGCACAGGTGCCAGCTCACTGGAGGGCGAGGCCACACACGACTACAACAAAAACTTGTATTTATATAGCGCCTTTAACATAGTAAAACGTCCTTCACAGAAGCATCGAGCCACATAAGGAGATATTAGGGCAGATGACCAAAAGCTTGGTCAAAGAGGTAAGTTTTAAGGAGCATCTTAAAGGAGGAAAGAGAGGTAGAGAGGCAAAGAGGAAATTCCAGAGTGTATGGCCTCGGTAGCTGAAGGCATGGCCGACAATGGTGGAGTGATTAAAATCAGGGATGCGCAAGAAGCCAGAATTGGAGGAGCGCAGATATCTGAGGGATGTAGGGCTGGAGGAGATTAGAGAGAGGGAGGGTCGAGTCCATAGAGGGATTTGAAAACACTAGTTCTGCTCGAGGACTCAGATGATGACTTTGATGTGCTAGCCCACAGATGAAGGCTGATGGGTGTACACACTGAAATGCTTGGTGCACTGGAAAGCCTGCCTTCAATGTCAAGGAGTATGGAGGAGTTCGGCACCAATTTGGCACTGGGCTTTGCGCAGATCTTGGAGCCCATCCTTTCCAACATGGAACAGGTGGCTAACTCCAGCAGCACACCTGTGGAGCCAACCATGATGCAGTGTCTGGTGGCTAATGTATCAGCTTCCATTGCAGCACAAGCAGCTTCCACCCAATGCCTGAGTGCTGCAGTGGAAGCTCAGACTCCTGTCATGCAGTCTAAGACTGCTTAATAAGCAGTAAGATTGTGGAAAGTATAGGAGGGAATTGAAAATACGAGAGGCAAAGAGAGGTTACAAGAACTGCAACCTCTCCAAGGGACTGTAAGTAGTGTGACAGGCAACATTAAATTGAACCCTAAAACTTTTTATGAACATATAAAGTGTAAGAGGTTAGCTAGGAAAATGTTGGGCCTACTAAGGACCCAAAGGGAAATCTTCATGTAGAGGCAAAGGACATGGCTAAAGTATTAAATGAGTACTTCCCATCTGTCTTCACAAAGGAAACGGATGATGTGAAGGTTGCACTAAAATAGGAGAGGGGAGTTATGGACAGGATAGTAATAGATAGAGAAGACATATTAAAAAGATTAGCATTACTGAAAGTTGGTAAGTCACCTGGCCCAGATGGAATGCATTCTAGGTTGTTGAAAGAAGCAAAAGGTAGAAAAAGCAGAGGCATTTATCACAATCTTTCAATCCTCACTGGATATCATAGAATGGTTACAGCACAGAAGGAGGCCATTCGGCCCGTTGAGCCCGTGCCAGCTCTCTGCAAGAGTACGTCAGCGAGTCCCACTCCCCCGCCCTTTCCCCGTAGCCCCGCAAATTTTTTTCCTTCAGGTACTTATCCAATTCCCTTTTGAAAGCCACGATCAAGTCTGCCTCCACCACCCTTTCAGGCAGTGCATTCCAGATCCTAACCACTCGCTGCGTAAAAATGATTTTCCTCATGTCACCTTTGGTTCTTTTACCAATCACCTTGAATTTGTGTCCTCTGGTTCTCGACCCTTATACAGGAGCAGTGCCAGAGGACTGGAGGGTTGCTAATGTTATAACACTATTCAAGAAAGGGAAGAGAGATAAACCAGGAAATTAGAGGCCAGTGAGCCTAACATCGGTGATGGGGAAGTTATTGGAAACCATTTTCAGGAACAAAATAAACTTTCATTTGGAAAAGCATGGGTTAATCAAGGCGAGCCAGCATAGATTTGTTAAAGGCAAATCGTGTCTTACTAACTTGATTGAATTCTTTGATGAGATAACAGAGAAGGTTAATCAAAGTAGTGCAGTAAATGTTGTATATATGGACTTTCAGAAGGCACAAAGTGCCACACAGGAGGCTTGTTAAGAAGATAGAAGCCCATGGAATAAAGGGGAAAGTGGCGGTATGGATGCAGAATTGGCTCAGTGACAGGAAGCGGAGGGTGATGGATGGATGGATATTTTTCAGACTGGGAGGTGGTTTGCAGTGGTGTTCCCCAAGGGTCAGTTTTGGGTCCATTACTCTTTAAAATTTTTAATAACTACCTAGATTCAGATGTAGGGAGCAGCATTATAACATTTGCAGATGATACAAAATTTGGCAAAGTATTAGATAGTGATGAGGATAGTTCTAGGCTTCAGGATGACAGAGACAGGCTGATTAAATGGGCAGAGGCATGGTAGATGGAGTTCATTGTGGATAAATGTGAAGCAATGCACTTTGGGAGGACTAATATGGAAAGACCGTATACTATAAATGGCATGATTTTGAAAAGTGTGGATGAGTAGAGAGACCTTGGTGTCCATATACACAAATCATTAAAGGTGGCAGGGCAAGTTGACAAGGTGGTTAAAAAACCATATGGGTTACTAGGGTTTATAAATATAGAGGAATAGAATATAAAAGCATGAGATCAGGCTAGAACTTTGTAAATCACTGGTTAGGCCTCAGCTGGAGTATTGTGGACAATTCTGGGCACCACACTTCAGGAAAGATGGAAAGGCCTTAGAAAGGGTATACGAGAGGTTTACCAGGATGTTACCCGGGATGAGGGACTTAGTTAGGAGAGGTTGGAAAAGTTAAGACTGTTCTCCTTGGAACAGAGAAGGTTAAAAGGTGACCCATAGAGGTTTTCTAAATGATGAGAGGTTTTCACAGAAATCACAGAAATCACAGAAACCCCACAGTGCAGATAGAGGCCATTTCGGCCCATCGAGCCTGCACCGACACATATCCCACCCGATCCCCGTAACCCCTACATATCCCACCCTATCCCCGTAACCCCACGTATTTAATCCCCCTAACACTAAGGGTCAATTTATCATAGCCAATCAACCTAACCCACACATCTTTGGACTGTGGGAGGAAACCGGAGCACCCGGAGGAAACCCACGCAAACACGGGGAGAATGTGCAAACTCCACACAGACAGTCGCCCGAGGCCGGATTCGAACCCGGGTCCCTGGCGCTGTGAGGCAACAGTGCTAACCACTATGCCACCGTGCTTTTAGAGAAAAACGATTCCCTCTGGCGAGTAGGTCAATAAGCAGAGATCATAGATTTAAAATCACTGTCAAAAGATAGAGCTAAAAATTGAGTAACGCCCCCTTTGGGGCACTAACTTCGCTGGGGTGATACTTTAAGCGCCCTGGAAAAATTAGCACCCCCGCAATGGAAATTGAGTGGTAGCGCCCCAAGAGGGAAGTAGGGTGCTACTGGAAGCGCCCCGCCTCCCTCTTGGGGCGCTGCAAGGGAATATCACGGCATTACGTGGCGCTGCGGCACGTCGTGCCACGGTATTGCAGGCCTTCCTCCCCTTCTTAAAGGGGCCTTGCGCAGCGCGACCTGGGGCCCAGCTGGACCCCCGGGGATCAGGAGTGCTGGCAAAAGAGCCCAGCACTCAAGAGAAGTGCCGGGTTCATGGAGCGCAGCTGGCACTCCACGGGGGGGGGGGGGGGCGGTAAGGAGGCCGGGGACAGGAGCGGAGGCAGGTGGCCGGCAACAAAAATGGCCGCCCCACACCTCACCTTTAAATAGTGCCTCCCTGGCCTCAGTTAGGCCCCCCCCTGACCCAGTCGGACAAAGAATCCGGTGGTATGTCAGGGGGCGCTCCCGAAGATCGCGGCTGGGGCGCGAGCGGGGTGCTGCACACTGCGATGACATCATCGCCGGTGGCGGAGCACCACGGGGCGCTACCAACTACCACCGCTGATAACCTCCCGCTGAATTTCGCGGGAGGCGTTGGCGGCGCCGCGCCCGGGCGCTAGTTGCTTAGTGCCCCATTAGTGCCCTCTTAGGGTGCTAACGGGAGATGCAAAACAACTGAATTTTTCCCCCATAAAAGGGGAGATGAGGAGAATTTTTTGGTGGGATCGGGAACACTTGATCTGAAAAGGTGGTGGAAACGGATTCCATAAATAATTTTAAAAGGGAGCTGGACAGGTACTTGAGGATGAGGGACTTGAGGATGAGGAACTTACAGGGTTATGGACAAAAAGCGGGGTTGTGGGATTAAGCACGGCTGCTCTTTCAAAGCGCCAGCACTGGCACAGCGGGCTGACTGGCCTCTTTCTGTGCTGTAAGTTTTTATGATTCTATGCTGCCATCATGGCTCTGGAAACCACTGTTCAAAGGGGGTTCCAGAGCATCACAGCACTTCAGCAATCTGCTCTCCAACAGAGTAGTAGGATTGCTGAGGCACCGCCCTGGGAGAGTGGCAGTGGCCCCAGGAAGTACGAACTGGCTGTCCTCCCTCCAGATGGCAGCATTCGTGGTCCCACCCCTGCCACTTTGCCAGTGGCATTGTTATTGCCGGTCAGCCAGCCAGCCTAGGCTGCTGCAGTCCAGACTGAGACTGTGCAGTCTGATGCTGAGCCTTGTAGGCCCAGAGCTACTTGAGGTCGCCCTCCAAGGCCAGTCAGCAGCCTTCCACCAGCTATGCTGTAGCCACTGGGGTAGCACTGCGTAGATGCACGAGGACAGGCAAAGGCACAGGGAAGACAGGCACTAATGGAATGCACAAGGGTGATTAGTTTATTTTTGTATGCTCTATGGTGTTGTGTCCGCGTACCAATAACACACGGACTGCAGGAGAACGGTAATAACAGGTGTTTACTGAACAGAGGGTATGCTGGAACTGAAAGTACAGAAGCCTGCTACGGCTTTATATACAGGTGTGATCACTGCCGGTACTACAGTATAAAAGCAGTTCTCTCTTAAAGGTACATACACAACAATTCCTCCCCTTTTAGATAAACAGTACATAACATTCATTTAACAATGAAATAATAACTAATTACAATTACAATTTTCTCTGTACTATATACATCAGCTGAAAGTAATCATTTATAAATTCAGTCTTTGAGGAGGCTTCCTGATCCTGTCTGGATAGCGCCTTTCTCGAGTATCCTGTTCTTGCGGCGGAGTCGATTCTGGCTCATTGTCATTGGTTGGTTCGTCAGCTTTCAATACCACTGATTCTGAGGTAGACGCAATCTGTACTTCGGGTTCATCACCAGGTGCGCATGCGCGTGGTATGGGTTTGACTTGTTCCTGTGACTCTAGAATCTGGTCAGCATGGCGTCTCACGATGCTCTCTCCAACGTCCACTGTGTACATTAGTGGTCCCTGCTGTGTGCATATCGTTCCTGGCTGCCATTTTTCTGTTCGGTAGTCGCGGGCCAAGACTGGTTGCCCTATCTTGAAGCTCCTGGTTGGCTTCTCATTGATATGCTGGAATTGCTTATCCTCAACATCTCATCTTATGTTTGGTTTGAGCAAATCCAGGTGACATCTTAACCCGCGGTTAAAGAACATCATGGCTGGAGCTTGGTTGGTGACTGCATGTGTCGCATTCCGGTAAGCAAACAAGAAATTATCCACCTTGTGCTGCAGTGGTATGTTGTCGTTATACATCGCCTTTATTGCTTTTTTAAAGGCCTGAACAAACCTCTCAGCCAATCCATTTGTGGCTGGATGATATGGGGCAGATGTGTAATGCTTTACCCCATTATTCCTCAAAAACCTCCGGAAATCCTCGGACACAAACTGTGGTCCATTGTCAGAGCAAATCTGTTCTGGCAAGCCATTCCTGGCGAAGATGGTCCGTAGGACTGCAATAGTTTTCTCCGTGGTGGTGGAGGACATTTTGATGACCTCTGGCCATTTCGAATGTGCATCCACGGCGATTAAAAACATTGAGTCCATAAATGGACCAGCAAAATCAATGTGTACCCATTGCCATGGAGATGAGGGCCACTCCCATGGGGATAGCGGGGCCTGTGGTGGAGCGTTTTGGACTTTCTGGCATCCTGTGCATCTCTTGGTCATTTTCTCGATTTCTTTATCGATTCCCGGCCACCACACAAACGCCCTGTCTAGGCTCTTCATTTTTACCCCTCCCAGATGACACTCATGAAGCTCATTGAGCACTCATTCTCTCAACTTGGGTGGAATTACCACTCGGGATCCACACATCAAGGTCCCCCGGCACACTGACAGCTGTTCTCTCCTTGGCGAGAATGCTGGCAACAGTGAGTCGCCATGCGCTGGCCATCCCTTCACCGTCAAATCATAGACCCGAGAGTGTGTCGGGTCATTTCGGGTTTCCTTCTCTATACTTGAGTTTGTAACAGGTAGACATTCGACTATGGTCGCATGGAATATCTCAACAGGGTCCACTGCAGGTGCTTCCTCCACCGTAGGCAGCGGCAGGCGTGACAGCACATCAGCGTTTCCATGCTGTTTTGTACCCTTGTACTCTATGTCATACTGATGTGCCCCTAGAAAAAGTGACCATCTTTTCAGCCGTTGCGCCGTCATCACCGGAACGCCCTTCTTTGGGTTAAAAATGGAGACAAGAGGCTGGTAATCAGTCAGTAAGGTGAATTTCTGCCCGTGCAGATAGTGATTGAACTTCTTCACCCCCCACACCAGGCTGAGGGCCTCCCTGTCAATCTGGGCGTAGTTACGCTCGGCTGAGGCTAACGAGTGCGATGCAAAGGCTATTGGCCTCTCTGAACCGTCAAGGAATTTGTGCGACAGCACCGCTCAAATGCCATAGGGAGACGCATCACATGCCAACCGAATCGGTAGTGTTGGATTGTAGTGGGCCAATACTTCTTTTGAAGTGATTAGGCATTTCCATTTCTGAAAGGCACGCTTACACTCATCACTCCATTTCCATGCTACTC
Organism: Somniosus microcephalus; assembly: GCF_052327205.1. NCBI lineage: Eukaryota > Metazoa > Chordata > Chondrichthyes > Squaliformes > Somniosidae > Somniosus > Somniosus microcephalus. The sequence continues at coordinate 113,519,433 of NC_140988.1, read as the reverse complement.
CAGTTTGCAGCAGGGCATTCAGTGGGTGCAGAATTGTAGACAAATTTGGCAAGAACTTATGGTAGTAGTTCACCAACCCGAGGAACGACCTCAGTTGCGACACATTTTCCGGTGCTGGAGACTTGACTACTGCCTCAATCTTGTCTGGGGACTTATGTAACCCCTCTTCATCAATCACGTGGCCACAATACGAGATTTGTTTCCTGAAAAACTCGCATTTGGGGCGGTTGGCTCGTAGTCCATATTCTTGTAATCTAGTGAGCACCTGCTCCAGGTTGGCAAGGTGATCACTGTCATTTTCGCCCGTAACCAGGATGTCATCCAAATAACACTGGGTTCCCGGGATCCCTTGCAGGACTTGTTCCATCGCCCTCTGCCAAATAGCCGGAGCTGATGCTACCCCGAATACCAGTCGGTTGTACTGGTAAAGACCTTTGTGAGTGGTTATCGTGAGGTATTTTCTAGATGCTTCTTCTACCTCCATTTGTAGATACGCTTGGGCCAGATCAATCTTCGTAAAGCGTTTCCCTCCAGATAGTGAGGCGAAAATATCTTCTATCCGCGGAAGTGGATATTGTACTGTGTGCAGGACTGGGTTCACAGTTACCTTAAAGACCCCACAGATGCGAACCTTCTTCGGCTCCCCAGGCGTGCTGCTCAATGATTTCTTCATTACAGGAATGATGGGTGTGGCCCACTCGCTCCAGTCCACCTTGGACAGCACACCCGAACGCTCCAGACTCTCCAGCTCTGCTTTGACGGCCGAGCGGATCGTGTACGGTACCGGTCTGGCCTTAAAAAATTTTGGGTTTGCGTTACCTTCAATTTTTATCATTGCCGTTACGCCTTTTATAGAGTCCCAAGTCCTTGCTGGAACACCTCTTTCGCGTCAGTTAGAATTTTTTTTACAGTCGTCCAGGTGTGACGTCATCATCCTTTTTGTCAGCCACAGTTAGCGCCTGAATGGAATGCCAATCCAATTGTATTTTTCGGATCCATTCACGTCCCAATAATGGTGGTCCTCCATCTTGTAGTATATATAGATACAGTTTCTGTGTTTCCTTGCCATTGTATTTAACGGGCACCCTTATTTTTCCTCTGGGGTAGACTTTTTGCCCCGTATATGTCTTCAAGACAATGGATGTGTCCTTCAAGGGTATGTGTGAGAATAGCCGCTCGTAGTCTCGTCGATTCATGACTGTTAGGGCTGATCCTGTGTCCAATTCCATCTTTACTTGGGACCCTGCTATCATGAGGGTGACCCAAATAGTTCGGTGATCCTCCTTTGCGATCACGTTGTGTAACTTTAGACAACTTAGTCTCCTGCTCCCGGAGTCATTATCACTCTTCTGATCTTCTGAACGACTGTCCGTCATCTTTAGTATTTTCTTGTACTTTTCCTTAGTAGTTCTTTTAGTGTTGGTTTTCTTTCCCGACCTGCAGACTCGTGCTATGTGTCCCACTTTTCCACATTGCCTGCATACTTTGTCCTTAAACCAGCAATCCTTCTGGTCATGGGTTGTTCTGCCGCAGCGATAGCACTTTTCTGCTCCATATGCCATTTCATTGGTGCTATATTCTTACGGTTTCTGTTGTATTTCCACAGCTCCCCGTGCTGCTGCTTCGTAGGATACTGACACGCTGAAAGCCTTTTCTAGCATAAGGTCCTTTTCCGAAAGTAGTCGTTTCTGGGTTCCTTCACTCTGGAGCCCGCAGACAAACTTATCCATTAAGGTATCTGCCAGTCCTGCTCCGAACTGGCAGTGTTTCGATAACTTGCGTAATTCCATAAGATAGTCAGCATTACTCTCATTTTTGTGCTGGTTTCTTTTATGGAACTTGAATCTTTCTGCTATCAGCAGCGGTGTAGGGTTTAGATGTTCCTGTAAGATATTGACAATCTCTTCAAAGCTTTTCTCCATTGGTTTAGCTGGGGTAATTAAATTCCGCAATAGGCCGTACGTTCTCGCGCCCATCAAATTCAATAATACTGACGCCTTCTTTTCATCGGCCACCTCATTTGCCTTGCAGTACACTTCAATTCTTTCCACATACGTGGTCCAGTCTTCTATTTCGTTGTCGAAAGCAGTGATGCTGCCACTCTTCGGCATCGTGGGTGGTTTAAAATGGCGCCTCCCGCGCTTTTCCTTCTTCCCCAATGGATTAAAATGGCGCCTCCCGCGCTTTTCCTTCTTCCCCCTGCTGGCAATGCTGCTCCTAGCGTTTTAAATAGTAATGGCGGCGCCCCGCGACTTCTGCGCGTCTCTCTTTTGTTAATTAATTTTCTTAGTTTTATTATTCTTCGACGCTGTCCACTGAGCGTCTCTTTTCCTTCCCCCTTTTTATTTTCTTTAACGCTGCCCGGCTCTTGAGCACAGACCGCGCCCTGTGCACTCCACCCTCTCTCTCTCTCTTTTCCTTCCCGACGACGCTGCACGGCCCCCTTGCAGAGCCGCTCGATCGAGCTCTAGCCCGCCGCAGTCCGGAAGGGTCAGCGCACTACCTGCTACTAGCATGGTTTGCTGTAACACCTTGACTGGAGAGCGAAGCCCAGCTCCCCACAGCTTCCCCTGTGATTCTCTGAACTCCGATGGATCACTGGGCGGTTGCCCACGGTCGACGCCCGTTGCTCTGGCTTCGACCTCCAAGAAGCTTCTTTTCAGGGATGGATCCCCGTGAGGTGATGCAGTACTGCAGGGGAGTTTAAACCTGCTTGTCGCCACTGTAGTGTCCGCGTACCAATAACACACGGACTGCAGGAGAACGGCAATAACAGGTGTTTACTGAACAGAGGGTATGCTGGAACTGAAAGTACAGAAGCCTGCTATGGCTTTATATACAGGTGTGGTCACTGCCGGTACTACAGTATAAAAGCAGTTCTCTCTTAAAGGTACATACACAACATATGGCATGACTTATTTTATAAATTTGGATTGTAATGAGTATTTTGTGTTGGCTTTTATTTTTGCATTGTGGGAAAGAGGACGATGGCCAGTGACAGAGGAAAGGTAAGGACTGTGGGACTGTTAGTCAATGGGAAATTGGTTGAGGCTATTGGTATTGCTCATTAATTATTTGTTCATGTAGACCTTGGGCAGACAGGGGCTGTCTAGATTATAGCCTCCTCCTCGTACTCCTGCTCCTCAGCTTCATGCCTGGTAGGTGGTGGTAGGTGTTGAGTCTGTGTTTTCAAATGTAGCTATGCTGAACAACAGGACACAGACTACAGAAATAATTAAACAGGTCTTTAGTGATTGAGGGTCAGGGCTGAACTGGGATACACTTTGCTCCGCAGGGTTTATATACCGGTGTGGTCACCATCGGTACTACAAGGTACAGGAGCCATCAAAAAAGTAGTCCATCACCTTAAGGTATCCTCTTAAGGTGGTACAGGTTACATACACTACAATGCCTCCCCTTTTAGCTTAACAGTGTACACCCCAAATTAAACATTACATGGATAACATATATACAATTTTCACACAAAACTGTTCAAAGATTCAGTCTCTGAGGAGGCCTCCTGATCCGGGGGGGATAACGCCTTTCAGGGGTCTCTGGTTCTCGTTGCTGGGATGACTCATCCATTTGATCTCCTATGGATTTAACATCATGTACGTTCGAGTCTGAGGTAGATGCTACAGGCTCAATAAATTCTTCAACTGGTGTCTCTGCCGTAGACATGGGGTCGACCCTTGTTCTCGATTCCACAAGTTGGTCAGCATGACGTCGTATTACGTTCTCTCCAACGTCTACCGTGTACATCAAGGGTCCTTGTCGGGCATGAATTGTTCCGGATTGCCATTTATCATCCCTATAGTCCCTGGCCAACACTGGTTGTCCTATTTCAAAACTACGAGTGGCCTTGTTATTTACATGCTGGAATTGCTTGTTTTCAACTTCCCTTCGCACATTGGGTTTTAACAAATCCAACCGGGACCGCAACCTCCTGTTATAGAACATTATAGCAGGGCTTTGATTTGTCACTGCATGCATGGTGTTTCGATACGCCATCAGGAAATTGTCCACCTTGTGTTGTAGTGGAATATGGTCTTCGCTCATGGCCTTTATCGCCTTTTTGAACGTTTGTACAAATCTCTCGGCCAACCCATTTGTAGCCGGATGATATGGGGCAGATGTATAGTGTTTCACCCCATTCTTTTTCATGAATTTCTGGAATTCTTCTGACACGAACTGTGATCCGTTGTCTGAACATATTTGTTCCGGCAATCCATTCCTTGCAAATATGGTTCTTAGAACTGCGATCGTCTTCTCAGAGGTAGCGGTCGACATCTTAATCACTTCTGGCCATTTAGAATGTGTGTCTACTGCTATCAAAAACGTGGAATCCATGAATGGACCTGCAAAGTCGATATGCACACGTTGCCATGGGGTTGAAGGCCATTCCCGCGGATGCAGCGGTGCAATTGGAGGTGCATTTTGAACTTTCTGGCACCCTGAGCAGCTTTTAGTCAGATCCTCTATTTGTTTGTCAATACCTGGCCACCACACATAAGCCCTAGCAAGGCTTTTCATCTCGACTCCCCCCAGATGACCTTCATGCAATTCTTTCAGAACTCTCTCCCTTAATTTAGGAGGAATAATCACCCTTGTTCCATACATCAATGTTCCTTAACATACGGACAGCTGTTCTCGTCTGGCTGAGAATGCTGGTAACAGTGGTTCACCATGTGCTGGCCATCCCTTCGCTGTCAAGTCGTAGACCCGAGACAGTGTCGGGTCGTTTCGGGTCTCTCTCTCAATACCCGCATTGGTGACTGGTAAGCAGTCGATGATGGTCGAGTGAAATATCTCGACAGGGTCAACTGCGCCTCTTCCGCTGTAGGTAGTGGCATGCGCGACAGCCCATCAGCATTACCATGTTGCTTTGTACCTTTGAATTCAATATCATTGATGTGCCCCTAGGAAAAGGGACCATCTCTGAAGCCTCTGCGCCGTCATTACCGGAACACCCTTCTTAGGGTTGAAGATGGAAACCAACGGCTGGTGATCTGTCAGCAGCGTAAACTTTTGGCCTTGCAGGTAATGGTTAAATTTCTTAACTCCCCACATGAGGCTGAGAGCCTCCCTATCTATCTGAGCATAATTGTGCTCAGCGAAGGTCAATGATCTGGATGCGAACGCGACTGGCCTTTCCGAGCCATCTGGAAACTTGAGAGCACTGCGCCGATACCATATGGAGAAGCATCACAAGCTAAGCGAATAGGCAGCGTTGGGTTAAAGTGAGCCAACACTTCCTTAGAGGTGATCAGTGCCTTGCTCTTTTGAAAAGCCCGCTGACAATCATTGCTCCACTTCCATGGTATTCCCATTTGCAAAAGAGTGTTCAGCGGGTGTAACACCGTGGATAAATTTGGAAGAAACTTGTGGTAATAGTTAACCAACCCAAGGAACGACCTCAACTGGGATACATTTTCCGGTGCAGGAGCTTTCACAACAGCTTCGATCTTGTCAGGTGACTTATGGAACCCCTCCTGGTCAATGACGTGGCCGCAGTACGAGATTCGCTTTTGAAAGAACTCACATTTCTGGCGATTAACTGAGCCCATATTCTTTCAATCTGATGAGCACCTGCTCCAAATTCGCGAGGTGATCCTCATCATCAACTCCTGTAATCAGGATGTCGTCCAGGTAGCATTGTGTGCCTGGGATTCCCTGCAATACCTGCTCCATGGCCCTTTGCCAAATCGCTGGAGCCGCTGCCACTCCAAAAACCAGTCTATTATACCGATATAAGCCCTTGTGTGTTGATCGTGAGATACTGGCGTGGCGCTTCATCAACTTCCATCTGTAGGTACGCCTGCACCAGGTCTATCTTGGTGAAGTGTTTCCCGCCAGACAGCGAAGCGAAGATATCTTCAATCCGCGGAAGCGGATATTGCACCGTGAGAAGAACCGGATTAACAGTGATCTTGAAATCGCCACAGATGTGAACCTTCCCAGGTTCCCCCGGCTTGTTGCTCAACGAACGCTTCATGACAGGAACAATGGGTGTGGCCCACTCGCTCCACTCCACCTTAGACAGTACCCCTGAACATTCTAGCCCTTCCAGCTCTGCTTCCACAGCAGGTTGTATCGCATAAGGTACTTTCTGGCTTTGAAAAATTTTGGGTTTGCATGTTCTTCAACTTTGATGTTTGCCGTAATTCCTTTCAGTGTTCCCAGTCCCTGTTGGAACACCTCCTTAGCATCGTCTAATATTTTGGACAGTCATTTAGGTTTGACGTCGTCCTCTGTAATGAAATCTGTTTGTCTTGATCCTGTATTCGTTTTGCTCCCCCACTGTGTATATAGTTTCACTTCCTCTTTCCCGACTAACCTGGGAGGTTCCAGGTCTTGGCTCTTGGCTCCGCCCCGACTTCTCTTACATAAAGATCCCAGGATCTGTATGACTCATTCCTGTGAACCAGTCGGCGTGTTGAGATGTTAGCTCTGATCTTAGTGATTAAAAGCCAAACTTGTTTAAGTCTATAACTTCTAGTTTTGTGGTTATTGAAGGCCCATCAATTTTAATCACTAAAGAATACTAGGATGGCTCGACTCCTAAAACCAGAGCGTCTGGACTTGGATCCACATTCTGCTGAAGCATCAAATCAATTTGGACACTGGCTCAAATGCTTCAAACTCTTTGCGGGGGCCTCATCCGCTAGCGAGGTAGATAAACTGAGTCTACTGACTACTCGCGTAAGTCATCGGATTTATCAGTTCATCCGGGATGCCACCTCTTACATGGAGGCCATCACTATCCTGAAGGCCCAATACCAGAGGCCGGTAAACGAAGTGTACGCCAGACATCTGCTGGCTACACGCAGGCAGCAACCAGAGGAATCAATGGACGATTTCTTACAGGGCCAAAAGGACCTGGTCCGGGACTGTAACTGCAAGGCTGTGACGGCCAACGTGTACTCTGACAAATTGGTCTGCGATTCCTTCATCACGGGCTTCAAATTGAATTATATCCGGCAGAGACTGCTGGAGAAGGAGGTCCTGGACTTAAAGGCAGTGGCCACTGCGCGATCGCTGGACGTGGCCCAGAGAAACTCTGACTCTTATTCTTCCAGCCATGCAGCCCTCACCGCCTCGTGTGCACCGAGGGGGCCGCCGTCTTGGAATCAGCCATCTTCCCCATCCAGGTCTCAGACCAGCTCTACGCCGCTGGAGTCCCCACACAGAAGTTCACCCAGGAGTCCTCCTCCTTACAGGCATCTACAGTCAGTGCATGTATGGAATGCCAGTCCACATTTATTCTCTGGATCCATTCCCGTCCCAGTAGTGGCAGACCTCCATCAGGTAACACATACAAGTCCATTTTCTGACTTTCTTTACCATTGTAGACCACATTTACTTTTATCTTTCCTTTGGGGTATACTATTTGCCCCGTGTATGTTTTCAATACAATCTCCGTATCCCTCAGGGGAATGTGCGAGAATAACCTTTTGGAATCTTGCTTATTCATGACCGTTAATGCTGATCCAGTGTCCAATTCCATCTTCACTTGGACTCCTGCTATCCGAAGCATAACCCAGATAGTCTGGTGGTCTGCTGTGTTACCCACATTATGTATTTTTAGACAACCCAGTTCCTTACTGCTGGAGTCTGAATCCATCTTCTGTTCATCCGAACTGTGCTCTGTCACCTTGTGTACTTTTTTGTACTTCTCCTGCGGCGACTTTTTGCTGCTGGTCTTTCCTGACTGGCATACACTTGCTATGTGACCAAGTTTGCCACATTGCCTGCATTCTTTATCTTTGAACCAGCACTGGTTCTGGTCATGCGTTATCCTTCCGCAACGATAGCACTTTACTGCACCCAATGCCATTTCATTGGTGCTGAATTCCAATGGCCTTTGCTGTATCTCTGCAGTGCCTCGTGCTGCTGCCTCGTGCGATGCTGCAATGCTGAAAGCTTTGTCCAGCGTAAGGTCCTTTTCCTCTAGCAGTCGCTTCTGGGTTCCGTCCCTTAGGAGCCCACACACAAACTTATCTCTCAGTGCGTCTGCTAGTCCTGTACCGAACTGACAGTACTTTGATAACTTGCGCAGTTCGGTTAGGAATTCAGCGTTGCTTTCCTCTTTAAGTTGAATTCTTTTGTAGAATTTAAATTGTTCCGCTATCAGCAGCAGCGTGGGGTTTAAATGCTCTTGCAGGATAGTAACAATATCCGCATAACTCTTCCCTACCTGTTTATCTGGCATTACAAGGTTCCTTAATAACCCGTACGTCTTCGCACCCATCGAGTTTAATAGGGTTAGTGCTTTATCCTCCGGTACCTCATTCGTTGTACAGTAAACTTCGATGCGTTCCACATAAGTGGCACAATCTTCCACATCGTTATCAAAAGCAGTGATGTTACCCGTTTTTGGCATCCTTGTTGAGTTTCCTTTCCTTCGGATATGATTATTATTTTATTTTTTTTTCAAAATGTCGGCTTCCTGCGCTTGGTGGCTTTTCCCGCGCTTGTCTTCTTCCCCCGCCGACTCAAAATGGCGATTCCCGCGCTGTTGCCATTCACGCCTCCCAGCGGTCCTTTATTTTCCCCTACGCTGCTGCTCTTGTTCCCCGCCGCTCCCGCGGTCCTTGTGGTCAAACGCTTTTCTGGCTGCTGCGCGTCTCTGCCCCGATTGCTGTCCGGCCCCTGACACCGGCTGCGGTCGTGTTCTCCACCCTTTGTCATTTCCCTCCTTCTCTTACTGACAACTCGGCCGACTTCCCCCCCGTGCCGCTCGATCGGGCTTACCCGCCGCTGTCGTCGAAGGGATGTTCACTGATGTTTGACTTCATGGCCAGAAACCAACCCGGGTTCCCGATGGCCTCCCGCGTGATGCAGTGCCCAGCAGGATGTTGAGGGTGGATGTCCTTGTTCGACGCCAGTTTCAGAGGACGAAGGTTCCTTTGATGCAACTGCCGCTAGGTAAGATCAGACTCGTCGCCACTGTTGAGTCTGTGTTTTCAAATGTAGTTATGCTGAATAACAGGACACAGACTACAGAAATAATTAAACAGGTCTTTAGTGATTGAGGGTCAGGGCTGAACTGGGATACACTTTGCTCCGCAGGGTTTATATACTGGTGTGGTCACCACCGATACGACAATGTACAGGAGCCATCAAAAAGTAGTCCATCACCTTAAGGTATCCTCTTAAGGTGGTACAGGTTACATACACTACAGTAGGGACTGTCCCTCATGATGGCAAGGTTGTGCAGCATACCTCCACAAAATTGAGACCTGCTCAGCCAAGTACTGCAGGGCTCCTCCAGACCGGTCCAGGCACCAGAATCATTGCTTCAGGATGTCAATGGTCTTCACTATCAGATGACTCTCATTGTCCGCCTGCTGTGCACACGTGGAATTGCACTCTGGAATCATAAGTGATGTTGCTGGCAGATAATAGTACGATAGCAAAATACTGCAGATGTTGGAAATCCGAAATAACAACAGAAAATGCTGGAAAAACTCAGCAAGTCAGGCAACATCCGTGGAGAGAAATTTGAGTTGACGTTTCGGGTTTGACCCTTCTTCAAAACTGGAGAGAAAAGGAACTAGATCGAAGGCAGGGCTGCGATCGGACAAAAGAATAAACCGAGTCTTGGCAGATACCTGATCAAACACGAGAAGGGAAACTGAAAGTAATGAAGATGAACAAGGTTGAAGAGCCAAACGGAGATCCCGTCGCAGAGAAGAGCAGAACTTCTTCAAGGTAGGCATTCCTCTTCATTACTTTCAGTTTCCCTTCTCGTGTTTGATCAGGTATCTGCCAAGACTCGGTTTATTCTTTTGTCCGATCGCAGCCCTGCCTTCGATCTAGTTCCTTTTCTCTCCAGTTTTGAAGAAGGGTCAAACCCGAAACGTCAACTCAAATTTCTCTCCACGGATGTTGCCTGACTTGCTGAGTCTTTCCAGCATTTTCTGTTGTTATTGCTGGCAGATAACCCTTGTTGCCCAGTAGCCACCCTTTGGTTTGCCATGGTGATTGAAATAGAGCTGGCACAGGGAACTGCCACAGAATGAATGCATCATGATTGCTGCCAGGATACCGGGCATTGACCTGCATGATGCGCTGCCTGTGGTCACTCAGCAGCTGCACATTGAGGGAGTGGAATTCCTTTCGGTTCAGGTACATGGCACAGTTGATATGATATGCACACAAAGCAATGTGCATGCAGTCAATGGCACCCTACACTGTGGGTGAAGCCTGCAATTCTTGCAAACCCTCATGCTCGCTTCACCTGCTCCTCTCTGGCAAGAGGGAATGGAATGAAGTTGTCTCCCCTTGTATAAAGGGCCTCAGTGACCTCCCTTATGCAGCAGTGCACTGCAAACTGAGAAATGCTGTTTATATCTTCAGCAGCAACTTTGAAGGAGCCAGGCACATAAAATTTCAGAGCCACAGTCACCTTAACAGCCACAGATAATGTGGTCCTTGCCCTGCTGCAAGGTTTGCGTTGTGACTGCAACAGTTGGCAGATTTCAGTGATGGCCTCTTTGGTGAAGCGCAGACGCCTCAAGTATTGGTCATTGTTGAGGTTCAGGTAGAAGAATTGCTCCCTAAACACCCTCTGTGGCTATGGCCTCCTGCTGAGAGCCCTTCTGCCCCTCCTCCCTCTTCTAGCAGCTTGTCCTGCTTTGTGTGGGCTCTGCTCATTCTCCCAGTCATGTTCAATGTCAAGAGGAAGACCTACTTGTCCACCCATGTCTGGGAGCAACTGGTCTGTGCAGAAGCCTTTAAGTCAGCAAAAAGGTACTTCAACACCTGCCACACCTCTTCCTGTACGCTACTGAAATTTTAAGCAACTATAGAAAGTATTCAAAACTCGTAGAATTGCTTCAACAGCCAGGAGAAATAAGTCAGCAACTAACTTGTAAGTTGTTGATAATATCTTTAACTAGTGCTGGTAAGGGGGGGGTCCTTGCTGCTGCTTAACACGTGTTCAGCTGTGTAAGGTTAATAGAGGCCGTCGGCTGGAGCATGGAGCGCCAAAATGGCAGCACTGGCGTCAAATCAGAGTTACATACTGATTGAGGTCATGATCTGCATGCTGCCAGTGGATGTTCGGTGCGCGCATTACAAATATGTCGTCCGCCACACTTCCCGTCAGATGCCATTTGAAACACTTTAGGGGCTTCATAGTGTAAAAGCTTGATAGCCAGGGGGTGAAGAGAGTCTTCAGCTCTTAAATCAACATAACAAAAACATATTATCTGGTCATTATTACATTGCTGTTTGTGGGAGATTGCGGTGTGCAAATTGGCTGCCACGTTTCCCACATTACAACAGTGATTACACTCCAACAAAGTACTTCATTGGCTGTAAAGCACTTTGTTACGTCCAGTGGTCGTGAAAAGCGCCATATAAATGTAAGTCTTTCTTTCTTTCAAGCTGAATTCCCTTCCGAACCTCAAAAAAGGGAAAAAGTGCTTCAGCACTAACACAAGTGACTCAGCAAGCCAAGGATGGGCACCCAGGGTCTTGCACACAGCACTCCAGCTTTGTGTAGGGGGTCAACACTGCAAAAGAGGTACTCTACCCACAGGAGCCAGGAGGCTCTCCAGAAAGAATGATATGAGACCACATCACCGAGGCCGTCACTGCCAGCAGTGTCGCCCCCACCACCTGGCTCCAGTACCCAAAGAAGCTTCATGGCCTCAGACCACTGGTCAAGGTAAGTGAATGAATCTTCAAAAGCCATCTCCTACCAACTGCATCACTAGCCTCTCACACTGCTCAATGCATGACTCTCCCGCTACCCCAGCCCCCCTGCCAAATCACTCACCTACCAACAATGTGTAGCAATCATGAGGCACAGCTCCCATTCCTAGCCTCACCTCCTTAGAGGAGACACAGTGCTGGCCATTCTTGACGGGGTGGGGGGGGGGGGGGTGGGGGGACATGGCTGAGCCATTTCTGCCCAGCCGCTGGGCAGAAAGGATACAAGATGCTGGCATCCTCATACGTTATCCTCCTTCTGGCTTGCACCTCTTGCTTTCTCACCCTCCCCTCGCTACAACTCCACCCTTGTGCTTTCCTCATTTCACACCCAAAAAATACTGCCTGCCCAGCCAGTGGTTGGCCAAGAAGAGGGAGAGAAGAAGAAGCAGAAGAAGTAACACTGTCACTTGATTTCACACTCCCAGCCACCAGCTCAAGGTCAACAGACAAGGCCATTTGCAGTGTCCTCCACAAAGTCAGCAGCCTTCCACCAGCCATGCTGCAGCCACTGGGGTAGCACTGTGTGACATCAGTAGGATAGGCAAAGGCACACACAAGACAGTCTCTAAGGGAATGCATAAGGGTGATGAGTTCATATCCAGATGTCATATTGGATGGATGGATGTATAAAGTTGGATTGGAAAGTTTGGTTTGTGTGGCTTTTATTTCAGCATCGTGGCCAAGACGACGCTGTGATGGTCAATAACAGTGGAAAGGCAAGGTGTAGGGCTAATGTTGAAAGGGGAATTGGTGTTGTGGTCACTGGGACTGCAGGCAAATGATTCCATCCTGGATAACCCAGCCACAAAGGCCTGGGTTGCATCCTTCATTTGGCTTCCTCCTCTTCCCTCTGGGAGCAGACGCTGTAAATCTGAAATGACAGCATAAAATGCTGGAAATACTCAGGTCAGGTAGCATCTTGACCCGAGACGTGAACTCTGTTTATCTCTTCACGGATGTTGCCTGACCTGCTGAGCATTTGCAGCATTTTCTGTCTTCAGAGGCCTTCCTTTACCATCCGAGGCCTTGCAAGCATCCAGCAGCACACCTTACACACTTAAAAAAAACTTAACATCTATTGAAGCAAGCAACTACTTCAATAAAAATCAGGAAAAAAAGTCCAAAAGCTTAAATCAAAAAACTTACCTGAAAGATGTGTGTGTCCCTTTAAGAGGTGCTAACGGCACCTGAGTTTACTTGGTGAGCTTAGGACCCAGTGCTGAACTCAGTGCAAAGGTCCAAGTTTGCCGTGGTGAGGTTAAGTCGGTTTTGCATGCTGACTGATGTCACCTCTCCCTTGTTTAAATCTGCAGGGCGATGAATCTTACCAGCAGCGCTGCTGGGCCTGGGGAAATGAGGGTCGCTGCGGGACCCGCCGCCAGCTGGCGAAAGAGCGGCGGCCACCCTTTTTAGCATTTTTTGACGGTGACGGGTGATGGAAAGCCCCCGAAGTTTTAGCCCTCGATACATTACAAACAAAGTTTCAAATTAAATACTTCATCCTCTGTGCAAACTGTTACATTTTGAGATGACCCTTCTCCAGGATCTCCAACAATTTGAGTACATGCTGTTCTTTTTGTAAAACAATCTGATAGTCGATGGCTTGAACCTACCCATTTAATTTTAGAGATTTCCATTTTCTCCAGCGTTTGTTTCAAGCCAGCAAGTTCAATCTGTAACCTTTACTCACTCACATTTTTCATAGAGTATACATTATCCCATAATGAACAATTGTCTAGATAACATTCAATGGATAAACTATCTTGCGTACTCCCACTGTACAGGATGTCACTACTGCCTCCACAAGAGCCAATGTTTCAGCAGCCTGTGTATGTTTCACAATCTTTTTTTTTCCCCCCTTAGGTTCCCAAGCTAAACATTTCCCATTCTTCCCATAAGAAACACTGAAACCAGCTGCACGAGAATGCCCATCAGGAAGATTACCGTGTGAAGCATCGCTAAAGATAACTCACTTAATGTTCTTTTGGTCACCGAAGGATGGGAACTTAAGTACACATTATCCAGATTTCATTTTCTTAATGTTTTATTTGCTACTGTGGGATGTTTCATTGACGTACTCAACTTCAACACGTCAAAACTAGCATCTGGTCTAGTCTGAGTGCACAACCTGTTCAACTGACCAATCAAGCTTCGCCATTGCTCTGTCTCTTCTTTAGATATAACAGCACCTTCCTGTGATGACCTAGTACAAATAACCAGGATGGGAGTAACACTTTCTAGATAAGACTGTTGATTTAAAGTTATACCAGACCTACTTTGCTTGATATCTAAACCAATATTTAAAAGCCCCACAGGTTTGACACCCAATTTTAAATTCTACTCTATTCTGAATGACAAATTTCTCAAATTCCACAGTACCACCCCATAAGAAACCATTAACATGCATCATGAAGAAGCCTGACAGTTTTCATTTATGTACCAATAAAACATTGCGGGATCTGATTTTAGTTGAACACAACCTATTTTCAGCAAAACAGAACTCACTGAAAAATACCACACCCTGGAAGCATCATTCAGGCCATAGATGCATTTGTTTAGTTTCCATGGTTTTCTTTCTGCATCTGCTGCCTCTTTCGGCAGTTTCAGAAACAGTTCTCTGGAAAGTATCGCCCTGCAGAAATGCAGCTTTTATGTCAATTGACCTACACTCTCATCACTTGTGGCCAAAAGAGCAAAAGATTTTTAAGATTATTTTCCAGCAGTGGGAGAGTCCACTCCAACACCTGGATCAGCTAGTTTCTCTACAAAACCCCTAGCTACCAACCTTGCTTTCTCTTTATAAGTGCCATCTGCAAGGACTTTTTCTATGCGACAAAGCTGGTTGACCCTTATCTGGTTCCTCAGAATAATCTCCAAATCCTTTCCAACTGTCTAACTCCCTTTCATAGAAAAATTACGACACAGAAGGAGACCCATCGTATCCATGCCAGTCAGAAAAGAGCTACCCAGCCTAATCCCACCTTCCAGCACTAGGTCTGTAGCCCTGTAGGTAATGGTTCTTCAAGTACTTTTTAAATGTGATGAGGGTTTCTTCCTCGACCACCCTCTCGGGCAGCGAGTTTCAGACTCCCACCACCCTCTGGGTGAAAAACAATTTCCTCATCTCCCCTCTAATCCTTCTACCAACTACTTTAACTCTATGCCCCCTGGTTCTTGACCCGTCTGCTAAGGGAAATAGGTCCTTCCTATCCACTATCTAGGCCCCTCAATTTTATTCATCTCAATTAAATCTTCCTTGAGCCTCCTCTGTTCCAAGGAAAACAACCCCAGCCTATCCAAACTTTCCTCATAGCTAAAGTTTTCCAGCCCTGGCAACACCCTCGTAAATCACCTCAGCACTCTCTCTAGGGCAATCACATCCTTCCTGCAATGTGGTGACCAGAATTGCACACAGTACTCAAGCTGTGGCCTAACCAATGTTGTATACAGTTCTAGCATAGCTTCCCTTCTCTTATATTCTATGCTTCGGCTAATAAAGGAAAGCATTCCGTATGCCTTTTTAACTACTTTAGCGACCTGTCCTGCTATTTTTAAGGATCTGTGGACATACACTCCAAGGTCCTTCTGTTCCTCCACACATCCTCCATTTAAATTGTGTATTTCCTTGCCTTGTTGCCCCTCCCCAAATGCATTACCTCACACTTTTCCAGATTGAATTCCATTTGCCACTTTTCTGCCCAACTGACCAGTTCATCTATATTTTCCTGCAGTCTAAAGCTTTCCTCCTCACTGTTAACTACATGGCCAATTTTTGTATCATCTGCAAATTTCTTTATCATGCCTCCTACATTGAAGTCTAAATCATTAATATATACCACAAAAAGTAAGAGACCGAGTACTGAGCCCTGTGGAACCCCACTAGAAACAATCTTCCAGTCACAAAAACACCCCTCGACCATTACCCTTTGCTTCCTGCCACGGAGCTAATTTTGGATCCAATTTGCCAATCTCCCTTGGACCTTTTACTTTTTTAAAATCAGCCTGCCATGTGGGACGTCAAAAGACTTGCTAAAATCCATGTAGACTACATCAGACACACTGCCCTCATCAACCCTCCTTGTTACCTCCTCAAAGAATTCTATCAAGTTAGTCAAACACAACCTTCTCTTAAAACCATACTGACTGTCCTTGATTAATCAGTGTCTTTCCAAATGAAGGTTTATACTGTCCCTCAGAATTGATTCCAGTAATTTGCCCAACGAGGTTAAAGTAACTGGTCTGTAATTGCTCGGTTTATCCCTTCCTCCCTTTTTAAACAATGGTACAACGTTAACAGTTCTCCAGTCCTCCGGCACCACACCTATAGCCAGGGAGGATTGGAAAATGATGGTTAGAGCTTCCGCAATTTCCTCCCTTGCTTCTTTTAATAGCCTCGGATATATTTCATCTGGCCCTGGTTATTTATCTACTTTCATGCATGCTAAACCCCTTAACACTTCCTCTCTTACTATGTTTATCCTATCCAATATTTTATTATCTTCCTCCTTAACTTCAATGTCGGCATCATCCCCCTCTTGTGAATACAGCTGCAAAGTATTCATTAAGTACCTTACCCACATCCTCTGCCTCCACACATAGATCACCATTTTGGTCCCTGATAGGCCCTGCTCTTTCCCAGAGTTATCTTCTTGCTCTTTATGTAATTATAAAAGATTTTGGGGTTTTCTCTGATTCTACTTGCTAATACTTTTTCATGCCCTCTTTTTCCTTTCCTAATTTCCTTCTTTATTTCACCCCTACACTTTCTATACTCTTCAAGGCTTTCTGTAGTTTGGAACTCATGATATCTGATATAGGCTTCCCTTTTTTGCCTTATCTTACCCTGTATGCACCTTGTCATCCAGGGAGCTCTAAATTTGGCAGTTCTACCCTTTTTCTTTGTGGGAACATGTTCACCCTGAACTTCATGTACCTGCCGCTTGAATGCCTCCCACTGCTGACACTGATTTACCTTCAAGTAACTGTTTCCAATCCACTTTTGCCAAGTCACTTCTCAACCTAGTAAAATTGGCCGTCCCCCAATTTAGAACCCTTACTCTTGTTTTTTCTTTGTCCTTATCCATAATTATGCGAAAACTGAATTATGATCACTACCACAAAAATGCTCTCCCACTGATACTCCTTCCACCTGCCCAGCTTCATTCCCTAAAACTAAATCCAGAACTGCCCCCCCCCCCCCTCTTGTTGGGCTTGCTACATATTGGCTAAAAAAGTTCTCCAGAATGCAATTTAGGAATACTGTGCCCACGATACCTTTTACACTGGTAATATCCCAGTTAATATTGTTTTGCCTCTTATTTATTTATCCTCAAGTTTATTGGCAGGCACCAAAACTTCACAATCATGAGGACTTCTAATTCTAGTTCTGTTATGTGCCTCTTCTGTGGCCTTTGTTTCTTTGTCTGATCTATTCAAACTACGGCCTCTACTTCCACTTCTATGTCTGTAGGTACTCCTACTGCGAGATCTCCCTCTTGCACTATAAGAGGTTCTTTCTCCAGTTCATGATCATTTTCTGACGAGAGAGTCACTTCCAGACTCCCCATCACTACTTACTTTCTTCCTTTCCACTCTTTCACCCCATTCTGCCAGTCCAATAACTCGCTTCTTGGCCATCATCCTGAACATTCAACCAAAACTAACTTACTAGTAGCTTTTCCTACACATCCCAAAATTGTTGCATCTCTCCCTTCATTTGCCCCTTCTGAAACATACGTCACCCATGTACCCACTCTGGGCAACTGCTCTGTGGGTGTGATAGCTCTGTCATGTGCATCGTGATCACTCACATCACCACTGTTCAGTCCTTGATCCACCTCATTCTGTTCCTCAGGAACCTCATCAAAAAACCATGAACATTTGGGGTACAAGGTGCCTCGTTTACTTCAAGATTTTATAATTAATTCCAATTAATCATGAGGAATGAACCTTAACAGTTTGATTACCATGTTTGACAAGTACTGTCTTACCATCATGACCTATTACCTTTCCATTCCCTATGACCCTCTCTTTTACAGTACACCAAATCTCCTGAATTGAACTGTCTCAGACAGCCTAATACATAGAAACATAGAAACATAGAGATAGGAACAGGAGTAGGCCATTCGGCCCTTCGAGCCTGCTCCGCCATTCAATGAGATCATGGCTGATCTTCGTCTGAGATCATAGCTGATCTTACCAGTTCAGTACCCCGTCCCCGCCTTTGCTCCGTAACCCTTAATCCCCTTAGCCTTCAGAAATATATCCAATTCTCTCTTGAAAATATTTATTGAATTAGCCTTCGCAGCCCTCTGTGGCAGGGAATTCCACAGGCTCACCACTCTGAGTGAAGAAATTCTTCCTCATCTCTGTTTTAAATGATTTGCCCGCTATTTTTAGACTGTGGCCCCTGGTTCTGTGCTCCCCGGCCATTGGAAACATTCTCTCTGAATTCAGCCTGTCCAGGCCTGCCATAATTTTATATGTTTCGATGAGATCCCCTCTCAATCTTCTAAACTCCAGTGAGTACAAGCCCAAACTATTTAATCTCTCTTCGTAGGTCATTCCCACCATTCCAGGTATCAGCCTGGTGAATCGCCGTTGCACTCTTTCCATGGCAAGAACATCCTTCCGCAGATGGGGCGACCAAAACTGTACACAATATTCCAGATGCGGTCTCACCAGCACCTTGTACAGCTGTAGTAAGGTATCCCTATTCCTATACTCGAACCCCCTTGACATGAAGGCCAACATACCATTTGCCTTCTTAATCGCCTGTTGCACCTGCATGCTCTTCTTCAGTGACTGGTGCACAAGAACACCCAGGTCCCTCTGCACTTCCCCATCTCCCAATCTATTGCCATTTAGATAATAATCTACCCTCCTGTTTTTACCCCCAAAGTGGATAACCTCGCATTTATCCACATTATAGTGCATCTGCCACATATCCGCCCATTCCCCCAACCTGTCCAAATCGCACTGTAGCCTCCTGACATCCTCATCAGAGCCCACCCCTCCTCCTAGTTTAGTGTCGTCAGCGAATTTGGAAATATTGCATCCAATTCCCTGATCCAGATCATTTATATATATTGTGAACAGCTGGGGTCCCAGGACAGATCCTTGCGGCACCCCGCTGGTCACTGCCTGCCACTCCGAAAACGAGCCGTTTATTCCAACTCTCTGTTTTCTATCCGCCAGCCAGTTCTCTATCCACGTTAATACTTTGCCCCCAATCCCATGAGCCTTAATTTTGCATGATAATCTTTTGTGTGGAACCTTATCGAAGGCTTTCTGGAAGTCAAGGTACACCACATCCACTGGCTCTCCCCCATCTATTTTACCAGTTACTTCCTCAAAAAATTCCAGCAGATTAGTCAAACACGATTTACCCTTTGTAAATCCATGTTGACTCTGTCCGATCCTTTCCCCATTTGTCAAGTGCTCCGCTATTTTATCCTTAATAATGGACTCTAGCATTCTGCCCACAACCGATGTAAGGCTTACTGGTCTATAATTCCCTGCTTTCTCTCTACCCCCCTTTTTAAATATTGGGGTAACATTAGCTACCCTCCAATCCACAGGTACTGTTCCCGAGTCAATGGAGTTCCGGAAGATGATCCTTAGAGCATCTGCTATCTCCAGGGCCACCTCCTTAAGTACCCTAGGATGTAGTTTATCAGGCCCCGGGGATTTGTCGGCCTTCAGTCCCCTCAACTTACCCAGCACCATATCCCTAGATATACTAATTTCTGTCAGCTCCTCCCTCTCATTAGTCCCTATGTTTGCCGATATTCCTGGGAGGTTATTCGTGTCCTCCTTTGTGAATACAGAACCAATGCTTCAGTGCTCTGCAAATTTTCTCGGATACATCAGCCTTGATAAAAAGCCTATCTCCTTGCATGCAAAGCATTTCAATTCTCAGAAAAATGGTACTAATTGTAGTTCCTTCTAGAGCAGGAGGATTATCACAAAGGACACAAGGTAATTTGGGATTTGCACCCATAGAATAGTTGGTAAGGACGATATCTGCCAACCATCTGAAGGGAATTCTTTGCGTGAACTGCCTATGCTAGGGTAGTTGACAATTTACACCCTAGTCTATCAGCCACAATTTTACGCACCATGTCATCAATCACAGCGTGATTCCTTTCAAAGACCATTGCTAAAAGGGCTCTCAGTTGTTGTATTCATGACAGTGATATTTATATTCTCACATATATCTCTGAACACCTCTTTAGCAAATTTAACTCCATTATCGGTCAAAAACTATGCTGATGTCTCAAGTCCAGTCCCTATCCATTTTTCTGTAATTTTTTCTGTAATAACCTTCTCCTTACTATATATTAGTGCAGAAATTCTCAGCCAGGTCAAAGAAATGCAAGATGAAAACATTTCTGTCTTTGTCCCATTCTTTTAGATCCATGGCAACTACCTTGTTAAAGTCACGTGCCAATGGAAGACTGACAATAGGACATGGGGCCGTCCTTCTATACTTCTTGCAAATTTCACAGTTCTCACTAATCTCTTCTATTAGCCTTGTATACTCATCAACTATACTTGCATCATTTAGCAGGAGTTTTAAACATTGACAAGTAGGGTGGGCAAATTGTCTCTGTATTTTTAAGACAATTTGCTTTTATTCTCACTAATCCACATCACTGGATGCCATTAATATTTGCGTAACACTGAGGAGAAATGTCAGGTTTTGTTAAGGGAATACAATAATGCCCTGATTGGGTAAACTGCAGGTCAACCGATTTCCCCAAAATAATTACCTTATCGTGTTCCATGTCAAGTTTCATTTGTACCTTTTTCATGGAAGGGTTACGCAAAAGTATCTCACTGGAGACTACATCTGGACTTATAAAATTGCTTACTCCAGCTATTTTACTTGGAATTACCACTCTCGTGTGACATCAAGGTGTGGTCATCTCCAAACCTAAAGCATGTAGTACTTTTATGTTCCTTCACCTTGCGTCAATCACTATTTAGTGAATCAAGGTAATCTTTTAGCCAATCTACCCCGCATACCATTGAAGTACATGCACCATCTAATACCGCACAATTAAAAAAGGAGCCTGCAACTAATACACTCATCACAGGTTTAAAACCTCTTGTGACCAGTATAATCTGTTATTAGTCCTTATTATCTTCTTCTTCCTAACTGTTACTTTCTGCATGGGTCATCTCAGAGCCTGCATCTTCATTCTGGGCAATTCACTGAATAATGGTACTTTGAGTCACACCTGAAACATTGATTTTTCCATGGCATTCCTGCAATTCATTATTACTGTTCCAATTTCATCTCCTGTTGATATAAAAGGTTTTCTGTACGTGATTTTCTCACCATTCTATCTGTCTTTAATCCTTCCATTTTCATCATCATTCTGTCCTTCCTAAGCCTTCCGTTTCATTGATGCCTGCATCCGGTATCTGGAATATTTTGAAACCTGGTGACCATCAAATCTTCGATCCTTTGTGTCACAGCAGAATGCCTCATTTGTTCCATGAAGGTTGAAGGGAATGATTGTTTCCCCAGGAATTTTTTAAAGCAGCAGACATCTGCTCCAGCAGCATCTCCTTTTGTGAAAGCTGGACACCAGTTGCTTGTCCATGAGACACTTTAGCACAATCTAATAATTTACCAATCCAGGGGTTCCAAAATTAAACTCTATCAACCTTTTGTTCAATTTGTTAAAATCCATGATATACTCCTCCATGGAATAACTGTCCATTTTCCAAAATCTATCAAATTCTGACCAGGCCTCACAGGCACTTAACAGGTCATCTTTCTTGTAAATTTTATCCACAAATTCCATTAGAAAGTCAAGACCTTCATCATTATTCAACTGAGTTGCATCCAATTCAGAAAATACCTTACTTCTGATTTTACTTCATTCCAGAAGCAACAACACCAGTATGTCTTGTTTTCTCTTTGGTAGAGCAGTAACCACATATCAACCTCATTCTTCCACTGGTCATACACTTCAAGCTCCAAGAACATTGGCCGGTAGTCATACCTCAATGTTTTAAACTTGCTTTCTTCCATTTTCCACTATGTTTCCAACCTCCACCTTTAGGAAACCATTCTCTACTACTATGCTATACATCCACTTAAATAAGCTTGCAGCCCTTCCCCAGCCTACTCCCATTTATATATGAGAGCAAGAGGGTCCCCAATTAAATCCCACCACCTATATACAATTAACACTCAACTCTTAGACACCATTTGAGTACAATTAACACATAGCACCAAAGAAACAGGTGTTACCGAGCCTAATTTTGCCCCCACACTAAGTTCCACCCTTGAATTATTTTTGGCTTTCCTCCTACAGGTCACAGAATCAGAGCTGCACTGTTATAGCCCTATCTCCAACAAATGCTCCTTTCAAGTGCAGCTCCCCACTGGGATCACAGGAATGGATTATTTATGCTTTTGCATAAAGACGTTGGCTGGAACTTTCATTCGTCCATGCGGGATTGGAGGCAGGTTGGGAAATAAATCGGAACAGGTTGGAAGCCCGCTGTCATCCCGCCTTCTCGCACCTTTAATTCGGGCGCGTTTGCCAGCGCGGTAGCAACCTGGACGGCAGAGGCGGGCAACCTAATTTAGATCATTATCAGCTAGTTGTCAGACCCTTAACTATTGTTTTAACCATCCCTTTAGAATTTCACTACATGACCACGGGAATCACGCAGCTCGGCAACCACATCTGTCAAGCTGAGGCGGAAGTTCAGTGGCCACTGATCAAAATCATTACTGCAGAGCATGGAAAGCACAATAAATACTGACACCTGCTTACTTTCCTAAGGGGAATGCTGTTGTTGAGTGCATTTTCAGCACAGATTTAGGTCTCTAGGGGGAGAAAATTGGTTACGCCCCATTTGGGGCGGTCACCGAATTAGCGCCAGCCATTTAGCGCCCGGCGTGGGAGTACCGCCCCAGCCATTAAATTGGGCTTACCACCCCGACAAGGAAGCAGAGCACTGTCTCGGGTGCTTCACTTCCTCTCGGGGTTATGTCTGGGGTGCAAAGCGCCGGAACACTACGCAGCTGCTCCGTGTAGCACTGACGCTTTTCATCGACCCTCCTTCCCGTTAAAGGGGAGGGATGCTGCGCACTCTGCAGGCTGCTTGGGGGCCTCCACTAGCCCACCAGGGCGGCATGGTGCCGTGGCCACAGCCCAGTACCGAGACGTGGTGACGGGCTGCGCGATGGCAGCCACAGCCCACACCAAGAGCCGCCATGAGGGGCCAACCTGGTGGTCGGCCAAAATAATGAAATCGCGGTGCGGGGCACAGCCGGGCTTTCCCTTTAATTACTGCCTCGCAAGCGGAGGTTGGCCCGGTTCACGACCCACAAGGCTGTCGCTGACATCGCTTGCGGCAGCTTCACGGAGCACAACCAAATTTCTGTCACAGGGCGGTAAGGAGTCGCATCCGTCATCGGCGGCGGCGCATCATCGCGGGGTGCTACTGGCTACTGCCGCTAACCTACCACTGAATATCATGGGAGGCGCTAAGAGAGGCGCATACCAACCAATTATCCCCCCTAGAGTTTGCCAGTTTTTTCTGCAAATTCGGAACCCACTGTTGCCTTTTTGCTACTACCTATCACAACATTGACAAATTGCTTCTCTAATCTCTACTTGACCTGCCATCTATTACATCAGTATGGGTGCCATTTATACGGTCTGACCTTGGTCTTCAGAATCGGAGCAGGATGAGCCCCAACACCAGCAGCACCAGGCACACCAGCAGCAGCAACAACAACACCACCAACCTTCTCCTCAATGACCTGATGCTCCACAGGACAGATGGCATCAGCAGAGGGCTGCACTGCACCAGAGGACATACCCCCAACACAGGGTATACAGGCAGAGGATGAGCTTCCTCTCCATGAATGAGCAGCAGTGCCAAAGGAGGCTCAGGCTATCGTGCCAGGTCATCGCAGACATTTGCACCTTGCTGGAGCAAGCCCTGCAGCCCAGAGGAGCGGGTGAACATGCCTTACCAGTGGCTGTCAAAGTTACCAGTGCCCTCAACTTCTTTGCCTCAGGCTCCTTCCAGGAATCTGCAGCAGACATTTGTGGTATCTCACAGTTGGCCACCCACAGATGCATTACACAGGTCACCAATGTCCTGTTTGACAAGTCAGCCAATTACATCAACTTTACCATTGATGACGCTAGCCTTTGCGGCTCTGGCTGGCTTCCCACGGGTGCAAGGCGTCATCGACTGCACACATGTGGCCATTGGGGCATCCCATCATAGCTCAGGAGTGCTTGTCAACCTCAAGGGCTTTCACTTCCTCAATGTGCAGCTGGTCTGCAACCATAGGAAGATCATCATACATGTGTGCGCCAAATTCCTTGGCAGCTGCCATGACTCTTTTGTTCTTTGCCAGTCTACCCTCCCTCAGATCTTCGCTCCTCCAAACAGACTTTTCGGCTGGCTGCTTGGAGACAAGGGCTATCCCCTGAAGACGTGGCTCATGACACCCTTGAGGAGGCCAAGTACTGAGGCCCAGGATATAATGAAAGCCACATTTCCACCAGATGTGTCATAGAGCAGACAATAGGCATGCTGAAAATGTGCTTTAGATGCCTTAACAGATGTGGAGGAGCCCTTCAGTACGCACCAGCCAGGGTCTCCAGAATCATCGTGGTCTGCTGCACCCTGCACAACATAGTGTAGCAACGAGGATTAGCACTGCATGAGGAGCAAGGCTCTGAGCGCTCAGCCTCTTCAGAGGAGGAGGAGGAGGAGGAGCATCAGCTGGAAGATGAGGAGGAGCAGGAGGAACCCGAGGTCCAGATGCCACTAGCACCCGAGCACATTGCTGCCCGGGAGGCATGGGATGGCCTCATCATAGCCAGATTTACTTAACTTCCTGCATTACACATATGGCTGCCACATGCTGTGCCAGGTTCCCCACATCCCCACAACACCATAAGGCATTCCTACAATGACCAAGCCATTCCTTTCACACTGAACCCCATTTCTGGAGGTAACGTTATGTCACATCATTCATTCCAACTCACGAAGCCACTTCCAAAGTAGCATGACCGGAAAGTGGTGAAAATAAATAGTTTTATATGTGACCAGAGCGGACCTGTGTGGGGAACAGCGAGCGCGGCGGAGATTAAAACCGGCAGCATCAGCGAGCAGCGAGGCCCGACCAGAGCGGACCTGTGTGGGGAACAGCGAGCGCGGCGGAGCTTAAAACCGGCGGCATCAGCGAGCAGCGAGGCTCGACCAGAGCGGACCTGTGTGGGGAACAGCGAGCGCGGCGGAGCTTAAAACCGGCGGCATCAGCGAGCAGCGAGGCCCAACCAATTCAACAGCGGGGGAGAGAGGTAAAAAGTAATCAAAGTGTGACGTCACCAGGAAGCAGGTAAGTGATTGGTTGGTGAGTATTTCTCTCTTTTTTAAACTTTAACTCTGTGGTTTATAGTTTCTAAGGTCTCTCTGGTATAGCGGGGACTGTTGGTAAACCAGTTAACTGTAGTGTAATTAGTGGGATTGATTGATTTAATTTAAATTCAATTAATTAAAGGGTAAGTCATGGCAGGACAGCTGGGCCACGTGATAGGCTCCTCCTGCGATATGTGGGAACTCAGGGACACTTCCCGTGTCCCTGACAACTACATGTACAGGAAGTGCATCCAGCTGCAGCTACTGACAGACCGCATTGCGGCACTGGAGCTGCGATTGGATGCATACTGGAGCGTTCACGATGCTCAGGACATCGTGAATAGCACGTTTACGGAGTTGGACACACCGCAGGTAGAGGTTGGACAGGAAGAAAGGGAACGGGTGACCAACAGGCAGAGTACTAGGCGCAGGCAGGTAGTGCAGGGGTCCCCTGTGGCCATCCTCCTCTCCAACAGATACACCACTTTGGGTATTGTTGAGGGGGATGGCTTATCAGAGGAAGGCAGCAGCAGCCAACTTCCTGGCACCAGGGGTGGCTCTGCTGCACAGAATGGGAGGAAAAAGAGGGGTAGAGCTATAGTAATAGGGGATTCTATTGTAAGGGGAATAGATAGGTGTTTCTGCGGCCGCAAACGAGACTCCAGGATGGTGTGTTGCCTCCCTGGCGCAAGGGTCAAGGATGTCTCCGAGCGGCTGCAGAACATCTTGGAAGGGGTGGGTGAACAACCAGTTGTCGTGGTGCATATAGGCACCAACGATATAGGTAAAAAGCGTGATGAGGTCATAAAAGCAGAATATAGGAAGTTAGGAGATAAATTAAAAAACAGGACCTCAAAGGTAGTAATCTCAGGATTGCTACCAGTGCCACATGCTAGTCAGAGTAGAAATAGAAGGATACTTCAGATGAATACTGTCTGTGTGGAGTTTGCACATTCTCCCCGTGTTTGCGTGGGTTTCCTCTGGGTGCTCCGGTTTCCTCCCACAGTCCAAAGATGTGCAGGTTAGGTTGATTGGCTATGATAAAATTGACCCTTAGTGTTAGGGGGATTAAATACGTGGGGTTACGGGGATAGGGTGGGATATGTGTTGGTGTAGGGGTTACGGGGATCGGGTGGGATATGTGTCGGTGCAGGCTCGATGGGCCGAAATGGCCTCTATCTGCACTGTGGGGTTTCTGTGATTCTGTGATTCTGTGAATACGTGGCTAGAGGAATGGTGCCAGGGGGAGGGATTCAAGTTCCTGGGACATTGGAACCGGTTCTGGGGGAGGTGGGACCAGTTCAAACCGGACGGTTTGCACCTGGGCAGAGCTGGAACCGATGTCCTAGGGGGAGTGTTTGCTAGTGCTGTGGGGGAGGGTTTAAACTAAAATGGAAGGGGGTTGGGAACCTGAGCAGGGAGACAGAGGAAAGGGAAACAAGGATAAAAGCAAAAGATAGGAAGGAGATAAACAAAAGTGGCAGTCAGAGAAATCAACGGTTTAAATCAAACGTGGCCACAGTAAATAATAATTCTAATAGGTCTAAGAGCATTAAAAAAAAAGCCTGAAGGCTTTGTGTCTTAATGCAAGGAACATTTGTAATAAGGTGGATGAATTGGCCATGCAAATAGAGGTAAACAAATACGATTTGGTTGGGATTACGGAAACGTGGCTCAAGGATGGCCAAGACTGGGAACTCAACATCCAGGGGTATTCGACATTCAGGAAAGATAGGCAAAAAGGAAAGGGAGGTGGGGTAGCATTACTGGTTTAAGAAGGGATTAACACAATTGTAATGAAGGATATTAGATCTGATGATGTGGAATCTGTATGGGTAGAATTGAGAAACACTAAGGGGAAAAAAACGTTAGTGGGAGTGGTATATAGACCTCCCAATAGTAAGGCGGAGGTTGGGGATGGCATGAAAAGGGAAATTAAAGAAGCGTGCAATAAGGGCACAGCAGTCATCATGGGTGACTTTAATCTATATATAGATTGGGCCAACCAAATTAGTAACAATACTGTGGAGGAGGAATTCCTGGCGTGTTTATGGGATGGTTTCCTGGACCAATATGTCGAGGAACCAACCAGAGATCAGGCCATCTTAGACTGGGTATTATGTAATGAGAAAGGATTAATTAGCAATCTTGATGTACGTGGCCCGTTGGGTCGGAGCGATCATAATATGGTCGAATTCTTCATTAAGATGGAGAATGAAGTAGTTGACTCAGAGACTAGGGTCCTCAATTTAAATAAAGGAAACTACGATGATCTGAGGAGCGAGTTGGGTAGGATTGATTGGGGAATGGCACTCAAAGGGTTGACGGTGGATAGGCAATGGCAAACATTCAAAGACCGAATGGATAAGCTGCAGAATTTGTTCATCCCAGTTTGGCATAAAAATAAAACAAAAAAGGTGACTCAACCGTGGCTAACAAGGGAAATTAGGGATAGCATAAGATCCAAGGAGAGGACATATAAATTGGCCAGAAAAAGCAATAATCCTGAGGATTGGGAGCAGTTTAGGATTCAACAAAGGAGGACAAAGGGATTAATTAAGAAAGGGAAAATAGAATATGAGAGTAAGCTTGCAGGGAACATAAAGACTGACTGTAAAAGCTTTTATAGATATGTGAAGAGAAAAAGATTGGTGAAGTCAAGCGTAGGTCCCTTGCAGTCAGAGTCAGGGGAATTTATAATGGGGAACAAAGAAATGGCAGACCAACTAAATACATATTTTGGTTCTGTCTTCACAAAGGAGGACACAAATAACCTCCCAGAGATGCCGGGGAACATAGGGTCTGATGAAAGGGTGGAACTGAAAGAAATCAGTATTTGTAGGGAAATGGTGTTAGGAAAATTGATGGGACTGAAGGCCGATAAATCCCCAGGGCCTGATAATCTACATCCCAGGGTACTTAAGGAAGTGGCCCTAGAAATAGTAGATGCATTGCTGGTCATCTTCCAGAGCTCGATAGACTCTGGAACAGTACCCATGGATTGGAGGGTAGCTAATGTTACCCCACTATTCAAAAAAGGTGGTAGAGAAAAAGCGGGGAATTATAAACCAGTAAGCCTGACATCGGTAGTGGGGAAAATGCTAGAGTCCATTATAAAAGATGTAATAGCAGAGCACTTGGAAAGCAGTGACAGGATCGGACAAAGTCAGCATGGATTTACAAAAGGTAAATCATGCTTGACTAATCTACTGGAATTTTTGAGGATGTAACTGGTAAAATAGATAAGGGAGAACCAGTGGATGTGGTGTATTTGGACTTTCAGAAGGCTTTCGATAAGGTCCCACATAAGAGATTAGCGTGCATAATTAAGGCACATGGGATTGGGGGCAAGGTATTGACTTGGACAGAGAACTGGTTGGCGGACAGAAAGCAAAGAGTTGGAATAAACGGGTCGGTTTCCGAGTGGCAGGCAGTGACTAGTGGGGTACCGCAAGGATCGGTCCTAGGACCCCAGCTGTTCACAATATATATTAATGATCTGGACGAGGGAATTGGATGTAATATCTCCAAATTTGCAGACGACACAAAGCTGGGTGGGAGGGTATGCTGTGAGGAGGATGTCGTGAAACTCCAGTACAATTTGGACAGGTTGGGTGATTGGGCAGAAACATGGCAAATGCACTATAATGTGGATAAATGTGAGATTATCCACTTTGGTGGCAAAAACAGGAAGGCAGATTATTATTTGAATGGCAATAGATTGGGAGAAGGGGAAGTGCAAAGAGACCTGGGTGTTCTTGTGCACCAGTCGCTGAAGGTAAGCATGCAGGTGCAGCAGGCAGTTAAGAAGGCAAATGGTATGTTGGCCTTCGTAGCAAGAGGGTTCGAGTACAGGAACAAGGATGTCTTGCTACAGTTGTACAGGGCCTTGGTGAGACCGCACCTTGAGTATTGTGTGCAGTTTTGGTCGCCTTACCTGAGGAAGGACGTTCTTGCCATGGAAGGAGTGCAGCGAAGATTCACCAGGCTGATACCTGGGATGGCAGGAATGACGTATGAGGAGAGATTGTGTTGATTGGGCTTATACTCACTGGAGTTTAGAAGATTGAGAGGGGATCTCATCGAAACCTATAAAATTCTGTCAGGCCTGGACAGTCTAGATGCAGGAAGGATGTTTCTGATGGCCGGGGAGTCCAGAACCAGGGGTCATAGTCTAAGGATAATGGGTAAGCCATTTAGGACAGAAATGAGGAGGAATTTCTTCACCCAGAGAGTGGTGAACCTGTGGAATTCTCTGCCACAGAGGGCAGTGGAGGCCAATTCATTAAATATATTCAGGAAAGAGTTGGATATATTTCTTAAGGCTAAAGGGATCAAGGGATATGGGGAGAAGGCAGGGACAGGGTGCTGAAGTTGGATGATCAGCCATGATCTGATTGAGTGGCGGAGCAGGCTCGAAGGGCCGAATGGCCTACTCCTGCTCCTATCTTCTATGTTTCTATGTTTCTATGTAACGGAACCTTAACAGAAACACTTCTTTAAACACCCATGTGCTTACACTTGTGCATCTACTTCTGTGTCATCTTTCTCTTACACGTGCTTCTACGAGGTGCAACCCCTGTGGCTTCAGCAGAGATAGAAGCAGGCTGCTCACTTCCCTGCTGCGACTGCATCGACACTTTTGGTAGAGGTCCTCTGGGTTTTGGAGCCTCTGATGGCGCCGCCAAAATCTGCTCCTCCTGCGACTGTGCAGGGGCAGACTCAGCCATCGTGATCCCAGCAGGCATCTGGGGCTCTGACAGAGGGGGAGGCAATGGGGATGAAATGTGAGCGCTTTGAGAGGAGCCCACACTTTCATGTCCCCTCTCACCATCATCCCTCTCATGGGCCACCCGCACTTCCCTGCTAGCAAGGAGCTGGAGAGCACCTTGCTGCACAGCAGTGGGGCCATGAGGACCCAAGTCTATGTTGACATCCCCCCTAGAGAGAAGGTCTGTGAGCCTTTGCCATCTATTCTCCATAGATAGCATGTGCTCCTGTGAGTGGTGCATTAGCTGCTCCATGCAGGTGGCCATCCTTCCCATGGAAGAGCCTACAGTCACCATCGCCTGCGACACGATGGTGCTCATGTTGGAGATGGACTCCTCCATTCTCTGTATATTTGCAGACATTGAGGTCGCAAAACCTGTCAGAGCCTCCTGCACTTCTTGCTGCACCTCCAGGATCACCCTCTTTCTCGATGGCCTCCGAGGCTTAGCGTGTACATGCAGCTGAGCAGAGCTAGGAGCATCCTGCACCCTCCGATGAGGAGTCTCCACTGCTATCCCTGTCTCCAACACCTGCTGTTGCTCACTTGTGACTTGTGAGATATCAGGTGACAACACTACTCTATGATGCGTAGGAACCACCGAGGTGTGCAGATCTGCGCTGGTGCTGTGTGCGCTTGGGTCTGGTGACGCTGCACCCTCAGAGGCTGGAGGCTGCTCTGAGGAGTCCTCTTCCTCTTCCACCTGGACAGTGGGGTCAGGTGCTCTAGATGGACATGTGGGAGAGTAAAGAGCTTATTTAGAAATGTGATATCAAGAATGGGTAATGATACCATTATGTACATGAAGAGCATTCACTGGCTGCTGACATCAGTCCCCATATGAGTGACTGCTATATGCCATGTGGCTGTATGAGATGTAATTCTGTCACCAGGTTGCTGTGATGTCCCCCTCTCTCCGTCCCCTACTGCTAGCTGCTCTGCAACTCCTGAGACCTCCTCCTCTGCTGCTGTTAAGGTGGCCAATGATGAAGGGTCACCTCCGGTTCTCTCCCTCTCCCTCTTATTGTGGGCTCTCTTCTCCTGCAAGGAGGGAAAGAAGAGAAGTTTGAGTGAGAGTGATGGAATGAATGTAAGGAATGGATAGGTTACATCTGTAGAGGGTGACTATGAGGGAGTGGGAAGCCAATACGAAACTTGTGTGGTGTTAGTTGGTATGAATCCATTAGAATAAGGGTGAGTGTGAGGGGTGGTAAGTCAAATGGGGATGTGATTATTATGTAGATAAAGAGAGAGGGATGGGTGGACGTGCAAGGTATGTTGGTGTGAATAATGATGTGCAGGAGTGGGCTTGGGAAGGCAGAGTGATGGGGATGTGACGAGAGGCATAGCAGGATGAAGTTGAGTGTGGCTTTGCGCCCACCTTTCCTGATCTAATAAGATCATTGAAGTGCTTCCGGCAATGCACCCAGGTCCTTCTGACCAGATCCCTGCTGTTGACCTCCTCTACTATCTCCAGCCAGGCTCTTGTGGTCTCCTAGGGAGGTCTCTTGCGCTCATCAGCAGGAAAGAGGACCTCCCTGCGTGCTCTGACTCCCTCCACAAACATATGCAGGGAGTCATCTGAGAACCTGGGTGCAGCTCTCTGCCTCTGTCAAGCCATGTGTGGAAGGCTGAGCAAGAACCAAATGCTGAAATGTACAGTCTGCACACTCCTAGATCAACCTTCAAATGCAATGTGGCCAAGGCTCCTTTAAATATCCCAGCTGGAAATGAGTCATCGATTACGTCATCAGACCCGCACCATTTAAAAGGACTGGGAAACGTGCAGGCCTGTCTCAGTAGATGCCGTTAAGGGAAAGTCGCTCTGAGGAGCGCAATGAAAAAAACAAGTGTCCCGACCCGCCACGCCAACCGACCACACCCGACTTGCCCAGGTACAGAAAATTCCGGCCGTTCTCCTTGATAACTGTTTCAAATTGACTTTTCACTCAATGGCCTCTGTAGTGTATGTACCTTTAAGAGAGAACTACTTTTACAGCTCCTGTATACTGTAGTACCGGCAGTGACCACACCTGTATATAAGCCTTGAGCATGCCTCTGTACCCCAGTCTTGAGACGACCCTACCCCAGTAAATACCTGTTGATTGTTAAGTTACAGCATCCGTGTGGTTATTGAAAAACATCCTACTCTCAGAATCACGGATCTAACAGTGGCGACGAGTGTCGATTCGAATCTACCTGCAACTCTGCATTTCCCTTCGAGGATTCGCTCCGGAGGGCGGTGGAAGAAAGTCGAGGCCAGAAGAACGGGCGTTGACCACGAGCCAGTCGTCCGGCAGAGAGTGAACATCGCAGGGGAGGCTGTGGAGTGCCGGGCTTGGTTCCCCAACCACGACGATCAGCAACAGACTGACGACAGGTACAGCGCAGACCCTTACCGGACAGCGGCGGCTGGAGCAGACCGACGGCGGTGAAAAAGCCGAGCAGCGTCGACGGGGTAAGATAGAGGGTGAAGCGCACAGGGCGCAGCCGGGGGTTGAAAACTGAGCGGTGTCGAGAAAAAACAAAACGGAGAGAGAGAGGATAAAGCAGCAGCCGGGTTCAGGACCGAGCGGCGGAAACGGGAAAGGCACACAGAAGGAAAAAAAAAAAAATGCGCAGAGCACAGCTAGGGCTCAAGGGCTGAACAGTGTCCGCGGGGAGAAGAAGGGAGAGCGCAGGAGATGCCATTGAGCCGCGGAGAAGAAGGAAGAGCGCAGGAGACGCCATTTTTAGAAGCCGCAGCGGAGAAGAAGGGCGAGCGCGGGAAGGAAGGAAAGCGCTGGAGACGCCATTTTGTGCCAGCGGAGAAGAAGGGGAAGCGCGGGAGATGCCATTTTTGACAGTTAAATCACACCCAGGGATGCCGAAGAGTGGCAGTATCTCTACGTTCAACGATGAAGTCGAAGATTGTGCGACATATGTGGAACGTATTGAGGTGTACTGCAGGGCGAATGAAGTGCCAGATGCTAGGAAAGCACTGGTTTTGTTAAATTCCATGGGTGCAAAAACTTATAGGTTACTGCAAAACCTAATAACCCCAGAGAAGCCTGTGAACAAGAATTTCGAAAGCATAGTAGAAATCCTACAGGACCACTTAAACCCCACACCGCTGCTGATAGCAGAACGATTTAAGTTCCATAAAAGGAACCAACACAAAGACAAAAGCAATGCTGAATACCTAACGGAACTGCGCAAGCTATCGAAACACTGCCAGTTTGGAGCGGGACTAGCAGATACGTTAAGGGACAAGTTTGTGTGTGGGCTGCAAAGTGAAGGAACCCAGAAACGGCTTCTATCAGAAAAGGATCTTACGCTGGACAAGGCTTTCAGTA
The DNA here is from genome assembly GCF_052327205.1 of Somniosus microcephalus. NCBI lineage: Eukaryota > Metazoa > Chordata > Chondrichthyes > Squaliformes > Somniosidae > Somniosus > Somniosus microcephalus. The sequence goes on along the minus strand of NC_140988.1, from coordinate 113,486,190 downwards.
TGGCAGTATCACATGAAGCAGCCGTAAGGAGCGCTGCAGAGATGCAACGGAGACCGCAAGAATATGGCACCAATGAAATGTCCTATGGAACAGGGAAATGCTATCGCTGCGGCAGAACAACACACGACCAGAAGGATTGTTGGTTCAAGGACCAAGTGTGCAGACAGTGTGGAAAAGCAGGACACATAGCAAGAGTCTGCAGGTCTGGGAAGAAAACCAACAGTAAGAAATCTCCACAGGAGAAGTACAAAAAGGTACACAAGGTGATGGACAGTAGTTCAGATGAACAGAAAAGTGACACAGACTCCGGAAGCAAGGAGCTGGGTTGTCTGAAACTACATAAGGTAAAGATTAAAATAGAGGAAAATGCAAGCCCAAAGTTTCTTAAGGCCAGACCAGTGCCCTATGCGATCAGACCAGCTGTCGAAGCAGAGCTGGAAGGGTTGGAACGTTCAGGAGTACTGTCCAAAGTAGACTGGAGCGAGTGGGCTACAACCATCGTTCCTGTAATGAATAGGTCGTTGAGTAATACGCCTGGGGAACCAAAGAAGGTCCGCATCTCTGGGGATTTTAAGGTGACAGTGAACCCAGTCCTTCACACGGTACAATATCTGCTTCCACGAATTGAGGATATTTTCGCCTCGCTATCTGGAGGTAAACGCTTCACCAAAATTGATCTAGCCCAGGCGTACTTGCAAATGGAGGTAGAAGAAGCCTTGAAACAATACCTTACGATTAACACTCATAAAGGTCTCTATCAATACAACCGGCTGGTGTTCGGGGTAGCATCAGCTCTGGCTATTTGGCAAAGGGCGATGGATCAAGTCCTGCAAGGGATTCCAGGGACCCAGTGTTATTTGGACGACATCCTGGTCACGGGCGAAAATGAGAGTGATCACCTCGCCAACTTGGAGAAGGTGCTCACCAGATTAAAAGAATATGGGCTACGAGCTAATCGCCACAAGTGCGAGTTTTTCCAGAAGCAGATCTCGTATTGTGGCCACGTCATCGATGAAGAGGGGTTACATAAGTCCCCTGAAAAGATTGAGGCAGTAGTCAAGGCTCCAGCACCGGAAAATGTGTCACAACTGAGGTCATTCCTCGGGCTGGTAAACTACTACCATAAGTTCTTACCAAAGTTGTCCACGGTATTATACCCACTGAACACCCTACTGCAAACAGGGATACCATGGAAGTGGAATGACGAACGTAGACGAGCTTTCCAGAAGTGTAAAGAATTGATCACATCTAAAGAGGTGTTGGCCCATTTCAACCCAGCACTACCAATTCGTTTGGCATGTGATGCATCACCCTATGGTATTGGAGCGGTGCTGTCGCACAAATTCCCAGATGGGTTGGAGAGGCCAGTAGCCTTTGCGTCTCGGTCACTAACCTCAGCCGAGCGCAACTACGCCCAGATTGACAGGGAGGCCCTCAGCCTAGTATGGGGAGTAAAAAAATTCAACCACTATCTGCATGGGCAGAAGTTCACCTTGCTGACTGACCACCAACCACTTGTCTCCATCTTTAATCCTAAGAAGGGCGTTCCAGTGATGACTGCACAACGGTTACAAAGGTGGTCCCTGTTTCTAGGGGCGAATCAATATGAAATAGAATATAAAGGCACGAAACAGCATGGAAACGCTGATGGGCTATCGTGCCTGCCACTGCCTACTGTGGAGGAAGCACCAGCAATGGACCCTATCGAGATATTTTATTTGTCAATAATTGAACGATTGCCAGTAACGAACGCGGATATAGAGAAGGAGACCTGCAATGATCCGACGCTGTCTCGGGTATATGATTTGACGGTGAGGGGATGGCCAACACATGGCGACTCACTGTTGCCAGCATTCTCATCCAGAAGAGAACAGCTGTCAGTATGCCAGGGGACAGTGATGTGTGGATCCAGAGTGGTGATTCCACCCAAGTTAAGGGAGAGAGTGCTAAATGAGCTTCATGAAGGTCATCTGGGAGGGGTGAAAATGAAAAGCCTTGCTAGGGCTTATGTGTGGTGGCCGGGAATCGATCAACAAATCGAAGACCTAATCAAGAGCTGCTCAGGATGCCAGAAGGTCCAAAATGCACCACCACATGCCCCTCTACACCCATGGGAGTGGCCCTCCTCTCCATGGCAACGGGTGCATATTGATTTCGCTGGTCCATTCATGGACTCAATGTTCTTAATAGCAGTGGATGCTCATTCGAAGTGGCCTGAGGTGATAAAAATGTCCTCAACCACTACAGAGAAAACGATTGCAGTCCTACTGACCATATTTGCCAGAAACAGCTTGCCCGAGCAGATTTGCCCTGATAATGGACCACAGTTTGTGTCCGAAGAATTTCAAAAATTTATGAGAAGGAATGGGGTAAGGCATTACACATCCGCCCTGTATCATCCAGCCACAAATGGATTGGCTGAGAGGCTCGTACAAACCTTTAAGAAGGCGATAAAGGCCATGTGCGACGATGAAATTCCACTACAGCATAAGGTGGACAATTTCTTATTAGCCTACCGAAACGCGACACATGCAGTTACCAACCAGACCCCGGCCATGATGTTCTTTAACCGAAGGTTGAGATCTCGTCTGGACTGGCTCAGACCAAATGTGCGAAGAAATGTTGAGGATAAACAATTCCAGCACATCAATGAGAAGCCGACAAGGAGCTTCAACGTAGGACAACCAGTCTTGGCCCGTGACTACCAAACAGAGAAATGGCAACCCGGAACGATATGCACAAGGCAGGGGCCATTAATGTACACGGTGGATGTCAGGGAGAACATTGTGAGACGCCAAGTCGATCAGATCTTAGCATCACAGGAACGAGTCAACCCCATGTCTCGAGTACCTGGGGATGAACCCGACATACCAGTAGCATCTACCTCCGAACCAGTAGCAGTGGAACCCGATGAACTAACCGATGAAAAGGGGCCAGAATCACCTCCGCACCAAGAACAAGAACCTCAGGAAAGGCGCTATCCCGAAAGGATCAGGAAGCCGCCCCAAAGACTGAATCTATAAATGGACTATTGTTGTTTAATGTACATGTTGAAGTGTTAATTGTTATTTGAATATTATGGGTACTACTAATCTAAAAGGGGAGGAATTGTAGTGTATGTACCTTTAAGAGAGAACTACTTTTACAGCTCCTGTATACTGTAGTACCGGCAGTGACCACACCTGTATATAAGCCTTGAGCATGCCTCTGTACCCCAGTCTTGAGACGACCCTACTCCAGTAAATACCTGTTGATTGTTAAGTTACAGCATCCGTGTGGTTATTGAAAAACATCCTACTCTCAGAATCACGGATCTAACAGCCTCTTCCTCCTAATTTCATGCCATAATTTGAATTAATATTCACCCCATTTGTGCTATTTAATATCTGGATACTTTAATGAAGTTCCCCCCTAAGCAGCAATTGTCCTTCTTTGGAGAACTTTCTGCATAGCTCATCCCTTCCATACATGGATCAGTCTTGTTGGTTTACCATGCACCCTCTCCAATGAATGGATATGTTTCCTCTGGCACACTGAACAGAAATGAGCACAGTACTGCAATCACATTGTAAAGCCTTAGCACCCTTTTCAAAAGTCCATGGACAAAACTTTACAAAGCGTTAGCATTCATAAATCTTTCTTAAGCTGTAAAGAAGGCGCATGAGGCCTTCTGATTATCATTTCTTCATTAACAACAAAACTGGCACAAAACAACTCTTTTTCACAAAACCATAATCTCTGCCAATGGAGATTTAGGGCTCGATATTTAAGGGCAGGCATGGAGGGAGCAGGAGCATGTGTCTGCAGCTGGGAAACCCGGAAATACTGGGAACGGGTGGGACCTTATTATAATTTGTTGCTCTGTTTCCTGCCCGGCGGCTGGCCAGATTGAAGGCTGCTGGAGACAGTCCCTGGCAATCGAGAAGATCGGTGGGCAGGGTGGGTGGAAGGGGTGCTTAGAGCACGGCGGTGAGGAGAGCGAGAACGCAGGAGTGAAAGATTGCAGCCGTGGGGAGAGATCACAGGGAAGGGGTCCATGAAATCATGGGGGGAGAGATTGTGGGGAGGTGGATAGATCTCGGGGGGAGTGATCGCAGGGAGCTGGATAGATCTTGGGGGGAGAGATCATGGGGAGGGGGATAGATCTCGGGGGGAGAGATTGTGGGGAGGTGGATAGATCTCGGGGGGAGAGAATGTGGAAAGGTGGAGAGAACTCGGGGGGAGTGGTCACGGGGAGGTGGATAGATCTCGGGGGGCGAGATCGTGGGGAGGGGGATAGATCTCGGGGGGAGTGATCGTGGGGAGGTGGATAGATCTCGGGGGGGAGATCGTGGGGAGGGGGATAGATCTCGGGGGGGAGTGATCGGGGGGAGGTGGAAAGATCTCGTGGGGAGAGATTGTGGGGAGGTGGATAGATCTCGGGGGGGAGATCGTGGGGAGGGGGATAGATCTCGAGGGGAGTGATCGAGGGGAGGTGGATAGATCTCGGGGGAGAGATCGTGGGGAGAGAGATGGATCTCAGTGGGGAGTGATCGTGGGGAGGGGGATAGATCTCGGGGGGAGTGATCGTGTGGAGGGAGATAGATCTCAGGGGGGGGGAGTGATTGTGGGGAGGTGGATAGATCTCGGAGGGAGTGATCCTGGGGAGAGAGATAGATCTCGGAGGAAGTGATCATGTGGTGGTGGATAGATCTTGGAGGGAGCGATCGTGGGGAGATGGATAGATCTCAGGGGGAGTGATCATGGGGAGGTGGATAGATCTCGGAGGGAGTGATCGTGGGGAGGAGGATAGAGCTCGGGGGGAGTGATCGCGGGGAGGTGGATAGATCTCGGGGGGAGTGATCGCGGGGAGGTGGATAGATCTCGGGAGGAGTGATCGTGGGGAGGTGGATAGATCTCGGGGGGAGTGATCGTGGGGAGGTGGATAGATCTCGGGGGAGAGATCGTGGGGAGGGGGATAGATCTCGGGGGGAGAGATCATGGGGAGGGTATAGATCTCGGGGGAGTGATTGTGGGGAGGGAGATAGATCTCACGGGGAGTGATCGCAGAAAGGTGGATAGATCTCGGTGGGAGTGATCGTGGGGAGGTGGATAGATCTCGGGGGGAGTGATCGTGGGGAGATGGATAGATCTCGGGGGAGAGATCGTGGGGAGGGGGATAGATCTCGGGGGGAGAGATCATGGGGAGGGGGATAGATCTCGGGGGAGTGATTGTGGGGAGGTGGATAGATCTCGGGGGGAGTGATCATGGGGAGGGGATAGATCTCAAGGGGAGTGATCATAGGGAGGGGTATAGATCTCGGGGGGAGTGATAGTGGGTGTTGGACCCGTGATTCTTAGAGTATGATGTTTTCCAATAACTACACGGAGGCTGTAACTTAACAATCAACAGGTGTTTACTGGAGTAGGGTAGTCTCAAGACTGGCTGTACAGAGGCATGCTCAAGGCTTATATACAGGGGTGGTCACTGCTGGTACTACAGTATACAGGAGCAGTAAAAGTAGTTCTCTCTTAAAGGTACATACACTACAATTCCTCCCCTTTTAGATTAGCAGTACCCATAATATTCAAATAACAATTAACACTTTAACATGCACATTAAACAGAAATAGTCCATTTATAGATTCAGTCTTTGGGGCGGCTTCCTGATCCTTTCTGGATAGCGCCTTTCCTGAGGTTCTTGTTCTTGGTGCGGAGGCGATTCTGGCCCCCTTTGGTCGGTTAGTTCATCAGTTTCCACTGCTACTGTTTCTGAGGTTAATGCTACCGGTATGTCAGGTTCCTCCCCAGGTACGCGAGACATGGGGTTGACTCGTTCCTGTGACGCTAAGATCTGATCGACGTGGCATCTCACAATGTTCTCCCTGACATCCACTGTGTACATTAATGGCCCCTGCCGTGTGCATATCGTTCCGGGTTGCCATTTCTCTGTTTGGTAGTCACGGGCCAAGACTGGTTGTCCTATATTGAAGCTCCTTGTTGGCTTCTCATTGATGTGCTGGAATTGTTTATCCTCAACATTTCTTCGCACATTTGGTCTGAGCAAATCCAGACGAGATCTCAACCTTCGGTTAAAGAACATCATGGCCGGGGTCTGGTTGGTAACTGCATGTGTCGCATTTCTGTAGGCTAATAAGAAATTGTCCACCTTATGCTGTAGTGGAATTTCATCATCGCACATGGCCTTTATCGCCTTTTTAAAGGTTTGTACGAACTTCTCAGCCAATCCATTTGTGGCTGGATGATACGGGGCGGATGTGTAATGCCTTACCCCATTTCTTCTCATAAATTTCCGAAACTCTTCGGACACAAACTGTGGTCCATTATCAGAGCAAATCTGCTCTGGCAAGCCATTCCTGGCAAATATGGTCCGTAGGACTGCAATCGTTTTCTCTGTAGTGGTTGAGGACATTTTTATCACCTCAGGCCATTTCGAGTGAGCATCCACTGCTATTAAGAACATTGAGTCCATGAATGGATCAGCAAAATCATTATGCACCCGTTGCCATGGAGAGGAGGGCCACTCCCATGGGTGTAGAGGGGCATGTGGTGGTGCATTTTGGACCTTCTGGCATCTTGAGCAGCTCTTGGTTAGGTCCTCGATTTGTTGATCGATCCCCGGCCACCACACATAAGCCCTAGCAAGGCTTTTCATTTTCACCCCTCCCAGATGACCTTCGTGAAGCTCATTTAGCACTCTCTCCCTTAACTTGGGTGGAATTACCACTCGGGATCCACACATCACTGTCTCCTGGCATACTGACAGCTGTTCTCTTCTGGATGAGAATGCTGGCAACAGTGAGTCACCATGTGTTGGCCATCCCCTCACCGTCAAATCATATACCTGAGACAGTGTCGGATCATTGCGGGTCTCCTTCTCTATATCCGCGTTAGTTACTGGCAATCGTTCAATTATTGACGAATAAAATATCTCGATAGGGTCCACTGCTGGTGCTTCCTCCACAGTAGGCAGTGGCAGGCATGATAGCCCATCAGCGTTTCCATGCTGTTTCGTGCCTTTATATTCTATTTCATATTGGTTCGCCCTGAGAAAAAGGGACCATCTTTGTAACCGTTGTGCAGTCATCACCGGAACGCCCTTCTTCTCCGCTGCGGCTTCTAAAAATGGCATCTCCCGCGCTCTCCCTTCTTCTCCGCGGCTCAATGGCGTCTCCCGCGCTCTCCCTTCTTCTCCCCATGGACACTGTTCAGCCCTTGAGCCCTAGCTGTGCTCTGCGCGTTCTCCTGTGCGCCTTTCCCGTTTCCGCCGCTCGGTCCTGAACCCGGCTGCTGCTTTACCCTCTCTCTGTTTTTGTTTTTCCTCGACACCGCTCGGTTTTCAACCCCCGGCTGTGCCCTATGCGCTTCACCCTCTCTCTTACCCCGTCGACGCTGCTCGGCTTTTTCTCTGCCGTCGGTCAGCTCCAGCCACCGCTGTCCGGGAAGGGTCTGCGCTGTACCTGTTGCCAGTCTGTTGCTGGATCGTCGTGGCTGGGGAACCAAGCCCGGCTCTCCACAGCCTCCCCTGTGATGTTCACTGTCTGCCGGACGACTGTGCGGTTGCTCGTGGTCGACGCCCGTGCTTCTGGCCTCGACTTTCCTCCACCGCCCTCCCGGAGCGAATCCTTGAAGGGAAATGCAGAGTTGCAGGTAGATTCGAATCGACCTCGTCAACACTGTTGGATCCATGATTCTTAGAGTATGATGTTTTTCAATAACTACACGGAGGCTATAACTTAACAATCAACAGGTGTTTACTGGAGTAGGGTAGTCTCAAGACTGACAGTACAGAGGCCTGCTCAAGGCTTATATACAGGGGTGGTCACTGCCGGTACTACAGTATACAGGAGCAGTAAAAGTAGTTCTCTCTTAAAGGTACATACACTACAGTGGGGAGGGGGATAGATCTCAGGGGGAGTGATCGTTGGGAGAGAGATAGATCTCGAGGGGAGAGATCGTAGGGAGGTGGATAGATCTCGGGGGTGGGATCATGGGGAGGTGTATAGATCTCGGGGGGAGAGATCGTGGGGAGGGGGATAGATCTCGGGGGGAGTGATCGTGGGGAGGGGGATATATCTCGGGGAGAGTAATCGTGGGGAGGTGGATAGATCTCGGGAGAGATATCGTGGGGAGGGGGATAGATCTTGGTGGGGAGAGATCCTGGGGAGGGGATAGATCTCGGGGGGAGTGATCGTGGGGAGGGGGATAGATCTTGGGTGGAGAGATCATGGGGAGATGGATAGATCTCGGGGGGAGTGATCGTGGCCAGGTGGATAGATCACGGAGGGAGGGATCGTGGGGAGGGAGATAGATCTCGGGGGGAGTGATCGTGGGGAGGCGGATAGATCTCAGGGGGAGAGATCGTGGGGAGGAAGATAGATCTCAGGGGAGTGATCGTGGGGAGGGGGATAGATCTTGGTGGGGAGAGATCGTGGGGAGGTGGATAGATCTCGGGGGAGAGATCGTAGGGAGGGGGATAGATCTTGGTGGGGAGAGGTCGTGGGGAGGTGGATAGATCTCGGGGGAGAGATCGTGGGGAGGTGGATAGATCTTGGTGGGGAGAGACCATGGGGAGGTGGCTAGATCTCGGGGGGAGTGATCATGGGGAGGGGGATAGATCTCAGGGGAGTGTACGTGGGAAGGTGGATAGATCTCGGGGGGAGTGATCGTGGGGAGGTGGATAGATCTCGGGGGAGAGATCGTGGGGAGGGGGATAGATCTTGGTGGGGAGAGATCGTGGGGAGGTGGATAGATCTCAGGGTGAGTGATCGTGGGGAGGTGGATGGATTTTGGGGGGAGAGATCCTGGGGAGGGGATAGATCTCGGAGGGAGTGATCATGGGGAGGTGGATAGATCTCGGGGGGAGTGATCGTGGGGAGGGGGCTAGATCTCGGGGGGAGTGATCGTGGGGAGGGGGATAGATCTCGGGGGGAGAGGTCGTGGGGAGGGGGATAGATCTCTGGGGGAGTGATCATGGGGAGGGGGATAGATCTCCGGGGGAGTGATCGTGGGGAGGTGGATAGATCTCGGGGGGAGTGATCGTGGGGAGGGGGATAGATCTCGGGGGGAGTGATCGTGGGGAGGGGGATAGATCTCCAGGGGAGTGATCGTGGGGAGGTGGCTAGATCTCGGAGGGAGTGATCATGGGGAGGGGGATAGATCTCAGGGGGAGTGATCGTGGGGAGGGGGATAGATCTCGGGGGGAGTGATCGTGGGGAGGGGGATAGATCTCCAGGGGAGTGATCGTGGGGAGGTGGCTAGATCTTGGGGGGAGTGATCGTGGGGAGGGGGATAGATCTCCGGGGGAGTGATCGTGGGGAGGGGGATAGATCTCCGGGGGAGTGATCGTGGGGAGGCGGATAGATCTCGGGGGGAGTGATCGTGGGGAGGGGGATAGATCTCCGGGGGAGTGATCGTGGGGAGGGGGATAGATCTCCGGGGGAGTGATCGTGTGGAGGTGGATAGATCTCGGGGGGGAGAGATCGTGGGGAGGAAGATAGATCTCAGGGGAGTGATCGTGGGGAGGGGGATAGATCTCGGGGGGAGAGATCATAGGGAGGTCGATAGATCTCGGGGGTGGGATCATGGGGAGGTGGATAGATCTCGGGGGGAGAGATCGTGGGGATGGGGATAGATCTCGGGGGAGATATCGTGGGGAGGGGGATAGATCTCGGGGGGAGAGATCGTGGGGAGGGGGATAGATCTCGGGGGGAGAGATCGTGGGGAGGGGGATAGATCTCAGAGGGAGAGGTCATGGGGAGGTGGATAGATCTCGGGGGAGAGATCGTGGGGAGCGGGATAGATCTCCGGGGGAGTGATCGTGGGGAGGAAGATAGATCTCAGGGGAGTGATCGTGGGGAGGTGGATGGATCTCGGGGTGAGTGATCATGGGGAGGTGGATAGATCTCGGAGGGAGTGATCATGGGGAGGGGGATAGATCTTGGGGGGAGAGGTCATGGGGAGCTGGATAGATCTCAGAGGGAGAGGTCATGGGGAGCTGGATAGATCTCGGGGGAGAGATCGTGGGGAGGGGGATAGATCTTGGGGGGAGTGATCGTGGGGAGGGGGATATATCTCCGGGGGAGGGATCGTGGGGAGGGGGATATATCTCGGACGGGAGTAATCGTGGTGAGGTGGATAGATCTCGGGGGAGATATCGTGGGGAGTGGGATAGATCTTGGTGGGGAGAGATCGTGGGGAGGTGGCTAGATCTCGGGGGGAGTGATCATGGGGAGGGGGATAGATCTCGGGGGAGTGATCGTGGGAAGGTGGATAGATCTCAGGGGGAGAGATCGTGGGGAGGAAGATAGATCTCGGGGGAGTGATCGTGGGGAGGGGGATGTATCTCGGGGGGGGTGATCGTGGGGAGGTGGATAGATCTCGGGGGAGAGATCGTGGGGAGGGGGTTAGATCTTGGTGGGGAGAGATCGTGGGGAGGTGGATAGATCTCGGGGGGAGAGATCGTGGGGAGGTGGATAGATCTCGGGGGGAGAGATCGTGGGGAGGTGGATAGATCTCGGGGGAGAGATCGTGGGGAGGGGGATAGATCTTGGTGGGGAGAGATCGTGGGGAGGTGGATAGATTTTGGGGGGAGAGATCCTGGGGAGGGGATAGATCTCGGGGGGGGAGTGATCATGGGGAGGTGGATAGATCTCGGAGGGAGTGATCATGGGGAGGTGGATAGATCTCGGAGGGAGTGATCATGGGGAGGGGGATAGATCTCGGGGGGAGTGATCGTGGGGAGGGGGCTAGATCTCGGGGGGTGTGATCGTGGGGAGGGGGATAGATCTCGGGGGGAGAGGTCGTGGGGAGGTGGCTAGATCTTGGGGGGAGTGATCGTGGGGAGGGGGATAGATCTCCGGGGGAGTGATCGTGGGGAGGTGGCTAGATCTTGGGGGGAGTGATCGTGGGGAGGGGGATAGATCTCCGGGGGAGTGATCGTGGGGAGGGGGATAGATCTCCGGGGGAGTGATCGTGGGGAGGGGGATAGATCTCCGGGGGAGTGATCGTGGGGAGGTGGATAGATCTCGGGGGGAGTGATCGTGGGGAGGGGGATAGATCTCCGGGGGAGTGATCGTGGGGAGGGGGATAGATCTCCGGGGGAGTGATCGTGGGGAGGTGGATAGATCTCGGGGGGAGTGATCATGGGGAGGGGGATAGATCTCCGGGGGAGTGATCGTGGGGAGGGGGATAGATCTCCGGGGGAGTGATCGTGGGGAGGTGGCTAGATCTTGGGGGGAGTGATCGTGGGGAGGGGGATAGATCTCCGGGGGAGTGATCGTGGGGAGGGGGATAGATCTCGGGGGGAGTGATCGTGGGGAGGGGGATAGATCTCCGGGGGAGTGATCGTGGGGAGGTGGATAGATCTCGGGGGGAGTGATCATGGGGAGGGGGATAGATCTCCGGGGGAGTGATCGTGGGGAGGGGGATAGATCTCCAGGGGAGTGATCGTGGGGAGGTGGATAGATCTCGGGGGGAGAGATCATGGGGAGGAAGATAGATCTCAGGGGAGTGATCGTGGGGAGGGGGATAGATCTCGGGGGGAGAGATCGTAGGGAGGTCGATAGATCTCGGGGGTGGGATCATGGGGAGGTGGATAGATCTCGGGGGGAGAGATCGTGGGGATGGGGATAGATCTCGGAGGGAGTAATTGTGGGGAGGTGGATAGATCTCGGGGGGAGTGATCGTGGGGAGGGGGATAGATCTCCGGGGGAGTGATCGTGGGGAGGGGGATAGATCTCCGGGGGAGTGATCGTGGGGAGGTGGATAGATCTCGGGGGGAGTGATCATGGGGAGGGGGATAGATCTCCGGGGGAGTGATCGTGGGGAGGGGGATAGATCTCCGGGGGAGAGATCGTGGGGAGGGGGATAGATCTCAGAGGGAGAGGTCGTGGGGAGGTGGATAGATCTCGGGGGAGAGATCGTGGGGAGGGGGATAGATCTTGGGGGGAGTGATCGTGGGGAGGGGGATAGATCTTGGGGGGAGTGATCGTGGGGAGGGGGATATATCTCCGGGGGAGTGATCGTGGGGAGGTGGATAGATCTCGGGGGGAGGTGGATAGATCTCGGGGGGAGAGATCGTGGGGAGGAAGATAGATCTCAGGGGAGTGATCGTGGGGAGGGGGATATATCTCGGGGGGAGTAATCGTGGGGAGGTGGATAGATCTCGGGAGAGATATCGTGGGGAGTGGGATAGATCTTGGTGGGGAGAGATCGTGGGGAGGTGGCTAGATCTCGGGGGGAGTGATCATGGGGAGGGGGATAGATCTCGGGGGAGTGATCGTGGGGAGGTGGATAGATCTCGGGGGAGAGATCGTGGGGAGGGGGTTAGATCTTGGTGGGGAGAGATCGTGGGGAGGTGGATAGATCTCGGGGGAGAGATCGTGGGGAGGTGGATAGATCTCGGGGGAGAGATCGTGGGGAGGGGGATAGATCTCGGGGGAGATATCGTGGGGAGGGGGATAGATCTTGGTGGGGAGAGATCGTGGGGAGGTGGCTAGATCTCGGGGGAGATATCGTGGGGAGGGGGATAGATCTTGGTGGGGAGAGATCGTGGGGAGGTGGCTAGATCTCGGGGGGAGTGATCATGGGGAGGGGGATAGATCTCGGGGGAGTGATCGTGGGAAGGTGGATAGATCTCGGGGGAGAGATCGTGGGGAGGGGGTTAGATCTTGGTGGGGAGAGATCGTGGGGAGGTGGATAGATCTCGGGGGAGAGATCGTGGGGAGGTGGCTAGATCTCGGGGGAGAGATCGTGGGGAGGGGGATAGATCTTGGTGGGGAGAGTTCGTGGGGAGGTGGATAGATCTCAGGGTGAGTGATCATGGGGAGGAAGATAGATCTCAGGGGAGTGATCGTGGGGAGGTGGATAGATCTCGGGGGAGAGATCGTGGGGAGGGGGATAGATCTTGGTGGGGAGAGTTCGTGGGGAGGTGGATAGATCTCAGGGTGAGTGATCGTGGGGAGGTGGATGGATTTCGGGGGGAGAGATCCTGGGGAGGGGATACATCTCGGGGGGAGTGATCGTTTGGAGGTGGATAGATCTTAGGGGGAGTGATCGTGGGGAGGTGGATGGATCTCGGAGGGAGTGATCGTGGGGAGGAAGATAGATCTCGAGGGGAGAGAACGTGGGGAGTTCGATAGATCGCAGGGGGAGTGATCGTGGGAAGGTGGATAGATCTTGGAGTGAGTAATCATGGGGAGGAAGATAGATCTCGAGGGGAGAGATTGTGGGGAGGTTGATAGATCTCGGAGGGAGTGATCTTGGGGAGGTGGATGGATTTCGGGGGGAGAGATCCTGGGGAGGGGATATATCTCGGGGGAGTGATCGTGGGGAGGGGGATAGATCTCGGGGGAGTGATCGTGGGAAGGTGGATAGATCTCAGGGGGAGAGATCGTGGGGAGGAAGATAGATCTCAGGGGAGTGATCGTGGGGAGGGGGATGTATCTCGGGGGGAGTGATCGTGGGGAGGTGGATAGATCTCGGGGGAGAGATCGTGGGGAGGGGGTTAGATCTTGGTGGGGAGAGATCGTGGGGAGGTGGATAGATCTCGGGGGAGAGATCGTGGGGAGGTGGATAGATCTCGGGGGAGAGATCGTGGGGAGGGGGATATATCTCGGGGGAGAGATCGTGGGGAGGGGGATATATCTCGGGGGGAGTAATCGTGGGGAGGTGGATAGATCTCGGGGGAGATATCGTGGGTGGGGGATAGATCTTGGTGGGGAGAGATCGTGGGGAGGTGGCTAGATCTCGGGGGGAGTGATCATGGGGAGGGGGATAGATCTCGGGGGAGTGATCGTGGGAAGGTGGATAGATCTCGGGGAGAGATCGTGGGGAGGAAGATAGATCTCAGGGGAGTGATCGTGGGGAGGGGGATGTATCTCGGGGGGAGTGATCGTGGGGAGGTGGATAGATCTCGGGGGAGAGATCGTGGGGAGGGGGTTAGATCTTGGTGGGGAGAGATCGTGGGGAGGTGGATAGATCTCGGGGGAGAGATCGTGGGGAGGTGGATAGATCTCGGGGGAGAGATCGTGGGGAGGTGGATAGATCTCGGGGGGAGAGATCGTGGGGAGGAAGATAGATCTCAGGGGAGTGATTGTGGGGAGGTGGATAGATCTCAGGGGAGAGATCGTGGGGAGTGGGCTAGATCTTGGTGGGGAGAGTTCGTGGGGAGGTGGATAGATCTCAGGGTGAGTGATCGTGGGGAGGTGGATGGATTTCGGGGGGAGAGATCCTGGGGAGGGGATACATCTCGGGGGGAGTGATCGTTTGGAGGTGGATAGATCTTAGGGGGAGTGATCGTGGGGAGGTGGATGGATCTCGGAGGGAGTGATCGTGGGGAGGAAGATAGATCTCGAGGGGAGAGAACGTGGGGAGTTCGATAGATCGCAGGGGGAGTGATCGTGGGAAGGTGGATAGATCTTGGAGTGAGTAATCATGGGGAGGAAGATAGATCTCGAGGGGAGAGATTGTGGGGAGGTTGATAGATCTCGGAGGGAGTGATCTTGGGGAGGTGGATGGATTTCGGGGGGAGAGATCCTGGGGAGGGGATATATCTCGGGGGAGTGATCGTGGGGAGGGGGATAGATCTCGGAGGGAGTGATCGTGGGGAGGAAGATAGATCTCGAGGGGAGAGATTGTGGGGAGGTTGATAGATCTCAGGGCGAGTGATCATGGGGAGGTGTGTCCAAAATATCGCGAGGGGAGAGATCACGAGGAGGTGGCAAGATCGCGGGGAGGGGTGTCCGAGAGCCCAATTAACCAATAAAAAGTTACCTTTGCCTACAATTAAGAGTTATTTGTAGAATAAACAAGAGAACAGGGATTTACTAAAGGGCCTATAATGTGGAAAAAAATCTCTCACGGTGCTTCACAGACATATAATGACAAAATGGAGATTGAGCCAAAGAAGAAATTAGGAGGGATGACCAAAAGTTTGGTCACAGAACTGGGTTTTAAAGAGTGGTTTAAAGGAGAAGCGAGAGTTGGAGATGCAGAGAGGTTTAGGAAGGAAATTTCAGAAGATGGGGCCTAAGCTACTGAAGTCAATGGTGAGGCAAATGAGGAGGGAGCGATGCACATGGGGCCAGAGTCAGAGAAACAGAGATGGGGGGGTGGGGAGTTGTAGAGCTGAAGGAGGTTACAGAGATGGGGAGGGGCAAGGCCAGGAAGGGATTTAAACATGAGAATGAGAATTTTAAATTTAAGGCACTGGGGAGCCAGGAGCCAATGTCATTCAGTGAGGACAGGGGCGATGGGACTTGCTGCAGGATAGGATACAGGTAGTGGAGTTGTGGATGAGCTGAAATGTACAGAGGGTGGCGGTTAGGTTGCTGGCAAGGAGAGCATTGAAATAGTCGAGTCTGGAGGTAACAAAGGCATGGATGAATTCAAGTGAACATAGTATAAAAACTTCAGACACCCATCTAGCGATATCACAGCTAATGAAATCCTAGTGACAATGCTGGATGCATTTGTGACATTCTCATGACCATTTGGTGTTATAGATGTCTCTTCCTGGGTAAAAAAAAGGTAAATAATACCGACCCACACCGAGAATATATGATGTAAGTAATGTCTCCTATTCGAAAGAACGGAGCTCTTTCTCTCTTCCTAACCAGATAGGACACTACTGTACTGTGATCTACAGTACATGGGATTTTTATTTGTTTTTTTAATTACTACCACTCTCAGGCCCTATAAAGGCCACAGTGACATTTGATAGAAACTCACCATTTATGCCACTTTAGTTACTGATGCAGATGTAGCCTTAATGTGAGGCTGTGACATTGTTAGAACCCAAAAGCTCACTACTCTCAACATTTAGCTGACTGTATGACTCCTGCAGAAACTGAGGTATGCACTGAACAAAATCACTGTGTTTGCCTTTATTCCTTTGTTAAATCTGTTTGAAAGGAGCTTCTCGGTGTAACCAAATACCCAACTGAAATACATGTACTGCTGTAAAGTAAGAATAAAGCCCTGACGGCTTCTCGGCTAGAAATTGGATTGTGCCCGAATTGGGGCGTCAACCCATTGCAGCGCGACTGCACGCTCCTAATGTGACCAGTAGCAGGACCACAGCAAAATGGTCTGCCAGCCTCATTTGCTTATTACCAGCAAGCTGATGGTCGCCAGTAGCGGCCCCTAGAGGCAGCTCATCGGTCACGCAGTGGGACTGAATTCTGTCAGCTCGGCTGCCAGCCGAGATCCTCAGCAGAGTCCGGGGAAGGCAATTGGGGAGGGGGGTGGAGAGGTGGGCAGCAGCGGCCCGCGGATTTAATGTGGAGCCCGGAGGATCGCACCTGCTCCTGCCGACTCCATAATAAGAGACAGGAGTGCTGTGCAGATTCACCAGAATGTTACCAGGGATCCAAGAGTTAGATTATGAGGAGAGATTACATAAACTAGGCTTATATTCCCTGGAATATAAAAGGTTCAAGAGTGATTAGATTGAGGTGTTTAGGATTTTCAAAGCAATTGATAGGGTAGATAGAAAGAAACCTTTTCTGCGGGTGGGGGAGTCCAGGACAAGGGGACATAGCCTTAAAATCAGAGCCAGGCCATTCAGGAGAGAAATTAGGAAGCACTTCTTCATGCAAAGGGTGGTAGAAGTATGGAACTCGCTTCCACAAACATCAGTAGATGCTAGCTCAATTCATAATTTTAAATCTGAGATCGATAGATTTTCACTAGATAAGAGCAATATTCCTTTAAATTTTTTTTGTGTGCTGTCCCTTTAAATTTGCTGCACGGCTGCGCATGCACAGTATCTCTTCCAGCGGCAGCAGCTGGTGAGCAGCCTGCACGGGACCTCACGATTTATGCATGGCCCAGAACATTGGAAAGAGTATAAAAGAATATGTAGCCAAGGCAGGTGGATGGAGTTAAGATACAGACCAGCCATGATCTAATTGAGACCACAGTAACCCAGGCTCAAGGGGCTTAATGGCCTACTCCTGTTCTTATGTTCCTATGAAATGCATATTGTTCTTGGAAGGGAACACTGTGCAGATTCAGCAGAATGATACTAGAGCTTGAAGGGTTCAATTATAAGGGCAGGTTATAGGAGTCTCTGTACTCCTAACAAAGAATCTATAACTTACTGGAAGTTAACAAACTGAATTTATTGTCTAAGAACTTTACAAAACAAGAAACTACAGGAGAAGCTCAAAACAGGTCTTTTCTCTTTCAATCCACACGAGGACTGGCTGGCTCCGCCCTCTACCTCTGACGTCATGATGTCATCACGTTTCCCGCCGAAGGGGACGTCATGTGACCCACGTGATGACGTCATCGCGTCAGATTGCAATATTGTCGATCTAGCTCTGTTTAACCAGAGCCAACTTGAAAGGTAATAACATTGGTTACAGACAATTAATGCTAGAGGTAATAACATTGGTTACAGACAATTATGTAAGTCACTGTAAGAGTCTCTTAGTGGTTTTGCCACATACGCCCCCCCCCAGAATTGTCTTTAACGAAAAGAGTGAATCGCTGAGGAGGTCGGACAAGTCTGTTGGACCGACTCCGAAATTCCCGGAAGCACCGATCGCCATCGCGGCCGCGGGGGAAGTACCGGGACCGGCGTGCTTGACTCGCGGCGGTCTGTTCGACGGTCTGGTAACGAAACTGCACGGCGAGTGGCAGCAGCGGGCCTTCGGGCCGAAACGGGCGTGGTAGTAGCAGAAACCGGTCATCGGAGGCGCCTTTGTCGGAGCCGGGGCCGGGCTCTTCGTGGCGGGGCGTTGCGCGAGGGCGCAGTATTGTTGCCGGACCGCGTAAATCTTATCCGCCTCTTCGGCGAGCGCGACACAGTCTGCGGTTTCTGCTTGGGCGAGGGACGCCTGTACTTGCTCAGGAAGTTGAGTAAGGAACAGTTCGCGAAACAGAAAGCACTGGGGCTCGGACCCCAGGAGAGTCAGCATATGACTCATCATTTCCGAGGGTTTGGAGTCTCCTAACCCTGGTAGAGCCAGTAAACGGCGAGCGCGCTCCGCTTTGCTGAGACCAAATACCTGCAGCAATCGTGTCTTGATGGCGACATACTTGTCAGCAGTCGGAGGACTCTCCAGCAGGCTGATGATTCTCGACGCCGTCGAGCTCTCGAGGGCGGAGACCACATGGAGATATCTGGCCTGATCCTGAATGATGTTGCGGAGCTCAAATTGCGCCTCGGCTTGCACAAACCAAGAGGTTGCCTGTTGTTCCCAGAATTGGGGGAGCTTCAAGGCCACTGCATTGGCCTCCATCACTGGCCTGTGTTCGGCGTTCACCGCGAAAAACGATCGCGAGGAATCGGGGTCACCAATGTAGGAGTCTCTGTACTCCTAACAAAGAATCTATAACTTACTGGAAGTTAACAAACTGAATTTATTGTCTAAGAACTTTACAAAACAAGAAACTACAGGAGAAGCTCAAAACAGGTCTTTTCTCTTTCAATCCACATGAGGACTGGCTGGCCCCGCCCTCTACCCCTGACGTCATCACGTCATCACGTTTCCCGCCGAAGGGGACGTCACGTGACCCATGTGATGACGTCATCGCGTCAGATCGCGATGTTGTCGATCTAGCTCTGTTTAACCAGAGCCAACTTGAAAGGTAATAACATTGGTTACAGACAATTAATGCTAGAGGTAATAACATTGGTTACAGACAATTATGTAAGTCACTGTAAGAGTCTCTTAGTGGTTTTGCCACAAGGTTGTATAAGCTTTGATAAATTTAGTGTCTTCTACAAACTTGGATGTACAACTCACAATTCATTCATCCAAGTCATTAATGCATATGGTGAAAAGCTGAGGCCCCAGTACAGATCCCTGGGGAACACAATTTGTCACATTCCGCCATGCTTTCTGGAAGTCCATGTAGACAACATCCATTGACACTCCCCTATCCACCATGCTAGTGACACAAGCTACCTTTTACAAATCCATGCTGACTCAGGTTGTTCAGCTCATAGGTGCTCAGTCACTGATGATAGATTTCAGTAACATCCCCATAACAGATTAAGTAACTCAATATAAGTATGTCTAGCAGTTATCCTTTGTAATCCAGAACAAATACATTTGACTGTGCGCTTGGATTCTTTCCACAAAGCTTACATTTTGCCCGCATGATTGCCCATCTGGGATGCTCGACAGTTCTAGTAGAAAATGCAAACATGTTGAAAGAAGGACATGAAAAGACCATCCACTTCATCACAGCCACTCCATCCAGTCATGGTACAGCCACTTGCCCCATTGACAGAACGTCCTGGGAGAAACAAATAAACAAAGAAAAAAATGGTTAGGCCAATTTAGGAAAAATTCTGGGACATTCCCTTCAACTCCCTAAGGCAATCCAGCAAAGCTCCGGGAGACCACAGTAACCTATAAATCTTTCTAATCACAGCTAGCCTACAACTCACAATAATACTGCAGCTGCTATAAAGCAAAAGTACATACATTAATTCTTAAATATTGATTGCCTCTAACAGCCTGTAGAAATGATTTTGTTGGTAGCAAGTTGCTGACTATTGCCACCTTTATGCTAATGCATCGTTTAAGGAGCAGTGTGCGCAGTTACCATCCCTCGTGATGGAGGGAGAAGGGAGCAGAGATCCATGAATATGGAGCACAATTTACCACCTTCAACTATCACTGTTTTTTCTATTGATTTGAGAACAGCTGACAGGACAACCAGATCTTTTTCATCATTAGAAAATAGAGGGTGACCTCCAGTTATGTTAAAAAAAAGTAGACAAGAGAAAAACTTCATGACATTTACAGTTATACTATAGCTACTGCAAAGCAAAATGAATGCAGGACAACTTCTTGGAGGTACAGTAATCGCATTTACCTTGCTGAGATTATCGGTAATTGCTATCACTTTTATTATTATTTTCTTAAGGAAACCAACAGAGAAGGTAGTTGAATGATTCTAATGGGTGGGTTGCAGGTAGGGGAGGAGGATATTTGTTGTTGCACCAAAATTTGCCAGGGCTTGATAAACAAGAGGCTGATCATTCAATACAGCTTCAGTCAACACCACTTAGCTCTATTTCGCCACCTCTAGACATTGATTCTACATTGACTGATTGGACTGCAATTTAATCAATGGGCTGTCATGTTATCAGGCTAATCCATACATTGTTCCACCAGCAGGTTATCAGCAGAAAATGCAAATGCAAACATTGGGTTGATTGCATTTGTAGTTGTTACATCCTGTCATCCTAAACTTTGCCTCAGTGATATGTTTGTTGGTTGTTTGTTTCGCTGGTTGATCGATCAAGGATTTATCATAGTCCAGGCCAAAGACTCAATCCGAGCAGAATGACAATTCCTTGGGATTATATGTCTGCCAGAGGTTAGAGCTATTTAGATGCATCATTTGATTTTATGGCTTAATCAAGCTTAAATAGTTTAATATGAGAACTTTAAAAGTTCATATCATATAAATGATTCCAATTGTGTGAGCTTATGTGCAGGATAAAGTTGCCGCCACTACCCAAATCAGTTTTTATTATTTCTTATGTAAGTCTATCTTTATCTTTAATAAACATCCTATATTTAATGTAAATATTATTTTATGGTTAATATTCTTATTTTGTCATATACTTATCAATAGGAGGTGTACAATTAGCATAGAATATCAAAGGAATTGAATCAACTATTATTTCATGGTTGAAATATCCAAGTAAGTGAAATAGAAATTAGAATTCTACATCTAATTGTTTCACACATATGTGATAAATTGTAAAGAGAGTGAAATGATTATATGTGGGTAACTATAGATATCCTTACTCTTCCCACCTTGAAGTGTTTTTGAGAACATTATTTGTTTTTGAGCAGGTTTTCCTCAAAACTAAATTCCTGTTCAGTTGGTCTGTCTGTCTTAGAAATAGCATTTTTTTTAAATTGAGCACTTAGTTGACCTAAAGTGCTCTTGCAGCCTTTAATGTTGGATTGACTATATTAGTCAATGTGTGATAAAAGTTTCCTTTTACTTTTAGGCCCTGAAATTCCTCAGTGTTTGGGATCTTCAGTGAATTCATGGGATTCATGCCAACCCTCAGTTGGCATCAGTTCTGCTGAGGCCTATGGACAAGGGAATAGGCATAATTTTCCAGAAAAGTCTTGGCCCCTCTCTGCTGGATATTAAATGGCCACTGCAAATTGGGTGAAATTCTGGTGGAAACCTAATTCCTTTCCCCCCCAGGTGGAAGTCTTTCTTTCCGCCCTTTCTGTCCCCAGGAATTATGTAACCTGCACTTGCTGTGATAATGAGTTTAATGACGCATGGCTCTTTTGAATCTTCCCCTCCCATCTTAAAACAAACACTTTACTAAACACATCTAAAATAATATATTCAATATATATTTTATGAAATATAAGGTTCAACATTGTCAGTTATATTTTTGAATGCCAAACACTAAAGGCATATTTGATGAACTTTGATGTCATAATTCCATGCACTGTACAAAATCTGGAGCAGGGACGGTACTTCCTGTAGAAGTAAAGGTTATCGCAGCATGAAGCTTTTTTAAAGGAGAAAATGGCTTTTAGTAGGCCAAAGCTAACCTCTGCGCCCATGGCTACTGAACCCATGAGGAAACTCTGTAAGAGCATCTTGGGCCGGAAGCCTGACCATCATGTTGCTGCTTCTAAGTCGCCACCTCTATCTCTAGCTTTGGCACAATGGAAGAGTGTGTGCAAAAGGGCAATGGTTGTGTAATAGAGCTGGAAATAGTACCTCCCAAAGGGTGCTGCACTTCCCAACTTAGGTTGGTGTCATGCTTGTTGGGCTTCACCAGAAATATGTGCCAAAGTGTGCCACTTACCATCTTCCTGATACCAAAAATCTTTTACCTCATTTGCAGCCAGGTATATGGAAGTTGTGCGACTGCATTGACCTAGTTAGCGACCTCCCTCCATGCAGTTTGCATTTGTGAACTTTTCTAGCACCATAACTTCTCCTTTAATGGGGAGCTGCAGCCCTTTAAAAACTGCTGCCTTATCACATTTTATGCTCCCCAGTCAAGTGTACAACATGGGAAGCCTATTCAAACTCCCCTTGGTAAATTCAGCACAGCCCGCCCTCTGAGCTGCTGGTGCAGATGAGCCTGTGCCATAAGTCATCCCCATTTTTGCCATTTTCAGAAAATTGAGATTTGTATATCAGCTGGAATTGATACAATCCATTACCTCTTATTAATTGCATAAGAAACAATGTAAAATGAAAGCTATCAATAATACATAAGTGACCCAATTGCATAGCTTATTTTTTGACTTTTTTTCCCCTTTAGAGGTGATTTTATTAGTCAGTTATGTGCATTTTTGCTGTGGAAAGCATCTTGGTGATCACTGGAGGCATCGAGCCAGCAGAGTGTTGAATATGTGAGAAATGCCCCAACAGTAAATCTTTGAAACAGTGATGTCGCCACCTAGAGGATAATATTATAAAACAACCTAATTCCAGGCACTGTACAGCCGCACCTTAATACAGTTTATGTATATTAGATAATAGGGATTATTACTGCCCTGCTCTGTCGTGTTATGCAACTCACATCAACCCAAAGCATATTCATCTATTAAAGCAGCTATTAATTCCCCTATATTTTGATAGAAATCATTTTTATTCAATAGTGGAAATTATTTTTTCAACTGGAGAAGAGCTCAGCATCAAATCTCATAGATGAGATGACCAGAAACTGTACTTACTATCTGACCTTTGAGAAAAAAAGATTTATAAGCCCTATTAAACTAATATTAAACAATAGGAGAACCGATTTTAATAAAGTTGGTTCAAGATTCCAGTAATAGTGTGGAAAAAGCCAAGAACACATCCTTTTTTACATTTTTAGTGCTATTTGTTATGTGGGCATGAGTGTTAAAATCTGTACCAAGTACAACTATATAAAGTGATGACTTAAATAAAACTAGATATTTACATCATGGTAAACTGCAGTTATGCGTAATCCACAGAATAACCTGAATATTATTGTTAAACGCTAACATGATTTAAAGAAGATGTGAGTGGTAGAATCATCAATGTAGTGATAAAGATAAAGAATTATATATTTTTTGTAATGCCTTTCAAATAACAAAATCAAAGAAATGCTGGATCCATGCCAGCTCGGAGAGATGCAGCCTTGTGTTCCAAATCCTCCTGCAGCCTGGCCCCGTTTCCAGGACAACACATGGTACAAGGACAGATGCAATAGACTCACTATCATGACTGTCACCACACTTGACCTCAGATGACTGTAAAGGGTGACAGAACTGAACAAATCCACTTCCCTATTTCTTTTTTGCAATTAACTAATTACTTTTGGAGCAACATTTTAAAATAAAACTGGATGTCCGAAACAGCACAGCTCTCTTAGATCTCATTCGTTATAGCCTATCGATCTGGAAGCTAAAAGGCCAATTGTAACTCCTGGCGGGAGCCAAGGTGGATGGCAAACCAAAAATTTTAACTCCCAGGCCTAATCTACATAGGCCTTGCCGGACTCCCGTGCAAACCCAGCGGGGAGCGCTAGCTAGCCAGCAGATGGGATTGGGATTTCAGGCAGCATAAAGCCACAGCTGGGGACCCAAAGGAACAGTACTTGGCAATCAGGCCAAGTGATTGGGAGGTGATCAGGAGGGCATCGCGGTCAGCGAAGGGGAAGGGAAACCCTGGGCTGGGGAAGCCCTAGGTTTCCTTGTGGGATCCGGATGCGTATTCCTCTGGGTCCACAAATAAACAAACAAAAAATGAACTCGCTTTTCTGGACCTCTTCTGGCCCTGGCTCTTTTTCCCATCAGGTGGGCCTGAAGAGGAAACCACAACAATTTCCCCGTGCAGGCCTCAGGTTAAAATTGCAGTCGAGCCCTCATGACATCATTGGAGCCTATACTCTATACTGAAAGAACTACCCCACTGCCTTGCGGCAGGTGTCTCTCTTGCCTGCTCAAAAGAGCAGGTTAAAATTGCAACCTGCGGGAAGGCAGTGGAACTGGTAGGGGTAAGTCGCTGCGGCTATTTTAACTGCCCAGTTTCCGTCCAGTTAAAATCGGCCCTTAAGTTGTTTTATGGAACCTATCTCCTGAATCTATACCATTAACAGTGGTTTGATACAATCCAAGTGTCAGCCGCAGCTCAGTTGGTAGCACTCTTGTGTAGTTCAAGTCCCACTCCAGACTTGAGTAAAAAATCCAGGTTGACACTCCACTGTAGTACTGAGGGAGTGCTGCACTGTCGAAGGCACTGTCTTTCGGATGAGATGCTAAATTGAGGCTCCATCTGCTCTTTCAGGTGGATGTATAAGATCCCATGGCACTGTTTTGAAGAAGAGCAGGGGAGTTATCCCTGATGTCCTGGCCAATATTTATCCCTCAAACAACATTACTGAAACAGATTATCCAGTCATTATCACATTGCTGTTCATGGGAGCTTGCTGTGCGCAAAATTGGCAGCCGTGTTCCCTACATTATAACAGAAAGGGCTGTAAAGTGCTTTGGGATGTCCTAGGGTCGTGAAAGTTACTATATGAATGCAAGTCTTTCTTTCTTTAAAGTAACAATTCTGTACAAAACAATGTTAACTAAATGCCAACAGTGTTGCTATAAAGAATGTATGAAATCCCACTTTCTTGTCTCTGTTTATTTAAGGAGTATTAATTGAATCATTTAGGATGGATCCTAATCTCATCACACCTGTCATCATATCCCTTTCATACTAATTCACAGTAAGTAATATTTGCTGGATGAGCTACTTTTTTCTTCAGGTCAATGATTATGCCAAGTTATGATGTATTTATCTATTATTCACAGTTCATTTTATTTGTTATAAATGGCATGTTATAATAAGGGCCATCTGATAAGATTAGTCTGGTTATTATCAACAAGGAAATTGCTCCTTAAATATGCAAATATACAAAAAGAAGGGCAAGAAAAGAGCATTAGACCCTCAATATGCATCTTATCCATTAGATTTCATTCACCACCCTTATCATTCGATAATTTGCTAATTGCTGGGGGAAGCAAAAACTCAGAGAAAACAATCTGTGGCTAATTCCAGGAAAAACACTGGGAAATCCTTCACCAACTCTCTAAGGCAATTAGGCAAGCTCCTTGAAACCATGGTTACCTATGATGCATCAATATATATATTTAACTAATCCCCCACAGATATGTCACAAATCTCCTTAGGAACATATGGCTGTACACTATGGGCCTGCAGAACTGTTCAGTTCATGCAGAATTACACTTGGCCCCAGTTGATGCTGTTTACTCTGATGTATACTCAAGGCTCCAATTAATCCTCATTGTTTGCCTCAAATCCCTGAAAAACATTTACTTGTAGAATTAGTAATCTAAAGAGTTATTTGCAAGGTAACAAGCAGGATTCCTGACATAGTCAAAAATGGGGGCTTTTAAATTCTTTTTCTCCTGGTGGAAACAAATGATGCATTTAAGAACATATGAAGTCATAGAATGAGAAAGAAAGACTTGCATTACTATAGCGTCTTTCACAACCATTGGACATCCCAAAACGATTTACAGCCAATGAAGTACTTTTTGGAGTGTAGTCGCTGTTGTAATGTGGGAAACGTGGCAGCCAATTTGCGCACAGCAAGCTCCCACAAACAGCAATGTGATAATGACCAGATCATCTGTTTTAGTGATGTTGATTAAGGGATAAATATTGGCCAAATATTGGAGAATAGGGCATTTGACCCTTCGAGGCACTCTTTTATAGACAGTGACCAATCTATTCTATTATGGACTCTACCCGACTTATTTAGTCACCTAAGGAAAATGTTAATAACTTTTACCCTGACTGCAAATGCTACTGGAGCAAAGCTGCAGAATAGATTTCCAGCATCTGCAGTATTTTGCTTTTGTCTGCAGATTATCCATCGACCTTATATTTACATCTCCATTATTGAACCTGGCTGGTTGCTTTCCACAGCTTACATTTCCTTGGTCCAGCGTCACACGGACTATCATCTTCCCTACAGTATTTGACTGATCCTGTCTCGAGATCCTTCAATCCCATTCCTAACTAGTTATTTATACTGTTCCATTTTTGAAGCGGTTGCTGGGCATTATTACATTGATTGCTTTTGCAGGGTGTCTGTTTCACATCCCCTTGGCTCAGTGGTGGTGCTGGAAATTGCACCAATTAGACGCACTGAGATTTACAAACTTATCCAGTAAAGGCATTGCAATCTTCATAAAAGAATCCATCAGTGCAAAATTTATAGGAATTTCCAGTAGCAAAGAGGTTGGCAAAAGATCCACTGAGGTGAAAGCTAGTTATTCGTTTCTTGAACACTTGCCAGGTTGTAAGGCTTGTAGTCACAGGGTAGTTTTTCTCGCAGTAACAAAATCATATAATAGTAAATTATTCCAAAGAAGTAAACCAGTTTTTCATTTCATATATATTAACAGCTGGAATTTTCGAAGGGATCGCACTCAAATTAATCTTAAGGTATGTTCTATTTGTATAAGAACAAAAATGAAAGAGAATGTACAGAATTTAATTTATTTTTTATATGGAAAACAAATATGTTTAAATTGAATGGGATTATTTCTTCCAGTTCCAGAGGATTTAAATCCAATTCCAAGCCAAATGGAAATTCTGTTTCTAATCTATTGCTGTATTTTTCATTGTAGAACCATAACATTGCCCGAGAATGAATTCTATAACACAAGAACAATTGGAAGATCTGAATAAATTGGGTTAAATTGGATGACCCCCAAAAATGGGCGAGGGGATGGCGGCACGCGATTAACCTGCACCCGTTCATTGCGCTGCAGGCAGCACGTTCAATTGATGCTACCTGCTCTTTTACATGATTGCTGCGTGCAGCCAGTGCTACCCGCGCTGCTCACTGGTTGTTTTAATTACATGAAACTTTAGTTAATTAAATACATAAAACAAAGTTAGATAGAGATGGCAGTGCAGGTGGTGTGCCGCATCTGCAGCATGTGGGAGTTTGTGGAGAGCAGCGTGATCCCAGGCATCCACATCTGCAGTAAGTGTCTGCAAGTCGAGGAACTTCAGCTCAGAGTTGTTGAGCTGGAGTCCGAGGTGCGGACATTGCGAGACATCAGGGAATGGGAGAGTTATCTGGATACTTTGATCCAGGAGGCAGTAACACCCCTTAGGTTAGGTAGTGGTACAAGTCTGGTCAGTGGTCAGGGACAGGAGGGTGTGACTGCGATTCTGACAGGTAAGGGGACCCTAGGTATCGTGCTAGAGGAGCCTCAGCCTTTGCCCTTATCCAACAGGTATGAGGTTCTTGCTGCCTGTGTGGAGGAGGGCAAAGTTTGCAGGGTGGATGAGCAAACTGACCACGGCATCGTGATACAGGAGGCTATTCAAGTGGGAGGAGTGAAAAGGAATGTTGCAGTGGTAGGGGACAGTATAGTCAGGTAGATACTGTTCTCTGCAGCCGCAACCGGGAGTTCCGAAGGCTGTGTTGCCTGCCAGGGCTAAGGATAGTTCCTCGCGGCTGGAGAAGAATTTGGAGTGGTCCATATAAGAACCAATGCCATAGGCTGAACTAAGAATGAGGTTCTGCTGAGAAAGTTTGAGGAGCTAGGGTCCAAATTAAAACACAAAACTTCAAAAGTACTAATCTCTGGATAGTTACCTGAGCCACGCACAAACTGGCATAGGAGCAAGCGGAACAGAGAGTTAAATGCGTGGCTCAAAGAGTGGTTTAGGAGGCAGGGGTTTCAATTCATGGGGCACTGGCACCAGTACTGGGGAAAGAGAGAGCTGTTCCATGGGGACGGGCTCCACTTAAACCAGGCTGGGACCAGTGTCTTGGCGAATCGAATAACTAGGATGGTAGATAGTGGGGGGGGGTGGGAGGATTCAGGAACGGGTAAAATTCAAAAGCAGTCAGAGAAATGTCAAGGCTGTAGAGCAGAGTAGTGATCTGGGTAAAGATAAGCAGAGTGGGACAGGAAGGGACAGAAAGATTAAAGGTAATAGGCAGTAGTGACCAAAATGACATCAGGGAAAAATAGAAGCTAAAGGCACTATATCTGAATGCACGAAGCATTCGCAACAAAATAGATGAATTAATAGCACAGATAGGAATAAGTAGATTTCATTTAATAGCCATTACAGAGACATGGTTGTAGAATGACCATGGTTGGGAACTAAATATTCCAGGATATTTGACTTTCAGAAGAGACAGGCAGAATGGAAAAGGAGGAGGGGTAGCTCTGATAATAAAGGAGGGAATAAAGACACCACCTGCACTGCCATCCCTGTATGACCTTGTTTTATTTATTTAATTAATTAAATTTATGGGGCAATTTTAACCTAAAAAAACATGTGGGTTGGGGGCGTGTGGGAAGTTAAAGTGTTAAAAATCTGAATCCCATTCTGAACCCGCCTCCAACCCGCCCACTTCCAGGTTTAATGGAGGTGGGACGGGGATGGGCATCTTATCCGCTGCCAGGAGGCGGGTCAACTATTTAAATATTATAATGAGGCTGGAAGCCTTTGCTTAAACCTTCATTTTGAATTTAACTTTAGCTGGTTAGGTTTTGCAGGCCTTGTGAAACCCGCCAGCTAAAGTAAGGCGAGGACTGCTGGATCCAGGAGGTATGTGCCTTTACACTTACCTCCTGGATCCAGGGTTCCTACCTAACCCACCCCCTGCCATCAGAGACCCCCCCCTATGAGGCCTACAATTCCCCCCCAGGTCTCCAATCCACGCCGCAAGAACTCTGAACCCCCACTCCCATGAGGCCTCCCCCCGGCCTTCGATTCCCCCTACAGCCTCTGATTCTGCACCCCCCCCAGGCCTCCCATCACCCCAAGGAGCCCTGACCCCCACCCAGGAGATCTTCCCCCCTGCTGGCCTCCAATTCTGCCCACAAGGCTTCCCCCTACCAGGCCTCCGATTCCCCCCCCCACCACAGGCCTTCAATCCCTTCCCAGACCTCTGATCCCCCCCACGAGGCCTCTCCCCACCTCCCGATCCCCCCGGCTGCCGATCTGCTCCTCCGGCCTCCAATCGTTGTCAACCACCCACAACCCCCCCATTCCGCCGACACCACTGCTCCCCCCGCCGCTCCTCCGGCCCTCCCTCTGCTCCTCCGGCTGCTATTCATTCTCTAAACCCCACCTCCAGTTCCTCCGGCTCGGGAAACTCACCGACCGCCGCCCCCCCCCACCCCTGGCTCCTCCGGTGCCCAATCCTCACTGACACCGCCCTCCTGCTCCTCCAGCGGCCGATCCTCCCCTGACACCCCCATGCTGGTCCCGGCCCCTGATCATTCCCCAACCCCCCTTCCTCATGCTGGTCCCGGCCCCCGATATTCAGCGAGCCCCCCCGCCCCATGCTGGCCCCAGCCCCCCGATACTCAGCGAGCCCCCCCGCCCCATGCTGGCCCCAGCCCCCCGATACTCAGCGAGCCCCCCCGCCCCATGCTGGCCCCAGCCCCCGATACTCAGCGAGCCCCCCCGCCCCATGCTGGCCCCAGCCCCCCGATACTCAGCGAGCCCCCCCGCCCCATGCTGGCCCCAGCCCCCGATACTCAGCGAGCCCCCCCCGCCCCATGCTGGTCCCAGCCCCCGATACTCAGCGAGCCCCCCCGCCCCATGCTGGCCCCAGCCCCCGATACTCAGCGAGCCCCCCCCGCCCCATGCTGGTCCCAGCCCCCAATACTCAGCGAGCCCCCCCGCCCCATGCTGGTCCCGGCCCCAGATACTCAGCGAGCCCCCCCCGCCCCATGCTGGCCCCAGCCCCAGATACTCAGCGAGCCCCCCACCCCATGCTGGTCCCAGCCCCCGATACTCAGCGAGCCCCCCACCCCATGCTGGCCCCAGCCCCCAGATACTCAGCGAGCCCCCCCGCCCCATGCTGGCCCCAGCCCCCGATACTCAGCGAGCCCCCCACCCCATGCTGGCCCCAGCCCCCAGATACTCAGCGAGCCCCCCCGCCCCATGCTGGCCCCAGCCCCCGATATTCAGCGAGCCCCCCCGCCCCATGCTGGTCCCAGCCCCCGATACTCAGCGAGCCCCCCCCGCCCCATGCTGGCCCCAGCCCCCGATACTCAGCGAGCCCCCCCGCCCCATGCTGGTCCCGGCCCCCGATACTCAGCGAGCCCCCCCGCCCCATGCTGGTCCCAGCCCCCGATACTCAGCGAGCCCCCCCGCCCCATGCTGGTCCCGGCCCCCGATATTCAGCGAGCCCCCCCCGCCCCATGCTGGCCCCAGCCCCAGATACTCAGCGAGCCCCCCCGCCCCATGCTGGCCCCAGCCCCCGATACTCAGCGAGCCCCCCCGCCCCATGCTGGCCCCAGCCCCCGATATTCAGCGAGCCCCCCCGCCCCATGCTGGTCCCGGCCCCCGATATTCAGCGAGCCCCCCCCGCCCCATGCTGGCCCCAGCCCCAGATACTCAGCGAGCCCCCCCGCCCCATGCTGGCCCCAGCCCCCGATACTCAGCGAGCCCCCCCCGCCCCATGCTGGCCCCAGCCCCAGATACTCAGCGAGCCCCCCCACCCCATGCTGGCCCCAGCCCCAGATACTCAGCGAGCCCCCCCGCCCCATGCTGGCCCCAGCCCCCGATACTCAGCGAGCCCCCCCCGCCCCATGCTGGCCCCAGCCCCAGATACTCAGCGAGCCCCCCCACCCCATGCTGGTCCCAGCCCCCGATACTCAGCGAGCCCCCCCGCCCCATGCTGGTCCCAGCCCCCAATACTCAGCGAGCCCCCCCGCCCCATGCTGGTCCCGGCCCCCGATATTCAGCGAGCCCCCCCGCCCCATGCTGGCCCCAGCCCCAGATACTCAGCGAGCCCCCCGCCCCATGCTGGTCCCGGCCCCCGATACTCAGCGAGCCCCCCCGCCCCATGCTGGTCCCAGCCCCCGATACTCAGCGAGCCCCCCCGCCCCATGCTGGTCCCGGCCCCCGATACTCAGCGAGCCCCCCACCCCATGCTGGTCCCGGCCCCCGATACTCAGCGAGCCCCCACGCCCCATGCTGGTCCCGGCCCCCGATACTCAGCGAGCCCCCACGCCCCATGCTGGTCCCGGCCCCCGATACTCAGCGAGCCCCCCCCGCCCCATGCTCGTCCCGGCCCCCGATACTCAGCGAGCCGCCCCACCCCATGCTTGTCCCCGTAGTGTCCGAGTATCAATAATACACGGACTGCAGGAGAACAATAAAACAGGTATTTACTGAACAGAGGGTAAACTTAAGACTGAAGTACAGAAGCCTGCTATGGCTTTATATACAGGTGTGGTCACTGCCGGTACTGCAGTATAAAATCAGTTCTCTCTTAAAGGTACATACACAACAATTCCTCCCCTTTTAGATAAACAGTACATAACATTCATTTAACAACTAAATAATAATAATTACAATTACAATTTTCTCTGTACTATATACATCAACTGAAATAATCATTTATAAGTTCAGTCTTTAAGGAGGCTTCCTGATCCTGACTGGATAGCGCCTTTCTCGAGTATCCTGTTCTTGCGGCGGAGTCGATTCTGGCTCATTGTCATTGGTTGGTTCGTCAGCTTCCAATACCACTGCTTCTGAGGTAGACACAATCTGTACTTCGGGTTCATTACCAGGTGCACATGCTCGTGGTATGGGTTTGGCTTGTTCCTGTGACTCTAGAATCTGGTCAGCATGGCGTTTCACGATGCTCTCTCCAACGTCCACTGTGTACATTAGTGGTCCCTGCTGTGTGCATATCGTTCCTGGCTGCCATTTTTCTGTTCGGTAGTCGCGGGCCAAGACTGGTTGCCCTATCTTAAAGCTCCTGGTTGGCTTCTCATTGATGTGCTGGAATTGCTTATCCTCAACATCTCGTCTTATGTTTGGTTTGAGCAAATCCAGGCGACATCTTAGCCTTCGGTTGAAGAACATTATGGCTGGAGCTTGGTTGGTGACTGCATGTGTCGCATTCCGGTAAGCAAACAAGAAATTATCCACCTTGTGTTGTAGTGGTATGTCGTCGTTATACATCGCCTTTATTGCCTTTTTAAAGGTCTGAACAAACCTCTCAGCCAATCCATTTGTGGCTGGATGATATGGGGCAGATGTGTAATGTTTCACCCCATTATTCCTCAGAAACCTCTGGAAATCCTCGGACACAAACTGTGGCCCATTGTCGGAGCAAATCTGTTCTGGCAAGCCATTCCTGGCGAAGGTGGTCTGTAGGATTGCAATAGTTTTCTCCGTGGTGGTGGAGGACATTTTGATGACCTCTGGCCATTTCGAATGGGCATCCACGGCGATTAGAAACATTGGCCTAGAAATTCAGTGCCCTTAGCACCGATTTTGTGGCGCTAGAGGGCCTAGCGCTGCAATTGGCGCCGGTTCCTAAATTGCCTGACGCCCTTCCGCGGCGGTAGACCGGTAGCGCTGCGCCGGCACCGATGACGTCATCGGTGTGCGCAGCGTCCCGGTTGCCGTGGTAACCCGGCCCCAAGCCGAAATTCAGTTGCGGCCGCCTCGCCAGTGGCAGCCGCAACTAAGACTCCGGCAAACGAGTGTTGCCGGAGTCTGCGCCGGCGCTTTAAGGAGGCGCGGCGGCCGGCCGCTTTCCCGCCGGCCGCCTGCCCGCAGCTCCCTCCCCGGACTTCTCCCCCCGCCCCCCCCCCGGAACAGATGCAAGCCCGGCACTTGTCCGAGGTGCCGGGCTCATTTTTGATGAGATTTGCGCGGGCCGCGGCCGGGTGCAGGCAGCTCCTCCTTAACGGAAGGAGGAGGCCTGCACTTCCCGAGCCTGCCGCACCGCAGCGGGCGCTGCAGCGCCGGAATAGCGCCGCAATGCGGCGCGTTGCGCCAGTTTTCAGGCGCTAAAACCCTTCAGTAGCGCCGGCAGCCGTTTGGGCGCGGCGCTACTGAATTTTTGGCGCGCGCAAAGGGCTTTAGCGCCGGCGCTAACTTCTGGCGCTAAAGCCCTGGCGCAGCGCAAACTCAATTTCTAGGCCATTGAGTCCATAAATGGACCAGCAAAATCAATGTGTACCCGTTGCCGTGGAGATGAGGGCCACTCCCATGGGTGTAGCGGGGCCTGTGGTGGAGCGTTTTGGATCTTCTGGCATCCTGTGCATCTCTTGGTCATATCCTCGATTTCTTTATCGATTCCCGGCCACCACATAAACGCCCTGGCTAGACTCTTCATTTTTACCCCTCCCAGATGACCCTCATGAAGCTCATTGAGCACTCTATCTCTCAACTTGGGTGGAATTACCAGTCGGGATCCACACATCAAGGTCCCCCGGCACACTGACAGCTGTTCTCTCCTTGGCGAGAATGCTGGCAACAGTGAGTCGCCATGTGTTGGCCATGCCTTCACCGTCAAATCATAGACCCGAGAGAGTGTCTGGTCATTTCGGGTTTCCTTCTCTATATTTGAGTTTGTAACAGGTAGACATTCGACTATGTTCGAATGGAATATCTCAACAGGGTCCACTACAGGTGCTTCCTCTACCGTAGGCAACGGTAGGCGCGACAGCCCATCAGCATTTCCATGCTGTTTCATACCCTTGTACTCTATGTCGTACTGATGTACCCCTAGAAAAAGTGACCATCTTTGCAGCCGTTGCGCCGTCATCACCTGAACGCCCTTCTTTGGGTTAAAAATGGAGACCAGGGGCTGATGATCAGTCAGTAGGGTGAATTTCTGCCCGTGCAGATAGTGATTGAACTTCTTCACCCCCCACACCAGGCTGAGGGCCTCCCTGTCAATCTGGGCATAGTTACACTCGGCTGAGGTTAACGAGCGTGACGCAAAGGCTATTGGCCTCTCTGAACCATCAAGGAATTTGTGTGACAGCACCGCTCCAATGCCATACGGAGACGCATCACATGCCAACTGAATCGGGAGTATTGGATTGTAGTGGGCCAATACTTCTTTTGAAGTGATTAGGCATTTACATTTCTGAAAGGCACGCTTACACTCATCACTCCATTTCCATGTTACTCCAGTTTGCAGCAGGGTGTTCAGTGGGTGCAGCATTGTAGATAAATTCGGCAAGAACTTATGGTAGTAGTTCACCAACCCGAGAAACGACCTCAGTTGCGACACATTTTCCGGTGCTGGAGCCTTGACTACAGCCTCAATCTTGTCTGGTGCCTTATGCAACCCTTCCTCATCAATCATGTGGCCACAATACGAGATTTGTCTCCTGAAGAACTCACATTTGGGGTGGTTGGCTCGTAGCCCATATTCTTATAATCTAGTGAGCACCTGCTCCAGGTTGGCAAGGTGTTCACTGTCATTTTCGCCCATAACCAGGATGTCGTCCAAATAACACTGGGTCCCTGGGATCCCTTGCAGGACTTGTTCCATCGCCCTCTGCCAAATAGCCGGGGCTGATGCTACCCCGAATACCAGTCGATTGTACTGGTAAAGGCCTTTGTGAGTGTTTACCGTGAGGTATTTCCTAGATGCTTCTTCCAGCTCCATTTGTAGATACGCTTGGGCCAGATCAATCTTCGTAAAGCGTTTCCCTCCAGATAGTGAGGTGAAAATATCTTCTATCCGTGGAAGTGGATATTGTACTGTGTGCAGGACTGGGTTCACAGTTACCTTGAAGTCCCCACAGATGCGAACCTTCTTCGGTTCCCCAGGCGTGCTGCTCAATGATTTCTTCATTACAGGAATGATGGGTGTGGCCCACTCGCTCCAGTCCACCTTGGACAGCACACTCGAACGCTCCAGACTCTCCAGCTCTGTTTCAATGGCTGGGCGGATCGCGTACGGTACCGGTCTGGCTTAAAAAAAATTTGGGTTTGCGTTATCTTCGATTTTTATTGTTGCCGTTACTCCTTTTAGAGTCCCAAGTCCTTGTTGGAACACCTCTTTCGCGTCAGTTAGAATTTTTGACAGTCGTCCAGGTGTGACGTCATCATCCTTTTTGTCAGTCACAGTTAGCGCCTGAATGGAATGCCAATCCAATTGTATTTTTCGGATCCATTCACGCCCCAATAATGGTGGTCCTCCACCTTGTAGTATATATAGATACAGTTTCTGTGTTTCCTTGCCGTTGTTTTTAACTGGCACCCTTATTTTTCCTCTGGGGTAGACTTTTTGCCCCGTGTATGTCTTCAATACAATGGACGTGTCCTTCAAGGGTATGTGTGAGAATAGCCGCTCATAGTCTCGTCGATTCATGACAGTTAGGGCTGATCCTGTGTCCAATTCCATCTTTACTGGGGGCCCTGCTATCATGAGGGTGACCCAAATGGTTCGGTGATCCTCCTTTGTGATCACGTTGTGTAACTTTAGACAACTTAGTCTCCTGCTCCCGGAGTCATTATCACTCTCCTGATCTTCCGAACTACTGTCTGTCATTTTTTTTACTTTCTTGTACTTTTCCTTAGTAGTTCTTTTAGTGTTGGTTTTCTTTCCCGACCTGCAGACTCTTGCTATGTGTCCCATTTTCCCACATTGCCTGCATACTTTGTCCTTAAACCAGCAGTCCTTCTGATCAT
Organism: Somniosus microcephalus; assembly: GCF_052327205.1. Classification (NCBI taxonomy): domain Eukaryota; kingdom Metazoa; phylum Chordata; class Chondrichthyes; order Squaliformes; family Somniosidae; genus Somniosus; species Somniosus microcephalus. Next base: position 113,450,733 of record NC_140988.1, on the reverse strand, counting down.
GGGTTGTTCTGCCGCAGCGATAGCACTTTTCTGCTCCATACGCCATTTCATTAGTGCTGTATTCTTGTGGTTTCTGTTGTATTTCCGCAGCTCCCCGTGCTGCTGCTCCGTAGGATACTGCCACGCTGAAAGCCTGTTCTAGCGTCAGGTCCTTTTCCGAAAGTAGTCGTTTCTGGGTTCCTTCACTCTGGAGCCCGCAGACAAACTTATCCCTTAAGGTGTCTGCCAGTCCTGCTCCGAACTGGCAGTGCTTCGATAACTTGCGTAGTTCCGTAAGATAGTCAGCATTGCTCTCATCTTTGTGCTGGTTTCTTTTATGGCACTTGAATCTTTCTGCTATCAGCAGCGGTGTAGGGTTTAGGTGTTCCTGTAAGATATTAACAATCTCCTCAAAACTTTTCTCCATTGGTTTAGCTGGTGTAATTAAATTCCGCAATAGGCCGTACGTTCTCGCGCCCATCAAATTTAATAATACCGACGCCTTCTTTCCATCGGCCACCTCATTTGCCTTGCAGTACACTTCAATTCTTTTCACATACGTGGTCCAGACTTCTACCTTGTTGTCGAAAGCAGTGATACTGCCACTCTTCGGCATCTTGGGTGATTTAAAATGGCACCTCCCGTGCTTTTTCTTCTTCTCCAGTGGATTAAAATGGCGCCTCCCGCGCTTTTCCTTCTTCCCCAATGGAATAAAATGGCGCCTCCCGCGCTTTTCCTTCTTCCCCTTGCTGCCACGCTGCTCCTAGCATTTTACAGGGTAATGGCGGCGACCCGCGGCTTTGGCGCGTCTCACTTTTCCTTCCCCTCATTTTATTTTCTCTACGCTGCCCGGTTCTTTAGCACCGACCGCACCCTGTGCGCTCCACCCTCTCTCTCTCTCTTTTCCTCCCGACGACGCTGCATGGCCCCTTTGCAGAGCCGCTCGATCGAGCTCGAGCCCGCCGCAGTCCGGAAGGGTCAGCGCACTACCTGCTACCAGCACGATTTGCTGTAACACCTTGACTGGAGAGCCAAGCCCAGCTCTCCACAGCCTCCCCTGCAATTCTCCGAACTCCGATGGATCCTTGGGCGGTTGCCCGCGGTCGACGCCCGTTGCTCTGACTTCAACCTCCAAGAAGCTCCTTCTCAGGGAAAGACCCCCGTGAGGTGATGCAGTACTGCAGGTGAGTTCGAACCTGCTCGTCGCCGGTGTAGTGTCCGAGTATCAATAATACATGGACTGCAGGAGAACAATAATAACAGGTATTTACTGAACAGAGGGTAAACTTAAGACTGAAGTACAGAAGCCTGCTATGGCTTTATATACAGGTGTGGTCACTGCCGGTACTGCAGTATAAAATCAGTTCTCTCTTAAAGGTACATACACAACAGCCCCGACCCCCGATACTCAGCGAGCCCCCCCCGCCCCATGCTGGCCTCAGCCCCCGATACTCAGCAAGCTCCCCCGCCCCATGCTGGTCCCATTCCCCGATACTCAGTGGCCCCCCCCACATCTTCACCCGGCACTCCCCCCCCTCCACACCCTCCCCTGGCCACCCATGCAATCCCTCCCTCCTCTCTGCGGCCCAGTGCCATAGGCCTACCCACCCGCAGCCAGCCAGCCTCTCAACCTGGCTGGCTGTGAGTGGGAAACAGAATTTTCCCATGAAAATCAGGCCCTGCCGTTAAATTCACCTTCCTCATTAAAAAGCAGCCCTTTGTTTAAGCGCACTCCATTTAAGACCATTCTGTGCATAACAGGAGGCTGCAGGAAAGAACTGGTGGCAGATAAGTTTTAACAACCATGGAGGAGACAGTGCTGGCCATCATGGGAAGGAGCATTGCTGAGGCCGTGGCCACTAGAGGGGCTGAAGTGATCGATGATGAGGGCCTCTGCATTCTAACTCCTGCTTCCCTCATCCCACAATTGCTATTGACTCACAAGCTGCAGAGGATGGAAGCATGCATTTCTTACTTTCTCCTCTCCCCTCACCACAACCCAACCCTTGTTCCTTTCTCCTTTCAGATTCCCAAGAACTGGAAACTTAACAGCCAGAGGAAGATGAGGAAGAAGACAGTCATGATGAAGAGTTACCATCACTCGATCTTACACTAGCAGCCACCAGCTCAGAGGCTTACATTGCACTTTAGAGGATAGGATAGAGGAGGAATCTGCACATGGTGAGACACTGGGCATAAGTGCACAGGAGCCAGGGTGGGGGGAAAGGACACCACAGGTGCCAGCTCGCCGGACGACAAGAGCGCACAGTGGTTCTGCTGCAGAGGAGTCCGATGAGGACTTCAATGATCCAGGCTACAGAAGAAGGCTGATGGGTGTACAAATGCTTGGCACACTGGAAAACCTGACAGAAAGTCTGTGAACAATGCCAAGGAGCATGGAGGAGTCCCTATGCAACTTAGCACAGGGCTTTGCGCAGAGCTTGGAGCCCAACCTTTCTAACATGGAACAGGTGGCCACCACCATCAGCAAAGCTGTGGAACCCACCATGATGCAGCATCTGATGGCCAATGTCGTAGCTTCCATCGCACACAAACAACTTCCATCAAAGGTCTGAGTGCTGCAGTGGAATCTCAGACTGCTGCCACCATGGATACTACTGTTCAAAGGGGCTTCCGGGGTTTCACAGCAGTCCATAAATCTGTTCTCCAACAGAGTCCATTGGCTCGATTTTTCCGGCACTCAGGGGGCGAGTTGGAGGCGGGTCAGACGGTTCCGATCCCGCCGTCAACCCGCCTCTGTCCAACTTTTCCAAAGGCAGGCTCGCAGACTCCTGGTCGGTCCCGCCACCAAGTGGCAGGATAGGCCCTTAAGGCAGTTAACTGGTTGTTAACTGCCTGTGTAATCCTATTTTGCCTGGCCTTTTAAATTTTGCCACATTTTCAGTGTGTTCCATGTCGTTACCAACCCATGCCAGCTAAGTGTGGCAGGTTGACAAGTGGCTGGCTTCCTGACAGCTGCAGCTCCAGCATAAAACCGGAGCTTTCAACAAGGATCAGTTGTACGTGGCAGAACTTTGTTTTTTCAGGTCTTGGCAAACTTTTTGCAGGTCTACTGATTTTGGAAGTGGTGAAGCTGAGATCCATCTCCAATGTGGTCTCCTGGGAAAACCCTCTCCCCACATTGACTCAGCGCTTCCTCGACTGAGATATCAACCAGCATCATGGGAACCATTTATTTCCTTTCATCTTGGTCCTCAGATTTGGAGGAAGAGCAGCCGCGGCAGCAGCAGAACCAGGAACAACAGCAGCAGCCACAAGAGGAGCACCAAACTGCTGCTCACCCACCTGAAGCTGCACAGGGCAGAGGGCGTCAGCGCAGGGAAGCACGTCGTCGCAGAAGATACCCTCAACACAGGGTTTACAGACCAAGGAGCAGCTTCCTAAACATGAGTGAGCAGCAGTGCCAAAGGAGGCTGAGACGTTTGCGAGAGGTAGCCGCTGACATCTGCGCAATGCTGCACCAACACTTGGAGCCCAGAGGAGTGGGTGGGCACCCCTTACCAGTGGCTGTCAAAGTCACCACCGCACTCAATTTTTTTGCTTCAGAGTCCTTCCAGGGATCATCAGCAGACATTTCCCAGTCGGCCGCACACACTTGCATCATGCAGGTAACCGATGCCCTCTTTGCCAAGATGCACAATTACATATACTTCTCGACAGATTGTAGGGGGTGGTGCGTGAGCCCAGTCAGTTATGCCTCTGACTGCCCGTGAGCGGTTAGAATCACTCCCATGCCCCTGAGATTCTCGACACTGGACTTAGGTACAGGTAGCGATACAGAAAAGACTCGAGTAGACAGTTGGTTTGGATGTAAGCAAAACTCAAGATTTTATTAAACAGAAAAATAACACAGTCTTATGAGAAGCTACCAGTATATAAAAGTACAGGCAAATACATATAACTATACTTATACAGGGAATGGGGAACACACGGCACATCGAGGGAAAACAATTATCTTAACAATCCCCTTATCCTTATCCCACCCCCTATACCTAACTAGATTAAGCTATGAGGGGCCAGAATTTATGCTCACCAATCAAAAGGGTTTGCTAAACTCAAAACAGCGGTGGGGTTCGGGGTTCACTCTTGGTGCTCTCTGGAGCCTGCTGTCGTCACGTGGTCTCCAGGTGCTGCAAGGGCGTTGTCCAGGTTCGAGTACCCCAAAGTTAAAGTCTCTGTTTGGGTACTTTACCTTGCAGGGATGATGGTTCCTCTTCTTCGGCCGACATGTTTGAGTTTGCATAAAGATAGTCGCAGGTTGGCCGAGACTGAAGGCCCAATGATTCGAAGCCTACCCTCAGTTGGTCTCCTCAGTTCGTCTCCTCAGTCAGTCTTCCTCAGTTGGTCTTCCTCAGTTGGTCTTCCCTCCTTCCCTCGTCGCGTCCCGCCTCGCCTGGCCTGAATTGTCCGTGTCCACCCGATGCAGTACCTGGGCGATTTCCAGATGGAGTGGGAAAAGGCACGGGCAAAGGCCAGGGGGTAAGCGTGGGACGGGGAAAGAGCAACAGCCATGAGGGCGAGGGGCAGAAGAGCCGAGCAGAGAGAGAGAGAGAGATTGCTACCTGGGGCTTTCAATTATACTCTTTTCGAAAACCCTTATCTTCACGCCAAATCAGGTTAGTTCTTTGTCTTGATCTTGGCGGGCTATTTTAAATAATGGTAGCAATCTATACTAACTGTTTTTAGATGGCCGGTAATCGCATCTACCGGCCCGATAATTAACTTGTTTTGTCATGAATGTTCCTTGATGGGCCTGTCCAGCCTCGATGGCTTCCTCAATCTGTTGTCGATTATTTATGTAAACTGCTTGATGGCCTTAACTGTAGGCCTAACTGAATTTTGATTTTCCTCCAAGTTGATATAATACATAATTCAAAGTCCTGTCTGCTTTCAAAATACAAAGTCTCTCTTCACAGAAACTGCCGCTTTGGTTTCGATTTCTCCACAAGCTGCCTGCGTTGCAGAGTCCAAGTTTTAAAATCTCACAGGCTTTCTGCCACGAGGCACGGACGCCATCTTTGGGTACCCTTTTTGATTTAAAATGTCCACGCAGGGTCCCTTTTTATTAATAACAACCTTTGGGGAAGTGTAGAAATTTTGCAAATCTTACACTCCCCCTGTGATACTAAAACTTGCTTGAAGTAGCATACTTTTGAGGTGAGCATCATTTTTCTGACCCTCCATAGTCAACGTTCCCCTGTAATTACCTATCTAATATACCCACGACACATGCACTTCCCATTCCGCGAAAATGTAGTGTACATAAGCATACATAGGATAAAATTACAGACTTTACACACATCCAAGCATGGAGGGGTCCAACACCCCTGCACCACTTGGTACACATATCTTTATTAAACCGCGTCGCAAAAAAAAAAGAAAAACCTTTATTAAAAATAACAAACACGAAAAAAACAACAATCTTCAATCAATATACAGGGAAAAAGACTTAAACAGGCGTATCTCCCTCTACCTTTACATAATGTTCCTTCCAGATCCTCTGGTTTTGGAATTCTGACCACTGACCTTTTCCCTTACATTGAATGCAAACTAAATACAACACTATCCCTAACTGACAAACCACGAGAATGTGGGAAGCCAGTCTGATCCACGAAGGGACCTCTATATTACTGAAAATGTTCCACCAGGGTGGAGTCACAATATCCAATATCTTAGTCCCTATCTCTACTGTTTTCTGTTCGAGAATGTAAAAATGTTTCTGCGAAACTATAATGGCTTTGAGTATTTTGGTAAGGTGTTCAGGGAGAGGGGGAATTTCGTAGCCAAAGTGCGCTACATACTTCTGCAAATTCGTAAAATTCTCCTTCACAGTGAGGTGAACAGTGGAGGGCTCAGGAATGGGAACAATTCGCTCCTGGGCCACTTGAACTTCTGCCTCGGGTTTAAAACAGAAACTGCTGTTACTAACCAGACACCAGCTATGCTGTCCATGCTGGTAGTGGGATGCGCCGGTGGTGACACAATATGTCCCACCTCCTATATATGCTACCTTCGGGGGAACATGGCCTTGTGCCATTGCCTCCATGGTACAATTTATAGGTTTCACACCAGCAGCTCTGAACCCACACTGCGGTTTTGAATAGGCATTCAAGTGCTGGGGACACAGGATTATGTGTGCTCCCTGGCTCCGGCATCCTGAGAGGTCAGTACCTGTCATAGCGTGCTCCCACTTAATGACGTAAGGCAGGACTGGTGTGAAACGAATGTGTGCACCCCCCTGAATGACTCCAATGTTCTCAACCCTGTATACCGGCGCGGGTCGAGCTGTCCTACCCATGACCGGCATCCTAACTACTACTCCCATGATTGTGTGGTTGGACCGCCCACAATCCACGGGGACTGGGTAGGCCTCGGAAGCTAGCCGGAGTTGGCATGGGCTCAATGCATCCTCAAAAGGGTGGAGGGCTGCGAGGTGCTTGTTGCTAATCCAGGAGGGGACCAAACCCTGTTTTAAATCCTCCAGATTAATGCGGCCCTCGCCCAGTAACCACGCCCCATATAACACGCACACCTCATTCTGCGCAGCCTGGTCAGAAGCATTTCTGTCCTCCCTTATGAGAGCATTTACCGTCTTTGCGTGCTTTTCCAACTCGGCTATGATTTCCTTTAAATGGACCGTCATGGCCTGGTCCTCATGCAACTCCGAGCCCACTACCTTGTTCTCATCCAGTAATATTCTCTTTAACTGTGTTTTTAAACCGTTTATCTGGGTCTGCAGCTCTATGTCATCCAAGCTGTTGATGACAGAGGACCCAGTATTAAATGCAGTAAAAACATCATTCCATACTCCCCTTCTTTGCCTCCCTGCATTACCCAAAAATTCTCGGTGTGTGGTGTACAGTTCGGTCTTGTCCACGTGGGCAAAATCGAACTCGTAAAACTTCTTGAACATGTCCTTTAATAGGGCCTGGTATAGCTGCTCTGTTTCTTTGGGGCACCACTCCGGTAAATGTACCTCGGTGAGATTTAAAATCACGGAGGCTACCGCATAGTGTACCCACTGGTACAGCATCTGATCGGTAGGGACTAGTACCAACCCATTCCCAGGTCCCTTGGTGGCGGTGGGGCAACCTTCCCTGGATAACCTTGCCGCCTGCGCCGTGGGCAGGGGCTTACGGGGGCGGGTCACCAGCTCAGTGGAATTGACTGGGATCGGGGAGAATGGGACTGCGCACACCTTCCGGCTGACATCCCACCTCATCCCCTTCCCAGTGTCGTGCCACTGCCGGTGGAAAACAATGGATATGCCTGTGGGGCAGACCGTCTCTGACCCCCACATACAGATATAAATCCCTTGATCCGGTTCCCACCACTTGTCCCAACACATGCTTAGTCCTCCATGAGTCCCTGTAATCGTCCGATGGGTGTCGTTTCCCAACCGTTCCCACTCGACTTCGGGGTTCCTCATGTCCTTGCTCAACTTTCTGAGCCACCACCACCTATCCAGTGGAATGTGCCCTTTACACGTTAAACATATTCGCTTTCCAACGGTGACGCTGACCCTCGTGGTAATGACTCGTACCCTGGGGCACAGGAGGGAGGTCTCCCCGTACGTGAATCCGGTTTGGCTGGAGTACTGAGACGAATTGGACCCCAGCCATCCTGGCCACCTTCCCTCGTGGACGCAGACGGCAGTCTCCTCCGCATCCCGTTCACCGCTTCCATCGATCGCTAGGGGCGCTCTGTCTCCCAAACACCCGTAGATGTGGGAGTCTTGGACGTCGCCCCGTCTCCCTGCGCTCATCCCAATCAGGGCGAATAGGATCACGATCCCTTCCATCCCAAAAGTCTTTCTGCAAAAAGATGTAAAAACATGCAGCCAGGTCCCCAAGAGATTCTCTGGCTTGGTGAAGCATGGTCGGGTCCCGCGACCTCGACCCAAATATACACACACTTAACAGATTACTTAACTTAAAACTACCCATCACCTTATTTAACTTAAATCCAAAACACCCAAACTTAAGCTAAATAATTACACTTTACTTAAACTAAAACTTAAACTAAAACTATATACATCCGCCGCCCGTCTATGGGCGGCCAGGCTAATCCCTGGTCGGACTGCGACTCGCAGCTACCCCCGGCGTGACCGCACCGTCCTTCGCTGTTGGTCCCTCACAGCCCATAGCTGCTGGCTGAGGACCTGTGTCCTTGGACCTCTCCCTGACTCGAGGGGCGGCCCTTGGTAACTGGAGAGCTGGTGACCATGGTTTTCTCGGCTGGGGCGTCCGTGGGGACCTTCTAGGGGCTTTGATGGATGGGGCTTTCTTGGCCGATGGGCCTTTAACCTGAACCGCTGCTCCCCCAGGCTTGACCCCTCCCGAACCCGGGCTGGGGGCAGGTAACTCTTCGCAGCCTGCTGCTGCGTGCTGAGAGTCTCCGCCCCCAGGTCCCATGGCTGGGTCCGGGGCGGGGTTTTCGACCTCAGGTCCCTCCCTCTCTACACCTGGGTTAGGTGCAGGGTTTTCTCCCTCAGGTCCCTCCCCCTCGTCTGGTTCCCAGAAGAGTGGGGGTGTCCCAATCGATGGGCGGGATGGTCCCTCCCTTCAAGCAAGCCACAGCACCTGCCTGTGCAGTCTGTGGACTCGCTCCTGCTGCAGGCGGAGGATCTTTATCCGCAGACATTTCCCCAACTGGCTGCTTTCCCCTTTCAGGTGTAAACACCTTACACTGGTTGATATGGAACCATTTTGTACGCCGGGGCATCTTCACGGCGTATACCATGGGGCTGGCTTTATCTACAATACTGTAGGGCCCCGTGTACAATGGCTCCAAACTGCCTATTCGGGCATAATTTCTTACCATAACCTGATCTCCTACCTCCTACTCATGGTGCTTTCTCGGTTCGAGCAGCAATCGGTTACTCCGATGCTGCCTTCCCATGTTCCCAGCCGCCTGCTCATGGACATGCTTCAGGTGCTCAAAGAGGTTTCGGGCAAACCTGTCCCGGTTCACCTCTCTGAGCTGACCCTCCGTGAGCACCGGGGCTAGTACATGGGTGGGGGTCCGCATAACCCTGCCAGTCATTAGCTCGTACGGGGAACACCCCATGCTTTTAGACTGGCTGGCCCGGATCCCCATCAAAACCAATTGTAGGACCTCGGCCCATTTACGGGGCGAGTCCACCGTTTCCTTTCTTAACCTTACTTTGAGGGTCCGATTCATGCGTTCTACAATCCCCAATGACTGGGGGTTGTGGGCCACGTACCATTTCCCTTCGATGCCTAGCAGCATCAGGGCGTTCTGCATCACCTGTCCGGTAAAGTGACTCCCTTGGTCGGACTCCACATACTGTGGTAGTCCCCACCTCGAGAACACTTCCCGGACCAGGATCCTGGCAGTACCCAGAGCTGTGGCAGTTCTGCAGGGAAAGGCCTCTACCCACTTGGTAAACACGTCCACCAGGACTAGGCAGTACTTATAGCCCCCCTGGGCGGTGGGCAGGGGCCCGATGTAGTCAACTTGTATCGACTGCCATGGTCCCTCTACCCTCCTGACGTGTCCCATAGGGACCTTCCTTTTGTGGGGGTCAGGGTTGTTCACAGCGCACACAAGACAGCCTGCACAGAACTCGCGGACATCACCCCTGAGTCCCGGCCACCATCCCGCCTGTTCCACCCGTTGCCAGGTGGTCTCAGGCCCGGGGTGTCCCGCTCCTGGACCCTCATGGGCCAGTTGAAGGAATTCCCTCTGGTGCTGCTGCGGCACAACCCACTGTTCCCCCCGGAACAGCATGCCCTCTTTAACGGAGAGGGTCGCTGTTCCGTATGGACCTTCTACTCCCTTTCCCTCAGCTACAGCGCTGAGGACTGCTTTGAGGACGGGGTCTTGGGCTTGGACCGTCTTACGGTCCAGGGCTAACGCTACCCCTACACTCCCTTAGGTCCCATCCCTACATCTGACCGCCGCCATGGGTCTGGACCCAAATGGGTCCCAGAAAGTGCCTGTGCGGGCACCCTCCTTGGCGAGCAAGTCAGCCTGCTGGTTGCCTTGGCCGTGGGGTTCTGTGGAGGAATGGGCCTTCACCTTGTGGATGAAAACCTCCCCTTCCTCCCCCACTGCTGTCAGGATCTTTTCCAGCAGGGGCTTTACTGTGAGGGGTCGCCCGCCAGTGGAGGTATGTCCACAGCGGGACCAGATGGCTAGGTACTCCATACACGAATTGCACTTAAACATGCTGTCCGAGCAAATCGTGTAGGGGGTGGGGAAGATTTCGGGGTGTGTAACAACGTACACCACCACGGACAGTTCAGCCTGCTGGGCGCTCATGGTGCTGGGGAGCTTAATCGCCAGGGCAATGTTTGCCGCTGAGTCATAAACTCCACACCCCGTGAGACGCTCGCCATCAGATACCGTGCTGGAACCGTCTACGTAGATTTCGCGGCCTGTGGGATGTATCCCGGCCCATAAATCTATGTTTACTTCCCAAACCCCTTCAATGGAACACCAATGGGCTGTTCCAGGATATACCATTGTGATATCCGAGTGGTAAGGTCATAAACTGAGAGAAGCAAGATATTAGGAACAAAACCCAACTGTTTATTTACACGGTGTAGCAGAGAAACATATCTCTTACTAGCTGGAAGCCAGGCACATAATTCTTACTGCACGACCCAAGATGGAGGATTCACCTCTGAGTCATACCCATAATGCAATGCCACATTACCGTATAAACTGGTGTACCAGGACATTGAATACATGACCCATTACCTTAAATACTGGTGAATGTGAACCCTTAATATTTGGCTCCACCTGGTGGATAACTTAAACATTACATCCCAGATTACTATATCCCTCCCCTCTTAAGTTGAACATTAATTTCTTAACAACATTCTTAAAAAGTCCCATAAGGAAACTCCTTTAACGATAGTCCATACTGAACGAATCTAGCAGGTCGTTATCAATCTCTCTGGTGGCTTGTGAGTCCTTGGTGAACGTCTTACAGTCAAGTCCCTGCTTGATTGTGGTAGAGCCACCTGCTGCTCCTGAGCAGTACTCAGAGTACCTGACTCTGCTACGATGGTTTCCTCTTGATGAAGGGGCCCAGGTGGAACTGGCTCTGTTCATGGGGGTGGTACCACCGATGCATTTGGATAACTGGGGGCCAACTTGTCCTCCGACATCTCCTATGGAACCTCCATTTCGATTTCCCCTGGTCTGGTCAGCATCTGATCTACATGTCTGCGTACTACCTGACCAGTTCCCACCATGACCGTATATGATACTGGACTGGTCATTGAGTCTATGATACCAGGAAGCAATTTTGGACCATAACTGAAATTCCTGGTAAGGACCGCATCTCCTTCTCCAAAACTGTGGCTCCTTGTCCTTCTGTCATGGTTCTCCTTTTGTTTGATTTGTCGGTTTTCCACCTTCCTTTTTAGGTCTGGGTGAACCAGGTCAAGAGTGGAGCATAGTCAACGTCCTAACAACAGCTCAGTAGGAGAGAGTCCTGTGATAGATTGAGGTGTTATTCTGTAGCTGAACAGAACTCGTGACACCTTGGCTGCCAAACTCCCTTCCGCACTTTTTTTCATCATCTCCTTAAATGTTTGTATGGCTCTCTCCGCAAGTCCATTTGAAGACGGATGATATGGAGCTGAGGTCACGTCCACTATGCCATTTTTTCTCAAGAACTCTTTTGTCTCTGTACTCACAAAACAAGTGGCATTGTCACTCACCACGATCTCCGGTAGCCCTTGATTACTGAAGCTCCGATGCAGGCAGTCTATAGTAACAGTAGATGAAGCAGGATTTACAGGATAAACATCCATCCATTTGGAATGGGCATCAATGATTATGAGGAACATCTTTCCCATGAATGGACCCGCATAATCTACATGTAATCTTCTCCATGGTTTATCCAGCCACTCCCAAGGGTGGAGAGGAGCCGCTGCTGGTGCCTTCCGGTGTTCCTGACAAGTGCTGCATGTCTTGACTAGATTTTCTGTCTCCTCATCTAGCTTTGGCCACCACAAGTAACTCCTTGCCAAGGCTTTCATACGTGAAACTCCAGGATGACACTGATGTAGTTGCCCTAGGATAGACTGTCGTGCTGGCTGTGGAATAATCACTCGTGCTCCCCACAACACGCAACCATCCTGCTCACCCAGCTCTATTTTCCTGACACTGTAAGGTATGAAATCAGTCCCTTCCGGATGCTGTGGCCATCCCCTCATCACATATTCTCGGACTCTGGACAGGACTGGATCTTTACCTGTCCATGTTCTTACTTGCTCTGCAGTCACAAGTGCCGTGTCAGTGTCCTCCAACGTCAAAACTCTGTCCTCTGGAGCTGCACGGATAGGTGTGCCTGGCAGTGGAAGATGGCTCCAGGCATCGGCGGGAATCCTGAGCGGCAGAGCGGGGCTATAAAAGTCCCAGAGCCCAGGTAAGGCCTCACAGCATCGGCGGGAATCCTGAGCGGCAGAGCGGGGCTATAAAAGTCCCAGAGACCCAGGTAAGGCCTCACAGCGTCGGCGGGAATCCTGAGCGGCAGCAGCGGGGCTATAAAAGCCCCAGAGACCAGGTAAGGGGTACCAATCTCCAGTCTGGGAACTTGGAGGGAAGGAGAGAGGTAAAAAGTAATCCAAGTGTGACGTCACCAGAAAGCGGGTAAGTGATTGGTTGGTGAGTATTTCTCCCTTTTGAAGCTTAAATCTCTTTGGTTTATAGTTTCTAAGGTGTGATATTCACCATCTAGAATCGGGGCAGAGGGTATTTAAGAATAATATTAATAAATTTAATTAATTACATAGAATGGGAGATCAGGTGATGTGTTGCTGCTGCAATATGTGGGAGCTGGTGGACACCATTGATGCTCACAGTGATCACATTTGCAGTAAGCGTTGGCTGCTCGAGGAATTCCGGCTCCGTGTTGAAGAGCTGGAGTCCGAGCTTCAAACACTGAGACACATCAGGGAGGGGGAGAGTTACCTGGACTCTGTGTATCAGGAGGTAGTCACACCAATTAGATTAATTAATTCAGATGTAGTCCGTGGCCAGGGTCAGGATGGTGTGACTAGAAGTGAGGCAGGTACGGGGATCCAGGAGGTAGTGTTGGAGGAGCCGCAGCCCTTGCACTTGTCCAACAGGTTCGAGGCTCTTACTCCCTGTGAGGTTGGGAACAGGGACTGCGGGGAGGATGAGCAACCTGGCCACAGCACCGTGGAGCAGGGGGCCATTCAAGTGGGGGGAGTTAAAAGAAATGTTGTAGTGGTAGGGGATAGTATCGTTAGAGGGATAGATAGAGTTCTTTGCAGCCGAGAGCGAGAGTCCCGAAGGCTGTGTTGCCTGCCCGATGCCAGGGTTAAGGATATCTCCTCTGGACTGGAGAGAAACTTGGAGGATCCAGTTGTCGTGGTCCATGTTGGTACCAACGACATAGATAGGACAAGGAAGGAGGTTCTGCTGAGGGAGTTTGAGCAGCTAGGGGCCAAATTAAAAAGCAGAACCCTGAGCCACGAGCGAATTTGACTAGGACAAATAAAATCAGAGTGTTAAATGCGCGGCTCAAAGACTGGTGTGGGAGAAATGGGTTTTGCTTCCTGGGACACTGGCACCAGTACTGGGGCAGGAGGGAGCTGTTCCGTTGGGACAGGCTTCACTTGGCCAGTGCTGGGACTAGAGTCCTGGCGGATCATATAACTAGGGCTGTAGAGAGAGCTTTAAACTAACTAGTGGGGGGGAGGTTCCTAGAGAGCAAATAATAAAAATGACAACAGAGAAGGTCATAGACTTAGGTAGCAGTGGGGAAATTGAAAACCAGAGCATTTCAGGAAGGGGCAGAAGGTATGGAGTAAAAGGTAAAGTAATAAAAAGGGCAAAAGCAGGAACTAAGTGTCACAAAACATCTTTGAAAGTTCTCTATCTGAATGCACGTAGCATTCGTAACAAAATAGACGAGTTAATGGCACAAATAACTACATATGGGTATGATCTTGTGGCCATTACAGAAACATGGCTGCAGGGTGACAATGCCTGGGAATTAAACATGCCAGGTTATTTAATGATCAGGAAGGACAGGCAGGAAGGAAGGGGAGGTGGGGTGGCTATGTTAATAAAGGAAGGAATCACTGTAATACAGAGAAATGATATTGGGTCAAAAGATCAGGATAATGAAACAGTTTGGGTGGAGGTAAGGAATAATAAGGGGAAAAAAACACGAGTGGGCGTAGTCTATAGGCCTCCGAACAGTGGCAACTCTGTTGGACGGAGTATCAATCAGGAAATAGTTGAGGCTTGTAATAAGGGGACATCTATAATTATGGGGGATTTTAACTATCATATTAATTGGACAAATCAGATTGGGCAGGGCTGCCTTGAGGATGAGTTCATTGAGTGTATTAGGGATGGGTTTCTTGAGCAGTATGTAACTGAACCGACCAGGGGGCAAGCAACCTTAGATCTGGTCCTGTGTAACGAGACAGGATTAATTAAAAATGTCCTAGTAAAGGATCCCCTTGGAATGAATGACCATAACATGGTTGAATTCCATATTCAATTACAGGGTGAGAAGGTTGGATCTCAAACAAGCGTGCTAAGCTTGAATAAAGGAGACTATGAAGGTATGAGAGCAGAATTGAGTAGAGTGAATTGGGAAAATAGATTAAAGGGTAAGACGATACATGATCAGTGGTGTACATTTAAGGAGTTATTTTACAACTTCCAAAAAAAAAATATTCCACTGAGAAGAAAAGGGTGTAAAAGAAAAGACAGCCATCCGTGGCTAAGTAAAGAAATTAAGGATAGTATTCGACTAAAAACAAGGGCATATAAGGTAGCCAAATCTAGTGGGAGGATAGAGGATTGGGAAAACTTTAAAAGACAGCAAAAAATAACAAAAAGATTGATTAAGAAAGGGAAGATAGATTATGAAGGTAAATTAGCAAAAAATATAAAAACAGATAGTAAGAGTTTTTATAGTTATATAAAAAGAAAAAGGTGGCTAAAGTAAATGTTGGTCCCTTAGAGGATGAGACTGGGAAATTAATGGTGGGAAATATGGAGATGGCAAAAACACTGAATGAATATTTTGTATCAGTCTTTACAGTAGAAGACACTAAGAATATCCCAACACTGGACAAAGAGGGGGCTAAAGGGGGGGGGGAGCTAAACACGATCAAAATCACTAAGGAAGTGGTACTCGGTAAAATAATGGGACTCAAGGCGAATAAATCATCTGGACCTGATGGCTTACATCCTAGGGTCTTGAGGGAAGTGGCGGTAGGGATTGTGGATGCATTGGTAATAATTTTCCAAAACTCCCTGGACTCGGCAAAGGTCCCGGCAGACTGGAAAACTGCTAATGTAACACCCTTATTTAAAAAGGGCAGTAGACAGAAGGCTGGAAACTATAGACCAGTTAGCCTAACATCTGTGGTAGGTAAAATTTTGGAGTCCATTATTAAGGAGACAGTAACAGGACATTTGGATAATCATAATTTAATCGGACAAAGTCAGCATGGTTTTATGAAGGGGAAGTCATGTTTGACAAATTTGCTGGAGTTCTTTGAGGAAGTAACATATAGGGTGGATAAAGGGGAACCAGTGGACGTAGTGTATTTAGACTTCCAAAAGGCATTTGACAAGGTGCCACACAGAAGATTATTGCTTAAGATAAAAAATCACGGGATTGGGGGTAATATTCTGGCATGGATAGATGATTGGCTATCTAACAGAAGGCAGAGAGTTGGGATAAATGGTTCATTCTCAGACTGGCAATCAGTAACTGGTGGTGTTCCGCAGTGGTCAGTGCTGGGTCCCCAACTCTTTACAATCTATATTAACGATTTGGAGGAGGGGACTGAGTGTAACATATCAAAGTTTGCAGATGATACTAAGATGGGAGGGAAAGTAGTGAGTGAGGAGGACATAAAAAACCTGCAAGGGGACATAGACAGGCTAAGTAAGTGGGCAGAGATTTGGCAGATGGAATACAATACTGGAAAGTGTGAGGTTATGCACTTTGGCAGGAAAAATCGTAGAGCAAGTTATTATCTTAATGGCAAGAAACTGGAAAGTACTGAAGTACAAAGGGATCTGGGGGTCCTGGTGCATGAAACACAAAAGGTTAGTATGCAGGTGCAGCAAGTGATTAAGAAGGCCAATGGAATGTTGGCTTTCATTGCTAGGGGGATAGAATATAAAAATAGGGAGGCATTGCTTCAGTTGTACAAGGTATTGGTGAGACCGCACCTGGAATACTGCATACAGTTTTGGTGTCCATACTTAAGAAAGGACATACTTGCTCTCGAGTCAGTACAAAGAAGGTTCACTCGGTTAATCCTGGGGATGAGGGGATGGACTTATGAGGAGAGGTTGAGTAGATTGGGACTCTACTCATTGGAGTTCAGAAGAATGAGAGGCGATCTTATTGAAACATATAAGATTGTGAAGTGGTTGGATCGGGTGGATGCGGGGAGGATGTTCCCGATGATGGGGGAAACTAGAACTAGGTGGCATAGTCTTAGAATAAGGGGCTGCTCTTTCAAAACTGAGATGAGGAGGAACTACTTCACTCAGAGGGTGGTAGGTCCATGGAATATGCTGCCCCAAAAAGCTGTAGAAGCTACATCATTACATAAATTTAAAACAGAAATAGACAGTTTCCTAGAAGTAAAGGGAATTAAGGGTTATGGGGAGCGGGCAGGAATTTGGACATGAGTCTAGGTTCGGATCGGTCATGGCCCTGTGGGTAGCGGAGCGGGCCCAGGGGCCGTATAGCCTGATCCTGCTCCTATTTCGTGTGTCTAATTCTGTCAGATTCAGGAGATGGTTCTGTGATAGTGGATTGGCGGTTAGGATCAGATCAGCCATGATCTTATTGAATGGCGGAGCAGGCTCGAGGGGCCGATTGGCCTACTCCTGCTCCTATTTCTTATGTTCTTATGTTCTTATCTGCGATCCCATGGTACTTGCCCGCCTTGTAAGCGATGACATACTCATATGCCCTCAACGTCACTGCCCACCTCTGGATCCGGGGTGACACCATCTGTGGAACTGCTTTCATTTCATTGAAAAGAGAGAGAAGAGGTTTATGATCGGTGCATATGGTGAACTTCCTGCCATATATGTACTTGTGGAACCTCTGTAACCCAAACATTACTGCTAACCCCTCTTTGTCTAACTGGGAATAGTTTTTTTCCGCTGGTGTTAGAGTTCAGGACATAAACCCTATTGGTCTTTCAGTTCCATCTTCCTTGCAGTGTGAAAGAACTGTCCCCACCCCGTAAGGTGAAGCATCACAAGAGAGAATGATGTCTTTCTCTGCATTGTAGTGAACCAGCACCTCTGAGGACAGCATCAGTTTCTTGGACTGTTCAAATGAACCCTCTGTTCCTCTTCCCACTGCCACTGTGTCACCTTCTGCAGAAGCTTGTGAAGAGGTGCTAACACTGTTGCCAAGTTTGGTAAAAATCTGTTATAATAGTTTAGCAGCCCCAGGTAAGCTTTTAACTCAGCCATATTTGTAGGAGCTGGGGCCTCCTGCAGTGCTTGTACCTTCTCCTTGGTTGGATGGAGCCCGGTGGCATCCACTCTGTGTCCCAGGAACACGGCCTCATTCCCCAGGAAAGTGCACTTACTCCTCTTGAGCTGTAACCCAGCCTTATCCAATCTTTGTAGTACCTCTCTCAGAGTGCTCAGATGCTCCTGGTTGGTTCTTCCCGTCACCAGAATGTCATCCAGATAGATGGAAACATGTGGAATCCCTTGCAGTACACCTTCAATTGTCCTCTGGAAGATAGCTGGACTAGATGAGACACCAAACGGTAAGCGGTTATAGGTAAACAAACCCTTGTGTGTATTTATGGTTACATACTTCTTGGATTCCTCATCTAGTGTAATCTGCAAGTATGCATGACTCATATCCAGCTTCGTGAATTTCTTCCCTCCAGCCAGGTTCGCAAAGAGATCCTTTGTTTTGGGAATAGGATACTGTTCTAGTTTAGACACCCTATTTACTGTCAATTTATAATCTCCACAGAGTCTTACCGAATTGTCCGGTTTTAAAACAGGTACAATGGGAGCTGCCCATTCTGAACATTTCACGGGTTCCAGTATGTTCTCTCTGAAAAGACGGTCAAGCTCAGCCTCTACCTTTGGCTTCATGGCATAAGGCACAGGTCGTTGTTTAAAAAACCTTGGCAGTGCCTCCTTGTCTACATAAATCTTAGCTGGGGGGCCATTAAATGTGCTAAGTTCTTCCTTGAACACGTTCTCATGTTCCATCAACACTTCTTGCAAAGACAACTGTTTGCCTCTCTCTATTTAATTTATTGCTCCCCAGTCTAATTTAAGTTCTTGTATCCAGCCCTGGCCTAACAGGTTTGGTCCGGAACCCGATACTACAACTACAGGTAGCTGTTCCACGGTGTCCCTGTGTTGCACAGTTACAGTAGCTGTACCCAATGTCACCACTCGTTCACCGGTATATGTTTTAAGCTGCATAGAGCAAGACTTTAACTCTGGAACTTTTGCACGGTTCCACAATTTTGAGTACTCCTCCCTGTTCATTATGGTCACCCCGCATCCTGTATCCACTTCAAAGTTGTCCTTAGAGTCATTTATTGTCAGTTGCAAAGTGATAGGATCCACTTTTGGAATGTTCTCTACCATACTATGCATTATGAACATGTCATCTTCTTTCTCAGCTTCTCCGCTGATGTGATGTGCTCCCTGTTTTTTCACTTCTCTTCCTAGATTTTGCTTTCCTCCCCCTTGTGGTTTGTATTCCTCCACGATTGCTTTTGCCCTGCATGCACGTTTTATATGTCCTTTTTTCCCACACCTGTGGCACTTTTCCTCCAGAAACCTGCATTCCCTCGCCAGGTGATTGCTATTGCATCTATAACATGCCTTTACATGCTCACGTTGTGGTTTCTGATGCATGTTTAACTTGTGCACAATAACCTGACCTGCAACTTGCTTTGTAGTAGCCCAGTCTGAACCTTGTATTTCTTTTACATCTCGGTTCGCTGTCTCTATGGCTTGAGCAAGTTCCAACGCTTTGTCATACATAAGCCCAGTCTCAGAGAATAATCTCCACTGCATTCGATCATCCATTATCCCGCAAACTAGCCTATCTCTCAGTATGTCTTTCAGGTTGTTGCCGTAATTGCAATCGTGTGCCAATTTTCTCAACACTGCTACATAAACCAATACAGTCTCTCCCGGTTTCCTGTTCTGTGAATTAAATTTGAAACACTGTACAGTCTCACTCAGTCTGGGATTGAAATGGTCCTTCAGCAAGGCCACTAAGTTAGCAAATGATCTGTCTCCAGGCTTTTCAGGACTGCATAAGTTTCTCATTAAACTATACATCTGACTTCCCACGGAAGTGAGCAAAATAGCTCTCCTTTTTCCGACATCAATTATATCATTTGCTTCAAAGAAATGCATCAACACCTCGCAGTATTCATCCCAGGTCTGCGTCTGAACATCAAAAGCAGAGATCTTTCCTACCGTAGCAGCCATGATCCGTTATTCAGTGCTCTTTTTTTTTCTTCGTTAAGATGTGATTTGTTTATCCTCATCGCCAATATGTGATATCCGAGTGGTAAGGTCAGAAACTGAGAGAAGCAAGATATTAGGAACAAAACCCAACTGTTTATTTACACAGTGTAGCAGAGAAACATATCTCTTACAAGCTGGAGGCAAGCACACAATTCTTACTGCACGAGCCAAGATGGAGGATTCACCTCTGAGTCATACCCATAATGCAATGCCACATTACTGTATAAACTGGTGTACCAGGACATTGAATACATGACCCATTACCTTAAATACTGGTGAATGTGAACCCTTAATATTTGGCTCCATCTGGTGGATAACTTAAACATTACATCCCAGATTACTATAACCATGTTGGCTGCGAGCTTTGGCTCACAGAGACCCTTCACCTTCAGATCCATCTGTGAGAGGAGCAAGGTCCAGCGGGCAATGCAGGCACTGCTCACTGTCCCATCCTTGATCCTCCCGTCCAGAAGCATCTGGGTGGGTGTGTGATGGGTGAGGAGGGTGATGGGAGAGGTGCCTGTGAAGATCAATGATCTTTTCACAGCCCAATGTGTGGCCAAAAGATGTCGCTCACAATTGGAATAGCTCCTTGCCACATCTGTGAGTATTCTGGAGGAGTAGACCACCGGCCGCAGCTGGCCGTGCCGCACTTGGAGCAGCACAGCACTCAGGCTGTCCCCACTGGCTGCTACCTCCAGGAAAAACTCTTTCCCCCCATCTATGGCCCCTAAAGCTGGCATGGTCTGCAAGTCTTTCTTAAGCCTGACAAATGCTGCCTGGCAACCCTCATCCCAAAGCCACTCCACTCCCTTGTGTAGGAGTCAGAGCAGAGGGGCTGCGGTGGCTGCATAGTCCTCAATAAAGTCTCTACAGTACCCGGTTAGCCCTAGAAACGACCTCACACCCATTACTATGTTAGGGACCGGTAGTTCTTGTACTGCCTCCCTCCTAGCCTTATCTATGGCCCTTTCTCCGGTGCGCACGGTCAGGCCGAGGAATTTCACCTCCTGCTGGCCGATCTGCGCTTTCCTGGGATTTACTTTGAAACCCGTCTGTCCTAACAGCTCCAGCAGTTCGGCCAATAGTGGGCCATGCTCCTCTTTCAAATCAGTGAACAGGAGCAGGTCATCCACATATTGAACAAACTGTCTGGGCTGGCTAAAATCCTTCAAACTGTTGGCCATGCACTGATGGAAAATACTGGGGCTGTTGTGGAAGCCCTGCGGCAAACAGTTCCACGTGTACTGTTGCCCTTTAAATGTAAAGGCACACTTGTACTGATCCTCCCTCCTTACAGGGATGGACCAAAGCCCATTTGAAATATCCAGCACCGTGAAAGTGGTCGCGGATGCTGGCATAATCCCGATGAGGTCGGCAACTGCTGCTACTGTGGGTGCGCAGGCTGGGATGTTACTATTGAGCACCCGATAGTCCACTGTGGCCCTCCAAGAATTGTCCGGCTTTCTGACCGGCCATAACGGAGAATTCACGTGGGTAGCTATCGGTCTCAAAACTCCCTGCTGCACTAACGAGGTCATGGCTGTTTCCATGTCCGGCTCTGCTTCCCTGGGGAAGCTATACTGTTTCTGTGGTCGGGCCATGGGATTCCCGTCTACGCTGACCTCAAACCCTGTGACCCTCCCGCAGTCGTGTTTGTGAGTGGTAAATGTGGCCAGGTGGGCCTGCACAAATGCCTGGAATTCCTGTGGGGTGTTGCTGACCATGAGCCCGAGGTTATAATCCTCTTTGGGCTTCATGGTGCAGAGGGTCCCCTTCTCTTCCTTTCCCGGGATTACTCCGACCTCTCCGTTCTTTACTCTACCTGCCCCCCAAAGGCAGTGATTCCTCAAATCCACTAGGATCCCGTGACCCATGATAAAGTCGGCCCCCAGGACCCCTCTTCCACCCTCCATGTCCCATTTCATCAGGGCACACGTCCACTTGGAGCGGAGCGGTCCTATCCGAATGGCGAGCGGATGGAAAACGAGCCGGCTTGTTCCCTACCCGTGAACCCCGATAGACTGTATGGGACCGCGCTGGAGAGAGGTGAGGTGGTGGGGTTAGCTGAGTAGACCACAGTGCATGATGCCCCCGTGTCTAACAGATAGGTCCTCGTCACCTTCTCCACCTCCATCTCCAAAAGGGGTCTTTTCCACTCATCATACCAGAGCGAACACAGATACACAGGCTCCGCTGGCTCTAGTCACGGCTGTGGGTTGGATGGGGCTGACGGGGTGAGAGCACCGGTGGCGGCTGCTACTCTCCCCTGGCCAGTCAGTAAGGACCTCATGGCATCCAAAAGTGACTCGACCTCTGCGGAAGGGGTCCCTACCCCCATCTTTTGGGCTGGGGCTGTAGGATGCTTTCCCTTGTTATCCATCCAAGGGTTTTTGCACTCCTTCCACCAGTGACCATCCTTCCCACACCCGTAACAATTGGTCTTTGTGTTGGGGGGGTTATTCCCTTCCTGGTGCCACTGTTTCCTACCCGGTCCGGGTTTTATCTCATGCATCTTCCCCTTGGGTGGGTGTGCATCGGTTCCCCTACCGTTTTTATAGGCGAGAGTTAGCTGCCTAATTACCGTGAGTTCGGTGGTCTGGGGATCTTTGCGATCGAACCAGGCTTTTGCCTTGGCCCGGACCTGTGGCAAGCTGTTCGC
Source organism: Somniosus microcephalus (assembly GCF_052327205.1). Lineage (NCBI taxonomy): Eukaryota > Metazoa > Chordata > Chondrichthyes > Squaliformes > Somniosidae > Somniosus > Somniosus microcephalus. The sequence continues at coordinate 113,428,538 of NC_140988.1, read as the reverse complement.
CACCAGGCAACGGAGCCAATGGGCCAGGGAATCCCTGTTCAGGAACACTCGGTCCGGCGTCCCCGGGCAGGCCTTCCGGTACACCGGCCACAGCCGGTCCGCAAAAGCCTGCGGGGTTTCCCCTGGGAGCTGGATCGTCTTCTCCACGCGGGAGAAAGGACTTCCCTCATCCATCCCCATGGCCTCCAGAACCGCATCTCTAAGCTCCTCGTACCCGCCCTGCCCCCTTTTACACTCATCAGAGAGGGATTGGAGGAGATTACTCTCCAGGGAGAATAGCAGCATCTTGGCCTTCTCAGCGTCATCGCAGTCATTGACGCTGGCGGTCTGCTCTATTTCCCTGAAGTGGATCGAGGGGTCTCACTTTGCGGAGAGCTTCGGGATATGGTTGACCATAACCCTGAGCTGTTGGGTGTTAAAGGGTAACACGAACTGGTTTTGGAGGGGTCCCTCATCGTCGCCATTGGCGGGTGGGCCGAACCTCCGATGCCGCGCTGGGCACATCGGTCCCGGCTCCGACCTCTCGGGCGGGGTTTGCTCTACCTCCGCCTCCACCTCTGGCTCCACTTTGGGTTCCACCCCTGATTCCACCCCCCCTTGCTGCCAAACCTCGCTGAAACTTGGCGCTACGGGTGGTGGCCGTGAGGTCTCCTCTCTCTCAACCGGGTTGTCCCTAAGCACTACAGGTGATGTTGGAATTGTCCTCTCCTCGTTCCCCATAAAATCTGCCTGGCCTGCCTATGGGCTTATGATGCATACCATGCCTTTTGCCTTCCGGAGGGCCCGGCTCAGATTTTCTATCCTCTCTCTACAGGGGCCATGGTCTGCCTCCTCAAACCCCTGTTCACTCGCTAGCTTGTAAGCGGCTTTTACCTCCTGCATTTCCTCTTCCTGTTCCCTTATCTGCCTTGCCAAGCGGGTGTTTTTCTCCTGCAACCTTAACTCGATTCCCTTGGCCTCGGTGACTTGGCACCGTAGGTATTCTAACTGGGCCTTGTGTTCTCCCACTAAATGCACTCTTTCCTGGTTCAAAGCCTGCAAAGCTACTAATAACTTCTCCCCTGTGAGAGCCTTATCCTGGATCTCCAGGGCTGACTTCCTTAACTCGACTGCCTGTGCTGCAACGAGCCTGTCCAAAAGCTGGACCTGCTTTTTAAAGTACATCAGCCAAACTGCCTTCTCTAAGGACGTCTTGTGTTCTTTCCCCTCTGTCCACTTAGCTGCTGCAGCTACCGGACGCCCAGCATTTAACAGAGTGGTGATCCACTTCTTAGTGATATTCACCTTGCTAAACACATAATCAGAAATCCTCTCCTCCATCATGGTTTGCTCATCTGAACCATTGTCTACTGTAATGCAACCCTGTTGCCGGTGTCCTGCCACGGTCGCCATTATGTAGGGGGTGGCACGTGAGCCCAGTCAGTTATGCCTCTGACTGCCCGTGAGCGGTTCGAATTGCTCCTACGCCACTGAGATTCTCGACGCCGGACTTAGGTACAGGTAGCAATACAGAAAAGATTCAAGTAGACAGGTAGTTTGGATGTAAGCAAAACTCAAGATTTTATTAAACAGAAAAATAACAGTCTTAGGAGAAGCTGCCAGTATATAAAATTACAAGCAAATACATATAACTATACTTATACAGGGAATGGGGAACACACGGCACATCGAGGGAAAACAACTATCTTAACAATCCCCTTATCCTTATCCCACCCCCTATACCTAACTAGATTAAGCTATGAGGGGCCAGAATTTATGCTCACCAATCAAAAGGGTTTGCTGAACTCAAAACAGTGGTGGGGTTCGGGGTTCACTCTTGGTGCTCTCTGGAGTCTGCCGTCGTCACGTGGTCTCCGGGTGCTGCAAGGGCGTTGTCCAGGTTCGAGTACCCCAATGTTAAAGTCTCTGTTTGGGTACTTTACCTTGCAGGGATGATGGTTCCTCTTCTTCGGCCGACATGTTTGAGTTTGCATAAAGATAGTCGCAGGTTGGCCGAGACTAAAGGCCCGATGATTCGAAGCCTACCCTCAGTTCGTCTCCTCAGTTGGTCTTCTCAGTTGGTCTTCCTCAGTTGGTCTTCCTCAGTTGGTCTTCCCTCCTCCCTTCGTCGCGTCCCGCCTCGCCTGGCCTGAATTGTCCGTGTCCACCCGATGCAGTACCTGGGCGATTTCCAGATGGAGTGGGAAAAGGCACGGGCAAAGGCCAGGGGGTAAGCGCGGGGTGGGGAAAGAGCAACAGCCACGAGGGTGAGGGACAGAAGAGCCGAGCAGAGAGAGAGAGAGAGATTGCTACCTGGGGCCTTCAATTATATTCTTTTCGAAAACCCTTATCTTCACGCCAAATCAGGTTAGTTCTTTGTCTTGATCTTGGCGGGCTATTTTAAATAATGGTAGCAATCTACACTAACTGTTTTTAGATGGCCGGTAATCGCATCTACCGGCCCGATAATTAACTTGTTTTGTCATGAATGTTCCTTGATGGGCCTGTCCAGCCTTGATGGCTTCCTCAATCTGTTGCCGATTATTTATGTAAACTGCTTGATGGCCTTAGCTGTAGGCCTAACTGAATTTTGATTTGTCTCCAATTTGATCTAATAATAATTCAAAGTCCTGTCTACTTTCAAAATACAAAGTCTCTCTTCAGAGAAACTTTGGTTTCGATTTCTCCACAAGCTGCCTGCGTTGCAGAGTCCAAGTTTTAAAATCTCACAGGCTTTCTGCCACGAGGCACGGACGCCATCTTGGGTACCCTTTTTGATTTAAAATGTCCACGCAGGGTCCCTTTTAATTAATAACAACCTTTGGGGACGTGTTGAAATTTTGCAAATCTTACAGGATCAAGCAAGTGTAACCGCGCGTGCGTTGGTTTTGCGATCATGGCAGGCTTGCCAAGGGTGCAGGGCGTCGTAGAAACATAGAAACATAGAAGATAGGAGCAGGAGTAGGCCATTCAGCCCCTCGAGCCTGCTCCGCCATTTAATGAGATCATGGCTGATCATGCAAATTCAGTAACCTGACCCTGCTTTCTCCCCATACCCTTTGATCCCTTTAGCCTTAAGAAATATATCTAACTCCTTCTTGAATATATTTAATGAATTGGCCTCAACTGCCTTTTGGGGTAGAGAATTCCACCGGTTCACCACTCTCTGGGTGAAGAAATTCCTCCTCATCTCTGTCCTAAATGGCTTACCCCTTATCTTTAGACTGTGACCCCTGGTTCTGGACTCCCCCGCCATCGGGAACATCCTTCCTGCATCTAGTCTGTCTAGTCCTGTTAGAATTTTATAAGTTTCAATGAGATCCCCTCTCATTCTTCTAAACTCCATCAAATATAAGCCCAATCAACCCAATCTCTCCTCATACGTCATTCCTGCCATCCCAGGTGTCAGTCTGGTGAATCTTCGCTACACTCCCTCCATGGCAAGAACATCCTTCCTCAGATAAGGCGACCAAAACTGCACACAATACTCAAGGGGTGGTCTCACCAAGGCCCTGTACAACTGCAGCAAGACATCCTTGCTCCTGTACTCGAATCCTCTCGCTATGAAGGCCAACATACCATTTGCCTTCTTAACCGCCTGCTGCACCTGCATGCTTACCTTCAGCGACTGGTGCACGAGGACACCCAGGTCTCGTTGCACTTCCCCTTCTCCCAATCTATTGCCATTCAGATAATAATCTGTCTTCCTGTTTTTGCGACCAAAGTGGATAACCTTGCATTTATCCACCTTATACTGCATCTGCCATGCATCTGCCCAATCACCCAACCTGTCCAAATCATACTGGAGTTTCTCGGCATCTTCCTCACAGCACACACGCCCACCCAGCTTTGCGTCATCTGCAAACTTGGAGATATTACATCTAGTTCCCTCATCTAGATCATTAATATATATTGTGAATAGCTGGGGTCCTAGCACCAATCCCAGCGGTACCTCACTAGTCACTGCCTGCCACTCGGAAAAAGACCCGTTTATTCCAATTCTTTGATTCCTGTCTGCCAACCAGTTCTCTATCCAAGTCAGTACCTTACCCCCAATCCCATGTGCTTTAACTTTACATGTTAATCTCTTATGCGGCACCTTATCAAAAGCCTTCTGAAAGTCCAAATACACCACATCCACTGGTTCTCCCTTATCTATTCTACCAGTTACATCCTCAAAAAATTCCAGTAGATTAGTCAAGCACGATTTACCTTTTGTAAATCCATGCTGACTTTGTCCGATCCTGTCACTGTTTTCCAAGTGCTCTGTTATTACATCTTTTATAATGGATTCTAGCATTTTCTGCTTCTGCAGCAGCACGCGAGCACATTGCTGCCCGGGATGCACGGGATGCACTAATATTTGCCAGATTCGCTTAAGTAGACGAATCAAACAAATGGGGCTGGCACCTTCTTAACACACCATACACAATGGACAAGAACCTGTGGGTTCCTATCACTCTCACCACCATCATTACAAAAGCAAGTTGCCCTGAGCCCTCAATGTGGAACTTCCATTTCCGAGATCACATAGGCCAGAACTTCAACTGTATGCCATCACTTCTGTTTAATCCATTCACAAAAGGATGACAATGTCAAATATTAAATACAACAGAACAGAACACCCTTGTGACTAATTGTGCTTTATCTTCCTCTTATGCGTGCTTCTATGTAGTGCTTCCCCTGTGGCTTCAGCAGATGTGGAGGCACCTTGCTCACTTTCATGCTGCTCTTGCTTCGAAACCTTTGGCGGGCGTCCTCTGGATTTGCGAGCCTCTGAGGGCTCGGCAATAGTCTGCTCCTCCTGCATCTGTGCAGGGGCTGAGACGCCCATCTCAGTTGGGTGAGGACTCTGCTGGGGCTCTGACCAAGGGCTACTTAGTGGCATGGGAGTGTTAGCGCTTGGAGGGGAGCCCCCACTTTCTTGTTGCCTGCCACCAACATCCCTCTCATGGGTCAGCCCCATTTCAGTCCTAGCAAGTGGCTTGATAGCACCTTGCTGCACATCAGGGGGGCCATGAGGACCTGTATCTGCACCGGCAGTCCTACTCAAAAGGACTTCCATGAAGCTCTGGTTTCTCTGCTCAATAGCTGCCCATCGCTCCTCCAGAGATGTCAGTCTATTCTGAACATTCACCATGTTTTCCAGACTCTGGCAACTTATTTCCTCCATGGCCGTAGACATCCTCTCCTCCACCGTTGCCAACCTTTCCAGAGAGGTAGCCATCCTTACCATGGAGGTAGCCATCATTTCCACGGAGGTTGCCATCCTTTCCATGTTGGTGCATTTATGCGCCATTGCCTCCACAAAGGCACTGCTCATGTTAGAGTTGGACTCCTCCATCCTCTCCACACTTGCAGTAACCCTGGAGACAAAACCTGCCAGAGATTCTTGCATTTGTTCCTGGAGTTCCAGCACCGCTCTCCTTCTGGCTGGACCCGGAGGCACAGGGTCGACATGCAGCGGAGCCGAGCTGGCAGAGTCCTGCGCCCTCCGACTAGAACTCTCCACTGCTGTCCCTGTCTCCACCATCTGCTGATGCTCACTTGTGAGCTGTGATACACCAGGTGACAACACTACTCTATCTCGCGAAGATCCCACCAAGGTGTGAGTGTCTGCGCTGGTGCTGGGTGTGCTGAATTCTGCTTATGCTGTGCCCTCAGAGGTTGCAGGTTCCTGTGAGGAGTCTTCCAGCTCAGGCTCTTCCTCCTGGACAGTGGGGAGGAGGGCTGTTGATGGTCCTGTGGGGGAGGAAAGGCATGAGTTAGACATGTGATATTAACATAGCATGCACATGGACTTGTGCAGATGATCATAAGTCAATCTGTATGAGCATCAGAAGCCATATCAGTCACTCATGCAATGTCAATGAGAGAAATGAAAATCTATTCTGTCACCAGCTTGCTCTGATGCGCCCATCTGTCCGTCTCCCACTTCCACATCCTCCTCGGCTCCAACGATCTCGAGGGCCGCCTCCTCAGCGCTGGTGAGATGAGCTATTGAGGGTGGCCCTCCTCCTGTCCTCGCTCTTTCCCTCTTATTGTGAGCTCTCTTTTCCTGCAATGAGGGAGACAAGTGGAGTTTGAGTGAGAATGAAGGCGTGAGTGTAGAGAATCCATAGCATAGATGCTTAGAAGGAGACAAAGATGGAGTGAGGTCCCAAAAATAAGGGTTCTCCCTGTGTGTTGTTAGTTGTTGTCATTGAATAACAGTGATAGGGAGTGTGAGGGCAGCATAGTCGAATAGTGAAGTGATTGTGTACATAGAGAGAGAGGGATGGTTAAGGGTGCAAGGGATGTAAGGGTAAAGTGGGATATGTAGGAGTAGGTTGACAATGCAGAGTGCTGGTGCTGAGAGGAGATGGGGAGCAGAATGAGGGTAAAGGTGATGGCATGCTCACTTTTCCTGTGCGGATAAGGTTATTGAACCTCTTTTGGCACTGCAGCCAGGTTCTGCTGTTGATCTGGAACTGACCTCCTGAGCCAGTTGCAACCACACAGCTTTGGTTTGCTGGGGAGGTTTTTTCCTCCCAGAGGAAGGAAAGAGCAGCTTTTGAACTCTGGCTCCCTCCAACAGAGCATGGAGGGAGTCATCACTGAAACGTGCTGAGGCCTTGGCCCTTGAGCTCGACATTTCAGCAGTAGAACACACTTTAAGCAGTTGTCACTCTGGAAGAACATAGGCACAAAATGAAGCAATGCAGCATGGAGCCCTTAAATGCAGCTGGAGAAATTACGTCAGCAGAGGCGAGTTTCAGACCCAAAAGACTAATTGGGCCAGGGGAGCGCACACGCAGGAAATCAAGTGCCCAATTACGGCAAAATCGCAATGTTATCCTGCCCGATAGCAGAGGCGGGACCCACCGACCACCCACCACCAATGGCAAAATCGAGACCTATGACTCTATGAGATCAGTAGGATTACTGAGGTGCTGCCCCAGGAGAGTGGTAGTGGCTCCATGGAGCATGAACCTGTCGTCCTCTGCTCAGGACAAGAGTATTCCTGCTTCCACCACTGCCACTCCACCAGTTCTTTGCTGTTGCCTGTCAGCCAGCCAACCCAGACTGCTGCAGCCCAGGTCGAGATGGTGCAGTCTGAAGCTGGGATCTCTAGGCACAGAGCTGCCGGAGGTGGCCCTCCAAGGCCATCTGCAGTCTCCTCAGCAGCCTTCCACCGCCCATGCTGCAGCCATTGGGGAAGCAACTCATAGGAACACAAGAAAACTCAGAAAGGCACACGGGAGACAGGAACTAAGGGAATGCATTCGGATGATTAGTTTCATAGAAACATAGAAACATACAAGATAGGAGCAGGAGTAGGCCATTCGGCCCTTCGAGCCTGCTCCGCCATTCAATGAGATCATGGCTGATCATCCAAACTCAGTACCCTGTCCCTGCCTTCTCCCCATATCCCTTGATCCCTTTAGCCTTAAGAAATATATCCAACTCCTTTTTGAATATATTTAATGAACTGGCCTCCACTGCCCTCTGTGGCAGAGAATTCCACAGGTTCACCACTCTCTGGGTGAAGAAATTCCTCCTCATCTCAGTCCTAAATGGCTTACCCCTTATCCTTAGACTGTGACCCCTGGTTCTGGACTCCCCGGCCATCATAAACATCCTTCCTGCATCTAGTCTGTCCAGGCCTGACAGAATTTTATAGGTTTCGATGAGATCCCCTCTCAATCTTCTAAACTCCAGTGAGTATAAGCTCAATCGACACAATCTCTCCTCATACGTCATTCCTGCCATCCCAGGTATCAGCCTGGTGAATCTTCGCTGTACTCCTTCCATGGCAAGAACGTCCTTCCTCAGGTAAGGCGACCAAAACTGCACACAATACTCAAGGTGCGGGCTCACCAAGGCCCTGTACAGCTGTAGCAAGACATCCTTCTTCCTGTACTCGAACCCTCTTGCTACGAAGGCCAACATACCATTTGCCTTCTTAACCGCCTGCTGCACCTGCATGCTTACCTTCAGCGACTGGTGCACAAGAACACCCAGGTCTCTTTGCACTTCCCCTTCTCCCAATCTATTACCATTCAAATAATAATCTGCCTTCCTGTTTTTGCCACCAAAGTGGATAACCTCACATTTATCCACATTATAGTGCATTTGCCATGTTTCTGCCCAATCACCCAATCTGTCCAAATCGTACTGGAGTTTCTCGACATCCTCCTCACAGCACACACGCCCACCCAGCTTTGTGTCGTCTGCAAATCTAGAGATATTACATCCAATTCCCTCATCCAGATCATTAATATATAATGTGAACAGCTGGGGTCCTAGGACCGATCCTTGCAGTACCCCACTAGTCACTGCCTGCCACTTGGAAAACGACCCGTTTATTCCAACACTTTGCCTTCTGTCTGCCAACCAGTTCTCTATCCAAGTCAATACCTTGCCCCCAACCCCATGTGCCTTAATTTTGCACGCTAATCTCTTATGTGGGACCTTATCGAAAGCCTTCTGAAAGTCCAAATACACCACATCCACTGGTTCTCCCTTATCTATTTTACCAGTTACATCCTCAAAAAATTCCAGTAGATTAGTCAAGCATGATTTACCTTTTGTAAATCCATGTTGACTTTGTCCGATCCTGTCACTGCTTACCAAGTGCTCTGCTGTTACATCTTTTATAATAGATTCTAGCATTTTCCCCACTACCGATGTCAGGCTTACCGGTCTATAATTCCCTGCTTTTTCTCTACCACCTTTTTTGAATAGTGGGGTAACATTAGCTACCCTCCAATCCATGGGTACTGTTCCAGAGTCTATCGAGTTCTGGAAGATGACCAGCAATGCATCTACTATTTCTAGGGCCACTTCCTTAAGTACCCTGGGATGTAGATTATCAGGCCCTGGGGATTTATCGGCCTTCAGTCCCATCAATTTTCCTAACACCATTTCCCTACAAATACTGATTTCTTTCAGTTCCACCCTTTCATCAGGCCCTATGTTCCCCGGCATCTCTGGGAGGTTATTTGTGTCCTCCTTTGTGAAGACAGAACCAAAGTATGAATTTAGTTGGTCTGCCATTTCTTTGTTTCCCATTATAAATTCCCCTGATTCTGACTGCAAGGGACCTATGCTTGACTTCACCAATCTTTTTCTCTTCACATATCTATAAAAGCTTTTACAGTCAGTTTTTATGTTCCATGCTAACTTACTCTCATATTCTATTTTCCCTTTCTTAATTAATCCCTTTGTCCTCCTTTGTTGAATCCTAAACTGCTCCCAATCCTCAGGATTATTGCTTTTTCTGGCCAATTTATATGTCATCTCCTTGGATCTTAAGCTATCCCTAATTTCCCTTGTTAGCCACGGTTGGGTCACCTTTTTTGTTTTATTTTTATGCCAAACTGGGATGAACAAATTCTGTAGCTCATCCATTCGGTCTTTGAATGTTTGCCATTGCCTATCCACCGTCAACCCTTTGAGTGCCATTCCCCAATCAATCCTACCCAACTCGCTCCTCAGACCATCGTCGTTTCCTTTATTTAACTTGAGGACCCTAGTCTCTGAGTCAACTACTTCATTCTCCATCTTAATGAAGAATTCGATCATATTATGATCGCTCAGACCCAAGGGGCCTCGTACAACAAGATTGCTAATTAATCCTTTCTCGTTACATAATACCCAGTCTAAGATGGCCTGATCTCTGGTTGGTTCCTCGACATATTGGTCCAGGAAACCATCCCGTAAACACTCCAGGAATTCCTCCTCCACAGTATTGTTACTAATTTGGTTGGCCCAATCTATATGTAGATTAAAGTCACCCATGATGACTGCTGTGCCCTTATTGCACGCTTCTTTAATTTCCCTTTTCATGCCATCCCCAACCTCCGCCTTACTATTGGGAGGTCTATATACCACTCCCACTAATTTTTTTTCCCCTTAGTATTTCTCAATTCTACCCATACAGATTCCACATCATCAGAGCTAATATCCTTCATTACAATTGTATTAATCCCTTCTTTAACCAGTAATGCTACCCCACCTCCCTTTCCTTTTTGCCTATCTTTCCTGAATAGCGAATACCCCGGGATGTTGAGTTCCCAGTCTTGGCCATCCTTGAGCCACGTTTCCGTAATCCCAACCAAATCATATTCGTTTACCTCTATTTGCACAGCCAATTCAGCCACCTTATTACAAATGCTCCTCGCATTAAGACACAAAGCCTTCAGGCTTGTTTTTTTAACGCTCTTAGATCTATTAGAATTATTATTTACTGTGGCCACGTTTGATTTAAACCATTGATTTCTCTGACTGCCACTTTTGTTTTTCTCCTTCCTATCTTTTGCTTTTATCCCTGTTTCCCTTTCCTCTGTCTCCCTGCTCAGGTTCCCAACCCCCTGCCATTTTTGTTTAAACCCCCCCGAACAGTGCTAGCAAACCTCCCCACAAGGATATTTGTCCCACTCTGGTTCAGGTGCAACCCGTCCGACTTGTACAAGTCCCACCTTCCCCAGAAGCAGGCCCAGTGATCCAGGAAACTAAAGCCCTCCCTCCTGCACCAACTCATTAGCCATGCATTCATCTGCTCTATCCTCCTATTCCTATACTCACTAGCACGTGGCACCGGGAGTAATCCAGAGATTACAACCTTTGAGGTCCTGCTCTTTAATCTGCTACCTAGCTCCCTAAATTCTTGCTGCAGGACCTCATCCCTCTTCCTACCCATGTCATTGGTCCCAATGTGAACCACGACCTCTGACTGTTCACCCTCCCCCTTCAGAATGCCCTTCAGCCGTTCAGTGACATCCTTGACCCTGGCACCAGGGAGGCAACAAACCATCCTGGAGTCACGTCTATGGCCACAGAAACGCCTATCTGTTCCCCTTACGATAGAATCCCCTACCACTATTGCTCTCCCATTCTTTTTCCTCCCTTCCTGAGCAGCAGAAGCACCCCTGGGGCCGGGAAGTTGGCTGCTGCTGCCTTCCTCTGGTAAGTCATCACCCTCAACAGTATCCAAATTGGTATACCTGTTTGAGAGAGGGATGGCCACAGGGGTCCCCTGCACTACCTGCCTGCCTCTACTGCTCTGCCTGATGGTCACCCATTTCCCTTCTGCCTGTGCAGCCCTTACCTGCGGTGTGACCACCTCATCAAACGTGTTATCCATGACCCTCTGCTCAGGACAACAGTATTCCTGCTCCCACCACTGCCACTCCACCAGTTCTTTGCTGTTCACTTTGTATGCATTATTTAATGATTGAATTGATAAGTTTGGATTTGAATTTGCATTTGGTGGTGGTATTTATTTCCAATTTGAAATGAGGGAGGAACCAATAAGTTGTCAGAAAGAGAACAATGTGATGGTCAGTGATAGAGGAAAGGTAAGGAATGTGGGACTGTTGGTGAATGGAGAGGTGTGGTTGAGGTTACTGGTATCGCTCATGAATAATATGATCCTGTAGAGTCCAGGCAGAAAGGGGCTGTCTACTTTGTAGCCTCCCATCCTCTTCCCATTCCTCCACTTCCTCTTGTACTTCCTCCTCCTCCTCTTCATGCTCCTGCTCATCAGCTTCTCGCCTGATGTGTGGTGGCAAGGGGTGTTCCATCATAATGGCGAGGTTATGCAGCATGCAGCATACTACTACAAATCTTGATACCCGCTTAACTGAGTACTGCAGGGCTCCTACAGGCAGTGGAAGTGTTGCTTAAGGATGCTGATGGTGTGCTCTATAATGTTACTTATGGCAGCATGGCTTTCACTGTAGGTCTGCAGTGCACTCATGTGTGGGTTCCTGACCAGAGCCATGAGCCATATCATGAGGCGATAACCCTTGTCACCCAGCAGCCAACCTTTGACTTGCCAACCTAGTTCAAATACAGCTGGAACAGAGGACTGCCGCAGAATGAAGGATAACAAGCATTCACCTACATGATGCCTGTGGTTACTCACCAGCTGCACATTGAAGGAGTGGAATCCATTTCGGTTCAAGAAAATGGTCGAGTTCAAATGAGGGGCACACAAAGCAATGTGTGTGCAGTCAATGGCACCCTGCACCATGGGGAAGCCTGCAATCTGTGCAAAATCTTGTGCTTGCTCCGCCTGTTTGTCTCTGGCAAGGGGGAATGAGATATATGTGTTACTCATTGTATAGAGAGCATCAGTGACCTCCCTTATACAGCAGTATACTGCAAACTGCGAGATGTTGCTTACATCTCCAGCAGCAGTTTGAAAGGAGTCTTAGGGATAAAAATTAAATGCCATGGTCACCTTAACAGCCACAGGCAATGCTATCCTTGCCCTGCTTTGTGGCTGCAGTTGTGGCTGCAGTAGTTGGCAGATTTCACTCAATACTTCTTTAGTGAAGCGAAGACATCTCAAGCATTGGTCCTCGCTGAAGTTGAGGTAAGAAAATTGCTCCCTGAAGACCCTTCTACCCCTCCTCCTCCCTCTTCTAGCAGCTTGTCATGCTCTGCATGACCTCTCTTCATTCTACCAGTCATGTTCATTTCCTAGAGGAAACCCTACCAAGCCATCTATGTTTGGAAGCAACTTCTTTCAGCACAATACTTTAAATGACACAAAAAGTATTGTCAAATATTGTAGAATACTGGAACTTTAGCCAAGTATAGTAAACATCCAAAAATACATACAATTGCATCAGCAGCCAGAAGAAATAATCCCACAACTAACCTGTAAGTACTTCATGATCCCTTTAAATAGCGCTGGTGGGGGGCCCTTCATGCTGTTTAACATTGCTTTCAGCTCTGCAAGGTTGGTTGGAGTGTGGAGTTCTAAAATGGCAGCACTGGTGTCAAATCAGCATTGCAAATCGATTTATGTCAAGATCTACCTGTTCTGCATCCTGCTGACGGTTGTTATGCATGCGCGCCGAAATGCCTTTGCCAAGGTGGCGTCCTGCGCATTTCCATTGGAAGTGTGCGCGCGCATCTCTGACCCCATTTTGAAACCCTAGGTGGCCACGTAGCTCCCAAAAACGGTACTATGTGGCCCAATTTAACCCCGAAAGTACAAGATTTGTTTTAAACTTCTGAATTTTTGACCTTGTTTCTGGTCACAGTTCCTTTCTAAATGGTTAGAGACTAACCTGCTTATGGTGGAGATAAGCAGAGTTTCTTTGGAATTAAATTGGCTCACCTGGTGATGGAAGACTGGAAATGAGTCAACCACCAGTAGCAGATTCAGAAATCTACACCTGATCCAGACAGGTCCACATACTCTCGGTCACAGGTGATTATTAACTAGGCAGTTTAGTTGTCGAAGCTACATCATTACATAAATTTACAACAGAAATAGACAGTTTCCTAGAAGAAAAGGGAATTAAGGGTTACGGGGAGCGGGCAGGAATTTGGACATGAGTCTAGGTTCGGATCGGTCATGGCCCTGTGGGTAGCGGAGCGGGCCCAGGGGCCGTGTAGCCTGATCCTGCTCCTGTTTCGTGTGTCTAATTCTGTTAGATTCAGGAGATAGTCCTGTCATAGTGGATTGGCGGTTAGGATCAGATCAGCCATGATCTTATTGAATGGCGGAGCAGGCTCGAGGGGCCAATTGGCCTACTCCTGCTCCTATTTCTTTTGTTCTTATGTTCTTATTAATGGGACCTGGTGGGGTAGTTCCATTAAATGGGGACATGGATTCTTCCCATTTAGCTCCTGATAACCCTATAAATTAATGCCATAAATAGTAAGGTGGTCCTGGTGAGGCAAGATTACTCATGCTCTATGCTGGTAAGCTGTGCCGTTTCAGTTCCTTAACTCCAACAGTAATCCTCAGTGTGGCTCAGGCGTGGATTACTGAGTCTGCTCCAGGTGGTTGACTCATTTCCAATCTTCCATCACCTGGGAGTCCTTAAGTCTTGACTCTTTCCAACCTGCACTTAAGATCTCTGGACTTAGATAAGTTGGGTGTAGAATTCAAGACTTAGCAATTGGGCCACTTACTGCCACAAGTTACCGCCGCAATCTGGTCGTAAAATGGCGGCCGCCACTCTAGCGCTCTTTTCTGGCGCGGGGCTCAGCATACATAGTTTTGATGAGGGCCTTAGCGTGGCCGATAGCAGCGCTAGCCCTGGAAATGTAAATTAAAAGAGGATGACATTAGTCGGTGTGCAACACCGACTTAATGTCACATCAACAAACTGCAACCTTAGCGCCCGGTCCTAATATCGTCCTGAAAACCCAACGTTCAGTAGACTGACCTCTTAAAAGGACACACACATCTTTCAGGTAAGTTTGCATTTAAGATTTTGGACTGAATTTTTTTTATTTTATTGAAGTAGTGGCTTGGTGAAAGACATGTTAAAAGTTTTTTTAAGTGTGCAGGGAGTGCAGGGAGTGCTGCTGGATGCTTGCACGGCATTGGATGGTAAAGGAAGGCCTCTGAGAAGACAGAAAATGCTGGAAATACTGAGCAGGTCAGGCAATATCCGTGGAGAGAGAAACAGAGTTCACATCTCAGGCCAAGATGCTGCCTGACCTGCTCAGTATTTCCAGCATTTTCTGCTTTTATTTCAAATTTCCAGCATTCACTTGCAGAGAGACAAGGAAGACACAGAAGAGGAGGAAGCAGAAGAAGAGGAAACAGAAGAGGAGGAAGCAGAAGGAAGGATGCAACCCAGACAGACCCTTTCTGGCCGAGATATCCAGGATCACATCATCCGCCTGCAGTACCAGTGACAACAACCCCAATTCCCCTTTCAACATTTGTCCCACACCTTACCTTCCATCTGTTACTAACCATCACAGCATCCTCTTGGCCACATTGCTGAAATAAAAGCCACCACAAAGCAAACTTTCCAATCCAACTTTATACATCTAACCATCCAATATGACATCAAGAAATCAACTCACCACCTTTATTCATTCCCTTAGTGACTGTCTTGTGTGTGCCTTTGCCTATCCTACTGATGTTACACAGTGCTACCCCAGTGGCTGCAGCATGGCTGGTGGAAGGTGTAGAATTCGCAAAATTGAACATTGTCCTATAAGGGTCTATTGGCAGAAAAAGGCCTTAATTTTAAAAGACTGTTTTAAAAGAAGCCCAGATAAAGGGACACACAAAATGGCCGCCAGACCCCGTGACCAGCTTTTGGGACATTTTAAAATGGTTCCTGCAGTCCCCAGACAGCTTTTGTGGATTCAGCCCACAGTAAGTTCTGGAAGGCAGTTTCGGAGTAAACGAAACCAGACAGAGCCCATACATACAGATTGGATGCAGATCCGATCAGATCAGCCTGTAGATAAAGGCCATCTAAATGTTTACCCAGACAAAGGGGAACAGATTCAAGTTCAAAGGGGGACATTAAAGACAATACAAGGTCATTCCAGACCAGAGATGGCAGTTACCAGCCATCCCGAAGATACTTTAAAAACAAAGACTACCCCGCTGTGCTACAAGCCCACCAAAAGTTAAACAAAGGCTAACCTTGATTTGGCGGGAGATAAGGGCCTCCATAGAAAAGTATAACTAGAGTTCTGGGGTAACGTTGAGGAGGAAAGGTATTCGGATCGGAGACCATCGGGTTTCGGTAGCCATTGAGGAGTATCAGCTTCATTGGTGCAGAGTTCGAGTGGAGACGATCGAGGAGAGGATCGGGTTCGGAGGATCGAGATTCGAGTTCGGAGAGAAGCTCGAGAGGGAGAGAGAGGTTTGAGAGGGGAAATCAAGTCAGCATCCAGCCCCGGGGTAACTGTCGGGAGATCATCGACCAACCCCGGGACGTTGATGAGATGAGAAGAAACCCATGTGATAATGGTAAAACAGATGGCCTCTCTCCACACTGATGTCCAGGCCTGCTAACATCCAGCCTGTCCAAGTCCATTACCTCGAGGGAGGAAAGAATGTGTCGCAGCCCGCTGCGTTCCGCTGACCACGTGGAGACAGGACGCCTGAGAGGACCAAAACGTAGACTTCAAAACCTCTGTTTTTCGAACTGGGATTGGTGAGCATGTTTCTGGCCCCTCATAATCTAATCTAGCTAGGCTTACGGGGTGGGCATTTTAGGGGATAATTAACAATGAGTTGTTGTCCCTCGATGTTCTGTGTGCTTTCCTATTTCGTGATGAACCTTGTAAAGCGTAATATGCCTGTAGATATGTCGGTTAGTACTGTATTATGATTTGTTTTCCCTCCCATGTACCTTATTTTGGCTTACTTTCAATTTTTCCTTATGCAGTAAAATTTCATTTCGTTTCATTAAACCTGGTCTATAGAGTATTCTCTGCATTGCAGTTCCTGCCTCAAAGTCCAGTGTATAGAACCTAAGGGGTGAGTGGGTCGAACCACTCGGTAAATTACTGTGCAAGAGAGAGAGGCCTCTAGAGCGAGAGAGAGAGAGACCTCGGCGATCGAAAACCCCTTACAAAGGCTGCTGACTTTCAGTGGGGACACTACAAATGGCCTTGTTGGTCGACCTTGAGGAGCTGGTGGCTGAGCGTGTGAAATCAAATGACGGGGTTTCTTCTTATTATTGTTATTCACTCTCCTCTCCCTCTTCTTGATCAACCATTGACTGGGCAGGCTGCTTTTCTTGGGCGTGTGAAATGAGGAAGGCACAAGGGTGGAGTTGTGGTGAGGGGAGGGCGGGAAAGCAAGAGGGGCATGCGAGAAGGAGGATAACACATGAGGATACCGGCATCTTGTATCCTTTCAGCCCCACTGCTGGCCAAGGGCTCGGCCATGCCCCTGCCAAGAATGGCCTGCACCGTCTCCTCCAAGGGGGTGAGGTGAGGCTAGGAATGGGAGGTGTGCCTCGTGTTTGGCAGAGAGTAGTGTGTCAGGCTAGTGGTGCAGTTGGTAGGAGACGGCTTTTGAAGATGCATTCATTGACCTTGACCACTAGTCTGAGGTCATGAAGCTTCTTTGGGCACTGGAGCCAGGTGGTGGGGGCGACGCTGCTGGCAGTGATGGCCTCAGTGATCTGGTCCCACATCATTCTTTCTGGAGGGCCTCCTGGCTCCTGTGGATAGAGGACCTCTCTTGCGAGATCCTGGGCTCCCGTTCCCTGGCTTGCTGAACCAATTGTGTTAGTGCTGAAGCACTTTTCCCTTTTTTTAGGTGCAGAAGAGAATTCAGCTTTAAGAGCTGAAAACTTCCTTTGGGGAATTCTTTTCAATGTTATTTTTTTTCCAGAAGGCAGTTGAGCTGTAAGGGCTAAAAACTGCCTATTTTTACATCATTTAATTTTTTTTAATTTCAGAAGGCATTCCCCCTTTAAGAAACCGAAAATGTTTTCTGAAATCACAGCCTTGTTTTCAGAGAGGCTGTTCTTGCTGCAACTACGCTTCAGCCGCATTACATTGGGACCTGCTGCTGGGACCAACGCCACCAGGACGGCGTTGCACTCTGAGTTAAGCGCTGGGCTAATGCTAATTAGTCCCCAGCGCCAGTTTTTGGGTCCTGCAGCACCATCATTTTCGGTGGGCGTTAACACCCGCCCGCAGTTTCACCAGCAGCTTTTGTGGCGGTCATGAATTTTTAGGCCATAAAATGTTAAAACACATTTGTGCCAGTGTTTTTCGCCATATGAGCCACCGAGTCTAATCTCATTCTTCAGGTTGCTTTCCATGGCCTTTAATATTCATCTTTATAAAGCAACTACAGAATTCCCTTTGAAAAGAATCCATGGACTCTGCTTCAACAACGGATTGTGGCAGAGAATTCCACATTCTAACTATTCCCTGTCACCCAATCTGCATTTGGTCTCCCCAGTGTAGAGGAGACCGCACCGTCAGCAGTGAATACAGTATACTAAATTGCAAGAAGTGCAAGTAAATCGCTGTTTCACCCGGAAGGAGTGTTTGGGGCCCTAGACAGTGGGGAGGGAGGAGGTAAAAGGGCAGGTGTTGCATCTTCTGCGCTTGCACGGGAAGATGCCGGGCGAAGGGGAAGGGGTGTTGGAGGTGACACAGGAGTGGACCAGGGTGTCGCGGAGGGAGCGGTCCCTTCGGAATGCTGAAAGAGGAGGTGAGGGGAAGATGTGTTTGGTGGTGGGATCACGCTGGAGGTGGCGGAAATTGCGGTGGATGATCCCTTGAATGTGGAGGCTGGTGGGGTGAAAGGTGAGGACAAGGGGAACCCTATTGTGGTTCTGGGAGGGAGGGGAAGGAGTGAGAGCAGAAGTGCAGGAAATAGAATGGACATGGTCAAGGGCCGTGTCAACCACGGCAGAGGGGAATCCTTGGTTGAGGGAAAAGGAAGACATGTCGGAAGCACTAGTGTGAAAGGTGGCATCGTCAGAGCAGATGAGGCGCCGACGGAGAAACTGGGAGAATGGAATAGAGTCCCTACAGGAAGCGGGGTGGGAAGAAGTATAATCCAGGTAGCTGTGGGAGTTAGTGGGCTTATAGTGAATGTTTGTCAATAGCGCTTTGTGGAACACCTTCGTTCAGTCCGTAAGGGTGACCCCGAGCTTCCAGTCGCCTTTCACTTTAATTCTCCGCTCCACTCCCACTCTGACCTCTCTGTCCTCGGCCTCTTACACTGTTCCAATGAAGCTCAACGCAAGCTCGAGGAACAGCACCTCATCTTTCAATTAGGCACTTTACAGCCTTCTGGACTCAACATCGAATTCAACAATTTCAGACCATATCCTCTGCCTCTTTTTTTTCTCACATGGCAGCTGTTGATGATTCTGCCATTGCCATTTACACTTCATCTAGACTCATTTTTTTGTTTCTTAACTTGTCCCATTACTATCTCCTTTTGCCTTGCACCATCGTCCCTTGTGTCTCTTAATCTCTCCTGCCTTCCATCCTATCACAAACCTTCCCTTTTGTTCTTTCCTCTCCTCTCCCTGCCCCTACACTTGCTTAAAAACCTTTTACATCTCCAACTTTTTCCAGTTCTGATGAAGGGTCATCAACCTGAAATGTTAACTCTGTTTCTCTCTCTACAGATACTGCCTGACCGGCTGAATATTTCCAGCATTTTCTGTTTTTATTTCACATTTCCAGCATCTGCAGTATTTTGCTTTTGTATAGTTTCACAGGCACTGACAGCTATCTGGCACACTTGGTAATTATTCATGTTGTCCAGTGTGTTTACCCACTGAGACAATAGGGGTTGATTTTGCCAGGGCCGAGGAGGCGGGATTGGAGGTGGGTGAGTTAAGATCGTCAAAAATAGCAGGCGGGCCCGATCCCGCTTCCATCCCGCCTCCGAGCAATTTTCCCAAATGCGTGTTTGCTGACCCCCTTTCCATCCCGCCTCCAAGAGGCGGGATAGGCCCTTAAGGCCCTTAACAACTTAATAGCCTCTATAATCCCATTTTGAGAGGCCTTTCCAATTTTTAGTCATTCCCCCCATTCTTCTCGCCTCCTCTGGAACATGCCAGGTAATGCTGGCATCCTCACTAGTGGCTTGCTTCCGAACAGCTGCAGCTCCACGATTACAAAGGAGTTTTCACCAATGATCATTTGCAGGTGGCAGAACTTTGTTGTTTCAGGTCTGGGGGAACTTTTAGCAGGCATACTCAGTGTTGTGGAAGTTTGGAGCCTGACACCCATCTCCAGTGTGACCTCCTGGGAAACCCCTCTCCCCACCTTGACTAAGCGCTTCCTCAACTGACGCATATTCCAGAAGCATGGTGAACATTTAATTCCTTTCCTCCTGGACATCAGATTTGGACGCAGACCAGCCGTGGCAGCAGCAGAACCATGAGCAACAGTAGGACCAACAGCAGGAGCATCAACAGGAGCGCCAAGCTGCTAGTCACCCACCTGAAGATGCACAGGCCAGAAGGCGTCGGCGTGCAACAACATTGCTGCCCGGGATGTAAGGGACGCACTCATCCTGGCCAGATTTGCTTAGCCTGCACAATCAAACACTTTAGTCTCGCTCCTTCTTACCAGAACTTTGACAATGGAGAAGAACCTGTGGAATCCTATCACTCTGACCACCATTCTGACAATCGCAAGGCATCCTAAGCCCTCAATGTGAAAGTCCCATTTGCGAAATGACACAGGCCACAACTTCAACAGTTTGCCATCAAAACACTTCATAATGCAATCACGATGGCTGGTCCAAAAACAAAACAACACAGCACCCAAGTGACTAACCTTCTGACTACTTGTGCTTTATCTTCCTCTTACGCGTGCTCCTATGTGGTGCTTCCCCTGTGGCTTCAGCAGATGTGGAGGCCCCTTGCTTACTCTCTTGCTGCTCCTGTCTTGACGTCTTTGGCAGGCGTCCTCTGGGGTGGCGAACCTCTGCGGGCTCACCAAGAGTCTGCTGCTCCTGCGGCTGTGCAGGGGCTGAGATACCCATCTCAGTTGGGTGAGGACTCTGGTGGGGCTCTGACTGAGGGCTTTGCCCTGGCATGGTCGTGTGAGCACTTGGAGAGGAGCCCCCACTTCCTTGTTGTCTGCCACCAACATCCCTCTCATGGGTCAGCCCCACTTCAGAGCTAGCAAGTGGCTTGACAGCACCTTGCTGCACTGCAGGGGGGCCATGAGGACCTGTTTCTGCACTGGAAGTCCTGCTCCAGAGGTTTGGTTTCTGTGCTCAATAGCTGACCATCGCTCCTTAAGAGATGTCATTCTATTCTGAACAATGACCATGTTTTCAATACACTGGTGACTAAGCTCCTCCATGGACGTAGCCATCCTCTCCTCTCCTCTCCTCTCCTCTCCTCTACGGTAGCCAGCCTTACCACGGAGGTAGCCATCCTTTCCACGTAGGTTGCCATCCTTTCCTCGGTGATGCGTTCATGCGCCAATGCCTCCACAAAGGCTCTGCTCATGTTCGTGATGGACTCCTCCATTTGCTCCACACTCGCAGCAACCCTGGAGACAAAACCTGCCAGAGACTTCTGCACCTGTTCCTGGAGTTCCAGCACCGTTCTCCTTCTGGATGGACCCGGAGGCACAGGGTTGACATGCAGCGGAGCCGAGCTGACAAAGTCCTGCGCCCTCCGACGAGGACTCCCCACTGCTGTCTAACTTGTGAGCTGTGATACACCAGGTGACAACACTACCCTATCTCGCGAAGGTCCCACCGAGGTGTGAGTGTTTGTGCTGGTGCTGGGTGCGCTGAATTCTGCTGACACTGCACCCTCAGATGTTGCAGCTTCCTCTGAGGAGTCTTGTGGCTCAGGCTGTTTCTCCTGGACAGTGGGGACGGGAGCTTTCGATGGTCCTGTGGGGGAGTAAAGGAAAGAGTTAGAGATGTGAGGTAAAGGTTACATGCACATTGAATAGTGCAGATGATCATAAGTCAATCTGTTAGAGCATCAGAATCATTATCAGTGACTCATGCTATGTCAATGAGAAAGATTTCAAACTATTCTGTCACCAGCTTGCTGTGATGTGCACGTCTGTCCGTCCCCCACTTGCGAAACATCCTCCACTCTGGCGATTTCCAGGGCCGCCTCCTCCCAGGGGGTGAGCTAGGCTACTGAGGGTGGACCTCCTCCTGTCATGGCTCTTTCCCTCTTATTGTGGGCTCTCCATTTTCCTGCAATGAGGGACACAAGTGAAGTTTGAGTGAGAATGAAGGAGTGAGTGTAGAGAATCCATAGCATAGATGCTTAGAAGGAGACAATGGGCCACCCCTGTGTGTTGTAAGTTGTTGTTGTCATGGCACCACAGTGATAGGAAGTGTGAGGGCTGCATGGTCCAATAGTTAAGTGAATGTGACCATGGAGAGAGAGGGAATGGGTAAGAGTGCAGGGATGTCAGTGTCAAGTGGCATGTGGAGAAAGAGGTTGGCAAAGCAGAGTGCTGGTGAGGAGAGGCGATGGGGATCAGATTGAGGGTGATGGGAAAGTCATACTCACTTTTCCTGTGCGGAGAAGGTCATGAAACCTCTTTCTGCGCTGCAGCCAGGTTCTGCGGCTCAGCAAAATTGAGTTTACCTCCTGGGCCACTTGTAGCCACACAGCTTTTGTCTGCTGGGGTGGGTTTTTTTCTCCCTGAGGAAGGTGTAATGATATCAGCAAATAGAGATGGTATTTGCCTGTTCGATTATGATGCCTTAACAGCATGTTTGCAGGTATTGATTGCTTGTGCCTGACCAGCAGAGGGCATGTGACCGAGACAAGCAAGGCAGTTTAGTTTAGTTTCAGTTTCATTCTAGATGCATCACAAGCATCGTGTCTCCTGTAAAGCTGTATAAAGAGTTGAACAAGCTTTAGATTAAAAGTCATTCTCTTTCATAAATGTCTCGTCATTGAACCCACAAAGAAATCAATACATGGTGTCAGAAGTGATTGAAAGAGATGAAGAGGAAAAATCTGAAGTTAAATCAGCTCTCCACAGATTAGCAAGCCAAAAGAGAACATCGTTACTTACCATTAGAGAATAGCTAACGAAGTGAAAAATGGAAGGTTTACTCCCACTGGCGACGCTTCAGTTGACAGGTAATGTGGCTGAAAATTGGAGGAGATTCAAACAACGTGTGGTGTTGTATTTAGCGGCAATCGGAGCTGATGAGCAAAGTGATAATAAGAAATCGTCAGTGTTCTTATATGTCGTGGGTGATGAAGCGCTGGAGGTGTATAATAACTTCACATTCGCTGCTAATGGAGACAAAATGAAGCTAGATAAAATAATGGAACAATTTGAGGCCTACTGCATACCTAAACGTAACGTGACATTTGAGAGGCACAGATTTTTCACATGTGTACAGAAAACGGGTGAGACTATTGATCAGTATGTGACTGAACTGAGAAACAGAAGCAAATCGTGTGAATTTGGGGGACTGACAGACTCGCTGATAAAAGACAGACTGGTGTGTGGTATTCCGAATAATGGTCTAAGGGAAAGACTGCTAAGAGAGCAAGATCTAGACCTGGGAAAAGCCATAGCACTGTGTAGGGCTACAGAGACTGTGAAGTTGCAGGCAAAGGAGCTGTTCAGTGACAGTAGCTGCAACGTGGATGCAGTGAGTAAGAACGGACACAAACCGTTTAACAAAAAGAGCGCCAATGTGAAAAAAGAGGCGTGGCCAGTGAACGAAAATGAAAGGGACAATCGAAAGTCATGTAGTCGATGCAGTACACAGCATCCACCAAGAAAGTGTCCAGCATATGGTAAAACATGCAATAGTTGCAACAAGAACAACCATTATGCCCGTTGCTGTAAGAACCAAGCGCAACAAAGCAAGGTCCATACAGTAGATGAAAGCGAGATAGAGGAGTTCAATGTAGATGTTGTGTCTGAAAACAAAAAAGAAGAAAGAGACTGGATGTTGACACTAAAAGTGAATGACATACACATTCCATTTAAATTGGATACTGGAGCACAAGTTAATGTGATATCAGAGACTGATTTTAAGAAAATTAGACCCAGACCAAAGATACATGGAATCAAAGTGAAAGTGACAGGATACTCAGGTACTGAAATACCAGTGAAAGGAAGATGCATTGTCAAAGTGACACACAAGGACAAAGAGCACACGTTAGCATTAATCGTGGTGCCAAAGGAGGTGCAAGCCATACTAGGTTTAAAAGCCTGTGAGAGACTGAACCTGGTAAAGAGAGTCCTCGTTGTGGAAAGCGAAGGAGAGACAGTCTATGATGAACTCATGAAAGAGTACAACGACCTATTTAAGGGTCTAGGCTGCATTCCAGGAGAACACACGATCAGAGTAGATAAAAGTATGACACCGGTCATACATCCATGCAGAAAAGTTCCGTTTGCTCTTCAAAAGCAACTGAAGGCAGAGTTGGACAGGATGGAAAGCCTGAACGTGATTCAGAAGATAGATGAGCCAACTGAGTGGGTGAGTTCCCTCGTCGTAGTGGACAAAAAGAATGGAAAGCTCAGAATTTGCCTGGATCCAAGAGATCTAAACAGAGCAATAAAGAGAGAGCACTTTAAGCATCCTACACGTGAAGAAATCATGGCACAGTTTGCAA
The DNA here is from genome assembly GCF_052327205.1 of Somniosus microcephalus. NCBI lineage: Eukaryota > Metazoa > Chordata > Chondrichthyes > Squaliformes > Somniosidae > Somniosus > Somniosus microcephalus. The sequence continues at coordinate 113,404,722 of NC_140988.1, read as the reverse complement.
ATGCAAAGTATTTCAGCAAGTTAGATGCATCATCAGGATTTTGGCAGATGAAATTGGACGAAGCAAGTTCAAGACTGTGCACATTCAACAGTCCATTTGGCAGATACAGATTCCTAAGGTTACCATTTGGCATTGCCTCAGCTCCTGAAGTGTATCACAAAACTATCCATATGATCTATGAGCACCTGGAGGGAGTTGATACATCAATGGATGACATCATAGTATGGGGAACCACGAGAACTGAGCATGACGAGAGACTGAAAAAAGTGCTGGAAGCAACAAGGAAAACAAACCTGAAGCTGAATAGAGAGAAATGCCAGCTTGGGGTAACAGAACTGACATTCGTGGGAGATATCCTTAGCAGTGAGGGCATCAGACCAGATCCCAGAAAGGTGTCCGCCATTGAGAATATGCCAAAGCCACAATGCAAAAAGGACGTGCAGAGGTTTAATGGAATGATCAACTATATGGGTAAATTCATATCCAACCTCTCAGAAAAGATGGCACCACTGAGACGACTAACTGAAAAGAACATAGAATGGGAATGGAATCATGAGCATGAGAAGTCATGGAGCGATCTAAAGAAACTGCTCACAGAGGAACCAGTTCTGAGGTTTTATGACCCAGCGAGACCCATCAAGATATCATCAGATGCATCACAGAGTGGGCTCGGTGCCGTTCTTCTGCAAAAATATGACTACTGGCAACCTATTGCATATGCATCGCATTCAATGACAGACGCGGAGACGCGATATGCTCAAATAGAAAAGGAGCTGCTCAGCATCACATACGCCTGTGAAAGATTTCACCAGTTTGTGGCAGGACAAGCAATCAGTGTAGAGACTGACCATAAGCCCTTGATTGCATTGTTCCAAAAGCCACTAAATAGCTGTCCGCTTAGAATACAAAGAATGATGATCAGGCTGCAACGCTATACACTGAATGTTGCGTACACACCGGGTAAGCTGATGTATACAGCAGACACGTTGTCCAGAGCTGTAGACCCAAGTGAGCCCGCAAGCACCACAATGGATGAAAAAGTGAACGCCTACGTGGACATGATCACAAGTGCACTGCCCATAGCAGATGCAAAAATGGAGCTCATAAAGACTGAGACAAACAAAGATGAAACAATGAGACGACTGAGGAAAAGCATCTTGGATGGATGGCCCAACATGAAGCAAGACTGCTCACCTGACATGGCAGAGTACTGGAACTGCAGGGCGGAACTATCAGTGGTTGAAGACATCATCTACAAAGGAAGTAAAATAGTTATCCCAAAGAGTCTGAGAAAAGAGATGTTAAAAAAGATCCATGGAGGACATCTGGGAATCGAAAAGTGTAAGAAAAGAGCACGAGAGGTGATGTACTGGCCACGATTCAACCAAGATGTGACAAATGAGGTGTCAAACTGCACAATATGCCTGAAATATTGAGCAAGCAATCCGGTAGAACCACTAAAGCCACACCCAGCGCCAGACAGACCTTACCAGAAGGTAGGCGCTGACCTATTCGTATGTCAAGGGAAGGACTATCTAGTAGTCACAGACTATTACTCCCTGTATCTAGAGGTTTGTAGACTGTACACCATCACTGCAGATGTTGTGATAACATGTATGAAAGACATATTCTCCAGACATGGCGTGGCAAGCGAGGTCTTCACAGACAACGGACCCCAGTTTTACAATGCAAGTTTCCGACACTTTGCCAAAGAGTGGGACTTTGTCCACACAACGTCAAGTCCTCACTTTCCACAGTCCAATGGTCTAGTGGAAAAATCGGTCCAGACAGTGAAAAGACTGATGTACAAGGCAAAAGACAGTGGAACTGACTTCTACCAGAGCATGCTTGTATACCGCACAACGCCGCTCGAGTGTGGTATGTCACCAGCCCAACTCCTGATGGGACGTCGGCTAAGGTCAAACCTACCCATCCCGGAGAACCTCCTGAAAACAAAAGAGGGGGAGAAAGTGAGGAAGTTCAAAGAACAACAGAAAGAAAAGCAAAAGTACTACTATGACAGAGGAACACAAAACCTACCTGAACTCCACACTGGTGACCAAGTAAGGTTCAAAGACAAAACAAACACATGGACTCAGAAGGGAACTGTCCTGAGTGAAGTTCAACCAAGGTCATACACCATTCAGACAGATGAGGGTGCTGTTCTGAGAAGAAATCGTCGAGATCTTCTCATGGGACCAGCCACAGCAGGTCAAGAGACTGATACTGTTGAACAACCTGATCACACAGCTGAGAACCAATCATCTGAGGCAACAACTCAGATTCAAGGACAATCAATCAGAAAATCCTCAGGACACGTGAAGCCTCCTGAGAGACTCATTGAGCAAATTTAAGGACTATTGTTATAGAAGGAAGTAATGTTATCTTATTCTTTCTTCAAGTTCTAGTGTATTGACATATTTCATGTGAACACACAAAGCAAGGTTAAAAAACCTTGATCATGATAATGATAATGTAAGTTCATTAAGTGTTACAGTTAAAATGCAGATTAATACAAAGAAAACATGTTGTTAGTTAAAAGTAAAATACTTTTGTTTTAAGAAAAGGAGGTGTAATGATATCAGCAAATAGAGATGGTATTTGCCTGTTCGATTATGATGCCTTAACAGCATGTTTGCAGGTATTGATTGCTTGTGCCTGACCAGCAGAGGGCATGTGACCGAGACAAGCAAGGCAGTTTAGTTTAGTTTCAGTTTCATTCTAGATGCATCACAAGCATCGTGTCTCCTGTAAAGCTGTATAAAGAGTTGAACAAGCTTTAGATTAAAAGTCATTCTCTTTCATAAATGTCTCGTCATTGAACCCACAAAGAAATCAATACAGAAGGGAACAGCACCTCCTTATTACAGCTGGCTCCGTGCACCAGAGCTTGCAGGGAGGGCTCATCAAATCGAGGAGCACATTTTTGCTTGATTGTTGACATTTTCCCAATTCAACCCCTTCATATAAATTGCAGTGCCTTTGCAGTCTCCAGAAGAATCAAGGCTGCTTGCAGGCCTTAAATCCGACAGCATTGATGACATCATCGGAGGCGACTTTCTCCATGAAAAGACTCATTGGGCCAGTGGCTCCCACACGCAGGAAATCAATTGCCCAATTCGGAGTCAGAGTCCTGACACGATTTCCACCTGACACGCCCCAGCCCGCCCACACTGACAGAATCCAGCCCTGTGAATCCCTTAGTTCACGTTTCATTTCTTCAGGGTTTAGCCACTGCTCGATATCCTCAATCATCGACTCTGAAGACTATAAATTCTACCCATAATCTGTGCCATAATATTTGTGGCCTCTTTCCAAGTTCCTTTACCCTCTTGACCTCATACAATTTGTATTTGCTGACAGTCTTATCAATGCATAATATTACATTATTGCATCAGTGGCACAATTCCAAATTAAGGTTCTTGTGAAATGTGTCTTGAAGGGCCATGTACACAAAAGCTGTGAGTTAATTACCATGTTTGAATTTTTGCAACTTTCTGGTGTTTACTGTTCAACCAGTATTTTATTTCTGACATTCATCAGTTTCACATTGCACCACAAACAAATCTGCCAGGAATACCAAGGTGATCCTCGCTCCTCTCCTTTCCTCTCCTCTCCCCTCTCCTCTCCCCGCTCCCCTCCTCGCCCCTCTCCTCTCCTCTCCTCTCCCCTCTCCTCTCCTCTCCCCTCCTCGCCCCTCTCCTTTCCTCTCCTCTCCCCTCTCCTCTCCCCGCTCCCCTCCACGCCCCTCTCCTCTCCTCTCCTCTCCCCTCTCCTCTCCTCTCCCCTCCTCGCCCCTCTCCTTTCCACTCCTCTCCCCTCTCCTGTCCCCGCTCCCCTCCTCGTCCCTCTCCTTTCCTCTCCTCTCCCCTCTCCTCTCCCCGCTCCCCTCCTCGCCCCTCTCCTCTCCTCTCCCCTCTCCTCTCCTCCCCTCTCCCCTCCTCGCCCCTCCTTGCCCCTCTCCTCTCCTCTCCCCTCTCCTCTCCTCTCCCCTCTCCTCTCCCCGCTCCCCTCCTCACCCCTCTCCTCTCCCCTCTCCTCTCCTCTCCCCTCTCCTCTCCCCTCTCCTCTCCTCTCCCCTCTCCTCTCCTCCCCTCTCCCCTCCTTGCCCTCCTCTCCTCTCCCCTCTCCTCTCCCCTCTCCTCTCCCCTCCCCGCTCCCCTCCTCGCCCCTCTCCTCACCTCTCCCCTCTCCTCTCCTCTCCCCTCTCCTCTCCTCTCCCCTCCTCGCCCCTCTCCGCTCCTTGTAAAGTCTGTGGGTTGTGCAGTTAATAAATACACAGACTTCAGAAGTAACAAACAAACAGGTCTTTACTATTCGAAGGTCCGGGCGAATCTGCCCCAGCCATCCTGCCACAACACTTATATACTGGTGTGGTCACTATCGGTATTACAGTATACAGAAGCCAAACAAATAGTGCCACACCTAAAGTAGTTCTCTTAAAGGTGAACGGTTACATTCAATAGTTCCCTTAAAGGTAGACGGGTACATACACTGCAATCCTCCCTTTTTAGCTTATTACTTACAGAGTCCCCGTTAAACATACATATCTTCAACTTCCTATAAAACAAATTACAGATATAATCTCGGTGGAGTCAATGTCATATAAAACAATTTACAGATATAATCTCGGTGGAAACAGTTCACAGGTTCAGTCTCTGCGGAAACAGTTCATAGATTCAGTCTCTGATCTTGACTCGTTCCGAACAACATTTCTTTGGTGTAGCCAGTTCACCTGGCTAGCATGACTCCTCCATAGCCTTTTTCTTGATGTAACAGCTTGAACTTTCGTCCTGTTGAACCAGCAGTGCGGACTTTTACAACCAACTGGCTGTCTTGACATTTTCCAGTTTTTCAACTAATTTAGCTCCTTTCGTAATGTTCCGCCTGGGATGGTAGAAGTGCTAATATTTTAGACAGTTATTATCTTCTGCTTCTTCTTTTTCTTTTCTGCCTTTTTGAAACTCTCGGAGCTCCTTTCTCGGCTGCCAGCTGTAGCACCACCAACTCTCTATGTTCCTTAGACCTTAAGTGCTTCATCCGGATTTCAGCACTTTGGGAGTTTTCATCACAAGCTGGGCAGACCACATCCTCGTAATATTCAGTGTCACTCAACAGGTCATGGTAATATTCGGGTTCGTCCTGAGTTAGGCCAGCGAGAGAGCCTTCTTCTTCCTCCTCACCCGTCTGGATGTTAGCTGACGGTGGTTCCTTCCCTAGACATCTTTCTTGAAAAGACTTCTTCATGCATTCATATTCATCCTGCTCTTCCTGGGTTATCTGCCATTCCTTCACGACGGACCTCATTTGTGAGTTCAATACCTTCCCTTCCATCGGGAATTGCGTTATCAGGCTATTTAAACCTTCTACTGAAGTAACGGTTTCCACATTCTTCTGTTCACCTTGACGTGATTCAACGTACTTTTGGCATCCTTGTAAAATTTGTGTTGCCACCTCAGCTATCTCCGTGACTTTTGAGAGCTCCGAACTCATTCCCCCTGAAGATTGAAGCTCGTGTTCAGATTGTTCCCCTTGCAGAGTCTTGTCCTTCAGCATATGAAGGAGTTGGCTGACCGTTAACTCTTCCCTGGGAACACGGTGGATCAGAGTCTTCTCCATTTCATCCACCTCTTTCTCCAAGACTTCCACCTTACGTTCCTCTTGAACTTTGGCTTTCAGCGCTCGGAAAAGTTGCGCCCTGATGCTCCCTAGTTCATGTTCAGGGACCATTCTTACAGTCTCTGAGTTTCTTACAGTTTCCTTTTCTTCCACTGAAAGGATTCCCAGTTGAATCTGTTCTTCAAGTTGTTGAACCTCGGTCATTGCCGCCTCATATTTGTCTTGGGTGTCCTTCAATGTTTTTATGAGTTCTTGGACATCCTGTCTTTCATGCTCTGCCATGTTTTTCACCTCTAATTTCTCATCTATGGATGGAACTTGTACCGATGAGTCTGTCTTGGCCTTGAGCTCATCAAGAATTTCCTGCAGCCTTTGGACTTCTTGCTCATGTTCAACCTTTAGTTGTTCATATGCTTCTACTGAAACTAGCTTTTCGGAGGCTGCCGAGTTAACCCCCTCCAGAATTGTAGCCTGGGCCTGTTCATACTGTTCTTTCAACTTCTCACACTCTGCTTGTAAGGAGTCGTAGAGAAGAACTGGAATAAAATCCTGGCTTCCTGAAGATTCCTCTTCCTTTGGTTCGTTCTGTAAATATTCTAGTTACTGAACAGCATCAGGGGAATGTGATTGGTATTTGACTACGATGGCTCTATGGTCGCTCTCTGCTTGAGCTAGCTGTCTCTGTTGTCTTTCCAGGTTCTCCCATTCGGTGTCCCAGAACTTTTCCATACTTTTCATCTCTTGTACGAGACGGTCACTCAACTGTTCTAATTGTTGTCGTACTTTGACATAAGTTTGCGTCCGAGCTCGGTGTTCTTCCGTCGTGGATGAATCCTTTGCTTGAACAGGCTCAGCATTCTCTGTCAACCTGGAGTTCTGCTCTGCAGCTTTATTCTTCTTGGTACCATAAGTCCTTCTGCATGTCTTCGTTTTCTTCCCCATCGTCGGCAAGTCCCTTTTAGCCTTGTCTTCCATATTCGACTTGGTCTTATCATCATCCATTTCAGAATCTGAGCTAATAGCTTGCACCGAGTCCTCCCTCATTATGGCTTTTAGGTAATGCCATTCCATGTCTATTTTCTTAATCCACTCCCGTCCTAGAAGTGGTGGTCCTCCCTCAGGTAATACGTACAAGTTCATTCTTGGGTGTTCTTTACCCCTATCTCTCACCTTGACTCTTATTTTCCCCACGGGGTATACGTTATGCCCCGTGTATGTCTGTAATACGAACTTGGTATTTCTTAAAGGTATGTGAGAGAATAGCCGGTGGTAGTCCCTTCGGTTGATGACTGATAGAGCTGATCCAGTGTCCAGCTCCATTCTTACTTGGACTCCAGCTATTTATAGTATGACCCAGATGGTCTGTAGATCCGTTTCTTTACCCACATTGTGGATTCTCAGACTACCCAGCTCCTGGTTGTTTGGGTCTGAGTCTGAATTCTGTTCGTCTGAACTCTTCTCAGCCACCTTGTGTACCTTGTTGTACTTTTCTTGTGGTGGCTTCCTTTGATTGTTGGTCTTTTTCCCGGACCGGCATACCTTCGCGATGTGACCCAGTTTGCCACATTTCCTACACACTTGGTTCTTAAACCAGCATTGATTCTGGTCATGCGTTGTCTTCCCACAACGGTAGCATTTTGTTGTGCTTGAAGTAATTTGGTCCACCCCGAGTGCCGCCGCCTTTAGTTGCATTTCCGCCATTCCTTTCGCTGCGGCTTCGTGCGATGCAGCTATAAGGACAGCCCTGTCCAGTGTGAGGTCGTTCTCTTCCAGTAGTCGCTTCTGCGTCCCTTCTTTGGACAATCCGCATACGAACTTATCCCGCAGCGCTTCTGTCAGATTCCCTCCGAACTGGCAGTATTTCGCTAGCCTACGCAGTTCGACCAAGTATTCCGCATTGCTTTCGTCTTTCCTCTGCGTTCTTGCGTAGAATTTGAATCATTCAGCCAGCATCAACGGTGTGGGGTTCAAGTGGTCCTTCAGCACAGCCACAATCTCTTCGAAGGTCTGATCCGCTGGTTTATTTGGTGCTATTAGATGCTTCAAGAGCCCGTATGTTTTTGCCCCCATCGAGTTTAGCAATGTTATCGCCTTGTCGTCTTCCTCTATTTTGTTGGCTTCGCAATAGATCTCTGTGCGTTCCACGTACGTGGCCCAGTCTTCTATTTCAGAATTAAAGTCGTTAATATTCCCTCGCTTAGGCATCTTTCTTCCCTTGGGAGCAGCACCAGTATTTCTTTAAGTATTCTTATTTATTTGTTTATTTCTAAGATGGCGGTTTTCCCGCGAAATCGGCGGTTTCCCGCTCTTTCCTTCTCTCCCCGCCCACTTCAATGGCGGTATGTCAGTTAAGATGGCGGTTTTCCCGCGAAAATGGCGGTTTCCCGCTCTTCCTTTCTCGCCCCGCCCACTTCAATGGCGGTTTCCCGCTTCTGGCGTCTTCTCCGCCTAATGGCGGCTTCCCGCGTTTCTTCCCGGTGGAAGGGGTACGCTTCCCCCACAGCGGACAGGTTCAGCCGCTGGCTGGCTTCCGCACAGCTCCCCTTACTCGGCTCTGTCTTTTCCTCCCGCCCGCACGGCTCTACCGGCGCTGGGTACACCCCGTTAACGGAGGACAGTTCAGCCGCTGGACTGGCTCTCGCGCAGTCTCTCTCTCCGTACCCGGCTCTGTCGCTCTCTCTCCCGCACGTTCGGTGCTACCGGCCCTGGGTACCCCGTTGGTGGAGAACAGTTCAGCCGCTGGACTGGCTCTCGCACAGTCTCTCTCCCCTTGCTCGGCTCTGTCTCTCCCTCTCCCGCACGTTCGGTTCTACCGGCTCTGGGTACCCCGTTGGTGGAGGACAGCTCAGCCACTGGACTGGCTCTCGCGCAGTCTCTCTCCCCTTGCTCGGCTCTGTCTCTCTCTCCCACCCGCACGGTTCCCGTTCGCCTCCCAGCCCTCTCGCAGACCGGTGTTTCCCTCCCCGGCTGCGGCTGGGTTTCTCTTCCCGCGCCTACTCACAGTCTCAGCGCTTCGTGGCTGCGGTCGCTGCCCGGTTTTCCCGCCGATCGAGGTCCGACTGTCTCACGACGCCGTTGGACCCGACTTTCTGACAGGCTCCGTTCCCCCCTCGACCGTGGTCGAGTGCACAGCCCTTATCCTCCGGATATTCTCTACACCTTTCCCTACTCACAGTCTCCGCGGCCGCCTTGTTTCCTGCTGATCGGCTCACTCCGCACCGTGGTAGAAGGGTAGTCAGTGCCTGTTGCTAATGGAAGCTTTTGTTGCGAAAGTCTTCCTCCTTCCTCCTGCTGCAGCCTCGTGTTTTCTTTCAGCAGCACGCCGAGGGCGGTTGCCTCTCTTCGACGCTCTTCGTTGCTTTTGGTAATCTTGCCGCAGGGTACGATCGGACTCGTCGCCACTGTAAAGTCTGTGGGTTGTGCAGTTAATAAATACACAGACTTCAGAAGTAACAAACAAACGGGTCTTTACTATTCGAAGGTCAGGGCGAATCTGCCCCAGCAATCCTGCCACAACACTTATATACTGGTGTGGTCACTATAGGTATTATAGTATACAGAAGCCAAACAAATAGTGCCACACCTAAAGTAGTTCTCTTAAAGGTGAACGGTTACATTCAATAGTTCCCTTAAAGGTAGACGGGTACATACACTACACTCCTCTCCCCTCTCCTCTCCCCTCTCCTCTCCCCGCTCCCCTCCTCACCCCTCTCCTCTCCTCTCCCCTCTCCTCTCCTCTCCCCTCCCCTCCCCTCTCCCCTCCTCGCCCCTCTCTGCTCCTCTCCCCTCTCCTCTCCCCTCCCCTCTCCTCTCCTCTCCTCTCCCCTCTCCTGTAGCCTCTGCTCTCTCTCTCCTCCCCTCCTCTCCTTTCCCCACTCCTCTCTTCTCCTCTCCCGTCTCCCCTCACCCCTCTCCTCTCCGCTCCTCTCTGCTCTCTCAGCTCACCTCTCCTCTCCCCTCTCCTCTCCTCTCCCTCTCCTCTCCCCCTTCTCCTCTTCCCTCACTCTCTCCCCTCTCCTCTCCTCTCCTCTCCCTGCTCCTCTCCTCCCCTCTCCCTTCTCCTCTCCTCCCCTCTCCCCTCCCCTCCCCTCTCCTCTCCTCCCCTCTCCCCTCCTCGCCCTCCTCTCCTCTCCCCTCTCCTCTCCCCTCTCCTCTCCTCTCCCCTCTCCTCTCCTCTCCTCTCCCCTCTCCTCTCCTCCCCCTCCCCTCCTCACCCCTCTCCGCTCCTCTCCCCTCTCCTCTCCCCTCCCCTCTCCTCTCCCCTCTCCTCTCCCCGCTCCCCTCCTCACCCCTCTCCTCTCCTCTCCCCTCTCCTCTCCTCTCCCCTCTCCTCCCCTCTCCCTTCCTCGCCCTCCTCTCCTCTCCCCTCTCCTCTCCACTCTCCTCTCCCCGCTCCTCTCCTCGCCCCTCTCCTCTCCTCTCCCCTCCTCTCCTCTCCTCTCCTCTCCCCTCCTCACCCCTCTCCGCTCCTCTCCCCTCTCCTCTCCCCTCCCCTCTCCTCTCCCCTCTCCTCTCCCCGCACCCCTCCTCACCCCTCTCCTCTCCTCTCCCCTCTCCTCTCCTCCCCTCTCCCCTCCTCACCCTCCTCTCCTCTCCTCTCCCCTCTCCTCTCTTCTCCCCTCTCCTCTCCTCTCCTCTCCCCTCTCCTCTCCTCTCCTCCCCCCTCTCCTCTCCTCCCCTCTCCCCTCCTCGCCCCTCTCCGCTCCTCTCCCCTCTCCTCTCCCCTCTCCTCTCCCCGCTCCCCTCCTTGCCCCTCTCCTCTCCTCTCCCCTCTCATCTCCTCCCCTCTCCCCTCCTCGCCCCTCTCTGCTCCTCTCCCCTCTCCACTCCCCTCCCCTCTCCTCTCCTCTCCCCTCTCCTGTCCTCTAGCCTCTGCTCTCTCTCTCCTCCCCTCCTCCCCTTTCCCCACTCCTCTCTTCTCCTCTCCCGTCTCCCCTCACCCCTCTCCTCTCTGCTCCTCTCTGCTGTCTCAGCTCACCTCTCCTCAACCCTCTCCTCTCCTCTCCCTCTCCTCTCCCCCTTCTCCTCTTCACTCAAACTCTCCCCTCTCCTCCTCTTCCCTCTCCTCTCTGCTCTCCTCTCCCCTCTCCTCTCCTCTCTCCTCTCTCTTCGCTCCTCTCTGCTCCACTCTCCCCTCCTCTCTCCTCCCCTCTCCTCTCCTCCCCCTCTCCTCCCCTCTCCCCTCTCCCCTCTGCTCTCTCTCTCCCCTCTCCTCTCCTCTCCTCTCTCCTCTCCTCTCCCTTCTCCTCTCCTCTCATCTCCCTTCTCCTCTCCTCTCCTCTCCTCTCCCCTCCCCTCTCTCCTCTCCTTCTCTCTCCTCTCCTGCTCTCTCCTCCTCTCTCCTCACCTCTCCTCACCTCTCCTCCCCTCTCTCCTCTCCTCTCTCCTCTCCTCCCCTCTCCTCCCCCCTCTCGCCCCTCTCCTCTCCTCTCCTCTCCTCTTTCCTCTCCTCCCCTCTCATCTCTCCTCTCCTCTCCTCTCCTCTCCTTCCCTCTCCTCTCCTCCTCTCTCCTCCCCTCTCCTCCCCTCTCTCCTCTCCTCTCTCCTCTCCTCCCCTCTCCTCTACTCTCCTCCCCTCTCCTCTCCTCTCCTCTCTCCTTTACTCTCCTCTCCCCTTTCATCTCCCCTCCCCGCTCCTCTCCTATCCCCTCTCCTCTTCTCTTCCATCCCTCTCTTTCTCCTCTCCTCCCCTCTCCTCCACTCTGCTCTCTTCTCTCCTCTCTTCTGTCCTCTCCTCCCCTCTCCCCTCTCCTCTCCCCTCCCCTCTCCCCTCTCCTCTCCTCTCTCCTCTCCTCTCTCCTCTGCTCTCTCCTCTCTCCTCTCTCCTCTCCCCTCCGCTGCACTCCTCTCCTCTCTCCTCTCTCCTCTCCCCTCCGCTCCACTCCTCTCCTCTCTCCTCTCTCCTCTCTCCTCTCCTCTCTCCTCTCTCCCCTCTCCCTCTTCTCTCCTCTCCTCTCTCCTCTCTCCTCTCCCCTCCGCTCCACTCCTCTCCTCTCTCCTCTCTCCTCTCTCCTCTCCTCTCCCCTCTCTCCTCTCTCCGCTCTCTTCTCCTCTCTCCTCTCCCCTCTCCTCTCCCCTTTCCTCCCCTCTCCTCTCCTCTCCCCTCTCCTCTCCTCCCCTCTCTCCTCTCCCCTCTCCCCTCCCTTCTCTTCTCTCTTCTCCCCTCTCGTCTCCTCTCCTCTCCCCTCTCCTCCCCTCTCTCCTCTCCCCTCCCCTCTCTTATCTCCCCTCCCCTCCCCTCCCCTCTCCTCTCCCCTCTCTTATCTCCTCTCCCCTCCCCTCTCCTCTCCTCGCCTCTCCCCTCTCCTCTCCTCTCCTCCCCTCTCTCCTCTCCCCTCTCCCCTCCCCTCTCTTATCTCACCTCCCCTCCCCTCTCCTCTCCTCTCCCCTCTCCTCTCCTCTCCTCTCCTCTCTCCCCTCTCCTCTCCTCTCTCCTCTCCTCCCCCTCCTCTCCCCTCTCCCCCCCTCTCTTCTCTCCTCTCTCCTCTCCTCACTCCTCTGCTCTCCCCTCTCCTCTCCTCCCCTCTCTCCTCTCCCCTCTCCTCTCCACTCTCCTCTCCCCTCTCCCCTCTCCCCTCCCCTCTCTTCTCTCCTCTCTCCTCTCCTCTCCACTCTCCTCTCCCCTCTCCTCTCCCCTCCCCTCTCCTCTCCCCTCTCCTTTCCCCGCTCCCCTCCTCACCCCTCTCCTCTCCTCTCCCCTCTCCTCTCCTCTCCCCTCTCCTCTCCTCTCCCCTCCTCGCCCTCCTCTCCTCTCCCCTCTCCTCTCCCCTCTCCTCTCCTCCCCTCTCCCCGCCTCGCCCTCCTCTCCTCTCCCCTCTCCTCTCCCCGCTCCCCTCCTCGCCCCTCTCCTCTCCCCTCTCCTCTCCCCTCTCCTCTCCCCGCTCCCCTCCTCGCCCCTCTCCTCGCCCCTCTCCTCTCCTCTCCCCTCTCCTCTCCTCTCCTCTCCCCTCTCCTCCTCTCCCCGCTCCCCTCCTTGCCCCTCTCCTCTCCTCTCCCATCTCCTCTGCTCTCCCCTCTCCTCTCCCCTCTCCCCTCTCCTCTCCTCCCCTCTCCCCTCCTCGCCCCTCTCTGCTCCTCTCCCCTCTCCTCTCCCCTCCCCTCTCCTCTCCTCTCCCCTCTCCTGTCCTCTAGCCTCTGCTCTCTCTCTCCTCCCCTCCTCCCCTTTCCCCACTCCTCTCTTCTCCTCTCCCGTCTCCCCTCACCCCTCTCCTCTCTGCTCCTCTCTGCTGTCTCAGCTCACCTCTCCTCTCCCTTCTCCTCTCCTCTCCCTCTCCTCTCCCCTTTCTCCTCTTCCCTCACACTCTCCCCTCTCCTCTCCTCTTCCCTCTCCTCTCTGCTCTCCTCTCCCCTCTCCTCTCCTCTCCCCTCTCTCCTCGCTCCTCTCTGCTCCACTCTCCCCACCTCTCTCCTCCCCTCTCCTCTCCTCCCCTCTCCTCTCCTCTCCCCTCTCCCCTCTGCTCTCTCTCTCTCCCCCTCTCCTCTCCTCTCTCCTCTCCCCTCCCTTCTCCTCTCCTCTCATCTCCCTTCTCCTCTCCTCTCCTCTCCCTTCTCCTCCCCTCTCCTCCCCCCTCTCCTCTCCTCTCCTTCTCTCTCCTCTCCTGCTCTCTCCACTATCCCGAGTGTAAAGTCTACGGGTTGTACTGTTAATAACGACACAGACTTCAGGAGTAACAAACAAACAGGTCTTTACTATTCGAAGGTCAGGGCGAATCTGCCCCAGCAATCCTGCCACAACACTTATATACTGGTGTGGTCACTGTCGGTATTACAGTATACAGAAGCCAAACAAGTAGTGCCACACCTAAAGTAGTTCTCTTAAAGGTGAACGGTTACATACAATAGTTTCCTAAAGGTAGACGGGTACATACACTACAATCCTCCCTTTTTAGCTTATTACTTACAGAGTCCCATTAACATACATATCTTCAACTTCATATAAAACACTTTACAGATATAATCTCGGTGGGAAACAGTCCACAAAGTCAGTCTCTGCGGGAACAGTTCACAGATTCAGTCTCCGATCTTGACTTGGTCCGAACAACATCTCTTTGGTGTAGCTGGTTCACATGGATAGTGTGACTCCTCCATAGCCTTTTCCTTGACCTAACAGCTTGAACTTTCGTCCTGTTGAACCGGCAGTGCCGACTTTTATAACCAACTGGCTGTCTTGATAATTTCCCACTTTTCAACTAATTTAGCTCCTTTCGTAGGTCCCCTCCTGAGCTGGTAGAAGTGATAATATTTTAGATAGTTATTGTCTTCTGCCTCTTCTTTTTCTTTTCTGCTTTTTTGAGACTCTCGGGGCTCCTTTCTCGGCTGCCAGCTGTAGCGCCACCAACTCTCTATGTTCCTTAGACCTTAAGTGTTTCATCCTGATTTCAGCACTTTGGGAGTTTTCCTCACAACTTGGGCAGACCACATCCTCGTAATATTCAGTATCACTCAACAGGTCATGGTAATATTCGGGTTCGTCCTGAGTTAGGCCAGCGAGAGGGCCTTCTACTTCCTCCTTACCCATCTGGACGTTAGCTGACTGTGGTTCCTTCCCTAGACATCTTTCTTGAAAAGACTTCTTCATGCATTCATCTTCATCCCGCTCTTCCTGGATTTCCTGCAAATCCTTCACTAATGACCTCATTTGTGATTTCAATACTTCCCCTTCCCTCGGGGATTGATTGATCGGGCTATTCAATCCTTCTACTGGAGCAGCTGTTTCAACATTCTGTTGTTCACATAGACGCGATTCAGCGTACTTTTGGCATCCCAGTAAAGTCTGTTTTGCAACCTCAGCTATTTCCCAAACTTTTGAGAGCTCCGAACTCCTTCCCGTTGAAGATTGAAGCTCGTGTTCAGATTGTTCCCATTGCAGTCTTTTCCCTCAGCATATGAAGGAGTTGGCTGACCGTTAACTCTTCCACGGGAACACTGTGGATCAGAGTCTTCTCCATTTCATCCACCTTTTCCTCCAATGCTTCCACCTTCTGTTCCTCTTGTACTTTGGCTTTCAGCGCTCGGAAAAGTTGCACCCTGATGCTCTCTAGCTCATGTTCAGGGACCATTCTTACAGTCTCTGTGTTTCTTACAGTTTCCTTTTCTTCCACTGAAAGGATTCCCAGTTGAATCTGTTCTTCAAGTTGTTGAACCTCGGACATTGCTGCCTCATATTTGTCTTGGGTTTCCTTCAATATTTTTATGAGTTCTTGGACATCTTGTCTTTCATGTTCTGCCATGTCTTTCACCTCTAATTTCTCATCTATGGATGGAACTTGTACCGATGAGTCTGTCTTGGCCTTGAGCTCATCAAGAATTTCCTGCAGCCTTTGGACTTCTTGCTCATGTTCAACCTTTAGTTGTTCATATGCTTCTACTGAAACTAGCTTTTCGGAGGTTGCCGAGTTAACCCCCTCCAGAATTGTAGCCTGGGCCTGTTCATACTGTTCTTTCAACTTCTCACACTCTGCTTGTAAGGAGTCGTAGAGAAGAACTGGAATAACATCCTGGCTTCCTGAAGATTCCTCTTCATTTGCTTCTTTCGCAATTTCCTGTTGGAGTTCAGCCAAGGCTGCTATGCTATCTGCCTCTCGAAGTCTCACTGCCATCAAATCTTCTTTATTCTTGCAGTCTATCTCAGCCATTTTCCGATTACTTTCATTTAACTGAGTGAGTAGTCCCTTATTCTGGGCTGAGAGATATTGCACCTTCTCATGTAGACCATAGCACTCCTTCTCTGCTCGACATAGCTGGTTACTGCTGATTTGGTTCTGTGTTTCAAGTTCCAACATCCTTTGCTTAGCTTCTTTCAGTTTCGCCCCTATAAGCTCCTCTTGCAACATGGCCACATTATTCACATCAGGTAAAGAAGCGTTTCTCTTTTCCATGTCCAAGATTTTTTTCTGCATATCTTTAAGTGCACACTGCGATTCAGCTTCTCTTAACCTTGCTTGCACTAGCTCCGTCTCCAATTGCAGAACAAAATCCTCAGTGTAGCGTGGTTTGCCTTTATGCTGTATCTCTAGATCATGCAAATATTCTAACTCCTGAACATCATAAGGGAGATGTGATCGGTAATTGGTCACGATGGCTCTATGGTCGCTCTTTGCTTGAGCTAGCTGCCTCTGCTGTCTTTCCAGGTTCTCCCATTCGATGTCCCAGAACTTTTCCATTGTTTTCATCTCTTGTACGAGACGGTAACTCAACTGTTCTAATTGTTGTCGTACTTTGAAATAAGTTTGAGTCCGAGTTCGGTGTTCTTCCGTCGTGGATAAGTCCTTAACTTGAACAGGCTCAGAATTCTCTGTCAAACTGGAGTTCTGCTCTGAAGCTTTATTCTTCTCGGTAGCATAAGCCTTTATGCATGTCTTCGTTTTCTCCACCATAGTCGGCAAGTTCATTTTAGCCTTGTCTTCCATATTTGAGTTGGTCTTATCGTCATCCGTTTCAGAATCTGAGCTGATAGCTTGCACCGAGTCCTCACTCATTATGGCTTTTAGATAGTGCCATTCCATGTCTATTTTCTTGATCCACTCTCGTCCTAGGAGTGGTGGTCCTCCCTCAGATAATACGTACAAGTTCATTCTTGGGTGTTCTTTACCCCTATCTCTCACCTTGACTCTTATCTTCCCCATGGGGTATACCTTATGCCCCGTGTATGTCTGTAATACGAACTTGGTATTCCTTAAGGGTATGTGAGAGAATAGCCGGTGGTAGTCCCTTCGATTGATGACTGATAGAGCTGATCCAGTGTCCAACTCCATTCTTACTTGGACTCCAGCTATTCTTAGCATGACCCAGATAGTTTGTAGATCAGCTTCCCTCCCCACATTGTGAATTCTCAGACTACCCAGCTCCTGGTTGTTTGGGTCTGAGTCTGAATTCTGTTCGTCTGAACTCTTCTCAGCCACCTTGTGTACCTTGCTGTACTTTTCTTGTGGTGGCTTCCTTTGGTTGTTGGTCTTCTTCCCTGACCGGCATACCTTTACGATGTGACCCAGTTTGCCACATTTCCTACATTCTTGGTTCTTAAACCAGCATTGATTCTGGTCGTGCGTTGTCTTCCCACAACGATAGCATTTTGTTGTATTCGAGGTAATTTGGTCCACCCCGAGTGCCGCCGCCTTCAGCTGCATTTCTGCCGTTCCTTTCGCTGCGGCTTCGTGCGATGCAGCTATAAGAACAGCCCTGTCTAGTGTGAGGTCGTTCTCTTCCTGTAGTCGCTTTTGCGTCCCTTCTTTGGACAATCCACATACGAACTTGTCTCGCCGTGCCTCTGTCAGATTCCCTCCGAACTGGCAGCATTTCGCTAGCCTACGCAGTTCGACCAAATATTCCGCATTGCTTTCGTCTTTCCGTTGCGTTCTTGCATAGAATTTGAATCGTTCAGCCAACATCAATGGTGTGGGGTTCAAGTGGTCCTTCAGAACAGCCACAATCCCTTCGAAAGTCTGATCCGCCGGTTTAGCTGGTGCTAGTAGATGCTTCAAGAGCCCGTATGTCTTTGCGCCCATCGAGTTTAGCAATGTTATCGCTTTGTCGTCTTCCTCTATTTTGTTGGCTTCACAATAGATCTCGATGCGTTCCACGTACGTGGCCCAGCCTTCTATCTCAGAATTAAAATCGTTAATATTCCCTCGCTTAGGCATCTTCCTTTCCTTGGGAGCAGCACAAGTATTTCTTTAAATTCTTATTTATTATTTATTTATTTCTAAGATGGCGGTTTTTCCCGCGAAAATGGCGGTTTCCCGCTCTTTCCTTCTCTCCCCGCCCCTTCAATGGCGGTCTCCCGCGTCTGTCGTCTTCTCCGCCTAATGGCGGCTTCCCGCGTTTCTTCCCTGGTGGGAGGGGTACGCTTTCCCCACAGCGGACAGGTTCAGCCGCTGGGCTGGCTTCCTCACAGCTCCCCTTACTCGGCTCTGTCTTTCTCTCCCGCTCGCACGGCTCTACCGGCGCTGGGTACCCCGTTCACGGAGAACAGTTCAGCCGCTGGACTGGCTCTCGCGCAGTCTCTCTCCCCTTGCTCGGCTCTGTCTCTCTCTCCCCCACGTTCGGCTCTACCGGCGCTGGGTACCCCGTTGGTGGAGAACAGTTCAGCCGCTGGACTGGCTCTCGCGCAGCCTCCTTTGGTCAGCTCTGCCTCTCCCACACGCCCGGCTCCCGTTCGCCTCCCAGCCCTCACGCAGTCCGGTGCTTCCCTCCCCGGCTGCGGCTGAGTTTCTCTCTTCCCGCGCCTGCTCCCGGTCTCAGCGCTTCGTGGCTTCGGTCGCTGCCCGGCTTTTCCCGCCGATCGCGGTCCGGCTATCTCACGACGCCGTTGGACCCGCCTTCCTGACCAGCTCTGCTCCCCCTCGACCGTGGTTGAGTGCACAGCCCTTATCCTCCGGATATTCTCTACACTTTCCCCTACTCACAGTCTCCGCGGCCGCCTTGTTTCCTGCTGATCGGCTCACTCCGCACCATGGTAGAAGGGTAGTCAGTGCCTGTTGCTGCTGGAAGCTTTTGTTGCTAAAGTCTTCCTCCTTCCTCCTGCTGCAGCCTCGTGTTTTCTTCCAGCAGAACGACGAGGGCGGTTGCCTCTCTTCGACGCTCTTTAGTTGCTTTGGTAGTCTTGCCGCAGGGTACGATTGGACTCGTCGCCACTGTAAAGTCTGTGGGTTGTACAGTTAATAACGACACAGACTTCAGGAATAACAAACAAACAGGTCTTTACTATTCGAAGGTCAGGGCGAATCTGCCCCAGCAATCCTGCCACAACACTTATATACTGGTGTGGTCACTGTCGGTATTACAGTATACAGAAGCCAAACAAGTAGTGCCACACCTAAAGTAGTTCTCTTAAAGGTGAACGGTTACATACAATAGTTTCCTTAAAGGTAGACGGGTACATACAATACACCGAGCACCCACAATGAGTCATGTGAGCTCTACTGAGGAAGACGTGGATGTTCATGTGAGTATGGTCACTGCTGCGCTGCCCGTGTCAGACACAAAATCAAAGCAAATAGCAGAAGAAACAGTAAAAGATACAGTATTACAAACAGTAATAGAGAACATTCATCATGGTTGGCCAAAAGGTTCCTGTCCAAAGTACTATCACATCAGGTCAGAGTTGAGTGTCGCAAGTGGACTATTACTAAGACAGAACAGAATAGTCATTCCACAGGCTTTACGTCGAGATATGCTCAAAAGGACTCATGAGGGACACCTCGGAATTGAAAAATGCAAAAGGAGAGCAAGAGACACTGGCCTAGAAATGCGGTTGGTTGCGCCAGCGATTAGCGCCTAAAGAGCCCGAGATTTGGGGCGTTACCCAATTTTCAGACGTGCGCAGTGATCCTAGCGCATCCGGCCACATTGAGTAGCCTGTTTGCACCGGTGCTAAGTCTTTGCGCCCGCTTGCGGGCGCAGCCAGATAATGACGTCATTTCATTGTGCAACGCCTTTTTGGCGCCCCGTACCGGAAATTCAGTGGTGCCCCCCTCCGTTCCACCTGGCGCTATTAGTGACAGTTGGATGGAACGTTACCAGGTACTTCTCGGACTCGGGGGGCGCTCTTTAAAGGGGACAGCACTAGTATAAAACCGGCAGCCATTTGTCCTGGCCATACTGCTCGCTGCTGGAGAGAGTTGCAGTCCTTCAGTGGCACAGACTTGTTCTTATTGAGCCAGAGGAGCCTTGGGACCTTCAGCCCTGCTCAGAACAGTTGGATCCAGAAAGCTGACTGCGTCTTACTCATCGGCCAGGATAATGGGAGCTGCTTTGGAGGGGAACGTCATCCTTGCTGAACAACTGGCAAGGGCACAGAGACGGAGGGAGAGAGGGCCAGGATTGGCCAGAAGGAGGAGGGCCAATGGACGTCGCCAAATCTGCCCATACGCTGCCAGGGTTTTCAGGCAGCAGGTCTCCTACCTTACCATGTCGGTGGAGCAGTGTCTGCGAAGGCTCCGATTTGGTAAGGATGTTGTAAGAACATAAGAACATAAGAAATAGGAGCGGCCAATCGGCCCCTCGAGCCTGCTCCGCCATTCAATAAGATCATGGCTGATCTGATCCTAACCGCCAATCCACTATCACAGAACCATCTCCTGAATCTAACAGAATTAGACACATGAAATAGGAGCAGGATCAGGCTACACGGCCCCTGGGCCATCTCCGCTACCCACAGGGCCATGACCGATCCGAACCTAGACTCATGTCCAAATTCCTGCCCGCTCCCCGTAACCCTTAATTCCTTTTACTTCTAGGAAACTGTCTATTTCTGTTTTAAATTTATGTAATGATGTAGCTTCTACAGCTTTTTGGGACAGCATATTCCATGGACCTACCACCCTCTGAGTGAAGTAGTTCCTCTTCATCTCAGTTTTGAAAGAGCAGCCCCTTATTCTAAGACTATGCCCCCTAGTTCTAGTTTCACCCATCATCGGGAACATCCTCCCCGCATCCACCCGATCCAACCCCTTCACAATCTTATATGTTTCAATAAGATCGCCTCTCATTCTTCTGAACTCCAATGAGTAGAGTCCCAATCTACTCAACCTCTCCTCATAGGTCCATCCCCTCATCCCCGGGATTAACCGAGTGAACCTTCTTTGTACTGACTCGAGAGCAAGTATGTCTTTTCTTAAGTATAGACACCAAAACTGTATGCAGTATTCCAGGTGCGGTCTCACCAATACCTTGTACAACTGAAGCAATACCTCCCTATTTTTATATTCTATCCCCCTAGCAATGAAAGCCAACATTCCATTGGCCTTCTTAATCACTTGCTGCACCTGTATACTAACCTTTTGAGTTTCGTGCACCAGGACCCCCAGATCCCTTTGTACTTCAGCACTTTCCAGTTTCTTGCCATTAAGATAATAACTTGCTCTACGATTTTTCCTGCCAAAGTGCATAACCTCACACTTTCCAGTATTGTATTCCATCTGCCAAATCTCTGCCCACTTACTTAGCCTGTCTATGTCCCCTTGCAGGTTTTTTATGTCCTCCTCACTCACTACTTTCCCCCCCATCTTAGTAACATCTGCAAACTTTGATATGTTACACTCGGTCCCCTCCTCCAAATCGTTAATATAGATTGTAAAGAGTTGGGGACCCAGCACTGACCCCTGCGGAACACCACTAGTTACTGATTGCCAGTCTGAGAATGAACCATTTATCCCAACTCTCTGCCTTCTGTTAGATAGCCAATCATCTATCCATGCCAGAATATTACCCCCAATCCCGTGATTTTTTATCTTAAGCAATAATCTTTTGTGTGGCACCTTGTCAAATGCCTTTTGGAAGTCTAAATACACTACGTCCACTGGTTCCCCTTTATCCACCCTATATGTTACTTCCTCAAAGAACTCCAGCAAATTTGTCAAACATGACTTCCCCTTCATAAAACCATGCTGACTTTGTCCGATTAAATTATGAGTATCCAAATGTCCTGTTACTGTCTCCTTAATAATGGACTCCAAAATTTTACCTACCACAGATGTTAGGCTAACCGGTCTATAGTTTCCAGCCTTCTGTCTACTGCCCTTTTTAAATAAGGGTGTTACATTAGCAGTTTTCCAGTCTGCCAGGACCTTTGCCGAGTCCAGGGAGTTTTGGAAAATTATTACCAATGCATCCACAATCCCTACCGCCACTTCCCTCAAGACCCTAGGATGTAAGCCATCCAGTCCAGGTGATTTATCCGCCTTGAGTCCCATTATTTTACCGAGTACCACTTCCTTAGTGATTTTGATCGTGTTTAGCTCCTCCCCCCCATAGCCCCCTGTTTGTCCAGTGTTGGGATATTCTTAGTGTCCTCTACTTTAAAGACTGATACAAAATATTCATTCAGTGTTTTTGCCATCTCCATATTTCCCACCATTAATTTCCCAGTCCCATCCTCTAAGGGACCAACATTTACTTTAGCCATCCTTTTTCTTTTTATCTATATATATAAAGCGGCTCTTCTGTCTGTCCCAATGTCTGTCTGTCTGTCTGTCTGTCTGTCTGTCCGTTCTCTATACGTTTGAAAGTTACAGAGCGTACCGACGCGCGCGTCGCCTCAAAAGAAAGCTTGCGATTCCGGACCGGTCATAGGCGTATTTACGTTTCGGCCAGACAAAAACCGCGCCCGCGGTATCCGAAAAACGTTCAGCCTTCCGCTCATTAGCATCTCATTAGCGACCGTGTGACGTCGAGGTCGACCAATCGGACGGCGGGTTCCTTCCTACAGTTGAGTGTCGAGTGACTCGACGATTGACCAATCCTACGCTTCGGTGACCTGACCGGTCGACCAATCGGTGCGTGTGTGGGCGGGCCTTATCCTTCTGAACTGAGGTGAGTGGCCGCCATCTTGATTTTTCACTATTTTTTTCCCCACACTTTCAGTGTGTTAGGGAAGGAAGGTAAATATTTTAATGATGTGTTAGGGAATTAAATAACAATTTAATAGGGGGGGGGAGAGCCTCGGGAAATCGCGGGGGGGGGAGAGCCTCGGGAAATCACAGCGGGGGGAGAGCCTCGGGAAATCGCGGGGGGGGAGAGCCTCGGGAAATCGCGGGGGGGGAGAGCCTCGGGAAATCGCGGGGGGGGGAGAGCCTCGGGAAATCGCGGGGGGGGGAGCCTCGGGAAATCGCGGGGGGGAGAGCCTCGGGAAATCGCGGGGGGGGTGGGGGAGAGCTGATGAGTTTAAAAAAAAGAAGAGGCCGCCAGTTGCGCGGCCGCCTTGACGACGGCACGCATTCGCACGGCCCCCGTTACACCGGCAACGGGGCACGCCGGCGGTCTTGCCTGCTCCCTGCGGGCCACCTCGCACCGCCCACACTGACCGCGCATGCGCCGCCCGCACTGACCGCGCATGCGCCGCCCGCACTGACCGCGCATGCGCCGCCCGCCCGCCCGCAGCGGCCGTCCATCAGCCGCGCAATACGCGGGGGACCTCAGCTCCGGACCTCAGGCGCAAGGCAGGGGGAGGGGCCGGAGAGAGGGACAGAGGGGAGTGGGGGAGGGGAGGGGTGGGGGTGGGCGAGGGGAGGGAGGGAGGGAGGGAGACAGGGGAGGGGAGGAGGGGAGGGGAGGGAGGGAGAGGAGGGGAGGGGAGGGAGGGAGAGGAGGGGAGGGGAGGGAGGGAGGGGAGGGGAGGGAGGGACGGAGAGGAGGGGAGGGGAGGGAGGGGAGGGGAGGGGAGGGAGAGGAGGGGAGGGAGGGATAGGACAGGGAGAGGACATGACAGGGAGAGGGGGGACACACAGGGGCAGGGAGACCAAGCGCCACAAAATTGCCCTCGCAACGCGGGGCTCCCCAGCTAGTATAACTATAAAAACTCTTACTATCTGTTTTTATATTTTTTGCTAATTTACTTTCATAATCTATCTTCCCTTTCTTAATTAATCTTTTTGTTATTTTTTGCTGTCTTTTAAAGTTTTCCCAATCCTCTACCCTCCCACTAGATTTGGCTACCTTATATGCCCTTGTTTTTAGTCGAATACTATCCTTAATTTCTTTACTTAGCCACGGATGGCTGTCTTTTCTTTTACACCCTTTTCTTCTCAGTGGAATATATTTTTTTTGGAAGTTGTAAAATAACTCCTTAAATGTACACCACTGATCATATATCGTCTTACCCTTTAATCTATTTTCCCAATCCACTCTACTCAATTCCGCTCTCATACCTTCATCGTCTCCTTTATTCAAGCTTAGCACGCTTGTTTGAGATCCAACTTTCTCACCCTCTAATTGAATATGGAATTCAACCATGTTATGGTCACTCATTCCAAGGGGATCCTTTACTAGGACATTTTTAATTAATCCTGTCTCGTTACACAGGACCAGATCTAAGGTTGCTTGCCCCCTGGTCGGTTCAGTTACATACTGCTCAAGAAACCCATCCCTAATACACTCAATGAACTCATCCTCAAGGCAGCCCTGCCCAATTTGATTTGTCCAATTAATATGATAGTTAAAATCCCCCATAATTATAGATGCTCCCTTATTACAAGCCTCAACTATTTCCTGATTGATACTCCGTCCAACAGAGTTGCAACTGTTCGGAGGCCTATAGACTACGCCCACTAGTGTTTTTTTCCCCTTATTATTCCTTATCTCCACCCAAACTGTTTCATTATCCTGATCTTTTGACCCAATATAATTTCTCTGTATTACAGTGATTCCTTCCTTTATTAACATAGCCACCCCACCTCCCCTTCCTTCCTGCCTGTCCTTCCTGATCGTTAAATAACCTGGCATGTTTAATTCCCAGGCATTGTCACCCTGCAGCCATGTTTCTGTAATGGCCACAAGATCATACCCATATGTAGTTATTTGTGCCATTAACTCGTCTATTTTGTTACGAATGCTACGTGCATTCAGATAGAGAACCTTCAAATATGTTTTGTGACACTTAGTTCCTGCTTTTGCCCTTTTTATTACTTCACCTTTTACTCCATACCTTCTGCCCCTTCCTGACATGCTCTGGTTTTTAATTTCCCCACTGCTACCTAAGTCTATGACCTTCTCTGTTGCCATTTTTATTATTTGCTCTCTAGGAACCTCCCCCCCACCACTAGTTAGTTTAAAGCCCTCTCTACAGCCCTAGTTATATGATCCGCCAGGACTCTAGCCCCAGCACTGGCCAAGTGAAGCCCGTCCCAACGGAACAGCTCCCTCCTGCCCCAGTACAGGTGCCAGTGTCCCAGGAAGCAAAACCCATTTCTCCCACACCAGTCTTTGAGCCACGCATTTAACTCTCTAATTTTATTTGTCCTAGCCAAATTCGCTCGTGGCTCAGGTAATAATCCAGAGATTATTACCCTTGAGGTTCTGTCTTTTAATTTGACCCCTAGCTGCTCATACTCCTTTAACAGAACCGGCTTCCTAGTCCTATCTATGTCGTTTGTACTAACATGGACCACGACAACTGGATCCACCCCCTCCCACTGCAAGTTTCTTTCCAGCCCAGAGTAGATGTCCTTAACCCTGGCACCGGGTAGGCAACACAGCCTACGGGACTCTCGCTCTCGGCTGCAGAGAACTCTATCTATCCCCCTAATAATACTATCCCCTACCACGACAACATTTCTATTTACTCCCCCCTCTTGAATGGCCCCCTGTTCCACGGTGCTGTGGCCAGGTTGCTCATCCTCCCTGCAGTCCCTGCTCCTGTCCCCACAGGGAGTAAGAACTTTGAACCTGTTGGACAAGAGCAAGGGCTGTGGCTCCTCCAACACTACCTCCTGGATCCCCGTACCTGCCTCACTCGTAGTCACACCATCCTGTCCCTGACCATGGGCTACATCTGAATTAATTAACTTCATAGGTGTAACCATCTCCTGAAACACAGAGTCCAGGAACTTCTCCCCCTCCCTGATGTGTCGCAATGTCTGAAGCTCAGACTCCAGTTCATCAACACGGAGCTGGAGTTCCTGTAGCAGCAGACACTTGTCACAGACGTAATCACCGTGAGCCTCAATGGGGTTCACCGGCTCCCACATCTCGCAACAGTACCGCATCACCTGCTCCATTCTATGTAATTAATTAAAAATTTTATTGTTAGTTATGGACACCCTCTGCCCGATTATAGATGCTAGGACCTCCTTTAATTTATTGGATTTAAATTAAATCAATCCCTCTAATTACACCAGTTAAATGGTTCACCAACAGTCACTCTGCACCAGAAAGGCCTTATTAACTGCAACCCACAGAGTTAAAGTTTGAAAAGAGCACCTAACACCCCACTTACTCTAACTCACACTAACCCAAACTCACAGCACTCTCTGCTGACCTCGCACTAGCAATGGTCTTTTTATACTGTTTGTTTGTTTACAGCCAAATGAGTCACCCCTGCTGATTGGTTAGAAAACTGGTTTTCACTGCCTGCTGTGCCAATTTACTCCTACTGCAGTGTAACCTTGTTTTACTCTTCTTAAACCAACAGAATCCCAAATACTTAATTTTTCCCCTTTACTTAAACTGCTTAAGTAATCTTATCAAGAATGATTTGAAGAGAAATAACAATTAAAGAACTCTCACACTTACCCAAACTCACAGCACTCTCTGCTGACCTCGCACTCAGTGCTTGCTCGCACTAGCAATGCTCACTTGCTCACTTGTCACTGAGCTGTGCCACCTGCTTGCTGGGGATCTGCAGCCGTGGATACGGTGCAGGACCTCTCTGTCGGTGGCCGTGAAAGTCACTGTTGCGCTCAACTTTTACGCCAGCGGATTGTTTCAGGCAGCAGCTGGGGACATATCTAATATCTCTCAATTTGCGGTGCATTGCTGCATCCGGCAAGTTACAGCTGCCCTCTACAAAAGGAGGCGCGAATTCATCACCTTCCCTGTGACCCTGGAGAAGCAAGGGGAGCGCGCACAGGGCTTCGCGGCTATTGCGGACTTCCCCATGGTGCAGGGGGCCATTGATTGTAAACACGTGGCTTTGCGGGCGCCATTGCAGAATCCGGAGGAGTTCCGCAACCGAAAGGGCTTCCACTCCCTTAATGTGCAGCTGGTCTGTGATCAGCGGCAGATGATCATGGCGGTGAACGCACAATTCCCTGGCAGCAGCCATGACGCCTTCATCCTGTGGCAGACCTCAGTGGCTGACCTTTTTGAGGCCCCGGCTCACCCACGAGGCTGGCTTCTGGGCGACAAAGGCTATCCTCCCTGCCCATGGCTCATGACCCCGCTCCGTTTGCCCAGGACCCCGGCAGAAGAGCTTTACAACAGCAGTCATCAGGCCACCAGGAACATTGTGGAGCACACAATTGGTATGCTGAAGCAGCGTTTCTGCTGTCTAGACCATTCGGGGGGCAGCCTACAGTACTCGCCGGAGCATGTGGCGCACATCGTTGTTGTCTGCTGCATGCTCCACAACCTGGCCATTCGACGCACCCAGCCAATGCCAGCCGACCCTCAAAGTCCAGCAGAGCAGGCGGACGAGGAGGTGGAGGAGGAGGAGGAGGAGGAGGAGCATGCGGGCGAGGAGGATCAAGAGGAGGAGGAGGAGCAGGAAGATGGGAGGGCTCCAGAAACTGGAAGGGCCGTTCGTCAGAGGCTCATAAGGACTCGGTTCTAGGCTCCTCGGATGGAATGGTGGCTGTGATTCGAACAGCACTTTTCGGTTCGCTGTAAGCCTATGAAGGCATCGATGAATGTAAATAGTGTACAGGTCGATTGTAAATAAAACATTTTCTTTATTTTCAAACAAGTGCTTCCTTCCAGCATGACAACGTAATGGCAACAGAAATCATAACTAACAAACTAACAGATAACTGTGTGGAAACCCGGCGAAACTAACCAAACCATAACAAACAAACACAACAAGTGTGGACTGCCTTAAAACCGGAAAAAGAGACGTCTTAGCACCTCCCTCTACTGGTGACCCCTTGATGGAGACCGACTCCTCTTACGAGGTCGGCCCCTTCCCTCCCTGCAGCTCCTCCGTAATTGTACCCCAGTGGCTGCGTCAAGGCTGGGGGACGCCTGCTGAGTGTCTGGAAGCGCTGAAGCCCCTGAGGGACGGCCTGGATGACCTCTGGGCTTGGAGGTTCCGCAAGCAGGCTGCTCCAACTGGGCATGTCTGCTAGCAGTGTGCCATGCAGGTGGTGGCAGCTGCTCTGCTGACGTGCCAGCGGTGGCATCAGGACTGGTCACATGCAGAGAGAGGACACCTGCACCGTGGTCGGCCGACACACTGGCACTCTGACGGTGCCGCAATGGATCATCCTCTGCTATCGACTGCTCCACAGATTCATGGCCTGCTGTGGTGCTGCAAGGGCCTGGGGTGATCCTGCCTGATGCAGCTACGGTGGCAGCAGTGAGTGTTCACGTGGCCTCAATCTGCGTGTGGACGAGGCCAGCAAGTGACTGCGTGGCAGCAGTGAGGACCTGCGTGGCAGGTGCCAGTGCTTCGGAGAAGCCATGAACAGTCCTTTCCACTGCTTCGGGCAAGGCCGGAACAGTCCTTTCCACTGCTTCGGACAAGGCCGGAACAGTCCTTGCCACTGCTTCGGACAAGCCCTGGACAGACCTTTCCATTGCTGCCCCAAAGCCCTGGACAGTCCTTTCCATTGCTGCCCCAAAGTCCACCACACTCTTTGCCAGTGTGTCGATGGACTCAGGCATCCTCCCCACTGCAGCCATAAGCTCAGTGTGCCTGAGCCGGGCCTGGGCGCTCATTTCGGCAAGACACCGCACCTCCTCTGCACTCTGTGCAGCAGTCATGGTGGCCTGCCTCGCCCTCCGGGGAGACGGCTCCCGAGCGTCCCTACCCCCCGCGTGTTGCTGCAGGCCGCTGGTCCCTGCAACTGGCTCTTCATCAGAGCACCCACCCCTCCCCTCAAGGGAACTGCTATCCCCAGTCTCCACATGCGGTGGCTCCCCTGAAGCTGGCACGGATGGTCCGGCTTCCTCCTGCTCGTCGCCTCCGGAGGCACTTGCACTGGCAGCTTGAGGGGCCGGCTCCCGAGCTGGTGATGCAGCATCTGAAAGCAGGGAGTTTGAAGAGTGGCTTTAGCAAAAGGACAGTTTGGCAGCAAGGGATGCAACAGTGCGGCAATGCTATGACATGGGTCCACATTGAGAAAGCATGCTGGCGGGGGAAACAACTGAAAGGTGACAGCTGTAATAGTTGAGAACCTTACCATCGCTGTGGACAATGGGGTCGGCAGCTGCAGTGGTGACAGGACCACTCAGATGTCGTCCCACAATCTGGTGGACTCTCTCCTCGAGATCCGTCAGAGGCTCCACTTGAGAACGGCCTCCTCTGGTGCGAAGCTGCTCCTTTTGGTTCTGCGCCAGCTTGGCCTGCAGGGCAAAGGATGGGAAGTGATGTAACATGATGCCCTGAGTTATCATCTCATGCCCCCCATGGTGGAACAGCCCTTACATGATGCCCTGAGTGATGATCTCATGCCCCCCATGGTGGAACAGCCCTTACATGATGCCCTGAGTCAAATGTGGATGTGTGTGAGCAGAAAGGGCCATGGGTGCTTGCTGACAGATGGCCATTGGGGTATTGCGCACCCTGTAGCCATAAAGTCAGGTGCTCATGGAGGGATGCATTAGGTTACATTAACTCCACTCACCCTGACGACCCGAGTGAGGTCGTTGAATTTCTTCCTGCACTGGACAGGGCTCCTGGTCGCCATGCTGCTGGAGTTGACCCTCTGAGAAACATCCCTCCAAGCTCGTCGGTAGTCCTTATGATTAGGCCTCCTGCCATTGTCTGGGTATAGGACATCTCGCCGGCGCTCCACTGCGGACACCAATTCCTCCAGAGACTCAGTGCTGAAGCGCTCTGCTCTCTGCCTCACCCTCTCCATCTGATCCAAGTTTTTTGCGCCAGAGAAGGGCCTGCGCCGATTTGCAGGCCTACAAGGCGCAGAGTGTGGAAGCTGGAGCTGCCTGACACACCCCTTTAAGAGCTGGCCGGCGCCTGCAAGTCTCATGGTCATGGGTAATTGAGAGCACCTGCGCTGCGGCTGGACGCCCCGATATTGGGTTGCGCCGGCATGTTAGCGCTTTAGGTGCCCCGTGTAATGCCTGAACTCGCACCTCAATCACCTTTGGGGTGCTGCAACCCAATATCGCATGAGGTGTCGATAAGTTGCGCCTGGCTATAAAATTTGTGCTCCGCCAATTCTAACACCCCAAGCGGGGCTATACCCAATTTCTAGGCCATTGTTTATTGGCCTGGCATAAATAAGGTCATTGAGAACATGATAGGCAAATGTGAGACATGTCAGAAACACCAAAACAAACAAGCAAAGGAACCAATGATAGTAGCTGACTTACCAACAGCACCATGGCAAAAGGTTGGTATGGACCTTTTTCATTTGAATGGTAAAGACTATCTATTAGTGATTGACTACTATTCTAACTATCCTGAGATGGCGCTGCTCTCAAGCCCATAAGCAAGCAGTGTCATAATGCATATTAAATCCATCTTCGCCAGACATGGGATTCCCAGGATTGCCGTTAGCGACAATGGTCCGTGCTTCCAACTGTAAGGAGTGGCAACAGTTTGCAGCACATTATGACTTTCAGCACATCACATCCAGCCCTCTGTATGCTCAGTCGAATAGTAAGGCAGAAAAAGGTGTTCAAGTTCTCAAACAGCTACTGAAGAAAGCAACAGAAAGCAAGTCTGATCCTTATCTCGCCCTGCTGAGCTACCGAGCCTCCCCTTTAGACTCTGGTTCTTCACCTGCTGAACTCCTAATGGGTCGCAAGTTGCACACCACGCTACCCTGCTCTGCAAAAGAAAAGCAGAGTAAGGAACTGAGACAGAGACTTCAACTGTTAAAGCTGAAACAGAAATCACACTATGACAAGTCATCCAAAACTATGAAACCATTGACAAGGGATGATGTTGTCAGGATTGAGGATCCAAATGCATGGAACAGGAAAGCTACAGTTCTTGAGGAAGTAGGACCAAGGTCATACACCGTTAGAACTGAGGAAGGACAGATTCTCAGGAGGAACCGCCGTTCCCTCCTGAAAACACAAGAGACTATCCAAGAGCAAATTGATGACAATGCCGCAACTGAATCTTGTCACTCACCACCAGAACAATCCAACACAAACACACATACAGGCTCTCATGAAAACACACCAGACTTACCTGTGCTGAAAAGATCCACACATGAAGTAAAAAAGCCTGATAGACTTAATCTTTGAATACAAAGAAAACTATAATAAAAGAATGAAAAGCTTAGAGTTCATAAAGTAAAGCTTTGAAGATGTGTTGGCTGTTGTGAAGTTGTTTAAAAAAAAATGTTTGTGTCGTTATGTAAAAAAAAAGTTAATTCGAAGGTTTATAGAGTACTAACAAAAGTGTTACTGATATCATCTTTATCGTTTTTCTTGAAAGTTGATTGATATTGATTTTGTTTAACCTCAAAGGAAGGGGGATGTAATGATATGCAGTAACATGTCATTCTAGAATGGTACACTAGGTGTAGCTGTATGTTTTAGTAGTGGGTTACATCTATATGGGTTGTCTTGTTTAACACGAGGCAATGGTCGAGAGAGGCAACATGGCTACTGTATACAAGTCAACATGGCTGAATAAATGACTAGCACAAGCTAGCTGTTCATAATAAAAACGTCTATTTATTTATGAACATAACACTCTCCTCTCCCCTTCCCTCTCCCCTCCCTCCTGTCTCCTCCCCTCTCCTCTCCTCTTCCCTCTCCCGTCTCCCCTCTCTCCTCTCCTCTTCTCTTCTCTCTCATGGCTGTCTGCACCTATAAATGTAATATTTCCATTAACCAGGGAGTGCTACTGCCTCCAAATACACCAACAAAATGTTGAATCTCAGAGCTCCTGGCTCTTTTATTCTGCATATAATGGGTGGGCATATGAATGTACTCCTTACATATTTATCCTTTGTATTTATGAAAACTGTATACAGTTCTGTGCCTGCTTTACACAATAAAGAGGACAAAGGATATTTTTTCTGCTTCTCTATGCAATGTAAAATGGTGACATGAAGGTGATTGTGAGAACCACAATCAACTTTAATGGACAAAAATCATCTTAAAGGAACATTGGGGATAATTTTAACTTTCGACGATAGTGTAATCGGGCCGATATAGGGTTAGTCGCCCATTGTACACCTCTCCCGATTCTCGTTTCCATCAAAGTCAATGAAAACAAAAATTGGGAGAGGTGTATAAGGGAGGGCTGATCTGATATCACCTTGTTTACAGTATCACCAAATAACAATGGCCCCCATTGTCATCATGGTAAGGTGTTTGTAAAAGGGTGATGATATTAGAGTGTAATACCATAAATATATCACCAAGCATATGTTCTCTACTTTGAAAATATCCACTATGAGAGAACTGGCTGGTAGAGTGTGTTAGCACATTGCCCTTTGGTAATTGCACACATAACAACAATTATTATTTGAAATTAAACTTTATAAGCTGATTTTATATATTATTGAGAAAGATCATAAGGTATTATATAAGTGAAACCTTGCTATTCTTCTTCTTTCCTGTCTACCTTCCTTACTTTCTTTCTACCCCACCATCTTAGTGAGACAATGCAATGGAGGGGTTTAAGCTCAAGGATGAGAATGTTAAATTTGGCTCGCTGGGTGATGTTTGAGTGGGACTTGATGTGGGATAGAATACATGCAGCAGAGTTTTGGATGAGCTGGAGTTTATGGAGGGTGAGAGACTGGCCAGGACAGCACTGGAGTAATCAAGTCTGGAAATGACAAAGGCATAAATAATGGCTTCAGCTGAAGTTGAGCTGAGGTAGGGGTAAAGGTGGGCACTGTTAGAGAGTGAAGCAGTGGTGGAGAGGATATGGGATTGGGAACCCAGCTTGGGGTCGACTAAGATGCTAAGGTTGTAAACAGTATGGCTCAGCTTGATACAGTGGATAGAGAGGAATAGCGTTTGTGGTAGGGGCTGAAGACGATGGTTTCAATCTTCCCAATATATAACTGGAGGAAATTAAGGCTCATCCAACACTGGCAAGACAGGGGGTAGAAATTGGTCATCATTACACCCATTTTCTGGATGGAGAAAGTGGGCAAAAAAATGGTCAATTTTACAGGGGTGTGCCCTGCATCCCAAGGATGCATAAAAAATGTCTGACGTCATATTGGCCTCCGTTGATTTTCAGGGTCTGGAACAGTCACCTAAAACAGCCGTGAGCCCCCTTGCATATGTTAATGAAGGGCCTAATGACTGTTTTGTGACGCCTCAAGGAAATTGGGCTGCTCTGAGAGGAGCTGGCATCGGGCCTGCTAAGTTTTCCTCAGTTTATCCAGGTGTGGATGTGGCCTAAATGGCCGCCACCAAAAAGGTATGTTTAATTTTTTAATTCATGTGGAGCCAGGAGGAGCAGGAGTGATCCTCCAGGCTCCACAGCATTCCTGACGGACGCTGCTGCCCACTGTCCTTCGCCCACCCCACCCCACCCCCCATGGCACTTACCAGAGGGTTGCTGGTGGCGATGCAAGTGGCCCAAAATTCATCACTGAAATAGGCACGCTGCATGTGGAGGCCCCCCAGTTGCCTGCAAGGAAGCAATTTATTAGCCATAAAGCTCCCCCGCCCCAGCCCCTGCCCCCAGCTTTGTGGATTCTATTGAAGAGGTGCTACAGGAGGTTAGGTCAGAGGTAGGCCATCTTTGGAATGGGCTGATGGAGACCCAAAGAAGATCTATTCAAGGCCAATGGAATAAAAGGAAGAAAGAAAGACTTGCATTTGTAGAGCGACATTTATGACCTCGGGACATCTCAGAGCGCTTTAAAGCCAATGAAGTAGGCTTGATATGTAGTCACTGCTGTAATGTAGGAAACGTGACAGCCCAATTTGCACACAGCAAGCTCCCACAAACAGCAATGCGGTAATGACCTGATAATCTGTTTTTAGTAATGTTGATTGAGGGACAAATATTGGCCAGTACACCGAGGATAACTCCTCTGCTCTTATGTGTAGCAAAGGCAATGAGTGGCAATTCAACCAATCCACAAACACCCACTAAGTACCAGAAAAATTTAATGACTTACCAGGTGAGGCATGATAAGAGGAGTCAGTCACATCATCGAGGAATGCACTGTATTAAGCATGTCAGCAATGTACAATGACCTTCCCTCAAACTGTGTTAAACTGCTTGAGTTGCCTATCCTCAATACTCATGAGGTTGCACAGTACCCTTTACACCACCAGCCTTAACCTGGACATTTTCCTTCACTAACATACTTGCATATTTCCCCCCACAAAAAACTCACCTGGAATTTCATTGCTTGGTGCATACACCTGTCATCACACCCATTATGCCGACATCTGGGTGTTACTGCATATCACAAGAACAAGAGGCAATTCTCACTTCTTGCATTCTTTTTCAAGGAGCAGGACAGCCATCATCAGCCGGGAAAGATCAGTGACAGGTGGCAGCTGCACAAACCTGAGATCCCTCACCCACTCTGAGGGGGCAGCCTTGCAGACACCGGGGAGGATGACCATGGAGGATATAGGTGGGAAAGTAGAAGGACATATACCAGCTGAGGGTTTGTCATGGCATTAGGAATTAGGAAGATATGAATGTACAGATCCAAAACGACCCATTCTGCTTCGCTTCCTATTGCATCCTTTATTAATTGTCAATCAATGGCATGAAGGAGCTTTTATGGCACTTCTTCTACTGAAAGTGACATGAGCTGCAGCCTACATGGAACCATTCTAAAGCACCTTCCCCCTTTTCTGCTCTAAATGTGTCACAGATTGTGGAAGAAGCTGGCTGTTCAGCATTGAGCATGCAGCATCACTTATTCTATCCTCCTCCACCCCCCCAACAAAGGCACTAGTTCAGAGGCCTCCATCTCAGGGGAATTACAGTGAGACATAGGGTACTGCACTCGTGACTAATGATAGACAGAGCATGATAGAGCTAAAGCAGCTGGTGGTAGCTCATGAGGAGAAGACATTGATGGATGGAGGGTCAGGAGGCATCACCTCACGACTGAAGAGCCTGCAGATCTACAGTTCAACAGAACAATGCTGGAAGAACATCACACATTGGTGCAGGCATTAGAAGCCATATCAGACCATGTGCTGCAGACAGAGACTAGGGTGAAAGAATCCATCAGCAGCATGTGCTCTACATTGCAGGAAACTTTAGCAACATGCAGACCACCACGCAGAGGGTGGCAGCTCCAGAGAATCTGCAGTGGAGGCCTTTGTGACAGAGAGCCTAGGAGCAATTGGTGCCCCCTCTATGGGTTCTCAGAGTGCAGCAATAGAGGTCTCGGGTGCCAAATTGGAGAGAATGGTCTCTTCGGCCTTTGTTAGGCTTATCAACTAGTTGCAGATAACCAGGACATGGAGCTTCACTGATCGCATTTGAACTAGTAGGCCTGTTTTCCAGATAAGTCGCCATGCAGAGCTAGTTCCCAGGACTAGTGGCATGGCATGACTGCACTCACATGATGCTGCTGTCTCTCAGAATAGCAGCACAAGGATGCTGTCCAGCCAGCCCCTCCAATGCCTGCACATGTGATAGTAAGGAGGCAGGACCAGATTGCCCATGCAGCAGTGCAAGAGGTACAGCCTGAAGCAGGTCCATCTGTCTTGAAACAAGAACCACTTCAGTCCAAAAAGGTGCATATTGACACACAGCAGGCAGACACCTCACATATCCCTGCCACCCAAGTAGAACCTAGGAGAAAGTTCATACTTCACACACTAATATCAAGTCAAATACAGTGCTAAGAAGCAATAGACTGGCGCACATACAGAATATAGGATGATGATAAAATTATGGTGGCGCTAAAGTTGTGCCAAATTTGTGTTTGGAAAGGTGAAGAAGTTTCTTTCATAAGGTCCTGGGTGTTATATCCGTGTATCTTAATGTGTGTCCTTCAATAATCAGACAACAGACTGCAGGGAACGATCAACAGGTGTTTACTGAATGAGGGTTCAAACTGCAACCGACTGTACAGGTCACTGCTCAGGGTTTATATACAGGTGTGGTCACTGCCGGTACTACAGGACACAGGAGCTGTAAAAAGTAGTTCTCCCCCTTAAAGGTACATACAATACAATTCCTCCCCTTTTAGATTAACAGTACCATAACACTCATTTAACAATTAAATATCAAACTAATTACAATTAACACTTTTAACATGCAACATTAACTGAAAATAGTCTATTTATAAATTCAGTCTTTGGGGAGGCTTCCTGATTCTTTCTGGATAACACCTTTCCCGAGTGTCTCGCTCTTGGTGCGGAGGCGATTCTAACACCCTGTTGTCAGTGGATTCATCAGCTTCCAATGCTATTGTTTCTGAGGTAGATGCGACCTGTACGTCGGGTTCCTCACCAGGTACGTATGGCCAAGACATGGGGTTGACTCGTTCCTGTGACTCTAGGATCTGGTCAGCATGGCGTCTCACAATGTTCTCCCCAACATCCACTGTGTACATTAGTGGCCCCTGCCGTGTGCATATCGTTCCTGGTTGCCATTTCTCTGTTCGGTAGTCACGGGCCAAGACTGGTTGCCCTACATTGAAGCTCCTTGTCGGCTTCTCATTGATGTGCTGGAATTGCTTACTCTCAACACCTCTTCGTACATTTGGTCTGAGCAAATCCAGACGAGATCTCAACCATCGGTTGAAGAACATCATGGCCGGGGCCTGGTTGGTGACTGCATGTGTCGCATTTCTGTAGGTTAACAGGAAATTGTCCACCTTATGCTGCAGTGGAATGTCGTCATCGCACATGGCCTTTACTGCTTTTTTAAAGGTTTGTACGAACCTCTAAGCCAATCCATTTGTGGCTGGATGATACGGGGCGGATGTGTAATGCCTTACCCCATTCCTTTTCATAAATCTTCGAAACTCTTCGGACACAAACTGTGGTCCGTTATCAGAGCAAATCTGCTCTGGCAAGCCGTTCCTGGCAAAAATGGTCCGTAGGACTGCAATAGTTTTCTCCGTGGTGGTGGAGGACATTTTGATCACCTCAGGCCATTTCGAGTGCGCATCCACGGCTATTAAAAACATTGAGTCCATGAATGGACCAGCAAAATCAATATGCACCCGTTGCCATGGAGATGAGGGCCACTCCCATGGGTGTAGAGGGGCATGTGGTGGTGCATTTTGGACCTTCTGGCATCCTGAGCAGCTCTTTGTCAGGTCCTCGATTTGCTGATCGATCCCCAGCCACCACACATAAGCCCTAGCAAGGCTTTTCATTTTCACCCCTCCCAGATGACCTTCGTGAAGCTCATTGAGCACTCTCTCCCTTAACTTGGGTGGAATTACCACTCGGGATCCACACATCAAGGTCCCCTGGCATACTGACAGCTGTTCTCTTCTGGATGAGAATGCTGGCAACAGTGAGTCGCCATGTGCTGGCCATCCCTTCACCGTCAAATCATATACCCGAGACAGTGTCGGGTCATTTCGGGTCTCCTTCTCTATACCAGCGTTAGTTACTGGCAAGCATTCAATTATAGTCGAATGAAATATTTCGACAGGATCCACTGCTGGTGCTTCCTCCACAGTAGGCAGTGGCAGGCATGATAGCCCATCAGCGTTTCCATGCTGGTTCGTGCCCTTATACTCGATTTCATATTGGTGCGCCCCTAGAAAAAGGGACCATTTTTGTAGCCGTTGCGCAGTCATCACCGGAACGCCCTTCTTTGGATTAAAGATGGAGACAAGTGGTTGGTGGTCAGTCAACAAGGTGAACTTCTGCCCGTGCAGATAGTGATTGAACTTTTTCACTCCCCACACTAGGCTGAGGGCCTCCCTGCCAATCTGGGCGGAGTTACGCTCGGCTGAGGTTAGTGACTGAGACGCAAAGGCTACTGGCCTCTCCGAGCCATCCAGGAATTTGTGCGACAGCACCGCTCCAATGCCATAGGGTGATGCATCACACGCCAACCGAATTGGTAGTGCTGGGTTGAAATGAGCCAACACCTCTTTTGATGTGATCAATGCTTTGCTCTTCTGGAAAGCTCGTTTACATTCGTCACTCCACTTCCATGGTATCCCTGTTTGCAGTAGGGTGTTCAGTGGGTGTAGCATGGTAGACAAATTCGGCAAGAACTTATGGTAGTAGTTCACCAGCCCGAGGAACGACCTCAGTTGTGACACATTTTCCGGTGCTGGAGCCTTGACTACTGCCTCAATCTTTTCAGGGGACTTATGTAACCCCTCTTCATCAATAACGTGGCCACAATACGAGATCTGCTTCTGGAAAAACTCGCATTTGTGGCGATTAGCTCGGAGCCCATATTCCTTCAATCTAGTGAGCACCTGCTCCAGGTTGGCGAGGTGATCACTGTCATTTTTGCCCGTGACCAGGATGTCGTCCAAATAACACTGGGTCCCTGGAATCCCATGCAGGACTTGTTCCATTGCCCTTTGCCAAATAGCCGGAGCTGATGCTACCCCGAACACCAGCCGGTTGTATTGGTAGAGACCTTTATGAGTGTTGACCGTGAGTTACTGTTTCGAGGCTTCTTCTACCTCCATTTGCAGGTACGCCTGGGCCAGATCAATCTTAGTGAAGCGTTTCCCTCCAGATAGCGAGGCGAAAATATCTTCAATCCGCAGAAGCGGATATTGTACAGTGTGAAGGACTGGGTTCACTGTCACCTTAAAGTCCCCACAAATGCGAACCTTCTTTGGTTCCCCAGGCGTATTACTCAACGACCTCTTCATTACAGGAACGATGGGTGTAGCCCACTCGCTCCAGTCCACTTTGGACAGTACTCCTGAACGTTCCAAACCTTCCAGCTCTGCTTCGACGGCTGGGCGGATCGCATAAGGTACCGGTCTGGCCTTAAAAAACTTTGGGCTTCCATTTTCCTCTATTTCGATCATCGCTGTTATGCCTTTTAGTGTTCCGAGTCCCTGCTGGAACACCTCTTGTGCGTCAGTTAGCATTTTTGACAGTAGTCCAGGTGTGACCTCGTCATTCTTTTTGGCATCTACAGTCAGTGCTTGTATGGAATGCCAATCTAGCTGTATCTTCTGGATCCATTCACGTCCTAGTAGTGGTGGTCCTCCATCTGGCAATACATATAGGTCCATTTTTGGTGTTTCCTTGCCGTTATATATAACGTTCACCCTTATTTTTCCTTTGGGGTAGACTTTTTGCCCTGTGTACGTCTTCAAGTCAATCTTTGTATCTCTCGAGGGTATATGTGAGAATAGCCGCTTGTAGTCCCTTCGGTTTATGACTGTTAGGGCTGATCCTGTGTCCAATTCCATTTTCACTTGGACTCCTGCTATCTTGAGCGTGACCCAGATAGTTTGGTGATCCTCTGTTTTGATCGCATTATGTAGTTTCAGACAACCTTCTGGAGTCTGTATCACTCTTCTGTTCATCTGAACTACTCTCCGTCACCTTATGTACCTTCTTGTACTTATCCTGTGGAGATTTCTTGCTGCTGGTTTTCTTTCCCGACCTGCAGACTCTTGCTATGTGTCCTACTTTTCCACACTGTCTGCACACTTTGTCCTTGAACCAGCAATCATTATGGTCGTGTGTTGTTCTGCCGCAGCGATAGCACTTCACTGTTCCGTATGACATTTCATTTGTGCCATATTCTTACGGTCTCCGTTGTACCTCTGCAGCGCCCCGTGCTGCTGCTTCGTGTGATACTGCAATGCTGAAAGCCTTGTCCAGCGTAAGATCCTTTTCTGATAGAAGCCGTTTCTGGGTTCCTTCACTTTGAAGCCCACACACAAACCTGTCCCTTAAAGTATCTGCTAATCCCATTCCAAACTGGCAGTGTTTCGATAGCTTGCGCAGTTCCGTTAAATACTCAGCATTACTTTCATCTTTATGCTGGTTCCTTTTGTGAAACTTAAATCTTTCTGCTATCAGCAGTGGTGTGGGGTTTAAGTGGTCCTGTAGGATTGACACTATGTTTTCAAAATCCTTTTCTACTGGCTTCTCTGGGGTTACTAGGTTTCGTAGTAAGCCATACGTTTTTGCACCCATTGAATTCAACAATACCAGCGCTTTCTTGTCATCTGGCACTTCATTCGCCTTGCAGTATACTTCTATGCGTTCGACATATGTCATCCAATCTTCGACTTCATTGTCGAACGCTGTGATACTGCCACTCTTCGGCATTTTTGGGTGTGGTTAGACTGGCTTAAAATGGCGTCTCCCGCGCTTTCCTTTCTTCCCCGCTGCGGCTTAAAATGGCATCTCCCGCGCTTTCCTTTCTTCCCCGCTGTGGCTTAAAATGGCGTCTCCCGCGCTGCTGCCAATGCCGCTCTCGGCGGTCCTCGTGGCAAATGGCGACACCCTGTGGGTTTCGTGCGCTGCTCCTGCGCTGCTGCCAATGCCGCTCTCTGCGGTCCTCGTGGCAATGGCAGCGCCTCGCATTTTCCTGCGCGCCTCTCTCCCCCGTTGACGCTGCTCAGCCCTTGAACACTGGCTGCGCTCTGCTCTCTCTCGTCTCGCTCTCCGTTGACGCTGCTCGGTCCTGAACACCAGCTGCGCCCTGTGCGCTCTGCCCTCTCTCTCTCCCCCATCGACGCTGCTCGGCCTTTTTCTGTGCCGCTCGGTCGGCTCTAGCCGCCGCTGTCCGGGAAGGGTCTGCGCAGTACCTGTTGCCAGCCCGTTTCGCTGGACCACCATGACTGGAAAGCCAAGCCTGGCTCTCGACAGCCTCCCCTGCAATGCTCAAATCTCCGCTGGATGACTGGGCGGTTGCCCGTGGTCGACGCCCGTGCTTCTGGACTCGAACTTCTTCCACTGTTCTCCAGGAGCGAATCCCTGGGAGGTGAAGCAGAGTTGCAGGTAGGTTCGAATCTGCATCATCGCCAATGTTATATCCGTGTATCTTAATGTTGTGTCCTTCAATAATCAGACAACAGACTGCAGGGAACGATCAACAGGTGTTTACTGAATGAGGGTTCAAACTGCAACTGACTGTACAGATCACTACTCAGGGTTTATATACAGGTGTGGTCACTGCCGGTACTACAGGATACAGGAGCTGTAAAAAGTAGTTCTCCCCCTTAAAGGTACATACATTACACTGGGATGCTGCAATTGTCAGTTATGGCTGTAAAGGATAGCCTTGATCTCCCAAAATCAACCCAAGACTTCCCTTCCAGGGTCAAAGAGTAGTGGCATGCTGGATTGCCTTAAAATGAACTCATTATGGCAGCTGCCAGGGACATGAGCATGCACTTGCATGATGTAGTGTTGCTGGTAACAGACGAGCTGCACAATGAGAGAGAGGAATCCTTTCCTGTTGATAAGTGGTGGCATGGAGTAGGGGAACACATATGGTTTTGTCAGTGCCATTTATGACTCGCGAGACCTTCATGAATTCTGCCATTGTGTAACATTGTAGTGCCCTTTCATGCTGCTGACAACCGTCCATGGGGAAATGGCTGGCATTGCTTACTGTAGCTAACAATGCATCTGTGGCTTGCATCATAAAACTGTGCACAACAGTGTGGCTAAATCCACTTGTGCACAGCCGGCAGTGACCCCATAACAAAAGTTCAGGGTGGTTGTGACCTTTACAGCCACTGGCAGTGCAATGCTTGTGGTGAAGATGGGCTGTACTTCAGGTTATAGCTCGTAGCATTGCTCAGCAATTGTTTCTTTTGCAAAACAAAGCCTTTGCAAATTTTGCTCTTGGGAAAACTGGAGGTAGGTCTTTGTCTGTGTACGCTGGTGTGGGAGTGCTGTCGTGCACTTGTAGCACTACCTGACTGCCAGGTGTAGTGTATGTACCTTTAAGAGAGAACTACTTTTACAGCTTCTGTATACTGTAGTACTGGCAGTGACCACACCTGTATATAAGCCTTGAGCATGCCTCTGTACCCCCAGTCTTGAGACTACCCTACTCCAGTAAATACCTGTTGATTGTTAAGTTACAGCATCCGTGTAGTTATTGAAAAACATCATACTCTCAGAATCATGGATCTAACAGTGGCGACGAGTGTCGATTCGAATCTCCCTGCAACTCTGCATTTCCCTTCGAGGATTCGCTCCGGGAGGGCGGTGGAAGAAAGTCGAGGCCAGAAGCACAGGCGTCGACCACGAGCAACCGCCCAGTCGTCCGGCAGAGAGTGAACATCGCAGGGGAGGCTGTGGAGAGCCGGGCTTGGTTCCCCAGCCACGACGACAGGTACAGCGCAGACCCTTCCCGGACAGCAGCGGCTGGAGCCGACCGACGGCAGAGAAAAAGCTGAGCAGAGTCGACGGGGTAAGATAGAGGGTGAAGCGCACAGGGCGCAGCCGGGGGTTGAAAACCGAGCGGCGTCGAGGAAAAACAAAACAGAGAGAGAGAGGGTAAAGCAGCAGACGGGTTCAGGACCGAGCGGCGGAAACGGGAAAGGTGCACAGAAAAAAAAAAACCGCGCAGCGCACAGCCAGGGCTCAAGGGCTGAACAGTGTCCGCGGGGAGAAGAAGGGAGAGCGCGGGAGATGCCATTGAGCTGCGGAGAAGAAGGAAGAGCGCGGGAGACGCCATTTTTAGAAGCCGCAGTGGAGAAGAAGGGCGAGCGCGGGAAGAAAGGAAAGCGCGGGAGACGCCATTTTGTGCCAGCGGAGAAGAAGGGAGAGCGCGGGAGACGCCATTTTTGACAGTTAAATCACACCCAGGGGCGCCGAAGAGTGGCAGTATCTCTACGTTCAACAATGAAGTCGAAGATTGGGCGACATATGTGGAACGTATTGAGGTGTACTGCAGGGCGAATGAAGTGCCAGGTGCTAGGAAAGCACTGGTTTTGTTAAATTCCATGGGTGCAAAAACTTATGGGTTACTGCGAAACCTAATAACCCCAGAGAAGCCCGTGAATAAAAATTTCGAAAGCATAGTAGAAATCCTACAGGACCACTTAAACCCCACACCGCTGCTGATAGCAGAACGATTTAAGTTCCATAAAAGGAACCAACACAAAGACGAAAGCAATGCTGAGTACTTAACGGAACTGCGCAAGCTATCGAAACACTGCCAGTTTGGAGTGGGACTAGCAGATACGTTAAGGGACAAGTTTGTGTGTGGGCTTCAAAGTGAAGGAACCCAGAAACAGTTCTATCAGAAAAGGATCTTACGCTGGACAAGGCTTTCAGCATGGCAGTATCACACGAAGCAGCCGCAAGGGGCGCTGCAGAGATACAACGGAGACCGCAAGAATATGGCACCAATGAAATGTCCTATGGAACAGGGAAGTGTTATCGCTGCGGCAGAACAACACACGATCAGAAGGATTGTTGGTTCAAGGACCAAGTGTGCAGACAGTGTGGAAAAGCAGGACACATAGCGAGAGTCTGCAGGTCTGGGAAGAAAACCAACAGCAAGAAATCTCCACAGGAGAAGTACAAAAAGGTACTTAAGGTGATGGACAGAACAGAACAGAAAAGTGATACAGACTCCGGAAGCAAGGAGCTGGGTTGTCTGAAACTACATAAGGTAACCAAAATGGAGGATCACCAGACTATCTGGGTTACACTCAAGATAGACGGAGTCCAAGTGAAAATGGAATTGGACACAGGATCAGCCCGAACAGTCATAAACCAAAGGGACTACAAGCGGCTATTTTCACATATACCCTTGAAAGCTACAGAGATTGTCTTGAAGACGTACACAGGGCAAAAAGTCTACCCCAAAGGAAAAATAAGGGTGAAAGTGATATACAAAGGCCAGGAAATACCTAAAATGGGCTTATATGTATTGCCAGATGAAGGACCACCACTGCTAGGACGTGAATGGATCCAGAAGATACAATTAGATTGGCATTCCATACAGGCACTGAAGGTTGAGGCCAAAAAGGATGACGATGTCACACCTGGACGACTGTCAAAAATGCTAACTGACGCAAAAGAAGTGTTCCAGGAGGGACTCGGAACACTAAAAGGCATAACAGCAATGATTAAAATAGAGGAAAATGCAAGCCCAAAGTTTCTTAAGGCCAGACCAGTGCCTTATGCGATCAGACCAGCCGTCGAAGCAGAGCTGGATGGGTTGGAACGTTCAGGAATACTGTCCAAAGTAGACTGGAGCGAGTGGGCTACACCCATCGTTCCTGTAATGAAGAGGGTGTTGAGTAATACGCCTGGGGAACCAAAGAAGGTCCGCATCTGTGGAGATTTTAAGGTGACAGTGAACCCAGTCCTTCACACGGTACAATATCCGCTTCCACGAATTGAGGATATTTTCACCTCGCAACTGGAGGTAAACGCTTCACCAAAATTGATCTAGCCCAGGCGTACTTGCAAATGGAGGTAGAAGAAGTCTCGAAACAATACCTCACGATCAACACTCATAAAGGTCTCTACCAATACAACTGGCTGGTGTTCGGGGTAGCATCGGCTCCGGCTATTTGGCAAAGGGCGATGGATCAAGTCCTGCAAGGGATTCCAGGGACCCAGTGTTATTTGGACGACATCCTGGTCACGGGCGAAAATGACAGTGATCACCTCGCCAACTTG
The DNA here is from genome assembly GCF_052327205.1 of Somniosus microcephalus. Taxonomy (NCBI): domain Eukaryota; kingdom Metazoa; phylum Chordata; class Chondrichthyes; order Squaliformes; family Somniosidae; genus Somniosus; species Somniosus microcephalus. The sequence goes on along the minus strand of NC_140988.1, from coordinate 113,361,183 downwards.
GAGAAGGTGCTCACCAGATTAAAGGAATATGGGCTACGAGCTAATTGCCACAAGTGCGAGTTTTTCCAGAAGCAGATCTCGTATTGTGGCCACGGCATCGATGAAGAGGGGTTACATAAGTCCCCTGAAAAGATTGAGACAGTAGTCAAGGCTCCAGCACCGGAAAATGTGTCACAACTGAGGTCGTTCCTCGGGCTGGTAAACTACTACCATAAATTCTTACCAAATTTGTCTACAGTACTACACCCACTGAACACCCTACTGCAAACAGGGGTACCATGGAAGTGGAATGACGAACGTAAATGAGCTTTCCAGAAGTGCAAAGAATTGATCACGTCAAAAGAGGTGTTGGCCCATTTCAACCCAGCACTACCAATTCGTTTGGCATGTGATGCATCACCCTATGGTATTGGAGCGGTGCTCTCGCACAAATTCCCAGACGGGTTGGAGAGGCCAGTAGCCTTTGCGTCTCGGTCACTAACCTCAGCCGAGCGCAACTACGCCCAGATTGACAGGGAGGCCCTCAGCCTAGTATGGGGTGTAAAAAGATTCAACCACTATCTGCATGGGCAGAAGTTCACCTTGCTGACTGACCACCAACCACTTGTCTCCATCTTTAATCTTAAGAAAGGCGTTCCAGTGATGACTGCACAATGGTTACAAAGATGGTCCCTGTTTCTAGGGGTGAATCAATATGAAATAGAATATAAAGGCACGAAACAGCATGGAAACGCTGATGGGCTATCACACCTGCCACTGCCTACTGTGGAGGAAGCACCAGCAGTGAACCCTATCGAGATATTTTATTCGTCAATAATTGAACGATTGCCAGTAACGAACGCGGATATAGAGAAGGAGACCCGCAATGATCCGACGCTGTCTTGGGTATATGATTTGACGGTGAGGAGATGGCCAACACATGGCGACTCACTGTTGCCAGCATTCTCATCCAGAAGAGAACAGCTGTCAGTATGCCAGGGGACAGTGATGTGTGGATCCAGAGTGGTGATTCCACCCAAGTTAAGGGAGAGAGTGCTAAATGAGCTTCATGAAGGTCATCTGGGGGGAGTGAAAATGAAAAGCCTTGCTAGGGCTTATGTGTGGTGGCCAGGAATCGATCAACAAATCGAGGACCTAACCAAGAGCTGCTCAGGATGCCAGAAGGTCCAAAATGCACCACCACATGCCCCTCTACACCCATGGGAGTGGCCCTCCTCTCCATGGCAACGGGTGCATATTGATTTTGCTGGTCCCTTCATGGACTCAATGTTCTTAATAGCAGTGGATGCTCATTCGAAATGGCCTGAGGCGATAAAAATGTCCTCAACCACTACAGAGAAAACGATTGCAGTCCTACGGACCATATTTGCCAGGAACGGCTTGCCAGAGCAGATTTGCTCTGATAATGGACCACAGTTTGTGTCCGAAGAGTTTAGGAAATTTATGAGCAGGAATGGGGTAAGGCATTACACATCTGCCCCGTATCATCCAGCCACAAATGGATTGGCTGAGAGGTTCGTACAAACCTTTAAAAAGGCGATAAGGGCCATGTGCGACGATGAAATTCCACTACAGCATAAGGTGGACAATTTCTTATTAGCCTACCGAAATGTGACACATGCAGTTACCAACCAGACCCCGGCCATGATGTTCTTTAACCGAAGGTTGAGATCTCATCTGGATTTGCTCAGACCAAATGTGCGAAGAAATGTTGAGGATAAACAATTCCAGCACATCAATGAGAAGCCGACAAGGAGCTTCAACTTAGGACAACCAGTCTTGGCCCGTGACTACCGAACAGAGAAATGGCAACCCGGAACGATATGCACAAGGCAGGGGCCATTAATGTACACAGTGGATGTCGGGGGGAACATTGTGAGACGCCACGTCGATCAGATTTTAGCCTCACAGGAACGAGTCAACCCCATGACTCGCGTACCTGGGGATGAACCCGACATACCGGTAGCATCTACCACCGAACCAGTAGCAGTGGAACCCGATGAACTAACCGACGAAAAGGGGCCAGAATCGCCTCCGCACCAAGAACAAGAACCTCAGGAAAGGCGCTATCCCGAAAGGACCAGGAAGCCGCCCCAAAGACTGAATCTATAAATGGACTATTGTTGTTTAATGTACATGTTAAAGTGTTAATTGTTATTTGAATATTATGGGCACTGCTAATCTAAAAGGGGAGGAATTGTAGTGTATGTACCTTTAAGAGAGAACTACTTTTACAGCTCCTGTATACTGTAGTACCGCCAGTGACCACACCTGTATATAAGCCTTGAGCATGCCTCTGTACCCCCAGTCTTGAGACTACCCTACTCCAGTAAATACCTGTTGATTGTTAAGTTACAGCATCCGTGTAGTTATTGAAAAACATCATACTCTCAGAATCACAGACCTAACACCTGGCATCCCTCTATTCTTCCTTCTCTTTTTCCAAAAGCAAAGATACAGAGGGGGTTCCCTATTTATTGCCCACTGTGCCCTGTCTGCATTGGAGGGGTATGGTAAATGGCAGCTCCACCGCATAAGGCACAATTGCAGAAGAATTGGCAGCTGCATAAGTAAACCAAACAAAATCACCAAAATCGATTCAGAAATATGATATCCGTAAATTCTACAAAGGTCGCTGCTGGATTCTTTAAATTCTTTTCCGCCTTTTCTGCAGTGCCTAGCAACCCATTTTATGGGGGTGATAAAATTACCTGATGCAAATAGGGTATAAGTGTTGGATAATGGATGTGTACAATGGAACCACACAATTACCATCTTACTTCCATCGAGCTGTCAATAATTAGCTGGGCGCTGCTCCTGAATAGCGGAAATTACGTTGGAAAATAGAGCAGATGGCAAAGTGGGCAGAGTTCCAGTGAAACAGAAATACTGCCCATTAGCTGTCCAATTCACACTACTACAATGGACAGCCGGGAATGGGGAATCTAAGCTTGGTTCACGTGTCCACTCCACTCACAGAAATGTCTGACTTAATAAAGAATGAAGGGTTTGTGGAGCACTATCAAAAGCCAAATGATTTGAGATGAATGAATCTCGATGATAGATATTCTTTTTAAACCTAGTGGTTATAACCATGCCCAAAATTTTGCAATCTAAATTGTAGTGTATAGCTCCTTAACTGAAGGGATCTTGAATAGGCTGTAAAAAACAGTTTAGCAAGGTCTTTCTCCATTGTATCTCTACATACATAATGTGTTTAAATCACTGAAATGAAGCATTTTTATTGTCTTGTTGGGCTGTAATTAACAAGATTAAGAGAATCTTTCTTTCCCATGAGTTAGAGTTTAGTTTATCTAAACGGCACCCTCAGCAGATCCCCTTCAAACAAAGAAATCTCTATACATCTCCAGAAAGAAGGGAGCTAATTAGTCCTTAAACCTTTAACAAAACTCACCGAGAAAGCCATCACGGAGGCTTTCTCTGACTGTACTCCGACAATGAGAATAGTCCAATCCCTCTGATGATAAAGGATTATTTAAAGCTTTCATCCATTCAGTTGTTAATCTTGTTAAATTGAGGTCATCTAAAAGAGCTATTTTTTGTCATCCAATGCTAATTGACATTCTGTTTAATAAAGCTTTCCACAGTAGTTAAAAAGGCAGCATTAATCACTAGATCCACATTTTAAGATAATTTATTTTGTAGAAGGAAGACATATTTGTAAAATGGTTCTCTATTATAGACATAATGTTGACATCTAAATTGTTGGCTCATTAGTGAAGAATAACCCATTGCCAGGCAGCTGTTAATTTTGGATCACCTCCCAGTTCAGGACAGGATGACATGGTAGATTAAAACATTTACTGCTGGTAATTGGTGGATTTCAATCATGATCTGCATATCACCAGTAGTATAAATATGTCACTCGCACATACTCACTTTGTATATTGGTTTTGTAAATGACTACAATCATAGTCATTACAGCAAGGGACCAACTGATTCCTAACTACAGGGTAGAAATTAATGTTGGCAATGTATAGTATGAACACTTACCGTGCTTGTTTCAAATTCATCTTCCCACTACTTTAATGGAGCATTAAGCCATTTAAAATAAACACACTAATTACTCTGTTAAATTAAGGATTGAGCAACTTGAGGCCAATCACATTAAGTGTTCATAAGTGTGTTCATGATCGACAGTAGCTTTATTTTGCAGTACTATAATCTAATTGTCAGAGAGTTGACTTCAATGGAAATAAAAACCGGGAGAGATGCCAACTTTTTATCACCCATGTTACACTGTTGCACAAAATCAAAATTACCCCCATATCTTGTCCCAATGAAATTACCACAAAGTCCATGAATGTTTAGTCATAATCAATACAAGGTTAAATACCACAAGATTGTCTCAGTAGCACATTTATGAGTTCAGAAATATACCTCACCAATATTTGGCACATGCTCAGAGAATGCCTTAAATCTCTAGTACAATTTTAACAGTGTGCTTAACTGCTGCAATTGATTTCTGTGTGATCATCACAGTGGAAGGAATACTGTAGCCTTTGACAGTTTCAAAGACTCCTTAATAAACTCCAAATTCAAGTAGTTAATGGAACCAATATGGCATTGGACAAAATGCCTTCAAATGTCTCATTTTATGAAACCGCAGCAAAGCTGGTGAATAATAAGCGCTGTTTCTTTAAATAGACTTGCTAAAATCAGTTCAGATGTGGAGAATGTAATGAGAACCATGCAAAATGATATTCAAGGCAAATATGTTCAATTCACAAAAACATTTCTGTGTGCTGAACATATTTCTTTCATTTACTGTGCCAGTGTGCGCTCAGCTGATTGTGTTAGTGATCCCGTGTTTCACAATTTGTGACAGTAATAGCAAAGGAAGCAAGCATGTCCAGCTCCACACTGAATAATGTGAACTTGGCTGATAGCAACATTATTCCCACTGACTGCCGCCTCTGCCACACTGACAATTGGGATTTACACCATCTTACAGGTAGCAGAATAGCTTTTAGTTTCTATTTATTAATAGTTTGGATTTGACACTGCCACAGGCAAGATACCAACCAGAAAGTTGTTGTCATACTGTACAGAATTTTGCAGAACATCCAGGCAGTCATCTAGCTGACTGAGATCAATGCAGATGACATCTTTCATGCAACAAAGACTGCGGGTCGTTCTTAATCTCAGCCAAACCACCACTCAGCGCTGAATCTACTACAGTCCCGTGTCAGCAAAACTAAAATGAAATGCAGATTGTGTTTCTGCACTTAGTCTATAAATTCAATAGTGGGAGGTGGATTGTCGACCAACCCCCACAGCAGTTATAAAAATTGGGCTGTGTAGCGCACGTTGTATAGGTGCTACGAGGCCTCATAACCTGCGATGGGAAGTGCCCCTGACACCATCTTGGTAAAGGGGTTTGCGCGCGCACCTAACGACCACTGGCAGCATGCAGAGCAGGCAGATCATGATAAACGATCATCAGCCTGAAACCTTAACCCTGTTTCTCTCTCCACAGATGCTGCCTTACTGCTGAGTATTTCTAGCATTTTCTGTTTTTATCTCAGATTTCCAGCATCAACAATATTTTGCTTTTGTATTATGACGTCAATAAGTGTGCAATGTTGATATAACTCAGCACTGCCATTTTCAAGCTCCATGCTCCAAATACGCTTTGTCTTTACCTCGCACGGCTGAACACGACGTTAAGTGGCATGAAGACCACCGCCCCCCACCAGCGCTTCTTAAAGGGATCATGAAGTACTTACAGTTTAGTTGCTGGATTATTTCTTCTGGCAATTGTATGCCTTTTTGGAGCTTTCATATACTTACCTAAAGTTTCAATAGTCTACAGGGAGTGGCCTGGCTGATGCTGACGTACTTTTTGTTGCTTTAAAATCTTGTGCTGAAACAAGTTGCTTCCAGACGTGGGTGGCCTGGTAGGCCTTCCTCTTAGGATTGAGCATGACTGGGAGAATGAAGAGAGGTCACGCAGAGAAGGACAAGCTGCTGAAAGGGGGAGGAGGAGGAGAGGGAGAAGGACACTCAGCAGGAGGCCATATCTTCCGAGGGTCTTTAGGGAGCAAGTCTCTTACCTCAACTTCAGTGAGGACCAATGCTTAAGACATTTTTGCTTCACAAGAGAGATTGTGGCTGAAATTAGCCAACTGCTGCAGCCACAGCTGCAGCCTGAAAGCAGGGCAAGGACAGCATTGCCTGTGGCTGTCAAGGTGGCCGTGGCTCTTAACTTTTATGCACCTGGCTCCCTCCAGGCTGCTGCTGGAGATATAAGCAACATCTCGCAGTTTGCAGTACACTGCTGCATAAGGGAGGTCACTGAGGCTCTCTATACACAGAGAAACAGCTTCATCTCATTCCTTCTTGCCAGAGACAAGCCAGCGAAACAAGCACAGGAGTTTGCTCGGATTGCAGGCTTCCCCATGGTGCAGGGAGCCATTGACTGCATGCAATTGTCCTGAGTGTGCCTCATGTGAACTATGCCATTTTCCTCAACCAAAAGGGATTCCACTCCCTCAAAGTGCAGCTGGTGTGCAACCACAGGCAGCGCATCATGCAGGTCAATGCCCGTTATCCTGGCAGTAGTCACCATTCCTTCATTCTGCGGCCGTCCTCTATGTCACCTGAATCTGAACCGCCATGGCAAGTCAAAGGCTGGCTACTGGGCGATAAGGTTTATCCACTTATGTCCGGAACCCACACACACGTGCACAGCAGACGTACAAAGTGAGCCATGCTGACACAAGGAATATTATAGAGCACACTATCGGCCTCCTGAAACAATGCTTCCGCTGCCTGGACCACTCTGGAGGAGCCCTGCAGTACTCAGCAAAACGGGTATCAAGATTTGTGGTAGTATGCTGCATGCTGCACAAACTTGCCATTATGAGGGAACAGCCCTTGCCAAAACCTATCAGGTGAGAAGCTGAGACACTTGATACATGCAGATATCATGTAAAGCAGCTGGCAGCACCATTTTAACATGCTGCCTGCAACGCAAGGAATGGGCGCAGGTAAATCGCACACCGGAATCCCCGCGACTGTTTTCGGGTTGTATCCAATTTAACCCCCCATAAGTCTAGTAAGAAGCTTTGTAAGCCTAACACCACCCCTTGTACATATTAAGTTCCTTTTAGCATGTCTTTTTGCAAGGTAGCATGCAGGTGCTTCGTACTTTGTTTGGTTGAATCTATGCCTACTTCACCATTCTGTTGATGCACTAACATCCTTTCCCGAAAAATAGGCAATTGAAGGATAGGATCTGTACACAGTCTGTTCTCATCGTGTCCCCATGGGCTTTTTCTCCTTCAATTCTGCAAGGGAAAATAGCAGGTGCTTGCTCTTCTGTAAGTGTCACCAACAGTTCATGCTGTGTTGATAATGCTGCAGATTTTTATTTTATTCGTTCCTGGGATGTGGACGTCGCTGGCAAGGCTAGGATTTATTGTCCATCCCTAATTGCCTTTGAGAAGGTGGTGGTGAGCCGCCTTCTTGAACTGCTGCAGTCCTTGGGGTGAAAGTACTCCCACAGTGCTGTTAGGGAGGGAGTTCCAGGATTTTGACCCAGCAACGATGAAGGAACGGCAATATATTTCCAAGTCAGAATGGTGTGTGACTTAGAGGGGAACTTGCAGGTGGTGGTGTTCCCATGCGCCTGCTGCCCTTGTCCTTCTAGGTGGTAGAGGCCGTGGGTTTGGGAGGTGCTCTCAAAGAAGCCTTAGCGAGTTGCTGCAATGCATCTTGTAGATGGTACACACTGCAGCCACGGTGCGCCGGGGTAGAGGGAGTGAATGTTTAAGGTGGTGGATGGGGTGCCAATCAAGCAGGCTGCTTTGTCCTGGATGGTGTCAAGCTTCTTGAGTATTGTTGGAGCTGCACTCATCCAGGCAAGTGGAGAGTATTCCATCACACTCCTGACTGGTGCCTTGTAGATGGTGGAGAGGCTTTGGGGAGTCAGGAGGTGAGACACTCACCACAGAATACCCAGCCTCTGAACTGCTCTTGTTGCCACAGTATTTATGTGGCTGGTCCAGTTAAGTTTCTGGTCAACGGTGACCCCCAGGATGTTGATAGTGGGAGATTCAGCAATGGTAATGCCGTTGATTGTCAATGGGTGGTTGCTAGACTCTCACTTGTTGGAGATAGTCATTACCTGGCACTTGTTTGGCGCGAATGTTACTTGCCAATTATCAGTCCAAGCCTGAATACCGTCCAGGTCTTGCTGCATGCGGGCGCACACTGCTGACATAAGGACAGTGGCGAGAAAGGATCCTGGCTCGGAAGATCAGGAAGTAGAATCAGTATGGGTGGAGATAAGGAATAATAAGGGGCAGAAAACACTGGTAGGAGTAGTATATAGGCCCCCTAACAGTAGCTATACTGCTGGACAGAATATTAATCAAGAAATAGTAGGAGCTTGCAACAAACATAATGCAATAATCTTGGGGGACTTTAATCTTCATATAGACTGGACAAATCAAATTGGCAAAGGTAGTCTGGAGGACGAGTTCATGGAATGCATTCGGGACAGTTTCCTAGAACAATATGTCATGGAACCAACCAGGGAACAGGCTATTTTACAAAAGCAAAATACGGCGGATGCTGGAAATCTGAAATAAAAACTGAAAATGCTGGAAATACTCAGCAGGCCAGGCAGCATCTGTGGAGAGAGAAACAGTTAAAGTTTCAGGTCAATGACCCTTCGTCAGAACTTTAAAAAGCTGCAGATCGAACAGGTTTTTAAGCAAATGCAGGAGCAGGGAAAGGGGGGAGGGGAGGAAAGAACAAAAGGAAAGGTCTGTGATAGGATGGAAGGCAGGAGAGATTAAGACACATTAAGAGGCATTAAGAGATGGTGCAAGGCAAAAGGAGATGGTAATAGGACAAGTTAAGAAACAAAAGATGGTTCTAGATAAAGGCAGGAGAGATTGAGACATTAAGAGACATTAAGAGATGGCGCAAGGCAAAAGGAGATGTTAATGGGACAAGTTAAGAAATAAAAGATGGCTCTAGATGAAGTGTAAATGGCACTGGCAGAATGAAAGATAGCTGCCATGTGGGAGAGAGAAAAAAAGTAATAATAAATAAAATAAATGGAAAAAAAAGAATAGGGACAGAGGTTATGGTCTGAAATTGTTGAACTCTATGTTGAGTCCAGAAGGCTGTAAAGTACCTAATCGAAAGATGAGGTGCTGTTCCTCGAGCTTATGTAGAGTTTCATTGGAACAGTGTAAGAGGCCGAGGACAGTGAGGTCTGAGTGGGAGTGGAGAATTAAAGTGACAGGCGACCAGAAGCTCGGGGTCACCCTTACAGACTGAACGGAGGGGTTCTGCAAAGTGGTCACCCAATCTGCATTTGGTCTCCCCAATGTAGAGGAGACCACATCGTGAGCAGCGAATACAGTATACTAAATTACAAGAAGTACAAGTAAATCACTGTTTCACCGGGAAGGAGTGTTTGGGGCCCTGGACAATGGAAAGGGTGGAGGTAAAAGGGCATGTGTTGCATCTCCTGCGCTTGCACGGGAAGGTGCCGGGCGAAGGGGAAGGGGTGTTGGGGGTGATAGAGGAGTGGACCAGGATGTCGCGGAGGGAGCGGCCCCTTCGGAATGCTGAAAGGGGAGGTGAGGGGAAGATGTGTTTGGTGGTGGGATCATGTTGGAGGTGGTGGAAATGGTGGAGGATGAACCGCTGAATGTGGAGGCTGGTGGGGTGAAAGGTGAGGACAAGGGGAACAGGCTATTTTAGATCTTTTATTGTGTATAGAAACATAGAAACAAAGCAGATAGGAGCACGAGTAGGCCATTCGGCCCCTCGAGCGTGCTCCGCCATTCAATGAGATCATGGCTGATCATCCAAATTCAGTACCCTGTCCCTGCTTTCTCCCCATATCCCTTGAGCCCTTTAGCCTTAAGAAATATATCCAACTCTTCTTGAATATATTTAATGAATTGGCCTCTACTGCCTTCTGTGGTAGAGAATTCCACAGGTTCACCACTCTCTGGGTGAAGAAATTCCTCCTCATCTCTGTCCTAAATGGCTTACCCCTTATCCTTAGACTGTGACCCCTGGTTCTGGACTCCCCGACCATCGGGAACATCCTTCCTGCATTTAGTCTGTCTAGTCCTGTCAGAATTTTATAAGTTTCAATGAGATCCCCTCTCATTCTTCTAAACTCCAACGAGTGTAAACCCAATCGACCCAATCTCTCCTCATACGTCATTCCTGCCATCCCAGGTATCAGCCTGGTGAATCTTCGCTGCACTCCCTCCATGGCAAGAACATCCTTCCTCAGATAAGGCGACCAAAACTGCACACAATACTCAAGATGTGGCCTCACCAAGGCCCTGTACAACTGCAGCAAGACGTCCTTGTTCCTGTACTCAAACCCTCTCACTACGAAGGCCAACATACCATTTGCCTTCTTAACAGCCTGCTGCACCTGCATGCTTACCTTCAGCGACTGGTGCACAAGGACACCCAGGTCTCATTGCACTTCACCTTCTCCCAATCTATTGCCATTCAGATAATAATCTGCATTCCTGTTTTTGACACCAAAGTTGATAAACTCACATTTATCCACGTCATATTGCATCTGCCATGCTTCTGCCCAATCACCCAACCTGTCCAAATCATCCTGTAGTTTCTCGGCATCCTCCTCACAGCACACATGCCCACCCAGCTTTGTGTCATCTGCAAACTTGGTGATATTACATCTAGTTCCCTCGTCTAGATCATTAATATATATTGTGAATAGCTGGGTTCCAAGGACCGATCTCTGCGGTACCCCACTAGTCACTGCCTGCCACTCAGAAAAAGACTCGTTTATTCCAGCTCTTTGCTTTCTGTCTGCCAACCAGTACTCTATCCAAGGGTGATTGGGCAGAAGCATGGCAGATGCAATATAACGTGGATAAATGCGAGTTTATCCACTTTGGTGTCAAAAACAGGAAGGCAGATTATTATCTGAATGGCAATAGATTGGGAGAAGGGGAAGTGCAACGAGACCTGTATGTCCTTGTGCACCAGTCGCTGAAGGTAAGCATGTAGGTGCAACAGGCGGTTAAGAAGGCAAATGGTATGTTGGCCTTCGTAGCGAGAGGGTTTGAGTACAGGAACAAGGATGTCTTGCTGCAGTTGTACAGGGCCTTGGTAAGACCACATCTTGAGTATTGTGTGCAGTTTTGGTCGCCTTATCTGAGGAAGGATGTTCTTGCCATGGAGGGAATGCAGCAAAGATTCACCAGGCTGATACCTGGGATGGCAGGAATGACGTATGAGGAGAGATTGGGTCGATTGCGCTTATACTCGCTGGAGTTTAGAAGAATGCGAGGGGATCTCATTGAAACTTATAAAATTCTGACAGGACTGGACAGACTAGATGCAGGAAGGATGTTCCCGATTGTCGGGGAGTCAAGAACCAGGGGTCACAGTCTAAGAATAAGGGGTAAGCCATTTAGGACTGAGATGAGGAGGAATTTCTTCACCCAGAGAGTGGTGAACCAGTGAAATTCTCTACCACAGAAGGCAGTAGAGGCCAATTCATTAAATATATTCAAGAAGGAGTTGGATGTATTTCTTAAGGCTAAAGGGCTCAAGGGATATGGGGAGAAAGCAGGGACAGGGTACTGAATTTGGATGATCAGCCATGATCTCATTGAATGATGGAGCAGGCTCGAGGGGCCGAATGGCCTACACCTGCTCCTATCTTCTATGTTTCTGTAAGTCAATACCTTGCCCCCAATCCCATGTGCCTTAATTTTACACACTAATCTCTTATGCGGGACCTTATCGAAAGCCTTTTGAAAGTCCAAATACACAACATCCACTGGTTCTCCCTTATCTATTTTACCAGTTACATCCTCAAAAAATTCCAGTAGATTAGTCAAGCACGATTTACCTTTTGTAAATCCATGTTGACTTTGTCCGATCCTGTCACTGTTTTCCAAGTGCTCTGCTATTACATCTTCTATAATGGACTCTAGCATTTTCGCCACTACCGATGTCAGGCTTACCGGTCTGTAATTCCCCGTTTTCTCTCTTCCACCTTTTTTGAATAGTGGTGTAACATTAGCTACCCTCCAATCCATGGGTACTGTTCCAGATTCTATCGAATGTTGGAAGATGATCAGCAATACATCTACTATTTCTAGGGCCACTTCCTTAAGTACCCTAGGATGTAGATTATCAGGCCCTGGGGATTTATCGGCCTTCAATGCCGTCAATTTCCCTAACACCATTTCCCTACAAATACTGATTTCATTCAGTTCCTCCCTTTCATCAGACCCTATGTTCCCCGACATCTCTGGGAGGTTATTTGTGTCCTCCTTTGTGAAGACAGAACCAAAATATGTATCTAATTGGTCTACCATTTCTTTGTTCCCCATTATAAATTCCCCTGATTCTGACTGCAAGGGACCTACGCTTGACTTCACCAATCTTTTTCTCTTCACATAGCTATAAAAGCTTTTATAGTAAGTTTTTATGTTCCCTGAAGGCTTAGTCTCATATTCTATTTTCCCCTTCTTAATTAATCCCTTTGTCCTCCTTTGTTGAATCCTAAACTGCTCCCAATCCTCAGGTTTACTGCTTTTTCTGGCCAATTTATATGTCCTCTCCTTGGATCTTATGCTATCCCTAATTTCCCTTGTTAGCCACGGTTGAGTCACCTTTTTTGTTTTATTTTTATGCCAAGCTGGGATGAACAAATTCTGTAGTTCATCCATGCGGTCTTTGAATGTTTGCCATTGCCTATCCACCGCCAACCCTTTGAGTGACATTCCCCAATCAATCCTACCCAACTCGCGCCTCATAACATTGTAGTTTCCTTTATTCAAATTCAGGACCCTATGAAACGGGGTTAATTAGCTATCTCATAGTAAAGGATCCTCAGGGCAGGGTGATCATAATATGATAGAATTTCACGTTAATTTTGAGAGTGACTTGCCTAAGTCTGAAACTAGCATCTTAAACTTAAATAAAGCCAATTACATTGGTATAAGTGGCGAGTTGGCTAAGGTAGAATGGAAAAATAGATTAAAAGGTATGGCGGTAGATAAGCAGTGGCTAGCATTTAAAGAAATATTTAATAATTCTCAACATTCCACTGAGAAACAAAAACTCCATGGGAAAAGTCATCCAACCATGGCTAACTAAAGAAGTTAAGGATAACATTAGATTGAAAGAAGTAGCTTATAATGTTACAAAGAATAATAGTAAGCCTGAGGATTGGGAGAGTTTCAGAAACCAGCAGAAGTTGACCAAAAAATTAATAAAAACGGGAAAAAATAGAATATGAGAGAAAACTAGCAAGTCATATAAAAGCAGATAGTAAGAGTTTCCACAAGTATGTAAAAAGGAAAAGAGTAGCAAAAGTAAACATTGGTTCCTTAGAGGCTGAGACAGGAGAAATTATTATGGGGAATAAGGAAATGGCAGAAACGTTAAACAAATATTTTGTATCTGTCTTCACAGTAGAGGACACAAAAGCATACCAAAAAGGATGGGGAACCAAGGGCCTATTGAGGATGAGGAACTTAACATAATTAATATAAGTAGAGAAAAAGTACTAGAGAAACTAATGGGACTAAAAGCCAACAAATCCCCTGGACCTGACGGCCTACATCCTAGGGTTCTAAAAGAGGTGGCTGAAGAGAAATTGGGTGCATTGGTATTGATCTTCCAAAATTCCTAGATTCTAGAATGTTCCCAGCGGATTGGAAGATTGCAAATGTAACACTGCTATTCAAGAAAGGAGGGAGTGAAAAAACAGGGAACAACGACCAGTTAGCCTGACATCAGTCATCGGAAAAATGCTGGAATCCATTGTTAAGGAAGTTGTATCAAGTCACTTAGAAAATCATAACATGATTAGGAAGAGTCAACATCGTTTTATGAAAGGAAAATCATGTTTGACAAATTTATTAGAGTTTTTTGAGGATGTAACTAGCAGGTAGATAAAGGGGAACTAGTGGATGTAGTATATTTGGATTTCCAAAAGGCATTCGATAAGGTGCCACATAAAAGGTTATTACACAAGATTAGCGCTCATGGGGTTGGAGGTAATGTAGTAACATGGATAGAGGATTGGTTAATGGACAGAAAACAGAGAGTAGGGATAAACAGATTTTTTTCAGGTTGGCAGGCTGTAACTAGTGGGGTGCCGCAAGATCAGTATTGGGGCCTCAGCTATTTACAATCTATATTAATGACCTAGATGAAGGGGCCGAGTGTAATGTATCCAAGGTGGGACAGTAAGCTGTGAGGAGAACACAAAGAGCCTGCAAAGGGATATAGATAGACTAAGTGAGTAAGGTGGCCAATGGAATATAATGCAGGGAAATGTGAGGTTATTCACTTTCATAGGAAGAATAGAAAAACAGAATGGCCTAGAAATTCAGTATCGCCACGTTCGGGGCGCTACAGTCGGGCGGCTGCTAAAGTTTGCGCCCGGCGCAAGTTCGCGCCACCTTCGCCGATATTCAGTGGCATCGCCCCAAGAGGTTGCTGCTGCGCTAAAACAGGTGATGCACGACTATCATTAGGCGCTAAGCCGGCGGTCCAGGGCGATACCCCCGAGGGCGGGCGCAGCGCAGGTGCGGCGAGTTGCTGATTGACGGCAGACACTCTGGCGCCGGTGAGCTCTTAAAGGGGGCTGGTGTATTTCTTTTTTTTGAAAGGCCGAGACTGTTCGTTTTGTGTTTTTGGAGGGGGCTTCTCTCCATTAGTTTGTAATGTGGGAAGGGCAGAGGTTTCCAAGTAATAAATGTTCTTAAATCACACTGCCCATGCTTTATTTTGCAAGTCCTGGTTGCCCTGCTCGGCTGAGGGCCTGTGGAGCGGCTACATTCATCTGGTGACATTGGCACAAGCCATTCCCTGAGAGGGGGCCTAGAACCGACGTTCAATAAGCCACCGACGGGCGGCCCTTGCACTTTCTGCCTCCCTCCTGTGCTGGTCCTCCTCCTCCTCCTCCTCCTCCTCCTCCTCAGGTGGTCCTCCAATCTCTGGTGGCAGTGGCTGAGTCCTGCGGATAGCCAGGTTGTGCAGCATGCAGCACACGACCACGAAATGGGAGACTCACTCCGGCGAATATTGTAGGGCTCCTCTGGAACGATCCAGACAGCGGAACCGTTGCTTCAGGACGCCGATTGTTTGCTCAATGATGTTCCTGGTTGCTTGATGGCTGTCATTGTATCCCTCTTCAGCAGGGGTGCTGGGCGCACGGAGCGGGGTCATCAGCCAGGTGCACAAAGGATAGCCTTTGTCCCCGAGAAGCCATCCTCGTGGGTGAGGCTGGGCCTGGAACATGTCTGCCACAGAAGTCTGGCGCAGGATGAGCTGCCTGTGGTCACACACCAGCTGAACGTTGAGCGAATGGTAGCCCTTCCGGTTGCGTTAATCCTCGGCATTCTCCAGAGGTGCCCGCAAAGCCACATGCGTGCAGTCAATGGCGCCCTGCACCATGGGGAAGCCCGCTAATGCTGCAAAGCCCATTGCACGCTGTTGCTGCCTGACAAGGGCCATGGAGAAGGAGATGAACTGACGTCTCCTTCTGAAAAGGGCATTGGTCACCTGGCGGATGCAGCAATGCACGGCGAACTGGGAGATGTTGGAAATGTCCCCAGTAGCGGATTGGAAGGAGCCAGTGGCATAGAAGTTGAGAGCCACCGTCACCTTCACTGCCACCGACAGAGCTGTCCTGCTCCTCAGATGTGGCTACAGATCACCGCCAAGCAGGTGGCAGATCTCAGTGACCACCGCCCTTCGGAATCGCAGCCTCCGAACACACTGCTCGTCAGACATGTTCAGATAGGAGAACTGCTGGCGGTATACCCTGGGTGGGTAAGGCCTCCTTTGCCGACGCCTGTTGCCCCCTCTCCGTCTGGCCATGACTGCCACTCTCTCACGGCGTCTGTGAGCCCTTTGAATGCAATGGAGAAGGCCAACGTTTGCACCCATTGCAGCCCCCATTATATGTTTGCAATCAATGATATGACACTGAAGGTAAAGATAAATGGAAAGCTGTGGCCTGAAGCCACAAGTACCTGTGCGAGTGTTGAGCCAAAGCAGAAAGCTCTCTACCTTTGTCTCTCTCCAAAGATCCATCTCTCAAAAAGAAGGAGTGCTGCAAAATGGCTGCCTTTTCTACTGCAGGAGGAGTGCCCTTTAATTTGCGCCCCCCGCGCCCCGCATCGACTGAGAACCGTTCCCCTCTACCAGTCGCTAGGGGCGCCAGGCGCACAATAGGGCGGCGCCACTGAATTTCCGGTTTGGGGCGAGCAAAGGGCGTTGCACGATGAAATGACGTCAGGATCTGCGCGCGCAGCTGAGCGCGCGCAAAGGCTTTGCGCCGCCGCTAAATCTTTAGTGAAGTTGGGGAGAGGCGCAGATCGCGCTGCGCCCGGCCGCTAGCCGCCTAGCGCCCAACATCTCCTCCTCCTAAGGCGCTAGCGGCTGGCGCAAACAACTGAATTTCTAGGCCAATATTTTTTAAATGGTGAGAAACTTTCAAATGTTGGTGTTCAGAGAGATTTGGGTGTCCTCGTGCAAGAAACACAGAAAGCTAGCATGCAAGTACAGCAAGCAATAAGGAAGGCAAATGACATGTTGGCCTTCATTGCAAGTGGGTTGGAGTATAAGAGTAAGGAAGTCTTGCTACAATTGTACAGGACCTTGCTACAATAGTATACCTGGAGTACTGTGCAGTTTTGGTCTCCTTATCTAAGGAAGGATTTGCTTGCCTTGGAGGCGGTGCAACGAAGGTTCATTAGATTGATTCCTGGGATGAGAGGGCTGTACTATGATGAGAGATTGTGTAGAATGGGCCTATACTCTCTGGAGTTTAGAAGAATGAGATGTGATCTCATTGAAACATACAAGATTCTGAAGGGGATTAACAGGGTAGATGCTGAGAGGTTGTTTCCCCTGGCTGGAGTGTCTAGAACTAGGGGGCATAGTCTCAGGATAAGGGGTCGGCCATCTAAGACTGAGATGAGGAGAAATTTCTTCACTCAGAGGTTGTGAATCTTTGGAAATCTCTGCCCCAGAGGGCTGTGAATGCTGAGTGTTTGAGTTTATTCAAGGCTGAGATCGATAGATTTTTGGACTCTAGGGGAATCAAGGGATATGGAGATTGGGCAGAAAAGTGGAGTTGAGATCGATGGTCAGCCATGATCTTATTGAATGGCGGAGAAGGCTCGAGGGGCCGTATGGTCTACTCCTGCGCTTATTTCTTATGTTCTTATGTTCTTATTATCTGAGGAGTTGCAAATGGAACTGAACACTGTGCAATCATCAGCAAACATCCCCACTTCTGACCTTATGATGAAGGGAAAGTAGTGGAAGATGGTTGGGCCTAGGACACTGCCCTGAGGAACTCCTGCAGCGATGTCCTGGGGCAGAGAAGATTGACCTCCAACAACCACAACCATCTTCCTTTGTGCTAGATATGACACCAGCCAGTGGAGAGTTTTCCCCCTGATTCCCATTGACTTCAATTTTACTAGGGCTCCTTGATGCCACACTCGGTCAAATGCTGCCTTGCTGTCAAGGGCAGTCATTCTCGCCTCACGTCTGGAATTCAGCTCTTTTGTCCATGTTTGGACCAAGCCTGTAATGAGGCCTGGAGCTGAGTGGTCCAGACGGAACCCAAACTGAGCATCGGTGTGCAGATTATTGGTGAGTAAGTGCCGCTTGATAGCACTGTCAACAAACAACACCTTCCATCACTTTGCCGATGATTGAGAGTAGACTGATCGGGGCGGTAATTGGCTGGATTGGATTTGTTCTGCTTTTTGTGGGCAGGACATACCTGGGCAATATTCCACATTGTTGGGTAGATGCCAATGTTGTAGCTGTACTGGAACAGCTCGGCTAGAGGCGCAGCTAGTTCTGGAGCACAAGTCTTCAGCACGACAGCCGGGATGTTGTCGGGGCTCATAGACTTTGCTGTGTCCAGTGTACTCAGCCATTTCTTGATATCACATGGAGTGAATCAAATTGGCTGAAGACAGGCTTCTGTGATGTGGGGACCTCAGGAGGAGGCCGAGATGGATCATCCACTCAGCACTTCTGGATGAAGATGGTTGCAAATGCTTCAACCTTGTCTTATGCACTCGCGTGCTGGGCTCCACCATCATTGAGGATGCGGATATTCAAGGAGCCTCCTTCTCCTGTTAGTTGTTTAATTGTCCACCACCATTCACGACTGGATGTGGCAGGACTGCAGAGCTTTGATCTGATCCGTTGATTGTGAGATTGCTTTGCTTTGTCTATAGCATGCTGCTTTCGCTGTTTAGCATGCATGTAGTCCTGTGTTGTAGCTTCCCCAGGTTGGAAAATCATTTTTAGGCATGCCTGGTGCTGCTCCTGGCATACTCTTCTGCACTCCTCATTGAACCAGGGTTGGTAACCTGTCTTGATCGTAATGGTAGAGTGAGGGATATGTTGGTCCATGAGTTTACAGATTGTGATGGAATACAATTCTGCTGCTGCTGATGGCCCACAGCCTCATGGATGCCCAGTTTTGAGGTGCTATCACAGAAATCACAGAAACCCCACAGTGTAGATAGAGGCCATTTCGGCCCATCGAGCCTGCACCGACACATATCCCACCCGATCCCCGTAACCCCTACGCCAACACATATCCCACCCTATCCCCGTAACCCCACGTATTTAATCCCCCTAACACTAAGGGTCAATTTATCATAGCCAATCAACCTAACCCGCACATCTTTGGACTGTGGAAGGAAACCGGAGCACCCGGAGGAAACCCACGCAAACACGGGGAGAATGTGCAAACTCCACACAGACAGTCGCCCGAGGCCGGATTCGAACCCGGGTCCCTCTATATCTGTTCTGAATCTGTCCCATTTAGCACGGTGGTAGTGCCACACAACACAATGGAGGGTGTCCTCAGTGTGAAGACGGGTCTTCGTCTCCACAAGGGCTGTGCGGTGGTCACTGCTACCAATGCTGTCATGGACAGATGCATCTGCAACAGGTAGGTTGGTGAGGACGAGGTCAAGTAGGTTTTTCCCTCGTGTTGGTTCTCTCACCACCTGCTGCAGGCCCAGTCTGGCAGCTATGACCTTCAGGACTCAGCCAGCTCGGTCAGTAGTGGTGCTACCGAGCCACTCTTGGTGATGGACATTGAAGTCCCCCACCCAGAGTACATTCTGTGCCCTTGTTACCCTCAATGCTTCTTCCAAGTGGTTTTCAACATGGAGGAGTACTGATTCATCAGCTGAGGGAGGGCGGTATGTGGTAATCAGAAGGACGTTTCCTTCCCCATGTTTGACCTGAAGCCATGAGACTTCATGGGGCTGGAGTCAATGTTAAGGACTCCCAGGGCCACTCCCTCCCGACTGTATACCGCAGTGCCGCCACCTCTGAGTCTGTTCTGCTGGTGGGACAGGACTGGCAATGGAGGAGTCTGGGACATTGGCTGAAAGGTATGATTCTGTGAGTATGGCTATGTCAGGCTGTTGCTTGACTAGTCTGTGGGACAGCTTTTGGCACAAGTCCCAGATGTTAGTGAGGACTTTGCAGGGTCGACTGGGCTGGGTGTGCTGTTGTCATGTCTGAAGCCGGTGCTGAGGTTGATGCCGGGTGGTTTGTCCTGTTTTATTCTTATTATTGTCTTTCGTAGTGTTTTGGTACAACTGAGTGGCTTACTAAGCCATTTCAGAGGGCAATTAAAAGTCAACCACATTGCTGTGGGTCTGGTGTCACATATAGGCCAGACCAGGTAAGGATGGCAGATTTCCTTCCCTAAAGGACATTAATGAAGCAGATGGGTTTTTACGACCATCCGATAGCTTCATGATCACCATTACTGATACTAGCTTTTTATTCCAGATTTATTTAATTAACTGAATTTAAATTCCCCAGCTGCTGTGGTGGGATTTGAACTCACGTCTCTGGATCATTAAGTCCAGGCCTTTGGATTACTAGTCCAGTAACATAACCACAATGATAGCAAATTGGTTTTAAAAATTGGTTAGTAGGGAGAAACCAGGGTAAAGGGGAAAGTTTTAACCCACCCAGTCCAGCATCCCGCTGGCCACCATTTTAACTGCTCACAACAGTTTGGTGGCTGAGCTGCCCACCAGAAGTAGACGAAATCCTCATAAATTTATGCAAATCTGGGTTCTATTATATCAAATAAGGCTCTTTTCCAAATATGTTAACTTGTGTTCCCAGCAAAAAAGCAGTGTCCATAAATAATACTGCCCATGACATTAAATCGTTAAAAGAAAGAACTTACATTTATATAGAACCTTTCATAATCTCAGGATATTCCAAAGCACTTCAGAGCCAATGAAATACTTTTGAACTGTAGTCACTGTTGTAATGTGACTACATTTCAAAAGTACTTAATTAGCTGTAAAGTGCTTTGGAACATCCCAAGGTTGTGAAAACCACTATATAAATGCAAGTTCTTTCTTTGATGTAGAGCTCCTACTCAGTGATAAATCTGCCCCTGCATCATGGCCATTAAAGATAAGCTTTATGTAGAAGGGAGCTCTTAAAGAGTCAAAGACAATTTTGGCATGTCAGCTTTTCATTAATGATGTGATTTGTGTTTAAAGCAACCCAAATGTAGGATTTAATGGTTGAAGTGGTACAAGGTGAAATAGGCATCTCAGAAAAATTTGAGAGCACCTGAGCTTTTTGCCCTAATGTCACCAACCATATTTATAGGTCCTGGCATGCCTACCTGGCCATAACTTAATATAGCTGCCTCTACAAGCTCGGAGCCAGTAAAGAAGCAGTTGTAAATCTGTGTCATCAGCTGTATGGACAGCTTGAAGGGATAATTACTAGTCCTAGCCCCTTTAGGGCTACCCCAGATCAGGCGTATTCCTCAGACGTTCACTTTCAACTAAAGTTTGAGGTAGCCGAATCCTAAAGACGCTTAATTGGGTCTAAAGGTCCGGACTATCTCTCCCTAAAGGAAAGGAACAACCTGAAAATGTTACCATCCTCCAGATAGCACTTTTAATAAGTTTAACTAGACTGTAACGTTCCGGATATTATGAGGGTCCGAAAAACTCCCCCAGAATTCTGCAACTCCTCACCAAAGAGCGTACAGAGATTGAGTTTGCGAGTTTGATACAGAAGTATTAAGTGAGACAATTCTAAAAATATATAGATTTATTAAAGAACCAACATGTAATTTACAGTTGGTGAGTCAATTGCAATGTTAACAGTTCGAAAAAGAGAAATCTTACAATTCTATTATCAAAGATCTTTACTCTCAAATCTTAACTTTGCTACAGTTTTACAGTTCTTAGTTTATTCAGGATATCCACCAAAATCAAATACAGAACAGTACCTTTGATCCCCGAGGTACAAAGAGTTATAGACTTAAAGAGCTTGCCTCTGAAGCCGAGAGTCGCTTTGCCCCTTTACAGCAAGTCTAGTATCCAATTGGAGAGTTCAATATTTATACCCTTTTCCAGTGGTATTCCTTTAAGGTTTTCTGCTGATGTAAGCTAATTGGCCTAGAAATTCAGTTGGGCGCGCCAGCCGTTAGCGCCTTAGGAGGAGTAGATCTCGAGCGCTAGGCGCTTAGCACCCGGGCGCAGCGCGATCTGCGCCTCGCCCCAACTTCAGTAGACATTTAGCGCCGGCGCAAAGTCTTTGCGTGCGCTTAGCTGCGCGCGCAGATCATGACGTAATTTCGTCATGTAACACCCTTTGTGCGCCCGGAACCGGAACTTCACTCGCGCCGCCCCATTGTGCGCCTGGCGGCCCGAACGACTGTGAAGTGGAACGGTACACAGCCGAGGCGGGCCGCGGGGAGCGCAAATTAAAGGGCACTCCTGCAGTAGAAAAGGCAGCCGTTTTACAACACTTTGTGAGAGAAGGAGGAGGAGGAGGAGGAGGAGGAGATTGGGATTGGGATTGGTGTGCCGGTACCACATAACAAACTGATGGCGAGAAGCCCTCCCCAACAACACAAATACAGCAGTCTCGGCCTTTCAAAAAAACAAATCCACCCTCCCCCTTTAAGAGCTCACCGGAGCCAGAGTGTCTGCCGTCAATCGGCAGCTCGCCGCACCTGCCCTGCGCCCAACTTCCGGTGTTAGCGCCCGGGCCGCCGGTTTAGCGCCTAAAGAGAGGCGTGCATCGCCAGTTTTAGCGCTCGAGCAAACTCTTAGGGCGAAGCTAATGAATATCGGAGAAGTGGCCTCGAATTTGCGCCGGGCGCAAACTTTAGCGGCCGCCCGACTTTACCGCCCCATAAGTGGCTATAATGAATTTCTAGGCCATTATCTCTAGTCATTTTTCTGCTGACTTCTGTAATTCTTAGTCACCTCAGCTGGTAGCAACACAGAATCATGTCTCTCCTCTAGGTATTCTAAGCTTACCATAAAAAACAGTGTAACAGCAGGTGCGTTTGGTTTGTTGTCATTTTTACTAAGGCCTTCTGTTTGTGCCTCTTTATGAAGTGTAAATTAGAACACCTTGAACCAGGTGAACCTTTGCTTTTTCCCAAAGATTCAGATTGTTAGGAGCCTTTAACCTTCTGTTTCAATAAGGTTATTGATTCAGTGTCAACAACCATCCCATCCCCATAGCCAGAAAGCTTTCACACCCCCTCACAGTCAGGTCTCCAGATTTCCAGACCCAGTTTGTCATGTTTTAATCAGGCCAGAATTCTTTCATAGAATGGTGTCTTTTCCTGAATAGGTTTTATGGATTATTCCTTCACAAGCTTCCATCACAGGGATGGCACTGCCAGTAGCAGTTAAGGTCGCCAACATCTTCAACTGCTAAGCCTCATCTGTAATCTGAAAGAGCAGCAATGTCATGGCAACACCATCACCTGCAAGTTCCCCTTCAAGTCACACACCTTCCTGAATGAGTAGCCTGCGAAGACCCACTGTCAAGACTCACACATGAAGAGTAGCCACTTGGGTGGTGTACCAGAGTGTGTCCACATTCCATTAAGAAGTCAATGCCATCAGGGGAGGAAGGAAGGAGAAAAATTAGTAAGAATTTAAAAAAAGATATTCCAATATGCAAACTTTGAATTCGGAGGTGAAACTGTTTGTCGACAATATCACAAAATCAGCGATAGGGAATCAGCAGCCCATTTTACACCCCACCCTACTTCCTTTTGCATTAAAGTCAATGGAAAATAAAATCAGGTGGGGGTAAAACAAGCTGCCGTTTCACTATCACACGCTTTTCACTATCGCCCAAGAACAACTTCACCCCCATTATGCTTAGTGGTAATTGAATATCTGCCCCTTTTGCCTACATAACAAGTGACTACAGTTCAAAAAGAATTAATTAGCTGTGAAATGTTTTGGAACATCACGGGGGACATAAAAGGCACCGTATAAATGCAAGTTCTTTCTTTCTTCTTTCGTTATTTAACCCTATAAATGCAAGGTGTTGTTGTTGTTGTTGTAGGTACTTACGTCAAATACTGTCATGAGGTAATGAATACTGAGGACAGAGAGTTTATTTCCACCAAGGTAATGGGATAAAAGCATTGAAAATGCCCAGCCCCACTCCAACGGTGGAAGAGCGGGTACCATCGACACCCAGTCTTGACCCCTGCCAGAGCATCTGAGGTGCAGACCAGGCATTCAAATCACAGCAGTGAGCACCTGTGCGATTATGGGTGCACCTTAGATGCCTGTCAGGGGAGGCAGTATGGCAAAATTGATTCTGGCAAGCTACTCACAGATCTGTCAGTGCCACCGATTAAGACATTTTTGTGTAGGTGCCGAATTTGTCCCCTTTATAAGGTGGCTGACATTGCAAGTGGAGCTGGCATTTTGACTGGGAATTCAGGTCAGGCCCTAGGCCTGGACCCCAAGGTGGGTTCATCCTGGGGTTGAAGTCGCTTGACGTTAGGGAGGCTGAGCCACAGAAATTCCCAGCATGGAAATTTCCTCTCCTCAGCCCCACCCTCTCAGATGTCATTTGCCATGTTTAGGGTTAATGGAACTTCTACCCAAACAGGCCCAGGTGGGGACCTGGCTTATCTGATTTCCTGGCAGGCACATTGCATTCCTGGCCAACGTACACCTGGAGGATGCCACTGGGCCCATAGAAATTCAAGGCCAAAATATTTTTCCGTTATAAACTTATTTGCTACTTAAACTTGTGTCATATTTTCCAACTGCTCAGTGATTTTACAGTGACAAAAAATCATTTAAAACAACATAATGGTGCAATTGATGTCTTATTCTCAACTTCTTTTATCTTATCCTGCTCTTTCAGTTTTCTGCACCAGACACCAGCTCCTTGTAGGGAGGATGGGCTGATAACCTACTCCCAGGCCTCTCTCGAAGTTGCTCTTGAGGCACATAACAGGGAAATGCCTGGCTATAGTGAAGTTCCTGGCCTCTGGTCAACTTCTCCCCATGAGAGTGCAGCTGAGATTGGGAGTTTACTCATTTTGTAACCAATACATTGTACCACACATATTAGCATTTGTTTTCAGTCGGACCATGATTCTCTTTGGTTTAGGAAGTGCGCACCTAATAGAGTCGTCAGATTGAATTACCTGTCGGTGATTCCACATAATGCCTTGGTTCTCACACGTTGCTATTGTCTTTGTGCATTTTATTATGCCTGCTCTGAATAATGTCCCTCCCTCTGGATTTTCCTAGAAGTTCCTGCCAACCATGTGTCATTCCACCCGCAGTACTTCATTCCAAAGTTCCTCTTTTTACACAGAACAAAAAATATAAGCCTCCCCAGAAGTGCTGCAGTCTCCACAGATGCAGTCATACGTTTCTGTCTCAGTCATTGCTGATAGTCCCCAGGAAACGGAGAAGAATGTTCACAACAATATTCTACTCATTCTGGGTGATGAACTGCATTTGGTTAGAGATATTGCTGGTAAGTTGCTTTATTGTTTTCTTTTTATTAGTTAATGTATTATTCAGAGGTTTTCATCGATTGTTTTTACAAACGTTCTGCTTTCTGGAATTGGGTGGATCACCGTGTTAGGGACTGTTCTGTTGCATCTGGAACCAACGTTCAAATACAGCCCAGACTATTAAAAGTCTCATTTCTCTGCTAGCTACTATATCAACATCATACTGACTCTGGCATTAACTGGTCCTGGGCAATTTTGGTTCCATTCCAGTTCCACTGGAGGCAATTTGCAGATTTTCCAGGAATGTTAATGTCCAAAAACTGCAAACTCATACAAAACAATCCCATCCTACAATGGAATAATACATACATGCAGGTTAGAACAATCTTTCAACAAAAATCATAATGTATGCATTGATATTCTGGAGTTGCGCTCGATTGCCTTTGGGACCAGGGAGTATTTTTAGAACTTTCCCTCAGGCAATTAAATAGTTGAGGTAGAGTCTATGGTCTGTGAAAAGAACAGAATCTCCTTTAATCTTTCTACACATTACTAAATAGGAACTGAACTGTACCATAACATGCTGTTTCGAAGTGCATTCATCTTCATTTATCATAACAAAATGAATTGAACGAACATGGGGTGCAAATTCATAAGAAGAAACCAGGTTTCATCCACAGCACAAAGTGGCTCATAGTTAAGGGATAGAGCGAGAATTATTCTGCAGAAATATGGGCAATGGGTGATAAAAATGGAAAAGTGTTCCATTCCCCAGCACTGATGCCCCAGAAAGTTCCATTTTTATAATTCCACTTTAATATTTTGCTCTTTATTCTTTCCAATCATAGGGTAAAAATTCCACTGTGGCTATTCTTAATAAATAGATTTAACACATTAATCAGGTAATGCCCTTGTTAAAATAGGTTATGCAATAGTTTTATATTTTTCTGTTGAATATGTATGTATGACAGAGGCTAAACAGGTTTCATTAAGGCAGTTTCCAAATACATTGTTGTATAGACTTCCATTGTGGTTAAAAAGTTCCTTGTTATTTTATACTTTTGGTTAGATGCAGGCTTGACTGTAACTTCTTCCCCCTTTGTAACAATAGGAGCCTAAAATTCTTGGCAGACTCATAAGGTAATACAAGAACATGATTAGGATGAAAATGAGCACTTTACATTAGAATAGTTATTTCATACCCTGTGCTGGAAGGGAAGAAAGAAAGAACTTTGCATTTAAATAGCACTTTGTCACATCTCTCAGCAATGCGCTTCATATACATTGGGCCGGATTTTATGGTAAAAGTAACAGTGAGGCTAACAGCGTTCACCATTATTAGCATGTAAATCGGATAGCAACTTCCAATGACCGCACATGCCCAGTTAAATGCATAAATCAGGAAGTTGCTGTCCGAAACGTCCTGCTCCTCCAAAAGCTGCGTGATTCCGGTATCTCATCATCTGACTCACCATTTAAGTACATTGAACTACGTGAAGTTGCTGTACTTAGCTCATAGATACGAACTAAACTCACCAGAAAAAGTTAGGGCTTGTTCATTCCAGTGTAAATATCCTTTTAATGGTGTGATAAGTCTTAATTATTGCCAAGCAACCTCTCTGGCACTGAAAATGCATAGAGTCTCATTCCTTCAGGTTTTAATTGTTGTTGGAGATTTAAAATATTTTTCTTTTAACTTTTTCTTTCTGTCTCTTTTTTTCTCACTCACTTAATCCAATATTTCTTTCCATCCCTTTATTTCACTTTCTGTACCTGATTTGACATTGAATTAAATATCTTAACTGACACTTTCTGGTTCATACTCTGTGCTGCTTATTAACGATTCCTCA
This sequence comes from Somniosus microcephalus, assembly GCF_052327205.1. Taxonomy (NCBI): domain Eukaryota; kingdom Metazoa; phylum Chordata; class Chondrichthyes; order Squaliformes; family Somniosidae; genus Somniosus; species Somniosus microcephalus. Next base: position 113,334,480 of record NC_140988.1, on the reverse strand, counting down.
ATCTGATTGGATAAAGAGATACACTGGTGCTTCCCCTGTTCACACAGGTCTCAGATGCCTTGTAGAGGGCGCTGCACTTTTTGGACAGTTGGTTGAGAGGAACTTAGAGTGCAAAAGCCCATAGAAAGCCTATTGCTAAGTGAAAGTCTAACAACTAGCGCCGTTCGTTAGCCGCTGACCACAAAATCTGGCCCATGGAATTATTTTGAAGTTACCGTTGTTAATTGGGTGAATGTGGCAACCATCTTACACATAGCAGTCTCCCACAAACTGCAATGACACGAATGACCATTTCATCTGTTTTTGGTGATGTTATTACAAAATAAACAATGTCTGTGGTAGTTGTGACTCATCACAAATGAAATAAACACTGAAAGAAGTTATTTTTCAGCAGTCTTTGCGGAGATGACGATTAACCTGAAATCATGGCACTTCTGTTGTGTGACCCCCTAACCCATTCAAGAGTTGTGCCTGGATTGTGAATGCTATCAGCTTTCTGAATGTTTTACACAGATAGAATGCATGAACATTAAAGATAAAGGGTAGAATCCCCTCACACATACATACACACACACATTCACTATTACGTGTCCATTTGACTACAAATTGAGGGGAGGGGAAATTCCATTAAAAAAGTTTATTCTGCTTTTCCTGTTTTGCTTAGCTAAAACGTTGCCATCAGTGTTCCACACTTCTACTAAAAATCTAAACCTTTCAACAGAATTAAATATATAATACAATTGAAATTAATTTGTTGTTCTCATGAATGCTATGAACTGTGGTCTATAGTTCAGTAGATTTATCTAATTGCACTTCATCTCAAAATTCAAAGTGAGAGTGTTTTGACATTGTGTGGCATACAGGGGTTTAAACAGCAAATTTCATAAACTGAAGTATATTGAACTCATGTAACCATGGCAACATCAGCAAAACTCTTCACGGCCCACTGAGCCTGCGACATCTCTGACTCAATGCCACGTCAAAGCAGACTTGGAGTCCCTGCAGACCTTGCCTGTGGGAATGGCCATCTGTTTCCAGGCAGCCAAGTACTTCTAGAAACTTTTAGCAGATGGATTTTTAATTCTACTTGTCGGATCTTTTTTTTTCCACTGTAAATTTTCTCCCCTCCTCTCCTGAAGTTTCTGACTCATATTGGAGAAGTTCCACAGGCCCTTCGCCCAAGTGCCCTTCTTCATGATTCAGACTCAACCGTGAGTTTTAGCAGGCTATTCAACCTGGTGATCCTGGTCTCATCTAACATGAGTACTTTCCAGCAGATGTCATTAGATAGCAATCAGGAGCAGGAACCCTGTCCCCATCACCCCCCACCACCACACCCACTCCCCCCCCCTCCCCCACCACTCAGTGTAGTCTAAGGGACTTGTGGTTATTTGTATAGACCATTGCAACATCGCAGCTAAGATCAACTAACTGTTACACCTGGGATCTTCCACACTGGGCAATGCACTTACGAACTGAGCCATCAGCACAGCCTGCCAGACCGTTCTAATTATTCTGGGTCAAGCTGTGTTTGTAACTATCTATACATATAGACCACTTGAGCTGTTCTGATTGGTCCTTGAGCAAGGTGGTCAGGGTGGCAGAGGGATTCCTAGGCAACCACCTTCACCCTCCCCCACCATAGACATACCGCTGAATTTCCATTGGCATGGGGCAGGCAAGTGCCAAAGAAACACCCCAAGAGGGGTAGTCGGGCACTCCTATCATGATGCAAGGTGAGTTAAATAACAAATCCCAGAAAGTTAACCTCCGTCCCAAAGGTTCTACTTCCCGAGTGACTTTGTTGTGGATTTTCCTGTGATAATTGGTTGTTACAGCTAGGGTGGTAAAAAGTGAAAAAAAGCAGAATTGGAAAAAAAAACTTGTTAATGCCTTGCTTTGTTTTCAAGCTGGAATCTAGTGTTCATTCTCTTGTTTTGTCTATTTTCTTAATGTAGGTCCCAGTGACTGGGCAGTCAACTGTTGGTGATGGAGGCCAAGAAGTTTCAAATTCTCTTCAGAAGTATTTAGTGGCTGGTCTTGTCCTACTGGTTATAATACTGTTAGTGTGTGTTGCAGCAATCTTTGGAGTAACTCTCATCTACTTTAAACTCAGTCAGGTATTCTTTACTTTATAAAACAAAAACACTTAAGATAAAATAAAGGTTTGCTTTTCTCTTCTATTGTTGTAGGAAGGAACATTAGGAACACAAGTAGGCCATTCAACCTCTCAGACCTGCTTCGCCATTCAATTAGATCATGGTTGATCTGCACCTTAGCTCCATATCTCTCGATACCCTTACCTAACAAAAACCTAGCAATCTCAGTCTTGGAAACTCCAATTGACCCAGCATTCATGGCCTTTTGGGGAAGAGATTCCAGATTACCATTACCCTTTGTGAGAAATAATGTTTCCTGATTTCATTCCTTTTTTATGCTTTATGGGCATAAACAAGTATAAAGGACCTCAATATGTGAATTTGCACAAATCCAATTTAACTTTGCACCGTTACTGTGACAATTTTTTTAAAATTTGGAATTGCCAGGACAGGGAGGGGACCTGGGTAACCATCTCCGCTCCCCGATGAGCAGGCATGTAGCTGAATTTCTACTGGATGGGGCACCAAAGCAGCGCCCCTGTGGCACTTCCACCTGCTGCCCCATGCAAATGAGGAGCTGTCCCACTGACCCCACAAATTCTGGCAGGGGTCAGTGTTGGAGGGAACCAGTAGGCAGCTGCTAGCATCATCGCCTGTGGAATGACGGGGCCCTGATGTTTACTCAAGATGGAGGATGTCCCATCTGTTTGATGATGTTTGTCACATATTGGTATGGTTTGTTCAGCTTCAGGTTCCTCCAATGTGCCAGCAACTATGGGGGTCTTTTTTGTCTACGTCACCTGGGCGGTAACCTGATAAATTGGATCATCCGCCCCTTGTAAAACCCGTTTGATTTTCATTCCATTGATTTAATTGGGATGAAATCGGGTGGGTTCCACATTAGGCAAGTGATCCCGTCCACCAGATTACTGCCCAGACAGTGAAGGTGAAAATTACTTTTATATCTTCAATGAACAAATCAATTGCAATGACATTCACTGGTGGGTTCTTCAAATGTTGCAACAACAATGCATATAGTCATTAAAAATATATATATTTGATTTGCTTCAAAATGTCCAGTAAAGTTAATAGTAGGTGGAATCTGACATTTTTTCTGCTTTGATACATCAGTCAATAATTACCTAAATATAAGCAATTCAAAACAAATGAAAATATTCAAGAGGAACTCTCTGGGTAAATTCTCCCGGAGGCATTGCATTGAGACTAGGATGGTTCTAGGTTCAATCCCGAGTCTGTGCTGACTTTGCTGATCTCCATGGTGGAGATACTACAATTTGTTTCAGTGTACCTGCAACTGGACAGCTAGCGAGGGCAGGATTGAGCTCGGCTATGATATCTCCTACAATCCACACTCACTGCTTAGGTTCCCATATGAAGAAAGACCACTTAGATAAGTTACGAGGGGTTCCTGGAGCCAAAAGTCAGAATGACTTGATTGAGAGATAGAAAAGAGAAAAGGGGAAAATGAACAGGAGAATTATCAAGATCAGGGAACTGTGTTAGTTTTGTTTTTAAGTAAAGCATTGATGTCTTTTTAAATTGCCTTCTGAAAATGTTTATGTGCTCTTGTCACAAATGATGTCCCTTTTCTACTGTTTAATGTCTAATAAGCTAACCCCTCCCATATAGAGTGCAAACAATTACACTTTTTGTTTCAGATCAGGAAAATGTTGTCAGAAAAAGATGAGGAGACATATGCACAGATTGGCACTAACCTGGCTCACTTTACACAAGTGAGGAAAGACCAGGACTTAACCAATACTAACGGGAATGTGAAAGGAAACAACAGCGTCGGGCAAGTGGAAATTGGCAATGAATGTGACACAGAAGAGAGGTCAAGCAGGTGTTCTTATCTCAAGCTTCCTGATGGAACAGTTCAAGCCACCTCATTTCAGTCTCCTAAGGAAGCAAAACTTGACATGGAGTCAACAAAAGATTCCCATGCTAATGGATTGAGAGGGAATAGCCAGGTGATAGAGAATATCCCTAAATATTCCTCACCACCATCTTACAACAACGCTACCAGGAACAGTTCGCGAAATGCTGTGACACGAATGGAAAAAGCAAATGGGAACTGTGAAAGTGTAACTCAGAAAGAGTTGGATAATTCCCAGGGCAATGTGCTTCAACAATCAACAGAGTTGAGAACTTTCAGCCATGCTGCAAACAGTGGCGCTGTCATTACCCAAACTAACAAGAAAACTGCAAAAAAGCCTAAAACTGAACCAGAACATTTGGCGGCAAACCTCCCAGAGTGTTCTTCTCCCGACTCAAGTATTTATGCAATTTATGATGTGCCACGGCCTTGCTTATGTTCCTCGATGTGCCATGGTGTAATCTGGCCTACATCAACTTCAACTTTCCAGCATAACACTCTGAAGCGTTCTTTAAGTGAAATAGGCCCTTCTGCCTTTGAACTACCACTCGAAATGCTTCAGGATAACAAGTATGCAGTGCCTAGACCTGTGACTTTTCCAAGCCATGAAAACTATGAAACTGATTTTAAGAATCTGGAGAAATCTTCATCCAAGGACTCTGGCGTGCTTTCATCTGTGGATTCCCAGTTGCTAGATTTGATCCCTGAGGGAAATGAATCTCATCTTGACTCAAAAAGTAATCTTGAAAGCAAACAAAGACAAGTAGCTGACAAGGAATCCGCTGGAGAAAAAAGTCTATTTATTTAATGTAATTGTAAAGTAGGAGTCCTGAACCTACATAAAATGAATAACCTGACTTTAAAATTCAAAAGAAGGAATTGCCTTATGCACTTTCTTAAGGCACTAATGACAGCAAGTTGTGGACATATATCACCAATCCACAAGTATGGTACCTCATTTGCACAAGTAACTTATTACTGGTGATAAGTTCAGCCATCCAGTGTTAATTAAGTGAAAGCATGCTAACTTACCAACTTTTCTCAATAAGAGCGGTCTATAGCAAACAGTCCATGCAACTGCAGCAAATAACTTCTAGCCCCTAAATTACAGGAATGAATGGCACATTGGGAGAGAACTCTATCCATTGGTCCAACAATTTATAAAAAGATCTAGAGCATGCAATGAAATAGCAAAAAACTTCTTTTGGAACAAAATAGCTGGATAAGTTAAGACTTTACAATCTACCGCTTTATTTATATTGTGTCATTTACTGTGTATAAATATCAATTATACATAATTGATCTAAAGATCATGTTGCATGGCATGCTACAACACTTCTGGCCAAAAGAAGTCAAGGTCTTGGAGAGGATACAGAGATTTACCAGAACAATACCAGGGATGAGAGAATTCAATTATGTGGCGAGATTAGAGAAGCTGGGATTGTTCTCCTTAGAGCAGAGAAGGTTAAGGGGAGGTTTAATAGAGGTGGTCATAATTCTGAAGGGTTTTGATAGAGTAGGTAGGGAGAAACTGTTTCCACTGGCAGGATGGCTGGTAACTGGAAGACACAGATATAAGATCATTGGGGAAAAAAGCCAGTGGGAGAATTGTTTTTACATAGTGAGTTCTTAAGATCTGAAAGGGTGGTGGAGCCGCCCTGACCTTGACAGCTGCATACTGCCTGACTCTTTACTGCTTGCTAGTAGTTGAGACGAATAGTACAGATGCATTTAAAGTGGAAACTAGATGAACACGAGAAGGAAAAGGAATAGAAGGATATGCTGATAGGGTTAGATGAAGTAGGGTGGGAGGAGACTCATGTGGCACATAAACACCAGCATGAACCTGTAGGGCTGAATGGCCTGTTTCTGTGCTGTAGATTCTATGTAATTCTATGTAAATCAGATTTGACACTGCACTGGGTTTGCACTCTATGCAGTGTCAAACCACAGTGGTGCATGACTGCCGTCTCCAGAGAGCCTTGTCCCGATTTATTCTGAAGCCAGGTAAGACCCTAACTCTAGAATTACACAGCCAGTTTATCACCGGTGCAAAGCTGAAATCACTTTGCACGACACTAAACTTGCAGTGTAAAAGCATTCTAAAATGCTTGAAAAGATGCTACGTGTGGACAAGCATTAAAGCTCAGTGCAGGTGTAATATTCGTGCAGCTATGCAGTCTACCTCAAACACGTTTCTCACTGGGAGAAGCACAATCTGCCTCAGTCTCACTCTTGACCATCGGCTCGTGATCTCTATTGGAACGTGTGAGTATGTGGATGTTGGAAAAGGATGGGATCAGGTTCAGCAGCGATATTCCTCACTTGTTTTTTTTTAAATTGAGGGTTCTATGTGAGGGGTCAAGATCTATAGTACCGATGCCACCAAGGCTGAAAAGGGTAGGATAAAAGACATGGCCTAGAAATTCGGTACAGCCGCGTTTGGGGCGCTAGTCCTGGCGATGCGCAAAGTTTAGCGCCAGGCGCAATTTAGCGCCACCTAGCGCGATATTGGGTTGCAGCGCCCCTAAAGGTGATTGCGGCGCTAAATCAGGCGCTGCATGCTACTCTTAAGGCACTAACCCGGTGGCGCAACCCAATTTCGCGGCGGCGGGGTGCAGCGAGGGTGCTGTCAATAATCACTTTCCCTGAAACACACTGGCGCCAGCCAGCTCTTAAAGGGGCAGGTCAATTGGCATCACCAGACACACTCACTGCCTTGTAGGCCTTCAAAGCGGTGGGAGCCTACCTGTGGCGCACCAGCCTAGCAAGACATGGAAAGGGTGAGGCAGAGGGCAGAACGCCTCACTGATGGGGCATTGGATGCTTTGGTTGGCGCATTGGAATCAAGGCCAAGGAAGATGGTTGGAATGTGATTTATGTTTTGGACAGTCTCCCGGGTGTGAGAGGCAGTTATGTGTCAGTGTATTAGTTTTGCTTTCTGTTGCCATAGCTTTCTCATGTTTGAAGGAACCACATTTTGTGTAATGAAACACTTTCTTCATTTACAATGGCCATGCCTTCTATTTACATGCATCTTGCCCTTCACAGGCTTGGGGGTATCAGACCGGTTCCATTCCTGTTCTTGGAACAGCAGCAAGCATTCCGTGATCTACTTCTGATCAGCCTCTGACGCGCAGCCTGAGAAGAGCCGCTCGCGTAGAAGTTCAGGCCAGCAGGCATCTTCTCAGCCACCAACAGAGATATCCTGCACCTTATCTGAGGCTGCAGATCTGGCCGAAGCAGCTGGCACAGCTCAGTCACCACCTCCTTTCTAAATCGCAGCCTTCTGACACACTGCTCCTCTGGCATGTTCACGTAGGAAAACTGCTGTCGGAAAACCCTGCCAGCGTAAGGTCTGCTGTGGCGACGTCTGTTGGCCCTCCTCCGTCTGGCCATGCCCGCCCCCCCTCTCCCAGCGTCTCAGTGCCCTTTCCAGATGATTCAGCAGCAGGACGTTCCCCTCCAATGCAGCCCCCATAATAAGTGCCCACAGGAAGGTTCCCCATTATCAAGGCTCACCAACAGCAAGGTGATGGTCAGAAGGCTGAAGATCGTCTGCCTGCGCTGGCTCAGTGGTCAAATGGCTCTCAGTGTGCAGCTCAGCAACTCTTTGTAGCTCTCGAGGAAGTTGTGCTCCAAAAATGGCTGCCGCTTTTAAACCACACCTTTAAGTAACGCTCCTCCAGCCCGAGAGCGACTTGGTAAGGTCCAGGTAAGCTGTCACTATTAGCGCCAGGCGCTACGGAGGGGGGCGCCACTGAATTTCCAGTCCGGGGCGCCCAAAAGGCATTGCACACTCAAATGACGCCATAATCAGCCTGCGCCCATGAGCGGGTGCTAAGATTTAGCACCGGTGCTAAATGCATGCTCAATATGGGGCAAGGCGCTAGGCGCCTTGCGCCCGCCCGGATATTGGCTAGCGCCCCACTTCTCGGTCTCTTTAGGCGTTAATCGGTGGCGCTAACAACCGAATTTCTCCCCCTTAGTAACTCAAGTAGTGATTAAGTTGAATAGACAAATAACTCGCTAGCCGTAAAAATCCTCAGGCATACTTTGCTGGCAAAAGTGCAGCATAACGAATGCAAGTGACCTCTATTCTGACCCCACTGGAGTGTTTTGCGATCAGGGGAGATTATGTAAGTTAAATGGCAGTGGTGGGCACTTGCATCACTATGGACACATCTTGAGTGCCTGTCTGAGGGGAGTGGGGTGATGGGAGCAGTAAAGTGGAGCTAGCTATTTAACTGTCCCATTATAAGGGGGCTGAGAAGCATAAAGCTGCCAGGATTTGTAGAGGGTCCAGGCCACGACCCAATCCTGAACTGTTAGGTGGAGCCCCTCTCTATGCCAGATTCATCCCGTCATTCAGCATTAGCGAGGCCACGGCTGAGGAAATTCCTGGTAAGGTAATTCCTTTCCCTGGCCCTGCCACATCTGACATCACGGGCCATGTTTATGATAGACAGAGGCTCCACCCTAAACAGGGAGCTGATAGAAACTCACAGCGTGTGCCAGCACTCCTGGCCAACATACATAGAAAGTGCAGAACTGGGCCCATGGAAATTTTGGGTCTAGGTTCGGACTAGAGAGGCTTGGACATCAGGAGAGGCATGGACACTGGGAGAGGATTGTACATTGGGAGAGGGTCAGACATCGGGTGGATTGGGGTCAGGTTTACCATTTTTATTTATTTTTAACCCTCTGCCCGTCCTTGGGGTTAAAATTGCCCCCCAGAGCATCTTTGACCTGTGTGAACAGAGAAAGCAACTGTGTATCTCTTTAACCAATCAGATTGAAGGATTGTGAAATTAACAGCGCAAGGACTGAGAAGAAAGTGTAAACTAGAGTGGACGAATTCAATGCTAAATCAAGTACAGAAAGAGAAATAAAGGGAGGAAAAGATAGTGAGAGAGAAAAAAGAGACAGAAAGGAAAAGTTAAAAAAAACCTTTAATTTTAAATTTGACATTTTTAAGATCGCCAATAACAATTAAAACTTGAAGGAATGAGAGTCCACACTTGTAATAGTTACTTTTCAGTGCCAGAGAGGTTGATTGGCAGTAATTAACAGTTATCACATCGTTAAAACAGTACTTAGACTGGAATGGACAAGACTTAACTTTCTGTGGTGAGTTTAGTTTTTATCTACTGCGCAACTTCACGCTATTCAATGCATTTCAATAGCGAGCCAGACAGCGAGATGCCATTTTTGGGAAGCTAAAGGAGGAGCAGCGCAACTGGGATGGCAACTTTTGGATTTTGAGTCTAACCATGCATCTGCCCCTTGCCTGAATGTTGCTGTACCATTTGCGCATAAATAACGGTGAGCGCCATTAGTGTCACCATTATTTTGACAGGAAATTCTGGCCCATTGTTACAGTGTAGATAGGTCTCAGTGGTAGTACACTGGCCTCTGTATCAGAAGATCGTGGGTTCAAACCAATGTCCCCTTTAAGCTGCGCGGCCGTACAGCGCTCCAGGGGTCCCACGCAGCTGGCTTGCCAGCTTCTAAATAGAAAAACTGTACATGCACGGTATTTTGAATGGGCCGCACAGCCCGTTAAAGGGGCCACGTGGCCCCCCAAAAAATTATAGGGAACATTGGTTCAAACCATACTTCAGGACTTGAGCACATAATCTAGACTGCGGCCTCAGTGCAGTACTGAAGGAGTGCTGGAAGTGCCATCTTTAGGATGAGACATTAAACCTGCCCTCTTAGGTAGATGTAAAAGATCCCATTGTACTATTTAAAAAGAGCAAGGGAGTTCTCCCCAGTGTCCTGGCCAATATTTATCCCTCAACCAACTTCACTAAAAATAGATTATCTGGTAATTTATTTCATTGCTGAGTACAAATTGGCCACCATGTTTGCTACATTACTACAGTGACTTCACTTCAAAAGTACTTCATTGGTTTGTGACATCCTGAGGTCATGAAAGGCTCTATACAAATGCAGGTTCTTTCTCTCTTTAGACAGGTTTCAAAACAAGCTTTAGTAGTGATGGAAACTACTTTACAGTTTATTTTTACTGTGTAAAAATTGAAATATAATTCATTCACTTTGGTTTATGGAAGACATGTAAAATTGTTAATTTTTATTATTTCTGCATCTAGACCATTTTTTTCCAATATAGATATCCTGCTTCCATTTCAAAATATATATACATTTTCAATTGCTGCTCTATGACCAGTGCTTCCTATCCTCTGTCAAGCACTATCACTATCTGGAGTGTTCTGGCACATGTTGTGCTCTTTTATTCTCTGGATCCCGCTATTATGAAATTTATACGTATAAAAGGTAACTTGGCTGCTGCCAGATACATTGCAAATAATTGTAACCTAGTGTAAAACATGCAATTAAAAAATCAAGCATTCCATAATTTTCCGTTGCTTCACTTCTTTGTTTGTTTTCCACAGCATTTCCAGGAGCGTGCATTTAAACAATGTGAACCACAATAACGCTTGAGCCATTGCATTTGAAGAAGAGCAGAGGGCATCTCCAGTGTCCTGGCCAACAGTCCTCCCATCAAAAATGTATTAATTGCTGATTTGTGGACCTTTCTGTGTGAAAATGGCTGCTGACTCTCTTTGATCAGCTCATACTTGTTCAGGTGCTCTGCCACTCTGTCCCTGATGATATTCCCATCCTTGTTTTGAAATCCTTCCATGGCCTCGCCTCACCCTATACCTGTAATGTCCTCCAGCCCTACAACCCTCTGAAATTTCTGCACTCCTCCAATTCTGGACTCTTGTGCATCCCCGATTTTCATCGCTCCACCATTGGTGGCCATGTTTCAGCTACCTAGGCCCTAAGCTCTAGAATTCCCTCCCTAAGCCTCTCCACCTCTCTACCTCTCCCTCCTCCTTTAAGACACTCCTTAAAATCATCCTCTTTGACCAAGCTTTTCGTCATCTGTCCTAATATCTCCTTACGTGACTCGATGTCAAATTTTATTAGATAACGTTCCTGTGAAGTTATTTGGGATGTTTTACTCCATCAAAGATGCTATATAAATGCAAGTTGTTGCTGTCGCCTGTGGTTATTGGGCTTCTCCCTCCCTCCTTACTTAAGTAATTGAGTGGCATTCACAATTTTGCCATCCAAAGAAGCAATTTCTGAATCTAGAGAGCTTTGGAAAATTATGACTGATGCATCTGCAATTTCCTCACCTATTTCTTTTAATACTCTGGGGTGGAAAGCATCAGGTTCTGGTGAATTGTCTAGCTTAAGTCCCATTATTTTCTCCATTGCCATTTTTAACTTATATTTAATTCACTAAGTTTGATCATGACTTCCTCTCACTTGGTCTATTGTTTTGGCTCTAATGTAGTTCACCATTTTATTGACTTTGCTGATTGCTGCTCTGCATTTGTTGGACATTTTTAGTGTTGAGTCTGCTGAGACTCCCAAATTTCTTTCAACTTTTACCGTAGCCATTTTAATACAATTGAGGGAGTACATGTGTCACCCCAGTATTCCTTCCTATGTGCAATGCGTTACAATTGTCTGCAGTGAATTTCATCTTCCATTGTTCAGCCGACTTATATTTCATTTCGCTCATTCAGTAATTTCTGGGCCACCTCCCTTGTTCGACTCCACTGCCCGTCCAAGTTTGGTACCATCTGCTTTACATTGAGTTTTTGAATCCAAGGCCGGGATTTTCCTTACCTCAGTGGTGCAGGTGCGTGCGGACCACATGTTGGGTTGAAACTGTGTTGTTATTCTCATCCCGCTCCTCAGAGCAACTTTCAGTTAATGGAACCTATTAAGGCATGCCTGCACATTTCCCAGCCCTATTAATGCGGGTCTGGTGACGTCTTCGATGACTCTTTTCCAGCGGGGATATTTAAAGCAGCCTTGGCCACATTGCATGTAAAGGTTCAACTAGGAATGTTCAGGGAGGATATATTACGTTCTGGTTATTGCTCAGACTTGCAAAGATGTCAGAGGACTGCACCCAGGTTTTCAGATGACTCCCTACATATTCTTGTGGAGGGAGTCAGAGCACACAGGGAGGTCCTTTTCACCGCTGATGGGTGGAAGAGACCTCCCCAGGAGACAAAAAAAGCCTGGCTCCAAATTGCAGAGGAGGTCAACAGCAGGGATGTGGTGAGGGGGATCTGGGTGCAGTGCCAGAAGCGCTTCAATGAGCTCATGAGATCAGGAAAAGTGAGTGCAAAGCCACACTCACCTTCATCCTACTGTGCCTGTCACCACATCCCCATCACTCTGCCTTCCCAAGCCTACTCCTGCACATCCTTACTCACAGCAACATACCTTGCCCTCCATCATTGGCCACGTTGACCCCAGCAGAGGAGGTCGCCCTGGAGGTGTCAGGAGTTGCAGAGCAGCTGGTGGTGAGAGACGGAGAGAGGACATCTCAGTAACCTGGTGACAGAATTACATCTCATACAGCCACATGGCATACAACACTCACTTATAGGGGACTGATGTCAGCAGTCAGTGAATGGTCATCATGTGCATAATGGAATCGTAACCCATTCTTAATATAACATTTCTAAATCATCTCTACTTTCCCACAGGTCCATCAAGAGCACCCTCACCCTGAACTGTCCAACTGGTAAAGGAAGACGACTCCTCAGAGGAGCCTCCAGCCTCTGAGGGTGCACCGTCACCAGACTCAAGCGCACCCAGCATCAGTGCAGCTACGCACACATCAGTGGGTCCTATGCAGTAGACTTTGGCGGGGCCATCACAGGCTCCAAAACCCAGAGGACGTCCACCAAAAGTGTCCACGCCATCACAGCAGGCTGCCTCTACCTCTGCTGAAGTCACAGGGGTTGCACCTCGTAGAAGCATGCGTAAACAAAAACTGACACAGAAGTAGATGCACAAGGGTTAGCACATGGGTGTTTAAAGGAATGTGATTGTTAAGGTTCCGTTAATGTTATGACACATATTAAACTATTCATTTTCACCACTTTCCGGTCATGGCCATTCTTGTATGCTACTTTGGAAGTGGCTTAGTGAGTTGGAGTGAATGTTGACACATAACGTTACCTACAGCACTGGGGGTTAGTGCGAAAGCAATAGCTTGGTTATTGCAGGGATGCTTTATGGTGTTGTTGTGGGGGGGGTGGGGACTGGCACAGCATGTGGCAGCCATATGGGTGTAAGGCAGGGAGTTAAGTAAATCTGTCCATCACGGGGAGCAATGTGCTCAGGTGCTGGTGGCATCTGGAATTTAGGTTCCTGCTCCTCGCCTTCCAGCTGATGCTCCTCCTCCTCTGAAGAGGTATCTTCAGCATGCCTATCATTTGCCTATCGTTTGCTCTACGACACATCTGGTGGGCATGTGGCTTTCATTATAGCTCCTGGGCCTCATTACTTGGCCTCCCCAATGGTGTCATGAGCCACGTTTTCAGTGGATAGCCCTTGTCTCCAAGCAGCCAGCTGGTAAGTCTGTTTGGAGGTGTGAAGAGGTTAGGGAGGGTGGACTGTCATATCCTGAATGAATCATGACAGCTGCCAGGGAATCTGGCGCACACATGGATAATCATCTTCCTATGGTTGCAGACGAGCTTCACATTGAGGGAGTGGAAGCCCTTGCAGTTCACAAACACTCCAGGGTGATGATGGCCACATGTGTGCAGTCGATGACACCTTGCACCTGTGAGAAGCCAGCCAGAGCGGCAAAGTCGAGCACCCACTCAGTAACACTGGCCTCATCAGTGGCAAAGTTGATATAATTGGCTGACTTGTCAAGCATGGCACTAGTCACCTGTGTGATGCATCTGTAGGTGGCCAACTGTGAGATGCCACAAATGTCTGCTGCAGAACTCTGAAAGGAGCCTGAGGCGAAGAAGTTGAGGGCGATGGCGACTTTGACAGCCACTGGTAAGGCATGTCCACCAGCTCCTCTGGGCTGCAGGTCTTGCTGCAACAAGCTGCAAATGTTTGCAATGACCTGGCGCGATAGCCTGAGCCTCCTTTGGCACTGCTGCTCAGTCATGTTGAGGAAGCTCATCCTCTGCATGTATACCCTGTGTTGGGGGTATAGCCTCCAGTGCAGTTTAGCCCTGTGCTGACGCCCTCTGTCCTGTGCAGCATCAGATCGTTGAGAAGGTTGCTGTTGTTGTTGCTGTTGCTGCTGCTGCTGGTGTTGGGGTTCTTCCTGGTCCGATTCTGAGGACCAAGGTTACACAGTGTAAGCAGAACCCATGCTGATATAATAGATGGCAGGTCAAGTAGAGATCAATGTTGTGATAGTTAGTAGCTATGAGGTGAGAGTGGCTTCCGAGATTGCAGGAAAGACTTGCCATCTCTAGGCACCTAAATCTGTGCTCAAAATGGAGTGAGCAAGAGCCTTTCCCTTAGGCAAGTAAGCAGGTGTCATGTGGGAGTATTTATTGGGATTTCCATGCTCTGCATTAATGCCCTCGATCAATGGCCACTGAGCTTCTGCCTCAGGTTGACAGATGTGGTTCCTGAGCTGAGTGATTCCCGTGGTCATCCAGTGAAATTCAAAATGTCTGGTTAAAAACACTGTTAAGGGTCTGACAACAAGGTTTTAATGAGTTTAATTAGGTCAGCCGCCTGTGCCATTCAGGTCCATGCTGCACTTGCAAACGTGCACGAGTTAAAAGCGCGAGGAGGCAGGATGATGGTGGGTTCCTGATGCGCTCCCATTTTCTGCGACTTTTACTGCCACCCTGCCTCCAAACCCACATGCACGCATGCCAGCAGGAAAATTTCCGCCCAAGACATTGATGTAAATTTGAAACAGCAGTGGTCCCAATAGTGAGACCTGCAGCACAGCACTCAGCACTTCCCCATCATCCCAAGATTACCTCTCTAATACAGTACCCGTTGGTTTCTACTTTTTAGCCAATTTCTTATCCATACCTAAGTTTTTCCCTGCATCCCTACAGCTTTGAGCTTAAATTAGTAACCTTAGTACCAAGCAAGAGGGGAAAATTCAGTCAATTTTCACCTCCCCACATCCACCATGGGAACAGAGGTCAATTTAGTGCTCCTATTGCCACTTTGGCAGAATCAGCTAACTTAGCAGAGACCAAGGATCAAACTATACTCAGTTCAGCTACTCACTACCTTAACCAAATGAGCCATTGGAAGAATTGGGAGGAGTTTTCAAGTTCCAGTAAATGCAGAATTTGCTCACAGCAGAGTTGTGCATTTGATAACATTTTAATGAATCAGCAAAACAAGAAATTAAATGGTCCATATCTGATCTTAAAAATAATGAAGTGGAGGTTTTAGAGTTCACTTTTAGGTTAACTTCTTTTTTGGAATAAGGAAGTGAAAGCTGGGTAATCGCCTCTCATTTTAATAACACAATGGTTTAGAAATTATTACGGTGATGTAGGTGTCTTCACACTACTACGAAAATACTGCGGTTGAAACTGACAGTTAAACAAACATGGTTTAATGTACTGAAACAGTTATAAACAAAAGAACGCAGGAGAAACTCCAAACAGGTCTATACACAAGCTGGATCCACGAGGACTGAACAGAAACGCCCTACCCCCCTGACGTCATGATGTCATGACGTTTCCCGCCGTTGGGAACGTCACGTGACCCGCGTGATGACGTCATCGCGTCAGATCGCGATTTTATCGATCCTGCGCTGTTTAAACAGCGCACACACTTAAAGGTAACAACTATGATTAAAGACAATTATAAACATTGCTGCAAGAGTCTCTTGATGGCTTTGCCACATACGCCCCCCCAGAATTGTCTTTAACGAGGAACGTCAATCGCAGAGGAAGTCGGACAAGCCTGTTTGACCGGCTCCTAAATTCCCAGAATCGCCGATCGCCATCGTGGCCGCGGGGCACGCCCCGGTTCCAGTGTTCTTGACTCGCGGCAGTCTGTTTGACGGTTTGGCGCGAAACTGCAAGGCGGGCGGCAGCAGCGGGCTTTCATGCCAAAACGAGCATGGTAATAACAGTAACCGGTCGTCGGAGGTGTCGAGGCGGGGCCCTTCGGGGCTGGGCGTTGCGCAATGGCGCAGTATTGCTGTCGGACCGCGTATATTTTATCCGCCTCTTCGGCGAGCGCGATGCAATCCCCGGTGTCCGACCTGGCGAGGGCTGCTTGGACCTGTTCGGGAAGCTGACTAAGAAACAGCTCGCGAAACAGGAAACATTGGGGTTCGGACCCCAGGAGCATTAGCATGTGGCTCATTAGTTCAGAGGGTTTGGAGTTGCCTAACCCAGGTAGTGTAAGTAGACGGCGAGCGCGCTTCGGGGTCACCAATGTAGGTGTCTTCACACTACTACGAAAATACTGCGGTTGAAACTGACAGTTAAACAAACGTGGTTTAATGTACTGAAACAGTTATAAACAAAAGAACGCAGGAGAAACTCCAAACAGGTCTATACACAAGCTGGATCCACGAGGACTGAACAGAAACGCCCTACCCCCCTGACGTCATGATGTTTCCCGCTGTTGGGAACGTCACGTGACCCGCGTGATGATGTCATCGTGTCAGATCGCGATTTTATCGATCCTGCGCTGTTTAAACAGCGCACACACTTAAAGGTAACAACTATGATTAAAGACAATTATAAACGTTACTGCAAGAGTCTCTTGATGGCTTTGCCACAGTAACACCATTGAAGATTTAAACACAAAGGCGACTATAACCAAAAAAATGGAGTCACTACCTTCAGAAGGTGCAACAAAAACAATTCAGGAAGAACTGTTTAGGTTTCTGAGAGTTACTTCAAATACAACACTGCCATCATCATTTAGCATCAGTCAAACTTCAGTTTTAACAGCCTACATTTTTCACACAAGAGCAAACTAAAAACAACTATTGTAATGAAGGCTTTTTGTGAGGGCAAAAAATTAAAGAAAGGGTATTGAAAGAATTCCAATAAGAGCAAGACTGATGGCCAGGAACACTGAATACTGCATGCTATCCCAGATCGAGCAGTACTTGCGCAGCGTGTGATGTAAGTATAGCATGCTCCATTTTGCAGCACTGGGTATTATTCCTCACCTAAGCGAACACACATACACAATCAACTTAAATATATGTGAAAAACGAGAGCTTTCTCCAATGGCTCAGTGAGTAGTTGCGGTTCAATCCTCGGCCTGCATTGAGCTGGTGGCATAGGTGCGGTTATTTCTACAGCAAAATCTGGCAGAATATCTAGAGGAGAGAAGGGCAGAAAATTGTCAAAAAGAAGAAAAAATATAGTTAAATACACACACTACAATTATTATAGAAGGTGAGGTGAAAGTACTGTCGATGTGAAGTATTTATGTCTCTCACATCTATTAGTTGGCATTAGTACTGTCAGTCAATGGATCCAGTCTCTCAAGAGACCTTTTGCCTGAGATTGATAGGTTTTTGGATATTAAGGGAATCAAGAGATATGGGGATAGTGCGGGAAGGTGGAGATGAGGTAGAAGATCAGCCATGATCTTATTGAATGGCGGAGCACGCTTGAGGGGCCGAAAGGCCTACTCCTGCTCCTATTTCTTATGTTCCTTATGTTATGTGGCAGAAATGTTACAATTGACCTTGGTATTCCTGAGGGCTACAATGAGGGAAACTAGTCAGGGCTCCTGACTACTTTCCAATGATACGTTGGGTGAGGATAGGATCAAGCTGAGCAATGATGGTCTATTCGCAGAGATATTGAAAGGTACCTGTGTTCCCTCAAAGAGTTGATGCCTCCAGGAAAGTAAAGGAATCATGCAGTAAGTGCTGTGATAATGTAGAGTAAGCAAACATTCAAAAAATAGAAAGCACAAAGTTCCATATCAATAGAAACAAAAGAGAAGTTGTACGGTTTTAATCAGAAGGAACTTTCCCAAATCAGCTCATAAGTGAACCAGCTACAGGTAATTTTATTAATTGATCTGACTGGAGGCGCTCTAATGTACAGCTGCTATTTTGTATTGTTCACTAGTTCCG
This sequence comes from Somniosus microcephalus, assembly GCF_052327205.1. Classification (NCBI taxonomy): domain Eukaryota; kingdom Metazoa; phylum Chordata; class Chondrichthyes; order Squaliformes; family Somniosidae; genus Somniosus; species Somniosus microcephalus. Next base: position 113,316,569 of record NC_140988.1, on the reverse strand, counting down.
CTCTGACTTATGATAAAGATATGACTAACACAGTATATACACAAAAACTACAGGACTAAGTGTGAACAAATGACAACAAACAATGATCACTGGGCAACATTTCATCTTTATCACAAACACAATAAACAGCAAAACGCAAGTTGCAGCTGAGTACATTTTGCATTATATAAGGAGATTAATATATGCAGGTGCTTTTCTGATCTACTTGAGGTAACAGTGTGACATTCAGTGTACAGAAACAGTATATAATATTACACCCCATTGTTGTTTTAATGCAATGGAGAATTATCCTGTGTAATGGCCTGACATCACTCTCTAAAGTAATGAGATATTAATGTCATGAACATATGATGTTACATAGTTAAGAGGACAGAGCACAACATCAGATTACCCATACAATCGTGTGGTACTGTCGTTAGATTTAGCAAATTACAAAATGGATTTTTAAGAGAACACAGCAATTGTGTTATACAGTTGACATACAGCTATTTTTAACACACTTACATTCCCTCAAATTATAATCTAAACCTTTTAGTTGTTTTCCATCACTGTGTAATAACTTTGTTTCAGACCTTTACGTGTGACTGAAGTTGGAACTATGATGCATAATTTGTTTTACAATATGATCATGAGAAAAATAATTTTGTCTCCCAAGTGCTCAGTCTCAGTTTTGCAACTTGCTGCAGAAATGTCAGTTACTAACGGATTGATTAAGTTTAAGATAACAACTTACGTGTGATGTTCAAGCCATTACAGAAAATTAACACGTTCATACGCTAATCAACAGCAACTTTCCAATTCACATCTGACGTGACATTCTCCCTTCCTTTTACCTCATAAATAAATTCTGAACAGACTTTACCCTTCACTTTGAATCCTTTCAAAAGTCAGTTACATAAATCTGTAAAGACCTTACACGCTTCATTCATTATGTGTTATTCTAAAATTAAGGTATTTTTCTCCCTCCCCTTTCCAAACATGCCCTGATATTTTTAGTCATGACACATCATTTGGGATCTTTAAATGAATTATAACATACAGATACAAAAACACAGTGACCACATGTATCTAAAACAGACCATGAAGGAAGGGTATTCATTTTTGAGTAAGGTGAGCAAAATGGAATCTCCACCAAATGGCAGCATATATTCTAGCTGGAGAAGTGGCTTGAACAGGTGGGACATCAGATTGTTCACCTCACATAATGCCATCACCTCCTACATCACTGTACTCAAGTAATATTAAAACACAGGAAAACATAAATAATTAAATGACTAAAAAAGGGATCAAGATGCCACACACTTCCCATTAAAGCATGTGCCTGAAAAAGGAGCAAAATCCTTCTGTTTAAAAGTTCAGTGTTTCAGACATCATCTTCCACCATTCCATTATTTCTGCCTTCTCCTCTTCTTTTCTCTCAGAAAATGATTCAAGAGTAAAATCAACCTGCAAAGAAACAGATCAAAATAAAGATGTTTGAAAAATAACATCCTTACTTCGCAATTTACTCTTATGCGAACATATGTGCATACAAAAATGAAGGGCAAGAAAACACCAGCTGCTCCATTGAGCTTGTCCCACACCATCATTGTCTGACTTCTATACACCATCGTCCCAACCACAGTTCCTCCGCCCATTTATTAACTGGGTGGATATCACCAGCTCTCTATGAAGAGATTACTGGTTAGTGATGTGTTTGAGATGTGAGGGTAGTCACTGTCTGGCACAGTAAGATTTTCTTATCCGTGCCGTGAATCTTGTTCCAAGATCAGATTTAAGTGTGGGATCAGGACCGTCAGTGCAGGATTTTCTTACACTGGAACTCCATTTATTGTGAAGGGAGAAGTGTGAAGTGGGGTATATGACTGTCAATCTTTCTGTTGCGTAAGTAAATAGATGAAGCTTACCCGTATAGCTGGGCTAGGAGGAACTGCCACCTTTCTGGTTATTGCTAGATAGTCTGGAGCAGAAGCTGTGATTTTATAGTTTCCAGGAGCCAGAAGCCTCCAGAAATCCCCATCTTTTGCTGAAGAGGAAGAAAAAAATGTGCATGAGCTACAGTTTTAGTGAAAACAGCAAATATCCTATGATTGACAGATGCCTTACAGCTGTGGACCATTTTTGCAATTTATATATGTTCAGATTAGAAGCACTCTCAGTGAGTACAAGAGACAGGCAGGAGTTCTACACAGCTAAATATCTAAACATTAACAAAGCAATTTTTGTTTCAATCATTGTCTTCCTAGATTTACAAGAGCGCTAAGACTGCTTTGGCGGGTGGGTATTTTTCAAGCAATAATGGCAGGACTCACACGTTTAAAGTGATGTGCGTGCTGCCATTGGGGGCTCAAGGGGTGATCATTTCAGCTGCTAAGCAGCAGGAAAATAAACAAATCACAAATCCTGTTTTGGGAACGTCTGCCTTTGTCTTCCTTCCAGTGCCCTACTTTATTTTCACTGCAAGATAATTAAAAACCGAGAAACGCATTTAATGATTGTTAACACATTTAATGGCTAAAGTGTAACACTTAAAGGCAATTGTTACAGCAATGGTTTGTGTACAACGGTTTAGATACAAGAACATAAGACTATTTAGGAATAGGAAAATAGCATCAGGCCCAACAAGCCTATCCCTTTTTTAATAGATCAGCTCTATCTATTCACCTTCTCATCATGTCCCTCAGTCCTTTCTCTCTGCAGCAAAGTATCTAATTGTCTCTTGAACCTATTCATAATGTCCATGTCAATGCCTTTGCTGGAAACTTAGGGGGTGAATTTCCATGGGTATTCTTCCACTCGTCTGCCATAACTTCGGCAGAAGAACCATAAAACCCCCAGCAAAATTATGTCAACGCTGTTAATGCAGGGTTTTTCCAGGGTTTCCATTGCTCTTCAGTCGAAGTTATGGTGGATGTGTGGGCGAACCTTTGCGGAAATTCACCCCTTATTCCACAAGTCCATCACTCTTTGGGTGAAAAACAACTTCTCTTCACTTTCCTTCTTACAACCACATTCTTAATTTTTAAGCTTATGTTCCAAGCATTTAAACCACAAGCTATGTGAAAACTACCAATTTGCTTCCCTCAGTACTGTACACAAAGTCAGATCTCTATTGCCACGTACAGCTATTATGAATATTCTTTCACTCCTTAATGTAGCTGATTCAACACGAATCTTAGAGTAACAGGCTAAGTTAAAGTTGGGAAGAGGTGCATATGTCAATTGAAAAGAGCCCGTGGTCCTTGACCTGATCTTTAAACACAGCTCTCGGCTGCATTTTGGCCAAGTTTGGCTATACACAAATACAGATGTGATGCAGACACTCCCAGATGAGATCATGTTGGCAAGTTAACAATGTTTCTAAAAAGTTTGCAAATCATCTGTTATACAACATTTCTCTTCTCCCCCAGCAGATGCAAAAATTAACCTATCACTAGTCACTGATTTAGAGCAAAGTGTAAATTATGATTTAAACAAGCGTTGGTTCTGATTATTGATCCTTTTGAAAGTGTGCTGGGAAAAGCATGTGAAGGGATTTGATTGTCAATAGTCAGTGGAGGGGAATTGCAAACCCCCAGGCTGCTGTTTTCTAAACATTCTGATGTCAAGACGTCATCTACAGAACTCCTTCACGTCTGTCTAACCTTCTTTATCCTCCACAGCTGTGAGAGGCAGGAACAATCACAGCCTCTCTCTGCCAAAGTGTTTAATTTTTGTTTCCCTCCACGTGTACTGCACTACATCCTTTGAGCTTAGTTAGTGATTGTGCCATGTTCAATTTTAAATAACTTTCAAATATTCCTATATATTGACAGTAAATGCTGTTCTTTCAATGGAAGAAACTCAGAGCCTAATCGCAAAGATCAACTGGTTTTATATTATATACATTCTTTATCCTCAGAGAGCTCAGTGCAGAGGACTTTTCAGTATTCACTCTGAGAAACCCATCAGACTTGGAACTCTTCAGAGATCTTCCTTACTCACCATGCAATAGGGTTTTACTGATGTTAACTCTTGAAATCTTCAAACATCTTTTCAAGGTTTTTGCAGAACCATATCCCAGAACAAATAAATGTGTGTGCTGTGATGCGTTTTTTTAATATAATTCAATGAACTGTAACTCTAACATTTCAATTGAAACACATTGATACGCAAGGGCACCTCTGTGATGGAACTCCTGTTCTTGAAGGAACAATAAAGTAGCCCAATAACTTTGCTCCCACCCCTCAGTTTCCTCCCTATTTCTCCTAAAGACAAAGGGCCAGAAATTGGTGAACGGGGCTTGCCGCGCGTGCAAGCCCCGTATATGCACTTACCCCGCGCTACTGCCGATCAGCTCCAGGGGCGCCTGGACTTGGTGTTTGAAAAAGAAGAATCCCGGGCAGCGTATGACGTCACGCCGCCCAGGAGTGCAGCCAGCGCGAAGCCAGGAGCGTGCAGTGCAAGTGAGACACGTCCCTTGAGGTCTCAGTTTCACTGGACACGCCCCCAATGTTTCTGTCAAGCTGCTAAGCATTTTTACATGCAAAGCAGCAGTTTAAATAGGTTTTTGGAAGTTTTTTGAAGATTTTGGTAACTTTTATAAACTTTTTAAAATGTTTACATTATTTTGAGTAATCTGAAGTAGTTTTAAAGAGAATTAAAGCAATTTAAAGACTTTTAAAAGCCCTAAAAGAATTTTTTTAATTCCATTTATTTATTTAGCAATGTCGTCGTCATACGTGTCTTCACACTGTTCCCTTTGGGGAACTGTATGAAGTGGTGGAAGGATTTATGGCCATGATTAACGCTCATTCCGTGACCGTAACCATCTTTGAACCAGCCATTAGGGCGGTTAGTCCTATGGCGGGAGGGTTTTACGGGCTCCCACAAGCTATACAAGGAGGGGGGGCCACCCACACCCACGGACGCAAATATCCCACTGGATGTCAACCCAGAATTTAGAGCCGGAGCTCCGACTCCACTTGCCGGGACTGTCTGGAGCGGGGTTCGAAACCCTACCTTGATCTGGCCCAGCGGCGGGGATCCTACCGCTATGACAAAGGCCCAATCCGATTAGCAACGTGAAATGGCAGCATAGGGCTCCAGTCACGGGGAGGGAAAAGGCGCAGGAAACGTATGGGTGTCACCTTTTGTGCGGAGTGGGCCTTTTGCGTAGCAGTAAGCATCCCCGCCGCTGGGCCAGAAGGAGTAGGGTTTTGAACCCCACTCCAGACAGTCCCGGCAAGTGGAGTCGGAGTTCCAACTTTAAATTCTGGGTGGACATCCAGCGGGATACTTGCGTCCGTGGGTGTTGGTGGCCCCCCCCCCTCAGATGGGTTGTGGGAGCCCGTAAAACCCTCCCGCCATAGGACTAACCACCCTAATGGCTGGTTCAAAGATGGTTACGGTCACGGAATGAGCGTTAATCACGGCCATAAATCCTTCCACCACTTCATACAGTTCCCCAAAGGGAACAGTGTGAGGATACGTACGATGATGACCTCTTGCGCAATGCACCTCCTTGGACCCTCAGTCGCAGATGCGAGGGGGCAAGTCGTGCAATTGTTAAATTTTTCATTTTATTGACATGTAAAATGTTGGCCCAGTAATTCCCTTCCAAATGCGCGAGTACGGTCGGGGTACTTACGCATCTGGCCGGATGAAATGCCGGTTTTCAGCATGCACAGTGCATGTGGGGAAAACCGGCATTTCCTGTCCTCTGAACGAAGGGGTTCAGAGGCAGAACGCGTGCGACTGCACAGGCAGCGCGTGCGCAGTATAATTCGCCGCTTTCATTAATGCTTTCAGTGAGGTCAAGTCATTACAACTTACACACGAAAAAAGCATGGGTACAGTTGCTCCAGAGGCTGCGGAGGAAGATATTTATTATCGTGGAGCTTCTGAAAGTATGTATGTCTGTATATATTCCTTTGCGTGTTATGTATATATTCCTTTACTTATGTGTATGAATGTATTATTTAATTATGACTTTCAGAGAAAGTAACTTATTGGAAAATCATAATTAAAAATATACATTCATACACATTAGTAAAGGAATATAAAACATACATACATATACGTAAAGGAATATATGTGGACATACATACATAACTCATTCTCACATTCCATTCACACAGCCACAATTGCTCCTTCTACCTACCGTTCTGAAAACCCTTTTAAAAAATTTTTTTTAACTTTAAAACTTACTTAAAATTTCTTAAAATAACTTCCCTCCCTTTCCCAAACAAAAATATTGCATTTCAGAAGCTCCACGATAAAATATATCTTCCTCCGCAGCCAATGAACAACTTTACACTTGCTTTTTTCAAGTGTAACATCTAAGGACTTACCCTCACTGAATCCATCATTGAAATCCACAAAGTTCACTGCGCAAGCGCTGCCTGTGCAGTCGCACGCGCTGTGAATAGACCTCGGGTCTGGAAATGCCGGCGTTCCCCGCATGCGCTGTTCCTGCTGAACGCCGGCATTTCCAACGGCCAAATGCGTGAGTACCCCGACCGTACTCACGCTTCTGGCCGCGAATTTCTGGCCCAAAGTCTGGACCTGTTTACGGGCTCAGACGTGACAAATATCCACCCAAACCGAGAGGCCCGAGGATCGTTGGAAATTGGTCCTTGGGCCTCATCAGCTTGCCCGAGCAAAGACATCAATGTCAGGTTATAAACAGAAAATGATGGAAATACTCAGCAGGTCAGGCAGCATCTGTAGAGAGAGAAACAGAATTAACGTTTCAGGTCTGTGAAGCAACCTCCAAGCCTCAACATCGAGTTCAACAACTTCAGATCATAACCACTGCTCACATTTTTTCAGACAGCAGGTGCTGGTAATGTTTCTGCTGTTGCCATTTACACCTCCTCTAGACCCATCTTTTGTTTCTTTACTTGTCCCATTACCATCTCCTTTTGCCTTGCACCATCATCCCTTTTGTCATTTAAATCTCTCCTGCCTTCCACCCTATCACAGACCTTCCCTTTTGCTCTTTCCTCCACTCCCCCCTTTCCCTGCCCCTGTGCTTGCTTAAAAACTATTACACCTCCAACATCTTCCAGTTCTGATGAAAGGTCACAGACCTGAAACGTTAACTCGCCTTCTCTCTCCTCAGAGGCCGAATGGCCTGCTGAGTATTTCTAGCATTTTCTGTTTTTATTTCAAAGTTCCAACATCCACAGTATTTTGCCTTTTGTTTCAATGTTGGGTTTCCTGCCTCGCTGGCAGCTGGCGTCAGGTAAGTGCGGGAGGGGGGATTCGAGGGGAGGGAGGGCGATTTTGACTCCTGTGGAGTTGGAGGAGCTCTCCTGCTCTTCTTGGCTCCACAGGAAGAGTTTAAAAATGTTTTTTTTTACACTTACCTGTCATTGGTAACCTCTGGAGCCACTGAAGAATCCTGAGTGGGGCAAACCCAACTGCTACCCCGCTCATCGCCGATGAATTTTGAAAAAGGCTTTAGACTCCTAGGCCTAGAAATTCAGTTGGGCGCGCCAGCCATTAGCGCCTTAGGAGGAGTAGATCTCGAGCGCTAGGCGCTTAGCGCCCGGGCGCAGCGCGATCTGCGCCTCGCCCCAACTTCAGTACACATTTAGCGCCGGCGCAAAGTCTTAGCGCGCGCCCTGCTGCGCGCGCAGATCATGACGTCATTTACTACTGCAACGCCCTTTGTGCGCCCCAAACCGGAACTTCACTCGCGCCGGCCAATTGTGCGCCGGGCGGCCCTAACGACTGTGAAGTGGAACGGTACACAGGCCAGCCGGGCCGCGGGGAGCGTTAATTAAAGGGCACTTACCCTGCACTATAAAGGGCCGCCATTTTGCAGCATTCACTCTTGTGCAACGGTTTTTTGGAGAGAGACCAAGGAGGAGAGCTTACTGGTTTGGACCAACACTAGGACAGGTATTTTTGGCTCAGGCCAGAGCTTAGCAATTATCTTTGCCTTCATTGAGAGCTCAGTGTTTGCCAGCATATAATGGGGGCTGCATTGGGTGGCAACGCTGACTTTCAGCCTTATGCCAGAAGGGCTTACAGATGCCGTGAGAGAGTGGCAGCCCTGGCTAGACGCAGAGGGGGCAACAGGCGTCGCCAACTGAGGCCTTACCCACCCAGGGTATACCGCCAGCAGACCTCCTATCTGACCATGTCTGCCGTGATGTGTGTTAGGAGGCTGCGATTCAGAAGGGAGGTGGTTGCAGACATCTGCCGGCTGCTTCAGAGAGATCTGCAGCCACAGCTGATGCGCAGGACGTCTCTGTCGGTGGCAGTGAAGGTGACGGTGGCTCTCAACTTCTATGCCACCGGCTCCTTCCAATCCGCTACTGGGGACATCGCTAACATCTCCCAGTTCGCCGTGCATTGCTGCATCCGCCAGGTGACCGAAGCCCTTTTCACAAGGAGACATCAATTCATCTCCTTCCCCATGACCCTGGACAAGCAGCAGCAGCGTGCAGTGGGATTTGCAAGAATAGCGGGCTTCCCCATGGTGCAGGGCGCCATTGACTGCACGCATGTGGCTTTGCGGGCACCTCTTGAGCATGCCGAGGATTACCGCAACCGGAAGGGCTACCATTCCCTCAATGTACAGCTGGTGTGTGACCACAGGCAGCGCATCCTAGCTGTCAATGCCCGCTTTCCAGGCAGCAGCCACGATGCCTTTATCCTGCGACAGACAACTGTGGCTGACATGTTCCAGGCACAGCCTCCCCCAAGAGGATGGCTTATCGGGGACAAAGGCTATCCTTTGTGTACCTGGCTCATGACCCCGCTCCGCGCGCCCACGACCCCTGCTGAAGAGGCATACAACGAGAGCCATCAAGCAACTAGGAACATCATAGAACAAACAATCGGCGTCCTCAAGCAACGGTTCCGCTGTCTCAATCGCTCCGGGGGAGCCCTCCAGTATTCGTAGGAGCGAGTCTCCCAATTCGTCGTCATTTGCTGCATGCTGCACAACCTGGCTATCCGCAGGACTCAGGCACTGCCACCTCACGTTGGACCACCACCTCAGGAGGAGGAGGACGAGGAGTACCAGCCCAGGACGGAGGCAGAAGGTCCAAGGGCCGCCCGTCGGCGGCTTATTGACCGTCACTTCTAGGCCCCCTGTCAGGGAATGGCTTGTGCCAATGAAAGAACATGATTGCAGCCGCTCCGCAAGCCCTCAGCCGGTTAAGGCAACAAACACTTCAAAGATCAAACATGGACAATGTGAATAAATAAAATGGTTTATTGTACAAACTCAGGGCCCTTCCCACATGAAAACCAGAAACAGACAAAACCCCCAAAAAACACTCACACACATTACTCGCTCCCACAACCTGGAGAGGATTAACAAAACACTGCAACAAAAATGGCCGTCATCCTCGGCCTTCGTAAAAAACAAACATCACATCCTCGGCCTTCAAAAAACAAACATCACATCCTCGGCCTTCAAAAAACAAACATCACATCCTCGGCCTTCAAAAAACAAACATCAAATTCTCGGCCTCAAAAAACAAACACAACTGCCCACACATTCTACCTTTTGGCCCGCGAGGGCAATGCCTTGGGCATCTTTGTGTGGCCCCTGCCCGCCCTGCTGCTCCTCCTCAAAGTGAGGCCATTGGCTGCTGCGAGGCTGGGGGCAGGCTCCTGAGGGGCACATGTCGTGACGGCAGATGCCCTTGGGGGTCGGCCTAGACGACGTCTGGCCGTCGAGGGGCCGGCTGGTGAATGCTGCAGCTGTGGCTGGCCAGCATCAGTCGCTGCAGCAGCTCCTGGCAGCTCCACTGGGGGAGTGGCAGTGGCGGCTGGAGGAATGGGGGCAAGCTGGCGGATGGCAGGCGCTCGCTGGTCGCCTGAGACACTGGCACTCGCCCGGGCCAGCACTGCAGCATGCGCACCAATCTGCCGAGGGACAGACCGCTGTGCTGCTGCAGCGCGCCGGGTGCCCTGGCGATGCCTGGCTGACACAGCGAGTGTGGCAGCAGTGAGTGCCCGTGTTGACCTGTTCACTGACCGCATCAGAGCAGCCAGTGACTGGATGGCACCACTGATCACCTGGCCAGTCGCTGCCAGAGCTGCCCCGAATTCCGCCTAACTCGCTGCCTGATCTGCCCCGAATTCCGCCCGACTCGCTGCCAGAGCTGCCCCGAATTCCGCCCGACTCGCTGCCTGATCTGCCCAGAATTCTGCCCGACTGGTGGCCTCTGAGGGCCCGAACTCGGTCACACTCCGAGAGAGGGACTCGATGGCCTCAGGCAACCGTGCCACTGCCGCCATGAGCTCCGTGTGCCGGCGCTCCGAGTCCGCGGACAAGTCCTCGAGGCGTTCCATCTCCTCGGCGAAGACCATCTCCGGTCTGGAGGCCGGACTCTCCCTCTGGGGAGAAGGCCGCCGAGCTGGCCGACCCTTCCTGCGTTGCTGGACGCCGCTGGGCCCAGCAATTGGACTCCCCTCCGACGCATCCCCCCTCTGGGGAGAAGGCCGCCGAGCTTCCACCCCCCTCCCACGTTTCTGCAGGCCGCAGGTCCCATGAGCTCCCCTCCCCTTCGACACTTCCGCCACGCTCCCCTCCAGGGAAGACGTGTCCCCTACATTGGCCTGGGTGGCCGCGGCTGAGGGTTCCCCTGATGGGCCGCCTTCCTCTTGCTCCTCCTCCTGCTCCTCTTCTGAGGGGCTGTCACTGGCAAGTTCAGGGACCTCCTCCTCACCATCTGAAAGCAGGAAGGCACAAGAGTAGCTTTAGAGTGAGGAGAGGGCGTCAGCAAGGGATGCATGAGTGGTGGCATTCAGCGCATTGGTCGGACAGTGGCAAAGGATGTAGATCTGATGCGCAAGTGGGACGAGAGAGGTCCAAACGTGGATGTCCTTACCATTGGTGCCCAGAACAGGGTCGGCATCTCCACATGCAACGGGGCCAATCACCCGGGCACCCATGATGCGCTCCACGCGATGTTGAAGCTCGGTGAGCGGCTGGATCTGGGGTCGGCCTCCCCCGGTCGCAGTCCGGCTCTTCCGATTATTAGTCAGCTTGGCCTGCAAGAGAAAGGACGGCCTCTAAGTACAGTGTGTCGCCCTGATCTTGTGTGCACTGCCTCCCATGGTGGAATAGCCTGGCCAGTGTGTCGCCCTGATCTTGTGTGCACTGCCTCCCATGGTGGAATAGCCTGGCCAGTGTGTCGCCCTGATCTTGTGTGCACTGCCTCCCATGGTGGAATAGTTTGGCCAGTGTGTTAAGTGCAGAATGTGCAATTGATGTTCATGCCTGTCCCATCGCTGCTGGATGAGGGCTGGCCATTAGGGCTTTCAGGTCCCTTTGCCCATAATGTGAGGTGCACATGCAAGGATGAGGAGGTCACTGGAAAGGGTACTCACCCTGACAATGCGAGTGAGGTCATTAAACTTTTTGCGGCATTGGACACCGCTCCTGGGGACCTCGCTGTTGGCTGACAGCTTGCTGGCGACATGCCTCCAGGCTCTCCTGTAGACACGGAACGGCGCCTTCTTGCCATTGTCCGGGTACAAAACATGGCGCCTCTTCTCCACAGCACCAACCAGCACACTCAGATCACGCTCTGAGAAGCGCTGCGCACGTTCACGGGCCTTCTGCATGGCTTCAGGCGCTATTTGGGTCCAGCAGCAGTGTTCAGGCCTAGCTGGAGGGCTCCACTATCCAGGGCGTGGCAGCAGACACAATCGACCCTTCCCCCTTAAGAGCTGGCCGGCGCCAGGGTGTCTGCTGTCAATCACGAGATGGCCGCACCTGCGCTGCGCCCGGCCTCGGCGCTATCGATCAGCACCTCCGGCTTAGCGCCCAAAGAGAGGCGTCCAGCACCAGTTTTAGCGCTCGAGCGAACTCTTAGGGCGAAGCTAATGAATATCGGAGAAGTGGCCTCGATTTGGCGGCGGGCGCAAACTTTAGCGGCCGCCCCACTTTACCGCCCCAAAAGTCGCTACAATGAATTTCTAGGCCCTAATTTACATATTTAAGGGGCCTAATGCCTATTATAGGCACCCGCAGGCCGTCCCACTGCTAAATTGGTATGGTTTGCACCCGTTTTTTACCCGAAAAGCAGGCACATCGCATAACAATTTCTACCCTGAAGACTCCTACATAGATACAGTTTCACAGGTGCCATCAGTCCTGTGATGAAATATGCCATTCATCACTCATCTGTATTCTCTGTGTGATTGTGCCTGTGACTGTGGTTTAGTTTCAGTTTCATTTCCCTTACCTCAGTTCCGTTTTCCTCACCTTGTATTGTATTGTGTGTAGGGCTCCGCCCATACCTGACCCCTATGTAAGCAGGCTCAGCGTGCCTCACAGCCAGTACTGCAGACCTCTGGATGGAAGACACCTCTCCACTGTGTGTTACCTTCTAAGTTAATAAAAGCCTTGTTTTGTTCCGCTAACATTGAGTCTCGGATTTATTGAGGCACATCAAGTCCTCCAATACTTTGTCAAATTGATCGTATTGATGTGTGAGGCTATTTTACTGTGACAGGCACCTCAGACAAACCCGGGCTGTCCTAGTCCAATGTTCACATAGGTACACTTTCCAGCATGGATCACTGGCCAGCAATGTTGGTACCTTGGCTAATTTTATCCTCCCTTTCTAGAGGCTCTGTAGCCAATTGTAGTCCCATTCTGTTGCCTTGGCTGAGATCAGCACACACCAGGAATCGATCCTGGAACTCTTCCCATTTGCATGGCCAAGTATTGCACCAGCTGATGCATTTATCAACTTATCAAAATCAAAGAGGTTATGAACAAATTTGGGTAAGGCATGTGTTAGCTCACAGTTAGTGAGACATGTAGGGGGGAATTTTAACCTAAAAAAATGGGTGGGTTGGGAGCGTGGGGGTAGTTAAAGTGTTAAAAAAGTGAATCCTGACCTGAACCAGCCTCCAACTTGCCCTCATCCGATTTTAATGGAGGGCGGGTAGCCAATCCACTGTCAGAAGGCAGGACGTCTATTTAAAATATTATAATGAGGCTGGAAACCTCTGCTTTAACCTCCATTTTGTCTTTAACTTTAGCTGGTCGGCTTTTACACACTTCGTAAAAGTCGCCAGCTAATGCAAGGCAAGGACTGCTGCACCCAGAAGGTAAGTGCCTTTACACTTACCTCCTGGATCCAGGTTCCCTGCCTAACACACACCCCGTGATCAGAGACCCCCCCAGGCCTCCCACTCTCAGGCCTCTGATGCCTCAACGAGGCCTCCCACACCCCCAGGCCTCCGATCCCTCCACCACCCCACCCCACCACACAGGCCTCCAATTTCTCCCCCCCCCCCCCACCCCGTTCCTCCAGTCCTCCCCGAGCTTCTCCTCTGGCCCCCGATCTTCTTTGGACACCCCATCATTCTTCTCCAGCCCCTGACTCTCTACGGACACCCCCCCCCAATCGTCTCCCGGCCTCAATCTTCTCCCGGCCTGACCCCAACCCACTCATCTGCAAAAGCCTGTACTGTTGATGTTTAGAAAATGATTTGTTTGAATTAAGGAAGTTTTAAACCCATTTCAAAGCTTTTTGATTGCTTGTAGTGAAATTGTGGTCATTTCGCTTTGGCTCCAGCTAGAAGATCACTTTAAATTCTCAGCACAATTCTGTGCTGTCCTGTAATCTGGTTTGATGCTGCAGTTGTCCTATGCATATCTGGGAAACAGCAACGCTGGTTCCTACATAGAGACACTTACCCGGGTGGAGCCAGGATATCCTCAAGGAATTCTTCAATCTTATTGATATCAGTTTTCACTTCTCCATTGAAGGTTATGAACAGCGGGTGCGTTCCCGGAGCCAGATTTTGCAGGTCAGCAGGTTCTCTCTCTTATCCACCCCCCCCGATCTTCTTCCTAGCCCTCCCCCTCCCCCCGATCTTCTTCCTAACCCCACCCCCACTCCCCCCCGATCTTCTTCCTGGCCCAACCTGCAGCCCCCACCACACCCCTGCCCCGATCTTCTTCATGGCCAGCCTGCACAACCCCCTGCCTCCGCCGCAACCCCGCCCCGATCTTCTTCATGGCCTAACCTGCACCCACCCCCCCACCCCCACACCCCGTCCCGATCTTCTTCCCGGCCCGGTATGCGATCTTCTTCCCAGCCCAGCCACCACGTGATCCCTCCCTCCCTCCTCTGTGCACCCTAGTGCCAGGGGCCTACCCGCCGAAGCCAGCCAGCCTCTCAATCTGTTGGCTGTGGGTGGGAAACAGAGGCTTCCCATGCAAAACCCGTTCTCCCAGGTTTCCCGACCGCCTCAGAGCCCCCACCATATCCCGCCCCCAACCTACCTTCCCCATTAAAATTCAGCCCGTACAGTTTTGGGCACCCCATTATAGGAAGAACATTAAAGCCATAAAGAACATATAGCATAGATTCACCAGGATGACATCAGTGATGGGGGAATTATAGTTATGAGGTGAGACTTGATATACTGGGACTCCCATTTCCACTGTAGAGTACAGGTTATTGAAATTAGGAAGGATTTCGATAGGATGAACAGGAAAAATATTTCCTCTTGTTGGGGCATCAGTGAGAAGGGGTCGTCAATTTAATACTGTCACTAAGAGTGAAGAGCAAGGTTTAGAGAAATTTCTTTCCACAGATAGTTGTTGGAACATGGAATGCTTTGCCACCAGGCGTGGTTGAGAAAGAGACCATTGTACCTTTTAAGAAAAGGGTAGGTAAATATTTGAAGTAGAGAAAGTTACAAAGCTATATAAAGAGAGCTGAGCCTTGGGATTTGTTTTGGATTAGCAAGGAGCTGGCACAGACACGATGGGCTGAATGGCCTCCTTCAGTGCTGTTAACATCTATGTGGGTCAAATGGAGATTGTCGCAGTTGGGGAGCATCTTGGGAATAGTGATCATAGTATCGTAAGGTTTAGATGTTATGGAGAAGGACAAGGAGCAATCTAGAATAAAAATACTTAACTGGAGGAGGGCTAATTTCAGCGAATTGAGGAGGGATCTGGCCCGGGTAAATTGGAGTCAAAGACTGGCAGGCAAAAATGTATGGAGCAATGGGCGGCCTTTAAAGAGGAGGTGGTTTGGATACAGGCTAGGTACATTTCCACAAGGGGGAAATGGAGGGCAACCAAAGTAGAGCTCCCTGGATGATGAAGAAGTTGGAGAGTAGGATGAAGCAGAAAAAGGGGTGTATGATAGCTGTCAGCTTGATAATACAAGGGAGAATCAAGCTGAATATAAAAAGTGCAGAGGAGAAGTGAAAAAGGAAATAAGAGAGGCAAAGAGACATTATGAGAGTAGATTGGCAGCTAACATAAAAGGGAATCCAAAGGTCTTCTATAGGCATATTAACAGTAAAAGGGTTGCCAGAGGAGCGGTGGTGCCGATAGAGACCAAAATGGAGATTGGTGGAGGCAGAAGGCATGGCTGAGGTACTAATTGAGTACTTTGCATCGGTGTTTACCAAGGAACAGGACTTTGCCAAAGCTATGGTAAATGAGGAGGTAGCCGGGATACTGGATGAGATAAAAATAGATAAAGAGGAGGTACTAGAAAAGCTGGCGGTACTTAAAGTGGATAAGTCACCCAGTCCGGAACTAATGCATCCTAGGTTGCTGAGGGAAGTAAGTATAGAAATTGTGAAGGTGCTAGCCTCAATCTTCCAATCTTCCTTAGATACAGGGATGGTGCCAGAGGACTGGAGGATTGCAAATGTTCAAAAAAGGGGAAAAGGATAATTTTGGTAATTACAGGCCAGTCAGTTTAAGTTTGGTGATTCCATAATCCATCCGGGAGAATATTAACAGCTACTGGGACAAGCATGGACTGATAAAAGAGAGCCAGCACGGATTTGTTAAGGGCAAATCACGTTTGCCTAACTTGGCTGAGTTTTTGATGAGGTAACAGAGAGGGTGGATGAGGGCAGCATAGTTGATGTTGTGTATATGGACTTTCAAAAAGCATTTGATAAAGTACCACATATTAGGTTTGTTAGCAAAATTGAAGCCCATGGGATAAAAGGGGTAGTAGCAGCCTGGATACAAAATTGACTAAGTGATAGAAGACAGAGACTTGTGGTGAGTGGCTGTTTCTCGGACTGAAGGAAGGTATACAGTGGCATTCCCCAAGGTTTCACCCCAAGGGACCGATGTTCCTTCTAAGCTGCACGTCCGCACAGCTGTCTGCAGGTTCCGCACAGCCCGGGACCGGCTTTCCCAATGTAAAATTTTGCGCATGCGTGAAACTTTGAATGGGTTGCGCAGCCCGTTAAAGGGACCGCGCACCCAAATTTAAAATTAGGAGGAACATTGACTAGGACCACTGCTACTTTTAACATTAATGACTTGGACTTGGGTGTACAGGGCACAGCTTTGAAATTTGCAGATGATATAAAACATGAAAGTGTAGTAAACAGTGAGGAAGATAGTAATAAGCTTCAAGAGGACACAGATAGGCTGGTGGAAGGTGGACACATGGCAGATGAAATTCAACCCAGAAAAACGTGAGGGGTGATACATTTTGGTAGGAAGAATGGAGAGAGACAACATAAGCTAAATGGTACAATTTTAAAGGGGTGAAGGAAGAGAGAGACCTGGGGGTGTTTGTGCACAAATCTTTGAAGGTGGCAGGTTAACATGGCAGTTAATGAAGCATATGGGATTCTGGGCTTCATAAATAGAGGCATAGGGCAGGATTTTCATTGGGCCGTGGAGGCGGGATTGGAGGCGTCTGGGGGATTAAAATCTCGAAATCGGGGGGGCACGATCCCATCCCACCCCAACCCGCCTCCATGCTAGTTTCAAAGGATGCGGATACCCGACCTGTGCTGGGACCCGCCTCCCCGAGGCGGGAAGGGGATTAGTGCCAATTAACTGCCTGTTAACAGGTAGTTAACAAGCAGTTTTTAGCCTAATCCCTATTTTTATTGCTGAAGTGTGGGATTCCCGACGGCTCCAAACCATGCCAAGTTAGCGAGGCGGACCGTCGGGCTGAAGGACTTGGAGGGTTCGAGATGTCCAGTGTTCAGGTGAGTGATGGGTGCATGAATGCAGAGGTAAGTGTGTTTGGTGTGTGTAAAGTGTTTAAAGAAGTTTAATTACCTTTACAGCCTTCCTTCCTTCAGGTCTCGGGAGTCCCTCATCTCACCGGCACAGAAAGCAGAATGGCAGCGAGCTGTCAAAAGTTGCAGCATTCAGCTTTCTGTTCTGGAGAGATCTCTAAATCAGCCTGAGAGGAAGGAATTAACTTAGTGTACAGATTGTCAGTGCTTGACAGCTTCAAAGAGCTGTCAAACGCTGATATTTCATCTGTCAAAAGCTCTTGACAGACGAAATGTCAATCTGTGACATCACCTGTTGCCGGGTGGCCCTTAATTGGCCTGCTGAGCCCGCTGGGTGGGCTCAACAAGGTCAACCAAGTGAAAATCGCGTGGGTTGGCCACAACTTGATGGAGGCGGGACTACAACCCCGAAATTTGTAGTCCCGCCTCCTACACGCCTCCATCATCAAAATCCAGCCCTATATAGAGTACAAAAGCCAGGAAGTTTTGCTAAACCTGTATAAAACACTAATTCAGCCCCAGCGGGAGTATTGTGTCCAATTCTGGGCACCATACTTTAGGAAGGACATGGAGGCTTTGGAGAGAGCACAGAAGAGATTTACTAGTATGGTTCCAGGGATGAGAGATTGCAGTTACGTGGATAGTCTGGAGAAGCTGGTCTTGTTCTCCTTAGAGCAGAGAAGGCTAAGAGGAGATTTGATAGAGATGTTTAAAATCATGAAAGGTTTAGATAGAGAAACTGTTTCCAATGGCTGAAGGGTTGATAACGAGAGGGCACAGATTTAAGGTGATTGGAAAAAGAACCAGAGGCAGCATGAGGGAAAACTTTTTTATGCAACGAGTTGTTAGGATTTGGAATGCACTGCCTGATAGGGTGATGGATACAGATTCAATAGTAGCCTTCAAAAGGGAATTGGGTAAATTCTTGAAGGAGAAAACATTGCAGGGATATGGGGAAAGAGCGGGGGAGTGGGACTAACTGGATTGCTCCTCGAAAGAATTGGCGCAGACTTGATAGGCCGAATGGCCTCCTTCTGTGCTATACAATCCTATGATTCTATGCTGCTATCAGATCATCTTTGAATTTGATACAATTTTGACAGCTCTATTTGGAGTCAAAATAGCTGCAGGAAGTGTGCAGCCTGGAGCTAGCCAGCCTGGGGTGAAATAGGAATTGGCTGGGGGGAATGTAAGATTGCTTTCATGAAGGTATCCACTGAAGAACCCCAATTAATAAGGATCACAAGCTCTTATCAGTAAAGATTGATTACAGCCAAATGCACCAGAGCTTCTTTAAATTGCAGTTTACCTCCCAAAACTGAAAACCTAATGAGTTCATACGTACCAGATGTGATATCATGGTTTATGCCTTCCACGGATATAGTAGCATTAGAAATTGGGTTACTTTGATGGTCTCGAACAAACCCTTTAACACCACGGTGCACCTGAAAAACAATCATGACTAGGTCATTACTGGCTAACGGCATCTATAAATCTTCACCTGGAATTTCTGCAGGGACGTCTGCGGCGGGAGAGTTGCTTGTGAACTGTTTCACTCTCCCAAAAATCACCACACACGAGGGAAACAGTGGAGGGGAAGAAATGAGGAAAATATGTATCTGCAAAATGATTTTTTTGTTTTGCACTGGATGACACTCAAATTACACACCACAAAACAAAACCAAGACAACAAAAAGCCAAAAAGATAGCCTTGAAAAAGAAATGTTCTGCAGCTATGGTTAGAATCTTCTACAGATACACGACTATAACAACTTTATCTTTGTATTTAAAGCACCCACAACATCCTTATCTGTGCCTGACCTTCCACACACATGAATAAAATGACTGCAAGTTAAATATTGTTCGTCATGTCTCCAGTGCTGGAAATGAATCCATTTTAACAGAGAATACGAGGCCAGCCACGTAGAAATGTCACACATTCTGCAATTACAAGCCTTCCTGAAATAACCCGCAATTCAAGCATTGTACACATGAAACGCAATCTACGGAACGTGCCATTTCTCCGGGGGTTTCCACCAAAGTCATGGCAGGAGATGGTGGTAACCACTGCGGCAATTCTACCCCTTGTACACTGTACGCATTGGGTGTGTGGCGTATCTTCTGACTAATTTGTGCAAGCCTTAGATTATTTTTCCATGTCTATAGCAGCCTAACCAGTAGTCCTGAAAGGAACTGCTGGAGGCCACTGAGAAAAGGTAAGCTCCTCCTGGCTCTGCAACAATGCTGCAGGATGCTGCCGGTCCGGGCTCACCCAAGTCCCATTCGCCATTGGCCGCTTTTACAAAGGCCCCGACCAGTGAGCTGCATCAGGATGCCCGGCTGGTGTCCCCAGCTCATCAGTTTTATGTAGGTGAGGCCCGAGGCCCAATTTTCGACAGGCCTCGAGCCAGCATCTTTGGCCGCGCTTTCCAGGATGTGCAGCCCACTTTGCGCCAGTTTCTCCCTCTAAGTGTCTAGTTTAAATACGAGTGTGAGTGTTTGTATGTAGGTAACATACAGCAGAGGTAGCTTACAGAAAGAGGAAGAGAAAAACAGTTGCAGGTCAACTAGAAAAATGACAATAATAGTGTACGAGATATATGGAGAGAAAGAAAGAGTGAGACACACACCAAAGAAAAAGAGAAAGACAGAACAGAAAGTAAAGCGGAGAACTGAAAAAGAGGGATCAAGAGAGTGTGAGAATAGATTAGCGGGTAACGTAAAAGGGAACCCAAAAGTCTTTTATAAACATATCAAGAGTAAAAGGGTAGTCAAAGGAAGGATAGGGCCAATTTGGAACAAAAAAGGAGATCTTCTCATGGAGGCAGAGGGCATGGCTGAGGTACTGAATGAATACTTTACATCTGTCTTAAGTAAAGAAGAGGATGCTGCCAATGTTACAGTAAAGGAGGAAGTAGTAGAGAAATTGGATAGAATAAAAAGAAATACGGAGGAGGTACTTTAAAGGTTGGCAGCGCTCAAAATCGAAAAGTCACCAGGTCCGGATGGGATGCATCCCAGGTTGTGGAGGAAATTAGGATGGAAATTGCAGAGGCTCAAGCCACAATCTTTCAATCCTCCTTAGATAGGGGACTGGAGGATTGCAATTGTTACACCACTGTTCAAAAAGGGGAGAGGGATAAACCCAGCAACAACAGGCCAGTCAACCTGACGGCAGTGGTGGGGAAACTTTTAGAGACAATAATTCAGAACAAAATTAATTGGCACTTGGAAAAGTATAGGTTAATAAATGAAAGCCAGCATGAATTTATTAAAGGCAAATTGTGTTTAACTAACTTGATTGACCTCCTTCATAAAGTTACAGAGAGGGTTGATGAGGTTAGTATGGTTGATGTTGTGTACATGGGCTTTTTGAAGGCGTTTGATAAAGTACCACATAATAGACTTGTTAGCAAAATTGAAGCTGATTGGATTAGAGGGGGAATTGGCTGTGTGGATACAAAATTGGCTAAGTGACTGAAATCAGAGAGTAGTGGTAAATGGCTGTTTTTCAGACTGGGGGGAAGTATACAGTGGTGTCCCCCAGTTGTCAGTGTTAGGAGCACTGCTCTTATTGATACATATTAACGACCTGAACTTGGATATACGGGGCATCATTTCAAAGTTTGCAGATGACACGAAACTCGGAAACGGGCAGACACATGGCAGATGAAATTTAACTCAGGGAAGTGCGAAGTGATACATTGGAAGGAAGAATGAGGAGAGGCAATATAAACAAAATGGTACAATTTTAAACGGTGCAGAAACAGAGAGACCTGGGGGTGTATGTACACAAATTTTTGAAAGTGGTAGAACAAGTTGAGACGGCTGTTAAAAAAGGCATATGAGATCCTTGGCTTTATAAATAGAGACATAAGCAACAAATTTATGTTAAACCTTTATAAAACACTGCTTAGGCCCCAGCTGGAGTATTGTGGCCAATTCTGGGCACCACACCTTAGGAAGGATGACAAGGCCTTGGAGAGGGTGCAAAGGAGATTTACTAGAATGGTACCAGAGATGCTGGACTTCAGTTACGTGGCGAGACTAGAGAAGCTGGGATTGTTCTCCTTAGAGCAGAGAAGGTTAAGGGGAGATGTGATAGGGGTGTTCAAAATAAATGAAGGGTTTTGATAGAGTAAATAAGGAGAAAATTGGGCCCTGGGGCTGAAAGGTGAGGGGAGCAACCGGGACTGATGATCAGTTTAGGGGTGTGTGGGACTGTGGGATGGGTTTGGGGCTGTGGTTGGTATTGGGGTAGGTTTGGGGGTGTGGGGTGGTTTTAGGGGTAGGTTTGGGGGGTGTGGGGTGGGTATTGGGGTAGGTTTGGGGTTGTGGGGTGATTTAGGGGGTGTGGGTGGGTATTGGGGTAGGTTTGGGGTTGTGGGGTGATTTAGGGGGTGTGGGTGGGTATTGGGGTAGGTTTGGGGTTGTGGGGTGATTTAGGGGGTGTGGGGTGGGTATTGGGGTAGGTTTGGGGGGGTGGGGTGGGTATTGGGGTAGGTTTGGGTGTGTGGGGTGGTTTATGGGGTGAGGGGTGGGTATTGGGGTAGGTTTGGGGGTGTGGGGTGGGTATTGGGGTAGGTTTGGGGGTGTGGGGTGGGTATTGGGGTAGGTTTGGGGGTGTGGGGTGGTTCAGGGGGTGTGGGGTGGGTATTGGGGTAGGTTTGGGGGTGTGGGGTGGTTTAGGGGGTGTGGGGTGGGTATTGGGGTAGGTTTGGGGTTGTGGGGTGATTTAGGGGGTGTGGGGTGGGTATTGGGGTAGGTTTGGGGGGGTGGGGTGGTTTATGGGGTGAGGGGTGGGTATTGGGGTAGGTTTGGGGGTGTGGGGTGGGTATTGGGGTAGGTTTGGGGGTGTGGGGTGGGTATTGGGGTAGGTTTGGGGGTGTGGGGTGGTTTAGGGGGTGTGGGGTGGGTATTGGGGTAGGTTTGGGGGGTGTGGGGTGGGTATTGGGGGTAGGTTTGGGGGGTGTGGGGTGAGTATTGGGGGTAGGTTTGGGGGGTGTGGGGTGGGTATTGGGGGTAGGTTTGGGGGGTGTGGGGTGAGTATTGGGGTAGGTTTGGGGGGTGTGGGGTGGGTATTGGGGGTAGGTTTGGGGGGTGTGGGGTGAGTATTGGGGTAGGTTTGGGGGGTGTGGGGTGAGTATTGGGGTAGGTTTGGGGGGTGTGGGGTGGGTATTGGGGGTAGGTTTGGGGGGTGTGGGGTGGGTATTGGGGGTAGGTTTGGGGGGTGTGGGGTGAGTATTGGGGGTAGGTTTGGGGGGTGTGGGGTGAGTATTGGGGTAGGTTTGGGGGGTGTGGGGTGGGTATTGGGGGTAGGTTTGGGGGGTGTGGGGTGAGTATTGGGGTAGGTTTGGGGGGTGTGGGGTGGGTATTGGGGTAGGTTTGGGGGGTGTGGGGTGGGTATTGGGGGTAGGTTTGGGGGGTGTGGGGTGGGTATTGGGGGTAGGTTTGGGGGGTGTGGGGTGGGTATTGGGGGTAGGTTTGGGGGGTGTGGGGTGGGTATTGGGGGTAGGTTTGGGGGGTGTGGGGTGAGTATTGGGGTAGGTTTGGGGGGTGTGGGGTGAGTATTGGGGTAGGTTTGGGGGGTGTGGGGTGGGTATTGGGGGTAGGTTTGGGGGGTGTGGGGTGAGTATTGTGGTAGGTTTGGGGGTGTGGGGTGGGTATTGGGGTAGGTTTGGGGAGTATTGTGGTAGGTTTGGGGGTGTGGGGTGAGTATTGGGGTAGGTTTGGGGGGTGTGGGGTGAGTATTGTGGTAGGTTTGGGGGGTGTGGGGTGAGTATTGGGGGTAGGTTTGGGGGTGTGGGGTGGGTATTGGGTAGGTTTGGGGGGTGTGGGGTGAGTATTGGGGTAGGTTTGGGGGTGTGGGGTAGTTTTGGGGGTGTGGGTATTGTGGTAGGTTTGGGGGGTGTGGGGTGGGCTATGGGGTGGTTTTAGGGGTAGGTTTGGGTGTGTGGTGTGGTTTGGGGGTGTGGGGTGGGTATGGAGTCACTCCATTGGAGCAAAGGGAGGATTTTGAACCATGCCGCTCTACTGCACTGGAAACAGCTTCAGATTTGAATCCAACCAACCACCATCTCGCCCCATTTTTATTTACATTGAAGTCAATGGATGAGATGTCAAACGGGCTCCTGACTCGCTATCACCCATTTTACACCATCGCACAAAGTCAAAAATCTAGCCCAGTGAACTAGAACTACTCTCTCACAGCCCTTTCTTTCTCTCTCTCTCTCTGTCTCTCTGTATCCGTCTCTCTGTATCCGTCTCTCTGTATCCGTCTCTCTGTATCCGTCCAGTACTTGCCCTATGGGTGAGATTGGGAACCCATTCACCCGGTTCACTGGCCATGGACTTATGCCAAAACAATTCAGTGACACCTCCGTACACACTGGACATGGTGCCACTCTCCACGCTCCATTTGGTAATGCTTCACCAGTAATGCAAACTCCCATGAACTTGCGAGACACGCGATTTTTAATGAAAAATTACCCCAACTTGTGAAGAGTGATGATAACGGGTAGGATTTTTAAAAACATTTTTGTAAAGCATTTTCAGATGTAGTAATATAGTTTTTGTAAAGAGCTGTGACCTGTTGGAGATTAAATAAAGCCACTAATGAGGTTTATAAACGAAAAAAATACAAACTCATGATTTCTCACCAAATCTGATGATTTTGAAGAGTTTGTCTGATGATTTATGAGACGGTGGGGTTGGCATTACTGCGACAACTTGTATTGATCTAGCGCCTGTACCCCAGTAAAACGTCTCAAGGTTCTTCACAGGAATGTAATCAGACAAAAATTGACCGAGGTATTCGAAAGGGTGGCCAAAGGCTTGGTCAAAGAGATAGGTTTTGAGGAGCGTCTTAAGAGAGGAGAGAGAGGTGGAGAGGCAGAGAGGTTTAGGGAGGGAATTCTAGAGCTTCGGGCCTAGTTGGCTGAAGGCATGGCCGCCAATGGTAGAGCGAAGGAAGTGGGAGATGCCCAGGAGGCTAGAAGAAGAATGCAGATTTCTCAGAGGGTTACTGAGAATTTCTTCGGAGCTGCTCCTGTTTCACTGGCATAACTTTGTTAAAAATCTGGTGGAAAACGCACGTAAACACAGATTCCATCAGACTTCCATGAAGTCACAGCGATGAAGAGGGAGCAGCTCTGAGGACATTCCTGGCCTTTATTGCAATATGTGTTCCACTTGTCAATTCTGGCTTCCCTCTTCTGTCCGGTCTCATGATCAAAATGCAAAATGAGATTTCTTACAATGTGATCTGGATGATAACCTCTATACAATTACTTTAATCAACTTCTACAACCGTTCTTGCATGAGTCAGTCAACTTCGTCAACAGGGTTGAAAGATGAAACACATTGCATCATTAAAAAAAATTGGCATATTCACTCACAATCATTGCATCAGATCTGGGTTTCAATTTGTACATTAGAGTCACATATGCCTTGTGTGGCATTAAATTTCATGTGAGCCAGAATGAATTTCAAACCATCTTTATTTAACCATTAGAGAGCAGTGTTCATAAATAATAAGAGTAACATTTTGTAATTTAAAAATTATGCCTGCTCATTATCATTGTGATATTCAGCCCAGTGCTGAACACGCTGAACTCTGGGGGAGGTCGGGACTCGGGGCCAGCATTGGGGGGAGGGGAGCTGGAGATCTTGGCCAGCATCAGGGGGAGATCAGAGAGGGCCTGGAGGTTGGAGTCATGAGGTCGGAGACGATAATGGTAAGTAATTACCTTTTTATCCGTTCGGTGCGGTTTAACATTTGTTTTCCCGGGAGTAAACATCGCTGGTGCTTGCTGCTTCAGGCGCAAGCCAAATTTGTAAGAAGTAGCAGAAGCAGGCTTTAGGCCCCTTATTTGAATATGTTAATGGCCTAACACTACTTCAGACAAAGGTAAACGACACCTCTTTCTTTCCCCCTCATCAATATGGCATCCGGCATGGCTCACGCCGGAAGTGGCTGGAAGTGAGGCAGACGCCATTTTTTCTACAAAACCAGCCATAACAGTCGGTGCTAAGGTGCCGAATTTCAGGCCCGTTGCTCCTTGGTCAGGAACCTATGAAGGCAGGATACTTCTCAGGACTCCATTGCTGCTGTTCCTGAATCGGGCACTAGGAACGTCACCAGAGTTTCCTCCTGCGGAGAAGTTCCTGCCCTCTGCTCAGTGCCGACTGAGGTTAGACCTTGCCACATTCTCACCTCACGGCGATTTTGCCGCCGCCGTTCTTTCGGACAGCCAAGGCAGCCACTTGAATCAGACGTGAGCCTCATACATTTACACAAATCGGGGTCCTATGGGGGGGAAATGGAGCCCTTTAGGGCGCCAACTTCGCCGGAAAAAATTAGTGCCCCCATGGCTGAAATTCACCGGTAGCGCCTCAAGAGGGAAGCGGGGCGCTACTGCAAGCGACCCGCCTCCCTCTTGGGGGCGCTGCGAGTGAATATCGCGGCATTACATGCCGCGGTACTGCAGGCCTTCCTCCCCTTCTTAAAGGGGAGAGGCCTAGCGCAGCGCGACCTGGGACCCAGTTGGGCCACCGGGGATCGGAGTGCCGGCAAAAGAGCCCGGCACTCAAGAGAAGTGCCGGGCTCATGGAGCGCAGCCGGCACTCCACGGGGGGGGCTGCAAAGGAGGCCGGGGATGGCACAGGGGCCAGCAACAAAAATGGTCGCCTAGCACCTTCCCTTTAATTTGCGCCACTCCGGCCGCAAGTAGGTCCCCCTGACCCTGTCGGACATAGCGTTCGGTGGTAAGTCAGGGGGCGCTACCGAAGATCGCGGCCGGGGTGCGAGCGGGACGCTGTGCACAGCGATGACGTCATCGCCAGCGGCGCAGCGCCGCGGGGTGCTAACGGTTACTGCCGCCACTAACCTCCCGCTGAATTTCGTGGGAGGCGTTGGCAGCGCCACGCCCAGGCGCTAGTTGCTTTGCGCCCCGTTAGCGCCCTCTTAACGGGAGGTGCAAAGCAACCGAATTTTTAGGCCTTAATGTACATAGGATCCTAATGTCATTTTAACCACCAACTGAGTGGGGTCCATACTGCAGCCGCTCTGATCAGTGAAACCTCGTCTGAAAGCAGAAGAGGCCCTGTAAGGTAACCGTTAATGAAAGAAAGAGTGAACTTGTATTTGTATAGTGCCTTTCAGGACATCAGGACGTCCCACAGCACCTTACAGCCAATGAAGCACTTTTTGAAGTGTTGACACTGTTGTAATGTAGGAAACTTTCTTTTGTTGGGCCAAGAGGAGCAGGAGTGGGCCTTTGGGCCCCACAAGTCTGGGCCTCTGCTGCCCAGGGCTCCCACCCTCCCAGGGCTCCCACCCTCCCACCTGCGAGAGGCTGACAAACTCCTCTGCCCGTCCCCCTACCCCCTGCAACTTACTTGGGTGTCAGCAGGGGCCTCTCAATCATTAACTGCTGGCAGCTGCCTTTTCCCACCCATATTTATACGGGCAACTGGCTGATGAGGTCTGAATGAAGCCTGGCCATTAAAATCAGCTGGGCAGCCCGCTCACCCAGCCGGCTTCTCACCTGGGAGTTCAAATATCCCCTTTAGACTCAGCTGGTCACACCCAGACTACTTTCTGAGCGAAACAACATTTTGACTCGGAATAAGTGTATCGGTAGTTATGCAATGTTACGCCCCAAAATTTTCCCTTCAATTTCTCCCTTTAGTTCTCCGGTGGTACAGATCCACAGCCCTCAGGACCTCAGCCAAGTGGTCATTCTTCACATAGGAGACTCGACAGTGGGTGTCAGTAAATATTCAGCAATGGTGACAAATTATAGTTGAGCCCAGCCCTACTCTCGTCTGGTCTCCACACAAATATGTTTCCAGCAGAGGTCGCTGGGTAACATGAGTGAGAACCTCCAGTCTAGTGGCAATCTAGTTTCATCCCAAATAAGCTCAAGTTCTTTACTTGCTGGCTCATTTGAACACAATGAAAGTATAGACATGGCCATCAATCACTTCAGATTTGCACATCCTGTATTAATATAGCAACATAATGTAAATGATGAGGAAAGTGAAGAGTGACTCATTTTTAAATGGACTTGATCTAATGTCACCACATACTGGATTTTTTTCGCTAACCTGCTCAATGTAATTAATGAGAGAGTCTTTATTCTCCTTCCAGTACTGTGGAAGTGTGTCTTCTGGTGGGAATTTTTCGCAGCTTAGTTCCACTGTGATCTCAAAGCAGTTACTGCTCAGGTAGTTGAAATCTTGCATACCTGGAAAATAACAAATTGCAAAATTACAAGATCTGACAATGTTAACTGTTTGGGATATATATGGACAAAGAGCAATGGTGCAGTGAAGAAAAGCACCGTGACATGGAAATATGCTGTACAAAGCAGGAAGGCCCCAGGTTCAATTTCTAATCTGTGCTGAGTTAGTTGATCTCAAGCAGGGTACCTAGTTAACCTCAGTGTCCCCAAACTAGATAGGGAAGTGTCTGCTGGAGTTCCTGCTCCAGAATACCATTTGGTGACCTCTGCTGGAAGTACATGCATATAGGGGACAGCAGGCAGGCATTGTTCCAAATACCAGACTACATTACACAAGGTGATAGATCTGAGACACATTCCTCATCAGACTGTTTGTGGACTGACATCTTGAATATAACACTCTTTCTACTTCCTGGAGGGCTGACCTTTGCCCAGATCCTCCCATTCAGTCTGTCAGCAATCATTCTTCATATACACTGGAGTGATTTAGAACCCTTCATGTACAGTACCTGACTTGGCACAGCTCAGGCAGTCATACATAAGCTGTACTGATTGTTCTTACTAACATTTTAGTTAAGCTTAAAAAGGTGTTGTGAAAGATTTAGCATTGAAAGTCACTCTCACACCACACTAACTGGCACGTGTCCAGTTAAAACTGGTACTTTCACTCACCTGATTCTCCAAAACTACTAAAAGTAATAATCCACTTTAAAAAATCCTACAAAACTAATAGAGCTCCCAAGTGCGACAATGGTGGTCTGCGGAGTGAACCCACGTATTAATCAATGAGTGCAGCCATAGACTATGATTAGAAATTTTATTTTTCCAATCAGGATTTAATGTCCCATTGGACAGCTTGCAGGCATCATGAGAAGTTTTTTTTGAGAGATCCACCTGAGGGGCATCAGGCAATGAGTCAGAGGGGAGCACACAACCTGATGCACAGAGCTCGAGTGGCCAGGAGGAGCTAAGGGTGGAAGAGAACAAGCCAGATGTTGTTGACCAGAGGGTCGGGAGATGCTGGCCCTTAGTTGAATAAACCGAGATCTCACTGATCCTGCTTTTAAAAGAAGAGTGCTTGCAAAGCATCACATGTGCGTGCCGCACTAGGGACGGGATACTGGAATGTACAACAGATGGCAGGTCAATCAGACAAGTCCCCTGACCACATCTGCAGCACCACAACAGTCTTTGCCTGGCTGTAGTCCATCTTGGAGCATGTGGCAGCTTCACTGCGATCAGCAATGGTTGTCCCCGTCACTAAGCCCTTAAGGACAGTTTTGCTTCTGCTATGGATGCTCAGACTGATACCATAGCAGAGTGGAGTACTAGATTGAAGAAAGCTTCTGTCTTCTAAGGGTTACAGTCAACCATCTCTGAGCTTCACAGATCTCATTGGGACCATTAGTCTTCCTTCCCTTAAATTAATGCTAAGCAGAGCCTGTGCCGTGTACCAGTTAGTGGCCATTAACAGAGGGGGGTCAGGGTTATCTCATTTAAACTAGAAAATACATTCTAAATGGTAACTCAGACAATGCTATAGTTGCCTTGTATCCATTCGCTCACATCCAGTCCTGTCAGCATCCTG
Source organism: Somniosus microcephalus (assembly GCF_052327205.1). Classification (NCBI taxonomy): domain Eukaryota; kingdom Metazoa; phylum Chordata; class Chondrichthyes; order Squaliformes; family Somniosidae; genus Somniosus; species Somniosus microcephalus. Next base: position 113,287,736 of record NC_140988.1, on the reverse strand, counting down.
CTGCTTCCTTTCCTAAAATGCCTGCAAAAGTCCCTAACCACAAACATTAGTTCTGTAATCATAGGGCATAGATGTACTTGGTGACTGATGCATTGGTTAGTTCTACAGACCAACATTATGCACTTTTTATGTTGCTGGGTTTCCTTCTCAAAAAAATTAATTGTGAAAAATCTAGTTGAATAGTTCTCAATGGTAAACTCACTGAAAAATGTCAGCAGCTCTCAATTGCAATACTGTTACTTTTCAAAAATATTTCTAGCAATGTATGGTATCATAATAAACTTGCACAAAAAGTATCATTTTCCAGCTAATGTAATTCTTTCCATCATTCTTGCCCCAGAAGTAAATTTGGAACAGATTTGATATGGCTGGCAGTGATTGGTCTGGTGGAGTAGCATGCAACATGCAATAGTGCAAAAAACAAAGCTAGTATTTGTAAAGGTTATGCAGCCTTCTGTATCTGACAGCAAAAATGAATCCAATATCGTATTGTTGCGGCTGCCTCGGAACACGAATGGAGGCCGAACCGATCTGAGGAACACATGGCTTTTATTACATTCTCTTGAGAGATGGCTGCCTCAGCTCCTCTCTCTGCTAAACCCGAAGACAGACTGAGGGCGACACCCGCGCTTTTGAGTACACACTGAGGGCGACGCCCGCTCCTTTGTCATGCCTTAAAGGCAGCATGCTTCTTAAAGGCAAGGTGCCCGATTTATTGTCCACGGACAGAAAAGTGGATTGCGCCCGTTTAGGTGGCGATCCGCCACACAGCTCCCCCCAGAATCTGCTTAGGAGGTGTGGACGAGACGGTGCGGCGGTCTGATGGGCCGGCCGGAGCGGCTCTTGTAGGACGCCGGTGGACGTGGAACGGCCGGGCGTGGAGCAGCCGGGTGTACTGGCTTGAGGGCAGGTCGGCCGCATGGCAGTGGACGAGCTACTGGGACCTGCTCACCAGGCTCCGAGTGTGCTGGCTTGAGTCGGTCAACCGACACTTTTTCAGTCCTGTCGCCCACTTGTAGGTCAAAAAATTTGTCCCCAGCCTGTAGCACTTTGTAGGGCCCGTCGTACGGGGGTTGAAGGGGTCCGCGGTGGGCATCGTGCCGGACGAAAACGAACCGTGCCTGGTGCAGGCTTAGCGGGACGTGTGAGGTGGATTCGCCGTGCCGGGCAATGGGCACCGGGGCGAACTGTAGCGCCGGTGAGGCGAAGTCGGGGCGTTGCTGGTCGGCTGACCAGGGTGTCGTGGCGGTGGGCAGGAACTCGCCGGGTACGCGCAGCGGCTGGCCGTACACGAGCTCTGCTGCCGATGCGTGGAGGTCTTCTTTAACCGCAGAGCGCAGGCCGAGGAGAACCCACGGGAGTCGGTCGGTCCAGGCGCCATCCTGGAGGCTGGCTCGAAAAGATGCCTTCAAGGATCTGTGGAACCGCTCACACAGTCCGTTGGCTTGGGGGTGGTACGCTGTGGTGCGGTGAATGGTCACCCCGAGATTGCGTGCGATGGCGGTCCAGAGTTCAGAGGTAAATTGCGGACCTCTGTCCAACGTCATGTCGGAGGGGACGCCGAACCGTGCGACCCAGGTGCTGACGAAGGCTCTGGCAATGTCGGCGGTGGTGGTAGAGGTCAGTGGAATTGCCTCGGGCCAGCGCGTGGTGCGGTCGACGATCGTCAGCAAGTGCGTGTGGCCTTGCGACGGCGGCAGGGGCCCGACGATGTCCACGTGGATGTGGTCGAATCTACGTGAAGGGACGGTGAACTCCTCGAGGGGTGCTTTCGTGTGTTGCTGCACCTTGGCCCGTTGGCAGGCTAGGCAGGAGTTGGCCCAAGTACGCACATCCTTGCGAAGGCCACGCCAGACAAAGCGGTTGGCTACCAATTTGATGGATGCGCGGGCGCCGGGGTGGGAGAGGTTGTGGAGAATCTCGAATACCCGGCGGCGCCAGGACGCTGGGACGACGGGCCGAGGTTGAGATAGGGATATGTCGCACTTGACCGTGACTGCGGTCGGGCCGCAGGCGACGTCGGCCAGGCGTAGCCCTGGTAAGTTGGTAGGTGCGGAGAGCAGATCAGGGTCCGTGAGCTGGTCTGCTGCGAGTTGAGCGTAGTCGACTGCCAGGTGTGCGGCGTGGATGGCGGGGCGGGAGACGCAGTCGGCTACCACGTTGTCTCGGCCGGAGACGTGTTGGATGTCCGTGGTGAACTCGGACACTGCCGCGAGCTGGCGCTGCTGCCTGGTGGACCAGGGGTCGGTTGTCTTTGCCATTGCGAATGTCAGGGGTTTGTGGTCGACAAACGCAGTGAAGGGGTGGCCCTCCAGCAAAAACCAAAAATGGCGGACCGCCAGGTACAGCGCGAGGAGCTCGCGGTCGAAGGTGCTGTACTTGACCTCCGGGGGGCGTAGTTGGCGGCTGAAGAAGGCAAGTGGTTGCCAGGTGCCGTCGACCCACTGCTCGTACACGGCGCCGACCGCGTGGTCGGAGGCGTCCGTGGTGAGCGCTACTCTGGCATTGGGCCGTGGGTGCGCGAGCAGGGTGGCGTCGGCGAGCGCGGTCTTGGTGGAGTTGAAGGCGGCTGATACGTCTGCCGTCCATTCGACCGCCATCTTGCCGCTCCTGCCCCGGAGGGCTTCATACAGGGGCCTCATGAGGGACGCCGCTTTGGGGATGAAGCGGTTGTAGAAATTCACCATCCCGAGGAACTCCTGGAGTCCTTTGATGGTGGTGGGGCGGGGAAATTGCTGGACGGCCTGCACCTTGGTGGGCAGGGGAATGGCCCCAGCATGGGTGATGTGATGGCCGAGGAAGTTGATCTTGTCCAGGCCGAACTGGCACTTGGCTGGGCTGAGGATGAGCCCGTGGTCGCTGAGGCGCCCGAACAGGATGCGAAGGTGTTCGAGGTGTTCCTGCTTGGAGGAACTGGCTACCAGGATGTTGTCCAGGCAGACGAACAGGAACTTCAGGTCCCGAAGGACCGAGTCCATGAGCCGTTGGAATGCCTGGGCCGCATTTTTGAGGCCGAAGGGCATCCGCAGGAACTCAAAAAGCCCGAAGGGGGTGATTACGGCCGTCTTGGGGACGTCCGCGGGGTGGACGGGGACTTGGTGGTAGCCGCGCACCAGGTCGACTTTGGAAAAGACTGAGTGGCCGGCCAGTCTAGCCGAGAAGTCCTGAATGTGCGGCACAGGGTACCGATCAGGGGTGGTGGCATCGTTGAGGCGGCGGTAATCCCCGCAGGGGCGCCAACCCCCGCCTGGTTTGGGGGCGATGTGGAGTGGGGAGGCCCAGGGACTGTTGGAGCGGCGGATGATGCCGAGCTGTTCCATAGTGGCAAACTCGGTCCGCGCGATCTCCAGTTTGGCCGGGTCCAGCCTGCGGGCGTGGGCGTACACTGGGGGGCCTGTGGTGGGGATGAAGTGTTCCACCCCGTGTTTGGTGACCTCCGCGGAGAAGGTCGGGTTGGTGAGGGCCGGGAATTCGGCCAGGAGTGCCGAGTAGTCATCCGTGGCCTGGGCGTGGCACTGTGACGCCATGTCGGCGGGTTGACGGGGGGCCATGGCGCCCAGGATGGGGAACATGGTGTTCATGTCCACGAGGCGGTGTCAAGGGATGTCTACCAGTAGGCCGTGGGCGCACAGGAAGTCTGCGCCGATGAGAGGGGAGAGTACCTTGGCAGTGATGAACTCCCATCAGTAGCGGCGACCAGCGAGGTCGAGGGTGACTGTGCGGGTGCCGTACGTCCGGATGTCCGAGCCGTTAGCGGCAGCCAGCGCCTGTCCTCGTTCGCCCTTTTGGATGTCAAGGGCGGAGGCCGGAATGATGCTGTGCTGAGCTCCAGTGTCGCACAGGAACCGGCGGCCGGTTTTGTCATCCGTGACGTACAGCAGGGAGCCCGCGTGGCCCACGGCCATCGCGGGGGCTGGTACGGGGGCGGACTTGAAGGAGCAGGGAGGTGTGCACCGTTGTGCCCTGGCGCCGAACCGTGCGTGGTAGTAACAGTAGCCCGGGTTTGTGGGGCGCGAAGGCCCCGTGGGCCCCGTGGCTTGGCCTTGTGGTCGCGTGGTGGCCGGTGAGGGGCGCGCCCAGGCTGTGGCTGCCAGGTCCGGAGCGACGTCGCGGCTGGAGTGAGCGGACAGCAGCTTGTCGGCCTCGTCGGCCAGGGCTTCTAGGTCCGTGAGGCCGGACGCCACGATCGCTGGGCGGATGCTGGGAGGTAGCTGGCGGATGAACAGCGTGCGGAAGAGGGACCCGGGTGGGTTCTCGTCGGTGAGCGAGAGCATGTGGGAGAGGAGGTCTGACGGTGAGGCGTCACCGAGGCCTGGAAGGTCGAGGAGGCGGCAGTTTCGCTGGTATGTCGAGGTCGTAAATTTTTTAAGGAGCGCGGCCTTAAGATGTGCATACTTGCCCTCCTCTGGTGAGTTCTGCAGCGCTATCCAGACCTTCGTGACTGTGGAGCTACCGAGTGATGCAACGAGGTAGTCATACTTCGTCCCATCTGTGGTGATGTGTCGCAGCTGGAATCGGGACTCAGCTTGGAGGAACCAGGCTTCGGGCTGGTTTTCCCAAAACTCCGGCAGTTTCACGGAAACTGCGTTCGTGTCCGCCATTGCAGTGCTCGGAATACGTTCTGAGTGTCGGGGTCACCAATGTTGCGGCTGCCGCAGAACACGAATGGAGGCCGAACCGATCTGAGGAACACATGGCTTTTATTACATTCTCTTGAGAGATGGCTGCCTCAGCTCCTCTCTCTGCTAAACCCGAAGACAGACTGAGGGCGACACCCACGCTTTTGAGTACACACTGAGGGCGACGCCTGCTCCTTTGTCATGCCTTAAAGGCAGCATGCTTCTTAAAGGCAAGGTGCCCGGTTTATTGTCCACGGACGGAAAAGTGGATTGCGCCCGTTTAGGTGGCGATCCGCCACAGTATCATATTAGTCAGGTGATACACAAGTACATCAAAACATTCATGGTGGCCAATGTGACACACCCACCTAAGAAAGTATTACATTTCTACACAATTCAACAACAACTGGAAATAGCCTGGAGCATGTTCCAAATCAGTAACTTTTCGAATTAAGGTCGTCTGGTCCTGAAAAGTAAACGGGGGAAGTCAGTCTTGTGTGTTTGCACTCTGAGTTTCCATATTACCCAGTTGAGTCAGGCACTTGACAGCAAAGGACAGCACACAGAGGTAGGTTTCCTCAGACAGGAACAAGAATACCCAGTTACGTAAAAGCATCCTTATGTGGCTCCAAGGATTTTGCCTCCAAAACTTTAACAGGAAATTCATTAACACAGTTAGTATTCCAGCCTGGTGTTCCAGGTTTTCCTTCTCCCCAGGCAATCTATGTTATACCTTCAGGGTTAAGCACCACCGGCAGACAAGAGGACACCAGGCAACCCCCTCTTCTTGATTTACCCCCTCCCTGAGATGATGTCTGGCCTCTCCTCCAGGGCTCCATGCAGCATCATGCTAAGATCAGGAATTATAAGGAAGGAGGCAAACAAAACCTGTATTCCACCAATCCTTGCTCTACACAAGCTGCTCTACTGAGTTGCAGAATTGTGCCAAATGGGATTGCAACTTTAATTAACACAAATGAGACTTTGCCATAATAACAACAGAAAATGCTGGAAAAACTCAGTCGGCCAGGCAACATCCGTGGAGAGAAAAGAGAGTCAACGTTTCGGGTCAAACCCTTTGTCAAGACTGGAAAAGCACAGGAAATGACCCACCCAGGATTACAAATATCTCCAAGATATTCATCGTTCCTCGAACTACTGCTCTCGCCGCATCTTGAGATCTACGCTCAACGCCATGCGGCGCCACAGGAACACTCTCGACCTCTCTCTTCAGCAGCACCGACGCACTCGATCTCAAAGCTGTCCGGGTCCACAGTTCCATTTCATCCTTCGACTCATCCGATGCTCCAACAAAAAAAGGATCGCAAGCTTCAGCAAATCTTGAACACCAACGCTCCTCCGGAACCTTCTTCTCCTTCACTTTCCTCTGACCCCCCTTCTCCCAATCTCACCCCCTGCCGCGTTTTCACTATCCCCTCTGACCTTCCCCTCTCTGACCCCGAACGATCTGTCCTCAGCAAAGGCCTGAGTTTCATCCCCTTACGCCCCCACCTCAATGAATTTCGAGCTCGGCACGATGTTGAACTCTTTTTCCGCCGCCTTCGTCTCCGTGCCCACTTCTCTGGCCAGGAGACTTCCCCCCACACGGCTGACCCTTTCTCCCGCTTTCAGAATTCCCGCTCTACCTAGACCCCTCCCCCTGGCCTCTTACCCTCTTTAGATCTTTTCATCGCTAACTGCTGCCGTGTCATCGGCCGTCTCCATTTCTCTGCTCCCCTCACTCACTCCAGCCTACCTCCCTCTGAATTGCAGCACTCCATTCTCTTAGATCCAACCCTGACATTGTCATTAAACCTGCTGACAAGGGTGGTGCTGTTGTTGTTTGGTGCACCGACCTCTACCTAGCAGAAGCTGAGCGCCAACTCTCCGACACCTCCTCCTACCTCCACCTGGACCATGACCCCACTACCGAACATCAAACCACCATTTCCAAGACTGTCACTAACCTCATCTCCTCTGGAGATCTTCCGCCCGCGGCCACCATCCTCATAGTTACCCAACCCCCCACAGCCCGTGTAGTGTATGTAACGTTCCACCTTTAAGAGAACTATTTTAAGGGTTGCACTACTTTGTCTTGGCTACTGTATACTGTAATACCGGTGGTGACCACACCGGTATATAAGTGCTGTGTAAGGATTGATTGGGCAGATTCGCCCTGACCTTCGAATAATAAAGTCCTGTTAAAGTTACTCTTATAGTCTGTGTATTAATTCACCATATAACCCACAGACTTTACAGTGGCGACGAGTTCAATCTTACCCTGCGGCAGCGATACATCCGAAGCAGTTAACGAGCGTCAAGAGGAGGCACCCGCCCTCGTCATTCTGCTGAGAGAAGACTCGAGTCTGCAGAGCAAGGAAGAAGGAAGAATTCAGACACGAAGCCTTCCATCAGCAACAGGCAGTGATCGTCCCTTCTGCCATGGTGGTGAGTGAGCCGATCAGCCACGAGAAGCAAGTCGGCCACGTTGACTGTGAGTAGGGGGAAAATTAAAAAAAAGAACGGAGGAAGGGTGGTGAACTCGACCACGGTCGGGGGGGAAAGGAGCCGGACAGAAGTCGGGCCCAGAGGCGCTGAGACTGGGGCAGCGTGGGGCACGGAAGCCGCGGTGCAAGCGGGAACGCAGCCGGGGTGAGAGACCGGGCTACCAGCAGGAACGCAGCCGGTGTGAGAGACCGGGCTACAAGCGGGCTGGGAGACGCAACAGCGTCGTGAGACAGCTCGACCGCGACCGGCGAAAGGCCGGGCAGCTACCGAGGCCGCGAGGCGCTGCGACCGGGATCGTAAGGCGCGGGAAGAAATAAAAATAAGAAACCGCGGAGAACTCAGCCGCAGCCGGGGGAGGAAAGGACCGGACTGCGAGAGGGCTGGGAGGCGCAATTGGAAGCCGCTGAGGGAGAGACAGAGCCCGAGCGAGCGGGAGAGACAGAGCCGAGCGAGGGAGACCGAGGAGATTCAGCCAGCGGCTGGAACTGTTCGCCGTCAACGGGTTGTCCCCAGCGCCGGTTGCCCTGCTGAGAAAAGGGAACAAAGAACGCACTGAAGCCGGCGCGCAGGCTGCGAACCCCGAAAGCCAGCGGTCGTCGCCCGAGGGAAAAGCTTACCCCACCCGCCAGTAGGCGGAGAAGAAGACAGGAGCGGGAAACCGCCATTTTGAAAGTGGGCGGGGAAGAAGACAAGCGCGGGAAACCGCCATTTTTGGAAAAAAAAAAGTTAAAGAAAAAATTCGTTGTTGTTTCTCAGGAAGATTGTGAAGATGCCTAAGCGTGGCAACATCAATGAATTCGATTCTGATGTGGAAGATTGGACCACGTATGTAGAACGCATCGAGATATATTGTAAGGTCAATAAGATAGCAAATTATGATAAAGCTCTCACCTTACTAAACTCAATGGGTGCAAAGACATACGGGTTATTGAAGCATCTTCTATCACCAGCTAAACCGGCGGATCAGTCTTTCGCTAATATTGTTGCTGTCCTGAAGGATCATGTGAACCCCACACCGCTGATGTTAGCGGAACGAGCTAAATTTTACGGGAGAACGCAACTAAAGGAGGAAAGCAACGCGGAGTACCTGGTTGAACTGCGTAGGCTAGCAAAATACTGTCAGTTTGGGGTAAATCTGACAGAGGCACTGAGAGACAAGTTCGTGTGCGGGATGTCGAAGGAAGGAACACAAAAGCGACTGCTCGAAGAGAACGATCTTACACTTGATAAGGCTGTCCTTATTGCAGCATCGCACGAAGCCGCAGCGAGAGGCACGGCGGAAATGCAGCTGAAGACAGCGGTACTCAGTGTGGATCAAATGACTTCGGGTACAACGAAATGTTACCGTTGTGGGAAGACAACACACGACCAGAACCAATGCTGGTTTAAAAACCAGGAATGTAGAAAATGTGGCAAACTTGGTCACATAGCTAAAGTATGCCGGTCAGGAAAGAAGACCAGCAACAATAAGTCACCGCAGAAGAAGTACAAAAAGGTACATAAGGTGACTGTGAAGAGTCCAGATGAACTGAATTCGGATTCAGACCCCAACAGCAAGGAGCTGGGTAGTCTGAGGATTCACAATGTGAGTAAAGAAGCTGACCGACAAACTATCTGGGTCACACTGCAGATTGCAAAAGTCCAAGTGAAGATGGAAGTGGACACCGGATCGGCGTTGATGGTCATGAATAAACAAGATTACAAAAAGTTATTCAAACATATTCCCCTACGGGATACGGAGATAGTATTGCAGACATACACGGGGCATAAAGTATACCCCATCGGAAAGATAAAAGTCAAGGTGAGACACAAGGGCAAAGATCACCAAGGAATGGACTTATATGTACTACCCGAGGGAGGTCCACCACTTCTGGGATGGGAGTGGATCAGGAAAATAAAGATAGACTGGCACTCACTAAACACAATGACGGTAGATTTCGGAAAGAAAGATGTCAAACCTGAGCGGTTGTCCAGAATATTGGACGAGGCTAAAGAGGTATTCCAGCAGGGACTGGGAACACTGAGAGGAATTAAGGCAAAAATCAAGATTGCAGAACATGCAAGCCCAAAATTTTTCAAAGCCAGATCGGTACCTTACGCGATACGACCTGCTGTGGAGGCAGAACTGGAGGAGCTTGAACGTGCAGGGGTACTGTCGAAGGTGGACTGGAGTGAGTGGGCCACGCCCATTGTTCCCGTCATGAAGTCTTCATCAAGTAACAAGCCAGGGGGACCGGGGAAGGTCGGCATCTGCGGAGACTTCAAGATCACAGTTAATCCGGTGCTTCACACGGTACAATACCCGCTACCGCGGATTGAGGATATCTTTGCATCATTGTCTGGCGGGAAACACTTCACCAAGATAGACCTGGCACAAGCATATTTACAGATGGAGGTCGAGGAAGAGTCACGCCAGTATCTCACAATCAACACGCACAGAGGCTTGTATCGATATAATAAACTGGTTTTTGGAGTAGCTTCGGCTCCAGCAATTTGGCAGAGGGCCATGGAGCAGGTCTTACAGGGTATTCCAAGCACTCAGTGTTACTTGGACGATATCCTGATTACGGGAGAAGACGAGGAGGAACACCTCACAAATTTGAAACTGGTGCTCACCAGGTTGAAGGAATATGGCCTTCGAGTTAATCGCCAGAAATGTGAGTTCTTCCAGAAACGGATCTCGTACTGCGGTCATGTCATTGACCAAGAGGGGCTGCACAAGTCACCTGACAAGATCGAAGCGGTCGTGAAGGCCCCCGCTCCGGAAAATGTATCACAGTTGAGGTCGTTTCTGGGGTTGATTAATTATTACCATAAGTTTCTGCCAAATCTATCTACGGTGCTGCATCCGCTGAATGCTCTGTTGCGGAAAGAAGTACCATGGAAGTGGAGCGAGGACTGTAAGAAGGCCTTTCGCAGAAGCAAGGCGTTGATTACCTCTGAGGAAGTGTTGGCTCACTTCAACCCAATGCTACCTCTTCGGCTAGCTTGTGATGCTTCCCCTTATGGTATTGGAGCTGTACTCTCACACAAGTTACCAAATGGCTCGGAAAGGCCAGTCGCATTTGCGTCCCGATCATTGACCTCCGCTGAGCGAAATTACACTCAGATAGATAGGGAGGCTCTCAGCCTTGTGTGGGGAGTAAAGAAATTCAATCATTACCTGCAGGGCAAGAAGTTTACATTGCTGACAGACCACCAGCCGTTGGTGTCCATATTCAACCCTAACAAGGCCGTTTCCACTATGACAGCACAAAGGCTACAGAGGTGGTCCATTCTACTAGGGGCACACCAATATGACATCGAATACAAAAGGTCCAAACAGCATGGAAATGCTGATGGGTTATCGCGCCTACCGTTGCCAGTGGAAGAAGAGGCGACTACAGTGGACCCAGTGGAGATGTTCCACTCAACCATAATGGAATGTCTACCAGTAACAAATTCCATGATCGAAAAGGAAACAAGAAATGACCCGACTCTCTCACGAGTCTACGATTTAACGGTGGAGGGATGGCCAGTACATGGCGAACCAATGCTGCCAGCATTTTCGCACAGAAGAGAACAGCTGTCAGTGTGCCGAGGAACCTTGATGTGTGGATCTAGAGTGGTGATTCCACCCAAACTCCAGCAGAAAGTACTAAAGGAGCTTCACGAGGGGCATCTGGGTGGAGTGAAAATGAAGAACCTAGCCAGAGCGTTTGTGTGGTGGCCAGGTATTGATGGAGACATCGAAGAAATAACCAAGAGCTGTCTAGGATGCGAGAAGGTCCAAAACGCGCCACCACAAGCTCCTCTGCATCCATGGGAGTGGCCCTCATCTCCATGGCAAAGGGTACATATCGACTTTGCTGGTCCATTTATGGACTCAATGTTTTTAATCACGGTGGATGCACACTCCAAGTGGCCGGAGGTAATAAAAATGTCCTCCACCACCACGGAAAAAACCATCACAGTATTAAGGACCATATTTGCCAGGAATGGGCTGCCGGAACAGATCTGTTCTGATAATGGACCGCAATTTGTGTCCGAAGAATTCAGGAAGTTCTTAAAAAGCAATGGGGTTAAGCACTATACGTCCGCCCCATACCATCCCGCCACCAATGGATTAGCTGAAAGGTTTGTCCAGACCTTCAAGAAGGCCATAAAGGCCATGGGTAATGAAGACATAAATCTACAACATAAGGTAGATAACTTCTTGTTGGCGTACAGGAATGCAACACATGCCGTCACAAACCAAACTCCCGCCATGATGTTTTTCAATAGAAGAATAAGATGCCGGCTGGATTTGATTAAGCCAAACGTCAGAAGGGACGTAGAGAACCGGCAATTTCAAGGCATGAATGAAAGGCCAACTAGATCCTTTCAGATAGGTCAACAAGTTTTGGCCCGGGACTACCGTACCGAGAAATGGCAGCCTGGAACTATTGGAAAAAGGCTAGGACCGTTGATGTATACCGTGGACATTGGTGAAAGCATAATAAGGCGCCATGTTGACCAGATCATAGAATCATCCACAAAGGCCCAACCTACTCCACAACTCTATACGTCTAATGTTGAAGCAGAGATACCCAGAGCATCTACCTCCGATCCGGTAATACTGGAATCCGATGAACCTGAAACGGTCCTTCAAGCCGAATCGACCTTGCCAGAAGAACCTACTACACCACCGAAAATGACTACACCACCGAGGTGTTATCCGGACAGAGTCCGGAAGCCTCCAGAGAGACTGAATCTGTGAACTGTTTCACATAAAGTTGTATATATGTTAAGATGTTATATTAATGGGAATGTGTATATATTGTTAACCTAAAAAGGGAGGATTGTAGTGTATGTAACGTTCCACCTTTAAGAGAACTATTTTAAGGGTTGCACTACTTTGTCTTGGCTACTGTATACTATAATACCGGTGGTGACCACACCGGTATATAAGTGCTGTGTAAGGATTGATTGGGCAGATTCGCCCTGACCTTCGAATAGTAAAGTCCTCACACACAGACAGACACAGAATCTACAGTGCAGATAGAGGCCATTTCGGCCCATCGAGTCTGCACCGATACATATCCCACCCTATCCCCGTAACCCCACGTATTTAATCCCCTAACACTAAGGGTCAATTTATCATAGCCAAATCATCCTAACCTGCACATCTTTGGACTGTGGGAGGAAACCGGAGCACCCGGAGGAAACCCACGCAGACACAGGGAGAATGTGCAAACTCCACACAGACAGTCGCCCGAGGCCAGATTTGAACCCGGGTCCCTGGCGCTGTGAGGCAACAGTGCTAACCACTATGCCACCGTAAAGTTACTCTTGTAGTCTGTGTATTAATTCACCATATAACCCACAGACTTTACAGCCCGCTTCTACCTCTTTCCCAAGATCCACAAACAGGACTGCCCTGGTAGACCCATCGTTTCAACCTGTTCTTGCCCCACTGAACTTATCTCTTCCTATCTCGACTCTATCTTTTCTCCGCTTGTCCAGTCTCTTCCCACCTACATCCGCGACTCTTCGGACGCCCTCCGCCAATTTAACAGTTTCCAGTTTCCTGGCCCCAACCACCTCCTTTTCACCATGGACGTACAATCCCTCTACACCTCCATCCCCCACCAGGATGGCCTGAGGGCGCTCCGCTTCTTCCTTGAACAGAGGCCCGACCAGTCCCCATCCACCACTACCCTCCTCCGCCTGGCTGAACTTGTTCTCACATTGAACAACTTCTTCTTTGACTCCACTCATTTCCTCCAAATCAAAGGTGTTGCTATGGGTACCCGCATGGGTCCTAGCTATGCCTCCCTTTTTGTGGGATATGTGGAACACTCTTTGTTCCAGTCCTACTCGGGTCCCCTCCCTCACCTCTTTTTCCGGTACATTGATGACTGTATCAGTGCCGTTTCCTGCTCTCGCCCTGAACTAGACAATTTCATTCACTTTGCCTCCAATTTCCACCCTTCCCTCACCTTCACATGGTCCATCTCCGACTCTTCCCTTCCCTTCCTCGACTTCTCCGTCTCCATCTCTGGGGATAGATTATTGACCAACATTCACTACAAGCCCACTGACTCCCACAGCTACCTGGACTACACTTCCTTCCACCCCGCCTCCTGTAAGGACTCTATTCCATTCACCCAGTTTCTCCGTCTCTGCCGCATCTGCTCCGACCATGCCACCTTCCACACCAGTGCTTCCGACATGTCTTCCTTTTTCCTCAACCGAGGATTCCCCTCTACCGTGGCTGACACGGCCCTCGACCGTGTCCGTTCTATCTCCCGCACTTCTGCCCTCACCCCTGCCCCTCCCTCCCGGAACCACAACAGGGTTCCCCTTGTCCTCACCTTTCACCCCACCAGCCTCCACATTCAATGGATCATCCTCCGCCATTTCCACCACCTCCAAAGTGATCCCACCACCAAACGCATCTTCCCCTCCCCTTTCAGCATTCCGTAGGGACCGCTCCCTCCAAGACACCCTGGTCCACTCCTCTATCACCCCCAGCACCCCTTCCCCTTCACCCGGCACCTTCCCGTGAAAGCGCAGGAGATGCAACACCTGCCCTTATACCTCCCCGCTTCCCACTGTCCAGGGCCCCAAACACCCCTTCCAGGTGAAACAGCGATTTACTTGTACTTCTTGCAATCTAGTATACTGTATTCACTGCTCACGATGTGGTCCCCTCTACATTGGGGAGACCAAACGCAGATTGGGTGACCGCTTTGCGGAACACCTCCGTTCAGTCCGTAAGGATGACCCCAAGCTTCCGGTCGCCTGTCATTTCAATTCACCGCTCCATTCCCACTCAGACCTCACCGTACTCGGGCTCTTGCATTGTTCCACGGAAGCTCAGCGTAAAGAGTCATAGAGTCATAGAGTCATAGAGTTTTACAGCACAGAAAGAGGCCCTTCGGCCCATCGTGTCTGCGCCGCCCATCCATCCCTGTCCAGTCTAATCCCATTTTCCAGCATTTGGTCCATAGCCTTGTATGCAATGGCATTTCAAGTGCTCATCCAAATGCTTCTTGAATGTTGTGAGGGTTCCTGCCTCCACCACCCTTTCAGGCATTGAGTTCCACATTCCAACCACCCTCTGGGTGAAAAAGTTCCTCCTCAAATCCCCTCTAAATCTCCTGCCCCTTACCCTGAATCTATGCCCCCTTGTTATTGACCCCCCCACTAAGGGGAAAAGTTCCTCTTTATCTACCCTATCTATGCCCCTCATTATTTTGTACACCTCAATCAGGTCCCCCCTCAGCCTTCTCTGCTCCAAAGAAAACAACTCCAGCCTGTCCAGCCTCTCTTCATAGCTGAGGCGCTCCATCCCAGGTAACATCCTGGTGAATCTTCTCTGCACCCTCTCCAAAGCAATCACATCCTTCCTATAGTGAGGCGACCAGAACTGCACACAGTACTCCAGCTGTGGCCTCACCAGCGTTTTGTACAGCTCCATCATAACCTCCCTGCTCTTATATTCTATGCCTCGGCTAATGAAGGCAAGTATCCCATATGCCTTTTTAACCACCTTATCTACCTGCTCCGCTGCCTTCAGGGATCTATGTACATGTACACCAAGGTCCCTCTGACCCTCTGTACTTCCTAGGGTCCTACCACTCATTGTGTATTCCCTTGCCTTATTTGTCCGTCCAAAATGCATCACCTCGCACTTTTCAGGGTTAAATTCCATTTGCCACTTTTCCGCCCATCTGACCAACCCGTTTATATCGTCCTGTAGCCGGAGGCTTTTCTCCTCGCAATTTACCACCCCACCAATTTTCGTGTCATCTGCGAACTTACTGATCATACCTTTTACATTTTCATCCAAATCATTTATGTAGATCACAAACAATAAGGGACCCAGCACCGATCCCTGAGGTACCCCACTGGACACAGGCTTCCAGTCACAAAAGCAACCTTCGACCATCACCCTCTGCCTCCTGCCACTCAGCCAGTTTAGGATCCAACGCGCCAAGGCACCCTGGATCCCATGGGCTCTTACCTTCTTGACCAGTCTCCTATGCGGGACTTTGTCAAAAGCTTTACTGAAGTCCATGTACACCACATCCACAGCATTTCCCTCATCCACCCCACTAGTCACCCCCTCGAAAAATTCGATCAGATTTGTTAGACATGATTTACCCTTGACAAAGCCATGCTGACTATTCCCGATTAATCCTTGCCTCTCCAAGTGGAGATTAATTTTGTCCCTCAGAATTTTTTCCAATAATTTCCCCACCACAGATGTTAGACTCACTGGCCTGTAATTCCCTGGTTTATCCCTGCTACCCTTCTTGAACTCGAGGAACAGCACCTCATCTTCCGATTAGGCACTTTACAGCCTTCCGGACTCAATATCGAGTTCAACAATTTCAGATCATAACCTCGGCCCCCATTACATTTTTACTTATTTTTTATCCACACCTTTGTTTTAGCCCTTTCCCCACTCCCCTTTTTTTTCTCTCCCACATGGCAGCTGTCTCTCATTCTGCCAGCACATTTCACACCTAATCTAGAGCCGTCTTTTGTTTCCACTCGTCCCATCACCATCTCGTTTCATTTTGAATACCTCTTAATGGCCTAGAAATTCAGTATAGCCACTTTTGGGGCGGTAAAGTCGGGCGGCCGCTAAAGTTTGCGCCCGGCGCAAAGTCGCGCCCCGTTCGCCGATATTCATTCGCATCGCCCCAAGAGGTTGCTGCTGCGCAAAAACAGGCGATGCACGACTATCTTTAGGCGCTAAGCCGGCGGTGCTGAGCGAGACCCCCGAGGCCGGGCGCAGCGCAGGTGCAGCGAGTTCTTGATTGACGGCAGACACTCTGGCGCCGGTCATCTCTTAAAGGGGGAGGGTGTATTTGTTTGCCTGCCACGCCCTGCACACTGAAGCCCTCAACCTAGGCCTGACCACTTCAGCTTCACCTGTACAACGCCCAGGACTATGGAGAAGGCCAGGGAGAGAGCGCAGCGCTTCAGTGATGGTGACCTGAGGCTGCTGGTTGGCGCAGTGGAGCGCAGGCGCCATGTTTTGTACCCAGAAGGTGGCAAGAGGCCGCTGCCCAGCGCCTACCGGAAAGCCTGGAGGGAGGTGTCCAACAGGGTGTCTTCCAACAGCGTGGTTGCCAGGACTCCTGTACAATGCCGGAAGAAGTTCAACGACCTCACTCGGATTGTCAGGGTGAGTACCCTTTCCAGTGTCCTCCTCATCCTTGCATGTGCACCTCACATTATGGGCAAAGGGACCTGAAAGCCCTAATAGCCAGCCCTCATCCAGCAGCTATGGGCCTGGCATGAAAATCAATTGCACATTCAGCACTTTACACACTGTCCAAGCTATTCGACCATGGGAGGCATTGCAGACAAGATCAGGGCTACACACTGTCCAAGCTATTCGACCATGGGAGGCATTGCAGACAAGATCAGGGCTACACACTGTCCAAGCTATTCGACCATGGGAGGCATTGCAGACAAGATCAGGGCTACACACTGTCCAAGCTATTCGACCATGGGAGGCAGTGCAGACAAGATCAGGGCTACACACTGTACTTAGAGGCCGTCCTTTCTCTTGCAGGCCAAGGTTGCGCACAACCGGCGCAGCCAAACTGAGACCGAGGGAGGCCGTCCTGACCTCAAAGAGCTCTCCGACCTCGACCAGCGTGTGGAGCGCATTATGGAAGGCCGGCTGATTGGCCCCGTCACCACTGGAGATGCCGACCCTGTTCTGGGCACCAATGGTAAGGGCATCACCTTTTGGACCTCTCTCGTTCCACTTGCGCATCAGATCAGCATCCTTTGCCACTGTCCGACCAATGCGGTGAATGGCACCACTCATGCCTCCCTCGCTGCCGCCCTGTCCTCACTCTAAAGCTACTCTTGTGCCTTCCTGCTTTCAGATGGTGAATCGCCAGGTGAGGAGGCGGGCCCTCAAGCTGCCACTGTCAGCCCTTCGGAAGACGAGGAGGAGGAAGAGGAAGCCGGCCCATCAGTGCCACCCTCAGCCGTGCCAGCCCATGGCGATGTAGGGGACACGTCTTCCCTGGAGGGGAGCCGGGGGGAAGGGTCGGAGGAGAGTGAAGCTCCGGGGCCCAGCGGCCTGCAGCAACGCGGGAGGGGTGGGGAAGCTCGGCGGACTTCTCCCCAGAGGGTGAGTGCGGCCTCCAGTCCTGCGACGGTCAGCGCAGAGGAGGTGCGGCTCCTAGAGGAAATGGCCGTCCAGGCTGAGCGCAGGCACACTGAGCTCATGGCTGCAGTGGGAAGGATGCCTGACTCCATAGAGTCACTGGCAAGGAGTGTCCAGGAATTCGGGGCAGCACAGGCCAGGAGTCTGCAACAATTCAGTGCAGCACAGGCCAGGAGTCTGGAACAATTCAGTGCAGCACAGGCCAGGAGTCTGCAGGACATCGCGGCAGCACAGGCCAGGAGTCTGCAGGACATCAATGCAGCACAGGCCAGCAGTCTGCAGGACATCGTGGCAGCACAGGCCAGGAGTCTGCAGGACTTCGCGGCAGCACAGGCCACGAGTCTGCAGGACTTCGCGGCAGCACAGTCGGCTTCTAGCCAAGTGCTCAGTCGTGCCGTCCATTCACTGGCTGGTGTGATGTGGACACAGACCAGGGCCACACGGGCACTAACTGCTGCCACCCTCGCTGGATCGGCCAGGCATCACCAGGGCACTCGCCGCGCAGCAGCAGCCCAGCAGTCTGTCCTTCAGCTGTTTGCTGCGCATGCTGCAGTGCTGGCCCGTGCGAGTGCCAATGTGTCAGGCGACCAGCGAGCACATGCGATCTGCCAGGTTGCCACCATTCCTGCAGCCGACACTGCCACTCCGCCATTGCAGCTGCCAGGAGCTGCTGGACACACTGCTGCCGCCCAGCCAGAGTTGGAGCATGATACGCTTATCAATTACTTCATAAAAGGTGATGAGTCGAAGAAGAGATGATGAGTCGAAAGAAGAGATGAATAAGGCTTTTATTAGCTAAGAAGAGACCATGCTTCTTCGTGAGTGACTGAACAAGTCTGAACGAAACCCACACAGTGGTGGGTGGAGTCAGCTGAGGCATGCCTCCATACACAGCGCCACCCAGAGGTGGCAATATACAATACAGTGGTTTACCACAGAGCAGTCAGCAGCCGGCCACTCCAAGGCCAGAGCTGGTGCAGGCCGACCCCCAAGGGCATCTGCCGTCTCGCCATCTGCCCCTCAGCAGCCTTCCCCCAGCCTTGCTGCAGCCGCTGGGGTCCCATTGAGGAGGAGCTGCAGGGCAGGAAGGGGCCACTCGCGGAAGTGAGGTGGATCACCCTCGCAGGAGAAAAAGTAGAAGGTGTGGCCATGTGTTTTTTTTATATATGAGGCCGAGAAGGTTTTTTTATATATGAAGGCCGAGGCTGTTGTGTTTTTTGATATATGAAGGCCGAGACTGGTGTCTATCTTTTTTTGTGTAAGGCCGAGACTGGTGTCTTTCTTTATTTGTGTAAGACCGAGACTGGTGTCCTTCTTTCTTTTCGTAAGGCCGAGACTGGTAGTTTTGTGTTTTTGGAGGGGGCTTCTCCACATGAGCATGTAATGTGGGAAGGGCAGAGGTGTTCAATAAATTTTTGTTGTTAAATTGCAGTGTGCATGGTTTTTTGGTTAAGTCCTGGTTGCCCTGCTCGGCTGAGGGCTTGTGGAGCGGCTACATTCATCTGCTGACATTGGCACAAGCCAGTCCCTGAGAGGGGGCCTAGAACCGACGTTCAATAAGCCGGCGACGGGCGGCCCTTGCACTTTGTGCCTCCCTCCTGTGCTGGTCCTCCTCCTCCTCCTCCTGCTCCTCCTCCTGAAGTGGTCCTCCAGTCTGAGGTGGCAGTGGCTGAGTCCTGCGGATAGCCAGGTTGTGCAGCATGCAGCAAATGACCACGAAATGGGAGACTCGCTCCGGAGAATACTGCAGGGCTCCACCGGAACGATCGAGACAGCGGAACCGTTGCTTCAGGACGCCGATTGTTTGTTCGATGATGTTCCTGGTCGCTTGATGCCTCTCGTTGTATCGCTCTTCAGCAGGGGTGCTGGGCGCACGGAGCGGGGTCATCAGCCAGGTACACAAAGGATAGCCTTTGTCCCCGATAAGCCATCCTCGTGGGCGAGGCTGTGCCTGGAAAATGTCTGCCACAGAAGTCTGTCGCAGGATGAAGGCATCGTGGCTGCTGCCTGGAAAGCGGGCATTGACAGCTAGGATGAGCTGCCTGTGGTCACACACCAGCTGTACGTTCAGCGAATGGTAACCCTTCCGGTTGCGGTAATCTTCGGCATTCTCCAGAGGTGCCCGCAAAGCCACATGCGTGCAGTCAATGGCGCCCTGCACCATGGGGAAGCCCGCGAATGCTGCAAAGCCCATTGCACGCTGTTGCTGCTTGTCAAGGGCCATGGAGAAGGAGATGAACTGACGTCTACTTTTGAAAAGGGCATTGGTCACCTGGCAGATGCAGCAATGCACGGCGAACTGGGAGATGTTGGCAATGTCCCCAGTAGCGGATTGGAAGGAGCCGGTGGCATAAAAGTTGAGAGCCACCGTCACCTTCACTGCCACCGACAGAGACGTCCTGCTCCTCAGCTGTGGCTGCAGATCAACGGCAAGCAGCTGGCAGATCTCTGTGACCACCTCCCTTCTGAATCGCAGCCTCCGAACACACTGCTCCTCAGACATCTGGAGATAGGAGAACTGCTGGCGGTATACCCTGGGTGGGTAAGGCCTCCTTTGCCGACGCCTGTTGCCCCCTCTCCGTCTAACCAGGGCTGCCACTCTCTCACAGCGTCTGTGAGCCCTTTGGATGTAATTGAGAAAGCCTGCGTTGACACCCATTGCAGCCCCCATAATATGCTGGCAAACAATGAGATGTCAATGAAGGCAAAAACTTTTTGAAAGCTGTGGCCTGAAGCCTAGAAGTACCTGTCCGAGTGTTGGGCCAAAGCAGAAAGCTATCTACCTTGGTCTCTCTCCAAAGATCCGTTTCGCAAGAAGGTGTGCTGCAAAATGGCAGCCTTTTATATTGCAGGATGAGTGCCCTTTAATTTGCGCCCCCCGCGCCCCGCATCGGCTGAGCACCGTTCCATTTCACAGTCGCTAGGGGCGCCAGGCGCACAATGGGGCGGCGCAACTGAAGTTCCGGTTGGGGGCGCACAAAGGGCGTTGCACGAGGAAATGACGTCATGATCTGAGCGCGCGCAAAGACTTTGCGCCGGCGCTAAATCTCTACTGAAGTTGGGGCGAGGCGCAGTTCGCGCTGCGCCCGGGCGCAACCCGCCTAGTGCCCGACATCTACTCCTCCTAAGGCGCTAACGGCTGGCGCAGCCAACTGAATTTCTAGGCCAATGTCTCTTCACTTCTCTTTTGTTCTCTCCCTGCCTGGCCTTTCAACCTATTTCATTTCGTGTGCTTTTCCAGTCTTGACAAAGGGTTTGACCCGAAACGTTGACTCTATTTTCTCTCCACTGATGTTGCCTGGCCTGCTGAGTTTTTCCAGCATTTTCTGTTATTTCGGATTTCCAGCATCTGCAGTTTTTTGCTATGAGACTTTGCCATTCTGATTTGTTCAGTCTGTCATTTTGTTTACCTTGTGAATCCACTCAGTCCAAAAGTAAACTGCATGGTTAAGGTAAAAATTACTTTTATTTACTGCCCAGTTTCATCTCCCCTGTATATAAGTTACCCTTTACTTCCAGTAACTAGTGGTGTTCCGCAGGGGTCAGTGCTGGGTCCCCAACTCTTTACAATCTATATTAACGATTTGGAGGAGGGGACCGAGTGTAACATATCAAAGTTTGCAGATGATACAAAGATGGGACGGAAAGTAGTGAGTGAGGAGGACATAAAAAACCTGCAAAGGGACATAGACAGGCTAAGTAAGTGGGCAGAGATTTGGCAGATGGAATACAATACTGGAAAGTGTGAGGTTATGCACTTTGGCAGGAAAAATCATAGAGCAAGTTATTATCTTAATGGCAAGAAACTGGAAAGTACTGTAGTACAAAAAGATCTGGGGGTCCTGGTGCACGAAACTCAAAAAGTTAGTATGCAGGTGCAGCAAGTGATCAAGAAGGCCAATGGAATGTTGGCTTTTATTGCTAGGGGGATGGAATATAAAAACAGGGAGGTATTGCTGCAGTTGTACAAGGTATTGGTGAGACCACACCTGGAATACTGCATACAGTTTTGGTGTCCATACTTAAGAAAAGACATACTTGCTCTCGAGTCAGTACAAAGAAGGTTCACTTGGTTAATCCCGGGGATGAGGGGGTAGTCATATGAGGAGAGGTTGAGTAGATTGGGACTCTACTCATTGGAGTTCAGAAGAATGAGAGGCGATCTTATTGAAACATATAAGATTGTGAAGGGGCTTGATCGGGTGGATGCGGTGAGGATGTTCCCAATGAAGGGTGAAACTAGAACTAGGGGGCATAATCTTAAAATAAGGGGCTGCTCTTTCAAAACTGAGATGAGGAGAAACTTCTTCACTCAGAGGGTGGTGGGTTTGTGGAATTTGCTGCCCCAGAAGGCTGTGGAAGCTACATCATTAAATAAATTTAAAACAGAAATAGATAGTTTCCTAGAAGTAAAGGGAATTAAGGGTTACGGGGAGCGGGCAGGAAATTGGACATGAGTCTAGGTTCGGAATGGTCATGGCCCTGTGGGTAGTGGAGTGGGCCCAGGGGCCGTGTAGCCTTGTTCTGCTCCTACTGTGTTCTAATTCTGTGTTAGATTTCAGGAGATGGTTTTATTCCTGTTCCTGGCTGGGGTGGAGATCGCCTTTACAGAAGGTAATTACTGTAGAAAATATAGGGACAGAGTGATCTCCTGGAAGAATTTCGATCGCCTAGATGGGTCGGAGAGGAATTTCCCAGATTTTTTTCTCCCAAATTGGCCATTGGGTCTTTATCTGGTTTTTCGCCTCTCCCGGGAGATCACATGGGTTCGGGTGGATGCAGAGTGATAGAAGATTTGAGGTTAGGATCAGATCAGCCATGATCTTATTGAATGGTGGAGCAGGCTCGAGGGGCCGATTGGCCTACTCCTGCTCCTATTTCTCATGTTCTTATGTTCTTATGTTCTTTGTTTGAGAAATAATGCACATGCACAACTGAGACCAGCATTAAACAGCTTCTTAAAATAGGTTTCCATTGCACCCCATACTCTAATCCTACACATTATCCAAAGGCACTTTTGGCACAGTCAGAAGTGACCTTGGTAGTGTATAAACTGCCTCTAAAAGTACATCCTCTCCTACATTAAAAAAAATCCATAACCCCCAATTCCATTTTTTTAGGACACAATATTATAAAATTTCCTGAAGAATAGCAGAAATTAGGCAGAAAACCACAATGCTAGCCATGGCAATCTGGTTAGATGGTTTTACCAATCCTGACCTACTGCACGGAACATATTTCACACTCTAATAATATGGTCAACTTTTTAACCTGCTAAGTCACAAGGACAAACGTTTTATGCAAGTAGACTGGCATTTCTCTATACACAAAAGCATTTCCGTAATCACCACTACAATTAAAACACTCATCCATTTAACCTTAATTTTCTTAAAAGTAAACCTTTAAAGTTAAAGGCCGCAAAATTCAGTATGTTAGCGCCTTCCGTTAGCACCTGGTGGGGGCGCTAACGGGGCGCTAAGGGGTTAGCGCCCGGGCGCGGCGAATGCTGCGCTCCCCCCGATCTTCAGTTCTGGTTTAGCGCTGGTGCTAATTCTTAGCACCTGGGCCTCTAGCGCCTCACAGATCATGACATCGTAAAGTGCGCAGCGCCCAGTTATCGCCCCGGATGGAAAACTGATGCTCACCCCCTGCTTTATTGCCTCGCGCCAACAACGCCAGCAAGAGGAGGTATTGTGAACTCGGCTGGCCGCTTCAGGAGCAGTAATTAAAGGGAATGCTTTTCAGCTAGCGCAACATTTATTATTTGCACCAGTCGTGGATAGCACGTTTAGGGAGTTGGTCACACCGCAGGTAAAGGCTGCACAGGCAGGAAGGGAATGGGTGACCACCAGGCAGAGTAGTAGGCACAGGCAGGTAGTGCAGGGGTCCCCTGTGGCCATTCCCCGCTCAAACAGATATTGTTGGGGGGGATGGCTTATCGGGGGAAGACAGCAGCAGCCAACTTCCTGGCACCATAGGTGGTTCTGCTGCACAGGACAGGAGGAAAAAGAGTGGGAGAGCTATAGTAATAGGGGATTCTATTGTAAGGGGAATAGATAGGCTTTTCTGCGGCCGCAAACGAGACTCCAGGATGGTATGTTGCCTCCCTGGTGCAAGGGTCAAGGATGTCTTGGAGCGGCTGCAGAGCATTCTGGAGGGGGAGGGTGAGCAGCCAGTTGTCATGGTGCATATAGGTACCAACGATATAGGTAAAAACCGGGACGAGGTCCAAAAAGCTGAATATAGGGAGTTAGGAGGTAAATTTAAAAATAGGACCACAAAGGTAGTAATCTCAGGATTGCTACCAGTGCCACGTGCTAGTCAGGGTAGAAGTAGAAGGATATTTCAGATGAATACGTGGCTAGAGGAATGGTGCAAGGGGGAGGGATTCAAATTCCTGGGACATTGGAACCGGTTCTGGGGGAGGTGGGACCAGTACAAACTGGGTGGTTTGCACCTGGGCAGGACCAGGACTGATGTCCTAGGGGGAGTGTTTGCTAGTGCTGTTGGGGAGGGTTTAAACTAAAATGGCAGGGGGTTGGGAACCTGTGCAGGGAGACAGAGCAATGGGAAACAAGGATAGAAGTAAAAGACAGGAAGGAGAAAAGCAAAAGTGGCAGGCAGAGAAGTCAAGGGTTTAAGTGAAACATGGCCACAGTAAATAATAGTTCTAAAAGGTCTAAGAGCGTTAAAAAAACAAGCCTGAAGGCTTTGTGTCTTAATGCGAGGAGCATTCGTAATAAGGTGGATGAATTAGCTATGCAAATAGATGTAAATGGATATGATATGATTGGGATTATGGAAACATGGCTCCAGGGTGACCAAGGCTGGGAACTCAACATCCAGGGGTATTCAATATTCAGGAAAGTCAGGCAAAAAGGAAAAGGAGGTGGGGTAGCATTGCTGGTTAAAGAGGAGATTAACACAATAGTAAAGAACGATATTAGCTATGATGATGTGGAATCTGTATGGGTAGAGCTGAGAAATACCAAGGGGCAGAAAAGGTTAGTGGGAGTTGTATACAGACCCCCAAACAGTAATGCCGAGGTTGGGGATGGCATTAAATGGGAAATTAGAGACGCTTGCAAAAAGGGCACTGCAGTTATCATGGGTGACTTTAAACTACATATAGATTGGGCTAACCAAATTAGTAACAATACTGTGGAGGAGGAATTCCTGGAGTGTATACGGGATGGTTTCCTGGACCAATATGTCGAGGAACCAACGAGAGATCAGGCCATTTTAGACTGGGTATTATGTAATGAGAAAGGATTAATTAGCAATCTTGTTGTACGAGGCCCCTTGGGGCGGAGCGATCATAATATGATAGAATTCTTCATTAAGATGGAGAGTGAAGTATTTGACTCAGAGACTAGGGTCCTGAATTTAAATAAAGGAAACTACGATGGTATGAGGCGCGAGTTGGGTAGGATGGATTGGGGAATGTTACGTAAAGGGTTGACGGTGGGTAGGTTATGGCAAACATTTAAAGATCGCATGGATGAACTACAGAATTTTTTCATCCCGGTTTGGAGTTAAAAAAAAAGGTGACTTAACCGTGGCTAACAAGGGAAATTAGGGATAGCAGAAGATCCAAGGAGAGGACATATAAATTGGCCAGAAAAAGCAGCAAGCCTGAGGATTGTGAGCAGTTTAGGATTCAGCAAAGGAGGACAAAGGGATTAATTAAGAGGGGGGAAATCGAGTATGAGAGTAAGCTTGCAGGGAACATAAAAACTGACTGTAAAAGCTTCTATAGATATGTGAAGAGAAAAAGATTGGTGAAATCAAGTGTAGGTCCCTTGCAGTCAGAATCAGGGGAATTTATATTGGGGAACAAAGAAATGGCAGACCAATTAAATACATACATTGGTTCTGCCTTCACAAAGGAGGACACAAATAACCTCCCAGAGATGTCGGGGAACATAGGGTCTAATGAGAGGGAGGAACTGAATGAAATCAGTATTTGTAGGGAAATGGTGTTAAGAGAATTGACGGGGTTGAAAACCGATAAATCCCCAGGGCCTGATAATCTACATCCTAGGGTATTTAAGGAAGTGGCCCTAGAAATAGTAGGTGCATTGTTGGTCATCTTCCAAAATTCTATAGATTCTGGAACAGTTCCCATGGATTGGAGAGTAGCTAATGTTACCCCACTATTCAAAAAAGGTGGTAGAGAGAAAATGGGGAATTATAGACCGGTAAGCCTGGCATCGGTAGTGGGGAAAATGCTAGATTCCATTATAAAAGATGTAATAGCAGAGCACTTGGAAAACAGTGACAGGATCAGACAAAGTCAACATGGATTTACAAAAGGTTAGAGGGAACCAGTGGATGTGGTGTATTTGGACTTTCAGAAGGCTTTTGATAAGGTCCCGCATAAGAGATTAGCGTGCAAAGTTAAAGCACATGGGATTGGGGGCAAGGTACTGACTTGGATAGAGAACTGGCTGGCAGACAGGAAGCAAAGTGTTGGAATAAACAGCTCTTTTTCCAAGTGGCAGGCAGTGACTAGTGGGGTACCGCAGGGATCGGTGCTAGGACCCCAGCTATTCACAATATATATTAATGATCTAGACGAGGGAACTAGATGTAATGGGCTGAAAATTCAGTAGGGTTAGCGCCCCATTTGAGGCGCTAGAGGGCCTAGCGCCGGAGTTATGGCCGGTTTGTAAATTCAGTGGGGCCCTGCCATCGGCGTTAGACCGGTTGCGCTGCGCCGGCACCGATGACGTCATCGGTGTGCGCAGCGTCCCGGTTGCCGCGGTGACGGGCCCCAACGCCGAAATTGAGTTGCGGCCGCCTCGCCCGTGGCAGCCGCAACTAACGATGTTTCAGCAGAGTCCTACGCGAGTTAGCGCCGGCGCATTAAGGTCGCGCGGCGGCCGGCCGCTTTCCCGCCGGCCGCCTGCCCGCACCTCCCTCCCCGGACTCCTCCACCCCCCCCCCCCCCGCAGAACAGATGCGTCTGGCCTGCGAGCCCGGCACTTCTCCGAGGTGCCGGGCTCATTTTTTTCAACATTTCAGCGGCCAGCGGGCGGGTGCAGGCAGCTCCTCCTTAACTGAAGGAGGAGGCCTGCACTTCCCCAGCCTGCCGCACCGCATCGGGTGCCGCAGCGCCGGAATTGCGCCGCAATGCGGCAGTCAGCGCCCATTTCGAGGCGCTGACACCCTCCTGTAGCGCCGGCAGCCGTTTGGGCGCGGCGCTACTGAATTTTTGGCGCGCGCAGGGGGACTTAGCGCCGGCGCTAAATTTCCGGCGCTAAAGCCCTGGCGCGGCGCCAACTGAATTTCTAGGCCAATATCTCCAAGTTTGCAGATGACACAAAGCTGGGTGGGTGTGTGTGCTGTGAGGAGGATGCCGAGAAACTCCAGGATGATTTGGACAGGTTGGGTGATTGGGCAGATGTATGGCAGATGCAGTATAATGTGGATAAATGTGAGGTTATCCACTTTGGTGGCAAAAACAGGAAGGCAGATTATTATCTGAACGGCAATAGATTGGGAGAAGGGGAAGTGCAATGAGACCTGGGTGTCCTTGTGCACCAGTCGCTGAAGGTAAGCATGCAGGTGTAGCAGGCGGTTAAGAAGGCAAATGGTATGTTGGCCTTCGTAGCGAGAGGTTTCGAGTACAGGAACAAGGATGACTTGCTGCAATTGTACACGGCCTTGGTGAGACCACACCTTGAGTATTGTGTGCAGTTTTGGTTGTCTTATCTGAGGCAGGATGTTCTTGCCATGGAGGGAGTGCAGCGAAGATTCACCAGACTGATACCTGGGATGGCAGGAATGACGTATGAGGAGAGATTGGGTCAATTGTGCTTATATTCGCTGGAGTTTAGAAGAATGAGAGGGGATCTCATTGAAACTTATAAAATTCTAACAGGACTAGACAGACTAGATGCAGGAAGGATGTTTCCGATGGTCGGGGAGTCCAGAACCAGGGGGCACAGTCTAAGGATAAGGGGTAAGCCATTTAGGACAGAGATGAGGAGGAATTTCTTCACCCAGAGAGTGGTGAACCTGTGGAATTCTCTACCACAGAAGGCAGTTGAGGCCAATTCATTAAATATATTCAAGAAGGAGTTAGATATATTTCTTAAGGCTAAAGGGATCAAGCGATATGCGAAGGAGGCAGGGACATGGTACTGAGTTTGGATGATCAGCCATGATCTCATTGAATGGCGGAGCAGGCTCGAGGGGCCGAATGGCCTACTCCTGCTCCTATCGTCTATGTTTCTACGTTTCTATGTCTGGTGCCTGCGCAAAGTTATTAATGTTTCATTGGTGCAAGATGTCCAAACCCTCCACTTTATGAGAGTGTTTGGGGCTGTAATGGCAATCGCCAGGTCGCCTTGCAAAATAGAACAGATGACAACTAGCTTGTGCAACATCATTGGCCCTTCCCTTTAAGTGAGGGAAGCAGCCTCTGTGATGAAAGAGTGCTGTTTACAATGCGCTCGAAATTGTTTAACGCTCTGCCACTACCGCTCTGCTCTCGGACTTTAGCGCCCTAAGAGAAGTGGTTAGTGCTTGATTTAGCGCTCCACTTTCCTCTTGGAGCAATAAAACAGAATTTTGCGGGAGGCAAGAATGATTAGCGCCTGGCATTAATTTTTCAACTTTTAGGGGGAGAAATTGGGTGAGTAGCGCCACCTGTTAGCGCCTAAAGAGGCAGCCAGTGGCTGTAGTGCCACTGGCTGCGCCTCCCACGATATTCAGCAGGGGCACTAATGGTGGCATTAGCCTGTTGCGCTGCGCCGCCACCGATGATGTCATTGGTGTGCGCAGCGCCCCATTCGCGCCCCGATCGCGATATTTGGTAACGAACGCCGCTGTTGCGCCGTTCGCTACTCGTGCCCGGTTCACGGGGCCTTACTGCGTCGGCAGAGGTGCAAGTTAAGGTGGAGGTGCGGGGCGGCCGGTTTTTTCGGCGGCCGCCTGCCAGCACCTCCGTCCCCGACCTCCAGATCGCCCCCCCCGCGGCATTGCCGGCTGTTTCCCGAGAGCCCGGCACTTCTCCACGGTGCCGGGCTCTTCTGCCGGCACTCGCGATCGGGGATCGCGCTGCTGCAGGCCCTCCCCCTTAACAATGGGAGGAAGGCATGCAGTACCGCAGCATGCCGTGCCGCAGCGTGTGGTGCTGCGGCACGTTGCGCTGCGAAATTCACTTTCAGCGCCCTAAGAGGGATGCGGAGCGCCTCGAGCCGTGCCCTGTCTCCCTCTAGGGGCACTGAGGCTGAATATCTGACGATCGCTACTGCTCCGAACGCTGCGCAAAAATCTGCGCCCAGGCGAACTTGGCGCCAGTTTGGCGCCTCACCCCAATTTCTAGGCCTTAAAGTTTTAACGCCCCAAACGGTGCTATACTGAATTGCTCCCCCCAAATATTTGTGAAGGTTTAATCTTAAAGACCAAAATAAATGGCTGACAGACAAGATATGTGTAATGCTTCAGTACCAGTCACAAACTTTGTACAGGAAACTTCACGATATCCGGCACCGACGGGACCGGCGTGATGCCGATCTATGAAAGCTTCCGGACAGACCAGCACTAATGTTGAAGGATACGGAGGTTTTCATCTCCGTATCTGACAACAAACACTGTTGCTTAGCAACAGCTTGTAAACAGTCGGCCCGTAACTTGGAAGCGTCTCTGTAGCTTAGCAACAGCTTCAGAGAGGCTTTCCAGAGATTGACTGTTTAAAAAAATGCTAGGAGAAGAAAAAAAAAGAAAAAAACCTAACAAAACGGCTGCTGATTTCTGCCGTTAGATCGAGGTTTCCGGACATACAACCTCTGGATAAGCCAAAGTTTCCTGTAATTGCTAGAAACTATGAACAGGATAGATTTTGCAAGACTCCATGCCTGGTTCTGCTCGAAAGAAGCATGGTTCAGAAAATCAGCCATAAATAAGTTAGTATGCTTGATTCTCAAATCGATGCTGCTGTCAACTGAGGTTCTAGAAACATTGGGAGCCCTGCCACATCAAATTTAACCTCAAATGTGTCAGTTTGGCTCAATCGTTAGCTTAGTTCACAGCCCTCTTACCTCCAAGTCAGAAGGCTGTGGCGTCAAAGCCCAGTCCAGGACAAAGGGATTAATTAAGAAAGGGAAAATAGAATATGAGAGTAAGCTAGCACGGAACATAAAAACTGACTGTAAAAGCTTTTATAGATATGTGAAGAGAAAAAGATTGGTGAAGTCAAGCGTAGGTCCCTTACAGTCAGAATCAGGTGAATTTATAATGGGAAACAAGGAAATGGCAGATCAACTAAATACATACTTTGGTTCTGTCTTCACAATGGAGGACACAAATAACCTCCCTGAGATGCCGGGGAACATAGGGTCTGGTGAAAGGGAGGAACTGAAAGAAATCAGTATTTGTAGGGAAATGGTGTTAGGAAAATTGATGTGACGGAAGGCCGATAAATCCCCAGGGCCTGATAGTCTACATCCCAGGGTACTTAAGGAGGTGGCCCTAGAGATAGTAGATGCATTGCTGGTCATCTTCCAGAACTCGATAGACTCTGGAACGGTACCCATGGATTGGAGGGTAGCTAATGTTACCCTACTATTCAAAAAAGGTGGTAGAGAAAAAGCGGGGAATTATAGACCAGTAAGCCTGACATCGGTAGTGGGGAAAATGCTAGAGTCCATTATAAAAGATGTAATAGCAGAGCACTTGTAAAGCAGTGACAGGATCGGACAAAGTCAACATGAATTTACAAAAGGTAAATCATGCTTGACTAATCTACTGGAATTTTTTGAGGATGTAACTGATAAAATAGATGAAGGAGAACCAGTGGATGTGGTGTATTTGGACTTTCAGAAGGCTTTCGATAAGGTCCTACACAAGAGATTAGCGTGCAAAATTAAGGCACATGGGATTGGGGGCAAGGTATTGACTTGGATAGAGAACTGGTTGGTGGACAGAAAGCAAAGAGTTGGAATAAATGGGTCGTTTTCCGAGTGGCAGGCAGTGACTAGTGGGGTACCGCAAGGATCGGTCCTAGGACCCCAGCTGTTCACAATATATATTAATGATCTGGACGAGGGAATTGGATGTAATATCTCCAAATTTGCAGACGACACAAAGCTGGGTGGGAGGGTAAGCTGTGAGGAGGATGTCGTGAAACTCCAGTACGATTTGGACAGGTTGGGTGATTGGGCAGAAACATGGCAAATGCACTATAATGTGGATAAATGTGAGGTTATCCACTTTGGTGGCAAAAACAGGAAGGCAGATTATTATTTGAATGGTAATAGATTGGGAGAAGGGGAAGTGCAAAGAGACCTGGGTGTTCTTGTGCACCAGTCGCTGAAGGTAAGCATGCAGGTGCAGCAGGCGGTTAAGAAGGCAAATGGTATGTTGGCCTTCGTAGCAAGAGGGTTCGAGTACAGGAACAAGGATGTCTTGCTACAGTTGTACAGGGCCTTGGTGAGACCGCACCTTGAGTATTATGTGCAGTTTTGGTCACCTTACCTGAGGAAGAACGTTCTTGCCATGGAGGGAGTGCAGAGAAGATTCACCAGGTTGATACCTGGGATGGCAGGAATGACGTATGAGGAGAGATTGTGTCGATTGGGCTTATACTCACTGGAGTTTAGAATATTGAGAGGGGATCTCATCGAAACCTATAAAATTATGTCAGGTCTGGACAGACTAGATGCAGGAAGGATGTTTCTGATGGCCGGGGAGTCCAGAATCAGGGGTCATAGTCTAAGGATAAGGGATAAGCCATTTAGGACTGAAATGAGGAGGAATTTCTTCACCCAGAGAGTGGTGAACCTGTGGAATTCTCTGCCACAGAGGGCGGTGGAGGCCAGTTCATTAAATATATTCAAGAAAGAATTGGATATATTTCTTGAGGCTAAAGGGATCAAGGGATATGGGGAGAAGGCAGGGACAGGGTACTGAATTTGGATGATCAGCCATGATCTCATTGAATGGCGGAGCAGGCTCGAGGGGCCGAATGGCCTACTCCTGCTCCTATCGTCTATGTTTCTACGTTTCTATGTCTGGTGCCTGCGCAAAGTTATTAATGTTTCATTGGTGCAAGATGTCCAAACCCTCCACTTTATGAGAGTGTTTGGGGCTGTAATGGCAATCGCCAGGTCGCCTTGCAAAATAGAACAGATGACAACTAGCTTGTGCAACATCATTGGCCCTTCCCTTTAAGTGAGGGAAGCAGCCTCTGTGATGAAAGAGTGCTGTTTACAATGCGCTCGAAATTGTTTAACGCTCTGCCACTACCGCTCTGCTCTCGGACTTTAGCGCCCTAAGAGAAGTGGTTAGTGCTTGATTTAGCGCTCCACTTTCCTCTTGGAGCAATAAAACAGAATTTTGCGGGAGGCAAGAATGATTAGCGCCTGGCATTAATTTTTCAACTTTTAGGGGGAGAAATTGGGTGAGTAGCGCCACCTGTTAGCGCCTAAAGAGGCAGCCAGTGGCTGTAGTGCCACTGGCTGCGCCTCCCACGATATTCAGCAGGGGCACTAATGGTGGCATTAGCCTGTTGCGCTGCGCCGCCACCGATGATGTCATTGGTGTGCGCAGCGCCCCATTCGCGCCCCGATCGCGATATTTGGTAACGAACGCCGCTGTTGCGCCGTTCGCTACTCGTGCCCGGTTCACGGGGCCTTACTGCGCCGGCAGAGGTGCAAGTTAAGGTGGAGGTGCGGGGCGGCCGGTTTTTTCGGCGGCCGCCTGCCAGCACCTCCGTCCCCGACCTCCAGATCGCCCCCCCCGCGGCATTGCCGGCTGTTTCCCGAGAGCCCGGCACTTCTCCACGGTGCCGGGCTCTTCTGCCGGCACTCGCGATCGGGGATCGCGCTGCTGCAGGCCCTCCCCCTTAACAATGGGAGGAAGGCATGCAGTACCGCAGCATGCCGTGCCGCAGCGTGTGGTGCTGCGGCACGTTGCGCTGCGAAATTCACTTTCAGCGCCCTAAGAGGGATGCGGAGCGCCTCGAGCCGTGCCCTGTCTCCCTCTAGGGGCACTGAGGCTGAATATCTGACGATCGCTACTGCTCCGAACGCTGCGCAAAAATCTGCGCCCAGGCGAACTTGGCGCCAGTTTGGCGCCTCACCCCAATTTCTAGGCCTTAAAGTTTTAACGCCCCAAACGGTGCTATACTGAATTGCTCCCCCCAAATATTTGTGAAGGTTTAATCTTAAAGACCAAAATAAATGGCTGACAGACAAGATATGTGTAATGCTTCAGTACCAGTCACAAACTTTGTACAGGAAACTTCACGATATCCGGCACCGACGGGACCGGCGTGATGCCGATCTATGAAAGCTTCCGGACAGACCAGCACTAATGTTGAAGGATACGGAGGTTTTCATCTCCGTATCTGACAACAAACACTGTTGCTTAGCAACAGCTTGTAAACAGTCGGCCCGTAACTTGGAAGCGTCTCTGTAGCTTAGCAACAGCTTCAGAGAGGCTTTCCAGAGATTGACTGTTTAAAAAAATGCTAGGAGAAGAAAAAAAAAGAAAAAAACCTAACAAAACGGCTGCTGATTTCTGCCGTTAGATCGAGGTTTCCGGACATACAACCTCTGGATAAGCCAAAGTTTCCTGTAATTGCTAGAAACTATGAACAGGATAGATTTTGCAAGACTCCATGCCTGGTTCTGCTCGAAAGAAGCATGGTTCAGAAAATCAGCCATAAATAAGTTAGTATGCTTGATTCTCAAATCGATGCTGCTGTCAACTGAGGTTCTAGAAACATTGGGAGCCCTGCCACATCAAATTTAACCTCAAATGTGTCAGTTTGGCTCAATCGTTAGCTTAGTTCACAGCCCTCTTACCTCCAAGTCAGAAGGCTGTGGCGTCAAAGCCCAGTCCAGGACAAAGGGATTAATTAAGAAAGGGAAAATAGAATATGAGAGTAAGCTAGCACGGAACATAAAAACTGACTGTAAAAGCTTTTATAGATATGTGAAGAGAAAAAGATTGGTGAAGTCAAGCGTAGGTCCCTTACAGTCAGAATCAGGTGAATTTATAATGGGAAACAAGGAAATGGCAGATCAACTAAATACATACTTTGGTTCTGTCTTCACAATGGAGGACACAAATAACCTCCCTGAGATGCCGGGGAACATAGGGTCTGGTGAAAGGGAGGAACTGAAAGAAATCAGTATTTGTAGGGAAATGGTGTTAGGAAAATTGATGTGACGGAAGGCCGATAAATCCCCAGGGCCTGATAGTCTACATCCCAGGGTACTTAAGGAGGTGGCCCTAGAGATAGTAGATGCATTGCTGGTCATCTTCCAGAACTCGATAGACTCTGGAACGGTACCCATGGATTGGAGGGTAGCTAATGTTACCCTACTATTCAAAAAAGGTGGTAGAGAAAAAGCGGGGAATTATAGACCAGTAAGCCTGACATCGGTAGTGGGGAAAATGCTAGAGTCCATTATAAAAGATGTAATAGCAGAGCACTTGTAAAGCAGTGACAGGATCGGACAAAGTCAACATGAATTTACAAAAGGTAAATCATGCTTGACTAATCTACTGGAATTTTTTGAGGATGTAACTGATAAAATAGATGAAGGAGAACCAGTGGATGTGGTGTATTTGGACTTTCAGAAGGCTTTCGATAAGGTCCTACACAAGAGATTAGCGTGCAAAATTAAGGCACATGGGATTGGGGGCAAGGTATTGACTTGGATAGAGAACTGGTTGGTGGACAGAAAGCAAAGAGTTGGAATAAATGGGTCGTTTTCCGAGTGGCAGGCAGTGACTAGTGGGGTACCGCAAGGATCGGTCCTAGGACCCCAGCTGTTCACAATATATATTAATGATCTGGACGAGGGAATTGGATGTAATATCTCCAAATTTGCAGACGACACAAAGCTGGGTGGGAGGGTAAGCTGTGAGGAGGATGTCGTGAAACTCCAGTACGATTTGGACAGGTTGGGTGATTGGGCAGAAACATGGCAAATGCACTATAATGTGGATAAATGTGAGGTTATCCACTTTGGTGGCAAAAACAGGAAGGCAGATTATTATTTGAATGGTAATAGATTGGGAGAAGGGGAAGTGCAAAGAGACCTGGGTGTTCTTGTGCACCAGTCGCTGAAGGTAAGCATGCAGGTGCAGCAGGCGGTTAAGAAGGCAAATGGTATGTTGGCCTTCGTAGCAAGAGGGTTCGAGTACAGGAACAAGGATGTCTTGCTACAGTTGTACAGGGCCTTGGTGAGACCGCACCTTGAGTATTATGTGCAGTTTTGGTCACCTTACCTGAGGAAGAACGTTCTTGCCATGGAGGGAGTGCAGAGAAGATTCACCAGGTTGATACCTGGGATGGCAGGAATGACGTATGAGGAGAGATTGTGTCGATTGGGCTTATACTCACTGGAGTTTAGAATATTGAGAGGGGATCTCATCGAAACCTATAAAATTATGTCAGGTCTGGACAGACTAGATGCAGGAAGGATGTTTCTGATGGCCGGGGAGTCCAGAATCAGGGGTCATAGTCTAAGGATAAGGGATAAGCCATTTAGGACTGAAATGAGGAGGAATTTCTTCACCCAGAGAGTGGTGAACCTGTGGAATTCTCTGCCACAGAGGGCGGTGGAGGCCAGTTCATTAAATATATTCAAGAAAGAATTGGATATATTTCTTGAGGCTAAAGGGATCAAGGGATATGGGGAGAAGGCAGGGACAGGGTACTGAATTTGGATGATCAGCCATGATCTCATTGAATGGCGGAGCAGGCTCGAAGGGCTGAATGGCCTACTCCTGCTCCTATCTTCTATGTGTCTATGTTTCAGCACATGTTATAGACTGACAGCACACTGCAGTATTGAGGGATTGCTGCATTGTCAGAGATGCCATCTTTCAGATGAAACATTAAACAGAGGCTCCATCTGCCATAGCAAGTGGACGTGAACATCAAAAAAGAGGCGGGTGTACTCATGGTGGCCTGGTTAAATTCATCCCTTGACTAACACCACTAAAGCAGATTAACTTGCCATTTATCTCAATTTCGGTTTGTAGATCTGTATGTAAATTGGCTGCCACATTTGCCCACGTCACAGTGGTCACTTGAAAGTAATTCCTTGGCTGTGGAGCCCTTTGGGATGTTCTGAGAGTATGAAAGATACTATATAAATGCAAATTCTTGCTTTTTTAAATGCAGATAATATGTAACGACTAGGAAAAAAATTGGTTCTTCTACGAGTTATGTAACAAAGTGCAATAAAGCTGATCGTTAAAGTATCTCTTCTCTTCTTAGGCAGTCCCTCGAAACCGAGGATGACTTGCTTCCACATTAAAAATTAGTTCTCAGGTGACTGATGAGTCCAGTGCAGTACCTACAGTCTCTGTCACAGGTGGGGCAGACGGTGGTTGAAGGGGCAGGTGGGTGGGGTGCTTGGGTTCACGTGCGCTGCTTGCGCTTGACTTCCACTTGCTCCCGGCAAATTGACTCGAGGTGTTCGGCGCCTAGCCTGAATGCTTCTCCTCCACTTTGTGCGGTCTTGGGCCAGGGATTCCCAGGTGTCGTTAAAGTATATATAGTAGATAGCTATTACACAGGATAGAATTTGATTTCATTGTCTAATACTGTGTTATTCATAGATTCATTCTCACTTACCCCCTGGAACATTGTACCAAGCTCCTCCATTGGTTGTTCCATCAATAAAGCTGCTATCATCATCGCTCTTGCGGCACGGTTGTCTTTTGGGATTAGACATGACTGGGTTCAAAGAGGCATAAGCCTCAGCCAGACTTTTAAAAATCTTGTCATCTGGGCTCGCACTGTATTCATGGTTAGAACCTGCCAAAACAAGTTTGAAGCAATCTGTGTAAATAAACATAGAAATATAGAAGATAAAAGCAGGAGTAGGCCATTCGGCCCCTCGAGCCTGTTCCACCATTTAATGAGATCATGGCTGATCATCCAAATTCAGTACGGTGTCCCTGCTTTCTCCCCATATCCTTTGATCCCTTTAGTCTTAAGAAATATATCTAACTCCTTCTTGAATATATTTAATAAGTTGGCTGTTATAAATCTCATCATCATAAAGAAACTACTCATGAAATAACATTGGACGGCCAGCTGGTGGCACCGTCCAAGGAGTATAAATACTCGAGCGTGGGCCCAGCTTGTCCAGGGACATTTTGTAAGACAGGAACTAGTGAAGTACAACTAGACCTCCATGTTCTGAAACAAGTTGATTAAAGCCTTGCTTTTTACTCAAACCAAGTGCGTAGTGAGTTTTATTACGTCATTGGCCTCAACTGTCTTCTGTGGTAAAGAATTCCACAGGTTCACCACTCTCTGCGTGAAGAAATTCCTCCTCACCTCAGTCCTAAATGGCTTACCCCTTATCCGTAGACTGTGACCCCTGGTTCTGGACTCCCCCCGCCATCGGGAACATCCTTCCTGCATCTAGTCTGTCTAGTCATGTTAGAATTTTATAAGTTTCAATGAGATCCCCTCTCATTCTTCTAAACTCTAGCGAATATAAGCCCAATCGACACAATCTCTCTTCATACTTCATTCCTGCCATCCCAGGTATCAGTCTGGAGAATCTTCGCTGCACTCCCTCCATGGCATCCTTCCTCAGATAAGGCGACCAAAACTGCACACAATACTCAAGGTGTGGTCTCACCAAGGCCCTGAACAACTGCAGCAAGACATCCTTGCTGCTGTACTCAAATCCTCTCGCTACGAAGGCCAACATACCATTTGCCTTCTTAACCGCCTACTGCACTTGCATTCTTACCTTCAGTGACCCTCCAATTCATGGGAACTATTCCAGAGTATATGGAATTTTGGAAGATGACCAGCAATGCATCTACTATTTCTAGGGCCACTTCCTTAATTACCCAAGATGTAGATTATCAGGCCCTGGGGATTTATCGGCCTTCAATGCCATCAATTTCCCTAACATCATTTCCCTACAAATACTAATTTCATTCAATTCCTCCCTCTCATTAGACCCTATGTTCCCCGGCATCTCTGGAAGGTTATGTGTGTCCTCATTTGTGAAGACAGAACCAAAGTATGTATTTAATTGGTCTGCCATTTCTTTGTTCCCATTATAAATTCCCCTGATTCTGACTGCAAGGGGCCTATGCTTGACTTCACCAATCTTTTTCTCTTCACATATCTATAGAAATTTTTAGTCAGTTTTTATGTTCCCTGCAAGCTTACTCTCATACTCTATTTTGCCCCTCTTAATAATCCCTTTTTCCTCCTTTGCTGAATCCTAAACTGCTCCCAATCCTCAGGTTTGCTGCTTTTTCTGGCCAATTTATATGTCCTCTGCTTGGATCTTATGCTGTCCCTAATTTCCCTTGTTAGCCACGGTTGAGTGACCTTTTTTGTTTTATTTTTATGCCAAACAGGGATGAACAAATTCTGTAGTTCATCCATGCGATCTTTAAATGTTTGCCATAACCTATCCACCATCAACCCTTTAAGTAACGTTCCCCAATCCATCCTAGCCAACTCGCGCCTCATACCATCGTAGTTTCCTTTATCTAAATTCAGGACCCTAGTCTCTGAGTCAACTACTTCACACTCCATCTTAATGAAGAATTCTTTCATATTATGATCGTTCCTCCCCAAGGGGCCTCGCACAACAATATTGCTAATTAATTCTTTCTCATTACATAATACCCAGTCTAAGATGGCCTGATCTCTAGTTGGTTCCTCGACATATTGGTCCAGGAAACCATTCCGTATACACTCCAGGAATTCCTCCTCCACAGTATTGTTACTAATTTGGTTAGCCCAATCTATATGTAGATTAAAGTCACCCATGATAACTGCTGTGCCCTTATTGCACGTGTCTCTAATTTCCCGTTTAATGCCATCCCCAACCTCAGCATTACTGTTTGGGGGTCTGTATACAACTCCCACTAACGTTTTCTGCCCCATGGTATTTCTCAGCTCTACTCATACAGATTCCACATCATCAGAGCTAATATCCTTCCTTACTGTTGTGTTAGTCTCATCTTTAACCAGCAATGCTACCCCACCTCCTTTTCCTTTTTGTCTGTCCTTCCTGAATATTGAATACCCCTGGATGTTGAATTCCCAGCCTTGGTCACCCTGAAGCCATGGCTCCGTAATTCCAATTACATCATATCCGTTTACATCTATTGACATGAATAAATTTACAATAAAACCAATTTCTCAGTTATGATCACTGATCCTAATACTTAAAGATGCCGTGAAGTATTTCTATGCAGTGTAAGCAAACCTAAATTAGCTGATTCACTTTCAGCTAGCAATTTTTTTTATTCGCTCCTGGGATGTGGGCGTCGCTGGCAAGGCCAGCGTTTATTGCCCATCCCTAGTTGCCCTTGAGAAGGTGGTGGTGAGCTGCCTTCTTGAACCGCTGCAGTCCATGTGGTGAAGGTACTCCCACAGTGCTGTTAAGGAGGAAGTTCCATGATTTTGGCCCAGCAATGATGAAGGAACAGCGATATATTTCCAAGTCAGGATGGTGTGTGACTTGGGGGGGAACTTGGAGGTAGTGGTGTTCCCATGTGCCTGCTGCCCTTGTCCTTCTAGGTG
This sequence comes from Somniosus microcephalus, assembly GCF_052327205.1. Classification (NCBI taxonomy): domain Eukaryota; kingdom Metazoa; phylum Chordata; class Chondrichthyes; order Squaliformes; family Somniosidae; genus Somniosus; species Somniosus microcephalus. The sequence continues at coordinate 113,248,897 of NC_140988.1, read as the reverse complement.
GCAGAGGTCATGGGTTTTGGAGGTGCTGTTGAAGAAGCCTTGGTGAGTTGCTGCAGTGCGTCTTGTAGTTGGTACACACTGCAGCCACGGTGTGCTGGTGGTGGAGGGAGTGAATGTTGAAGGTGGTGGATGGGGTGCCAATCAAGTGGACTGCTTTGTCCTGGATGGTGTCAAGCTTCTTGAGTGTTGTTGGAGCTGCACTCATCCAGGCAAGTGGAGAGTATTCCATCACACTCCTTACTTGTGCCTTGTAGATGGTGGAAAGGCATAGGGGAGTCAGGAGGTGAGACACGCCGCAGAATACCCAGCCTCTGACCTGCTCTTATAGCCACAGTATTTATGTGGCTGGTCCAGTTAAGTTTCTGGTCAATGATGACCCCCAGGATATTGATGTTGGGGGATTTGGCGATGGTAATGCCGTTGAATGTCAAGGGGAGGTGGTCAGACTCTCTCTTGTTGGAGATAGTCATTGCCTGGCACTTGTGTGGTGCGAATATTGCTTGCCACTTATCAGCCCAAGCCTGAATGTCGCCCAGGTCTTGCTGCATACGAGCATGGACTGCTTCATTGTCTGAGGAGTTGCGAATGGAACTGAACACTGTGCAATCATCAGCGAACATCCCCACTTCCTGATGGAGGGAAGGTCATTGATGAAGCAGCTGAAGGTGGTTCGGCCTAGGACACTGCCCTGAAGAACTCCTGCAGCGATGTCCTGGGGCTGAGATGATTGGCCTCCAACAACCACAACCATCTTCCTTTGTGCTAGGTATGACTCCAGCCAGTGGAGAGTTTTCCCCCCCGATTCCCATTTACTGCAGTTTTACCAGGGCTCCTTGATGCCACACTCGGTCAGAGGTTCACCTAGCTCGCTGTACAAATGTTATGTTGGATTTGCATATAAAGTTGTCCAGTTCTGTACACTAGATGATTGAAACTCTGAATTTGCCAGATCCTACTTTGGCCCATGATATGAGATCTGGACCAATTAGGAAATAAAGGACTGTACAAACTTCACTCCCAAGTCATAAGCAGTTGCTTTTACACAATTCACTAGCTCTGCTGCTTCTGAACTGTCAAATAAAATTTAGACTAAAATTAGACTGGGAAAATATCTCTAGGTACAATTAATGTATGTGCCTGTGTGCACAATTTAAATAATAAATCCTGCTTTATTTCAGTTTTATCCTCACCCATGATGAAGAATGACTATTTGGATGAGATACTGAAGGTGTCTGGCACCCATCAAACTGCATCCTGACATGAGTCACTGAGTCAAGATTGTTTGCATATGCAAAAGGCCTAATGCCTGTTTCAGATGTGGACCCTGCATGCTGATTTTTTGGTCTTTACTAATTTGGGAGACGTCCAATGTTCCCCCTAATTTTTTTAGGGTGTGCGGTCCCTTTAACAGGCTGCATGGCCCATTCAAAGTTCACAAAATTTCACATTTGAAAAGCCGGTCCCGGGCTGCGCAAGACCGGCAGACAGCTCTACGGCTGTGCGCCCGTGCAGCTTAAAGGGAACGTTGGGCACATCTGGCTCGTAATGAGCGTGCAATTCCTGCCCGCCATATTGGAGGCTTAGGGGGCTGTTTAGCGCCTGAGAAACACGCAGCCATATTTCTAGGTCATGGAGTCAGTTTAGTTCAATCCAATAATCTGAATTGAAATTTGATTTCCAATTTAACAGCAATATATAAAAAAGGTCCTAAATCATAAATTCCTGATTGCTAACTGTGCCAACACATTAAGGGTTTAATGTCAATTACTCTAATCCTTAATTATATCTAACCTTGGGTAGCATGTTGTGCAAGGTCAAGCTGCTATTATTATCAAAGATACCACAGCATGCAGCAGGGAAGAATAGGCCCTTTCCCAGGTAGCATGTCGCTTGCTAGCTTTGAGCTAGCATGTTCATTTGCTAGGTTATTACACCTGGCCAATCCTTGGTAATCTATCTGGATTCTCCTTCACTGCAGTTTGATGTCAACATTTATAGCTAAGCAATTATTATAGTCTGTTGAAAAAATGCTACTGGACTGATGATTTTTCTTTACAATCACTCCCATGTTTACAAAGATGTTAGAACTGGACTGCATTGTGACCCAGGTTCTCAGGATTTTTCTTCTCTCCCCTCACTGCCCTCTTTCCTTGACCTTAATGGCTGGGAAAAGAATTGGTTTGATACCAGAAATGACTAGCTGTCAGTAAAGCCTGAACTAGACTTTTCAGAGTGTGTGAGACATGGGGGAAAAAGGGAATGAAAAACCAATTAATTATATATTTTAAAATGAAAGCTAATATTTTGTAGTGCTATGGGTTTCAAGCACAGAACCAAAGTTTCCCATTTGTCTTCTTTATCTGTATATGGTATTTTTAAAATAACAATGTCCAGAAAAGCATCTTAAAAATATTATATTTGTCAATTTCATTAAGCGATCACTTTCACCAACATGGAATGTCTGAGTTTTTTTTTAAACCATTGGCTGAGGTGTCATCATATGCTCCATATACGCCTAGCAAACATCATTTTTCATCAGTTTTCTTTTGTATTTACCAGTGCGAGTCTCGTCATATGGGTAGTTCGCTACAACGTCGCCACCGTGAAGATTTGCCGAGAGAACAAATGGAATATCCATGATCCAGTGAATGATAGCTCTGGTCTCTGGCGCGAGCTGCAGGAATAAGACGTTCTCAGTACAATAACATTATCACACATTTACATAAGATCCTAAAGTATGGGCAGTAAAGAAAATACTCCCAGGCGCACACAGTATGAAATTGAAACCAAGATGTTAACAATTCTGATTTGTTGCTCTAAAAATCTTTGTTCTACATACTTTCAATCCATATTTGTGTTTGTGGCATTACTTTTTTTTAAACCAGAGATTTCCTACTATTCCCAGCCACTCAGCTTCACATTATCGTCTCACAGCCAGAAGAGCCTGTGACTTCATCTGTGTGTGGAAGAAAGCACTGACGAACAGAGAGCAAGTGCCCCACCTAGTGAACTGGTTGGGAACAAATTCAATAGCAAAATACTGCGGATGCTGGAAATCCAAAATAACAACAGAAAACACTGGAAAAACTCAGCAGGCCAGGGCAGCATCCGTGGAGAGAGAAACAGAGTTAACGTTCCAGGTCGATGACCTTTCGTCAGAACTGGAAAAAAGCAGGAAATGGAAAGCAGGTTTAGGGGCTGGGAAAAGGGGAAGGGGATGAAAGAACCAAAGGGAAGGTCAGTGATAGGATTCAAACCTGAGTAAGCACAGTACCTACTATAAAAAGAAAGTAATACTGTTTATTTCTCACTCAATCATATATATTATCATAAAGATTCAGGGCAACAAATGCTCTTTCCATACTTGTGCACTTATCAGCATAGCAACACTATATAATGTGTAAACTCCATATTATTGGCCTGTATGGACCCAAGGCAAGAAGAAAACAATAAGTTCAGTGAACCAGTTACAGCAATAAATCACTGTAGGAGACCCAGTAACTTCTATCTTACAGTTAATTTTCCCATCATGTTTATTATGTTAGTGTTCGCTTTTACATTGCTGTAGTGCTATGCTGGTGTCACAGGATCCTGAAGCATGGAAAATGGATTTTCCCAACTGCTGGTCTCCAGTAAGTTTACTTTGGTGATGCTGCTGGCTGTGTGGGACCCACACGTTGACAGTAGCACAGCATGAGAGCAATATAAAAACAGCTGACAATAAAGCACTGCCACTGATGGCAGGCCCAACTTCAATAGCAGCAACAGAAATGAGGGAAACTCACACCATGGAGTAAGTACCCTGGAGTCAACAAGCAAATCACCGTAGGCTGACATTTATTCTTGCCTTAGGCCCATACAGGCCAACAAAATATGGTTTCTATATTGCAAGCCTGTATGGACCTTCCTCCCACGTCAGGGAATGTTAATAGGCAGAAAGTTGAAGTCAAGGTCACAACTTTTAAACAGTGCACGCACAGTATTTGACTTCCACAGTTTTTGTGTTGCCACTGGTACTCTGAAAGAAGTCCTGCAATATAAGCAGGGGAGATCACTGGAAACGGTTCAGCAAGATAAACTGCTCAATAGTGAACTTAACAAAACTACATCAAAAATGCTATTTGGTCTTTCCTACTGGAACACATTCAATAACTTACAACTAGAAACCTCCCCTCCTCCAATAAGTGTATTAAATGGAACATAGGAACAGGTGTAGGCCATTCAGCCCCTCGAGCCTGTTACACCATTCAATTTAATCATGGCTGATCTGCACCTCAACTCCATTTACCTGCCTTCTCTCCATATCCCTCAATACCCTTACCCAATAAAAATCTGTCGATCTCGGCCTTGAAAATGTTAATTGACCTGCATCCATAGCCTTTAAGGGGAGAGAATTCCACATTTCCACTACCCTTTGTGTGAAAAGGTGCTTCCTAATTTAACTCCTGAATGGCCTAGCTCTCATTTTAAGATTGTGCCCCCTTAGTCTGGATTCCCACGCCAGAGGAAATAGACTCTGTGCATTTACCCTATTGAGATCTGGACCAGGATTTTCCACTGGAGTTACAGTACATCAGCTCTCTGGTGCAACTCCAGCAGACATGGATGAGAACTTGTTTGATCAACCTGCCGCAGTGTCTGCTTTTGACCACAGGTTAATAATTTATGGTACTGGTTTGCTTCATAAAAATATTACAACACCTATGCTGAAATATTTAAATTAGATACAAATGATAGAAATACATCATATTGTGTATTTCCCATCATTTGCAACCTGGAAAAGGTTGAGATCCAGGGTTGTGTTTGGCAGTGAAGGGAGGGATTTAAAGGGCCACCTTAGCCTATGCATTTGGTCACAGGGCAATTGATTGCAGAGGGATGCATGTTTTTTAAATGTAAATTTTAAAACTTTATGACTAGTTTCAGAGGCCACTGACCACGTTATGGTGCAGCAACCATCTGAGGCCTGCCGCAGCCACTTTCCAAATCCCCCTTTCCTCCCCTCCCCAAGGCAGGCTCCCCAACAGAGATGGGAATCCCACCAGGAATCTATCAAATGTATTTAAATTACCCTGGCTCTGAAAAATCGGCCAAGGTCAATGGGGGACTCGAATAGGGGGACTCGGGTGGGCGAATTCCTACCCCGCACAAGTTGCAGTGGGATTCCACCATAGCAGAAAATACTGATCATGAAGCAAAAACTTCAGTGGGGTTCCGCAGGCCTCAGTACTAGGTCCCTTACTTTTTGTGGTGTACAGTATATCAATGATTTAGACTTGAATATAGGGGGTATGATTAAGAAGTTTGCAGATGATACTAAAATTGGCTGTGTGGTTGATAATGAAGAAGAAAGCTGTAGACTGCAGGAAGATATCAATAAATTGGTCAGGTGGGCAGAACAGTGGCAAATGGAATTCAATCCGGAGAAGTGTGAGGTAATGCATTTGGGGAGGGCTAACAAGGAAAGGGAATACACATTAAATGGTAGAACACTGAGAACTGTTGAGGAACAAAGGGACCTTGGAGTGCAGGTCCACAGATCCCTGAAGGTAGCAGGCCAAGTAGATAAGGTGGTTAAGAAGGCATATGGAATACTTACCTTTATTAGCCGAGGCATAGAATACAAGAGCAGGGAGGTTATGCTTGAACTGTATAAAACACTAGTTAGGCCACAGCTAGAGTGCTGCGTGCAGTTCTGGTCACCACATTACAGGAAAGATTGGGTGACCGCTTTGCGGAACACCTCCGTTCAGTCCGTAAGGATGACCCCGAGCTTCCGGTTGCCTGTCACTTTAATTCACCACCCCATTCCCACTCAGACCTCACTGTACTCGGGCTCTTGCATTGTTCCACGGAAGCTCGGCGTAAGCTCGAGGAACAGCACCTCATCTTCCGATTAGGCACTTTACTGCCTTCCGGACTCAATATCGAGTTCAACAATTTCAGATCATAACCTCGGCCCCCATTACATTTTTACTTATTTTTTTATCCACACCTTTGTTTTGGCCCTTTCCCCCCCTCCTTTTTTTTGAAGGAGGGTGGTTGATGGAGTGGGAAGAAACAGATGTGAATAATTTTAGTGTTTGTGCCTGTTTAGGTATGTTTTTTCTGTTTGTGCTAAGCAGGCATCACTGGTATGGTGCAAAATTACAACGGTTAAGTGAGGGAGTTACTCATAGACAAATGCAAATTTTTCAGTGCACAGACTATTTTCTCATCTGATTTTTACATTTTTTCTTTCGTTCTCCCTGTGCCACATAACATGCCCGCTGATCAGCTTGCTCCCAGGCCTCAACCTATGAAGCTCTTGCACCAGGCAGCTATTGCAACCCATGGCTTTTGATGACTCCTTGGATACCTATTGGTTTCCACTTTCTAATTCCCCTGATAGAGCTAACACCACAAAATAACAATGTGGGGTTTAATGAATTCAAATAATGCCCTGCCACTCTGTGGAGCAGGCTGCTGGAAACAGCAAATAAGGGGTTTGAAAATTGCAAAGGTTTTTCAGTATCAAGGAGGTTTGAGGAGAAGGAAAAGCTGGGGCAGGGAAGGTATACATTCTGTAGTAGGTGACTTGGTTACAAGTGACATTCCACAAGACTCCATTTTGGGACCATTGGTGTTCATCATTTTCATTAATGGTCTGGATGAAGGCATTAATGGAACCATTTGAAAATTTGCAGATGGCTGAAAATGTGTAGTGGTAATTTAGACAAAATGAATAGTCGGCAGGCTGATTTATGTAAGTAAGGGGAATAGGCCCGTGTGTGGCAGATGTCCTACACTGTGGATAAGCGCAATGTCATGCATTCGGGTTGAGAAAATTCAAGCCACATTTATACTATGCAGGGGTACCCATCAAATGTTACCAATCAAGCAGTGTGATGCAGCTATTGGGAAGGTAAATATAGTTTTAGGATGTATTGTGAGTACTATCAAATACAAAACAGAGCGTATGAGGCTGCACAAGGCTGATTTCAACAGATGAGTTCTATAACGGATGGGTGCCAAATTACCACCCATTTTGGTGAAGATGAAAATGTATCCCATTGTGTCCAGTTTTGATCTTTATACATGGTGACGAAGAGAGGCTCTGGAGAAGATGCAGAGGAGGGCAACCAGAATGATAATTACTCCAAGGGCTCTTAGTTACCAGGACAAGCACCAAGGCTACCTTACTTTAGAGAAACACAGTATATAAGGGGACATACCGGAGGTTTTTAAAATGATGAAGGAATTCAATTCAGTTCAGTTGGACAGGTTATTTGTGATAAATAGAGATGGTGTCTGTGGTTACACAAATACCTTGATAGGGAAGATTTGATGGACCCGATGGTCCTTTCCCATACATTCACATGTATGTAAAATAAATCCTTCTTTGGAGCAGATATCTTCACTTGGTATTGTGTTTCTAAGCTCCTGGAGACCCACCATCTTGGGTTAGAATCATAGAATTTCCCAGCACAGAATGAGGCCATTTGGCTCGTCGCCTCTGTTCCAGCTGTCAGAAAGATCTAACCACTTAAGTCCAGATCCTACCATTTCCCTGTACCTTTCTAATTTTTTTATTTTTCAAATATTTATCCACTCTCTTTTTTATAAGCTATTAGGGATTCTGCTTCTACCACTGTTTCTAATAAGGCGTTCCATGTCTTAATAAAAAAATTCTCCCCTCCCTTCAATCTTTTGCTAATGATCTTAAATTTATGCCCACTAGTCACCGGCTCACTGACTAATGAAATCGTCTATCACCATTTACCTTACCAAAGCTCCTCATAACTTTAAGCTCCTCAATCAGATCTCCTCTTAACTTAAAGAGCCCCACTTCCTCACAACTAAAGCCTCTCCTCCCTGCTATCATTTTAGTGAATCACTTCTGTGCCCTCTTCGTGGTCTTGACAATCTTGGTAAAGTCAGGCATCCAAAACTGAGCACAATATTCTATGGGCTGGATTTTCCCAGCCCTGGGAAGGGGGGTTTGAAAGCAGGACTGCTAGGAAAATGGGAAAAATTGGGAGCGGGTCCCAACCCGAACCATCTTCCCGGGAGGCGGGTCCCCGAGTCGCGCAGAGACCCGTCTCCTCGAGGCGGGAAGGGGATTAGAGCCAATTAACTGCCTGTTAACAGGTAGTTAACAGGCAGTTAAGAGGCTTTTCACCATTTTACGCCTGCTGATGCGGGCTTCCCGACGTCGGGAAACTCCACCAGGGTCAGCGAAGCGAGCAGTGGGTCTGTGGGGTGAGAGGGGTCGAAATGTCAGCTGTAGAGGTGAGTGATGGGTGCAAGTGTGGACAGGTAAGTATGAGAGGTGAGTGTAAAGTGTTGGAAAAAGTTTCCTTACCTTTGTTTCTTTCTGCAGGCTTCAACCTTTGAGGATCCGGAGCTGCCTCATCTCAATGGCAGAGATGACAGAATGGCTGCTGCATTCTCAGATGTAGCAACCATCTGCTTTCTGCTGAAGAGAGAGGTCTTGGTGAGTCTGTGTGCAAGGGCTCACCTTAGAACAGAGATTGTCAGTATTTGACAGCTTCTCAAAGCTGTCAAACGCTGACAATTCATCTGTCAAAAAATTTGACAGATGAAGAGTCATATGCTGACGTCATCTGTCACTGGCTTTCCCTTAATTGGCCGGTAAGCCCGCAGGGCGGGCTTAAAAGGCCAATCAAGGGAAAATAGCGTGGGTTGGTCAGACGTTGCTAGGGGCGGGACTGAAACCCGGAAACCAGAAGTCCCGCCTCCAGCATGTCTCCACTGAGAAAAGCCAGCCCACAGTGCAGTTTAACTAATGATTTGTACAGGTTTAACACTATCTATTTGCTCTTGTATGCTATGCCCCTATTTATAGCAGCTAGGGTCCTGGTTTGCTTTTTTACAGCTTTATCAACTTGTCCACCCACTTTTAAAGATATGAACATCTGAAGCCCAAAGTCTCTCTGCTCCTCTATTCCTTTTAAAAGTTTAACCATTTACGGTTTCCTTGTCATTCTAGTGACACAGGTTACAGGACTTGTTCACTTGAATCCCACAGCAGCTCCTTTAGTTTGGATAGAAGCTAATGCATCAAACTGCCCAGGAAGCTAAACTGAAGCTCCTCAAGCCATGAAAAACCATTACTGGCTGAGGATGCAGCAGTACCCAAGCAGTAGTGATTTTTATGAGCTTAAGAAGCACCCAGGCCACGTTGGAAAACCAACTCTTGTAAAAATCAATGGAACTGTTTTGGAACATAAACAGGCCTCCAGCGCAACCGAATGCACCCAAGTGGTACTTGAGGAAAATGGAGACCCAAAATATTAGCCAACAAATACTCTGCAAAAACACATACATCTCCAAGTAAGTAGGAGACACTTGACCCAGTTCCCAGAAAGGGTGCTCACAGCGGGTGCTCATCAGGAAATCACGGGCCTGCATCCCTTTTTCCTGTCTACTTAAACAAATGGATGGAACAATCAGGCACTATGGGCCCATAATTTCCTAAGCAGTGCTGCCTGCAAGCGACACTTCTGGCCAGAACCGCCTTTTGTGGATATCAGCCCTATTTTGTGCGTGTGTGTGTATATGTGTTTTAAAAAAAGAATAATTGGAGAGTACTATCCTAGTCCATCCTCCTACCCTGATAATTTTATACAGGGCAACATATGAAGAAAACACTGCGACAAATTATGAGCATTCAAAAGGCAGCTACTGATTGCTCAGCTGCAGTGAATGGGGCCATTTTGTCCCAGAATCCTGTAGTCACCCTCCTACCTTTGTGTTTTTGTCCACAGAAAGCTTTAGATTTTTCAAAAGATGGTTATTGGGCCCTCCTTCCCTTTCATACACGTAGACTATCCGGTCAAGATCGAGAAAATTTCTGTTGAGGTCTATTCCTTGTGCATTGCTGCGACCCACAAACCAGTCCTTCAGATCACCTGTCTGGAAGGGAAAAACAAGGGGAAGAAAACCTACATAAAAATGGACTGCTGAATGCAATTAAAGTTATCTGTAAAACATAAGCCAAATATTTCTTGAAATCTAGACTTGGACATTTAGATTACTGGCAATTACCAAATTACACTGTTATTTTTATATTGAATTGGGCATAATTTACTAAAACAGGAATGTAAAGAAATGAGAAAGGTTGTGATGAAGGGAGCAGTTGGAAGCTGGAAGTGAGAGAAGGGTCACCGAGCAGACGACAAATTTTTTGTTCTTTCCCACGCAGCAGTGTGACAGAAATGTTAGAAGACCTTCTTAGATGGACGCAAGTTTTAAAGACAGTTCTATTGGGGAAAAGCAAGTGTTTGGAGCGAAACAGGAAACCCACCTCCTGAAAGATGTAGGCGATGTAGGAATTCCATTTGAGATCAGAGAAGATAGTGAGGACAGGAATATTAATAGACAAAGAGGAACTAAGGGTGGATCCATCAAAGGTAAGGAATAGAAGCGGTTTGTTGGATTTGTGAGAGACATGAAGAAACTGTGCCTTTGAAGAATTTAAAGAAACAAAGATGGTCATGGCCCCAAAGGGCATGGAGATCATGGTGTAACAGTTCAGCTATTACACTGTGAGAAGACTATAGGTTCTCTGCACAGAAGGAAGAGTGGATACTGTTGGATGATGATTAAAAGAGTTCATTGATATTAGGGTGAAACAGGGTGGGAAAGAAGGGAGCACCCCTAGTCAAAGGTCATGATTCAGTTCTTGCAATGCCTAAAACACTCATTGACCAACAGCGGAGAAAATAGGTCCAGCGGATCAGTAACCAACAATAGCATAGATAGAGCAATTAGTGAAGGAACTGGATAGTAATGGGCAAAGCTTTGGTGGGAAACCATCTGAGGGTAACTTGTTTCAAAGTCCATGGTGTCAGGCCATCAAGGCTTTGGGAATCCCAAGACAATGACAAATTATTCACCAAAGTGTTTAGGAACAGGGTTGCAAAGGCATGTAACAGACAAGTATGTCACCAGTGAAAAGGCTGTACCTGGAAATCCTGAATTAAGCCAAAATTTGCAAAGTGACAGATAATAACCTAGATTTTCCTCAGTGGAGGTTTTTCCCCATGGGAACTGTGGCAGGGTTGGTTTATGCCAGTAATCTGAACCGCAAGAGGGATCACCTTTATTAGGTATAGGATGAACAGGAACAAATTTCCAAGGAGAAGGAAAGAGACTAGGGGAGAAATTAGGTGACGCCCCCTTTGGGGCGCTAACTTCACCAGGGCGCTACTTTTAGCGCCCCAAAAAGTTAGCGCGCCTGTGCCGTAAATTCAGTGGTTGCACCTCAAGCAGGAGGCGGGGCGCTACTAGAAGCGCTCCCCCTCCTTCTTGGGGCACTGCCAGTGAATTTCGCGGTGCTACAGGCAACAGCGCCACACACATCGGCACGTAGCGCCATGTCATTGCAGGCCTCCCTCCCCTGATTAAAGGGGAGGGGCCTAGCGCTGCGCACACCAGGGCCCTGCTGGACCACCAGAGAGCAGGGTGCCGGGAAAACAGCCCGGTACTCAAGAGGAGTGCAAGACTGAGCAATCGCAGCCGGCACCCTGAAGAAAAAAGGGGAAGGTGGCAGGTGCTGGCAGTCGACCAAAACAAAAATGTCCACCCGACACCTGCCCTTTAACTTGCGCCGCCACGGCTGCAAAAACACCACCTGTCGGACATATTGCCCGGCGATAGGACAGGGGGCGCAACCAAGGTTTGCGGCCGGGGCATGAGCGGGGCGCTGGAGGTGTTAGCAGCGCCAATCCCGGGTGCTAGGAACTTTGTGCCCCATTAACACCCCCCAACAGGAGGTGCAAAGCAACCGAATTTCACCCCCTAAAAGTAAGAGCCAGGACAAGGATAAATTCAGAAGCACACATATTGAGGATATGCTATTAAAAAGGGTTAGGACTTAAAACGCACGCTTACCTTATTAGTATATTACAATTAGAAAGTGAAATAAAAGCAAAAGTGCCATGCAAAGGAACTGAACTGGGATCTCCTCCCTCAGGGACATTTGGTTTTTGTGTGAGCGCCTGCCAATGTAAAGAACTGTCTTACACCATCTGTGGGGGGAAAAGTGATTGACCCACAAGAGCTCTCCAGCAGTGGGTCAATAATAAACTACCTTTTATGAGGATCAAAGTGAAAATATTTTAAAATGATAGCTGGAGTGACAGACATGATTTGCATAATTCAAAAATATTTGCATATTACTTTGCACCTGCTGCAAGCACAGGGCTAATCCGCTGATAATTCAATATTTACACCATGGTTCAAAAAGAACACAGTTGGCACCAGATTTGCAGCCAGTGCGTTTATTTTTATTTTTGGGGTAGCCTTTATATTACCAGTCTGAAACCAGGCACTAGAAGGTGTGTCAAAAGCAGTCGGGGGGTCAGTGGGGACACTCTCCCTCATTCCTTCCTCTATTTTTTGCCTCCCTGCGAATGTGGAGGCACCTCATCACCACTCAGCATTTCTTTATGGGAATGCAGCTGTTATGCAAGTGGCGAATAGGAATATATTTGCATTTATATTGTGCCTCATCACACTGAACATCTCAAAGCAGTCCACAAAATAAATTACTTTTTAAGTGTTGTTATGACACATAGAAGATAGGAGCAGGAGTAGGCCATTCGGCCCCTCGAGCCTGTTCCACCATTTAATGAGTTCATGGCTGATCATCCAAATTCAGTACCCTGTCCCTGCTTTCTCCCCATATCCCTTGATCCCTTTAGCCTTAAGAAATATATCTAACTCCTTCTTGAATATATTTAATGAATTGGCCTCAACTGCCTTTTGTGGTAGAGAATTCCACAGGTTCACCACTCTCTGGGTGAAGAAATTCCTCCTCATCTCTTCTAAATGGCTTACCCCTTATCCTTAGACTGTGACCCCTGGTTATGGACTTCCCACCATCGGGAACATCCTTCCTGCATCTAGTCTGTCTAGTCCTGTTAGAATTTTATAAGTTTCAATGAGATCCCCTCTCATTCTTCTAAACTCCAGCGAATATAAGCGACCCAATCTCTCCTCATATGTCATTCCTGCCATCCCAGGTATCAGTCTGGTGAATCTTCGCTGCACTCCCTCCATGGCAAGAACATCCTTCCTCAGATAAGGCGACCAAAACTGCACACAATACTCAAGGTGTGGTCTCACCAAGGCCCTGTACAACTGCAGCAAGACATCCTTGCTCCTGTACTCGAATCCTCTCGCTATGACACAAATAATAAGGAGTGGCAATGTACATATTAATAAGTGCTCAAAAACATCTACCCAATTCTAATGTAATGCTGATGCCATCTTATGGCAGAACTATCATTACAACAGTTGTCAGGTTTTTATTTTGTGCTAAAGCTATAGCAGTCCACAAGATGGTGCTACAAGCAAATCTGACAGGCAACGGGGGAGAAATTTGGCATCGCCCCATTTAAAGGGATCACTTACCGGTTCATTGGAAGGTCAAGCAGCAATGATCAGAGTGAGGTTGTGCAGCACGATTAAACCTCCCCTTTAAGAACTAGAAGGCGCCAGTCTGTCTAACGACTTTCTAATTGACAGCGCCGGAACTTGAGTAGCGCTCTGAAGGTAGCACCCCGCTCTCTTACGTTAGCGCCCTAAGAGAAATGTGTAGCGCTTGATTTAGCGCTCCACTTCCCTCTTGGGGGACTAAAACTCAATTTCGCGCCCAGGCGATGTTAGCGCCTCAAAATGGTCGATACCAAATTTTTCCCCCTTACTCTTTTCCCTTCAAAAAACCTGCTTCAGCAGGCAATCTCCCAGGACACCCAGTTTTTACAAGCAATGTGCAGATGGCCAGACTTCATTTAAATAGCTTGGCTTCCTTAATTAGAACAAGTCACTCCCCATTAAAAAGGGCACTTAATAAATTAGTTGCTTAAGGCAGTACTAGCCCTGATTTTAACCTGGGGAGGGCTCAGTGTGATCAGGGGACGGGATGAGCAGGAGTCCCCCGTGAATTGATATCGGTGCGAGTCTCAGGCCACTTTCACTCCTGGGCCTCATTTTAATACTGCAGATGTGTTTCCCACCCAAAGCCGACAGGAATGATGTTATGGCCAGCAGACAGGAGCCAGACGCCACTGGTGACCCAAGGGAATGGTCCCCAGCAGAAAGTTAGTGCTGGATGAGTGATTGCAGAGCCAATGCAGTCCGTTCAGCTGCCTCTGCCACAACTCTCCCACAGACATTTACCATCCAAGTCAAACCTACCCTTATGGTCCTCACTGCCATGGCCCTTTCTCAAATTTCTCTCCTATCTCCCCTCATGCCCACTCTGAGCTCATCTTGTCCATCAGACCCACCTTCTGCTCTCTTGACCACATTCCCACAAAACCACTAACCATCCTACTTTCCTCCCTGGCTCCCATCCTAGCTGACAACGTAAGTGGTTTCCTCTCCTCAGGCACTGCCCCCTCCTTTCAAAGCTGCTGTCATTAACCAATTCCTCAAATAAAACACCCTCAACTCCTCTGTCCTTGCAAACTACTGCCTCATCTCCAACCATCCATTCCTCTCCAAATGCCTTGAATGTGGTCCCAAATCCAGCCCTATCTTTCCCGCAACTCCATGTGTGAATCTCTCCAATTAGGTTGGAGTGCCTTGGTACAGCACTGAAATCTAAGTCCCAAAAGACATCCTCTATGACAGTGATTGTGGTGCACCATCCCTCCTTGTCCTTCTCGACCTGTCTGCAGTCTTTGACAAGGTCGACCACACCATCCTCCTACAGAGTTTCTTCTTTATTGTCCAGCTCATTGGGACCGCCCTCACTTGGTTTTACTCTTACCTATCCAATCATTGCCAGAGCATCTACAGCAATAGCTCTTCTTCCTGCCCCCTCTGGAATTCCCCAAGGATCTATCCTTGGCCCCCTCCTCTACCTCATCTACATGCTGCCTCTTGGCGACATCATCTGAAGACACAGGGTCAGCTTCTACATGTACACTGATGACACCCAGCTCTACCTCTCCACCACCTCTCTTCACCCCATCACTGCATCTGTGTTGTCAGACTACTTGTCTTGACACCCAGTCTTGGATCAGTTGCAATTTCCTACAGTTAAACATTGGGAAGAGCGATGCCTTCAATTCCATCCTACTCTCCCACATTACAACAGTGACTACACTTCAGAAGTATTTCATTGGCTGTAAAGCACGTTGCAACGTCCAGTGGTCATGAAAGGTGCTATATAAATGCAAGTCTTTCTTTTTCTCCAGCCACTGTCTCAGGTTGTAGCTGACTGTTTGTAACCTCGACATCCTATCTGACCCTGAGCTGAACTTCCGACCCCATATTCTCTAACTCACAAAGACCACCTATTTCCACCTCTGTAACATCACCCACCTTCACACTCTTGCCTCAGCCCATCTGCTCCCGAAATCCTTATCCATGACGTTGTCCCCTCCAAACTCAATTATTCCAATGTTCTCCTGGCTATCCCATCCTCCTTTAGCCCATCCAAAACTCTGCTGCCCATTATCCTAACTTGCATCAAGTCCCACTCACCCATCACCCCTGTGCTGTGTTTCCCAACACTTCAAATTTAAAATTCTCATTTTTGCCTTTGAATCCCTTCATAGCTTCACCACTGGCTATCTCTGTAACCTTCTCTAGCCCAGGTACCCCGAGACTCGTATGCTTCCAACTCTGGCCTCTTGTTCATTCGACCATTGACGGCGTGCCTTCAGGCGTCCTGGCCCCAAGCTCTGGAATTCCCTTCTGTGGGAGTGATGTACAGGCCCCCTAACAGTAACCACATGGTAGGATGGAGTATAAAGGAAGAAATAATGGGAGCTTGTCAGAAGGGTACGGCAATAATCATGGGGGATTTTAATCTGCATATAGACTGGAAAAATCAGATGGGCAAAGGTAGCATAGATGAGGAGTTCATGGAATGTTTTCAGGATAGTTTCTTACAACAGCACATTCTGGAGCCAACCAAAGAGCAGGCTATACTAGACCTGGTATTGTGCAACAAAATAGGATTAATTAATGACCTCATAGTGAAGGCGCCCCTACGTAGCAGCGATCATAATATGATTGAATTTTACATTCAGTTTGAGAGAGAGAAGAGTGGGTCCAAGACTAGTATTTTAAACTTAAATAAGGGCAATTATGAGGGCATGAAAGCAGAGCTAGCTAAAGTGAACTGGCAAATTAGTTTAAGGGATAGGTCAATAGAGTTGCAGTGGCAGACATTTAAGGGGATATTTCAAAATACACAGAATATATACATTCCAACAAGAAAGAAAAATTCCAAGGGGAGGACCCACCATCCGTGGTTAACTAAAAAAAGTTAAAGATAGCATTAAACTTAAAGAAAAAGCATATAATTGTGCAAAGATGGGTGGCAGGTCAGAAGATTGGACAGAATATAAAAAACAGCAGAGAATGACTAAAAGATTAATAAGGAGAGAAAAATTAGAGTACGAGAGAAAGCTAGCTAGAAATATAAAAACAGATAGCAAGAGTTTCTATAGATATTTAAAAAAGAGTTAACAAAGTGACGTTGGTCCTATAAAAAGTGCGTCTGGGGAATTAATAATGGAAAATAAAGAGATGGCAGTTCAATTGAACAGGTATTTTGCATCGGTCTTCACTATAGAGGATACAAGTAACATCCCAGAAATAGCTGTAAATCAGGAAATGGAAGGGAGGGAGGAACTCAAGAAAATTATAATCACCAGGGAAGTGGTACTGAGCAAAATGTTGGAGCTGCGGGCTGACAAGTCCCCAGGTCCTGATGGACTTCATCCTAGGGTCTCAAAAGAAGTGGCTAGTGAGATAGTTGATGCGTTGGTTTTAATTTTCCAAAATTCCCTAGATTTGGGGAAGGTTCCATTAGATTGGAAAATAGCGAATGTAGCTCCTTTATTCAAAAAGGGAGAGAGACAGAAAGCAGGAAACTACAGGCCAGTTAGCTTAACATCTGTCATAGGGAAGATGTTAGAAGCTATTATTAAAGGTGTTATAGCAGGACACTTAGAAAAGTTCAAAGTAATCAGGCAGAGTCTGCATGGTTTTGTGCAAGGGAAATCATGTTTAACCAATTTATTGGAGTTCTTTGAGGAAGTAACATGTGCTGTGGATAAAGGGGAACTGGTGGATGTACTGTACTTAGATTTCCAGAAGGCATTTGATAAGGTGCCACATCAAAGGTTATTGCGGAAAATAAAAGCTCATGGTGTAGGGGGTAACATATTGGCATGGATAGCTAACAGGAAACAGAGTAGGCATAAATGGGTCATTTTCTGATTGGCAAGATGTAACGAGTGGTGTGCCACAGGGATCAGTGCTGGGGCCTCAACTTTTTACAATTTATATAAATAACTTAGATGAAGGGACTGAAGGTATGGTTGCTAAATTTGCTGATGGCACAAAGATAGGTAGGAAAGTAAATTGTGAAGAGGACATAAGGAGGCTACAAAGGGATATAGATAGGTTAAGTGAGCGGGCAAAGATCTAACAAATGGAGTATAATATGGGAAAATGTGAAGTTGTCCATTTTGGCAGGAAGAATAAAAAAGCATATTATCTAAATGGTGAGAGTTTGCAGAGCTCTGAGATGCAGAGGGACCTGGGTGTCTTAGTGAATGAATCGCAAAAAGTTACTATGCAGGTACAGCAAGTAATTAGGAAAGCTTATCATTTATTGTGTGGGGAACTGAATACAAAAGTAGGGAGGTTATGCTTCAGTTGTACAGGGCATTGGTGAGACCACACCTGGAGTACTGTGTACAGTATTGGTCTCCTTATTTAAGGAAGGATGTAAATGTGTTGGAAGCAGTTCAGAGAAGGTTTACTAGACTAATACCTGGAATGGGTGGGTTGTCTTATGAGGAAAGGCTGGACAGGCTAGGCTTGTATCCACTGGAGTTTAGAAGAATAAGAGGTGACTTGATTGAAACGTATAAGATCCTGAGGGGGCTGGGAAGGGTGGATGTGGAGAGGATGTTTCCTCTTGTGGGAGAATCTAGAACTAGGGGTCACTGTTTAAAAATAAGGGGTCGCCCATTTAAGATAGAGATGAGGAGAAATTTTTTCTCATAGAGGGTCGTGAGTCTTTGGAACTCTCTTCCTCAGAGGGCGGTGGAAGCAGAGTCTTTGAATATTTTTAAGGCAGAGGTAGATAGATTCTTGGTGAGCAAGGGGGTGAAAGGTTATTGGGGGTAGGCGGGAATGTGGAGTAATCGGATCAGCCATGATCTTATTGAATGGTGGAGCATGCTCGAAGGGCCGAGTGGCCTACTCCTGCTCCTAATTCATATGTTCGAATCACCACCTATCTATCCTCCTTTAAGACCCTAATTAAAATTCACCTCTTTGATTAGGCTTTTCATCACCCCTCCTAATATCAACTTCTTTGGCTCGGCGTTCATTTGTCTGATTATGTCTCTGTGAAATGCCTTGAAGTGTGTTTCTACATTGAAGGCACTCTATAAAAACAAGTTGTTGTTGTATGATTGGCATACAATTGGAAACTGACTCCATACTTCCTGAGAATTTTGCCAAAGGAGCTCATGTCCATGGTGAAGAGAAGGGGACCAAGGATGGACAGCGTAGACAGCAGAGGAGAAGCCAATGGACACAATGCAGTGCCTACACTGCGAACGGCATGAGTGGAACTCGAAGAGACCAGTACCACAGAGGCGGACATCAGAAGGGAGGTGTTGGAGGAGAATGCAATAGTCACAGGTAGCAGAGAGGTTGATGAGGATGAGAAAGTCATGGACATGGTCACATAGGATGTTATTTGTGTCTTTGACCAATGCAGCTTAGTGCTGTGGTTGGTGCAGAAGCTCTTATCAAACACTGATGGACCTGCTGTACATTTCCACATTCGGCTTTTAGGCATTTGCAGTTTTTTTCTCTAATAAAATGGGTTTGGTTAAAATCTGGTGATTCAGGCTACCCAGCTGCAAATGCAGTATCAAGTATGGAACTGAACCAATACAGATGTGGAAGGTCGCAGATTAATCCCCAGTCCATGCTGAGTTGCTGATTTCAGGCAGGTAGCAGTACAGCTGCCGTTACCAATTCTGGTCTGGGGTGGGAAGGAATCACTGTCTAGCGATCCCTACTGGAAAATGCACAGGTATGGGTATTGGGTGAGAAAATGATCGGTCTTAGCTATGATGACCTCCATGGTGGAATATCCTGCTGAAAGTTAGGGGGAAAAATTTGGTTGGTTAGCACCTCCGGGGGTGTTAACGGGGCGGTAGCAACTTAGCGCCGCTCGCAAAATTGACCAGTTGTTTTGCGCTGGCACTAAACACTACCGCCACGACCTCCTGCGTCGGCAGATCGTGACGTCAGTCGAACGTGCAACGCCCCAGACTAGATATTAAGTCGCGCCCCGTGCCTTAGCACCTGCCGCTAGGATCTACAGGTAGAGGGCAACGTGTTCAAGTTGGGAAGGGGCTGGGGGAGCGCTATTTAAAGGCGGGCGCTTCCTGCCTTTTCTTGTCGGCAAAATTTTTTGTTACACGCAGGTTGAGAGGGAGAGAGATGTCTAGAGAGATTTAACACTGTCCTAAGGCGTTTTGGCCCTCAGCACCACTTTTGAGGTTCCCAAGCGCCGAGTTCTTTCACTGGGCCTATCCATTAGTGCTTCCAACACAATCGCTTTTGAGGTCTCTCCAGGCCGAGCAGGTTGTGGCTGTCCAGCAAGATGGCTCTTCCCCTTTAAGAACTGGATGGTGCCAGTCTGTCTGGCTTCCATGGTAACTGACATCGCCTGAGCTTCGGTAGCGTTCTGAGGTAGCGCTTCGCTCCCCGACTTTTGCACCTTAAGAGAGGTGTGTTACACCTGATTTAGCGCTCAAATCACCTCCAGGGGCGATAGAGGTCAATTTTGCAGCCGGAGGCAATATTTAGCGCCGGACGTTAAACTTTGCGCCCGGCCGATATTAGCGCCCCAAAATGGGTGATACCCAATTTTTCCCCCTTACTGTCTAAGCTCACGCATGAAGAATGGAATCTCGCCCAACTTGCTAAACTGCATTCCAGCGTGATTCAATGCCTTCAGCAGAGCAGAGGAAAACAAAATCTGGTGAATTGTTTTAAGTATAAGATGAACCATTATGAATGGCAAAAATGAATGTTTCTAAGCACAATTTTTTCCCAAAGAGAGGATTATCCTTTCAGAGAAATGCTAAATGTGTGAACAGGTGAGATTATTACAAGTATCCAGCGATGTGGAGCACATTCTGCTGTAGCACTCGGTCTCTGTTTACCTGTGAAGCCGCTTTCTCAAACCCATCCGGATTCATGGACGGCATGATGTGTATCCGTGTGCTGTGAATCAGACTGACGATCCTTTCATTTCCTTTCTGGTATTCATTGCACAGGTACTGTGCCAAGAGGACAAGTAGCTCTCGTCCAACTGCCTCATTCCCATGCATGTTGCCAACGTATTTAAATTCTGGCTTCCCTGTAAGGCAGAAGGCAGACAAGAAGCATGAGTATTTTTCCAAAATTTGAAGTCCAGCCACTTTAGGAACTAGCTAAACCATTTATTGGGAATTTATAAAGGATAGTGCTAAATTTTGCTCCAAACCCAGAAATTTCTTAAGCTTCCCATGTCCCTTGACTGCTACAGGCTATGCCTGGCCTGTGGTCAAGAGGGCAGACAGCCAACCTGCTCTAAATTCTCAGCAGAAAGTAGGTGAGCAGTCACAGATCGCCCTTTATTGGAGGTGCTTGATCTCTGCTTAGCTGCCCACAGAGATGGGCACTGGTGGCAGCAGGTCTGTCACCCATCTACTGAGGCATGGGGACATGCTTAGTTTATGGAGATCATGGAATATTTTCCACTCAGTCTCCATGTACCTGTGATCAGGAATTGAATGGATGGGAGAGGGGAAATGGGGAGAAAGAGAAGGGAAAAACAAAACTTTTCTTGAAAAGATTACAAAATACTGTGAAGTACTTATGTTGCCATCAACTGATTTACAGGGGGAGAAATTGGTCTTCAGCAGTAAGGCGAAACGAGCAAGTGAATAGGCAGCCCGCTTGACTTCAATGGAAAAGAAAATCTGACAGGGTATGAAACGGGCTGCTGATTCGCTATTGCCCATTTTGCACTACCTCCAAGGACCAATTTCACCCCCACAGAGTCTGCAGGATATTACAGTCCATGTTTATACAGCAGACGCAACCCCTGCAGAATAATAACAGTGCAAAGCCCATGATTAACACAAGAGCAAGGCCAAAATGGTCATTATAATACCATGGAACCATTTTCAAATTTGACAAACCACTTCACATATAAAAAGAAAGCAGTTGTGTTTTAACATTTGTATATGGATGGGTTTGCAATTATATTCTAAAAAGATTAAAAAACTGTGAAATGTTGCCATTTTCTGGTGAAATTCTAATGTAACAGTTACATATGCTTTATTTGTATTCATGCATAACAAAGTGACGAGTGACAACACTGGGGAAAATGGACAGCTTTACCATTTTCCACTCATTTCCAGACCCAACACATGTCAGAAGTAATGTAGCACTGTCCATTTGCCCCACACTGTAGCTCTTTCTTCTCTTTCTCTATTTAGATGCCTAAATCTAATTTCAGAAGAGCATCTGCTGCACCATCCTAACTGTTCTCTTCATCACCTCTAAGCGAGAGATTGTCAACCAAGTGCCAATTGTAACAAGTTCCCACTGAGAAGGCGTTAAAAGATTGCCCACTCATTTCACTCAGGAGCTTTCAAACAGAGCAGGCTTTCATTGCATCAGAGCTGCATTTAAACCCAGGTCCAGTCCGTGAAAGGACAATGTTCTCCTAACACACCATGCCATCCAGTCCCCTACAAATACCCTTTTGTAGTTTTATAAATCCCACACTTGTCTCAGGATTTTCATTTCAAATTAAAGCTCTAAAGTTAATTCAAACAAATCAGGCATGGAAAGAAAATACATTCATGGTAATGGAAAAAAGAATACCAACACAGTTCTTTAGACCAAGCACTGTGCAGACAAGAGGAACATATTAATTTACTCAAACAGTAATTCGTTTTTAATATTGATTTAAAACCCAAAATGAAAATGCGAGATGGTTCTACAGTTTGTCGCATTTATAAAGAACAAGGCCCTTCTTTTGAATTCTATTATCTAAGTAAAATCCAAGGCCATGGAAGTCAGTAAAGTAGGTAAGGATGTGGCAATATCACTTTGCGCCCTATCTCTTAAAAAGGCTGTTCTGTACTGTAAGACAATATGTTCTCTGTATACGCTGGTGTGCTCTGCCAGGCAGGTGCATCTGTTGCGTGGGTGGAGCAGAGCGGACATGCAATGTGTGCAGCATCACTTGTCTGCACAGATAAGTAACATTTTTGAGATGAGCAGTAAAGTGTTTGGGGTTTGAATAGTTTGACGACAGTTCCTGCGGATCAAGTGGATCAGAGAGATATGAAGGATCCTGTTAACATATTGAAGAGGCTCCATCACAGACAAGGCCACCACTTACTTGTATTTCTCACCACCTACATCCCCCAACCACTTTCCAACCCCACTTTCCACTGTACCCGCCTCTGGAAAAACTCTCCCCCAAGTCACTTACAAACTCACAACTGCTTCTACGTCTGCAATCGTCAATCTACTCAACCACTCCCTCATCTTTGATGCCCTTGCCCTAGTAAAACTTTCACTCGCTCCTATCTTGGTTGTTCCTCCTGATATGGCCCCCATCTCCACTTTTCAAATCTAAGGTTCACAGACTTGAGTGTATCTGGCACACAACTGGTTTAGTCATCCATCACTAATCTTGCTGCACCACATCAAGCACCACCAGGCTTCACTCTCCTCTGCCTAAACCAACCACTGGGCAGCAAAGATGGCTTCTTTTCTCTACTACCAACTGTCTGCTCTCCCCTGCCCCCTTCACCTTCACCTCCAACAACAAGTGCGAGAAGCTCATGGACTTCTTTGTCATGACGATTGAGACCATCCATTCAGCAGCCTGTGCTGCTGCTTTCCCCTGACCTGTACCTGACCCTGTTTCTTTCTCTAGTTTGTTATCATTTCCCTCATGCCCTCGCTAGCTGACATTGTAAATGGTTCCCACTCTTCAGATAATGTGCCCTCCCTTTCAAAACTGCCATCATTACCCCATCCTCAAAATACCCACCCTCAACTCCTCTATCCTTGCAAACTACCACCCCATCTCCAACCTCAATTTCCTCTCCATAATCCTCGAATGTGTTGTCACCTCCCAAATCCGTGCCTATTTTTCCCACAACTCCAACTCATCATGGCTTTCCCCTCCCTATCTCTGTAACCTCCTCCAGCCTTACACCCTCCAAACCCAGAACTATCCATTTCTTTATCTCTTGTGTATCTGCCCTTCCATTACCCCACCATTGGTCACTTTGAATTCCCTCTCTAAACCCCTTTGCCTCGCCACCTCCTTCTCCTCCTTTAAGACCATTCTTAAAGCCCACCTCTTTGACCAAGCTTTTGGTCTCCCCTCCTAAAGTCTGCGCCTTTGGTCCGTTTTTGCCTGATTATGCATCTGTGAAGCATTTTGGGGTGTTTATTGTATGTTAAAAGAGCTATACAAATGTATATTGTTTGTTATTATTATTGTGTTAGAGCATTGCCCTTTGTGAAGCACTGGTAGGAGGTTGTTAGGTTGTGGTCTTATTCTGACTTCCTGTGGATTTGTCTGGGTGTGTGGGAGGTATCTGGGTCTTATGGGGTTCAGGAAAGCACTTCAGACGACCTGATATCTCCAGAGTTCCATGCAGAGTCCATACATTATTCAGACTGCATGTTCCACAAGTGTTCAGCTGACATGTGTTGTGGGGAGCTTTGCACTTCAATTGAACGGTTAAATTGAAATTAAACTGAAAAATATTACTCAAGCCAAATTATAGATTATGTGAACAAATAAAGCAGGTAAAAAAATGAAAGTGGGGTGGGGTGGGGAGGGGAATAAAGATTACCAGGAGATCTTAATAGGAAGGCAGAGGCAAAGTTCTGGAAAGGGGATGAGAAACAATTCAGTAAGATAGTCCATGACATGGCTTAATCAGTTCCAAAATGATTCATTCGGGGTTGACCTTTGTGGTTTATACAGAATCCTTGCAACCCCACAGTATAGATCAGTTAGAGGAAACTACAAATGTGTGTCATAACTATAATGTATATTCTAAATAGGTAAAACATCTGACCTTCTTGCACCAATTATCAATTTATGTATTTCATGCTCAATTATGCTGGCAGTAAATGCCACATTCTGACCATTCTTTCATACTGAAAAGATCCTCACTAGTCCAAGGATAAAAAGAACTTTCATTCATATAGCACTTTATCATGTCCTCAGGACATCCCAAAGCACTTCACATTCAATGATCTACTATTCTTATGTAGGCAACTGAGACAGCACAGCAAGATCCCAGAAACAGGAAATGAGATGAATGACCAGTTATTCTGTTTTTATGGTGTTGCTTGAGGGATGAATACTGGCAAGGATACCAGGAGAATTTCTTGTTCTTCTTTGAAAATTACCACATTTACCTAAACATGAAAGCGGGGCCTCTGTTTGATGTTTCATCTAAAAGAAAACATTGATCTCTTCCAATAGTGCCACACTTACCTGAAGTGGCATACGGCCTCCGTTTGATGTCTCCTCTGAAATACAGCATCTCCAACAATGCAGCATGCCCTCAGTACTGTACTGGGGTATCAGCCTAAATAATGTACTCAAATCCTGGGGCTTGAACTCACACTCTTCTGACTCAGATGGGAGAGTATTACCAATTGAGCTAAGCTGACAACTATCACTATACCTCACAATGCACTGTTGCATCCAGCACGATTTTCAAAAACAAAATTATGTTTTGATTTCAGGAATGAAGTATTTTGTTCAACACTCTGAAAATCTGATTGAAAAACATAATACTTGTGTATTTATTGTAGTGAGGCTGGAGGAGAGGCCTATTGATTTTTTTTAGGAAAATCTGCAATGTCATCATTCAATTGTTTAGTCTACTGTTAATTCCCCTACACTATCTATGTGGTTGCAGATTATTTCTCAAAGAAAAAAGACTTATGGTCACAGTTCATTGTTTAATTTAATTTCATGCTCCCTTTGAGACTCGCACCACCACCTTTCCTCAGTGGGTAGGCGATGGGCCGTGGACCACAACAAAGCTTCGATCGATTCAATTCCACATTTAGCTGACATTTGTGTTGTACACAAGTAGCTCTGACCATTCTCCACGACCCCTTTCCCACGATCACTCTTCCTCATGCCCCAAAGACAAGCAGAAAGGCTGATGGGACATGTTCTCATCCTTGCAAGAGCTTGGATTTTATTAAAGTTGAGAAAACATTGGAATAAATCAACAATTTGTCAGGATCTTAGTCAGAAATTATGGCAAAGCTTCTGATTGCACTAACAATGTGGAGCAAGGGGTGAAATGAAGAAATTGCACCCGTGCAGTCGACTGCTTATCACCTTATATGCCTGTATTGCAGGCTTTCTATCAACTGTACCATTTCTAGAGCACTATGCTGAATGCTAATCATGAGCCAGAGGTGCACCAGGCACCGTCACTTTTACAATTAAAAACTGGTTGCAGATTTTGATGCACACCGCGGACTTTTACATGTTTGGCACTGATATACTATAATCATTGATAGAGAGGGATGTGCTGGATCTGACAGGTAAATCAAATGTCTCCAATTTTACAGTGGTTTAATTCAATTACAATGAATGCTGAACAACTAAAACAGCATGATAAATATGATAAATGCAGATATTAGGATATTAATGTGGAAGAGAGAACTGTACTTGCAGATGTTCTATAATGATTTATTTCTACATTTTGTCAAGCCAACTATTTACAGAGCAATGCTAGGCATAGATACCTTAATTAATACAATGGAAACTTGTTGTCTCATTTATACATATTGCCATATATTTTAATTGTTTTGCCTCCTTTCAGATTATAGAACAAACTGTAGCTTCTGATTCCAGCTGGATTCATTTCCATATTTCATTGTGATTGAGAAGATATTGCCCTAGATGTTTGGATAGTTGCAACTGTCATTTTCCTGCTGATTGGATTGTGTAATTGAGCTCCACACTTGTGCAATGCATATTATTTGTTGATTGTGGTGCAGCATTTGAGCACTGTATATTTAAACTGCAGCTTTGTCAAGTTTATCTTCAAATATTGACTTCAAAAGGGACTAAGCGTTAAAAGCAGGAGATTGCTTTTGTTGTGCTGATTTCTGAACAGGCAAAAGGCTCACTCTGGATTACTTAGAGTTCATTCCTTACAATTTGTTCAAATGTACAAGTGATACAAGAAGATAAAACTACTCACTTTTGCCAGTAGCTAGAAATTTGTTTTTCAAAGAAAAAGAAATCCGATTATATTTCTTCAGAAGAGTTGCTTATTAAGGGCGATTGACCGAAGATAGATATGGCTGTTTACATTTTATGGTCATATTTTATGGTATAAATATTAGCTGCTTAGCCTGAGAAATCTGATCTGTGTTTAGTATCTGACATCCCTAATTGATTCACAGTGTAGCACAAGACTACGTGTAATCCAGTAAACAGATTAATGCAAATTAGGGTCATGCAATTCTGCGAAGGGCAGATTATCGATAAAAATACAACTCCCAGACTGTAGGGGCCCAAAGTTTACTTACAGGAAATAAGATGAATCAATCAGTGGAGATAGAAAACTGTTCAATAAAAACACAAAATTGTAACAAGTCAATTAACTTATCGACTTTCTTCAACATTTGTTCCTGTTTTGCTAATTTTCTATATGACGATTTGATTCATTTAGAAATCGATATATTTTTGAATATTAAGGGAATCAAGGGATATGGGGATAGTGCAGGAAAGTGGAGATGAGGTAGAAGATCAGCCATGATCTTATTGAATGGCGGAACAGGCTCGAAGGGGTGAATGGCCTACTTCTGCTCCTATTTCTTATGTTCGTAAGATATATTCCAGCAATGTTATACAGAATTTTCTGGCTATTGAAAAATTGACAACATACTAGCTACATGAATTGGGGCCAGGCATCCACATGTAAACTCAAATCAAAATGCCCTTCATATTGATGTACTTGTTAACTGATCTCAACTGGGCAGCAGTATAGCACTATGATTTTCCTCAGTGTCCCTGGGCACATAGATGGGAAAAAGTATCAGCCAGCATTCCTGATCCTAATCTCTACCCTGCTGGAAAGTACGTGGAGTAAAAACTAATAGAAAAAGTATCAGACTCAACTGTGATGATTAAACAGCTTACTGACATCTAGGATAGTCCACACATTAAGACTGGCCAGGTGTTTGAGGTCTTGGAGGGCTGTCATCCTAGCAAGAGGCTCTGGAGGTAATGTTAACTTTGGGCGATGGTGTAAAATGGGTGCTATCGAATTAGTTGCCAATTAGGCACCACGCCCAATTTTCCTTTCCACTGAAGTCAATAGAAGCGATAATCGGACGTGGTGTACAATTGGCAGCCAATTCGACTGCTCATTTCACACCATCGCCCCGAAGTGAAAGTTACCCACTCTGTCTTCCAGAGTCAAAGGGTGAAAAGTAGGGAAAAGTTATTTTATAAACTGTTGCAATAACAAATGTCAAAGTATCTGCAACTCTAGTTGTGTCACATATTTTCCCTTAAATTATGGGATATTAAGCTCCACCAGCCACAATTCTTTTCAATTTGTTTCTATACAGGAATAGTGGGGCCAATTTCCATCTTCAGTTCTAAGTCAGTCCTAAATGATTAAGAACCGGTGCAAATTCTGTCCAAATAAAGTCAAGTCAAGTAACACTCAATTCCCAGATGTAAGCTGATTTGCATAATTATTCACAGCACAGGATGCCAATTTAGGTGGGTCTAGGGAAGACACAAGTGTCAGGAGAAGAAAACTGCATACAAGTCAAATCTAAAGGGATGGTGACAATTAAAGGGAAGTACTGTATTACAATACATGGACAAAAATTTAGAAAGCTTTTGGAAAGTCTCAAGAAGCATTTTAATCTAGTATCAGCCTTAGCTAAGATTGATGGGGCAAGGGATTAAGAATTGGCAAGCAAAAATGATAGGAAAGGAAACCCTAGGTACAGGCATCAGTCTGCAGACAAGTAATGGTGCAGCCCATTACCCAAGCATATTGGATGCATGTTGAAGTCAAGGTGGGGCTGCATGAGGTGCTGTCAAGGAAGGTTGCCTTCTGTCCCATTCCATGGTACCATTCCCATAGGTCAGCACTGCAGTATGCCTATAAGGAAGTGTAGCCAGGTTTCAGGCCACCACTAACCATTACTGTCCCCACATGCACCATCCCTGGTAACCATAGATGTTCTTCCAATAGATGGCATAGCTCTGGATGTGTCTCCCTGCTGACCCAGATCCTGAGAGGTCTGGTTCCCATGATCATTGCCAGGTTTGATGATATCTTGGCAGGAGTGATCAATAGACAATGCTGGTTCTTGATCACCATGTCTTCTTTCATGCAGTACTATGTAAAATATGATATGCTCTGATTAGGTACTCCTAAAGAACTTTGCAGCATAAGGGTTAGTGATGCCATTGGGGGTTTGCTGGTGCAGCTTCCTTTGGGAAGAGGAACCTCTACCAGCATTATGTCTGCCAAAATGATTTAATTTCACCTCTCTACAGATGGGTGCCAGCACTGGGGCAGGAGGGGGATGTGGAAGGGGGGGGCATAATGCACTTCTAGGGCAACTTGACCAGCCTCACATTCCTCCATAGGTCCTCCTCATCGTTTGAACATGTCAGCTAGGAGGATTTCCATTGGCTAAACATTGATGCTAGGAAAGGAAGCTGGGAACAAATAAAAATAAGTAAACTACCACAAAGGCAACATACAAAATAGTAAGATGCCCTAAAAACTTAGCAGTTTTTATACTGCCCTACCAGCTAAAAGTCCATTGGGTTGCCTTGGTAGCCAGCATACATAATAGCCAGAAAATGGAGCCCTCTTTTTTCATACTGATATGAAGCTCCCACCTGGTACAGATTGGGAGCATGTACTGCCCACCCCAGATCTGACTGCAACATCTAGGAGGGGCTGCAAAATGGGCAGAGATCAGGGGGAACTAATTTTCACCCAAAATTTGCAGTCCATCAGGCCCTATGTGCATCTGTTTTGGCACAAGTAGGGCATAATGATTACTAAGAATTAGACCCCATAGCTTTTCCGGTTTTGCAAGATAGCAGAGCACCTGTAAGCAGAGTAACGTGGGAAATTTCTTTCATTTATTAGACAAGCAGATAGAAGCAGCAATTGTAATGACAGCCTAGAAATTACTGTTGGTGAATTAAGAGGATAAATGCTTAACATTTATTGTTCTGCTATTTAAACTGAGACATTAACCTATTTAAAATCAATGGGTCAAAATAGTGGAAATGTCATGCAAATGTGTTAAGCACTTGCACACTAATATCACCAACAATAATTACTAGAGTTATACCCCTAGCGTCAACTTTCATCAAAATTAAAGCATCCTCTTTCACACAGGCATCTCACCACATTCGACTCGCGTCTTCTATGAACTAAAACTTGCACCTCTGCATGTGGTAAGTAGGATTGCATGCCATGGAACTAATCATTTCCTTTTAGCTACATTATAACACACCAGAGACCAAGTGGATGACTACCATGTTTTGTCAGAGTATATCATTGTAGCCCTATCTCCAAACCGTGCTCACTTCAAGTGCATCTTCACTGCTGCGAGCACAGGATTGTGGAATCACCTCTACATATCTATATATATAAAAGGATATGTCTCTCTGTCTGTCTCTGTGTCTGTCTCTCTGTCCGGCTATACAATCAAAAGTTATAGAGCGTACCTACACATATGTTATATCAAAAGAAAGCTCATAATTAGGGGACTCTTGTAGGTGTATTTACTTTTTGGTCGGACAAAAATTGTGCCGACGGTATCCAAAAAACGTTTAAAATTCCGCTCATTATCCGCTCATTTGCATCGAGTGGGGGCGGGTTCATTGCGTGTGCGGGCGGGCCATCCTACAGTTGAGTGACAGGACCATTGACCAATCCTACACTTCAGTGACCTGACGGTTGACCAATCGGTGCGTGTGTGGGCGGGCCTTATCATTCTGAACCGAGGTGAGTGTCAGTCATCTTCATTCCTAACTACTAACTATTGATTTATTTTTCCCACTTTCTGTGTGTGTGGAGGGGATTTTATCCAGCACAAGTTTGGTACTTAGTAGCCCAACTAGCTCATTATATAATTTGCGTGTAATAAATGAGTCCAGTATGTGATTTATTTCTCGGGGCCATGTCAGTGCGGGGGCCCGGGGCCTAGGCTTCTCCAACCGCCAGCAGCGCAACTCCAGTCCCAGGCTCCTGGCCAAGACAGGGACCAATACTGGCAGAGGGGAGAGGGTCTGCTGCCTCCGCTCCATTCCCGGGGTCGGTAGGTGGGGAGGCTTCATAAGCAACTGGGGTAGGTTGCAAGCCCCGAATAATTATCTGAAGGTCCCGTGTTTGCAACTGAGGGGATTTCTTCTGCTGACAGCCCCAGGTTAATGGTAGCCATCTTTGTCAAGGAGGGCGAAAAGTTTCAGTGCGACGCCATTTTGATTCAGTGTGTAACAGAATGCATGCGCGGCCATCTTAGTACAGGAACATAGAGTGGGTGGAGCTTCAGTGCTCCCAATCGGGTCCTGGAGAGACAATCGAATGTGTGGGCGGGGCCTAATCTTTCCAACTGAACAGCAAGCGGCGGCCATTGTTGTTTGTCATACAACACACTGACAGGTGAGGACCCCCTTTTTTAATAAAAAGATTGGTGAAGTTGTAAAGTGTATGTTATAGAAAGATTTACCAAAAATGTTTTATAAGTACTTTAAGTTTCATGTTTCAAGGTATTAAAAGGTAGGCTGGGCCATGTCAGTGCAGGGGCCCGAGGCCTAGGCTTCTCCAACGGCCGGCAGCGCAACTCCAGTCCCAGGCTTCCGGCCCAGACAGGGACCAACACTGGCAAAGGGGAGAGGGTCTGTTGGCTCCCCCTCTCCCTTTCCCCCCACTCCCCCCCTTCCCACACACCCCCTTCCCCCCTTCCCACACACCCCCTTCCCCCCCTTCCCACACACCCCCTTCCCCCCTCCCACACACCCCTTCCCCCCTCCCACACACCCTCTTCCCCCTCCCACACACCCCCTCCCCCCTCCCACACACCCCCTTCCCCCCTCCCACACACCCACTTCCCCCCCACACACCCCCTTCCCCCTCCCACAAACACCCTTCCCCCCTCCCAGACACCCCTTCCCCCCCCAACACACCCCCTTCCCCCCTCCCACACACACCCTTCCCCCCACCCAAACCCCCCCTCCCACACTCACCCTCTTCCCACACACCCCCTTCCCCCCCACACCTCCCCTCCCACACCCCCCTTCCCCCCCACACACCCGCTCCCACAACCTCCCACACCCCCCTCCCACACCCCCCGTTCCCCCCTTCCCCCCCACACACCCACTTACCCCCCACACACCCCCTTCCCCCACACACACCCTCTTCCCCCCACACCCCCCCTTCCCCCCCACACACCCCCTTTTCCCCCACCCCCTCCCACCCCCCCACACACACCCTTTTCCCCCACCCCCTCCCACCCCCCTCCACCCCTTTCCCCCACCACCCATTTCCCCCACCCCTTTCCCCTTTCTCTCCTTCCCTCTCTCTCTCCTTCCCTCTCTGTCTCTCTCTCTTTCCCTCTGTCTCTCTCTCCCTCTCTCTGTCTCTCTCTCCCTCTCTCTCTCCCCTCTCTCTCTCTCTCCCCCTCTCTCTCTCTCTCTCTCTCTCTCTCCCCTCTCTCTCTCTCTCTCTCTCCCCTCTCTCTCTCTCTCTCTCTCTCTCACACTCCCAGTCTCTCTCTCTCTCACACTCCCTCTCTCTCTCTCACACTCCCACTCTCTCCCCCACTCTCTCTCTCTCCCCCACTCTCTCTCACTCCCCCACTCTCTCTCTCTCTCCCCCACTCTCTCTCTCTCCCCCACTCTCTCTCTCTCTCTCCCCCACTCTCTCTCTCTCTCCCCCACTCTCTCTCTCTCTCCCCCACTCTCTCTCTCTCTCTCCCCCACTCTCTCTCTCTCCCACTCTCTCTCCCACTCTCTCTCTCTCCCCCACTCTCTCTCTCCCCCACTCTCTCTCTCTCCCCCACTCTCTCTCTCTCTCCCCCACTCTCTCTCTCTCCCCCACTCTCTCTCTTTCCCCCCTCTCTCTCTCCCCCTCTCTCTCTCTCCCCCAATCTCTCTCTCCCTCTCCCCCACTCTCTCTCTCTCCCCCACTCTCTCTCTCTCCCCCCTCTCTCTCTCTCCCCCACTCTCTCTCTCTCCCCCACTTTCTCTCTCTCTCCCCCACTCTCTCTCTATCTCCCCCACTCTCTCTCTCCCCCCCACTCTCTCTCTCCCCCACTCTCTCTCTCGCTCTCCCCCACTCTCTCTCTCTCTCTCCCCCACTCGCTCACTCTCTCCCCCACTCTCTCTCTCTCTCCCCCACTCTCTCTCTCTCTCCCCCCCACTCTCTCAATTTCAATTCAATTCAATTCAAATCGCTTTATTGGCATGATAAGGTACATCTTATGTTGCCAAAGCATCGAAAAACATTTATGGTTGAACAGATAAACGCAGATCTATTCATACAGTGTATAAACAGATATATCCCTGAGTGTATAAATATACATTCGTATAATTTGTATATACTCTTTTCTTAGGTTTACTGGTTGTCCCTCTGTTTATGGCAAGCTGTAACATAGTGTGCCGCTAAGGTTACACAGTTTCTCTGTTCCCCTAGTAGGTATGGGAGTTTTTGGTCGTCATTCAAATTTCTGAATTCAGGGCATATTTGTGAGAATTTTTGGTAGAAATTCTCCCTGATGCCCTGATATTTTCCACAAGCTGTGAGGAAGTGCATCTCTGTCTCCACCACTCCCTGACTGCAGTGAGAGCATATCCTGTCCTCTCTTGGCAGCCGGGTCTGTCTGTGTCTGCCTTTTTCGATCGCCAGGCTATGTTTACTAAGTCTGTACCTTGTCAAGGTTTTTCTCAGTTTGCTATCCTTTACCATGGTCAGGTATTCAGCCATGTTGTATTGTCTGTTTAGGGCCAAGTAGCAATTGAGTTTGTTTTGGGTTTTTGTTGTTTCTGCCCAATATGACAGGTATTTTTCCTTTTGCTTGGTGACAATTGTGTTGGGTCGAATTCCCTGTGCTACGATGTCACTGTCCTGGGGCTGGTTATTGTTAGTAGTGTTAGTGGTTGCTTCACTGAGTCCCAGGACTAGTTGACTGAGGGTATTCTTCTTTATGGTCCTCTCTTGGCATTTCAAGGCTTCGTAATGATAG
Source organism: Somniosus microcephalus (assembly GCF_052327205.1). Lineage (NCBI taxonomy): Eukaryota > Metazoa > Chordata > Chondrichthyes > Squaliformes > Somniosidae > Somniosus > Somniosus microcephalus. The sequence continues at coordinate 113,215,519 of NC_140988.1, read as the reverse complement.
CAGTGGGGGTTGCTCATTTTTAGGTGTTTCCAAAATTTGGTGGCTCTTTTTTGGATAGTAATTATTAGTGGATATTGGCCTAGTTCTGCCCTGCATGCATTGTTTACGGTTTTCCTTTGAGTCCGGAGGATACTTTTACAGAATTCTGCATGTAGGATCTCAATTGGGTGTTTGTCCCATTTTGCTAATTCTTGTTGTGTTAGCGGTCCCCACACCTCACTGCCATAGAGTGCAATTGGTTCAATTACTGATTTAAAAATTTTGAGCCAAATGCTAATTGGGATTTCTATTTGGATTGATCTTTTAATGGCATAGAAAGCCCTTCTAGCTTTCTCTTTCAGTTCATTCACAGCCAGATGAAAATTTCCCGTACAGCTGATTTTTATGCCCAAGTATGTGCAGTTAGTGGTTTGTTCGATTTTAGTTGTTCCTAGTGTGAAATTTATTCTGGGTCCCTGATGTCTGGATCTTTGCTGGAACACAAGGACTTTGGTTTTTTGGGGGTTTATTGTCAGGGCCCAGGTCTGACAGAATGACTCCAGCAGATCCAGGTTCTGCTGTAGACCCTCCTTAGTTGGTGACAGCAGAACCAGGTCATCTGCATCTCTCTCCCCCCCACTCTCTCTCCCCCCCCACTCTCTCTCTCTCCCCCCCACTCTCTCTCTCTCTCCCCCACTCTCTCTCTCCCCCACTCTCTCTCTCTCCCCCACGCTCTCTCTCTCTCTCCCCCACTCTCTCTCTCTCTCCCCCACTCTCTCTCTCTCTCTCCCCCACTCTCTCTCTCTCTCTCCCCCACTCTCTCTCTCTCCCCCACTCTCTCTCTCTCTCCCCCACTCTCTCTCGCTCGCTCCCCCACTCTCTCTCTCTCTCTCCCCCACTCACTCTCTCTCCCCCACTCTCTCTCTCTCTCCCCTACTCTCTCTCTCTCCCCAGTCTCTCTCTCTCTCCCCGTCTCTCTCTCTCCCCGTCTCCGTCTCTCTCTCCCCCAGTCTCCCTCTCTCTCTCCCCCAGTCTCTCTCTCTCCCACTCTCTCTCTCTCCCACTCTCTCTCTCTCTCTCCCCCACTCTCTCTCTCTCTCATCCCCCACGCTCTCTCTCTCCCCCACTCTCTCTCTCTCTCTCCCCCACTCTCTCTCTCTCTCTCCCCCACTCTCTCTCTCTCTCTCCCCCACTCTCTCTCTCTCTCTCTCCCCCACTCTCTCTCTCTCTCTCCCCACTCTCTCTCTCTCTCCCCCACTCTCTCTCTCTCTCTCCCCCACTCTCTCTCTCTCTCTCTCCCCTCTCTCTCTCTCTCTCTCTCTCTCTCCCCCACTCTCTCTCTCTCCCACTCTCTCTCTCTCTCCCCCACTCTCTCCCTCTCTCCCCCACTCTCTCTCTCTCTCCCCCACTGTCTCTCTCTCCCCCACTCTCTCTCTCCCCCACTCTCTCTCCCCCCCACTCTCTCTCTCCCCCACTCTCTCTCTCTCTCCCCCACTCTCTCTCTCCCCCCCACTCTCTCTCTCCCCACTCTCTCTCTCTCCCCTGTCTCTCCCTCTCTCCCCAGTCTCTCTCTCTCCCCCAGTCTCTCTCTCCCCCTGTCTCTCTCTCCCCCTGTCTCTCTCTCTCCCCCTGTCTCTCTCTCTCTCCCCCAGTCTCTCTCTCTCCCCCAGTCTCCCTCTCTCTCCCCCAGTCTCCCTCTCTCTCTCCCCAGTCTCTCTCACTCTCTCCCCCATTCTCTCTCACTCTCTCCCCCAGTCTCTCTCTCTCTCTCTCCCCCAGTCTCTCTCTCTCCCCCAGTCTCCCTCTCTCTCTCCCCCAGTCTCCCTCTCTCTCTCCCCCAGTCTCCCTCTCTCTCTCCTCCAGTCTCTCTCTCTCTCCCAGTCTCTCTCTCTCTCCCCAGTCTCTCTCTCTCTCCCCCAGTCTCTCTCTCTCCCCCAGCCACTCTCTCTCTCTCCCCCAGTCACTCTCTCTCTCTCCCCCAGTCACTCTCTCTCTCTCCCCCAGTCACTCTCTCTCTCTCCCCCAGTCACTCTCTCTCTCTCCCCAGTCACTCTCTCTCTCCCCCAGTTTCTCTCTCTCTCCCCAGTCTCTCTCTCTCCCCCAGTCTCTCTCTCTCTCCCCAGTCTCTCTTTCTCTCCCCCAGTCTCTCTCTCTCTCTTTCCCCCAGTCGCTCTCTCTTACCCCCAGTCGCTCTCTCTTCCCCCTAGTCGCTCTCTCTCTTCCCCCAGTTGCTCTCTCTTCCCCCCCAGTCGCTCTCTCTCTCTCTCTTCCAACAACAACATGCCCTCAAAAAACCCTCGGCACCGCCGGGCACTGCAGCTAGTTAATAATATATTAGTAATGAGATTAGATCCTTAAACAAAATTACATTTGTTTTAAAGCTAAAAGATACAAAGCAAGACTGCCTAACCCTCACATTATGGTGGGAAAACATATACAAACTATTATGGTTGCAACGCCAGTGGAGATTATTTCCATTTTGAATTTTTTGTGCGATTAGTGCACGTGAAAGTATCCTTTTTTTGCAGCCAGCGTTATTCTCAAGTTCTCACTGAACAATTAGTTGCAGAGTAAAGCTTTCTTTGCGTTGCCCCAAAAATGCACCCAACCTTAGAAGGGCACTCCTGCTGCACCAATGTGAATTGTTTCCGCTCATCACACTTAACTTGATGTATAGCCTTTGAGTGAGAGTGCTTATTTTAGGCTAACTTGAGTCAATTTTATGTTGTGGGGCCACACCCGCTATAAATCGGATTGAATCGGCCACAAGCTCAGATTGTGCAGGACTACTGCAGCCAGCAGTGAAAGGAGACTTCCATCCCATTACTCTGGGTTGGAGTCAAACCCAACAGAGGAGAGAGGGCAGTGTGCTAGTCCATGAATATTTAGTTTCCTGTGCGCAGAATCTTTATGCAGGGAACACATTAAATAAAAACTTTCACATTGGCTCTAGTTTAGTTCAAAATTGTGAGATGGAGGTATCCCTGTGTTTATTCTGCTAAAACCAGTTCCTTTAACCTGGCCGCAGAACAAGGGACTTGTAAAGGATTTGCTCTATGATTCTGCGACTGGGATAAAGGAGATAGTTTTGGCAGTGTAAAGGTGGGGAGGTGGTACATAGTTGCCGCTCTCTTGCAATCGGAGCTAAGCAGGCACCAATGTGAAAGCGTCTTTTAAATGTGTTCAATGTTCAGATTGCTGTCTGTCTTGCGACCTGAACTATACAGCTACCAAGGCAAGAGCACCTAAAGAGGCATGAGGTCGTTTATAAATGAATCATTTGGTAGACCTTACCGCCCCACACCCCACCCAAAATTTGTTGATACAGACATGGCACAATGATCTAAATTACATTCAATTACAATGTCACTGCATATGACACCATCATGAGGCATTGACGGATGTTTCTACTGGCTCATATTCCCCTCATTTCCCCACCCCTTCCCCCCACTAAACAAAAAGATGTCTGTAAAATATTTTTTCATGAAGTCATTACAATTTAAAAATCATTGCGAGCAAATATCCACAGGTTTTACACTCCTTATTGTTGTGCACATGCAATTGCACACTGATCTAACGTACATTTTATTTCATTGTCAACAAGGCTCTCGGAAAGTCTACCACCATGAATTGAAGGCTGCTGACGATGGTCCTGTAAATCTGACGCACCGTTTTCCATTATGAACATGAGATGTTTACAAAGGCTTTTTCATATCAGCATGTTCAGAGTTGAAGCTTCATACTATAATTATAACCTCTTGACGGTTAAACCACTTATTTTTCACATTCCCAGTCCTCTGCTTTTACCAGCATATACTGGTACTTTACCTCCTCAGTAATTATTCAACATGTCTAAGGATCTTTTAAAAAAATTCAGGGGGATTAAAAACTGCATGCAAGCTGCATATGTGCAAGCGCAGTTTATACAGCTTTTTTTTTAGGTAATTTAATTTTTTGTTTTATGACTTTGGTGACTCACAGAAGAAGTACAGTATCAGAAAGAGCTGCTAAAATGAGGAACCTGGGCTGGCAGTAGCCAAAAACCAAAGGCTGTCACTGATTTTCCTTTCAACCCCACTTAGTGACAAGATTAAAGCGCACCTGGCACCTTCAACTTTCAGAAACCCGCCTAAAAACTGGGCTACCTTTCAGTCTGAATCTGTGATACTTGCAGTAGTAAACAAGAACTGAATCATAAACCAGAACACCAACTTGCTTCATCCAACATCTTTAACATAGAGAAACAACCCACAGCGCTTCACAAATAAACATAAGGAAAACATACACTAAGCCAGGAAGGGAGAGATTAGGAAGGTTGTCTGAAAACTTGGTCAGAGAAATGGTTCAAAATAGTGGGGCGGGGGGTGGAAGGGTTCAGGTGAGGGGAAACTTAGAAAGTTAAAGAGAAAGGACAAGGCAATAGTGCAGGGTGCGATAGGGGTAATGATAACCAGAGTGTGACAGGAAGGGACAGAGTGTACGAGCAAAAGAGTGCACCAGGAAATAGGGTCAGAGTAGGGAAAAATAGTAAAAAGACAAAATTAAAGACTCTTTATCTGAATGCATGCAGCATTTGCAAAAATAGATGAATTGACGGCACAAATAGAAATAAATGGGTATGATCCGATATCCATTACAGAAACGTGGCTGCAAGATGACCAAGGCTGTGAACTGAATATTCAGGGGTATGAGACATTTCGGAAGGATAGGCAGAAAGGAAAAAGAGGTGGGGTAGCTCTGTTAATAAAGGATGTGATCAGTACAGTAGTGAGAAATGTTCTTGGCTCAGAAGATCAAGATGTAGAATCAGTTTGGGTGGAGATAAGAAATAATAAGGAAAAGAAGGCACTCGTAGGGGTAGTCTATAGGCTCCCTAACAGTAGCTATACTGTGGGACAGAATATAAATCAAGAAATAATGGAGGCTTGTAAGAAAGGTGCTGCCATAATCGTGGATGATTTTAATCTTCATATAGATTGGACAAATCAAATTGGCAAAGGTAGCCTTGAAGATGAGTTCTTAGAGTGCATTCAGGACAGTTTCTTAAAACAATACGTTGTGGAATCAACCAGGGAACAGGCTATTTTAGATCTGGTAATGTGTAATGAGACAGGATTAATTAATGATCTCATAGTAAAGGATCCTCTAGGGAAGAGTGATCATAACATGGTAGAATTTCACATTCAGTTTGAGGGTGAGACACTTAGGTTTGAGACTAGTGTCTTAAACTTAAGTAAAGGCAATTACAAGGGTATGAAGACAGAGTTGGCTAAAGTGGACTGGGAAAATAGATTAAAAGGTAAGATGGTAGATAAGCAGTGGCAGACTTTTAAGGAGATATTTCATAACTCTCAAAGATATATTCCAGTGATAAAGAAGGGCTCTACGGGAAGGATGAACCATCCGTGGCTTACTAAGGAAGTTAAGGAGGGTATCAAATTGAAAGAAAAGGCATACAATGTTGCAAAGATTAGTGGTAGGCCAGAAAAGTGGGAAATCTTTAGAAACTTGCAAAGGACCACTAAAAAAATAAAGAGGGAGAAAATAGATTATGAGAGTAAACTAGTAAGAAATATAAAAACAGACAGTAAGAGCTTCTATAAGTATATAAAAAGGAAGAGAGTAGCTAAAGTAGCTGGGAAATTAATAATGGGAAACAAGGAAATGGCGGAGACTTTGAACAAATATCTTATATCATCTTCACGGTAGAAGACACTAAAAGCATCCCAATAATAATGGAAAATCAAGGGGCAAAAGGGAGGGAGGAACTTAAAAGAATCACTAGAGAAAAAGTACGAGGCAAACTAATGGGATTAAAGGCTGACAAGTCCCCTGGACCTGATGGCCCACATCCTAGGGTCTTAAAAGAAGTGACTGCAGAGTTAGTGGATGCATTGGTTGTAATCTTCCAAAATTCGCTAGATTCTTTAAAGATCCCAGCGGATTTAAAAACCGCAAATATAATGCACATATTCAAGAAAGGAGGGAGACAGTAAGCAGGAAACTATAGGCAAGTTAGCCCAACATCTGTTATTGGGAAAATGTTGGAATCCATTATTAAGGAAGTAGTAGCAGGACATTTAGAAAATCATAATCCAATCAAGCAGAGTCAACATGGTTTAATGAAGGGAAATCGCGTTTGACAAATTTATTAGAGTTCTTTGAGGATGTAATGAGCAGGGTGGATGAAGGGGACCAGTAGATGTTGTGTATTTGGATTGCCAAAAGGCATTCAATAAGGTACCACATAAAAGGTTACTGCACAAGATAAAAGCTCATGGTGTTGGGGGGTAATATATTAGCATGAATAGAGGATTGGCTAAGAAACAGAGAACAGAGTCGGGACAAATGGGTCATTTTTAGGTTGGCAAACTGTAACTAGTGGGTTGCCACAGGGATCAGTGCTGGGGCCTCAACTAATTACAATCTATATTAATGACTTGGATGAAGGGATTGAGTGTACCATAGCCAAATTTGCTGATGATACAAAGATAGGTGGGAAAGCAAGTTGTGAGGAGGACACAGGGGGGGAATTTTCCCAGCCCTGGGGAGACGGGACTGCTGGGAAAATGGCAGAAACTGGGAGCGGGTACCGAACCCGCTCCCAACCCACCTTCGTGCCATCTTCCCGGGAGGCAGGTCCCCGAGTCGCACAGGGACCTGTCTCCTCGAGACGGGAAGGGAATTAGAGCCAATTAACTGCCTGTTAACAGGCAGTTTTGAGGCTTTCCCCCATTTTACGTCTGCAATTGCGGGCTTCCCGATGGCTGCGAACCTCGCCAAGGTCAGTGAGGTGAGCAGTGGGTCTGCGGGGGTGAGAGGGGTCGAAATGTCAGCTGTCGAGGTGAGTGATGGGTGCAAGTGTGGACAGGTAAATATGAGAGGTGAGTGTAAGGTGTTGGAAAAAGTTTCCTTACCTTTGCTTCTTTCTGCAGGCTTCAATCTTTGAGGATCCGGAGGTGCCTCATCTCAATGGCAGAGATGACAGAATGGCTGCTGCATTCTCAGATGCAGCAACCATCTGCTTTCTGCTGAGGAGAGAGGTCTTTGTGAGCCTTTGTGCAAGGGCTCACCTTCGAACAGAGATTGTCAGTGTTTGACAGCTTCTCAATTCATCTGTCAAAATTTTTTCGACAGATGGAGCGTCATACGCTAACGTCATCTGTCACCGGCTTTCCCTTAATTGGCTGGTAAGCCCGCAGGGTGGGCTTAACAAGGCCAATCAAGGGAAAATAGCGTGGGTTGGTCAGACGTCACTGGGGGCGGGACTGAAACCCAGAAACCAGAAGTCCCGCCTCCATTGACAAAATCCAGCCCAAAGAGCCTGCAAAGGGATATAGCTAGGTTAAGTGAGTGGGCAAAAAATTGGCAGATGGAATATAATGTGGGAAAATGTGAGGTTATCCACTTTGGTAGGAAAAATAAAAAAGCAAAATGTTATTTATATGGAGAGAGACTACAGAATGCTGCGGTACAGAGGGATCTGGGTGTCCATGTACATGAAACACAAAAAGTTAGCATGCAGGTACAGCAAGTAATTAGGAAGGCAAATGGAATGTTGACCGTTATTGCAAGGGGGCTGGAGTATAAAAGCAGGGATATCTTGCTCAAATCAAATCAAATCAACTTTTATTGTCATTGTTAGTGCACAAGTGCAGTACAACGAAATGTAGGCTTGCGGCTCTCGTGAGTGTACAATTTGGATTAGGACACTTAAACATTTCAACATACATTTGTACATATATATTAGTGCATCGGCAGATGTGCAGGCTTTAGTGTTTATTTGTGGAGTTCAGTAGGATGACAGCCCTGGGAAAGAAGCTGTTCCTAAATCTGGTCGTACGGGTGCGAATGCATCTGTAGCGTCTTCCAGATGGTAGGAGGGCGAACAGACTGTGGCTGGGGTGGGTAGGGTCTTTGATGATGGTCCGTGCCCTCCGTAGGCAGCGTTTCTGATATATATGTTCTATGGTCGGTAGCCGGGTGCCGGTAATGCGTTGGGCAGTTTTGACTACCCGCTGCAGGGCGTTGGTGAGACCACACCTAGAGTACTGCATACAGTTTTGGTCTCCTTATTTAAGGAAGGATATACTTGCATTGGAGGCAGTTCAGGGAAGGTTCACTAGGTTGATTCCTGGGATGAAGGAGTTGTCTTATGAAGAAAGATTGAACAGGTTGGGCCTGTACTCATTGGAGTTTAGAAGACTGAGAGGGGATCTTATTGAAACATAAGATTCTGAGGGAGCTTGACAGGGTAGATGCTGGGAGGATGTTTCCTCATGGAGGTATCTAGAACTAGGGGGCATAGTTTCAGAATAAAGGGTCGCCCATTGAAGACAGAGATGAGGAGGAATTTCTTCTCTGAGGGTCATGAATCTTTGGAATTCTCTACCCCAGGGAGCTGTGGAGGTTGGGTCATTGAATATATTTAAGGTGGAGAGAGACAGATTTTTAAACTACAGGGGAGTCAAGGGTTATGGGGAACAGGCAGAAAAGTGGAGTTGAGGCCAAGATCAGATCTACTTGATCTTATTGAATGGCGGAACAAACTCAAGGGGCCGAATGGCCTACTCCTGCTCCTATTTCTTATGTTCTTATGTTCTGTAAAAGGTTTTAAAAAATGGATAGCTGGAAAGGGTTAGAGAAGGAGTTCTAGAGAGTAAGACCAAAGTGGCTGCCAGCTTTTCCATCATCGCATTCATTCAGCTTCCTTTTGCTACTATACAAACAGGAGTCTGCAACGGCAGGAATTCCTATCCCAATATTCTTCTTCAAACAGCTATAAAGGGCCTTTATTGTTTTGATATATTTGCTTAAATGTCACATGTATTTGAAGAATACAGTTTCTCTCCAAGACTCTCACTGTGATATGGAAACCCATTGAAAGGGTACATCTATACCAAGGAAATATGATTTTGCTGTATTGTCATTAATGAGTTTTAAAGTAATACATCAAAGCAGAAAATTAATATTTTGTGGGTGAAATATAATAGCATGTTTTTGAAGGCTGTCAACTGTTAATAGAAATGCGTCATGTACATATTTATCCATTATAATATTCTCCTCAAAGCCCCAAATTTCCAAGCAACCTTCATAAAAACTGGGAACAAAGGAATCCTCCACGTTGGTGTCAGTGTAGGAAAATAGGACATTGTAACATAGGAACAAGAGTAGTAGGCTATTCAGCCCCTTGAGCCTGTTCTGCCATTCAATGAGATCATGGCTGATCTGTAACCTAACACCATATACCCGCCTTTGGCCCATATCCCTGAATACTTTTGGTTAACAAAAAGTTATCTCAGATTTAAAATTAACAATTGATCTAGCATCAATTGCCATTTGCGGAAGGGAGTTCCAAACTTCTACTACCCTTTGTGTGTAGAAGTGTTTCCTAATTTCACTCCTGTAAGGTCTGGCTCTAATTTTTAGACTATGCCCCCTAGTCCAAAAATCCCCAACAAGCAGAAATAGTTTCTCTCTATCTACCCTATCTGTTCCCCTGTAGCTGTTTGCTTAACCAATCAAAAACTGTTGCAAAGCGTTATAGTCAGTGCTTGCACCAAAAAACTGGAAGCTCTTGAGCGCATTGAGGCCATGCCATTTGGCCCAACCAGTCCATGCCAGTTAGGAAGGCAAATGGTATGTTGGCCTTCACTGCAAGTGGATTTGAGTACAGGAGCAAGGATGTCTTACTACAGTTATAATGGACCTTGGTGAGACCACACCTGGAGTACTGTGTGCAGTTTTGGTCTCCTTACCTAAGAAAGGATATACTTGCCATAGAGGGAGTGCAGCGAAGGTTCACCAGACTGATTCCTGGGATGGCAGGACTGTCATATGAGGAGAGATTGGGTCGACTAGGCCTGTATTCACTAGAGTGTAGAAGAATGAGAGGGGATCTCATTGAAACGCATAAAATTCTGACAGGGCTAGACAGACTGGATGCAGGGAGGATGTTTCCCCTGGCTGGGGTGTCTAGAATGAGGGGTCACAGTCTCAGGATACGGGGTAGGACATTTAGGACCGTGATGAGGAGAAATTTCTTCACTCAGAGGGCGGTGAACCTGTGGAATTCTCTACCATAGAAGGCTGTGGAGGCCAAGTCACTGAATATATTTAAGAAGGAGATAGATAGTTAAAATTCTAGACACAAAAGGCATTAAGGGTAATGGGGAGAGAGCGGGAATATGGTATTGAGATAGAGGATCAGCCATGATCATACTGAATGGCGGAGCAGGCTCGAAGGGCCAAATGGCCTACTCCTGCTCCTATATTTCTATGTTTCTATATCAGCCTTTATGCTCCACTCGAGCCTCCTCCCGTCTTTCCTCATCTAACTATCAGCATAACCCTCTATTCCCTTCTCCCTCATATGCTTATCTTGCCTCCCCTTAAATGCATCTATACTATTCGCCTCAACCACTCCCTGTGGTAGCAAGTTCCACATTCTCACCACTCTCTGGGTAAAGAAGTTTCTTCTGAATTCCCTATTTGATTTCTTGGCGAATATCGTGCATTGATGGCCTTTAGTTTTGCTCTTCCGCACAAGTGGAAACAAGGGGGTAAACATTGTGCTACGTTCGCCGGGGTGCTAATTTTAGCACAACGAAAAAGTAAGCACCCCCCGTGGCCGATTTTCCCAGGTAGCCCCCCACCCCCGAGAGGGAGGGGGGCACTACTGGAAGCACCTGGTTCCCTCTTGGGGCGCTGCGAGCCAAAACTGCTGCACTACGTGCCGCACAACTGCAGGCCTTCCTCCCCTTCTTAAAGGGAAGGGGCATGGCACAGCGCATCCCGGCGCCCAACTGGGCCACCGGGGATCGGGAGTGCCGGCAAACGAGCCCGGCACTCAAGAGGAGTGCCGGGCTCACGGAGAGCTCACGCAGGAGGGGAGGGGCTTCACGTGGGTCGGGGACAGCAACGGGGGCAGGTGCTGGCAGGCGGCCAGCAGCAAAAATGGCCCCCCACCAACTCCCCTTTAACTAGCACTGCCCCGGCTGCAGGTAGGCCCCCCGACCCCATTGGACATAGCGTCTGGCGGTAAGTCGGGGGCGCCACCCAATATTACAGCCGGGGCGCGAGCGAGGCGCTGCGCATGGCGATGATGTCATCGCCACGCGTCGCTAACAGTTAGTGCCGCCGCTAACCTCCCGCTGAATTTTGCGGGAGGTGTTAGTGGCGCCGCGCACAGGCGCTAGTTGATTTGCGCCCCATTAGCACCCTCTTATGGTGCTAACGAGAGGCACAAATCAACCAAATTTAGCCCCCAAGGTCATTTAAAAGAGCTTATCTGATAGACAAAAATCAGCCAGCCTTGTGGCTTAAACCATGAATATCATAACTGTTACACTGTCAGGCAGTGTAAGCATCACTTTCAATAATGACAACGAACAATAATTAAAATGCAAGAATCATAGCCTTTTTTCCTGGTAAAGCCAGATACTCATTATCTTCCTTCAATGTTAAAATGTAATGGATTATTAGAAATGTTTAAATGTTAAAGGGACATTGTTTTCATGTTGGACAGGTTTCGAGCAGGTTCAATTCCAGGAACAGCTCAGAACTTCCTGCTCTAAACCACCCCCCCCGCCATTAAAAAAAAAATCTACTACAGCTGGAGTCAATTCAAATCATCATAAAGTTATAACTTTGTACAAAAAATAAATAGAAGATATAAACAAAATAAAGGGTGTATCATATCTAATGTATATTTAACATGGTGTGGAGACTGATAGTAAGCCACCTAACAGGGTGCAATCATTGTGACAAGGACTATTCCACACTAATGTCTCATGATTTTCTTTTATTCGTTTATGGGATGTGGGAATCGCTGGCAAAGCCAGCATTTATTGCCCATCCCTAATTGCTCGAGAAGGTGGTGGTGTGCCACCTTCTTGAACCGCTGCAGTCCATGTGGTGAAGGTACTCCCACAGTGCTGTTAGGGAGGGAGTTCCAGGATTTTGACCCAGCAACAATGAAGGATCAGCGATATATTTCTACGTGAGGATGGTGTGTGACTTGGAGGGGAACTTGGAGTTGATGGTGTTCCCATGCGCCTGCTGCCCTTGTCTTTCTAGGTGGAAGAGGTCGTAGGTTTGAAGGTGCTGTCGAAGAAGCCTTGGCGAGTTGCTGCAGTGCATCTTGTAGATGGTACACACAGCAGCCACGGTACGCTGGTGGTGGAGGGAATGAATGTTTAAAGTAGTGGATGGGGTGCCAATCAAGCAGGCTGCTTTGCCCTGGATGGTGTCGAGCTTCTTGAGTGTTGTTGGAGCTGCACTCATCCAGGCAAGTGGAGAGTATTCCATCACACTCCTTACTTGTGCCTTGTAGATGGTGGAAAGTCTTTGGTGAGTCAGGAGGTGAGACACTTACCACAGAATACACAGCCTCTGACCTGCTCTTGTTGCCACAGTACTTATGTGGCTGGTCCAGTTAAGTTTCTGGTCAATGGTGACCCCCAGGATGTTGATGAGAAAGGACTCCCCCCCCATCACCTTTCTTTCCACACATCATGTCTGTACAGCATTTTCTTCTTTCCTATAATTCAAGATGGTTCCCCACATCTTATCATTTACCTTCACTCTATTTAATAAATGTTACAAGCTCTTGTATTGGAGGCTGCTGCCATTCATCAATCAGTTGGGTGGTGGGGGGTGGGGGGGAGGTCTCTGGCTTACTACCACTATCTTAGCCAAAATTAATAAGGAAAGGAACTTGCATTTATATAGTGCCTTTCATAACCTCAGGACATCCCAAATTGCTTTGAAGCCAATGCAGTACTTTATAAAGTGTAGTCACTATTGTAATGCAACACACAACAGCCAATTTTGCACACAAGGTCTCACATACAGCAATAAGATAATGACCAAGATTATCATCTGTTTTAGTGATGTTGGTTGAGGGATAAGTGTTGCCAGGACACAGGAGAATTCCCCTGCTCTTCTTCAAAAAGCTCCATGTGATCTTTTATGTCCACCTGTGAGAGAAGACGGCGTTTAAAGTCTCAGCTGAAACATGGCACCTCCGACACTGCAGCACTCCCTCAGTAACTGCACTGGAGCGTCAGCCTATATTGTGCATTCAAGTCTCTGGAGTGGGACTTGAACTCATGACCTTCTGAGTCAGCGGCGAGAGTGCTACCAACTGTGCGACTGCTGATGCCCAGAGCAAAAATAGAGCAGGGACAAATGTCACCTTCTCTTACCATTCAACTGTTTCAAACTAAATGTGAAAATAACTCTAAAATTTGCATATTCAAATATGATAATGCTCATAACGCCACCATAGGTAAAATTTGATTATGGATATAATTGCAGAATGAATCCAGTGTTACACTGAACTCAATTTTCTGCAGCCTGGAGGAGTCCGTGTGTGATGAAATATATGTCTTCATCAGCCCCTGTGTTTTACCTGCATTGTATTGTGTGTACCGCCCCCTTTTCCCCTATTGTGTGTATTGGCTCCGCCCCTGTCTTTTGTCATATAAAGGTCTCAAGAGCTGTATGAGTCATTCTGCCAGGCGAATCCGATGTGGAATGACGTGCAATGTTCTTAGCGATTAAAAGCCTTCAGTTGAATCCTTTAACTTTTTGTCCTTGAGTTACTGATGGCACATCAATTTTAATCGCTAAAACACCAAGATGGGTCGACTCCTGAAACCAGAGCGCTTGGATCTGGACCCCCATGCCACAGACGCAGCCACACAGTTCGGACACTGGTTCCAATGCTTTGAATCTTTCATCGAAACCTCAGCCACCGCCATAGCAGCCGCGACCGCCACCGGAGACGTGAAACTGGGAATCCTGCGAAACCGGGTGAGTCATCGGGTCTCCCCTCTCATCCGAGATGCCACCAGCTACGAGGATGCCTGCACCATTCTGAAGGCCCACTACGTGCAGCCAATAAATGAGGTGTACGCCAGGCATCTTCTGACTACTCGCACGCAGCGGCATGGTGAATCACTAGAGGACTTCATGCTAAGCCTAAAAGTACTGGGCAGAGACTGTAACTGTAAGGCCGTGTCTGCCACCGTGTACACGGAGGAGCTGATCCGAGACTCCTTTATTGCGGGCCTCAGTTCAAATTACATTCGGCAGAAACTGTTTGAAAAGGAGGGACTGGAATTAAAACAGGCTATGGGCATAGCGCGATCGCTGGATATGGCCCAGAGGAACTCTGAATCCTGTTCCTCAGGCCACGCGGCCCACTCCGCCTCGTGCGCGCCGTGGGGGCCGCCATCTTGGAAGCCATCTTCACCTCCCAGGTCTCAGGCCAGCCCAGCACCGTCGGAGCCCCAGCCTCCACCCAGGAGCCCCACTACTGCCGCGATGCATCGGGCCCGAAATGCTACTTCTGCGGCCAGGACAAACACTCCAGGCATTTGTGCCCAGTGAAGGGCACCACCTGTTTTAAATGCGGGAAGAAAGGACATTTCAGTAAAGTCTGCAGAGGGAACCCCGCCTCCAACTCCGCCACCGCCGCGTGCGCGCCGTGGGGGTGGCCATCTTGGACGCCATCTTGTCCACCCTCATGGAGTCCACCATCTTGTCCCGACTACACGGACCCCCAGGACCCACTGGTGGCCTCAATCACAGTGGATCAATCCAGGCCGCATCCGTTGTCTAGATCGATGATGGACATAGAGGTAAGCGGGAACAAGGTTAAATGCTTGATTGACTGCGGGAGCACTGAAAGCTTTATTCATCCTAGCCTGGTAAAACGACTTTCACTAATGATAGTCCCTACACAGGGCAAAATCGCCATGGCTGATAAGACTCATACCTCAAAAATTACAGGTTTCTGCGCGGTTATGTTGTCGGTAAAAGGCACTGATTACAGAGATTTTAAACTGTTGATAATGCCAGATCTCTGTGTGAGCGTGATCTTGGGTCTGGACTTCCAGTGCCACCACCGAAGTATCACGCTTACCTACGGTGGGTCCCAGCCGCCCCTCACAGTGTGCGGTCTGGCTACCCTGAAGGTCAAGCCGCCCTCTCTGTTCGCCAACCTCGCACCCAACTGTCGACCCATAGCGACCAAGAGTAGGCGGTACAGCTGGGAGGACAGACGGTTCATTGCGTCTGAAGTAGAAAGACTCAAGCGGGAGGGTATCATCGAATGCAATACCAGCCCATGGCGCGCCCAGGTAGTAGTAGTTAAGGGTAGCGAAAAGCGGATGGTGATAGATTATAGCCAGACGGTTAATCTATATACCCAGCTAGACGCCTACCCTCTGCCCCGCATAGCGGCTATGGTTAACCAAATTGCGCAATACCGGGTGTTTTCCACCATCGACCTAAAATCGGCATACCACCAGCTCCCCATTAGGCCGGAGGACCGTCCATACACCGCCTTCGAGGCAAACGGACGCCTCTACCACTTCCTCAGTGTCCCCTTTGGGGTAACGAATGGGGTCTCGGTCTTCCAGCGGGAGATGGACCGCATGGTCGATGAGAACCAGTTAACAGCCACCTATCCATACCTAGACAACGTCACCATCTGCGGCCACGACCAGCAAGACCACGACTCGAACCTCGCGAGATTTCTGAAAACCGCCCTCAGACTCAATCTCACCTACAACGAGGATAAGTGTGCCTTCAGCACCACGCGCTTCTGTATCCTGGGCTGCGTGGTGGAAAACGGGGAAATCGGTCCGGACCCCAACCGATTGCGCCCCCTGTGGGAGCTACCCCTACCAAACACTCCCAAGGCCCTGAAAAGGTGCCTGGGGTTTTTCTCCTATTACGCCCAATGGGTCCCCAATTATTCCGACAAGGCCCGTCCCCTCCTGAAATCAACGTCCTTCCCGCTCACGGCCGAGGCCCACGCCGCCTTCAACGGCATTAAACACAACATTGAGAAGGCCGCGCTGCGGGCAGTGGACGAAAACATCCCTTTCCAGGTCGAAAGCGATGCGTCCAACTTCGCTTTAGCAGCCACCCTCAACCAGGATGGGCGGCCCGTAGCCTTTTTCTCAAGAACCCTCCAAGGGCCCGAGATCAGGCACTCCTCGGTAGAGAAGGAGGCCCAGGCCATAGTGGAGGCAGTGCGGCACTGGAGGCACTACCTAGCCGACAAACGCTTCATCCTGCTTACCGACCAGCGGTCGGTAGCCTTCATGTTTAACAACAAACAGAGGGGGAAGATCAAGAACGACAAAATTCTCAGGTGGCGGATCGAACTCTCCACGTTTGAGTACGACATAATATATAGGCCGGGGGCCCTCAACGAATCCCCCGACACCCTATCACGAGGGATGTGTGCCAGCATCCAGGGGGACAGGCTACAGGGCCTCCACAATGGCCTCTGCCACCCGGGGGTCACCCGGCTATTTCACTTTATAAAATCCCGTAACCTGCCCTATTCCATCGAGGAGGTCCGGTCTATGACCAGGGACTGCCGCACCTGTGCAGAATGCAAGCCCCGTTTTTACAGGCCCGACCGAGCCCACCTGACCAAAGCTACACGGCCATTCGAGCGCCTGAGCTTAGATTTCAAGGGACCACTCCCCTCCACCGACCGCAATGTGTACTTTCTCAACATTGTGGACGAGTACTCCCGCTTCCCATTCGCCTACCCCTGCCCAGACATGACCAGTGCCACGGTCATCAAGTGCCTCGGCAGCCTGTTTTGCACGTTCGGCATGCCGAACTACATCCACACTGACGGGGGGGCGTCGTTCATGAGCGACGAACTGCGCCAATACCTGCTGTCGAAGGGGATAGCCACGAGTCGGACCACTAGTTATAACCCCCGGGGTAATGGGCAAGTGGAGAGGGAGAACGCGACAGTGTGGAAGGCGGTCACCTTAGCACTAAGGTCTAAAGGCCTCCCTACCTCCCGCTGGCAAGAGGTCCTCCCAGACATACTCCACTCGATAAGGTCGCTACTGTGTACTGCTACTAACGCCACTCCTCACGAGAAGATGTTTGTTTTTCCCCGCAAATCAACCTCGGGAGTGTCCCTACCTTCATGGCTCTCCACCCCAGAGACAGTCCTATTACGGAAGCATGTGAGGGGCCACAAAACGGATCCCCTCGTGGAGGCAGTACACCTACTCCACGCAAACCCACAGTACGCGTACGTCAAGCACGCCGACGGGCGTGAGGACACCGTGTCCATAAAGGACCTCGCCTCGGCAGGAAGCGACGATGACCCATCCTCACCACCCCCAGAAGAACCTCCACCATCCCCAGAGGTATCCTCACCACCCCCAGAAGTACCTGCAACACCCCCAGCACATGGGTATGCCCAGGAGGGCACCACGGACTCCCGGTCGGAACCCGAGGTACTGTTGCGACGTTCAGGAAGGACTATCACACCCCCGGACAGACTAAATCTGTAGAAGGGGTGAATGTGATGAAATATATGTCTTCATCAGCCCCTGTGTTTTACCTGCATTGTATTGTGTGTACCGCCCCCTTTTCCCCTATTGTGTGTATTGGCTCCGCCCCTGTCTTTTGTCATATAAAGGTCTCAAGAGCTGTATGAGTCATTCTGCCAGACGAATCCGATGTGGAATGACAGGCAATGTTCTTAGCGATTAAAAGCCTTCAGTTGAATCCTTTAACTTCTTGTCCTTGAGTTATTGATGGCGCATCACCGTGTTCCATGTATACACGGAATGTGAGAGGTTGCAGCCCCTCTTCCATTACTTGAAGGGGCTGCTGCTCGATTTTTGGCTGCACTTCAGTCCCACGCTCCTGATCTTTGGTCACCTGATGCGGAGGGGAGCGGGCAGATTGGAGGACCTCCTCGTAGGACTGCTCCTGGGCCTGGCCAAAGTGGTCATCAACAGGTCCAGGCAGCGGGCGGTCGAGGGGGTCGTTCGGCCCGACTGCCTGCCTCTCTTCCATGGCCACGTTCACGCCCGGGTGGCCCTGGATATGGAGCACGCGGTGTCCGCCGGCACGCTCAAGGCCTTCCACGACCGGTGGGCGCTGCTGGGACTGGAATGCAGCATTACCCCAGCCAACACAATTTTAATTTAATTTGTTAAGGTTTATTTAAAGTTATTAGTTACAGTTTATTTGTTTTAGTGCACCCATTCAAAAAAGAGTATACTGAACTCATAGTATGGAGGATGTTGTTTCTAGTGTCCATAGAGGGTAACATCAAAGACCGATTGCTCTAAACAGTCAGTCAGCTTTTGGTACAGCAACACTTGGCAAGGTTGGAGGGCAGGGTGAAAGAGGCAGTTTGGGGAAAACTAAGCTAAATTAAATTAAAGGACCTGCATCTTCATCATATTGTAATTCCAACTCTCAAAATTTAAGAAAATTTGCCAAAATTCTGGAGCGAAGTAAGTATATGACAAACTAAGTTTCAGCCTGTTCTTGCCCCACGGAACTTATCTCTTCTTATCTCGACTATCTTTGCTCCCCTTGTCCAGTCTCTTCCCACCTACATCCGCGACTCTTCTGACGCCCTCCGCCACTTTAACAGTTTCCAGTTTCCTGACCCCAACTGCCTCCTTTTCACCATGGACGTACAATCCCTCTACACCTCCATCCCCCACCAGGATGGCCTGAGGGCGCTCCGCTTCTTCCTTGAACAGAGGCCCAACCAGTCCCCATCCACCACCACCCTCCTCCGCCTGGCTGAACTTGTTCTCACATTGAACAACTTCTCCTTTGACTCCACTCATTTCCTCCAACTTAAAGGTGTTGCTATGGGTACCCGCATGGGTCCAAGCTATGCCTGCCTTTTCGTGGGATGTGTGGAACACTTTGTTCCAGTCCTAATCGGGTCCCCTCCCTCACCTCTTTTCCGGTACATTGATGACTGTATCAGTGCCGTTTCCTGCTCTCGCCCTGAACTAGACAATTTCATTCACTTTGCCTCCAATTTCGACCCTTCCCTCACCTTCACACGGTCCATCTCCGACTCTTCCCTTCCCTTCCTCGATTTCTCCATCTCCATCTCTGGGGAGATGTTATTGACCAACATTCACTACAAGCCCACCGTCTCCATCTCTGAGGAGAGGTTATTGACCAACCTTCACTACAAGCCCACCGACTCCGACAGCTACCTGGACTACACTTCCTCCCACCCCACCTCCTGTAAGGACTCTATTCTATTCTCCCAGTTTCTCCGTCTCTGCCGCATCTGCTCCGACAATGCCACCTTCCACACCAGTGCTTCCGACATGTCTTCCTTTTTCCTCAACCGAGGATTCCCCTTTACCGTGGTTGACACGGCCTTCAACCGGGTCCATTCTAGCTCGCGCACTTCTGTCCTCACCCCTGCCCCTCCCTCCCGGAACCACGATAGGGTTCCCCTTTACATTCCACCAGCCTCCACATCCAACGGATCATCCTCCGCCACTTCCGCTACCTCCAACGTGATCCCACCACCAAACGCATCTTCCCCTCCCCTCCCCTTTCAGCATTCCGTAGGGACCGCTCCCTCCGAGACACCCTAGTCCACTCCTCTATCACCCCCAGCACCCCTTCCCCTTCGCCCGGCACCTTCCCGTGCAAGTGCAGGAGATGCAACACCTGCCCATATACCTCCCCCCTTCCCACTGTCCAGGGCCCCAAACACCCCTTCTAGGTGAAACAGCGATTTACTTGTACTTCTTGCAATCTAGTATACTGTATTCGCTGCTCACGATGCGGTCTCCTCTACATTGGGGAGACCAAACGCAGATTGGGTGACCGCTTTGCGGAACACCTCCGTTCAGTCCGTAAGGGTGACCCCGAGCTTCCGGTTGCCTGTCATTTCAATTCACCGTTCCATTCCCACTCAGACCTCACCGCCCTCGGCCTCTTGCATTGTTCCACGGAAGCTCAGCGTAAGCTTGAGGAACAGCACCTCATCTTCCGATTAGGCATTTTACAGCCTTCCGGACTCAATATCGAGTTCAACAATTTCAGGTCATAACCTCGGCCCCTATTATATTTTCATATTGTTTATCCACACTTTTGACTTGTGCCTTTTCCCTTTTGTTTTTTCTCTCCCACGTGGCGGCTGTCTTTCACTGACAGCGCCTTTCACACTTCATCTAGAGCCATCTTTTGTTTCTTTACCTGTCCTATTACCATCTCGTCTCACCTTGAATATCTCTTAATGTCTCTCCTTTCATCCCCTCCCCCATTTCCCAGCCCCGAAACTGCCTTTCAATCTGTTTCATTTCCTGCCTTTTTTTCTCAGTTCTGAAGAAGGGTTTCGACCTGAAACGTTGACTCTATTTCTCGCTCCATGGATGTTGCCTGGCCTGCTGAGTTTTTCCAGCGTCTTCTGTTGTTATTTCGGATTTCCAGCATCCGCAGTATTCTGCTATCGTGACAAACTAAGTTTGTGGATAATCAGCAACAGCATTGTGATTTAATTAATTACCCAAGAAAGGATTTCAAATGTAAATCCTTGAAAAAAAAAGTTTAAAATACCATCGTTAGTAGATTAAAAAAATTCTCAGAAACGTTTTCAGAGCAGGAAGTCCTGAGCTATTCCTGGAATTGAATGTGCTCAAAAACTGTCCAACAAGATACCAATGTCCTTCTAATAGTTAAACATTTATAATAATCAATTACATTTTATCATCTTAACAGGAAGAAAATGAGTGTCTGGCTTTACTTGGCAGAGTTTCCCACATTGACATTTTGTTGTACTAATATGTTGCTAGGATACTGTGCTATTTGTGGATGTAATTACCAGCAGACAGGTGTTCTCTTCATGTTGCTTTAAGCAAATTGTTATGTCAGAGACTAGTCATTCATCACTTCAGGTGGAAATATTTGAGCAATACTCACAGCACGCACCTGTATATCTGAAAATGCTAGTTGACCTTTGGGCTTTTTAGCTTCCAAAAATAATTCACCAGGATCCCAAATCCCTGGATATACTCGTAACAGTAAAAATAAATTACAGTATTAGCTCTCAAATCTCTGGATATCTTCCGGACAAAACCTGAATTGAATCAACAAGGCAGCGCATACACATGCAGAAAGGCCTACTCCTGCTCCTAATTCGTATGTTCGTATAAGCCTTTACTTCTTTTCACCTCGACTCAGTGGTAACACATTTGTCTGAGTCAGAAGGTTATGGGTTTAAGCCAGAGACATGAGCAAAAAAATCTAGTCTGACATTTCAGTGTTGCACTGTGTCGAAGATGTCGTCTTTTGGATGAGAAAATAAAGTGAGGGGCATCTTCCCTCTTAGTTGGATGTAAAAGATCCCGTGTGTTGTGTATGTACCTTTAAGAGAATAACTGGTCTCAGACTGCAGTACCGGCAGTCACCACCCCTGTATAAAAGGCACTAGTAAGCCTCTGTAGTTTCAGTTTCCCGATTGACTTCATTCAGTAAAGACTTGTTTTACATAGAAACATAGAAACATAGAAGATAGGAGCAGGAGTAGGCCATTCGGCCCTTCGAGCCTGCTCCGCCATTCAACAAGATCATGGCTGATCATCCAAACCCTAGCACCCGGTCCCTACACTGACAGCCATCCCACCCAAGCCCTATCCCTGTAACCCCATAACCCCACGTATTTAATCCCCCCTAACACTAAGGGCCAATTTTTATCATGGCCAATCAACCTAACCCGCACATCTTTGGACTGTGGGAGGAAACCGGAGCACCCGGAGAAAACCCACGCAAACACGGGGAGAATGTGCAAACTCCACACAGACAGTCACCCGAGGCCGGATTTGAACCCGGGTTCCTGGCGCTGTGAGGCAACAGTGCTAACCACTATGCCACCGTGTTCAACTCCTGCTGTCCGTGTCTCAATCATACACGGACATAATACTGGCGACGAGCAGATACGAACTTACCTACAGTCTGCACCAACTCCTGGGATCTATTCCTGCAGCGAAGTGAGCAGAGGTCGAGGCCAGAAGGAATAAAGAAGCAGTAGAAACGGGCGTCGACCGTGGGCATCCGCCCCTGTGTTAGCGGAGTTGAAGATTGCTGGAGAAGCTGTCGGAAGCGGGGCCTGGTTCCTGTCGACGGTGCTTCAGCTAATCAGGCTGGTGGCAGGTAGTACACTGATCCTTCCTGGGCTGCGGCGGTCGCAAACTCGAGCAGGTGGCTTGCAACGGGGCCGAGCAGCGTTGTCGGGAAGAGGAGAGAGGGTGAAGCACACAGGGCGCGGCTGGTGCTACGAAGCCGGGCTGCGTATAGACCCGAGAAGAGGGAGGCAAGAGTCCCACAGGGTTGTTCCACGACGGGAAAATAATAAAAAAAAGAAATATTAAACGCACAGGAAACCGCGAGGAGCTGCAGGTTGCAACGGAAACCGCGGAAAGCAGCGCTAGCAACAGCGGGGAAGAAGGCAAAAGCACGGGAGGTGCCATCTTAATCAGTGGGGAAGAAGGCAAAGAGCAGGAGGCACCATTTTGTTAAATCGGGGAAGAAGGCAAAGCGCGGGAGGCGCCATTTTAGATTTTCAAGATGCCGAAGACTGGCTGTATCACTGCCTTTGATAATACAATAGAGGACTGGACCACGTATGTGGAAAGAGTCGAGGTATATTGCGAGGCAAACGAAATAGCCGATGAGAAAAAGGCATCGGTATTGCTAAACTTAATGGGCGCTAGAACGTACGGCCTATTGCGGGACCTGATTACTCCAGCCAAACCGAAGGCGAAGAGTTTTAACGAAATTGTTGCTGTCCGACAGGAACACCTAAACCCTGCACCGCTGTTGATAGCCGAAAGATTTAAATTCCACAGGAGAACTCAGCATAAAGATGAGAGCAATGCTGAGTATCTTACGGAACTACGCAAGCTATCAAAGCACTGCCAGTTCGGAGCAGGACTGGCAGATACACTACGGGACAAATTTGTCTGTGGACTCCTGAGTGAAGGAACACAGAAGAAGTTACTCTCAGAGAAAGAGCTGATGCTAGATAAGGCTTTCAGCGTGGCAGTATCGTACGAAGCAGCAGCCAGGGGAGCTGCGGAAATTCAAAAATAGCCACAGGAATACGGCACCCACGAAATGACACGGGGATTTGCAAAATGTTATCGCTGCGGCAGAACTAACCATGACCAGAAGGACTGCTGGCCCAAGGACAAAATATGCAGGCAATGCGGAAAGATGGGACACATTGCACGAGTTTGCAGGTCTGGGAAGAAGACCAGCGACAACAAAAAGGCTACTAAGGAACCGTACAAGAAAGTACAAAAGATGACGGACAGTAGTTCCGTAGACCAGATGAGCGATAGTGAATCCGGGAACAGGAGACTAAGCTGTCTCAAACTTCACAATGTAATCGCAAAAGAGGATCACCGAACCATTTGGGTCACCCTCACGATAGCAGGGTCCCAAGTTAAAATGGAATTGGATACAGGATCAGCGCTAACCATCATGAATCGATGAGACTACGAGCGGCTATTCTCACACATACCATTGAGAGAGACATCCATCGTCTTGACGACGTATACGGGGCAAAAAGTATACCCCAGAGGAAAAATAAGGGTGCCTGTCGAATACAACGGCAAGAAAATACGGAAATTGTATCTCTACATACTGCAAAATGGTGGACCACCGTTATTGGGACGTGAATGGATCAGGAAGATAAGCTTAGATTGGCACTCCATTCATGCAATGACGGTGGACGATAAAAAAGATGACGACGTCACTCCTGGACGATTGTCAACAATCTTAGCTAACGCCACAGAGGTATTTCAACAAGAACTGGGCACTCTTAAAGGCGTAACCACCTCGATAAAAATAGAAGAGAATGCAATTCCCAAGTTTTTCAAAGCAAGACCAGTACCATATGCAATTCGCCCAGCCGTCGAGGCAGAGCTGGAGAATCTGGAGAAGGCAGGCGTGTAGTCTAATGTCGACTGGAGCGAGTGGGCGACACCCATCGTTCCTGTCATGAAGAAAACGTTAAGCAATAAGTCTCAGGAGCCAAGGAAGGTTCGCATCTGTGGGGATTTCAAGGTGACGGTGAACCCAATCCTTCACACAGTACAATATCTTCTTCCAAGGATAGAAGACATCTTCGCCTCACTGTCTGGAGGGAAGCGTTTTACAAAAATTGACCTAGCACAAGCATATTTGCAGATGGAGGTTGAAGAATCCTCTAGGAAGTATCTCACGATAAACACTCACAAAGGTCTTTACCAGTATCATCGATTGGTATTCGGAGTAGCATCGGCTCCGGCGATATGGCAAAGAGCGATGGAACAAGTCCTGCAAGGGATTCTGGGGACTCAATGTTACTTGGACGACATCCTTGTGACAGGTGAAGATGACAGTGAACACCTTAACAACCTAGAACAGGTGCTCACTAGACTACGGGAACATGGGCTACGAGCCAACCGCCCCAAGTGCAAGTTTTTTAAGAAACAGATATCGTATTGTGGCCATGTGATTGATGAAGAGGGGTTACATAAGTCCCCTGACAAAATTGAAGCAGTTGTTAAGGCCCCAGCGCCTGAAAATGTGTCGCAACTGAGGTCATTCCTCGGATTGGTGAATTACTACCATAAGTTTTTGCCGAATTTGTCGACAATCCTGCACCCACTGAACGCCCTGCTATGAATGGGAGTAGCATGGAAATGGAGCAATGACTGTAAGCGGGCCTTTCAGAAGAGTAAGGACTTAATCACTTCAAGAGAAGTATTGGCTCACTACAACCCAGCACTGCCGATCAGGCTGGCGTGTAATGCGTCCCCCTACGGCATTGGGGCGGTACTGTCACGTAAATTCCTTGATGGTTTAGAGAGGCCGATAGCTTTTGCGTCGCGTTCGTTAACTTCTGCCAAGCGTAACTACGCCCAGATTGACAGAGAGGCCCTTAGCCTAGTGTGGGGGGTGAAGAAGTTCAATCACTACCTGCACGGTCAAAAATTTACTCTACTAACCGATCATCAACCTCTTGCCTCCATTTTCAACCCTCAGAAGGGCGTACCGATAATGACAGCGCAACGGCTGCAGAGGTGGTCCCTTTTCCTAGGGGCACACCAATATGACATCGAGTACAAAGGAACTAAACAGCATGGGAATGCTGATGGATTGTCACGCCTACCGTTGCCGACGGTGGAAGAAGAAGACCTTGCAGTGGATCCAATGGAGTTATTCCACTCGACCATAGTCGAATGTCTCCCTGTGATGAATGCAAACATAGAAAAGGAAACACGGAATGACCCGACACTATCACGGGTCTATGATTTAACGGTGAAGGGATGGCCAGCACATGGCGAACCACTGCTGCCAGCATTCTCGCCGAGAAGAGAACAGCTGTCAGTGTGCAGAGGAACCTTGATGTGTGGATCCAGAGTAGTAATTCCACCTAAGTTGACGGATAGAGTGCTCAATGAGCTTCATGAGGGTCATCTGGGTGGGGTAAAAATGAAGAGCTTAGCCAGAGCGTTTGTGTGGTGGCCGGGAATTGGTAGAGAAATCGAAGAGATGACCAAGAGCTGTGCAGGATGCCAGAAGGTCCAAAACGCCCCACCACAAGCTCCTCTGCATCCATGGGAGTGGCCCTCATCTCCATGGCAAAGGGTGCACATTGATTTTGCTGGTCCCTTCATGGACTCGATGTTTTTAATTGCGGTGGATGCACATTCAAAGTGGCCAGAGGTAATAAAAATGTCCTCAACCACCACGGAAAAAACTATCACAGTTTTATGAACCATATTCGCCAGGAATGGGCTGCCTGAACAGATTTGCTCTGACAATGGACCACAGTTTGTGTCTGAAGAGTTCCGGAGGTTCTTAAAGAACAATGGTGTTAAGCATTACACATCTGCCCCATATCATCCAGCCACTAATGGATTGGCCGAGAGGTTTGTTCAAACATTCAAGAAGGCTATCAAGGCAATGTGTAATGAAGATATACCCCTACAACACAAGGTGGACAACTTCTTGTTTGCCTACCGGAATGCGACACATGCGGTTACCAACCAAACTCCAGCCATGATGTTCTTCAATCGAAGACTACGATGCCGCTTGGATTTGATTAAGCCAAACGTCCGAAGAGATGTGGAGAACAGGCAGTTTCAGAATATGAATGAAAGGCCGACCAGGAGTTTTAAGATAGGTCAACCAGTTTTGGCCCGGGACTACCGCACAGAGAAATGGCAGCCAGGAACGATTTGTACACGGCAAGGACCTCTCATGTATACCGTGGACGTTGGAGAGAGCATTGTAAGACACCATGCTGACCAGATTCTAGAGTCACTGGAAAACGTCAACTCCACACCACGATCTGATACACCTGGTAATGAAATCGACGTACCAATTGCAGCTACCGCAGAATCGGTGATATTGGAAGCAGATGAACCAAACAACGACATTGATCCCGACTCAACCTTGCCAGAGGAACCTGATACCCCAAAGAGGCGTTATCCAGACAGAATCAGGAAGCCTCCTCAAAGACTGAACTTATAATTGCTTAAACTTAACCAATGTATCTAGCAACCGTAATTGTGATTGTAATTAGTTATCATTTAGTTGTTAAATGAATGTTATGTACTGTTTATCTAAAAGGGGAGGAATTGTTGTGTATGTACCTTTAAGAGAATAACTGGTCTCAGACTGCAGTGCCGGCAGTCACCACCCCTGTATAAAAGGCGCTAGTAAGCCTCTGTAGTTTCAGTTTCCCGATTGACTTCATTCAGTAAAGACTTGTTTTGTTCAACTCCTGCTGTCCGTGTCTCAATCATACACGGACATAATACCGTGGCACCATTCAAAGAGCAGGGGAGCTCACCTGGTGTCCTGGCCAACACCTGTCCCTCAAGCACCATGACCAAAACTAGAATATCTGGTCAATTACCTCATTTCTGTTTGCGGGACTTTGCTGCACGTAAATTGGCTGCTGCCCTTGCCCACCTTACACCAGCGGCTATACTTCAAATGTACTTCATTCATTGTGAAGCACTTTGTGGCATGCTGAGGTCATGAAAGACACTATATAAATACAAGTTATTCTTTTTTCAGCAACAACAACAACTATTTATATAGCACCTTTAATGTAGTAAAACGGCCCGAGGCATTGCTTAACTGGGAGCCAATGTTTGGAGTATTACTGCACCAGACTACTCCAGCTAGCCCTGTTCCCAGTGGCTTCCAAGGCACCTCCCACAGAATTCCAACTAATAATATTTGGATTGCAGCAAACTTAAAATTGACTTTCTTTAAAAAATTAAACACAATGCAAATTTCATACTTGCTTTTATTATTACAAATATAACTATTTCACAAAATAATGGTCAAATATCAGAGTCTGTGTATGAGAATACAATGCTGGCACTTCTTTTCACTCAAATTTTCCTATTGCACATAATTAAAATTTCAAATGTGGGCAAATTTATTAAATATTAAAAACATGTGTAATTGTTCTAATTTAGAGGCCCCATGATTTGGTTTTAAGCACCTCCATTCGGACAATATTGCCTCCAGCTGTCAGTTGTGGCTCAGTTGGTAGCACACTCACCTCTGAGTCAGAAGGTTGTGGGTTCAAGTCCCACTCCAAGGACTTGAGCACGTAAATCTAGGCTGGCACTCCAGTGCAGTGCTGAGGGAGTGCTGCACTGTCGGGTGGTGTCGTCTTCCGGATGAGACGTTAAACCGAGGCCACGTCTGCTCTCTCAGGTGGATGTAAAAGATCCCAAGGCACTATTTTGAAGAAGAGCAGGGAAGTTCTCCCCGGTGTCCGGGATAATATTTATCCCTCAATCCACAGAACAAAAACAGATTATCTGGTCATTATCACGTTGCTGTTTGTGGGAGCTTGCTGTGCGCAAATTGGCTGCTGCGTTTCCCACATTACAACAGTGACTAAAGCATCTGTCAAAAATAGACTCAGCAATTAACATAACGGGCCAGAAATTCGCGGCCAAAGGCGTGAGTGCGCTCGGGGTACTCACGCATCTGGCCGTTGGAAATGCCGGCGTTCAGCATGAACAGCGCATGCGGGGAACGCCAGCATTTCCAGACCTCGAGCGCGTGCGACTGCACAGGCAGCGCTTGCGCAGTGAACTTCGTGGATTTCATTCATGAAATTCGTGAGGGTAAGTCCTCAGAAGTTACACGTAAAAAAAGCAAGTGTAAAGTGATTCACTGGCTGCGGAGGAAGAAACATTTTATCGTGGAGCTTCTGAAATGCAATATTTTTGTTTGGGAAAGGGAGGGAAGTTATTTTAAGAAATTTTAAGTAAGTTTTAAAGTTAAATTTTTTTTATTTTAAAAGGGTTTTCAGAACGGTAGGTAGAAGGAGCAATTGTGGCTGTGTGAATGGAATGTGAGAATGAGTTATGTATGTATGTCCACATATATTCCTTTACGTATATGTATGTATGTTTTATATTCCTTTACTAATGTGTATGAATGTATGTTTTTAATTATGATTTTCCAATAAGTTACTTTCTCTGAAAGTCATAATTAAATAATACATTCATACACATAAGTAAAGGAATATATACATAACACGCAAAGGAATATATACAGACATACATACTTTCAGAAGCTCCACGATAATAAATATCTTCCTCCGCAGCCTCTGGAGCAACTGTACCCATGCTTTTTTCATGTGTAAGTTGTAATGACTTGACCTCACTGAAAGCATTAATGAAAGCGGCGAATTATACTGCGCACGCGCTGCCTGTGCAGTCGCACGCGTTCTGCCTCTGAACCCCTTCGTTCAGAGGACAGGAAATGCCGGTTTTCCCCACATGCACTGTGCATGCTGAAAACCGGCATTTCATCCAACCAGATGCGTAAGTACCCCGACCGTACTCGCGCATTTGGAAGGGAATTACTGGGCCAACATTTTACATGTCAATAAAATGAAAAATTTAACAATTGCACGACTTGCCCCCTCGCATCTGCGACTGAGGGTCCAAGGAGGTGCATTGCGCAAGAGGTCATCATCGTACGTATCCTCACACTGTTCCCTTTGGGGAACTGTATGAAGTGGTGGAAGGATTTATGGCCGTGATTAACGCTCATTCCGTGACCGTAACCATCTTTGAACCAGCCATTAGGGTGGTTAGTCCTATGGCGGGAGGGTTTTACGGGCTCCCACAACCCATCTGAGGGGGGGGGGCCACCAACACCCACGGACGCAAGTATCCCGCTGGATGTCCACCCAGAATTTAAAGTTGGAACTCCGACTCCACTTGCCGGGACTGTCTGGAGTGGGGTTCAAAACCCTACTCCTTCTGGCCCAGCGGCGGGGATGCTTACTGCTACGCAAAAGGCCCACTCCGCACAAAAGGTGACACCCATACGTTTCCTGCGCCTTTTCCCTCCCCGTGACTGGAGCCCTATGCTGCCATTTCACGTTGCTAATCGGATTGGGCCTTTGTCATAGCGGTAGGATCCCCGCCGCTGGGCTAGATCAGGGTAGGGTTTCGAACCCCGCTCCAGACAGTCCCGGCAAGTGGAGTCGGAGCTCCGGCTCTAAATTCTGGGTTGACATCCAGTGGGATATTTGCGTCCGTGGGTGTGGGTGGCCCCCCCTCCTTGTATAGCTTGTGGGAGCCCGTAAAACCCTCCCGCCATAGGACTAACCGCCCTAATGGCTGGTTCAAAGATGGTTACGGTCACGGAATGAGCGTTAATCATGGCCATAAATCCTTCCACCACTTCATACAGTTCCCCAAAGGGAACAGTGTGAAGACACGTATGACGACGACATTGCTAAATAAATAAATGGAATTTAAAAAATTCTTTTAGGGCTTTTAAAAGTCTTTAAATTGCTTTAATTCTGTTTAAAACTACTTCAGATTACTCAAAATAATGTAAACATTTTAAAAAGTTTATAAAAGTTACCAAAATCTTCAAAAAACTTCCAAAAACCTATTTAAACTGCTGCTTTGCATGTAAAAATGGTTAGCAGCTTGACAGAAACATTGGGGGCGTGTCCAGTGAAACTGAGACCTCAAGGGGCGTGTCTCACTTGCACTGCACGCTGCAGGCTTCGCGCTGGCTGCACTCCTGGGCGGCGTGACGTCATACGCTGCCCGGGATTCTTCTTCTGGAAACACCAATTCCAGGCGTCCCTGGAGCTGATCGGCAGTAGTGCGGGGTAAGTGTAAATATGGGGCTTGCACGCGCTGCAAGCCCCGTTCTGGAATTTCTGGGCCAACAAATCACTGTGCAGCAGTAATCAAGGAAGCAAACAGAATGCTGGATATTCCTCACTCAGTAGAGTGCAAGAATGAAACCGGATGGACCACCCGGCACCTACTTCAGCACCAGCTACGGACACGGCAATGGCACACCCAGCCCAGTCGACCCTGCAAAATCCCCCTCACCAACATCTGGGGACTTGTGCCAAATTTAGGAGAGCTGTCCCACAGACTACTCAAGCAACAGCCTGACATAGTCATACTCACAGAATCATACCTTTCAGCCAATATCCCAAACTCCTCCATCACCATCCCTGGATATGTCCTCTCCCACCGGCAGGGCAGATCCACCAGGGGTGGCGGCACAGTGGTATACAGTCAGGACGGGGTGGCCCTGAAAGTCCTCAACATTGACTCCGGACCCCATGAAGTCTCATGGCTTCACACTGAGAACACCCTCCATCGTGTTGTGTGGCACCTCCACCGTGCTAAATGGGAAAGATTCAGAACAGATCTAGCAGCTCAAAACTGAGCATCCATGAGGTGCAGTGGGCCATCAGCAGCAGCAGAATTGTATTCCACCACAGTCTGTAACCTCAAGGCCTGGCATATCCCTCCCTCTACCATTACCATCAAGCCAGGGGACCAACCCTGGTTGAATAAGGAGTGTAGAAGAGCATGCCAGAAGCAGCTCCAGGTGTACCTAAAAATGAGGTGCCAACTTGGGGAAGCTGCAGCACAGGACTACATGCATGCTAAAAAGTGGAAGCAGCATGCTATAGACAGGGCTAAGCAATCCCACAATCAACAGATCAGATCAAAGCTCTGCAGTCCTGCCACCTCCAGTCGTGAATAGTGGTGGACCATTAAACAACTAATGGGAGGAGGAGGCTCCATGAATATCCCCATCCTCAATGATGGTGGAGCCCAGCATGTGAGTGCAAAAGATAAGGCTGAAGCGTTTGCAACCATCTTCAGCCAGAAGTGCCGAGTGGATGATCCATCTCGGCCTCCTCCTGAGGTCCCCACCATCACAGAAGCCAGTCTTCGGCCAATGCAATTTACTCCACGTGATATCAAGAAACGGCTCAGCGCACTGGATACAGCAAAGGCTATGGGCCCCGACAACATCCCAGCTATTGTGCTGAAGACTTGTGCTCCAGAACTAGCCATGCCTCTAGCCAAGCTGTTCCAGTACAGCTACAACACTGGCATCTACATAACAATGTGGAAAACTGTCCACAAAAAGCAGGACATTCACAACTCCTCAGATAATGAAGCAGTCCATGCCCACATGCAACAAGACCTGCACGACGTTCAGGCTTGGGCTGATAAGTGGCAGGTAACATTCGCGCCACAGAAGTGCCAGGCAATGACTATATCCAACATGCGAGAGTCTAACCACCGCCCTTGAAATTCAGCGGCATTAACATTGCTAAATCCCCCACCATCAACAATCTGGGGGTCACCATTGACCAGAAACTTAACTGGACCAGCCACATAAATACTGTGGCAACAAGAGCAGGTCAGAGGCTAGGTATTCTGTGGCGAGTGTCTCACCTCCTGACTCCCCAAAGCCTTTACACCATCTACAAGGCACAAGTAAGGAGTGTGATGGAATACTCTCCACTTGTCTGGATGAGTGTAGCTCCAACAACACTCAAGAAGCTCGACACCATCCAGGACAAAGCAGCCCACTTGAATGGCACCCCATCAACTACCTTAAACGTTCACTCCCTCCACCACCGATACAATGTGGCTGCAGTGTGCACCATCTACAAGATGCACTGCAGCAACTCGCCAAGGCGTCTTCGGCAGAACCTCCCAAACCTGCGACCTCTTCCACCTAGAAAGACAAGGGCAGCAGGCGCATAGCAACACCACCACCTCCAAGTTCCCCTCCAAGTCACACACCATCCTGACTTAGAAGTATATCGCCGATCCTTCATCGTCGCTGGGTCAAAATCCTGGAACTCCCTACCTGGTGCCATGTGGAATAGGAGGATAGAACAGATGAATGCGTGGCTGGAGAGATGGTGCAGGAGGGAGGGTTTTAGATTCCTGAGGCATTGGGACCATTTCTGGGGAAGGTGGGTCCTGTACAAGCCGGACGGGTTACACCTCAACAGAGCCGGGGCCAATATTCTCGTGGGGAGGTTTGTTAGTGCTGTTGGGGAGGGTTTAAACTAGCTGGGGAGGAAGATGGGTACCAGCATATAGGAGTAGAAAAGAGGAATAAGGTGCATAATAGAGTGAGTGTGTTGGATAGTACTAGAGAAGAAAGTAGCACTAGAGGCAGAAGTAGTACCATATTAGATAGGAGCAGAGTAAGAAAGACTACGAAAAATTAAAAAATGGGTTTAGAATGCATGTACGTAAATGCACAAAGTGTGGTGAATAAGGTTTGTGAGCTACAAGCACAATTAGCCGTGTGGCAATGTGATGTTGTGGCAATAACAGAAATGTGGCTTAAAAATGGTGAGGACTGGGCAATTAATATTCAAGGGTACAAGGTGTTCAGCAAAGATAGGGAAGGATAAAAGGGAGGTGGGGTGGCAGTGCTGATTAAGGAAGACATTGTAGTGTTGGAAAGGGAGGATGTTCTTGAGGGGACAAGGACAGAATCCATTTGGTTAGAGTTGAGGTGCAAAATGTGTATGATCACACTATTGGGGGTATTAGATACATATAGATACATAGAAGATAGGAGCAGGAGTAGGCCATTCGGCCCTTCGTGCCTGCTCCGCCATTCGATGAGATCATGGCTGATCCTTTAATTCAGTATCCCGTCCCCGCCTTCTCTCCGTAACCCTTAACCCCTTTTGCCCGTAGAAATATATCTAATTCCCTCTTAAATATATTTAATGAGCTGGCGTACACTGCCCTCTGTGGCAATGAGTTCCACAGGTTCACCACTCTCTGAGTGAAGAAATTCCCCCTCATCTCTGTCCTAAATGGTTTAGCCCTTATCCTTAAATTATGTCCTCTAGTTCTGTTCTCACCCGCCAAGGGAAACATTCCTTCTGCATCCAGTCTGTCTAGACCTGTCAGAATTTTATACACTTCTATGAGGTCCCCTCTCAATCTTCTAAACTCCAGTGTGTACATCCCTAAACTACATAGTCTCTCCTCATAGGTCATTCCCGCCATTCCTGGTATCAGCCTGGTGAATCGCCGCTGCACCCCCTCCATGGCAAGAACATCCTTCCTCAGATGAGGCGACCAAAACTGTACACAGTACTCGAGGTGTGGTCTCACCAGTGCCCTGTACAGCTGCAGCAAGGTATCCCTGTTCCTGTATTCTAACCCTTTTGCTATGAAGGCCAGCATACCGTTTGCCTTCTTGACCGCCTGTTGCACCTGCATGCTCACCTTCAGTGACTGGTGTACAAGAACACCCAGGTCTCTCTGTACTTCCCCCTCTCCCAATCTATTGCCATTTAAATAATAATTTGCCTTCCCGTTCCTGCACCCAAGGTGGATAACTTCGCACTTGTCCACATTATAGTGCATCTGCCATTTATCCGCCCAATCGCCCAGTCTGTCCAAATCGCTCTGGAGCTTCCTGGTCTCTTCCTCTGAGCCCACCCCCCCTCCTAGTTTAGTGTCGTCTGCAAATTTGGAAATGCTGCATCCGACTCCCTGATCCAGGTCATTAATGTAAATTGTGAACAGCTGGGGGCCCAGGACAGATCCCTGTGGTACCCCACTTGTTACTGCCTGCCATTCAGAAAATGAGCCGTTTATTCCAACTCTCTGTTTTCTATCTGACAGCCAGTTCCCTATCCACGCCAAAACTTTCCCCTTTATCCCATGAGCCTCAATTTTCCATGCTAATCTTTTATGTGGGACCTTATCGAAGGCCTTTTGGAAGTCCAGGTACACCACATCTACTGGCTCTCCCCCATCTATTCTACCAGTTACTCCCTCAAAAAATTCCAATAGATTAGTCAAGCACGATTTACCCTTTGTAAATCCATGTTGACTCTGTCCTATCCTGTCCCCATTTGCTAAGTGCTCCGCTATTTCATCCTTAATGATGGACTCCAGCATTTTGCCCACAACTGATGTAAGGCTTACAGGTCTGTAATTACCTGCTTTTTCCCTACCCCCCTTTTTGAATAGTGGGGTAACGTTAGCTACCCTCCAATCCATCGGCACTGTTCCCGAGTCTAATGAATTCTGAAAAATCATCCTTAGTGCATCCGCTATCTCTAGGGCCACCTCCTTCAGTACCCTAGGATGCATGTTATCAGGCCCTGGGGATTTGTCCACCTTCAATCCCTTTAGCTTCCTTAACACCATATCCTTAGAGATATTGATTTGCGTCAGTTCCTCCTTTGCCAATGTCCCTATTTTTCCCGATATCCCAGGGAGGTTTTTTGTGTCTTCCTTCGTAAAGACTGACCCAAAGTATGCATTTAGTTGATCTGCCATTTCCTTATTTCCCATTATATATTCCCCCGTATCTGACTGCAATGGACCAACTTTGGTTTTCACCAGTCTTTTCCTTTTGATATATTTATAAAAGCTTTTGGAGTTAGTTTTTATATTTTCCGCCAGCTTGTTTTCGTAAGCTATTTTGCCCCTCTTGATCATGCCCTTTGCCCTCCTTTGCTCTATCTTAAACTGTTCCCAATCTTCCGCTCTGGCGCTTTTTTTGGCTATTTTATACGCCCTATCTTTGGATTTTATGCTGTCTCTAATTTCCCCTGTTATCCACGGTTGAGTCACCTTTTTAGATTTCCTTTTATGCCAGATTGGTATAAACAATTTTTGCAATTTTGTCATTCTATCTTTAAATGTTTGCCATTGTTTATCTACCTCCAGTCCTCCCAGGAACGTTGTCCAATCAGACCTACTCAGTTCCCGTCTCATGGCATCATAATTCCCCTTGTTTAAATTCAGGACCTTAGTCTCTGAGTCAATTTCTTCGCTCTCCATTTCGAGTGAGAAATCGATCATGTTATGATCGCTCTGACCCAAGGGTCCCCGTACAACAAGATTACTGATTAGTCCCTTCTCATTGCACAGTACCCAGTCCAATATAGCCTGTTCCCGAGTTCTACAGGCCTCCAAGTAGTGAGAGGGAGGTAGAGGAGCAAATCTGCAGGGAAATCGCAGAGATATGCAAGAGCTATAAAGGGGTGATATTGGGGGACTTTAATTACCCAAATATCGATTGGGATAATGCTAGGGTAAAGGGAAAGGAGGGGGAGGAATTTCTGAAATGTGTTCAGGAGAATTTCCCTGACCAATATGTTCTTCGCCCAACTATGAAGGAGGCATTGCTGGATCTGGTGCTGGGGAATGAGGTGAGCCAGGTCGTCCAAGTGTCTGTGGGAGAACACTTGGTTACAAGTGATCATCGTATCATAAGATTTAGATTAGCAATGGAGAGCAACAAGGAACAATCTAGAGTGGAGCTTCTAAACTGGAATAGGGTTAACTTCAATGGGATGTGAAAGGATCTAGCCAGGGTAAAATGGAACCAAAGACTGACAGGAAAAACTGTAATGGAACAATGGGTGATCTTTAAAGAGGCGATGTTCCCAGTAAAGGCTAGGTACATTCCAACAAGAGGGAAGGGTAAGGGAACCAAAGCAAGGGCTCCTTGGATGACGAGGGAGATAGAGAAGATGATGAAACAAAAAAAAGAGGGTGTATGATGAATGTCAGGTGAATTCTTCAAGGGAGAACCAGACCAAATGCAATAAGTTGAGGGGGGAAGTGAAGATGAAAATAAGATTGGCAAAGAGAGAATATGAGAATAGAATGGCAATTAACATAAAAGGGAACCCAAAAATCATCTACCGGCATGTAAACAGTAAGCGGGTAGTAAGAGGCGAGGTGGGGCCTATTAGGGACAAAGAAAGTGATATATGCTTAAAGGCGCAGGGCAAGGCTAGAATACGCAATGAGTACTTTGTATCGGTGTTTACTAAGGCGGTGGATGCTGACAAAATATCGGTAGAAGTGGAAAAGGTAGAAGCAATGAAAGGGGTGAAAATTGATAGACAGGATGTACAAGAAAGGCTGGGCATGCTTAGAGTGGATAAGTCGCCTGGTCCAGATGGCTTGCATCCCAGGTTACTAAGGGAATTGGGGGAGGAGATAGCGGAAGGGCTTGCCATAATTTTCCAATCTTCCGTAGTTGCGGGGGAGGTGCCGGAGGATTGGAAAGTGGCAAATGTGACACTATTGTTCAAGAAAGGGTGCAAGGACAATCCTAGTAACTACAGGCCGGTCAGTTTAATATCAGTGGTGGGTAAAGTTTTAGAAACAATAATCATGGAAAAAATTAATGGGCACTTGGAGAGCTTTAAGGAGAGCCAACATGGAATTGTAAAAGGCAGATCATGTTTGACTAATCCAATTGAATTTTTTGATGAAGTAACAGAGAGGATTGATGAAGGGAATGCAATGGATGTTGTCTACATGGATTTTCAGAAGGCATTTGACAAAGTACCACATAGAAGGCTGGTTAACAAAATTGAGGCTCATGGAATAGGTGGGTCAGTGGCAGCTTGGATAAGGAATTGGCTTAAGGACAGAAAGCAGCGAGTTGTGGTAAATGATATATATATATCCTGGATATTGGAATACAGAGTAGAATTTCTAAATCTGCCGATGACACCAAACTTGACAGTGAAGTAATCGCCATGCGCAGCGCCCCGCTTGCGACCTTCGGTAGCGCCCCCCGACTTACTGCCGGACGCTATGTCTGACGGGGTCAGGGGGGCCTACATGTAGTCGGGGTGGCACAAATTAAAGGGGACTTGCCGAGTGGCCATTTTTGTTGCTGGCCATCTACCCCCTCTGCAGCAGCCCCCCCCCCCCCCCCCGCCGGCGGAGTGCTGCTGCGCTCCGTGAGCCCGGCACTTCTCTTGAGTGCCAGGCTCTTTTGCTGGCACTCCGATCCCTGGTGGCCCAGCTGGGCCCTGGGTCGTGCTGCGCTGGGCCCCTCCCTTTTAATAAGGGGAGGAAGGCCTGCAGTACTGCGGCATGTTGCACCGCGATATTCACTCGCAGCGTCCCAAGAGGGAAGCGGGGCACTTCCAGTAGCACCCCGCCTCCCTCTTGGGGCACTACCAGTGAATTTCGGCCGTGGGGGCGCTAATTTTTTCGGGGCGCTAAAAGTAGCAACCCGGCGAAGTTAGCGTCCCAAAGGGGGCATGACTCCATTTTTCCCCCCTATGACTAACAGTACTGTGGGAGTACCTTCACCACAAGGACAGCAGCGGTTCAAGAAGGTGGTTCACCACCACCTTCTCAAGGGCAATTAGGGATGGGCAATAAACGCTGGCCTTGCCAGTGACGTTCACATCCCATAACAATGAATCTTAAAAAAGTTAAAAGGCATCATGCTGAAAATGTATAGTTGTCTGGCCGACTGCATCTTGAGCATTGTGTGATTCAACAAAAAGACTAGAACGTCAAAGAATCTTGTAAATATTATAGTATGTTCTTTAAAAAAATTTAAAATCTGGCTGCTGGTTAACGGTAGCACTATCAGTGGGAATATGTCAGAATAATGACTCATCAATTATAAAAATATCAGTCCTATGCTAGGGTAATCGTGAGTCTTCATGTAAATTTATAAGACTATTGAAATCCTTAAAAGATCAGAATGGACGCAACATAATGCATTGAGAGCATAACAGAAATATAGAATAAACATGTACTCCATTGGCCTACTTGTTTGTTTGTTAGAATGATGTAGTCAGAACATTATGATTAGCTATGGCTAAATAAAGAATTAACAAAGCCCATTTCCAATTGTTAACAAATATTTACAGGCATATTGCTGATGTATTCAATGTTGAACTGTCGGCAATATATGTTAGACTTCCTAAAATCTATACAGCATATAGCTTTAATGCTGTAATCCGCCCCCAGTAATCTGCCAGATCTCTGCTGTGTAAATGAAGAAAAGGATTGCATCAAGCATAATATAGCCGGTGGAAATTTATGCTGCTGATGCATCCTCAGAGCTCGTATAGCACATTCTGAACAAGGGACAGTGTGGTTGGAGCACATTTGAAGCGCAGCGTGCAAACAACACGCAGGCTGTGCATCCTTTGATGGCTTTTAATTAAAACCTTGGTGCAGTAAAGTCAGAAATAAATAGGAGGTCAAATTAAAAAGGCAAGGAACGGATCTTAATATTTCAAGTGCATCAGTAATGTTTAAGGACAGGGTGTGTTGACTAAACTGGTTATCTTTGATGAAGACTGCCAGTTCTGCAAGAAGCATCTGCTCATCCAATCTGCTCTACATTAAAAACAATCATGTGGGAGGTAAAACAAATTCTCCTGAGACTTTACGCCTTACTTATCTACGTATACACGGACAAGAGATTATACTGTGGAGAAGCTGTTTCTCTGGCAGGTTAGGATTGTCACTTCACTCCAGCAGGCACCTTTCTATGAAAATATCTTAATATGGCATTGCAATTTCCTGGTACAATCAACACATGAACACAGGAACAACAGGAAAAACACAGTCATCTGTCACTGCTTTTCCCACAGAAATGCAATTTTCTGCTATTGGAACTGTCTTTTCAATTGATTATCACACTCAAAATGGATGCTGCCATCCAGGAAATAGCAATATCTGCAGCAAAAATGCAACAAAATGGTTGCCACATCATTTAAAAGTATAACCAGCCTGTCTGCACAAATCAGGTCAAAATATACTTCTGAACCTGCAAATTATTCCTATTGCTCCAGCTCGTCTTATAGTCTGTACTATTTGAACTCATATATCCATGAGTCTAGCCTGCACCAAATTAAAACTGTCGTCTCAAGAACAAACCAATACAAAGCATTCCGTTTTCCATTTCAAAATATTGATATCCAGTAAATTCCAAAGAGCTGGGTTTGTTTTTCTGTTTTTGTGAATAGAAATTGTTTAAAAAGTGATGTTACTGATTAAACAATTTTAGAAACAAAAAGGCAGCACTTTCTAATCTAGAAAAATTCCCCACAAATTTGGAGAGATATGGATCACGGGCCTCAGATTTTCATGGTCACTGTCTATCTGCCTTTCTCCCTATCTGTTCGTTCATCTCTGTCTCTTTCTCGATTTCTCTTGGGTGTTAACAATGAGAATCTCTGTCACAAGTTGAAAAGAATTAGCAATTACCTTTCCCAACTGTCATTAAAGCACAGCTGCTTAATCAGTAATTGTTAGAAACCCTGAGCCAGACACCTGAACATGCGGAGTTAGTATAGAAACTCTACTCTTCTGATTGGTCAATCAGGATAGCACTGGGTTGTCCCGGTGTCATCAATCCAAAATAATTTTTATGGGGCACAATTAATCATTCTAATAATAAGAATTCCTGGCCAATTTTTATCCCTCAACCAGCATCACTAAAACAGATTATCTGGTCATTATCACATTTGTGGGATCTTGCTGTGCGCAAATTGGCTGCCGCGTTTCCCACATTAAAACAGTGACTCCACTTCAAAAATACTTCATTGGCTGTAAAGCGCTACGGGATGTCATGAGGTTGTGAATGGCGCTATATAGATGCAAGTCTTTCTTTTTATAATGGAACTTAAACATACTGGACCAAATCTTGCTGGAGTGGGGCATTCGACGTTTTCCTGCAGCCTTCTGCTGAAAAATGTTCTCGCACCGTAACTTACTGGAAGAGCAAGCTGATAACGGGGCATCTGGGAACTTGGCGAACAACAGTCTATCTCCTTAACCAATGTGATTTAAAGGATTGTGAAAAGAAAACAGAGGAATAATGGAGAAGGAGTGTGAATTAGAGTGGGAAAAATTAGGAAGGTTGCCTGAAAACTTGGTCAGGGAAATGGTTTTGATAAGGTTGAAAAAATGGAAAGAAATGTGGAGCGGTTTAGGGAAGCAGTTCCAGAGAGTAAGACCAAAGTGGGTGACAGCGGACCTGCGAGGAGTCGGCAGCAGCAGCGAGGAGGTATAAATACAGCGGGAGGCCGAGGACAGCGCGGACCTGCGAGGAGCCAGCAGCAGCAGCGAGGAGGTATAAATACAGCGGGAGGCTGAGGACAGCGCGGACCTGCGAGGAGCCGGCAGCAGCAGCGAGGAGGTATAAATACAGCGGGAGGCCGAGGACAGCGTGGACCTGCGAGGAGCCGGCAGCAGCAGCGAGGAGGCATAAATACAGCGGGAGGCCGAGGACAGCGTAGACCTGCGAGGAGTCGGCAGCAGCAGCGAGGAGGTATAAATACAGCGGGAGGCCGAGGACAGCGCGGACCTGCGAGGAGCTGGCAGCAGCAGCGAGGAGGTATAAATACAGCGGGAGGCAGAGGACAGCGCGGACCTGCGAGGAGTCGGCAGCAGCAGCGAGGAGGCATAAATACAACGGGAGGCAGAGGACAGCGCAGACCTGCGAGGAGTCGGCAGCAGCAGCGAGGAGGTATAAATACAGCGGGAGGCAGAGGACAGCGCGGACCTGCGAGGAGTCGGCAGCAGCAGCGAGGAGCTATAAATACAGTGGGAGGCAGAAGACAGCGCGGACCTGCGAGGAGCTGGCAGCAGCAGCGAGGAGGTATAAATACAGCGGGAGGCAGAGGACAGCGCGGACCTGCGAGGAGTCGGCAGCAGCAGCGAGGAGGCATAAATACAACGGGAGGCAGAGGACAGCGCGGACCTGCGAGGAGTCGGCAGCAGCAGCGAGGAGGTATAAATACAGTGGGAGGCAGAGGACAGCGCGGACCTGCGAGGAGTCGGCAGCAGCAGCGAGGAGCTATAAATACAGTGGGAGGCAGAAGACGGCGCGGACCTGCGAGGAGCTGGCAGCAGCAGCGAGGAGGTATAAATACAGCGGGAGGCCGAGGACAGCGCGGACCTGCGAGGAGCCGGCAGCAGCAGCGAGGAGGCATAAATACAGTGGGAGGCCGAGGACAGCGCGGACCTGCGAGGAGTCGACAGCAGCAGCGAGGAGGCATAAATACAACGGGAGGCAGAGGACAGCGCGGACCTGCGAGGAGTCAGCAGCAGCAGCGAGGAGGTATAAATACAACGGGAGGCAGAGGACAGCGCGGACCTGCGAGGAGCCGGCAGCAGCAGCGAGGAGGTATAAATACAGCGGGAGGCCGAGGACAGCGCGGACCTGCGAGGAGTCGGCAGCAGCAGCGAGGAGGCATAAATACAGCGGGAGGCCGAGGACAGCGCGGACCTGCGAGGAGTCGGCAGCAGCAGCGAGGAGGCATAAATACAACGGGAGGCAGAGGACAGTGCGGACCTGCGAGGAGTCGCCAGCAGCAGCGAGGAGGCAGATACAAATCCGGCGAATTCCAAAAGAACAGCAAAATCAAAGAGTGATGTCACAGAACTGCAGGGTCAGAGAGCAGGAGCAGTCAAACAATAACTGCAAAACCGCTAAAGTGACGTCACAACCAGGGAAGTAGCTGATTGGCAAGTAGGACCTGGTGAGTATTTCTACAGTCCAGTCGTTAAAGTAAAAGTAAGGTCTCTAGTTTAGAGTAAGTAGTGTTTAAAGGGAAGTAAAGTCCCTAGTGTATTTAATATTCTTTAATTTAAAAGGAAGTAAATTAAGGATAGGACATGGCAGGGCAGCTCCGCAGCATGGAGTGCTC
Source organism: Somniosus microcephalus (assembly GCF_052327205.1). Classification (NCBI taxonomy): domain Eukaryota; kingdom Metazoa; phylum Chordata; class Chondrichthyes; order Squaliformes; family Somniosidae; genus Somniosus; species Somniosus microcephalus. The sequence continues at coordinate 113,173,899 of NC_140988.1, read as the reverse complement.
CTCCTGTGCTATGTGGGAAGTCAGGGACACTTTCAGTGTCCAGGGTAAACACATGTGCAGGAAGTGTGTCCAACTGCAGCTACTCGAAATCCGCATTCCGGAGCTGGAGCTGCGGCTGGAGTCACTGTGGAGCATCCGCGAAGCTGAGATCTTCGTGGATAGCACGTTTAACGGAGGTGGTCACACCGCAGGTAAAGAGTGCACAGGCAGACAGGGAATGGGTGATGGCCAGACAGTGTAAAAGAACTAGGAAGGTAGTGCAGGAGTCCCCTGGGTCCATCTCCCTCTCCAACAGATTTTCCGTTTTGGATACTGCTGGGGGAGATGGTTTCTCAGGGGAATGCAGCAAGAGCCAAGTCCGTGGCACTACGAGTGGCTCAGCTGCACAGGAGGGGAGGAAAAAGAAAGAGTGGGAGAGCAATAGTGATAGGGAATTCTATCGTAAGGGGAACAGATAGACATTTCTGTGGCCACAGACGGGAGTCCAGGATGGTTTGTTGCCTCCCTGGTGCCAGGGTCAAGGATGTCACTGAACAGCTGCAGGGCATTCTGAAGGGGGAGGGCGAACAATCAGAGATTGTGGTGCACATTGGCACCAACGACATAGGTAGAAAGAGGGATGAGGTCCTGCAACAAGAATTTAGGGAGCTAGGTAGCAGATTAAAAAGCAGGACATCAAAGGTTGTAATCTCTGGATTACTCCCAGTGCCACGTGCTAGTGAGTATAGTAATAGGAGGATAGAGCAGATGAATGCGTGGCTAAAGAGTTGGTGCAGGAGGGAGGGCTTTAGTTTCCTGGATCACTGGGTCTGCTTCTGGGGAAGGTGGGACCTGTACAAGTCGGACGGGTTGCACCTGAACCGGAATGGGACCAACATCCTTGCGGGGAGGTTCGTTAGTACTGTTGGGGGGAGGGGGTTTAAACTAACTTGGCAGGGGATGGGATACAGAGTGGAGCTATAGTATAGTAGAGGGTGATGCACAGCCAAATAGAGGAAAAAACAAGTCAGCCTGGAAGGCAGAGCAAATATGTAATGGCACAAGGGAGTATGGCAAGGCTGGATGGCATTTATTTTAATGCAAGGAGACTTGCGAGTAAGGCAGATGAATTGAAGGTGTTGATGAACATGAGAGTATGATATTGTTGCTATCACAGCGACATGGTTGAGGGAGGGGCAGGGCTGGCAGCTCAATATTCCCGGGTATAGAATCTTCAGGCGAGACAGAGGGGGGAGTAAAAGAGGTGGGGGTGTCGTAATATTAATCAAGGAGTCAATTACTGCTGCAAGGAGGGATGATATCTTAGCAGATTCCTCTAATGAGGCCATATGGGTAGAACTTAAAAACAAAAGAGGGGGCAAGCACTTTGCTGGGAGTGTACTATAGGTCCCCAAACAGTCAGGGGGAGATAGAGGAACAGGTATGTAGGCAAATCTCAAAGAAGTGTAGAAATAATAGGGTAATATTAGATGGGGATTTCAACTTCCCCAATATTAACTGGTATAGTCAGAGTGTGAAAGGCTTAGAGAGTGCGGAATTCTTAAAGTGCATCCAGGAGAGCTTTTTGAGCCAGCATGTAGAAAGTCCTACAAGAGAGGGGGCGGTACTGGACCTAATTCTAGGGAATATAGCCAGGCAACTGGTAGAAGTGTCAGTAGGAGAGCATTTTGGTGACAGTGACCATAATTCGGTGAGATTTAAGGCAGTCATGGAAAAGGACAAAGATGGACCAGAAATAAAGATTCTAAATTGGGGGAAGGCCGATTTTAATATGATAAGGCAGGATCTGGCCAAAGTGGACTGGGATCAGTTACTTGTAGGAAAATCCACATCAGAGCAATGGGAGTCTTTCAGAAAGGAAATAGAGAGAGCACAACACCAACATGTTCCCGTAAAGGTCAAGGGTGGGACCAACAAGCCCAGGGAACCCTGGATGTCAAGGGATATATAAGAATGGATTAGGAAAAAAAGGGAGGCTTTTGGCAGATACAAAAGGACTAAAATCAGTGGAAACCCTAGAGAAGTATAGAAAGTGCAGGGGAGTACTTAAAGAAATTAGGAGAGCAAAGAGGGGGCATGAAAAAACACTGGCAGGCAAAATAAAGGAAAATCCCAAGGTGTTTTCTAAATATATTAAGGGCAAGAGGATAACCAGGGAAAGAGTAGGGCCCATTAGGGACCAAAGTGGCAATCTGTGTGTAGAGCCGGAAGATGTAGGCGAGGTTTTAAATGAATATTTTGCATCTGTGTTCACTATGGAGAAGGACGATGTAGGCATAGAAATCAGGCTGGTCAAGAAGGTAAGAGCCCATGGGATCCAGGGCAATTTGGCACATTAGATCCAAAATTATCTTAGTGGCAGGAGGCAGAGGATGATGGTTGAAGGTTGTTTTTGTGACTGGAAGCCTGTGTCCAGTGATGTACTGCAGGGATCGATGCTGGGTCCTTTCCAGTTTGTAGTGTACATTAATGATTTAGATATGAATGTAGGAGGTGTGATCAGTATGTTCGCAGATGACACGAAAATTGGTGGAGTGGTAAATAGCGAGGAGGGAAGCCTCAGTCTACAGGACAATATAGACGGGTTGGTCAGATGGGCAGAACAGTGGCAAATGGAATTTATCTCTGAAAAGTGTGAGGTGATGCATTTTGGAAGGACTAACAAGGCAAGGGAATACATAATGAATGGTAGGACCCTAGGAAGGTCAGAGGATCAGAGGGACCTTGGTGTGCATGTACATAGATCCCTGAAGGCAGCAGGACAGGTAGATAAGGTGGTTAAAAAGGCATATGGGATACTTGCCTTCATTAGCTGAGGCATAGAATATAAGAGCAGGGAGGTTATGATGGAGCTGTACAAAACGCTAGTTAGGCCACAGCTGGAATACTGTGTGCAGTTCTGGTCACCACACTATAGGAAGGACGTGATTGCACTGGAGAGGGTGCAGAGGAGATTCACCAGGATGTTACTTGGGCTGGAGCACTTCAGCTATGAAGAGAGACTGGACAGGCTGGGGTTGTTTTCCTTAGAGCAGAGAAGGCTGAGGGAGGACCTCATTGAGTTGTACAAAATTATGAGGGGCATAGATAGGGTAGATAGAAAGGAACTTTTCCCCTTATTAGAGGGGTCAATAACCAGGGGGCATAGTTTCAAGGTAAGGGGCAGGAGGTTTAGAGGGGATTTGAGGAAAAACTTTTTCACCCAGAGGGTGGTTGGAATCTGGAACTCACTGCCTGAAAGGGTGGTAGAGGCAGGAACCCTCACAACATTCAAGAAGCATTTAGATGAGCACTTGAAACCCCACAGCATACAAGGCTATGGACCAAGTGCTGGAAAATGGGATTAGAATATACAGGGCTTGATGGCCGGCGTGGACACGTTGGGCCGAAGGGCCTCTTTCTGTGCTGTAAAATTCTATGACTCTTCAACTATTATCACATTCATTCAGCTTCCTTTTGCAAAGAGTTGGCATAAACGGGTCTTTTTCCAAGTGGCAGGCAGTGACTAATGGGGTACCGCAGGGATCGGTGCTAGGACCCCAGCTATTCACAATATATATAAATGATCTAGACGAGGGAACTAGATGTAACATCTCCAAGTTTGCAGATGACACAAAGCTGGGTGGGCGTGTGTGCTGTGAGGAAGGTTTCGAGAAACTCCAGTATGATTTGGACAGATTGGGTGATTATACTGCATCTGCCATGCATCTGCCCAATGTGGATAAATGCGAGGTTATCCACTTTGGTGGCAAAAACAGGAAGGCAGATTATTATCTGAATGGCAATAGATTGGGAGAAGGGGAAGTGCAACGAGAACTGGGTGTCCTTGTGCACCAGTCACTGAAGGTAAGCATGCAGGTGCAGCAGGCGGTTAAGGCGGCAAATGGTATGTTGGTCTTCGTAGCGAGAGGATTCGAGTACAGTAACAAGGATGTCTTGCTGCAGTTGTACAGGGCCTTGGTGAGACCACACCTTGAGTATTGTGTGCAGTTTTGGTCGCCTTATCTGAGGAAGGATGTTCTTGCCATGGAGGGAGTGCAGCGAAGATTCACCAGACTGATACCTGGGATGGCAGGAATGACGTATGAGGAGAGATTGGCGGGGGAGTCCAGAACCAGGGGTCACAGTCTAAAGATAAGGGGTAAGCCATTTAGGACTGAGATGAGGAGGAATTTCTTCACCCAGAGAGTGGTGAACCTGTGGAATTCTCTACCACAGAAGGCAGTTGAGGCCAAATCATTAAATATATTCAAGAAGGAGTTAGATATATTTCTTAAGGCTAAAGGGATCAAGGGATATGTGGAGAAGGCAGGGACAGGGTACTGAGTTTGGATGATCAGCCATGATCTCATTGAATGGCGGAGCAGGCTCGAGGGGCCGAATGGCCTACTCCTGCTCCTATCTTCTATGTTTCTATGTTAAATCCAGCAAGTTCATAAAAATAACGGGGGGGCGCTAAGATCGAAATACCAATTGTGCGAAGCAAATGGCGTAAATCGATGGAGGTTCGCAACTCATGGCATTTCTCTTAATCCCCTGAAATTGCTGGCCAAGTTATGCATTATTGTTAGTGTTTGGCTTCAAAATTCAACTGCTTTTTTTAAACAACTGAAGTAACATCAACATGAAGGCTCTGAAATTCCATGGAGGTCTCCCGGGGGGGGGGGATCAGCAGAAACCACAGAAAAAGGGCATAAATAGGCATGTTTAGCTGCGTGCAAGATTTCCCTGGGGGTTCCGCTGATCTCCTGCTGGAGAACCCCAGTGGAATTTCCAGGCGGAAGTCTCTCTCTCTCCCAATAGGACAGAACAATTAATTTTTTCCCTTTACTCACGCCCACATACCCATGGGCGCGTGCTGTGTGTACACATACCTTTGTGTTAAACACAATCACCGTCCATCATAACTTCAGCGGAAGAGCCACAGAAACCCGGAGAAACGGCCTTGAATATGTTACTGAGAGGCTTAACGACAGTTTAAGGATCCTTTGGATAAATTCGTCAGCTAGGCCCACTCCACTCAGATTTTGAAGAGTTTGCTGTGGCCTACTCAGCGGCCGCCAACAAACAGGGCAGTTTCTTTTTGACCTACTTGAATGTGGAGCTAGGAGGAGAATTTAATTTAAGGCTGCTGCTGACGAAGCAAGCAAGCCAAAATGAATCATGCTGAGTGTGTCTGTGGAGACACAACAGGCGATTATTACAGAGACCCCAATTTCTGTCGAATCTTGGGCCTCTGGTTCAGGTGTGTGCTGGAAGTGCATCAGTCATGTGCCCAAAAACAGATCATAAATACATTTTTACCCCATAAATGCTACAGAATATTTCCAGTGAATTCCTTTTAGACAAGATTCTACTCTTCACAAAACTCAAATAACATCCACGTTGGAGAAGTGGACAATGACCTCATGAGAGGATGTTCCACACAAGGGCCCCTCTGTGGCTCTGGGTTATTAGGAGACATTGGCTAAATAAGAAGGAGACCAACTGACCTGATGAGCTCAAGGTCATAGAGTACAGATCCTAATCATACTTCATCTATACTTGGTGTTGTGATAACTACCTCTTCTTTGTTGTACAGGACTCAGTGAAGTCCAGGTTGGTTCCCATGGATTGGAGGAAGACTCACGTGGTCCCAATATTTAAGCAGGGATGAAATTGAACCCTCAGTTATAGGCCTGGGAGTTTAACTTTGGTTGTAGAGAAGCTATTGGAAAACATTATGCGGGAAGTGATTTATAATCGTCTGGAGAGTTCGCTGGCTAGTCGGGATTCCCAGCATGGCTTTAAGAAACATAGACCAGGAATTTCCTTGGAGTCACTCCCGCTGCTTCGCTGTAATTTCGCTGGAAGAGCAGCAGAAACCCTATTTTCGTGCATGAACAAGATTTCTGCTGCAATTACAGCGACAAAGCAGGAGCAGCTCCAAGGAAATTACCGACCGTAGCTCCTGCCTCACTAAACTAGCTGAGTTTTTTGAGAAAGTGACTAAAATGGTCGATGAAGTTATACATGTTGATGTTGTATACCTTGACCTCCAAATGTGCTCAATAAAGCATTCCATAGATGGCTACTTGGGGAAAAAAAATCATTTGGAATTATAGGACAGCTATTAGGTTGGATAGGGACCAGATTATAATCACATAAGCAGAGTGTTTCTATTAATGGGAATGGGTTTAATTGGGGCCTGGACACACGTGGGGTTACACAAGTCACCTTATGGTGACCAATGCTGTCCATTATTTCCATTAGTTCACTGAGGACACGAAAATGAGTGTTTGGATTAGCAATTCAGAGCAAATCAGGAGATTTCTGACCAATTTAGACAAGTTTGATCTTGCTAAATGGTGGAGCAGGCTCGAAGGGCCAAATGGCCTAATCCAGCTCTTATTTCTTATGTTCTTAAGTTAGGGGAATGGACTTGTGCATGTCAGATGTCATTTAATGTGGACAAGTGCAGTATTAGGTACCCACTGTTCGTTTATCAGTCAACAGGTAATGTAGACTTAACTTCTGAACTGTAAATACTGATCACTTTATCCTAATCTGTGTAGAAAGCAGAAGGGAAAGTAATTTACACCGAGTGGTTTTCAGGGTGTTTGTTTCAGTGAACAAAGGAAATCTAATACAACATAAACTTAACTGTATCTAGAGAGTGGGTTCTTTGAACAGATATAGTACAGCTTTAAAATCCAATAATTTAATAATCAAAATCAAAACCTCTCAATTACACTTTAAGGGAGTGCTGAAAAGTATCCATTATTCTCAATAAAAAACAGACTTTTAATAAATAATGTCACACTCAGTGTGCCAACTTTCTATAAAAATTGACAATTTGGCACATAGCTGTATGCTAAATGGGTTCTACTTCAAAAATAAAATGTGTTATTGATCCTTCAAATCATATACGATGCATCACCTTCAAAACTAGTGGAAGTCAATAAAGTTTTTCCCTAAATTATTTTGAATATCGGTGACTTAACATCCTATTTCTAAATTGAGCACAAATGACAGCTTTCATAGTACAATGGATAACCATATTATAGATCATGCTATAGATTAGATACTTGGACTGATTGTGAAAGCAAACATTTCCTTTGTTGTGGGAAATATAAAGCAGATGTTAGTCATCATGCAAGCATAGCAACAAGCAAAAGCAGATTTATTCAACATAAATATCTGAACCAACAAGGCATAATACTCAAGGTAAAAGCACTAATCACTAAACCTTCTCCAACACAGATATTGCACAGCTGATGAAAAAGTGCACTTTTTCCTGTTGCTCAGCAATGGGCTTGAATGATCAAGAACCATGATTTGAAACTACATTGAAACACAGAGCCAATTTCAATATCAACACAAGTAAAACAAAAATATAAAGAAAGAAAATAACTTGCATTTGTATACAGGAAACTTTCGATTAACCGGCACCTAAATAACCGGAAATGTCGGTTAACCGGCAAAATTCAGGAGTAGGTTTTACTTCATATTTATTTGCCTTCTTCCATCTGTGCTGTGCAAGGGTGTGGCTGCAGCTGTTGCTAAGCTACAGAGACGCTTGAAACTTGTGTTCATTGTTCTACAGTTGTTGCTAAGCAACAGGGTTTGTTGCTTTATACGGAGCTGTCATCTCTCCCTATCTTTTACTATAGCGTTTGGTTATCTGGAATTTTTGATGAACCGGCACCACGTCGGTCCCGTCCCTGCCGGATAAAAAAAAGTTTCCTGTACCGCCTTTCATATCCTCACGATGTACCAATGCACTTTGCAGCCAATTAAGTACTTTTGAAGTGTAGAAATAACCTGTCCACAAAAAGCAGGATGTATCCAAACAGGCCAATTAATGCCCTATCAGCCTAATCTCAATCATCAGCAAAGTGATGGAAGAAGTGGTCAACCGTGCTATCAAACGATACTTACTCACCAATAACCTGTTCACCGATGCGCAGTTTGGGTTCTACCAGGACCACTCATCTCCAGACCTCATTACAGCCTTGGTCCATACATGGACACAAGAGCTGAATTCCAAAGGTGACGTGAGAATGAAGGCTCTTGAAATCAGTGCAACAGTCGACTGATTGCAGCACCAAGAAGCCCTAGTAAAACTGAAGTCAATGGGGATCAGGGGGAAAACTCTCCAGTGGCTGGAGTCATACCAAGCACGAAGGAAGATGGTTGGGGTTGTCAGAGGCCAATTATCTGAGCCCAGGACATCACTGCAGGAGTTCCTTAGGGCAGTGTCCTAGGCCCAACCATCTTCAGCTGTTTCATCAATGACTTTCCCTCCATCAGAAGGTCAGAAATGGAGCTTTTTGCTGATGATTGCACTGTGTTTAGCTCCATTCACAATTCTTCAGATAATGAAGCAGTCCATACCCACATGCAGCAAGACCTGGACAACATCCAGGCTTGGGCTGATAAGTGGCAAGTAACATTCGCGCCACACAAGTTCCAGGTAATGACCATCTCTAATGAGAGAGAGCCTAATCATCTCCCCTTGACATTCAATGGCATTACTGTTGAGTCTGTGTTTACAAGTGCAGTTATAATGAATAACAGGACACAGACAACAGAAGTAAGTAAACAGGTCTTTAGTGATTGAGGGTCAGGGTGGGAACTGAGGTACACTTTGCTCCGCAGGGTTTATATACCGGTGTGGTCACCACCGGTACTACAATGTACAGGAGCCGTTAAAAAGTAGTCCATCACCTTAAGGTATCCTCTTAAGGCAGTACAGGTTACATACACTACAATTCCTCCCCTTTTAGCTTAACAGTGGACACCCCAATTAATACACTACATGGATAATATACATATATACAATTTACACACAAGAACTGTTCAAAGATTCAGTCTGAGGAGGCCTCCTGATCCGGCCCGGATAACGCCTTTCAGGGATCTCTGGTTCCCGTTGCTGGGGTGACTCATCCAATTGATCTCCTATGGATTCAACATCATCCAATACGTTCGAGTCTGAGGTAGATGCTACAGGCTCAATAAGTTCTTCAACTGGTGTCTCTGCCGTAGACATGGGGTCGACCCTTGTTCTCGATTCCACAAGTTGGTCAGCATGACGTCGTATTACGTTCTCTCCAATGTCTACCGTGTACATCAAAGGTCCCTGTCGTGCACAAATTGTCCCAGGTTGCCATTTATCATCCCTATAGTCCCTGGCCAACACTGGTTGTCCTATTTCAAAACTACGAGTGGCCTTTTTATTTACATGCTGGAATTGCTTGTGTTCGACTTCCCGTCAGACATTGGGTTTTAACAAATCCAACCGGGACCGCAACCTTCTGTTATAGAACATTATGGCAGGGCTTTGATTTGTCACTGCATGCGTGGCGTTTCGATACGCCATTAGGAAATTGTCCACCTTGTGTTGTAGTGGAATATGATCTTCGCTCATGGCCTTTATCGCCTTTTTGAACGTTTGTACAAATCTCTCGGCCAACCCATTTGTAGCCGGATGATATGGGGCAGATGTATAGTGTTTCACCCCATTCTTTTTCATGAATTTCTGGAATTCTTCTGACACGAACTGTGGTCCGTTGTCTGAACATATTTGCTCCGGCAATCCATTCCTTGCAAATATGGTTCTTAGAACTGCAATCGTCTTCTCAGAGGTAGTGGTCGACATCTTAATCACTTCTGGCCATTTAGAATGTGCGTCTACTGCTATCAAAAACATGGAATCCATGAATGGACCTGCAAAGTCGATATGTACACGTTGCCATGGGGCTGAAGGCCATTCCCACGGATGCAGCGGTGCAATTGGAGGTGCGTTCTGAACTTTTTGGCACCCTGAGCAGCTTTTAGTCAGATCCTCTATTTGTTTGTCGATACCTGGCCACCACACATAAGCCCTAGCAAGGCTTTTCATCTTGACTCCCCCCAGATGACCTTCATGCAATTCTTTTAGAAATCTCTCCCTTAATTTAGGAGGAATAATCACCCTTGTTCCATACATCAATGTTCCTTGACATACGGACAGCTGTTCTCGTCTGGCTGAGAATGCTGGTAACAGTGGTTCGCCATGTGCTGGCCATCCCTTCACTGTCAAATCGTAGACCCGAGACAGTGTCGGGTCATTTCGGGTCTCTCTCTCAATACCCGCATTGGTGACTGGTAAGCATTCGATGATGGTTGTGTGAAATATCTCGACAGGGTCAACTGCCGGTGCCTCTTCCGCTGTAGGTAGTGGCAGGCGCGACAGCCCATCAGCATTGCCATGTTGCTTTGTACCTTTGAACTCAATATCATATTGATGTGCCCCTAGGAAAAGGGACCATCTCTGAAGCCTCTGCGCCATTACCGGAACACCCTTCTTAGGGTTGAAAATGGAAACCAACGGCTGGTGATCTGTCAGCAGCGTAAACTTTTGGCCGTGCAGGTAATGGTTACATTTCTTAACTCCCCACACGAGGCTGAGAGCCTCCCTATCTATCTGAGCATAGTTGCGCTCAGCAGAGGTCAATGATCTGGATGCAAAAGCGACTGGCCTTTCCGAGCCATCTGGAAACTTATGTGAGAGCACTGCCCCGATACCATATGGAGATGCATCACAAGCTAAGCGAATAGGTAGCGTTGGGTTAAAGTGAGCCAACACTTCCTTAGAGGTGATCAATGCCTTGCTCTTTTGAAAAGCCCGCTTACAATCATCACTCCACTTCCATGGTATTCCCGTTTGCAAAAAAGAGTGTTTAGTGGGTGTAACACCGTGGATAAATTTGGAAGAAACTTGTGGTAATAGTTAACTAACCCGAGGAACGACCTCAACTGGGATACATTTTCCGGTGCTGGAGCCTTGACTACAGCTTCGATCTTGTCAGGGGACTTATGGAGCCCCTCCTGGTCAATGACGTGGCTGCAGTACGAGATTCGCTTTTGAAAGAACTCGCATTTCTGGCGATTAGCTCTTAGCCCATATTCTTTCAATCTGATGAGCACCTGCTCCAAATTCGCGAGGTGATCATTATCTCCTGTAATCAGGATGTCATCCAGGTAGCATTGTGTGCCTGGGATTCCCTGCAATACCTGCTCCATGGCCCTTTGCCAAATCGCTGGAGCCGATGCCACTCCAAAAAACAGCCTATTATACTGATATAAGCCCTTATGTGTGTTGATCGTGAGATACTGTCGTGACGCTTCATCAACTTCCATCTGTAGGTACGCCTGCGCCAGGTCTATCTTGGTGAAGTGCTTTCCACCAGACAGCGAAGCGAAGATATCTTCAATCCGCGGAAGCGGATATTGCACCGTGTGAAGAACTGGATTAACAGTGATCTTGAAATCGCCACAGATGTGAACCTTCCCAGGTTCCCCAGGCTTGTTGCTCAATGAACGCTTCATGACAGGAACAATGGGTGTAGCCCATTCGCTCCAGTCCACCTTGGACAGTACCCCTGAACGTTCTAGCCCTTCCAGCTCTGCTTCCACAGCAGGTCGTATCGCATAAGGCTGGCTTTGAAAAATTTTGGGTTTGCATGTTCTTCAACCTTGATGGTTGCAGTAATTCCTTTCAGTGTTCCAAGTCCCTGTTGGAACACCTCCTTAGCACCATCTAAGATTTTGGACAGTCGTTTAGGTTTGACGTCGTCCTCCTTACAGGCATCCACAGTCAGTGCTTGTATGGAATGCCAGTCCAATTTTATTCTCCAGATCCATTCCCGTCCTAGTAGTGGCGGGCCTCCATCAGGTAACACGTACAAGTCCATTTTCTGACTTTCTTTACCATTGTAGACCACATTTACTTTTATCTTTCCTTTGGGGCATACTATTTGCCCCGTGTATGTTTTCAATACAATCTTCGTATCCCTCAGGGGAATGTGCGAGAATAACCTTTTGTAGTCTTGCTTATTTATGACCGTTAATGCTGACCCTGTGTCCAATTCCATCTTCACTTGGACTCCTGCTATCTGGAGCATGACCCAGATAGTTTGGTGGTCTGCTGTGTTACCCACATTATGTATTTTCAGACAACCCAGTTCCTTACTGCTGGAGTCTGAATCCGTCTTCTGTTCATCCGAACTGTTCTCTGTCACCTTGTGTACTTTTTTGTACTTCTCCTGCGGTGACTTTTTGCGGCTGGTCTTCTTTCCTGACCGGCATACTCTCGCTATTTGACCAAGTTTGCCACATTGCCTGCATTCTTTGTTTTTGAACCAGCACTGGTTCTGGTCATGCGTTGTCCTTCCGCAACGATAGCACTTTACTGCGCCCAATGCCATTTCATTGGTGCTGAATTCCAGTGGCCTTTGCTGTATCTCTGCAGCGCCCCGTGCTGCTGCCTCATGGGATGCTGCAATGCTGAAAGCTTTGTCCAGCGTAAGATCCTTTTCCTCTAGCAGTCGCTTCTGGGTTCCTTCCCTTAGGAGCCCACACACAAACTTATCTCTCAGTGCGTCTGCTAGTCCTGTTCCGAACTGGCAGTACTTTGATAACTTGCGCAGTTCTGTTAGGAATTCAGCGTTGCTTTCTTCTTTATGTTGAATTCTTTTGTAGAATTTAAATCGTCCCGCTATCAGCAGCGGTGTGGGGTTTAAATGCTCTTGCAGGATAGTAACAATATCCGCGAAACTCTTTTCTACCAGTTTGTCTGGGGTTACCAGGTTCCTTAATAACCCGTACGTCTTCGCACCCATCGAGTTTAATAGGGTTAGTGCTTTCTTATCACCCGGTACATCATTCGTTCTACAGTAAACTTCGATGCGTTCCACATAAGTGGCCCAATCTTCCACATCGTTGTCGAAGGCAGTGATGTTACCCATTTTCGGCATCCTTGCCGAGTTTCTTCTTTCCCTTCGGATATTATTTAATATGATGACTTTTTTTAAATTTAAGATGGCGGCTTTTCCCATGCTTGGCGGCTTTTCCCACGCTTGTCTTCTTCCCTCACCGACTCAAGATGGCGATTCCCGCGCTGTTGCTGTCCACGCCTCCCAGCGGTCCTTCCTGCCTTTATTTTCCTGTGTATACGCTTCCTTGCGCTGCTGCTCTTGTTGCCCCACCGCTCCCGCGGTCCTTGTGGCAATAAAGCGCCTTTCTGGCTGCTGCGCGTCTCTGCCCCGATTGCAGTCCGTCCCCTGACACTGGCTGTGGTCGTGTTCTCCGCCCTTTTTCTTTGTTTTTCCTCCCCTTCTCCCTCTGACAACTCGGCCGACTTCCCCCCCCATGCCGCTCGATCGGGCTTACCCGCCGCTGTCGTAGAAGGGATGTTCACTGCCTGTTGCTGATGTTGGACTTCGTGGCCAGAAAACCAAACCGGGTTCTCGATGGCCTCCCATGCGATGCAGTGCTCTGCAGGATGTTGAGGGCGGATGCCCTTTTTCGATGCCTGCCGTTTCTGAGGACAAAGCCTCCTTGGAATGGACCCCAGAATCAGTACTGGTGGAGGTGATGCAAAACTGCCGCTAGGTACGATCAGACTCGTCGCCACTGTTGAGTCTGTGTTTACAAGTGCAGTTATAATGAATAACAGGACACAGACAACAGAAGTAAGTAAACAGGTCTTTAGTGATTGAGGGTCAGGGCGGGAACTGAGGTACACTTTGCTCCGCAGGGTTTATATACCGGTGTGGTCACCACCGGTACTACAATGTACAGGAGCCGTTAAAAAGTAGTCCATCACCTTAAGGTATCCTCTTAAGGTAGTACAGGTTACATACACTACAATTACCACCACCAAATACCCTATCATCAATATCCTGGGGATCACCGTTGACCAGAAACTCAACTGAACCAGCCACATAAATGCCATGGCTACTAGAGCAGGTCAGAGGCTGGGTATTATGTGGCGAGTGGCTCACCTCCAGACTCCTACAAGGTACAAGTTAGGAGTGTGATGGAATACTCTCCAATTGCCTAAATGGGTGCAGCTGCAATAACACACAAGAAGCTCCTCACCATCCAAGATAGAGCAGTCTGCTTGATCAGCAGCCCATCCACCAGATTAAACATCGCCAGGATGAAATGCAGCAACTCACCAAGGCTTCTTCAACAGCACCTCCCAAAGCTGTCATCTCCAGCACCTAGAAGGACAAGGGCAACAGGTGCATGGAAACACCATCACCTCCAAGACACACACCAATCTGACTTGGACAAATAGATCGCTGTTCCTTCATCGTCGCTGGGTCAAAATCCTGGAACTCTCTACCTAACAGCATTGTGGGAGTACCTTCACCACAAGGACTGCAACAGTTCAAGAAGGCCCACCACCACCTTCTCAAGGGTAACTAGGGATGGGCAATAAATGTCGGCTTTGCTGAAGATGCCCAGATCCCGAGGCTGAATTAGAAACAAAATTGATTTGTAAGCAAAAATGACCACTGATACTATCAAATCAATTGTAAAATAATAATTACGCCTAACCATTCTGAAGTGGTAAGTCATCACTGCCATTATCAAGACTGATCAGGAAAATAATTAGATGTGATCACTTTCTTTCTACTTTAAACATACTACAACAGGTAGTGTCGTATTGGATCATGTAAAAGTATTTGAATAAAATGCCTGAAGTTTCCATTCAAATCAAAATTGTTGCTGATCTACCTTTTGAATCTAATTAACAAGGTTGGACAAATTCCTGATTATTTATTATTTGCACACCGTATCGATCTGAAAGCTATTTTGGGGTTGTCTGTTGGCAGAAGTGCGGTGGAGCGGGTGACAGTGGTGACGCACACCAGTGTATTCAGGGTCAGAGCAGGGTCACTTGATTTGAATACTGTCAGCGGCCACCCATATCCAACATGGACAATTCTGGAGCACCTGCCAGAGGAGTGGTGGGAAATGAGTTCACAGATGGCCACTTGGTGGCCCCTGGTGGCCCCACCACAGGGGCTGGCACAAAGGCAGATTCCCCCCAGTGGGCCCTTGTTCCATTGTTGAGCTGAATTGTACACTGGATTCATCCCAGTACCTGGGTCACCAGGCAGTACGGATGCCAGGCCAAGAAAATTCACGGCATGGGAATACTCTCTCCTTGGCTTAATACCCTGTGAAACCAAGGCCACGTTTAGGGTCAACGGAAGTTCCGCCCACCCCAGGCACAAATTGGCTGCAAGCAGGATTTTTGTCACAATTCTTGACCCATTGGGCCTCCTGCACCTGATTATCACCCAGGACCACGGTGGGAGGCTGAGGATTTTCTGCATTTTAAAAAATTTATACATTGGTGAATTTTTGTAATTAAGGTGACTTATATCAGTGCTGCAAAATTTCAAACACCCAGGCCGGAATTTTTGCCAGCGCTCAGAGGGTGGGTTCAGAGGCACCAACCTGCTCCACAATCACCTGATGCTGCACAGGACACAGGGCATCAGCACCCGACCACATTGCTGCCTGGGAGGCCAGGGATGGCCTCACCATGGCCAGATTTACTTCACTTGATGCTGCACACCCTGGCTGCCACATGATGCGCCAGGTTGGCACCACCCTCCACCAGCACCATAAAACATTCCTGCATTGCCCAAGCCATTCCTTTCACACTCATCACCACTGCGGGGGCAGGGGGGGGCGGGTAACGTTATGCCTCATCATTCACTGCAACTCACTAAGCCACTTCCAAAGTTGCACACAAATCTGTCCAAGAAGGCAAAGTTTGGAAAAAAAATACTTCAATGTTTGGCAACACATCAACAGAAACGTTACATGAACATTGGCGAAAACACCCAAGTGCCTACCCTTGTGTGTTGTTAGTTGGTATGATTGGACAAGGATGAGGGTGAGTGTGTGGGGTGGCTAGTGAGATGGGGTTGTGATAATGTAGATAAAGAGAGAGGGATGGGTGTAGGTGCAAGGTAAGTTGGTGTCAGTAAGGATGTGCAGGAGTAGGGTAGGGAAGGCAGAGTGATGTGGATGTGATGAGAGGCACAGCAGGATGAGGTTGAGTGTGGCTTTGTAGTAATGTTTTGTGATCTACTGAGATCATTGAAAGGATTGCGCCACTGCAGCCAGGTCCTCCTGATGACATCCCTGCTTGTGACCTCCTGTGCAATGTGCAACCAGGTTGCGTTGGTGTCCTAGCGAGGTCTCTTCCACCCATGGGAAGGGAAGAAGGGAAGAGAACCTCCCTGCGTGCTGTGACTCCCTACATAAGCATGTGGCGGGAGTGATGGGAGAGCCTGGGTGCAGCCGTGCACCTTTGTGCAGTGTTTGTCAGTGTTTGCAGCACTTCAATGCTGTAGAACACTGGCAGCACAACTGTCAAAATGAAAGTGGACATGGCCCCTTTAAAGAAACCGGTTGATGACACATCATCAAATGACATCATCAAAAGAACCGCTTCCTTTTAATTGGCCAGGAACCTCGCATGGTGGGCTTAACAAGCCCAATCAATGGAAAATTCTTCTCAGAGTGGGATGGAGCCGGGAGCGGGTCGCAACCCGTCACCTACCTCGGCCGCACAGAGCCCACCTCGGTAGGCGAAATCACAGCCCCAGTGTAGGTTTAGCACAGGCCAGATGCAGAGTAAACCTCCTTCTATTCTGCCTCAACAGTATGTCTCAACCACGAATTGAAGCTCACCCTATTGCTCCAGTGTGATATTTCCATCTCCCAGCCCAGCCATCCTGTGGACTCGTTCATGGAGCAACAAGCTGCACCAAATTTGTTGCAATTTTGTGCTATGGACCGATTTCCTCCAAGAATTATACTGCGTGTCTATGCACTCAATTCATTTTGAGGCCAAAATTCTTGCTTTCACTAATTTTAATGAGAAAATAGACACAAATAAAAGGTTGTGTAATGTCAGTATAAAGTGCCAATGGTCTATTTGTTTTTGCTTAGCATTAGAAAAAAGTGGACAATATAAGATCCAATTGGCCCATAGAGTTAAGATGCTTTTGCTGGAACGAAATGTTAGCAACCTGCATTGTGATTTACACCATGGGAATTATTTAATGTCACAACCATTTATTTTCAAGTAACAAATAATTTATGAGTTTAATAAATTTTATACCTTGTGAGGTGAGGCAGTAATGTCTAACAAATTATCATTTCCTTTCCATATTTTTCCATAAACAGGGTTTCACATTTTATAATGGACTCCCCGATGGGAGTGCTCCTCCCAGCTCCAAAGCAGTGCTGAAGACCATTGATGGCCACTGCTAGGCTTCCTCCTGATTGTCTCCCACCTACCAGGACCTGCCGGTGTCGAAGTGACCCGAAATTGATGTCCACTTTTCTGGTCTAATTTAAATGAAGCCTGGGTCAAATTTTGATCGGCTCTCGGGCCTAGCTGTTCTGGTCCCCTGTGCCCAGTTCAGTCCTTTGCTGTTTAATTTCTCCCCCAAAGTCTCGGTGTTCTTTAAAAATGTCTTTGAACCTTTTACTCTCTTTCTCTCCATACATTCTCATTACTCACCACACATCACTGGGCTCCTTGGATAATCAGAAAACTACTTGTAGTTGTGTGTATCGAGTGAGGAAATAAACTTTTTGTTGTTATACTTAATGGCCCAGAATTTGCGGTGAGTAATAACAGTGAACTAACAGCGTTAGTTCGCATCTAAACACGAAAATTCTGAAGTTGCAGTCTGTCATTCACTACTCCAACACTGGCTGCGCTGTGGACCACAGCCCCCCTTCCCCCAATAGCCAGAAATCAGTGCAATCATTGAAATCAGTAAAACCGATGAAAACTTCAGCTTTTCCGTGGTAATATTGCTGTTAAATACCCCGTTAAATGTTAGGCCTTGTTGGATTAGGTGTAACTGAAGTTGTAACAGCATATTGACTGCTAAGCAAATGTTATGGCCCTGAAAAACTAATTTTTATATTTATGGAGTGTCAAATTTCTCCATTATGATAAAAATTACAACTTTTTAAAAACAATTCAGGTTCTACCTTATCCCCAAACGAGAGTCCCAATCTTTGTTTTGGTCTCTGTAACAATTTTTAAAAAGTCTGGATAAAAGTAGCTTCTCATTTCCTGGTTTCCTGTCTGTGAGAATTCTGCAATGTGATTGGCTGCTTAGACAACTTGTTGACATCACAGCAGCATCGCTCCAGGGATTTCCATTACAGAGCACTGAAATTACTTGAACGTCGAAAAAGGCAAACTTCTTGCATGAGATCACAGTATCACTGTAGGCAGCTTTCTTCGGGGCCAATGGCGAGCATCTTTGCTTCACCACTGACCACAAATTCCAGGCCAATATTTGTGTTTCTTACTACAGTACATTTATGCAATAGGTGAAATCACAGATAATATGGAGAATGGTGCAGTAAATACAGCCTGATTCCATTGACTGCAATGGAACTGAATATCAGACGCTGCGTGTAACGGGCGGCCGCTCCAATACAGTCCATTTTGCGCCACCGCCCGAGATGAATTTCTAGGCCTAAGAATTAGGGGAGTGTTAGGGGAGGCGCCTGAATGCACGGCCAAAAAGATAATTTTTGAGGAGGCTTCTGAAGGTAGAGGGAGATGCAGCAAAACAAAGGTTTGGGGAGAAAATTTCAGAGTGCAGAGGCATAATGGTTGATGGCTCTAGCTCTAATGGTGGAGCAGAGCGAGTGGGTGGCACACAGTTATCGAGACTCAGAAGAGTGAAGGGTGCAAGCTGGGTTGTAGGGCTGGTAGGAATTACAGTGGTAGGTTGTAGCGAGGCCATGCAGGAAGTAACCAAGTGATGTGTTTATTCATTCACTTCACCCACTCCCTTCAATAATGTAAACTTCTCTTCACTTGTTAGTTGTCTCTGAGCCATCCAACAATGTCCACACCTAGCTTTCCTCCAGTGTCCTGAATTAACTGCCAGCTATGAGAGATACTGGTCCGAGGTCAGCCAGTTTCCGTATTATATCTCTGGGGAAACATCTGCTTTGCATTTTTCCCAATAGCATGTCCAAGACTGCAAACACACCTTGTCAGAAATTCCAACTATAAACCTCTGTCCTTCTACTGCATGGTACAGGTTACCACCTCACTATGTCCCGGTCATTATTTTAAACATACATTAACAGATAATCAATGTAGTGTGTTGAATTAAAGCAGCAGAATAGCAAGTAAGCAATAGACAATCCTCATACAAAAGCAACATACTGTGGATGCTGGAAATCTGAAACAAAAACAGGAAAGCTGGAAATACTCAGCAGGTAAGGCAGCATCTGTGGAGAGAGAAACAGAGTTAACGTTTCAGGTCGATGATGAAGGGTCATCGACCTGAAACGTTAACTCTGTTTCTCTCTCCACAGATGCTGTCTGACTTGCTAAGCATTTCCAGCATTTTCTGTTTTTGTGATAGACAACTCTCCATTGGTACAAGCAGCATGTAGTGGAGTCAGACAGATCAGAAGCTCCCAGATTCAATTCCCTAGACTGTGCTGAGTGAGTTGATCTCAACATGAGCTAACAAGAAAAAAAAATATCAGCCAGGGTTTCCACTCGCGACTGCTGTTGAATAACACGGTTGGAAAGAGCACATGTGAATGTCAGAGGAGAACAACATCAGACTCAATCGTGATGCCTGCTATGGTCAAAGAAGCTTACCAACACTGTCTCAGCTCACTCATGGAAAATGAATATTTGGGTGATGGAAACCAGCATCAATGGAACATCAGTGGGGAAAAAAAAAAAAGAGCAGAAAATTGGCATACAAATGGAATGGGCAATTAATATAGAGGGGAATTTTAACCCTCCCAAGGACAGGTGGGTTGTTGATGGGTGGAACGATAAAAAAATGTTAATTCTCAAGCCCAACCCCAAACCACTCACTTCCTCTCAGGAGGTGGGTCGGTCACTAACATGTTTTAAGGAGGTTGCATGCCTACATTTTTAACTTAATTTTTATTTTTAACACATGGAGGGCAGGTTAAAGGATCCATGAGGTAAGTGCCTTTATCGCACTGCTTGTGGGCCAGGAGGAGCAGGAAGTGTTTTCCCCAGGCCCAACAAGTTTAGATCGACATGATCGGACCAGCATGATCAGCTGGCCACCAGCCCCTCCCACCCCTGCGATCGGACGACCCCCCCTCCCCCCCGCGATGTCAGACTTACCTGCCATCCAGCCCAATGGACAGCCAGCCTGTCAATCTAGCTGGCTGCTGGGTGGTAAACCTGTTCAAAAAATTTTAAAGACCTTCTGCCGTTAAAATTGGCAGGACACGCAAAAAACTCTTACTTCCAGGTTTTCTACCTGAAAATCCTCCCCCCCCCCCCCCCAAAATATGTTATGGTAATATTTTTTGATACAAAGAGGATTTGCGATTGATTTGGTTTCATTACAATTGCTCTTCATCGAATCCACTTTTGGTGATTTGTAACCTCTTTTGCTGACGTCGTCTGCTTTTCTGATTAACAATTTACTTTTTGCTTCATTGATTTAAAAAGCAGGTTAAGAACGACTTACACTTACATAGGGATATTTCCCAAGCCATTTCACAAAGGCATGGATTGCACACAGAGAATTGGGAGACAGCTTTAATTTGCACTCTTAGCTACTGAATCCTTAATATTCCGACGCGGCCATTAACATTTTGGCAATTAAAGGCCTAAGCCCTAAGTCGGAGTTTGCAGGGCAGACTGCAGCTGTGCACCCCTTAACCACCCACAGTATAACCTCATTTCCCAGGCAACATATGAGAGTGACAGACATAATAATGAATTTATCACGCGTCACTCCACATGATCCAGACAAAGCCAACAGAGCTATTTGGGTTAGGGGTACAATAGACATTTTAAAAATAATAATCAGAGGAATGAGGATGCATGATAAAATACTTAATTAGAAAAAATAAAAGTCTTTTAAAACAAAAACACTAATTGCTACAAGTTAATTGTCATTTAACTGTCAATTTTTGCTGTGTTACACACACTGCTTGGTAAAAGATGTGTTGCTAAACACATACATTTCCAGTTAAACAACCTGGTCTTTTATTAAATTAATAAGTTATGTGCAAAATTTGGACTTAAAAAAAGCTTTAAATCTCCTTAAGGGAATATGGTTAAATCCCCTAATCTATAAATCAGGTGAAGTTAATATATCCAGACCTACAAGATGCTAGAGTTGATATTCAGGAAGAATGAAATCAAATGGGTTGAAGGGCCTTCCTCATCCAAACCCTCACAGATACACACACCAAACTTGTCCTGTCTCATTCTTTGTGTAACATTCCAGTTAGATACTACTCTGGACATAATCTGGACATAAGTAAACCCTTAAAGAAAATTCCTGACAGGCAAATCCTTCGCGTGCCTAATTTGTTCATTATTTAGTTGGATCTGTATAACATCTACATCTGGCAATATAAGCAACTCTTTCATATTACACTAGTTCCTCAACAAAACAGGATTCCATTGTACTACTATTAATGCAAACCAGGATTAAATCTGGTGGTTTGATAGACTGGCGTAAAGTGCTGCTCATTTCTTTTCATATAACAAGAAAAATACTTTAAGTCTGTGCTTCAGCCTGTTATACCTTATGCTCTTTGACAGCCAGATTAAGTTCATTATTATTATTTTTTGGCTGTAGCTTTGAACTAATATGCTGCTATTTAACAGTTTCCCAGCTCTCAATCACTAGCCTTTTAAAATGCTGTATATATTTTTTTTTTAAATTCTATTGCTTGTATAGAGGAGCACTTCTGTTTTCACAATATACTAAGTCCATAATACAAGATGTTCTCACTGGATAGTACAGCAAAAGGTTTAAATTGGAAATGCTTTAAACAAGCAAATGAATGAACTTCTTAGTAAAACAAAGAATTATAACTCACATTGGCTAATCCCTTCAATCACTATGGTAAAATCTACTCTTGATAATCCTTCAATTTTCAGCCAAGTAAACAAACGGGGAATCTAGCCATCTCTTCAGAGTGCTACCTTAATCAAGCACAAGATACTCACTGTCACTGCAATAGATGCTGTCTGGTAACAATCAGGAAAGGACAAGCAACACAGCAGTGTAGTGGAGTCCAATTTTAAGGAGAAAAAAAGTTAAAATGCAAGAAAAGCAATAGCTTAACTGCAAATAATAATCAATCAGTTAAAATCTGTTTCCCAATTTCTCTGCACCCAAAATACATTGCTTATTTTAGTAAAGTGCGAAGTGATACATTTTGGTAGGAAGAACGAGGAGAGGCAATATAAACTAAAGGGTACAATTCTAAAGCAGGTGCAAGAACAGAGAGACCTGCACAAATTGTTGAAGGTGGCAGGGCAGGTTGAGAAAGCAGTTTTTAAAAAAAGCATACGGGATCCTGGGCTTCATAAAGAGGCATAGGGCTGGATTTTGCCAGGCCCAAGGAGGTGGGTTTGAAGGCAGGTCAGGTGGGAAAGTTGCCAAAAATGGCATCGGGCTCCGATCCCGCCTCCAAGCAACTTTCCTAAATGCGGGCTTCCAGGCCCTGTTTCGGTGGGATAGACCCTTAAGGCACTTAACCACTTAAGTGCCTCTATAATGCCATTTTGAGAGGCCTTTGAGTTTAACACATTTCCCGCATGCTGCACGTCTCCCCTGGAACATGCCAGTTAATCCTGGCGGGCTCACAAGTGGATGGCTTACTAACAGCGGCAGCTCTACCATAAAAAAGGAGTTTTCAACAATGATCATTTGCAGGTGGCAGAACATTCTTTTCTCAGGTCTGGGAGAACTTTTTGCAGGTTTACTCATTTTGGAAGTTTTGAAGCTGAGAGCCATCTCCAGTGTGACCTCCTGGGAAACCTCTCTCCCCACCTTGACTGAGCGCTTCCTCAACTGAGGAATATACCTACAGCATGGGAACCATTTATTTCCTTTCCTCCTGGACCTCAGATTTGGACGAAGTATCACTTCGCACTGCTGCAGCAGCAGCAGAACCCGGAACAGCAGCAGCATCAACAGCAGGAGCAACAACAGGAGCGCCAAGCTGCTGCTCACCCACCTGAAGCTGCATAGGCCAGAAGGCGCCAGCAGAGGGAAGGACGTCGCCGCAGGAGATACCCGCAAAACAGGATTTACAGACAGAGGATGAGCTACCTCAACACGAGTGAGCAGCAGTGCCAAAGGAGGCTGCGACTTTCGTGAGAGGTAGTGGGTGACATCTGCGCACTACTGCAGCAAGACCGGGAGCCCAGAGGAGCAGGTGGACATCCCTTACCAGTGGCCGTCAAAGTCACCACCGCACTCAACTTTTTTGCTTCAGGCTCATTCCAGGGATCAACAGCATCTCCCAGGTGGCCACACACACTTGCATCACACAGGTAACCAATGTCCTCTTTGCCAACACGCACAATTGCATCAACTTCTCCAAGGATCAAGCAAGTGTAACCACGCATGCGGTTGGATTTGCTAATATGGCAGGCTTTCCAAGGGTGCAGGGCATCGTAGACTGCACACGTGGCCCTTAAGGCACCCCATCACAATCCAGGTATTTTTGTCAACTAAAAGGCCTTTCACACTCTCAACATGCAGCTGGTGTGCAACCACAAGAAGGAAATTTTGCATGTTTGCACCAAGTACCCTGGCAGTTGCCATGACTTCTTCATCCTGCGGCAGTCTAGTGTGCCTCCGCTCTTCAGTCCACCAGACCAACTTTGCAGATGGCTACTTGGGGACAAGGGCTATCCCCTGAAGACATGTCTAATGACGTTATTGAGGAGGCCATCCAATGAAGCTGAGGAGCGCTATAACTCCAGCCACATTTCCACCAGATCCATTATAGAGCAAACCATCGGCTTGCTGAAGATGCGATTCAGATACCTTGGTAGATCAGGTGGTGCCCTGCAGTACTCAGCAGCCAGGGTCTCCAGAATCGTCATGGTCTGCTGTGCACTTCACAACATGGCACAGCATCGTGGCTTGCAGCTGCCCGAGGTACAATTGGCTCATCGCATAGCCTCCTCAGATGAGGAGGAGGAGGAGAAGGAGAAGCGACAACGTACAGCTTACGGAGGCGCATCAACCAGCGAGAACATTGCTGCCCGGGATGCAAGGGATGCACTGATCTTGGCCAGATTTGCTTAGGCTGCCCAATCAAACACATTTGGCATGCACCTTCTTACCACATCATCGACAATGGACAAGAACTTACGGCTTCCCGTCACTCTGACCACCATACTGACAAATCCAAGTCGCCCTGAGCCCTCAATGTGGAACCCCCATTTGCAAAATGACACAGCCCACAATTTCAACAGTTTGCCATCAAGTCATTTTCTAACATTAATTCACGGATGGCATTTCACAATTAAACACAACAGAACACCCAAGTGACAACCCTTGTGACTACTTGTGCTTTATCTTCCTCTTACGTGTGCTCCTACGTGGTGCTTCCCCTGTGGCTTCAGCAGATGTGGAGGCCCCTTGCTCACGTTCATGCTGCTCCTGCCTCGACACCTTTGGCGGGCGTCCTCTGGGGTTGCGAGCCTGTGTGAGTTCGCCAGCAGTCTGCTGCTCCTGCGGCTGTGCAGGGGCTGAGATGCCCTTCTCAGTTGGATGAGGACTCTGGTGGGACTCTGACCGAGGGCTCCGCAGTGGCATGGAAGTGTGAGCGCTTGGAGAGGAGCCCCCACTTTCTTGTTGTCTGCCACCAACATCCCTCTCATGGGTCAGGCCCACTTCAAAGCTAGCAAGTGGCTTGACAACACCTTGCTGCACTTCAGGGGGGCCATGAGGATTCGTTTCTGAACTGGCAGTCCTACTCCAGAGGACTTCCATGAAGCTCTGGTTTCTCTGCTCAATAGCTGTCCATTGCTCCTCCAGAGATGTCAGTCTATTCTGAACAATGACCATGCTTTCAACACTCTGGCGACTTAGCTACTCCATGGCTGTAGCCATCCTCTCCTCTACCATAACCATCCTTTCCACGGAGGTTGCCATCCTTTCGGTGGTGATGCGTTCACGTGCCAATGCCTCCACAAAGGCTCTGCTCATGTTAGCGATTGTTATGTCTTCTAGCGCTCGTAGTGCTTTGTAAAGACGCCTCTGGACTTGGTCATTTGTAATTATAAACTACTGTTTTATTTGAGTTGTAATGGCTGCCTGCCGCATGGTGCGGGGTGATATTTCCAAGTGCCCTGTGCGGCGCCTGCGCACTACTTTCACAGCATCGTAGTGCTGCTACACTTGATTTTAGTGTTAGTACACTTGTACAATGTAGTCCCAACATAACTATGTAACATCCCTCTTTCCCAACAAAACTAATTACATCAATTTTTCTATTTTACAATGTTTCCAGTTGAATAACGTTAACAAAATACTGAACGTGAGCTTTCTTTGCTCAATTTATATACAGATATTTGTCCATGTTGTTTTACTGTTCTGTGCGAATTATAATTGTCTTTATAATTATTCGCGATACCGCTCAGGTGGTTGTATGTTACTCCTCCATCTTGTGGACTTGGCTGTAACTATTCCTTTCTGCGGTGTTTTGGTGTGTTCTTTTCTTGTTGCCGGTGCGGTCATGTTTGGCTCTGGAGAGTGCATGTTTGCAGTTGTTGTATTTGAGGTGTTTGTTTCTGGCGTTATATTGTTTTCCGTGTCTGGTACCGTAACTGCTGTTAATGTTGTCCGCTGTTTGACAGCTTCAGGTGAGGGTCTGATATGGATCCTGTTTCGCCTGTATTGGTTTCCAGGTTCTGTCTCTACCAAGTAAGATCTTGGAGTATCAGCTTTTCCAATAACCTTGGCTGGACTCCATGTTCTCAACAACGGATCTTGTATATGCACTGATTTCTCATTTAGCAGCTCCGGTAGTGGTTTTGCATGCTTGTTATAGTGTGTGCTCCCCGTAGCTTGTGTTTCCATCAGCTTCTGCTGAACGTCCTCTTGGTCCTGGGGAGGATATATCTTTGCTGGTAGAGTTGTTTTGTATTTTCTACTGTTTAGTAGTTCTGCTGGCGATTTCGAGTCTGCTCTCAAAGGTTTCGATCTGATTGCCAAAAGGGTGAGGTCTTGGTCTTCTCCCAGCTCCTTGCTTTTAATGAAAGCTCTTTTGACTGTTTGGATCTGTCTTTCAATAAATCCGTGTCCCCTTGGGTAATGTGGGGATGAGGTAATTATTTTAAATCCGTATTTTCCAGCCAGTGCTCTGAATTCGCTGGAGGTGAATTGTGTCCCATTGTTGCAGATGACCTTCTCTGGGATGCCCTGTTCTGCGAATAAGTTTTTCGCAATTTTTGTGATTGTTGTGGCTCTCATGTCGTTTATCCTTCTGACAAAAGGAAATTTTGAGTAGTAGTCTGCTACTATGATGTACCACTCCTGGTTGCACAGGAACAGATCTGTTCCGACCGTGTGCCATGGTCTCGGGGGTACTTCCATTTGAATCATCTCCTCCTTCTGCTGTGTGTTTCGGTATTTCTGGCATATGCAGCATGTGGAGACCATTTGTTCTATGCTTTTGTACATGCCTATCCAGTACACAGCTGATCTGGCTCTTAGTTTACATTTCTCCATCCCCATATGGCCTTGGTGTATTAAGCGGAGAAGTTCCGTTCGCATCATTTTTGGTATTATGATTCTTGAGCCAGCAAGGAGAACACCGTCCTCCACCGAGATGTCATCTCTGATTGTCCAGTACTGTCGGATTTGGTTTTGGACCTGCTGGATCTTCTCCGGCCACCCCTGTATTACCTGTTGCATGAGTAGTAGCAACTCCTCTTCTTTACCAGTCTCCTCTTGAATTTGGCTAAGCTTTGTGGGAGTAACATTTACGAGGTGGTGTATTTTTACGATCAGGCCCTTCATCTCGTGTTTTTCATGTGGTGACAATCGAGACAATGCATCTGCCAGTGCCATTTCTTTTCCTGGCCGGTATTTTAATTCGAAGTCGTAACTTTGGAGTCTTAGCAGTAACCTTTGCAGTCTTGCTGGGGCCTTGCTTAGGTTTTTCATGTAAATTTGTTCGAGTGGACGATGGTCACTCTCTACCTCGAATTTTCTTCCGTAGAAGTAGGTGTGGAACTTTTTGCATCCGTATACTACTGCCAATAGCTCTCTTTCGATGTTTGCGTATCTTGTCTCTGTTGATGTCAATGTCTTCGATGCGAAAGCTATTGGTTTTCCTTCCTGCACGAGGGCTGCCCCTAGCCCCCTGGTAGAGGCATCTACCTGTAGGGTGACAGGTTTTTTTCTATCGTAATAAGACAGGCTGGTTTCTTTACATAATAATTCCTTTAGGTGTTTGAAGTTCCTCTCATGGGATTCTGACCATTGGTATTCGGTGTCTTCTTTTAGTGATTCTCTTAGGTTCGCTGTGTCGTCTGACATGTTCGGGATGAAAGAGCTCATATACTGGACCAAGCCGAGGTAGCTTCTCAGCTCCTTCTTGTCGTTTGGAGGTTTCATCTCTGCTATCGCCTCGACCTTTTCGGGATTAGGCTTGACACCCTCCGGTGTGTAGATCATGCCAAAAAATTTGCATTTCGTACTTTTAACGATGCACTTCTCGGTGTTCAGCTTGATGCCAGCCGTTCTGGTGCGCTCCATGGCCTCATGCAAGTGCACGTCGTGGTCTCTTTCATTTGTTCCGTAAACTTGGATGTCATCAGCGATTCCAATGGCTCCTTCACAGCCTTTGTATGTTTCACCGATCATTTGTTGGAAGATGTCTTGGCTGACTTTCAACCCGAATGGCAGCCACAGGAATTTATAACGCCCCAATGGTGTATTAAAAGTAGTCAGGTTAGTTGATTCTTCGTCCAATTTTACGTTCCAGTAGCCGTTTCTGGCATCCAGTTTGGAGAAGACTTTGGCTCCTGCCAGTGCTGGTGTGATTTCTTCTAATGTTGGTGTGGGGTAGTGGTCCCGCTTTATTGCCTGGTTTAAGTCTTTGGGGTCCAGACAGATTCTAAGCCGCCCGTTCGGCTTTTCCCGTACCACAATCGAGTTTACCCAGTCTGTGGGTTCAGTGACCTTTGCAATTATTTCTTTCACTTCCATTTCTTTTAGTTCGGTGTATAATTTTTCTTTTAGCTCGATGGGTATTTTTCTTGGAGCGTGGATGACGGGTTTTACCACTGGATCTATTGTTATATGGTACTTGAACTCCCCGAAGCATCCTACAGCGTCATCAAAACACTCTGGATACATGTCCATCAAATGTTTCGTGTCCATGATTTGTGGACAATTTTCCAGTGGGGTGTTGCTGTCGACTTTCAGTGATGTTTTTGTTAGTTCGTGGTTTACCGAGATTAACCCCAGCTTCTCGCAGCTGTTTAATCCCAGGATCGCCGGTCCCTCGGAGACGTTCACATAGAACATGCAGTTGATGTTTCTGTTTTTGTGTGTTCCTTTTAAATAAGTTGTTCCGAGTTGTCTGATCTCGCTCCCCCCATACGCTGTCAGCATGATGGTGTTTGCTTTTAAACATCCTCTTTTCGGGTATCTATCTTCGCCCAGGTTTTCGGGGAAGATCCTCTGGTATAGCGTCAGTGGAAGGATGTTGCTCTGAGCTCCTGTGTCCAACTTTACTTTTAGATTGACGGTTGTGGGCTGTCCTTCGATCCTCTTTTTAATCTGGATGATAGTGTGCCATTCTTTCTTTGGGGTGCTTTCCGCTCTGGACGTTTCGTGTAAGAGAACCTTTATGGTTTCAATGTTCAGAGCTTTGTCGTACCCGCAGTCTTTGTCATCTTGCTCACCCATGGTATGGATTTTGTTTTTCTTTTGTTGGTTCTGCTGTCCACCTCTGCTTTTGGTGTGCAGCCCCTCTCACTTAGCTCTGCACATCTAACAAGGGAAATTAGGGATAGCATAAGATCCAAGGAGAGGACATACAAATTGGCCAGAAAAAGCAATAATCCTGAGGATTGGGAGCAGTTTAGGATTCAACAAAGGAGGACAAAGGGATTAATTAAGAAAGGGAAAATAGAATATGAGAGTAAGCTTGCAGGAAACATAAATACTGACTGTAAAAGCTTTTATAGATATGTAAAGAGAAAAAGATTGGTGAAGTCAAGCGTAGGTCCCTTGCAGTCAGAATCGGGGGAACTTATAATGGGGAGCAAAGAAATGGCAGACCAACTAAATACATATTTTGGTTCTGTCTTCACAAAGGAGGACACAAATAAACTCCCAGAAATACTGCGGAACATAGGGTCTGATGAAAGGGTGGAACTGAAAGAAATCAGTTTTTGTAGGGAAATGGTGTTAGGAAAATTGATGGGACTGAAGGCCGATAAATCCCCAGGGCCTGATAATCTACATCCCAGGGTACTTAAGGAAGTGGCCCTAGAAATAGTAGATGCATTGCTGGTCATCTTCCAGAACTCGATAGACTCTGGAACAGTACCCATGGATTGGAGGGTAGCTAATGTTACCCCACTATTCAAAAAAGGTGGCAGAGAAAAAGCGGGGAATTATAGACCAGTAAGCCTGACATCGGTAGTGGGGAAAATGCTAGAGTCCATTATAAAAGATGTAATAGCAGAGCACTTGGAAAGCAGTGACAGGATCGGACAAAGTCAACATGGATTTACAAAAGGTAAATCATGCTTGACTAATCTACTGGAATTTTTTGAGGATGTAACTGGTAAAATAGATAAGGGAGAACCAGTGGATGTGGTGTATTTGGACTTTCAGAAGGCTTTCGATAAGGTCCCGCATAAGAGATTAGCGTGCAAAATTAAGGCACATGGGATTGGGGGCAAGGTATTGATGTGGATAGAGAACTGGTTGGCGGACAGAAAGCAAAGAGTTGGAATAAATGGGTCGTTTTCCGAGTGGCAGGCAGTGACTAGTGGGGTACCGCAAGGATCGGTCCTAGGGCCCCAGCTGTTCACAATATATATTAATGATCTGGACGAGGGAATTGGATGTAATATCTCCAAATTTGCAGACGACACAAAGCTGGGTGGGAGGGTATGCTGTGAGGAGGATATCATGAAACTCCAGTATGATTTGGACAGGTTGGGTGATTGGGCAGAAACATGGCAAATGCACTATAATGTGGATAAATGTGAGGTTATCCACTTTGGTGGCAAAAACAGGAAGGCAGATTATTATTTGAATGGCAATAGATTGGGAGAAGGGGAAGTGCAGAGAGACCTGGGTGTCCTTGTGCACCAGTCACTGAAGGTAAGCATGCAGGTGCAGCAGGCGGTTAAGAAGGCAAATGGTATG
The DNA here is from genome assembly GCF_052327205.1 of Somniosus microcephalus. NCBI lineage: Eukaryota > Metazoa > Chordata > Chondrichthyes > Squaliformes > Somniosidae > Somniosus > Somniosus microcephalus. The sequence goes on along the minus strand of NC_140988.1, from coordinate 113,143,852 downwards.
TTGGCCTTCGTAGCAAGAGGGTTCGAGTACAAGAACAAGGATGTCTTGCTGCAGTTGTACAGGGCCTTGGTGAGACCGCACCTTGAGTATTGTGTGCAGTTTTGGTCACCTTACCTGAGGAAGGACGTTCTTGCCATGGAGGGAGTGCAGCGAAGATTCACCAGGCTGATACCTGGGATGGCAGGAATGACGTACGAGGAGAGATTGTGTCAATTGGGCTTATACTCACTGGAGTTTAGAAGATTGAGAGGGGATCTCATCGAAACCTATAAAATTCTGTCAGGTCTGGACAGACTAGATGCAGAAAGGATGTTTCTGATGGCCGGGGAGTCCAGAACCAGGGGTCATGGTCTAAGGATAAGGGGTAAGCCATTTAGAACTGAAATGAGGAGGAATTTCTTCACCCAGAGTGGTGAACCTGTGGAATTCTCTGCCACAGAGGGCGGTGGAGGCCAGTTCATTAAATATATTCAAGAAAGAGTTGGGTATATTTCTTGAGGCTAAAGGGATCAAGGGATATGGGGAGAAGGCAGGGACAGGGTACTGAATTTGGATGATCAGCCATGATCTCATTGAATGGCGGAGCAGGCTCGAAGGGCTGAATGGCCTACTCCTGCTCCTATCTTCTATGTTTCTATGTTTGCCAGTGGTTTGCTTTACCACACGTGTTGCAGCTTGTTCCATACGCTGGGCATTTTCTCCTGTCTGTGTGGTTGTGTTGTCTTCCGCATTTTCTACACATATTCTTCCCGCTGTCATATACTTGTTTTTGTGTGCTGTGCTTTTCGCGCACTGCATCTGCTCTGTGATCCGGTTCGGGAGTTGTCCGCACGTCAGCCGTATGAGTATTCAGCGCTTTCATCTGTTGTTTTGTGGCTTCGTGAGCCCTCGCTGTATCTATGGCTTCCGATATTCCGAGCTTTTCTTTTCCTATTAGTTCTTTTTGCACTTCTGTATGTGCTGATCCCCATATTAGTTGGTCTACCAGCCTTTCTTCTAGTTCCGTAAACTTGCATTTGCTTGCTTCGTTTTTTAATCTCGTCAGGAAATTGTCAGCCGTTTCACCAGGTTCCTGTCTTAAGCTTTGGAATTTATACCTGTGTATGCAGTGGTTTGATTTAGGCTCGAGATGGTTACTGAACTTTTCATAAATCTCCGTAGGGTTCGTTTTATCCTCTTCAGATAAACTCCAGCTGTTAAAGAGATCTAAGCCTTTTTCTCCCGCCCACAGTAGAATGTAGCTGACTTTTTCCTCATCGGAGGAGCCTTTCAGGAAACTTTTAAATGTAAGCTCGCATTTTTGCTTAAATTTCCGGAAAGCTTCCACGATATCGTCAGCTTCCCAGTTCATGATGGGGTGCATATTCGTGGTCAGTGCATTGGACGCCGCCATTTTAGCTGCCCATATGATTCGTGGTTAAAACGCTGCAGAGTTTACTTTTAAATTTCTTTCTTCAATCTGATATCGTTTTTATTTCCGTAAGTTTTACTCACTTATACCGCTGCCACCATGTTATGTCTTCTAGCGCTCGTAGTGCTTTGTAAAGATGCCTCTGGACTCGGTAGTTTGTAATTATAAACTACTGTTTTATTTGAGTTGTAATGGCTGCCTGCCGCATGGTGCGAGGTGATATTTCCAAGTGCCCTGTGCGGCGCCTGCGCACTACTTTCCCAGTATCGTAGTGCTGCTACACTTGATTTGAGTGTTAGTACACTTGTACAATGTAGTCCCAACATAACTATGTAACAGCGATGGACTCCTCCATCCACTCCATACTTGCAGTGACGCTGGAGACAAAACCTGCCGGACACTCCTCCACCTGTTCCTGGAATTCCAGCACCACTCTCCTTCTGGATGAACCCAGAGACACAGGGTCGACATGCAGCTGAGCCGAACTGGGAGAGTCCTGCGCCCTCCGACAAGGACTCTCCGCTGCTGTCCCTGTCTCCACCATCTGCTGATGCTCACTTGTGAGCTGTGATACACCAGGTGACAACACTACTCTATCTCGCGAAGGTCCCACCAAGGTGCGAGTGTCTGGCCTGCTGGTGGGTGCGCTTAATTCTGCTGGTGCTGTGCCCTCAGAGGTTGCAGCTTCCTCTGAGGAGTCTTGAGCTCAGGCTGTTCCTCCTGGACAGTGGGGAGGGGGGCTGTGAATGGTCCTGTGGGGGAGTAAAGGAAAGAGTTAGACATGTGCGATAAACTTTGCATGCACATTGAATTGTGCAGTTGATCATAAGTCAATCTGTTAGAGCATTAGAATCAAGATCAGTCACTCATGCAATGTCAATGAGAGAGATGAAAAACTATTCTGTCACCAGCTTGCTCTGATGTGTCCATCTGTCCATCCCCCACTTGCGCATTCTCCTCAACTCCCACGATCTCCAGGGCCGCCTCCTCTGCACTGGTGAGCTGGGCTATTGAGGGTGGCCCTCCTCCTGTCTTAGCCCTTTCCCTCTTATTGTGTGCTCTCTTTCCCTGCAATGAGGGACACAAGTGGAGTTTGAGTGAAAATGAAGAAGTGAGTGCAGAGAATCCATAGCATAGATGCTTAGAAGGACACAAAGATGGAGTGAAGTCCCAAAACCAAGGGCCCTCCCTGTGTGTTGTAAGTTGTTGTGATAGCATAACGGTGATAGGGAGTGTGAGGGCTGTATAATCGAATAGTTACATGAAAGTGAAGATAGAGAGAGAGGGAATGGTTAAGGGTGCAGGGATGTAAGGGTCAAGTGGGATGTGGAGGAGGAGGTTGACAATGAAGAGTGCTGGTGATGAGAGGTGATGGGGAGCAGATTGAGGGTCATGGTGATATAATACTCACTTTTCCTATGCGGAGAAGGTCATGAAACCTCTTTCTGCACTGCAGCCACGTTCTGCTGCACATTGAGATGGCACTCATCTCCTGTGCCACTTGCAGCCTCAGCGCTTTGGTCTGCTGGGGAGGTTGGTTCCTCCCAGAAGAAGGAAACAGCACTTCCTTATGAGCTCTTGCTCCCTCCACCAGAGCTTGGAGGGAGTCATAAGAACATAAGAACTAGGAGCAGGAGTAGGCCATACGGCCCCTCGGGCCTGCTCCGCCATTCAATAGGATCATGGCTGATCCGAACCTAGACTCACGTCCACTTCCCTGCCCGCTCCCCGTAACCCCTAATTCCCTTATCAGCTAGGAAACTGTCTATCTCCGCTTTAAATTTATTTAATGTCGCAGCTTCCACAGCTCTCTGAGGTAGCAAATTCCATAGATCTACTACCCTCTGAGTGAAGAAGTTTCTCCTCATCTCAGTTTTGAAAGGGCAGCCCCTTATTCTAAGATTATGCCCCCTAGTTCTAGTCTCACCCATCAGTGGAAACATCCTCCCCGCATCCACCCGATCAAGCCCCCTCACAATCTTATATGTTTCGATAAGATCGCCTCTCATTCTTCTGAATTCCAATGAGTAGAGGCCCAACCTACTCAACCTTTCCTCATAAGTCAACCCCCTCATCTCCGGAATCAACCGAGTGAACCTTCTCTGAACTGCCTCGAGAGCAAGTATATCTTTTCTTAAATATGGAAACCAAAACTGTATGCAGTATTCCAGGTGTGGCCTCACCAGTACCCTGTATAACTGAAGCAAGACTTCCCTGCTTTTATACTCCATCCCCCTTGCAATAAAAACCAAGATTCCATTGGCCTTCCTGATCACCTGCTGTACCTGCATACTAACCCTCTGTGTTTCATGCACCAGGACCCCCAGATCCCTTTGTACTGTAGCACTTTGCAGTTTCTCTCCATTTAGATAATAACTTGCTCTTTGATTTTTTCTGCCAAAGTGCATAACCTCACACTTTCCAACATTATATTCCATCTGCCAAATTTCTGCCCACTCACTTAGCCTGTCTATGTCCTTTTGCAGGTTTTTTATGTCCTCCTCACTCACTGTTTTCCCTCCCATCTTTGTATCATTGGCAAACTTGGATATGTTGCACTTGGTCCCCTCCTCCAAATCGTTAATATAGATTGTAAAGAGTTGGGGTCCCAGCACTGACCCCTGCGGAACACCACTAGTTACTGATTGCCAACCCGAGAATGAACCATTTATCCCAACTCTGTTTTCTGTTAGATAGCCAATCTTCCACCCATGCCAGTATATTCACCCGTGATTTTTTATCTTGTGCAGTAATCTTGTGTGGCACCTTGTCAAATGCCTTTTGGAAGTCCAAATACACCACATCCACTGGTTCCCCTTTATCCACCCTGTTTGTTGCGTCCTCAAAGAATTCGAGCAAATTTGTCAAACATGACTTCCCCTTCATAAAACCATGCTGACTCTGTCCAATTAAATTATGCTTATCCAAATGTCCTGTTACTGCTTCCTTAATAATGGACTCCAACATTTTACCAACCACAGATGTTAGGCTAACTGGTCTAAAGTTTCCAGCCTTTTGTCTACCTCCCTTTTTAAATAAGGGCATTACATTAGCAGTTTTCCAATCTGCTGGGACCTTTCCTGAATCCAGGGAGTTTTGGAAAATTACCAACAATGCATCCGCAATCCCTACCGTTACTTCTCTCAAGACCCTAGGATGTAAACCATCAGGTCCGGGGGATTTATCCGCCTTAAGTCCCATTATCTTACCGAGTACCATCTCCTTAGTGATTTTAATCATGTTTAGCTCCTCCCCCCCTATAGCCCTCTGTTTGTCCAGTGTTGGGATATTTTTAGTGTCCTCTACTGTAAAGACTGATACAAAATATTTGTTCAGCGTTTTTGCCATCTCCATGTTCCCCGCTACTAATTTCCCGGTCTCATCCTCTAAGGGACCAACATTCACTTTAGCCACCCTTTTTCTTTTTATATAACTGTAGAAACTCTTGCTATCTGTTTTTATATTTTTTGCTAGTTTACTTTCATAATCTATCTTCCCTTTCTTAATTAATCTTTTAGTTATTCTTTGCTGGCTTTTAAATGCTTCCCAATCTTCTATCCTCCCACTAGATTTGGCTACTTTATATGCCCTTGTTTTCAGTTGGATACTAAACTTTATTACTTTACTTAGCCATGGATGGCTGTCTTTTCTTTTACGCCCCTTTTTCCTCAGTGGAATATATTTTTCTTGAAAGTTGTGAAATATCTCCTTGAATGTACACCACTGCTCATGTACCGTCTTACACCTTCATCTATTTTCCCAGTCCACTTTAGTCAACTCTGCTCTCATACCTTCATAGTCTCCTTTATTTAAGCTTAGTACGCTGGTTTGAGATCCAACTCTCTCACCCTCCAGCCTATAGACAACGCCCACTAGTGACTTTTTCCCCTTAATATTCCTTATCTCCACCCAAACTGTTTCACTATCCTGATCCTTTGACCCAGTATCATTTCTCACTATTGCAGTGATTCCATCCTTTATTAACATAGCCACCCCACCTCCCTTTCCTTCCTGTCTGTCCTTCCTAATTGTCAAATATCCCTGGATGTTTAGTTCCCAGTCATGGTCAACTTGCAGCCATGTTTCTGTAATGGCCACAGATCATACCCATGTGTAGTTATTTGTACCGTCAACTCGTCTATTTTGTTACGAATGCTGCGTGCATTCAGATAAAGAACTTTTAAATATGTTTTGTGACAATTTATTCCTGCTTTTACCCCCTTTACTACTTTACCTTTATCTTTATATATCCTGTCCCTTCCTGACACGCTCTGGTTTTTAATTCCCCCACTGCTACCTTGCTCTATTGCCTTCTCCGCTGACATTTTTATTTTTCGCTCTCTTGAAACCTCCCCCCAACTAATTAGTTTAAAGCCCTCTCTACAGCCCTAGTTATTCGATTCGCCAGGATTCTAGTCCCAGCACTGGCCAAATGAAGTCCGTCCCAACAGAACAGCTCTCTCCTGTCCCAGTACTGGTGCCAGTGTCCCAAGAAGCAAAACCCATTTCTCCCACACGTCTTTGAGCCACGCATTTAACTCTCTGATTTTATTTACCCAGCCAAATTTGCTCGTGGCTCAGGTAGTAATCCAGAGATTATTACCCTTGTGGTTCTGCTTTTTAATTTGGCCCCTAGCTGCTCATACTCCCTCAGCAGAACCTCTTTCCTTGTCCTAGCTATGTCGTTGGTACCAACATGGACCACGACAACTGGATCCTCCCCCTCCCACTCCAAGTTTCTCTCCAGCCCAGAGGAGATGTCCTTAACCCTGGCACCGGGCAGGCAACACAGCCTTCGGGACTCTCGCTCTCGGCTGCAAAGAACCCTATCTATCCCCCTAATGATACTATCCCCTACCACTGCAACATTTCTTTTTACTCCCCCCACTTGAATGGCCCCTCGTTCCACGGTGCTGTGGCCAGGTTGCTCATCCTCCCTGCAATCCCCGTTGCCGTCCTCACAGGGAGTAAGAGCCTCGAACCTATTGGACAAGAGCAAGGGCTGCAGCTCCTCCAACACTACCTCCTGGATCCCCGTACCTGCCTCACTCATAGTCACACCCTCCTGCCCCTGACCACGGACTACATCTGAATTAGTTAATCTAATTGGTGTGACTACTTCCTGGAACACAGAGCCCAGGTAACTCTCCCCCTCCCTGATGTGTCGCAGTGTTTGAAGCTCGGACTCCAGCTCATCAACATGGAGCCGGAGTTCCTCGAGCAGCCAACACTTACTGCAAATGTAATCACCATGAACATCAATGGTGTCCACCAGCTCCCACATATTGCAGCAGTAACACATCACCTGGTCTGCCATTCTATGTAATTAATTACATTTTGTTGAGATACCGCGGCAAACGTGGGAGTCGAGACCAGAGCTATTGAAAACACAACTGCTTTATTCCAACCACATGACAAACAGGAGCTAGAAAAGCCCGCGCATCCACTTAAATACTTCCCAGACAGGAAGTGCTCCCGGCAGCCTGTCCCTGCGGGAAACAAGTTGCTGGAGGAAAGGGCCCCCGGCTGGGGGCTTCTGCTTAGACTGTCTGTGCCGCCGTGAGCGGATTATGTCCAGTGGTGGCGTGTCGCCACAATTTCTTCTTATTATTTTTAAATACCCTCTGCCTCGATTCTAGATGATGAATATCACATTTCTATTTAATTGAACTTACCAACTTATAAAGGTTTAAAAGGGAAGGAAAAGTACTCACCAACCAGCCAATCACCTACCAGCTTTCTGGTGACATCACACTGCGATTATTTTTTACCTCTCTCCTTCCCTCCGAGTTCCGAGTTCGGAGATTAGTAAACCTACCTGGTCTCTGGAGCCTTTTATAGCCCCGCTGCTGCTGCTGAAATTCCCGCTGACGCACTGAGTCCCGCCGAGTCCTCATCAAAGCGGAGTGCGCACTTGGGTCTTGAGCTTGCAATGTTTGCACCACTAACCCCTCAGAAGTCTCAGCAAAAAGCTGTACGGCAGACAATGAACTTGCTGCTTGCAGGGCTTAAATGCAGCTGCATAGATGACGTCATCAGAGGCGAGTTTCAGGACCAAAAGACTCATTGGGCCAGGGGTTCCCACACGTTGGAAATCAAGTGCCCAATTAGGGCAAAAATCGCTCAATTGTCCCGCCTCACATCGGGGGTGGGACCCGCCGACCACCTGACCCGACCCCAACGACAAAATCCAGCCCATAGAGTACAAAAGCAAGGAAGTTATGATGAGCCTTTATAAAACATTGGTTCGGCCTCAACTGGAGTATTGTGCCCAATTCTGGGCACTGCACTTTAGGAAGGATGTGAAGGCCTTAGAGAGGGTGCAGAAGAAGTGAATACCTCTTAATGTCTCTTCACTTCTTTTGTTCCCTCCCCAGCCCTCCTTTCGATCTATTTCATTTCCTTTCCAGTTTTGAAAAAGGGTTTCGACCCGAAACGTCGACTCTAATTTCTCTCCACGGATGTTGCCTGGCCTGCTGAGTTTTTCTAGCATTTTCTGTTGTTATAAAGGAAATATGATGTTTCTGTTAGTAAGGTTTTATTTTTGGAATAAATTTGCCAGATTTTCCTGTCAAAATAACGCTGAGGCTAATGGCGCTCGCTGTTATTTACGCACAAATGGTACAGCAACTTCAGGCAGATGTACAGTTAAACTCAAATATCCAAAAGTTGCTGTCTGAATGGCCCCGCCCCCTTGTTAGCTTCGCGAAAATGGCATCTCGCTGCCTGGCTCACCATTGAAATGCATTGAATGGTGTGAAGTTGCTGTATTTGCGCTGTAGATACGAACTAAACCCGCCACAGAAAGTCAAGTCTTGTCCATGCCAGTCTAAGTACCCTTTTAACGACATGATAAGTGTTAATTACTGCCAAACAACCTCTTTAGCACTGAAAATTAACTACTACAAGTGTGAAGTCTCATATTAATTGTTGGAGATTTTTAAAAGTCAAATTTAAAATTAGAATTTTTATTTTTCCTTTTCCTTCACTTTTTTTTCCTCTCTCAATCGAATCTTTCTTTCCCTCTTGTTATTTTTCTTTCTGTACCTGATTGGACATTGAATTCACCCACTCTGATTTATACTTCCTTCTCAGTCCTTGTGTTGTTAATTTCTGAACCTTTCAATCTGATTGGTTAAGGAGATGCACAGTTGCTTACCCTGTTCACTCAGATCCCAGATGCCCAGTTTCCCTCACTGCAACGTTGTCAGCTCGCACTTTCAGCAACTTGCCACGCAAAAATTAACAAACCGAAACATGCAAGAGCAGATCTAACTAATGGCAGATGCCATTAGATGACCTGCTACAGCAAATTATGGACCATTAGCATTTTACAGTTATAGGAGTGTGTGAACATTTCTAAAATGTAGTGTAAGCTATTTTAAAAGTACACATTTTATTGTGAAGGCTGGCTTCTGTGGTGGTGAGGACCTCAGGAGGAGGCCGATATGGATCATCCACTCGCCACTTCTGGCTGAATTCTAGATGGGGATGTTCATGGAGCCTCCTCCTCCTGTTAGTTATTTAATTGTCCACCACCACTCCAACCGAATGTGGCAGGACTACAGAGCTTTGAGCTGATGCGTTGGTTGTGGGATCGCTTTGCTCTGCCTATAGCATGCTGCTTCTGCTGGTTAGCATGCATGTAGTCCTGTGTTGCAGCTTCACCAGGTTGGCACCTCATTTTTAGGTACACCTGGTGCTGCTCCTGGCATGCTCTTCTACACTCCTCATTGAACCAGTGTTGGTCCCCAGGCTTGATGGTAATGGTAGAGTGAGGGATATGTCAGGCCATGAGGTTATAGATTGTGGTGGAATACAATTCTGCTGCTGATAGCTCACAGCGCCTCATGAATGCAGAGTTCTGAGCTGCTAGATCTGTTCTGAATCTATCTCATTTAGCACGGTGGTAGTGCCACACAACACAATAGAGGGTGTCTTCAGTGTGAAGACAGGACTTCGTCTCCGCAAGGAATGTGCGGTGGTCACTCCTACCAATACTGTCATGGACAGATGCATCTACGACAGGAAGACAGGTGAGGACGAAGTCAAGTAGGTTTTTCCCTCGTGTTGGTTCTCTCACCACCTGTCGCAGGCCCAGTCTGGCAGCTATATCCTTCAGGACTCGGCCAGCTCAGTGAATAGTGGTGCTACCGAGCCACTCTTGGTGGTGGACATTGAAGTCTCCCACCCAGAGTACATTCTGTGCCCTTGTTACCCTCAGTGCTTCTTCCAAGTGGTGTTCAACATGGAGGGGCACTGATTCATCAGCTGAGGGAGGGCGTAGTTGATAATCAGCAGGAGGTTTCCGTGCCTATGTTTGACCTGATGCAATGAGACATCATGTTGTCCGGAGTCAATGTTGAGGACTCCCAGGGCCACTCCCTCCCAACTGTATACCACTGTGCCTCCACCTCTGGTGAGTCTGTCCTGCGGTGAAACAGGACATACACCCACAGATGGTGGCGGAGGAGTCTGGGACATTGGCTGAAAGGTATGATTCTGTGAGTATGGCTATGTCAGGCTGTTGCTTGACTAGTCTGTGGGACAGCTCTCCCAATTTTGGCAAGTCCCCAGATGTTAGTGAGAAGGACTTTGCAGGGTCGACTGGGCTGGGTGGGCCTTTGTCGTTTCCGAATCCGATGCCAAGGTCCATGCCAGGTGGACCGTCCAGTTTTATTCTTATTATACTTTGTCATAGCGGTTTGGTACAACTGAGTGGCTTGCTCTGCCATTTTAGAGGCAGTTAAGAGTCAACCACATTGCTGTGGGTCTGGAGCCATATATAGGTAACCATTTCTGATACCATCTTTTTATTCCAGATATTCAGTGTGGTACCCATATGTGATTGCAACCATACCTGCATATTTGCCATGGTAACAGGTAAAATGCTGATAAGATGCATACTTATTTGCACCCATGCAGGTAGCTGCTTTACCTGCTGCATGAGAGGTCACTGGCAAACCTAGCATTTCTTCACATTGTAAACATTTAACTTAGTATTGCCTTTCACCATTCAAAAACATCTGAGTAAGGCAGAATTAATGTATAAAAAGATAAAGGAAATATTTTTAGCGATGTTTAGGAGTAGGGTTTTATTTTTGTAATATAATAGCATTTTTAGTTATAGGAGTGTGAGAAAATCTCTAAATACAGTGTAAGATATTTTCAAAGTACACATTTTATTGTGAAAAGATACAATTGACAATAAGGAAAATGCTTTGTTGTCCTGGAAACATTATTTCAAAGTTCCAGAAAGGAACAGAGGATATGGCCAACATTACCACAGGGTCCAGCCAATGATACAGACAATGCTAGTTGATAAAGAGCAGCTAGCAACAATAGTCTGGGTGCTTTGGAAACCTACAGCTCTTGAGATAGCACTATTTTACTAAGATATTTTCCCATGGTCAAGTGTCTTGTGAGCTATTTCACCTCATTTGCATACTGTGGAGTGCTTTCTGATAATCTATGATAAGGTGCTGCCATTGTGTAACCAATGGTGTTTGGCAGTACGTATTATTTTACCCACAGCTTGAAAAAAAAACAAAGCCTAAAAATATATGAAAATTTGTCTTGCATCAGACCGTGACCACCAGAGCATCGGTTGTCTCTGATGACCACTGTGATGTTGTTTGACTGGAGTTTTCAGAGCAGCTTTCTGTAGGAAATGACCATCTGAAAAATCACTCCAATACAACATCACCACCTCTAAGTTCATAAACCATCTTTTTCATCTGAAAAAACAACAACACTTGCATTTTATAGCACCTTTAACATTGAAAAACATAATGTTGATAGAGTGCAGCAACTTAGAAAGGTCAGCGTTCAAAACAGACAGACTGAATCACTCTGAACTTGGAATGTGTGGCCACCAGATAATGGCAGATTATTTTCTTGCTATGATAGTTTTAGTTTTTTTTTAAATTCTCATCCTTGTTTTCAAATCCTTCCATGGCCTCGCCCCTCCCTCTCTCTGTAGCCTTCTCCAGCCCTACAACCCTCCGGAGATATCTGCGCTCCTCCAATTCTGGCCTCTTGTGCATCCACTATTTTCACTGCCGCCACTGGCAGCCATGCTTTCAGCTGCCTAGGCCCCAAGCTCTGGAATTCCCTCCCTTAAACCTCTCCACCTCTAGTTTCTCCATTAAGATGCTCCTGTCCTAATAGCTTCTTGTGTGTCCTGATGTCGAATTTGGTTTGATAACGCTCATGAGAAGCGACTTGGGATGTTTTACTATGCCAAAGACACAATATAAACGCAAATTGTTGTTATGCAAGTTGTTTCTGTTGGTTGATTTTAACAATATAGCCCATTTTTATGTTATTGCACACAATTTGCATTAAGAGTATACACCTGACGATGTCACATAGTTCCCACTTTTGTTTTGAAATCATGTCTGTGCCAACTACAGTAAACTTGTTTAAACAGCACTTTATCATCCGGAATACTTTAGTAACCAGCAAAATAGATATATCTCAATACAAAACAACACCTCAATAACCGGTAATCTTGCCGATTCTACCATACATTTAACGGAACATTCTGTAGGTGAGTATCCAATTATACAGTACATTTCTTGATTTTTAATTTTTGTTTGTGTTAAAAATTGCCTTGGTAGGTATACCTCTCTGTTATCCAGAATTTTTCATCAACCGGCACCATCCTGGTCCCATAGGTGCCGGATCAGAAAGAGTTTTCATAATGAGTTTTACCTGATTATATCATCAGCCACTAGGCAAAGCCTTTCATGGTCATTGGTAATAATACCTAATGGTATTAGCCACACCATTCCCAATTTTCCATTCCCCACCCCCATCAATTTTAGTGGTCATATAAACACTTTAAAAAAAAAAGTCAAATTACTCAGACAGAATAAGGCAGGACTCCAGCCATATTTTCAAAGGCCTTTGGGCAGGAAAGATTGCAACAAAGAAGTAAAAATGTAACCCCCTTGCAGCCCATAGTTACCAATTCAGTGAGCTTGCTGCCCTTTTTACTATCATAGGAGTATAGGAATGTACAGGACTGAAAAAGACCACTTCAGTCAAACTCTAATTTATCTATCATACCCCTCAATTACTTTTATCAAAGTTTTCTCATCAGCTTGCTGACACTATCATAGAATCATACAGCAAAGGAGGAGGCTATTCGGCCCATTGTGCCTGTGCCAGTTCTTTGAAAGAGCTATCCAATTAGTCCCATTCCCCTGCCCTTTCCCTGTAGCCCTGCAAATGTCTCCTTTTAAAATTCCCTTTTGAAAGTTACTATTAAATCTGCTTCCAGCCCCCTTTCCGACAGTGCATTCCAGATCATCATAACTCACTGAATAAAAAAAACTATTCTCCTAATCTCCCCACTGGCTTTTTTGTCAATTATTTTAAATCGGTGTCCTTTGGTTACCGACCCTCCTGGCACTGGAAACAGTTTCTCCTTATCTACTTTATCAAAACCCCTCAATTTTGAGCACCTCTGTTAAACCTCCCCTTAACCTTCTTTGCTCTAAGGAGAACAATCCCAGCTTCTCTAATCTCTTCACATAACTGAATTCCCTCATCCTTGGTATCATCCTAGTAAATCTCCTCTGCACCCTCTCCAAGGCCTTGACATCCTTCCTAAAGTGTGGTGCCCAGAATTGGACACAATACTCTAGCTGAGGTCTAACTAGTGATTTATAAAGGTTTACCATAATTTCCAGGCTTTTGTACTGTATGCTTCTATTTATAAAGCCAAAGGTCCCATATGATTTTTTAAACAGCTTTAACAACTTGTCCTGCCACTTACACAAATATTTGCGTATGTGGAACCCCTAGATCTCCCTGTTCCTGCACCAACTTTAAAATTTTACCATTTAGTGTATACTGCCTCTCCTCATCCACACCTTTGTCATCCACAAACTTTGAAATTATGCCCCCTATACCCAAGTCCAGGTCATTAATATATATGAAAAAGAACAGTGGTTTTGATACCGGCACTGGGGAACACTACTGTATACTTTGCTCCAGTCTGAAAAACAACCGTTTACTACTACAATAGCAAAATATGGCGGATGCTGCAAATCTGAAATAACAGAAAGTGCTGGAAACACTCAGCAGGTCAGGCAGCATCGAGGAGAGAGAAACAGTCAACGTTTCGGGTTGAACACTTCATCACTGATCAAGAAAGTTCTCTTCTACACATAGAAACATAGAAGATAGGAGCAGGAGTAGGCCATTCGGCCCCTCGAGCCTGCTCCGCCATTCAATGAGATCATGGCTGATCATCCAAACTCAGTACCCTGTCCCTGCCTTCTCCCCATATCCCTTGATCCCTTTAGCCTTAAGAAATATATCCAACTCTTTCTTGAATATATTTAATGAACTGGCCTCCACCGCCCTCTGTGGCAGAGAATTCCACAGGTTCACCACTCTCTGGGTGAAGAAATTCCTCCTCATTTCAGTCCTAAATGGCTTACCCCTTATCCTTAGACTATGACCCCTGGTTCTGGACTCCCCGGCCATCAGAAACATCCTTCCTGCATCTAGTCTGTCCAGGCCTGACAGAATTTTATAGGTTTCGATGAGATCCCCACTCAATTTTCTAAACTCCAGTGAGTATAAGCGCAATCGACACAATCTCTCCTCATACGTCATTCCTGCCATCCCAGGTATCAGCCTGGTGAATCTTCGCTGCACTCCTTCCATGGCAAGAACGTCCTTCCTCAGGTAAGGCGACCAAAACTGCACACAATATTCAAGGTGCGGTCTCACCAAGGCCCTGTACAACTGTAGCAAGACATCCTTGTTCCTGTACTCAAACCCTCTAGCTACGAAGGCCAACATACCATTTGCCTTCTTAACCGCCTGCTGCACCTGCATGCTTACCTTCAGCGACTGGTGCACAAGAACACCCAGGTCTCTTTGCACTTCCCCTTCTCCCAATCTATTGCCATTCAAATAATAATCTGCCTTCCGGTTTTTGCCACCAAAGTGGATATCCTCACATTTATCCACATTATAGTGCATTTGCCATGTTTCTGCCCAATCACTCAACCTGTCCAAAGCGTACTGGAGTTTCACAACATCCTCCTCACAGCATACCCTCCCACCCAGCTTTGTGTCGTCTGCAAATTTGGAGATATTACATCCAATTCCCTCGTCCAGATCATTAATATATATTGTGAACAGCTGGGGTCCTAGGACCGATCCTTGCGGTACCCCACTAGTCACTGCCTGCCACTCGGAAAACGACCCGTTTATTCCAACTCTTTGCTTTCTGTCCGCCAACCAGTTCTCTATCCAAGTCAATACCTTGCCCCCAATCCCATGTGCCTTAATTTTGCACGCTAATCTCTTATGCGGGACCTTATCGAAAGCCTTCTGAAAGTCCAAATACACCACATCCACTGGTTCTCCCTTATCTATTTTACAAGTTACATCCTCAAAAAATTCTAGTAGGTTAGTCAAGCATGATTTACCTTTTGTAAATCCATGTTGACTTTGTCCGATCCTGTCACTGCTTTCCAAGTGCTCTGCTATTACATCTTTTATAATGGACTCTAGCATTTTCCCCACTACCGATGTCAGGCTTACCGGTCTATAATTCCCCGCTTTTTCTCTACCACCTTTTTTGAATAGTGGGGTAACATTAGCTACCCTCCAATCCATGGGTACTGTTCCAGAGTCTATCGAGTTCTGGAAGATGACCAGCAATGCATCTACTATTTCTAGGGCCACTTCCTTAAGTACCCTGGGATGTAGATTATCAGGCCCTGGGGATTTATCGGCCTTCAGTCCCATCAATTTTCCTAACACCATTTCCCTACAAATACTGATTTCTTTCAGTTCCACCCTTTCACCAGACGCTATGTTCCCCGGCATCTCTGGGAGGTTATTTGTGTCCTCCTTTGTGAAGACAGAACCAAAATATGTATTTAGTTGGTCTGCCATTTCTTTGTTCCCCATGGTGGCATAGTGGTTAGCACTGTTGCCTCACAGCGCCAGGGACCCGGGTTCGAATCCAGCCTCGGGTGACTGTCTGTGTGGAGTTTGCACATTCTCCCCGTGTTTGCGTGGGTTTCCTCCGGGTGCTCCGGTTTCCTCCCACAGTCCAAAGATGTGCGGGTTAGGTTGATTGGCTATGATAAATTGACCCTTAGTGTTAGGGGGATTAAATACGCGGGGTTACGGGGATAGGGTGGGATATGTGTTGGTGTTGGTGCAGGGGTTACGGGGATCGGGTGGGATATGTGTCGGTGCAGGCTCGATGGGCCGAAATGGCCTCTATCTGCACTGTGGGGTTTCTGTGATTCTGTGATTATAAATTCCCCTGATTCTGACTGCAAGGGACCTATGCTTGACTTCACCAATCTTTTTCTCTTCACATATCTATAAAAGCTTTTACAGTCAGTCTTTATGTTCCCTGCAAGCTTACTCTCATATTCTATTTTCCCTTTCTTAATTAATCCCTTTGTCCTCCTTTGTTGAATCCTAAACTGCTCCCAATCCTCAGGATTATTGCTTTTTCTGGCCAATTTATATGTCCTCTCCTTGGATCTTATGCTATCCCTAATTTCCCTTGTTAGCCACGGTTGAGTCACCTTTTTTGTTTTATTTTTATGCCAAACTGGGATGAACAAATTCTGTAGCTCATCCATTCGGTCTTTGAATGTTTGCCATTGCCTATCCACCGTCAACCCTTTGAGTGCCATTCCCCAATCAATCCTACCCAACTCGCTCCTCAGACCATCGTAGTTTCCTTTATTTAAATTGAGGACCCTAGTCTCTGAGTCAACTACTTCATTCTCCATCTTAATGAAGAATTCGATCATATTATGATCGCTCCGACCCAAGGGGCCTCGTACAACAAGATTGCTAATTAATCCTTTCTCGTTACATAACATCCAGTCTAAGATGGCCTGATCTCTGGTTGGTTCCTCGACATATTGGTCCAGGTAACCATCCCGTAAACACTCCAGGAATTCCTCCTCCACAGTATTGTTACTAATTTGGTTGGCCCAATCTATATGTAGATTAAAGTCACCCATGGTGACTGCTGTGCCCTTATTGCACGCTTCTTTAATTTCCCTTTTAATGCCATCCCCAACCTCCGCCTTACTGTTTGGAGGTCTATATACCACCCCCACTAACGTTTTTTTCCCCTTAGTATTTCTCAATTCTGCCCATACAGATTCCACACCATCAGCGCTAATACCCTTCATTACAATTGTGTTAATCCCTTCTTTAGCCAGTAATGCTACCCCACCTCCCTTTCCTTTTTGCCTATCTTTCCTGAATATCGAATACCCCTGGATGTTGAGTCCCCAGTCTTGGCCATCCTTGAGCCACGTTTCTGTAATCCCAACCAAATCATATTCGTTTACCTCTATTTGCGCAGCCAATTCATCCACCTTATTACAAATGCTCCTCGCATTAAGACACAAAGCCTTCAGGCTTGTTTTTTTAACGCTCTTAGACCTATTAGAATTATTATTTACTGTGGCCACGTTTGATTTAAACCGTTGATTTCTCTGACTGCCACTTTTGTTTTTCTCCTTCCTATCTTTTGCTTTTATCCTTGTTTCCCTTTCCTCTGTCTCCCTGCTCAGGTTCCCAACCCCCTGCCATTTTAGCTTAAACCCTCCCCCACAGCACTAGCAAACACTCCCCCTAGGACATCGGTTCCAGCCCTGCCCAGATGCAGACCATCTGGTCTGAACTGGTCCCACCTCCCCCAGAACCGGTTCCAATATCCCAGGAACTTGAATCCCTCCCCCTGGCACCATTCCTCTAGCCACGTATTCATCTGAAGTATCCTTCTATTTCTACTCTGACTAGCACGTGGCACTGGTAGCAATCCTGAGATTACTACCTTTGAGGTCCTGTTTTTTAATTTTTCTCCTAACTCCCAATATTCCGCTTTTAGGACCTCATCCCACTTTTTACCTATATCGTTGGTGCCTATATGCACCACGACAACTGACTGTTCACCCTCCCCTTCCAAGATGTTCTGCAGCCGCTCTGAGACATCCTTGACCCTTGCACCAGGGAGGCAACACACCATCCTGGAATCTCGTTTGTGGCCGCAGAAACGCCTATCTATTCCCCTTACAATAGAATCCCCTATTTCTATAGCTCTACCCCTCTTTTTCCTCCCATTCTGTGCAGCAGAGCCACCCCTGGTGCCAGGAAGTTGGCTGCTGCTGCCTTCCTCTGATAAGCCATCCCCCTCAACAGTACTCAAAGTGGTGTAGCTGTTGGAGAGGGGGATGGCCACAGGGGACCCCTGCACTACCTGCCTGCGCCTAGTACTCTGCCTGTTGGTCACCCGTTCCCTTTCTTCCTGTCCAACCTCTACCTGCGGTGTGTCCAACTCCGTAAACGTGATATTCACAATGTCCTGAGCATCGCGAACGCTCCAGTATGCATCCAATCGCAGCTCCAGTGCCGCAATGCGGTCTGTCAGTAGCTGCAGCTGGATGCACTTCCTGCACATGTAGTTGTCAGGGACACAGGAAGTGTCCCTGAGTTCCCACATAGCGCAGGAGGAGCATACCACGGGGCCGGGCTGTCCTGCTATGACTTACCCTTTAATTAATTGAATTTAAATTAAATCAATCCCACTAATTACACTACAGTTAACTGGTTTACCAACAGTCCCTGCTACACCAGAGAGACCTTAGAAACTATAAACCACAGAGTTAAAGTTTAAAAAAAGAGAGAAATACTCACCAACCAATCACTTACCTGCTTCCTGGTGACGTCACACTTTGATTACTTTTTACCTCTCTCCCCGCTGTTGAATTGGTAAGCCGCTCCTCACTGCTCCCACACAGGTCCGATGTTCTGGTCGGGCCTCACTGCCAGTTTTAAGCTCCACTGCTCCCACACAGGTCCGATGCTCTGGTCGGGTCTCGCTGCCGGTTTTAAGCTCCGCCACGCCTCACTGCTCCCACACAGGTCCGATGCTCTGGTCGGGCCTCACTGCCGGTTTTAAGCTCCACCGCTCCCACACAGGTCCGATGCTCTGGTCGGGTCTCGCTGCCGGTTTTAAGCTCCGCCGCTCCTCACTGCTCCCACACAGGTCCGATGCTCTGGTCGGGCCTCGCTGCCGGTTTTAAGCTCCGCCGCTCCTCACTGCTCCCACACAGGTCCGATGCTCTGGTCGGGCCTCGCTGCCGGTTTTAAGCTCTGCCGCTCCTCACTGCTCCCACACAGGTCCGATGCTCTGGTCGGGCCTCGCTGCCGGTTTTAAGCTCTGCCGCTCCTCCCACACAGGTCCGATGCTCTGGTCGGGCCTTGCTGCCGGTTTTAAGCTCCGCCGCTCCTCACTGCTCCCACACAGTTTAGGAATTCCTCCCCCTCATTACCCTTTACACGATTTATTTCCAGTTTATATTAGGGTAACTGAAGTTCCCCCATTATTCTGTTGTTTATACACCTTTCTGAAGTTTGCTTGCAAATTTGCTCCTTCATTTCCTTCCCACTATTTGGTGACCTATAGAATACACCCAGTAGTGTAACAGCTCCTCTTCTGCTCCTTAATTCTAACCAAATAGATTGAACCTTCAAGCAGGTCATCCCTTTCCAGGGCTGTAACAATATCTTTGATCAATTTGCCTCATTCCATGCATTTACACAGACACACTCCAAACCCGCCTTAGTCTACTTTGTATTTCTCCCCTGTCGGATTCCCTATTTCTGAAATACTCTTAATTCTAATGCTGTTTGTCGCTCACATTCCTCTGTGCACCTTGTTTCTCCTCTCTGATGCTTCCTCCTTGCTCCCCTCCCCCTGCTAAATTAATTTAAACCTTTTCCCACACCGTTGGTTAACTTCCCTGTGAGGACCTTGGTCCCAACCCTGTTCAGATGCAACCCATCTGCCTTGTACAGGTACCTCCTGCCCCAGAATTGATCCCAATGCCCCAGGATTCTGAAGCACTCACTCCTGCATTATTTCTCCAGCCAAAACATTAACCTACTTTATCTTATTATTCCTATACTCACTAGCATGTGACACTGGGAGTAATCCAGAGATTACCACCTTTGAGGTCCTACTTTTTAGTTTCCTCCTAGCTCCTGAAAATCTACCCCCAATGTCTCCCATTGAGTCTGTTCTTTACATTCACCACACTCTGTAGAATAGTTTCCCCGAAATTTCCTCGGGAGTTCCCAATCATCCGCTGTATCTTCTGCAGAAACCCATAAAACAGCGTAATTAGCAATTTATGCCCTTTCTTGGGGTTTCCTTTGATCTTCTACCAAGGTTACAGCAATTGGGAGAACCTCCACTGAAATTATAGCTGTTAAATCCAATTCCTTTAAATGTGATATGTACATTTCAATCTGGCGCATTTGGCCAGTAGTTCTATGTCTTTCCAAGCAATTTCAGGTAGGTTTTAAAAAAGTTCAAACAATACACCCTGCCCTCCGTGAAATCAATGATGAGTTTTCCTACCTAGTCTCTCAAAATTAGTGGTTGTCAACCTATTATTGATTGAATCGGCATTGGCTCAATCATTACCATTGGCTGACCCTCCTCCAACTTCTACTTTATCATTTTAGGTGTACAGAAAGTGGACACAGATATCATTCAGAGTTGACGGATTTCATCTACTCAATAATACAACTAAAGTTCTATGATGCTAAAACTCATGACAAGCAACATCAAAATAAAACAACATATTCCAAGTTCACCACAATTTCCCCTCAAGTAACTGCACACAATACCTAAACTAGCACCTGCCATGGAGCACAAAATAGATGTGAATCTCAATAACTGCCTAGTCCTGTCTTCCCAGGTCAAGTTAAAATTATTCATCTGGGCAGGATGGGGCAAGCTTATGGTACAATATATAAAGCGGTATGTCTCTCTCTGTCTCTCTGTCTGTCCGGCTATACAATCAAAAGTTATAGAGCGTACCTACACATATGTTATATCAAAAGAAAGCTTATCATTAGGGGACTCTCAAAGGCGTATTTGCTTTTTGGTCAGACAAAAATTGTGCCGACGGTATACAAAAAACGTTCAAAATTCCACTCATTATCCGCTCATTAGCATCGAGTGACGTGAAGGTTGACCAATCGTACAGTCGAGCGATGTGACGGTCGACCAATCACTGCGTCACGGGGGCGGGTTCATTGCGCGTGCGGGCAGGCCATCCTAGAGTCGAGTGACGTGACGATTGACCAATCCTACAGTTCAGTGACCTGACGGTTGACCAATGGGTGCGAGTGTGGGCGGGCCTAATCATTCTGAACTGAGGTGAGTGGCCGCCATCTTGATACCTAACTCTTCATTTCTTTTTCCCACTTTCTGCGTGTTTCTTTTCAAATCTACATTTCCGGCAAAAAAAAAGTTGCTTTTAAAACACAAATTGTTTTTTTAAAAAAGTTAATTAATTTGGAAATCTTTTCTCTAAGCTCTATAATTTTCCTACCTTTCACCGTTTTTGCAGGCCTCGAAGCCTGGGCCTCTGTTGCCCAGCCACGCCCGAGCTAGGCACCTCCCATCCCGTCGGCCCAGAGCGCGACCTGGGGCTCAGGAGGGTGGGAAGGGTTACCCCGGCCACCGGGGCCCGGCCGTCTCTCACAGCCTCAAGCCGGCTCACGCCCGTTCCCGGGGCTTGGCTCCAGCGCAGACCCAGCCGCAATCGGCGGTCTTGAAGCCGGCTCGGGCGGGGGGCGGAGGGCAGGGCTCGAGAGGGCGGGAAGGGTTACCCCGGCCACCGGGCCCGGCCGTCTCTCACAGCCTCAAGCCAGCTCACACCCGTTCCCAGGGCTTGGCTCCATTTGCGGCCGCGGGCCACTCACCCTCTCTCTCCTTCCCTCTGTCTCTCTCTCCTCCCCACCTGCCCTCCCCTCTCCCCTCCCCTCTCTCCCTCGCCCCCCTCTCCCCTCTCCCTCACCCCCCTCCCCCTCCTCCCTCACCCCCCTCTCCCCTTCTCTCTCCCCACCGTCTCACCCTCTCTCTCCCCCTCCCTCCCCCTCTCTCTCCTTCCCTCTGTCTCTCTCTCCTCCCCACCTGCCCTCTCCTCTCCCCTCCCCTCTCCCCTCTCTCCCTCGCCCCCCTCTCCCCTCTCCCTCACCCCCCTCCCCCTCCTCCCTCACCCCCCTCTCCCCTTCTCTCTCCCCACCGTCTCACCCTCTCTCTCCCCCCCTCCCTCCCCCTCTCTCCCCCTCTTGCTCTGCCCCCTCCCTCCCCCTCTCTCTCTCTCTCTGCCCCCTCCCTCCCCCTCTCTCTCTGCCCCCTCCCTCCCCCTCTCTCTCTCTCTGCCCCCTCCCTCCCCCTCTCTGCCCCCTCCCTCCCCCTCTGTCTGCCCCCCTCCCTCCCCCTCTCTGTCTGCCCCCTCCCTCCTCCTCTCTCTCTCCCCTCCCTCCCCCTCTCTCTCCCCCCTCCCTCCCCCTCTCTCTCCCCCCTCCCTCCCCCTCTCTCTCCCCCCTCCCTCCCCCTCTCTCTCCCCCCTCCCTCCCCCTCTCTCTCCCCCCTCCCTCCCCCTCTCTCTCCCCCCTCCCTCCCCCTCTCTCTCTGCCCCCTCCCTCCCCCCTCTCTCTCTCTCTCTCTCTCTCTCCCCCCTCTCTCTCCCCCCAGTCTCTCTCTCTCTCTTCTCCCCCCTCTCTCTCCCCCCAGTCTCTCTCTCTCTCTTCTCCCCCCATTCTCTCTCTCTCTCTCTCTCCCCCCCAGTCTCTCTCTCTCTCCCCCAGTCTCTCTCTCTCTCTCTTCTCCCCCAGTCTCTCTCTCTCTCTCTTCTCCCCCAGTCTCTCTCTCTCTCTCTTCTCCCCCAGTCTCTCTCTCTCTCTCTCTTCTCCCCCAGTCTCTCTCTCTCTCTCTCTCTTCTCCCCCAGTCTCTCTCTCTCTCTCTCTTCTCCCCCAGTCTCTCTCTCTCTCTCTCTTCTCCCCCAGTCTCTCTCTCTCTCTCTCTTCTCCCCCAGTCTCTCTCTCTCTCTCTCTTCTCCCCCAGTCTCTCTCTCTCTCTCTCTTCTCCCCCAGTCTCTCTCTCTCTCTCTCTTCTCCCCCAGTCTCTCTCTCTCTCTCTCTTCTCCCCCAGTCTCTCTCTCTCTCTCTCTTCTCCCCCAGTCTCTCTCTCTCTCTCTTCTCCCCAGTCTCTCTCTCTCTCTCTCTTCTCCCCCAGTCTCTCTCTCTCTCTCTCTTCTCCCCCAGTCTCTCTCTCTCTCTCTTCTCCCCCAGTCTCTCTCTCTCTCTCTTCTCCCCCCAGTCTCTCGCTCTCTCTCTTCCCCCCCAGTCGCTCTCTCTCTTCCCCCCAGTCGCTCTCTCTCTTCCCCCCAGTCGCTCTCTCTCTTCCCCCAGTCGCTCTCTCTCTCTCTTCCAACAACAACATGCCCTCAAAAAAGCCTCGGCACCGCTGGGCACTCCAGCTAGTGGTACAATATAATAATCCCGATGAAAGATAAAACTAAAATGTCCAAGTAATAAGAAATTATACTATACTGTTTGATTTAAACAAAGGTCACAGTGAAACCACACAATGTGCCAACTATCTGTGTTATTTGCATAAAATTAGGATCAGAAGAAGCAGTTTGCCAACTACTAGAAAAAAAGAACTTGAATTTAAATGTACCTTTCATGAATTTAGGGTGTTCACAACCAATGATGTGCTTTTGAATTGTAGTCACTGTTGTAATGTAAGAAACTAAACCCATTTGGCCACATTTCTCTGGAACATTGTGCTCCTATTGCTTTTCTGGCAAACAAATCCCTTATTTACATGAAATTTTGTCTTGTGTGACTCCCTCAAGCTCCAAAATTTATCAATAAATTATAAAACACAATTTCTTTCCCACTGAAAGTCACATTGGTGAAGTCATGCAGTTTGGAATTAATTTTGTTGGTACATAACTAAATAGCAACAAATAGAAAGTAGAAATATTAATCACATCCCAAACTCTGCCAAAACAAAATGGTAGCTGATGTATGAGCCGAAGAAACAATGAAGCACATATGGAGTTAGATACCTCCTTTAGAAATAAGAACATCCAACAGTATACAGACCAATCAAGTCAGAAACATACACAAACAAATTACCAATTAAGCACACGCACACACAAAATAAGTCTACATACTTCAGATGATGAGAAGCAGACTAAGTCTGGTGCATATTCTTGATATGGTGATTCTTAAAAATATTAAAAGTCTAATTTTACATGCATTACAGGGTATTATATGCTAATGAATAGATTATAGAAACATTGAAAGTTCTTCACAAGTGTAATAATATTAAAGTCTATGCATGACTAAATAAGTAGTACAGAAACTAGGGGGGCGATTTTGCCAGCCCTGGGGAGGTGGGTATGGAGGCGGGACTGCCGGGAAAATGGCAGAATTCGGGGGCGGGTGCCCAACCCGCCCCCAACCCACCTCCATGTCATCTTCCCAGGAGGCAGGTAGCCGTCCCACGCCAGGTCCTCCTTGGAGGCGGGAAGAGATTAAAGCCTATTAACTGCCTGTTAACAAGTAGTTAACAGGCAGAAAATAGGATTATCCCCTTTTTGCCCTCAAGTGCGGGCTTCCTGAAGGCTCCAAAACACGCCAGTTCAGCGAGGCGAGTACCGGGTCTGCAGGGGGGGGTGCAAAAGTATGGTGTGAAGGTAAGTGATGGATGCAAGAGAGTGTAGAGGTGAGTATCTGAGGTAAGTGCAAAGTGTTTTTAAAAGTGTACTTACCTTTGTTTCTTCCTGCAGGCTTCAGTCAGTTTGTATGCAGAGACTCTTTGACCTCCGTGTTGGGATTGACAGGTGGCCGTTGCATTCACAGACACAACAACCATCTTAATTCTGTTAAAGAAAGAAGTTTGATGGGGTCTTGTATTCAAGACCTCATCAAACTGCAGAGAATGTCATTGTTTGACAGCTTCACAGAGCTGTCAAATGATGACAATTCATTGACGTGCTCTGCAACCAGCTTTCCCTTGATTAGCCTGCTAAGCCCGCTGGGCGGGCTTAACAGGGTCAATCATGGGAAAATAGCGTGGGTTGGCCACAAATCAATGGAGACGGGACATCAACCCGACAAGTTGCAGTCCCACCTCCAACGCGCCCCCAGTCACAAAATCACCCCCTAAAAGATCAAATCTAGGCTGACACTTCAGTAAAGTGCTGAATGAATACTGCATTACCATAGGTGCTGTCTTTCAGATGAGATGTTAAACCAAGACCTCTTCTGCATGCTTGGGGGATATAAAAGATCACATGGACAGAGAAGCAATTGAGAAAGTGCAGAAAAGATTTACAAGAATGGTTCCAGGGATGAAGGACGTCAGTTAGGTGAATAGATTGGAGAAGCTGGAATTGTTCTCCTTAGAGCAGATAAGTTTGAGAGGAGATTTGATAAAAACATAACATAAGAAATAGGAGCAGGAGTAGGCCATTTGGCCCCTCGAGCCTGCTCCGCCATTCAATAAGATCATGGCTGATCTGGTCTTGGCCTCAACTCCACTTTCCTGCCTGCTCCCCATAACCCTCGACTCCCTTATCATTCAAAAATCTGTCTATCTCCATCTTAAATATATTCAATGACCGAGTCTCCACAGCTCTCTAGGGTAGAGAATTCCAAAGTTTCTTAACCCTCTGAGTGAAGAGGGCGACCCCTTATTCTGAAACTATGCCCCCTAGTTCTAGATTCCCCCATGAGGGGAAACATCCCCTCTGCATCTACCCTGTCAAGCCCCCTCAGAATCTTATATGTTTCAATAAGATCACCTCTCATTCTTCTAAACTCCAATGAATATAGGCTCAACCTGCTCAATCTTTCTTCATAAGACAACCCCTTCATCTCAGGAAATAATCTAGTGAACCTTCTCTGAACTGCCTCTAATGCAAGTATATCCCTCCTTAAATAAGGAGACCAAAACTGTCGCAGCACTCCAGGTGTGGTCTCACCAATGCCCTGTACAGAGACTTCCCTACTTTTATACTCCATCCCCCTTGCAATAAAGGCCAACATTCCATTTGCCTTCCTAATTACTTGCTGTACCTGGAAGTGATTAAAATCAAAATAGAGGTGTTCAAAATCATGAGGGGCCTAGACAGGTTAAATAGAGAGAAACTGTTCCCTCTGGCAGAAGGGTCGAGAACCAGAGGATACAGATTTAAGGTGATTGGCAGAAGAACCAAAGGCGACATGAGGGAAAACTTTTTTACGCAGCAAGTGGAATGCACTGCCTGAAAGGGTGGTGGAGGCAGACTCAATCGTGGCTTTCAAAAGGGAATTGGATAAGTACCTGAAGGAAAAAAATTTGCAGGGTTACAGGAAAAGGGCGGGATAGTGGGACTAGCTGAAGTGATCTTGCAGAGAGCCAGCATGGGCTCAACGGGCCAACTGGCCTCCTTCTGTGCTGTAACCAGTCTATGATTCTATGATTCTAGGGTGGTACCAGAAATGAGAGCTTATAGTTATTGGGAAAGATTGAACAAGTTGGGGCTTTTTTCTTCAGAAGAGAGAAGACTTAGAGGTGACTTGATAGAGATTTTTAAAATTATGGACAGGGTAGATGTAGAGAGAATGTTTCCACTTGTGGGAAAATCCAAAACTAGGGGCCATAATACAAGATAGTTACTAATAAGTCCAATAAGGAAATAAGGAGAAATTTCTTTACTCAGAGAATGATTAGAATGTGGAACTTGCTACCACAGGAAGTGCTTGTGACAAATAGCTTAGATGTTTTCAAAAGGCAAGTACACGAGAGAAAAGGGAATAGAAAGACATGCTGAAAGGCTGAGTTGAGGTAGATGGATTGGGAGGAGACTCGTGTGGAGTATAAACACCAGCACAGACCGAATGGTCTGTTTTTGTGCTGTATTTGGTCTGTTTCTGTACTGTATTTTCTATGTAACGGCACTATTTGAAAAAGAGTAGGAGTTCTTCAGTGTCCTAGCCAACATTTCTCCCTCAAACTAAACCATTAAAAAAACACAGATTATCTGGTCATTGGTTCTGTTCCTGTTTGTGAGACCTTGCTGGCATAAACTGGCTACTGCGTATGCCTACAGAACAACAGTAACTGCACTTTAAAAGCAATCCGGTGGCTGTAAAATACGTTGGGACATCCTGAAGAATTAATGAGGTGTTCTATAAATGGAAGTTCTTTCTTTCTTTAAAGCAGCTACCTTTTAGTTAAGAAATGATAAAACAGCTACAAATATTAGTATGCACAATTATAGAATTTCAGCCATGTCAGGAGCAACAATTCACTGCCTGGGAGAGTGCTCAGCAGATAGATCGAGCAGACCAACTTGCTCAATGATGGGCAGTATTAACGTAGATGAACTATTTGGACAAAATATACTGTACAATATTAGCAACATGGCTTTGGTTCATTGGGTTTAGGGAACAAGAGAGTAATTGTTATAACTTTTGGTCTGCTGCCAATATCTTCACAGGTTCGGTAGCATCATTCGATCCCTCCCATAAGTGGAAACCATTCTCCATATGTACTGGAATAGACTTACATTATTCAATATCTATTTATATAATAGCACAACCCAGGAGTGTATCAATTTGTACACTGTTATTTGAACCAGATATTTGTTTCTTTTGCTTGTACCCCCACGTGTGAATCATTAAGCTGCTGTATTTCACAGGAAGTGAACATATAGAGCAATGGTTATAATCAGATTCACCTAATTCAACCAATACAACTTGTCTTCATGTAATAAAAAAGTGTCACACTTCCGAACATAAGTGGATAATTTTGCTTGATTTAAACAATAACTCTTAACTACCCTCCTCCATTCTCCTTCTCAGTCTGGCCAAAGCTTGCCCTCACTGTTTTCTGTTTGAGACCTAATTGACTGCCCATGTCTCTCCCTTTGTTTGCAGCCAGAAAGGCACAGAGACTTCCAACTACAGTGGGCTGAGTTTTGCCAGCGCTCAGAGTGCGGGTTTGGAGGCGGGTCCGCTGTCAAAATCAAAATGATTGACAGCAGGTTGGGAAACACGCGCTGAACCCGCCTCCATGTAAAAGTTTCTGAAGTGTCGGGTCTGCGAATTGAGAACAGACCCAACACCAAGCGGCGGGGGAGGCATTTAAGTTAAATGCTTGTTAACTACTATTTTGCCAGCCTATTTCTATTTTACCACTTTTTTTAAACGAGGTTCATGTTGTTCGGAGATCACGTCAGGTAAGTAGGTCGGGTTCTCTATGTCTCCCCATTGCTGTGAATAGGTGGCAGCAGCAAAAGTGGTCTGAAAGCTACCATTTCACAGCTGTTCACTATCCAATGTCAGAAGCTGAGCCTTCAGCACTTGGAAGACACTTTTGAGCTGTATGCAGTTTGGAAGTGTTTGGCGTAAACTCTCTATCCACTGTCACCTCCTTGGAGCAAGCTCTCTCACCATTGACAGATCGCTTCTGTCATCTCAACTTCAGCTGCCATCTATTCCAGCAACATCAATGCCCTTGAAAAAAATCTCACCTTGTCCTCTAAATCCCTCCACGATCAGACCCAACACCAACATCATCAGGCACACCAGCAGCGCCAACAACAACACCAACCTTCTCCGCAATCACCTGATGCTGCGCAGGACAGAGGGCATCAGCACCCGACCACATTGCTGCCCGGGACGCCAGGGATGGCCTCACCATGGCCAGATTTACTTCACTTGAAGCTGTACACCCTGGCTGCCACATGATGCACCAGGTTAACACCACCCCACGCCAACACCATAAAGCATCCCTACAATGACCAAGCCATTCCTTTCACACTCGTCACCATTGCGGGGAGGGGGCCACCCTTATGTCTCACCATTCACTGCAACTCACTAAGCCACTTCCAAAGGTGCACACAAATCTGTCCAAGAACACAAAGTGCTGAAAATAAAGGTTTCAATGTTTGACAGCACATTATCAGAAACTTAACATGAACATTGGCTAAACGACCCAAGTGCCTAACCTTGTGTGTTGTTAGTTGGTATGCTTGCACTAGGATGAGGGTGAGTGTGAGGGGTGGCTAATGAGATGGGAATGTGATGTAGAGAGCGGGATGGGTGGAGGTGCAAGGTAAGTTGGTGTGAGTAAGGATATGCAGTAGTAGGGTAGGGAAGGCAGAGTGAAGGGGATGTGATGAGTGGCACAGCAGGATGAGGTTGAGTGTGGCTTTGCAGTAACGTTTCATGATCTATTGAGATCATTGAAAGGTTTACCACTGCAGCCTGGTCCTCCTGATGACATCCCTGCTTGTATCCTCCTGTGCAATGTGCAACCAGGCTGTGTTGATCTCCTGGGGCGGTCTCTTCCGCCTATCGGAAAGGAAGAGAACCTCCCTGCGTGCTGTGACTCCCTCCATAAGCATATGGAGGGAGTCATGGGTGAGCCTGGGTGCAGCCGTGTGTAATGTACTCAACACACGGACACGGGATGTATTCCTTCAGCCATCAACACGAGGCTTCTTTATTTATTTCCTTTCTCTGTTTACCCTCCGTCGCCCCCTACTGGGGTGGAGGGTAACTATCACCACATCTCCCTTTCTAAACAGACTTTGAATACTATTCCTTTACTATTAACATTTCAAATGACCTTCTTTCAAATCATTACTTTTTTACTGTGCTTAAGAAATAACAAACTCTAACAAACATAACATCTCTAATGCACAATGTATCTCTTCTTTTTTTTTTTTTTTAAGAGAAATACGAATAATGCAAGCAGAGTAAGCTTGGAGGGACAAGGTGACTGCCTGAACCCTCCACCAAGTACCTTGGGTATTATTCTGACCCAATGAGGTGTCTTGGTTCTTAAGCTATTCATGTTGCAAAGTCCTGGAGGTATGAAGGAGGATTGCGGACCCTTTCAGGGTATCGTCTGGAACCCGATGGAGGTGGGGTATCCCCTGTAGGTGGAGAAGTTCCAGGACCCGCATCCCCATTGTAGTCATCGGGAATGGAAGGCTCATCAGCAGCGTCTGGGGGCTGCTGGGTAAGTGCGAGGTGTCTGCGGTTCCTGCGAACAATCTGGCCCTGGATATCAACCAGATACGATCTTGGGGTGTTGGCCTGTCCTTGCACAATGCCTCTTTTGCGGGAGTCACGTATCCACACATAGTCACCTGGAAGGAGTGGACACAAGGGCTTAGCTCTGTGGCGACTGTTAAAGTTGGCCTATTTCCTTAGTTTAGATTGTTTGTCCTTGTCTGTAAAATTCTGGAGGTTGGGCCAGCCTGGGCATTGTTGTACTTTACGTTGTAGTTGACCGCTTAATCCAGGCCACCAGACAGAACACCTGGCTCGTGCTCTGCATTTTGTGATCCCTTGATGGCCATCATGCAGTTTGTCCAGAATGTCTTTCTGCATTGATGCTGGAATGACCAACCGGCACCCTTGTAGCAGCAATCCTTGTGCAATAGTGAGGTCACCTGAAACGGCCGCATAAGGTCTAAGAGCGTTGTCAAGTTTCGCATGATCTGGCCAGCCCCCACGGCAGTATGGGAAAACCTGACGAAGTAGATCATCCATTTCCTGTTCTTGACGAAGTGCAGCCAGGCGTTTCTCGGTAATGGGCAGTGCAGTGAGTATTGAGTGTACATAATTCTCTATGCACTGCACCTCAGGGGAATCATCCACCGACGGCTGGTAGGGAGCCCTGGAGAGGACGTCGGCAGTTGCTAGGCTCTTCCCTGGCACATGTGATATAGTGAAGTGAAAGTGCATGAGTCGCATCCGAAAGCACTGAATGCGGGGGGGACAACTCGTCCAGGTTTTTAGATCCCAATAGTGTAAGGAGGGGCTTGTGATATGTTTCGACCTGGAATGTCATGCCTATTAGGAAGTCTCTAAAGCGCTCACACGCCCATGTAATGGCCAGGGCCTCTTTTTCAATCTGCGCATAGCGCTGCTCTGTTTTTGAAAGGGCTCGTGAAGCATAGGCTACAGGGCGCCAGTCAGTGTCAGGTCTCTTTTGTAAAAGGGCTGCACCCAAGCCAAACGATGAGGCATCAGCTGACACTTTAGTGAGTGCAAGGCCTGGCGGGGTGGTTAGCTCCGTCTTTATCACAGCGAAAGCTTGGGACTGCTGGGGTCCCCAATACCATGAGGTCTGCCTGTTGAGGAGATCCCGGAGTGGCTTGGTTTTATCGGCTAGATGGGGTATGTATTTGCCCAAGTGATTGACCAGGCCCATGAAGCGGCGTATTTCAGATACATTCCTTGGTGCGGCCATGTGTGCGAGGGCCTTGACTTTGTCAGGATCTGCTCTGACACCGGTCCCATCGATGACCTGGCCGAGAAATTTCACCTGTGTTTTGGCGAATTCACATTTGGAGTTAAGAGTACAGCTTACTGTAGTTTACTGAGAATTGCAAAAAGTCGCTGATCGTGCTGTTCTTGGGTTGCGCCAAACACCAACACATCATCCATTTGGCATAAGACACCATCAAGTCCCTCAAGGAGGCGGGACATGCGGCGCTGGAAATGCTCAGGGGCGGAGGATATTCCAAAGGGCAGTCTGTGGAAACAGTAACGTCCGAATGGCGTGATGAACGTGGTGAGACGTTTTGACTCCTCCAACAAGGGTATTTGCCAGAAACCAGATTGAGCGTCAAGCTTTGTAAAAACCTTTGCAGCTTTCAGCTGCCCCAGTGTGTGCTCTACGCAGGGTAAGAGATGCAGCTCTCTACAGACACTTTCATTGAGTTTTGTTAGGTCTATGCAGATTCTGATTTTTCCGTTGGGTTTTGGGACTACAGCCATTCAGGAGCACCAGGCTGTGGGTTCCTCAACTCTTGCAATTATCCCCAGTTGCTCCATGTGGGTGAGTTCCTCCTTAACTTTGGACATAAGGGGGAGCGAGACACGTCGGGGTGTAGAGAGAGCAAAAGGTTTAGCATCCGGCTTGAGGCGAATGTGATACTCCTCTTGCAGTCGCCCAATGCCTTGAAACAGTCTGCGGAACCGCTGTCTGACCTCCCGTTCGAGGTCCGTAGATACTGTCTCTGCTACTTGTGGGTCCAACCTGGACACCAGACGCAGGGAAATGATGGCAGGGCGACCGAGGAGCGCTGTTCGTAGACCGCGTACCACATACATGTCCTGTTTTGTAGACCGTGGAGCACGAGTCAGGGTAGCTGAAAATTTTCCTCTGACATTCAACAGGACTTGCCCAGGCCCCTGAAGAATCTTAGTGGTGCTCTGAAGAGCCTCTTGACCTAGATCGTTGTAGAGGCACTCCGAGATGACAGTGACATCAGCCCCTGTATCGAGTTTGAATTCAGCCATGTGACCACACAGGCTTAGGGTGATGGTCCACGGCTGGTCCTGCCCATCTCCAATTGACCCCAGGAACGCTATCTCATTGTCGTCGTCCTCTGATATTTCAGCAACCGCAGGTGTGGATCGGCAAACTGCAGCAAAATGTCCCTTTTTCTGGCAATTCCTGCAGCTAACATCTTTGGCTGGACAGATTTGTCTATTGTGTGTACTCCGGCCACACCATCTGCAACTCCGCTTTTGTGGTTGGAAATGTGTTCCAGTTTGAGTTCCAGTGCGAGGCCCCTGTACATATTCATGTGAGTCAGTTTGTCTTGATTTGGTAGAAAAATGTTTTTGGGGGGCTGATTGTCGGGGGGCACTTATGGTTTCAATGGACTCCTCCTCCTCATTACTATCTTTCCGAAGCATTGATTGCTGTTTCTTTATTGCTTCACTTTGGAAAACCTGTGTTTTTGCTTTGTCAACCGTGAGGTCTGGATCCATCTGTAATTTTTCAGAGAGTTTAAGATCCCTTAGTCCAACAACCAATCTGTCACAAATTAGTTCGTCCCGCATAGCTCCATATTCACAGTGTTCTATGAGCTCATATAGCATTTAGATGAAGCTATCACCCGATCCCCCTCTCTCCTGCACGCGCCTATGGAATCTTGCGCGTTCGAATATCAAATTCCTCTGCGGGATGAAATGATTAGACAACTCCATTTTAACTGTGTCATAGCTTTTCAGTTGATCAGCCGTAATATTCCTGCACCGGACGATCGCTTCAGCCTCCGCTCCCATGGAATGTAATAGCGTGTTGACCTGTTTTTCCTGTGACTGTTTATCAAGGCCTGAAGCCTGTCTGAAGCGCTCAAATCTGCTGAGCCACAACGGCCACTCTTCCGGCTGTGTAAAATCAAATTCGGAGGGGGGAGAAATCTGAAAGAATGCAGGACTTTGAGTGACCATGATAGTAAGCAACGTGGGGTAAGTACATTTTTTTCTCAGTCTCTCTTGTTTATCTCCGTCCTGGCGTAACTAGCTACTATGCTACACCCGTATCGTAAACTTTCACTCACCGGGAGCTGACTGGTTTCACTGGGAAAGTTAGTTCCATTGACGCGGACAGTCTTTAACAAGGGTATTTCGGGTACTTGCCACTTCTGTCACCATGTAATGTACTCAACACACGGACACACGGACACGGGATGTATTCCTTCAGCCATCAACACGAGGCTTCTTTATTTATTTCCTTTCTCTATTTACCCTCCGTCACCCCCTACTGGGGTGGAGGGTAACTATCACCACACCGTGCACCTTTGTGCAGTGCTTGTCAGTGTTTGCAGCACCTCAATCCTGCAGAACAGTCAAAATCAATTTGGGCATGATCCCTTTAAGGAAACTGGCGTCATCAGACCTGCTTCCTTTTAATTGGCTGGGAACCTTGCAGAGCAGGCTTAACAAGCCCAATCAACATAAAATCACGTGGAGAATGTGGGCTGCAGTAGGCAGGGACCACGACACCGATCCCGGCTGCCCCGGACCCACCTCGGTTGGCAAAATCGTGGCCAGTGGGTGCAAGGTGTTGATTATTTACCAAGACAGGCTAAAAATTTACTTATTATTTACAGTCTATGGGGAAACAACATCAAAGCTTAATCCATTAACATTTTAACCACCTACTTCCTCAGAACCTTTTTTTTAAAAAACATTTATGAATTCATTTTGATTTAAATACAGGGCCTTAAAAGT
The DNA here is from genome assembly GCF_052327205.1 of Somniosus microcephalus. Classification (NCBI taxonomy): domain Eukaryota; kingdom Metazoa; phylum Chordata; class Chondrichthyes; order Squaliformes; family Somniosidae; genus Somniosus; species Somniosus microcephalus. The sequence continues at coordinate 113,110,514 of NC_140988.1, read as the reverse complement.
AAAAAGTTACGCTTTTTTCCAAGTCTGTTCTGTGGATAAATGGTCAAAAATCTCGAAAGGTGACAATAATCTACTATCTGATTTCTAATGACTGTACTTTTTCATACCAGCACTGAATAATTTATCACCCATGAAAATATTTGCTACTTCCCCTATTTCTGGATGTATTATCACATGGAAAATATTCAATGACATTTACAGGGTCATATACACACAGAGTGACATAACCAAAAGAGATTTAGCTTCCAGGTGATGGTAAAGTGTTTCAGTTAAAGATAGGAATATAACTAGAATCACAGAATACATAATACTGTGATTCTGAGAGGGGGGGGGGGTGGTGAAACTTGTCTTGGGTAGTTGTCCTATCCACGGGTGAGGGTGGGACCAACAAGCCCAGGGAACCCTGGATGTCAAGGGATATACAAGAATGGATTAGGAAAAAAGGGAGGCTTTTGGCAGATACAAAGGGCTAAAAACAGAGGAAGCCCTAGAGGAGTATAGAAAGTGCAGGGGGGTACTTAAAAAAATAAATAAGGAGAGCAAAGAGGGAGCATGAAAAAACACTGGCGGGCAAAAGAAAGGAAAATCCCAAGGTGTTTTATAAGTATATTAAGGGCAATACTACTCTATAGTTTGACAGTTAAGGTTCATAGGCCTAGAAATTCAGTGGGCTTTGCGCCGAGTTACCGCCCAAAGAGGGCTTCTGTGCCAGTCTGCAAACTTCGGGCGAACTTCATTGACGCGCTAATTGCGGTGGTAGCCGTTAGCGCTGCGCCGCCACCGATGACGTCATCGGTGTGCGCAGCGCCCCGGTACCGCCCCGACACCGGCCTGACCCCCATCTTCAGTAGCGGCCGCCTCTTCCGTGGCGGCCGCTAATAACATTCGGAGACCGGGTCCGTACAGCAGCCTTAGTGGGGCGCTTTAAGGTGGAGGTGCGGCCGGCCGCTTTTTCGGCGGCCGCCTGCCCGCACCTCCTTCCCCAGCCTCCTCCACCCACCCCCCCCCCCCCCCCCACGGCATTGCCGGCTGGTTTCCGGGAGCCCGGCACTTCTCCGTTGTGCCGGGCTCTTTTGCCGGCACTCGCGATCGGGGCTCCGGCTGCTGCAGGCACCTCCCCCTTGAGAGAGGGAGGAAGGCCTGCAGTACCGCAGCCTGCCGCTCCGCTGCGGGTGGCGCTGCGGCCACTAGTGCGCCGATATTCAGTTTCAGCGCCCCAAGCGGGGGCGGCCACACCCTTGAACAGCGGCCGTCCTCGACTTTGGGCGCTGAAACTGAATATCGGCTGGGCGCGAGTGGCTCCGCGCCCAGCGGTAAATTCTGGCCGCCAGCGAGCTGGCGGGGCTATAGCTAATTTCTAGGCCATAGTTTATAAAGTCTTATTTTTTTTGTGGTTATAGTTTCTAGTGCTAGTAACCAAGGGCCCTTGAGTATATCATTTAATTGTAGTGTAATTGGTGGTATTGATTTAAATTAACTTAAATCAAATCAATTGAAGGGTAAATCATGGCAGGACAGCTCGGTGCTGTGGTACACTCCTCCTGCACTATGTGGGAAATCAGGGACACTTCCTGTGTCTCTGACGACCATGTGTGCGGGAAGTGTATCCAGCTGCAGCTACTGGCAGACCGCATTGTGGCGCTGGAGCTGTAAATGGATACATACTGGAGCATTCGCGATGCTGAGGACATCATGAATATCATGTTTAATCAGTTGGTCATACCACAGGGAAAGGCTGCACAGGCAGGAAGGGAATGGGTGACCGCCAGGCAGAGTAGTAGGCGCAGGCAGGTAGTGCAGGGGTCCCCTGTGGCCATCCCCCTCTCAAACAGATATACCGCTTTGGATATTGTTGGCGGGGATGGCTTATTGGGGGAAGACAGCAGCAGCCAACTTCCTGGCTCCGTGGGTGGTTCTGCTGCACAGGACAGGAGGAAAAAGAGTGGGAGAGCTATAGTAATAGGGGATTCTATTGTAAGGGGAATAGATAGGCTTTTCTGCGGCCGCAAACGAGACTCCAGGATGGTATGTTGCCTCCCTGGTGCAAGGGTCAAGGATGTCTCAGAGCGGCTGCAGAGCATTCTGGAGGGGGAGGGTGAGCAGCCAGTTGTCGTGGTGCATATAGGTACCAACGATATAGGTAAAAAGCGGGACGGGGTCCTAAAAGCTGAATATAGGGAGTTAGGAGGTAAATTAAAAAATAGGACCTCAAAAGGTAGTAATCTCAGGATTGCTACCAGTGCCACGTGCTAGTCAGAGTAGAAATAGAAGGATATTTCAGATGAATACGTGGCTAGAGGAATGGTGCAAGGGGGAGGGATTCAAATTCCTGGGACATTGGAACCGGTTCTGGGGGAGGTGGGACTAGTACAAACTGGACAGTTTGCACCTGGGCAGGACCGGGACCGATGTCCTAGGGGGAGTGTTTGCTAGTGCTGTTGGGGAGGGTTTAAACAAAAATGGCAGGGGGTTGGGAACCTGTGCAGGGAGACAGAGGAATGGGAAACAAGGATAGAAGCAAAAGACAGGAAGGAGAAAAGCAAAAGTGGCAGGCAGTGTTTAAATCAAACATGGCCACAGTAAATAATAATTCTAAAAGGTCTAAGAGTGTTAAAAAAGCAAGCCTGAAGGCTTTGGCCTAGAAATTGAGTGGGCTTAGCGCCCATTTTGCGGCGCTAGAGGGCATTGCGCTGGACTTGCAGCCGGTTTTGAAATTGACTAGGGCCCAACATCGGCGTTACACCGGTAGCGCTGCGCCGGCACCGATGACGTCATCGGTGTGCGCAGCGTCCCGGTTGCCGTGGTGACGGGCCCCAGCGCCGAAATTCAGTTGCGGCCGCCTCGCCCGTGGCAGCCGCAACTAAGACTCTGGCAACAGAGTCTTGCACGACTTTGCGCCGGCGCATAAAGGTGGAGCGGCGGCCGGCCGCTTTCCCGCCGGCCCGCACCTCCCTTCCCGGACTCCCCCACCCCCGCGGAACAGATGCTTCTCGGCTGCGAGCCCGGCACTTCCCCGAGGTGCCGGGCTCATTTTTGTGAAGATTTTACCGGCCAGCGGGCGGGTGCAGGCAGCTCCTCCTTAAATGAAGGAGGAGGCCTGCACTTCCCGAGCCTGCCGCACCGCATCGGGCGCCGCAGCGCCGGAATAGCGCCGCAATGCGGCGCATAGCGCCAGTTTTCAGGCGCAAACAGCCTTCAGTAGCGCCGGCAGCCGTTTGGGCGCGGCGCTACTGAATTTTTGGCGCGCACAGCGCGACTTAGCACCGGCGCTAAATTTCCGGCGTTAAGCCCCGGCGCAGCGCAACCTCAATTTCTAGGCCTTTGTGTCTTAATGCGAGGAGCATTCGTAATAAGGTGGATGAATTAGCTGCGCAGAGATGTAAATGGATATGATATGATTGGGATTACAAAAACATGGCTCCAGGGTGACCAAGGCTGGGAACTCAACATCCAGGGGTATTCAATATTCAGGAAAGACAGGCAAAAAGGAAAAGGAGGTGGGGTAGCGTTGCTGGTTAAAGAGGCGATTAACACAATAGTAAGGAAGCATATTAGCACTGATGATGTGGAATCTGTATGGATAGAGCTGAGAAATACCAAGGGGCAGAAAACATTAGTGGGAGTGGTATATAGACATGCAAACAGTAATGCAAAGGTTGGGGATGGCATTAAACGGGAAATTAGAGACGCGTGCAATAAGGGCACAGCAGTTATCATGGGTGACTTTAATTGACATATAGATTGGGCTAATCAAATTAGTAACAATACTGTGGAAGGAGGAATTCCTGGAGTGTATACGGGATGGTTTCCTGGACTAATATGTCGAGGAACCAACTAGAGATCAGGCCATCTTAGACTGGGTATTATGTAATGAGAAAGGATTAATTAGCAATCTTGTTGTGTGAGGCCCCTTGAGGCGGAGCAATCATAATATGATCAAATTCTTCATTAAGATGGAGAGTGAAGTATTTGACTCAGAGACTAGGGTCCTGAATTTAAATAAAGGAAACTACGATGGTATGAGGCGCGAGTTGGGGAGGATGGATTGGGGAATGTTACTTAAAGGTTTGACGGTGGATATGCAATGGCAAACATTTAAAGATCGCATGGATGAGGTACAGAATTTGTTCATCCCGGTTTGGCATAAAAATAAAACAAAAAAGGAGACTCAACCGTGGCTAACAAGGGAAATTAGGGATAGCATAAGATCCAAGGAGAGGACATATAAATTGGCCAGAATAAGCAGCAAACCTGAGGATTGGGAGCAGTTTAGGATTCAGCAAAGGAGGACAAAGGGATTAATTAAGAGGGGGAAAATAGAGTATGAGAGTAAGCTTGCTGGGAACATAAAAACTGACTGTAAAAGCTTCTATATATATATATATATATATATATGTGAAGAGAAAAAGATTGGTGAAGTCAAGCATAGGTCCCTTGCAGTCAGAATCAGGGGAATTTATAATGGGGAACAAAGAAATGGCAGACCAATTAAATACATACTTTGGTTTTGTCTTCACAAAGGAGGACACAAATAACCTCCCAGAGATGTCGGGAACATAGGGTCTAATGAGAGGGAGGAACTGAATGAAATCTGTATTTGTAGGGAAATGGTGTTAAGGGAATTGAAAGCCGATAAATCCCCAGGGCCTGATAATCTACATCCTAGGGTACTTAAGGAAGTGGCCCTAGAAATAGTAGATGCATTGCTGGTCATCTTCCAAAATTCTATAGATTCTGGAACAGTTCCCATGGGTTGGAGGGTAGCTAATGTTACCCCACTATTCAAAAAAGGTGGTAGAGAGAAAATGGGGACTTATAGACCGGTAAGCCTGACATCGGTAGTGGGGAAAATGCTAGAGTCCATTATAAAAGATGTAATAGCAGAACACTTGGAAAACAGTGACAGGATCAGATAAAGTGAACATAGATTTACAAAAGGTAAATCGTGCTTGACTAATCTACTGGAATTTTTTGAGGATGTAACTGGTAGAATAGATAAGGGAGAACCAGTGGATGTGGTGTATTTGGACCTTCAGAAGGCTTTCGATAAGGTCCCGCATAAGAGATTAGCGTGTAAAGTTAAAGCACATGGGATGGGGGCAAGGTACTGACTTGGATAGAGAACTGGCTGGCAGACAGGAAGCAAAGAGTTGGAATAAACGGCTCTTTTTCCGAGTGGCAGGCAGTGACTAGTGGGGTACCGCAGGGATCAGTGCTAGGACCCCAGCTATTCACAATATATATTAATGATCTAGACGAGGGAACTAGATGTAATATCTCCAAGTTTGCAGACGACACAAAGCTGGGTGGGCGCGTGTGCTGAGGAGGAGGATGCCGAGAAACTCCAGTATGGTTTGGACAGGTTGGGTGATTGGGCAGACGTATGGCAAATGCAGTATAATGTGGATAAATGCGAGGTAATCCACTTTGGTGGCAAAAACAGGAAGGCAGATTATTATCTGAATGGCAATAGATTGGGAGAAGGGGAAGTGCAATGAGACCTGGGTGTCCTTGTGCACCAGTCGCTAAAGGTAAGCATGCAGGTGCAGCAGGCGGTTAAGAAGGCAAATGGTATGTTGGCCTTCGTAGCGAGAGGATTCGAGTACAGGAACAAGGATGTCTTGCTGCAGTTGTACAGGGCCTTGGTGAGACCACACCTTGAGTATTGTGTGCAGTTTTGGTTACTTTATCTGAGGAAGGATGTTCTTGCCATGGAGGGAGTGCAGCGAAGATTCACCAGACTGATACCTGGGATGGCAGGAATGACATATGAGGAAAGATTGTGTCAATTGGGCTTATACTCGCTGGAGTTTAGAAGAATGAGAGGGGATCTCATTGAAACTTATAAAATTCTAACAGGACTAGACAGACTAGATGCAGGAAGGATGTTCCCGATGGCGGGGGAGTCCAGAACCGGGGGTCACAGTCTAAAGATAAGGGGTAAGCCATTTAGGACAGAGATGAGGAGGAATTTCTTCACCCAGAGAGTGGTGAACCTGTGGAATTCTCTACCACAGAAGGCAGTTGAGGCCATTTCATTAAATATATTCAAGAAGGAGTTAGATATATTTCTTAAGGCTAAAGGGATCAAGGGATATGGGGAGAAGGCAGGGACAGAGTACTGAGTTTGGATGATCAGTTATGATATTGAATGGCAGAGCAGGCTCGAGGGGCCAAATGGCCTACTCCTGCTCCTATCTTCTATGGTTCTATGCAAGAGAATAACCAGGGAAAGAGTAGGGCCCATTAGGGACCAAAGTGGCCGTAGAGCCGGAAGGTGTAGGCGAGGTTTTAAATAAATATTTTGCATCTGTGTTCACTATGGAGAAGGACGATGTAGACATAGAAATCAGGCAGGGGGATTGTGATATACTTGAACAAATTAGTATTGAGAGGGAGGAGGTACTAGCGGTTTTAGCGGGCTTAAAAGTGGATAAATCCCCAGGCCCAGAAGAGATGTATCCCAGATTGCTGTGTGAGGCAAGGGAGATTGCAGGGGCTTGGACACAAATTTTCAGAACCTCTCTGACCACAGGGGAGGTGCCAGAGGACTGGAGGACAGCCAATGTAGTACCATTTTCAAGAAGGGTGGTAGGGATAAACCAGGGAATTACAGGCCAATGAGCCTAACATCAGTGGTAGGGAAATTATTGGAAAAAATTCTGAGGGACAGAATTAATCTCCACTTGGAGAGGCAAGGATTAATCAAGGATAGTCAGCATGGCTTTGTTCGGGGGAGATCATGTCTAACCAATTTGATAGAATTTTGAGAGGGGGTGACTAGGTCTGTGGATGAGGGTAGTGCAGTTGATGTAGTCTACATGGACTTCAGCAAGGCTTTTGACAAAGTCCCACATGGGAGACTGGTCAAGAAGGTAAGAGCCCATGGGAGCCAGGGCAATTTGGCACATTGGATCCAAAATTGGCTTAGTGGCAGGAGGCAGAGGATGATGGTCAAAGGTTGTTTTTGTGACTGGAAGCCTGTGTCCAGTGGTGTACCACAGGGATCGGTGCTGGGTCCTTTCCTGTTTGTAGTGTACATTAATGATTTAGATATGAATGTAGGAGGTATGATCAGTAAGTTCGCAGATGACACGAAAATTGGTGGAGTGGTAAATAGCGAGGAGGGAAGCCTCAGGCTACAGGACGATATAGACGGGTTGGTCAGATGGCCAGAACAGTGGCAAATGGAATTTAACCCTGAAAAGTGTGAGGTGATGCATTTTGGGAGGACTAACAAGGCAAGGGAATATACAATGAATGGTAGGACCCTAGGAAGGACAGAAGATCAGAGAGACCTTGGTGTGCATGTACATAGATCCCTGAAGAAAGCAGGACAGGTGGATAAGGTGGTTAAAAAGGCTTATGGGATACTTGCTTTATTTACCGAGGCATAGAATATAAGAGCAGGGAGCTTATGATGGAGCTGTACAAAATGCTAGTTAGGCCTCAGCTGGAATATTGTGTGCAGTTCTGGTCGCCACACTATAGGAAGGATGTGATTGCATTGGAGAGGGTGCAGAGGAGATTCACCAAGATGTTACCTGGGCTGGAGCACTTCAGCTATGAAGAGAGGCTGGACAGGCTGGGGTTGTTTTCCTTAGAGCAGAGAAGGCTGAGGGGGGACCTGATTGAGGTGTACAAAATTATGAAGGGCATAGATAGGGTAAATAGAAAGGAACTTTTCCCCTTAGTAGAGGGGTCAATAACCATGGGGCATAGCTTCAAGGTAAGGGGCAGGAGGTTTAGAGAAGATTTGAGGAAAAACTTTTTCACCCAGAGGGTGGTTGGAATCTGGAACTCACTGCCTGAAAGGGTGGTAGAGGCAGGAACCCTCACAACATTCAAGCAGCATTTAGATGAGCACTTGAAATGCCATAGCATACAAGGCTACAGACCAAGTGCTGGAAAATGGGATTAGAATAGACAGGGCTTGATGGCCGGTGCAGGCACGATGGGCCGAAGGGCCTCTTTCTGTGCTGTAAAACTCTATAACTCTATGACTATGATAGCGCATTGACAGCCCATTTTACACTCCATCTGATTTTCGGGCTGCTGTTGTGCCATCGCTCATTTTGCACTCCCATTCAAGATGAATTTCACCTGCATCATTCTTTAAGATCAATGATAAATTCGCACCACACAATTAAACATGACGGAAAATACGTTTTACACACACACACACCTTGAGCGTACTTGCTTGATATTTCTGGGGTCAAAGTTGAAGCCGCGAGGGAGCCTGACTCACCAATCTGCTTGCCATATGTATGCAATGAGTTTGTCCAACCTCAGTAAACTTGAGAGTGTTCTAAATGGCCTTTCTCCTCCCTCCAAGAAAAGGTCAAGGCTTGTTGAGCTTTTCCTATAGACATTTGGGAAGATGCAAACCTCGTATTGACTAACATTTCCAACAGGATGGTTAGTGAGTGTACGTCCTTATTTCTGGCTTGCCAGTTATTTTAATAGAAAATATGTGCGGGGAGGAGAAAGAAAACAAACTGAACAGGGTTGATATTGCATTCGTAACAAATTAGCTGCAGGTGTTCTTACACTATGGTAACAGAGCAATTGTGCACAAGTGGCAAATAGTCCTCAACACCTGACCTATTTTGGTAGGGTAGTAAATGTGTATTTCAGAAATGTGCAGTTTTCACCACTACAGCTTCCCTTATACAGACACATCATTATTTAAGTTGCTACAGTACCTTGTCAAGAATAAAGTACTCTCAATATATCAAACATGTTCTGATGTGAAATATAGTCAACATTTAGCAATCTGCACAGGAAAGACAGCGCTCAAAAGACATATTGTGCTGGGCTCAATTCATTCATTCACAGCCCTTTACTGTTTAACTGTTAAACCATAAACAGCTGTTTGCCAGTGTTTTACACTCCTGCAGCACTTCACTAGTTGTTAAACCTATGTTACAGTTTACATCCATCCCTCAACATGTCGGCCATGCTAGGTACCATTTGGGAACAATAATGGAACCATGTGGGTATGAGTATTGTGCAGGAAACATTCGCCAATTGCAGCCAGTCCAGGAGATTTTTTTGGGAACACACAAGGTATTGATCAGCGAAATGCAGATGGCATTGTGAATGCTCATAATCTTCATACAATTAATGAGAATCTCTGTACATCAATGCAAACAAACCCAGAGAGACCTGAAGCGTGCTTCACTCTCAGCAGCACCGCAAAGCTGAAAACCTCCCTCTATCTACATTATTAACATGAATCAGATGTCTGCTCCAATTGCACAGTAATGAGCACCAAACAGCAGGCAGCATAAAGGCTGCATGTGTTTCTATTCAGACTTTTATTAAATTGGATTACTTCTGAAAGGTCACATTCCTATTTTTGGAAAGGTACCTTTGCTTTCCAGTTGAAAATGAACCTTATGCACAGCTACGGATTGCTATGCCATTAACAGCAGTGTTGCAAGATGCTGTATTTACTACAATCACTTGGACTTAAGATAATGTAACATTAATAACACTATTAATTAAATGCATTATTTCAAACAAGGATTCCAGTTAACATAACATTTTACAGTTAGAAATTATGCCACGAAGCAACTTTCTCCTCTTAGTCTCTCCCCCTCCCTGCAACATAAATGTCACGTTCTTGTGTGAATTTATATATGACAAGGGAATAGATCAAAATACCAATAGGTGGAATTTCCAGCTGATTATTTTCAGAAAGCCCCTTCTCCTGCCCTTCAAAAATGATTTAATGGCCTAACAGGGATGATAACTTTCACTCTTTAAATGAGCGGAGGTATTTGGGGCATTTCCAAGTAATGTTGTGGGCATTTTTCAAAAGGAGCAGAATCATTCCTCAAAACTGAACCTGAAATAATCACATTCTTATGTTACAGATTTGGTGAACAGTTTCCATCATATATTTAAAACAAACTCAATCCCCAAACAATACTTCCATTGCAAACTGCGTCCATGCCCGAGGGGATGCTGTGAAAGGCCGTTATACCACACACCCACCTTCAATGCATTGTTGCCTGGTGGTTTGTGCATTTCTTACTGTAAATATAACCCTTTTCATAAAGGAAACACATCCCAGTTATTTGGAATATGCTGACATTATTTATGCAATGCACATCTGTCTTTTGGCTGTGAAAATAATGTTCTTCTTCAGGCTAAAACCAGAGCACAGTTTCCATGGCAACTGCAGCCTGATCATATATTGTAGCCTACAGTGTAAAATGTGCTGAGGCGATTCAATTGGATCTGTTTAATTATATATCAGATATCAATCCACACGTCTTTATAACCTGGAATGAGCCTAATCTGCAATAATGGAGAACTCTCCCACCTCCGACGAGACTCAAACAAAAAGACATTTTTGTTACATGTTCAAAAGCACAGACATCTCATGGTTAATCCGTGCATGCAACAGCCGTGCAAGCTCTGGATGCCAATATAAATGGTGTTACCTTAGAAAGGTTTAACAGCAGTCATTTAAAAATGGAAGGTTAAGCGAGATGGGCTGAATGGCTTCACTCTGTACTGAATCTGGGTTGGGGGGGGGGGGGGGGGGGATTCAAAAGGTGTAATGGCCCATTAAACAGAACCAGGACTAAACAAAAATTGGCTGGAACAGTGAAAGGGAATTGCATTGAAGTGATGCGGGTTCTTCCGGGCGGACTGGCGGGCAGGTGGCAGACAGAAGCCGCTGTGCAGGGAGGTAGGTCATTCGCCCGTCAGCTAAACTCCATCCGTTCGACTCAAAAAAAATCCAGTTATTACCGAAAGGTAACAAAACACTTCAGGATGGTGAGATTAAACGGCACAACCTTAACAAATGTGTCATGGTATTCCAAAACAAGAAGGGGCCGAGACCCAGCAATGGTCAGCCCTGCAGCTCAGCGTATTACAGCCACTCTCTGCAATATTTAAATAAGGCTTCACCAATTATCAGTACAAAAAAAACCTTTGAGATAGCAATCCATACAATGAAAACTGTGGAATATAATTTTCACTCATTACTACTTTCATTATTGCAGTCTTTAATAAGACTTTAATCATTTCATTTTTTCATGCCTTATAAACCAATTTATTTCATGAGCTGATTTTGAAATTGCAAGCATGGATTATTCTGCCCTGGCCTCAGCGTCAATTACCCGGTTCGTGCTTTCCGGGATTGTCCGTCATCTCGATGGCCAGCAGATCCCGTCCCTCGAAGCTCTTGCCGACCGTGTAGATGCGGCTGATGCTGGGGCACTGGAGCCAGACACCAACCAGGGCGTCGCGCAGCTCATCGTAGAGGTGATACTCGAACAGGAGCCCCTCGGACACCGAGTCGGAACCGGAGCGGGCTCCGGGAGTATCAGCGGGCATTGCTGCCCTCGCCCAGGCTGCTGCTCCCCACACCGCCGAGCAGGTCAGGAAAAGACGCCACCAAGCCATGGTCAACCGGGCTGGCTGCTCCGCGCCTCAAGGTAGAAGGGCCGAGCGAGTGAATAGGGAGAGACTGGCAGCGGCGCCCCGGCAATAAGTAGCAGTGCGAGTGAATGACAGCCCAGCGAGAGGGAGGAGCCGCTCGCTGCTGACACAAATCAACCTGACACACACAAACTGGAAGACGCACACTTTAAAAGGGCATTGTCAAGGGTAAAGGAGGTCACTTCATTCTGATTGCACACTTACTTGTTTCTCTTGCACTAGTTTTGTTCCTCCTACTATCAAGATATTGTAACCAAAGCATTTTCCTACATTTCAGGAGAATTTTCTTTGAAGACCATTTTTATTATTATTCTTTCATTATAACAATACAATCTTAACGTCAACCATTTCCGACCTCATCTGGCAACATAGGTTTGGAGATTGTCAGGAAAACTGCGAATTTAACAATAGATCAGAGTTGACCCCCAGCCAAGAGGCAAAAAGCAGTGAATATAGTGTATCGGAAATACCATCATTCAAATGGCGTATATTTTATTCTGCAGAGAAGGTTGGGATGTTGCCCGTCACGTTGATGAGCAAGTTACTGCGAGGAAATTGTATTAATTCGACAAATTTGTTAATATGTTTACTTTCTTTTTTCATTCTCGCAGGATTTGCAATATAAGTATTTAAATCGTATTGATACAATTTGATTCATCATGAAGCAATAAAAATATTGTTCTCCAAACTTGCTGCATGGCCCAGCATGGGAAACAAATCATTTTTTCATAGACGTGCGTTGTCCTGAATGGACACTTAGGAAATGTTTGCATTTGCAACACTTTTGTGGAGAACATAATTAGGACATTCAAGTAGCACCAGTCGGTTGACTATTTTAATGAAAACGGGACAAGAAGGGTTAAAAAAAGGTCACATGAGCTGTAAGAGCTATAGATAGGGACGTGGAGAGGCAGCAAAATGTGATTGGGCAACTGTCATGAAGCAGAGAAAACAATAGTAAACCAAGAAGTGATTAAAACAAAACTTTGTTGTTGGTTTGAACCAGTGTAGCTAACAGATTAACCACACATCCAACTTGCCCTGGTAACCATGCCCAGCCAAACTGCTCAATGTGATACAATGTTGTCATGTCACTGTGTGTTGGGTTTCACATAGACTGAGCCTGACTGAACAGTTTCAAGGTATTTTGAATGGCATGAGGTATCTAGGCAGTGCCCTCTTCCTGTGTGTTCTGGGTGTGCGCTGTGCTATGAAAGACCTGTCCATTGTGGCTGATTTCTCACTGTCTTTTTTAGAGACTGTCTTGCATGCTAGCTTCCAGAGATGGTCCCTTGGAGGAGACTGCCAAAAGTGTGATGTCTTCTCTGGACCCCTTTTACAGGGGCAGTGATGTGCTCCACATTGTCACTGTCTCATCATCACTGTCACCTTTCCCATTTCCTCTGAAATGAAGGTATTTTCAAATGTAGACTCTGAGGATGTGAAAGAATCATGTATTGAGATATGAAATAATGGCCCAGAAATTCGGGTCGGGGCTTCCCGCGGGTGTAAGCCCCGAACTGCACTTACCTTGCGCGCCGGCTGTTGAGCTCTGGGAATTCCGCTCCGGGGCCTGGCCCAGCTGCCGGCGCGCTGTGCTTGCGTATCCCAGGGGCGCAGTTAGTGCGATGCGTCCCCTGGGATCACGTGAGCCATGGGCAGCCAATTGGAGGAGGGAAAAGCCCATTCATAAGATTGACAGGAAGACCTGTCAAGACTTATAAATACTACGGGCCCCAAAATAGCAGTAAACCTTCAAATAATTTTTTTTTTTAAATCACACTTTTTAAATAAACTATAAATTACATTAAATAACTATTTTAAACAATAATTTAAATTTTTGAAAAAAATAATTTTATATTTTAACGGGGCTAAAAATAAACTTACCTTGCTTTAAAGTATTTAAAAATAATAAACCTATGGAAAAAATGTTTTAATTTTAATTAATTGACCACTTACCTTGTAAAAAGCAGGCCTTACGCCTGCTTTTTACATTTCTAAATCCTGCAGGCTTACGATCCCGGGAAAACCTGCAAAAAAAAACTAAGTTCAAAGCGCACACGCTGTCTCTCCTGCGCGCGCGTTCAACCTCTGAACCCCTTCGATCAGAGGATCGGAAGTGCCAGTTTCCCACGCATGCGCAGTGCATGCAGAAAACCGGCACTTCCATTCGGCCTACGGGTGAGTACCCCATGCGTACTCACCCGTGGAGACCCGAATTTCTGGGCCAATATTTTTTATTAGTCTGGACTGATCAATAATACTTTTCTGGAACACAGAGAATCAAAAATTATTGATTTGATGCACAGAAAATAATTTTGGACGAATAACATTGCACATCAGATTTCTAAGACTTTACTAAGTAGGGCTAGAAATTCATGTGTTGAGCGCCACTCCGTAGCACCATGAAATGGCGATAAAATGGCGGCTGCCACTCTTTCACCGGTTGGTGGCAGTTCCCATGGTGGCCGCCATACTGCTCTCCCCATTTGCGCTGCCGGTAACTGGAGCCAGCAAGCCAGCAGGACGGCGTTGCACAGAAGGTGAGCGCTGTGCCACCTATCTCCATGCCCCCAGACCAATTTCACTCGGTTAGTGTTGCAGCCATTTCCAGCGGCCGTTAACTGCAGTTGCGGTAACACCAGCAACTTTGCTGGTGAACACAGATCTCCAAATTTGCAGACGTCACAAAGCTGGGTGGGCGTGTGTGCTGTGAGGAGGATCCTGAGAAACTACAGGATGATTTGGACAGGTTGGGTGATTGGGCAGAAACATGCCAGATGCAATATAACGTGGATAAATGTGAGGTTATCCACTTTGGTGTCAAAAACAGGAAGGCAGATTATTATCTGAATGGCAATAGATTGGGAGAAGGGGAAGTGCAACGAGACCTGGGTGTCCTTGTGCACCAGTCACTGAAGGTAAGCATGCAGGTGCAGCAGGCGGTTAAGAAGGCAAGTGGTATGTTGGCCTTCATAGTGAGAGGGTTTGAGTACAGGAACAAGGATGTCTTGCTGTAGTTGTACAGGGCCTTGGTGAGACCACATCTTGAGTATTGTATGCAGTTTTGGTCGCCTTATCTGAGGAAGGATATTCTTGCCATGGAAGGAGTTCAGCGAAGATTCACCAGGCTGATACCTGGGATGGCAGGAATGACGTATGAGGAGAGATTGGGTCGATTGGGCTTGTACTCGCTGGAGTTTAGAAGAATGAAAGGGGATCTAATTGAAACTTATAAAATTCTGGCAGGACTGGACAGACTAGATGCAGAGAGGATGTTCCCGATGTTCGGGGAATCCAGAACCAGGGGTCACAGTCTAAGGATAAGGGGTAGGCCTTTTAGGACAGAAATGAGGAGGAATTTCTTCACCTAAAGAGTGGTGAACCTATGGAATTCTCTACCACAGAAGGCAGTAGAGGCCAATTCATTAAATATATTCAAGAAGGAGTTCGATATATTTCTTAAGGCTAAAGGGATCAAGGGGTATGGGGAGAAAGCAGGGACCGGGTACTGAACTTGGATGATCAGCCATGATCGCATTGAATGGCAGAGCAGGCTCGAGGGGCCAAATGGCCTACTCCTGCTCCTATCTTCTATGTTTTTATGTTTTCCTCCTAAATAACTAACAGACATATTGTAGAAGAATTTCAGAAACTTACTAATTATTATTTCTTATTTATGAATACCCTTTAAAAATCTCACAGAGCAGAATCTGAAGCTGAAGGAATCTGAAGGAATAAGCCATATAACCTATTCAGAAAAAGACACCATTCTATGAAAGAATCCTGGCCTTATTAGAAACATGACAAAGTGGGAAACCCAGCTATGGAAAAACTGTGATAGCTTTCTGGCTATAGAGATAAGATAGTTGTTGACACTGAATCAATAACCTTAACGAAACAGAAGGTTAAAGGCTCCTGACAGTCTGAAACTTTGGGAACAGGCAATAGTTCACCCTGTATAAGGTGTTCTAATTTACACTTCATAAAGAGGCACAAACAGAAGGCCTTAGTAAAAATTACATCAAATAAAATGCACCCGCTGTTACACCATTTTTAATGGTAAGCTTAGAATACCTAGAGGAGAGACACGATTCTGTGTTGCTACCAGCTGAGGTGACAAAGAATTGCAGAAGTCAGCAGAAAAATGACTAGAGATAATTAGCTTACATCAGCAGAAAACCTTAAAGGGAATACCACTGGAAAAGTGTATAAATATTGAACTCTCAAATAGGATAATAGACTCGCTGTAAAGGGGCAAAGCGATTCTCCGCTTCAGAGGCAGGCTCTGTAAGTCTACAACTCTTTGTACCTCGGGGATCAAAGGTACTGGATTTGATTTTGGTGGATATCCTGAATAAACTTTAAGAACTGTAAAACTGTAGCGAAGTTAAGATTTGAGAGTAAGGATCTCTGATAATAGAATTGTAAGATTTCTCTTTTTGGAACTGTTAATGTTGCGATTGACTTATCAACTGTAAATTACATGTCAGTTCTACAATAAATCTATATATTCTTAGAATTGTCTCACATAATACTTCTGTATCAAACTCGCAAACTCAATTTCTGTACACTCTTTGGTGAGGAGTTGCAGAATTCTGGTGGAGTTTTCCAGACCCTCATAATATCCGGAACGTTACAGTCTAGCTAAACTTATTAAAAGTGCTATCTGGAGGATGGTAACATTTTCAGATTGTTCTTTTCCTTTAGGGAGAGATAGTCTGGACCGTTAGACCCAATTAAGTGTCTTTAGGATTCGGCTACCACAAACTTTAGTTGAAAGTGAATGTCTAGGGAATACGGCTGATCTGGGGTAGCCCTAAAGGGGCTAGGACTAGTAATTATCCCTTCAGTAGGCACCCAACGTGTGTGTTAACCGGTTGATACAGAACCCTATACTTATATTTATATCAATATCCATCTTGTAGATTGTTAAGTATAGAGGAAGTGTTTTACTGACAGTGGTACTAAGACCCAGATTTAAGTCTCTAGAGACGACAAGTCCCTGATCAGGCCTTGTAGAACTTAAATCAGAACTCCCTCAATATACCATTGAGGTCTAGAGATTTCTTATAAAGTTCATATTAAACCCTAATCGAGGTTAGGTCCTGACAAAATGGCAAACCCTGTCGGAATTGGCCACGTCTTTTTATTAGGAAATTCAAATGATTGCTTTATTAGGGGAAATAATCCTATTCCTACACCTCCACAAGACCAAGTAATAATTTTTGATGGATCATCAATGACGATTAAAAAAGGCACATCCCAACAATCCTCAGCTGGGATGGTGATAGTAGTAGGGACTTTTCGAGATTCCTATTCTTTTTATCCAGAAGAATTACTATCAATACCCCTTGGCCATAAGACAGCTCAATATGCTGAAGCCGCAGCACTACGATATGCTTTAGAAAATGCAGACCCTATTAAACCCACATTAGTCAGTATGGATAATGACTATTGTAAAGAGGATAGAACCAAGATCTAGTTTTCTGGGAACAAACAAATTTTACCAATCATAAGGGTAAACCCATAAAACATAAGTTATTGTGGGAAGATATTCTCTGTTCGAGGATGGAGAAACAGAATTGTCAGGCGATTCACGTAAATGGGCATACTGCTGGGACAGTACACACAAAAGGAAATAGTCTTGCAGACGAACAAGCAAAACATTCGGTCTGCATGACACCCCCTCGAGAGGGGCCTGCCAATATTAGTGTAATCACTAGGGCAGAGTGGGCAGCTAATCAGGATGAGGAACTGATTCAGCTATTAGACCTAACAAAAGAGAATCCACCAGGATATCCACCAAAGTACTTTTACTCAGAAACCCCTACGGGTATTGTGCTAGTTAAGTTGCCCAAGGGAAACCGAGAAGTACCCCCGAGACACAAACGAGAACAGCTTGTAAAAGAAGCTCATGAGGGCATAGGTCAAGCACATTGTGGTGCCAGAATAACATTCTGCAAATTGACCCCCTTATATTGGTGGCCTGGCATGCTTAAGGCCTGTAAAACATACATGGCAAATTGTGAGCTATGCTATTTAACCAATAAGTCATCACTAATTAAACCACCACCATTGGCTCCTGTGAAAGCTGATGAGCCAATGGGAAAATTCTTTATTGACTTTATTGGACCACTTCCCCCGTCTTTGGGATACAGACATGTTCTCGTTTGTGTAGATGGATGCACTTCCTTCTGCTGGCTGGCCCCCACAAAAACTGTTTCAGAAAATGCACTCGCCAAATGCTATTACTGACATAATTACTGTAGCTGGTGCACCCAAAATTTTACACTCCATTAAAGGCGGAGCCTTTGTCTCCAAAGACTACAAAGACTACTGTGTTTGGGTTAGAGCACAGCACGCCACGTCATCCGCAATCAGCGGGGCTGGTGGAACGTAAAAACCAGGAAGTAAAAAAGCTATTGGTCAAACTGTTGAGAATCAGGGGAAATAAGTGGACCACCATCATTCTGGAGGTGCAGCTATTACTTAATAATGTGTCTGCATCTGCATCAGGGACAGTGTCCCCTAAAACTCCATATTATCTGATGTATGGGGTTGAGACACTTACCCATGGTTCTTTTATTGCGTCTACACTCTCTGATTCCTTGACCCAACAGTGACAATTAGATTTTTAAAAAGGAGTGACAGAGGAGATTCATCAAATTGATCAGAGGATAAGGGAGGCAAATAGGCAGAAAAAATTGACAAACAAAGCATGGCAACCCCTAGCAGGAAAATGGGTACAGGAAAAGAAGTTCAAGCAAAAACCTGGTTTAAGACCAAAGTGGAAAAAACCTGTTCACATACATTCTGTTATTAATGAAAGAATAGTTAAAATACATATTAATCAGCCAAATGGCAAGCATATTCTTAAAACTGTCTCCATAGACAATCTCAAAAGATGTCCTGTGGGATACCGAAATGGAGGAACAATACAAGGTGCAGTCGTACACTGTCTTTCAAGACCCAGCTTGGAGCACGACACAGGAAATGGATACGATCGAACTACTGACGACGGTCAGCCAGACGGTGTCGCCAAATCCTCCACACGATGCTTGGCAACGCCTCAGGAATTGGATTCGCAAAAAGCCACAACCAAAACAAGTAAAGATCAACGAGTTACTTCAACGAAGGAGGAAAACACTGCGGATGAAGAAGGAATCAACTGAGCTCCTGGCAAGGCCTTTACGAAAATAAGAATCTGTCCAAACGCTGGATCAAAGGAACAGCGTGTCAAGCTTCAGCTAGTTCCAAATGACGTCTCCTTGACACGTATGAATAACTCACCTCTACGGAACCTCTACACCTGCTGACTCTCACCTCTACACCTAATTGGATATTCTAAGTACATGTTATTTCTCTAATTGCATGACAATGTACCTATCATCCTTTTAATTTGTGTTCAATTTAAAATGAGGCAAAACATTGTCCTGGGATGACTTAAAAGGAATTTTCATGTAGCACATGATTAGGCTTTTGTGAATCTCATGAAATTAATGTGCTATTGTAACCTTTTTAGTAACATTGACCAAACTCTGTCTTGATGCTCGAGTTCATTTTTTGGTCAAGTGGGGGGTGTAAGGAATAAGCCATATAACGTATTCAGAAAAATATACCATTCTATGAAAGAATTCTGGCTTTATTAGAAACATGACAAAGTGGGAAACCCAAACTATGGAAAAACTGTGATAGCTTTCTGGCTATAGAGATAAGATAGTTGTTGACACTGAATCAATAACCTTATTGAAACAGAAGGTTAAAGGTTCCTGACAGTCTGAATCTTTGAGAACAGACAATAGTTCACCCTGTATAAGGTGTTCTAATTTACACTTCATAAAGAGGCACAAACAGAAGGCCTTAGTAAAAATTACATCAAATAACATGCACCTGCTGTTACACCGTTTTTTATGGTAAGCTAAGAATACCTAGAGGAGAGATATGATTCTGTGTTGCCAGCAGCTGAGGTGACAAAGAATTGCAGAAGTCAGCAGAAAAATGACTAGAGATAATTAGCTTACATCAGCAGAAAACCTTAAAGGGAATACCACTGGAAAAGTGTATAAATATTGAACTCTCAAATAGGATAATAGACTCGCTGTAAAGGGGCAAAGTGATTCTCCGCTTCAGAGGCAGGCTCTGTAAGTCTACAACTCTTTGTACCTCGGGGATCAAAGGTACTGTATTTGATTTTGGTGGATATCCTGAATAAACTTTAAGAACTGTAAAACTGTAGTGAAGTTAAGATTTGAGAGTAAGGATCTCTGATAATAGAATTGTAAGATTTCTCTTTTTGGAACTGTTAATGTTGCGACTGACTCACCAACTGTAAATTACATGTCAGTTGTATAATATATCTATATATTCTTAGAATTGTCTCACATAGTACTTCTGCATCAAACTTGCAAACTCAATTTCTGTACGCTCTTTGGTGAGGAGTTGCAGAATTCTGATGGAGTTTTCCAGACCCTCATAATATCTGGAACGTTACAATCTAGCTAAACTTATTAAAAGTGCTATCTGGAGGACGGTAAAATTTTCAGGTTGTTCCTTTCCTTTAGGGAGAGATAGTCCTGACCTTTAGACCCAATTAAGCGTCTTTAGGATTTGGCTACCTCAAACTTCAGTTGAAAGTGAATGTCTGGGGAATACGCCTGATCTGGGGTAGCCCCAAAGGGGCTAGGACTAGTACTTATCCCTTCAAAGCCACGTTGGTTCCTTTGATCTTTGCTTCTGCCCATATCAGCCCTTTATTTGAGGGAGGGGAGGAGCAAGTCAAAATATTTAGTCATCAGTGATTGATCATTTTTCATTACTATTCTCAGTATTATTGCATCTTATAGATAAATAATTATTTTTAATGTAATCCTCTGCATCATATAGTACTTTAGAAACTTTGCTGATTTGATTGGCTATAACAGGCCAGACCTAGGGAAATCTATCTTCTGTAGATATGTTGGCCTAGGTATTCCACCCATCCTCTGCTGAATGGCTTAGGAACATGCTCTGCTTCACCACTGTCCATTTTTCCCATCAGTTCAAATTTCTACCAGAAGTGACATTGCGTTCCCACTATCTGGTGCAAATACTAAAATTATGGAGATATGACCTCATGATATCATACATCACTTCTTCTGCCATTACATGGAAATCAGTGCCTGACATTGGGGACGCTGATATAAAATAAGCACTCCCTGTTGACAAGGCACTCTGCATGAGGTGGAAATGGCTCTTTACAGTTACAAGCCTTGATTTATATAGCACAGGCAATTAGCAGCCTTACAGCCATTCATTGTTGTTTTATGTTGTGCTACTTTGGAAACCTGCAGAAGGTCTTGGTGATTTAGGCCATTTGTTTGGCTAAGGAAAAATAATAGCAGCTCCCCCTCTCAACCACCATTGGAGCTTCAACCTAACTATGGCGTTCCCTAGAAATTTCCTTGTATTTGGCAGGAATAGAGTATGAAGAGGAGGAAACACAAAGGGAGAGGATAAGGGTACAACTTTTTTTATTTTTTCATTCACAGCGTGTAGGTGTCACTGGCAAGGCCAGCATTTATTGCCCATCCCTAATTGCCCTTGAGAAGGTGGTGGTGAGCCACCTGCTTGAACCGCTGCAGTCCATGTGGTGAAGGTAATCCCACAGTGCTGTTAGGGTGGGTGTGCCAGGATTTTGACCCAGCGACGATGAAGGAACAGTTAGGTTGGTGTGTGACTTGGAAGGGAACTTGGTGGTGTTGGTTTCCCCATGTGCCTGCTGCCCTTGTCCTTCGAGGTGGTAGAGGCCACGGGTTTCAGAGGTGCTGTCGAAAAAGCCTTGGCGAGTTGCCGCAGTGCATCTTGTAGATGGTACACACTGCAGCCACATTGCGCCAATGATGGAGGGAGTGAATGTTTAAGGTGGTGGATGAGGGTACCAATCAAGCTTTGTCCTAGATGGTGTCAAGCTTCTTGAGTGTTGTTGGAGCTGCACTCATCCAGGCAAGTGGAGAGTATTCTATCACACTCCTGACTTGTGCCTTGTAGGTGGTGGAAAGGCTTTGGGGAGTCAGGAGGTGAGTCACTCGCCGCAGAATACTCAACTTCTGACCTGCAACTCACCAAAGCTTCTTCAACAGCACCTCTCAAACCCACGACCTCTACCACCTAGAAGGACAAGGGCAGCAGGCGCATGGAAACACCACCACCTCCAAGTTCCCCTCACAGTATTTGTGTGGCTGGTCCAGAAAGGTTTCTGGTCAATGGTGACCCTCAGGATGTTGATGATGGGTAATTCAACAATGCTAATTCCATTGAATGTCAAGTGGAGCTGGTTAGACTCTCACTTGTTGGAGATAGTCATTGCCTGGCACTTGGTGGCATGAATGTTACTTGCCACTTATCAGCCCAAGCCTGGATGTTGTCATCAAATTACATCAAATAACATGCACCTGCTGTTGCACCATTTTTTATGGTAAGCTAAGAATACCTAGAGGAGAGATATGATTCTGTGTTGCCAGCAGCTGAGGTGACAAAGAATTGCAGAAGTCAGCAGAAAAATGACTAGAGATAATTAGCTTACATCAGCAGAAAACCTTAAAGGGAATACCACTGGAAAAGTGTATAAATATTGAACTCTCAAATAGGATAATAGACTCGCTGTAAAGGGGCAAAGTGATTCTCCGCTTCAGAGGCAGGCTCTGTAAGTCTACAACTCTTTGTACCTCGGGGATCAAAGGTACTGTATTTGATTTTGGTGGATATCCTGAATAAACTTTAAGAACTGTAAAACTGTAGCGAAGTTAAGATTTGAGAGTAAAGATCTCTGATAATAGAATTGTAAGATTTCTCTTTTTGGAACTGTTAATGTTGCGGCTGACTCACCAACTGTAAATTACATGTCAGTTGTATAATATATCTATATATTCTTAGAATTGTCTCACATAGTACTTCTGCATCAAACTTGCAAACTCAATTTCTGTACGCTCTTTGGTGAGGAGTTGCAGAATTCTGATGGAGTTTTCCAGACCCTCATAATATCTGGAACGTTACAATCTAGCTAAACTTATTAAAAGTGCTATCTGGAGGACGGTAACATTTTCAGGTTGTTCCTTTCCTTTAGGGAGAGATAGTCCTGACCTTTAGACCCAATTAAGCGTCTTTAGGATTTGGCTACCTCAAACTTCAGTTGAAAGTGAATGTCTGGGGAATACGCCTGATCTGGGGTAGCCCCAAAGGGGCTAGGACTAGTACTTATCCCTTCAAAGCCACGTTGGTTCCTTTGATCTTTGCTTCTGCCCATATCAGCCCTTTATTTGAGGGAGGGGAGGAGCAAGTCAAAATATTTAGTCATCAGTGATTGATCATTTTTCATTACTATTCTCAGTATTATTGCACCTTATAGATAAATAATTATTTTTAATGTAATCCTCTGCATCATATAGTACTTTAGAAACTTTGCTGATTTGATTGGCTATAACAGGCCAGACCTAGGGAAATCTATCTTCTGTAGATATGTTGGCCTAGGTATTCCACCCATCCTCTGCTGAATGGCTTAGGAACATGCTCTGCTTCACCACTGTCCATTTTTCCCATCAGTTCAAATTTCTACCAGAAGTGACATTGCGTTCCCACTATCTGGTGCAAATACTAAAATTATGGAGATATGACCTCATGATATCATACATCACTTCTTCTGCCATTACATGGAAATCAGTGCCTGACATTGGGGACGCTGATATAAAATAAGCACTCCCTGTTGACAAGGCACTCTGCATGAGGTGGAAATGGCTCTTTACAGTTACAAGCCTTGATTTATATAGCACAGGCAATTAGCAGCCTTACAGCCATTCATTGTTGTTTTATGTTGTGCTACTTTGGAAACCTGCAGAAGGTCTTGGTGATTTAGGCCATTTGTTTGGCTAAGGAAAAATAATAGCAGCTCCCCCTCTCAACCACCATTGGAGCTTCAACCTAACTATGGCGTTCCCTAGAAATTTCCTTGTATTTGGCAGGAATAGAGTATGAAGAGGAGGAAGCACAAAGGGAGAGGATAAGGGTACAACTTTTTTTATTTTTTCATTCACAGCGTGTAGGTGTCACTGGCAAGGCCAGCATTTATTGCCCATCCCTAATTGCCCTTGAGAAGGTGGTGGTGAGCCACCTGCTTGAACCGCTGCAGTCCATGTGGTGAAGGTAATCCCACAGTGCTGTTAGGGTGGGTGTGCCAGGATTTTGACCCAGCGACGATGAAGGAACAGTTAGGTTGGTGTGTGACTTGGAAGGGAACTTGGTGGTGTTGGTTTCCCCATGTGCCTGCTGCCCTTGTCCTTCGAGGTGGTAGAGGCCACGGGTTTCAGAGGTGCTGTCGAAGAAGCCTTGGCGAGTTGCCGCAGTGCATCTTGTAGATGGTACACACTGCAGCCACATTGCGCCAATGATGGAGGGAGTGAATGTTTAAGGTGGTGGATGAGGGTACCAATCAAGCTTTGTCCTAGATGGTGTCAAGCTTCTTGAGTGTTGTTGGAGTTGCACTCATCCAGGCAAGTGGAGAGTATTCTATCACACTCCTGACTTGTGCCTTGTAGGTGGTGGAAAGGCTTTGGGGAGTCAGGAGGTGAGTCACTCGCCGCAGAATACTCAACTTCTGACCTGCAACTCACCAAAGCTTCTTCAACAGCACCTCTCAAACCCACGACCTCTACCACCTAGAAGGACAAGGGCAGCAGGCGCATGGAAACACCACCACCTCCAAGTTCCCCTCACAGTATTTGTGTGGCTGGTCCAGAAAAGTTTCTGGTCAATGGTGACCCTCAGGATGTTGATGATGGGTAATTCAACAATGCTAATTCCATTGAATGTCAAGTGGAGCTGGTTAGACTCTCACTTGTTGGAGATAGTCATTGCCTGGCACTTGGTGGCATGAATGTTACTTGCCACTTATCAGCCCAAGCCTGGATGTTGTCCAGGTCTTGTTGCATGCAGGCATGGACTGCTTCATTATCTGAGGAATTGCAAATAGAACTGAACATTGTGCAATCATCAGCGAACATCCCCACTTCTGACCTTATGATGGAGGGAAGGTCATTGATGAAGCAGCTGAAGATGGCTGGGCCTAGGACACTGCCCTCAGGAACTCCTGCAGCAATGTACTGTACCAAAGATATCTATTCTCCATCTATCGGAACCTGGGAATCAGAAGGTATCAACCCTGTCACACATTTCAAAACCTGACTTAGATGCAGTATGCACTGAGGCTTCATTTCTTTAAAGAAACAATGAAAGAGCCCCATGACATGTAGCATGAGGACTTCATCCCATCTTCAGAACTCCCAATGCAATCCATGTAGCAATGAAAGTCACAATATCCCTGAATTCTATTGTCTCCAGATCATTCCCAAACTGTCATGAGGGACATCTGCAATGTTTAGCAGCTAGCTGTCGATAGGATGCATCAAGGATGTAACAGATATGTTATTTGGATGAGCTACCAACTTGATAAGCTTCCCTATGGATGCCAAATCTCAGTGGTTTTCTTTCATATAGTAGGGTTCCCCAGAGTCTGAGGTGCCATCAACAGTACCTGTGTTAGCATTCAGGCTCCTTTTGTTGATACAGCATCTTACCTGAACTGTAAAGTGTTCCACTCTCTTAACATCTAACTTGTTGTCGACCACCATCACAGAATAATGTACATAATATTCAGGGACCTGTCATGATTCCTTCATACTGTTGCTGTCCTGAATATCACCTATATTCCAGGTCCAAGAAGGAGTGAGCAGCTGGATCCTTGGAGACTAGAGATACCTACTTCAGCTGCAGGTGATGTCCTCTTTGTAGTGCTGGTGGTGGCATGGTATTTTCAACCTGCCAAAAGAGTCAGTGGTGGGGATTCCGTGTAATCTTCAGTGGTCAAAGCCACAATTGTAAGGTAAGTCTTAATCCTGGGCCAGTTATCCCAGATACAACACATATAAAGGTGCAGGCTTTGAATCATAGGAGACTCAACCTGCTTATAGAAATTGCCTTTTGCTGTGCAAATAAGAGAAAAATGTTGGGAGAAAGTCAAGTCATCCTAAATGGTGACTTCTTAAATATGGCGCTCATCCTGCTAACTTGCTCATCACCTTCGAATGGTCACTAACCGACAAAAACCATCAACTGAAAACTGCTGAGAAAGTCAATATCTGAAATAACCTAAGCGGCAAACTTGCGTGGGAAGCAAACGCCTCCACTTTATGCCCATTTGCTCTCACATTCTGCTGTTTAATTGCAAAATATTGTGCTCCTGTTTGGGCTTGCTCACGGCATGTTAAGCTGATGGACACTCAACTGCATGCTATTATGCATCTCATATCAAGCACATTACGCCCTACTTTCCTCCCTGGTTACTAGTCCTCTGCAACATAACTCCTCCACATCTTTGTCATTCAGCTGCAGTAGCAAAATTAATGAATAGACCTCATGACAAAATCATATTACCAATTCACTTTGATTTGTTCTATCCACCAACAGCGCAACTCTCCTTGAGACACCCGATATGGTTAACCCAATATGGTTAACCTTTCCTGATTCCTTCGACTTTTTTTTATCAACTCACCAGCATGAACAGTGGACGTCAGATGCTCCTATAAATCACCATATCATCTCCAACCCTACAGAGCGTTAACCAGGATTAAACTGGCCACGTCATAGTTGGGCACTTCTCAACCACTTTCAAACTGGACACGGACAGTGCACCTCAAATCTTCACCTATGGGGTCTTTGTGTGGATGACAAATTGTGGAGGAATGAGCCATATTCAGAAAAAGACACCATTCTATGAAAGAATTCTGGCCTTATTAAAACATGACAAACTAGGTCTGGAAATCTAGAAACCTGACTATGAAAAGCTGTATTGTTAACAGCATTCAGGCTATTGAGATAAGATGAGTTGTTGACACTGAATCAATAACCTTATTGAAACAGAAGGTTAAAGGCTCCCGACAGTCTGAATCTTTGGGAGCAGACAATAGTACGCCCTGTTCTAAATTACACTTCGGAAACAGGCACATAAAATTAAGAAACATATGCCTTCGTAAAAATGACATCAAGTAAAAGAAACACCTGCCATCAAACCATTTTTGTGTTGAACTTGGAATACCTAGAGGAGGGGAGAGACATGATTCTGTATTATAACCAGCTGAGGTGACTAAGAATTGCATAGATCACCCTGGTTGAGGTGTTTTAATTTACCCTTCGTAAAAAGACAGAAACTGAAGGCCTTGGTAAAAATGACATCAAATAGATGCACCTGCTGTTACACCTTTTTTATGGTGGGCTTGGGACACCTGAGGTAGAGACATAATTCTGCATTGCTACCAGCTGAGGTGACTGTAAGAATAGCAGGAGTCAGCAGAAAAATGACTAGAGATAATTAGCTTACATCAGCAGAAAACTTCAAAGGAAATACCACTGAAAAAGGGTATAAACATTGAACTTTCAAATGGCAGGATAGTCTCGCTGTAAAGGGGCAAAGCGATTCTCGGCTTCAGAGGCAGGCTCTGTAAGTCTACAACTCTTTGTATCTCGGGGATCAACGGCACTGTATTTGATTTTGGTGGATATCCTGAATAAGACTGAGAACTGTAAAACTGTAGCAAAGTTAAGATTTGAGAATAAGGATCTCTGATAATAGAATTGAAAGCTTTATCTTTTTGGAACTGTTAATGTTGCGATTGAAACACCTACTGTAATTACATGTCAGTTCTTTAATAAATCTATATATTTTTAGAATTGTCTCACATAATACTTCTGTATCAAACTCACAAACTCAATCCCTGTACACTCTTTGGTGAGGAGTTGCAGAATTCTGGGGGAGTTTTCCGGACCCTCATAATATCTGGAACATTACAGTCTAGCTAAACTTATTAAAAGTGCTATCTGGAGGATGGTTACATCTTCAGGTTGTTCCTTTCCTTTAGGGAGAGACAGACCAGACCTTTAGACCCAATTAAGCGTTTTTAGGATTCGGCTACCTCAAACTTTAGTTGAAAGTGAACGTCTGAGGAATACGCCTGATCCGGGGTAGCACTAAAGGGGCTAGGACTAGTAATTATCCCTTCAAAATCTCCTTATGAACAAATACAAACCATGTTCCATGTCGTTGAATCATGCCCACTAACTAAACTATGTGATAGCTCATGCGCTTTGCATGCTGGTGATGACAATGCTCTAAGGTGGCTGGAATTATATGCTGAGTCGGCATAAAGTAAATAATAATTTAAAAAATTGCCTATATATAATGTTCATGTAAAGTTGTATTGTAATTTTAACAACTCGTATTTATCGTGAATGCAATGAAAGAATTCTAGCATTTGACTATTTGCATTAAAAACCAGCAGCCATCCCCTGAACAGTGCTTGATATTTTACATTATATTGCTGAATTCCATGTTATGTTAGGTTAGATCTTGTGGTAGCATAAGTAGCTCACAAAGAATGATGGAATAATTAGCATATATTGAGGGCACATATGCCTACTGCTAAAGGGAGGAAATGTCATTGGGAAACCACAGTCAGAAAGGGATAAGATGAAAAGCAGAAGAAGTGCAGAAGAAGGCATCCTAAAATGAGACTCGTCCTAAAATGTGACGCCTCTTAAAATGTGACTCATCCTAAAATGTGACGCGTCCTAAAATGTGATTCGTTCTAAAATGTGATGCATCCTAAAATGTGACTCGGCATAAAATGTGATGCATCCTAAAATGAGACTCGTCCTAAAATGTGACGTGTCCTAAAATGTGACGCGTCCTAAAATGTGACACGATATAAACTGTGACACGGTCTAAAATGTGAGGCATCCTAAAATGAGACTCATCCTAAAATGTGACGCCTCTTAAAATGTGACTCGTCCTAAAATGTGATGCATCCTAAAATGTGACTCGCCATAAAATGTGACACGTCCTAAACTGAGACTCGTCCTAAAATGTGACGCATCCTAAAATGTGACGCGTCCTAAAATATGACGTGTCCTAAAATGTGACATAGAAACATAGAAACATAGAAAATAGGAGCAGGAGTAGGCCATTCGGCCCTTCGAGCCTGCTCTGCCATTCAATGAGATCATGGCTGATCATCCAAATTCAGTACCCTGTCCCTGCCTTCTCCCCATACCCCTTGATCCCTTTAGCCTTAAGAAATATATCCAACTATTTCTTGAATATATTTAATGAACTGGCCTCCACCGCCCTCTGTGGCAGAGAATTCCACAGGTTCACCACTCTCTGGGTGAAGAAATTCCTCCTCATTTCAGTCCTAAATGACTTACCCCTTATCCTTAGATTATGGCCCCTGGTTCTGGAATCCCCAGCCATCAGAAATATCCTTCCTGCCTCTAGTCTGTCCAGGCCTGACAGAATTTTATAGGTTTCGATGAGATCCCCTCTCAATCTTCTAAACTCCAGTGAGTATAAGCCCATTCGACACAATCTCTCCTCATACACCATTACTGCCATCCCAGGTATCAGCCTGGTGAATCTTCGCTGCACTCCTTCCATGGCAAGAAAGTCCTTCCTCAGGTAAGGCGACCAAAACTGCAACAATACTCAAGGTGCGGTCTCACCAAGGCCCTGTACAACTGTAGCAAAACATCCTTGTTCCTCTACTCGAACCCTCTTGCTACGAAGGCCAACATACCATTTGCCTTCTTAACTGCCTGCTGCACCTGCATGCTTACCTTCAGCGACTGGTGCACAAGAACACCCAGGTCTCTTTGCACTTCCCCTTCTCCCAATCTATTGCCATTCAAATAATAACCTGCCTTCCTGTTTTTGCCACCAAAGTGGATAACCTCACATTTATCCACATTATAGTGCATTTGCCATGTTTCTGCCCAATCACCCAACCTGTCCAAATTGTACTGGAGTTTCACGACATCCTCCTCACAGCATACCCTCCGACCCAGCTTTGTGTCGTCTGCAAATTTGGAGATATTACATCCAATTCCCTCGTCCAGATCATTAATATATATTGTGAACAGCTGGGGTGCTAGGACCGATCCTTGCGGTACCCCACTAGTCACTGCCTGCCACTCGGAAAACGACCCATTTATTCCAACTCTTTGCTTTCTGTCTGCCAACCAGTTCTCTATCCAAGTCAATACCTTGCCCCCATTCCCATGTGCCTTAATTTTGCACGCTAATCTCTTATGTGGGACCTTATCGAAAGCCTTCTGAAAGTCCAAATACACCACATCCACTGGTTCTCCCTTATCTATTTTACCAGATACATCCTCAAAAAATTCTAGTAGATTAGTCAAGCATGATTTACCTTTTGTAAATCCATGTTGACTTTGTCCGATCCTGTCACTGCTTTCCAAGTGCTCTGCTATTACATCTTTTATAATGGACTCTAGCATTTTCCCCACTACCAATGTCAGGCTTACCGGTCTATAATTCCCCGCTTTTTCTCTACCACCTTTTTTGAATAGTGGGGTAACATTAGCTACCCTCCAATCCATGGGTACTGTTCCAGAGTCTATCGAGTTCTGGAAGATGACCAGCAATGCATCTACTATTTCTAGGGCCACTTCCTTAAATACCCTGAGATGTAGATTATCAGGCCCTGGGGATTTATCGGCCTTCAGTCCCATCAATTTTCCTAACACCATTTCCCTACAAATACTGATTTCTTTCAGTTCCACCCTTTCATCAGACCCTATGTTCCCCGGCATCTCTGGGAAGTTATTTGTGTCCTCCTTTGTGAAGACAGAACCAAAATATGTATTTAGTTGGTCAGCCATTTCTTTGTTCCCCATTATAAATTCCCCTGATTCTGACTGCAAGGGACCTACGCTTGACTTCACCAATCTTTTTCTCTTCACATATCTATAAAAGCTTTTACAGTCAGTTTTTATGTTCCCTGTTGGCTTACTCTCATATTCTATTTTCCCTTTCTAAATTAATCCCTTTGTCCTCCTTTGTTGAATCCTAAACTGCTCCCAATCCTCAGGATTATTGCTTTTTCTGGCCAATTTATATGCCCTCTCCTGGGATCTTATGCTATCCCTAATTTCCCTTGTTAGCCATGGTTACAGTCATAGGCCTAGAAATTCATTATAGCCACTTTTGGGGCGGTAAAGTCGGGCGGCCGCTAAAGTTTGCGCCCGGCGCAAATTCGAGGCCACTTCTCCGATATTCATTAGCTTCGCCCTAAGAGTTTGCTCGAGCGCTAAAACTGGCGATGCACGCCTCTCTTTAGGCGCTAAGCCGGAGGTGCTGAGCGAGAGCGCCGAGGCCGGGCGCAGTGCAGGTGCGGCCATTTCTTGATTGACAGCAGACACCCTGGCGCCGGCCAGCTCTTAAGGGGGAAGGGTCGACTTGGTCTGCTGCCATGCCCTGGATAGTGGAGCCCTGCAGCTAGGCCTGAACACTGCTGCTGGACCCAAATAGCGCCTGAAACCATGGAGAAGGCCCGTGAACGAGCGCAGCGCTTCTCAGAGCTTGATCTGAGGGTGCTGGTTGGTGCTGTGGAGAAGAGACGCCATATTTTGTTTCCGGACAATGGCAGGAAGCCGCCGGCCCGCGTCTACCGGAGAGCCTGGAGGCATGTCGCCACCAAGGTGTCATCCAACAGCGAGGTCCCCAGGAGCGGTGTCCAATGCCGCAAAAAGCTGAATGACCTCGCCAGGATTGTCAGGGTGAGTACCCTTTCCAGTGTCCTCCTCATCCTTGCATGTGCACCTCACATTATGGGCAAAGGGACCTGAAAGCCCTAATGGCCAGCCCTCATGCAGCAGCTATGGGACACTCATGAACATCAATTGCACATTGTGCACTTAACACACTGGCCAGGCTATTCGACCATGGGAGGCAGTGCACACAAGATCAGGGCTACACACTGGCCAGGCTATTCCACCATGGGAGGCAGTGCACACAAGATCAGGGCTACACACTGTACTTAGAGGCCGTCCTTTCTCTTGCAGGCCAAGCTGGCCAATAATAAGAGGAGCCGGAATGCGACCGGGGGAGGTAGACCCCAGATGCAGCTGCTCACCGAGCTGCAACATCGCGTGGAGCGCATCATGGGTGCCCGGGTGATTGGCCCCGTTGCATCTGGAGATGCCGACCCTGTTCTGGGCACCAATGGTAAGGACATCACCTGTTGGACCTCTCTCGTCCCACTTGCGCATCAGATCTACATCCTTTGCCACTGTCCGACCAATGCGCTGAATGCCACCACTCATGCATCCCTCGCTGACACCCTCTCCTCACTCTAAAGCTACTCTTGTGCCTTCCTGCTTTCAGATGGTGAGGAGGAGGTCCCTGAAGTTGCCAGTGACAGCCCCTCAGAAGAGGAGGAGGAGGAGGAGCAAGAGGAAGGCGGCCCATCAGGGGAACCCACAGCTGCGGCAACCTATGCCAATGTAGGGGACACGTCTTCCCTGGAGGGGAGCGTGGGGGAAGTGTCGGAGGGGAGGGTAGCTCCTGGGACCAGCGGCCTGCAGAAACGCGGGAGGGGGGTGGAAGCTCAGCGGCCTTCTCCCCAGAGGTGTCCAGCAACACAGGAAGGGTCAGCCAGCTCGGCGGCCTTCTCCCCAGAGGGAGAGTCCGGCCTCCAGTCCGGAGACGGCCAACGCCGAGGACTTGGCCGCGGACTCGGAGCGTCGGCACACGGAGCTCATGGGGGTAGTGGCACGGTTGCCTGAGGCCATCGAGTCCCTGTCTCGGAGTGTGACCGAGTTCGGGGCCTCACAGGCCACCAGTCGGGTGGAATTCGGGGCAGCTCAGGCAGCGAGTGGCCAGGTGATCAGTGGTGCCGTGCAGTCACTGGGTGCTCTGATGCGGTCACTGAACAGGTCAACACGGGCACTCACTGCTGCCACACTCGCTGTGTCAGCCAGGCATCGCCAGGGCACCCGGCGCGCTGCAGCAGCACAGCGGTCTGTCCCTCGGCAGATTGGTGCGCATGCTGCAGTGCTGGCCCGGCCGAGTGCCAGTGTCTCAGGCGACCAGCAAGCGCCTGCCATCCGCCAGCTTGCCCCCATTCCTCCAGCCTCCACTGCCACTCCCCCAGTGGAGCTGCCAGGAGCTGCTGCAGCGACTGATGCTGGCCAGCCACAGCTGCAGCATTCACCAGCCGGCCCCTCGACGGCCAGACCTCGTCTAGGCCGACCCCCAAGGGCATCTGCCGTCACGACATGTGCCCCTCAGGAGCCTGCCCCCAGCCTTGCAGCAGCCAATGGCCTCACTTTGAGGAAGAGCAGCAGGGCGTGCAGGGGCCGCCAAAGTTGGCAGAAGGCATCGCCCTCGCGGGCCACTAAGTAGAGGGTGTGTCCAAATGTTGTGTTTTCTGGAATGTGTGTTTTGTGAAGGCCGAGGATGAAGGCCATTTTTGTTTACATCTTTTGTTAATGCTCCCCAGGTTGTGGGAGTGAGTCATGTGTGTGAGTGTTTTTTGGGGGTTTCGCCTGTTTTTGGTTTTCATGTGGGAAGGGCCCTGAGTTTGTACAATAAAGCATTTTATTTATTCACATTGTCCATGTTTGATCTTTGAAGTGTTTGTTGCCTTAACCGGCTGACGGCTTGCGGAGCAGCTGCAATCATGTTGTTTCATTGGCACAAGCCATTCCCTGACAGGGGGCCTAGAAGTGATGGTCAATAAGCCGCCGATGGGCGGCCCTTGGACCTTCTGCCTCCCTCCTGGGCTGGTACTCCTCGTCCTCCTCCTCCTCCTGCTCCTCCTCCTGAGGTGGTGGTCCAACGTGAGGTGGCAGTGCCTGAGTCCTGCGGATAGCCAGGTTGTGCAGCATGCAGCAAACGACGACGAATTGGGAGACTCGCTCCTGCGAATACTGGAGGGCTCCCCCGGAGCGATCCAGACAGCGGAACCGTTGCTTGAGGACGCCGATTGTTTGTTCTATGATGTTCCTAGTCGCTTGATGGCTCTCGTTGTATGCCTCTTCAGCAGAGGTCGTGGGCGCGCGGAGCGGGGTCATGAGCCAGGTACACAAAGGATAGCCTTTGTCCCCGATAAGCCACCCTCTTGGGGGAGGCTGTGCCTGGAACATGTCAGCCACAGTTGTCTGTCGCAGGATAAAGGCATCGTGGCTGCTGCCTGGAAAGCGGGCATTGACAGCTAGGATGCGCTGCCTGTGGTCACACACCAGCTGTACGTTGAGGGAATGGTAGCCCTTCCGGTTGCGGTAATCCTCGGCATGCTCCAGAGGTGCCCGCAAAGCCAGATGCGTGCAGTCAATGGCGCCCTGCACCATGGGGAAGCCCGCTATTCTTGCAAATCCCACTGTACGCTGCTGCTGCTTATCCAGGGTCATGGGGAAGGAGATGAATTGACGTCTCCTTCTGAAAATGGCATTGGTCACCTGGCGGATGCAGCAATGCACGGCGAACTGGGAGATGTTAGCGATGTCCCCAGCAGCGGATTGGAAGGAGCCGGTGGCATAGAAGTTGAGAGCCACCGTCACCTTCACTGCCACCGACAGAGACGTCCTGCGCATCAGCTGTGGACGCAGATCTCTGTGCAGCAGCTGGCAGATGTCTGCAACCACCTCCCTTCTGAATCGCAGCCTCCTAACACACTGCGCGGCAGACATGGTCAGATAGGAGGACTGCTGGCGGTATACCCTGGGTGGGTAAGGCCTCACTTGGCGACGCCTGTTGCCCCCTCTGCGTCTAGCCAGGGCTGCCACTCTCTCACGGCGTCTGTAAGCCCTTCCGGCATAAGGCTGAAACTCAGCGTTGGCACCCAATGCAGCCCCCATTATATGCTGGCAAACACTGAGATCTCAATGAAGGCAAAGATAATTGCTAAGCTCTGGCCTGAGCCAAAAATACCTGTCCTAGTGTTGGGCCAAAGCAGTAAGCTCTCCTCCTTGGTCTCTCTCCAAAAAACCATTGCACAAGAGTGAATGCTGCAAAATGGCTGGCCTTTATAGTGCAGGGTAAGTGCCCTTTAATTTGCGCTCCCTGCGGCCCGCCTCGGCTGTGTACCGTTCCACTTCACAGTCGTTAGGGCTGCCCGGCGCACAATGGGGCGGCGTGAGTGAAGTTCCGGTTCCGGGCGCACAAAGGGTGTTGCACGACGAAATGACGTCATGATCTGCGCGCGCAGCAGGGCGCGCACTAAGACTTTGCGCCGGCGCTAAATGTCTACTGAAGTTGGGGCGAGGCGCAGATCGCGCTGCGCCCGGGCGCTAAGCACCTAGCGCTCGAGATCTACTCCTCCTAAGGCGCTAACGGCTGGCGCGCCCAACTGAATTTCTAGGCCATAGAGTCATAGGCCTAGAAATTGGGTATAGCCCCGCTTGAGGCGTTAGAACTGGCGATGCGCTAAGTTTATAGCCAGACGAGAGCTATCCGCACCTGGGGCGATATTGGGTTGCATCGCCCCCAAAGGGGATTCAGGTGCTAAATCAGCCGTTGCACGTTGCTCCTAAGGCGCAAAAGGTCAGGCGCTACTCAATTTCGAAGCGGACGGGCGCAGCGCAGGTGAACTCAATTACGGCAAAGCACGAGACCTACAGGCGCCGGCCGGCTCTTAAAGGGGTGGGTCAGTCAGACTGAGCTTCCACACCCAACGCCCTGTAGGCCTCAGATTCGGCGCTTGCCCTTGTCTGGCGGTACAAAGTTCATCATTATGGAGAAGGTTAGGCAGAGAGCAGAGCGCTTCAGCACTGAGGCTCTGGAGCAATTGGTGGCTGCAGTTGAACACCGTCGACAGGTGCTGTACCCGGATAATGGCAAGAGGCCAAATCAGAAGGCTTACCGACGATCTTGGAGGGAGGTTGCTGTGAGGGTCAACTCCAGCAGCATGGCGAGCAGGACCCCTGTTCAGTGCAGGAAGAAATTCAACGACCTCACACGGATCATTAGGGTGAGTGATGGTTTACCAAACTTGTGCTTCCCTCCATCTGCAGCTGACTTTGGGCACCCTGCTGCAATGATGCGCCACTGGCCATCTGTCAGTATGCACCCATGGTCCTTTCTGGGCAGACACATGGACAGATGTCTCAAGGCCTCATGTAAGGGCTCTTGCACAATGGGGGGCATGCAATGATGTCTCAAGGCCTCATGTAACAGAACCTCCCCTTCTTTCCCCTTCAGTCGAAGATGGCGCAGATTAGAAAAGGATAGCGTCGAACCGGTGGCGGACCTGCACAAGTGGTCACTCTCACGGATCTGGAGGAGAGAGTGCACCAGATACTTGGAGGACGTCTGTCTGGTCCAGTGACCACTGCATCTGCCGACCCCATTACCGACAGCGAGGGTAAGTCTCTCACCTTTTCCACCTGTTGCCTTCCACTTGGTCTCCCCGCCAGCATGCATCCACAGTGTGCAGCCATGTCAGAGCCATGCCGCAATCTGGCATGCCTTTCAGCAAACCTGTCCTTTTGCTAAAGCCACTCTTCCACCTCCCACTTTCAGATGAAGCAGCACCAACTCGGGCTCAACGCGCTGAAGCTGCCAGTGCCAGTGCCACCGGAGGCGAGGACCAGGAGGAATCCGGACCAGCCGTTGCAGAATCTGGGGAGCTGAGACATCTGCAGACTGGGGATAGTTGTCCCCTGGAGGGGAGGGGGGGTGGCTCGGAGGATGAACCAGTTGCCGGACCAAGCGGCATGGAGCAACGCAGGGGGGATAGGCAAGTTCGGCCACCGTCTCCCCGCAGGGCAAGGCAGGTCGTCATGACTGCTGCACAGAGTGCAGATGAGGTCTGGCGCCTGGCAGAGATGAGCAAACAGGCCCGGGTCAGACACACGGAGCTGATGGCTGCAGTGGAGAAGATGCCTGAGTCAATAGATTCATTGGCTAGGAGTATGTTGGACTTCGGGGCAACAATGGAGAGGACTCTGCAGGGCTTTGGCGCAACAATGGAGAGGACTCTCCAGGTGTTCGGGGAAACAATGGACAGGTCTATCCATGGCTTCGGGGCCACAATGGACAGGACTATCCAGGGCTTCGGCCCAACAATGGAGAGGACTGTCCACGGCTTTGAGTCGGCAATGGAAAGGACTGTTCAGGGCTTCGGACAATCCCTGGAAAGGTCTGTGCAGGGCTTGTCCGAGGCAGTGGAGCGGTCGGCACCTGCCTTGTCCGAAGCCATGGGAAGAACTGTCCAGGCCTTCTCCGAAGCACTGGCACCTGGCACACAGGTCCTCACTGTTGCCATGCATTCACTTGCTGGGCTCCTCCACAGCCAGATTGACGCAACGCGATGTCTCACTGCAGCCACCCTCTCTGCATCAGATAGGATCACCCCAGGCCCTTCCACTCCCGTACAAGGCCAGGAATCCGTGGAGCATGCGATTGTGGCGGATGAGCCGAGCCGTTCCCCTCAGATAGCCAGTGTGTCGTCCGGCCATGGTGCAGGTGTCCTCTCTCGGCAGGAGAGCATTGCACATGCCAGCGCTGGGACGCCTGCATTGCAGCTGCCACCACCTGCAGGCCACACTGCTCCCAGCCATGCTCAAAGCAAGCATCCCGCGTCCGCACCCTCCAAACCCAGAGGTCGGCCAGGCCGTACCTCAGGGGCTTCTGCGCTTCCAGACAGTCGGCAAGCGTCCCCCAGCCTTGAGGCCGCCACTGGGGTGCAATTACGTAGGAGCAGCAGGGAGGGAAGGGGCCGGGCGCGAACGAGAAGTCGTTCTCCCTCAAGGGGCCAGTTGTAGAGGGAGGTGCTGAGACGTTTGTTTGTCCAAATTCACGGACACCCTCACCTGCTGTTATAGGTGCAGATTTTTGTTCAGTTTTGCTGCTTTGCCGAACAGGTCACTTTTATTTTGGCAGTGATGGTTTCTGCTCACTTTACGTTGTTTAGCTGTAACGAAAGACTTTTGTGTCAATAAACAGAAGTTTAAATGTTGCTTGGTGCATGTGACTACTTTCAGTGATGCTGGCATGCAGAGGCCCTCAAACATCCAAAGTGCTCATGAGGTAAGACTCTCATCATTCTGCCACAGGGGTGTCGAGACGAGTCCAGAGGAGCCTCTGACGAATGGACCTTCCACTTTCAGCAGCCGTTCCATCTTCCTCCTCCTCCTCCTCCTCCTCCGCCTGCTCTTCCTCCTCCTCTTCCTCCTCCTCCTCATACTCCTCCTCCTCCGCCTGCTTGTGCAGGGTCCGAGGGAAGGTAATGAATGGACGCGTTCACCTATAAAGGGCAACTGTCACTTGCCGGATGCAACAGCGGACTGCAGACTTGCGACAGTCGTATTGTCCCCAGTGGCTGACTGAAAGGAGCCGTTGGCATAAAAATGGAGGCCTTCAGTCAGTGTAGCCATCACGGACAGAGAGGTTCTGCAGCGTTCACGCGGCTGCAGATCCTGACCAAGCAGGTGGCACAGATCAGTAACAATGTCCCTCCAGATTCGGAGCCTTCGCAAACACTGCTCCTCCGACATGTCAAGGCTTGTCACCTGCTGCCTAAAGACCCTCGCAGCCTCCCGTCGGATTGGCCGACCTCCATTGCCCCTCCTCCTTCTGGACAATCCCGGCCCTCTCTCCCGCCGTCTCTCTGCCCCTTCACAGTGTTGGGCGATGAGGCCGTCGCCCTCCAAACAAGCTCCCATTCGGATGCCAGTTGGTCAAAAGGCTTTTAGGTGTAGTGCTGCAAGTGCTTCGGACAGGGTTGAAGGACCCAAGTACTGTAAAGCTCAAATCCCAGAACTCCGCTCCACATTAGCTCGCCAACTCTCTCCAGCAGCGATCGCATTGAGCAGGCCAAGTGGCAGAAGATTCTGCACTAGAGCTGTCCCCTTTAAATAGCGCCGCCCTACTCCGAGAAGGGCCTGTTAGCCCTCCTTCGAACTGTCACTAATAGCGCTGGGCGCTAAGGCTCCGGGCGCCACCCAATATGCGCTCAGGCGCTCCTAAAAGGCATTGCACACTGAAATGACGTCATGAGCCGTTTGCGCAGGCGCTAAATGTATAGTCAATTTCTGAGTCGGCGCTATCCTCATAGCGCTCGCCCCAACATAGGGCTTCGCCCCAATTCTAGGTCTCTTTAGGCGCTCAGCGCCGGCGCTACCAACCCAATTTCTAGATAGAGTCAAAGGGCTAGATTTTCAGTTGCTTGCGCCAGCAATTAGCGCCTTAAGAGAAGTGATTTTCGGGCGCTATGCGTGTAGCGCCCGGGCGCAGCGCAGTTTGCGCTCCGCCCCAAATTAAGTTGCCCGTTAGCGCCGGCGCAAAGTTTAGCGGCCGCCCGGATGCGCGCGCAGAAAATGACGTCACATCCTCGTGCAACGCCCTTTGGCCGCCCCGAATCCAAACTTCAGTCGGACCGCCCCATTGTGCGGCTGGCGTCCAGAGCGTTCGTAAAATGGAACGCAACACACCCTGGGGAGCGCAAATTAAAGGGCGCACCTCCTGCACTATAACAGGCACTCTGCATGTGTTGTGTGGAAGGCTCCAGTGTGTTGTTGTGAACGGTGTATTTATGTTTCCGGCCTCCTCCTCCTCCTCCTCCTCCTCCTCCTCCTCCTCCTCCTCCTCCTCCTCCTCCTCGTCTCTCTTGACCTTTCCCCCCTAGACTCTGCCTTTGAAAAAAACACATGCACCCTTCCCCTTTAAGAGCTCACTGGCACCAGAGTGTCTGCCGTGCGCTGCGCCCGAGCTCGGGCGCTGCGCTCTGCACCGCCGGCTTAGCGCCTAAAGATAGTAGTGGAACGCCTCTTTTAGCGCTCCACCAACCTCTTAGGGCGAAGCCACTGAATTTCCGGCAACGGGGCGCTACTTTGGGGCGGGCGCTAACTGCGGGCGGGCGCTAAGGTTAGCGCCCCAAAACTGTCTATACTGAAAATCTAGGCCATAGAGTTATACAGCACAGAAAGAGGCCCTTCAGCCCATCGCGTCCGACCGACCATCAAGCCCTGTCTAATCTAATCCCATTTTCCAGCATTTGGTCCGTAGCCTTGTATGCTATGGCATTTCAAGTGCTCATCCAAATGCTTCTTGAATGTTGTGAGGGCTCCTGCCTCTACCACCCTTTCAGGCAGTGAGTTCCAGATTCCAACCACCCTCTGGGTGAAAAAGTTTTTCCTCAAATCCCCTCTAAACCTCCTGCCCCTTAGCTTGAATCTGTGCCCCCTTGTTATTGACCCCTCTACTAAGGGGAAAAGTTCCTTTCCATCCACCCTATCTATGCCCCTCATAATTTTGTATACCTCAATCAGGTCCCCCCTCAGCCTTCTCTGCTCCAAGGAAAACAACCCCAGCTTGTCCAGTCTTTCTTCATAGCTGAAGCGCTCCAGCCCAGGTAACATCCTGGTAAATCTCCTCTGCACCCTCTCCAAAGCAATCACATCCTTCCTATAGTGTGGCGACCAGAACTGCACACAGTACTCCAGCTGTGGCCTTACCAGCATTTTGTACAGCTTCATCATAACCTCCCTGCTCTTATATTCTATGCCTCGGCTAATGAAGGCAAGTATCCCATATGCCTTTTTAACCACCTTATCCACCTGTTCTGCTGCCTTCAGGGATCTATGTACATGCACACCAAGGTCCCTCTGATCCTCTGTCTTTCCTAGGGCTTTACCATTCATTGGCCCTGAAATTAGGATCGGGGACTTGCCGCGCGTGCAAGCCCCCGATGTGCTCTCACCCTGCGCGCCGACATCTGAAGCCCGGGCCTGCTTGCATTTCCTGTCACAGGCCCGGTTCAGCTGTCGGCGCGCTGTGCTTACCTGATCCAGCGGCATAGTTAGTGCGATGTGCCGGCTGGGATCAGGTGAGCACTGTGCAGCCAATCAGGGGAGGGGAAACTCATTCATGAGTTTGACAGTAAGAGCTGTCAAACTCATGAAAAGTATGGGCTGACAAAACACTACTTTAACTTTAAATAAAATTTAAAAAAACATCCCACTGATTATATTAACTATAAATAAGTTTTTAAAAATGTTTTAAACAATTAATCAATTTTTTGAAATTTTTTTTTTTTTTTAAATAGGGTCTAAAACTAAACTTACCTTACTGTAAATTCTTTAAAAATAACAAACCTGTGGAAAAAAAATTTCTACATTGTACTAAAAGCCCACTTACCTGAAAAACTAAATACTTACGTCTGGTTTTTCCACGCGTAAAGACCGGAGGCCTGTGCAGTTGCGCACGCTCTGCCTCTTAACCCCTTGGGTCAGAGGACAGGAAATGCCGGTTTTCAGCGCATGCGCTGTGCATGCTGAAAACTGGCAATTCCTCCGGGCACACGCGTGAGTACCCCGTCCGTACTCACGCATTGTGCCTGGAATTACTGGGCCAATGTGTATTCCCTTGCCTTGTTAGTCCGTCCAAAATGCATCACCTCACACTTTTCAGGGTTAAATTCCATTTGCCACTGTTCCACCCATCTGACCAACCCATCTATATCGTCCTGTAGCCTGAGGCTTCCCGCCTCGCTATTTACCACCCCACCAATTTTCGTGTCATCTGCAAACTTACTGATCATACCTTTCACATTCACATCCAAATCATTAATGTAGACACCAAACAGCAAGGGATCCAGCACCGATCCCTGTGGTACCCCACTGGACACAGGCTTCCAGTCACAAAAACAACATTCCACCATCACCCTCTGCCTTCTGCCACTAAGCCAGTTTTGGATCCAATGTGCCAAGGCACCATGGATCCCATGGGCACTTACCTTCCTGACCAGTCTCCTATGCGGGACTTTATCAAAAGCCTTACTGAAATCCATGTAAACCACATCCACTGCACTACCCTCATCCACACACCTAGTCACCCCCTCGAAAAATTCAATCGAATTGGTCAGACATGATCTTCCCTTGACAAAGCCATTCTGGCTATCCCTAATTAATCCCTGCCTCTCCAAGTGGAGACCAATTCTGTCCCTCAGAATTTTTTCCAATAATTTCCCTACCACAGATGTTAGGCTCACTGGCCTGTAATTCCCTGGTTTATCCCTACTACCCTTCTTGAATAATGGTACTACATTAGCTGTTCTCCAGTCCTCTGGCACATCCCCTGTGGCCAGAGAGGTTCTGAAAATTTGTGTCAGAGCCCCTGCAATCTCCTCCTTTGCCTCACATAGTAGCCTGGGATACATCTCGTCCGGGCCTGGGGATTTATCCACTTTTAAGCCTACTAAAACCGCTAGTACCTCCTCCCTCTCGATGCTAATACGTTCAAGTATATCACAGTCCTCCTGCCAGATTTCTATGTCCATATCGTCCTTCTCCATAGTGAACACAGATGCAAAAAATTCATTTAAAACCCCACCTACATCCTCTGGCTCTACACACAGTTTGCCACTTTGGTCCCTAATGGGCCCTACTCTTTCCCTAGTTATCCTCTTGCCCTTAATATACTTATAAAGCACCTTAGGATTTTCCTTTATTTTGCTCGCCAGTGTTATTTCATGGCCCCTCCTCGCTCTCCTAATTTCTTTTTTAAGTATCCCCCTGCACTTTTTATGCTCCTCTAGGGCTTCCTCTGTCTTTAGTCCTTTGTATCTGCCAAAAGCCCCCCTTTTTTTCCTAATCCATTCTCGTATATCCCTTGACATCCAAGGTACCCTGGGCTTGTTGGTCCCACCCTTGACCTATACGGGAACATGTTGCCATTGTACTCTCTCAATTTCCTTTCTGAAAGACTCCCATTGCTCCGATGTGGATTTTCCTTCAAGTAGCTGATCCCAGTCCACATTGGCCAGATCCTGCCTTATCATATTAAAATCGGCCTTCCCCCAATTTAGAACCTTTATTTCTGGTCCATCCTTGTCCTTTTCCATGACTACCTTAAATCTCACCAAATTATGGTCACTGTCACCAAAGTGCTCACCTACTAACACTTCTACCACTTGCCCGGCCACATTCCCTAGAATTAGGTCCAGTACCTTGTTGGACTTTCTACATGCTGGCTCAAAAAGCTCTCCTCGATGCACTTTAAGAATTCTGCACCCTCTAAGCCTTTCACACTCTGACTATCCCAGTTAATATTGGGGAAGTTGAAATCCCCCACTATAATTACCCTATTATTTGCACACTTCTCTGAGATTTGCCTACATATCTGTTCCTCTATCTCCCCCTGGCTGTTTGGGGGCCTATAGTACACTCCCAGCAAAGTGCTAGCCCCCTTTTAGTTTTTAAGTTCAACCCATATGGCCTCATTAGAGGAACCTGTTAATATATCAAGGTTGAGTCACCTTTTTTGTTTTATTTTTATGCCAAACTGGGATG
Source organism: Somniosus microcephalus (assembly GCF_052327205.1). Lineage (NCBI taxonomy): Eukaryota > Metazoa > Chordata > Chondrichthyes > Squaliformes > Somniosidae > Somniosus > Somniosus microcephalus. The sequence continues at coordinate 113,067,878 of NC_140988.1, read as the reverse complement.
AACAAATTCTGTAGCTCATCCATTCAGTCTTTGAATCTTTGCCATTGCCTACCCACCGTCAACCCTTTGAGTGCCATTCCCCAATCAATCCTACCCAACTCGCTCCTCAGACCATCGTAGTTTCCTTTATTTAAATTGAGGACCCGAGTCTCTGAGTCAACTACTTCATTCTCCATCTTAATGAAGAATTCGATCATATTATGATTGCTCCGACCCAAGGGGCCTCATACAACAAGATTGCTAATTACTGTAATCCTTTCTCATTATATAATACCCAGTCTAAGATGGCCTGATCTCTGGTTGGTTCCTCGACATATTGGTCCAGGAAACCATCCCGTAAACACTCCAGGAATTCCTCCTCCACAGTATTGTTACTAATTTGGTTGGCCCAATCTATATGTAGATTAAAGTCACCCATGATGACTGCTGTGCCCTTATTGCACGTGTAAGGTACCTTTAAGGGGGGGGAACTACTTTTTACAGCTCATGTATACTGTAGTACCGGCAGTGACCACACCTGTATATAGCACTGAGTAGTAATCTGTACAGTCAGTTCAACTGTGAGCCACGTTGAGTAAACACCTGTTGTACCGTTTCTGCTGCAGTCTGTATCTTATTATACACGGACGTAACATTGGCGATGAGGCAGGTTTGAACCTACCTGCAACTCTGCATCACCTCCCGGGGATTCGTTCCTGAAGATCAGTGGATTGGAGGTCAAGGCCAGAGACTCGGGCGTCGACCACGGGCAACCGCCCAGTCATCCAGCAGAGACTCGAGAATTGCGGGGGAGGCTGTCGAGAGCCAGGCTTGGCTTTCCAGTCGAGGTGGTCCAGCAAAACGGGCTGGCAACAGGTAGGGCGCAGACCCTTCCCGGACAGCGGCGGGCTACAGCCCGACCGAGGGGCACAGCAAAGGGCCGAGCAGTGTCGACGGGGGAGAGAGAGAGAGAGAGGGCAGAGCGCACAGGGCACAGCCAGTGTTCAGGGGCCAAGCAGCGTCGGAGAGAGGGAGAGAGAGACGCGCAGAAACCCGCGAGGCGCCGCCATTGCCACGAGGACCGCCGAGAGCGGTGTTGGCAGCAGCGCAGGAGAAGCGCGCGAAACCTACAGGGCGCCGCCATTACCACGAGAACCGCCGGGAGCAGGGCAGGAAGGAAAGCGCGGGAGACGCCATTTTAAGCCATTGGGAGACGCCATTTTAAACCACACCCAAAATGCCGAAGAGTGGCAGTATCACCGCATTTGACAATGAAGTCGAAGATTGGACTACATATGTCGAACGAATGGAGGTGCACTGCAAGGCAAATGAGGTGTCAGATGACAAGAAAGCGTCGGTATTGTTAAATTTAATGGGTGCAAAGACGTATGGATTATTACGAAATCAAGTAACCCCAACGAAGCCAATGGAAAAGAGTTTTGAAGACATAGTAACAATACTAAAGGAACATTTAAACCCCACACCGCTGCTGATAGCAGAAAGATTCAAGTTTCACAAACAGAACCAGCATAAGGATGAAAGCAATGCTGATTATTTAACAGAACTGCGCAAACTATCGAAACACTGCCAGTTTGGAGCGGGACTGGCAGATACCTTAAGGGACAAGTTTGTGTGTGGGCTTCAAAGTGAAGGAACCCAGAAACGGCTTTTATCTGAAAAGGACCTTACGCTGGAAAAGGCTTTCAGCATTGCGGTATCATATGAAGCAGCAGCACAGGGCGCTGCAGAGATACAACAGGGACCGCAAGAATATGGCACAAACGAAATGTCATATGGAACAGAGAAGTGCTATCGCTGCGGCAGAACAACACATGACCAGAATGATTGCTGGTTCAAAGACAAAGTGTGCAGACAGTGTGGAAAAGTAGGACACATAGCACGAGTCTGCAGGTCGGGAAAGAAAACCAGCAATAAGGAACCTACCAAAGGAAAGTACAAGAAGGTACATAAGATGACGGAGAATAGTTCAGACGAACAAAAGAGTGATAACGACTCCGAAAGCAGGGAACTGGGTTGTCTGAAACTACATAATGTGATCACAACGGAGGATCACCGAACCATTTGGGTCATTCTCAAGACAGCAGGAGTCCAGGTAAAGATGGAATTGGACACAGGATCAGCCCTAACAGTCATAAACCAACGGGACTACGAGCGGCTATTCTCACACATACGCTTGAGAGACACAAAAATTATTTTGAAGACGTACACAGGGCAAAAAGTCTACCCCAAAGGAAAAATAAGGGTGACCGTTATATATAACGGTAAGGAAACACCAAAACTAGACCTGTATGTATTGCAAGATGGAGGACCACCATTACTGGGACGTGAATGGATCCGAAAAATACAACTGGATTGGCATTCCATACAGGCACTGACTGTGGCTGACAAAAAGGATGACGACGTCACACCTGGGCGACTGTCAAAGATCCTAACTGACGCGAAAGAAGTGTTCCAGCAAGGACTCGGAACACTAAAAGGCATGACAGCGACGATTAAAATTGAAGAAAACGCAAGCCCAAAATTTTTTAAGGCCAGACCGGTACGTTATGTGATCCGCCCAGCCGTCGAAGCAGAGCTGGAGAGTCTGGAACGTTCAGGTGTACTGTCCAAGGTAGACTGGAGCGAGTGGGCTACACCCATCGTCCCTGTGATGAAAAAGTCATTGAGCAGCACACCTGGGGAACCAAGGAAGGTTCGCATCTGTGGGGACTTTAAGGTAACAGTGAACCCGATCCTTCACACCCTACAATATCCACTTCTGCGGATTGAAGATATTTTTGCCTCGCTATCTGGAGGGAAACGCTTCACTAAGATTGATCTGGCCCAGGCGTATCTGCAAATGGAGGCAGAAGAAGCATCAAAAAAATACCTCACAATCAACACCCATAAAGGTCTCTACCAATACAACCGGCTGGTATTCGGGGTAGCATCAGCTCCGGCTATTTGGCAGAGGGCAATGGAACAAGTCCTGCAAGGAATCCCAGGGATCCAGTGTTATTTGGACGACATCCTGGTCACGGGCGAAAATGAAAGTGATCACCTTGCCAACCTAGAGCAGGTGCTCACTAGATTGCAGGAATATGGGCTCCGAGCTAACCGCCCCAAATGCGAGTTTTTTAGAAAACAGATCTTGTATTTGTTAAGTCTGTGTGTCCCAGTTAAGCTTATTATAAATCACTGGACACAGACCACAAGAATAACTTTAACAGGTCTTTACTATTCGGAGGTCAGGGCTGAACTGCCCAGCAAATCCCTGCACAACACTTATATACCGGTGTGGTCACCACCGGTATTACAGTATACAGCAGCCAAGAGAAAGTAGTACATCTCTTAAGGTAGTTCTCTTAAGGTGGAACAGGTTACATACACCACAATCCTCCCTTTTTAGCTTAACAGTTATATCCCCATTTAACATAACATAATAACATATATATATACAACTTCATGCCAAAACAGTTCAAAGATTCAGTCTCTGAGGAGGCCTCCTGATTCGAGTTGGATAACGCCTTTCAGGGGTCTCTGATTCTCGTTGCTGGGTTGACTCATCTAGTTGGTCTCTTATGGATTGGACATCATCATCAGGTACATTCACTTCTGAGGTAGATGCTTCAGGTTCACTAACTTCTTCCACAGTTGTCTCTGCCATAACCATAGGTTCGACCCTTGTTCTCGATTCTACCAGTTGGTCAGCATGACGCCGTATTACATTTTCACAAATATCTACCGTGTACATCAGGGGTCCTTGTCTGGCCCGAATTGTTCCAGATTGCCATTTCTCGTTGTTACAGTCCCGGGCTAACACTGGTTGTCCTATTTTGAAACTCCGAGTGGTCTTGTTATTTATATGCTGGAACTGTTTGTTTTCAACTTCCCTCCGCACATTTGGTTTTAACAAGTCCAACCTGGACCGCAACCTCCTGTTATAGAACATCATGGCAGGACTTTGGTTTGTCACTGCATGAGTGGCGTTTCGATATGCCAGTAGGAATTTGTCCACCTTGTGTTGTAGTGGAATCTGATCTTCGCTCATGGCCTTTATTGCTTTTTTGAACGTTTGTACAAATCTCTCGGCCAACCCGTTTGTAGCCGGATGATATGGGGCAGAGGTATGATGTTTCACCCCATTCTTCTTCATGAATTTCTGGAATTCTTCTGACACGAACTGCGGTCCGTTGTCTGAACATATTTGTTCTGGCAATCCATTTCTTGCAAATATCATTCTTAGCACCGCGATCGTCTTTTCCGAGGTAGTGGTAGTCATCTTAATCACTTCTGGCCATTTAGAATGTGCGTCCACCGCAATTAAAAACATGGAGTCCATGAATGGACCAGCAAAGTCAATATGTACATGTTGCCATGGGGTTGAAGGCCATTCCCATGGATGCAGCGGTGCAATCGGAGGTGCATTTTGCACTTTTTGGCACCCTGAGCAGCTTTTCGTCAGATCCTCTATCTGTTGATCGATACCCGGCCACCACACATAAGCCCTAGCAAGGCTTTTCATCTTGACTCCCCCCAGATGACCTTCATGCAGTTCCTTTAGAACTCTCTCTCTTAACTTAGGAGGAATAATCACCCTTGTTCCATACATCAATGTTCCTTGACAGACGGACAGCTGGTCTCGTCTTGCTGAGAATGCCAGTAACAGTGGATCACCATGTGCTGCACATCCCTTCACTGTCACTTCGTGGACCCGGGACAGTGTCGGGTCGTTCCTGGTTTCTCTTTCAATACTTGCATTGGTGACTGGTAAACATTCGATGATAGTCGAGTGAAATAACTCAACAGGGTCAACCGTCGGTGCCTCCTCCTCTGTAGGTAGTGGCAGGCGCGACAGCCCATCAGCATTACCATGCTGCTTTGTACCTTTGAATTCAATCTGATATTGATGTGCCCCTAGGAAAAGGGACCATCTCTGGAGTCTCTGTGCTGTCATCACCGAAACACCCTTCTTAGGGTTAAAAATGGATACCAACGGCTGGTGGTCTGTCAGAAGCGTAAACTTTTGGCCCTGCAGGTAATGATTAAACTTCTTTACTCCCCACACAAGGCTGAGAGCCTCCCTGTCTATCTGAGCATAGTTGCGCTCAGCGGAGGTCAATGATCTGGATGCGAACGCGACTGGCCTCTCCAGGCCATTTGGCAACTTGTGTGAGAGTACTGCCCCAATACCATATGGAGAAGCATCACAAGCCAAATGAATAGGCAGCGTTGGGTTGAAGTGAGCCAACACTTCCTCTGAGGTGATCAATGTCTTGCTTTTGCGAAAGGCCCTCTTACAGTCCTCGCTCCACTTCCATGGTACTCCCTTCTGCAAAAGAGCGTTCAGCGGGTGCAGCACCATGGATAAATTTGGCAGAAACTTATGGTAATAGTTAATCAACCCAAGGAACGACCTCAACTGGGATAAATTATCCGGAGCGGGAGCCTTCACAACAGCTTCGATCTTGTCAGGAGACTTATGAAGCCTCTCCTGGTCAATGACATGACCACAGTACGAGATCCGCTTCTGAAAGAACTCACATTTCTGGCGATTAACTCGAAGTCCATATTCTTTCAATCTGGTGAGCACCAGTTCCAAATTTGCAAGGTGTTCCTCGTCATCATCTCCTGTAATCAAAATATCGTCCAGGTAACATTGTGTGCCTGGAATTCCCTGTAATACCTGCTCCATGGCCCTCTGCCAAATTGCTGGAGCCGATGCCACTCCAAAAACCAGTCTGTTATACCGGTACAAGCCTCTATGCGTGTTGATCGTGAGATACTGGCGTGACTCTTCCTCAACTTCCATCTGTAAGTACGCCTGCGCCAGGTCTATCTTGGTGAAGTGTTTCCCGCCAGACAACGAAGCGAAGATATCCTCAATCCGCGGAAGCGGATACTGCACCGTGTGAAGCATCGGATTAACAGTGATCTTGAAATCTCCACAGATGCGAACCTTCCCTGGTTCCCCCGGCTTGTTGCTCGATGAACACTTCATGACGGGAACAATGGGCGTGGCCCACTCACTCCAGTCTACCTTAGACAGTACTCCTGAACGTTCTAGCCCTTCCAGCTCAGCTTCCACAGCAGGTCGTATCGCATAAGGTACCAGTCTGGCTTTGAAAAATTTCGGGTTTGCATGTTCTTCAACCTTGATGTTTGCCGTAATTCCTCTCAGTGTTCCCAGTCCCTGTTGGAACACCTCTTTAGCATCGTCCAATATTCTGGACAATTGTTTAGGTTTGACATCTTTTTTACCGGAATCTACCGTTAGTGCTTTTAAGGAATGCCAGTCCATATTTATTTTCCTAATCCACTCCCGTCCCAGTAGTGGTGGACCTCCCTCAGGTAGCACATATAAGTCCATTCCTCGGCTTTCTTTGCCCTTGTGGACCACCTTTACCTCTATCTTCCCGATGGGGTATACTCTTTGCCCCGTGTATGTTTTCAATACAATCTCCGTATCCCGTAGGGGAATATGTGGGAATAACCTTTTGTAATCTTGCTTATTCATGACCGTCAATGCCGATCCAGTGTCCAATTCCATCTTCACTTGGACTCCTGCTATCTGAAGTGTGACCCAAATTGTTTGGAGGTCTGCTTCCTTACCAACATTGTGTACTCTTAGACTACCCAGTTCATTACTGCTGGAGTCTGAATCTGACTTCTGTTCGTTCGAACTGTTCTCTGTCACCTTGTGTACCTTTCTGTACTTTTCCTGCAGTGACTTTTTCTTGCTGGTCTTCTTTCCTGACCGGCATACTTTAGCTATGTGACCAAGCCTGCCACATTTTCTGCATTCCTGATTTTTGAACCAGCACTGGTTCTGATCATGCGTTGTCTTTCCACAACGATAACATTTTACTGTACCCAAGACCATTTGATTGGTGCTGAGTTCCGGTGACCGTAGCTGCATTTCCGCCGTGCCTCTCGCTGTGGCTTCGTGCGATGCTGCAATAGTGACAGCTTTATCAAGCGTAAGATCATTCTCCTCAAGCAGTCGCTTTTGTGTTCCTTCTTTTAACAATCCACACACAAATTTATTTCTCAGCGCACCTGCTAGTCCTGTTCCAAACTGACAGTGCTTTGATAGCTTACGCAGTTCAATTAAAAATTCAGCGTTGTTTTTGTCTTTCAGCTGCGTTCTTCTATAAATTTTAAATCGTTCCGCTATCATCAGCGGCGTGGGGTTTAAATGATTTTTCAGGACAGTAACAATATTCGCGAAAGTCTGATCCGCCGGTTTATTTGGTGATAGAAGGTGCTTCAATAGCCCGTATGTCTTCGCACCCATTGAGCTTAATAAGGTTAGTGCTTTCTCATCATCTGGTACCTTATTTGCTTTACAATAAACTTCCATGCGTTCTACATACGTGGTCCAATCTTTGATATCGCTATCAAAGGTATTAATGTTCCCATGTTTAGGCATCCTTGCAAGTTTTTTAAATTTTTCTTCTTCTCAAAATGGCGGCTTCCCGCGCTTGTCTTCTTCCCCTGCCTACTAAAATGGCAGCTTCCCGCGCTTGGCGGTCTTTCCCGCGCTCATCTTCTTCCCCCGCCGACTACAATGGCGGATTCCCGCGTTTGCCTTCTTCCCCCGCTGGCTGCAGTGGCGATTGCCGTGCTGCTGCCGTTCTCGCCTCCCCAGCGGTTCTCAATTCCCCGACGCTGCTTTGCCTCGCATCCCCGCTTGCAGCCCGGTCCTTTACACCGGCTGCGTTTGAGTTCTCCGCGGCTCTCGTGCCTTAAGCTGCCCCAGTCGCTGCGCCTCTCGGCCTCGATTGCAGCCCGGCCCTTTTTACTGGCCATGGTCGAGTTCTCCGCCCTTTTTCCTCCGTTTTCCCTCCCCCACTCCACAGTCAACGCGGCCGACTTTCTGCTTGTGTCGCTGATCGGCTTACCCACCACCGTGGTAGAAGGGATGATCACTGCCTGTCGCTGATGGAGGGCTTCGTGGTCAGAATTTTTCTTTTTAACCCGGGTTCTCGATGCCTCCCGTGCAATGGTGCTCAGCAGGATGATGAGGGCGGATGCCTCTTCTCGACGCCCATTCTGAGGACGAAGCTGCCTTGGATGTAAAACTGCCGCAGGGTAAGATCGGACTCGTCGCCACTGTTAAGTCTGTGTGTCCCAGTTAAGCTTATTATAAATCACTGGACACAGACCACAAGAATAACTTTAACAGGTCTTTACTATTCGGAGGTCAGGGCTGAACTGCCCAGCAAATCCCTACACAACACTTATATACCGGTGTGGTCACCACCGGTATTACAGTATACAGCAGCCAAGAGAAAGTAGTACATCTCTTAAGGTAGTTCTCTTAAGGTGGAACAGGTTACATACACCACAGTATTGTGGCCACGTTATCGATAAAGAGGGGTTACATAAGTCCCCAGAGAAGATTGAGGCAGTAGTCAAGGCTCCAGCACCGGAAAATGTGTCACAACTGAGGTCGTTCCTCGGGCAGGTAAACTACTACCATAAGTTCTTGCCAAATTTGTCTACAATATTACACCCACTGAACACCCTACTGCAAACTGGGGTGCCATGGAAGTGGAGTGACGAATGTAGACGAGCTTTCCAGAAGAGCAAAACACTAATCACATCGAAAGAGGTATTGGCCCATTACAACCCGGTGTGATGAAATATTCCATTCATCACTCATTGGTATTCTCTGCCTGTGACTGTGGTTGGTTTCAGTTTCATTTCCCTTACCTCAGTTCCGTTTCCTCACCATTGTATTGTACTGTGTGTAGGGCTCCACCCATACCTGGCCCCTATGTAAGCTGGCCCAGCCTGCATCACATCCAGTACGGCAGACCTCTGGATGGAAGATACCTCTCCTCTGTGTGTTACCTTCTAAGTCAATAAAAGCCTTGTTTTGTTTCGCTAACATCGAGTCTCGGATTTATTGAGGCACATCACCCGGCATTACCAATTCGGTTGGCATGTGATGCGTCACCCTACGGCATTGGAGCGGTGCTGTCGCACAAATTCTCGGACGGCTCAGAGAGGCCAATAGCCTTTGCGTCACGATCACTAACCTCAGCCGAGCGTAACTACGCCCAGATTGACAGGGAGGCCCTCAGCCTAGTGTGGGGAGTGAAAAAGTTCAATCACTATCTGCACGGGCAGAAATTCACCTTGCTGACTGATCACCAGCCTCTTGTCTCCATTTTTAATCCGAAGAAGGGCGTTCCGGTGATGACTGCGCAACGACTACAAAGATAGTCACTTTTTCTAGGGGCGCACCACTATGAGATTGAATATAAGGGCACGAAACAGCATGGAAATGCTGATGGGCTATCACGCCTGCCACTGCCTACTACGGAGGAAGCACCAGCAGTGGATCCTGTCAAAATATTCTATTCGACTATAGTTGAATACCTACCGGTAACTAACGCTTGTATCGAAAAGGAAACCCGAAATGACCCGACACTGTCTCGGGTATATGATTTGACGGTGAAGGGATGGCCAGCACATGGCAACTCACTGTTGCCAGCATTCTCGACAAGGAGAGAACAGCTGTCAGTGTGCCGGGGGACCTTGATGTGTGGATCCCGAGTGGTAATTCCACCCAAGTTAAGGGATAGAGTGCTCAATGAGCTTCATGAGGGTCATCTGGGAGGGGTAAAAATGAAAAGCCTAGCCAGGGCTTATGTGTGGTGGCCGGGAATCGATAAACAAATCGAGGACCTGACCAAGAGCTGCTCAGGATGCCAAAAAGTCCAAAATGCACCACCACAGGCCCCTCTACACCCATGGGAGTGGCCCTCATCTCCATGGCAATGGGTGCATATTGATTTTGCTGGTCCATTCACGGACTCAATGTTTTTAATAGCCGTGGATGCGCACTCGAAATGGCCTGAGGTCATCAAAATGTCCTCCACCACCACGGAGAAAACTATTGCAGTCCTACGGACCATTTTTGCCAGGAATGGCTTGCCAGAACAGATTTGCTCCGACAACGGACCACAGTTTGTGTCCGAAGAGTTCCGGAGGTTCTTGAAAAAGAATGGGGTAAGGCATTACACATCCGCCCCGTATCATCCAGCCACAAATGGATTGGCTGAGAGGTTCGTACAAACCTTTAAGAAGGCAATAAAGGCTATGTATGGATTGGAGGGTAGCTAACGTTACCCCACTATTCAAAAAGGGGGGTAGGGAAAAAGCAGGTAATTACAGACCTGTAAGCCTTACATCAGTTGTGGGCAAAATGCTGGAGTCCATCATTAAGGATGAAATAGCGGAGCACTTAGCAAATGGGGACAGGATAGGACAGAGTCAACATGGATTTACAAAGGGTAAATCGTGCTTGACTAATCTATTGGAATTTTTTGAGGGAGTAACTGGTAGAATAGATGGGGGAGAGCCAGTAGATGTGGTGTACCTGGACTTCCAAAAGGCCTTCGATAAGGTCCCACATAAAAGATTAGCATGGAAAATTGAGGCTCATGGGATAAAGGGGAAAGTTTTGGCGTGGATAGGGAACTGGCTGTCAGATAGAAAACAGAGAGTTGGAATAAACGGCTCATTTTCTGAATGGCAGGCAGTAACAAGTGGGGTACCACAGGGATCTGTCCTGGGCCCCCAGCTGTTCACAATTTACATTAATGACCTGGATCAGGGAGTCGGATGCAGCATTTCCAAATTTGCAGACGACACTAAACTAGGAGGGGGGGTGGGCTCAGAGGAAGAGACCAGGAAGCTCCAGAGCGATTTGGACAGACTGGGCGATTGGGCGGATAAATGGCAGATGCACTATAATGTGGACAAGTGCGAAGTTATCCACCTTGGGTGCAGGAACGGGAGGGCAAATTATTATTTAAATGGCAATAGATTGGGAGAGGGGGAAGTACAGAGAGACCTGGGTGTTCTTGTACACCAGTCACTGAAGGCGAGCATGCAGGTGCAACAGGCGGTCAAGAAGGCAAATGGTATGCTGGCCTTCATAGCAAAAGGGTTAGAATACAGGAACAGGGATACCTTGCTGCAGCTGTACAGGGCACTGGTGAGACCACACCTCGAGTACTGTGTACAGTTTTGGTCGCCTCATCTGAGGAAGGATGTTCTTGCCATGGAGGGGGTGCAGCGGCGATTCACCAGGCTGATACCAGGAATGGCGGGAATGACCTATGAGGAGAGACTATGTAGTTTAGGGATGTACACACTGGAGTTTAGAAGATTGAGAGGGGACCTCATAGAAGTGTATAAAATTCTGACAGGTCTAGACAGACTGGATGCAGAAGGAATGTTTCCCTTGGCGGGTGAGAACAGAACTAGAGGACATAATTTAAGGATAAGGGCTAAACCATTTAGGACAGAGATGAGGGGGAATTTCTTCACTCAGAGAGTGGTGAACCTGTGGAACTCATTGCCACAGAGGGCAGTGTACGCCAGCTCATTAAATATATTTAAGAGGGAATTAGATATATTTCTACGGGCAAAAGGGGTTAAGGGTTACGGAGAGAAGGCGGGGACGGGATACTGAATTAAAGGATCAGCCATGATCTCATCGAATGGCGGAGCAGGCACGAAGGGCCGAATGGCCTACTCCTGCTCCTATCTTCTATGTATCTATGTATGTACAATGACAACATTCCGCTGCAGCACAAGGTGGACAATTTCCTGTTCGCCTACCGGAATGCGACACATGCAGTCACCAACCAGGCCCCAGCCATGATGTTCTTTAACTGAAGGTTAAGATCTCGCCTGGATTTGCTCAGACCAAACGTATGAAGAGATGTTGAGAGTAAGCAATTCCAGCACGTCCATGAGAAGCCAACAAGGAGCTTCAATGTAGGGCAACCAGTCTTGGCCCGCGACTACCGAACAGAAAAATGGCAGCCAGGAACGATATGCACACGGCAGGGCCCACTAATGTACACAGTGGACGTTGGGGAGAGCATCGTGAGACGCCATGCTGACCAGATCCTAGAGTCACAGGAACAAGTCAACCCCATGCCTCGCCCATACGTACCTGGTGATGAACCCGACGTACAGGTCGCATCTACCCCAGAAACAGTAGCATCGGAAGCTGATGAACCAACCGACGACAGGGGGCCAGAATCGCCTCCGCACCAAGAGCAAGACACTCGGGAAAGGCGCTATCCAGAAAGGATCAGGAAGCCTCCCCAAAGACTGAATATATAAATAAACTATTTTCAGCTAATGTTGCATGTTAAAAGTGTTAATTGTAATTAGTTTGATATTTAATTGTTAAATGAGTGTTATGGTACAGATTGCTGGCCTGCCGCAGTACTGTGAGATCCCTGAGGGACTGTGGGTGACTCAGCGAGGATGGCAGCAGTCAGTGCTTGCATGACATCAACCTGAGACTGTATGAGAGCAGTCTGAGACTGGATGGCAGCAACCAATGACTCAATTGCAGCACTAAGCCATTGCGTTGCGTCGGCCTGTACTGCAGCGGACTGCTCCACGCTCCTAGCCAGTCCATCCATGCTTTCGGGCACCCTTGCCATTGCACCCATGAGTTCAGTGTGCATGCTCAAGGCCTGGCTATTCATGGCAGCGATGTCGAGGTCCTCATCCGAGTCCTGTGCAGCAGGACTCGCCTGCCTACTCAAGCCTCTGGGGAGCTGGCCCCCGAGCTTCGCTACCCCCATGGCGTTGCTGCAGCCCGCTGGGTCCCGGAGCTTCGCCCTCATCAGACCCTACCCCCCTGCTCCCCTCCAGGCCCCAGTTTCGAAATTGGCTCCCTCGGGAGACGCAGACAGTGAGGCTCCGGCTTCCTCTTCCTCCTCGTCTGGGGCGTCACTGCCACTGGCAGGTTGAGGGGCAGGCTGGTCACTATTTGAAAGCGGGGAGGTAGAAGAGTGGCTTTAGCGTGAGGACAGGGGGGCAGGAAGGGAGCAAGGACTGGGAACAGTTAGTAAGTTGGATTGAAAGTGTAAAAGGCTGGTGTTGTGAGGGGCAAGCAGAATGAGAGAGAAGAGAAAGCTGATGAGCATACCATTGCTGTCCCCAAGGGGGTTGACATCTTCAGCGGCCACGGTACCTATGACCTGACTGGCAACGGCCCTGTGCACTCTCGCCTCCAATCGGTCAGGGGTGTAGGTCAGCCAGTCCTCCTCCCATGTGTTGCTGCTCCCGCCTGTTATGAGAGAGCTTGGCCTGCAAGAAAAAGGACGGTGTCTGAGTGAGTGTGCAGCCATGTGATTGCCTAATGTGCCTCTCATAGTTGAATAGCCCGTAATATATGCAGCCATGTGCTTGCCTGATGTGCCTCCCATAGTTGAATAGCCCTTAATGTATTCAGCCATGTGCTTGCCTGATGTGCATCCCATAGTTGAATAGCCCTTAATGTATGCAAGGTGTTGAATGTGCATGTGCGTTTTCTGAGATGGCCATAGGTCTTGGATGAGTGTTGGGCATTTGAGGTTTTTAAACCCTCGGGGCACAGAGTGAGGTTGAGATGGAGGGATGTAGAGGTATTGAAAAGCATCCACTCACCCTGACGACCCGTGTGAGGTCATTGAACTTTTTCCTACATTGAGTGTGACTCCTCAGCACCAGGCTCCTTGAGGAGACATGCTGAGCCACCTCCCTCCACACTCTTCGGTACTCCCGGGGCAATGGCCTTCTGCCACTCTCTGGGTACAGCACTGCCCAGTGCCAACCAGAGCCACCAATGCCTGGTCGCTAAAGCGCTGAGCTCTCTCCCTGGGCCTATCCATCACTCCTCTCAGCACAATGGTGGTAGGTCTTTCCAGCACCAGAGTCAACGCTACAATGAGCAGGGTGTGGCTGGCTAGCAAGATGGCCCCTCCCATTTAAGAACTGGCCAGCGCCAGTCTGTCTGGGTTCCATTGCTAACTGACATCACCTGAGCTTCGGTAGCGTTCTGAGGTAGCGCCTCGCTCCCCGACGTTAGTGCCTTAAGAGAGGTGTGTAGCGCCTGATTTAGCGCTGAAATCACCTCCGGGGGCGATAGAGGCAAATTTTGCAGTCGGAGGCGATAATTGGCGGCGGGCGCTAAACTTTGCGCCCGGCCGATATTACCGCCCCAAAATGGGCGATACCGAATATTTCCCCCCAGGTATCTCTCTGAGTGAAATTATCAATTTCTGAATCAACATTCTATTGTGCCACTCCTGGTGCATGCTGGGTCTTTATGTTTGGTCAATGATGACCCCCCCCCCCCAGGGTGTTGATGGTGGGGAATTCGGTGATGTTGATGTCATTGAATATCAAAGGGAGGTGGTTAGACACACTCTCTTGTCGGAGATGGTCATTGCCTGACACTTGTGTGGCATGAATGTTACTTGCCAGCTTATCAGCCGAAGCCTGGATGTTGTCCAGGTCTTCCTGCATGCGGGTACGGACTGCTTCATTATCTGAGGAATAGCGAATGGAGATGATTGATTAACACTGTGCAATCATCAGCAAGCAGCCCCACTTCTGACCTTATGATGGAGGGAAGGTCCTTGATAAAGCAACTGAAGATAGTTTGGCCTAGGACGTTGCTCTGTGTTGATCACTCATTTATATAATAAACCTTCTGAGATCAATTGTAAATTTGCCTTTCACTAATTTCAACCTGTGCTACTCTTAGCAGTTGAGTTTGAAGTAATATTTTGGATTACTAATTCCAGACTCTTTATTGTTCACTTTTCAGACAAAGCTGAAAAGTTCAAGTTTTTCCAGTCTCCTCGAGGGATGTTTCATCACATTAAAGATGCTTTGCAACTAAAAGTTGTACAATCTATATCAATGGTTTAGATGAGGGGACCAAGTTTGTTGATGATACAAAGCTAGGTGGGAAAGTAAGCGGTGAGGAGTATGCAAAGAGGCTGCAAAGAGATATGGGCAGGTTAAGTGAGTGGACAAGAACATGGCAGGTGGAATATAATGTGAAGAAATGTGAAGTTATCCACTTTGGTAGGAAAATAGAAAAGCAGAATATTTTTTAAATGGTGAGAGATTGAGAAATGTTGGTGTTTAGAGGGGCCTGGGTGTCCTTGTACACGAATCACTGAAAGTTAACATGCAGGTACAGCAAGCATTCAAGAAAGCAAATGGTATATTAGTCTTTATTACACAAAAGGATTGGAGTACAAGAGTAAAGAAGTCCTATTATGTACAGTCTCGGTCTCCTTACCTAAGGAAGGATATACTTGCCTTAGAGGGAGTGCAACCAAGGTTCACCAGACTGATTCCTGGGATGGGGATTGTCCTATCAGGAGAGATTGAGGAATCTAGGCCTTAATTCTCTAGAATTTAGAAGAATGAGAGGTGATCTCATTGAAACATATAAAATTCTTACAGGGCTTGACAGGGTAGATGCTGGGAAGTTGTTTCCCCTGGCTGGGGAGTCTAGAACACGGGGTCAGTCTCACAATAAGGGGTCGGCCATTTAGGACTGACATGAGGAGAAATTACTTCACTAAAAGGGCTGAGAATCTTTGGAATTCTCTACCCCAGAGGGCTGTGGATGCTCAGTCGTTGAGTATATTCAAGACTGAGATCGATAGATTTTTGGATAGTAAGGGAATCAAGGGATATGGAGATAGTGCGGGAAGGGGGAGTTAAGGTAGAAGATCAGCCATGATCTTCCTGAATGGCAGTGCAGGCTCGAGGGGCCGAATGGTCTACTCCTATTTCTTATGTTCTTATCACAAGACTCTATGCTCCCAGTTCACGATTATATCGCTATTAAAGTAAATAGATGGAAAATCTTAGGCTGGGAAAGCACTATTTTGTGAAATGCATTCCTAGCATGGCAAGCAGATTTTTACCTCATAATGCCAAATGTGTATTTTTTTTGGCCCTATGTCACAAGGAACTGGAACTCAGTTGAGACTGCCTAAACTAATTTTACAAAGGACCCTCCTAGAACTATCTGAATTTGAACTCAGGTCTTCAGAATTTAAAGGCCACTGTCCAAGTTTTTCCACAGAATGATTCTTTTCTCTTCTGATGGAGAGACTCAAGACAGTGGCTATGGTATCTATTTGTAAAAGGAGGGAAAATTCAATGAGAATTTATTGCCAGATGACTTTCACTTGCTTCCTGATAGTGAGAGAGCATTGGCTGAGGTTTGGGAACTGGCATAAAATTATTTGGAAAGGGAACATAGGAACAGGAGTAGGCCATTCAGCCCCTCAAGCCTGCTCCGCCATTCATTGAGATCATGGCTGATATGTGACCTAACTCCATATACCAGCCTTTGGCCCATATCTTTTAATGGCCCAGTAATTCCGGGCCCAACGCGTGAGTAAGGACAGGGTACTCACGCGTGTGCCCGAAGGAATTGCCGGTTTTCAGCATGCACAGCGCATGCGCTGAAAACCGGCATTTCCTGTCCTCTGACCCAAGGGGTTAAGAGGCTGAACGCGTGCGCGGTATCGGGCAGCGCGTGCGACTTGGATTTCCTCTATTTTTAGAGAGTTGCGCGTGTGTAAAGGCCTCCGGTATTTACGCATTGAAAAACCACATGTAAGTACTTCGTTTTTCAGGTAAGTGGTCTATTAATACAATTGAGAAAAATTTTTTCCACAGGTTTGTTATCTTTAAAGAATTTACAGTAAGGTAAGTTTAGTTTTAGCCCCGATTTTTTATATAATTTTTTTTTTCAAATTTTAAAATTATTGTTTCAAATAGTTTTTCAGAGTTCTTTATGGTTCATTTAAGTAGTGCAATGTTTTTTTTAATTTTCTTTCAGGTTTAAGTAGTGTTTTTGGGCCAGGAGTTTTCATGAGTTTGACAGCTCTTACTGTCAAACTCATGAATGAACTTTTGCAACCTCCCATTGGTTGCCCTGTGCTCACGTGATCCCAGCCGGCTCATCGCACTAAGTACGCCGCTGGGTCACGCACGCACAGTGCGGCAGGACCTCAAGCGGGCCAGTCAGAGGAAATGCAATGCGGGCCAGAATTAAAATGTCAGCGCGCTGGGTAAGTGAACATCGGGGGCTTGCACGCGCGGCAAACTCCCGATCCTAATTTCAGGGCCAATGTCTTCAGTTAACAAAATCTATCAATCGCCAATTTAAAATAAGCAATTGATCTAGCATCAATTGCTGTTTGCGGAAGAGAGTCCCAAACGTCTACCACCCTTTGTGTGTAGAAGTGTTTCCTAATTTCACTCCTAAAAGGTCTGGCTCTAATTTTTAGACTATGCCCCCTAGTCCTAGAATCCCCAACCAGCGGAAATAGTTTCTCTCTATCTACCCAACTGTTCCCCTTAATATCTTGAAAACCACGAACAGATCACCCCTTAACCTTCTAAATTCCAGGGAATACAACCCTAATTTGTGTAATCTTTCCTCGTAACTTAACCCTTGAAGTCCAGGTATCATTCTGGTAAACCTACGCTGCACTCCCTCCAAGGGCAATATATCCTCCCTAAGGTGTGGTGCCCAGAACTGCTCACAGTACTCCAGGTGTGGTCTAACCAGGGTTTTGTCTAGCTGCAGCATAACTTCTACCCCCTTGTATTCTAGTCCTCTAGATATAAAGGCCAGCATTACATTAACCTTTTAAATTATTTTCTCTACCTGTTCATGACATTTTAATGATTTCTGTACCTGGACCCCCAAGTCTCTTTGGATCTCCACTGTTTTTAACCCTTCACCATTTAGAAAGCACCCTGTTCTATCCTTTCTAGGTCCAAAGTGGATGACCTCACATTTGCCTACATGAAATCCATTTGCCACAGTTTTGCACATTCACTTAATCTGTCGCTATCCTTTTGTAATTTTATGCTTCCATCCACAGTGCCTACAATGCCACCTATCTTTGTGTCATCGGCAAACTTGGATGTGACTTTCTATGCCATCATCTAAGTCGTTAATAAATACTGTGAATAGTTGATGCCCTAACACTGATCCCTGCGGGACACCACTAGTCACATCCTGACAATTAGAGAACCTACCCATTATCCCTACTGTCTGTCTCCTACTACTCAGCCAATTTCCTAACAGGTCAATAATTTGCCTTCAATTCCATGGCCTTCTACCTTAGTGTCTCTTATGTGGGACTTTATCAAATGCCTTCTGGAAGTCCATATAAATAACATCCATAGACATTCCCCAGTCCACTACTTTAGTCACCTCCTCAAAAAATTCAATCAGGTTTGTCAGGCATGACCTAACTTTCACAAATCCATGCTAGCTGTCTCTGATCAACTGAAAATTTGAGGTTTTTTAAAAATTCGTTTATGGGATGTGGGCGTCGCTGGCAAGGCCAGCATTTATTGCTCATCCTAATTGCGCTTGAGAAGGTGGTGGTGAGCTGCCTTCCTGAACTGCTGCAGGCCGTGTGGTGATGGTACTCACACAGTGCTGTTAGGTAGTGAGTTCCAGGATTTTGACCCAGCGACGATGAAGGATCGGCGATATACTTCAAAGTCAGGATTGTTATGTTCATAAATAAATAGACGTTTTCATTATGAACAGCTAGCTTGAGCTAGTCATTTATTCAGCCATGTGGACTAGTGTACAGGCATCCATCTTGACTACTGCCTTGTGGGTAGCCCACTACTAAACATACAGCTCTACCTAGTGTACCATTCTAGAATGACATGTTACTGATCATTACATTCTCCTTCCTTTGAGGTTAAACAAAATCAATATCACTCAATATCAATCAATCATAACGACATAAACATCTTCACAACAGTCAACATATTTTCAAAGCTTTACTTTATGAAATCTAAGCTTTTCATTCTTTTGTTATAGTTTTCTTTGTACTCAAAGATTAAGTCTATCAGGCTTTTTTACTTCACGTGTGGATTTTCTCAGCACAGGTAAGTCTGATGTGTTTTCATGAGAGCCTGTATGTGTGTTTGTATTAGATTGTTCTGGTGGTGAGTGACAAGATTCAGTTGCAGCATTGTCATGGATTTGCTCTTGGATAGTTTCTTGTGTTTTGAGGAGGGAACGGCAGTTCCTCCTGAGAATCTGTCCTTCCTCAGTTCTAACAGTGTATGACCTTGGTCCTACTTCCTCAAGAACTGTAGCTTTCCTGTTCCATGCATTTGGATCCTCAATCCTGACAACATCATCGCTTGTCAATGGTTTCATAGTTTTGGATGACTTGTCATAGTATGATTTCTGTTTCAGCTTTAACAATTGAAGTCTCTGTCTCAGTTCCTTACTCTGCTTTTCTTTTGCACAGCAGGGTAGCGTGGTGCGCAACTTGCGGCCCATTAGGAGTTCAGCAGGTGAAGAACCACTGTCTAAAGGGGAGGCTCGATAGCTCAGCAGGGCGAGATAAGGATCAGACTTGGTTTCTGTTACTTTCTTCAGTAGCTGTTTGAGAACTTGAACACCTTTCTCCGCCTTACCATTCGACTGAGCATACAGAGGACTGGATGTGATGTGTTGAAAGTCATAATGTGCTGCAAACTGTTGCCACTCCTTACAGTTGAAGCACGGACCATTGTCGCTAACGGCAATCCTGGGAATTCCATGTCTGGCAAAGATGGATTTAACATGCATTATGACACTGCTTGCTGATGTGCTTGAGAGCAGCGCCATCTCAGGATAGTTAGAATAGTAGTCAATCACTATTAGATAGTCTTTACCATTCAAATGAAAGAGGTCCATACCAACCTTTTGCCATGGTGCTGTTGGTAAGTCAGCTACTATCATTGATTCCTTTGCTTGTTTGTTTTGGTGTTTCTGACATGTCTCACATATGCTTATCATGTTCTCAATGTCCTTATTTATGCCAGGCCAATAAACAGTGTCTCTTGCTCTCCTTTTGCATTTTTCAATTCCAAGGTGTCCCTCATGAATCCTTTTGAGCATGTCTTGACATAGAGCCTGTGGAATTACTATTCTGTTCTGTTTTAGTAATAGTCCACTTGCGACACTTAACTCTGACCTGATGTGATAGTACTTTGGACAGGAACCTTTTGGCCAACCATGATGAATGTTCTCTATTACTGTTTGTAACATTGTATCTTTTACTGTTTCTTCTACTATTTGCTTTGATTTTGTGTCTGACACGGGCAGCGCAGCAGTGACCATACTCACATGAGCATCCACGTCTTCCTCAGTAGAGCTCACATGACTCATTGTGGGTGCTCGGGATAGTGCAACTGCTAACACTATGTGTTTGCCTGGTGTGTAGATCAGTTCAAAGTCATATCTTTGCAGCTTCATCATGAGTCGTTGAATCCTTGGAGACATCTCATTCAGATTTTTTTTTATGATGTCAACCAGTGGGCAGTGGTCTGTCTCAACTGTGAAGGTGGGAAGTCCATATATGTAGCCATGGAACTTTTCTAGTCCAACTACCAAGCCTAGACTTTCTTTCAGTCTGGGCGTAACAACACTCAGTATCAGTCATAGACCTGGAGGCATAGGCAACAGGCTTCCAATCTTCACCCTCTGCTTGTAGCAAGACCATGCCTAGGCCATCTTTTGATGCATCCGTTGACACTTTGATTCTCTTTCTTGGGCCAAAGAAGGTGAGTACAGGTGTGGTTGTCAGCACTGTTTTGAGGTTCATCCACTCTTGTTCATGTCTTTCTGTCCATGCGAACTCATTTGTTTTATGTAGCAGGTCTCGCAGACAGGCTGTCTTGGCTGACAAGTTAGGAATGAACTTTCCAATGAAGTTTATCATCCCCATGATGCGTAGCACTCCTTTTCTGTCAGTGGGTCGGGGCATTTTGAGTATGGCATTTACTTTTTCCATATCTGGCTCTATTCCTTTACCAGATAGATTATCTCCTAGGAAAGTGACTTCCTGGACGCCAAACTGACACTTGGCTTTGTTGAGCTTCAGTCCATTCCAGCATATGCTCTGTAGCACTTTAGTCAGTCTCTCATTGTGTTCTTTCAGTGTGGAGCCCCAGATGATGATGCCATCAACATAGACCCGAACTCCTTCCAGACCTTCAATTATGTGTTCCATCGCTCTGTGAAAGATTTCAGATGCAGATATTATCCCGAAAGGCATTCTGAGGAAACAATACCTGCCAAATGGTGTGTTGAAGGTACAGTATTTGGTGCTGTCTTCATCCAGTTTTAGTTGCCAAACTCCTTGTGAGGCATCGAGCTTTGTGAAGTATCTGGCACCTAACATTTCACTGGTGATTTCTTCTCGCTTGGGAATCTGGTAGTGTTCATGTTTTATGTTTGCATTTAAGTCCTTTGGATCCATGCATACTCTTAGATCATTGTTCTTTTTCTTTACACATACCATGGAGTTAACCCAGTCTGTTGGCTCTTCGACTTTCCTGATGACTCCTAGTGTGGTCATTCTGTCCAGTTCTTTCTTGAGCCAGTCATGCAGGGGTGCTGGAACTCTCCGTGGATCATGTACCACTGGCTGAGCATTCTCCTTTAGCTGGATCTTGTAAGTGAATGGTAGAACTCCAAATCCTTTGAACACATCCTGGAAATTACTCACTACAGAATCCACTGCGTCATCTGGTCTGCTTATGGCACAGTTTATACGGTAGACTCTCTTGACCAGTTCTAAGTCCTCACAAGCTTTGTCTCCTAGTAGTGAATCAAGTCCTTCAGCCACAACAGAAAACATGAGATGATGCACTTTGTCTTTGACTGTCACTTTAGGTCTGCATATACCTAAGCTATCTATTTTCTGTCCATTATAGTTCTTCGGTAGTACTGACTTTTTTTGTATTTTGGGCTTTTCTTTCATATTTTTAATGTCACTCATACTGATTAAATTTGCTTTTGCCCCAGCGTCTAGTTTCAATGTAACTAATGCTCCATTTACCTGCAGTCGCATCATCCATTTGTCCTCTTTTACTGCATTAACTTTATGTTCAGCATTGTCCATTCCTAAGGGCTGCACATTTTCTGTATCCTTTTCTATATTGTCACATGACACCATTCCTACAAAAAATGTCTCACTTAAATCAGTGTCCTCAATCACATTGACTTGTTGCCCTTTCTTTGTTTTTGCTTTTGAAAAGCATTGTTTGGCAAAGTGATTCTTTCCATTACATTTTGTGCAAATTTTTCCAAACGCTGGGCATTGTCTTGGCTGGTGCTGGTAACCACAACGTTTACAATTAAAAATTCCATCCTCCGATTGCTTTGCATTTCTGTTCTGCCCACATTTCTTCCCTTTGTAGGACACAGCACCGACAGCAGCACAGTCACTCATTACAGTCGCATCATTATTAATTTCACTGAAAGTCTTTGCGTGCTGTTGAGCTAGCTCACTGGCATGGCATATTTTCACAGCATTCTCCAATGTTAGTTCGGTTTCTCTCAACAAACGTTCCCTAAACTTTTTATCATGAATACCAAACACAATCTGGTCACGAATCATGGATGATTTCAGTTCAGAGAAATTGCATGTCTGTGCTTTCAGTTTCAGATCGGTCACAAAGCTATCAAAAGTCTCATTTTGCTGCTGTGGCCGTGAACGGAACACGTACCTCTCATAGGTCTCGTTCTTTTTGGGAGAACAATGTGTATCAAACTTCTTTAGCACATCATCCTCCTCTTGATCAAATACAAATGTATTAAATACCTCTATCGCCTGCGGGCCTGCAACCGTGAGCAGTAACACTATTTTCCTTGCGTCTGGCATCGTACCGAACTCAATGGCGGCAACGTAGAGTTCGAATTGTTGTTTGAAAGTCCGCCAATTGCAGTCGACATTCCCCGTGAGTTTCAATCCCTCCAGTGGCTTCAAATTCTCCATGTCGCGTTTCACAATATTCAGCAGATATTACCACTTCTGGTACCATGTTATGTTCATAAATAAATAGACATTTTCATTATGAACAGCTAGCTTGAGCTAGTCATTTATTCAGCCATGTGGACTAGTTTACAGGCATCCATCTTGACTACTGCCTTGTGGGTAGCCCACTACTAAACATACAGCTCCACCTAGTGTACCATTCTAGAATGACATGTTACTGATCATTACAAGGATGGTGTGTGACTTGAGGGTGGTGATGTTTCCATGCACCTGCTGTCCTTGTCCTTCTAGGTGGAAGAGGTCACGGGTTTGGGAGGTGATACCGAAAAAGCCTTGGCAAGTTGCTGCACTGTATCTTGTAGATGGTACACACTGCAGCCACGGTACCCTGGTGGTGGAGGGAGTGAATGTCTAAGGTGGTGGATGGGGTGCCAATCAAGCGGGCTGCTTTGTCCAGGATGGTGTCGAGCTTCTTGAGTGTTGTTGGAGCTGCACTCATCCAGGCAAGTGGAGAGTATTCCATCACACTCCTTACTTGTGCCTTGTAGATGGTGGAAAGGTTTTGGGGAGTCAGGAGGTGAGACACTCACCGCAGAATACCTAGCCTCTGACCTGCTCTTGTTGCCATAGTATTTATGTGGCTGGTCCAGTTAAGTTTCTGGTTGATGGTGACCCCCAGATTGTTGATGGTGGGGGGTTTGACGATGTTAATGCCATTGAATGTCAAGGGGCAGTGGTTAGACTCTCGCTTGTTGGAGATAGTCATTGCCTGGCACTTCTGTGGCACGAATGTTACATGCTACTTATCAGCCCAAGCCTAAACGTCGTCCAGGTCTTGTTGCATGCGGGCATGGACTGCTTCTTTATCTGAGGAGTTGTGAATGGCACTGAACACTGTGCAGTCATCAGTGAACATCCCCATTTCAGACCTTATGTTGGAGGGAAGGTCATTGATGAAGCAGCTGAAGATGGTTGGGCCTAGGACACTGCCCTGAGGAACTCCTGCAGCAATGTCCTGGGGTTGAGATTATTGACCTTCAACCACCACAACCATCTTCCTTTGTGCTAGGTATGACTCCAGCCAGGGGAAAGCTTTCCCCTGATTCTCATTGACTACAGTTTTACTGTGGCTCCTTGATGCCATACCCGGTCAAATGCTGCCTTGATGTCTAGGGCAGTCATTCTCAACTCACCTCTGGAATTCAGCTCCTTTGTCCATGTTTGGACCAAGTCTGTAATGAGGTCAGGAGCCAAGTGGCCAAACTAGGCATCAGTGAGCAGGTTATTGGTGAGTACATGCCGCTTGATAGCACTGTCGATGACACCTTCCATCACTTTGCTGATGATTGAGAGCAGAATGATGGGGTGGTAATTAGCCGGATTAGATTTGTCCTGCTTTTTGTGGACAGGACGTACCTGGGCAGTTTTCCACATTGTCGAATAGATGCCAGTTCAGTCACCCTATCCTTAATTATAGACTCCAGCAATTTCCTGACAACAGATGTTAGGCTAACTGGTCTATAATTCCCTGGTTTCCCTCTCTCACCATTCTTAAATGGCAGAGTGACATGTGCAATTTTCCAATCTAAAGGAATAGTTCCTGAATCGAGAGAACTTTGAAATAGGGTATCTGCAATGTGCTCACCTACTTCCTTTAAAACCCTGGGATGGGAACCATCTGGTCCAGGGTATTTGTCACTCTTTAGTGTCATTATTTTCTTCATTACTGTTATTTGCTTATGTTCATTTTGTTGAGTCCCTGTCCCTGATTTAATATTAGTTTCCTTAGGATTTCTGGCATGCTATCCTCTTCCTCTACTGTAAATACTGATGCAAAGTAATTATTCACTATGTCCGCCATTTCCTTATCATTGACAATATCACCGCTTTCAGTTTTTAAGGGGCCAACATTGCTCCTGACTACCCTCTTTTTCCTAATGAAATTGTAAAAATTCTTTGTGCTGATTTTGATATCCCTTGCAAGTTTCTTTTCATAATCACTTTTTGTAGCTCTTACTGTCTGTTTTGTGACCCTTTGCTGTTCTTTCTATCTTTCCCATTCACCAGGATCTGTGCTATTTTTTGCATTTTTTAATGCTTTTTCTTTTAGGTTTATGCTGTCCCTTACCTCTTTAGTCATCCTAAAGGGAGGGGGAAGATCCAGTTTCCGTGATCCATGCTGGGACCAATGACATAGGGAAGAAAAGGGAAGAGATCCTGCTGAGGGAGTTGTAATGATCAGTAACATGTCATTCTAGA
Source organism: Somniosus microcephalus (assembly GCF_052327205.1). Taxonomy (NCBI): domain Eukaryota; kingdom Metazoa; phylum Chordata; class Chondrichthyes; order Squaliformes; family Somniosidae; genus Somniosus; species Somniosus microcephalus. The sequence continues at coordinate 113,042,979 of NC_140988.1, read as the reverse complement.
ATGGTACACTAGGTGGAGCTGTATGTTAATGGTGGGCTACCCACAAGGCAGTAGTCAAGATGGATGCCTGTACACTAGTCCACATGGCTGAATAAATGACTATCTCAAGCCAGCTGTTCATAATGAAAACATCTATTTATTTATGAACATAACATGGTACCAGGATTGGTAATATCTGCTGAATATTGTGAAACGCGACATCAAGAATTTGAAGCCACCAGAGGGTTTGAAACTCACGGGGAATGTTGACTGCAATTGGCGGACTTTCAAACAACAATTCAAACTCTATATTGCTGCCATCGGGTTCGGTACGATGCCAGACACAAGGAAAATAGCGTTACTGCTCACGGTTGCAGGCCCGCAGGCGATAGAGGTATTTAATATGTTGGTATTTGATCACGAGGAGGACAGAGAAAAAATGGACGATGTGCTAAAGAAGTTTGATACACATTGTTCTCCCAAAATGAACGAGACCTATGAGAGGTACGTGTTCCGTTCACAGACACAGCAGCAAAATGAGACTTTTGATAGCTTTGTGACCGATCTGAAACTGAAAGCACAGACATGCAATTTCTCTGAACTGAAATCATCCATGATTCGTGACCAGATTGTGTTTGGTATTCATGATAAAAAGGTCAGGGAACGTTTGTTGAGAGAAACCGAACTAACATTGGAGGATGCTGTGAAAATATGCCATGCCAGTGAGCTAGCTCAACAGCACGCAAAGACTTTCAGTGAAATTAATAATAATGCGACTGTAATGAGTGACTGTGCTAGGATGATACTAGGAGTCATCAGGAAAGTCGAAGAGCCAACAGACTGTGTTAACTCCATGGTATGTGTATAGAAAAAGAACAATGATCTAAGAGTATGCATGGATCCAAAGAACTTAAATGCAAACATAAAACGTGAACACTACTTTAATGAACATAACAACTACCAGATTCCCAAGCGAGAAGAAATCACCAGTGAAATGTCAGGTGCCAGATACTTCACAAAGCTCGATGCCTCACAAGGATTTTGGCAACTAAAACTGGATGAAGAGAGCACCAAATACTGTACCTTCAACACACCATTTGGCAGGTTGATGCACTATCAATTGCTACAAAAGACTGGAGATTGAGAAAGTAATAAACAGGCTTTTATTACCAAAGAACAGAGCATGCCTCTTGTGGTTGCCTGGTATCCAAAAGGGCTGGAGGCTTCTGAGCAGCGACCTTTATACCCAGCCATGAGGGTGGAGCCAGGGGCGGAGTCAGCTGAGGCATGCACAGACAAGTACAACAATATGCAAGAGTGAACAACAGTACTAACAGTGAACAACAATACTAACAACAGTGGTTTACCACATTCACCCCTTGTTTAGAATTGAGTCCGGCGGGGTGAAGTGCACTAAAGATTCGTGTACTGAAGTCTATCAGGAGGCCTTGTAAGCCGTCCTGAGCGTCGCAGCAGCGGCGGTGATGGTGCAGCATCCAATGGTGAACCCGGTGTCTCGTTCAGAGGAGGTGTAGCAGGTGGCGGACCCTGGGGCTGCTGCATGCCGTCTACAGGGGTCAGAGCATGGGTAATGGGAGGTAGCAATGGTGGTCTCTCAGAGGCACCCGAAGGTGCGAGGTCTCGTGCGGGGACTGTGTCCTGGGGGTAGGCAGGAGTAGCGGTGGGTGGCGAAGAGGGTGTTTCAGGAGCACCTGCAGGTGCGAGGTCTCGAATGGAGACTGTGTCCTCCCGCCCGTCCGGGTACACCACGTAAGCATACTGCGGGTTGGCGTGGAGGAGGCTCACCCTCTCGACCAGGGGGTCCGCCTTATGGGTCCTCACGTGCTTCCGCAGTAGGACGGGACCTGGAGAAGTCAGCCATGTTGGTAGCGAAATCCCCGACGTGGACTTCCTGGGGAAGGAGAACATTCTCTCGTGAGGAGTGGCATTGGTGGGTGTACAGAGCAGCGACCGAATGGAATGGAGCGCCGCAGGGAGGACCTCCTGCCAGCGGGAGGTCGGAAGGCCCTTAGATTTTAAGTTTAAAAGGACTGCCTTCCAGACTGTCGCATTCTCCCTTTCCACCTGGCCGTTACCCCGGGGGTTGTAGCTGGTGGTCCTGCTTGTAGCAATGCCTCTCACGAGCAGGTACTGCCGAAGTTCGTCGCTCATAAAAGATGAGCCCCTGTCGCTATGGATATAGCTAGGGAAACCGAACAAGGCGAAGAGGTCATTCAGACATTTAATGACCGTGGTACTGGTCATGTCCGAGCAAGGGATGGCAAACGGGAAACGGGAGTACTCATCAATTATATTGAGGAAGTACACATTGCGGTCAGAGGAGGGGAGGGGCCCTTTAAAATCGATGCTCAGCCGCTCGAAGGGGCGCGTGGCTTTGATCAGGCTCGCTCTGTCTGGCCTATAAAAATGCGGCTTGCACTCGGCACAGATCTGGCAGTTCCTGGTCATGGTCCTGACCTCCTCGATGGAGTAGGGCAGGTTACGGGATTTGATAAAATGGAAGAACCTGGTGACCCCCGGGTGGCAGAGGTCATTGTGGAGGGTCTGTAGCCTATCAACCTGCGCGTTGGCGCACGTACCACATGATAGGGCATCTGGGGGCTCATTGAGTTTCCCGGGCCGGTACAAGATATCGTAATTGTAGGTGGAGAGTTCGATTCTCCACCTTAAGATCTTGTCATTCTTGATTTTGCCCCGCTGCTTATTATGAAACATAAAAGCCACTGAACGCTGGTCAGTGAGCAGGGTAAATCGTTTTCCGGCCAGGTAATGCCGCCAATGTCGCACGGCTTCCACAATGGCCTGGGCCTCCTTTTCGACAGAGGAGTGTCGAATCTCGGGGCCCTGGAGGGTCCTTGAGAAAAAGGCCACGGGTCTCCCCGCCTGGTTAAGGGTTGCAGCTAGGGCAAAGTCGGATGCGTCGCTCTCCACTTGAAAAGGAAGGGACTCATCCACAGCGTGCATTGTGGCCTTCGCAATGTCTCCTTTTATGAGAGTGAAGGCTGCACAGGCCTCTGCTGTCAGGGGGAAGGAGGCGGACTTGATGAGGGGTCGGGCTTTATCCGCATAGTTGGGCACCCACTGAGCATAGTAAGAGAAAAACCCCAGGCATCTCTTCAGTGCTTTCTGGCAGTGGGGGAGGGGGAGCTCCATAAGGGGGCGCATTCTATCGGGGTCTGGGCCGATGACTCCGTTCTCCACTACGCAGCCAAGAATAGCGAGGCGCGTAGTACGAAACATACATTTGTCTTTGTTGTATGTGAGATTCAGCCGCTGGGCCGTCCGGAGGAATTTCTCTAGATTAACGTCGTGGTCCTGCTGGTCGTGGCCGCAGATGGTGACGTTGTCTAGATATGGGAAAGTGGCCTGGAGCGCGTTCTGGTCAACCATCCGGTCCATCTCCCGTTGGAAGACAGAAACTCCGTTGGTGACGCCGAAGGGAACTCTGAGAAAGTGATAGAGCCGACCGTCAGCTTCAAAAGCTGTGTACTGGCGGTCCTCAGCCCTGATGGGGAGCTGGTGGTATGCCGACTTCAGATCAATCGTCGAGAACACCCGGTATTGTGCTATCTGATTGACCATGTCAGATATGCGGGGGAGTGGGTATGCATCTAGTTGGGTGTAGCGATTGATCGTCTGGCTGTAGTCAATAACTAGGCGCTGTTTTTCGCCAGTCTTCACTACCACCACTTGTGCTCGCCATGGGCTGGTGCTACTTTCAATAATCCCTTCCTTCAGGAGTCTCGCTACCTCGGATTTAATGAAGCTCCTATCCCCAACACTGTAACGCCTGCTTTTGGTAGCGATGGGCTTACAGTCGCGGGTGAGGTTAGCGAACAAGGAGGGGGGGGGGACTTTAAGGGTGGAGAGGCTGCAAATGGTGCACGGCGGGCGATTTAAAAGCTGCTGGCTGCAGACTGTGAGTGGGGGGAGGGGTCCGTCATACGCTAATGTGACACTCTTAAGGTGGCACTGAAAATCCAACCCCAGTAGAACGGCAGCGCAGAGATGGGGCAGGACCAGAAGTTTAAAATTTTTGTATTCTGTGCCCCTTACTGAAAGGGTCACTACACAGTAGCCACCGACGTCCGCTGACTGGGCTTTGGAAGCCAAAGAGATCCGATGGCGCGTCGGCAGGACCGGGAGAGAGTAACTGCGCACCGTGTCGGGGTGGATAAAGCTCTCCGTGCTCCCGCTGTCAAAAAGGCAGGTAGTGGCGCGGCCGTTTACCGTAATATCCATCATGGACCTGGACAGTTGATGAGGGAGAGATTGGTCCAGCGTCACGGAGGCCAGCGTATGGTCGAGCGAGTCGATGTGGTCGTCAGATGAGGCGGTGGTTGAGTCCGGCTCCCCCGTGGTTGAAGTCGGAGGCGTCCAAGATGGCGGACAAAATGGCGGCGCCCACGGTCCCGATCCCCACGCGGCTGGGGGAGCCCAAGATGGCGGACAAGATGGCTGCCCCCACGGTTCGCACGCAGCGCTGCTGGCGTTAGCGGTCTTCCCTTTGCAGGCGCTAACGTAGTGACCTTTCTTCCCGCAGCCGGAGCAGGTAGCATTCTTCGCGGGGCAGCGTGCTCTAGGGTGTTTAGCTTGGCCACAAAAATAGCATTTTTGTGCCTTGGACATCGCTGCAGCAGTCGGAGGTGGCGGTCCCATGGCCCAAGATTGCGGCGTCCACGGCGCGGGGCGATGAGGGGAGAAAGCGTCCATATTTCTGTGGGCCGCGTCGAGCGAGAGCGCGAGGGACACTGCCTTTGTCAGGTCTATTTCACCCTTCTCCAGCAGCCTCTGCCGGGAGTAGTCGGACCTTAGACCCGCAACGAAAGCGTCTCGTATCAATCCCTCCGCATGTGCCGCGGCCGATACTTCCTTGCAGTCGCAGCCGCGTCCGAGTACCCGCAGTGCCCGTAGGAAGGCTTCCACCGATTCCCCGGGCTGCTGTCTGCGAGATCTTAAAAGGTGCCTGGCATAGACCGTGTTAACCGGGCGTGCATACTGCCCTTTCAGTAGGTCGATAGCCGCCGCGTAGGTCGTCGCATCTTGGATTAAAGTATAGACTTGGTGGCTCACCTTCGAGGCCAGGATTTTCAGTTTATTTTCATCAAGAGTCACGGTCGAGGCTTCCAGATACGCCTCAAAGCAACGCAGCCATTGTGCGAATTTAGTCGACGAACCCGCTTCTTGGGGGTCTAGGTCCAGGCATGTTGGTCTGAGGGCTCGCAGCAGCGCCTGCTGCTCAGCGTTTTGCGCCATCGGTTGATCAGCATCCGCAGCCAACATTTAACTTTGGTAATAAAATTGATGCACTATCAATTGCTACAAAAGACTGGAGATTGAGAAAGTAATAAACAGGCTTTTATTACCAAAGAACAGAGCATGCCTCTTGTGGTTGCCTGGTATCCAAAAGGGCTGGAGGCTTCTGAGCAGCGACCTTTATACCCAGCCATGAGGGTGGAGCCAGGGGCGGAGTCAGCTGAGGCATGCACAGACAAGTACAACAATATGCAAGAGTGAACAACAGTACTAACAGTGAACAACAATACTAACAACAGTGGTTTACCACACAGGTATTGTTTCTTCAGAATGCCTTTCGGGATAATATCTGCATCTGAAATCTTTCATAGAGCGATGGAACACATAATTGAAGGTCTGGAAGGAGTTCGGGTCTATGTTGATGACATCATCATCTGGGGCTCCACACTGAAAGAACACAATGAGAGACTGACTAAAGTGCTACAGAGCATACGCCGGAATGGACTGAAGCTCAACAAAGCCAAGTGTCAGTTTGGCATCCAGGAAATCACTTTCCTAGGAGATAATCTATCTGGTAAAGGAATAGAGCCAGATATGGAAAAAGTAAACGCCATACTCAAAATGCCCCGACCCACTGACAAAAAAGGAGTGCTACGCATCATGGGGATGATAAACTTCATTGGAAAGTTCATTCCTAACTTGTCAGCCAAGACAGCCTGTCTGCGAGACCTGCTACATAAAACAAATGAGTTCGCATGAACAAGAGTGGATGAACCTCAAAACAGTGCTGACAACCACACCTGTACTCACCTTCTTTGACCCAACAAAGAGAATCAAAGTGTCAACGGATGCATCAAAAGATGGCCTAGGCGCGGTCTTGCTACAAGCAGAGGGTGAAGATTGGAAGCCTGTTGCCTATGCCTCCAGGTCTATGACTCAGGATGCTTGATCTGAGCATGGCTGGAAGCAGTGTGTCCTGCAGGTGGTGGCAGCTGCACTGCAGACGTGCCAGCGCTGGCATGTGGAATGGTCACCTGCCGAGAGAGGACACCTGCACCATTGTCGGATGACACACTGGCTCTCTGAGGGGACCGGCCCGGCTCATCTGCCACAATTGCATGCTCCACTGATTCCTGGCCTTGTATGGGACTGGAAGGGCCCAGGGTGATCCTAGCTGATGCAGATAGGGTGGCTGCAGTGAGAGTTTGCGTTGCCTCAATCTGGGTGTGGACGAGGCCGGCAAGTGACTGCGTGGCAGCAGTGAGGACCTGTGAGCCAGGTGCCAGTGCTTCGGTGAAGCCCTGGACAGTTCGTTCCATTGCTTCGGACAAGGCCGGTGCCGACCGCTCCACTGCCTCGGACAAGCCCTGGACAGACCTTTCCAGGGATTGTCCGAAGCCCTGAACAGTCCTTTCCATAGCGGCCTCAAAGCCCTGGACAGTCCTCTCCATTGTTGGCCCAAAGCCCTCGACAGACCTCTCCATTGTTGCCCCAAAGCCCTCGACAGACCTCTCCATTGTTGCCCCGAAGCCCTGGAGAGTCCTGTCCATTGTTGCCCCGAAGCCCTGGAGAGTCCTCTCCATTGTTGCCCCGAAGTCCAACACACTCTTTGCCAGTGTATCTATTGACTGAGGCATCCTCCCCACTGCAGCCATCAGCTCAGTGTGCCTGAGCCGGGCCTGGGTGCTCTTTTCAGCCAGGCGACGCACCTCCTCTGCACTCTGTGCAGCAGTCATCACTATCTGCCTTGCCCTCCGGGGAGACGGTGGCCGAACTTGCCTACCCCCCTTGCGTTGCTGCATGCCGCTTGTGCCGGCAACTGCCTGATCCTCAGAGCCCCCCCCCGCCCTCCCCTCCAGGGAACTACTATCCCCAGTCTGTACATGTGTATGCTCCCCTGAGATTGGAACGGATGGTCCGGCTTCCTCCTGATCCTCGCCTCCGGAGGCACTGGCACTGGCAGCTTCAGGGCCCGGATCCCGAGCTGGTGATGCAGCATCTGAAAGCAGGGAGGTGGAAGAGTGGCTTTAGCAAAAGGACAGGTTGGCGGAAAGGCATGGCAGATTGCGGCACACTGAGGAAGCATGCTGGTGGGGGGACCAAGTGGAAGGAGACAGCTGCAAAAGGTGAGAGCCTTACCCTCGCTGTCGAGAATGGGGTCGGCAGCTGCAGTGGTAACAGGACCAGACAGACGTCCTCCAAGAATCTGGTGCACTCGCTCCTCGAGATCCGTGAGAGTGACCACTTGTGGAGGTCCGCCACCGGTTCGACGCTGCTCCTTTCGCAGGGGAAAGAAGGGGAAGTTCTGTAACATGATGCCTTGAGAGATCATCTCATGCCCCCCATGGTGCAAGAGCCCTTACATGATGCCTTGAGAGATCATCACATGCCCCCCATGGTGCAAGAGCCCTTACATGAGGCCTTGAGAGATCATCTCATGCCCCCCATGGTGCAAGAGCCCTTACATGAGGCCTTGAGAGATCATCTCATGCTCCCCATGGTGCAAGGGCCCTTACATGTGGCCTTGAGTGAAATGTCCATGTGTGTGCCCAGAAAGGGCCATGGGTGCTTGCTGACAGATGGCCATTGGGGCATCATGGCAACAGGGTCCTCGAAGTTAGGTGCAGATGGAGGGAATCAGAAGTTTGCATAACCAACACTCACCCTAACGACCCGAGTGAGGTCGTTGAATTTCTTCCTGCACTGAACAGGGGTCCTGGTCGCCATGCTGTTGGAGTTGACCCTCTGAGAAACCTCCCTCCAAGATCGCCGGTAAGCCTTTTGATTCGGCCTCTTGCCATTGTCAGGATACAGAACATCTCGACGGCGCTCAACTGCAGACACCAACTGGTCCAGAGCCTCAGTGCTGAAGCGCTCTGCTCTCTGTCTCACCTTCTCCATCCTCACCAAGTTTCTTGCGCCAGAGAAGGGCGAGCGCCGATTCTGAGGCCTACAGGGCGTTGAGTGTGGCAGCTCAGGCTGACTGACCCACCCCTTTAAAAGCTGGCCGGCGCCTGGAAGTCTCGTGGTTTCCGGTAATTGAGATCACCTGTGCTGCGCCCGTCCGCGCCGATATTGGGTAGCACCTGAACTTTTGCGCCTTAGGAGCCCCGTGCAACGTCTGAGTTCGCGCCTCAATCCCCTTTGGGGGCGATATCTCGCCAGGCAGCGATAAGTTTCGTCTGGCTATAAACTTTGCGCAGCGCCAGTTCTAACGCCTCAAGCGGGGCTATACCCAATTTCTAGGCCATAGTGTTAGCAGATGCACTATCCCGAGCACCCACAATGAGTCATGTGAGCTCTACTGAGGAAGACGTGGATGTTCATGTGAGTATGGTCACTGCTGCGCTGCCCGTGTCAGACACAAAATCAAAGCAAATAGCAGAAGAAACAGTAAAAGATACAGGCCTAGAAATTCGGTTGGTTGCGCCAGCAATTAGCGCCTAAAGAGCCCGAGATTTGGGGCGTTACCCAATTTTCGGACGTGCGCAGTGATCCTAACGCATCCTGCCATATTGAGTAGCCTGTTAGTGCCGGTGCTAAGTCTTTGCGCCCGCTCGCGGGCGCAGCCAGATAATGACATGATTTCATTGTGCACCGTCTTTTTGGCACCCCGTACCGGAAATTCAGTGGCGCCCCCCTCCGTTCCGCCTGGCACTATTAGTGACAGTTGGATGGAACGTTACCAGGTCTTTCTCGGACTCGGGGGGCGCTCCTTAAATGGGACAGCACTAGTATAAAACCGGCAGCCATTTGGCCTGGCCATACTGCTCGCTGCTGGAGAGAGTTGCAGACCTTCAGTTACACAGACTTGTTCTTATTGAGCCAGAGGAGCCTTGGGACCTTCAGCCCTGTCCAGAACAGTTGGATCCAGAAAGCTGACTGCGTCTTACTCGTCGGCCAGAATAATGGGAGCTGCTTTGGAGGGGAACGTCATCCTGGCTGAACAACTGGCAAGGGCACAGAGACGGAGGGAGAGAGGGCCGGGATTGGCCAGAAGGAGGAGGGCCAATGGACGTCGCCAAATCCGACCATACGATGCCAGGGTTTTCAGGCAGCAGGTCTCCTATCTTACCATGTCGGAGGAGCAGTGTCTGCGAAGGCTCAGATTTGGTAAGGATGTTGCCACTGAGCTGTGCCACCTGCTTGCTGGGGATCTGCAGCCGTGGATACGGTGCAGGACCTCTCTGTCAGTGGCCGTGAAAGTCACTGTTGCGCTCAACTTTTACGCCAGTGGATCGTTTCAGGCAGCAGCTGGGGACATATCAAATATCTCTCAATTTGCGGTGCATTGCTGCATCCGGCAAGTGACAGCTGCCCTCTACAAAAGGAGGCGTGAATTAATCACCTTCCCTGTGACCCTGGAGAAGCAGGGGGAGCGCGCACAGGGCTTCGCGGCTATTGCGGACTTCCCCATGGTGCAGAGGGCCATTGATTGCACACACGTGGCTTTGCGGGCGCCATTACAGAATCCGGAGGAGTTCCATAACCGAAAGGGGTTCCACTCCCTTAATGTGCAACTGGTCTGTGATCACCGGCAGATGATCATGGCGGTGAACGCACAATTCCCTGGCAGCAGCCATGACGCGTTCATCCTGCGGCAGACCTCAGTGGCTGACCTTTTTGAGGCCCCGACTCACCCATGAGGCTGGCTTCTGGGCGACAAGGGCTATCCTCTCTGCCCATGGCTCATGACCCCACTCCGTTTGCCCAGCATCCCGGCAGAAGAGCTTTACAACAGCAGTCATCAGGCCACCAGGAACATTGTGGAGCACACAATTTGTTTGCTGAAGCAGAGTTTCCGTTGTCTAGACCATTCGGGGGGCGCCCTACAGTACTCGCCGGAGCATGTGGCGCGCATCGTTGTTGTCTGCTGCATGCTCCACAACCTGGCTATTCGACGCACCCAGCCAATGCCAGCCGACCCTCAAGGTCCAGCAGAGCAGGCAGACGAAGAGGAGGAGGAGGAGGAGGAGGAGCATGCAGGCGAGGAGGATCAGGAGGAGGAGGAGTGACAAATAAGAAACATGTTAAGATAAATGGAGTGAGAAAGATAGCTTCAGGGCAGAAGGACAGGTTAGGGTCTCTTGCCCATATAAGAGTTTTATATACTAATGCATGGAGTGTAAGAATTAATTGAGTGGCTCAAATACAGCTTAGAGGGTATGACATGGTAACCATTACTGAGACATGGCTGCAAGCTGGTCATGATTGTGAGTTAAATATTCCAGGCGATAAGGTCTTTAGAAAGGATAGGGAAACTGGAAGAGGAGGAGGGGTAGTCTTATTGATTAAAGATACAATTGCAACATTAGTAAGAGAGGATATAGGTAAGGAAAAGCAATCAGCAGAGACTCTATGGTAAGAATTGAAAGAAAGAAAGACTTGCATTTATACAGCATCTTTCACAACCTCAGGACATCCCAAAGTGCTTTACAGCCAATGAAGTGCTTTTATAAGTGTAGTCACTGTTGTAATGTAGGAAACACGGCAGCTAATTTGCGCAATTGAGGAATAAGAGAGGACTTAAAACTGTAATGGGAGTTGTCTACAGGCCTCTTGATAGCAGCAACGAAGTGGCAGAATATATTAATTCAGAGATTAAAGAGGCTTGTAGCAAAGGCAGAGTTGTTTTAATGGGAGACTTTAATTTTCATATAGAATGGGAAGAGCATTCAAAATAGTTTTCTGGAGCAATATGTTCTAGAACCAAAAAGATATTAGATTTAGTCATGAGTAATGAGCCAGATTTAGTTAATAATCTAACAGTAAGGGAACATTTATCTAACTGATCATAATATGGTCAAATTCAATATTAGGTTTGAAAAGTAGAAAATTAACAGTTACTAAGGGCTGAATTTTTACCTTGGAGTCGCGATGGGTGCCATGGATCGCGTCGGGAACCCGGAGGTTGGAGAGGCGCATTTTGCAGTGGCTTTTTAACAAAAAACTCAGTGTGCAAGGCTGGTTTTCCTGGCGGAAGTCCCAGCAGGAGGCCCAATGTGTAGTGGCCGTAGCATCATTGCAGCAAGAACAGCCTTCTCTCAAAGCAAGGCTTTCATTTTAGAAAGCAGTGCGGACCCTTAAAGGGGAACTGCCTTCTTAAATGAAAAAAATGTAAATCATTTAAATATAGGCAGCTTGTAGCCCTTAGAGCTCAACTGCTTTCTTAAAAAAATGAATATTAAAAATGATTCCCAAATGGGAGTCTTCAGCTCTTAAAGCTGAATTGCCTTCCGCATCTAAATAAAATGGGAAAAGTGCTTCAGCACTAACCCAAATGGCTCAGGGAAGGGGCATCCAGGGTCTCGCACTCAGCACTCCAGCTTTGCGCAGGGGGTCAACACTGCAAGAGAGGTCCTCTACCCACAGGGGGCCAGGAGGCCCTCCAGAAAGAAGGAGGTGGGACCAGATCACTGAGGCCGTTAGGCTCCAGTGCCCAAAGAAGCTCCAAGACTTCAGACCAGAGGTCAAGGTCACCTTCAAAAGCTGTCTCTTACCAACTGCATCACCAGCCTCACACACTTCTCAATGCACAACTACCCTCTGCCCCTGCCCCCGCCCCGCCAATCACTTACCTACCAACAATCTGAAACCAAACTTGAGGCGCATCTCCCATTCCTAGCTTTACTTCACTCCCTTGGAGGAGACAGTGCAGGCCATTCTTGGCAGGGGCATGGCTGAGCTCTTGGCCAGTTGCAGGGCTGAAAGGATACAAGATGCTGGTATCCTCATACGTTATCCTCCTTCTGGCATGCACCTCTTGCTTTCCCGCCCTCCCCTCACCACAACTCCATGATGACGATGACGACACCGTCACTTGATTTGACACTCCCAGCCATCAGCTCCTCAAGGTCGACCTGCAAGGCCATTTTCAGTGTCCCCCACTGAAAGTCAGCAGCCTTCCACCAGCGATGCTGCAGCCACTGGGGTAGCACTGCGTGATATCACTAGGATAGGCAAAGGCACGCACAAGACAGTCACTAAGGGAATGCATAAGGGTGAAGTGTTGATTTCTTGATGTCACATTGGATGGATAGATGTTTGCTTTGCTTTGTGGCAGCTTTTATTTCAGCATTGTGGCCAAGAGGACGGTGTGAAGGTCAGTAACAGAGGGAAGGGAAGGTGTGGGGCTAATGTTGAAAGGGGAATTGGGATTGTGTTCACTGGTAGCCGCCCTCTGGTTTGTCCTAGTGGCTCAAAGACTGAGGGAGCCGCAGACTGGTGCAGAATAAAAGCATCATGACTGCTGCCAGGATACTGGGCATTTACCAGCATGATGTGCTGAGCATGGTTGCACACCAACTGCACATTCAGCGAGTGGAAACCTTTGCGTTTGTGGTACATCTCAGCATTTAGAAGCACGTCACATGCATGCAGTCGATTGTCCCTTGCACCATGGGGAATCCCGTTATCCTGGCAAAGCCACTTGTACGCTCCGCCTGCTTCTCTCTGGTCACAGAGAAGAGAATGATCTCCCCTCTCCTGGCTTAAAGAGCATCTGTCACCTGTCGTATGCAGCAGTGGACAGCAAACCATGAGACATTACAGGTGTTGCCTGCTCCAGCCTGGAAGGATCCCGAACAATGTTCCCTTTAAGCTGCACAGCCATGTGGTCATGCAGCACTCTGCCACTCCCATGCAGCCAGCTCATCAGTTTTTAAATAGAAGAAACTGTGCATGCGCGGTGTTTTGAATGGGCCGCACAGCCCCTTAAATGGGCCACGCACCCAAATAAAAATTAAAGGGAACATTGATCCTGACCTGAAGAAATTCAGGCCCATGGTCACCTTCACAGCCACTGGCAGCGCTGTCCTCGTCCTGGTGTGAGGCTGCAGGTTTGGTTGCAAGAGGTGACAGAGTTCCGTGAGCACCTCCTTCATAAAGCGTAATCACCTCATACACTGCTCCTGGCTCAGGCTGAGGTAAAAGAACTGCTCTCGGAAGGCCCTAGCTGGGTAAGGCCTCCTGCTGAGAGCCCCTCCCCTCCTCCTCCTCCTCTTCCTCCTCCCTCTCTCTGTGAGCATCTTGTCCTCTTTGCTGCCTTTGCTCCATCTCCCTGTCATGCTGCAGGCCAAGGGGGATAATGACTGGAGCCCCCATGACTGGGAGCACGTGGTCTGACGAGAACCTTTGAAGTCAGAACCAAGGCCTTCTCCACTTGCAGCACCACTCCCTGTCACCTCACCAACTTTAAACAACTCTAGAAAGTTCCAAACACTTCCACAAACTTACACAAAGCCAGTAGAAATCAAAAAGCAAGTTACCTAAAAGTTGGTGATGATCCCTTTAAATATCACTGGTGGAGGGGTGGGGAGGGGTCCTTGCAGCTGCTGAATACATGTTCAGCTGTGCAAGGTTAAGAGAGGGCGTAAGATCCAGTGATGATGACATAAATGGCAGCACTGATGATTGACGTCGCAAATTGCCTACTAACCATACTTCTAGCACAAGCTCCTAATGGCTGCCCTACCGCGCTCACCAAGATAGCATCTGGAGCGGCCCACAACAGAAGTGTGCATGCGCTGCTCGGGCATCATTGTAATCCTAATTCAGCAACCATAGTGCCCAAAAAACGAACGCTATGCAAACAAATTTTTAGCCCATGTCTCTTTAAATATCCTTGTGCCTGAAAGCTGCATCACGATTAACAGCACTTAGCTGTGGGCCGCTGGGAGTGGATGGGAACAGAGTCTGCTGCAGGACCGGCCAAGGTGACTTAAACTGTCTTCAGGATTGACACACTTGCTTGTTCGGGGCGTAGTGCCCCTGAGACACCAGCAGCAATCATTTCCTCTGAGGGAAGAGAGCTTCAGGAACATGCACACCAAGTGGCACTGACCTTCTGTCCAATACTTGGAACATTTATCTCTCTGTGTCTCTGCCCCTTTCTCCCATTTAGTTACGTTTCATTCTAGAGTATCGAGTGGTGGGGTGGGACACACACACAGGGAGACAGTGATCCTGCAGCTTGTATATAACAATGTTATGGCATCAGTTTAGGTTTTACATTCCTGCCGCAAAAACAAATCTTTTGTTGTCAATATGAGTAATAGTTGTAGGGGGTGGTGTGCCGTGCCCAGCCAGCTTCGCCTCTGGCGTCCCCTTTGAGCGGTTCGAATCGCTCCCACACCCCTGAGTTCTAGACATCGGACTTAGGTACAGGCGGCGATACAGAAAATCGAGTAGACAAGTGGTTTGGTGCAAGAAAACCAAAATTTTATTAAAAGCAGAATAGAACAATCTTATGAGATTTACTGGTATGAAAATTACAGGCATAAAACAATTACACTTATATGGGAATGGGGAACACACGGCAAATCGAGGGAAAACAACTACATTAAACAATCCCCTTATCCTTATCCCACCCCCTATACCTAACTAATGTTAGAAATCACACACCAGGTTATAGTCCAACAGCTTTATTTGAAATCACAAGCTTTCGGAGCGCTGCTCCTTCTTCAGGTGAAGTGGAGAGATGCATAAAAACACAGCTTATATAGTCAGAGAATAATGTCAGATGTTTACAGGTAATCTTTCTAACTGCCATTTATCACACCTCGGCAGAGAGATAACCATAGCAATCAAAGGTGTAAATGGTGTCCAAACAGGTCAGTCAGGAAAACATTACATCAAAGAACAATGAGGTGGGGTCACAAGGGGTCAAATGTTGCAGATGCTGGGGTCTGTATGAAAAACAAAAAAACAGACAAAAAACATTTTTTTTGCTGGAAATCACAGCAGGTCCGGCCGCATCTGTGTGGAGAGAACAAGCCAACGACGACTCGAGTCTGGATGACCCTACGTCAGGTGGGGTTACATGTAGCGTGACATGAACCCAAGATCTCGGTTGAGGCCGTCCTCATGGGTGCGGAACTTGGCTATCAGTTTCTGCGTTGTCGTGTGTCTCAAAGGCCGCCTTGGAGAATGCTTACCCGAAGATCGGAGGCTGAATGTCCTTGACTGCTGAAGTGTTCCCCGACTGGGAGGGAACACTCCTGCCTGGCGATTGTTGCGCGGTGTCCGTTCATCTGTTGTCGCAGTGTCTGCATGCTCTCGCCGATGTACCATGCTCCGGGGCATCCTTTCCTGCAACATATGAGGTAGACAACGTTGGCCGAGTCACATGAGTATGTACCATGTACCTGGTGGGTGGTGTCCTCACGTGTGATGATGGTATCTATGTACCTAACTAGATTAAGCTATGAGGGGCCAGGAATTCATGCTCACCGATCCCAAAACCTGTTGCTTAAACGGTTATGAGTTTTGAGTCGCCACGTGGTCTCAGGGCGCGGCGCTGAAGTTGTCGAAGCGAAGTACCTTCCCTTTTCCTCAGCTACCGTCGTCGTCTCGTCGCAATGGGTTTTCTTCTTCTCCTCCCTCGGGCGGTCGTCGGCGGCAATGTTACAATCGGAGTCGATTGGCGGTCTTTATCATCTAAAAGATTTTACTACCCATCCTTCGAACGCTAGTATATTCGTCACAGGCACTGCCACCCACTCTTCGAACGCCTGCTTATTCGCAATGTTCATGCATGCAACGCCAACTTATTCTCACTGTCCATGCATGCACTGCCAACTTATTCACCAAACGCCAGCTTATAACTAGGCGTTTGGGTTTTCCCAATGCGTCTTTCACTGCCCCTCTCTGCTTTTATCGGTTTACCTTCTTCCTCATCTCGTCTCGTCTCGTCTTGTCTGCCCGTTTGTGGCCTATGTGTCCTGTGTGGTTTTGAACTCGGGTCTCGTTCTCCTCCCGCGTTTGGCCCCGGTGTAATGGGCGTCCTTGGTTGTTAAGCAGTGTGGGGAGCGAGAAGAGAACCCACCACGAGGCCAGGGCACGAGTACGAGCGGCAGCAGGCCAAAGGCCAAACGATGAGAGCAGGAGCAAGCGCCAAGCGAGCGATTACCACTGATGGGCCTACAATTATACCCGTTCTTCAGCTCCTTATCTGCGCGCCAAATCAGGTCAGTCCATTGTTTAACTTTTGGCGGGCTTGTTTAAATGATTACAACCATTTAACTTTAACGACTTTTGGAGTGGTTGTCTCCGGGTCTAATGGCCCCGATGTCCTGGTTGTTTGTCATGGATAAGACTTAATTGTCCCCATCCTAACTTGATGGCTACTGTGAGCTGTTACCGATTAAATATGCAGAAACCTAATGGCCTCGATTCTAGGCCCATTCTAGCTTGATTTGTTTCAAGTCGAATGAATGCGTATTCTGTGTTTACTTTGTCTGACTGGCTCCAAAGAGTCCCTTTTCACAGATTCCTGCATTTTAAGTTTCGTCTCCGGGCCTGCTTGTCTGCAGAACCTTGCTTTAAAAATCCTGTCGGTTTGGTCACGAGGCTGCAGAAGCCATTTTGGGTACCCTGGTTTTAATAACTTGTCCAAACAGGGCCCCTTGATCCATAATTATGGGGAGTGCGGGAATTTTGAGAACCCTGCACTTACACTCCCCCCTGTTGATACTAAACTTGCTTTAAGTATCCTGATGAGGTGAGTAAAATTTCCGACCCTCCATAGTCAACCTTCCCCTGTAATTATCTATCTAATATACCCACGACACATGCAATTCCCATTCTGTAAAAATGTAGTGTACATAAGCATACATAGAATAATATTACAGTCATTTACACACATCCAAGCACGGAGGGGGTCCGACACCCCTGCACCACTTGGTACACATTATCTTTATTACAAACACGTTTGAACATCTTTATTAAAAACCATAAAAGAACATAAAAAACCACAATCTTTAGTCAATGATACAAACAGCAAATTCAAACACGTGTATCTCCCTCCATCTTAACATAATGTTCCTTCCAGGTCCTTTGGTTTCGGAATTCTAGTATCTGACCCTTTCCCTTGCACTGCGTGCATACTAGGTACAATACTATCCCCAACTGGCAAACCACAAGAATGTGGGAAGCCAGTCTGATCCACGAGGGGACCTCTATATTATTGAAAATGTCCCACCAGGGTGGAACTACAATGTCCAATATCTTAGTCCCTATCTCTACTGTTTTCTGCTCCAGAGTTTTAAAATGTTTCTGTGAAACTATAACTGCTTTGAGTATTTTGGTAAGATATTCAGGGAGAGGGGGGATTTCATAGCCGAAATGCGCTACATACTTCTGCAAGTTGGTAAAATTCTCTTTTACAGTGAGGTGAACAGTGGAGGGTTCAGGAATGGGGACAATTCATTCCTGGGCCACTTGAACTTCTGCCTTGGGTTTAAAGCAGAAATTGCTGTCACTAACCGGACACCAGCTATGCTGTCCATGCTGGTAGTGGGGCGCTCCTGTGGTGACACAATATGTCCCACCTCCTATATATGCTACCTGCAGGGGAACATGGCCTTGTGCCATTGCCTCCATGGTACAATTTATAGGTTTCACGCCAGCAGCTCTGAACCCACACTGTGGTTTTGAATAGGCGTTCAAGTGCTGGGGACACAGGATTATGTGTGCTCCCCGGCTCCGGCACCCTGAGAGGTCAGTACCTGTCATAGCACGCTCCCACTTTATGTCCGGTTCCCACCACTTGTGAAACGAATGTGCGCACTCCCTTAAATGACTCCAATGTTCTCAACCCTGTACAACGGCGCAGGTCAGGCTGTCCTACCCATGACCGGCATCCTAACTACTATACCCATAATGGTGTGGTTGGACCGTCCACAATCCACTGGGACTGGGTAGGCTTCAGAAGCTAGCCGGAGTTGGCACAGGCTTAATGCATTCTCAAATGGATGGAGGGCTGCGAGGTGCTTGTTGCTGATCCAGGAGGGGACTAAACCCTGTTTTAAATCCTCCAGGTTACTGCGGCCCTTGCCCAGCAACCACGCCCCATACAGCACGCACACCTCACTCTGTGCAGCCTGATCAGAAGCATTTCTGTCCTCCCTTATGAGGGCATTTACGGTCTTTGCGTGCTTCTTCAACTCAGCTATAATCTTCTTTAAATGGACCGTCATGGCCTGGTCCTCATGCAACTCTGAGCCCACTACCTTATTCTCATCCATCAATATTTTCTTCAACTGAGTTTTTAAACCATTTATCTGGGTCTGTAATTCTATGTCATCCAAACTGTTGATGACAGAGGACCCAGTGTTAAACGCAGTAAAAACATCATTCCACACTCCCCTTCTTTGTCTCCCTGCATTACCCAAAAACTCATGGGGTGTGGTGTACAGTTCGATTTTGTCGACATTGGCGAAATCGAACTCATAAAATTTCCTGAACATCTCCTGTAACAGGGCCTGGTATAGCTGTTCTGTCTCTTTGGGGCACCACTCCGGTAAATGTACCTTGGTGAGATTTAAATTCACGGGGGCTACCGCGTATAGTACCTGATCCGTAGGCACTAGTACTAGCCCATTCCCTGGTCCCTTGGTGGTGGCGGGGCACCCTTCCCTGTGTGTCCTCGCTGCCTGTGTCATGGGCAGGGTCTTTCGGGGGCGGGTTACAAGCTCAGTGGCATTGACTGGGATCGGGGAGTATGGGACTGCGCACGCCTTCAGGCTGGTATCCCACTTCATCCCCTCCCCGACGTCTTGCCACTGTCGGTGGAAAATAATGGATATACCTAAGGGGCAGACCTCCTCCGACCCCCACATACAGATATAAATCCCTTGATCCGGTTCCAACCACTTGTCCCAACACATGCTTAATCCCCCATGAGTCCCTGTAATCGTCCAGTGGGTATTGTTCCCCAACCGTTACCACTCGACTGCAGGGTCTCTCATATCTTTGCTCAGCTTTCTGAGCCACCACCACCTATCCAAAGGAATGTGTCCCTTGCACGTTAAACATACACGTTTCCCTACAGTGACGCTAACCCTTGTGGCGACGACCTGTACCCTGGGGCACAGGAGGGAGGCCTCCCCGTACGTGAACCCGGTCTGGCTGGAGTACTGAGATGAATTGGACCCCAGCCACCCTAGCCACCTTCCCTTGTGGAAGTAGACGGCGGTCTCTTCCACATCTCGTTCGCCGCTTCCGTCGGTTGCTATAGGTGCTCTCTCTCCTGAGCACCCGTAGATGTGGGATTCCTCCACGTCACCCCTCTTTCCAATGCTCAGTCCTATCAGTGCGAGTAGGATCACGCCCCCCTTCATCCTGAAAGTCCTTCTGCAAAAGATACAAAAACATACAGCCAGGTCCCCAAGAGAGTCACTGGCTTGGGTGAAGCATAGTCGGGTCTCGCGACCTCGACTCAAATACAAACACTCTTAGCAGACTACTGCTTAATTAAAAACTACCCATCACCTTACTTAACTTAAGCTAAACACCCAAACTTAAGCCAAATACCTAAACTTAAATTACCTACTATATACATCCACCGCCCGTCTCCGGGCGGCCAGCCTAATTCCTATTAGGGCTGTGGCACACCGCTCCCTTCGGTGTGGCCGCACTGTCCTGCACTTCCGGTACCTCGCAGCCTGCGGCTGCCGGCTGGGGACCTCTGTCCTTGGACTTCCCCCTGACTCGAGAGGCTGTCCCTTTGAAATGGGGAGCCGGTGACCAGGGTTTCCTTGGCTGGGGCGTCCGTGGGGACCTTCTAGGGACTTTGGCGGATGGGGTTTTCTTGGCTGGTGGGCCTTTAACCCGAACCGCTGTCCCCTCCGGTGCAGTCTGTCGGCTTACCACTGCCGCTGGCCGGGGACCTTCTTCCTCAGGCTTAACCTCTCCCGAACCTGGGCTAGGGGCAGATAACTCTTCGCAGCCTGTTGCTGCAGGCTGAGGGTCTCCGTCCCCAGGTCCCAAATCTGGGTCCAAGGCGGGGTCTTCGCCCTTAGGTCCCTCCTCCTCTAAACCTGGTTCAGGGGCGGGGTCTTCGCCCTCGGGTCCCTCCTCATCTGGATCCCAGAAGAGTGGGGGAGTGTCCCAATCAGTGGGCGGGATGGCCCCTCCCCTTAAGCAAGCCACAGCGCCTGTCTGTGCAGTCTGTGAACTTGCTCCTGCTGCAGGCTGAGGATTTCTATCCTCAGACCTTATCCCAACTGGCTGTTCTCTTTTCTCGGGCTTAAACAATTTACATTGATTAATGTAACTAGCAGCCTGTTTCAAGGTCTCGTCCACTGCCCCGAACGGGCCTTCTATGGACTCCCCATTCTCTTTCCTTACCGGGACAGCCTTAAAGGCGGGATCTTGGGCTTGGACCTGCTTTAGGCCCGGGGCCAAAGCTACCCCCTGTGTGCCTCCCTTGTCCTGGATTGCGGCTACCGGGCCTGCTCTACAGGGATCTGTGGTGTATGTAACCTGTTCCACCTTAAGAGAACTACCTTAAGAGATGTACTACTTTCTCTTGGCTGCTGTATACTGTAATACTGTAATACCGGTGGTGACCACACCGGTATATAAGTGTTGTGTAGGGATATGCTGGGCAGTTCAGCCCTGACCTCCGAATAGTAAAGACCTGTTAAAAGTTATTCTTGTTGTCTGTGTCCAGTGATTGATCCTAAACATAACTGGGACACACAGACTCAACAGTGGCGACGAGTCCGATCTTACCCTGCGGCAGTTTTACATCCAAGGCAGCTTCGTCCTCAGAACGGGCGTCGGGAAGAGGCATCCGCCCTCATCATCCTGCTGAGCACCATCGCACGGGAGGCATCGAGAACCCGGGTTAAAAAGAAAAATTCTGACCACGAAGCCCTCCTTCAGCGACAGGCAGTGATCATCCCTTCTACCACGGTGGTGGGTAAGCCGATCAGCGACACGAGCAGAAAGTCGGCCGCGTTGGCTGTGGAGTAGGGGAGGGAAAACGAAGGAATAAGGGCGGAGAACTCGACCAAGGCCGGTAAAAAGGGCCGCGCTGCAATCGAGGCCGAGAGGCGCAGCGACTGGGGCAGCTTAAGGCACGAGAGCAGCGGAGAAATCAAACGCAGCCAGTGTAAAGGACTGGGCTGCAAGCGGGGCTGCGAGGCAAAGCAGCGTCGGGGAATTGAGAACCGCTGGGGAGGCGAGAACGGCAGCAGCACGGCAATCGCCATTGCAGCCAGCGGGGGAAGAAGGCAAACGCGGGAATCCGCCATTGTAGTCGGCGGGGGGAAGAAGACGAGCGCGGGAAAGACCGCCAAGAGCGGGAAGCCGCCATTTTAGTAGGCGGGGGAAGAAGACAAGCGCGGGAAGCCGCCATTTTGAGAAAAAGAAAAATTTAAAAACTTGCAAGGATGCCTAAACATGGGAGCATTAATACCTTTGATAGTGATATCGAAGATTGGACCACGTATGTAGAACGCATGGAAGTTTATTGTAAAGCAAATAAGGTACCAGATGATGAGAAAGCACTAACCTTATTAAACTCAATGGGTGCGAAGGCATACGGGCTATTGAAGCACCTTCTATCACCAAATAAACCGACGGATCAGACTTTCACGAATATTGTTACTGTCCTGAAAAATCATTTAAACCCCACGCCACCGATGATAGCGGAACGATTTAAATTTTACAGAAGAACGCAGCTGAAAGACGAAAGCAACGCTGAATTTTTAATTGAACTGCGTAAGCTATCGAAGTACTGTCAGTTTGGAACAGGACTAGCAGATGCGCTGAGAGATAAATTCGTGTGTGGATTGTTAAAAGAAGGAACACAAAAGCGACTGCTTGAGGAGAATGATCTTACGCTTGATAAAGCTGTCACAATTGCAGCATCGCAAGAAGCCGCAGCGAGAGGCACGGCGGAAATGCAGCTACGGTCACCGGAACTCAGCACCAATCAAATGGTCTTGGGTACAGTAAAATGTTATCGTTGTGGAAAGACAACGCACGATCAGAACCAGTGCTGGTTCAAAAATCAGGAATGCAGAAAATGTGGCAGGCTTGGTCACATAGCTAAAGTATGCCAGTCAGGAAAGAAGACCAGCAACAAAACGTCACCGCAGGAAAAGTACAGAAAGGTACACAAGGTGACAGAGAACAGTTCGAACGAACAGAAGTCAGATTCAGACTCCAGCAGTAATGAACTGGGTAGTCTAAGAGTACACAATGTTGGTAAGGAAGCAGACCTCCAAACAATTTGGGTCACACTTCAGATAGCAGGAGTCCAAGTGAAGATGGAATTGGACACTGGATCGGCATTGACGGTCATGAATAAGCAAGATTACAAAAGGTTATTCCCATATATTCCCCTACGGGATACGGAGATTGTATTGAAAACATACACGGGGCAAAGAGTATACCCCATCGGGAAGATAGAGGTAAAGGTGGTCCACAAGGGCAAAGAAAGCCGAGGAATGGACTTATATGTGCTACCTGAGGGAGGTCCACCACTACTGGGACGGGAGTGGATTAGGAAAATAAATACGGACTGGCATTCCTTAAAAGCACTAACGGTAGATTCCGGTAAAAAAGATGTCAAACCTAAACGATTGTCCAGAATATTGGACGACGCTAAAGAGGTGTTTCAACAGGGACTGGGAACACTGAGAGGAATTACGGCAAACATCAAGGTTGAAGAACATGCAAACCCGAAATTTTTCAAAGCCAGACCGGTACCTTATGCGATACGACCTGCTGTGGAAGCTGAGCTGGAAGGGCTAGAACATTCAGGAGTACTGTCTAAGGTAGACTGGAGTGAATGGGCCATGCCCATTGTTCCCGTCATGAAGCGTTCATCGAGCAACAAGCCGGGGGAACCGGGGAAGGTTCGCATCTGTGGAGATTTCAAGATCACTGTTAATCCGGTGCTTCACACGGTGCAGTATCCGCTTCCGCGGATTGAGGATATCTTCGCTTCGTTGTCTGGTGGGAAACACTTCACCAAGATAGACCTGGTGCAGGCGTACTTACAGATGGAAGTTGAGGAAGAGTCACGCCAGTATCTCACGATCAACACGCATAGAGGCTTCTACCGGTATAATAGACTGGTTTTTGGAGTGGCATCGGCGCCAGCAATTTGGCAGAGGGCCATGGAGCAGGTATTACAGGGAATTCCATGCACACAATGTTACCTGGATGATATTCTGATTACAGGAGATGATGACGAGGAACACCTTGCAAATTTGGAACTGGTGCTCACCAGATTGAAAGAATATGGACTTCGAGTTAATCGCCAGAAATGTGAGTTCTTTCAGAAGAGGATCTCGTACTGTGGTCATGTCATTGACCAGGAGGGGCTTCATAAGTCTCCTGACAAGATCGAAGCTGTTGTGAAGGCTCCCGCTCCGGATAATGTATCCCAGTTGAGGTCGTTCCTAGGGTTGATTAACTATTACCATAAGTTTCTGCCAAATTTATCCACGGTGCTGCACCCGCTGAACGCTCTTTTGCAGAAGGGAGTACCATGGAAGTAGAGCGAGGACTGTAAGAGGGCCTTTCGCAAAAGCAAGGCATTGATCACCTCAGAGGAAGTGTTGGCTCACTTCAACCCAACGCTGCCTATTCGTTTGGCTTGTGATGCTTCTCCATATGGTATTGGGGCAGTACTCTCACACAAGTTGCCAAATGGCCAGGAGAGGCCAGTTGCGTTCGCATCCAGATCATTGACCTCCGCTGAGCGCAACTATGCTCAGATAGATAGGGAGGCTCTCAGCCTTGTGTGGGGGGTAAAGAAGTTTAATCATTACCTGCAGGGCCAAAAGTTCACGCTTCTGACAAACCACCAGCCGTTGGTATCCATTTTTAACCCTAAGAAGGGTGTTTCGGTGATGACAGCACAGAGACTCCAGAGATGAACCCTTTTCCTAGGGGCACATCAATATCAGATTGAATTCAAAGGTACAAAGCAGCATGGTAATGCTGATGGGCTGTCGCGCCTGCCACTACCTACAGAGGAGGAGGCACCGACGGTTGACCCTGTTGAGTTATTTCACTCGACCATCATCGAATGTTTACCAGTCACCAATGCAAGTATTGAAAGAGAAACCAGGAACGACCCGACACTGTCCCGGGTCTACGAAGTGACAGTGAAGGGATGGCCAGCACATGGTGATCCACTGTTACCGGCATTCTCAGCAAGACGAGAACAGCTGTCCGTCTGTCAAGGAACATTGATGTATGGAACAAGGGTGATTATTCCTCCTAAGTTAAGAAAGAGATTTCTAAAGGAACTGCATGAAGGTCATCTGGGGGGAGTCAAGATGAAAAGCCTTGCTAGGGCTTATGTGTGGTGGCCGGGTATCAACCAACAGATAGAGGATCTGACGAAAAGCTGCTCAGGGTGCCAAAAAGTGCAAAATGCACCTCCGATTGCACCGCTGCATCCATGGGAATGGCCTTCAACCCCATGGCAACGTGTACATATTGACTTTGCTGGTCCATTCATGGACTCCATGATTTTAATTGCGGTGGACGCACATTCTAAATGGCCAGAAGTGATTAAGATAACTACTACTACCTCGGAAAAGATGATCGCGGTGCTAAGAACGATATTTGCAAGAAATGGATTGCCAGAACAAATATGTTCAGACAACGGACCGCAGTTCGTGTCAGAAGAATTCCAGAAATTCATGAAGAAGAATGGGGTGAAACATTATACCTCTGCCCCATATCATCCGGCTACAAACGGGTTGGCCGAGAGATTTGTACAAACGTTTAAAAAAGCAATAAAGGCCATGAGCGAAGATCAGATTCCACTACAACACAAGGTGGACAAATTCCTACTGGCATATCGAAACGCCACTCATGCAGTGACAAACCAAAGTCTTGCCATGATGTTCTATAACAGGAGGTTGTGGTCCAGGTTGGACTTGTTAAAACCAAATGTGCGGAGGGAAGTTGAAAACAAACAGTTCCAGCATATAAATAACAAGACCACTCGGAGCTTCGAAATAGGACAACCAGTGTTAGCCCGGGATTATAAAAACGAGAAATGGCAATCTGGAACAATTCGGGCCAGACAAGGACCCCTGATGTACACGGTAGATATTGGTGAAAATGTAATACGGCGTCATGCTGACCAACAGGTAGAATCGAGAACAAGGGTCGAACCCATGGTTACGGCAGAGACAACCGTGGAAGAAGTTAGTGAACCTGAAGCATCTACCTCAGAAGTGAATGTACCTGATGATGATGTCCAATCCATAAGAGACCAACTAGATGAGTCACCCCAGCAACGAGAATCAGAGACCCCTGAAAGGCGTTATCCAACTCGAATCAGGAGGCCTCCTCAGAGACTGAATCTTTGAACTGTTTTGCATGAAGTTGTATATATATATGTTATTATGTTATGTTAAATGGGGATATAACTGTTAAACTAAAAAGGGAGGATTGTGGTGTATGTAACCTGTTCCACCTTAAGAGAACTACCTTAAGAGATGTACTACTTTCTCTTGGCTGCTGTATACTGTAATACTGTAATACCGGTGGTGACCACACCAGTATATAAGTGTTGTGTAGGGATATGCTGGGCAGTTCAGCCCTGACCTCCGAATAGTAAAGACCTGTTAAAAGTTATTCTTGTTGTCTGTGTCCAGTGATTGATCCTAAACATAACTGGGACACACAGACTCAACAGGATCCCAGAACTTTCCTTCCCTAGCCCTCTGCTTGGCCACCTCGTGGGACTTTTGGTTACCCTCCCACGTGGTAGGGAGGAATCCTAAAACTATGGCCAAAGGTTTGGCCGTTTCCCCAGCCTGCTCGTTCCCTGTGACTCCCATTAGGCTAAATGGGACCTTGTTAGACCTGGGTGGACTGGTCGTGTCTTCCGAACGGACCACCGTGCTGGAAGCTCCAGTGTCCACCGAATATCTCCCCTGCACCGTCTCCACCTGCATCTTAACACAGGGCCTGCTCCCCTCGTCGTTTTCAAGGGGACACAGGTCGACAAGCTGCACTGGTTCTAGTCAGGGTCATGGGTTGGATGGGGCGGATGGGGTCAGAGCACCGGTAGCGGCTGCTACTCTCCCTTGGCCAGTCAATATGGACCTCATGGTGTCCAAAAATGACTCGACCGCGGCGGGAGGGATTCCTGCCTCTGTCTTTTGGGCTGGGGCTGTGGAATTCTTTCCAAGGGTTTTTGCACTCCTTTCTCCAGTGTCTGTCCTTCCCACACCTGTAGCAATTGAGCTTTGTGCTCGAAGGGATATTCCCTTCCTGATGCCACTCCTTCCTACCCTGTCCGGGTTTTACCTCATGCACCTTCCCCTTAGGTGGGTGTGCATCGGTTCCCCGACTGTTCTTATAGGCTAGGGTCAGCTGTCTGATCACCGTAAGTTCGGTGGTCAGGGGATTCCTAGGGTCGAACCAGACTTCCGCCTTGGCCCGGACCTGTGGCAAGCCGTTTGCCACCAGGCAACGGAGCCAATGAGCCAGTGGATCACCGTTTAGGAATGCCTGGTTAGGTGTCCCCGGACAGGCACTCCGGTACACTGGCCATAACCTGTCCGTGAAAACCTGCGGGGTTTCCCCTGTGAGCTGGACCGTCTTCTCCACACAGGAGAAAGGACTTCCCTCATTCATCCCCATGGCCTCAAGAACTTCATCCCTGAGCGCCTCATACCCGCTCTGCCCCTTCTTACACTCGTCAGAGAGGGATTGGAGGTGCCTACTCTCCAGGGAGAATAGCAGCATTTTGGCCTGCTCAGCACCATCGCAGTCGTTGACACTGGCTGCCTGCTCTACTTCCCTGAAGTGGATCGAGGGGGTCCCCTTTTTCGGAGAGCTTCGGGATATGGCTCACCATAGCCCTAAGCTGTTGGGTGCTATAGGGTAATACGAACTGGTTTTGGAGGGGTCCCTCATCGTCGCCATTGACGGGTGGGCCGAACCTCCGATGCCGGGCTGGGCACATCGGTCCCGGCTCCGACCTCTCTGGCGGGGGTTGCTCCACCTCCGCTCCCACCTCTGGCTCCACCCCCCCTTGCTACCAGACCTCGCTAAAACCTGACGCTACGGGTGGTGGTTGTGAGACCTCCTGTTCCTCAACCGGGTCATCCCTGGGCACTACCAGTGGTGTCTGAACCGTTCTCCCCTCATTTCCTGTAAAGTCGACCTGGGCTGCCTTCGGTCTTATGAGGTACACCATGCCCTTTGCCCACCTTAGGGCAAGGCTCAGATTCTCTATCTGTTCCTTGCAGGGGCCATGATCTGCATCTTCAAACCCCTGCTCGCTCGCTAACTTATAGGCTGCCTTTACCTCTTTTACTTTCTCCTCCTGCTTTCTATATTGCTTTGCTAGGCAGGCGTTCTTTTCCCGCAACCTTAACTCATTATCCTTGGCTTCGGTGACTTGGCACTGTAGGTATTCCAACTGGGCCTTATGTTCACCCATTAAATGCAACCTCTCCTGATTCAGGGCATGCAATGCTACCAGTAGCTTCTCCCCTGCTAGAGCCTTATCCTGGATCTCCAGGGTTTACTCCTTTAACTCGGCTGCCTGTGCTGCAACGAGCCTGTCCAAAAGCTGGACCTGCTTTTTGAAACACATCAGCCAGACTGCCTTCTCTAAGGACTTCTTGTGTTCCCTCCCCTCTGTCCACTTAGCTGCTGCATCTACCGGACACCCAGCATTTAACAGAGTGGTGAGTTTGTGATATTCACCTTGCTAAACACATAATCAGAAATCCTTTCCTCCTTCATGGTTAGCTCATCCGAACCATTGTCTACTGTATCGCAACCCTGTTGCCAGAGTCCTGCCGCGGTCGCCATTTCTGTAGGGGTGGTGTGTCGTGCCCAGCCAGCTTCGCCTCTGGCTGTCCCCTTTGAGCGGTTCAAATCGCTCCCACACCGCTGGGTTCTAGACACCGGACTTAGGTACAGGCGGCGATACAAGAAATCGAGTAGACAAGTGGTTTGGTGCAAGAAAACCAAAATTTTATTAAAAGCAGAATAGAACAATCTTATGAGAATTACTGGTATGAAAATTACAGGCATAAAACAATTACACTTATAAATGAATGGGGAACACACAGCACATCGAGGGAAAACAACCACATTAAACAATCCCCTTATCCTTATCCCACCCCTATACCTAACTAGATTAAGCTATGAGGGACCAGGAATTCGTGCTCACCGATCCCAAAACCTGTTGCTTAAACGGTTATGGGTTTTGAGGTCCGCTCCCGCTGTCCTTTGGGGTACCCCGTTGCCACGTGGTCTCAGGGCATGGCGCTGAAGATGTTGATGCGAAGCACCCTCCCTTTTCCTCAGCTACCGTCGTCGTCTCGTCGCGATGGGTTTTCTTCTTCTCCTCCCTCGGGCGGTCGTCGGCGGTAATGTTACGATCGGAGACGATTGGCGGTCTTTATCGTCTAAAAGGTTTTACTACCCATCCTTCAAATGCTAGTATATTCGTCACGGGCGCTGCCACCCACTCTTCGAATGCCTGCTTATTCGCAATGTTCATGCATGCAACGCCAACTTATTCACCAAACGCCAGCTTATAATTAGGCGTTTGGGTTTTCCCAGTGCGTCTTTTGCTGCCCCTCTCTGCTTTTATCGGTTTACCTTCTTCCTCGTCTCGTCTCGTCTCGTCTCGTCTGCCCGTTTGTGGCCTGTGTGTCCTGTGTGGTTTTGAACTCGGGTCTCGTTCTCCTCCCGCGTTTGGCCCCGGTGTAATGAGCATCCTTGGTTGTTAAGCGGTGCGGGGAGCGAGAAGAGAACCCGCCACGAGGCCAGGGCGCGAGTACGAGCGGCAGCAGGCCAAAGGCCAAACGATGAGAGCAGGAGCAAGCGCCAAGCGAGCGATTACCACTGATGGGCCTACAATTATACCCGTTCTTCAGCTCCTTATCTGCGCGCCAAATCAGGTCAGTCCATTGTTTAACTTTTGGCGGGCTTGTTTAAATGATTACAACCATTTACTTTAACGACTTTTGGAGTGGTTGTCTCCGGGTCTAATGGCCCCGATGTCCTGGTTGTTTGTCATGGATAAGACTTAATTGTTCCCATCCTAACTTGATGGCTACTGTGAGCTGTTACCGATTAAGTATGCAGAAACCTGTTAAGTCTGTGAGTTGTTCAAGTAATTAATACTCAGACTTAATCAGTAACAATAAAACAGGTCTTTACTGGTTGGAGGTAGGGACTACACGTAACTCTTTACTTCATGCCCACAGGCGGGAACTGAGGGGGATCAGTACCCACAGTACTATTTATACCCCTATGGCCAGGAGTGGTACTGCGTATCACTACGCCCAACAAGTAGTGCAGTCCTGTCCATAGGTTCAAAGTAGCACACATATTACATACACAACATTCCTCCCTTCCTAGCTTTACAGTCATCTCCCCATTTAACATAACGTAATAACATATATACATATATAACTTCAGGTTTACATAACAGAATAACATAGATACATAGATAACTTCATGTCAAAACAGATCACAGATTCAGTCTCTGCGGAAAACAGTTCACAGATTCAATCTCTGTGGTGTAGTCGGTTCACGTTGCTGGAGTGACTCATTCAATAGTCCTTCCATGGATTTAACAGTTTGAACTTCCGAACTGAATTGGCTCCGTTCGGAGGGACCACGTGTGTGATCTGGTAGAGGTAATAATGGTTCAGATGGGTCATCTTCTGTTTCGACTTTTCCTTTTCTGCTTCTTGGAGACTCTCTGGGCTCCACTGTCAGCTGCCAGCTGCATGCGCAGTTCCTCCTTCTCTTCCTCCTTTTTCCGTAGTAGAGCCACCTTCTCCCGATGTTCCGTAGACTTTCGGTGCTCCTCCATGATTTCTGTATGGTGGGAGTCGAAGTTACAAGTTGGGCAGGACAGGACATAGTAATATTCGGTGTCGTCCTGATCTAGGCCAGCGAGAGGGTCTTCTATTTCCTCCATACCCAGCTGGGCGTTAGCCAGCTTTTGTTCCAAGTCCAGACATCTTTCCTGAAGAGACTTCTTCATGCGTACCTCTTCATCCAGCTTTTTCTGGGCTTTCAGCAAGTCGTTTACTAATGACCTCATTTGAGATTTTACTACTTCAACTTCTTTTGGAGATTGATTGATCGGACTATTCAATCCCTCTACCGGAGCAGCTGTTTCAGCGGTCTGTTGTTCTACGTTGACGGGAGTCAGCGTACTTTTGGCATCCAAGGGCTGCTCTGTTGCAGTCATCTCAGTCTGTGTTGCCACCTCAGCTCTTCCAATAACCTTTGAGAGCTCCGAACCCCTTTCGTTTGAATATTGAAGTTCGTGTTCAAGTTTTTCCCATTTCAGAGTCCTGTCCTTCAGCATATGCAGGAGTTGGCTGACCGTTAACTCCTCTGACATCAGACGTTTTGTGTGCTCCTGCTCCATTTTCTCCATCAGCTGCTTCTGTTGTCTTTCCAGATTCTCCAACTCTATATCAAAGAACTCTTTCGTTGCATTCAACTCTTGCTCAAAACGGCGAAGCATTTGTTCTAATTGCTGTTGTAGTTTGAAATGGAGTTGAGTTCGAGCCCGGTGTCCCTCAGAAATGGGCACATCAGTAGACTTGCCAGACTCAGAATCCACAGTTAAACTATGTTGTTGTTGCTCAGTGGAATTCTGTGCTGAAACTTTGTCTTTTGCACCTGAGTTGGGCTTACCATCATCCGTTCCAGAGTCTGGGCCGGCTATCTTCACCGAGTTCTCACTCGTTATTGTTTGTAGGAAATGCCAGTCCATATTCATTTTCCTAATCCACTCCCGTCCTAGTAGTGGAGGACCTCCTTCAGATATCACATATAAGTCCATTATTTGACTGTCTTCGCCCTTGTGGACCACTGCAACCTCTATTTTCCCGATGGGGTACACTCTTTGCCCCGTGTATGTTTTCAATATAATCCCCGTATCCTGTAGGGGAATATGTTGGAATAACTTTCCGTAATCTTTCTTATTTATGACCGTCAATGCCGATCCAGTGTCCAATTCCAGTTTTACTTGGACTCCTTCTATCTGAAGAGTGACCCAAATTGTCTGGAGGTCTGCACCCTTACCAGCGTTGAGTACTCTTAAGCTAGCCAGTTCATTACAGCTTAAGCTAGCCAGTTCATTACTGCTAGCGTCTGAATCGGACTCCTGTTCGGTCACCTTGTGTACCTTTGCGTATTTTCCTTGCGGTGACTTCTTGTTGCTGGTCTTCTTCCCTGACCTGCATACTCTAGCTATATGTCCAAGCCTACCACAAGTTCTACATTCTTGGTTTTTAAACCAACACTGGTTCTGATCATGCGTTGTCTTTCCACAACGATAACATTTGCCAGAACTCACACCCAATTTGTGTGCACTGAGCTCCGGTGACCGTAGCTGCATTACTGCCGTGCCTCTCGCTGCGGCTTCGTGTGCTGCTGCCATAGTGACCGCCTTCTCAAGCGTCAGCTCATTCTCCTCGAGCAGTCGCTTTTGTGTATCCTGTTTAAATAAACCACACACAAATTTGTCTCGAAGTGCCTCTGTCAGTCCCGTTCCAAACTGGCAATATTTCGCTAATTTACGCAATTCCAGCAAATAATCAGCATTGCTTTCATGCTGTAGCTGCCTTCTGTCGTAAAATTTAAATCGTTCCGCTAGCATCAGCGGCGTGGGGTTTAGATGATCTTTCAGGACAGTAACAATCTCATCGAACGTCTTATCCGCCGGTTCATCTGGTGATAACAGGTGTTTCAATTGCCCGTATGTCTTCGCACCCATTAAATTTAATAATGTTAGAGCTTTATCTTGGTCACGAATTTTATTGGCCTTACAATAATTTTTTACTCTTTCAACATATATGGCCCAATCTTCGAGGTCACTATCAAAGGTGCTAATATTCCCGTGTTTAGGCATTGTAGATTTGCAATTTCTCAGATTTTATTTTCTTTACTTGTTATCAAAGATGGCGGCTTCCCGCTCTTGCCGTCGTCCTCCGCCCACAAAATGGCGGTTTTCCCACGCTTGGCGGTCTTCACCCGTCCCCCGACGCCGTCTCCCTTCAGCCCTCGAGTGCGGCCCTTATCTTCGCCGCGATCGCCCGAGTGCTGCCCTTATCAGCGGATGCGATCGCTGGATCGCGAAGTGGCTCCCGACCGAAGCGGCTCTTGCTCGCTCCCTCCCGGGCTCTGGCTTACCCGCTCGCGCGTTTCACCGCGGCTCTTATCAGGGATTGCGATCGCCCTTATCTTCTCCAACTTCCCCAGCCCTGTCTTTGCAGCCAACACTGCACGGCTTACCCCACCACCTAGGTTGAACAAGGAAACTGCAGAAAGACTTCTGTCAGTCGCTGGAAGCTGTCAGTCGCTGATGGAGGCTTCAGAGTCCTAAAGCCTGTCGCTTCTAGTGGGGTGGTGATGTTTGAAACCTCTCTTCAACTGCCGCAGGGTAAGAACCTGACTCGTCGCCAGTGTTAAGTCTGTGAGTTGTTCAAGTAATTAATACTCAGACTTAATCAGTAACAATAAAACAGGTCTTTACTGGTTGGAGGTAGGGACTACACGTAGCTCTTTACTTTATGCCCACAGGCGGGAACTGAGGGGGATCAGTACCCACAGTACTATTTATACCCCTATGGCCAGGAGTGGTACTGCGTATCACTACGCCCAACAAGTAGTGCAGTCCTGTCCATAGGTTCAAAGTAGCACACATATTACATACACAACAAAACCTAATGGCCTCGATTCTAGCCCCATTCTAGCTTGATTTGTTTCAAGTCGAATGAATGTGTATTCTGTGTTTACTTTGTCTGGCTGGCTCCAGAGAGTCCCTTTTCACAGATTCCTGCATTTTAAGTTTCGTCTCCGGGCCTGCTTGTCTGCAGAACCTTGCTTTAAAAATCCTATCGGTTTGGTCACGAGGCTGCAGAAGCCATTTTGGGTACTCTGGTTTTAATAACTTGTCCAAACAGGGCTCCTTGATCCATAATTACGGGGAGTGCGGGAATTTTGAGAACCCTGCACTTACATAGTCTAAGGTCATTCTATACACAACCTAAAATCTGTATTACCCCAAACACGTTACTGACAAGAACATAAGAAATAGGAGCAGGAATAGGCCACTTGGCCCCTCGAGCCTGCTCCGCCATTCAATAAGATCATGGCTGATCTAGGGCTCAAAGCCACTTCCCAGCCTGCTCCCCATAACCCTTCACTCCTTTATCTTGCAAAAATCTGTCTCTCTCCACTTTAAATGTATTTAATATCCCAGCCTCCACAACTCTCTGGGGCAGAGAATTCCACAAATTTATGACCCTCTGAGAGAAGAAGTTCCTCCTCATCTCAGCTCTAAAAGGGTGACCCTTTATTCTGAGACTGTGCCCCTGAGTTCTAGATTTCCCCATGAAACATCCTCTCTGCATCTACCCTGTCGCGCCCCCTCAGTATCTTATATGTTTCGATAAGATCACCTCTCATTCTTCTAAATTCCAATGAGTATAGGCCCAGCCTGCTCAACCTTTCCTTATAAGTCAAACCCCTCATCTCTGGAATTAACCTAGTGAATCGTCTCTGAATTGCCTCCAATGCAAGTATATCCTTCCTTAAATAAGGAGACCAAACTGTATGCAGTACGCAAGGTGTGGTCTCACCAATACCTTGTACAGTTGTAGCAGGACTTCCCTGCTTTTTTGCTCCAACCCCCTTGAAATAAAGGCCAACATTCCATTTGCCTTTTTGATTACTTGCTCTACCTACATGCTAACTTTTTGTGTTTCATGTACAAGGGCCCCAGGGCCCTCTGAACTGTAGCATTTTGTAATCTCTCTCCATTTAAATAATAGTTTGCTTTTTTATTTTTCCTGCCAAAGTGGATAACCTCGCACTTTCCCACATTATACTCCATCTGCCAAATGTTTGCCCACTCACCTAGCCTGTCTATATCCCTTTGCAGATTCTTTGAGTCCTCTGCATAACTTGCTTTCCCACACATCTTTGTACCATCTGCAAACTTGGCTACATTACACTCGATCCCTTCATCCAAGTCATTAATGTAGATTGTAAATAGTTGCGTCCCCAGCACCGATCCTTGTGGCACCCCACTAGTTACCTTTTGCCAACCAGAAAATGACCCATTATCCCGACTCTCTGCTTTCTGTTAGTTAGCCAATTCTCTATCCATGCTAATGGCCCAGAAATTCGGGTCTCCACGGGTGAGTACGCACAGGGTACTCACCCGTAGGCCGAATGGAAGTGCCGGTTTTCTGCATTCACTGCGCATGTGCGGGAAACCGGCACTTCCGATCCTCTGAACGAAGAGGTTCAGAGGTCGAACGCGTACGCAGGAGAGGCTGCGCGTGCGCTTTGAACTTAGGTTTTTTTTGCAGGTTTTCCCGGGATCGTAAGCCTGCAGTATTTAGAAATGCAAAAAGCAGGCGTAAGGCTTGCTTTTTATAAGGTAAGTGGTCAATTAATTAAAATTAAAACATTTTTTCCACAGGGTTATTATTTTTAAATACTTGAAAGCAAGGTAAGTTTATTTTTAGGCCCATTAGAATATAAAATTATTTTTTTCAAAAATTTAAATTATTGTTTAAAATAGTTATTTAATGTAATTTATAGTTTAATTAAAAAGTGTGATTTTTAAAAAATGTATTTGAAGGTTTACTGCTATTTTGGGGCCGTAGTATTTATAAGTTTTGACAGGTCTTCCTGTCAATCTTATGAATGGGCTTTTCCCTCCTCCAATTGGCTGCCCATGGCTCGCGTGATCCCAGGAGACGTATCGCACTAACTGCGTCCCTGGGACACGCAAGCACAGCGCACCGGCAGCTGGGCCAGGCCCCGGAGCGGAATTCCACGGGGCCCTACAGCTCAACTGCCGGCGCGCAAGGTAAGTGCAGGTCGGGGGCTTGCACCCGCGGGAAGCCCCCGACCCGAATTTCTGGGCCAATATATTACCCCCAACTCTGTGAGCTCTTATCTTATGCAGTAACCTTTTATGTGGCACCTTATCGAATGCCTTCTGGAAATACAAATACACCACATCCACTGGCTCACCCTTGTCCACCCTGCTTGTTACATCCTCAAAGAACTCCAGCATATTTGTTAAACATGATTTCTCTTTCCTAAAACCATGCTGACTCTGTTTGACTGCAGTATGTTTTTCTAAATGCCCTGCTACTGCTTCCTTAATGAAGGACTCCAGCATTTTCCCAATGACAGATGTTAGGCTAACTGGTCTATAGTTTCCTGCTTTCTATCTTCCTCCTTTCTTAAATAGGGGTGTTACATTAGCGGTTTACCAATCCGCTGGGACCTCTCCAGAGTCCAGGGAATTTTGGTATATTGCAACCAATGCATCCACTATCTCTGCAGCCACTTCTTTTAAGACCCTGGGATGCAGGCCATCTGGTCCAGGGGACTTGTCGTCTTTTAGTCCCATTATTTTACCAAGTACTACTTTCTTAGTGATAGTGATTGTCTTTAGTTCCCCACTGTAAGCATCGGCGCAGGCCCCAAGGATTTGTTTTTGTATCGGACATTTTGTATGATTGTTACTGCTGATCAACCAGCAGCCTGTTTGGCCCAGTGGTAGGGGCGTGGTACAGTTGGACCTAGAAGCACAGACACACCTGTGAGTTTCAATTAACGATGGAAAAGACATTTACTTTGGACAATGAGAATTTGTGTTTTAATGGGTTTCAATGGATCGTCAATTGGATAAGACAACGATGCCAGTTTCGTTGGAACAATGGACTTCCTGGCCTCAATGAAAAACACTTTAACCTTGGGCAAAACACATCAGCAATAACAGTAAACCACATCAAATATGTACCACAGGGAGGGGGAGACAAGGTAAAGAATTGTCTTTTTTTTTCATTGATGGGATGTGGGCATCGCTGGCTGGCTAGGCCTGCATTTAGTGCCCATCCCTAATTGCCCTTGAGAAGATGGTGGTGAGCCGCCTTCTTGAACCGCTGCAGTCCATATGGTGTAGGTACACCCACAATGCTGTTAGGAAGGGAGTTCCAGGATTTTGGCCCAGCGACAGTGAAGGAACGGCGATACAGGTCCAAGTCAGGATGGTGTGTGGCTTGGAGGGGAACTTGTAGGTGGTGATGTTTCCATGCGTCTGCTGCCCTTGTCCTTCTAAGTGGTAGAGGTCGCGGGTTTGAAAGGTGCCATTGAAGGAGCTTTGGCGAGTTGCTGCAGTGCATCTTGTAGATGGTACACACTGCAGCCACAGTGCGCCGGTGGTGGAGGGAGCGAATGTTGAAGGTGGATGGAGTGCCAATCAAGCAGGCTGCTTTATCCTGAATGGTGTCGAGCTTCTTGAGTGTTGTTGGAGCTGCACTCATCCAGGCAAGTGGAGAGTATTCCATCACACTCCTGACTTGTGCCTTGTAGATGGTGGAAAGGCTTTGGGGAGTCAGGAGGTGAGACACTCGCCGCAGAATTCCCAGCCTCTGGCCTGCTCTTGTAGCCACAGTATTTATATAGCTGGTCCAGTTCAGTTTCTGATCAATGGTAACCCCCAGGATGTTGATAGTGGGGGATTCAGCGATGGTAATGCCATTGAATGTCAAGGGGAGATGGTTAGAGTCTCGCTTGTTGGAGATGGTCATTGCCTGGCACTTGTGTGGTGCGAATGTTACTTGCCACTTGTCAGCCCAAGTCTGAATGTTGTCCAGGTCTTGCTGCATATGGACATGGACTGCGTCAGTATCTGACGAGTCTCGAATGGTGCTGAACAGTGTGCAATCATCAGCGAACATCCCCACTTCTGACCTTATGATGGAGGGAAGGTCATTGATGAAACAGCTGAAGATGGTTGGGCCTAGGACACTGCCCTGAGGAACTCCTGCAGTGATGTCATGTGATTGAGATGAATGACCTCCAACAACCACAGCCAACTTCCTTTGTGCTAGGTATGATTCCAACCAATGGAGAGTTTTCCCCTTGATTCCCATTGACTTCAGTTTTGCTAGGGCTCCTTGATGCCACACTCGATCAAATTCTGCCCAGCCCTGTACATGTCCTGTGGTTTGGATTACTGGGTGTGTATTGGAATACAAGAGTTGGGGGAAGGCCCAGACTCGAAAAGGCGGGAACCAGACAAAGAAGGGTGATTTTAAAAGACATCACTGCAATACACAGACCTGAATGAACTTTTAGGGTATACAGAGAAGACAGCTTTGGCCATTCTCTCTCGCTCTCTCTCTTGCTTTCGCCTTCACAAGCCCTCATCTCTGAACCAAGAACCGAGCACACTGTCCAAGACGGAGAGAAGAAACCACCACGAGCAACAAGAACCTTGCTTTGCTCTTCGACTGTAGGAACGAACCTCGAAACTGGGACTTGGATACTGCATCAGCGATATGGAACCAGGAGACACGTTCTACACAGGGAAGCAGGGAGCAAGAAAATGGACAATCGGGGTGAGCATTGTCCAAGCCCATGCATCCTTAAGACCACCGGTACTGTGTGAGGGGTTGTTGTGTGTCCCAACCAATCCAGAGGGGTTCAGTGGGGAGGTTCTGTGTGCATTATATAGTGTATGTTCCGGGGTTTGTGAGACAAGTCCATGTTATACTCTGTATTGCAACACAGTGTGATTTTAGGCATCTTAATACGAGACAGGGGCCTGTTCGATGGTCCAAGTTGTATTGTTTTACTGTTTGTTTTACGCCATCAGGCAGTTTACGTACTGGAGGCGAGTGTGTGTGTTAACCTTATTAAACACCGTACAGTTGAGTCTGAAAAGCTTGTCTATGTACCAATCCTGTTCACTGTAATTCCTGTCATCTAGAACTAAGTAGGGGAGGTGATTCGAACCACCAAGGCAAACCATCTACACCACTCCCTGTGGCCCCTTGATTATCCATTATTGGGATGTTGTTAGTGTCTTCTACAGTGAAGACAGATGCAAAATATTTGTTCAGAGTCTGCCATTTCCCCGTTCCCCACTATTAATTCCCCAGTCTCATCCTCTAAGGGACCAATGTTTACTTTAGCTACCCTCTTCTTTTTTATATACCTGTAGAAGCTCTTACTATCTGTTTTAATATTTCTTGCCAGCTTACTCTCATAATTCATCTTCTCTCTCTTTATTATTTTTTTAGTCATCCTTTGCTGGTTTTTAAAAAATTCCCAATCATCTGTTCTTCCACAAATTTTGGCAGCATTGTATGCCTTCGTTTTCAATTTGATGCCATCCTTTACTTTCTTAGTTAGCCACGGATGGTGCTCCCTTCTCTTAAAATCTTTCTTTCTCACTAGAATATATTTTTGTTGAGAGTTGTGAAATATCTCCTTAAATGTCCGCCACTGCATTTCAACTTTCTTACCCTTTAATTTGTTTTTCCAGTCCACTTTAGACAGTTCTGCCTCATGCCATTATAATTGCCTTTGTTTAAGATCAGGACACTGGTTTGGGATACAACTTTCTCACCTTCCAACTGAATTTGAAATTCAACCATGCTATGATCACTCTTTCCTAGAGGATCATTCACTATGAGATCATTTATTAATTCTGTCTCATTACACAGTACCAGGTCCAAGGTAGCCTGCTCCCTGGTTGGTTCCATTATATACTGTTCTAGGAAAACATCCCGGATGCACTCTATGAACTCCTCCTCCAGGCTACCATAGCCAATTTGATTTGTCCAATCAATATGGAGATTAAAATCACCCATGATTATTACCATACCTTTTTTACAGGCCTCCATTATTTGTTGATTTATACTCTGTCCAACAGCATTGCTACTGTTCGGGGGCCTGTAGACTACGCCCACCAGAGACTTTTCCACTTATTATTTTTTATCTCCACCCAAATCGATTCTACATCTTGATCTTCTGAGCCAATATCACATCTCACCACTGCACTGATCCCATCTTTTACCAACAAAGCCACCCCACCTCCCTTTCCTTTCTTTCTATCCTGAAGAGATCACAAAGTCTCTGTTTGAAGAATGTACTCAGTCGAGAATATTTTTGTGGACTTTATGGGATTTTTCTGAGGGTGTTTTCCCTGTGGTGGGATCGCCCTATGCAGATGTGTGGGGAACTGGTTTGTTAAAACTCCCGAGAATGCATGGCAGTTGGCTGTGACAAAATAACTGTCAGTCATCCAGAATGTATGGGTTCGCCTGACAGTCCTGGAAAAAGGAAGGGCGTGAAATGATTAGAAAGCCACTCTAATATGCAAAAGCACTTCTCACCTCCATCTCAGAAGAGAAGCAGAACAATGAACCCACTAGACTCAGCCAGCCGAAGAGGAGCCAGTTTTTCCCAACACAAAGACCAAAGATATGTCCCAGACTTAGGGCCATTAATCCAATCATGGAATACTCATGGGTCCGATGATGACCCATCACTGATTAAGCACCGAAGTGCTTAGAAACAAAAGGATTTTAAAGATTGGCAGGAAAGATAGGGGTAGCCAGACTCCTATAAAGATAGGTTCTTTTCCACCATTCTTTCTCTCTCTCGCTCTCTCACTCCACCAAGATCGACCTAACAAGAGGTACCAGAGGAAGAAGCCGCTGAGCAAAGTGATCGAGACCGACCGCGTGTGGTGGTAAGCATAGTCTCGAGTGTCCCAAGCCGGTAACCAGATATCCCAGGCAAGCTGGCTGAGGTGTAAGGGGCTCAGGGTTTTTCTCAGAAGTGAAGCTTTTGGGCTATTCTTGGGGGGGAGCTTCATTTGGTTCAGCCAGGCGAAGGGGCTTATGCGACTGGGTAATTCATTGGTAGGGGTGGAATTAGAGTCCACCATAGCAACAAGGAAATTAGTGCTTGTTATAGTCCCCAGTTGTGTACTGTATGTATGTTGTTTGTAACCTGCATTTTATTCTCCACAGAGACAGTGATTTTGTTTAGTAGTGCATGTTTTAGCCAGTGTATGTTAGACCAAATAAATATAAGTTTGTATTTTCACTGAAGCATTCCTGTCCGTGACTTATTCCATTTACATTCTGAATAATAATTCCCTGGTATAGAAATTTCGTAAGGCGGGGGCGATTCAAACCGTCCGTCTAGCAATTGGGCTTAGATCATAAACCGCTTACAATCCTTTGAAATTTTCATATACCCTGGAATATTCAGTTCCCAGCCCTGGTCGCCTTGCAACCACGTCTCTGTAATGGCGATCAGATCATACCTATTTGTATCTATTTGTGCTGTCAACTCATTTATCTTGTTACAAATGCTGCGTGCATTCAGATATAGAGTTTTTAACTTTGTCTTTTTACAATTTTTCCTTGTTTTGGCCTTTTTTTCTGTTGCACTCTTATTTTTAAACATTTTGTCCCTTCCTACCACACTCTGGTTATTATTTCCCCCATCTCCAGCCTGCTCTATTGCTTTCTCATTTCTCATTGACTTTTTATTTTCCCGCTCACCTGGATCCTCCCCCCCGCCACCACCCCCCCCCCAACTATTTAGTTTAAAGCCCTCTCTACAGCCCTAGTTATTCGATTCGCCACAACTCTAGCCCACTGCATTGTTCAAGTGAAGCCCATCCAAATGGAACAGCTCCCTCTTATCCCAGTACTGGTGCCAGTGCCCCACAAATCAAAACCCATTTCTCTCACACCAGTCTTTGAGCCACTCGTTCATTTCTCTGATCTTATTTACCCTATGCAAATTCGCTCGTGGCTCAGGTAGTATTCCAGAGATTATTACCTTTGTGGTTCTGCTTTTTAATTTAACCCCTAGCTGCTCATACTCTCTCAGCAGAACCTCTTTCTTTGTCCTACCTATGTCATTGGTACCTACGTGGACCATGACAACTGGATCTTCCCCCTCCCACTCCAAGTTTCTCTCCAGCCCAGAGGAGAAGTCCTTAACCCTGGCACCGGGCAGGCAACACAGTCTTCGGGACTCATGCTCTCGGCTGCAGAGAACAGTATCTATCCCCCTCACTATATTGCCTCCAATCACTACAACATTTCTTTTTGCTCCCCCCACTTGAATGGCTCCCTATACCACGGTGCTGTCGCCAGTTTGCTCATCCTCCCTGCAGTCCCTGGCCTCGTCCACACAGGGAGCAAAAATCTCGTACCTGTTGTACAAGGCCAAGGGCTGAGGCTCCTCCACCTCTATCTCCTGGATCCCAATACCTGCCTCGCTTGTAGTCACGCCCTCCTGTCCCTGACCATGGGCCATTGGAAGTAATTATTCTAGTGGGTGTGACTGTCTCCTGGAACAGAGTGTACAGGTAACGCTCCCCCTCCCTAATGTGACACAGGTCAAGTCCTCCGAATTCTGTTTTAGCGTAAATGTTGCAACATCATCGCAAATATATCTGATCTAAATATCTTCTGGGAAGTGATCCAATCTTCCTCACATTTTCAGTTTTGGTGGCTGTAACAAACTACAGACTGAGCCTCACCCCACCCACTCCACACACTCACTCTCTAACCCTGTCATTTCCAATGATAGTTATGAAATCTGAGAAGATCAAGCCAATGTGGGGCACAAAGACATAAAACCCTCAGGAAATGTTATCTCCAATGGGATTTGCCCTTCTGTTTTTTTATCATTTATATCTGGTGGTTTTAACCTGGAAGTTCATTAATGAATACCTTAAAAGATGCAGGACATTTTTATACAGACAGTATTCTTGTCGAATCTGTGTTGTAGGTATTGATCTTTTTTGCCTACTTATATTAGAAATAAAGGGGGAGAGATTTGGTATCGCCCCGTTTGGGGGTGGTAACTTTCCAAAGCTGGGAAACTTAGCGCCAGACGCTAATGGAACCCAGCTTTTGGAAAATTCATTTATGCATTCCAGGAAGGAAGTGGAGGGCTAAATCAAGTGCTCTACTTCCTTCCTGGAGCACAGCGGGTAGCAGGCGGGGCGGTAGGTGAGCAGCGCTGCACAATGGGCCGTGAAGCGCTGCCGCATTGGAAGGCTCCTTCCCTCCCTTAAAGGAAGGGCCATCGCTGCAGGCCCTAAAAGAGGGAAACTTACCTTGTGCACGTCGGCAGCCGCAATCCGGCCCGATCAGCCCGATGCACTGCAGCAGAGTGCTGGGCTGATTGAAGGCTGGCGAAGAAAGAAAAACAAACGGAAAGAGCGTTTCAGATTTTTTTTCTGCTACCTCGGCCACCTTGCCTTTAATTATCAACCCCGAAGCGCCCGGCCTCCCGACCAACGGCTCCTGCAGCTGTCGGTGTTTTCACCCGGCGCTGTTGCAGGGGGTGGAAATGAATTTTGGGTTCGGAGCGCTATTGGGGCGCTGCGCAGCCGGATGACGGCACGATCTCCGGGCGCAGGAGATCGTGGCGCTAGGGGTTACTGCCACCGCAAACCGCCTGGTGAATTTCGTGGGCGGCGGTAACATCGCTGCGCTCGGGCGAGAAGACCTTAGCGCCCCATTATCATCCCCCCAGAGGTGCTAATGGGAGGTGCTAAGGCACCTAGGCCTAGAAATTCAGTTGCGTTCGCCAGCCATTAACGCCATAAGAGGGGTAGATTTCCAGCACTAGGCACTTAGCGCCCGGGCGCAGGCCGATCTGCGCCTACACCCAACTTCAGTTGACATTTAGCGCCGGCGCAAAGTGTTTGCGCCCGCTCAGCTGCGCGCGCAGCTTATGACGTCATTTCGTCGTGCAACGCTGTTTGTGCGCCCCAAACCGGAAATTCAGTGGCGCCCGCCCAATGTGGGCGTGGCGCTGTTAAGAACTGTGAAGTGGAACACAGCAGAGGCCCTGCGGGCCTCGGGGAGTGCTAATTAAAGGGCACTTACACTGAACTATAAAGGCCAGCCATTTTGCTGCAATGACTTTAGTGCTTTGGATTTCTGGACAGAGACCAAGGAACAGACCTTACTGATTTGGGACAACATAGGAGAGGTATTTTTGGCTTCTGGCCAGAGCTTTGAAATTTGACTCATTGTGATTTCACTGTTTGCAAGTTTATTATGGGGGCTGCATGGGGTTCCAACCCTCAGTTCCAGCATTATGTGCGAAGGGCTCGCAGACGCTGTGTGAGAGGGCCAGCCATGCCTAGACGCAGAGGGGCCATCAGGCGTCGGCAACGTAGGCCTTACCCACTCAGGGAATAC
This sequence comes from Somniosus microcephalus, assembly GCF_052327205.1. NCBI lineage: Eukaryota > Metazoa > Chordata > Chondrichthyes > Squaliformes > Somniosidae > Somniosus > Somniosus microcephalus. Next base: position 112,999,891 of record NC_140988.1, on the reverse strand, counting down.
CGGCAGCAGGTGTCCTATCTCACCATGACTGCCGCGCATTGTGTTAAGAGGCTGCGCTTCAGAAGGGAGGTGGTTGCAGAGATCTGCCAGCTGCTTCACAGAGATCTGCGTCCACAGCTGATGGGCAGGACGTCTCTGTCGGTGGAAGTGAAGGTCACGGTGGCTCTGAACTTTTATGCAAGCGGCTCCTTCCAAGCCGCTGCTGGGGACATAGCGAACATCTCCCAGTTCGCCGTGCATCGCTGCATCCGGCAGGTCACCGATGCCCTTTTCGCAAGGAGACACCAATTCATCTCCTTCCCCATGACCCTAGAGAGGCAGGAGCAGCGTGCAGTCGGATTTGCCAGGATCGCCAACTTCCCCATGGTGCAGGGCGCCATTGACTGCACGCATGTGGCTATGCGGGCACCTATCGACAATGCTGAGGATTACCGCAACCGGAAGGGCTACCATTCCCTCAATGTACAGCTGGTGTGTGACCACAGGCAGTGCATCCTAGCTGTCAATGCCCGCTTTCCAGGAAGCAGCCACGATGCATTTATCCTGCGCCAGACTACTGTGGCTGACATGTTCGAGGCACAGCCTCCACCAAGGGGATGGCTTATTGGGGACAAGGGCTACCCTTTGTGTACATGGCTCATGACCCCGCTCCGCGCGCCCAGGACCCCTGCGGAGGAGGCATACAACGAAAGCCATCAAGCCACAAGGAACATCATAGAGCAAACGATTGGCGTCCTCAAGCAACGGTTCCGCTGCCTGGATCATTCCGGCGGATCTCTACAGTATTCGCCGGATAGAGTCTCCCAGTTCATCGTCGTTTGCTGCATGCTGCACAACCTGGCTATCCGCAGGACTCAGGCACTGCCACCTCGCGTTGGACCACCACCTCAGGAGGATGAGCAGGAGGACCATGAGGAGGAGGAGGAGGAGGAGGAGTACCAGCCCAGGAGGGAGCCACAAGGTCCAAGGGCCGTCCGCCGGCGGCTTATTGAACGGCACTTCTAGGCCCCCTGTCAGGGAATGGCTTGTGGCAATGAACGCACCTGAATGCAGCCGCTCCGCAAGCCCTCAGCCGGTTAACGCAACAACCACTTGAAACATGACACCTGGACAAGCTGATTAAATAAAAAGCTTTATTTAACAAACTCAGGGCCCTTCCCACATGAAACAGAAAAACAGACAAGACCCCCAAAAGACAGTCAAAAACATATCTCACTCCCACAACCTGGGGAGGAATAACAAAAATCGTCCATCCAATTGGCCTTCATCCTCGGCCTTACCAAAATAAGCCCCCCCCCTCCAGAACACAAACACCCCCATATAAAAAAAACAGTTGGCAACACACTCTACTTGGTGTGCCAAGAGGGCGAGACCTTGTGCAGGCTTCTCCGGCCCCTGCCCGACCTGTTGCTCCACCTCAACCTGGGCCCTGTGGGTGTTGCAAGGCTGGGGGAAGGCTCCTGACGGCACAATGCGTGACGGCAGATGCCCTTGGGGGTCGGCCTAGACGAGGTCCGGCCCTGGAGGGGCCGGCTGCTGACTGCTGCAGCTGTGGCTGGCCAGCATCAGTCTCTCCAGCAGCTCGTCGCACCTTGGCTGGGGGAGTGGCAGTGGCGGCTGCAGCAATGGGGGCAAGCTGGCTAATGCCAGGCGCTCGCTGGTCGCCAGAGACACTGGCACTCGGCCGGGCTGGCACTGCAGCAAGCGCAGCAATCTGGTGAAGGCCAGACCGCTGTGCTGCAGCAGGGCGGCGGGTGCCCTGGCGATGCTTCCGTGACACAGCGAGTGTGGCAGAAGTGAGTGCGCGAACTGCCCTGGTCTGTGCCCGCATCAGATCAGCCAGTGTCTGGACGGCACCACTCATGAACTCGCGACTCGCGTCCTGTGCTGCCGCGAGTTGGTCGACACCCCTGGCCTGTGCTGCCGCGAGTTGCTCGACACCCCTGGCCTGTGAGTCCCCGAAATTGGCCACACTATGAGCCAGGGACTCAATGGCCTGAGGCAACTGTCCCACAACCCCCATGAACTCGTTGTGGCGCCGCTCCGAGGCCGCGGACATTTCATCAAGGAGGCGCACCTCCTGCGCGAGGACCGTCTCCGGACTGGAGGGCGGACTCTCCCTCTGGGGAGAAGGCCGCCGAGCTGCCCGACCCTTCCCGCGTGCCTGGACGCCACTGGGCCCAGCAACTGCCCTCCCCTGCAACACTTCCCCCCTCTGGGGAGAAGGCAGCCGTGCTGCCCGACCCTTCCCGCGTGCCTGGACGCCACTGGGCCCAGGAACTGCCCTCCCCTGCAACACTTCCCCCCTCTGGGGAGAAGGCAGCCGTGCTGCCCGACCCTTCCCGCGTGCCTGGACGCCACTGGGCCCAGGAGCTACACCCCCCTGCAACACTTCCCCCTGGCTCTCCTCCAGGCAAGACGTGTCCCCTCCATTGCCATCCCCTGGCGCGGATGAGGGTTCCCCCGATGTGCCGCCTTCCTCTTGGTCCTCGTCGTCCTCCTCTTCCGAGGGACTAGCACTCTCAGCTTCAGGGACCTCCTCCTCACCAGCTGAAAGCAGGAAGGCACAAGAGTAGCTTTAGAGTGAGGACAGGGCGTCAGCGAGGGAGGCATGAGTGGTGCCATTATGCGCATTGGTGGGACAGTGGCAAAGGATGTAGATCTGAAGCGCAAGGGGAACCAGAGAGGTCCAAACGGTCATGTCCTTACCATTGGGTCCCAGCACAGGGTCGGCATCTCCAATAGCAACGGGGCCAGTCACCCGGCCACGCATGAGTCGAGCCACGCTCTCCTCCAGCTGACTGAGCTCCTGGAACTGGGCACGGCTTCCCCCGGTGACAGTCTGGCTCTTCAAATTCCGCGCCAGCTTGGCCTGCAAGAGAAAGGACGGCCTCTAAGTACAGTGTGGTGCCCTGTTGTTGTGTGCACTGCCTCCCATGGTCGAATAGCTTGGCCAGTGTGTTAAGTGCAGAGAGTGCTATTGATGATCATGCCAGTGCCATAGCTGCGGGAGGAGGGCTGGCCATTAGGCCTTTGAGGTCCCTTTGCCCATAATGTGAGGTGCACATGCAAGGATGAGGAGGACACTGGAAAGGGTACTCACCCTGACCAACCGACTGAGGTCGTTGTACTTCTTGCGGCATTGGTCACCAGTCCTGGGGACATCGCTGTTGGCTGACACCCTCTGGGCGATTTCCCTCCAGGCTCTCCTGTACTGCCTCCTGGGAGCCTTCTTGCCACTGTCCGGGCACAAGATCTCTCTGTTCTTTTCCAACCCCCTAAGCAGCACCCTCAAAGCATGCTCTGAGAAGTGCTGCGCTCGTTCACGGGCCTTCTGCATGGCTTCAGGCGCTATTTGGGTCCACCAGCAGTGTTCAGGCCTAGCTGCAGGGCTCCACTATCCAGGGCGTGGCTGCAGACAAAGTCGACCCTTCCCCCTTTAAGAGCTGGCCGGCGTCAGGGTGTCTGCTGTCAATCAAAACATGACCGCACCTGCGCTGCGCCCGGCCTCGGCGTTATCAGTCCGCACCGCCGGCTTCATGCCTAAAGATAGGAGTGCAACGCCAGTTTCAGCGCTCGCCCAAACTCCTTGGCCAAAGCTACTGAATTTCGGCGAAGTGGCCTCCACTTTCCGGCGGGCGCTAACTTTAGCGCCCGCCCGACTTTACCGCCCCAAAAGTGGCTATACTGAATTTCTAGGCCCTAATTTCTAGCCCATACTCTTTGAGCAGTCAAACCATGGAAAATAATAGAATTATTTATTTCACATCATTTTAGTATAGGTTAGCCAATCCTCCAGAATTGTCCTGAATCTTCAGGAATTGAAGATTATTCTGCAGGACACTGTTGCAAGTAAACTGGAAAAAAATCATCAGACCACTAAAAAAAAAAGGTGTGATTTTTACATTTTCTTTGACCACTTTTGTTTATTAGTTATAAAACTATTGGAAATGGGGGGGCGGGGGCTGTTGTTTAACTGACAGTTAAGAATCATCGGTAATAAAGAGCCTGTTCTCTTTCCAATTGGTGTGGGAAGGAGATGCATTCCAAGGATGGATGCGTCAGGCTACCAATGGCAGGAGCATGGAAGTAGGTGGGAAATCATGTGGTGAATCCTCCTGGAATTTGTCCAACCAGGTTTGGCAACCCTATTGTAGTGTCAGTTGTTAGAGAGATACCCGTAAACAGGGTTTCCGCTGCTTATGAGACAAGGTTATGGTGGCGTAACAGCAGAAAGTCAGAAGAAATTCAGGGTTTCCCATGATGAAACAACAACTTGTATTTATATAGCTTCTTTAACGTAGAAATACATCCCAAGGTGCTTTACAGGAGCATGATGAACAAAATTTGACACCGAGCCACATAAGGAGGTATTAGGACAGATGACCAAAAGCTTGGTCAAAGAGCTAGGTTAGAGCCATAGAGTCATAGAGTCATAACGGCACAGAAGGAGGCCATTCGGCCCATCGAGTCTGTGCCGGCTCTCTGTAGAGCAATCCCATCAGTCCCATTCCCCCGCTCTATCCCCGTAGCCCTGCAAGTTTATTTCCTTCAAGTGCCTATCCAGCCTCCCCTTGAAAACATTGAGGCCCAGAAATTAGGATCGGGGGCTTGCCGCGCGTGCAAGCCCCCGATGTGCACTTACCCGGCGCGCCGACAGCTGAAGCCTGGGACTGCTTGGAATTCCTGTCACTGGCCCGGTTCAGCTGTCGGCGCGCTGTGCTTGCCTGATCCAGCGGCGTAGTTAGTGCGATGTGCCGGCTGGGATCAGGTGAGCACTGGGCAGCCAATCAGGGGAGGGTGTTAGGAAATATATATATAATATTCTTTAATAACATAAGATTTTAATATGATTAAACTAATGACTGAAAGTGCTGATTTAGCTTAAAAACTGAGAACAATGAAAGTGCTGATCTAAGCTTAATACTGAAAGTGCTGATTTAGCTTAAACAGAGAACAAAGGAATGATTGATGTACCAGAGATCCAATCAGTGTGATGTAGTTGAACCAACCATAGCTCTGCATGCATGCTGCTGAGCCAATGGTAATAAAGGGGGCGGGTACATCTGCTGCTGTATAAAAACCAGCCATTTTGAATATGATGTTAGTCGGATAAAGGAAGTCAAACAGTATAAATCAAGTGATGCAATAAATCGACTATTTAAAACTTACCACCGGACTCGCAAACTTTAATTTTAGTGTGTTGACCTCAGATCAGTGTGGTCCACTGAAATTACCTTGATCTAACAATTTGGCGCTGCGAGCAGGGTTGCTGAAGGAAGAGACTGAATCTAAGACACCAGAGCTATATTGGAGGTAAGGCCTCCTCGTTATAAAAGTCCTCGGTTGGTTGTCTAGTCATCTCCCCTCCACGCAACTCCGCAAACCTCCCGGGTAGCGAACCCTCCGGGTGGTAAGATGGCTCGAGTTCCAATATAGAGCTCTAACTTACTGACTCAGCTGAAAAGCCTACGACTCGAGACCCCCAAGTAAAGAAATCGATATTATGGCACCACTCGATAAACCTACAACTATTAAGGGTGGGCGTGCCCCACCTGAGATTTCAGAAGACGAAATTCTGTGGGAGTTGAAAGACTATATAGAATTACAGTTTGACTTACCTAAAACCTGGTTCGAAATCAAACAAAAGTACAGTACCTCCTCCGGACAATGGTCTTTGGATGACATAAAAAGGGTCTGGGGAAAAACGACCCGTATGAAAGATAAAAGACGGATCAGATGGTCCATGGCAGTTATGAGTCAGATCCGACGGTGAAATGAGATTAAGACAAACTCCCAACACGATCACGACTTGACCAATGCAAAAGAGCAGAAAGATGCGATTTATGAACAATTGAAAAAGAAAACAAATGAGCTTGAAAAGTCAGAAGTGGAAGTTAAAAAACTTAAAGATGAGCTTGAAAAGTCAAAAGTGGAAGTTAAAAAACTTAAAGATGAAGTTAAGGACTGTAAAAAACAATTGGATAAACAACCGATAGTCCCGGTAGTTGAAGAAAAGGGAAAATGTGTCGGGACCTGGAAGGGTTACCCAGATCTAAATGAAATAAAGGAGGAAGGTCATGGGAGACAAAGACAAGAAGCAGATCAAGAGACTGACTCGGGATCCTCTAGTAATGTCAGTGAAAGTGAAGAAGAGAAAACAGGACCCCATTTGGCCCCATTGAGACAGAAAAGGAAAAGAGTAGAAAAGGAGTATGAGAAGAAAGAAGATGGGGAAGAAAGGGCGAAGTACCAACTCCACCCGTGGGACGGAGTCCAAATTCTGATTGTAATGATACCCAGGAGAGAGGGAAATAAGTTACACAGCAAAGTAAAGACTGGCCTGGGAAATGATGAGCAAGATATAGATGCCGGATGGGATGCGATCCAACAGTGGTTACAAGTGATTAGCCCTGCAAAAACGGATTGGGGAAAGATCATAGCCTGTCAACAGAAAGGGACGGAGGAAGTGTTAGAGTACGACGGGCGATTTAAAACTAACTGGTTGGAACACTCGGGGCTGAACACAGGAGAGATAAAGAAGGAAAAAGATCTAATTTGCAGGCTAACCAATCTGAAAACTCAGCAAAGGAAGGAAAAAAACAGGGATTTGGAAAACCAAGAAATGCTGAGACGCCGATGGAAAAAGAGGGGAAAAAAAGAGAAACTTAAAGGGCCAGAAATTCCAGAACGGGGCTTGCAGCGCGTGCAAGCCCCGTATTTGCACTTACCCCGCGCTCCTGCCGATCAGCTTCTGGGACGCCTGAACTTGGAGAAATAGAAAGCACATTCCCGGGCAGCGTATGACGTCACGCCGCCCAGGAGTGCAGCCAGCGCGGACCCAGGAGCGTGCAGTGTAAGTGAGACACGTCCCTTGAGGTCTCAGTTTCACTGGACACGCCCCCAATGTTTCTGTCAAGCTGCTTTGCTTTTTTACATGCAAAGCAGAAGTTTAAATAGGTTTTTGGAAGTCTTTTGAAGATTTTGGTAACTTTTATAAACTTTTTAAAATGTTTACATTATTTTGAGTAATCTGAAGTAGTTTTAAAGAGAATTAAAGCAATTTAAAGACTTTTAAAAGCCCTAAAAGAATTTTTTTAATTCCATTTATTTATTTAGCAATGTCGTCGTCATACGTGTCTTCACACTGTTCCCTTTGGGGAACTGTATGAAGTGGTGGAAGGATTTATGGCCGTGATTAACGCTCATTCCGTGACCGTAACCATCTTTGAACCAGCCATTAGGGCGGTTAGTCCTATGGCGGGAGGGTTTTACGGGCTCCCACAAGCTATACAAGGAGGGGGGGCCACCCACACCCACGGACGCAAATATCCCACTGGATGTCAACCCAGAATTTAGAGCCGGAGCTCCGACTCCACTTGCCGGGACTGTCTGGAGCGGGATTCGAAACCCTACCCTGATCTGGCCCAGCGGCGGGGATCCTACCGCTGTGACAAAGGCCCAATCCGATTAGCAACGTGAAATGGCAGCATAGGGCTCCAGTCACGGGGAGGGAAAAGGCGCAGGAAACGTATGGGTGTCACCTTTTGTGCGGAGTGGGCCTTTTGCGTAGCAGTAAGCATCCCCGCCGCTGGGCCAGAAGGAGTAGGGTTTTGAACCCCACTCCAGACAGTCCCGGCAAGTGGAGTCGGAGTTCCAACTTTAAATTCTGGGTGGACATCCAGCGGGATACTTGCGTCCGTGGGTGTTGGTGGCTCCCCCCCTCAGATGGGTTGTGGGAGCCCGTAAAACCCTCCCGCCATAGGACTAACCACCCTAATGGCTGGTTCAAAGATGGTTACGGTCACGGAATGAGCGTTAATCACGGCCATAAATCCTTCCACCACTTCATACAGTTCCCCAAAGGGAACAGTGTGAGGATACGTACGATGATGACCTCTTGCGCAATGCACCTCCTTGGACCCTCAGTCGCAGATGCGAGGGGGCAAGTCGTGCAAGTGTTAAATTTTTTATTTTATTGACATGTAAAATGTTGGCCCAATAATTCCCTTCCAAATGCGCTAGTACGGTCGGGGTACTTACGCATCTGGCCGGATGAAATGCCGGTTTTCAGCATGCACAGTGCATGTGGGGAAAACCGGCATTTCCTGTCCTCTGAACGAAGGGGTTCAGAGGCAGAACGCGTGCGACTGCACATGCAGCGCGTGCGCAGTATAATTCGCCGCTTTCATTAATGCTTTCAGTGAGGTCCAGTCATTACAACTTACACATGAAAAAAGCATGGGTACAGTTGCTCCAGAGGCTGCGGAGGAAGATATTTCTTATCGTGGAGCTTCTGAAAGTATGTATGTCTGTATATATTCCTTTGCGTGTTATGTATATATTCCTTTACTTATGTGTATGAATGTATTATTTAATTATGACTTTCAGAGAAAGTAACTTATTGGAAAATCATAATTAAAAACATACATTCATAGTAAAGGAATATAAAACATACATACATATACGTAAAGGAATATATGTGGACATACATACATAACTCATTCTCACATTCCATTCACACAGCCACAATTGCTCCTTCTACCTACCATTCTGAAAACCCTTTAAAAAAAAAAAAAATTTTAACTTTAAAACTTACTTAAAATTTCTTAAAATAACTTCCCTCCCTTTCCCAAACAAAAATATTGCATTTCAAAAGCTCCACGATAAAATATATCTTCCTCCGCAGCCAATGAACCACTTTACACTTGCTTTTTTTCAGTGTAACTTCTAAGGACTTAACCTCACGGATTTCATGAATGAAATCCACGAAGTTCACTGCGCAAGCGCTGCCTGTGCAGTCGCACGCGCTCGAGGTCTGGAAATGCCGGCGTTCCCCGCATGCGCTGTTCATGCTGAACGCCGGCATTTCCAACGGCCAGGAGCGTGAGTAAGCCGACCGTACTCACGCTTCTGGTCTGGAATTTCTGGCCCAAAGTTTTACTGACATGGAAGTTATTAACATCTGTGCTGAGACAAATAAAACACAAGATTTGCTGAGTGAAAGGAACCTTGAAAAATGACTATGAATGTTTAAGAAGTTACAGTATTTCTTTTGTCTGATTAGATGTTCTTTAAAAGAAAGGTTATGTTATGTGTGTTTTAGCTCCACCCACTTCTCTGTGTTAAAAGCATTTAAATCTTTTGTCTTGTCTTGGATTTTGGAAGTTTTAAGAATGTGCGAATAAGATTGTGCCCCAAGAATTGAAAAAAAAACCTTTGAAATAATTTAAGTTAAGCTGGTGTGTAAAAACTGAGAAGAGCAACAAAAAGTTTTTTTAACAAAAGATTGCGATAGATTTTTGTACTTGCAGTGCAAACTGTACAATGTTACATTAAGTTTCAGTCTAAGATTTAACCTTGGAGTCGTGGTTGCTATGGTGAAATCTTCTAAAGCAGTTTGATTTAATTTGTTTAAATGTGAAAAACTAATTTTTCTCCAGTTATGTTTTTACAGTATTTTGGAAAGACATTTGAAGAAAGGACAATAAGAAATATGACGTAATTTACTGTTTTCTGCAAGAATGTGCTATTTTGTTCTGTTTTATCTGTTCTGTTCGTGTTTAGTTAAAGTGTGAAAACACAACTGTCTTTTTCGATCAGGAAAGTTTTTTAAATTTACGTGAAGTGACGCAATTGCGCCTGATAATGTTTTGCTCCACCTTCTTAAAAACCTGCAAAGGAGTTAACCCTTTCCACTGACAGCTGTTTAAGTTCACCAAGCAACAACTTTAATATGAAATTTAAAGATATGGGACATTATTAAATTTAAGTTTCTTAGTTTTAAGTTAATATTTCCCCACAGTGATAGAAGGAAAATTATGATTTGATAAATGGAAGTTATCTTGTAAACTGATTGCATGATAATGTGCAACATGAACTTGTACTGGTAGTGCTAGATTTAACCGATACGGCTTTACCTACGTGGTGTTCTAAGAAAACTCAATAATTATACCAACACCTCCTAACTCAAGTGTTAAAACAAGGCGCGACATGGAATGGAGGTGGACACCGTAAAAAACACAAACAGATATGGAGATGTAAAAGGTCTGTGATAAATGACGCAACAACTGTCTTTAATATGGGTACCTCAGTTGTTAATACTATTGATTTGGCGACACTGGATCAAAAGGTTAGAAACCTAGGGTCTCACATTAAAGATGTATTACAAAAGACAAATGAAACAGGAGAATTACACTACTGAATGGGCTCCTAGGGTTGGTATTGGTAATACCGTAATGGCACCCCAAGCCCAAGGATGAGAGGTGTACCGAATACAGAATATTGGGGTAGTGAAGGACGGAATACACATATCCCACATGTAATTAAAGGAAAGTGATTAAGGGTGTAAGATTGAAACAGGAGAATTACACTACTGAATGAGAACTTGCAAAATGCTCTCAGGCAGTTTAAAAGAGCAGAAACAAAACAGAAAAAAAATCAGTCTGAACTCGATGATCTGAAACAAAAAGAAAATAATTTGAACGACCGCTTACTAAATCTCCAGGTAGATTGCCAGACCAAGGAAGAACTGGTTTCAGACTTGGAGAATAAATTAATGAAGTCAAAGCAGAATGAAAATTCTTTTGCCTCCCTTCTTGCTGAGAAGGAAGATGCTTTACTTGAAAAAGTTGACAGGTTAAAGCAGTTTTCGGAAAACATTGAGAAAAGTCAGGCAACAATAGAGACCGTGGAAAAAGGAAAGTTGAATCTTGAGAATAACTTTAAGCAACAGATTATGCTTTTAGAGAGCCTAATAGCTGAGAAAACCGCATTAGTGAAAGCACAACTACAGGAAAGAGCACTTCAGGAGAAAGAAATGGAAGAGATTAATGTAGAGCTAGTTACTGCTAAAAGTCAGCTTGAAATCAAGCAGGCTGAAGTGGCCAGATTACAGGCAGAGGGCCAAGAGCTCAGGTCAAAGCTTAAATAGCAGCAAGTAAGACCTTGAAAAAGTATTCAGCCATTAGACGACTACAATCTTTTGATAAGATACCTGAAAGCCCGAGAAAGGCTTGTATCGGATGGCATGGGTGGCATGATATTGAGATACCGGTATGAGTGTGCAAATGTGATTTGTTACGTATGAAGTAATTACCATCCAGGAATGTATGGTGAATTTGCACTGAAGAACGGGTCTGAGACATGCTCAGTTACTTGACAACAGCAAGACATGAAATGGTTAATGTGGCTCAGGAGAGCGAGACAACTTTTAAAGCATTGACACATACTCCATCGAGAAACTATCTAATTGATGAAACAATCAGAATAGAGTTAAACACACTGGTACCTGTTAGAGGGATGGAAATTGAAGTTGAAGTGGAGAGTTACATGGAATCTGGATTGGGACAATCGAGGGCTAAGGAGAAATCATGTTTAGTAAGAATTATCCACAAGATGGATACGAGTAAAAGAGATCTGGAGAATCTTTTAAATCCATGATTTGTTGATTAGATGTTAAACTGTAATGTCACTTGAAATGATTGTAAGACTGAATTTAACTGTGACTGTAATAATTGTGTTTTGTAGGTAACAGAGCGTGGGAAAAACCGGTATGAATCCAGTATGAGGTGGTTTTGGTGGTGCCTCCTGTGTCACTACTATTGCAATTACCATGCTTTACGGGTCTAACAGGACCTGTCCCATCAAGCAACACCTTTTTAAGTATGAGCTACACAATTATGTGGCACAATTCGGATACTCGGATATGACATTCCCCTGTTGTTTGTGGGTTTCAGTGAGCTCATGATGCGACTGAACTCCTCCCTAAAGCATTTTTATGTTTTGGAGCAAGACAGCTCGGGAATAGATATTGAAATTGACAGCATAGGGGACAACTCACACTGGTGGGATATTGGGCTTAATACATCAGCACACCCTTAGGTTCGTATTATTTCACATGCTCTGGTAGCTATCCAACTTGTAATGATAGTGTATTTGATATATGTAACGTGTGTAGTAAGACTTTGATACATAAGCCAATTGGGCACTCATGCCCATGACTGACAAGCACTAACAAATTAATTGAGCACACCGAAAGAGAAGATCTGAAGTAATGTAAAGGAGACCCCAGGCGGGGTAACATCAGGAAAGATAGAAGAAACAGAGGATTCCCCAGGCGGGGCAGAATTGGAACACCGGAACAGTTAATTGAATTTGAGTAAGGGGTCAGAGGTTGCTCCTCCCCCTCAAAGGAATCAAGCATCAAAAAACAAATAGAAATGATAAGAAAATGATAAAATGCAAGGAAACAGGGAGGATAGCACCTGCTAGATAACAAGGAGCCACGAAGCCATAAAATGCCCTTGAAGAAACTTGACAAAACATTCCTCAGAAAGATAAGAGGGAGGCCTTGTACAATAGGATGGGGATCAAATTGTGTGTTTCTGTTGATTAAATGTGCTTGCCACCAGGTGGCTGCTGCCCCGCGGGCAAGACGCCTTGCAGGTCGCCACAGACCATTTTTACATCTTAAAGGGGCATGTTATATTTAGTTGCTAGATTGTTTTGTACCTTTTTCGACTTTTTATAATTTTTCTACCTTTTTACTTTTTAATTTTTACCTGAATGTATTTTTCAAAGCCATAAGCTGAGGGGAGCTCCTCCCACTTTTTAAGATGCACTAATTAATTTAAGATCATGAAATCAATTAACTTATTAAATCCAGGCTTTTACTGTGGCCACGTAAAATCCTGGTTGATGTAAATTTGTGCAAAAGCCACTGATCCGGACAGTGGCAAAACACAGCAATGATTGATTACATTTTTAATCTGACTCTTAAATTTTATGATTCAATTTTTGAAAGAATCAAAGGGTGGAGTGTTAGGAAATATATATATAATATTCTTTAATAACATAAGATTTTAATATGATTAAACTAATGACTGAAAGTGCTGATTTAGCTTAAAAACTGAGAACAATGAAAGTGCTGATCTAAGCTTAATACTGAAAGTGCTGATTTAGCTTAAACAGAGAACAAAGGAATGATTGATGTACCAGAGATCCAATCAGTGTGATGTAGTTGAACCAACCATAGCTCTGCATGCATGCTGCTGAGCCAATGGTAATAAAGGGGGCGGGTACATCTGCTGCTGTATAAAAACCAGCCATTTTGAATATGATGTTAGTCGGATAAAGGAAGTCAAACAGTGCAAATCAAGTGATGCAATAAATCGACTATTTAAAACTTACCACCGGACTCGCAAACTTTAATTTTAGTGTGTTGACCTCAGATCAGTGTGGTCCACTGAAATTAATTACCCGATCTAACAGAGGGGAAACTTCATTCATGAGTTTGATAGTAAGAACTATCAAACTCATGAAAACTACGGGCGCCCAGAACACTACTTAAACTTTAAATTAAATTTTTAAAAACATCCCACTAATTAAATGAACTATAAATAACTTTTAAAAAGTATTTTAAACAATTAATCAAATTTTTGAAAAAAATAATTTTTTAGAAATCAGGTCTAAAAATAAACTTACCTTACTGTAAAGTCCTTAAAAACAATAAAGCTGTGGAAAAAATTTTATTATTTTAAATAATAGACCACTTACCTTAAAGAATCAAGTCCTTATGTCTCCTTTTTACATTTCTAAAAAGTTCAGGCCCTTACACACGGGCAAACCCGACAAAAAGAAGAAAGTTCAACGCGTGCGCACAGAGTCCTGCGCGCACGCATTGGACCTCTGAACCCCTTGGAGGAAATGCCGGTTTCCCGCGCATGCGCTGTGCATGCTGAAATCCGGCACTTCCAACGGGCCCACGCGTGAGTACCCCATCCGTACTCACGCGTTGGGACTGGAATTACTGGCCCAATGTGTCTCCACTTCCGTCGGCAGCGAGTTCCAGGTCCTCATCACTCGCTGCGTCAAAAAGTTTTTCCTCACGTCCCCCCTGTATCTCTTTCCCAAAACCTTAAATCTGTGTCCCCTAGTCTTGCACCATCAACTAGTGGGAACAGCCTTTCCCCGTCTAGCCTATACAAACCCGTCATAATCTTGTACACCGCTATCAAATCACCCACAACCTCCTTTGCTCTAATGAAAACAAATCCAGCTTCTCCAACCTGTCCTTGTAACTAAGATCCCCCATCCCTGGAACCATTCTTGTAAATCTCCTCTGCACCCTCTCAAGGGCCTTCACATCCTTCCTAAAGTGTGGTGACCAGAACTGGATGCAATACTCTAGTTGTGGCCTAATCAGCACTTTATAAAGGTTCAGCATAACATCTCTACTTTTGTACTCAATACCTCTATTTATGAAGGTATTGCTATGCTTTGCTAACCACTCTCTCAACATGTCCTGCCACCTTCAGGAACCTATGCACATTAATTCCCAGGTACCTCTGTCCCTGCACATGCTTAAAAACTGTGCAGTTAAGTGTATATTACCACTTGTCTGCCCATTCTGCTAGCCTTTCTATGTCTTGTTGCAGTAGATTGGTATCTTCCTCACTTTTTGCCACACCCCCAAGTTTGGTGCCATCGGCAAATTTAGAAATTCTACTCTGTATTCCAATATCCAGGTCATTTATATATATCAAAAAAAGCAGTGGCTCCAGCACAGACCCTTGGGGAACATCACTGTCTACCATAAACAGCCATTTACCACAACTCGCTGTTTTCTGCCCTTAAGCCAATTCCTTATTCAAGTTGCCACTGACCCACCTATTCCATGAGCCTCAATTCTGTTAACCAGCCTTCTATGTGGTACTTTGTCAAACGCCTTCCTAAAATTCATGTAGACAACATCCATGGCATTCCCTTCATCAATCCTCCCTGTTACTTCATCAAAAAATTCAATTAGATTAGTCAAACACGATCTGCCTTTTACAAATCCGAGTTGGCTCTCCTTGTAAGGATCGCAAAATTACACATTTTCCCCAGAAGGAAGGAAAGAGAGATATTGGACTGTTTGAAGGAAATATTGGGCCAAAGGGATTTAAGATTAAAAAACCCCAGGAATATTTGGCTGGTTTAAAAGGCATGTTCAGACTTGCAAAAGGCTGTGACACAGGGAGTGTGGGGTGGGCCCCCGAGTTTGGATATTGGACAGTCTGGGAATGTCTTGGGCCACCTCAGCCTTTACATAAAGACAATAAAACCTGTTCCCGCCGAAAAACACAGAGCCAAAGTACATGAATAAAACAGTACATGCCCACAGCAACACAAAGGAAAGAATATAGCCCAACAGGATACAATGATCAAACAACAGTCCAAAACCAATCAAAGAGATTTACAAACGTTTTGCATTTTTAAACTAGTTTTAGGGCAATCCCGAAACCAGTTAAAAGGCTGATTAAAGTTAGATGGACCATCCCCGAAACTCGTTTAGAGTAGATGGGCCATCCCCGAAGCTCGTTAAAGTTTTAAAACCTATTAAAAATAACGAGCTCACCAAATTTTAACACAGAAACCCGAGATTTGGCGGTCAGATAAGCCAGGCCTCAAACTAGTATAATTGAGGCCTGCTTTTTCAGAGAATCAGTTGGAGAAGCAGAACAGCAAGACCAACAGTTCAGTACAGCTCAACGGAAAGATCATCATCGGAGACTTGAAGGAACAGAAGGAGAACGAAAGTCGCGGCAACCGAAGGCCTAAAGAAACCAACAACTACCAATATTACCACCAACCAGGTAATATTGGGCCACCATGACCAACCAGAAACCAACCGCCGAAAATTCACAAACCAAAGACTTGTTTCCACTCTACAGGCTAGTCTGACTTACCCCTGGGTAAGATTTTGACACAAAAGACCCTAAAACTTGCCTTAACCAAAGAAAATTGGGTACTTACCCAATACATCCAATAGCGCGACTAACCGCATCAGTGGACCAACTCAAACTGAAGACCCAACGCAGGTGCAGTCTTCTACCACGTCCGGGGTACGGCAGGCCCCAACCGCCACAACTAAGGAGAGCCCTGAAATCGCAAACCTCTACAATCTGTCAAGAAAGTCGATTGGTGAGCATTTCCTGGTCCTCTGGATTTCAACCTAGTGAGGATAGTGGGGTTGGGAGGGTAAGGGTTTTTGTCTATTGTAATTCTCCCTCACATATTCTGAGTGTTCCCCACCCTTTTAGAGTATAAGTTTTATTGTATTGTATATTTTCCTGTCTCAAAATAAAGATCTCAGTTCTTTTGACCACCCAGGTGTCTGTTGCAAGTTTATTACAACCCCCAAATAAGTCCAAAGTCTAGAACAAAAGGGAGTGGGAGCGATTCAAACCACTCAAAGGAATCAGAGGTGACGCTGACAAACAACCCACACACCACCCCTTACATCCTTAATTAGCTTAAACCTCTCCAAGTGCCTGTTAATTTTTTCCTTGATTATTGTTTCTAAAACTTTACCCACCGCTGATGTTAAACTGACCGGCCTGTAGTTACTAGGATTGTCCTTACACCCTTTCTTGAACAATGGTGTCACATTTAACACTTTCCAATCCTCAGGCACCTCCCCGCATCTAGGGAAGATTGGAAAATTATGGCAAGCCCTTCCGTTATTTCCTCCGCCAATTCCCTTAGCAACCTGGGATGCAAGCCATCTAGACCAGACGACTTATCCACTTAAGCATACCCAGCCTTTCTAGTACATCCTGTCAATCAATTTTCACCCCTTCCATTGCTTCTACCTTTTCCACTTCTACCGATATTTTGTCAGCATCCACCTCCTTAGTAAACACCGATACAATGTACTCATTGAGTATTCTAGCCTTGCCCTGCGCCTCTAAGCATATATCACCTTCTTTGTCCCTAATAGGCCACACCCCGCCTCTTACTACCTACATGCCAGTAGAAGATTTTTGGGTTCCTTTTTATGTTAACCGCCATTCTACTCTCATATTTTCTTTTTGCCAATCTTATTTTCATCTTCACTTCCCCTCTCAACTTATTGTATTTGGGCTGGTTCTTCCTTGAAGAATTCACCTGATATGCATCATACACCCTCTTTTTTTGTTCTGAATCTACCCCATTTAGCACGGTGGTAGTGCCACACAACATGATGGAGGGTGTCCTCAGTGTGAAGACGGGACTTCATCTCCACAATGACTGTGCGCGGGTCACTGCTACCAATACTGTCATGGACAGATGCATCTGCGACGGGTAGATTATGAGACGAGGTCAAGTAGGTTTTTCCCTCACGTTGGTTCTCTCACCACCTGTCACAGGCCCAGACTGGCAGCTATGTCCTTCAGAACTCAGCCAGCTCGGTCAGTAGCAGTGCTACCGAGTCACTCTTGGTGATGGACATTGAAGTCCCCCACCCAGAGTGCATTCTGTGCCCTTGCTACTCTCAGTGAGGAGGATGCCGAGAAACTCCAGTATGATTTGGACAGGTTGGGTGATTGGGCAGAAGCATGGCAGATGCAATATAACGTGGATAAATGCGAGGTTATCCACTTTGGTGTCAAAAACAGGAAGGCAGATTATTATCTGAATGACAATAGATTGGGAGAAGGGGAAGTGCAACGAGACCTGGGCGTCCTTGTGCACCAGTCGCTGAAGGTAAGCATGCAGGTGCAGCAGGCGGTTAAGAAGGCAAATGGTATGTTGGCCTTTGTAGCGAGAGGGTTTGAGTACAGGAACAAGGATGTCTTGCTGCAGTTGTACAGGGCCTTGGTGAGACCACATCTTGAGTATTGTGTGCAGTTTTGGTCGCCTTATCTGAGGAAGGATGTTCTTGCCATGGAAGGAGTGCAGCGAAGATTCACCAGGCTGATACCTGGGATGGCAGGAATGACATATGAGGAGAGATTGGGTCGATTGGGCTTGTACTCGCTGGAGTTTAGAAGAATGAGCGGGGATCTCATTGAAACTTATAAAATTCTAACAGGACTAGACACACTAGATGCAGGAAGGATGTTCCCGATGGTCGGGGAGTCCAGAACCAGGGGTCACAGTCTAAGGATAATGGGTAAGCCATTTAGGACAGAGATGAGGAGGAATTTCTTCACCCAGAGAGTGGTGAACCTGTGGAATTCTATACCACAGAAGGCAGTAGAGGCCAATTCATTAAATATATTCAAGAAGGAGTTGGATATATTTCTTAAGGCATCAAGGGATATGGGGAGAAAGAAGGGACAGGGTACTGAATTTGGATGATCAGCCATGATCGCATTGAATGGCAGAGCAGGCTCGAGGGGCCGAATCGCCTACTCCTGCTCCTATCTTCTATGTTTCTATGTGGTGTTCAACATGGAGGAGTACTGATTCATCAACTGAGGGAGGGCGGTAGGTGGTAATCAGCAGGAGGTTTCCTTGCCCATGCTTGACCTGAAGCCATGAGACTTCATGTCAATGTTGAGGATTCCCAGGGCCACTCCTTCCTGACTGTATACCACTGTGCCACCACCCCTGACAGGACATACCCAGGGATGGTGATGGAGGAGCTTGAGACATTGACTGAAAGGTATGATTCTGTGAGTATGACTATGTCAGGCTGTTGCTTGACTGGTCTGTAGGGCAGCTCTCCCAATTTTGGCACAAGTTCCCAGATGTTGGTGAGAAGGACTTTGCAGGGTCGACTGGGCTGGGTGTGCCGTTGCCGTGTCTGTAGCCGGTGTGATGTCAGGTGGTCCGTCCGGTTTCATTCTTATTGTGTTCCATAAGTGGTTTGTTACAACTGAGTGGCTTGCTAGGCCATTTCAGAGGGCAGTTAAGAGTCTGGAGTCACAAAGAGACCAGGTAAGGACGGCAGATTTCCTTCCCTAAAGGACATTAGTGAGCCAGATGGGTTTTTACGACAATCCAATAGTTTCATGGCTACCATTACTGATGCTAGCTTTTTATTCCAGATTTATTTAATTATCTAAATTTAAATTCCCCAGCTGCTGTGGTGGGATTTGAACTCACATCTCTGCGATTACTAGCCCAGTGACATTACCACTATGCTACCATTCCCACTAAGGGGTTCAGTCAGTGTCCCACAGGATCGTATTGTTTTTGAGAGGGTCTCATGCCCCTGCCTCAGCTCAGCTGCTGCTTCTAAGGAGCATCTTAAAGGAGGAGAGGTAGAGAATGTTTAGGGAGGGAATTTCAGAGCTTAGGGTCTAGACAGCTGAAGCACAGCCACTAATGGTGGTGTGATTAAAATGGGGGATGCTTAAGAGGCCAGAATTGGAGGAGCGCAGGTATCTCACAAGGCTGTATGGCAAGAGACAGTTACAGAGTGTGGTAAACCACTGTTCTACCTGTCTGTATGTGTATGTGTATTCCACTAGGTACAGGTCTGGACATGCCTCGGCTGACTCCTCCCACTATTCCAGGTATATAAGTGACTACCTCCCAGTCCCTTAGTATTCTGGACGGGTCGACCACTCGAGACAAGACCTTCATTCTTTAGTTAATAAAAGCCTGGTTGTTACTCGCTTAACCTCAGTCTTTTGAGTAATTGATGGCGCATCAATTTTATTAACTAAATTTTTTATAATGGAGAAGATCCTCACACCAGCATGCCTGGACCTGGACAGTCGGGAAGCGGACGCTTCCACCAAGTTTGCTCACTGGCTCACGTGCTTCGAGACATTCCTGACTGCCTCCACTGCGGTCGTAACGGATGCGGACAAACTGTCTGTCCTGATCTCCAAGGTGAACCACCGAGCGTACTCAGTCATCCGGGACGCGACCTCGTACACAGCCGCCCTCCAGCTCCTCAAGACCCAGTACACGCGCCCTGTGAACGAAGTATACGCCAGGCACCTTCTGGGGAGTCGCAAGCAACAACCTGGGGAATCGACTGAGGAATACCTCCAAGCACTGTCCGTGCTTGGCCGGGCCTGTGGGTGTAAGGCGGTAACGCCCGCTAAGTACACGGAGGAACTGATCCGGGATGCCTTCGTAGCGGGCCACAGGTCCAACTACACCCGACAGCGACTGCTGGAGCAGAGTGACCTCACCCTCGACAAAGCCTCCGAAATCGCACTAACGCTGGACGCAGCCTACCGGGGCATGGATGCCTACTCCTCTGCACCGTGGACGCCGCGGGGAACGACAACCTGGGACACGGTAGGACAGCCCCATAGCACCGTGCCACCCCAGCCACAGCCCAACAACAGCCCAACTACCGCAGCAGTGTCCCAAAGCCAGACAGCAGTATCCCAAGGCCAGAAATGCTACTTCTGTGGCCAGGCCAAACACCCCAGAGCGCGCTGCCCGGCAAAGAATGCGACCTGCTCGGGCTGCGGGAAAAAGGGACACTACGCCAGCGTCTGCAAGGCCAAAGCCACCCCGAACGCCAGCAGCGCCGCGTGTGGGCCGGGCGAGCCGCCATCTTGGGCCCCAACAGCGCCGCGTGTGGGCCGTGCGGGCCGCCATCTTGGGCCTCCCCAGCCATGTGCGAACCACCGCAGCAGCAGCCATCTTGGATGACTCCAGCCACATGGGAATCATGGCCGCCGCCATCTTGGACACCAGCCGGACGCAGCAGACCGCCAACCCCCCCCCATCTGATACCCGCAGCGACACACCGACCCCTACGCAGGCCTCTGTTACGCTGGACCAAACGAGACCGCACCAACTAGCTCGGTCCAAAATGGACGTTAAGGTAAACGGCCATGCACTAAACTGCCTTTTTGACTCCGGGAGCACAGAGAGCTTCATCCACCCCGACACGGTGCGGCGTTGCTCTCTCCCAGTCCTGCCTGCGCACCAGCGGATTTCTATGGCCTCCGAGTCCCAGTCAGCAGACATTGGCGGCTACTGCGTGGTGACACTAGTAGTAGACGGGACTGTGTTCAATAATTTTAAACTCCTGGTCCTGCCCGACCTCTGCGCTGCCGTCCTACTGCGGTTGGATTGCCAGTGCCACCTCAAAAGCGTTACGATGGCGTACGGTGGCCCCCTCCCCCCACTCACAGTCCGCAGCCAACAGCCTCCAAATTGCCCGCCGCGCACCAGATGCAACCTCTCCACACTCAGAGTCCCACCCCCCCCATTGTTTGCTAACCTCACCCCCGACTGTAAGCCTATCGCCACAAAGAGCAGGCGATACAGTGCCGGGGACAGGGTTTTCATCAAAACCGAAGAGGAGCGGCTCCTGAAGGAGGGGATTATTGAGGGCAGTGATGTGCCTCAATAAATCCGAGACTCAATGTTAGCGGAACAAAACAAGGCTTTTATTAACTTAGAAGGTAACACACAGTGGAGAGGTAGCTTCCATCCAGAGGTCTGCTGTACTGGATGTGAGGCAGGCTGGGCCTGCTTACATAGGGGCCAGGTATGGGCGGAGCCCTACACACAATACAATACAATGGTGAGGAAACGGAACTGAGGTAAGGGAAATGAAACTGAAACCAAACCACAGTCACAGGCAGAGAATACCGATGAGTGATGAATGGCATATTTCATCACATTCACCCCTTCTATAGATTTAGTCTGTTCGGGGATTTGATAGTCCTCTGTGACCGACGTGGCTGTTGTGGTGCCGCGGGTGTCGGCTGGGTGGCCCCGGTGGCCTCCTGGGTCTCTGCCGGGGGTGCCGCCAGGGTTGTTGAAGGGGTAGTTGGTGGGGGTACCATTGGTCGATGTTCTTCCGGGGGTGATGAAAGAGTAGTGGGTGGGTAAGAGTTGCTGTGATTGTTGTTGCTGCTGTTGTCGTGGTTGTTGTCGTTACCGGCTGGGGCGACGTCTTTTATGGACACGGTGTCCTCCCTTCCGTCGGCGTGCCGGACATACACGTATTGGGGGTTGGCGTGGAGTAGGTGCACTGACTCCACGAGAGGGTCCGTCTTGTGGCCCTTCACATGCCTTCGCACGAATACCGGACCTGGGGTGGAGAGCCATGACGGCATGGATACGCCTGAGGTGGATTTCCGGGGAAAGACAAACATTCGCTCATGAGGCGTGGCATTAGTGGCAGTACACAATAGCGACTGTATCGAATGGAGCACATCTGGGAGGACTTCCTGCCAGCGGGAGATAGGGAGGCCCTTGGTCCTTAGAGCTAGAGTGACTGCTTTCCATACTGTTCCGTTCTCTCGCTCCACTTGACCGTTACCCCGGGGGTTGTAGCTGGTGGTACGGCTCGTGGTGATCCCCCTGGACAGCATGTACTGGCGTAGCTCTTCACTCATGAAGGACGCCCCCCTATCCGTATGGATGTAGCTCGGCATACCGAACAGGCAGAACAGGCTGTTGAGGCATTTAATGACCGTGGCGCTGGTCATGTCTGGGCAGGGGAAGGCGAATGGGAAACGGGAGTATTCGTCCACAATGTTCAGGAAGTAAACATTGCGGTCGACGGACGGGAGGGGGCCCTTGAAATCTAAGCTGAGCCGCTCAAAGGGCCGTGTAGCTTTGATTAAGTGGGCTCTATCTGGGCGGTAGAACCGAGGCTTGCACTCAGCGCAAGTGCGGCAGTTCCTGGTCAGAGACCGAACTTCCTCAATCGAGTAGGGTAAGTTGCGGGACTTTATGAAGTGGAACAGCCGCGTGACCCCTGGGTGGCAGAGGTCGTTGTGGAGGGTCTGTAGCCGATCCCCGGTGGCGCTGGCACACATCCCTCGTGAGAGGGCATCGGGGGATTCGTTAAGGGCCCCTGGCCGGTAAATGATGTCATAATCGAAGGTGGAGAGCTCGATCTGCCACCTAAGAATCTTATCATTTTTAATCTTCCCCCTCTGTTTATTACTGAACATAAACGGTACCGACCGCTGGTCGGTAAGTAGGGTGAAGCGTTTGCCGGCTTGGCAGTGGCGCCAGTGGCGCACTGCCTCCACGATGGCTTGGGCCTCCTTTTCCACGGAGGAGTGTCTGATCTCGGGCCCTTGGAGGGTCCTCGAGAAGAAAGCTACGGGCTGCCCCGCCTGGTTGAGGGTGGCCGCCAAGGTAAAGTCAGACGCATCACTTTCCACTTGAAAGGGAGTGTTCTCATCCACTGCCTGTAGCGTGGCCCGCTCAATATCCTGCTTAATGCTTTTGAAGGCGGCGTGGGCCTCAGCAGAGAGCGGAAAAGAGGATGCTTTCAAGAGGGGGCGGGCTTTGTCGGAGTAGTTGGGGACCTATTGGGAATAATAAGAAAATAACCCCAGGCACCTTTTCAGGGCTTTGGGAGTGTTGGGCAGGGGCAGCTCCCGTAGGGGGCGCAATCGGTCGGGGTCTGGTCCGATTTCCCCATTCTCCACCACGCTGCCTAGTATGCAGAGGCGCGTGGTGTTGTAAACGCACTTGTCCTCGTTGTAGGTGAGGTTGAGTTTTTGTGCGGTTTTCAGGAACCTGTCAAGGTTCGAGGCGTGATCCTGCTGGTTGTGACCGCAGATGGTGACGTTGTCGAGGTAGGGGAACGTTGCCTGCAAGTGGTGGTCATCGACCATGCGGTCCATCTCCCTCTGGAAGACCGAGACCCCATTCGTCACCCCAAAGGGGACTCTGAGGAATTGGTAGAGGCGTCCGTTCGCCTCGAAGGTGGTGTACGGGCGGTCCTCTGGACTGATAGGGAGCTGGTGGTATGCTGACTTGAGGTCGATGGTGGAGAACACCCGGTATTGGGCGATTTGGTTCACCATTTCTGATATGCGGGGTAGCGGGTAGGCGTCTAGTTGGGTGTACCTGTTGATCGTTTGGCTATAGTCGATCACCATCCGTTTCTTCTCGCTACCCCTTACCACCACCACTTGGGCGCGCCACGGGCTGTTGCTGCGTTCAATAATGCACTCCTTCAGGAGCCTGTCTACCTCGGTCGCGATAAACCGCCTGTCCTCCCAGCTGTACCTCCTGCTTTTGGTCGCTATTGGCCGGCAGTTAGGGGTAAGGTTCGCGAATAGCGAAGGCGGCTTTACCTTCAGGGTAGCCAGACCGCACACTGTGAGGGGCGGCTGGGACCCATCGTAATTGCGCGTGATGCTTTGGTGGTAGCACTGGAAATCCAGGCCCAAGATCACGCTCGCACATAGATTCTTCATGATTAGTACTTTAAAATTATCGTATACAGTTCCGTTAACGGACAATTGTACCGTGCAGTAACCCATAATGGTCGATGTCTGGGTTTTATCAGCCATAGAGATGGTACCCCGAGTAGGGACCACCTTTAGGGAGAGTTGTTGTGCCAGTTCAGGGTGGATAAAACTCTCCGTGCTTCCACTGTCAATTAAACATTTAACCCTGCACCCGTTTACCTCGATGTCCACCATTGATTTGGATAGCGGGTGCGGCTTGGTCTGGTCCACTGTGACCAATGCCACTGTAGGGCCCTGATCGAGACAAGATGGCGTCCACGCTGTCTGCTCACAAGATGGCGGACCCCACGAGGTCGGGCAAGATGGCGTCCAAGATGGCCGCTCCCACGGCGCACATGCGGTGGTGGCGGGTTTTCTGGCGGGGTTCCCTCTGCACACCTTCCCGAAGTGCCCCTTCTTACCGCACTTAAAGCAGGTGGTGCCTTTCGCCGGGCACAGGTTTCTGGTGTGCTTCGGCTGCCCGCAGAAGTAGCAGTTGGGTCCCCGACGCGTCGCGGCTGTCGTAGGGCTTCTGGGGGGAGAGCGGGGCCCTGACGGTGTCGGGCTGCCGGGCGGGGAAGATGCCTTCCAAGATGGCGGCGCCCTTGGTGCACACGTGGCAGCGTGGACGGCGCGGGCTGAAGAGTAGGCGTCCGAGTTTCTCTGAGCCACATCCAGGGATCGTGCTGTGTCCGCAGCCTGTTTCAGGTCCAATCCCGTTTTTTCCAGCAGTCTCTGCTGGATGTAAGTGGAGCTGAGGCCTGTGATAAAGGCATCGCGAACAAGCTCGTCAGTGTACACTGCGGCTTTTACACCTTGGCACTTGCAGTCTTTGCCAAGCATTTTCAGGGTGCCTAGGAACTCCTCCACCGATTCCCCAGGTCGCTGTGCGCGAGTAGCGAGCAGATGCCTAGCATACACCTCATTCGTAGGCTGCTGGTAATGCGCCTTTAAGATGTCGCAGGCGGCCGGGTACGTGTCGGCGTCTTGGATGAGGGGGTAAACCTGGTGGCTTACCCAATTCCGCAGAATTCCGAGTTTCATACTTGCAGCGTCCGTAGCACCTGTGACGGCTGCGGAATTGTCCAGGAAGAATTCCATACACATAAACCAGTGTCCGAAGCGTGCCGATGCGTCCGAAGCATGTTGGTCCAAATCCAAACGTTCGGGTTTCAAGAGTTGATCCATTGTGTTGAAAAGTAAGTTAATAAAATTGATGTGCCTCAATAAATCCGAGACTCAATGTTAGCGGAACAAAACAAGGCTTTTATTAACTTAGAAGGTAACACACAGTGGAGAGGTATCTTCCATCCAGAGGTCTGCTGTACTGGATGTGAGGCAGGCTGGGCCTGCTTACATAGGGGCCAGGTATGGGCGGAGCCCTACACACAATACAATACAATGATGAGGAAACGGAACTGAGGTAAGGGAAATGAAACTGAAACCAAACCACAGTCACAGGCAGAGAATACCGATGAGTGATGAATGGCATATTTCATCACAGGCAGCTCCAGCCCCTGGCGAGCCCAGGTTGTGGTCGTTAAGACTGGCGAGAAACAACGCCTGGTCATCGACTACAGCCAAACAATAAACCGCTACACCCTGCTGGACGCCTACCCACTCCCCCGCATAGCTGACATGGTCAACCAGATTGCGCAGTACCGCGTCTTTTCGACCATTGACCTGAAATCAGCGTACCACCAGCTCCCCATCCGCCCTGAAGACCGCCAGTATACTGCTTTTGAGGCAAACGGCCGCCTCTATCACTTCCTTAGGGTTCCCTTCGGCGTTACCAACGGGGTCTCCGTCTTCCAAAGGGAGATGGACCGGATGGTCGATCAAAACGCGCTGCAGGCCACTTTCCCTTACCTAGAAATGTGACCATCTGCGGCCATGACTTGCAGGACCATGACGCAAACCTCGAGAAATTCCTCCGCACCGCCCAACTCCTGAACCTGACATATAACAAAGAGAAGTGCATATTCCGCACAGACCGCCTCGCCATCCTTGGCTGTGTTGTGGAACACGGGGTCATCGGTCCCGACCCGGACCAGATGCGTCCCCTTATGGAACTCCCACTGCCCCACTGCCTAAAAGCCCTGAAGAGGTGCCTAGGGTTTTTTTCCTACTACGCTCAGTGGGTCCCCTACTATGCAGACAAAGCCTGTCCGCTGATCAAATCCACCTCTTTTCCCCTGATGGCAGAGGCCCGCTTGACCTTCCACCGTATCAAGGAGGACATTGCCAAAGCCACCATGCATGCAGTGGACGAATCCATCCCCTTCCAGGTGGAAAGCGATGCGTCCGACTTCGCTCTGGCCGCCACCCTTAAGCGGGGAGACCTGTGGCATTCTTCTCACGAACCCTCCAGGGCCCGGAGACCAGACACTCCGCGGTCGAGAAGAAGGCCCAGGCTATTGTGGAGGCTGTGCGTCATTGGAGGCACTACCTGGCCGGAAAACGATTTACCCTGCTCACTGACCAGCGTTCAGTTGCTTTTATGTTCAACAACAAGCAGAGGGGCAAAATCAAAAATGACAAGATCTTGAGGTGGAGAATCGAACTTTCCACCTACAACTACGAGATCTTGTACCGGCCTGGGAAGCTCAATGAACCCCCAGATGCCCTATCGCGTGGCACCTGCGCCAGCGCGCAGATCGATAGGCTGAGGGCCCTCCACAATGACCTCTGCCACCCGGGGGTCACCAGGTTCTTCCACTTCATCAAGGCCCGCAACCTGCCTTACTCCATCGAGGAGGTCAGGACCATGACCAAGAACTGCCAAGTCTGCGCTGAGTGCAAACCGCACTTTTATAGACCAGACAGAGCCCACCTGATAAAAGCCACTCGCCCTTTCGAACGCCTGAGCGTCGATTTTAAAGGGCCTCTCCCCTCCTCCGACCACAATGTGTACTTCCTCAACATCATTGACGAGTACTCCCGTTTCCCGTTCGCTATCCCCTGCTCAGACATGACCAGTGCCACGGTCATTAAATCTCTGAACAGCCTCTTCACCCTGTTCGGTTTCCCCAGCTATATCCATAGCGACCGGGGCTCATCGTTTATGAGCGACGAACTCCGCCAGTACCTGCTCGCTAGGGGTATAGCCACAAGCAGGACCACCAGTTACAACCCCCGGGGGAACGGACAGGTGGAAAGAGAGAATGCAGCAGTTTGGAAGGCCGCCCTACTAGCCTTAAAGTCTAGGGGCCTTCCGACCTCCCGCTGGCAGGAGGTGCTCCCCGATGCGCTCCACTCGATTCGGTCACTGCTCTGCACTGCCACCAATGCCACCCCTCACGAGAAAATGTTTGTCTTCCCAAGGAAGTCCACATCGGGGACATCGTTACCGCCATGGCTGACGTCCCCAGGGCCGGTACTACTGAGAAGACACGTGAGGGCCAATAAAACGGATCCCCTGGTCGAGAGGGTCGACCTCCTCCACGCCAACCCCCAGTACGCTTACATTGCGTACCCGGACGGGCAGGAGGACACAGTCTCCATACGAGACCTCGCACCCTCGGGGACCGCTGTAGGGCGGGAGGACACAGTCTCCATACGAGACCTCGCACCCTCGGGGACCGCTGTAACCCACTACCCATTACCACCCCCCCCCCATGACCCGATATCCAACCCCAGCAGCCGGCTCGCCTTCGACCGTCACCCACAAGGACTACACTCCAGGGCCCCAGCCTACACGGGACGCGACGCCGGAAGCTCCACCACCCCTGCCGTCGCCACGTCGATCACAGCGGCAGACAAGACCTCCAGAGAGACTCCAATACACAAACTTTTAAATACACTTCACCCCGCCGGACTCATTTTTAAACAAGGGGTGAATGTGGTAAACCACTGTTATACCTGTCTGTATGTGTATGTGTATTCCACTAGGTACAGGTCTGGACATGCCTCGGCTGACTCCTCCCACTATTCCAGGTATATAAGTGACTACCTCCCAGTCCCTTAGTATTCTGGACGGGTCGACCACTCGAGACAAGGCCTCCATTCTTTAGTTAATAAAAGCCTGGTTGTTACTCGCTTAACCTCAGTCTTTTGAGTAATTGATGGCGCATCACAGAGATAAGGAGGGGCCATGGAGGGATTTGAAAAAAAGCATGAGAATTTTAAAATCGAAGCACTGTCAGACCGGGAGCCAATGTAGGTCAGCGAGCACAGGAATGATAGGTGAATGAGACTTGGTGCGAGTTAAGATACGGGCAGCAGAGTTTTGGATGAGCTCAAGTTTAAGTAGGGTAGAGTGTGGGAGGCTGGCCAGGAAAGCATTGGAATAGTGAAGTCTGGAGGTAACAAAAGCATGGATGAGGGGTTCAGCAGCAGATGAGCTGAGGCAGGGGGAGAGTTGGGCAATGTTACGGAGGTGGAAGGTGGCAGTCTTGGTGATGGAAAGGATATGGGGTCTGATGTTCATCTTGGAGTCAAATACGACACCAAGGTTGTGAGCGGTCTGGTTCAGCCTCATACAGTGGCCAGGTAGAGGGATAGAGTCAGTGGCTAGGGAACGGAGTTTGTTGCGGGGAACAAAGACAATGTCTTTCCAATATTTAGTTGGAAGAAATTTCTGCTCATCCAGTACAGGATGTCAGACAAGCAGTGTGACAAATCAAAGATAGTGGAGGGGTCGAGAGAGGTGGTGTTGAGGTAGAGTTGCGTGTCGTCAGTGTACATGTGGAAGCTGGTGTGTTATCAGATGATGTCACCGAGGGGCAGCATGTAAATGAGAAATAGGAGAGGACCAAGGATAGATCCTTGGGGGACACCAGAGGTAACAATGCAGGAGCGGGATTAGAAGGCATTGTAGGTAATTCTCTGGCAACGACTGGATAGATAAGAATGGAACCAGGCGAGGGCAGACCTACCCAGCTGGATGATGGAGGAGAGGTGTTGGAGGAGGATGGTGTGGTCAACCGTGTCAAAAGCTGCGGATAGGTCGAGAAGGATGAGGAGGGATAGTTTACCACGGTCACAGTTACTTGTGACTTTGACAAGGATAGTTTCAGTACTGTGGCAGGGGCGGAGACCTGATTAGAGGGATTCAAACATGGAGTTGTGGGAAAGATGGGCATGGATTTGTGAGGTGACAACACTCTTACGTCCGTGAATGATTGAGACACGGACAGCAGGAGTTGAACAAAATAAGTCTTTACTGGTGGAAGTCAATAGTGAAACTGAAACAACAGAGGCTCACTAGCGCCTTTTATACAGGGGTGGTGACTGCCGGTACTGCAGTCTGAGACCAGTTATTCTCTTAAAGGTACATACACAACAATTCCTCCCCTTTTAGATAAACAGTACATAACATTCATTTAACAACTAAATGATAACTAATTACAACCACAATTACTGTTGCTAGATACATTGGTTAAGTTTAAGCAATTATAAGTTCAGTCTTTGAGGAGGCTTCCTGATTCTGTCTGGATAACGCCTCTTTGGGGTATCAGGTTCTCCTGGCAATGTTGAGTCAGGATCAATGTCGTTGTTTGGTTCATCTGCTTCCAATATTACCGGTTCTGCGGTAGCTGCAATTGGAACGTCGATTTCATTACCAGGTGTATCAGATCGTCGTGTGGAGTTGACGTTTTCCAGTGACTCTAGAATTTGGTCAGCATGGCGTCTTACAATGCTCTCCCCAACGTCCACGGTATACATGAGAGGTCCTTTTCGTGTACAAATCGTTCCTGGCTGCCATTTCTCTGTGCGGTAGTCCCGGGCCAAAACTGGTTGACCTATCTTAAAACTCCTGGTCGGCCTTTCATTCATATTCTGAAACTGCCTGTTCTCCACATCTCTTCGGACGTTTGGCTTAACCAAATCCAAGCGGCATCGTAGTCTTCGATTGAAGAACATCATGGCTGGAGTTTGGTTGGTAACCGCATGTGTCGCATTCCGGTAGGCAAACAAGAAGTTATCCACCTTGTGTTGTAGGGGTATATCTTCATTACACATTGCCTTGATAGCCTTCTTGAATGTTTGAACAAACCTCTCGGCCAATCCATTAGTGGCTGGATGATATGGGGCAGATGTGTAATGCTTAACACCATTGTTCTTTAAGAACCTCTGGAACTCTTCAGGCCCAAACTGTGGTCCATTGTCAGAGCAAATCTGTTCAGGCAGCCCATTCCTGGCAAATATGGTTCGTAAAACTGCGATAGTTTTTTCCGTGGTGGTTGAGGACATTTTTATTACCTCTGGCCACTTTGAATGTGCATCCACCGCAATTAAAAACATCGAGTCCATGAAGGGACCAGCAAAATCAATGTGCACCCTTTGCCATGGAGATGAGGGCCACTCCCATGGATGCAGAGGAGCTTGTGGTGGGGCGTTTTGGACCTTCTGGCATCCTGCACAGCTCTTGGTCATCTCTTCGATTTCTCTACCAATTCCCGGCCACCACACAAATGCTCTGGCTAAGCTCTTCATTTTTACCCCACCCAGATGACCCTCATGAAGCTCATTGAGCACTCTATCCGTCAACTTAGGTGGAATTACTACTCTGGATCCACGCATCAAGGTTCCTCTGCACACTGACAGCTGTTCTCTTCTTGGCGAAAATGCTGGCAGCAGTGGTTCGCCATGTGCTGGCCATCCCTTCACCGTTAAATCATAGACCCGTGATAGTGTCGGGTCATTCCGTGTTTCCTTTTCTATGTTTGCATTCGTCACAGGGAGACATTCGACTATGTTCGAGTGGAATAACTCCATTGGATCCACTGCAAGGTCTTCTTCTTCCACCGGCAACGGTAGACGTGACAATCCATCAGCATTTCCATGCTGTTTAGTTCCCCTGTACGCGATGTCATATTGGTGTGCCCCTAGGAAAAGGGACCATCTCTGCAGCCGTTGTGCTGTCATTATCGGTACGCCCTTCTGAGGGTTGAAAATGGAGACAAGAGGTTGATGATCGGTTAGTAGAGTAAATTTTTGACTGTGCAGGTAGTGATTGAACTTCTTCACCCCCCACACTAGGCTGAGGGCTTCTCTGTCAATCTGGGCGTAGTTACGCTCGGCAGAAGTTAACGAGCGTGACGCAAAAGCTATCGGCCTCTCCAAACCATCAAGGAATTTATGTGACAGTACCGCCCCAATGCCATAGGGAGACGCATCACACGCCAGCCTGATTGGCAGTGCTGGGTTGTAGTGAGCCAATACTTCCTTCGAAGTGATTAAGTCCTTACTCTTCTGAAACGCACGTTTATAATCATCGCTCCATTTCCATGCTACCCCCGTTCGTAGCAGGGCGTTCAGTGGATGCAGAATTGTCGACAAATTCGGCAAAAACTTACGATAGTAATTCACCAACCCGAAGAATGACCTCAGTTGCGACACATTTTCAGGCGCTGGGGCCTTAACAACCGCTTCAATTTTGTCAGGGGACTTATGTAACCCCTCTTCATCAATCACGTGGCCACAATACGATATCTGTTTCTTTAAAAATTCGCACTTGGGGCGGTTGGCTCGCAGCCCATGTTCCCGTAGTCTAGTGAGCACCTGTTCTAGGTTGTTAAGGTGTTCACTGTCATCTTCACCTGTTACAAGGATGTCGTCCAAGTAACACTGAGTCCCCGGAATCCCTTGCAGGACTTGTTCCATCGCTCTTTGCCATATCGCCGGAGCCGATGCTACTCCGAATACCAATCGATGATACTGGTAAAGACCTTTGTGAGTGTTTATCGTGAGATACTTCCTAGAGGACTCTTCAACTTCCATCTGCAAATATGCTTGTGCTAGGTCAATTTTTGTAAAACGCTTCCCTCCAGACAGTGAGGCGAAGATGTCTTCTATCCTTGGAAGAGGATATTGTACTGTGTGAAGGACTGGGTTCACTGTCACCTTGAAATCCCCACAGATGCGAATCTTCCTTGGCTCCCCGGACTTATTGCTTAATGTTTTCTTCATGACAGGAACGATGGGTGTCACCCACTCGCTTCAGTTGACCTTAGACAACACGCCCGCCTTCTCCAGATTCTCCAGCTCTGCCTCGACGGCTGGGCGAATTGCATATGGTACCGGTCTTGCTTTGAAAAACTTGGGAACTGCATTCTCTTCTATTTTTATCGAGGCGGTTACGCCTTTAAGCGTGCCCAGTTCTTGTTGAAATACCTCTTTGGCGTTAGCTAAGATTGTTGACAATCGTCCAGGAGTGACGTCTTCATCTTTTTTACCTTCCACCGTCATTGCATGAATGGAGTGCCAATCTAAGTTTATCTTCCTGATCCATTCCCGTCCCAATAACAGTGGTCCACCATTTTGCAGTATGTAGAGATACAATTTCCGTATTTTCTTGCCGTTGTATTCGACAGGCATCCTTATTTTTCCTCTGGGGTATACTTTTTGCCCCGTATACGTCGTCAAGATGATGGATGTCTCTCTCAAGGGTATGTGTGAAAATAGCCACTCGTAGTCTCGTCGATTCATGACGGTTAGCGCTGATCCTGTATCCAATTCCATTTTAACTTGGGACCCTGCTATCATGAGGGTGACCCAAATGGTTCGGTGATCCTCTTTTGCGATTACATTGTGAAGTTTGAGACAGCTTAGTCTCCTGTTCCCGGATTCACTATCGCTCATCTGGTCTTCGGAACTACTGTCCGTCATCTTTTGTACTTTCTTGTACGGTTCCTTAGTAGCCTTTTTGTTGTCGCTGGTCTTCTTCCCAGACCTGCAAACTCGTGCAATGTGTCCCATCTTCCCACATTGCCTGCATATTTTGTCTTTGGACCAGCAGTCCTTCTGGTCATAGTTAGTTCTGCCGCAGCAATAACATTTTGCAAATCCCCGTGTCATTTCGTGGGTGCCATATTCCTGTGGTTTTTGTTGAATTTCTGCAGCTCCCCTGGCTGCTGCTTCATACGATACTGCCACGCTGAAAGCCTTATCTAGCGTCAGCTCTTTCTCTGAGAGTAACTTCTTCTGTGTTCCTTCACTCAGGAGTCCACAGACAAATTTGTCCTGTAGGGTATCTGCCAGTCCTGCTCCGAACTGGCAGTGCTTTGATAGCTTGCGTAGTTCCGTAAGATACTCAGCATTGCTCTCATCTTTGTGCTGAGTTCTCCTGTGAAATTTAAATCTTTCTGCTATCAACAGCGGTGCAGGGTTTAGGTGTTCCTGTAGGACAGCAACAATTTCGTTAAAACTCTTCGCCTTCGGTTTGGCTGGAGTAATCAGGTCCCGCAATAGGCCGTACGTTCTAGCGCCCATTAAGTTTAGCAATATCGATGCCTGTTTCTCCTCCGCTATTTCGTTTGCCTCGAAATATACCTCGACTCTTTCCACATACGTGGTCCAGTCCTCTATTGTATTATCAAAAGCAGTGATACAGCCAGTCTTCGGCATCTTGCAAATCTAAAATGGCGCCTCCCGCGCTTTGCCTTCTTCCCCGATTTAACAAAATGGCGCCTTCCGCGCTTTGCCTTCTTCCCCGCTGTTGTTAGCGCTGCTTTCCACGGTTTCTTGCACATTTAATATATATATTTTTTAATTATTTTCCCGTCGTGGAACAACCCTGTGGGACTCTTGCCTCCCTCTTCGCGGGTCTATACGCAGCCCGGCTTCGTAGCACCGGCCGCGCCCTGTGTGCTCCACCCTCTCTCTCTCTTCCCGACAACGCTGCTCGGCCCCGTTGCAAACCAGCCGCTCGAGTTCGCGACCGCCGCAGCCCAGGAAGGATCAGTGCACTACCTGCCACCAGCCCGATTAGCTGAAGCACCATCGACAGGAACCAGGCCCCGCATCCGACAGCTTCTCCAGCAATCTTCAACTCTGCAACACAGGGCGGATGCCCACGGTCGACGCCCATTTCTACTGCCTCTTACTTTCTTTTCTTTCTGACCTCGCCTCTGCTCACTTCGCTGTAGGAATGGATCCCAGGAGGTGGTGCAGACTGTAGGTAGGTTCGTATCTGCTCGTCGCCAGTATTACGTCCGTGAATGATTGAGACACGGACAGCAGGAGTGGAACAAAATAAGTCTTTACTGGTGGAAGTCAATAGTGAAACTGAAACAGAGGCTCACTAGCGCCTTTTATACAGGGGTGGTCACTGCCGGTACTGCAGTCTGAGACCAGTTATTCTCTTAAAGGTACATACACAACAAACACGTTCAAGGACTTTGGAGAGAAAAGGGAGGTTGGCGATGGGGGCGGTAGCTTGCAAGGGCAGAGGGGTCAAGGCTGGTTTTTTGAGAGGGGTGATGACAGCAGATTTTATGGGGAGAGGAAAAGTATCTAGGAGACGGAACCATTAACAATATCAGCTAACATGGGGCCAGGAAGAGAAGTTGGGTGGTGAGTAGTTTGGTGGGAATAGGGTCGAGGGAGCAGGAGGTGGGTCTCAGGGACAAGATGGGCTCGGAGAGGGCATGAGCGGAGATAGGGGAGAAACTAGAGAAAGATGCAATGTTCAGAACTAGGGCAGAGGGGGAACTTTAGTGGAA
The DNA here is from genome assembly GCF_052327205.1 of Somniosus microcephalus. Taxonomy (NCBI): domain Eukaryota; kingdom Metazoa; phylum Chordata; class Chondrichthyes; order Squaliformes; family Somniosidae; genus Somniosus; species Somniosus microcephalus. The sequence continues at coordinate 112,965,507 of NC_140988.1, read as the reverse complement.
GTTTGGCTCGGTGGGCTAGGGGAAGGAAGTGGCAAAGGCAGCTGAACGGATGGTCTCAATCTTTGTGACAAAGAAGTCCATGAGCTCCTAGCACATGTTGAGCTGAGGGTAGAGGAGGCAGGGGAGAGGGGTTTAAGGAGACAGTTTGTAGTGGAGCAGAGAAGTTGGGGGTTATCTTTGCATTTCAGAATTATCCTGGAATAGTGAGCAGTTTTGGCAGAGGAGAGCAGGACCTGATAATGCTTTATAACAGATGTGTATCTTGTTTGAGGACAGCACTACGCCCTGAGCTGTGAAACAAAGGGATCAATTGTAAATCCAAAGCAGCAGAGCATGATTATTTTGAGCATTCAAAAACCTTCACCTTTGCAATGAATATTTGGGGGAATGACATGAAATAACTTTTCATCACATTATTTGAAAAGTCAGGGAGAGCCTTATACAACAGTTCTCCAGGCACATACAGCAGCTATTTTTTTTTAATCGACTCTTGCTGGCACATGGTTCCATAGGTGCCAGTAGAGTTACCAAACCCCCCTGGCTCCAGATTGTCCTGGAATCTTCAGGAATTAAAGATTAATCACCTGGACCATAACCTGGAAGATTAACATACTAAAATGTGTGTGTCACCCTGCCTCCACCCTGGGTGAGAGCACTGCAATTTATCGCACAATACCATTACACGGGAGACCACACGACACAAAGCAAGTCCACGCCACACAACACTGCATCAATCAGATAGAACTAGTCCAATGCTCCCTCATTTTTTTGGCACGCTTGGGCGATTCAAAATTCCGCGCATGCGCAGTTTTTCCTATTGAAAAGCCGGCTCACCGGCTGCACGGGACCTGCAGGGCGCTGTGCGGCTGCACAGCTTAAAGGGAACGTTGAACGAGTCCTACTATTATGTCATGTGATAAAACCTTCCGGAAAACATCCAACCACAGTTGATAAGCCTAGGTGCTGACAGCCATCTGGTATCCTGCCAAAGGGGCTATTATTTGTGTGAACTTAGACAGTGATCATTGATAGCTGTAACTTCCTCCACAATCAAATAACCGGAATTCAATCCTGTACATATGCTCACTGTCTAGCAGGCGAGGACAATGAATAACAATTGGGAGTATGGCTCCTTCACCACTGTGGGCCAATGTTTGAACCATTTCATGTTCATAAATGTTGAGATTGATAGATTCTTGTTAGGCATGATTATTGTTAGGCAAGAGTATTATAGTTACAGGACCAAGGCAGGTGCATGGAGTTAAAATACATATCAGCCATGATCTAACTGAATGATGGAAAAGGCTCAAGGGGCTGAATGGCCTACTCCTGTTCCTATGTGTAGCCAGGGAACTAGTCTGGTACAGCTGATTTTAACCTTGGAGTGTGCACTAATACATTAATAACTATGTCAGGATCAGGTTTTTCCTTATTCTCCCTGATCCTACCATAAGAGTACAAGAAAGGTGCAGTACTTCAAACAGTTACCCGAGTTATAGCTGTTCCTAGAGAAGATTTAAAATAGGGAATGAAAAGTTGGATCCTCAGCATTGAGAGAGGTCCTTTTGTTTGACCGAGTTGGACTTCTGTCTTAGCTACCTCAGTTGATGAAAGCCTTTTCCATTTCCTTATGGTATCCTCCATGTCTTGTTTAGCCTTGTCACACTCAAGTGGGAGACATCCAACTTATCGCACATCCAACCTGCACAGCCAACAGCAATGGGGCAAGATTTTTCTGCAAGCAATGCATTGCTTTAGAGTACAGTACACAGCACCAAAGTGGAAGGCTTACAGGTTTGATAGTACATGCCATTGAATTTCCAATCTTAGCCATGGTACTTTGAGCTGCCAAGCAGAGGATAAGGAATTTTCCACAGAAAAATCAAGGGAAATTGGATAAAGAACTGCTTTCCCACATCTTCAGATGTGCTGTTAATGGTATTTCACCTTCTAAGCTGCAGGAGATGCTAGATCTAGTATGACCAATGAGTGCAGAAAAAACAGGAAGAAAGTTTCAAGGGTAATGTACCCTCAAAGAAACAAGAAAAACAAAATCAGCACAACTTTCATGATGGAGCCATCAGAACTGGTAACAACACTTGAAAAAAAAAAAAACTGAAAATGAGCACGATAGGGTTTTATATGGTTCTGTTCCCCCAGATTCTGTTGGAGAGTCATATCTTCAATGTTCCCATTTGGCCAAGCAAGACATTTATGGTGTGTCAAGTACAAATGAATGAAATAGCAAGAAATTATAGAGTTGCATGTCAATGTTTTGTCACAAGAGGCTGCTATATTATTGTGACAGCTCACTTGGAATATTCTAGTGTCAGAAACTAGGTAATACTGGTACAGAACCTGGCAGTTTGAAGAGGTGTACAATATTGAAGGACCTACTGTACACAACTTTAAGCTGCCAGGTTTTAGACGTGCATAAAAAGCATTAAATATGCACACACCAGGTTTTATGTTCAATTAAATTAGTACACAAAGGTCAACCTCTCCAAACACATAAGCACCAACTAAACCCACTTTTCAAAGACAATTTATTTAAAGGGACAATGCACCTCTAATGCTCATCATCATGACATGCATTTATATGATCTAAAAAGTGTCTATGCCACTCACCAGCAATGTTCCCTGTAAGCTGCGAGGTTGTGCAGCGCTCCGGGGAACCCGTGTAGCCAACTTTTCACAAAAACCGCGTATGCGCAGTATTTTGAAGGGGCTGTGCAGGGCCAAACAAAATTAGACAAACATTGCCATATATTCGGCCTATAACATTGGCCCGGAAATTGCTGTCTGTGGCAAAGCGACGGCGCTCGCCGTTGCCCCCAAAAAACGCTGCCCACAAAGATCTAGCGATCTCTGCGGCGTGAATGTCAGCTCCCCCGATGTTAGTTTGAATCTGGGGCAAATCAAGCAAATCTCCAGGGTCCAGCAACATCAAGCTAGCTAAGCAGCCAGTCACATTGAAGAATTCTCAGACAGGAAACCAGGAAGTAAAATGCACAGATTATAAAATTTATCAAAAATAAATTGAGAGCAAAATAAAGATTGGGACATACACATAGGATTAAGGTAGAAGCTGAAAAGTCATAAACTTAAAAAAAAAAAAAAAATTATTAATTGTATTAATGGAAAAATTTGACATTCTACAAATATTCAGCAGTCAGTACGCCATTAAAAACCCAGTTACAGCTCTCAACAAGGCTTAACTTTTTGGTTTGTTTTTTTAAAACAGCGATATGCCATTGTAAAAGCAGAAGTTTTCATCAGTTCAAGTGATTTGAATTGATTGCCGGCTCTGGGGACTTCCACAGCACAATCTGTGGCGGAGCAGGGAATAACTGAACGCAACTTCTGGATTTTCGCATTTATCTGCACATGCACTAAATCCAGGTGATGACGGTTCCGCTGTCATTACTACCGCAAAATCCGGGCTAATGTCCTCTCTCCACTCAGCTTTACAGCCAATGAAGTACTTTTGAAGTGTAGTTATTGTTTTCAGGAGATAGTCCTGTCATAGTGGATTGGCGGTTATGATCAGATCAGCCATGATCTTATTGAATGGCAGAGCAGGCTCGAGGGGCCAATTGGCCTACTCCTGCTCCTATTTCTTATGTTCTTATTGTTGTGATATAGGCCTGCTCTCTGAAGTATACAAAATAGACATTAACCACAGCTTGCAGCCATAACACTTATCTTTGCTGACCTTGAGGCCTTTGAATCTTGCTCTGCATTTGAGGGGGGCCCTGGGGGTTACAGAGTTTCCACTCACCCCTATGCCACTTTCATCTACATAGTCCTGGCTGCTGAATTGACAGGTACTTGCCATCCACTACAACTATACAATCCTCTCCCACCCTTCCTCCCTCAATTTCAGTTCAACCGTTTGAGGTTTCTCATCTTCCTGGGTTTTTTTGAGCCATGGTTTCAAATTGTTGCGTGCTCCTTCGGTGTAAAGAATCAGCTTCAAATCCAACAGCTATGCCCTTAAGTGCTTCTTTCGCATCCCCCTCCTCCCATCTCCCTGGACTCCCAGTGTAACTGGCCAATTGCTAGCAGGACATGCACCTGCCTCATCCAGCCATATTGAAATGATATTTCTGATTGGGTCGGTGATGGGCCGACTGGACAAGCAGAAGTCCTACTCCACTGCACTTACAACAGCACATCATAGGACTCGAACCTTCTCATTTAAAGAAGAAAATAGCTCATTAGAACGACAGGACTTTTACTCCAGCGCCCAGAGTGACCAATGCTGCAGTGAGCGGTTATTCCATATCATTCTATACCACATTTTGCAACATTACCCCCACACTACATTATTAGTTCTGGGTGTAACACAGATCTGGGTTGTCAATTAGGTAACTGCTGCGCAGCCCCGAGATACCCACCAACGTGGCAACAAGAAATCTTGGCTAACTATATAAATAAAGATAAGACAATTGTAAAGTAACTAGAACCTGTAGAAACACAAGTGCAGAATAATACATTAAAATAGCCATTTAATTCAAATCATTCGTTTTTAATTTAACAGATTTACAAACTTTTCAATTACTTCATGCAGAATACAGAATGAAGGATGTAAATAAGCCTTTTCTGTAAGTCAAAACAGACTGAACAAACAAATGAACTATTATTACAGCAATGCTTGTAAAATACAGACCACATTCAAAAAGTACAGCTTACAGCATCAAAATTTGATTGGACAGAATTTGCATGAAAACGGCATCACGCCTTCAGCCTCCCTTTTTTTGGAACTTGCTGTATTTGCCCATTAATCTTGCCACAGAAAGTCAAGTCTGGTCATTACCAGTGTAAATACCCTTTAACAATGTGATGTGTTAATTACTGCCAGTCAACCTCTCTGGCACCGTAAATTAACTCTTACAAGTGTGGAGTCCCATTTTTTCAGGTTTTGAATTTTTCAGGGAGATTTTTTAAATGTCAGTTTTAATTTACATTTTTTTCTTACTTTTCCCCCTTTGTCCTTTTTCTCTCTCTTAATCCAATCTTTCTTTCCCTCTCTATGTTCCTGATTTTGACATTGAATGCACCCCCTTTAATTCACCCTCCTTCTCAGTCCTTCCTGTGTTTATTTCCCAATGCTTAAATCTCATTGGTTAAGGAGATACCCTGTTGGTTGCCCTGGTCCCAGATGCTGTTTCCCTCGCTGTGTAACTATCGGCTCACATTTTCAGCAACTTCATGGGCAAAAATAGTTTGAGCGGAAGGGTGCAGGGGCAAGTCTAAATAATAGCATTAGATGCCCTGCTACAGCAAATTCTGGACCGATATCTTAAATATGAATTTTTAAAAAATCCAGATAAAATACTGAGGGGGAAAAAGTTACATTTCAATTTCTTAAGACACCCATTTTATTCTTTTCATGATTGTTGGTAGCCAAGTAAAGGAATTTCTGTTACTTACAAAGCAAAGAGAGAGAATGTCAAGTTTTGATACACAAGATATCATTACAGTATTTTAAAATAGTTACAATAATCCGAATTTAAAAAGGCAACAATAAGAGGCCAAAATAACACAGTCGGCAACATTTTCAGAATTAAAACTTTACTCCTTTAATCTAAGTCTCTTGCTTGCTATCAGTCTCATTTTATATACGCACATCACAATATTCCATTATCACACACAATAGTACGATAGCAAATTTACAACACTAATCACCTGTACCGTTGCACACGATGAGTAAGATCAAGTGTACAGAACCTTGGTTAGATCCTATCTGGGGTACTGCGTTCAGTTCTGGGCTCCACACCTCAAGAAGGATATATTGACCTTGAAGGGGGTGCAGTGCAGCTTCACCAGAATGATAAGTTACGAGGACAAGTTGCATAAACTTAGCTTGTATTCCCTTGAGTGTAGGGGATTAAGAAGAGATCTGATTGAGATGTTTAAAATGTAAAGAGAATTCAATAGGGTAGATACAGAAACTATTTCCTCTGGTAGGGGAAATCAAGAATGAGGGAACATCATAAAATTAGAGCTAGGACATTTTAGGAGAGAAATCAGGAAGCACTTTTTCCAGACAAAGGTTAGTAGAAATCTGGAATACTCTTCCCCAAAAGTCAGTGGATACTGGGACAACTGGAGCTTTCAAGACTGAGATTAATGGATTTTTTGATAGCTCCATAGCCTTGGTACCCTTACCTAAGGCAGGAAAATAAAGTTGAGATATTGATCAGCTATGATCTAATTTAATGACAGAGCAGGCTCGACGGGCTGAATGGCTTATTCCTGTTCCCGTGTTCTCAAGTCAAGCAAGATTAGAGGGTGGGGATAATTGAACCGAGGTGAGGAAGAGACTACGGGAAGAGTGAGAAAGAGCAGGGGGAGGAATGGAATTTGGAAAGAGGGTGATGGAGGAGCTGGGGTTAAAATGGAAAACAATTTCAACGTGAAAAAGTGGAGTCAGGCTAAAAAAATCTCAGCAGTGTATGCGGGAGTGGGGCTGACAAGGGAAACAGTCGCAAGGGAAACAATATCTCAGGGAGGAGGATCGTCAAAATACAAACATTCTCTCGCAAGTTACCAGGCTACAGTAAGCCCATGGGAGCTGTATGAATTGCAAAGTAGGCCAGTGAAGGGCCCAACAGTTTTGCTACAATGCACCTTTGTATAACTGGTAACATGACTTCACAGGAAAGCCTGCAAAAATACAACAGCAGTGATGGACTGGGGTGGCACCCAAGGGCAATTCTAAAATCGGCCGAGTAGGGTAAAAGTTTGCAAAATTCAGGGTAGGGCTGTTTTAAACTAAATTTAAAATAATCACAGTGATCACAATTACAAAAAATACTTGCACATCACATCATGCGCAGAAATCAAGTTTAAGCAAACACATTGGTGCAGAACCACCTGGTGGCCAGGGCGTGGATCTGCATGTACATTCAAATTATCAGTATATAAAAAAATAAAATGTCAGTTAGTTTTAGCAGCTAATGTTATGTGACATTTAACATTGGGATCACCCAGTACACTACCACCTACAGAAGTAACAGGTGTTGTAGGGAATGTAAACATTGTTAAAATGAGAAATTCCATAAGGGGGTTGACAAAAATCAAACAAAATTCAAAACACTTTTTGATGAAATTTCAAATGGAACGTGGTAACCCACCTACTGATTTTTATAATGGATGTAAAAGACAAAACTGCAACCAAAATGACTATTCATTTACCACTACTGCTGCAAATGTCTGTAATCAAGCGCTCAGACAGTAAAACTGTACTTAGTCTGCTATCATGAACTGAACTCGGCTTTTATTCTGGACTGGCTGGAGAATGAAGGGATTTTGAAATATTGTGTATTTATATCAACTCATGAGTTAAATATTCACAGCAATTGGTGAAAATAATATTTTGGTCCAATAAAACCCTATTTTCCACCATGTTTGCTGATCACTTCTGTGTGAGAGCTCTCTCATGATGTTGGACCATCCTCCATACTTGGTCACAGAAGAAAAAAAATACAGCTGGTATGTAAACAGATAAAACAATGGGTAACAGTAAAGTACTTTATTTATTCCACAATTGAATCAGCTTCATAATTTATGATGCAGAATTAATCTTCCTATGTATCTCTGTTCCTCTATTGTGTATCCTTTATACATCACTATATAATAAGTGAAGACAATACCAGAAATGTACACATCTCATGTACAAATAAAATGAATGGACAAATCCTTTGCCTTTTGACTCCGCGGAGTTCCAAGTTTTTTAACCCGCCACTGCTGCATGGAGAAAATACTTTTTTGGGGGAGAGACACAAATCAAATACAGAGACTTTTCAATGTATTTTAGAGTTCAAATAATATTCTAATTCGCAGACTGCACAAGATAATACTTGATTATGAACAAACCCAAAATCTACATACAGGAAACACTTTGGTTTATCTGGAGGTTGTATGCCCGGAAACCTCGATCTAACGGCAGAAATCAGCCGCCGTTTTGGGTGGGTTTTTTTTCTTCTCCTAGCATTCTTTTCACAGGCAGGCTCTGGAAAGCATCTTTGTAGCTTAGCAACAGCTTCAGAGACACTTCCAAGGTACGGGCCGAGTGTTTACAAGCTGTTGCCAAGCAACAGTGTTTGTTGTCAGATACGGAGATGAAAACCTCCTATCCTTCAAGATTAGCGCTGGTCTATCTGGAAGTTTTGATAGGTCGGCAGCAGCTCGGTCCCGTCGGTGCCGGATATCAGAAATTTTCCTATATTACACCAACTTTTATATGAAAGTGTTAAAAAAAGGAAACCTGTAAAATCAAACAAAATTCAAACCACTTTTCGATAATAAAAACTGAACAAACATCACAAATATAATAGCAAAATACTGCGGATGCTGGAAATCTGAAATAACAGAAAATGCTGGAAATACTCAGCAGGCCAGGCAGCATCCGTGGAGAGAGAAACAGAGTTAACGTTTCAGGTCTGGGACCCTTCATCAGAACTGGGAAAAGCTGGAAATGTAACAGATATTAAGCAGGTGCAGAGACGGGGGGGGGGGTGATAGGGCTTGGTCCAGTGTGACGGAGGCTAGTGTATAGCTGAGTGAGTTGCTGTAGTCTGCGGGTGAGGCGGTAGTCGGGTCTAGAGGCACGGTGGCGGTCGAGCGTGGTGGGTAAAATGGCGTCTCCCACGAGGTTGGACAAAATGGCGGAGAAGATGGCTGCCCCCGTAACTCACATGAGGCACTGCTGGTGTCGGTTGCCTGGATCAAAGATGGCCGCCCCCATGACTCATGTGGGGATGCTGGCCTCTGTTGCCTTGATGGAAGATGGCCGCCCCCACAGCTCGCATGAGGCACTGCTGGCCTCTGTTGATCCCCCTCTGCAGGCCTTTGCGAAGTGGCCTTTCTTCAAGCAGGTCGAGCAGGTCGCGTTTTTGGCAGGGCAGCGCAACCTCGGGTGTTTCGCCTGGCCGCAGAAGCAGCAGCCGGCGGCCCGATCGCGGGGGTCCGATGTCGGAGCCGGTACCGGGGGTGGCGGTCTCGATCGGGTCCGGGACACCGACGCTGAGGTAGGTCCCAGGGGGGTTGCTGCGGGGGGGGTATTGCGGTCGGGGTCGGTCCCATGTCCCAGGGTCGCGAGTTACAGTACCTTGAGTATGCCTCGAGGTCCCGATGGGCCACTTCTAGAGAGCGAGCGAGGGCTGCAGCTTTGTCCAGGTCGAGGTCCTTTGCTTCCAGTAGTCTTTGCCGTGAGTAGTCAGACCGCAGGTCTTTCACGAAGGCATCGCGGACATTGTCTTCAGTATTTTCTGCCGCCGTTACCGCTTTAAAGTTACAGTCTCTGCCGAGTGCTTGTAGCACCCGTAAAAATTCATCCATGGGCTCTCCTGGCTGTTGCGGGCGGGATCTTAGGAGGTGTCTGGCATACATGGAATTTACCGGGCTCTGGTACTGTCTTTTCAGCCGGTTGATGGCGTCCTCGTAGGTTTTAAGGTCCCGGATGAGTGCGAATACTTTAGGGCTCACTTGGGCGGTCAGAACTCTTAGCTTGGATCTCTGAGGCACGCCGGATTCTCCCAGGTAGGACTCGAAACAGCTCAGCCAGTGTTCGAAGTCGAGGGCTGAGTTTGCAGCCTGTGGGTTTAGATCCAGGTACGGTGGTCTGAGGGCTCGCAGCCAAGCTGGCTGCTGTGGCTGTTGTAGCTCGGCGTCTGGCTGGTCGTTTTGCTGCTCGCTTTGCTGCTCAGGGAACGACATTTTAAAATTTAGCCAATAAAATTGATATACCTATCAATTCATCCAATGAAAAGCGACGAGTTAAGAAAGTAACTATAGGTTTTTATTGGCTAAATAACAGAGCCGACCCTCGTGGGTGATCGGATCCAACAAGGAGGAATACCAGCCAGTCGACCACCTTTATACCTGGGCAGGTAGGTGGAGCCATGGGCGGAGTCAGCAGTGGTCAGCCCAGGTATAACAGTGTGACAAGAGGCGACCTCATATAGTGATACAACAGTGTGAACAGTGATAACCATAGAGTAACGATATAACAGTGATAACTATAGTGTAACGATAGTGAACGATAAAAGTGGTTTACCACAGGGGGTTTAGGAGGGGAGGAAGGAATTGAAAGAACATAGTGAAAATGTTGCAAATGGGAATGGCAAAATCATACTGCATGAAAAATGGGGGCAGGGATTATTATCTGAAATTGTTGAACTTGATAGAGTCTGGAAGGCTGTAAAGTGCCTAATCGAAAGATGAGGTGCTGTTCCTCGAGCTTACATTGAGCTTCATTGGAACAATGTAATAGGCCGAGGACAGAGAGATCAGAGTGGGAGTGAAGCGGAGAATTAAAGTGACATGCGACCAGAAACTCAGGGTCACCCTTACGGACTGAACGGAGGTGTTCCGCAAAGCGGTCACCCAATCTGCGTTTGGTCTTCCCAATGTAGAGGAGACCGCATCGTGAGCAGCGAATACAGTATATTAAATTGCAAGAAGTACAAGTAAATCGCTGTTTCACCTGGAAGGGGTGTTTGGGGCCCTGGACAATGGGAAGGGAGGAGGTAAAAGGGCATGTGTTGCATCTCCTGCGCTTGCACGGGAAGGTGCCAGGTGAAGGAGAAGGGCTGTTGGGGGTGATTGAGGAGTGGACCAGGGTGTCGCGGAGGGAGCGGTCACTTCAGAATGCTGAAAGGGGAGGTGAGGGGAAGATGTGTTTGGTGGTGGGATCACGTTGGAGGTGGCAGAAATAGCAGAGGATGATCCATTGAATGTGGAGGCTGGTGGGGTGAAAGGCGAGAACAAGGGGAACCCTATCGTGGTTCTGGGAGGGAGGGGAAGGGGGTGAGAGCAGAAGTGCGGGAAATAGAACAGATACAGTCAAGGGCCATGTCAACCACAGTAGAGGGGAATCCTCAGTTGAGGAAAAAGGAAGGCATGTCGGAAGCACTGGTATGGGAGGTGGCATCGTCAGAACAGACGCGGCGGAGACGAGGAAACTGGGAGAATGGAATAGAGTCCTTACAGGAAGCAGGGTGGGAGGAAGTGTAGTCCAGGTAGCTGTGGGAGTCGGTGGGCTTGTAGTGGATGTTTGTCGAAAGCCAATGCCAGAAATGGAGAAGTCAAGGAAGGGAAGGGAAGGGAGATGGACCATGTGAAGGTGAGGGAAGGCTGGAAATTGGAAGTAAAGTGAATGAATTTATCTAGTTCACGGCAAGAGCAGGAAACAGCACCAATATAGTCACCGATGTACCGGAAAAAGAGGTGAGGGAGGGGACCCGAGTAGGACTGGAACAAAGAGTGTTCCACATATCCCATGAACAGGGAGGCATAGCTAGGGCCCATGCGGGTTCCCATAGCAACACCTTTTACTTCACATCACAAGTTACTTCTTTAACCCCCAACTAGTAGGCACAGATGGGAAAAATGAAGACATATCAATTCCATTAAGTCCCAGTGATGTAATCTCATCAGTGTTTCAATGTTCAGATTTCATATCCATAATGTTTTCCTTGTCAGTATTTTAATGAGATACATTTACCAAGAACATTTTTAAAAGCTTCTGCAAATTAATCCAGTTTAAGGAAAATGTTCTTTCATATTTGGGCAGCTAATTCTAAACACAGTATATATGTCTGTGGAGGGTGTGGTGTGTGTCCACACCCAAGGCATCTAAATGATTATTCGTCAAAGTGGTCCAAAGCAATATAACTGCTGATCTAACAAATACAGACTTTAGTCCTATCAAGGTGCATTGTTATTGTTGAGATTGGGAACACAATAAGTGCTTAAGACTCAAAAAAGCAATTTACATTTCACTCTGAATAATTAGAAGTGTCAGTGTAGCACATTGTGCCACATTTACTTTAATACTGTAAACTCTTTTTTGGTTTGGTGAATCTGTTGTAGAACGGTAGTAACTGGTCAAGTATGAAGAGATGTCAACTCCTTGGACTTCAGGGAGGTGGAATTCCTACCTCCAGATCTCAAAGGTCTCTGGAACTACACAAGAGATCTAAACTGGTGATACAAAAAGTTCCAGCACAGCCTAAATAATACATCACAGCCGGAGCTGACTCGGGGGAGCTTTAGTAGAAGCCCAGGGCATTACATGCCATATTCTCATAATTTCAATGAATAGTTATCAATACTCCTGACCTGAATCAGAAACTTGGAAAGAAGATTGTTCAACGGTGTATGACACACTGATGGGACTTCAGTTTATCTTCTTATCCTCTAGTTTTTCTTTGTTGGCTAACTTTGTGCAGTAAGTGTTGAACTGGGAGTCAGTGCCAAAGATTTTGTCCCAGCAGGTGAAAGTTGAAGCATAGTTTCCAACAAAGTTCATGTGGTGAAAATCATGAAACCGAGCTCCAGCGTAAAATGGAATCAGATGCAAGGGATTCACAGGAATGTCATAACCACTGGAGGTAAAAAGTGCAAGATATTATTAAAATAACACTATATAAGGGTGGCACATATCAATACTAAAAAAATAGCTACAATAATCTTTCATTCAAAAAAACCTTTAATACTGAAAGGATGACAATTTAGAAGAAAAGCCAATATTATTATTATTTTATTTATTTTTTTAAAAAAAGGTTAACTCATTTAACCAAAGAAAAGACGGATCATGACAAAGTCTGGCAAGTGCTGAGCCGCTGCCTTGTATCTGGAAACATGGGATTTTTCCATAGGCTCATGGGATTGGGGATAATATATTAGAATAAATTGAGGATTGAGAATGATGTACAATTAACAGAGAAAACAGAGTATAGGAATAAACGGATCATTTTCAGGATGGCAGGGTGTAACCAATATAGTGCTGCAAGTATCAGTGCTTGGGCCTCAGCTATTTACAATCTATATTCATGATTTAGGTGAGGGGACCAAGTGCAATATATCCAAGTTTGCTGGCAATACAAAGCTACAGTTTTGGTCTCTTTACCTGAGGAAGTATATTCTTGCCTTAGAAGGGGTACAACAAAGGTTCACTAGATTGATCCCTGGGAGGAGAGGGCTGTCCTATGAGTGATTGAGCAGAATGGGCCTATATTCTCTGGAATTTAGAAGAATGAGAGGTGATCTAATTGAAATGTATAAAATTCTTAGGGAGCTTGACAGGGTAGATGCCGAGAGGCTGTTTCCCCTAGCTGGAGAGTCTAGAACTAGGGGTCATAGTCTTACGATAAGGGGTCGGCCAGTTAGGACTGAGAGAGAGAAATATCTTCACTCAGAGGGGTGAATCTTTACCCCAGTCGTTGAGTATATTCAAGACTGAGATAGATTGATTTTTGGGCACTAAGGGAATCAAGGGATATGGGGATAGGGCAGGAAAGTGGAGTCGGTGCAAAAGTTCAGCCATGGTCTTATTGAATGACGGAGGCAGGCTCGAGGGGCAGTATGGCCTATTCCTAGTCCTATTTCTTATGTTCTTACAAGAAGGATGCAGATTATCACATTAATAATTGCCAGCTGAATGATTCATTGAAGTGGATCTATTCAAGCCAAGAGGCCCTCCCTGTATGCAACATGTGACGAGGCTATGTAGTGAAGTACACAATTGGTAGCTCAGCAACACATCTGAGAGGAGGTTCACTTCACAATCCCGTGATCACAAGGTGAAACTAGTGGGACATGCCAATCGTTAGGTATGCTTACCTCTACTACCAATGGTTGATTTTACAAGATCATCATGGGAATTAAGAAAACTGACATAGGCAAATTTTCATATTCCATGAAGCACAAGTTCAAAATTTGGAAATGTTAAGTATGGAGCAAGTCATGTAAAACATTTTCATGCAAAGGAGCAGTAGAGTTGCGGAATAAGTTACCAAGGAAGGGATTGAAGCTACAAACATATATGGGTCCAAGAGGCAAAATGTGTTTCTGGAGAGGAGAGATTAAGCATATAGTGAGAAGATGGGTAGGAAGTTGGTCTAAGGAAAAGAGATGGACCTTTTTCTGTTCCTAATAATTCTTATGACAATGTCTACAGCTAGATTGGCTTAAGGTTTAAGTCATATATCCTGCAAAAACAAATTAATGTAAAGTTGTTTTTTTTTTTTTAAATGGAGATGCGAGAAAGGATTCAAAATGAATGACAGTTCAACTGATAGCATTTTGCTTCCTTTCCCCCATTTCTGCACAGCTTAAGTAGTAATTCTACACTTACATGAAAGGATTAATCAATCATTGTATAAGGAAACTAAATGAAAACAAAAAAACATTCAAAAGTACCACTAATTTAGTTACAATGCCTTTATTTCAAGGCAAACAATTGGTTTTTTTTCCCCAGTGCATTTAATTTGGTAATACAGCAGTAACTGCTCCTTAAAATGGGAATGTCCGATCCAATCTTTTACTTGTAATTTGTTGATCGATGTTTTAATCAGCTAGTCTTGTCCCACCTGTAACTATTATACAATATATTCAGACCTACCTATGAACATCAATAGTTTCCAGCAGACGGATAGCGACCCAAGTCCACAGCAGCATCACATGATTACAGAAGATCATGATTCCAATGAAAAAGCCTGCACCGAGGATAATGGTCTCCAATGGATGAGCATATTCAGCTTGCATGCCAAATGGAGACTAAAAGAAAGTATTTTTATAAATATGGCGTAGTTTGATTTATGGTAAAATTTCATTTTTAGCACGGGGGGGGGGGCGCGGGAGGAACATTTGTTTCATCAGCCCCATTCCTTTCAGAGCAGGTACTGTCTGTCCTGTCATGTACAATACCAAACTGTATTCAGCAAGGCAAAGTTCTGCAGCCCTACTTTCAAGGATAGATATTGTGGAGTTTTGCTCACCCATTAACACTTTTCCCTCCATTTGTCAAACCTAACAATTTGCTTTCCACCGTTGATATTTTTATTTTGTCAGTAGTACATGTTCTACTACCTTGGACATTATATAACCTTTAAATCCTTTCCTAACAAGACACTTACCCGGCATTTTTATGAAGGAATTAATCAATGCCGCATCAACTAGTTTTGTTGGCAGTTCATTCTGTATATTCCCTAGTGTGTGTGTGTGTGTGTGTGTGTGTGTGTGTGTGTGTGTGTGCATGCATAAATTCTTCCAAACTCTGACCTCTCTTGAAATTTGACAATTTTGTGCCTGTCTCCTTTAATGTTGCACTCCTAGATGAAGTTAAATAACCTGCTGAGATCTAATGTTTTGTGCCTCTCAGCATTTTAGAAAGATGTAAAAGATGCAATAGTATCAAAGAAAACCCTGGATGTAAAGCCTCCTAAAAGAAGTTTCACGGTAGGGATGTCAGTATTACATGGGGAGTTCAGTTTCTCAGATAGAAACATAGAAGATAGGAGCAGGAGTAGGCCATTCGGCCCCTCGAGCCTGTTCCGCCATTTAATATGAGATCATGGCTGATCATCCAAACTCAGTACCCTGTCCCTGCCTTCTCTCCATATCCCTTGATCCCTTTAGCCTCAAGAAATATATCTAACGCCTTCTTGAATATATTTAATGAATTGGCCTGAACTGCCTTCTGTGGCAGAGAATTCCACAGGTTCACCACTCTCTGGGTGAAGAAATGCCTCCTCATCTCAGTCCTAAATGGCTTACCCCTTATCCTTGGACTGTGACCTCTGGTTCTGGACTCCCCGACCATCAGGAACATCCTCCCTGCATCTAGTCCTGTTAGAATTTTATAAGTTTCAATGAGATCCCCCCTCATTCTTCTAAACTCCAGCGAGTACCAGCCCAATCAACCCAATCTCTCCTCATACGTCATTCCTGCCATCCCAGGTATCAGCCTGGTGAATCTTCGCTGCACTCCTTCCATGGCAAGAACGTCCTTCCTCAGGTAAGGCGACCAAAACTGCACACAATACTCAGGATGTAGAATATCAGGCCCTGGGGATTTATCGGCCTTCAATCCCGTCAATTTCCTGAACACCATTTCCCTACAAATACTGATTTCATTCAGTTCCTCCCTCTCATTAGGCCCTATGTTCCCCGACATCTCTGGGAGTTTATTTGTGTCCTCCTTTGTGAAGACAGAACCAAAGTATGTGTTTAATTGGTCTGCCATTTCTTTGTTCCCCATTATAAATTGCTCAAGGTTCATTTTGGTGAACTCTGGCAACTGGAGAATTCATTGCCAACTAACCAGTTATTTCTTTCAAAAATTGGGTTTCACACCCATTGCAACTGGTGCCATTAATAATACTGCACAGTTGAGAGCTAGAAAAAAATGGCCATACTGTAACAGACTAGTTTAGTCGCGCTTGCAACTAAATCCTGAAGAGAGTTTAGAAGAGTGATCAACAGCCTCATAGAAACTCTTGTTTAAAGACTTAAAAAAACCTTTTTCCACACAATTTGCAAATGACTATAGACAACAAAACAAGTAGAGAATATTGCCAGTACTAAATTCAATCTTTTCTGAAACTGAATTAAATAAAACAAAGTCTAAGAAGGCAGCTCACTGCAACCTTCGCAAGGGCAACTAGGGATGGTCAATAAATGCTGGCCTTGCCAGCGATGCCCACATCCTGTGAATCAATAAAATAAATTAAAAAGTGCAATGTGCTTTTCTTCTCCAGGTAAAACAAAGATCTTTCAATTCCAAAGACTGAATTGTATTTTTTTTTAAATTTAGAAACACAATATAAAAGTACCTGAGAAAACTAAACACAAACAACAAAACACTGACCAACCAGCATCAAGGACTAAAGCTTGCAAATTGAAGTCCAAGATTAAAAATGCACCAAGAAGTTGCACAAATTCAAATTAGTACAACCGAATTTCAGAAAGAGATCTCCATTGGAGCCTTAGAGTTGCAGGGAAAATTATGAATAAGATTAAGAGGACAACTTAATCACACTTCTGGGTAAACTCTATCTGACTTGAAGAGCGAGCACTTTCAGAAAATAAAATTAGTACAGCTTGGAACTTACTGTAAAATCATGATGGATCTTGTGAATATATTTGTAGGTCTTCCGATGATGTAACAGTCTGTGCAAGAAGTAGTGCCATGTGTCCTCAATAACTGCACAACCAAAGCACTGGGCTAGCAGCATGTACCTAAAGTGATTCACAGGATATAGTCAGGAGCATGCTCTCCAGTCAATGTGCAGTTGCATATACCTTAATTGGGTGGAGCCACAGGCAGCATTCAATTCAAACGCTTAGAAAAACTGGAAAAACAGTGACACAATTATATGCATAATACTGTAGTAAAAGGATAATTTTCTCACATACAATCCAAGGCGCAGACATCTGCAATTCTTTTTTAACTTTTTAATGTAATACAGTTTGAGGGGAGCATGGCTGTTTGGAATATAATTATTAGTGGCCAGGTTAACATGTCTGGATCTAGACAACAAGCCTTATGCTGTACACTCAGGTGTGGTGGGGCCCATTCTTCAAGGGAGGAAAAAATTAAACTGAACAAAATCCACCTCCACCTCCACCTCCACCTCCACCTCCACCTCCACCTCCACCTCCACAAAAGGTATTCATAGTCACAGCATCTAAAAATAAATCCTATGTATATAGATCAGGTAAAGTAAGACACTTTGTAAATATTTCCAACAGCCTGTCGCAGTTCCACAAAAAAAAACACTTCCTACTCTTCGTGCCAAGTTAATTCAGAAAACAGGCCCATCTGAGATTAGATGTCAGCCTTTGCTCAGTGGTAGACCTGTTGCCCCTGAGCCAGAGGGTTGTAGGTTCACGTCCCACTCCAGAGACCTGAGAACATAATACAGACAGAGAGTGCTGCAGTGTCAGAGGTGCTGTTTTTCAGTTGAGACACTAAACCGAGGGTCTGTCTGTCCCTTCAGGTGAATGTAAAAGATCCCATGGTACTATTCGAAGAGGAGCAGGGAAGTTCTCCCCGTGTCCTGGCCAACATTTAGCCCTCAGCCTACATCACTGAAACAGTGCACAAGTTGGCTGCCATGTTTCCTACACTACAACAGTGACAATTCAAAAGTATTTCATTGGCTGTAAAGCTCTTTGGGACGTCCCGAGGTCAGTCGTGAGGCACTACATTTCTTTAATCATTCTCATTTAAAAAAAAATAAAGTCCAAGCAACGTTTCCCAAATAAGATGAAGTATTCTAATAAAAGCAAATGAAAGTCATTTTTAACTTTAAATACAAGTGGTACTACTAAGGAAACTCTCCCCAACACCAAAGATACAGTAAATACAATAAAAAGTACCATCTTGGCATAGAGTCCCAGGTGTAAGGGATGCTGAAGTACTCAGTAAAGTAATAGGTGCCACAGATCATGGGAAACTGGATACAGAAGTGATTGAAGAGCAGCACCTTGAAACATTTCCATTGTTTTTCCCAAGTTTCCGGTTTGTCCTGGAAAGAAAAGAAACAGATACAATGTAGAATGTAATCTAAATCACAGAATGTCTTTGACATGAAGAAAAACTTACATTAAAAATAGAAACTATTTAATAGTGACCATTAGCCTATTTAACAAAGTTCTAGTGCACACTTGGCTTTTATGGACTCCAGTACTACATTTACAACATTGAGTCATTACCCTTACCTCAGTTTCCAAACAAGGTTCCTGGATTTTACAGCAATTTGATATTATATATACACAACTATTAAAATTGGTGACATGCAGGCTACATCAATGAATTGATGTTATGGCCCATTTGATTTCAGATTTCAAGACAAAGATGAAAAGGGGCTACAACGAGTCCATATAGTTACTAATCATCACCCAGTGACCCTGCTGAAGGTTTGTGTGAGGACAAGGTGCAGCTCATATGTGCTGGTCCCCATCAACAAAGCCACCAACACTCACTGTCCAGGCTCACAAATGACAACATCAAGACCTTAATAAACTTGCAGAATGGGTGTGTAAATGGCAAATGAATTTCAATATGGAGAAGTGTGAGGCGTTACATTTTGGTAGGAGAAATAAGGCCACATTCTCCTTGGAAAATAAAAGTCTAAATGGGGTACAAGAGCAAGGTGATCTAGGGATACAGATTCACAAATTATTAAAAGCAATGCTGGTTAGCAAGGCCACATAAAACTCAAACCAAGCACTAGGGCTTATTTCTAGAGGGAAAGAATTGAAAAGCAGAGAAGTTATGCTAAACTTTTATAGAATCGTAGTTAAATCACACTTAAGAGTAGTGTGTACAGTTCTGGTCTCCATATTATAAAAAGAGAGGCAGAGAAGGTGCAAAAATTAATTACAAGGTTGACACCAGAACTGAGAGGTTATAACCATCAAGAAAGACTTAACAGGCTGGGACACTTTTCTCTAGAAAAGAGAAGGCTGAGGGGTGACCTAATAGAGGTCTTTAAAATTATGAAGTGGTTTGATAGGGTAGATGTAGAAAAGACGTGGAGAATCCCAAACTATATGATAGTTGTTTTTATGGGATGTGGGCGCCGCTGGCAAAGCCAGCATTTATTGCCCATCCCTAATTGCCCTTGAGAAGGTGGCGGTGAGCTGCCTTCTTGAACCGCTGCAGGCCGTGTGGTGAAGGTACTCCCACAGTGCTGTTGGTAGGGAGTGCCAGGATTTTGACCCAGCAACGATGAAGGATCAGCGATATATTTCTAAGTCAGGATGATGTGTGACTTGGAGGGGAACTTAGAGGTGGTGGTGTTCATGAATAAATCCAAGGAATTCAGGAGAAACTGCTTTACTTGCTACCACAAGGAGTAGGTGAGGTAAATAGCATAGATGGATTTAAAGGGAAGCTAGATAAGTACATGAAGGAGAACAGAATAGAAGGATATGCTGATGGGGTTAGATGAAGTAGGGAAGCTCGTGTGGAGCATAAACACCAGCAAAGACCAGTTGGGCCAAATGGCCTGTTTCTATGCTGTAAATTCTATGTAACTTGGGTAAGTTATTGGGTGGGGCCAGAGGGGACACAGTTGCCAATGGAACCATACCCCAGCTCAAGTCACCACATTCAGGACAGGAAGGGTAAAGGGAGAAAAATTGGAGCATGAAGAATGTTTCCACTTGCACCAATAATTTGTTCCCACACCTAGGTGTCGATCCTCACTACATCACATGCCACACTCTGCGGGAAGGCAGCAGACATGTTCCTAGGCTTTACTGGCTAAAGCCAGCCATCAGGATATTAACTCAGACCGTGGGGGAGAAGCCAATGTCCTACCACTCCATGGCACAGCATAATTGGGACAATTAATAACTTAACTATTACATGCTTACTTAAAACTTAAATTCTTCTGCCCATCTGCCTGTTAACCAAATACTTGTATTAACCCAAAGTCTACCATTTAGAGTTTAAAAACAAAGATTCTTTCACATATTCACAAACATGAAAAGTTAGACGAGCAAATAGATAATAAGCCTTCCAAATGACCAGCTTTAAACAGCACCCTGCTCTCAGTTCTACTCCTACCTGTCCCAACACAATCACTGCAAATGATTTCTCTTCCCATATTAGTATGCCTCTTCTGATGTGCCTCAGAACTCCATCCTCAGTCTCCTTCTGTTCATCCACCTGCTGTTATTCTGAAAGCACGAGGTCAAGTTCCACATGTACAGAAATATCACCCAACATTATCTCTGCCATTACGATTAACTCTAGGGCTTTTTGCTGAATATTACTATTGCTTGTCATACATCAAGTCTTCAGTGAGTTTAAATTTTCTACGGCTCAGCGCTAACAAAACTGAAGCCATCAGTTCAGCTCTGATCCCATCAAAACTCCCTGGTTGCCAACTCAGGCTGAACCTGATTGTGCACAACCTCAGTATTGTATTTAATTCCAAGCAAAGCTTAAACCCCACATTCAGTCCATCTTCTTCCCATCTCTAGAATAATAGCCACACTTTTGCCTCAAGGGTTTATTTATCTAATGCCTTTCTTGGAAAATGCTCCAATCCTGCAGCCAAAGTCCTTTGCTGCTCAAAGTTCTATATACCCACTGTCCCATTCCTGTCCAAGCTCTATTGGCCCCAACAGATCAATCTCAAAATCCTGGTCATTTGTCTTCAAATGCCTTAACCTACATGGGAAATCTCTAGCCGCTGTTCCTAATTCTGGATTGCTACACGTTCTTCCACTCCACCATCAAAGGTCAATCTTTCAGCCACTGCTGGTGGTTTTGGTAACCTTTCCTGCTGTCTGGAGTTCTTTCAAAACCACTTCACCTTGCTACCTCACTACCTGCTTTTAAAAGTCTGCTAAGATCCAACCTTTTTGCCTATGGCTTCCGTCTCCTGCCATCTCTTGCTTGGTTCTCACTTTTCCCCTTAAAAAGCACTGAGACTATCTTCTATATGAGATGCAGTTTGAAGTATATGTATAAAGTATTTTATATGTACAGGTACATATATATTTTATTAAGATATATAGGGATATATTATCTGGTCATTATCACATTGCTGTTTGTGGGTGCTTGCTGTGCGCAAATTGGCTGCCGCGTTTCCTACTTTACAACAGCGACTACACTGCAAAAAGTACTTCTTTGGCTGTAAAGCGCTTTGGAACATCCAGAGGTCGTGAAAGGTGCTATATAAATGTATGTCTTCTTCTTTAGGGATATGTAGATATGCTAAATTGGTCATGTTAACAGATAACTAAACCAAAGATATGCTACAGAATAAGAAACACTTGGATATTACGTCCTCTGCACAACTGAGAAAGAGAACCTCAAGACTGATGAAATCACAGTGGATGACTAACGCCTTACTCAAGTCAAATAAGCACACTCCTAGATCTGGGGAGGCTTTAACACTTCTTTCAACCTCCCCAGAATACATTATGACCGTGGCCCTCTTGTACATCCTGCTCTCTTCACCCTACTGTACCTTTGTGGCTGTACCTTCAGACATCATGGCACCATGCTCTGGAATTCTCCCTTAAACCTTTGCCTTTTCTTTTAAGACGCTCTTTAAAACCCACCTCTGTGACCAAGTTTTTAAACTTTAACTAATATAACTCCCAAGATAGTTATGGCACAATAAAATGGACATGTTAAAAAAAAAACCTCTTCCTACAATAATAATAAACAAGGCTTGGACTAGAATCCAGGTTCTAGATCCAATTGTGCTCGACACATTCACTGATACTGTATTAATTATTACCTTAAATAACAACAGAAAATGCTGGAAACACTCAGCAGGCCAGGAAGCATCCATGGAGAGCTTCATTGGAACAGTGCAAGAAGCCAAGGACATAGAGGTCAGCGTGGGAGTGGAGTGGAGGAGAATTAAAGTGACAGGCGACCAGAAGCTCGGGGTCACCCTTACAGATTGAACAGAGGTGTTCCGCAAAGCAATCACCCAATCTGACTCCACGCCCACTGTGCCTTTAGTTCCTTCCTCCCCTCCCTTTCCCTGCCTCTGTACCTGCTTAAAATCTGTTACATCTCCAACTTTTACCAGTTCTGACGAAGGGTCACAGACCTGAAACGTTAACTCTGTTTCTCGCTCCACGGATGCTGCCTGACCTGCTGAGTGTTTCCAGCATTTTCTGCTGTTATTTCAGATTTCCAGCATTTTGCTATTTAATTATTACCTTACTCTGCACACGTTAGAACCGTACCAGAAGCAGGCCCCACCAGGTGTGGCAGTAATAGCTAAATGAAGGCCTAGAGCAGCAGCAAGTAGATGCACACCACCACTTGAAGCAAAATAAGGATACACCACCATGGGGAGAGAGCAGGGCAGTAGGATTAATTTTGGATTGCTCTGTGCCACCAAAGAGCTGACACAGACAATGGGCCGAATGACCTCTCTGCGCTGCAAGTGAGTTTTTTCTACAGCATTTACAACATGTGCATTTTGATAAGGATTGTAGATAAGAGTGCAAACCGCAGATGCCATAAATACTTCTACTTAAAGCAATCACAATTTTTGTAAAAACATGCTGGTATTTTGGTTCTTAAACTGCTGAGATTAATGGTTGGACAATGAAACTTAAGTTCCATACATACTAGATTAGTACATGAGGGAGAAAGGAATAGAAAGCTATGCTGATAGGGTGATAAAATAAAATGGGAGGAGGCTCTTGTGGAACATAAACACCAGCATAGATCCATTGGGCCGAATGGCCTGTTTTAGTGCTGTAAATTCGATACAGTTCCATATTGGACCAAAAAAATTCTTACTCGGCAGATATGCACTGTGCATTTGATTTAACAGATAAAAATTGAAGACATAAACCCAAATTAGTTTTACCAATAAAAGTGTATCAGAAATTACATTCTTCGTGACACTGGAATCTGCTAAAATTGTTGTATTATTTTATTACAAAGAAGGTACGATGACACCAAAAAACTATTGTAAAGACCTAGATACCAGCAAGAACATATGATGCAACACCAAGAATGCCTAATGCTCTATATCCCATCAAACAAGTCTAGATCCAAGGTCATCCCATCCTGTCATCGAATTACAGTATGCAGATGACGCTTGCGTCTGCACACACTTGGAGGTCGAACTCCAAACCATCGTCAACACCTTCACTGAAGCGTACGAGAGCATGGGCCTTACACTAAACATCTGTAAGACAAAGGTCCTCTACCAACCTGCCCCCGGCACACAGTACTGCCCCCCCCCGAGATTATCAAAATCCACGACAAGGCCTTGGACAACGTGGAACACTTTCCATACCTCAGGAGCCTACTGTCAACAAAGGCAGTCATCGACGACGAATTCCAACAGCACCTCCAGTGTGCCAGTGCAGCCTTCGGTCGCCTGAGAAAGAGTGTGTTTGAAGACCATGACCTCAAACCCGGCACCAAGCTCATGGTCTACAGAGCAGTAGTGATACCCACCCTCCTGTATGCCTCAGAGACATAGACCATGTACAGCAGGCACCTCAAAGCACTGGAGAGTTATCACCAACGCGGCCTCCGCAAGATCCTGCAAATCCATTGGCAGGATAGGCGCACCAGCGTCGGTGTTCTCGCTCAGGCCAACATCCCCAGCATCAAAACTTTGACCACGCTCGATCAGCTCCGATGGACGGGTCAGATCGTCCGCATGCCCGATACGAGACTCCCAAAACAAGCGCTCTACTCAAAGCTCCGACACGGCAAGAGAACCCCAGGTGGGCAGAGGAAACGCTTCAAAGACACCCTCAAAGCCTCCTTGAAAAAGTGCAACATCCCCACCGACACCTGGAAATCCCTGGCCCAAGACCGCACAAAGTGGAGGAGAAGCATCCAGGAAGGCGCCGAACACCTCGAGTCTCTTTGCCAGGAGCAAGCGGAAGCACGTCAACCCAAGCACCCCACCCACCCGCCCCTTCAGCCACCGTCTGCCCCACCTGTGACAGAGACTATAGGTCCCACATTGGACTCATCAGTTGCCTGAGAACTCATTTTTAATGTGGAAGCAAGTCATCCTCGGTTCCAAGGGGCTGCCTAAGAGGAGAAGAGCCAGTTATTTTGGTTGGTGGGGGGGGGGGGGGGGGGGAAAAGAGAGACAGGGATGACACAGAATGTGGGCCAATGCACAGATGTTATTGCACCATTATCTTCCTAACAGCACAAAAAAAGGCATCGCACAAGCACAAAGCAAGATGTAAAGGCCTTTAACATAAGTCGAAGTATTTGTGTTTGGACAAGCAAGAACTCAGCAACCACACATCATTTTTGTCAATGACATTACACAATAATAATTATACAAATATCGTTGGACTGCATTCGGCAAACTTTTTTGGGGCGGAGGTTTGTTTCTAAGTAAATGAATATTTCGTGAAGACAAACCCCCTTTAAACGGAGCACAAGGGAAGGATCAATCCCACCATTTAGGTGGGCGGCAGTCGCAAAGACAGAAACATGTTAACCAAGTCAGGTGCCGCCCCCATCACTTTTACCTGCTGGATTTTGTACTTCTGCATGTAAGGTATGAACTGAAAGATGAACCCAGGCAAACAGAAGACGAAATAGACGAGTTCGTGAACAAGTAGCGAGCCCCAGGTGGCGATCTGAAACTCGGTGTAATTGCTCATCATATAATTCCAGGCATTCCGGAAAGGTCCCTGCAGCGGGTTCACAGGAAGCATCGAGTCCAGATATTCCACAGCCAGGTAAGCCGAGCTCAGGATGCCTCCACCAGTGGCGTTCATGGTTGCTGTGCCGGTTCTGTCGCTCGCTCTGCACAAGTCACCAGTCCGGCAGCAACGACCCTGCAGCGCGCGCTCAGTCACTGGCTTGTATTTACAGTCCACAACATCAGCTGTTTCATCAGGACCCGCCGCTTATTGGCCGCCAGCGGAAGAACGTTCAGTCGTCGGCCGTTGATTGGCTGGGCCGATGGACTGATGTAGCGAGACCCGGCGCGCGAGCCAATGGGCGAAAGGAGGGTTCGAGAAAAGAACTGGGCGCCGGGAAAGCACCGCGACGCAGCCGCATCAGAATTATAAAAATTTGCGGTACAGAATGAGGCAAATCGGCCCATCGTGTCTGCGCGGGCTTAAAAAGAACTGTCCAGCCTAATGCCACTTTCCAGCTCTTAGGGAGGGAATTCCAGATCTTAGGCCCTCGGCAGCTGAAGGCACGGCCACCAATGCTCAACAGGCCAGAAATAGATGAACGCAGATATGGGGGGGAGGGGAGACTGGAGGAGATTTAGAGATAGGGAGGGGTGAGGCCATGGAGGGAATTGAAAACAAGGATGAGAATTTTGAAATTGAGGCGTTGCTTAACCAGGAGCCAATTTAGGTCAACGAGCACAGTGATGAGAGAAGGGGACTTGGTGCGAGTTTTATTTTAATTCGTTTATGGGATGTGGGCGTCGCTGGCAATGCCAGCATTTATTGTCCATCCCTAATTGCCCTTGAGAAGGTGATGGTGAGCTGCCTTTTTGAACCACTGCAGTCTGTGTGGTGAAGGTACTCCCACAGTGCTGTTAGGGAGGGAGTTCCAGGATTTTGACCCAGCGACGATGAAGGAACAGCAATATACTTCTAAGTCAGGATGGTGTGTGACTTGGAGGGGAACTTGGAGGTGTTGGTGTTCCCATGCGCCTGCTGCCCTTGTCGTTCTAGGTGGAAGAGGTCGCGGGTTTGGGAGGTGTTGCTGAAGAAGCCTTGGCGAGTTGCTGCAGTGCATCTTGTAGATGGTACACACTGCAGCCACGGTGCGCCGGTGGTGGAGTGAAGAGAATGTTTAAGGTGCTGGATGGGGTGCCAGTCAAGTGGGCTGCTTTACCCTGGATGGTGTCGAGCTTCTTGAGTGTTGTTGGAGCTGCACTCCTCCATTCAAGTGGAGAGTATTCCATCACACTCCTTACTTGTGTCTTGTAGATGGTGAAAAGGCTTTGGGGAGTCAGGAGGTTAGACACTTGCCACAGATTACCTAGCCTCTGACCTGCTCTTGTTGCCATGAGTTAGGACATGGTCAGTTATTTTTTGGATGGTCTCAAGTGTACATAGGGTGTAATGGCAGAATCATCAACACCTGCCATGTGAAAAAATAGGGGCAGAGGTTATAGTCTGAAATTGTTGAACTCAATGTTGAGCCCAGAAGGCTGTAACGTGTCTAATCGAAAGATGAGGTGCTGTTCCTCGAGCTTACGTTGAGCTTCGTTGGAACAGTGTAAGAGGCCAATGACAGAGATGTCAGAGTGGGAGTGGGAGTGGAGTGGAGAATTAAAGTGACAGACGACCAGAAGCTCGGGGTCATGCTTACGGACTGAACGGAGGTGTTCCGCAAAGCGGTCACCCAATCTGCATTTGGCCTCCCCATTGTAGAGGAGACCGCATTGTGAGCAGCAAATACAGTATACTAAATTGCAAGTACAAGTAAATCGCACTTTCACCTGGAAGGAGTGTTTGGAGCCCAGGACTGTGGGAAGGGAGGAGGTGAAAGGGCAGGTGTAGCAACTCCTGCGCTTGCACAGGAAGGTGCCGTGGGAAGGGGAGGGGGCGTTGGGAGTGATTGAGGAGTGGACCAGGGTGTCGCGGAGAGAGCGGTCCCTTCGGAATGCTGAAAGGGGAGGGGAAGATGTTTGGTGGTGAGATCACGCTGGAGGTGGCGGAAATGGCGGAGGATGATCCATTGAATGCAGAGGCTGGTGGAGTGAAAGGTGAGGACAAGGGGAACCCTATCGTGGTTCTGGGAGGGAGGGGAAGGGCTGAGGGCAGAAGTGCGGGAAATGGAACGGATATGGTCAAGGGCTATGTCAACCATGGTAGAGGGGAATCCTCGGTTGAGGAAAAAGCAAGACATATTGGAAGCACTAAGCAGGGAAGGTGGCATCATCAGAACAGATGCGACAGAGAAACTGGGAGAATGGAATAGAGTCCTTAGAGAAGCGAGGTGGGAGGAAGCGGAGTCTGGGCTTATAGTGGATGTTTGTCGATAGCCTATCCCCAGAAATGGAGAAACAGAAGTCGAGGAAGGAAAGGGAAGAGTCGGAGATGGACCATGTGAAGGTGAGGAAAGGGTGTGTGATAAATCCATGTAGTGAGACAAGGACTCGAAGAGGCGATATCGTAGAATTAGCATGAGTACTTTATTAACAAACAGAGTAACAAACATCATGCCTGCATCATGGCGTTTCACCTTTGCTGACCTTGACAGGAAGCAAACCTCTGACCTTAACAGGAAGCAAACCTCTGACCTTAGCAGTAGCATTGGCTACAGCACCACCTGGTGGATAACTTTAATCATAACATCCCAGAGTACTATATGCCTCCCTCCTTAAGATTTCAGTATGAATTTCTTAACAAACAACCATTCCTGAGGGTCACATAAGGAGTCTCCATTCATCATGTTCCATACTTGACGAATCTAACAGTTCAGTATCAATCTCTCTGGTGGCTTGCGAGGCCTTTGTGAACGTCTAACAGTAAAGTCCCTGCTTATTTGTGGTGAAGCCACCAGCTGCTCCTGAGCAGTGCTCAGAGTATCTGACTCTGCAACGATGGTTTCCTCTTGACGAATAGGTTCCTATGGAATTGGCTCTGTCCCTGGTGGTGGCACCACAGATGCACTCAGATAACTGGGGGCAACCCTGTCTTCAGTCATTGCATCTGGAACCTTCATTTCAATTTCCCCTTGTCTGGGAAGTATCTGATCTACATGTCTGCGTACTACCCTACCATCTCCCAACCTGACCTTGTATGATACTGGACCTGTCATTGAGTCTATGAAGCCAGGAATCCACTTGGGTCCATAACTGAAATTCCTGGTAAGGACCGCATCTCCTTCTCCAAAACTCCAGCTCTTTGTTCTTCTGTCATGGTTCTCTTTTTGTTTGTTTTGTCTGTTTTCCATTTTCCTTTTTAGGTCTGGGTGGACAAGGTCAAGAGTGGAGCGTAGTCTACGACCTAATAACATCTCAGCAGGAGAGAGTCCTGTGGTGGATTGAGGTGTTATTCTGTAGCTGAACAGAACCCGTGACACTTTGGCTGCTAAACTCCCTTCTGCACTTTTTTTCATCATCTGCTTAAATGTTTGTACTGCTCTCTCCGCAAGTCCATTCGAGGACGGATGATATGGAGCCGAGGTCACCTGCAGTATGCCATTTTTTCTCAAGAACTCTTTTGTCTCTGTACTCACAAAGCAAGTGGCATTGTCACTCACCACGATCTCCGGTAGCCCTTGATTACTGAAGCTCCGATGCAGGCAGTCTATAGTAGTAGTGGCGGAAGCAGAATTTACAGGATAAACATCCATCCATTTGGAATGTGCATCAATGATTATGAGGAACATCTTCCCCATGAATGGACCCGCATAATTTAAGTGCAACCTTCTCCATGGTTTATCCGGCCACTCCCAGGGGTGGAGAGGAGCCGCTGCTGGTGCCTTCTGGTGTTCCTGACAAGTGCTGCATATCTTGACTAGATTTTCTATCTCCTCATCTAGCTTTGGCCACCACAAGTAACTCCCAGCCAAGGCTTTCATACGCGAGACCCCAGGATGACACTGATGTATTTGCTCTAGGATAGACTGTCGTGCTGGCTGTGGAATAATCACTCGTGCTCCCCACAACACGCAACCATCCTGCACACTCAGCTCTGTTTTCCTGACACTGTAGGGTGTGAAGTCAGCCCCTTCCGGATGCTGTGGCCATCCCCTCACCACATATTCTCGAACTCTAGACAGTACTGGATCTTTACCTGTCCATGTTCTTATTTGCTCTGCAGTCACAAGTGCCGTGTCAGTGTCCTCCAACATCAAAACTCTGTCCTCTGGAGCTGCACGGATAGGTGTGCCTGGCAGTGGAAGACGGCTCAAGGCATCTGCGTTCCCATGGTACTTGCCCGCCTTGTAGACGATGACATAATCATATGCCCTCAACGTCACTGCCCACCTCTGGATACGGGGTGACCCCATCTGTGGAACTGCTTTCATTTCATTGAAAAGAGAGAGAAGAGGTTTATGATCGGTGCATATGGTGAACTTCCTGCCATATATGTACTTGTGGAACCTCTGTAATCCAAACATTACTGCTAACTCCTCTTTGTCTAACTGGGAATAGATTTTTTCCGCTGGTGTTAGAGTTCAGGACATAAACCCTATTGGTCTTTCAGTTCCATCTTCCATGCAGTGTGAAAGAACTGCCCCCACCCCATAAGGTGAAGCGTCACAAGAGAGAATGATGTCTTTCTCTGCATTGTAGTGAACCAGCACATCTGACGACAACATCAGTTTCTTGGACTGTACAAATGAAACCCCCTGCTCCTCTCCCCACTGCCACTGTGTCTCCTTGCGCAGTAGTTTGTGAAGAGGTGCTAACACAGTTGACAAGTTTGGTAAAAACTGTGGTAAACCACTGTTTGTATTCCACTGTGTACATGCCTGTACATGTCTCTGCTGACTCCTCCCACGAGTCCAGGTATAAAGGTGACTGCTCCACAGTCCCTCTGTATTCTGGACCGGTCGACCACTCGAGGCACACCTTCATTCTCTTGTTAATAAAAGCCTGTTAGTTACTCGCTTAATCTCAGTCTTTTGAGTTATTGATAGCGCATCAATTTTGTTAACAAGATTTTTATAATGGAGAAGATCCTCACACCAGCATGCCTAGACTTAGACCATCGGGAGTCGGACGCATCCACCAAGTTTACTCACTGGCTGAGGTGCTTTGAAAAATTCCTGATCGCCTCCGCTGCAACGGTCAAATCGGACGAGGACAAACTGGATGTCCTGACCTCCAAAGTGAACCACCGAGTGTACTCGGTCATCCAGGACGCGACCTCGTATGCGGATGCTATCAAGCTCCTCAAGGACCAGTACACGCGCACAGTGAACGAAGTGTAGGCCAGGCACCTTCTGGGGAGTCGTAAACAACAACCTGGGGAATCGACCGAGGAATACCTTCAGGCACTGTCTGTGCTTGGCCGGGCCTGTGGTTGTAAGGATGTAAAGGCCGCCGTGTACACAGAGGAACTTACCCGGGACGCTTTTGTAGCGGGCCACAGGTCCAATTACACCCGACAGCGATTGTTGGAGCAGAGTGACCTCGACCTCAACAAGGCCTCTGAACTCGCACTATCATTGGACGCAGCCTACCGGGGCATGGATGCCTACTCCTCTGCACCGTGGACGCCGCGGGGAACGACAGCCTGGGACACGGTAGGACCGTCTCATAGCGCCGTGCCACCCCAGCCACATCCCAGCAACGGCCCAACTACCGCAGCAGTGTCCCAAGGCCAGACAGCAGTGCCCCAAGGCCAGAAATGCTACTTCTGTGGCCAGGCCAAACACCCCAGAGCGCGCTGCCCGGCGAAAAATGCAATCTGCTCGGGCTGCGGGAAGAAGGGACACTACGCCAGCGTCTGCAGGGCCAAAGCCACCCCGAACCCCAGCAGCGCCGCGTGCGGGCCGCCATCTTGGGCCTCCCCAGCCATGTGCGAACCACCGGAACAGCAGCCATTCTGGACGCCTCCAGCCACATGGGGATCATGGACGCCGCCACCTTGGACGACAGCCGGGACGCAGCAGGCCCCCAACACCACCTCATCTGATACCCGCAGCGACACACCGACTCCTACGCTGGCCTCCGTTACGCTGGACCAAGCGAGACTGCACCAGCTGGCCCGGTCCACAATGGACATTAAGGTAAATGGTCACGAAACAATCTGCCTTTTTGACTCTGGGAGCACGGAGAGCTTCATCCACCCCGACACGGTGCGGCGTTGCTCTCTCCCAGTCCTGCCTGCGCACCAGCGGATTTCTATGGCCTCCGAGTCCCAGTCGGCGGACATTGGCAGCTACTGCATGGTGACACTCGTAGTAGACAGGACTGTGTACGATAATTTTAAACTTCTGGTCCTGCCCCACCTCTGCGCTGTCGTTCTACTGGGGTTAGATTTTCAGTGCCACCTTAAAAGTGTTACGATGGCGTACGGTGGACCCCTCCCCCCACTCACAGTCCGCAGCCAGCAGCTTCCAAATTGCCCGCCGCGCACCAGGTGCAACCTCTCCACACTCAGTCACCCCCCCCCCCCCCCCCACCGTTTGCTAACCTCACCCCCGACTGTAAGCCCATCGCCACAAAGAGCAGGCGATACAGTGCCGGGGACAGGGTTTTCATTAAAACCGAAGTGGAGCGGCTCCTGAAGGAAGGGATTATTGAGGGCAGCACCAGCCCCTGGCGAGCCCAGGTTGTGGTCGTTAAGACCGGCGAGAAGCAGCGCCTGGTCATCGACTACAGCCAGACAATAAATCGCTATACCCTGCTGGACGCTTACCCACTCCCCCGCATAGCTGATATGGTCAACCAGATCGCGCAGTACCGCGTCTTCTCGACCATTGACCTGAAATCAGCGTACCACCAGCTCCCTATCCGCCCTGAGGACCGCCAGTATACTGCCTTTGAGGCAAACGGCCGCCTCTACCACTTCCTTAGGGTTCCCTTTGGCGTCACCAACGGGGTCTCCGTCTTCCAAAGGGAGATGGACCGGATGGTCGATCAAAATGCGTTGCAGGCCACTTTCCCATATCTGGACAATGTGACCATCTGCGGCCATGACTTGCAGGACCATGACGCAAACCTCGAAAAATTCCTCTGCACCGCCAAACTCCTCAACCTGACGTATAACAAGGAGAAGTGCATATTCTGCACAACCCGCCTCACCATCCTTGGCTGTGTTGTGGAACACGGAGTCATCGGTCCCGACCCCGACCGGATGCGTCCCCTTATGGAACTCCCACTGCCCCACTGCCTCAAGGCCCTGAAGAGGTGCCTAGGGTTTTTCTCTTATTACGCCCAGTGGGTCCCCTACTATGCGGACAAGGCCCGTCCGCTGATCAAGTCCACCTCTTTTCCCGTGACGGCAGAGGCCCGCTTAGCCTTCCACCGTATCAAGGAAGACATTGCCAAAGCCACCATGCACGCAGTGGACGAATCCATCCCCTTCCAGGTGGAAAGCGACGCGTCCGACTTTGCCCTGGCCGGTACCCTCAATCAGGCGGGGAGACCCGTGGCCTTCTTTTCACGAACCCTCCAGGGCCCGGAGACCAGACACTCCGCTGTTGAGAAGGAGGCCCAGGCTATTGTGGAGGCTGTGCGTCATTGGAGGCACTACCTGGCCGGAAAACGATTTACCCTGCTCACTGACCAGCGTTCAGTTGCTTTTATGTTTAACAACAAGCAGAGGGGCAAAATCAAAAACGACAAGATCTTGAGGTGGAGAATCGAACTTTCCACCTACAATTACGAGATCTTGTACCGGCCCGGGAAGCTCAATGAACCCCCGGATATCGCGTGGCACCTGCGCCAGCGCGCAGATCGATAGACTGCGGGCCCTCCACAATGACCTCTGCCACCCGGGGGTCACCAGGTTCTTCCACTTCATCAAGGCCCGCAACCTGCCTTACTCCATTGAGGAGGTCAGGACCATGACCAGGAACTGCCAAGTCTGCGCTGAGTGCAAACCGCACTTTTATAGACCAGACAGGGCTCACCTGATAAAAGCCACTCGCCCCTTCGAGCGCCTGAGCGTTGATTTTAAAGGGCCTCTCCCCTCCTCCGACCGCAATGTGTACTTCCTCAACATTATTGATGAGTACTCCCGTTTCCCGTTCACCATCCCCTGCCCGGACATGACCAGTGCCACGGTCATTAAATGTCTGAACGACCTCTTCACCCTGTTCGGTTTCCCCAGCTATATCCATAGCGACCGGGGCTCATCGTTTATGAGCGACGAACTCCGTCAGTACCTGCTCGCTAGGGGTATTGCCACAAGCAGGACCACCAGTTACAACCCCCGGGGGAACGGACAGGTGGAAAGAGAGAATGCGACAGTTTGGAAGGCCGCCCTGCTAGCCTTAAAGTCTAGGGGCCTTCCGACCTCCCGCTGGCAGGATGTGCTCCCCGATGCGCTCCATTCTATTCGGTCACTGCTCTGCACTGCCACTAACGCCACCCCTCATGAGAAAATGTTTGTCTTCCCAAGGAAGTCCACATCGGGGACATTGCTACCGCCATGGCTGACGTCCCCAGGGCCGGTCCTACTGAGAAGACACGTGAGGACCCATAAAACGGACCCCCTGGTCGAGAGGGTCGACCTCGTCCACGCCAACCCCCAGTATGCTTACATTGCGTACCCGGACGGGCGGGAGGACACAGTCTCCATACGAGACCTCGCACCCTCGGGGGCCGCAGTAACCCACTATCCACTACCACCACCCCCCCCCCCCCCACGATCCGATATCCAGCCCCAGCAGACGGCAGGCCTGGGCCCCGCGACCCGCTCGACACCTACGAGGACTACACACCAGTGCCCCAGCCTACGCGGGACTCGATGCCGGAAGCTTCACTACCCCTGCTGTCGCCACGTCGATCACAGCGGCAGACAAGACCTCCGGAGAGACTCCAATACACTAACTTTTAATACACTTCACCCCGCCGGACTCAATTTTAAACAAGGGGTGAATGTGGTAAACCACTGTTTGTATTCCACTGTGTACATGCCTGTACATGTCTCGGCTGACTCCTCCCACGAGTCCAGGTATAAAGGTGACTGCTCCACAGTCCCTCTGTATTCTGGACCGGTCGACCACTCGAGGCACACCTTCATTCTCTTGTTAATAAAAGCCTGTTAGTTACTCGCTTAATCTCAGTCTTTTGAGTTATTGATAGCGCATCAAAAACCTGTTATAATAGTTCAGCAGTCCCAGGTAAGCTTTTAACTCAGCCACATTTGTAGGAGCAGGGGCGTCCTGCAGTGCTTGTACCTTCTCCTTGAGTGGATGGAGCCCGGTGGCGTCCACTCTGTGTCCCAGGAACACCGCTTCATTCCCCAGGAAAGTGCACTTACTCCTCTTGAGCCGGAACCCTGCCCTCTCCAATCTCTGTAGTACCTCTCTGAGTGCTCAGATGCTCCTGGTCGGTTCTTCCCGTCACCAGAATGTCATCCAGATAGATGGAAACATGTGGAATCCCTTGCAGTACACCTTCGATTGTCCTCTGAAAGATAGCTGGACTAGATGAGACACCAAACGGTAAGCGGTTATATGTAAACAATCCCTTGTGTGTATTTATGGTGACATACTTCATTGATTCGTCATCCAGTGCAATCTGCAAGTAGGAATGACTCATATCCAACTTTGTGAATTTCTTTCCTCCAGCCAGGTTTGCAAAGAGATCCTCTGTTTTGGGAATCGGATACTGCTCTAGTTTGGACACCCGATTGACTGTCAATTTATAGTCTCCACAGAGTCTTACCGAATTGTCCGGTTTTAAAACAGGTACTATGGGAGCTGCCCATTCTGAACATTTCACCGGCTCCAGTATGTTCTCTCTCAATAGACGGTCAAGCTCAGCCTCTACCTTTGGCTTCATGGCATAAGGCACAGGTCATTGTTTAAAAAACCTTGGCGGTGCCTCCTTGTCTACATAAATCTTAGCTGGGGTCTATTAAATGTGCCAAGTTCCTCCTTGAACACATTCTCATGTTCACTCAACACTTCTTGCAAAGTCAACTGTTTGCCCGCATCTATTTGATGTACTGCTCCCCAGTCTAATTTAAGTTCTTTTATCCAGCCCCGACCTAACAGGTTTGGTCCGGTACACAATACTATAACTACAGGTAGCTGTTCCACTGTGTCCCTGTGTTGCACAGTTACATTGGCTGTACCTAATGTTGCTACTCGTTCACCTGTATATGTTTTAAGATGCAGGGAGCAAGGCTTTAACTCTGGAACTTTTGCACGGTTCCACAATTTTGAGTACTCTGCCATTACGCTCTCTTCCTCTTTCCTGTTCCTTGAATTAAACTTGAACCGCTGTACAATCTCACTAGGCTTAGGGTTGAAATGTTCTTTTAGCAAAGCCACTAATTCAACAAATGATTTGTCTCCAGGCTTTTCAAGACTGAGCAGATTCTTCATCAAACTGTAGGTTTGGCTTCCCACTGAACTAAGCAGAATGGCTTTCCTTTTTCCGGCATCATTTATTTCATTTGCTTCAAAAAAATAACCCAACACTTCACAGTATTCTTCCCAGGTTTGTGCTTGACTATCAAAAGCGGAAACCGTTCCTACCGTGGCAGCCATGCTCTCTTCCAGCTGGTAGCTAACCGTAGCTCATAATTTTGTTGTTTAAACATCCTGGCAGACTTTTCTTCTTTAATCAGGGTCCTTTAGTTACCTCGTCGCCAAATGTGATAAATCCATGTAGTGAGACAAGGACTCGAAGAGGCGATATCGTAGAATTAGCACGAGTATTTTATTAACAAACAGAGTAACAAACATCATGCCTGCATCCTGGCATTTCACCTTTGCTGACCTTGACAGGAAGCAAACCTCTGACCTTAGCAGCAGCATTGGCTACAACACCACCTGGTGGATAACCTTAATCATAATATCCCAGATTACGATAGGGTGGGAATTGGAAGCAAAGTGAATGACATTTTCTAGTTCAGGGCGAGAGCAGCAAACGGCACAGATACAGTCATCAATGTACCGGAAAAAGAGGTGAGGGAGGGGACCCGAGTAGGACTGGAACAAAGAATATCCCACGAAGAGGCAGGCATAGCTAGGACCCATGCAACACCTTTGATTTGGAGGAAGTGAGTAGAGTCAAAGGAGAAGTTGTTCAATGTGAGAACAAGTTCAGCCAAGCGGAGGAGTGGTGGTGGTGGATGGGGACTGGTTGGGCCTCTATTCAAGGAAGAAGCAGAGCGCCCTCAGGCCACCCTGGTGGGGGGTGGAGGTGTAGAGGGATTGGACGTCCAATCTTTGTACTATCATAGCTTTTGTTATTTAATCACTCCTGCCTTCCACCCTATCACAGACCTTTCCTTTTGTTCTTAACGTCTCCACCCCCCCTTTCCCTGCCCCTGCACTTGCTTAAAATCTGTTACATCTCTAACTTTTTCCAGTTCTGATGAAAGACTTGAAACATTAGCTCAGTTCTCTTTCCACAGATGCTGCCTGACCTGCTGAGTATTTACAGCATTTTCTGTTTTGTCTCCTGAATGGCCTGGCTCTGATTTTACGGTTATGTTCCCTTGTCCGAGACTCCCCCACCCAGAGGAAAGAAAGTTTCTCTCTACCCTAACAATTCCTTTCAAAATCTTAAAAACCTCAATCAAATCACCCCTTAAAATTGTATATTCCAGGGAATACAAGCCTACTTTGTGTAATCTCTCATCATAATCTAACCCTTGGAGCCCTGGTAACATTCTGGTAAATATGCACTGCACTCCTTCCAAGGCCAGTATATCCTCTCTAAGGTGCAGTGCCCAGAACTGTACACTGTACTCCAGATGTGATCTAACCAGGGCTTTGTGTATCTGTAGCAAAACCGCCTCCCCTTTATATTCTAGCCCTCTAGTTATAAAGACTAACATTCCATTAGCCTTTTTGATTATTTTTTGTACCTGACCATTACATTTTAGTGGTCTGTGTGGACTTTTAAATCTCTTCGGACCTCCACTGTTCCTAGCTTTTCACCATTTAAATACTCGGATCTATCCATTTTTGGTCCAAAAAGGATGACCTCACACTTGCCTACATTGAAATCCATCTGTCACTTTTGTCCACTCACTTAATCTGTCAATCATTGTAATTTTATGCTCCCGTCGACACTACTTACAATACCACCAACCTTTGTGTCATCGGCAAATTCATTGATTGGCATAAAAAAGATAAGGAAAATAATACATGTACCATTGCCAACTCTGGTTGGAGGCATTCCTGGAGGTCTGAGCAAGTGATATTTGACCACATGCCATCTGCAAATGTTGTTGCATTTACCTTACAAAGGTTGGGTCCCCTTAGTTGAGTATCTTTGTTTGTGGTTTTGCACCAGCAGCTGTTGTGCGAGAAGTTCTATGAACTAGAAGGTTACCCGTGGGCAGGTGAAGAGGGGAAACTGAAAGTGAGGGAGCAATTCACAGAGGTGATGGGGAACTTTAATTCCACCAGGAACTAATAGTAACTCATTGCAATTGCACCGATAACCAATAATACTGGTAACACTCAAGATTCCCCTCATAACCAACAGTAATACAATAGCTCACTGATGGTCTATAGGTAACTGGTAGTAATAGGTCTAATGCCTTGATATCCTATCTGTAACTAGTAGCAATCCTATATTCACCGTCTAACTACAGTCAGAATCCCCCTGCACTGCACAAGGTGCGGGCAGGCTCCCCAGTCTACGCCACTTTTCATAGGCCCCATCTCTTTCCCTATCTCCTTGGACTCAGGTTCTGAGAGAAGATGACAATTTTGAACTGGGAGCCTCAATCAGGGCCACTCTGTACTTGGAGACTCCTCACACCAAAACTGGCCGGCACAGACTGACCTGAATCAAATCGAGAGATCACACAAAGTGCAATGGGCTCGGTGTTTGTGGCATTTCTCATAGTGCACATCGTCCTGAGGTCAGCTCAGCACCAACATTTCTAAACCATTCCGAGTTAAGACTCAATAAAGGAGAGTTTGGTATGGCCCTCATCTTTGCTCCCTTAAGTCCAAGGGACGCAGACTTGATATGGCTGACAACTGGTTTAGCCATTTACCGCCAGATCTGGCTGGACCATATAAAGCACTATCGGCCCTGCTCTCATCTACTAAAACAGCTCCCAGGTTCTATTCTCTACTGCTAATCGTCTTCTTAAACCCCCCTCCCATCTCCTCCACCCTCACCTCCAACAAGTGCAAGGAGCACCTGGACCTCTTCATCAATAAGATTGAGACCATCCGATCAGCTGCCTCTGCAGCTTACCTCCCTTCTAGCCCACTGGGCCAAACTTCCTCTTAGGTTCCCCCCTGCCCTAGCCCTGAACTCTCATCTTTCTCTAGTTTCTCTCATACCTCCCCTCATGCCCTCTCCAAGCTCATCTTGTCCATGAGACCCACCTCCTGCTCCCTCAACCCTATTCTCACTAAACTACTGACCACCCAACTCCCCTTCCTGGCTCCCAGGTTAGCTGATACTGTTAACGGTTCCCTCTCTGTAGGTACTGCCCCCTTCTCCTTCAAATCTCCCATCACCACCGCTTTCCTCAGAAAAATAACCCTTGACCCCTCATCCTTGCAAATTACCACCCCATCTTCAACCTCTCTTTCCTCTCAAGTCCTAGAACGTGCTGTCACCTCTCAAATCTGTGTCCATCTTTCCCGGAACTCCATGTTTGAATCCCTCTAATCAGGTTTCTGCCCCGCCACAGTATTGAAGCGGCTCTCATCAAAGTCACAAATGACATCCTTCGTGACTGTAACCATGGTAAACTATTCCTTCTCGTACTTCTCGACCGGTCTGCAGCCTTTGACACGGCTGACCACTCCATCCTCCAACGCCTCTCCACCATCATCCAGCTGGGTGGGACTGCACTTGCCCGGTTCCAGTCGTAGCCAGAGAATCTCCTGCAATGGCTTCTCTTCTCGCTGCCGCATCGTTACCTCTGGTGTCCCCCAAGGATCTATCTTTGGCTCTCTCCTATTTCACATCTACATGCTGCCCCTCGGTGACATCATCTGAAAACACGTCAGTTTCCACATGCACGCTGACGATGCCCAGCTCTACCTCATCACCAACTCTCTCAACCACTCCACTGTCTCTAAACACAAACTCCGTTCCCTAGCCACTGACTCCATCCCCCTCCCTGGCAACTATCTGAGGCTGCACCAGACTGTTTGCAACCTTGGCATCATATTTGACAGAGATGTGCTTCCGACCACAAATCCACGCCATCACTAAGACCGCCTATTTCCACCTCTGTAACATCACCCAACTCCGCCCTGCCTCCGCTCATCTGCTGCTGAAACCCTCATCTATGCCTTTGTTATCTCCACACTTGATTATTCCAATGCTCTCCTGGTTGGCCTCCCCCGTTCTACTCTCCGTAAACTTGAGGTCATCCAAAACTCTGCTGCCCGTATCCTAACTTGCACCAAATTCCGTTCACCCATCACCCCTGTGCTCGCTGACCTACATTAGCTCCCAGTTTTAAAATTCTCATCCTTGCTTTCAGATCCCTCCATGGCCTCGCCTCTCCCCATCTCTAATCTCATCCAGCCCTACAAGAACATAAGAAATAGGAGCAGGAATAGGCCACTTGGCCCCTCGAGTCTGCTCCGCCATTCAATAAGATCATGGCTGATCTTAGGCTCAAAGCCACTTCCCTGCCCGCTCCCCATAACCCTTCACTCCCTTATCTTGCAAAAATCTGTCTATCTCCACCTTAAATGTATTTAATGACCCAGCTTCCACAGCTCTCTGGGGCAGAGAATTCCACAGATTTACAACCCTCAGAGAAGAAATTCCTCCTCATTTCAGTTCTGAAAGGGCGACCCTTTATTCTAAAGCTGTGCCCCCGCGTTCTAGATTTCCCGAGAGGAAACATCCTCTCTGTATCTACCTTGTCGAGCCCCCTCAGTATCCTATATGTTTCGATAAGATCACCTCTCATTCTTCTAAATTCCAATGAGTATTGGTCCAGCCTGCTCAACCTTTTCTCATAAGCCAACCCCCTCATCTCTGGAATTAAACTAGTGAATCGTCTCTAAACTGCCTCCAATGGAAGTATATCCTTCCTTAAATAAGGAGACCAAAACTGTACGCAGTACTCAAGGTGTGGTCTCACCAATACCCTGTACAGTTGTAGCAGGACCTCCCTGCTTTTATACTCCAAACCCTTTGAAATAAAGGCCAACATTTCATTTGCCTTTTTGATTACTTGCTATATCTGCATGCTAACATTTTGTGTTTCATGCACAAGGAACCCCAGGTCCCTCTGAACTATAGCATTTTGTAATCTCCATTTAAATAATAATTTGCTTTTTTATTTTTCCTGCCAAAGTGTTTAACCTCGCACTTTCCTACATTATACTCTATCTGCCAAATGTTTGCCCACTCACTCAGCCTGCCTATATCCCTTTGCAGGTTCTTTGAGTCCTCTGCACAACTTGCTTTCCCACTCATCTTTGTATCATCCGCAAACTTGGCTACATTACACTCGGTCCATTCATCCAAATTATTAATGTAGATTGTAAATAGTTGAGGCCCCAGCACCAATCCCTGTGGCACCCCACTAGTTACCGTTTGCCAACCGGAAAATGACCAATTTATTTCGACTCTCTGCTTTCTGTTAGTTAGCCAATTTTCTATCCATGTTAATATATTACCCCCAATTCCGTGAGCTCTTATCTTATGCAGTAACCTTTTATGAGGCACCTTATCGAATGCCCTCTGGAAATCCAAATACACCACATCCACTGGTTCACCTTTGTCCACCCTGCTCGTTACCTCCTCAAAGAACTCCAGCAAATTTGTTAAACATGATTTCCCTTTCATAAAACCATGCTGACTCTGCTTGACTGCATTATGATTTTCCAAATGCCCTGCTACTGCTTCCTTAATGAAGGACACCAGCATTTTCCCAACGACAGATGTTAGGCTAACTGGTCTATAGATTCCTGCTTTCTGTCTCCCTCCTTTCTTAAACAGGGGTGTTACATTTGCAGTCCAGGGAATTTTGGTATATTTCAATTAATGCATCCACTATCTGCAGCCACTTCTTTTAAGACCCTGGGATGCAGGCCATCTGGTCCAGGGGACTTGTCGTCTTTTAGTCCCATTATTTTACCAAGTACAGTAAACTCTTGTTTAAATGGCACTTAATCATCCAGAATACTTTAATAACCAGCAAAATCTTGCTGAATCCATCCAGCACTCGTTTTGCCGAGTCAGAGTCTCCCGCGGTGGCCGAGTTAGTCAGTGGTTTTTATTTTTGTTTGTGTTAAAAATTGCCTTGGTAGGTGTCATAAATCGCAACTTCTACAAGAAGTAACTCAGGAAGTACTACTGAACGGCCAGCTGAGGGCGCCGTCCGAGGAGTATAAATACTCGGGTGTGGGCCCAACTTGGCCAGAGACAATCTGGAAACCGGAAGCTAGTGACTACTAACTAGACCTCCATGTTTTGTTATAAGTCGATTAAAGCCTTGCTTTAAGTACAACTAAGTGCGTAGTGAGTCTTTATTACGTCAGTAGGTATACCTCTCTGTTATCCAGAATTTTTCAGCAACTGGCATCATCCTGGTCCCATAGGTGCCGGATAAGAAAGAGTTTACTGTACTATTTCCTTAGTGATAGTGATTGTCTAGCTCCCCCCTCCCTGTGGCCCCTTGATAATCCATTATTGGGATGTTGTTAGTATCTTCTACCGTGAAGACAGATACAAAATATTTGTTCATTCCCCAGTCTCGTCCTCTAAGTGACCAACATTTACTTTAGCTAGCTACCCTCTTCCTTTTTATATACCTGTAGAAGCTCTTACTATCTGTTTTAATGTTTACCAGTTTACTCTCATAATTCATCTTCTCTCTCTTTTATTTTTTTTAGTCATCCTTTGCTGGTTTTTTAAAATTTCCCAATCCTCTGGTCTCCCGCCAATCTTGGCAACATTGTATGCCTTCGTTTTCAATTTGATACTATCCTTTACTTCCTTAGTTATCCACGGATGGTACTCCCTTCTCTTAAAATCTTTCTTTCTCACTGGAATATATTTTTGTTGGGAGTTATGAAATATTTCCTTAAATGTCCGCCACTGCATTTCAACGGTCTTGAGGTATCTACGCTCCTCCAATTCTGGTCGTGAGCATCCCCAATTTTAATCACTCCACCATTTGCAGCCGTGCCTTCAGCTGCCAAGGCCCTAAGTTGTGGAATTCCCTCCCTAAACCTCTTCGCCTCTCTTTCCTCCTTTTAAGATGCTCCTTAAAACCTACCTCTTTGTCTGCCCTAATATTTCCTTATGTGGCTGTGTCAAATTCTGTTTGATGATGCTCCTGTGAAGTGCCTTGGGGTGTTTTACTACATTAAAGGTGGTATATTAATACAAGTTGTTGTTGTTGTAGAATAATAGCAATTACAAGACAGAAGGCCATTCAGGCCCCAGTACCTATGCTGGCGCCATTTCCTGTAACCCCATTCTGCCGGATTCTTTTATATTCCTCCCTTTCAAATACTTATCCCGTTCCCTTTT
The DNA here is from genome assembly GCF_052327205.1 of Somniosus microcephalus. NCBI lineage: Eukaryota > Metazoa > Chordata > Chondrichthyes > Squaliformes > Somniosidae > Somniosus > Somniosus microcephalus. The sequence continues at coordinate 112,923,124 of NC_140988.1, read as the reverse complement.
AAATGATGTTCTAGTCTCTTCCTTAATAGCCACCTGCAGTGAAGCATCCCATGGTCTAATAGCCCTCAGATCAAAAATCTTCCTTCTCCCTTTGTTCTTCCAGTGAGAATCCTCTGTCTCCATCCCCTTGTTCCCCATTTGCCCATCTGTGGAAACAATCTTTCACTATTTACCCACAGTAAAGTATGCAGGTTTCACTCACCGCTCCTCTCATGACTTTGCTGCTGCTCCTCCTGATTCTGCAGAAAAAGCTGGTTCCTTCATTTCCCAGTCTTCCTTTCTTCCCTGAACCCCATCCTCCTGTCTTCCCCCCTCTCCACTCCTCCAGATTCCATACCCCCTCCTGCACCAAAATCTTTTGCTGAAACAAGAGTATAAACTAGATGTAATGAATGCAGTGTAAGAAATTGGAATATAGCCGGTGACATTTCTCAATTTTATTTTTTCTTTAATAAATCCAAATTTTTGTGCACAAATTAAGATACAGATTAGTTTCTTAGCTAGTGCTTTAGTTCGTACTCTGCTTTGATAATAGTTTGAATGCTTTCCCTCATAGTGCAGAATTAATCAGTTTAAGGATAGGTTTTCCCGAGATACCAAAGACAAACCAGTTTACATTCTGTACGTCAAAGTTACAATCTGTGTCGGTTGCAGTACACAATGCACTTTGTTTGAGTTACCCTTAAAGATGAACTGTAAAAATCACAATATTTTATCTTTTCCATCTAGTCATAACATTTCAAACTATTACAAAAAAAAGGTAGAAATAGGTAAAAGTCTACTTGACTGCCCTATTCATATCTATACAACTTATCCTATAATTTCTTTAAAACATTTGTTTTCCTGTTAGCTTCAATCCTTCCACTATTCTGCCCCAACAACTTTAACACACTTCAGGATCCCCCAAATGCTCCAAACACCAGCACCCACCCCAGTGCTAGCACATCCTGGCAATCTTCACCCTCAGTGCTGACATAATTTGATACCTCCCTAAATACACCTTGACCCCTTTGCCCAGAGTACTGCCATATCCTAGGACACCTCCCTACTGTAATCAGACATCGGGAGCCTGTTGATGCTCTCAGATCCCAAAACAGCTCCCACCCCTCTCCACACTCAGTACTACCAATCGGAACCCACCCTCCAGTGCAGCAGTGCAGACAGAACTCAACACCATCCCTACTACTCCCACATGCTGGACTTTTGGACCCTTCCACACTGAGTGCTACCAAACCCAGGAACCTTTCCCCCACCCCCCCACCATGCCCTTAGCCCTCAACACGCCCCATCCCCTCCATTGCAGCGAGACCAAGACTGTCCTTACTGCTACAACATGCATGAACTCTACACCCCTCCCCCACATTCCACTGTTGGCAAACTGCAGCACCTCTTCACTCCCACAGTGCTTCCATACCTCTTGCCGCTGCCCCATGTAAGGGGTGGTGTGTGTGATCAGCTTTGCCTCTGACTCCCTGAGCGGTTCGAATCGCTCCCACTCCCTTGGTTCTAGACTTTGGACTTATTTGGGGGTTGTAATGAAATTGCAACAGACAACTGAGTTGGTCAAAAAAACTTGGATTTATACACCACAATAATCTTATCACTCTAAAAGGGGGAACACTTCGGAATATGCGAAGGAGAATGACAATAGACAAAATACCTTACCCCTCCCAATCCCACTACACTAACTAGGTTGGATTCCAGAGGACCAGGAAATGCTCACCAAACGACTTTCTTGACAGTTGTAGAGGTTCGCGATTTCGCGGTTCTCTTTAGTTGTGGCGGTTGGGGCCTGCCGTACCCCGGACGTGGTGGAAGACTTCACCTGCGTTGGGTTTTCAGTCTTCGCGTGTCCGCTGATGCGGTCGGCTGCGTATTTGGATTTATCGGGTAAGTACCCAATTTCCTTTGATTAGGTATAGTTTTTAGAGTCTTTTGCATTAAATCTTACCCAGGGGTAAGTCAGGCTAGCTTGTAGAGTGGAAACAAGTTTGCGAATCTTCGGTTCTTCCAGGTTGGTTTCTTGTTGGTCGCGGTGGCCCAATATTACCTAGTTGTTGGTAATATTGTTAGTTGTTAGTTTCTTGGGGCCTTTGGTTGCCGCGATTCCCTTTTCCTTTCGTTTCGTTCTTCTTTCCTCAAGTCTCCGATCCTCCGATTGTGTGCAGTGATGATGATGATGGGTAGTACTCTTCTGAATCGAACTGGGCTGAACTCCACTCCTTCTGAACCGTACTTTGAGCTGCTCTCCTTTCAAACTGAACTTCTTCACCCAACTGCTCTGTGAACTGCACTCCTTTCTGTGTAAAAGCAGGCCTCAATTATACTGTTTTGAGGCCTTGCCTATCTGCCTGCCAAATCTCCTCTGGCCCATTGTTAATTTTGGTGGGCTCGTTAACTTTAATCGTTTTTAAATTCTTATCGAGTTTTGGGGCTAGTCCCATCTATTTTTAATTGACTTTTAACTAGTTTTGGGATTGCTTCGAAATCAGTTTAAGTGTGCGAAGTGGTTTTGGATGTCTCTCTGTGGTTTTAAACTGTTGTTCGGTTGTCTTCTCCTGCTGGGGCCAGGGTCTCTTTTGTTGATTAGTGGCATGTATTGTATTATTCATGTTCTTGATGGCCCTGTAGGTTTTGGCGGGAACTGTCCTTCCGTAGGCCTATTGTCTTTATGTAGAATGACTGGGACGGTCCAGAACATTCCCAGACAATCTGGCCTTTGCCAATATTCAAACTGTTTGTCCTACAGTGCCCAACCCAGTTCCTTTGTTGCAGCCTTCCACAGGCCTGGACATGCCTTTTTAAAATAGCCAAATCTTCCTGGGGTTTTGACTAAGTTCTTTTTGGCCCAATATTATTTTAAACAGTCCAATATCTCTTCTTTTCTTGGTTTGGGATGTCTGTAGAATTTTGCGAGCCTTACACACCCCCGTGATACTTTAAACACTATAGTATCATACGGAGTGAGCAAAATTTTCTGATCCCCGAGAGCCAACCTTCCCCTGTATTATCTAAACTAAAAACAAAAACACTCTCCCGTTCCCCTTTAGGTGTAGTGTTTAACAGATCTATACAAGGTACGAAAAATTCAATTACATTCACATCCAAGCACGGAGGGGGTCCAACACCCCTGTACCACTTGGAAAAATTACATACACATAGGAAAAATAATGACACACACACTCATCAAACTTTATTTTTAATAACGGTCAAGGTTTGTTTTATACCTGGTCATAGACTTTATTTTTGTCCCATGCTCCCTCATGTTGAGAGCAGAGCATCCTGTCCCTTCCCTTGCACTTTGTGCACAATAAGTAGAAAACTATGCCGAGCTGGCAAACTACTAAAAGATGTGAAGCCATTCAAATCCAAGAAGGGACCTCTATATTTTCAAAAATATCCCACCAGGGTGGAACTACGATATCCAAGATCTTGGCCCCTATCTCGACTGTCTTCTGCTCTAATGTATAGAAATGTTTCTGTGAGATGACCACTGCTTTCAATAGGGCGGTAAGATGTTCTGGTAGAGGGGGAATTTCATAGCCGAAATGTGTTACGTAATTTTGCAGGTTGGTAATGTTTTCTCTGACAGTGAGGTGAACAGTTAAGGGTTCAGGGATGGGTACAATCCGTTCCTGGGCCACTTGAACTTCTGCCTCGGGTTTAAAACAGAAACTGCTGTCACTCACCGGACACCAGATGTGCTGTCCATGCTGGTAGTGGGGCACACTTGTGGTGACACAATATGTCCCACCCCCTATGAATGCTACCTATGGGGAAACATGGCCTTGTGCCATTACCTCCATGGTACAGTTCACAGGTTGTGCGCCAGCAGCTTTAAACCCGCACTGTGGTCTCGAATAGGCATTCACGTGCTGGGGACACTGTATTATGTGTGCTCCCTGGCTCCGGCACCCAGAGAGGTCAGTACCTGTCATAGCGTGCTCCCACTTTATGACATAAGGTGGGACCTCTGCGAAACGGATGTGTGCACCCCCTTGAATGATCCCGATGTTCTCCACCCTGTATACCGGTGCGGGTCGGGCTGTCCCACCCATGACCGGCATCCTCACCGCTATACCCATGATAGTGTGATTGAAACGTCCACAATCCACTGGGACAGGGTAGGCTTCAGAGGCTAGGTGGAGCTGACACGGGCTCAGCAAATTACTAAACGGGTGGAGGGCTGCGAGGTGCTTGTTGCTAATCTAGGAAGGGACTAAACCTTGTTTTAAATCCTCCAGTTTGCTGCGGCCCTCGCCCAGCAACCATGCCCCGTATAGCACGCACACCTCATTCTGTGCAGCTTGATCCGAAGCATTCCTGTCCTCCTGTATGAGTGCATTTACTGTTTTAGTGTGTCTCTCCAGCTCAGCAATAATCTCTTTTAAATGGACCGTCATAGCTTGGTCCTCATGTAGCTCTGAGCCTACCACTGTGTTCTCCTCTGTTAGGATTTTTCTTAACTGGGTCTTTAAACCATTTATCTGGGTTTGTAACTCTATATCGTCTAGGCTGTTTACTACTGAGGATCCTGTACTATAGGCAGTGAAAATATCATTCCAGGTCCCCCTTCTTTGTCTCCCCGCACCCATATTATGCTCAGGGTTTAAACTGTAGTTTTGCTTTGTCCACATTGGCAAAGTCGAATTCATAAACTTTTCTAAACATTTCCTTCAACAGGTCTTGGTACAACTGTTCTGTTGCCTTAGGACACCACTCAGGTAAGTGCACCTCGGTCAGGTTCAGGATCACTGAGGCCACTGCATAGTGTACCCCTTGGTACAGCAACTTATCGGTTGGCACTAGGACTAACCCATTCACTGGTTCCTTGGTGGTGGTAGGACACCTCTCTACTATAGTCCGTGATGTCGTGGTCGTGGGCAGGGGCTTTCGGGGGCGGGTTACGAGTTCGGTGGCATTGACTGGAATCGGGGAGTGTGGGATCGCGCACACATGCAGGCTGGAGTCCCACCCCATCCTCTCCCCGGCATCTTGCCATTGCCGGTGGAAAATGATGGATATGCCTGCAGGGCAGACTTTCTCTGACCCCCACATACAAACATAAATCCCCTGATCCGGCTCCCACCACTTGTCTCAGCACACACTCACTCCCCCTCGGGTCCCTGTAATCGTCCGATGGGAATTGTCCCCAATCAACTGCAGGGTTTCCTATGTCCTTGCTCAGCTTTCTGAGCCACCACCACCTATCCAGGGGAATCTGTCTCTTACATGTCAAGCACACGTTTCCCCTCGGTGACACTGACCCTTGTGGCAACAATCTGTACCCTGGGGCACGGGATGGAGGCCTCCCCATACGTGAACCCGGTCTGGCTGGAGTACTGGGTGGAGTTAGACCCCAGCCACCCTGGCCACCTTCCCTCATGGAAGTTGATGGCGAGCTCCTCCACACCCCGTTCGCCACCCCCTGCGGTAACCATCGGTGCTCTCTCTCCCGAGCACCCATAGATGTGGGAGTTCTCCACGTCTCCTCGGTCACCGATGCTCACCCCTACCAGGGCGAGCAGGAGCAGAACCTTTCTCATCCCGATTTCCTCTCTGTAGGGACACACAAACAAAATAGCCATGTCCTGAGAAGGTTCTCTGGCCTGACACAGTTATCAAAATTTTCAAACTTAAACTTATCCTATACTAAAAATCCCAAAACTACCAAACTGTAAACCTCTCTTAAACTGAAAGCTATATACATCCGCCGCCCGTCTCCAGACGGCCAGGCTAATCCCTGTTAGGCCTCTGCCTTCTGTGGAATCTGGGCAGCTTGTACGGTTGGGCGTAAGGTGACCTGAGCCACCGGACCCGGAGAGTCTTCCTTAAAACACCTGGGGGTTTCCCCGTTTCCCAGTTAATCAGGGGAGTGTGCCCTCCTGTGCTGCAGCACACTACCCCTTTCTGTGTGGCTGCCGAGTCCCTATCCTGTCCTGTGGGTTCCCCGCAGCCTGATGCCGCAGGCTGGGGACCCTTCTCTCTTTGCCCAATGCTACCTCTCCTGTGAGTCCCTCACCTTTGGAAGCTGTAGGCTGGGGATCTGTGTCCTTAGACTGGTCCCTGACCTTGGTTTTTCCCTTCTGTTAAGGGTTCTCCTGGGGCTGGACTGTTTAAAGTGATACTCGGGTGACCATGGTAGTTTAGGCTGTGGTATGCGAGGAGACCTTCTTAAGGCTCTGGCTACTGGGGGTGTACCTGAGTCCCACTTAATTGGTGGGAGGGCCTCTCCAGTCACACACGTCACTGCCCCTACCGGTGCGGTCTGTGTGTCTGTCACAGCTGCAGGCTGCTGCTCTCTAGCTTTAACACGGTTAACCCTTGCTGGCCGTTCTCCACTCTCAGTCTTGAACAGCTTGCACTGATTAATGTGGAACCACTTTGTGCGGTGGGGCATCTTTATGGCATAGACCATGGAGCTTGCCTTGTCCACAATGCTGTACGGCCCCCATATACAATGGTTCGAAACTTCCCAACTGGGCAAAGTTCCTTACCATGACCTGATCCCCTATCTCCCACTCGTGGTGCCTGTTGGGTTCTAGCAGCAATCGATTACTCCGATGCTGTTTTCCCATGTTGCTAGCAGCCTGCCAGTGAATCTGTTTAAGGTGTTCAAACAGATTCCTGACGAAGCTGTCCCGGTTCACCTCTCTGAGCTGACCGTCTGTGAGCACCGGGGCTAGCACATTGGTAGGGTTATGTGGACTCCCACCCGTCATCAGCTCATGTGGGGAATACCCCGTGCTTTTTGACTGGCTGGCTCGGATCCCCATTAAGACCAACGGTAAGACTTCTACCCACTTCTTGGGTGAGTCTCCCGTCTCCTTGCGCAACCTTTTATAGTGCGATTTAAACGCTCTACAGGACCCGATGACTGTGGGTTGTAGGCAACGTGCCAATTCCCTTCAATGCCGAGTACCATGAGGGTCGCTTGCATGACCTGTCCGGTAAAGTGACTCCCTTGGTCGGACTCCACATACTGTGGGAATCCCCATCGTGAGAACACTTCCCTGACCAGGATCTTAGCTGTACCCAATGCAGTAGCTGTACGGCAGGGAAAAGCTTCTACCCGCTTTGAAAACACATCCACCAGGACTAGGCAATACTTGTAGCCTCCCTGGGCGGTGGGTAGGGGCCCGATGTAATCGATCTGGATCGACTGCCATGGTCCCTCTACCCTCCTGGTGTGTCCCAAAGATACCTTCCTTATCTGGAGGTCAGGGTTATTGGCAGCACACACCAGACAGCCGGCACAGAACTCGCAGACCTGTTTCCTCAGTCCTGGCCACCATCCTGCCTGTTCCACCCGCTGCCAGGTGGCCTCAGGCCCGGGATGCCCCGCTCCTGGACCCTCATGGGCCAGTTGGAGGAATTCCCTTTGGTGCTGCTGCGGCACTACCCATTGCTCCCCCCTGAACAGCATGCCTTCCTTGACGGTGATGGCTGCTGTACCGTATGGGCCCTCTACTTTCTCCCCTTTTGTGAGCGCATTCATGACGGCTCTGAGGATGGGATCCCGTACCTGGGCCTGCTTTAGGTCCGGGACCAAGGCTACCCCTTGTGTACCTCCCTTGTCCCGGATTGCGGCTACCGAACCTGTCTGGTAGGGGTCCCAAAACTCTCCTTCCCTAGCTCCCTGCTTGGCCAATTCATCTGCCTTTTGGTTGCCCTCCCTCATGGGTTCTGTCTTCGAATGGGCCTTAACCTTATGGATATAGACCTTCCTTTTCCCTCCTACGGCTGTCATGATTTTCTCCAGCAGAGGCTTGATTGCCAGGGGTCTCCCGTCAGCGGAGGTGTATCGGCGGCGGGACCAGATGGCCAGGTATTCCGTACACGAATTGCACGTGAACATGCTGTCCGAGCACATCGTGTACGGGGTAGGGAATTTCTCTCAGTGTGTAACCACGTACACTACCACGGACAGTTCAGCCTGCTGGGGGCTCATGGTGCTGGGGAGTTTAATTGCCAGGGCAATGTCTGCCCCTGGGTCATAAACCCCACACCCTGAGAGTAGTTTCCCAGCAGATACTCTGCTCGAACCGTCCACATAGATTTTGCGGCCTGTGGGGTGTATCCCGGCCCGGAAAACATATGTTGACTTCCCATACTCCTTCGATGGAACATCGGGGGGCCGTCCCTGGTTAAATCATGTTGGCTGCGAGCTTCGGCTCGCAGAGACCTTTCACCCTTAGGTCCATCTGGGAGAGAAGCAGGGTCCAGCGAGCACTGCTCACTGTCCCATCTTTAATTCTTCCATCTAGGAGCATTTGGGTGGGCGTGTGATGAGTGAGGTGCCTGTTGTTGTGTATGTACCTTTAAGAGAGAACTGTTTTACAGCTCTTCTATACTGTAGTACCGGCAGTGACCACACCTGTATATAAAGCCGGAGCAGGCTTCTGTACTTCAGTCTTGAGACTACTCTACTCCAGTAAATACCTGTTGATTGTTAAGTTACAACATCTGTGTAGTTCTTGGGGAAACATCCTATTTAAAGAATCACGGATCTAACAGTGGCGACGAGTGTCGATTCGAATCTACCTGCAACTCTGCATTTCCCTTCGAGGATTCGCTCCGGGAGGGCAGTGGAAGAAAGTCGAGGCCAGAAACACGGGCGTCGACCACGAGCAACCGCCCAGTCATCCGGCAGAGAGTGAACATCGCAGGGGAGGCTGTTGAGAGCCGGGCTTGGTTCCCCAGCCACGACGATCAGCAACAGACTGACGACAGGTACAGCGCAGACCCTTCCCGGACAGCGGCGGCTGGAGCCGACCGACGGCAGAGAAAAAGCCGAGCAGCGTCGACGGGGTAAGATAGAGGGTGAAGCACACAGGGCGCAGCCGGGGGTTGAAAACCGAGCGGCGTCGAGGAAAAACAAAACGGAGAGAGAGAGGGTAAAGCAGCAGCCGGGTTCATGACCGAGCGGTGGAAACGGGAAAGGCGCACAGAAAAAAAAAATGCGCAGAGCACAGCCAGGGCTCAAGGGCTGAACAGTGTCCGCGGGGAGAAGAAGGGAGAGCGCGGGAGACGCCATTGAGAAGGAAGAGCGCGGGAGACGCCATTTTTAGAAGCCGCAGCGGAGAAGAAGGGCGAGCGCGGGAAGAAAGGAAAGCGCGGGAGATGCCATTTTGTGCCAGCGGAGAAGAAGGGAAAGTGCGGGAGACGCCATTTTTGACAGTTAAATCACACCCAGGGATGCCGAAGAGTGGCAGTATCTCTACGTTCGACAATGAAGTCGAAGATTGGGCGACATATGTGGAACGTATTGAGGTGTACTGCAGGGCGAATGAAGTGCCAGATGCTAGGAAAGCACTGGTTTTGTTAAATTCCATGGGTGCAAAAACTTATGGGTTACTGCGAAACCTAATAACCCCAGAGAAGCCTGTGAATAAGAATTTCGAAAGCATAGTAGAAATCCTACAGGACCACTTAAACCCCACACCGCTGCCGATAGCAGAACAATTTAAGTTCCATAAAAGGAACCAACACAAAGACGAAAGCAATGCTGAGTACTTAACGGAACTTCGCAAGCTATCGAAACACTGCCAGTTTGGAGTGGGACTAGCAGATACGTTAAGGGACAAGTTTGTGTGTGGGCTTCAAAGTGAAGGAACCCAGAAACGGCTTCTATCAGAAAAGGATCTTACGCTGGACAAGGCTTTCGGTATGGCAGTATCACACGAAGCAGCCGCAAGGGGCGCTGCAGAGATACAACGGAGACCACAAGAATATGGCACCAATGAAATGTCCTATGGAACAGGGAAGTGCTATCGCTGCAGCAGAACAACACACGACCAGAAGGATTGTTGGTTCAAGGACCAAGTGTGCAGACTGTGGAAAAGCAGGACACATAGCAAGAGTCTGCAGGTCTGGGAAGAAAACCAACAGCAAGAAATCTCCACAGGAGAAGTACAAAAAGGTACACAAGGTGATGGACAGTAGTTCAGACGAACAGAAAAGTGACACAGACTCTGGAAGCAAGGAGCTGGGTTGTCTGAAACTACATAAGGTAACCAAAATGGAGGATCACCAGACTATCTGGGTTACACTCAAGATAGACAGAGTCCAAGTGAAAATGGAATTGGACACAGGATCAGCCCTAACAGTCATAAACCAAAGGGACTACAAGCGGCTATTTTCACATATACCCTTGAAAGCTACAGAGATTGTCTTGAAGACGTACACGGGGCAAAAAAGTCTACCCCAAAAGGAAAAATAAGGGTGAAAGTGATATACAAAGGCCAGGAAATACCTAAAATGGACTTATATGTATTGCCAGATGGAGGACCACCACTGCTAGGATGTGAATGGATCCAGAAGATACAATTAGATTGGCATTCCATACAGGCACTGAAGGTTGAGGCCAAAAAGGATGACGACGTCACACCTGGACAACTGTCAAAAATGCTAACTGACGCAAACTAAGTGTTCCAGGAGGGACTCGGAACACTAAAAGGCATAACGGCAACGATTAAAATAGAGAAAAATGCAAGCCCAAAGTTTCTTAAGGCCAGACCAGTGCCTTATGCGATCAGACCAGCCGTCGAAGCAGAGCTGGAAGGGTTGGAACGTTCAGGAGTACTGTCCAAAGTAGACTGGAGTGAGTGGGCTACACCCATCGTTCCTGTAATGAAGAGGTCGTTGAGTAATACGCCTGGGGAACCAAAGAAGGTCCGCATCTGTGGGGATTTTAAGGTGACAGTGAACCCAGTCTTTCACACGGTACAATATTCGCTTCCACGAATTGAGGATATTTTCGCCTCGCTATCTGGAGGTAAACGCTTCACCAAAATTGATCTAGCCCAGGTGTACTTGCAAATGGAGGTAGAAGAAGCCTCGAAACAATACCTCACGATCAACACTCATAAAGGTCTCTATCAATACAACCGGCTGGTGTTCAGGGTAGCATCGGCTCCGGCTATTTGGCAAAGGGTGATGGATCAAGTCCTGCAAGGGATTCCAGGGACCCAGTGTTATTTGGACGACATCCTGGTCACGGGCGAAAATGACAGTGATCACCTCGCCAACTTGGAGAAGGTGCTCACCAGATTAAAGGAATATGGGCTACGAGCTAATCGCCACAAGTGCGAGTTTTTCCAGAAGCAGATCTCGTATTGTGGCCACGTCATCGATGAAGAGGGGTTACATAAAAGTCCCCTGAAAATAGTAGTCAAGGCTCCAGCACCGGAAAATGTATCACAACTGAGGTCGTTCCTCGGGCTGGTAAACTACTACCATAAGTTCTTACCAAATTTGTCCACGGTATTACACCCACTGAACACCCTACTGCAAACAGGTGTGCCATGGAAGTGGAATGACGAACGTAGACGAGCTTTCCAGAAGTGTAAAGAATTGATCACATCAAAAGAGGTGTTGGCCCATTTCAACCCAGCACTACCAATTCGTTTGGCATGTGATGCATCACCCTATGGTATTGGAGCGGTGCTGTCGCACAAATTCCCAGACGGGTTGGAGAGGCCAGTAGCCTTTGCGTCTCGGTCACTAACCTCAGCCGAGCGCAACTATGTCCAGATCGACAGGGAGGCCCTCAGCCTAGTATGGGGAGTAAAAAAATTCAACCACTATCTGCATGGGCAGAAGTTCATCTTGCTGACTGACCACCAACCACTTGTCTCCATCTTTAATCCTAAGAAGGGCGTTCCAGTGATGACTGCACAACGGTTACAAAGATGGTCCCTGTTTCTAGGGGCGAATCAATATGAAATAGAATATAAAGGCACGAAACAGCATGGAAACGCTGATGGGCTATCACGCCTGCCACTGCCTACTGTGGAGGAAGCACCAGCAGTGGACCCTATCGAGATATTTTATTCGTCAATAATTGAACGATTGCCAGTAACGAACGCGGATATAGAGAAGGAGACCCGCAATGATCCGACACTGTCTCGGGTATACGATTTGACGGTGAGGGGATGGCCAACACATGGCGACTCACTGTCGCCAGCATTCTCATCCAGAAGAGAACAGCTGTCAGTATGCCAGGGGACAGTGATGTGTGGATCCCGAGTGGTGATTCCACCCAAGTTAAGGGAGAGAGTGCTAAATGAGCTTCATGAAGGTCATCTGGGAGGGGTGAAAATGAAAAGCCTTGCTAGGGCTTGTGTGGTGGCCGGGGATCGATCAACAAATCGAGGACCTAACCAAGAGCTGCTCAGGATGCCAGAAGGTCCAAAATGCACCACCACATGCCCCTCTACACCCATGGGAGTGGCCCTCCTCTCCATGGCAACGGGTGCATATTGATTTTGCTGGTCCATTCATGGACTCTATGTTCTTAATAGCAGTGGATGCTCACTCGAAATGGCCTGAGGTGATAAAAATGTCCTCAACCACTACAGAGAAAACGATTGCAGTCCTATGGACCATATTTGCCAGGAACGGCTTGCCAGAGCAGATTTGCTCTGATAATGGACCACAGTTTGTGTCCGAAGAGTTTCAAAAATTTATGAGAAGGAATGGGGTAAGGCATTACACATCCGCCCCGTATCATCCAGCCACCAATGGATTGGCTGAAAGGTTCGTACAAACCTTTAAAAAGGCGATAAAGGCCATGTGCGACGATGAAATTCCACTACAGCATAAGGTGGACAATTTCCTGTTAGCCTACAGAAATGCGACACATGCAGTTACCAACCAGACCCCGGCCATGATGTTCTTTAACCGAAGGTTGAGATCTCGTCTGGATTTGCTCAGACCCAATGTGCGAAGAAATGTTGAGGATAAACAATTCCAGCACATCAATGAGAAGCCGACAAGGAGCTTCAATGTAGGACAACCAGTCTTGGCCCGTGACTACCGAACAGAGAAATGGCAACGCGGAACGATATGCACAAGGCAGGGGCCATTATTGTGCACAGTGGATGTCGGGGAGAACATTGTGAGACGCCACGTCGATCAGATCTTAGCGTCACAGGAATGAGTCAACCCCATGTCTCGAGTAGCTGGGGATGAACCCGACATACCGGTAGCATCTACCTCTGAACCAGTAGCAGTGGAAACCGATGAACTAACCGACGAAAAGGGGCCAGACTCGCCTCCGCACCAAGAACAAGAACCTCAGGAAAGGCGCTATCCCGAAAGGATCAGGAAGCCGCCCCAAAGACTGAATCTATAAATGGACTATTTTCAGTTAATGTTGCATGTTAAAAATGTTAATTGTTAAATGAATGTTATGGTACTGTTAATCTAAAAGGGGAGGAATTGTTGTGTATGTACCTTTAAGAGAGAACTGTTTTACAGCTCCTGTATACTGTAGTACCGGCAGTGATCACACCTGTATATAAAGCCGGAGCAGGCTTCTGTACTAAGTCTTGAGACTACTCTACTCTAGTAATTACCTGTTGATTGTTAAGTTACAGCCTCCGTGTAGTTCTTGGGGAAACATCCTATTTAAAGAATCACGGATCTAACACCTGTGAAGATCAATGATCTTTTCACAGCCCAGTGAGTGGCGAGGAAGTGCCTCTCACAGTTGGAATAGCTCTTTTCCACATCCGTGAGTATCCTGGAGGAGTAAACCACCGGTCTCAGCTGACTGTGCCGCTCCTGGAGCAGCACTGCACTCAGACTGCCCCCGCTGGCTGCTACCTCCAAGAAAAACTCTCTCCCCCCATCAATGGCCCCTAGAGCCGACGCGGTCTGCAGATTTTGCTTGAGTTTTACAAATCCTGTCTCGCAACCCTCATCCCAAACCCACTCCACTCCCTTGTGTAGGAGTCGGAGCAGAGGGGCTGCTGTGGCCACGTAATCCTCAATAAAATCTCTGCAGTACCCAGTTAGCCCAAGAAAAGATCTCACTCCTGTCACTGTATTGGGAGCTGGTAACTCCTGCACTGCTTCCCTTCTGGCTTTATCTATGGCCCTTTTCCCTGCGCGCACAGCCAGCCCTAGGAATTTTACTTCCTGTTTGCCGATCTGTACCTTTTTGGGGTTTACTTTAAAACCTTCGTGCCTGAGCAACTCCAGCAGTTCAGCCAGTAGTGGACCGTGTTCCTCTCCTTCATCAGTGAATAGGAGCAGGTCATCCACATACTGGACTAACTGTCGGGGTCGGCTGAAGCCTTTTAAGCAATCTGCCATACACTGGTGGAAAATACTGGGGCTATTGTGGAACCCCTGTGGTCGGCAGTTCCAGGTGTATTGTTGGCCTTTAAATGTGAAGGCGAACTTGTACTGGTCCTCTCTCCGTAGAGGGATGGACCAAAACCCGTTGAAAATATCCAGCACCGTGAAAGTGGTCGCAGAGGCTGGAATACTTCCAATGAGGCCGGCGACAGCTGCTACCATGGGTGCACAGGCGGGGATGTTTCTATTGAGTACCCGATCGTGGCTCTCCAGGAGTTGTCCGGTTTCCTAACCGGCCACAGTGGAAAGTTTACGTGGGTGGCTATCGGTCTCACTACCCAGTGTTTGACCAGAGGGGTCATGGCCGTTTCCATGTCTGCCTCCGCCTCTTTGGGGAAATTATACTGCTTTTGTGGTCGGGTCATGGGGTCCTCATCTACACTTACGCAAATGCACCAAGGTGTGCTCGCACAAATGCCTGGTACTCCACTGGAGTGTTACTGACCATTTGTTCGAGGTCGTAACCCTCCTTGGGTTTTAGGGTACACAAGATCCCCTTGCCCTGTTTTTCTGGGATAACTGCCACTTCACTTTCTTTGTCGGTGCATGCTCCCCACAGACAGTGGTTCCTAAGATCCACTAGAATCCTGTGGCCTATAATAAAATCAGCCCCCAGGATCACTTTCCCTTTCTGCTCCCACTTCATTAAAACACAAGTCCACTTGGTGTGGAGTGCTCCTAAATGAATGGACAGCGGCATAGAGAACGAGCCAACCTGCTCGTTACCTGTGAACCCCACTAAGCTGTACGGGACCCCGTTAGACAGAGGTGAGGCGGCGGGTTTATCTGAATAGACTATGGTGCTCGACGCTCCCGTGTCCAACAGATAGGTCCCTTTCACCTTTTCCACCTCCATCTTAACAAGCGGTCTTTTCCATACATCGTACTCAAGGGGACACAGATAGAGAGGCTGCGCTGGCTCTAGTCATAAGTCTGTGTTAGGTGGGGCAGATGGAGTTAAAGCACCCGTGGCTGTGGCTACCCTCCCTGGGCCAGCCAACAAAACTCGAAGTGCAGCTACTAATGAATCAACTGTGGGGGGGGGGGGGGGGGGGGGGGAAAGAGAGAGGTCGGTGTTTCTGTCTTTGGGGCAGGAGCTGGGGAGTTTTTTCCCCACACTATTCTTCCAAGGATTTCTACAGTCCCTTCTCCAATACCCACTTTTCCCACACCCGAAGCAGTTACGCCTCGTATCGGAAGGGTTACCCCCTTCCTGGTGCCATTCTTTCTTACTTTGGCTTGGTTTTAATCCGTGAACTTTTCCTTTAGTGTGTGGTTCTTCCACCCCTCTACTGTTGCGGTAAGCCAGGGTCAGTTATCTGACCACTGCCTCCTCGGTGACCTGGGGACCCTTTGGGTCGAACTACAGCTTGGCCTTGGCTCTGATCCATGGCAAGCTGTTTGCCACCAGACTTCGGAGCCAGTGAGCCAGCTCATCCTGGTTCAAGTTAGTCCAGTCGAGATCCCCATTACAGGCACTCCTGTACACAGGCCACAGCCTGTCTGCGAAAGCCTGTGGGGTCTCCCCTGCTAACTGTGTAGTCTTCTCCACCCGGGAGAAAGGACTACCTGCATTCATCCCCATCGCCTCCAGAACTTGCTCCCGGATGGCAGCATACCTGGCCCTGTCCCTTCTTGCTCTCAGCAGAGGGGGACTGGTACAGCTTGCCATCCAAGGTGAACAGAAGCATCTTGGCCATTTCTGAGTCGTCGCGCTCATTGATGCCTGCTGCTTGTTCCACTTCCATAAAGTGGACTGAGGGGTCTCCCTTTTGGGTGAGCTTACTCAAGTGGCTTACCATAGCCCTAAGCTGTTGGGTACTGTGGGGAATCACGAATTGGCTTTCAAGGGGCCCCTGGCCCCCACCACCCCCAGGTGGACCAAACTTTTGCTGTCGAGCCGGGCACATCGGCCCCGGCGCCGACCTTTCCTGCATGTTTGCCCACTTCTGCCTGCTGCCAAACTGAGTCAGAACCCGGCGCCACAGGTGGTGGTGGTGTGCACTCCTCCCTGTCCTCCCTACAGATTGCTTGTCCCTCCTGCTGCCCAACCGGGTTGTTCCCAGGCGCCACAGGTGACGTCTGAACAGTTTCTACTTCTACTTCCAGGTCTACCCGGGCTTACTAGACATACCATGCCTTTTGCCCTGGACAGAGCAAGTTTTAAACTGTCGATCTGCTTTTGGCAGGGGCTGTGATCTCCCACTTCAAAATCCCTAGTGCTTGCTACTTTATAAGCTGCCTTCACGTCCCTGAACTTTTCCTCCTGTTCTTTTAACTGTCTGGTTAGACGAGCGTGCTCCTCTTTCAATACTAACTCATTGCTTTTAGCCTCGGTGACTTGACACCGAAAATACTCATGCCTGTTCCTGCGTTTCTCCGCTAGCTGTAACTTCTGACTTTGGGCCTGTAATTCCTGCAATAATCCTTCCCCTGCTATAACTCTTGCTTGGGACAGTTTGGCTGCCTCCTGCAGCTCGTGTCAACGCTTTAATATGCTGATCTAAAAGCTGGATCTGTCGCAGGGCGCAGACCAACCAGATGGCCTTCTCCACCGACTTCTTATGATCCTTGCTCTCAGTCCATTTGGCTGCAGCGTCCATGGGACGCTCAGCACGCAACAGACTGGTCATCCATTTCTTGGTGATATTCACCTTCTCAAAAACATAAGAGGAAATCCTCTCTTCCATCTTCGTTCTTTCGTCAAACACAGGGTCTATTGCATTACATCTCTTTTGCCAAAGTCCTGCCGCAGTCGCCATTCTGTAAGGGGTGGTGTGTGTGGTCAGCTTTGCCTCTGACTCCCTGAGCGGTTCGAATCACTCCCACTCCCTTGGTTCTAGACTTTGGACTTATTTGGGGGTTGTAATGAAATTGCAACAGACAACTGAGTTGGTCAAAAAAACTTGGATTTTATTTGAGACAGGATAATATACACCACAATAATCTCATCACTAAAAAGGGGGAACACTTTGGAATATGCGAAGGAGAATGACAATAGACAAAATACCTTACCCCTCCCAATCCCACGACACTAGGTTGGATTCCAGAGGACCAGGAAATGTTCACCAAACGACTTTCTTGACAGTTGTACAGGTTCGCGATTCTCTTTAGTTGTGGCAGTTGGGGCCTGCCGTACCCCGGACGTGGTGGAAGACTTCACCCGCGTTGGGTTTTCAGTCTTCGCGTGTCCGCTGATGCGGTCGGGTGCGTATTTGGATTTATCGGGTAAGTACCCAATTTCCTTTGATTAGGTATAGTTTTTAAGAGTCTTTTGCATTAAATCTTACCCAGGGGTAAGTCACGCTAGCTTGTAGAGTGGAAACAGGTTTGCGAATCTTCAGTTCTTCCAGGTTGGTTTCTTGTTGGTCGCGGTGGCCCAATATTACCTAGTTGTTGGTTTCTTGGGGCCTTTGGTTGCCGCGATTCCCTTTTCCTTTCGTTTTGTTCTTCTTTCCTCAAGTCTCCGATCCTCCGATTGTGTGCAGTGATGATGATGATGAGTAGTACTCTTCTGAATCAAACTGGGCTGAACTCCACTCCTTCTGAACCGTACTTTGAGCTGCTCTCCTTTCAAACTGAACTTCTTCAACCAACTGCTCTGTGAACTGCACTCCTTTCTGTGTAAAAGCAGGCCTCAATTATACTGTTTTGAGGCCTTGCTTATCAGCCCGCCAAATCTCCTCTGGTCCATTGTTAATTTTGGCAGGCTCGTTAACTTTAATAGTTTTTAAATTCTTGTCGAGTTTCGGGGCTGGTCCCATCTATTTTTAAATTGACTTTTAACTAGTTTCAATATTGCTTCGAAATCAGTTTAAGTGTGCGAAGTGGTTTTGGATGTCTCTCTGAGTGTCTTCTGCTGCTGGGGCCAGGGTCTCTTTTGTTGATTAGTGGCATGTATTGTATTATTCATGTTCTTGATGGCCCTGTAGGTTTTGGCAGGAACTGTCCTTCCGTAGGCCTATTGTCTTTACGTAGAATGACTGGGACGGTCCAGAACATTCCCAGCCAATCTGGCCTTTGTCAATACTCAAACTGTTTGTCCTACAGTGCCCAACCCAGTTCCTTTGTTGCAGCCTTCCACAGGCCTGGACATGCCTTTTTAAAATAGCCAACTCTTCCTGGGGTTTTGACTTGAAGTCCCTTTTGGCCCAATATTATTTTAAACAGTCCAATATCCCTTCTTTTCTTGGTTTGGGGGAGTCTGTAGAATTTTGCAAGCCTTACACCCACCCCCACCGCTGTCAGGCCATAAAACTCCATCACTGTTAGACCCCAGGAATCTCCCTGTAAAGCAAAGCTCACAGTCCACCCCAATGCTACCAAACCCCAGTTTCCCCCCTTAATAGTACAGCCAAATCGCAGGACCATCCCTCAAATCTACAACACCCCAGGATCCTCCCACCTAAACTCCGCACATCTATCGCCAATCTCTTACATGTTGCCCATCATCTTCTGGTGTATCCTAGGCTTTAAAAAGGTGAGATAAGATTAAATACACAGAATAAAGGAATGTAAAAAATTTATGGTTTAAGGAAAACTGCATTGAACCACAAAATCCAATCCCCAAAACATCAGCAACATCCCAAAATACCACGTAAAATGGACTTTTGACTTATTCAGTTCATTGGCCCTGATCATGCATTGGTGTAATACCCATCTATATCTATAATAAAGCTAGCTGTCTGTCTGTCTGTCTGCTATACAATCAAAAGTTAGAGCGTACCTACATATATGTTATATCAAAAGAAAGCTTATTAGGGGAGTCTAATAGGCGTATGTACTTTTTGGTCAGACAAAACTTGTTCAGACAGTATACAAAAAAGGTTCAAAAAATGGCAACATTCCGCTCATTAGCGTTGAGCGACGTGATGGTTGACCAATTGTACAGGGGATTAACCTGATGGTTGACCAATCGGTGCGTCACAGGGGGCATTTCATTGCGTGTGTAGGTGGGCCTAATCCTTGAGAGCTGAGGTGAGTGGCCGCCATCTTGATTCCTAACGATTTATTTTTCCCACTTTCTGTGTGTGTGTGGAGGGGAAATTGTTTTTAAAAAAAAGTAAATTAATTTGTAAATATTTTTTCTAAGCTGATTAATTTTCCTACCTTTCACCCTCTTTTTTTCCTCTTGACTCGCTACCTCCGCTAGGCGCCGCAACCTTGGAGGCTTACCCCACCTGCAGGCCTCGAAGCCTCGGCCTCTCCTAGCCAGCCACGCCCGAGCTAGGCACTGCCCGTCCCGCAATCGCCGCCATCTTGGCAAAGGCTGGCGGCGCGGGACTGAGCCGAGCGTAGCCATCATCACCATCTTAGTAAAGGCTGGCAGGGCGGGAGTCAGCGCGCGCGTCAACGCGGCCTGCAGCGCGACCTGAGCTAAGCTGAGTCCGGCCGGGCCTGAGGCGCTGATCCGTGGAGGTGGAGGGAGGAAGAGGGGGAGAGGGGGAGGGGGGGGGAGGAGAGAGGAGAGGGATGGGAGGGAGGGCAAGGAGGGTAGGAGAGGGAGGGTGGGCGAGGAGGGAGAGAGGGAGGGGGAGGAGAGGGGGAGGGAGGTAGAGTAAAGCAGGGAGAGACGGGGAGGGAGAGAGACAGGGTGAGGGAGGGAAAGAGTGAGGGGGTGGGAGAGGGAGGGAGAGCTCGCCGCCTTCCTTCCTTCGCAGGGGTCCATCGGGCCAGGCCTGAGCCGCTCCTTCCCCCCCCTCTCTCTCCAGGCTAATCCCGAACTAAATCCAGCAGTCTCTCTCTTCCCCCCCCATCTCTCTCTTCTCCCCCCAGTCTCTCTCTCGCTCTCCCTCCCCCTCTCTCTTCCCAGTCTCTCTCTCTCTCTCTTTCCCCTCCCCCCCCCCCCCCCCAGTTACTCTCTCCCCCCCAAGTGTCTCTCTCTTCCAACAACAACATGCCCTCAAAAAACCCTCGGCACCGCCGGGCACTCCAGCTAGTATGGTTATAAAACAGTCCATCACCAAATCACCCTAAGCAATCCCACTAGTAATTATTTAAAGTTTTGAATATCACACATTAGACAAAATTTGTAAAAGATCCACATCAAATCTATTTGTCACTTTTCTTATTGGCTCACATTCAACTTTAATATACTTATTTGCTGAAATATAATTCGAAGATCGCTCAGAAAAGCAACCACTTGAAAGGTTGAAATTTCAACTGCATTTTTCCCCCAACATGGTTGTAGCCACTGTTTATATTTCTAACCCGGCCGGAAATACACTCAAAATGCAGTATATGGCTGTAACAAACCCATAATTTTATTTCCACCCCCCCCCCCCTAAATTACCTATGCATTACATTTCCATGCTGTTCCACATTTCTGCACTTTCAGATGTCTAATTAACCACATTTTTCTGGTTGAGCACAGGAAGATAAGTAGGGTCTCCTTCAGCTCATGTTGGCTCCAAACTGATATCCTACAGTTAATCCTGTGGCAGATTTGGTAATCCAATACCCAAGCCAGCCACAGCTGCAGTATTCCAGGATATTATTGATGATTGCCCAACCGGCCTGACTCATTGTTGGGCCATGCAGGGAGGGATAGACCAGTCATTGGATTCTTCCCACTCCGCTCCAGATAACTGCAAGTCAATGCTCTAAATGGTAGTAGTCCTAGCTGGACAAGCGGCAGGAAGCTTACTAATGCCCTCTGATGGCAAACTTCACAGTTTTACTACTCCTGCTGAAGTGAAAATTTATATGTAGTGACAAAAGCCTGATACTAAATTGGCTCCTGAACAAATAGAACGCTTAAAGGCTCGTTTGAACACCTGCCAACTTGGTTACATTGTGGACACATTGTAAAAAACCACAGCAGCATAGATCACCATAGCAACAAGAACGAGTCCAGGCCAGCTGGAGATCACTTGGAACACTTTTTTTTCCATTTTTTTTAATGGGATGTGGGCGTTGCTGGCAAGGCCAGCATTTATTGCCCATCCCTAATTGCTCTCGAGAAGGTGGGGGTGAGCTGCCTTCTTGAACCGCTGCAGTCAGTGTGGTGAAGGTACTCCCACAGTGCTGTTAGGGAGGGAGTTCCAGGACTTTGACCCAGCGACGAAGGATCGGCGATATACTTCTAAGTCAAGATGGTGTGTGACTTGGAGGTGGTGGTGTTCCCATGCGCCTGCCACCCTTGTCCTTCTAGGTGGAAGAGGTCGCAGGTTTGGGAGGTGCTGCCGAAGAAGCCTTGGCGAGTTGCAGCAGTGCATCTTGTAGATGGTACACACTGCAGCCACGGTACACTGGTGGTGGAGGGAGTGAATGTTCAAGGTGGTGGATGGGGTGCCAATCAAGCGGGCTGCTTTGTCCTGGATGGTGTTGAGCTTCTTGAGTGGTGTTGGAGCTGCACTCATCCAGGCAAGTCGAGAGTATTCCATCACACTCCTTACTTGTGCCTTGTAGATGGTGGAAAGGCTTTGGGGAGTCAGGAGGTGAGACACTTGCCACAGAATACCTAGCCTCTGACCTGCTCTTGTTGCCACAGTATTTATGTGGCTGGTCCAGTTAAGTTTTTGATCAATGGTGACCCACAGGATGTTGATGGTGGGGGATACGGCGATGGCACTTCTGTGGCACGAATGTTACCTGCCACTTATCAGCTCAAGCCTGAACGTCGTCCAGGTCTTGTTGCATGCGGGCATGGACTGCTTAATTAGCTGAGGAGTTGTGAATGCCACTGAATACTGTGCAGTCATCAGCAAACATCCCCATTTCTGACCTTATGTTGGCGGGAAGGTAATTGATGAAGCAGCTGAAGATGGTTGGACCTAGGACACTGCTCTGAGGAACTCCTGCAGCGATGTCCTGGGGCTGTGATGATTGACCTTCAACCATCTTTTGTGCTAGGTATGACTCTAGCCAGTGGAGAGTTTTCCTCCCGATTCCCATTGACTACAGTTTTACTAGGGCTCCTTGATGTCTAGGGCAGTCACTCTCACCTCACCTCTGGAATTCAGCTCCTTTGTCCATGTTTAGACCAAGGCTGTAATGAGGTCGGGAGCAGAGTGGTCTTGGCAGAACCCAAACTGGGCATCAGTGAGCAGGTTATTGGTGAGTAAGTGTCGCTTGATAGCACTGTCGATGACACCTTCCATTGTATACACAGAAAACAAGTATGTCAATCAATCATGGGTAGTATTTGTTGAAACCAATTGCTGACAAGCCACCGACTCAGTTATGGTTCCAGGTTAAAAAGGGCTTTTATAAAGCTAGACTCCCCACCGCCACCACCAAGTGGAAAGAGACACAGCTCCACCTCACCTTTCGCTTCCTGGTGCCACCTGGTATCTTCTTGACTGCTCGCTAACAATCTTCCCGACAAGCTTGAGTATATGACTTTCATTATGAGGTTAGTCTAGGATAGACATTTAATTTCTAACGGTTATGCATTTTGGAAATTCAGAAGGTGTTGTACTGTTCAGGGAATTCTAATTTGTGCATAAGCATATTGTTTAAATACTAATGAAAATTTTCTAATGTGTTAATAAATTATTGTTTTCTTTATAAAGCCCTGGTTTGTGCCTGTCATTTCTTTAGAAGAAAAAGCCCATTAAGTTAAAAAATTAAATTAAATCATGGAGATAAAAAGGCAATACCCCAAAGTGCAAAATTACTTGGCAGCTTTTTTGTACTAAACTGCACACATTTGCTGGTTCTCAACAACCTCAAGTTCTTTAGATTTGGAGAAGTGGAAGGTGTTCCTATGGGGGCTGGCTGGGTACCTGGCCTACATAAACTCCACCGATATGGATTTCCCAATAGTGTGGTTTAAAGATGCTTCAGTGTGGTAAATCCTTCAGTTTCCCTATTTTAACAGATTCTAGAAAGTATCCTACTTACTCCCCATCACAAAAAAGAGATTTACAATCAATCAATCAAACACAATAGAAAGTTTTATTTAAACAATCTGAGTAATGTAGGAAGTTATTTTTCCCCCCAAACAAATAAATTCTTCAGTGTTCATATTCCTTACAGCATTTACGCAGAATACTAAACAAAAGTGTTACTCAAAAAAAGCAGCAAAATGTAACCAGTACATAAATATACTGTATATTGGCAGCACAACATGCAATTCAAGGAAAATGCACACGCATTCAATAATGTAAACTTACAACACTACTCTTCATGCCAAGAACTATTTTAAGTAAACCAAGAGTCACGGCAAAGTAGGAATGCATCAAAACGTGGTCATGATTTAATAGAAACAAAGAACAAATCATACATTTCAAAATCTTCCTGCACTTACTTGTTAGTTGCATAACGTTTTTAAAATTGGAAATGCATTTAAAAGTTTTGGTACAGTCTTCATTTTTTTTTCTCCACAAGTGATAACTTAGTGTTAAACTCTTGTTATCTACAAATACTACTACTCTTGACTCTGTACCAAATCAAAAATAAATTAAATATTTAATCAAGTCTTGAAGTGCTGTGCCAACAGCAAAAGGTAGTCAAAATTATGGTCCTGTAACCAAAATGTAACTGTTGGCAACTTGCACATCGACCTCCATAGTCAGACATATGGAAGCAGTTTATTTGCCACTATACAATTGTAACCATTACTCTGTTTCCTTTTCACAAGGTTTGTGAAGTCACTATCTGTAGTGTCCATAACAAAGTGTTGCTTTGTTTCACACAACACTCAAGTTCATCTTGCTTGACACACGTCAGTATTTCTATAGCAGCTTTTGAAATTTCAAATCCTATACTTCAAGGCTCCATTCCAACACTACTCGCTAATAGCTGTAATGTAGCCCATTTCCGTGTAGTGCTTCTATCAAGTGCAATCATCATAATCTTCTAATCTTGCTGACAAGACATGGTTGTCTGCGCTCTTCCACATTGCTTTAAATGCTTGCTTCTAATGTGGTCATTAGCAAAGAAGTGCTAAAAAGTTGAGCTACTTCATGAAATACCATTTCAATGCAGAATCCAGTGTTCACCATATCCAGCGTACGTTAGTCATAAAGGTTTGTCAATTACTGTAACACCTAAAAGAGAGAAAAGGTTGAATATTTATAGTCCTGTGTGTGGGAGCAGAACAGAAGGTTGTTTCCGATAGAAATGTGAAATAAACCATAAGCAGAATTATCTTGCACTAACAAGGGACAAGAAAAAAAGCAAAGGAGGGTAGCCTGGTTGCTCTAGCAACACTCCATCCTAGGGAAAGGAAACAGCTGGAAAATCCAACTCATCCTGCAAGCAAGGAAAATGTATTAAATACACACCAATAGGGTTGGTACTGACATTTCATGAAATACATGGCCAAGTCATCCTGCAATGGCAGCTCATGGGGGACTGTGTGACAGCAGCGATGCTTTAATTGGGAAATTAAAGAGGAAAATTGTACAGTGCAGAAGTGAGAAAACTGAAAATTGCAAATAAAATCCAAATGAAGGGTAAATTCCTCTCAAACATTTGAAAAACTTTCCTTCCAACAGATGTTAAATATACTGGTCTATAATTCCAGGTGTGCCTCAACCTTTTAAAATTAAAAATTATTGAATTTCCCATGACATTGCTTGTAATTAGGAGGAGGACATGGTATACATCATTACAGATGTTGCCTTTTGATTTCAATGAACTGGAGATGTGAAAGCATTATCAAATCATTGCTATTTTTTGAAATACTAAATTTAATAAACTTACAAAAATGTCAGTTAAAGCTTCACTAATTTCTATCCCCATCCCCTTTAAGACTGGTAGGTGCAGACTGTCTGGACCAGGTATTTATTGGGTATAGTTATAAAAAGGTTAGATGTCCTTAAAATACACTTAACCAAACTGTCTAGCTGATTCCCTTTCATTACTGGAAACCCAATAACCACCACAAGCAACTTTCCTTCCTTGAGTAGAGACAGATGTGCAGGAACTATTTAATAATGGTTATTTCCTCATCCCTATATTCCAGCTTCCTACTTTTTTTCCTCCAAATTACTTCTGCTCATCTTTATAAATGTACCTAATCCTTCCACCTACTGACGTTTCTCCTCAGTGCTATTCTTTACAATCCTGTTTTACCACAGTGACCTCTAATGCTCTTTGATGGATTTGTATTTGGCCAGAATGAATTCTAATTGTAGTCTCCTGCAGCATCATTGCCCAATACGATTGGACTAAAGGTTTATTTCTGTAAAATATGTAAGTGGGAGATGATTCCACTGCACTGTTAACACTGATCCATAATCTTAGGCCTCCACCAATGTAAAAATGCTGGTGTGTAGCAGGTATGGCATAAAATATTCAGCAGATTGTTGCTGGTTGATAGTCTGGCAATTGTAGGCCAGAATGACCTCATTCTCATCCAAAATTGTACATTAGCATCAGCTATTTTCATGAGTGAAACAAGATTAGCATATCCATAGGAATTAGCTGTGAAATAAATCCATTCTCCTCAACCAATCTAATCAAAAAGCTTCAATACTCATCAGGAAAACTGATGCACGTCTTCTGGTCTGGAAGGAAATGGTAGATTTGGAAATTTGCACTCAACTTGCAACAGCTGAGATCAAAGCATCTCCAAGTAGAAGAGCTGTGAAAGATCCAGATCATGCCACTTATGGAAACTCTTATAACACCAAAAGGTGAATTTACAGGTTGTTCCAGAGGTGAGCAGGCACAAGTCTTGCCAGATGCTTAGGACTGCACCTAAAATGGAACAAATCTTAAGCACAGTTGATAAGCCACCAACTGCAAATGTAAAAAAGGAACAGGGGATGATCCCATCGCTTCTTCTCTACTCATGGTCGTGTCTAGAGTTACTTTTTCAGATCGAATACGGACCACTAGTTTGGAGAATGGGGAGAGAAACCAAGAGGAAAATCTAGGTTGTAGCCTGTGGGGTTTTAGAAACATTAGAAATTTGGGTCTCCACGGGTGTGTACGCGCTGGGTACTCACCCGTAGGCCCAACGAAAGTGCCGGTTTTGTGCATGCACGGGAAACCGGAACTTCCGTTCCCTTAAAGGAAGGGGTTCAGAGGTCAAACGCGTACACCGGAGAAACAGCATGTGCGCCTGGAACTTACGTTTTTTTCCCCCCAGGTTTCTCCGGGAGGGTAAGTCTCCAGCAGTTACACTTCTAAAAAGCAGGCGCAAGGCCTGCTTTAAGTGGTGAATTAAGTAAAATTAAAACATTTTTTCCACAGGTTTATTATTTTTAAATACTTTAAAGAAAGGCAAGTTTATTTTTAGCCCCGTTAGAAAATGTAATTAATTTCTTCAAAAATTTAAATTGTTTAAAAGTTATTTTATGTAATTTATAGCTATTTTAAAAATGTGATGGTTTTAGTTATGTTTTGGGGCTTATAGTATTTATAGTTTTGACAGCTCTTCCTGTCAATTTTATGAATGGGCATTTCCCTGCTAGCATTGGCTCTCCATGGCCCACGTGATCCCAGGGGACGCTTCGAACTAACTGCGCCCCTGGGATACGCAAGCACTGTGCGCCAGCAGTTAGAGGAGGCCCAGGATCGGAATCCCACGCGGGCCCACAGCTCAACGGCCAGCACGCTAGGTAAGTGCAGGTCGGAGGCTT
Source organism: Somniosus microcephalus (assembly GCF_052327205.1). Classification (NCBI taxonomy): domain Eukaryota; kingdom Metazoa; phylum Chordata; class Chondrichthyes; order Squaliformes; family Somniosidae; genus Somniosus; species Somniosus microcephalus. The sequence goes on along the minus strand of NC_140988.1, from coordinate 112,896,437 downwards.
GCACCCGCGGGAAGCCTCCGACCCGAATTTCTGGGCCATGATCAATAATTCTTAAGTTATTGAATTTTCCACCTCTGCCCCAATTTATTTCCTCTTTACTGATCAAGTACAATCCATCTGGTTATGAAAATCAAAGTGCGTTAGTAAGACAGTTTTTAAAGAAACAAAATGTAGAATGAGGTAAATAAAATATTACAGAAGGTAAATAATTAACCCAGTTCTCATAGAATGGTTACAGCACAGAAAGAGGCCATTAGGCCCGTCGAGCCCGTGCTGGCTCTCTGCAACAGCACTTCAGCTAGTCCCACTCCCCCGCCCTTTCCCCGTAGCCCTGCAAATTTTTTTCCGTCAGGTACTTATCCAATTCCCTTTTGAAAGCCACGATTGAATCTGCCTTCACCACCCTTTCAAGCAGTGAATTCCAGAGCCTAACCACTCGCTGCACAAAAAAAGTTTTTCCTCATGTCGCCTTTGGTTCTTCTGCCAATCACCTTAAATCTGTGTCCTCTGGTTCTCGACCCTTCCACCAATGGGAACAGTTTCTCTCTACTCTGTCTAGACCCCTCATGATTTTGAACACCTCTAGCAAATCTCCTCTCAACCTTCTCTGCACTAAGGAAAACAACCCCAGCTTCTCCAGTCTATCCATGTAACTGAAGTTCCTCATTCCTGGAACCATTCTTCTAAATCTTTTCTGCACCCTCTCTAAGGCCTTCACATCCTTCCTAAAGTGTGGTGCCCAGAATACTCCAGTTGAGGTCGGACTAGTGTTTTATAAAGGTTCATCATAACTTCCTTGCTTTTGTACTCTATGCCTATATTTATGAAGCCCAGGATCCCGTAAGCTTTTTTAACCGCTTTCTCAACCTGCCTTGCCACCTTCAACAATTTGTGCACATATACCCCCAGGTCTCTCTGTTCATGCACCCCCTTTAGAATTGTACCCTTTAGTTTATATTGCCTCTCTTCATTCTTCCTACCAAAATGTATCACTTCGCACTTCTCTGCATTAAATTTCATCTGCCACGTGTCCGCCCATTCCACCAGCCTGTTTATGTCCTCTTGAAGCCCATCACTATCCTCCTCACTCTTCACTATACTTCCAAGTTTTGTCTCATCTGCAAATTTTGAAATTGTGCCCTGTACACCCAAGTCCAAGTCATTAATATACATCAAGAAGAGCAGTGGTCCTAGTACCGACCCCTGGGGAACACCACTGTATACCTTCATCTAGTCCGAAAAACAACTGTTCACCACTACTCTCGGTTTCCTGTCATTTAGCCAATTTCGTATCCATGCTGCCACTGTCCCTTTTATTCCATGGGCTTCAACTTTGTTGGCAAGCCCATTATGTGGCACTTTATCAAACGTCTTTTGGAAGTCCATGTACATCACATCAACCACATTGCCCTAATCAACCCCTTCAGTTACCTCATCAAAAATCTCAATCAAGTTAGTTAAACATCAAAATAACAACAGAAAACACTGGAAATACTCAGCAGGCCAGGCAGCATCCGTGGAGAGAGAAACAGAGTTAACGTTTCAGGTCTGGGACCCTTCATCAGAACTGGAAAAAGCTGGAGATGTAACAGATATTAAGCAGGTGCAGAGACGGGGGCGGGGGCGGAGGGGAGGAAGGAATTGAAGGAACATTTGCCTTTAACAAATCCGTGCTGGCTTTCCTTAATTAATCCACATTTGTCCAAGTGACTGTTAATTTTGTCCCGGATTATTGTTTCTAAAAGCTTCCCCACTACTGAGGTTAAACTGACTGGCCTGTAGTTGCTGGGTTTATCCTTACACCCTTTTCTGAACATGGGTGTAAACATTTGCAATTCCCCAGTCTTTTGGCACCACCCCCCTATCTAAGGAGAATTGGAAAATTATGGCCAGTACCTGCATAATTTCCACCTTTACTTCCCTTAGCATCCTAGGATGCATCCCATCCGGTCCTGGTGACTTATCTATTAAGTACAGCCAGCCTTTCTAGTACTGGAAAAAGTACCTCCTCTATCAATTTTTATCTCATCTAGTATCTCAACTACCTCCCCTTTCACTATGACTTTGGCAGCATCATCTTCCTTGGTAAAGACAGATGCAAAGTATTAATTTAGTACCTCAGCCATGCCCTCTGCCTCCATGTTTAGGTCTCCTTTTTGTCCCTTAATTGCCCCCCCCCCCCCCCATACTATTTATTTGCCTGTAGAAGACTTTGGGATTCCCTTTTATGTTAGCTGCCAATCTATTCTCATACTCTCTCTTTGACCTTCTTATTTCCTTTTTCACTTCCCCTCTGAACTTTCTATATTCAGCCTGGTTCTCACTTGTATTCGCAACCCGACATCTGTCATATGCCCCCTTTTTCTGCTTCATTTTGCTCTCCATCTCTTTCGTCATCCAGGGAGCTCTGACTTTGGGTGCCCTACTTTTCCCCCTCGTGGGAATGTACCTCGACTGTACCCGAACCATCTCCTCTTTAAAGGCAGCCCATTGTTCTGATGAAAGATTATCAACCTGAAACATTAACTCTGTTTATCTCCCCACAGATGCTGCCTGACCTGTTGAGTATTTCCAGCATTTTCTGCTTTTAATTTATATTAAATAATTATTTTATTGTTTAAGGTGGGCATTTGTGGAAAATGGCAAAAACTAGAATCTCTGCAGGGTTACTGTCCCTGACTACGAGTAAAGTAGTGATACAGGTCTTTACCCTTCGATATTGTAAAAGGCGTGATGCTGTACATTGCTAGTTTAAAAGAAAAAGCTGATTTTTCCCTCAAAATTTTAAATATGCCTCCACACTCTGGGGCATGGAGCAAGTACAATGCAGTTCTGCTGTGCTTACTTCTGAATCGAACCTCAAGCCACATTGAGGAACTGAAGAAGCTACAACCTCTCCCAAAAAGGCCAAAATCAAACTAAAATCAGAGTAAATAATCATGCCCAAGTTGTCAGACAGCCAGCTGCAAAGGTCACTACAGTGTTTCACCCGCCCTTACTTCTGCAGTAGGTGTAGGATGATGAATGTACCAATCATACAATACCCCTCAATTTGCAGAAACATCTGCTGGAAATTAGGGGTACCTAAAATGTATATGGTTATGCGAATAATACTGTGTTTAAATGATTGTATTAGAGCTTGAGACAAGTAAGGGGTTAATGTATAAGTTGTGTTCTACTGGAACTCCTTAAGTTTTGTTTTCCTGGAAAATGAGTATGAGTTAAGAGATTCTAGCCTTGGGAGGACAGGGCCAGATGAGATATGGGGAAAACAGTCCTCAACATGCTTAAGGCCATGATTGGCTAGGTACAGAAACCATGTGTAATGGCTAAAAGGACCCTTGACAGGTGGAAGATAACAGGAGGGTTTTAAGGGGGAACCTCTATAGGTTAAATGGTCTTGTCCATATTCTACCCACCCCTAAAAAGAGTATAAAAGAAAGATCTGAAAAGCCCCCAGCGCAGTCGGTGGAGTGAGAGCTCCTGAAAGTGGATCTATGCTGACTTTGGTCTAACACTCTTGGGTAGTTCAGGAAGAGGAGCTGTTCGTGCACGCCAATCGTCTGTCCGATCGGGGCCAGTACTGCTACTTGTCACGGTCATATGTTTTTGCTGTATAACTAGTGTGTTATATTCCATCTTAAACTCCAATTAAACACAATATACCCACCATATTGGTTTACACTCGATCCTGATTATTTGAAAGACCAGAGATAAGTTAATCTCTACACATCTAAATGAACTAAGCCACAATGTTTATGTATAATATACATTTTAAAATCTGGTGATAATGCCCTCATTTGTATGTACCCAAAATGTTAGAGCTCCAATAGCAAAGATGCAAGTTCACATTTCTCAACTTCAGCTGCTTAGAATTATCAGGATCTTTAATCAACCAGAAAAACAAGAAACAAAATATGAAATGAGAAATTATTGGTAAAAGTAATTCTTTTGGTCTTAAACGTTGTAGATTTGAAAGATGCAATGCCCCATCAAACCTGCAGAGGGAGAGCTTAGACACAAATACAGCAGGTAAGATATGCCAGGTCAATTCTTAGAAAGAACTGTCCAAGTTGGCCTGTAGAACAACACGAACGAGCTGCTGAGAATATATGGCTATATAAATATAGAGAAGAAAAGTCCGCAAATAAGACTTTTACCTGCATAACTTCTTCCTGTGCTCATACACTGTGGTAGAAGTATCCATTTATCTAATGTTGGGTTGTAATATTCCACAGATGCAAGGTTACAGGAGCCATCATCGCCACCAGCTACATACAGCAGACCATTTACAGCACAGACACCTGCCGGGAGGGGGGGGAAAGTCAGTTCATTCCTGCACCTTGTACACAAAAAAACCCAGATTTTTCCTTCGCCAATCCTACCTGCATTCCTTCTGCACATATTCATGTCTGCAACCTGCTTCCAGGTATTTGCAGAGGAGTCATACATTTCCACGCTCTTCCTCACCAGTGGGCCATCATGACCCCCAACTGCATAGAGCAAACCATTGAGAACTCCCACACCTGTAGCAAAACAAACAAGATCCAATTAACTTTGATTGCTTAAAAATATGGTCTCCTATTTCCAAACTATGGAGATTTCAAAATTGTGACAACCACAGCTGATTGAGAAAGTATACCCAGCATAATCCTCTTCTGCAGTCCTGCATCAGTCTTTCTTGACACTTGCATGGCTTGTATTGGGCCAGGACAGGGGCGGGGGGAAATGATGAGAAGCAAGAACATTGTTAAGACTGCTTCTGCCACCATTACATTTTAAGCTAATTTTAATCATATTTAAAAAAGACATAAATGCATTTGGTCATAGTAATAAATGTGGCTTCGCCTTTGCTGAATAACATTTGTAACCATTACACAGATGGAGCTGTACTATATTACAGGAAAAAAGTTAAAATGAGAGCTGCTCTTTAGAGGGCACAAGCAATAAATAACTGCACTGCAAATAATCTTTTATTTGGAGTACTGCGATGCACATGAAGGAAGATTTTGCATTTATGTAGCATCTTTCATGATCTCAGAACATCCCAAAGTGCTTCACAACCAATGAATTACTTTAAGTGTATTCACTGTTTAATCTAGGGAATTGTGGCAGCCAATTTGCAGACAGCAAGGTCCCACAAACAGCAATGAGATAAATGACCAAATAATATGTCAAGTGATGTTGGTTGAGGAATTAATATTGGCCGATAAATGACCAAATAATATGTCAAGTGATGTTGGTTGAGGAATTAATATTGGCCAGAACACCGGGAGAACTCTCCAGCTCTTCTTCAAATAGTGCCATGGGATCATTTACATCCACCCGAGAGGGTAGACACGGCCTCGGTTTAACGTCTCATCTGAAATACGGCACCTCAGTGTAGCACTCCCTCAGCACTGCACTGAAATATCAACTGCATTCAAAGATAAATAAATCTCAGAAAAAAGATGTACAATTTCTCTTTTAGGAACATACAATGGTTACCATTTAAAAATGAAGATAAAGACATTTCCTGTGTAACATTTGCAGCAAAAATGTAACCGTGTTTATAAAGAGTTTGTTTACAATTTCACTAAAAATAGCACAAAGAAAATCTTTCCTCATGATTATTATTCGCAGATAATTCAGAAATTAATGAATGTTAAGATACTTTTATAATTTATTTGCTACAGACGTTAAATATCAATAATGGGACATATTGCTGCCTTTCATAGAATGATACAGTGCAGGAGGCCGCCATTCGGCCCATCATGCCTGCTCTTTGAAAGAGCTATCCAATTAGTCCCCCCTCCCCTGCTCTTTCCCCATAGCCCTGTAAATTTTTCCCCTTCAAGTATTCAAAGCTAAGTGTAGTCTGTATTTTCCAACCTGCTCCACTGCGACGCGTGCTCATTTCAGCAATGTAGGTCCATTCATTTTTGGCCGAGTTGTAGGCCTCTACAGAGCTAAGACATTGTCGTGATGCTCCATCATAGCCACCAACGGCATACAGCACACCTAGCAAAAACATACAAAAGATTTGTTTAAATGACTACATGTATATTAACAAGATCTTTTGCATAGATCTGAAGGACGGATCTGCACTAAACACCATAATTGGGAAAACAAGGTTCACAGGTTTTCTTTCTGGATGGGAATGAGGATTATCTTCCAAGATATTGAATATTCATAGATCACATTTAATATTAATTCTGACAAACTTGCTATTTTGCAGAAAGTAAGAGATAAAACACCCTTTGTGAAAGCTCTATATTTGACAATAGCAAAATACTGTGGATGCCAGAAATCTGAAATAACAACAGAAAATGCTGGAAACACTCAGCAGGTCAGGCAGCATCGAGGAGAAAGAAACTGTCAACGTTTCGTAAGCGTGACCCCGAGCTTCCGGTCGCCTGTCACTTTAATTCTCCGCTCCACTCCCACTCTGATCTCCTCGGCCTCTTACACTGTTCAAACGAAGCTCAATGTAAGCTCGAGGAACAGCACCTCATCTTTTTGATTAGGCACTTTACAGCCTTCTAGACTCAACATCGAGTTCAGCAATTTCAGATCATAACCTCGGTCCCTATATTTTTTCCCCCCCCCCTTGTTTTCTCACATGGTAGCTGTTGATGATTCTGCCAGTGCCATTCACACCTCATCCAGAGTCATCTTTTGTCTCTTAACTTGTCCTATTACCTCTTTTTGCCTTGCACCATCATCCCTTTTGTCAGTCAATCTCTCCTGCCTTCCAGCCCATCACAGACCTTCCCTTTGTTCTTTCCTCCCCTCCTCCCTGCCCCTGCTTAAAAATCTCTATTCTCTAACTTTTTCCAGTTCTGACGAAGGGTCCTCGACCCAAAACGTTGACTCGGTTTCTTTCTCCTCGATGCTGCCTGACCTGCGGAGTGTTTCCAGCATTTTCTGTTATTCTATATTTGACATTTGCCCCAATTGCTTAGCTTATTCAGGCAGTGAGTACCAGAGCCAGACAGACCAGGAAGAGTACAGGCTCGATCCCAGTCTGTGCCGAGTTCGCTGATCTCAGCCAATGTGGTGATGGGGCGCTATGGCTGACTTCAGCACTTCTCCGTTAAGGAGTAAAGACTGTTCAGGGTGCCCACTCCGATTGCTACCCAGTTACCCTTGCTGGAGGCCCTCACATGTGGAGGTCAGGATCAGGTTCAGCAGAAATCCCCTGCTAACAATATCAAGGTTCACGCATAAAGAATGGCGACTTAATGAGATAAGGTGTCCAATGAATGTAGAACTGTACCGCGGCAAGGAATAAAAGCTCTACATCGGAATAAAGTTGATTGCAGCATAAGTCTTCCCCATAATAAATTTGAATTAAAATATTTTTGACTTCATAGATTATGGACAAACAGTATATTATCCTTTGCCCATTAGGAGCGGAGGTAGAGGGAAAAAAAGGAAGAGAATAAAAAAAATTTTAAAACACAAAGCAGCATTGACAAACAGTTCAAGAACTTATGAGACTGTTAATTGGGTGGCTGTAAAGGTATCTCCTGTTTTTCAGAATGCATCCTAAAACCTAAGAGTGTTACTAATAGTCCTTGTAACCCATTTCAGCAGCAACAGGAAATGGAATACAAAATACCTGCTTATAGTATAGAACACAGACACAAAACAAAAGTCCTATTATAATGACAAATTCCAACGTTGCAGATCATTAACCATGCAAGTGAATTAAACATTCCCATGACACAGAAATTACTAACCACTTGTAGTTTAGCCTTGGGGTGAACAATTAAGTTGCAGTGGGATCTGCAAAGTTTAACGTTTAAAAGAAATACAAAGTATAGCTACCTGGTACCAGTGTTTAGTATGTTTTTATAACCAATGAGATTATTAATTATAGTTGTCTGGCTGCCAGTTATAAAAACATACTTTTTATAACTGGCAGCCAGACAACTATAATTAATAATCTCATTGGTTATAAAAACATGGCAACATCAATTCACTGACCTCTGTTAATCATTATCCTCCACTAATTTAAAGTGGTGAAACATGAAAGGACATGTAGGACAGTTTTTCAATTTATTGCACAGGACAGTTGGTTCAGCAGAACTCACCTCCTACAACACCCACACCAACACTACTCCTTCTGGTGTTCATTGGGGCTACATGAAACCACTCATTCGCTTTGACATTGTACACCTCTACAGATGATAAACCTGTAAAAGACAGCAACAGCTATACATGCTTACAGCTTAAAAATACATTGGTTGAATATGATTATATCTGTTGTTGATTGACACGCTGTTATAGAAATTCATACAACGAATACAAATCTGCATCTGAACTGGCAGCCTAGTGGTTACGGTACTGGACTAGCAACCCAGAGGTTCGGAGTTCATAATCCCTGCACGGCAAGTTGTGAAGTTCAATTCAATAAGTCTTGGTATTTTTGGGCTAGCAGCAAAAAATAATGAAAACTTCTGGATTGTCAAAAAAACCCAACTAGGTCACGAATGTGATATTTCATATCATTTTAATGCTCAACTTACCCTTTACCTCATTTCTCTTTTTTCTTAATTTTATTTCCCTTTTCGTCCTCGCTTCTTTTGAAGGTATCAACATACATTGGGTTACAGTTCTAGGGGCACAGCAGCCCTCCAGTACTTCACCTAGTGGCTATTCTTCATGTGTAAGCCTAGAAAGTGAGTATCAGCAGGCTATTTGAGGGTATCAGAGTGAAGCCCAATCTTGTCTATCGGACATTCACATTCATGCACGTTCTAGGAGAAACTCAGACCAACTCCCCCTTTCCCAGCCCAGAGGCACAGAGGCCATCTGAGAAAAGTTAATTCAGCACAATCCAGGGACCTTTCTGGTTTGTGTGGCTCAGTTTTAGGCTGGAAGAAAATTTACCATCCGAGCAACATTCACCTTAAGGTGCAGGGCTGTGCATCAATTGGGAGGTCCCATGCAAGCCGCTCACAAGCTGCTGCCGCGGGAAGAGATACTGCACATGTGCAACAAATTTAAAGGGACCGCACAAAAAAATTAGAGGAAACATTGCATCATCGGAGTCTGTTTTTATTCTCTCTTTAGTTACCTTTATCTTTTCCTGTTTATAATGTGCATATTTTTTCCATTTCACACTGTTGCTTACTTTCTACCTAATTTCGGTTTCTCTGACTTGCTTCCTAGTCTCTCTCTCTCATTTTGTGCCATCACCATTACTTTTCTTTTAAACCACCCCCTACCCCAAGATCTATTCTTTTCCAGCTCTTTCCTCAATAGGTCTACAGTGGGTATATCAATAGATGCTGTCATACAGCTGGTACTACTGTGATATCACAACACTCCCCATTACTAATCATCACACTATTTTAGTAAGTTATCATTTTAAATTTATTGGAAATTACTAAAATACCCAACATTCAATATCAGAAACTATTCTGAACAATTTATACACAGATAAGCAAAGAAACAACTTGCAAAACGTAGGCAAGTTATTTAGAATTCTTAACTGATAGAGACAAGTGGACAGTCAGCTTGTTAACGAGCCTTTTAATACCTCACTAAGGATGCATTTTAAATATAGCAACATAAAAGTGAATTATTTAGATTGACAATGAATAGTACCACCAATACATAGTGCGAGTACTCTATTTACATCGAATATATTTGATTTTGTTTTTTTGAAAATCTTCACAAAAATTTGGGAGTGCTGTGTGTTGATCTAAATGTTTCACAATTAGGATCAGAGTTTGCAATTAAATCTTCTGGACAGAAATGAGCACAGGAACCATGATCTTTAATTAAAAAAACACTCAGGATCTTTACTAATAAGCTTTCAAACTACAAATAATGTTGAGAATGCATTTATCCTAGCCCAATAATGCATTGCATGACAACAAGGAAGACCAGCATTCAAAACTTGGGCATACCTGTACTTCCGTCAAATCCTCCCACTGCATATAGCAATCCGTTCAGTACTGCAGCTCCCAGAGTGCTCCGCCTGTCCTGCATGTTAGCATTGCTCAACCACTGGTCTTTCACTGGATCATATGAATCAACCGTTCTCACTCTTAATGAGCCATTAAAACCTCCAACAGCATAAACCAACCCACCCATATACATCACACCTGCAAGGACAAGGAAGGATGAAAATGTAATTCAACTCTTCGATGATAAATACACTGCAAAATCTGCACTTCTTTGTAGATCAACAGGCTCTTCACAGTCTTATATGAAGGGCTGTATCAAAACATTACACTCTGTACAGTTTCATTTAATTATTTTCTTAATCGTCCTTTGTACAAACATTACTGGCACAGAACAAAAAAACCTTGTTATGGTGCGGAACATGTGGTGTAGGTGGACTGGGAAGGACAACCAACTTCGACATCATTTCATGTCATTCTGTAACCTTTTGTTTACAAAATACAAAGTTACAGAGACAAGTGTTGGCTTCCTATTTCATTAGTCTATCACATTAAGTGTATTTGTGGTATAAATAACCATTTTGCATTGTAGATAAAAAAGCCTCAGAAGTATTGGAAATCTGACTAACTTGAGCCGAAAAATCAAGAACAGCGTGCATTAAAAGGAATACTCCAGGATAGATCTCCCTTTCTAAGCATATTCCCACGCCTATTTCTTTCAAAGGTCTAGCCTGGAAACATAATGGGCCAGAATTTGCTGGCAAAATAATGGCGAGTTAAATGCACAATTATTAATGTTTAAATCGTCCAACAATTTGCGGTGAGGAAGAGATACCCCAGGAGTTGTGAATCACCACAAATTGCTGGGCGATTTGCACTGCTCCACCATTAGCCTCGTGAAAACAGCTGCTTACTAAATAAACTCACCTGGAAAGTTAGGGCTGGTACTTAACAGCACAAGTACCTCTTTCATGACGAGATTTATGTTCCTGCAATGCCACTCAACCGCTCTGGCCCAGAAAGGGAAAAATTGACACTGTGCAGTCTCATTAAAATTTAATTTTTTTCTGACTTTTCCTTTCGGTCTCTTTCTTTCTCTCATAATCCAATCTTTGTTTCTCTTTCTGTACCTGATTTGACTCTAATTCACCCCATTTCCTTCTCCATCATTCCTCAGTTTCTTTCTCAATCTTTAGATCTCTTTGGTTAAGGAGATAGACTGTTGGTCCAGTCATTCACCGAGGTCCCAAATACCCCGTTGACCGTTAACAGCTCACACATCTAGTGCAAAACTATTTTTGAGCTGACTCGTGATGGAAAAAGTCTAACAGGGTACTCTCGAGCAAGATCTGGGCCCGTGTTTGTTCACTTAGCGCTACTTTTCAACAATGCTTCCCCCCACACCCAAACTTACTGCATCATAAGCAGGAACCACTCCATCACATGGCAAGATTTGCCACCACAGAATTAAAAAAAAAATTAGATATATTCAGTATTTTTCCCATATATTCTCCAGGAGAAGGTCATCGAAGGGTCTTATCCTGGAGCATTCATTTAATGTGAAGACATCATCCACATGTGAACACAATTCTGGGGGGCTTGTTTCTTCTAACCAAAGTCAAGAAATTACATAGCGCCTTTCACAACTTCAGGTTGTCCTAAAAGCACTTTAAAGCCAATTAAGTATTTTTGAAGTGTAGCCACCGTTGTAATGCATGAAACACGGCAGCTAATTTTGTGCACTGCAAGGTCCCACAAACAGCAATAAGATGATGACCAGATAATCTGTTTTAATGATGTTAGTTGAGGAAGAAATATTGGCCAGGAAGCCCCTGCTCTTCTTTGAAATAATGCCATGGGATCTTTTACATGCATCTGAGGGGGCAGACGGGGACTCAGTTTAGCATTTCATCCAAAAGACGGCACAGCCGACAATGCAGCACTCCCTCAGTACTGCACTGGAGTGTCAACCTAGATTTTGTTCTCAAGTTTCTGGAGTGGGACTTGAACCCACAACCTTCTGGCTCAGAAGGTGCCATCACTAAGCCATGACTGACAACTTCAGGGCTATTTAATGCAGACACATGTAAATTATTTTTCCTCTTTGAAGTTACATCAATTTTGAAATCAAGTCAATATATTTATACACAGCCTCTCTGATGGAGGCATGATCAGGCTATGGCCCATAAATCTATGGCAATATCTTGCTATTCCAAAATTAAATTATGAATTGGTAAAACTAAATGGAAACAATGAAGCCATGTAAGCAGCACATTTACCTAGCTAAATGTAGTCATTTTAACATAGTAAAATGAGAGAATGAATGCAGCACATCCATGATTTATTGCTGGGTGAACAAGGCTTATAACGAAAACACAACTATGCTATATGACTGAAGCTTCCATTATTATGTTAATAATTTTAATTTGGTTTTAGCTATATGACCCCAATCAGAAAACTATTAGGAAAACTTTAGGGGTTTTGTGAGCTTTTTGTGCTTATCAGCATCAAGCACTCCCAGGACAGTTATACCATGAGTCCAATGCAGAGTTAAGCTCCCTCTATAATGTGCCTTAAGACTTGGCTCCGAGTACCATTCTCAGCTCCAAATAATGAGGTTGTGGGTTTGAGCTCCACTCAAGAACTTGAGCACATAATCTAGGCTGATATTTCAGTTCAGTACTGAGGGAGTGTTGCATTATTAGAGGTGCCCTCCTTCTAATGTTTTATGAGATGTTTAACTGAAACTCCGTCTTGTTCTGGTAGTTCAGTTGGATTTTAAAGACTATTCAAAGAGGGACAGACCTCCTGGTATCCTGAGCAACATTCGTCCCTCAATTACCACCATCAAAAGTCAATTAACTGGTCATTCATCGCTTTCCGTTTGCAGGGAGCTTGCTATGTGCAAAACAGCTTCCATATACCACAATAACTGCCTGTATGTGAAGCACTTTGGAATGTTTGAAAAACAGTGATACGGCATCATATAAATACAAATTCTTCCTTTCTAGAGTAGTACTGTGGCAGTTATTTGCAAGTCTTGGTACATAAAAATCTTGCTTCAAAGCATTCTTAGCCTAAAAACCAAAGATAATTCAGTTTCTCAGAATACAACAACAACTTGCATTTATAAAGCGCCTTTAACATCGTAAAAACATCCCAAGTTGCTTCACAGGAGCATTATCGGACAAAATTTGACACCGAGCCACAAAGATATTGGGACAGGTGGCCAAAAGCTTGGTCAGCGAGATGGATTTTCAGGGGCATCATTAGAAACATTTTATATCTGAAGGCAAGATCATTCAAAGCCAAGTATCAATCAACGCTTGTCTACCTGCTCTGCACCTCCGAGAGGGAAGTTCAGCAACTTGGTACCAACGTTCCTCTGCAAAATCATAACACTCCACACTACGGATAGCTTTTGGCGCCTGGCCACCAACCACTACCAGCACCTGAAATTTGAAGTGGTGTTCAGTTAAAGTTCTGCATTATCTCTTAAGCTGTAGAAGAAATTATTAGCTTCATTATATTACTTTTGTAAGGAAAAAAAACTAAGATCCAATACACCCATACTGTGAAAATGTGCTCTTCCCTCAGCTAAACTCATGCAGTTATTCAAAAAGCAAAGGAGGGAAAAAGAGAAAAAAAATTCTCTGTCAATTGTTAGAATGAGGAAAACACAATATGTTACATTATTTTGATATGTAGTCTAAATGGTTATTAATGAAACTTGCCTTAATATCCTGCCCTGATTTTGTCACAAAAATTTATATGGCTTTCTGTAATAGAAGATGCAAGCAGTTATATCATCAATTTAGCCAATCAGGCAATCTACAGTATTATGATTTGATTCACTCCTAGATAGTTCCTGTGTATGAAACTCAAAGAGGATGATATTTGGCTGACACACTTACAGCTGGAGTAAATTAAAAGGGAGTTGGAAGCAAGGATGTTACGAAATCTGATCAGAGTAGTGTGGATGTGGCAATAACTGATGTGTTTGATTGCACAACTATAACGATATACGGAGAATCTCATACCTTCGGAAGACTGACTGGAGTTCTTAATCTTGTTCTGGTTGTTTTCATCAATGCACGTTGATCAGCAGGAAGCAAATGATACTTCATAGCTTCAATGAGGTAATCTTTGCATGCATTACTATTTTTGACCAGTGCCTCCTCTTCTACTCTCTGTTAAATAAAATCAATAGCAGTGAATGCCGTAAGTAAGTGTTTAATCAAATTTAGCACATTACTTTCAAAAGTTTTTTCTCCTTTATCAGATAAAGATAATTGTCAATAAACCAGATCATATCTGATAAAACCAACATTATAATTTTGGCCATTATAGTTGTTAAATCTGCCAGCTGTTTAACGCTTATATAAATCCAAATTATTTTTTTTTTCTCTAACTTTACGGTTATTTTCTAGGCGATGTCTGAAATTGTGACTTACCAGTTACTGAGTTACAGTTACAGTAAGTTAAACCAAACAGGTATAATACTGGTCTATGAATGATGCTTGCATCCCCCACTACAATCCCTGCAGTATTAACCAGTCAGCTCTATTACCCCACCTCAAATTTCCAAGTTACAAAGTCTCTACCTTTCTAGCTTCCATCGCATATACCATTCCCCATTTAAAGCCAGGACTGTGGTCCTGTTGCTCAGACTCCAACAAGGTGCACTGACTTTCTATTAGAAAGTGCACAAGTGCAGCAGAGGCTGACTTGCTTATTTGATTTTAGTTTTCCCAGAGAACATATTTCCTCTCTCTGTCACAGCTCATAAATACGCTGATGTCCTGCACTACCATGGCTGAGCCAGCTCCATTTGGAAGTTGGTAGATGTGGGAGAAAGGATAAAATGGTTCATCTCCACAAGTCCAAGATAAAGCAAAAGATTTTTTTTTAAAAGGCTCATACTTTTTAAAAAAAAATCTGTGGCCATAATTTTCTGTTACTTTTAAAAACTATATCTACAATGATTTGACCCTTCCAGGCCATGATTTAACTTCAGTACGGTAATGTTACCTGCACCAAGTATTCACGTGTAAGAAGAGGTAACCGCACGTGTTCCATCAGTCGTGCCATGTGCTCCTGCCGGGGTTCCTTATCGTGCTTTACCCAGGAGATGGCTGCTTCAAAAACCTGATTGAATTAATGAGGAGTTTCTATGACTGTACAGCCTTTTGTCCAATTGTTTTATATACCATGCAATGCACATCTCTGTAACCCATTACAGATTATCTCAGGTCAGTGGGTTTCAAACTTTCCTGTGGGGGAACCCTTTGGGGAAAAACTAACACTCGGGAACACAAACCCCCATCCTAACTCTAAAAGTAAGTACCCAACTGAAGACAATGCCATTGCTGTAGAAAACATTTATTAGCATAAATCACAAATAACAACAGAAATAAAGGCCTTGATTTTAATAAGCACTTTGTGTCTTCACCCCCTCCCCCCTATCCAGATAGATGGGGGGGGGGGGGGTCGTGGGAAGGGTTAAAATATCAGGATAGGGCAACCCGATCCCATTCCCGCCCGTTTAAATTTTAAAGTGTAGAAATCAGGCCATGGGCGAGGCGCCCACAGACGGGGCCTAATTAACATACCAAAGTCACAGCAGAGGACATTATTGGTGCCGTGACTTAAATTTAATAGTAAGCTAATGGGGGAGGCCTGACCCCATGGGATTCCTGGCAGCTGATCCAAAGTGAGAGCAACCGGCTCCCCAAGCGAAGTGGCTTTTATAGCTCTCCTGGTGGGCCAGGCTCCCCTCAGGCATCTCAAGAAAGCTTTCGGCCTCCCTCAGTCCCGATCTCCAGCCTACCCCCTCAACACCCCCCCACCCCCGATCGCCGACCTCCCCCTTCCCCACAGCCCTCCCGATTGCCTCCCAGAGCTGATGCTCCCTTCCCAGTGCTGGGGACCATCTTCAAGGATCCCTGGCTGCAGCCTCCTGTAGCTAGTGTTCCCTCCCATCCGCCAGCCAGGCTGTCCGTTTGACCGGCTGCCGGGCGGGAGACCGCCTTACAATATGGTAATGAGGCCCTGCTGTTAAGATTGCAGGGCCTCCACGTCACCAGCCTTGTCGGGTTCTTAAGATTTTAGCAGGAGGCTGAAATCAGCTGAAGTCAAGAGTACAGAAAAAAAATACAGAATACAGCAACCTCGAGACACTGCTCAGCCCTGGATGGACACAAATCAAATGACCTTCTGGGATTAACCTGCAGGCTCCAGTTTGAAAATGTGTCAGAAACCCACAGTGAAAACAAACACCCATCTCTGAGCACACAACACTGCCTATAGACACCAGAACAGTCCAGAAACAATAAAATAATCTCCAAATCCACCAAAAATGAATATTGAATGAAAGATAGAGAGCATGCGCACGAGAGACAGAGTGCAAGGAACACAGATGGAGTGCGATAGAGATAGCAATATATATCTTCAGAAAATTAGATCGCTGCAATTTACTGACTGGGTCAGATTTAAGTTCTCATCAGAACTCATCAATTAAGTTGCAGCTTTGTAAACTCACACTCATATCATTCTTTTTATTGAAATAACTAACATGCAATGGTGAGTTTTTTTCAATTAAAAAAAGTCTCAACACATTCAATGGCTCATTGGGTAAACAGTTATTCACAGCTGATTGCATTGTTATTTTGCAGTGTTACAGAATTTGTTGATACTAAGCCAAGTGGCAAGTTCAGAAAAAGCAATAGCAATCAAACGATTTTAGACCAACTAGGCAATGGCTAATAAACAGCAGCCATATTTTAAAGTAGGTAAAGTAAGGTAACACATGGGAAAAGAAAACCTGGAACTTGCACATGTGATTGTAGGTCTCAGGAACATTTGATTAAAGTCAAAACAGATCACTGGTGAGGTCATGGATGGGATGTTGTGCAGTTTTTGGCACCCTACATTCATGTGTTCAAAAAGTCCAGGGAAGAGAAAAAGAACTTACATTTATATGATCTAAGTGCACAGAATTGGAGGCAATGTGCAACAGTGATTGATAATTGGTTGTGAGGTAGGAGAGAATAAGGATAAAGGGAATGTTCCCTGATTGGCAGGATCTGGTGAGTGTCATTTCCAGGGATCTGTACTGGGGCCTCTGCTTTTCACTATATATGTATTAATGACTTGGATAAAGGAATCACACAACACCAGGTTATAGTCCAACAGTTTTATTTGAAATCGCAAGCTTTCGGAGCGCTGCTCCTTCGTCAGGTGAAGTGGAGAGATGCATAAAGACACAGATTATATAGTCAGAGAATAATGCCAGATGATTACAGGTAATCTTTCTAACAGTTAGAAAGATTACTTGTAATCATCTGGTATTATTCTCTGACTATATAATCTGTGTCTATAGGCATCTCTCCACTTCACCTGACGAAGGAGCAGCGCTCCGAAAGCTTGCGATTTCAAATAAAACTGTTGGACTATAACCTGGTGTTGTGTGACTTCTTACATTTGTCCACCCCAGTCCAACACCGTGGATAAAGGAATAAAGAGTTGTATATCCAAGTTTGCAGATGATATTAAATTAGGAGGCATAGCAAGTTGTATAGACGGGAGCAAGAAGTTACAAAGAGACATAGACAGACTAAGTGAGTAGGGAAAACCATGGTACAGAAAACTCTGATATCCGGCACTGACGGGACCGAGCTGGTGCCGTACCATCAAAAGTGCCGGACATACTAGCGTTAATGTTGAGAGATACGGAACTGAAAAGCTCCGTGTGAATCAACAAACCCTGTTCAAAACAGTCGGCTGCAGCTGCAAGCGTCTCTAGCTGAAGCTGTTGCTATAGCTACAGACCTTGCAGTGCCTGACTGGGGAAAAAAAAGCAACGAGAACTAAAAAAACTTATAGAAAACGGCTCCTGATTTTTGCCATTAGATCGAGTATTCCGGACATATAACCTCCGGATAAACCAAAGTCTCCTGTAGATACTCCACTTTTTCTTAATGATGAGAGATTAGGAGCTGTGGAGGAACAAAGTGATTTAGGTGTCCATGTACACAATTAACTAAAAGCTTGTGCACAGGTAGAAAAAAGTAATCAAACAGGCTAATGGAATCTTGGCCTTTATCGCAAGGGAGCTGGAATACAAAAGTGAGGAAGTGATGCTTCAGTTGTACTGAGCCTTGGGTCAGACCCCATCTTGAGTACTGTGTTCAGTTTTGGACGCTGCACCTCAGGAAGGATATACAGGGTATAGCACAGATTCACCAGAATTATACCAGGGCATAAAGGATTAAATTAGGAGAACAGTTTGCATAAACTTGGTTTGTATTCTTCCGTTTAGAAGGTTGAGGGGTGATATAATCAAAGTATTTCAAATGATAAAGGGATTCAATAGTATAGATAGAGAGAAACTATTTCCTCTGGCAGGAGTTCCAGAACAAGGGGCATAATCTTAAAATTAGAGCTAGGCCAGTTAGGAGTCAAATCAGGAAGAATCTTTTCACACAAACAGTAGTAGAAATTTGGAACGCTTTGCCCCAAAAGGCTGTGGATGCTGGATCAATTGAAATTTTCAAGACTGAGATCAATAGGTTGTTAACTAAGCATATCAAGAAATATAGAGAAACGGTGAGTAAATGAAGGAGGTACACAGATCAGCCATGATCTAGTTGAATAACAGAACAGGCTCGAAGGGCTGAATGGTCTACTCCCATTCCTATATAAGAACTTGCATTTATATAGTCCCTTTAATATAGAATAATGTCCCAAGGTGCTTCACAGAGACACAAGAAAATAAAAATGGACACTTGGCCAAAGATGAAGAGGAGATTAGGAGTGCTGACCAAAAGATAAGTCAAAGAATTGGGTTTTTGAGGAGGAGAGGGAGGTGAAGGCACAGAGGAGTTTAGGGGGAGAATTCAAGAGTCTGGGTCCTAGGCAGCAAAAAGCATGGGAGGGAGGGCTGCACAAGAAGCCAGAGTCAGAGAGAGGAACAGTGTGTTTGGGGGTAGGGGAAGAGAAGGAGTTTATATTGCTAAAGGATGTTAGAGATGGGGGGGGCATGGAAGGTTGAGGCCATGGAGGGATTTTATACACAAAGGATGAGAATTTTAAGTTTGAGGCATTGAGGGACCTGAAACTAATGTAGGTCAGCAAGGACAAGGGTGATGGGCACACATGACTTGATGCGTGGCAAGATACAGGCAGCTGAAGTTTACGGCTAGTGGAGGATGGGAATAGCTGATTCTGGGGGTGATAAAGGCATAACAAAGGTTCCAGTGACAGATGAGCTGAGGTAGAAGAGGCAGATGGATGCTATCAAGATGGAAGTAGGCCGTCTTTATGATGGAGAGGATATGGGTTTGAAAGCTCAGCTTGGGGTTGAATAAGACGCTCCGGTTGATAACAGGTTGGTTCAACCCGAGACAGTGGCTGGGAAAGGGAATGGAGTCAGTGGTGAGTGTACAAAATTTATGCAGGGGTTCAAAGATGATGGCTTCAGTCATTCCAATATTTAGATGGAGGACATTACAGCATGTAGATACGAAAGAGAAGGCCAAGGATGGATCCTTGGAGGACTTCAGATGATGGCGAAGGGATGGGACACTGCTAAAGATAATCTTGTCTATAATCGGATAGTTAAAAGTGGAACCAAGCGAGAGGAGTCCCACCAAGCTAGACAACAGAGGAGAGGCATTGCAGGATAATGGTGTGGTCAATTATGTCAAAGGCTGCAGATTAATAATGCACCACAGCAAATGTAATTTATGACTTTGATTATGGTCCTTTCCATGTTGTGTGAGGGGCAGAAGCCTGATTACAATTGTTCAAATCATGAGTTATGAAAGAGTTGAACGTGAATCTGAAAGGTGATAACTCATTCAAGGCCCCCAAGAGGAAAGAGAGGTTGATTATGGGTGGTAGTTTCCAAGGACAGAGATGTCAAGGGTGGTTTTATTTCGAGAAGGGGTGTGATGGCAATGATTTTGAAGGGAGTGGTGGGGTAGGGGAAATGGATGCTGCTTGAGGAGCTATTTACAATGTCAGCTAACATGGAGGCCAGGAAGGAAGTTGTGTGGTCAGCTGTTTATCGGGAATGATGTTGAGGAAGGAGGTGAGTCTTAGTAATGAGATGAGCTTGGAGAGAGCATGTGGTGAGAGGGGAGAGAAACTGGGTTCAGCTGGGTGTGCAAGAAGGGGGGTCAGCTGAACAAATGATTTCTGTCCAGTGACAAAAGTTCTTTCACATCTACAGGATAAAAATGGACACTTGGCCAAAGATGAAGAGGAGATTAGGAGTGATGACCAAAAGATAAGTCAAAGAATTGGGTTTTTAAGGAGGAGAGGGAGTTGAAGGCACATAGGGGTTTAGGGGGAGAATTCAAGAGTCTGGGGCCTAGGCAGCAGAAAGCATGGAAGAGAGGGCTGCACAAGAAGCCAGAGTCAGTCAGAGGAACAGGATATCTTAAAGCACTGTACAGCTAATGAATTACTCTTAAGTGCAGATATTGTTATTATGTAGGCAAACATGACAGACAATTTTAACAAAGCAAGGACCCACAAACACTAAAGTAGATAAATAACCAGTTCATCTGCTCATATTGTATTGTTTGAGGGACAAATGTTGGCCAGGACACCAGAACTCTTCTCTGAATAGTGTCAGAGGATTTTTACATTCAACTAAACAAGCAGACCAGGGCCTCTGCTCCATATCAGCTGTGAAACATAGAAGATAGGAGCAGGAGTAGGCCATTCGGCCCCGCGAGCCTGCTCCGCCATTCAATGAGATCATGGCTGATCATCCAAATTCAGTACCCTGTCCCTGCTTTCTCCCCATATCCCTTGATCCCCTTAGCCTTAAGAAATATATCTAACTCCTTCTTGAATATATTTAATGAATTGGCCTCAACTGTCTTCTGTGGTAGAGAATTCCACAGGTTCACCACTCTCTGGGTGAAGAAATTCCTCCTCATCTCAGTCCTAAATGGCTTACCCTTTATCCTTAGACTGTGACCCCTGGTTCTGGACTCCCCTACCATCGGGAACAGTCTTCCTGCATCTAGTCTGTCTAGTCCGGTTAGAATTTTAAAAGTTTCAATGACATCCCCTCTCATTCTTCTAAACTCTAGTGACTATAAGCCTAATCGACCCAATCTCTCTTCATACGTCATTCCTGCCATCCCAGGTATCAGTCTAGTGAATCTTCGCTGCACTCCCTTCATGGCAAGAACATCCTTCCTCAGGTAAGGCGACCAAAACTGCACACAATACACAAGGTGTGGTCTCACCAAGGCCCTGTACAACTGCAGCAAGACATCCTTGCTCCTGTACTCGAATCCTCTCGCTACGAAGGCCAGCATGCCATTTGCCTTCTTAACCGCCTGCTG
Organism: Somniosus microcephalus; assembly: GCF_052327205.1. Classification (NCBI taxonomy): domain Eukaryota; kingdom Metazoa; phylum Chordata; class Chondrichthyes; order Squaliformes; family Somniosidae; genus Somniosus; species Somniosus microcephalus. Next base: position 112,875,172 of record NC_140988.1, on the reverse strand, counting down.
CACCTGCATGCTTACCTTCAGCGACTGGTGCACAAGGACACCCAGGTCTTGTTGCACTTACCCTTTTCCCAATCTATTGCCGTTCAGATAATAATCTGCCTTCCTGTTTTTGCCACCAAAGTGGATAACCTCGCTTTTATCCACATTATACTGCATCTGCCCAATCGCCCAACCTGTCCAAATCGTACTGGAGTTTCTCTACATCCTCCTCACAGCACACACGCCCACCCAGCTTTGTGTCCTCTGCAAACTTGGAGAGATTACATCTAGTTCCCTCGTCTAGATCATTAATATATATTGTGAATAACTGGGGTCCTAGCACCGATCCCTGCAGTACCCCACTAGTCACTGCCTTCCACTCGGAAAAAGACCCGTTTATTCCAACTCTTTGCTTCCTGTCTGCCAACCAGTTTTCTATCCAAGTCAGTACCTTACCCCCAATCCCATGTGCTTTAACTTTGCACACTAGTCTCTTATGCGGGACCTTATCGAAAGCCTTCTGAAAGTCCAAATAAACCACATCCACTGGTTCTCCCTTATCTATTCTACCAGTTACATCCTCAAAAAATTCCTGATTAGTCCAGCATGATTTACCTTTTGTAAATCCATGTTGACTTTGTCTGATCCTGTCACTGTTTTCCAAGTGCTCTGCTATTACATCTTTTATAATGGACTCTAGCATTTTCCCCACTACCGAGGTCAGGCTTACCGGTCTATAATTCCCCATTTTTTTCTCTACCACCTTTTTTTAAATAGTGGGGTTACATTAGCTACCCTCCAATCCATGGGAACTGTTCCAGAGTCTACAGACCACACAAGTGCCAGACAATGACCATCTCCAACAAGAGAGCCTAACCACCTCCCCATGACAATCAAAGGCATTACAATTGTCAAATCCCCCACTATCAACATCCAGGGGGTCACTATTGACCAGAAACTTAACTGAACCAACCACATAAATGTCATGGCTACTGGAGCAGGTCACAGGCCTGGGTATTCTGTGGCGAGTGGCTCATCTCAACTAATGTTCCCTCTTAATTTGTTTTGGGCTACACGGCGCTGCCCATTCAAAATTCCACGCATGCTCGGTTTTTCCATTTAAAAGCCGGCTCACCGGCTGCTCGGGACTACCAGAGCGTTGCGTGGCCATGCGGCTTAAAGGGAACATTGCTCTTAACACACCAAAGCCTTTCCACTGCCTACAAGGCACAAGTCAGAAGTGTGATGGAATATTCTCCACGTGCTGGATGAGTGCAGCTGCAACTCAAGAAACTTGACACGATCCAGGACAAAGCAGTCTGCTTGATCGGCACCCCATCCACCACCTTAAACATCCACCACCAGCTGCAGTGTACACTACCTAGAGGAGCCACTGCAGCAATTCACTATGGCCTTTTCGGCGACATCTCTCAAACCTGCGACCTCCGCTACCTAGAAGGACAAAGGGCAGCTGGTGCATGGGAACAGCATCACCTCCAAGTCACACACCATTTTGATTTGGACATATATCGCTGCTCCTTCATTGTCGCTGGGTCAAAATTATGGAACTCTCCAATAGCATTGTGGAAGTACTTTCACCACATAGACTGCAGTGGTTTAAGGCGGCGGCCCATCAGCCCCTTCTCAGAGCAACCAGGCAGGGGCAACAAATGCTGACCTTGCCCGTGATTCCCACATCCCAGGAATTTGTTTTTTTAAACTGTGACTAACGCACATTTATCCACTGAGCCACTGTATGCCCCGAGACATGTTAAAATCGCATCAACTTCATCTCTTGATGAATGGAGTTGAGGCAGATGATCAGCCATGATCTCATTGAATGGCAGAGCAGGCTCGAAGGGCTGAAAGGCCTACTCCTATTTCTCTTGTGTTCTCTTGCAAAATAAAATGCTTCCGATAATGCAGCACTTTATCCGCACTGCTCTGAAGTGTTAGTTTCCATTGTGGGCTCAAGTGAATCCATGACCTTCTGACAGAGGTGAAAGTACAACCAATTGAGCCAAACTGAAAAGCACAAAGTTGACTTGTATAGTTCAAAATTATTCAGAGACTCAGACTGAGCCTGCTTTCAGTGGAGAAAAGATTGAGAGATGTGTTACAGGTTTTAGAAGTGATGAGAGAAATCAATGATGTAGATGCATGTGGGGTACTTTACTTAAAATACAGAACTAGAATCATAAAATCGTACAGCACAAGTGGTCACTTAGCCCATCATGCCTGTGTCCGCTCTTTCAAAGAGCTATCCAATTACTCCCGCTCCCCTGCTCTTTCCCCATAGCCCTACAATTTTTTCCTTTTCAAGTATTTATCCAATTTCCTTTTGAAAGTGAATATTGAATCTGCTTCCACCACCCTTTCAGACAGTGCAATCCAGATCATAACAACCCAGTGTTAAAGAAATTCTTCTCACATTTCCGCCCCCTCCCCTCCCCCGGTTCTATTGACAATTATCTTAAATCTGTGTCCTCTGGTTATCGACCCTCCTGGAAGTGGAAAAAGTTTCTCCCCATCTACTCGTATCAAAACCCTTCATAATTTTGAAAGCCTCAATCTCCCCCTAACCTTCTCTGCCATAAGAACAATCCCAGCTTCTCTAGTCTCTCCACATAACTGAAGTTGCTCATCCCTGGTACCATTCTAGTAAATCTCTAGAGGACCAGAGGATCTTAGTGTATGAAGGAAACCAGCCTCAAACAGTTGGATGGAATTTTGTTTTTGTGCTCCACGCAGACTGAATGTGAAAAAGACTTCCAGCTGAAGCAGTTAATGTTCATAAAAAAAAAGCTTGATGAATATCTGATTAGTAGGATAAAAAGGTTACAAGGATAAGTATAGATCAGCACAAACAAAGGTTGCTTGGAATACAATGATTTTTGTACAATTGGTCCACAGAAATATGACAATGAGGGCAACTGGTCAATTAAGCTTGAACAAAATGTCTTTTTCTCATTTCATAGTTGACGTTATGAAATGTCACTCAGTTTACAGCATAGATTAGGGTGATCATATTTTCTAAACCAAATCCAGGGACACACAGGGTGGGAGCACAGCAAAGTAACCAGGACAGAAAATGTAGGCTGCGCAGTGTAGCAAGACTAAATTTTAGTTTTTTGATGCAAATTGAAACAAAAAGCTGCGGCAGAACTTTCCACCTGAATAATGCGGCTGCTGTTCACAGTATCTGTGGCCGCAGTCACTGGCTCCACCCCCTCCTCACTCACCCACACATCTGATGCCGCGGAGCGCGATCTGATCTGGCTCCCGGGGCATCTACACGGCCCAGCTCCAGCCATCGCTCATTAGTCCAGTTCCCAGCAGCCCAATACTCTGACATTCTGGCTTCGGGGCCAATTTCTCTTCAACCAAAGTTCACAGGACTGTCCGGGGATTCAGTGGGGGGGAGCTGCGGAGCATGCGCACTGTGGCCACAGAGCGCAATCTCTGCATAAAGTCCCTCTGAGTCCACCCCTTCTACTGGTTGAAAACAGGCAATTGACATCCCTCCCACAAATTGGAACCGCCCCACCGCACAGCCTAGCCCACTTTAGTGGCCGACCACAGGGCAGCCCGGGGTCACGTGACTCCCAATTTGAACCCGTGCCCACTCGAGGACGAGTTTTGTGAACTGGGGACTCTTTTGGGGACATTGTTTGCCCGGGACAATGTCCCTCATCCAGGGACTGTCCCCAGAAAACGGAGGTATGGTCACCCTAGCATAGATGTGAAAGAAGGAAGCTACCATCGTTGACGAAAGCTTGAATCTTTCAAAGTTACAGAGGTTCAGCAATCAGCTAGTATAACAGGCCTGTGAAAATAGGCCTGAATCCTTAAGTTTCAGTATTGAGGAAGAGAACGCATGTGCAAACTGGTCACTTTTTTTTCAGTTTGCAAATTTTGGGATGTTAATGCTGGGGTATGGAATATTTTCCATTTTGGGAACCCACTATCAAGCATTCCAAAGACAGTATAGCGTAGTTATGTGCAGAATAAGCTCCCTCTACTCTGCACCAACAATGGACTTTAGTTCCAACCTCAGACGAGTATCCCCAACGCACCAGTTTTTTTACTTACCATACCAGCTATTTTATGATTCGAGGTTGTCAATTTTGTTTTAATTGATGCCAAATAAGGAGGTATTTTGTGCTGTTGGCCTATGCCACTGGATTCCTCAAACACATTTCACACTGGTCTCAAATTCCATTGAATTAAAAGGAGAGTTTGGGGACAGGAGAGGAAGTGCTTTGAATGTACACCTGCAACTGTGCAAGACAAAACTGTAATACTGTCGCTCACTCACCGGACCCAAGTGGACCTCACATTTGGCAAAAATAGAATTTAAACAAAAATCCATCATGATATAGAACAAGGTTTGCTGACCCCACAATGGTGCTAAGAGATGTATTAGATCACTACCTGAACTATAATTTTTGCTTAAGCCACAAATTTTATAATGCAAATTTAATAAATATAGTATCAGGACATGAAGCAGCACTATTATGAAATTAATAATGTGACAAAAATTCATACATTGCAAAAGATGCAGATTTAGATTTTGGCAAGCAAGAATTGCATCAAATTAATTAACTTGCTTAGAATTATTTGGCAAAGCCTTAAGATCTATGATTACACTAATGTCAACAGTACTTCATTTAGTATGTAATATTAATGTACAAAGGAATTACTCTAGGTTGTGCATTAAGGTATTATTGTTTAAAAGTCAAACTAAGGTTTTAGAATTTATTCAAAAGTTTATACACACTAACATTTAAATATTTAAATTATACCAAGTCTCACCATAATTTAACTGTAAGCACAATCAGTGTCATCAATTCTGCATCAAGCAACACAGTGACCTCTTGCACTCTCAAAGTAGATTAGAAAGTCAGTGTTGGTCGGTAATTGTGCAATTCAGACCTCCGGGTACTAGAATTCGTCTGCCAGTTATACAAGAGGATGGGGACAATAGTCAACATGCTTTCCTTCCAAAATAGATATGTTTCAAAAACTAAAAATTAATAAATCTGTGCTGTAATCTGTTTTCTTCTTTTTAATACAAAGTTAAACTGAAAAATAAATAAATAACATTTTACCTTTTATAGCTGACTAGATCAGTGTATTACACAATATTCATATTCTGACAGCCACTGTGCTGTCATAGCAACCACCAGCCTACAACAAATTACTAATTAGCAGCTCTACAAGACAACCAACCTACACAGCACTTCAGAAAGTCACGCATGCATAACAAAGGCAATTTACTTCATGAACCTGAGCCTATGCCATTTTGTCACAAGATATTTAATGGCATACGCTTAACCCCATCTATGCTGATCTTCCATTTCCACTTAAACTTCATTTATATTACAAAACCTCTTCAAATGGTTCCCTTGGCTGGTGAATTGGCAGAGTTTATATACTGTAGCAAGGTAGATTTGGCAACAAGCGACCAGTGTGCAACTAGAAAATTTGTATTCATGACTTCAGCTACTTTTATATTGCTGCCATTTTAATTCACGTTCTGTGAGATCGCCATCCATGAGCCAGCTCGGAATTTTACGTTGCTAAATCCAGCTCCGTTATACCTATGGCAGACTTGGTACCAATAATTATTTATTTGTTCGATCATGAAGCATTGGGCTTTCCACAGCGTGTGCATATAAATGCCGTTTCAGTCACTTGGTTATTGCCATTCTGCAGAAACCACTGCTATTAACGACGCTATATTTCAGAGTTACCCAATCTGTGTCAGAACATTCAACCCCATCCTGGTAAATTTGTCGCAAACATCTCCCCAGTTGCTTGCATCAATACCGCAGAGATTCACATTGCGTTTAATCCTTGGGCCTCACCATGAGCGAGTCCTCACATTTTTGAGCTCGCTGGACAAAACAGACCTGGAATGTCTGGCACTGTCCATCCGGATTACATGTCCCACTCGCCAGTTAGATTCATATGAACATTGTCTTATCGTTGCGCTCTAGATTACGTGACAAAGGAAACCACATATTTCTAATTCATTCTGGATTTTAGATTTGCTATGGGGTTTTGCTTTTACTCTGTGTTTTCCAAGCCAGGGATACTTAAAAAAGAACAATGCCCAAATATTTGATCCCCTCTTGCAGCCATCTAAAAGGGAGCTCCAATAGTTACTCCAAACAGCAATGGACCAACATAAGAATTACCTTTGTTTTCATTCAATTTATTGACCACCCAAAAACCTTCACCAGTTAAAGAGACTATACTCCTAGGATTAGATGTTGTGGTTTTACTTCACCTACATACAGAATTCTGTGAGCTTTATTATTGACCTGAATTCCCTCCATAGCTAAATAGTATTTTGCCACCATTATTGCTAACTGTCCTATAGAGAATGTGAATAGCATGATAAAAGAGCGTGCACCCTTTCCCCATATCCCTCTTAAGCACGGTTACTCTGGGGGTCTAAGTATAAGATCTACCGTTCTATTTTTGGATCTTTTCTACCAATATATTTTTCAGCTCTCACATCTTAGATCATTTTCCTGGATGCGTCCCAATGCCCTATAGCTTCAAATGCCCTAACCCTACCATCTAAGTAAATCATTTGGTAAAGCAGCCAGAACTGGTGAACAGAAAAGCATGATTCACAGATTATATTTAAGCTACTGTAGTTATTATGCCTTCACAAAATCTGTTTCTGGTCCTCAAATCGACAATAGAACGTCACATTAAACCTCATCTAGTTTTAAAATATCAAGCAACTTTATTAAATAAACAATGAACCAGAAAATATGTAACACCGTAACATATGTAACACTTCCTGTCTACTTTTTTTGGCATGATTTTTAGTCATTTACAATGGTCCGAATTTTGCGATAAGAATAACAGCGAGGCCAACAGCGCTCACCGTTATAACGGAGTAAATCAGATGGCAACATCTGGCGTCTGCACATGCACAGCTAAACACCGACATCTGGAAGTTGCTGTCAGAGATACCCCGCTCCTCCACAGGGTATCCTGCAACAATCCTCACTGATGGACTCGGCACTGAAATACATGCAAAGGCATAAAGTTGCTGTACTTGTCCACTAATTCCCCACTAAAGATGCCAAAAAAAGTTAGGGCTGGTGCGTTCAGGAGTAAGTAAATTTTTAATAGCATGGTAAAATGATAATTACTGCCAAACAACCTCTTTGGCCCTGAAAATTAAATTTTACAAGTGCAGAGTCTCATTCCTTCAGAAGTTAGTAAGTGATTTTTTTTTTTTTACTTTTTCTGTCTGTCTCTTTTATCTCTCTCTCTTAATCCCATTTGTCTTTCCCAGTCTTTATTTTGCTTTCTGTAGATTATTTAAATCTGCTTTATACTTCCTGGTTTAGACTCTGCGTGTTTCAATGAAGATTCTTCAATCTGATTGGTTGGAGAGCCTCACTGTTTCTTAACCTGCTCACAGACGCCCAGATCCCCTGTAGAGGGCGCCGCACTGGATCAGACGCCCGATGACAGCAAGGGCTCGATTTTCCTGCAGGTGTGGGGAATTGTCGGGTTCCCCCACGAATCTAAATGGGTCTGCCAGATTGATGCAATTTTCCCTCAATTGGCCAATTCATTTCCAGCATGTGGGAACACTTGCTAATTGACTATTTCCAGTCAGAAAGCCGCACAGTATGATGTCATCATTCGTGGTGCTTTTAAGGTCCACAGCAAGCATTGCTTCCTCTGCAGGCTTCCAAACGAACCATACAGGATGGCAGAGGAGCCTGCAGCAGCTGTGGCCAGTGCCAGACCCCGAGCTGCCTCCAAATTCGACAAGGCTTCACTGCAGGCATTATTGGATGGGGTTAGGGCCCACAGGGAGGTCCTCTTCCCTAGCTCAGGGAGGAAGAGGCCTCCCACTGAGACCAAGGCTGCATGGATGCAGGTGTCAGCAGATGTAAACTCGCTGGGAGTCACCAGAAGAACCTGGATACAGTGTCGGAAACGATTCCATGACCTTCACCGTACAGGAAAAGTATGAAGTTTCCATCACCCTCAAACTGATCCCCATTGCCTTTCCCCACCAGCACTCAGCTTTAGCACTCTCTTCCTCCACATCCCACTTCACAGTCACATCCATGCACCCTTACCCATTCCCTCTCTCTTTATGCTCACATTCACATAACTATTCCACCATGCAGCCCTCACACTCCCTCTCACTCTGGTGCTTTGAACACAACTGACAACACACAGGGAGGGCCCTTGGTCTTGCAGCCTCACACCATCTTTGTCTCCCTCTAAGTATCTATGCTATGCAATCTCTACACTCACTCCTTCATTCTCACTCAAACGCCACTTGTCTCCCTCACTGCAGGAAAAGAGAGCTCACAGCAGGAAAAGAGAGCTCACAACAACAGCGAGCAAGCCAGGACTGGAGGAGGCCCACCCTCAATAGCCCACCTGACCCCCTGGGAGGAAGGAGTGCTGGAAATTGTCAGGGCTGATGTGGCTGCAGAAGCTGGGGAAGGAGAGACAGGGTCAGTCCCGCAAGCTGATGACAGAACAGTTTTCCATCTCTCACTGACATAGCATGAGTCGCTGTTATGATTCTGAAGCTACATCATTTGGACTTATGAACATCTGCAAAATCCAATGTGCATGTAACCTTGGCATCACATCTCTAACTCTTTCCTTTACTCCCCCACAGGACCATCCAGAGCCCCCATCCCCACTGTGGAGGAGGAAGAGGCTGAGCAGCCAGACTCCTCAGAGGAAGCTCCAACCTCTGAGGGCACAGCGTCAGCAGAAGTAAGCACACCCAGCACCAGCGCAGACACTCACACCTTCGGGACATAGAGTAGTGTTGTCACTTGGTGTTTCACAGCTCACAAGTGAGCATCAGCAGATTGTGGAGACAGGGAAAACAGTGGAGAGTCCTCGTCGGAGGGCGCAGGACTCTGCCAGCTCAGCTCAGCTGCATGTCGACCCTGAGCCTCTGGGTCCATCCGCAAGAGAAGAGGTGATGGATCTCCATGCACAGATGCAGGAGTCTCTGGCAGGTTGTCTCCAGGGTCGCTACGAGTGTGGAGCGAATGGAGATGTCCATAGCGAACATGAGCAGAGCCTTAGTGGAGTCATTGGCGCATGAACGCATCACCACGGAAAGGAGGGCTACGGCCAAGGAGAGGAGGGCTACGGCCGAGGAGAGGAGGGCTACGGCCGAGGAGAGGAGGGCTACGGCCGAGGAGAGGAGGGCTACGGCCGAGGAGAGGGCGGCTACGGCCGAGGAGAGGAGGGCTACGGCCGAGGAGAGGGCGGCTACGGCCGAGGAGAGGGCGGCTACGGCCGAGGAGAGGGCGGCTACGGCCGAGGAGGAGCTTAGTCACCAGGCTATGGAAAACATGGTGAGTATTCAGAATAGAATGACATCTCTTGAGGAGTAATGGGCATCTATTGAACACAGAAACCAGACCTTCATGGAAGTCCTTCCGAGTAGGACTTCCAGTGCAGATACGGGTCCCCATGGGCCCCCTGATGTGCAGCAAGGTGCTCTCCAGCCACTTGCAGGCGCTGAGGGGGACCTGACCCATGAGAGGGAGGTTGTTGGCACACTTCAAGGAAGTGGGGGCTCCTCTCCACGCGCTCACACTTCCATGCCACTGCAGAGCCCTCAGTCAGAGCCCCGTCGGAGACCACACCCAAGTGAGAGAGGCGTCTCAACCCCTGCACAGCCACAGGAGCAGCAGACTGCTGACGAGCCCTCACAGGCTCGCCACCCCAGAGGACGCCCGCCAAAGGTGTCGAGACAGGAGCAGCAGGAAAGTCAGCAAGGGGCCTCCACATCTGCTGAAGCCACAGGGGAACCACTACGTAGGAGCAGGCGTAAGAGAAATATAAAGCACCACTAATCACAAGGGTAGTCACCTGGGTGAAAAGTTTTGTATATAGTTATTATGTCATCAGTATCTTGTTTATAAAAAATCTGATGGCAACTGCTGCAGTTGTGGCATGTGTCATTTGGCGAATGGGGATTTCGCATTGAGGCCTTAGGATTACTTGCAGTGGTCAGGATGCTGGTCAAATGGGTAGGAATGCGCAGGGTTTGGCCATTGTCCATGCTCAGGTAAGAAGCAGCGAGGCTAGTGTTTGATGTACTAGGCTAAGCAAATCTGGACAGGGTGAGTGTGTTCCTTGCATCCCGGGCAGCAATGTTCTCGCGTAATGGTGCCGCTGGTTGATGGGCCTCTGTAGGATGGTCGTTTTCGCCCTCCTCCTCCTCCTCAGCATCATCTTCATCCGAGGCGGGTCTGTGAGGAGCCACTTGGTCCTGAGGAATCTGCAAGCCACGACGCTGTACACAGCAAACTGACGATGATTTTGGAGACCCTGGCTGTGGAGTACTGTAGGGCTCCACCTGATCTATCGAGGCATCTGAAGCGCATCTTCAGCAATCCGATGGTTTGCTCGATAATGCATCTGGTGGAAATGTGGCTGGAGTTGTAGCGCTCCTCAGCTTCGTTGGTTGGTCTCAACGGCGTCGTTAGCCAAGTCCGCAGGGGATAGCCCTCGTCTCCAAGTAGCCATCCCTGAAGTTCGTCTGGCGGCCTGAATAGCGGAGGCACAGTAGACTGGCGCAGTATGAAGGAGTCATGGCAGCTGCCAGGGTACTTGGCACAAACATGCAAAATCTCCTTGTGGTCACACACCAGCTGAACGTTAAGGGAGTGGAAGCCCTTGCGATTGACAAAAACTCCTGGATTGCGATGGGGTGCCCCAAGGGCCACATGTGTGCAATCAATGACGCCCTGCACCCTTGGAAAGTCTGCCAGCTGAGCTAATCCAAGCGCTCGCGCCCTCACACTTGCGCAATCCCTGGTGAAATGGATGTGATTGTGCACGAGGGCAAAGAGGGCATCGGTTACCTGCGTGATGCAAGTGTGTGCGGCCACCTGGGAGATGCCGCTGATGTCTGCTGCTGATCCCTGGAAGGAGCCGGAGGCAAAAAAGAGTAGAGTGCGGTGGTGACTTTGAGGGCCACTGGTAAGGAGTGTCGACCTGGTGCTCTGGGCTTCAGGTCTTGCTGCAGCATTGCGCAGATGTCAGTCACAACCTCTCGCGAAAGTCGGAGCCGCCTTTGGCACTGCTGCTCAGTCATGTTGAGGTAGCTCACCCTGTGTCTGTAGACCCTGTTTGGGGGGTATCTCCTGCGCCGACGGGCTTCCAGGCGCTGGCCCCTTCTGGCCTGTGCTGCCTCAGGTGGGTGAGCCGCAGCCTGGCGCTCCTGCTGCTGCTGCTGTTGTTGCTGGATCTGCTGCTGCCGCCTCTGCTGCTGGAGATCCTCTAATGCCAAGAAGGGAAGGAAAAAAAGGCCTCCCATGCTTCTGGTAGATGCCTCAGTTGAGGAAGCGCTGAGTGAGGGTGGCGAGAGGGGCTTCCCAGGAGCTCACACTGGAGAAGTGTGTGAGGCTCCAACCTTCCACAGCTGTGCCTAAGCTTGGAACAAGTTGCCCCAAGCCTGAAACAACAAGGTCCTGCAACCTACAAATGATGTCTGATTAAATCTCTTCTTTCCTGATTGACCTGCAGCTGAGAGTCAGCAATCCGATATTGTTCACGCCAGGTTTCATCAGCGGGGTTCCCACCAGGCGTGTTTAACGTGGGAAAAGGCTGAAAATAGCAAGGGCCCCTTAAAATGGCATTATAGATGCCAATTATTGGTGATTAGGCTCCCGACGACCAGTCCCGCCTGCTGCGGACAGGATTGATTCGGGTCGGACAGAAACGCCTGGGTGAAAATCGGACAGGGCGGGGAATCAGGTTTGGGGGGGGGGGGGGGGGTCGCGACCCCCTATTTTTGCGATTTCCCCCGCCCCCCCCCCCCCCACATGCCTGAAAGCCCGCCTGACGGCTCCAGGAAAAATCGCCCAAGTCTTCGCTCAAAAGCCTGCGAATACTTTGTGGGCAGCTGTCAGCGATGTGAACAGCAAGCGCCGTTCCTTCGCCGTTGACCGCAAAATACAGGTAAGACCGTTTTGCTATGTCAGTTGTTGCCGGTCAGGATGTAATTGCAGGTGGCAAGTCTCTCAAATGTTGTCTCCAACTGTGTCCGGCATCATCTTTATGCTTTTAATTTTGAAAATGGAGAGCTTACTGCATGCAAGTTGTAACTTTTTTTTATCACCTTCCCGACTTGCCTCCCAGCCCCCCATTGTGCTCTGCCTTCTCCAATCAACCCTGTGCCTCCAGACGGGCAATTTCACCGTTTCCACCTACTATCCCTCATCCCAAACCTTCCCTTTTCTTCCCAGGTCTTCTCCCTGTTTCTCGCCACATCATCCGCCTTCCCAAAATAATCTGCCTACCCACATTCTCAGCTGTCAATAAAAAACATTAAAATCCCCGCTGGGACCTATTCCCCAGCCTGGCCCCATTGCCTGGTTTGGAATAATTTAATTTAAAAAATATTGCAGGCTATAAATCTTGCCAGCCAGCCATGCCTCTTAGGCCCTACTTCTGACTGCAATATAAATACGTCTGACCCGGCACCTGGAAAATTAATGATTTTTTTGAAGTATTAGCTGATCTCCCGTGGCATTGAACACAAGTCAAGACCAAGGGCACTTTTCAGGTCAAGCAGAGTTAAAGGGTGGGTAGATAATTGAACCAAGGCAGGGAAAGGTAGAGGGGAGAATGAAGAGGAGCGGAAGAAGGGAATGGAGATGGAAGGGAGAAAGGGAAGGGTGGGTGGGTGATTTTGCCTCAGTGAGGCAGTTGGGAGCCTCAATTTTGCTCAGGTGGAAGACTAAAGTCCTGTTCAGTGTGGGGGTGGTGGCCAAGAGTAGGGTCAGAATGGCTTAATTTTTGTCAAGACAGAACTACTTCATATGTCTCATGTCTTTAATCTCTTGTATTATTCTTCTTCCCATCATCTGATGTAAAAGTTACACCTCAGCCATCTAACCATATCCTTTGCTTTAAGCACAGTACAGGTCGTTCCGCCAATGCTGCCTCTCCTGTTTTTGTCATCCCTCATCCTTTGTTCTGATTCAATTTAAATACATGTTCATTTTTAATTTTTTTTTCTTTCAATGAAAAGTTATACTTAAAATCATTAACTTGTCTGTGTTCTCCACAGATAACGGCGTAGTGTACGTTTCCAGCATTTTCTGCCTTTGTTTCAGATTTCCACCAGTTGCAGTTGTTTGCATCATTTTACATAGGGGCCTTGCAGCTAGCAGACAAAAGATATTTTCATCCCGTCAATTTGGGCTGGATTCAAATTTAAAAATGAAAGGCCAGCGGGCGCACCTTCCAGTTCCTGTTTTCTTAAATTTTTCCATTGCAATAGGTGTAGTGATCTCTGTGCTCCTCCAATTCTGGCTTCTTGCGCATTCCCGATTTTCATCACTCCACCATTGGCTGCCATAACGTCAGCTGCCTTGGCTCGAAGCGCTGGAATTCCCTCCCAAAACCGCTCCGCCTCTCCACTTCTCTCTCCTCCTTGAAGACGCTCCTTAAAACTTACCTCTTTGACCAAGCTTAATGTGGCTCGGTGTCATATTTGATAACACTCCTGCTTGGGCCGTTTTTACTATGTTAAAGGCACTATATAGATGCAATTTGTTGTTACATAGAATATACGGCACAGAAACAGGCCATTCGGCCCAACCAGTCCATGCCGGCGTTTATGCTCCACTCGAGCCTCCTCCCGTCCTTCCTCATCTATCACCATAACCCTCTATTTCCTTCTCCCTCGTATGCTTATCTAGCTTCCTCTTAAATCCATCTGTCCTTTTCACCTCAACTACTCCCTGTGGTAGCGAGTTCCACATTTTCACCACGCTCTGGGTAAAGAAGTTTCTTCTGAATTCCTTATTTGATTTCTTGGTGACTATCTTATGCTGATGGCCTCTAGTTTTGCTCTTCCCCATAAGTGGAAACACTCTCACTGTGTCTACTTTATCAAAACTTTTCATAATTTTAAAGACCTCTATTAGGTCACCCTTCAGCCTTCTCTTTTCAAGACCAGTACTGATAAGCAGAAATCTCTTCCAACTAAATAGCGAGAAGATCAAAGCCATCGTCTTGGAGCCAAACTCCATTCCCTAGCCACTGACTCCATCCTTTTCCCTGGCAACTGTCAGAGGCTGAACCAGACCACTTGCAACCTTGGTGTCCTATTTGACCGAGATGAGTTTCCAACCACATATCCGCTCCATCACCAAGACAGCCTGATGCGCTATCAATTACTCATAAAAGACGGAGAGTTAGGAGAGTAACTAAAAGGCTTTTATTAACAAAGAACAGAGCATGCCTCTCGTGGTTGACTGGTTTCCAAGAAGGCAGGGGGCTGCAGAGCAGTCACCTTTATACCTGGGCATGTGGGTGGAGCCAGGGGCGGAGCCAGCTGAGGCATGCATAGATACAACAGTGTGCAACAACAACAACGGTGAGCAACAATAACAGTGGTTTACCACATTCACCCCTTGTTTAAATTTGAGTCCGGCGGGGTGAAGTGTACTAAAGGTTCGTGTAAGTAAGTCTATCAGGTGGCCTTGTATGCCGTCCTGATCGTCGTGGTGGCGGCGGCGGCGATGGTGCAGCATCCAACGTTGAATCTGGCGTCTCATTGAGTGGTTGGGTGGTCAATGACGGGTCCTGGGGCTGCGGCATGCCGTCTACAGGGGTTGGGTTGTGGGCAGTGGTGGATGGCAATGGTAGTGTTTCAGGGGCACCCGAAGGTGCGAGGTCTCGTATGGAGACTGTGTCCTCCCGCCCGTCCGGGTACGCCACGTAAGCATACTGGGGGTTGGCGTGGAGGAGGCTCACCCTCTCGACCAGGGGGTCCGTTTTATGGGACCTCACGTGCTTCCGCAGTAGGACGGGTCCTGGAGACGTCAGCCATGTCGGTAGCGTGGTCCCCGATGTGGACTTCCTGGGGAAAGTGAACATTTTTTCGTGGGGGGTGGCATTGGTGGCCGTACAAAGCAGTGACCGAATGGAGTGGAGCGCCGCAGGGAGGACCTCCTGCCAGCGAGAGGTCGGAAGGCCCTTAGATTTTAAGTTTAAGAGGACGGCCTTCCAAACCGTCGCGTTCTCTCTTTCCACCTGGCCGTTCCCCCAGGGGTTGTAGCTGGTGGTTCTGCTTGTAGCAATACCTCTCGTGAGCAGGTACTGACGGAGTTCGTCGCTCATAAAGGATGAGCCCCGGTCGCTATGGATATAGCTAGGGAAGCCGAACAAGGCGAAAAGGTCATTCAGACATTTAATGACCGTGGTACTGGTCATGTCTGGGCAAGGGATGGCAAACGGGAAACGGGAGTACCCATCAATTATGTTGAGGAAGTACACGTTGCGGTCAGAGGAGGGGAGGGGCCCTTTAAAATCGACACTCGAAGGGGCGAGTGGCCTTGATCAGGCTTGCTCTGTCTGGCCTATAAAAATGCGGTTTGCACTCGGCACAGATTTGGCAGTTCCTGGTCATGGTCCTGACCTCCTCGATGGAGTAGGGCAGGTTACGGGATTTGATGAAATGGAAGAACCTGGTGACCCCCGGGTGGCAGAGGTCATTGTGAAGGGTCTGCAGTCTATCAACCTGCGCATTGGCGCATGTACCACATGATAGGGCATCTGGGGGCTCATTGAGTTTCCCGGGCCGGTACAAGATATCGTAATTGTAGGTGGAGAGTTCAATTCTCCACCTCAAGATCTTGTCGTTCTTGATTTTGCCCCTCTGCTCATTATTAAACATAAAAGCCACTGAACGCTGGTCAGTGAGCAGGGTAAATCGTTTTCCGGCCAGGTAATGCCTCCAATGTCGCACCGCTTCCACAATGGCCTGGGCCTCCTTTTCGACAGAGGAGTGTCGAATCTCGGGGCCCTGGAGGGTCCTTGAGAAAAAGGCCACAGGTCTCCCCGCCTGGTTAAGGGTTGCAGCTAGGGCGAAGTCGGATGCGTCGCTCTCCACTTGGAAAGGGATGGACTCATCCACTGCGTGCATTGTGGCCTTCGCAATATCTCTTTTTATGAGAGTGAAGGCTGCATATGCCTCTGCTGTCAGGGGGAAGGAGGTGGACTTGATGAGGGGTCTGGCTTTGTCCGCATAGTTGGGCACCCACTGAGCATAGTAAGAGAAAAACCCTAGGCATCTCTTCAGTGCTTTTTGGCAGTGGGGGAGGGGGAGCTCCATAAAGGGGGCGCATTCTGTCGGGGTCGGGGCTGATGACTCCGTTCTCCACTACGCAGCCAAGAATGGCGAGGCGCGTGGTGCGAAACATACATTTGTCCTTGTTGTATGTTAGATTCAGCCGTTGGGCCGTACGGAGGAATTTCTCTAGGTTAACGTCATGGTCCTGCTGGTCGTGGCTGCAGATGGTGACGTTGTCTAGATAGGGGAAGGTGGCCTGCAGCGCGTTCTGGTCAACCATTCGATCCATCTCCCTTTGGAAGACCGAAACCCCGTTGGTGACGCCGAAGGGGACTCGGAGGAAGTGGTAGAGACGACCGTCAGCTTCAAAAGCTGTGTACTGGCGGTCCTCAGCCCTGATGGGGAGCTGGTGGTATGCCGACTTCAGATCAATCGTCGAGAACACCCGGTATTGTGCTATCTGATTGACCATGTCAGATATGCGGGGGAGTGGGTATGCATCTAACTGGGTGTAGCGATTGATCGTCTGGCTGTAGTCAATAACTAGGCGCTGTTTTTCGCCAGTCTTCACTACCACCACTTGTGCTCGCCATGGGCTAGTGCTACCCTCAATAATCCCTTCCTTCAGGAGTCTTGCTACTTCGGATTTAATGAAGCTCCTATCCCCGGCACTGTACCGCCTGCTTTTGGTAGCGATGGGCTTACAGTCGCGGGTGAGGTTAGCGAACGGGGGGGGGGGGGGGGGAAAAAGAGACTTTAAGCGTGGAGAGGCTGCAAATGGTGCGCGGCGGGCGATTTAAAAGCTGCTGGCTGCAGACTGAGTGGGGGGAGGGGTCTGCCATACGCTAATGTGACACTTTTAAGGTGGCACTGAAAATCAAACCCCAGTAGAACGGCAGCGCAGAGATGGGGCAGGGCAAAAAGTTTAAAATTTTTGTATTCTCTGCCCCTTACTGAAAGGGTCACTACACAGTAGCCACCGACGTCTGCTGAATGGGATTTGGAAGCCATAGAGATCCGATGGCGCGTTGGCAGGACCGGGAGAGAGTAACTGCGCACCGTGTCGGGGTGGATAAAGCTCTCCGTGCTCCCGCTGTCGAAAAGGCAGGTAGTGGCGCGGCCGTTTACCGTAATGTCCATCATGGACTTGGACAGTTGGTGAGGGAGAGATTGGTCCAGCATCACGGAGGCCAGCGTATGGTCGAGCGAGTCGCTGTGGTAGTCAGACGAGGCGGTGGTTGAGTCCGGGTCACCCGCGATTGGAGCTGGAGGCGTCCAAGATGGCGGACAAAATGGCTGCGTCCATGATCCCGATCCCCACGCGGCTGGAGGTGTCCAAGATGGCGGACAAGATGGCTGCCCCCACGGTTCACACGCGGCGCTGCTGGCGTTAGCGGTTTTACCTTTGCAGGCGCTGACGTAGTGTCCTTTCTTCCCGCAGCCAGAGCAGGTAGCGTTTTTCGCCGGGCAGCGTGCTCTGGGGTGTTTTGCCTGGCCACAAAAGTAACATTTCGGGCCCTTGGACATCGCTGCAGCAGTTGGTGCCGGGCGGTGGCGGTCCCATGACCCAAGGTTGCGGCGTCCACGGTGCGGAGCGGTTAGGGGAGAATGCGTCCATATTCCGGTGGGCCGCGTCTAGCGAGAGCGCGAGGGACACTGCCTTCTTCAGGTCGATTTCGCCCTTCTCCAACAGTCTCTGCCGGGAGTAGTCGGATTTGAGGCCCGCAACGAAAGCATCTCGGATAAGTCCCTCCGTGTGTGTCGCGGCCGATACCTCTTTACAATCGCAGGCTCGGCCGAGTATCTGTAGTGCCCGTAAGAATGCCTCCACCGATTCCCCGGACTGCTGTTTGCGGGATCTCAGGAGGTGTCTGGCATAAACTGTATTTACCGGGCGTGTGTATTGTCCTTTTAGCAGATCGATAGCCGCCGCGTAGGTAGTCGCGTCCTGGATGAGCGTGTAGACTTGGTGGCCCACCTTGGAGGCCAGGATTTTTAGTTTATTTCCATCTAGCGTCACGGCTGAGGCTTCCAGGTAAGCTTCGAAGCAACGCAGCCATTGTGCGAACTTGGTAGACGAACCCGCCTCTTGAGGGTCTAGGTCCAGGCATGTTGGTCTGAGGGCATGCAGCAGCGCCTGCTGCTCAGCGTTTGGTGCCGTCGTTTGCTGCAGCGCCTGCTGCTCAGCGTTTGGTGCCGACATTTTGTTTTTGTTAATAAAATTGATGCGCTATCAATTACTCATAAAAGACGGAGAGTTAGGAGAGTAACTAAAAGGCTTTTATTAACAAAGAACAGAGCATGCCTCTCGTGGTTGACTGGTTTCCAAGAAGGCAGGGGGCTGCAGAGCAGTCACCTTTATACCTGGGCGTGTGGGTGGAGCCAGCTGAGGCATGCATAGATACAACAGTGTGCAACAACAACAACAACGGTGAGCAACAATAACAGTGGTTTACCACACTGCCTACCTCTACCTCTGTAACATGACCAGAGTCCCTCCCTGCTGCTGCTGAAGCCCTCATCCATGCCTTTGTTACCTCTATACTTGTCTATTCCAATGCTCCCCTGGTCGGCCTTCCTTCTCCACCCTACCCTACATAAACTTGAGCTCATCCAAAACTCTGCTGCCCGTTTCCTAACTCGCACCAAGTCCTGTTCACCCATCACCTCTGTACTCACTGACCTACATTGGCTCCCGATCCAGAAACACCTCAATTTAAAAATTCTCATTCTTGTTTTCACATCCCTCCATGGCCTCGCCTTATCTCTGTGACCGCCTCTAGCCCTACAACCCTCCGAGATCTCTGCGCTCCTCCAATCCTGACCTCTTGTACATCCCCCAATTTTAATCGCTCCATCATTGGCAGCTATGCCTTCAGCTGCCTGACCGTAAGCTCTGGAATTCACTCCCTAAACCTCTCCGTCTCTCCTCCTTTAAGATGCTCCTTAAAACCTACCACTCTGACCAAGCTATTGGTCATCTGTCCTAATATCACCTTACGTGTCTCGGTGTCAAATTTTGTTTGATAACACTCCTGTGAAGTGCCTTGGAATGTTTTTCTGTTAAAGGCGCTATATAAATAGAAGTTGTTTTAATTTTAATAAAGTACCCAGGTGCATGATCTCCAAAATGAATGTCTCTTTTTTTGCTATCTGAAATTTAAAATTGCCCTTAAAAAATGACAGCTACTGCTGAAAAATTGTTTTTTTTGGTTTAGAAGTGGCATTCAGAACTGAAAATAAAGCCAATCAGTAGGCCCATGCTAGTTCATCCATCCATAGAAACATAGAAGATAGGAGCAGGAGTAGGCCATTCGGCCCCTCGAGCCTGCTCTGCCATTCAATGAGATCATGGCTGATGATCCAAATTCAGTACCCGGTCCCTGCTTTCTCCACATACCCCTTGATCCCTTTAGCCTTAAGAAATATATCCAACTCCTTCTTGAATATATTTAATGTATTGGCCTCTACTGCCTTCTGTGGTAGAGAATTTGCTGAACTCCTTCCATGGCAAGAACATCCTTCCTCAGATAAGGCAACCAAAACTGCACACAATACTCAAGGTGTGGTCTTACCAAGGCCCTGTACAACTGCAGCAAGACATCCTTGTTCCTGTACTCAAACCCTCTCGCTACGAAGGCCAACATATCATTTGCCTTCTTAACCGCCTGCTGCACCTGCATGCTTACCTTCAGCGACTGGTGCACAAGGACACCCAGGTCTCGTTGCACTTCCCCTTCTCCCAATCGATTGCCGTTCAGATAATAATCTGCCTTCCTGTTTTTGCCACCAAAGTGGATAACCTCACATTTATCCACCTTATATTGCATCTGCCATGCTTCTGCCCAATCAGTCCAAATCATCCTGTAGTTTCTTAGCATCCTTCTCACAGCACACACGCCCACCCAGCTTTGTGTCGTCTGCCAATTTGGAGATATTACATCTAGTTCCCTTGTCTAGATCATTAATATATCCAGAATCTAATTTCCCTGCCACATCATTCTCATAACAAATGCCCTCTGCTTCCACCCTTCAAATACAAGGGATTCTGGCCGACATTCCTCCCTCAACCAACAGCACCAACATACATTATCTGGTCATTTATCTTATTGCTGTTTGTGAAATCTTGCTGTGCACAAGTTGGTTTCTGCATTTGCCTACATTTGCTGTTGTAAAGCAATTTTTTTGGGCACTTGGGGTGTGAAATCCTGGTTTAGCCCTCTACTGTACAATTGGAGCCTTCAAACTTAGTGTGGGCACAGTGAAATAGACAAGTCAGGAAGGGATTACCATCTCACTCAGTCTTCGAACATGACTGGGCACTCCCCGTGTAGGCAGCCTGGAGAGCATTAGCTCCATCTAATTTTGAAGCTAGGAGATCATGAGGCAGCTCATGACATGGCTGCAATACAGTGGCAAGGGTTCTCTGTTTGATCCCAGGGGGGTCCGGCTACATTTAACTAGGTACTGAGCAGACTACACTCTGGTTTGTAGGGGAGCACAAGGTCGGGAAACAAAAGCAGAAAATGCTACAAACACACAGCAGGTCAGTCTGCACCTGAGGAGAAAGAACAAATTAACATTCTGGGTATAACCCTTTATCAGAAATGGAAAAAAAATGAAACATGAACGCAGTTAAATAGAATCAAAATGGTGAGGAAAGGAAAAAAAGAGGGGAAGTATAGGTAGAATGACCGATAATGTGCTGAAAGGAAAAACAGGTGGTGTTAGGTGGCAGAGATGAGCTTCACATCAGATGGGGAGAAGCATAATAAAAGACAAATAACATGTGAATAGATTATGCAGTGGGAATCTGAAAATAGAAAGAGAAAAGCTGGAAAAATGGCAGGGTCCGACAGTCCAAAGAGAAGAAAAGCAGGCCAACACCAAGAACATAGCCTCAACCTCTCGCACTGTGTGCTGATAAAGGGTCTGCACCCACCCAACTTCTAACCTGCCTTTCTTCTCCCCCATTCTGAGTTTGGAAAGAATCTACTTCCTCTAGTCCTTTATCAAGCATTTTCTCTCTCTCTCACGCTACCTCTCTCCCCCTCCCTCCATGCATACACACAAACTGCCAATTTGTTTCAAACCAGGAACTGGAGTCTTAAAGCTGCTTCGCAGTGCCAAATCATCAAAGGGCAAAAAAGAGAAAAAACATCCTTTGTTACATCCTTGTATTTTCCCTCGGCTTTCACTCTTTTGTCAGTTATAATTTGTGGGAACAGTTTCCTTTCTACATAATCAAACCAAATCATGATACATGGTGCCAGTTGGTTTCCTTGCCAAGTTCTACAGATTTTACATTTCCTGCCGAGAGGTTACGAGAGAGATAATCAAAAAATTCTGGCACAAAATATAGTCAGCACTGCTGTTACAACATTTGGGTTTGAAATGTGGTAACAGTTTTTCCTAATTCCACACTTAAAAGATTAGTAGCCTTGGCTATGTCACCATTACTCCAGCATCAAGAATGCCATACAATTTCAGCTGACCCCAAACCAAAAAATAAACTTCAACACACAAACAATCTCTGCTCGCCACTGAACTCTTCCATGGCATCACGTTCAGGCTTGGGCTGATAAGTGGCAAGTAACCTTCGTGCCACACAAGTGCCAGGCAACGACCATCTCCAACAAGAGAGTCTAACCACCGCCCCTTGACATTCAACAGCATTTCCATCGTCGAATTCCCCACTATCAACATCCTGCATGTCACCATTGACCAGAAACTTAACTGGACCAGCCACATAAATGCTGTGGCTACAAGAGCAGGTCAGAGGCTAGGTATTCTGCAGCGAGTGACTCAACTTCTGACTCCCCAAAGCCTTTCCACCACCTACAAGGCACAAGTAAGGAGTGTGATGGAATACTCTCCACTTGCCTGGCTGAGTGCAGCTCCAACAACACTCAAGAAGCTCACCACCATCCAGGCCAAAGCAGCTCGATTAATCCTTCAACATTCACTCCCTCCAACACCGGCGCACTGTGACTGCAGTGTGTACCATCCCCAAGATGCACTGCAGCAACGCACCAAGGCTTCTTCGACGGCACTTCCCAAACCCGCAACCTCTACCACCTAGAAGGACAAGGGCACCAGGCACATGGGAACACCACCATCTGCAAGTTCCCCTCCATGTCACACACCATCCTGACTTGGAAATACAGTATATTGCTGCTCCTTCATCATCGCTGGGTCAAAATTCTAGAACTCTCTACTTAACAGCACTATGGGAGTATCTTCACCACACAAACTGCAGTGGTTCAAGGTGGCTCACCACCGCCTTCTCAAGGGCAATTAGGGACTGGCAATAAATGCTGGTCATGAATGAATAAAAATATATATATTATATATATATTTTTTTAATGTAACACATTGACAATTTCACTAAAACAAATCACATATTCTCTTAAAAGGGTCATCTGACCTTGGAATATTGCCTCGAGATACCATTACCATTGTACGAAAGGCTGATATTTAAAGATATTTAGTAGACGAGAATCATCTATGTATAACTTCAAGTGTAGCCATTGACCAAATAATATTACCCATAATTACTCCTGGGTAACTAAAAAAGCTAAGACTTGTTCAAAATGTAGCTGCAGTCAAAAGCAGTTTTGACTAAGTTTTGATAACAAACAGCCACAGACTGTGAGTGAAGGTTAAATTGCTAAAAAAAAGCTAAGTAGAAATTAGAATTCGCTTACCAAAACTAACTGCAACAATATTTAAAGAATAATTAGTATAAGGACATAAATGCGAGAGATCATGGAGATAAGGGATTTATCTGGTAGATTAAAGTGAGATCGTTTGGATACCTCAAGACTAGTGAAACAGCGCTGATATGGGCCCTTGGTATAAAGGCCTTGTACCAGGGAAGCTAGAAATGAAAGAGATATGGTAAATTCCAATGGGGTGAAAAACTATAAACAAGATAACACTGAACATGGCAAAGTTGGTGGAAAAATACTGGCAAGGCGGGATGCTACCTTAGTCTGAGTGACAATGGTATTTTGACCATTAGAACCAATTATAAAAGGTGATTTTGTTAAAGACCATATATGGATACTGGCTAAATGAACTGTTGATAAGAAAAGGGTTAAAACCTCGATACTCAAAGAACTTTACACAGACGTACTGCGAGAACAAAGGAACAGGCTTAAGACGACGTCATCTGTATCCGAGAGGTTCCAGAGACCGAGGGCTGCAAGCTACTCATTAAAACTACCGCCTAATGTTAAGTATATTACGCTGTATGCTTAATAAATCTTAATCTATTGCTCAAACATACTGGCTGCTGCCTATTGGTGTCTTGTCCAAGAACTCGGAGATCATTAAGATCTTACACCATGCTTTTTTAATGAAAAGAGCAGCACAATGATGCAATCAACATAGTTAACAATGTTTCATAATGGACAGTGTTTTAGCGCTAAAAATAGTTTCAATTTTCTACATACAATGCACATCATTTTACATTGGGAAGGTCTGTGAACCACTGCAGTCCTTCTGGTGATGATGCTCGCACAGTGGCATTAGGTAGGGAATTCCAGGACACTTACCCACGAACGATGAAGGAATAGTGGTATACGTCAGAATAGTGTGTGACTTGTAGGCAAATAGTGTTCTCACGATACTGCTGCTCTTGTCCTCAAAGGTGCAAGTGCTGGGAGGGAGGTGCTGTTGAAGTAACCTTGGTGAGTTGCTGCAGTGCATCCTGTAGATCATACATAATGCATGAAAAAGTGCACCACTCCCACGTCCCTCATCATCAACATCTTGGGGGTGGTCACCATTGGCCAGAAGCTTAACTGAACCAGCCACATCAACCGTATGAGGAAATGGATATTGAATCCAGTGACAGTGCTAATCAAGTGAACTGTTCTGTCCTGAATGATACCGAGCTCCAAGTGTCGTCACGGCTGCATCCATCCAGCGAGTGTTGAGTATTCCATCACCATTGATTCGAGCTTTGTAAATGGAGAGGTTTTGAGGGGACTGAAGGGGAGACACTCAACACAGCATACTCAGCCTCTGCCCTGCACTTGTAGACATGGTGACAAAATGATACGAAAGAGAAAAAACTTGCATTTATATAGCACCTTTCATGACATTAGGACATCCCAGAGTGCTTTACAGCCAAGGAAATACTTTTGAAGTGTAGTTACTGTTGTAATGTAGGAAATGCGATAGCAAATTTGCACACAGCAAGGTCCCACAACAGCAATGTGATAATGACGAGATAATCTGTTTCAGTGGTGCTAACTGAGTGGCATTGGCAAGTACACCAGGGAGAACTCCCCTACTTTTCTTCAAAATAGTGCCATGGGATTTTTTATGTCCATCAGAGAGGGCAAACCAGGCCTCGGTTTAGCATCTCACTCGAAAGACAGCAGCTCAGAGAATGCAGCACTCCCTCAGTACTGCACTGGGGGAGTGTCAGCTTAGATTACATGTGCAAGTCTCTGAAGTAGAACCTTCTGACTCAGGTGAGATTGCGGTCATTGAGCCACGGCCGACACCGAAAAGGAAGGGGAATTTTTCTTGTTCGAGATTACTTGGCACTTGGGTAAGTTACCCAATACCTGTCGGACCAAGCCTGGACGTTGTCCAGGTCCTGGTGTAGCCTAGCATTGGCTGCTTCATTATTGTAGGAGTTGTGAATGGAACTGAATGCTGAAGTCAGTGAACAGCCCCAATCCTGACCTGCTGACAGAAAGGAGGTCATTGATGAAGCAGCTGAATATAATGGGGCCAAGGGCACTTCCTTAAGGAACTCCTGAAGTGATGTCCTGAGGCTGCAATGATTGACCTTCAACAACCACAATTATCTTCTGAATGTCAGACATAACTCCAGCCACTGGAGGGCTTTCCCTGTGACCACCCCCCGCCACCATCCAAAGACCTCAGTTTTGCTTGGACTTGGTCGAATGCTGCCTTGATGTTGAGAGTCACTACTCCCACCTCTCCTCTAGCATTCAACTCTTGCATCCATGTCTGTATTAAGGGCTATGATGAGGTCTGTAACTGAGTATTTCTAGTGTACCCTGAACAGAGTCATTGAGCAGTTTACTGGCGAGTGTCGCTTGATGGTACTATTGATGATACCTTCCATCACTTTACTAATAACTGTGAGGAGGCAGATAGGTTGGTAATTGGTTGGGTTAGATTTATGCTGTTTTTGTGGATAGGAAATAACTGGGCAATCTTCAATATTGTCTGGTAGATACCAATGTCATAGCTATACTGGAACAGCTTGGCTAGGGTGAGCAACTAGCTCTAGTGCTCAGGCCTTCTGCACTATAGCTGGGATATTATTAGGGCCCAGAGCCTTTGCTGTGTTCAGTACAGTTAGCTGCTTCTCAATGTCATGCGGAGTGAAACAAATTGGCTGGACACTGGCATCTAAGAGAGTGGAGACTCGGGAAGAAGCGAGTAGGATTGTCCATTTGCCACTTTTACTGTTTGCAAACACTTCAGCCTCGTCTCTTGTATACAAGTGCTAGGGTCCACCATGTTCGAGGATGAAGATGTTCATGGACTCTCTTCCTCCTGTTAGTTGCTCCGTTGTCCACCACCATTCTCAACTGGATGTGGTGGGGCGAGCATTTCATGGGATCACTTAGCTCAGTCTATAGCCTGCAGATTTTGGTGTTTAGCAAGCAGGTAGTAGCTTGTCTGGCTTGTCCCTTTAAGGCAGCAACGTCCAACTGTTGTAAATAGCCAAATCCAGAGCTCAATTAGAGACGGCTACTGTGTGGGGAAAGTTTCTCAGAAGACTGGTAGCTGCGCATAAATTTACAGCTGCTCCCCAAGAACAGAAAAAAAATGCTACTTGCTTATTGGTAGGTTTCTTAACTGTTCAGTTGCTATTTGCTGCTGTTGCATGAACATGTAAGCCAATCAGATGCAAGTGTGATGCTTTCAAATGTAAGACATGCTGCACACAATACTTTTTACATACTAGTCAATCTCCCGTGGTGTTCGCCACAGGGAGTCCAAGAATACTCAGACACTCACTCAAGTACAGCTGATGTCCTATTGAGTTAACATTCACTGTATAGTGTCCTGTCTAAAGCTAACATTGCGCTAAATCGCCTGCAAACCTCCCACATTGTCTCGCAATCTCAAATCAACATACCCATAAGTAGAAGCATTCTAAAATGATAGAAATAATGAGATTTAATCTAGAAGAATAAATGAAAAATTGAAATATCAAATCTGACTCAGTAAATTATTAAAATGTTGGCAGCTATGCTACCTATAATTTTTCTTGGCCCTGCGCGGCCCCTTCAAAATACTGCGCATGTGTGGTTTTTACACTGAAATGCCAGCTGCACGGGTTCCCTGGAACAGTGCGCGGAAACACTCGTTGACAGTAGGAGTTAAATATGGAAATAATTTACGAAACGTCACAGGAAAATACAAAAATGGTCATCGAACGTAACTAAGGAACGTTAAATTTATTTAAAAATTATCTGCAATGTATATTTATGAATTGAAAAATTATACATTTTTAAACTATTTACTACTGATGATTAAATGAATATTCATGATTGAATGAATAGTTATAAAATGGTAGCTATTTATGGGGACACAGTTGTGAGCGGACAAACAGGTGCGAGCACGCCCTGGAGACCCAACGCAGGATCTTCTGGGAGGCAGCAGTCGGGCTGGAAGAGAAGGAGAAGGCATGAAGTCTGAGAAAATGGCCTCTTTCTGTTGACATCTAGAAGGTAGTACTTGGCTCACTGTTGTGCAGACATATGCACAGTCCATATCTATAACCTAAATTTAAGTGCCCATTGAAACGTACAAGGTTCATCTCGGTGATGTGCTGTGCAAATTGCGGCTGAATTTTGAGAGTGCAGACTGTTCTTACATTCCTGTTACCTTCAGCATTCAGACTAGCAGCTTTTCTTCTAACTTCACTATAATCTTTAGTTTCCACAACAACATTGCCACATGATTTTATTCTACAGCAGCATCCAGCTGTTGAACCTCCATTTCCATACCACTGAAGCTTCACTATTAGCAAGTTGAAGAAACAACAGACAGCATCTACAGAGATGTCCACTGATATGGATTTACACTGCTTTTCTGACAGATCATCATATAGAAACAAAAAGGGGAAGGAGGAGTGCTTGCCAATGAGGGAATTCCTAAAATCTATTGATCTAATAGTCAGACAGTCAAGCTGTATACACATGTAACTTGATTGTTCAGGTTTGTTCCAAAGATAGGCAACGTTTGTATTCATTGTGTAGGGAAAAAAGGATCTGAATGAGCTGATTGGCCTGTTGCACAAGATCATTATTTCTGGGGAAGGTACAGAATGCACAAGAACTTTGTTTTTTGATGAAAATTTAGTGCATCAAATGTTTGTTTTCATAATTAATTGGTCTAGCCTTGACCTTAGGGTTTTTCAAACAAAATAAAAGACATAAAAAAGGATCAACCTAAACTGTTTCAGTCACATTCAATCAATACACTAAACTTTCATAAAAATGTGGAAGGGAAGGAAAGATTGGCCCCATTTTTGTATCAGTGCCACCTTTTTCCAGCTATAGCTGTGGGCAAAAAACTGGTCCCAAGTCTCTGCCATTCCCCACGTCTGGTTGGTAGGTGATGCACAAAAGCAGTAATGTATTCCCACCATCCAACCTTTCAACCATCCTGGTAAGCAAGGACCTGGCCATGACCGAATACGTCCAAATCCCAAGTTTAAATCCATTTCAATTCATTAAAAGTCTTCCAATGTTAATTCTTGTTCTTTTACCTTTTCTTCCGATGAGATTGTGAGCATGTCACTGGCTATCAGACTGCACACTTGATCTATACCAAGGTTGAGGAATTCCTCTCCTAGCACAACCTCTGAGAAATGCTGTTCTGTTCAAAGAAAAACAAAGTGAAAAGAAAAAACTGTTATTGCACAAGTTGTTTTAGTTTTAAAAAACAGAAATGGTTCCTTAAAACTGGTATTACCTCAATGGGAACAAACACTTGTAAAGGCTCCTAGAAGAGCAAAGCACAAAAAGCAAAAAAAAGTCTGTACTGCTACAATCCTCGCTGTGAAGAGATGCCCAGATTATTATGGATATGTGATTATGAAAACGTAATGCCAATAAGAACATAAGAAATAGGAGCAGGAGTAGGCCAATCGGCCCCTCGAGCCTGCTCCGCCATTTAATAAGATCATGGCTGGTCGGATCCTAACCGCCAATCTACTATCACAGAACCATCTCCTGAATCTAACAGAATTAGACACACGAAATAGGAGCAGGATCAGGCTACACGGCCCCTGGGCCCGCTCCACTCCCCACATGGCCATGACCGATCCGAACCTAGACTCATGTCCAAATTCCTGCCCGCTCCCCGTAACCCTTAATTCCCTTTACTTCTAGGAAACTGTCTATTTCTGTTTTAAATTTATGTAATGATGTAGCTTCTACAGCTTTTTGGGGCAGCATATTCCATGGACCTACCACCCTCTGAGTGAAGTAGTTCCTCCTCATCTCAGTTTTGAAAGAGCAGCCCCTTATTCTAAAACTATGCCCTCTAGTTCTAGTTTCACCCATCATCAGGAACATCCTCCCCGCATCCACCCGATCCAACCCCTTCACAATCTTATATGTTTCAATAAGATCGCCTCTCATTCTTCTGAACTCCAATGAGTAGAGTCCCAATCTACTCAACCTCTCCTCATAAGTCCATCCCCTCATCCCCGGGATTAACCGAGTGAACCTTCTTTGTACTGACTCGAGAGCAAGTATGTCTTTTCTTAAGTATGGACACCAAAACTGTATGCAGTATTCCAGGTGCGGTCTCACCAATACCTTGTACAACTGAAGCAATACCTCCCTATTTTTATATTCTATCCCCCTAGCAATGAAAGCCAACATTCCATTGGCCTTCTTAATCACTTGCTGCACCTGCATACTAACCATTTGAGTTTCGTGCACCAGGACCCCCAGATCCCTTTGTACTTCAGTACTTTCCAGTTTCTTGCCATTAAGATAATAACTTGCTCTACGATTTTTCCTGCC
The DNA here is from genome assembly GCF_052327205.1 of Somniosus microcephalus. Taxonomy (NCBI): domain Eukaryota; kingdom Metazoa; phylum Chordata; class Chondrichthyes; order Squaliformes; family Somniosidae; genus Somniosus; species Somniosus microcephalus. The sequence goes on along the minus strand of NC_140988.1, from coordinate 112,846,027 downwards.
AAAGTGCATAACCTCACACTTTCCAGTATTGTATTCCATCTGCCAAATCTCTGCCCACTTACTTAGCCTGTCTATGTCCCCTTGCAAGTTTTTTATGTCCTCCTCACTCACTACTTTCCCTCCCATCTTAGTATCATCTGCAAACTTTGATATGTTACACTCGGTCCCCTCCTCCAAATCGTTAATATAGATTGTATAGATTGTAAAGAGTTAGGGACCCAGCACCGACCCCTGCGGAACACCACTAGTTACTGATTGCCATTCTGAGAATGGTGTGAATACAATACATCTAAAGGTATTGTTTAAAAACAGTTAAAGGTTGCATCTTTACTTCAAAACCAAAGTTAAAAAATCCTCGAAGGAATACATACATGATATTTTCTTCATGATTTGGTTTACGTAGATGAGGTACAGCATCATGCTGGTAACATACAGTTTGCGCTGTGATCATAGAAAGCTTAGAAATTTACAGCACGGAAGGAGGCCATTTCGGCCCATTTGTCGGCCGGCCAACAGAGAGCTATCCAGCCTAATCCCACTTTCCAGCTCTTGTTCCGTAGCCCTATAGTTTACAGCACATCCAAGCACTTTCTAAAATGTGGTGAGGGTTTCTGCCTCTACCACCCTTTCAGGCAGTGAGTTCCAGACCCCAACCACCCTCTGGGTGAAGAAATTTCCCCTCAAATCCCCTCTAAACCTCCTACCAATTACTTTAAATCTATGCCCCCTGGTTGTTGACCCCTCTGCTAAGAGAAACAGGTCCTTCCTGTCCACTCTATCTAGGCCCCTCATAATTCTATACATCTCAATAAGGTCTCCCCTCAGCCTCCTCCGTTCCAAGAAAACAAACCCAGCTTATCCAATCCCCTCGTAGCTAAAATTCTCCAGTCCAGGCAACATCCTCGTAAATCTCCTCTGTACCCTCTCTAGTGCAATCACATCTTTCCTGTAATGTGGTGACCAGAACTGCACGCAGTACTCTAGCTGTGGCCTAACTAGTGTTTTATACAGTTCAAGTATAACCTCCCTGCTCTTGTATTCTATGCCTGAGCTAATAAAGACAAGTATTCCAGATGCCTTCTCAACCACCTTATCTACTGGGTCTGCTACCTTCAGGGATCCGTGGACCTGCACTCCAAGGTCCCTTTGTTCCTCGACAGTTCTCAGTGTTCTACCATTTATTGTGTATTCCCTTGCCTGGTTAGCCCTCCCCAAATGCATTACCTCACACTTCTCCGGATTGAATTCCATTTGCCACTGTTCTGTCCACCTGACCAGTTTATTGATATCTTCCTGCAGTCTACAGCTTTCTTCTTCATCAACCACACGGCCAATTTTAGTATCATCTGCAAACTTCTTAATCATATCCCATACATTCAAGCCTAAATCGTTGATATATACCACAAAAAGCAAATGACCCAGTACTGAGCCCTGCGAAACCCCACTGCAAACAGCCTTCCAGTCACAAAAACACCCGTCAACCATTACCCTTTGTTTCCTGCGTCTGAGCCAATTTGGATCCAACTTGCCACTTTGCCCTGGATCCCATGGACTTTTACTTTCGTGACCAGTCTGCCATGTGGAACCTTATCAAAAGCCTTGCTAAAATCCATATACACTACATCAAACCTGCTACCCTCATCGACCCTCGTTACCTCCTCAAAAAATTCAATCAAGTTAGTCAGACACGACCTTTCCTTAACAAATCCATGCTGACTGTCCTTGATTAATCAGTGTCTTCCTAAATGAAGATTTATCCTGTCCCTCAGAACTTTTTCTAGTAATTTTCCCACCACCAGGTTAGGCTGACTGGCCTGTAATTACTTGGTCTATCCCTTTCTCCCTTTTTAAACAACGGTACAACGTTAGCAGTCCTCCAGCACCACACCTGTAGCCAGAGAGGATTGGAAAATGATGGTCAGAGCGCCTCTGCTATTTCCTCTTTACAGCCTGGGATACATTTCATCTGGGCCTGGGGACTTATCCACTTTCAAAGCTGCTAAGCCCCTTAATACTTCCTCTCACTATGTTTATTTCATCTAATATTTCACACTCCTCCCCCATGATTACAATGTCTGCATCGCCCCTCTCTTGTGAAAACAGATGCAAAGGGCTCAATTTTGCCATTGGGGGCAGGCTGGGGCGTGTCAGGTGGTTTTCGTGTCAGGACCCCAACTCCAATGTGAAATGGGAAAAAAGTGTGATTTCGCCCTAATTGTGCACTTGATTTCCAGCGTGTGGAAACCCCTGGCCCAATGAGTCTTTTCATACAGAAAGTCGCCTCCGATGAAGTCATCAATGCTACTGGATTTAAGGCCTGCAAGCAGCCTTGCTTCTTCTGGAGATTTTAAACTTTATGCCCATTGTTGTGATCGCTTCATTCAGCAATTATGTCCAGCAGTAGGCCAAAGTGTGCGCCAAGGTTCGATGAGGCCTCCCTCCAAGCTCTGGTGCAGGGAGCAAGATCAAATAAGGAGGTGCTCTTCCCTTCCTCGGAGGAAAAAGCCTCTCCAGCAGACTAAAGCTGTGTGGATGCAAGTGGCCCAGGAAGTCAATTCAATCGCTATGTGCCGCGTAACCTGGTTGCAGTGAAGGAAGAGGTTTCATGACCTCCTCCGCACAGGAAAAGTATGACTTTCCCATCACCCTCGATCTGATCCCCATCGCCTCTCCTCACCAGCATTCTGCTTTGCCAACCTCTTCCTCCACATCCCACTTAACACTTACATCCATGCACCCTTACCCATTCCCTCTCTCTCTATGGTCACATTCACTTAACTATTTGACCATGCAGCCCTCACACTCCCTATCACTGATGCAATGACAACAACTTACAACACACGGGGGGGGGCCTTTGTCTCCTTCTAAGCATCTATGCTATGGATTCTCTACACTCACTCCTTCATTCTCACTCAAACTCCACTTGTGTCCCTCATTGCAGGAAAAGAGAGCCCACAATCAGAGGGAAAGAGCGAGGACAGGAGGAGGGCCACCCTCAGTAGCCCAGCTCACCACCTCGGAGGCGGCGGCCCTGGAAATCGCCAGTGTCGAGGAAGATTCGCAAGTGGGGGACGGACAGACGTGCGTATCACAGCAAGCTGGTGACAGAATAGTTTGGCATCTCTCTCATTGACATTGCATGAGTGACTGAATGATTCTGATGCTCTAACAGATTGACTTATGATCATCTGCACAATTCAATGTGCATGCAACCTTTACCTCACATCTCTGACTCTTTCCTTTACTCCCCCACAGGACCATTGCAAGCATCCATCCCCACTAGCCAGGTGGAACAGGCTGAGCCTCCAGACTCCTCAGAGGATGCTGCAAACTCTGAGGGCGCAGCGTCCGCAGAATTCAGCGCACCCAGCGCCAGTGCAGACACTCTCACCTCGGTGAGACCTTCGCGAGATAGTGTAGTGTTGTCACCTGGTGTATCACAGCTCACAAGTGAGCATCAGTAGATGGTGGAGACAGGGACATCAGTGGAGAGTCCTCGTCGGAGGGCACAGGACTCTCCCAGTTCGGCTCAGCTGCATGTCGACCCTGTGCCTCCGGATCCATCCAGGAGGAGAGCGGTGCTGGAACTCCAGGAACAGGAGTCTCTGGCAGGTTTTGTCTCCAGGGTCGCTGCGCATGTGGAGCGAATGGAGGAGTCCATCGCGAACATGAGCAGAGCCTTTGTGGAGGCATTGGCGCATGAAAGCATCACCACGGAAAGGATGGCAACCTCCGTGGAAAGGATGGCTGAGGAGAGGATGGCTACAGCCATGAAGGAGCTAAGTCACCAGAGTGTTGAAAACATGGTCATTGTTCAGAATAGACTGGCATCTCTTGAGGAGCGATGGTCAGCTATTGCGCATAGAAACCAGACCTTCATGGAAGTCCTCTGGAGTAGGACTTCCAGTGCAGAAACAGGTCCTCATGGCCCCCCTGAAGTGCAGCAAGGTGCTGTCAAGCCACTTGCTAGCTCTGAAGTGGGGCTGACCCACGAGAGGGATGTTGGTGGCAGAGAACAAGGAAGTGGGGGCTCCTCTCCAAGTGCTCACACGATCATGCCACTGCAAAGCCATCGGTCAGAGCCCCACCAGAGTCCTCACCCAACTGAGATGGGCGTCTCAGCCCCTGCACTGCCGCAGGAGCAGCAGACTGTTGCCAAGCCCTCACAGGCTCGCAACTCCAGAGGATGCCCGCCAAAGGTGTCGAGACAGTAGCAGCAAGAAAGTGAGCAAGGGGCCTCCACATCTGCTGAAGCCACAGGGGAAGCACCACGTAGAAGCACGCGTAAGAGGAAGATAAAGCACAAGTAGTCACAAGGGTAGTCACTTGGGTGTTGTATTGCTTTTTTGACAAGCCATCCTTGTAATGTTATGATAAACAGATTTGATGGCAAACTGTTGAAGTTGTGGCCTGTGTCATCTCGCAAATGGGACTTCCACATTGAGGGCTTAGAGCGACTTGCAATTGTCAGTATGGTGGTCAGAGTGATAGGAATCTGCAGGTTCTTGTCCATTGTCGATGCTCTGGTAAGGTGCGAGGCAAAAGTGTTTGATTGTGCAGACTAAGCAAATCTGGCCAACATGAGTGCGTCCCTTGCATCCCGGGCAGCAATGTGGTCATGCGCTGGCGCCTTCAGGCCTGTGCGAGCAGCAGCTTGGTTCTCCTGTGGTTGCTGCTGCTGTTGTTCATGGTTCTGCTGCTGCCACGGCTGGTCTTCGTCCAAATCTGATGTCCAAGAGGAAAGGAAATAAATGGTTCCCATGCTTGAGGAAGCACTCAGTCAAGGTGGGGAGAGGGGTTTCCCAGGAGGTCACATGGAGATGGACGCCCAAACTTCCAGAACAGTGAGTATGCCTGCTAAAAGTTCCCCCAGACCTGAGACAAGAAAGTTCTGCCACCTGCAAATGATCATTGGTGAAAACTCCTTTTTAATGGTGGAGCTGCAGCTGTTAGTAAGCCATCCACTTGAAACGCCGCCAGGATTAACTGGCGTGTTCCAGAGGAGACGTGCAGGACTGGGGAAATGTGTTAAAATCAGAAAGGCCTCAAAATGGGATTATAGAGGCAATTAACTGGCTGTTAAGGGCCTATCCCGCCTCTTGGAGGCAGGATGGAAACGGGGTCTGAAACCCTGATTCTGGGAAAATTGATCGAAGGCGGGATCGGAGCCGTCCACCATTTTTTGCAATTTTAACACCTCACACGCCTCCAATCCCGCCTCCTCGGTTCTGGCAAAAATCGAGCCCAAAGTATTCATTAAGAAACATACCCACGTCTTCCACTTCCACACAGAGATAGGGTTGCAAAGGGGTGGAAAGTTTCCGGTAAATTTCCGGAAATTTTCCACGGGAAGTTTAGCTTGGGAATTTTGCCCAAAAAAGCACATGCTAGCATAATATTGTTTTTTTTGTATTTCTTTCTTTTTTTTCCCCCCACAGGTCCTCTCTTAAAATTACTAAGAGATGGAATCTTAATTATTAAGGAATTTCTTAATCAATATATGTTTATCTTCTTACTTGGCTTGTTTTAATAATTACAAGTTTTGTGTGTGACTGTGAACAAATGTGTCCTGATTGGTTAGATGAGTGGATGAGCGATTAGCTCCCTCTATTTGTAATATTTGCATATCGAATTGTGATTGGCCTGCAGGCATCTGTAAGACTGCTATAGTTTTTTTTAAGATCCAGGTTAGGGGTCCTGAGGGAAGTCATTTTGTTTTCTGCTGATGTTGTGATGATGCAGTAAGTAAATCAGACTTTATACCAAATAAACCAGTTACTTGTTGAACTCTGTTGTCCTTCAATTTAAAATATACAAAATAATACACTATTGGTGATGTAGCGTCGTGTGTGTACAGGTCATGCTTCCATCACATGGAGCATCAGCAAAAATGTACTCACCCTGTTGCAATCGTGCTGATCGACCGCAGTTCGACACAGAGATGAATGCCCTTTATTTCTCTGCATAGAACAATGCCACGTTTACCGTCGGATGTGTGGAAGCATTTTACCCCAGGCATTAAAGATGGAAAGACTGTGTACATGTGCAAACACTGTAGAAAGCCATATGTAAAGAATGCCACAAAGATGCAGCAGCATTTATCCAAATACAACAGACACACAGGCACATACATTGCTGATGAGCTGAAAGCGGTCATCAACGATCTTGGATCACAAAAGGTCTTTGCAGTAGTTACTGACAATGCTGCGAATATGAAGGCTGCTTGGGCTCAAGTGGAGGAGGCCTACCCTCATATTACGTCTATTGGGTGCGCAGCTCATGGGCTTAACCTGCTCCTCAAGGACATCATGGGTTTGAGAACCATGGAAGCACTGTACAAGAGAGCCAAGCAAGTTGTTAAGTATGTCAGGGGAAAACAGGTAGTTGCAGCAACCTACAACTCCAAGCAAATGACAAAGAACAAGAACACCACACTGAAGCTGCCCAACAATACTAGATGGGGTGGTGTTGTCATAATGTACAACAGCCTTCTGGAGGGTAAGGAGTCGCTGCAAGAAATGGCAATATCCCAGTCTGGGGATATGGAAACCACCATCAATTATTATTTAAATGGCAATAGATTGGGAGAGGGGGAAGTACAGAGAGACCTGGGTGTTCTTGTACACCAGTCACTGAAGGCGAGCATGCAGGTGCAACAGGCGGTCAAGAAGGCAAACGGTATGCTGGCCTTCATAGCAAAAGGGTTAGAATACAGGAACAGGGATACCTTGCTGCAGCTGTACAGGGCACTGGTGAGACCACACCTCGAGTACTGTGTACAGTTTTGGTCGCCTCATCTGAGGAAGGATGTTCTTGCCATGGAGGGGGTGCAGCGGCGATTCACCAGGCTGATACCAGGAATGGCGGGAATGACCTATGAGGAGAGACTATGTAGTTTAGGGATGTACACACTGGAGTTTAGAAGATTGAGAGGGGACCTCATAGAAGTGTATAAAATTCTGACAGGTCTAGACAGACTGGATGCAGAAGGAATGTTTCCCTTGGCGGGTGAGAACAGAACTAGAGGACATAATTTAAGGATAAGGGCTAAACCATTTAGGACAGAGATGAGGGGGAATTTCTTCACTCAGAGAGTGGTGAACCTGTGGAACTCATTGCCACAGAGGGCAGTGTACGCCAGCTCATTAAATATATTTAAGAGGGAATTAGATATATTTCTACGGGCAAAAGGGGTTAAGGGTTACGGAGAGAAGGCGGGGACGGGATACTGAATTAAAGGATCAGCCATGATCTCATCGAATGGCGGAGCAGGCACGAAGGGCCGAATGGCCTACTCCTGCTCCTATCTTCTATGTATCTATGTATCAAGAAAATACTGCTGGATGATGTGTTTTGGGAGAGAGTGGTTAGCAGCCTTAAACTACTCTCACCAGTAGCATCTGCAATTGCTCAGATTGAAGGAGATGACGCTGTCTTGTCAGATGTTCTCAGGCTTTTTACTGATTTAAAAGAATAAATCAGCATTGCCCTACCCACATCCCTGCTGCTCAAAGCAGAGGAGAAGGCAATTGTTCAATTCATACAGACGCGTCAAGAATTTTGTGTCAAGCCGATTCATGCTGCAGCATACATGCTGGACCCAAAGCATGTTGGGAGACCAATACTTTCTGGAGAACAGATCAACAGCGCTTAGTGTGATTTCTACCCTCTCACACCATCTCAATCTGGATGTGGGCAAAGTTCTGGGAAGTCTGGCAAAGTTCTCTACCAAGCAAGGTCTTTGGAATGGGGATGGGATATGGGAATCATGCAAGCATATCAGTGCACATACCTGGTGGAAGGGACTTTGTGCATCTGAGGCCCTGTCACCTATTGCATCGGTGATACTCCAAATCCCACCTTCATCAGCGGCCTCTGAACGCAACTGGTCACTTTTTGGGAATATGCATACAAAGGTGCGCAACAGGCTGACTAACAAGAGAGTGGAGAAACTGGTGGCTATCCGGGCGAACCTACAACTTATTGAGCCAGATACAGAAGTGTCCACCACACAGCTAGACACTGACACAGAGGAGGAAATGGACACGTCAGAGTCAGAGAATCAGGAGGAGCAATGAGGAGTAGAAGACTCAGAAGACTCATGAGTAGAAGACTCAAAGGGACAAAATAAGGACAAATTACAGGCTAAATAAGCTGACGCTCTTTTTATTTTATTTTAGATGGGTCTTTTTTGTGGGGGTTCAATAAAGTTCAAAATTATAACCTAAATAAAGTTTTGAAAGCCTGTTTTTATTTGTATGGAACAGTATGTCTATTTTGACGACAAAGATAATATAAGGGTCAGAGACAAAAACCATCAGTGTGCAAAAAAACTCAAAATTCCCATAAATTCCCAAAATTCCCATGGAAAGTTTCCTCTTTTAAAAATTCCCAGAATTTTGCAACCCTACACACAGATTACCTTTATGGTCTCTAATAGGCCCTACTCTTTCTTTAGTTATCCTCTTGCTCTTAATGTATTTATAAAACATATTTGGGTTTTCCTTGATTTTACTTGCCAACATTTTTTCATCTCCTCTCTTTGCTTTCCCAAGTTCCTTTTTAATTGCACCTCTGCACTTTCTATACTCCTCTAGAGTTTCTGCAGTATTGAGCCCTCGGTATCTATCATAATCCTCCCTTTTTTTCCCTTTATCCTACCCTGTATGTCCCTTGATATTTTCCAAGCAAAAATAATGCATTAAGTCCTGAATATCTTATTTACACAATGTTGCTGACTATGACATAGCTTTTACTTTCATAAGGCAAGATTGGGTGCAACTTGGCAGGACACTGTTCCTTTCCCCAGCCAGTTCTAGTTTTGCTTCTGTCTAACACGAACAGTGTGACCATGGGTAGAGGTTTGGCATGCTGGTCATAATAGCATTTAATTTCCTTCTTCTTCTGAATTCTGTTATTCTCAACCACCTTGTTTATGAAGATAACCTTGAGAAGTAGTCTTTAAAAGGCAAGTTGTAGCAGATGCAACCAACCATCAAAGGTTGTGCTGGGGAGAACCCATTGTCCAACGGTGTGTAACTAACAAATCCTTCTTTGAATCTTGACCACTGAATCTTGACCACTGACACTTTTTTTTTTTTAAACATATAAAAGATAATTTGATTTGGGGCATCATGGGCTAAAAACATTGTGCTTGAAGTTGCACTCTCCCACAACTCAATACTATCGTAACAAGGTCAGTCATCAATGAAGATCTCCTCTGGTATACCATTTCTGCAGCGTATCAATTTCGCTATTTGAACAACCAATTCACTACTAGTATTTGTCAATGGCATACTTCAGGATAATTAGAATGCTGGCAAACTAGTATCAAGTACTAATTTTGTATTCAAAGAGATGTGAAGCAATTTCTGCCATAGCCTTGTGATAATCAGATGTGGAGCAAGTGGCTTTGTTTGTTGCTTGTTCAATTAAGTAACACTTGAAGCACAATCTTTGACTAGACTTCTTATATCCTAGTTCAATCTTAGCCAATACATAATCTCATGGGATCTTCGCTTGCATTTCTCAATACCAAAATGTCCCACATAAATATTCTGTAACATTTCAGTATACAGACTACAAGGAATTACAATTCTGCTTGATCATGGACATTTCATCTCCAATTCCAGCAATCCACAATTTCCTTGAAGCAGGACTCCTTTTGCTCTGGCCATGTATTTTATATAGGAGCAGAAATTCCGTTCCGTATGGGTGTGTACTCACCCATAGGGCCAACGGAAATGCCAGTTTTAGGCATGCACTGCGCATGTGCTGGAAACTGGCATTTTCGATCCGTCAAGAAAGCGCTTGACAGATCCTTCTGTTGTGCTGCAGGGGGGGGGGGGGGGGGGGAAGAAAAGAGTTCCATTTTTTGGAGACCCTCCGCCCGCAGAAAACACTTACAATTCTTGCGCCTGGAAAAGCAGGCGTAAGGCCTGCTTTTACATGGATAAGAGTTGAAAAAAGTAAAAAAATATACAGGAAACTTTCGATTAACCGGCTACTAAATAACCGGAAATGTCGGTTAACCGGCAAAATTCAGGAGTCGGTTCAGGTAACTTATTTTACTTTTAGTTACTTTTTTTTTAAACTCATTTCTGGCTGTGCAAGCGTCTCACTGAAGCTGTTGCTAAGCTACAGAGACGCTTGCAAGCTCTGCTGATTGTTTTGAAGCTGTTGCTAAGCAACAGGGTTTGTTGCTAGATACGGAGCTCAGAAGCTCCGTATGTTTTAACTATAGCGTTCGGTTACCCGGAATTGTTGATGAACCGGCAACACGTCAGTCCCGTCCGTGCCGGATACCAGAAAGTTTCCTGGATAATTTTTCCACTGATTTATCATCTAAAAATACTTTAAAAGGTAAGTTTATTTTTAGCCCTGTTAAAAACTTTATTTTTTCAAAAAATAAAATTTGTTTAAAATACTTAATTTATGTAATTTAAAGTCATTTTAAAAATGTGACTTTTTAAAAAAAAATTATTTGAAGTTTTACTATGTTTTGTGGGTGATTTCCATTCATATATTTGACAGATCTTCCTGTCAAATGTATGAAGGGAGATTCCCTTCTCTGATTGGCTCCTCATGGCCCACGTGATCCCAGGGACACTGCGAACTACCTGCGCCTCTGGGATACGTGGGCCCTGCGCACCAGCAGTTTGGAGAGGTCCAGCAACGGAACTCTGTGCCTCCTGGGAGCCCTCCGGTCCAAGCGCAGATTTTTCAAGATCGCAGCCCTCCGCCCACGGGAGGCCTGCGAACGGAATATCTGGGCCATAGTATCTTGTAGAATCTGCATACCTCAGTATCTTGTGTGATAAAATCTCCATTCAGATACCGGTCTTGATACTATCAAACTATGCACATATGCTATTACTTTATCAACACTGGAACTCCGACAACCTGGGGGTTCTCAACAAGGTATCAGCTGTGTACATTATCACAGGAGTGCATCGCACGTGTAGATTACATTTCTGCAATTTTTTTATTCTTGGTAGACAATCAATCAGAGAGATTTCTTTAAACGTGACCAAAGGCTTATGATCAGTCTTAATTTCTACAATCTATATTATGCATAAAATAGCCATGTTGTTTGCGCTCTCTCATCTATTTGGACTCTGTTACTGAGCAAGATGCAAGGCTACTGCTTGCTAGTCATGTTTCCAGCTCTGATGAAGGGCCTCAATCTGAAACCTTATTCTATCTTTTCAGATGCTGACAGACTTACTCTTTCCAGCATTTTCTGTATTTAATTTGGGACCATCTTAAGATACGTATTATCTTAGAATGTATTGTTTAATAAGATACACATCTGCCCTGACTGCCACACAATACACAACTTTTGTGCAATATTGATGCTGAATCTAATAAAATGTAATTAAAAATATTGCTTTTGGAGCTCTAATGGCTCAGTGCATAAATACACATCCTAGTGCGAGACTGAACTGAACAGATCAGAACATGAAGCAGAGCTGGGCAAGGCGATTTCAGCCAGGACATCAGTGGGGCATTACAAGCTACTTCAGCACCTCTAAGCTACATGGGGCAACAAAAAATTAAATCACCCGGACCAGTGGCCTTGCTGCAAAGTGCACATGCATAGATGGTATTGACAGGATAGTCTGGCTGTGATGCTCCCCTTGTGGTCAGATAGTGACCACTTGAGAAAAGTACTGGAACACTCCAGCGCCCATTGAACCATACCCCAGGATAGCCCATGCACTCACCCACCAAAATCAACTGGATGGGATTGTGCATCTGTACATGCACATGTACAGTATCATAATGTGTGTATTAACAAGATTAAAAATAAGGTTGTAGATGCACTGCAGTAAGAGTAGGAAATGTAAAAAGAAAAGCTGCTGTATTCAGACACTGCTATTCAACTGCTCAGGATAAATTTAGAATTAGACAGCATGCAAATTGACAACTGCAAGGAAACAGAACAAATAAGCTTACTTAAATAATGTAGCCCAGAACAACAAAAGAGTAAAAGTGAAGCAAGTGATTCCATGAAATATGCTTATTGCACTGCATATCTGTACTGGCTTACATTCTTAATCATGTGTTTTTTAAATATTTTTACAACCAACTTACCCTAACCCTACCAAAAAGCCACTAGGGCCATAAAAGTCTGTAATCTTACGAGTGGGAAAGGAGAATCTTTCACCTAACTGCATGAAGAATCAAAGATGAATTTCTCTCCTGCACCACCCCCACAATCATGATTGTGATGCTCTAGATGGGAGTTTGTACTGGAGAATGAACAAATTTGCATTTCAACGCCTTCCAAGTCATATACAGTATATGATTATAAGCAGAGTAAAGCTCCCTCTACTCTACAAAGTGTTCCAGCTCTACCCACAGAAGAGCAACCTCTACTTCAGCAGTGTGACATAATTTACCAATTATCACACCAGTTACTTGGAGTCTTTTAGTGACAGTCAATTTTAGTTCCTTTAGGGACAGTTTAGTGTTGTGGATCACTAAGTCCCTTACACCAGCAGGCAGTAGTTGGCTAAAGGCATTCATGTTCAGTGAGCAGCTCAATGTTTAAAATATAAAATATTGGGTTAATCTACTGCGGATTATTTTAGAAATGTGTTATACTTCTTTTACTCTTCATAATTTATTTTAATCCACTCAGAATACTAAATGTTTTCTGCATCCACTTAGCTATTTTAAAAAAGGTATATAACATTCTTAAAAATATTATTTTCTAAGTAGTGTGGCACAACAAATAATTCAGATATAACTTATTTTCATTCTGCAATAAAAATGTAGGCATTAAAGCCTTGTTTGAAGGTTTACAAGCTCGAAAATAGATACTGTATAAAGAACTGTATGACACAATTATAATGGCTAAATTGCTTGTTGTTTGCATGTGAAAAAAACACAAAGCACCACAAAAGTAATTTGTATGCAGCTCATTGTCTGACTATTGAATGCTTCTGTAGTCACAATGAATTTTAATCAAGTATTTACTTTTATACAAAAAGGGGCACATGGGAAATTGCAACATGAATTTAGTAGATATCAGCCTCATTGAAACATATACAGAAGGAAAGGGATTTATGCATTACAAACACTTGGCTCTTCCCATTAGACCTTTTATGGAAATAAACTGAATAGGTCAGTTACAGGGCAGACTATTTAAAAAACAAAACTCATGTGCAGTAATAAGATTAAACAGACAATAGTGTGGGTCTAAAAACACCATTTGGAAGCAAGACAACCAGCAGGCACCAAAAAATGTGAAGAAAAATGTAAAAATTGTAATTGTGAGTTGGTTGCATAGTAAATAAACCAACCCACTCAAAATCACCAGAGGACTATTAATTTGTTAGAAAGTAATTTGCATCTAGCTGACAAGTGGCAAGCTGCAAGAACCAAGAAGAAAAGCATTAAGCTTTTTCTGCAATATTTGCTGGTTGCTAAGGTGACTGAGGGAGGGAAAAAAGCATCGATATAGAATCCTGCCTACAAGATGTTTCTCCTGAAGAATCAGCACCTTCATCAAACATAATTTTCATAAACTGAAAGACACCTGTCTGACTTTACCACCTATTCTGTAGTGACACTCGTGAATCAAATATTGCAGCACTAAAAAAAACATGCATTTCGACCTGGTTTCCACACTATCAAATTGAGTATAATTTTAAAAACTATAACCTTTTAAAGCGATGCTCTGCACAATGGTTTTAATTCAACTTCCAAGTAGTCACGAAAATAATCACAACACTCGAATGTTTTTTTTTCTAATTTTCCTCATCATCTCCACCTCCCACACATACAAAATTGCACTTTATCCTCTTAGTCTAAAAGATGGGACAGTCCAGCTTCCAGACATCTCCCTGGATGCCATCCTTTCAACTTATTGCTCAAAATTCCAGACTATAATATCTCTCTCCTCAACCAACCAATTTGGGAAACTAATCAGTTAAAACCGTGACTTACATTAAACTAGGAAATACTTTGCTAAGCAAACTCTTGCAATCTAGAAATTGGGCCTTTACAACCAAAGAGACTTTTTTGCCATCGGTCTGAGCTGGATTTGAATCCAAGTTCTAGAGGCAAAAAAATGTGTTCAGCTCTTTCAATGGAGCAGGCAGGTAAAGGCAGCATGTTCTCTCAGCTTTTCTATCAGGGGGTCATTGGATAGCATTTAAAGGTCCCAGGTTCGATTCCTGGTGTGATTTCAGTCAAAAGGGCAGTAGGAACCTACAACAGAACTTGGCAGAGATAGGATAATCAGCCAGGATCTCCTCTGTTCCTGATTGCTATCCAATGACCTCCTGCTAGAAAATCTGTGAGGACATCAGATGTTGGTAGATTTTTTGGTTTAAAAAAAAAAATGCAAATGCAAGTTGCTGTGCAACATGTTCGGGTTTATGAATGAAATGTCTATATACAGTAAACTCTTTCGTATCCGGCACCTACGGGACCAGGATGGTGCCGGTTGATCAAAAATTATGGATAACAGAGAGGTAGGCCATTTTTAACAAAAAAATAAAAACCACTGAATAAGTCGACCACCGCGGGAAACTCGGACTTGGAAAAACAAAAAATGGATGGATTCGGCAAGATTACCGGTTATCTATTTTGCTGGTTATTAAAGAATTCCGGATGATTAAGTGCCGTTTAAACAAGAGTTTAACTATATTTTAAAACAAACTCAAGCCTAATGTCAAAATATTTAAGAATTTCTGAATGCTCTTTGAACCTTATTACCATTATTTGAGATGATATGTTAGCACTTATACTGGCACGAGCAAAAACAAGTCAGCATTAAATTATTTCCGAGTTAGTGCTCATGAACAAACAGTTTGATTGACATAAATCTTACTTTACATGTCAAAGCAAGATTTGCAATCATTTATAAATTAAAATAGGTCACAAGAACTATTTCAAGTACTTAAGTTAACACACAAAGAAGAGAGTAATTGTGCTGGTGAGAAATTATATCGATTTGAGTAATTAACTTTGAACTAAATGAGTTGAAGTACTCAGAGCAGCTTTCAAGCTGTAACCCAGTAAACAAATCTACACATTATTAATCATTGTCCACAACCATGCTAAAGGTACCAAGTCTAGGGCAGAAATACTCTGCAAAATATTGCTAAATAACTTGGCAAAATGCAACTACATTAATTTTTTGTATGTAAAATCCATCTCAAATTTTACATAGACAAGTCGATTAGAAATAAATAAAAAATAACTTCAGCTTTATATAAATAAAAAATAACTTCAGCTTTATATAAATGCAATTTCAATATTTTATGGGGAAGATATAAACTGGATAGTAATTAACTTAATATTTAGTCAGCTTTAGCAAAGCTGACAATACAGTAAATTGTACTGAATGTCAAGACTTTTTTTTTTAATAAAAGAGCTCCCCCGATGGCTTAGTTGGTAACTGCACTATTCCACATGGTATGAGCCATATAAGCCAGAGGGTCCCAGCTTTAATTCCTCTGAGCTATCTTAGCTAGGGGCAACAGTTGGGTTGTTCCAACTGGACTCAGCACACGCTCCCCATTCCTGAACATTAGCCGTGCTATGAAGTGTCTTTGTGTGAACACCAGATGAGAACAGGATTGGGCCTGCTTGTGATGCGGTGAACGATCAAATAAGTCTGTTCACACTGCCCAGGATCACATGTGATGAATTATATACAGCACAGAAACAGGCCATACAGCCCAACCTGTCTGTGCTGGTGTGTATACTTCACACGAGTCTCCTCCCATTCCAGCTACCTCATCTCAACCTTTCAGCATATTTTTCTATTCCCTTTTCTCTCATGTACTCATCTAGTTTCCTTTTGAAAGTATCTAAGCTATTTGCCTTAACCACTTCCTGTGGTAGCAATTTCCACATTCTAAACACTGAGTAAAGACATTTCTCCTTATTTCCATACTGGATTTATTCGTAACTCTTGTATTTATGGCCCCTAGTTTTGGAATCTCCCACAAATGGGAAAATTCTCTACACATCTACCCCATCCAACTAATATATAATTTTAAAGACCTCTATCAGGTCATCTCTAAGTCTTCTCTTTTCTAAAGAAAAAAACCCCCAATCTTGGCTACTTGTGCAAGGTAATGAAGGATTGTTGTCACTTCTGGAACTATTCCCCAGCAACAACTGGGGAAATTAGAAGGGATGGGGCGGAGAATTTATTGCTGCAGTGGTTACCACAGTAAATTTTGCTCCTCTGCATCAATACGCTCTCTGGCATTCTCTTATTATGTAGATTATACATAAAGAAAAAAATCAATTCCACAAATTATCCAAAAGATGCATATTACAGGAAACTTTGAGATATCTGGCACCGACGGGACCGAGCTGTTGCCGATCTATCAAAACTGCCAGACGTACAAAGTTAATGTTGAAGCATACGGAGGTTTTCATCTCCGTATCTGCCAACAAACACTGTTGCTTAGCAACAGCTTCTAAACAGTCGGCTGCAGCTGCAAGCGTCTCTAGCTGAAGCTGTTGCTATAGCTACAGACCTTGCAGTGCCTGACTGGGGGGAAAAAAGGCAACGAGAACTAAAAAAAACTTATAGTAAACGGCTCCTGATTTTTGCCGTTAGATCGAGTATTCCGGACATATAACCTCCGGATAAACCAAAGTTTCCTGTACATGATTAATTATTGACCATATACAGGGCTTAAAGGACACTGAGCTCTTTTGGACAGCACTTGCCTGCATACGTGTTGGCTTGGTTCAGGAGTTCAGTGCAAGCATGCATATCAGCAAAAGCTCGAATCCCTAAACAATTGGTAGGATGAAGCTGGGACTCCAGGAACTCACAACAGGTCTTTCTCACATCCTGTAACTGCAGTAGTCCTGCTGCTGGAAGTAACACCTGTTAAAGAATAGGAACACATTGCAATCAGTCATAGGGCATTGACATGTGAAGAATTAAAGTTACCGCACATTTCGACAGGAAGACATCACACGATAAGAACCCCATAAACAGACAACACAAATATAAGTTTAAAGACCAATGCTGACCAAATTCCTTACTTGATTGCTTTATGAAGTTGGGGGAACTTTGCAGAGTTTCTCTTGAGGTTGGGCAGTTTATTTTGCCACCCAAGAAATTAGCATTACTAGTGTGCGTTAACGTAATGGATGCTACACAAAGTTGCCATATCCAGTTGATGGTGTGAGAATTAATGGGTCTTGTAGCTTTTTGTATTCCAGGATGTTGTATGCCAGTGGCACTTTAGAATCTTATGGTTTACCAAGTGGCACAGAATAGCTCATTAAAATGAAATTTTATCAAGATGTTACAATGGCTCACTAGACCAGTGAAACAGTAAGCCATACAAACCAGAAGGTTCCAAGTTCAATTCTCAGCCTGTGCTGTTGGCTGATCTCAGTCAGGGCAACAATTGGGACACTACAATTAGCATCAGCAACCCCAGTCTAGGGAGGTGGAAAAAAGAAGTCAGAATTCCTGTTCCCGAGTGTGCACGTGTAAAAGTTGTCCAGGAACAGAATCAGTCTCTGTTGTCACACTCCCTGTACTTCCAACAGCCTGCCAACAGGCCAAAGAAAAAGAAAACGGCAGATGCTGGCGCTCAAACAAAAACAGAAAACGACAGAAATACGCAACTCAATCAGCATCTGTAAAGAGAAAAGACAATTTAATATTCTGGGGGTAAACCTTAGTCAGAATCTATGCTGTCTTTACAAGATGTTGACTGATCTGTTGTGCATTTCTAGAATTTTCTGTTTCAGTCTGCCGACAACCACTTGAGCCAGGCTCACACATTAAGAATGACCACCTGGCCATACCAGAGGCCAACTGGCACCTGCGGAACTGTAGCCCGGCAGAATCACCGCTTTCAGTAAGTGGAGACAAAGGGTAGAAAATTGAAAAAAAGAGATTTTTTTTTAACATTTTTACCACTTCCCCCCACTAAAGTTCACCCCTTCTTTCATGAAGGCAATGCTTCGTATTAGCATATAGTTCCAGGGGTGCCATTAGCCCTCATCCAACTGGTATTGCTTCACATCTGAGGCTGAACAATGAAAGGCAGCAGGCTGTTCAACTGTGCAGACACCACAAGCAAGATAAACTTCACCCTCATCGGACATCACACACGCTTGCACTTCACTGGACCGCAATCAGTAGCAGGATTGGTCTGATTTTTTCCTTCCTAGCCCAGGGAAGGAAAGATCAATCAATCACCACCACCATCACCCAGGCAGAGGTCCAACACAGACCAGGAATCAAATCTAGGATCTTTCCAAATATCACAGAAAAAGAGAGCATACAAATTTATCTTTAAATTTAAAAGTAAATACCCTTTAAAAAGCTTCTTGGAGCTGTAGGTCAACCAGAAGTATTAATTCCCTTACGTGATTCAGTACACAGGCAAAATTGCAGGTCAATCAAAGAACGAATTCTCTTCGAGGCAAGTGGTCCTGCACCTTGGACAGAAAGCCAGATAGTCTTATTGCCGAGTGCACTAGGTACTAAGCTTTTTAACTTTCATCAATATAATAATGCTAGCATACTAAAGTTCCCATAGAAAGTTGTAACTTGTTAGCCTAAGACATATTTGTTGCTCA
Organism: Somniosus microcephalus; assembly: GCF_052327205.1. NCBI lineage: Eukaryota > Metazoa > Chordata > Chondrichthyes > Squaliformes > Somniosidae > Somniosus > Somniosus microcephalus. The sequence goes on along the minus strand of NC_140988.1, from coordinate 112,827,439 downwards.
AGTGACATCTTAGAAAAAGAGATATATGCTGAGTATTTCCAGCATTTTCTGCTTCTATTTAAGATTTCCAGCATCCGCAGTATTTTGTCTTTGTTGTATTAGTGTTTAATTCACTGCCACTTCTCTTCCAGGAATGCCCACCTTGAAGAAGTTCTGCTCTTCTTCCAGTGCAGTGCTGAGGGAGTGCTGCACTGTCGGCGATGCCGTCTTTCGGATGAGACGTTAAACCAAGGCCTTGTCTGCTCCCTCAGGTGGACGTAAAAGATCCCATGGCACTATTTCGAAGAAGAGCAGGGGAGTTATCCCCGGTGTCCTGACCAACATTTATCCCTCAATCAACATAACAAAAACAGATTATCTGATCATTATCACATTACGGTTTGTGGGAGCTTGCTGTGTGCAAATTGGCTGCCACGTTTCCCACATTACAACAGTGGCTACACTTCGAAAGTACTTCATTGGCTGTAAAGCACTTTGAGACATCCAGTACTCGTGAAAGGCGCTATATAAATGTAAGTCTTTCTTTCTCTCGGACAGGATTACCATGCATTTCTTTTACCTTGCTCACCTTCATTGCTTTCTGTTTCTCTTCTCGTGTTTGAGCAGGTATCTACCAAAACTCGCTTTCACAGCCACATCTGCTTCCTCAGCAACTGTCTCCAGCTTCGACTTATTCAACGCCATGCGCCGCCACATGAACACTCGCAACCTCTCTCTTCAGCAGCACCAACTCACTATCTCAGTTGTCCTGGTCCATTTCATTCTTCGCCTGATCCGGCGCTATGACAAACTTTTGTTCTTTTTCAGATGTCAAGGACTGCAAGCTTCAACAACTCTTAGATACCAATGCCCCTCCGGATCCTTCTTCCCCTTCACTTTCCTCTGGTCCCAGCCCTCCTTCCAATATCACCCCCTGCTGTGCTTTCACTATCCCCTCTGGCCTTCCCCTCTCTGATCCTGAACGATCAATCCTCAGCAAAGACTTCAGCTTCATCCCCTTACACCCCCACCTCAAATGAATTTCGAGCTCAGCACGATGCTGAACTCTTCTTCCATCGCCGTCACCTCTGCGCCCACTTCTTTGGCCAGGAGTCTCCCCCCCGCAGAGACTTCCCCCGTCTTCAGAATTCTCATTTCACCTGGACCCCTCCATCTGACCTCTTACGCTCTCTAGATCTTTTCATTGGAAACTCCCAGCATGACATCGGCCATCTCCATTTCTCTACTCCCCTCATTCACTCTAACCTAGCAGCACTCCGTTCACTCAGACCCAACCCTGAAATTGTCATTAAACCTGCTGATAAAGGCAGCGCAGTTGTTGTTTGGCGAACAGATCTCTACCTTGCAGAGGCAGAATGTCAACTCTCCGACACCTCCTTCTACCTCCCCCTGGAACACGACCCCACTACCGAACATCAAGCCATCATTTCCCAGACTGTCACTGACCTCATCTCCTCTGGAGATCTTCCCACCACGGCCTTCAACCTCATAGACCCCCAAACCCGCTTCTACCTCCTTCCCAAGATCCACAAACAGGACTGCCCTGGTAGATCCATCGTTTCAGCCTGTTCTTGCCCCACAGAACTTATTTCTTCCCATCTCAACTTTTTTTCCTCCCCTTGTCCAGTCTCAGTGACAGCTGTGGCTCAGTTGGTAGCACTCTCGCCTCAGAGTCAGAAAGTTGTTGTTCAAGTCCCACTCCAGCCACTTGAACACAAAAATCTAGACCGTCACTCCAGTGCAGCACTGCACTGGTGGAGGGGCCATCTTTCAGACAAGTTGTTAAACCAAGGCCACGTCTGCTCTCTCAGGTTGACGTAAAAGATCCCATGGCACTATTTCGAAGAAGAGTAGGGGAGTTAAAACCAGTTACATCTGTAAGGTTTTCCAGTTTGGACGAAAGGTCACAGACCTGAAACGTTAACTCTGTTTCTCTCTCCACAGATGCTGCCTGGCCTGCTGAGTGTTTCCAGCATTTTCTGTTTATGTAATCTAGGTAATGAAATTGGCCTTTGATTGGGTCAATTTAAATGGCTTTCACTTCATCACAGCTCAAGGTATTTACGGTCAGACATTGCTCACTTAAATGGTGAATGTCCTGGGAGTTTGGCAAAAGTTTCCAAAAACAAGACAGACTTGGGGAAGTGTAAAGAGCCATCAAAAGTTTTCAGAAGGGTTTACAAAGTCTTCAAAAGTTGAGAGAAAGTTAGAAGAAAAAAGACTTGCATTTGTATAGCACCTTTCACAACCTCAGGACATCCCAAAGCGCTTCACAACGAATGAAGTGTAGTCACTGTGGTAATGTAGAAAATGCAGCAGCCAAATTGCACACAGCAAGCTCCCACAAACAGCAATGTGATAATGACCAGATCATCTGCTTTTAGTGATGCTGATTGAGGGATAAATATTGGCCAGGAAACTCCCCTGCTATTCTCCCGCCTCCGATCCCCCACCCCACCGATCCCTTCCTCCCTCCTCTCTGGGGCCAGGTGCCGCAGGCCGACTCGCCCGACAGCCAGCCAGATTCTAAAGACTAATGAGACCCTGCTGTTAAATTCAGCAGGGCCTGCAGGAAATCCGTTCTCCCGGGTTTCCCAACAGCTTTTCAGCCCCCACCCCCAAATTAAAATCCCAGCCTACAAGAGGCAAACCTCATTGTTTAAAATATAAATCAGAGGTATTTCTTTTAAATAATGCAGGTTTCCCATGTCACTGCTGGGGAAACCCTTTTAGGAAATTCCATCCTTGACCCCAACCCCCAAGTGAGAAAAGCCACTCCCCCTGCCATTGCTGGGAACCAGCTGAAAGTTCTGCAAGTGCTTTCAGCTCTCAAATCATCAATGGAAAGATTTTTAAAGCACAGAAAGCACTTATGAATTTGAGGCTGGTTCCCAACAATGGCAGTGTATGTGGCTTTTGCCAATAAGTACCCTGGAAGGAAAATCAGCCTCACACCAAAGATTTGGATTACGCAGTTGGCTATTAGCAAGCTTGGTACACAGCACTGGATTTGGATGCCTAGAACAATGAAGTGGTTGCTACGCCACAAGCTGCCCTGCAGAGGTACTTCCACCATGCTGCAGGTAGATCTCAGTCACATAGTTGATGAGGAAATTAAAACTTCAAATTAAAAATTAAAACTTGAGACAACAGCTGATGGAAGGAAAACAAAAAAACGCTGGAAATACTCAGCAGGTCAGGCAGCATCTGTGGAGAGTAACAAAGTTAATGTTTCAGGTCGATGACCTTTCATCAGCTGATGGAAGGTGTTACTTTGAGGCTAGGTACGAGCACAAGTGTTCACTTATCCAAGGCCTTGGTGTCTAATCTTGATTACGTTGCAGAGTGTTAAAATGCAGCTCCTGCAGAAGCTCCACACCTCCAACTGGTGGAAGCAGTAGTGTGCGCCCATGCTGTTGACAGGAGAATGGTAGCAGTCATTGACATATCTTACGGTTAAGTGGTGTTACTCAATGCCACTCCTGAAGAGCTCCTCACATGCTGCCTGCCCAGCAAAGGTTCAAACTCACACGTTACTTGTCTGACAAACAATTATCCTCACAGGTGAAAGGGAGGGAAAAAGGGTTTTATTAACCAAGCCTCCAGCTTTTCAGAAAAGGTTTGCTCCATGACCATCCATAGCCTTTTGTGGAGACAGTGGAGATTGCAAGTCAGCAGAAAGGCTCTCTGGATCCTGGCTTCAATCAGTTAACTTCAGAGAACATCTAAACCACACAGTGGGGTACAAGACTTGCAAAATACAGCATATTGCCAGAAATCCAAATGCTTTGTGCTGAATGTCAAGGCAACAACCACATTCAGACATTTGCGTGCTCTCAATACCTATCCACAGCACAGCTCTCACTGCTATGTATTCCTTAATCTCGACTCCTCTAACAGGGCAGACGTGCCCAAAAGATGCTTTCCTTTCCATCTCCTCTCCCCACCACACACACACGGGTCATTGTGTAATGCAGGAGTGGGCAATTATTTGGGCTGGAGGGTCACTTAAGTTTTGGTGAGCTGTTGAGGGCTGCACACTAATGTTGCCTCCAAGGTGCGCAGCCGCATGGTCACGCACCAATCGCAAGGTCCTGCTCACCAGCTCCTGCCGCTGGAAGAGATACCGCGCAGCAAATTTAAAGGGACCGCACACACTGGTGAGAGCAAAGTGTTAAATTGGTAAATTGAAACAGGCCAACTCAGTGTTGATCATCACTCCTCTTTTACCCTCCCAATAATATATAAACATAAATTCAGGTAGTAGTCAGATACTATCTTAAATACACAAAATGTAGTGTAAAATAGTAAAATCTTCCGTTACTAAATGAATTAAATGATTGATCAATCGATTATCGGTTGTACTGAAAGTCTACATGGTTGTTTTGGCAGAGTGGCTCGAGTCTGCAGGGCCTCCAACGCGAGAGGTGTTCTCTTTTTAGTGTGCTGCGTATGGGAACCCAAGACCTCGCAATGCCTGAACTACAATCGCGTGCCATTACCTGGAGTCCTTGTGCTCCGGGATCCACTCCAGTGTCCAAGACGGCGATGAGAACCCCCTGCCGTCGTACTCTGGGTACCGGGAGAGGAAAGACGCAGCAGCAGTTTCTTTCATCGGTAAGAGAGTCATCGAGATGAGCAGCCTTGACTTGACTCAGACTAATGTGCGGCTTGAGCTCCGGCTCGCGTTCTATTTTTGGCCTTTCCAGGCAGCTGGATAGAATGAACTGGCAGGCCAGATACGGCTCATGGGCTGTATTTTGCCCACCACTGGGCTAGAAGCTCCCCAGCTCTTTACTGAGGAAACTCCCAGCAACAGCAGGGACCCGACATAACTGGGTCTGTGCCATAGTTACGCCAGGGGACTGGCGGTTCCCCCATGGAATTCAGACAACACCTTTCACCCAATTGCACCAATGAACAAAAATAGCATTTTATAACTCACTGGAATGAAATCAAGCCCAGGATTAATTGAATTAGTCGCTAAAATTCCTTCAGAGACGAGTTGAGATTTTAAAAAAAAAATTAAAAAAAAAATCGCTGCAAGTTTTTTAAAAGTTCTAAGTAAACAATCTTCCAATCGATTCAATTGTGTCAATTCCGAGTCATGCTGCCAATGGCGTTGTTTTATATATTTAAAGTATTAATGTATTCGTGCATTTATCTAGAAAGTTTGCACAGATTTATGGAAACTGAACCCACAAACCGTGAGTAACTCACCTTCCAGATTGCAGTGATGGATCAGAAACTGAGGTTTCGGGTGTGACGATGACACACTAATGCCGCGAACGGCAGATTCGATTTGCCTGCCTCTGTTTTTGGTTATGACTCCCCTGCTGCCTAAGAGACAATGATGTTACGTGGGGCTGGGGGTAATATATCAGCATGGATAGAGGATTGGTTAACTGACAGAAAACAGAGAATAGGGATAAATGGGTCATTTTCTGTTTGGAAGGTTGTAACTAGTGGGGTGCCGCAAGGATCAGTGCTTGGGCCTCAGCTATTTACAATCTATATTAATGACTTAGATGACGGGGTCAAGTGCAATGTATCCAAGTTTGCTGATGATACAAAGCTAGGTGGGAAAGTAAGCTGTGAGGAGGACACAAAGGGCCTCCAAAGGGATATAGACAGATTAAATGAGTGGGCAATGAGGTGGCAGATAATATGGGGAAATGTGAGGTTATTCACTTTGGTAGGAAGAATACAAAACCAGAATATTTTTTAAAATGGTGAGAAACTATTAAATGTTGGTGTTCAGTGAGATTTAGGTGTCCTCATACAGGAAACAGAGAGTTAGCATGCAGGTACAGCAAGCAATTAGGAAGGCAAATGGCATGTTGGGCCTTTATTGCAAGGGGGTTGGAGTACAAGAGTAAGGAAGTCTTACTACAATTGTGCATGGCTCTGGTGAGACCACACCTGGAGTACAGTGGACAGTTTTGGTCTCCTTATCTGAGGAAGGATATACTTGCCTTAGAGGCGGTGCAACATAAGTTCACTAGATCGATCCTGGGATGAGAGGGTTGTCCTGTGAGGAGGGATGGAGTAGAATGGGCCTATACTCTCTGGAGAGTAGAAGAATGAGAGGTGATCTCATTGAAACATTAGATTGAGAGAGAATGACAGGGTAGATGCCGAGAGGTTCTTTCCTCTGACTGGAGCGTCTAGAACTAGGGGACATAGTCTCAGGATAAGGGGTCGGCCATTTAAAAGAGACAGGAGGAGGAATTTCTTCACTCAGAGGGTTGTAAATCTTTGGAATTCTTTACCCCAAAGGGCTGTGGATGCTGAATCGTTGAGTATATTCAAGGCCGAGATATAGATTTTTGGACTCTAGGGGAATCACAGGATATGGAGATTGGACGGGAAAGCAGAGTTAACGAAGATCAGCCATGATTTTATTGAATGGCGAAGCAAGTTTGAGGGGCCCTATGGTCTACTCCTAAATCTTATGAGATGAATGGCCAGTTAAAATACATCAGCCAGAGCAGCAGGAGAACGCTGCGTTCTTTTCAAACAGTCACACCTGAACAGCCAGATGGGAGCTCATTTACTATCTCATCCAAAGGATCACTATACATGATGGCACACACAACATTTGTACATAAAAGGATCAGTGAGTTTGCCTCATGGCTAAACTAACCAACTGACTTCACATGGGTAGAAACACCAAACTCTTCAAGAAAAGTAATCTAGGTATACATCTGCAGTCAGAAATAAGAAAATAAAAAGTTGCTCGATATTGAAGGTTGCACTATCATAAGCAAAGCAGGTCACTAAAGGTAAGCATTCACATAGTACTGAATGCATGAACAATGCAGAGACAATAGAACTTCTGTGAATACTCCACCATCAGCATGTCCAGTCGCTGCATCATTATACTGGTCTCAATACATTCTCACAGTCAACCAGCTTGTTCTAAGTTAATCATTCAAACCACGAGCGTTAGAAACAGGTTTATAGCCTCAGCAACCTAGTTTTTATTTGCAGCTTTAAGAAAGAAGCTTTACTACTCCAAAAATGCGAAATGCATTTGGAAGTACTGATTGAATACAGGACAAAATATAGCTGTAGAGATCAGTGTAGTGACGCAGCACGTTGATTTATCGCCCTCCGTTATTATGTGGTAGCATGTGGATTCACAACCACACATAATCCGACATCCCAATGTTAGCTTCATCATTTAGGGAAAAGTGCTTTCCCACAGGAAGGAGGAAAGAAATTTAAAGACAAATAAAATCAACCTGATCACCGATCACTTCCCAGCAGCCAGTAACAGAACATAACTCAGAGAGCAAGCTGCAGGTTAACTGACAAAATGGCATGTAGTGCAAAAGGCGGCAACCCAAAAGTGAAGAAAATAAACTTAGAGGGGCAAAAAAGGGAAACCATTTGTTTTAAATATATAAATGCTCATGAATTGATTGACTCAGTTTATCTACGGCAGGAGTTCCCAATTATATTCAGCGCAGTCATCAATCTCACCAAGACTTTGAGAGTTTAGAGAGAGGGTGCTTCTAGGGCTGAAGCAGGTTAGAGATAAGAAGGGGCACGGCCATGAAAATTTAATCATGAGGATAAGAATTTTGAGCTTAAGGTATTGAGGGATTGGGAGTCATTGTAGGTCAGTGGGGACAGGGCGATGAGCAAGCTGGCAGAACAGGGTGCAGGCTCGCATATGGGCAGGAGAATTTTCGATGAGCTGAAATTTACAGATGGTGGGAGGCGGACCAGGACAACGTTGGAATAGTTTAGTCTGGAGATGACAAAAGTATGGATGAGGGTTTCAGCAGCAGATTAGTCTCAGATAGGGACAGAGACGGGTGATGTTACAGAGTTGGAAGTAGGCGATATTTGTGATGGGGATGGAAACTCAGCTCAAGATTGAATAGGACACCAAGGTTGCGAACAGTCTGGTTCAGCCGAAGACAGTGACAACAGGTGTGGAGTTTGTGCCGGGGACCAAAAATAATGGCTTTCACATTTCCAATGTTTACCTGAAGGAAATTGCAGCTCATCTAAGACTAATCCCTAGGAAGGACAGAGGGTCAGAGGGACCTTGGTGTGCATGTACATATATCCCTGAAGGCAGCAGGACAGGTAGATAAAAAAGGCATATGGGATACTTATATTCTATGCCTCAGCTAATGAAGGCAAGAGCAGGGAGGTTATGATGGAGCTGTACAAAACACTAGTTAGGCCACAGCTGGAATACTGTGTGCAGTTCTGGTCGCCACACTATAGGAAGGATGTGATTGCATTGGAGAGGGTGCAGAGGAGATTCACCAGCATGTTACCTGGGCTGGAGCGCTTCAGCTATGAAGAGAGACTGGACAGGCTGGGGTTGTTTTCCTTACAGCAGAGAAGGCTGAGGGGGGACCTGATTGAGGTATACAAAATTATGGAGGGGCATAGATAGGGTAGATAGAAAGGAACTTTTCCCCTTGGTGGAGGGGTCAATAACCAGGGGGCATCGTTTCAAGGTAAGGGGCAGGAGGTTTAGCAGGGATTTGAGGAAAAACTTTTTCACCCAGAGGGTGGTTGGAATCTGGAACTCTCTGCCTGAAAGGGTGGTTGGAATCTGGAACTCACTGCCTGAAAGGGTGGTAGAGGCAGGAACCCTCACAAAATTCAAGAAGCATTTAGATGAGCACTTGAAACGCCATAGCATACAAGGCTACGGACCAAGTGCTGGAAAATGGGATTAGAATAGACAGGGCTTGATGGCCGGCGCAGACACGATGGGCTGAAGGGCCTCTTTCTGTGCTGTATAACTATGATGACTCTAAATGTCAGACAAGTATTCTGACAACGGAGGCAACGGAGGAGTCAAGAGGTCAGGAAGGGGTAGAGCTGGGCGTCACCAACGTACATGTGGGTGCTGCCTCCATAACGACGGATGATGTCGCCAAGGGGCAGCATGTAGATGAGGAAGAAGGGGTCAAGAATAAATTCTTGGGGGACTCCAGTGATAATGGTGTGGGGGTGGGAAGGATTACATAGAGATTACAACATGGAAACAGGCCGTTGGTGTTTATTTTCCATATGACACAAAACTTGGAAGTATAGACTTCAAGGGGACATAGACAGGCTGGTGGAATGGGCGGACATGTGGCAAATGAAATTTAATGCAGAAAAGTGCAAAGTGATACATTTTGGTAGGAAGAATGAGGAGAGGCAATATAAACTAAAGGGTACAATTCTAAAGCAGGTGCATGAACAGATACCTGGGGGTGTATGTATGTGCACAAATCGTTAAAGGTGGCAGAGCAGGTTGAGAAAGCGGTTACAAAAAGCATATGCAATCCTGGGCTTCATAAATAGAGGTATAGAGTAGAAAAGCAAGGAAGTTATGAACCACCTTTATAAAACACTGGTTCGGCCTCAACTGGAGCACTGTATCCAATTCTGGGCACCGCACTTTAGGAAGGATGTGAAGGCCTTAGAGAGGGTGCAGAAAGATTTACAAGAATGGTTCCAGGGATGAGGGACTTCAGTTACGTGGATAGACTGGAGAAGCTGGGGTTGTTCTCCTTAGAGCAGAGAAGGTGGAGGGGAGTTTTGATAGAGGTGTGCAAAATCATGAGGGGTCTGGACAGAGTAGATAGAGAGAAACTGTTCCCATTGGCAGAAGAGTCGGGAACCAGAGGACACAAATTTAAGGCGATTGGCAGAAGAACCAAAGGCGACATGAGGATAACTTTTTTTACGCAGCAAGTGGTTAGGATCTGGAATGCACTGCCTGAGAGGGTGGTGGAGGCAGATTCAATCGCAGCTTTCAAAAGGGAATTGGATAAGTACCTGAAGGAAAAAAAGTTGCAGGGCTATGGGGAAAGGGCGGGGGAGTGGGACTAGCTGAAGTGCTCTTGCAGAGAGCCGGCACGGGCTCGACGGGCCGAATAGCCTTCTTCTGTGCTGTAGATGTTCTTGCCATGGAAGGAGTGCAGCGAAGATTCACCAGGCTGATACCTGGGATGGCAGGAATGACGTATGAGGAGAGATCGTGTTGATTGGGCTTATACTCACTGGAGTTTAGAAGATTGAGAGGGGATCTCATCGAAACCTATAAAATTCTGTCAGGCCTGGACAGACTAGATGCAGGAAGGATGTTTCCGATGGCCGGGGAGTCCAGAACCAGGGGTCATAGTCTAAGGATAAAGGGTAAGCCATTTAGGACTGAGATGAGGAATTTTTTCACCCAGAGAGTGGTGAACCTGTGGAATTCTCTGCCACAGAAGGCAGTGGAGGCCAATTCATTAAGTATATTCAAGAAGGAGTTGGATATATTTCTTAAGGCTAAAGGGATCAAGGGATATGGGGAGATGGCAGGGACAGGGTACTGAATTTGGATGATCAGCCATGATCTCATTGAATGCCGGAGCAGGCTCGAGGGGCCGAATGGCCTACTCCTGCTCCTATCTTCTATGTTTCTATGTATCTAATTACAGGAAAGTGTGTGTTATCCGGAGGCTAACTGTCCGGAATGCTCGAGCCACCGGCAAAAATCAGGTGCCGTTTTCGTTAGGTTTTTTTTTTCTTCTCGTTGCTTTTTTCCTCAACAGTCAAGCTCGGCAAGGTCTGCTGAAGCTGTTGCTAAGCTAGAGAGACGCTTGGACTGTTTAGAAGCTGTTGCTAAGCAACAGGGTTTGTTGACAGATACGGAGCTCAGAAGCTTCCGTATCTTTCAACATTAGTGCTGGAGTGTCCGGCAGTTTTGAGGGAACGGCAACAGCTCGGTCCCGTCGGTGCCGGATAGCACAAAGTTTCCTGTAAATTGTATTGTCACCATTTCTTAAATGATACATACATTTAGGTCCAAACCAGAGAAAGCTAGAAACCTGTGATGGAGACTGGCTCTGAAATTCCCTGCCTAAATCTCTCCACTTCTCCACCTCTCTCCCCTCCTTAAAACTTACCTCTTGACCAAGCTTTAAGTCACCCTTCCCAATATTTCCTTCTCTGGCTCGTGTCAAATTTTGTTTGATTATGCTCCTGTGGAGACGTTTTACTATGTTGAAGATGATATATAAATGCAAGTTGTTGCAAAACTGGGCTGGAAGCAGGTGAGTGCACTCACAAAATTACCCCAATATACTGAAGCAAAGTTCAACATAATTTGAGACTAGAAGCAAACCAAAATACTGACAAAAGGATATTTGTTTAATCTGAAAAAATAAATTGAATTTTGTAATATCCTACGAAAATAAAAGGAGTGAACACAAACTACGTTATGCCGTTAATGCCTATCCTAATAATTTTTAAAATGTCTCCTTCCCCCACCACTTTTTGCGAGTGGATTTGATCTGCTTGATCCGAGGCACACTTTTCAAATGTTTCAGTTAAAAGCACTGGTAAGGTGTGCTTTAATCCTAATTATGGAAGAACTACCCTCTTCACACCAGGCATCCTTGAGGTTTCTTTGAGCATGAGCACAAATCTGTGGGCAGAGAGTTATTAGTCACCATTGAGTACATTTTCCAGCCCACAGCAGAGGTGCAACCACCTATAAAAAAAGTCGTGGGGGGGGGGGGGGGGTGTAAGAAAGTGAGATGATTCAAGGGCAAGGGTAAATGAAAATATAATTCAAAAAAATATTGCGAGAGGGGAAAAAGGGAAGAAAAAGTATGCCCCCTTCATCCTTCCCCTCCACTCATCAATGGCCGACACCCACTAGAAAATAATTTCACAAGATTACATCAACCAACCTGGACTGGATTTAAACTCTTGTTCCAGAAGTAAAGAGAATGTGCCAATAATCCACTGCACCCCATCCTCTTATTAAAAAAGTGAAATGCCCATTTGTAGATAAATGGGGTGTTGTATACTTAGGGGAAATCTATAAAATGCAAACATTAAGATGTTGCATTCTACCAAAAGTCATCATTCTGGTTTTGTGGATTTTATAATTCTTATTAAACAAGATAAATTAGTTTGGGGAAATAGCAAATATCTTTAGTAGGAATGTGGCATATGCATTAATGTAATTACACTATAAATATACAACATAAGAATTTTTATGCTGCATTATCTTCTCTTCTTGGGCAGTCTCTTGGAACCGAGGATGACTTGCTTCCACATTAAAAATGAGTTCTCAGGTGACTGAAGAGTCCAATGCGGGACCTAGTGTCTCGGTCACAGGTGGGGCAGACGGTGGTTGAAGGGGCGGGTGGCTGGGGTGCTTGGGTTGACGTGCGATCCTTGCACTTGGCTTCCACTTGCTCCTGGCGAAGAGACTCGAGGTGTTCGGCGCCTTCCCACCAACACCCTACAAATCCATTGGCAGGATAGGCGCACCAACATCGGTGTTCTCGCTCAGGCCAACATCCCCAGCATCGAAGCTTTGACCACGCTCGATCAGCTCTGATGGACGGGTCACATCGTCCGCATGCCCGATACGAGACTCCCAAAACAAGCGCTCTACTCGGAGCTCTGACACGACAAGAGAGCCCCAGGTGGGCAGTGGAAACGCTTCAAGGACACCCTCAAAGCTTCCTTGAAAAAGTGCAACATCCCCACTGACACCTGGGAATCCCTGGCCCAAGACTGCACAAAGTGCTGCATTATAATAACATGGTCACAATCACATTAAAATATGACTCTCACCAGAACAACTGCCTAGAGTTTGAGCTTGGCACATGTTTGACAGATCAGAGTTTGAGCATTATGGGTACCAAACTGTCCACAGACCACTTTTAACATGATGTTCCAAACCTGCTAAATTGAGATTTGCCCAAGTTAGATCAATTTTCCATTCCTCTCCTGCCTCCGCCCCCCCACCTAACCTCCACTTTTCAATTTTCTCCTCTTGCTTCCTACCCTGAAGGCGTGGATTCCTTGCTGGGATACTATTTCACAGGCCACGTCCGGTATTGCGCCCAAGTATTTTAAATTTAAAATATATAATCAGACTCAGTAACAAAAATGTGTTTAGCTAAACAAGTGTCAGCAGCTTACTCAAAGTCAGGGGCCTCAGAGGGAGTCCAAACTGCTTTCAACATCCACACGTGACTAGACAGCAATCAGGATCAGGGAACCCTCGCACCGAGTGCTGTCCAATACATTAGTCACAAGCGGCTAATCAGGAATCCAGATGTAGCTAATTGCATTTCTGATTAGTAAATAAACAATGAGCAATAGACATCATCATTGGGCATGTGACCTCAATACCCATATCTGCACAGTATATGCATGTGCACTTTAACCTTTTTGTGTATTTGCTGGTAAAGTGACAACAACAACTTGTACTTATACAGGAAACTTTGATATATCCGGCACTGACGGGACCAGCGTGTTGCCGATCTATCAAAACTGCCAGACATACAAAGTTAATGTTGAAGCATACGGAGGTTTTCATCTCCGTATCTGACAACAAACACTTGCTTAGCAACAGCTTCTAAAGAGTCGGCTGCAGCTGCAAGCGTCTGTAGCTGAAGCTGTTGCTATAGCTACAGACCTTGCAGTGGCTGGCTGGAAAAAAAAAAGAACGACATCGAAAAAAACTTACAGAAAACGGCTCCTGATTTTTGCCGTTAGATCGAGTTTCCTGTATAGCGCCTTTAACGTAGTAAAATGTCCCAAGGCGCTTCACAAGAGCGTTATCCGACAAAATTTGACACCGAGCCGCATAAGATGAGTGCAGATTTTAAGGAGCAACTTTAAAGGAGGAAAGAGAGGTAGACAGGCCGAGAGGTTTAGGGAGGGAATTCCAGAGCTTAGGGCCTTGGCACGGCCACCAATGGTCGAGAGATTAAAATAGAGTATGCTCAAGAGGCCAGAATTGGAGGAGCACAGATATCTCAAAGGGTTGTAGGGCTGGGAGGAGATTACAGAGATAGGGAGTGGCAGAAAGTGGAGAATTTTAAAATCGAGGCGTTGCTTTACCGGCAGCCAATGTAGGTCAGTGAGCACAGGGGTATGGGCAAGACAAAAAGCAATGTGCAAGAGCTTTTTGATGGTTGCGAGTTCTTTACTTAACATGCACGTGTTGAGTATAAGTATACATATGTGAAGTACACTTAACTTACTTTTTTTTTTTATTATTCGCTCGTGGGATGTGGGCATTGCTGGCAAGGCCAGCATTTATTGCCCATCCCTAGTTGCCCTCGAGAAGGTGGTGGTGAGCTGCCTTCTTGAACCGCTGCAGTCAGTGTGGTGAAGGTACTCCCACAGCGCTGTTAGGGAGAGAGTTCCTTTATTTTGACCCAGCGACGATGAAGGAACGGCGATATACTTCTAAGTCAAGATGGTGTGTGACATGGAGGGGAACTTGGAGGTGATGGTGTTCCCATGCGCCTTCTGCCCTTGTCCTTCTAGGTGGTAGAGGTCGCAGGTTTGGGAGGTGCTGCTGAAGAAGCCTTGGCAAGTTGCTGCAGTGCATCTTGTAGATGGTACACACTACAGCCACGGTATGCCGGTGCTGGAGGGAGTGAATGTTGAAGGTGGTGGATGGGGTGTCAATCAAGCGGGCTGCTTTGTCTTGGATGGTATCGAGCTTCTTGAGTGTTGTTGGAGCCATACTCATCCAGGCAAATGGAGAGTATTCCATCACACTCCTGACTTGTGCCTTGTAGATGGTGCAAAGGCTTTGGGGAGTCAGGAGGTGAGACACTCGCCACAGAATACCCAGCCTCTGACCTGCTCTTTTGCCACAGTATTTATGTGGCTGATCCAGTTAAGTTTCTGGTCAATGGGGACCCCCAGGATATTGATGGTGGGGGATATGCCGTTGAATGTCAAGGGGCAGTGGTTAGATACTCGCTTGTTGGAGATAGTCATTGCCTGGCACTTGTGTGGCATGAATGTTACCTGCCACTTATCAGCCCAAGCCTGAATGTCGTCCAGGTCTTGCTGCATGTGGGCATGGACTGCTTCATTATCTGAGGAGTTGCGAACGGCACTGAACATTGTGCAGTCATCAGCGAACATCCCCATTTCTGACATTAGGGAGGGAAAGTCATTGATGAAGCAGCTGAAGATGGTTGGGCCTAGGACACTGCTCTGAGGAACTCCTGCAGTGATGTCCTGGGGCTGTGATGATTGACCTCCAACCACCACAACCATCTTCCTTTGTGCTACGTATGACTCCAGCCAGTGGAGAGTTCCCCCACCCCCACCACCGGATTCCCATTGATTTCAGTTTTACTAGGGCTCCTTGAAGCCACACTCGGTCAGGTGCTGCCTTGATTTCAAGGGCAGCAACTCTCACCTCACTTCTGGAATTCAGCTCTTTTGTCCATGTTTGGACCAAGGCTGTAATGAGGTCGGGAGCGGAGTGGTCCTGGCGGAACCCAAACTTTCCATCACTTTGCTGATGATTGAGAGTAGACTGATGGAGCGGTAATTGGCTGGGTTGGATTTGTCCTGCTTTTTGTGGACAGGACATACCTGGCAGTTTTCCACATTGTCAGATAGATGCCAGTGTTATAGTTGTACTGGAACAACTTTGGCTAGAGGCGCGGCTAGTTCTGGAGCACAAGTCTTCAGCACGACAGCCGGGATGTTGTCGGGGCCCACAGTCTTTGCTGTAACCAGTGCGCTCAGCCGTTTCTTGATATCACGTGGAGTGAATCAAATTGGCTGATGGCCGGCTTCTGTGATGGTGGGGACCTCAGGAAGAGGCCGATATGGATCATCCACTCGGCACTTCTGGCTGAAGATGGTTGCAAACGCTTCAGCTTTGTCTTTTCCACACACGTGCTGGGCGCCACCATCATTGAGGATGGGGATATTCATGGAGCCTCCTCCTCCCGTTAGTTGTTTAATGGTCCACCACCATCACGACTGGATGTGGCAGGACTGCAGAGCTTTGATCTGATCTGTTGATTGTGAGATCGCTTAGCTCTGTCTATAGCATGCATGTAGTCCTGTGTTGCAGCTTTCCCAGGTTGGTACCACATTTTTAGGTACGCCTGCTGCTGCTCCTGGCATGCTCTTCTGCATTCCTTATTCAACCAGGGTTGGTCCCCTGGCTTGACGGTAATGGTTGAGTGAGGGATATGCCGGGCCTTGAGGATACAGATTTTGGTGGAATATAATTCTGCGGCTGCTGATGGCCCACAGCGCCTCATAGATGCCCAGTTTTGAGCTGCTAAATCTGTTCTGAATCTATCCCGTTTAGCACGGTGGTAGTGCCACACAACACAATTATGTGAGTGTATGTAAGGTGTTTTCTACTAAAATTAGTGCATATGGTTAAAACAATGTCACCAGAGCAACACCTGTCGCTGCTCAGCAATTTCTATTGGATAACACTGCTCTCGCTGATTTTCCCCTTCCTAACCAGAGTGCTGATGCCAATTGTTGTGCCCCCATCAGCTTTTCGACCATCAGGGGGTATCACAGCTGAGCCCCAGCCAGTCCTCACCCAACATTCACACAGCCATACTTTCCAGCAGAAATTCTTACTGCTTTTCCATCTCTCTGGCATAGGAGCAATTGATGCCAGCTGTACTGTCCAACTGCAGCCCCAGCTGAAATCAGCTAATTTAGCACAAACCTGGGTTTTGGACATATATAGCTCAGCACTAAGCCACGGGGGAAACAGATCATGTCCACTTTAGCACATAGTTAATTTGATTTTGGGAGACTACAGCCTAGTTAAGGCATAATCTTGATTTCAACATCTCTTCAAACGTTGTCATATTTTGAGATATATATTATATATATATATATATATATATAGCCACACAAATTAATATACACACATAATATATAAGCATAATATAATACATAAGCACATACACATATATACACACACACACACACACACTTAGACAACAGGTTAACCATCAAATAGCCAGCAACTCTGAAAATTGGTTTAGCAATCAGACTACACAGGCCTTACTATCATTAGACTGCAGTCACTTCAAAGGTTCCAACAGGTGCAAGTCTACTCTCATAATTACTGCTCATTTGATATTAAACAACATGATCTACTCACAGTACCTGTACGTTCTCTTCCGTAACCTGAATTTCAGCTGTGTAAACATAATCAATAAGAATGTTCAATGTCCAGCTGTCGACTTCCTTTATGCGAACTCTCTTTGCTTTACTCTCACTCATTTCACCTGAAAAATAAAAGCATGTCATCTGTCCATCTTTCTGTCAGACAAAGTCATGAAATCTTTATGCTTATAGGGCATATTTATTTATCACCTATATTTTAAGTGAAACTTTGCCTTTTTAAAATGTGTTTTACTTCCCCTGGACATGTAACATTTCTAACTAGAAAAATGTGGCATCCTGTTGCTGTTTTCCACATCTCTTCTGGGTATCTGCCTTGTTTAGCTGCTGCAGCATGTGTCTCCTTCTCCTACCACGAGGGTTGCAGTTGCTACACTTGTGTGTATTCTGTCAGAAAATAATTTGGTTAGATTTCCTTTTCGTTGAGAGTGCGGGGGGGGGGGGGGGGGGGGGGAGAGAAAGAGGGCAGGGGGTGGTGTGGAGCACTGATGTTTCACAATGTTTATCCAGTGAGGGGTTGAGCCAGTCAGACAGAGAAATTTCTGGTTTGAAACCCAATTTGTGTCGAGTTCATTGGTCTCAGCTGGGCTGGTGGTAGGTGACGTAAGAAAACTACTAGGCACTTGGTCAGAGTATCAAACAAGGCTTTAATCAACTGTTTCACAACATGGAAGTCTAGTTATCCTTCACTAGTTCCGGTTTACAAAATGTCCGAGCAAGCTGGGCCCGTGCCAGAGTATTTATACTCTCCCTGGACAGCACCACCAGCAGGCCGCCCAGTATATTTCACAATTCATTTCTACATGAATGGCACGATTTGTGTCAGTAGGGAACTGCAGTTGAGTTCCATGCCCCTGGGTTAGAGAGGTGAAAAATCAGCCAGGTTTCCCCATTGCCGATTGTTATACAGCAACGCTTGGCGGGGGGTGGGGGCGGGGGCAGGGGGTGGCGCGGGGGGAATCAAAATAACTCAGACTACAACATGTTGCCGAGAACTTTTGCAATCATATAATATGCTCCTATAGTCTAAGAAGCAGTCCAATGTGCATTCTTCATGTTGCATAATTTATCGACTCCATACCAACTAATGTCAAAAGTAATTTACACACTTCCTCCGATCATTGTTTTGAAGTATGTATCTACTGCAATAGCAGTTAGATAGCTCATGTATATTTCTCATCCTCTGTTCCTTGGCACGAGAATCTCAAGTATAGAGCCATGCCTCACTGCTCCATAAAACAAAGTACTGGGCCTCCAATAGACTGGGTTGACCACCAAAATAAAATTATTTCATTGCCCTTTTTAACTGCTCATTATAGAAAATATAATAGCATTCTGAGAGCACAAATTTCAAAATCCAACACAAATTCCCACACATTACACTTCTTGCCAGTGTACGTGAATTGGATTATAAACAGAATGTGCTTTTATTAGCTGCTTTCTATACATTAAATCTCAAGAATTGCAACATAACCTCAGACCAAACTTAAAAATGGATTTATTTCTCTTCCAGGAAACAGTGTAAATTATAAACTGTCTTGTGATTTTGCTATTTTCACCCTTCAGTATAATATTTACAATTACATGGCAGCGTAGGTAATCAGAACTATTTAAAAATAATAGGCATGGAGAACTTTTTAAATGATCAGGTGACTGTCACAAACTAATTTCACAAATACTTAACTATCATACAAAACCGACCAATCAAAACATCAAAGAAATCATTTGACGTCTATCAATGTAAAAAAAAAAACACGCAGGTGTCACTTGTAACATTTTCATTCTGAAAGCAATACTATTTTGTGTTCAGAGAGAGGAAAGCTCAGTCCTGGCAAGTGGTGACTTAAATGGAAGCATTCCCTGTATTAGCACGGAGCACTTCTGGATCAGGTATAGTGTGGGTCCGATGCAGAGGAAATCAGTCTCTCTTCTTGCCCAACAGTGTGCCTCGACCCCACCCTCAGAAGAACATCCCTTTGCACCAGTATGCTTTTTCTCCCTACCAGCCAGCCATATGGTCAAGTGGCATTGCCAATTTAGTGCCAAATCATGAGCAGTTTTTTAATGTTGTGTGGCTTCACACCCATTAGAAACTGGCTTCAAATCACACAAGTTTTAGCGACCATCCTGCCAGAAAAAAATACTTTAATTCCTTCGGCCTGACTAGATTCAAATTCAAACTCGGATCCATTAACAGAAGCGTACTCCAATACTGGGCACCATCTGGTAAACTTTCCCTACCCCAAAGGCAATCTGAAACACCTGGCTCTCTTGTGTTTAACTACAAAATTGTACCAGGATAACCATTAAATAAAATTGAATACCACAAAAAGGTTATATAGTTGAGGTAACATACTTTCTTGGCAAAGTCAGTTACCACACTAAATGACTGCTTGAGATGTCATCAGGATTACAGAATTCTCATTTAATTAAGAGTACCTGCCAACATTTTTTTTAAAAACATACAAAAAGCATTGGTTGTTTAAAGATAAACATGCACAATATCAAATGCTCTAATTGCATGTACCAGACCTGTGCCTGACAGTTCCAACTCCGGCATTATTTGTAACAATTGAAGGTACTAAATTAGTGCGTATTTATGAGCTTCACAGTAACCATCGACAAACCTCAACTAGTGAGTGTTGAATAACGATGTAAACCATTCAGCCAAACTGGGAAATAGTTAATACATTGGGCATCAGCAATGTTAAATAACCAAAAGGATGCAACTGCAGTATGGGTTTAATTAACTAAAACAAAAATCACCATTAAAAACAAATCTCAAAACAAATTACATATAAATGCCCAACCACATTTATTGCATGCAAAGCCACATTGCAGTTGTACAGAAGCCTCAACCACCCGTAGCAAATTGGTATCACAAATATTAAATTAAAAATCCTGAAGAAACAGATTTCTTTTTATTTTCTCCCTTCTTTTCTTTTTTTCTGGGTCTTCTCACAAATCAGCTCTGGAAAGCCACCAAGTGTGCAAGGGTCACGCAAGGCAACTCTCCTTTGCCCCTTGTGAAGAAATACTGGACGCTCTGTGCTGCCCTTCCTCCAGTAGTACAACTGAGGTCGGATACGCAACATGCGAGACATCAAGGCACACATCAATGTTGGACTTCCAATAGTGTAGCTTAACTTGGTAAAATATTTGTTTTGGTGCAAACTCCCATCTCAACTGGTCTATTTAGGCTCATGAGACTTACAACAAAATGCAGTTGTACACAAATGAAAGTTTCCTAAATAACTATGTGTATACAATTCTTCTTCCAATTCCTAGATGGAATTCAGCCCAAGGGTACAGCTGAGCAAACACTGCAGGCAGACAGTAGTGTTTTCTATAATGAGTTTCAAAATATATCCTCTAAAAGCAAAGTTAGCCTCCTGTGGAAGAATACTCCACAATGTTACTTATTTATTCAATCCTTCAGGCAACTGCAGTACTACGAACAAACAGCAGGGGGCTTTTGGGGGGCAGTGCATGCTCATTGAAAGTCATGAACTTAAAAAACACAATGTCTAAAACAGGATTCATGGTGAAGGAAAACGTAATTACAAACTTCTGTAATTCAGAACCAGACCTTTCAACTGGAAATTATAGAAGCAAAATATTTACAATCAATTTAAGCATCTCGCCATTTGCTTGTGGTTACTTACTGTTCTGTTACCGTCTGTGTAAAAAAATTACAACCTGCGTGTTTGAGTCAGCTAATCTCAGCTGGAGGAGCAGTTGGCACCCTGGACGGGGTGGGGGGGGGGGGGGGGGGGGGGAAGAGATAAAAAATCAGCGAGGGCTCCCATTCCTGAATGCTCATGTAACACTTGCTAAAAAGCACATCTATGATGATTGATTACGGAGGGCATCACAGACAAGATCAGAGAGTGATTTCTGCTACTTCTGAGCCAGCTGCCAAGAAGGTGCATCAGAGCGGTTTGTATTAACTTGCCTTCCAATTTCTCCTCCCTTTGGGGAAATATCAAAATTCCATTCACGCGTCAATAAGGTTGGAAATTCACCATGAGAGGAAATCACAGGTACAACTTTGTAGCGAAGTGCAGCAGAGGGCTGGATCCCCAATCAACAGCACTACGCTGCTCTCTAACCATTCATTTTTCTACATATACATACATATATTATTAATACACATAAATAGATACAGATATATGAAACTACTGGTACTACAATACCTGTAAACATTGCGTGGAAGTATGGACTGCAGGCTGCCAGAACGACTCTGTGTGCTAGAATCTCAGTATCTTCAGCTACAAGTGTTACATCACACAAAAGGTTCTGACTGCAAAAGAGCAGAGAGAAGATTATTTGAAGGAAACATTCAGCATTAAACCTAATGCTATACCCGCTTTGCTCGTCACTGAGCCTGACACCATCCTTCTGCTTCCCGAGTCAGAATGAACAGAAAGGAAGGGAAAACCCATGTTTGGGAGCTTTCAAAGTTTGGCCTGGAATGTTAAGCTAAAAATTCAGAAGACTGGGTATTGCAATCAGACGTTGTCTAGAAAGAAAGTTACGCCAAAAACAAGTCGGTCCATAAAAGGGACAGGGCACGTATTCTATTATCTATACATATATATTATATTATTTCCCCACCCCACCCCCATTTGAATTTGCTCTACATGTCCACTTTCTGCCTGTGAAAATATGCAGCTTAATAATTCATAGTTGGCCTCATTTCACAAAGCACTTCTCAGTCAACCTTTGAACAGACTGGGGAGGTGCACTTCAGGGCATGTAAAAAGGGGCATTTCAAATCACAGGGGAGTCCTGCTGTTACACCTCCAGGTAATGCCATTGTATGATTAGATCTGAAGCGGTACGGGCACACCCTTAAGATGCTCAATTTAATGATTCCCAATTTTCAGATCATACCCAATGCTCAATAAAGTAACAAGAAAAACTATATTTTTCTCTTGTACTTTAAAGAACTCTCGTTTTCCCCCAGGAGGGTTGGGGGGAATGAAAGAGAGAGAATCTGAGCCTTTAAAACGGTGCATTTTTCCACTGAGATTTTCTCTATTTTTCTCCCACTCAAGACCATATACAAAGTGAAGCCAACCTTTTCCCAGGACTTCACCAATACCACTCTGAGATAGTCACTGTAACATGCATGAAAGTGACCCTCCCCATGGAAAAACATCTGGCCTTCATTCAGCATTTCACTAGTGATGTGCAGAACAGCAAAAAAGAATAAATAGCTTACGGGAATGACCAACACTGCTGTACCCGAGAGAATATGCAAGGTAGACCCCAAGGTTGTAAGTGGAAAAATTGGAGAGGTGTTGCAGACTCTAGCAACAAACCTCACCATGGTCAACATAAAATTTCCTCTCCCACAAAAAAGGCAACAGAACTTTGGAAATATTTCGAAAACTTTTTTTTTTGAATAAACCCATTTTTAAAAAACTAATCACAGTTAGAAAGTGCTCACCGTATAAATATATTCAGTTATATACTACCAGAGACGTAATTTGGATTTGTTCCCATCACTACTCGGGAATCGGAAGTACAATTTCAAAATGTGCGGATGACACCAAATTGGGGAGGTGCAGTTAATACACAGGACTGCGACAAAATACAGGAAGACATTAATAAACTAGCAGAATGGACGTGTAATTGGCAAATGAACTTCAATATCGACAAGTGTGAGGTAGTACATTTTGGTAGGAAGAATAAGAAGGCCACATACTTTGGAAAATAAGAGTCTAAATGGGGTAAAGGAACAAAGGGATCTACGGGTATAGATTCACAAATCATTAAAAGTAACGACGCAGGTTAATAACACCATAAAAAAGAGCAAACAAAGCACTGGGGTTCATTCCTAGAACCTTGGTTAGACCACACTTGGGGTACTGTGAACAATTCTGGTCTCCATATTATAAAAAAGGACAGAGGCACTGGAGAAGGTGCAAAAAAGATTTACTGGAATAATACCAGAACGGAGAGGTTACAACTATCAGGAAAGACTGAACAGGCTGGGCTCTTTTCTCTAGAAAGAGAAGACGAAGGGGTGACCTGATCGAGATGTTGAAGCCTATGAAAGGGTTTGATAGGGTAGACGTAGAGAAGATGTTCCCACATGCGGGAGAGATCAGAACTAGGGGCCATAAATACAAGACAGTCACTAATAAATCCAATCGGGAATTCAAGAGAAACTTCTTTACCCAGAGTGGTTAGAATGTGGAACTCGCTACCACAGGGAGCAGCTGAGGCGAACAGCATCGATGTATTTAAAGGGTTGCGAGATAAGCATATGAGGGAGAAAGGAATAGAAGGATATGTTGATGGGGTTGGATGAAGAAGGGTTGGAGGAGGCCCATGTGGAGCATAAACACTGGCTAAAACCGGTTAAGCCGAATGGCCTGTTTCTGTACGATAGCAAAATACTGCAGATGCTGGAAATCCGAAATAACAACAGAAAATGCTGGAAGTACAAGTAAATCGCTGTTTCACCTGGAAGGGGTGTTTGGGGCCCTGGACAGTGGGAAGGAGGAAGGTATAGGGGCAGGTGTTATATATCCTGCACTTGCACGGGAAGGTGCCAGGCCTGTTTCTGTGTTGTAAATACTTTGTAATACTGAAGAGGCCAATGGGATCATGAATACAGGCTGTGGAAAACCACCACAACGTAGTATACTCCGGATAAAATAAGTTGCTATAAACTGGGGAAGGAAAAAAAATGAAAACATAAGAACCAATGTTACCTGTAACTTTTTTTTGGCCCATTCAAACTTCTGCACATGCACGGTTTTTCCGCCGAGAAACCAGCAAGCAGCCTGCACGGGAGCTTCAGACAGCTGCGGGAACATTGCTAAGAACATAAGGAATAGGAGCAGGAGTAGACTATTTGGCCCTTCGAGCCTTCTCCACCATTCAATAAGATCATGGCTGATCTTCTACCTCAACTACCTTCCCGCACTATCCCCATATCCCTTGATTTCCTTAATATCCCCAAAAAAACGTTGCTTCTCTCCGTCGGGGAATTAAACCCGGTTTCACGCGCGACAAGTGGGGATACGTACCACTACACTAATGAGGACTTAGCACAGTATTGCTGATAAATAATGTTTACTTGGCAACTGCTGGGATGCCAAATATCACCAAAGTGGCAGACAGTGAGTTGATTCTCCCAGAAAGTTCCTGACCTTCAGTGAAACATCGAGTAGGTGCCATAGGAAGGGGCAAGTAAAAATAAGAGAGACATCTCCAGGACTGTGCTTGTGCACCAGTAACTCGCTGTAAATCTGGCAGCAGATTACCTACTGTGGGGAAACTTAAGAAAAATATAGAATTGCAAGCAGCAACTTGCTGTTACAGTCAGTAAAATATTCGTTTCAAACCCCAAGACACTACAATGGACACAGAGACTAGTTGCCATAGAGAGGATAAATTAGGTCATACCTTCTCAGTTCATTCATAACTTTGAAAGCTTTTTTCATATGACGAGGATTCACAGTAATTGGACACTGCTTCTCAGAAACATCATCCTTTAGATCGTGGCGTTTATGTTGGCATAATTTTGTGCACCTGTAAGCAAAATTGAGGATTAAATATCCATCAGGGCAGGTCCGTAATAGATGAAACGTGACTATTTAGTTAGCTTTAGTCCCATTAAATCGACCAACACCTTGAGGGCACTACAACCAGTCCTGGCAAACAATTAAAATTGGTAATTATATGCATCTTCAGCAGACTACAATGCTCCAGCTAGCCCTCCATATAGTTACGCAGTCTCATTTTGTAAGGATTGATTTCATATATTTTTTTAAATTCTTGGAAAGAATGAAAATGAAGTAAACAAAACATGAGAGAAAGGCTTGCATTTATATAGCGCCTTTCATGACCACCGGAGGTCCCAAAGCGCTCAACAGCCAATGAAGTACTATACACAAAAGGTGGGTGTATCATGATCGATTAGTGACATTACCTACTATGGCAGAAAACTTTAAACACTTTATATATTACACACAAGTGCGGAAAGTGTAAAAACTGCAAAGTAAAAGTTTGTGTTGCAGCAGTCAACATGGTGTAATGGAGTCAGAAAATTCTCAAATACAGGACCAGCGCCCCTTTACAAGTTTCTAGATTTAGCTGAAACCTCTGAAAATAACCTGACTAAATAGCCCATAACTGCATAGCAGAATCCAGAGCACTGAACTAGTTGGTAAGTGTACAACCCTACAAGATCTCTGCGTTTCTCCAATTCTGGCCTCTTGCCCATCCCCGATTTTCATCACTCCACCATTGGCGGCTGTGCCTTCAGCTGCCTAGGCCCCAAGCCTCCACCTCTCAATCTCTCTCCTTAAAACCTACCTCTCTGACCCAGCTTTTTGTCACCTGTCCTAATATCTCTATGTGGCTCGGAGTCAAATTTTGTCTGATAACACTCCTGTGAAGTGCCTTGGGACATTTTTACTACTTTAAAAAAGGAGCTATATAAATGCAAGTTGTGTCTGGAGTGCAGGAAACAGTTTTTATCTCCGAATAACCAAATTATTTGGGTTTAGTCGTATGGCCATTACCCAGACTTGGATACAGTTATTCCCAACTTCAAAGAGTTTCAATTTAACGATACACAATTTTCCTATTTTATCACATGTTCAATAAAATAACAAGTAAAATTGCATTTTTTACTTCTACTTTTAAGACCTCTTGTTTGGACCGGGGCAGAGGCGATGGAATAAAGAGAATCTAAGTCTTTAAAGCATATGCCTTCATTAAAGTGTATTTTTCCACTAGTCACTAAAATATTCTCCATTTTTCTCCCACTCAAGACCACACATCAAATGCAGCCAACCGTTTCTCAGGACTTCACCAATGCCATTCTGAGACGGTCACTCTAATATGCATGAAAGTGACCCACCCGATAGAGAAACATCTGGCCATTCATTCAGCACTTCACTAGTGATGTGCAAAAGAGCAAAGAGCTGTTTTATATAGGAGCATAGGAATGTACAAGACTTACAGGAGCAGCCAGCACTGCGGTACCAGAGAGAATATCTGCGGCAGACCCTGAGGTTGTAGCAGTGCAATAATTGGAGATGTGTTGGAGAAAAATCTGGCCTTCGTTCAGAATTTCACCAGTGATGCAGCAGCAATGTGCAGAATAGCAAACGTAAAGAGCGTGCATTTATATAGGAACATACAGGACTGGAAAAGACCATTTGGTCTATCTGGCAAATCTCAAGAGTTGAAAAAAAAACATTCACTACCTATATGTCTCTCAATTGATTTTCCTCACTAAATGCCTGTTCAACACTTAAAATTACTGACGTTAGAAGCCTTGATCACCTCCCTGGGCAAACCATGTCATGCATTCATATATAGGGTAGGGCAATAATTATATCTGATCTGTCCATTTATCTTCTTTCATCTGAACTCATCCCATGTCAGCTTGTTGTCATTCTTGAGACCATGCTCAATAGATTTTCATAGTTCAGCTTGCCCATAACCTTAAGGATCTTGGATACATCAATAAAATCCCCTCTCCGTTTCTTCTCTAGTGTAACCAAACTAAACTTTTGCAGTCTCTATAGCTTAGGTGCCGGATACCAGATACAGGAAACTTTGTGCTATCCGGCACCCACGGGACCGAGCTACTGCCATTGCCTCAAAACATTGACGCTGGTCTATCCGGAAGTTTTCAGATAGGAGCTTTTCATCTCCGTATCTGACAACAAAGACTGTTGCTTAGCAACAGCTTGTCAGCACTCGGCCCGTGGCTTGGAAGCGTCTCTGAAGCTGTTGCTAAGATACAGAGACACTTTCTAGAGCCGGCCGTATCTGACCACAAACACTGTTGCTCAGCGACAGCTTGTAAACGCTCGGCCCAGTAGCTTGGAAGCGTCTCTGAAGCTGTTGCTAAGCGACAAAGACGCTTTCCAGAGCCTGCCTGTGAAAAGAATGCTAGGAGAAGAAAAAAAACCTAACCAAAACGGCTGCCGATTTCTGCCGTTAGATCGAAGTTGCCGGACATTCAACCTCCGGATAGCACAAAGTTTCCTGTACAAGACAGCCGGCTCTGTGCTGCACCTTTCCCATTGCCATGGCGCCCTTCTTGTAATATAGTACTGTAACTAGAATGACATATAGTATTCCAGATGGGGACAAACCAATGTCCTGTATAGGCGCAATATCACATCCGATGATTTGTACTTTATTCTATCAGCTACACAGCCCAAGATCCTACTTGCCTTATTTACACTGTGCAGATGGTTTCAATGATCTGCCTACAAGTAGCTCCTAGTCCTTTTCCTGCATTATATCCTGTAGTTCCAATGTCGCCTCCCAAATCCGTGCCCATCTCTCCAGCAACTTCCTGTTTGAATCCCCAAATCAGGTTTCCGACCATCACACAACACTGAAATGTCCCTAATCAAAGTTATGAATGATATTCTCTGTGACTTTGACCATAGTACATTATCCCTCCTCATCCCTTCTACCCTGCAGCATTTGACATGCTTGACCACACCATCTCCTCCCCTCCTTGTCCAACTTGGTGGAACTGCCCTTGCTTGGTTCTCCAATGCATCTCCAGTATCTTTTTCCAGAGTCCCCCACGATCTATCTTTAGGCCCCTCATCTATGTGCTCATTGACAACATAATCCACAGATGAGGAGTCAGATTCCACTGCCTCTATGATATTGGACTGCTTGTCCGGCAGCCAATGAGCTGCAATTTCCTCCAGCTAAACATTGGGAAGACCAAAGCCATCGTCTTTGACCTCCGTAACAAATTCTGTGCCCTTGCCACTGATACCATCCAGCGCCTCTGGCTGAACCAACTGTTCATACTCTCTGCTTCCTATTCAACTCTATGCTAACCTTCCAACGCATGTCCTCTCCATCACAAAGACTGCCTACTTCCACTTCCATGACATTGCCTGCCCCCGCCCTGAAACACAGCCCATCTGCTACTGAAAACCTCACTGATGCCTTTATCGCCTCCAGACTCCAATGCTCTCTAGCTGGCCTCCCATCCTCCACCGTTTGAAACTTCAACCCATCCAAAACTCTGTTGTCCATATTGAGCCCACACCCAGTACCACTCGCTCATCACTCTGTCCTCACTTACCTACTTTGGCTCCCAGTAGCTGAACACCTCCAAATTAAAATTCTCATCCTCGTGTTTAAAAACACTCGCACCTGCTCCACATAAGTTCTTCATTCTTCCGACTCTGGCATCTTGTGCGTCCACCCCTCTCTTCACAGCAGTGCTTTCAGCTGCCTAAACTCCACTCTTCGGAATTTCCTGCCACTTGCCCGTTATCACTTCATACCCCTCTTGATGTTTCACAATATCCTTCTTCAGGATAGCCTCCAACATTTTACCTACAACAAATTTCATGCTTACCAGACTAATTTCCACAACAGTCCTTTGGCCCTTTTTGAAATATAGATGCAATGCTCCCTTCTCCCCAATCCTTTGGTACAACTCCCGATTCTAATGATTCTATGACGACGCCCATGAGACCGTTTTTGTCAGCCATTTCTTAAGTACGCATGTGGACAAGCCATTTGGACCCCAGGGCTTACCCGCTTTTAGAACCCTTAACATTTGAGACATTCCCTTATCAGTAATTATTATCCTTAAAGTGTTTCCAGAAAATCAACCCTCACTTCCAGGAGAGGTCAGCAGCTTCTTCCATCAACATAGATAGAAAATAAAACTGTTGAAGATATCCACCATTTTCTGGTTGCCACTTCTCTTTATTGTTTCTAACAGAGAGTACATCACAAAAGCAAAACTCAAGCAATTTACAACTGTCATCTGAATCTCAAGATTAGATTATAGTCTTGAAATCACTCCAAGCAATTAAAAAAAATTATATACAAGATGAAGATCCCTTTTATGACAACAGCCATTGTCAGTGCTAATGTTGATGGCCAGTTCATTCCACATTGTTGATACACAATGACATTCACAATGAAAAATTAATGCTCGAGATTTAATGCAAGGACACTCTGCTATTTTTATTAATGATCTGAATGTGGGTGTTGGGGGCACGATCTGCAAATGATACTAAGGTCTGTGCGAGTGTTAGGACTGCAGAGGTGCTCGACAGCTGCAGGCGAATCTTTGAAGTGTTGGAAAATTGGACTCATGACTGGCAAATGTTGTTTAATTTGGAAAAGTGCAGTGTTGTGGATGTGGGCAGGGTGAATGCTCTCATACATACACCCTTCAGGGAAAAGCATTAAAGGTGGAGAGAGAGAGAGAGAGAGAGAGATCTGGGCATTCTAGTTCATACATCACTAAAAGGTACATGAGCAATGCCATGAAGCGATAGCTAGAGCAAATAGGGTATTGGGGTGCATGCATAGGTCAGCTGATTATAAGACAAGGCATACTATTTTGTCCTTATACAAGACCTTGGTCAGGCCTCACTTGCAATACTGTGTCCAGTTTTGGTCTCCTCACATGATGGGTGATACTGAGACTTTGGAAAGGGTGCTATTTCTCATCTACATGCGACCCTTCAATGACATCATCCGAAAAAGAGTGCCAGTTTCCACATGTACACTGACGACGCCCAGCTCTACCTCACCACATCTCTTGACCCCTCAACTGTCGCTAAATTATTGACTGCTTCTCCGACATCCAGTATTGGATGAGCAGAAATTCCCTCCAACTAAATATCGAGAAAGCCAAAGCCATTGTCTTCGGTTCCCGCCACAAACTCCATTCCCTAGCCACCGACTCCATCCCTCCCCGAGCATCTGTCTAAAGCTGAACCAGACTGTTTGTAACCTTGGTGTCATATTTACCCTGAAATGAGCTTCCGACCATATATCCACACCATAACTAAGACCGCCTATTTCCAGCTCCGTAATATCGCCCAACTCAGCTCATCTGCTGCTGAAACCCTCATCCATGCCTTTGTTACCTCTAGACTTGACTATTAAGCAATGCCTCGATTTCAAAATTCTCATCCTGGTTTTCAAATCCTTCCATGGCCTCACCCCTCCCTATCTCTGTAATCTCCTCCAGCCCAACAACCCTCTGAAATATTTGCACTCTTCTAATTCTGGCCTCTTGAGCATCCACGAGTTTAATCGCTCAACCACTGATGGCCGTGCCTTCAGCTGCCAAGGTCCTAAGCTCTGGAAATCCCTCCCTAAGCCTCTCATTCCTCCTTTAAGACTCTGCTTAAAACCTACCTCTTTGACCAAGCTTTTGGTCATCTGCCCTAATTTCTCCTTGTGACTCGGTGTCAAATTTTGTTTTATAACACTCCTGTGAAGCACCTTGGGATGATTTACTATGTTAAAAGCGCTATATAAATACAAGAAGTTGTTGTTGCTGTTGCAGAGGAGGACCACTAGACTAATCCCCAGTATAAAGCATCTTAGTTATCAAAATAGGCTAATAGAGTTGGGACTCGACATCTTAGAGAAGTGTAGCCATTAAGGGTGATCTGTTTAAGGATTATAAGATAATGAAGGGAATAGATTGTGTTTCAGTTGACAGTTTGTTCCAATTAAACAGATTAGGGAGGACTACAGGTCACAATTTTAAATTGTACAAGGCCATATCTAGATTAGATGTCAGATGCAATGTTTTCTCCAAGCATGCTTCGATCGCCTAGCTGGGTCGGAGAGAAATTTCCCAGATTTTTTCCCCCCAAATTGGCCTGGGTTTTTAATCTGGTTTGTCGCCTCTCCCAGGAGATTTTCTCTAAACTGCGCGCATGCGCGGTCTCACAGCAATTGCCGCTCACAAGCTGGTCCCTCGAAGATACCACGCAGCAAATTTAAAAGTACCACACACAAAAATAAATGTAGTGGAAACATTGGTTAGGAGATGGTTCTTTTCTCAGAATAGTGGACCTCTGGAACAGGCTGCGGTCTCGTGCGGTGGACACCGATTCACTGAATTCTTTCAAGCGAGAGCGGGGCGGAGATCATCTCTTACAGAAGCTAGGTACTGCAGGGAATTCAGGACCCGAGTGATCTCCTGGACTCGTTTCGATCGCCCAGCTGGGTCAGAGAGAAATCTCCCAGATATTTCCCCTCCAAATTGGCCTGGGTTTTTTAATCTGGTTTTTCGCCTCTCCCAGGCGATCACGTGACTTTGGGTGGGGTGGGATGGAGAGCAATGTTCCCCTAAGGTGCGCAGATACGCACCGATCAGGAGGTCCCACGCGGGTCGCTCACCAGCACTGCCACTGGAAGAGATACGCCGCATTCACAGCCGCATGGCAAATTTAAAGGGCCTGCGCAGGGGGGGGGGGGAAATTCAGAGGGAAGATTGGTGGAGAGTGTATATATTGAGATATCCTAATTGTGTGGGTCAGGCTGGATGAACCAGAGGGTCTTTACCAATGTTCCCTGTAAGCTGCGCTTTGTTCTACGCGGTCTGTTTCTTTTAATGCACGATCCCTTTAAATTTCTGCACATGCGCGGCCTTTAAATTTCTGCACATGCGCGGTATTTACAATGTAAATGCTTGCGAGCAGCCTGCGCGGCCCTTGCGGATTACTGTGCGGCCACACACACGCACCTTAGCTGGAACATTGGTCTTTACCCGTCAGTCATGGTTCGTATTTTGAGAAATAACATGCAGATGATTACTGAGAAATTCGATGGTTGGTACATTAAAAAGAATTGCATTTATGTAGCACCTTTCATTACCTCAGGACGTCCCAAAGAACTTTACAGCCAATGAAGTACTTTTTGAGTGTAGTCACTGTTGTAATGTAGGAAATGCGGCAGCCAAATTGCACACAGCAAGGTCCCACAGACAGCAATGTGATAATGACTGGATGATCTGTTTTAGTGATGTTGGTTGAGGGATAAATATTGGCCAGGACACTAGGGAGAACTCCCTTGCTCTTCTTCGGAATAGTCCCATGGTATCTTTTACATCCACCCGAGGGGGCAGAGGGCACCTTGGTTTAACGTCTCAAACAAGAACGGCATCTCCGACAGTGCAGCACAGCCTCAGTAATGCTCGCCTAGCTTTTGAGCTCTAGCCTCTGGGGTGGACCCTCTGACTCAGAGGCGAGAGTGCTACCCACTGAGCCCCGGCTGACACTGCAAAATGATCAACAGCGAAGGCAAGTTTTATTATCTTTGTTATTTAATACAACATAGCAGTCTTGTCACGACATTTGTTCTGCCTGTATGTTTTAGCAAAATAAAACACACCCAAGCCAATACATTTTAGTGCAATAAGTTTCTTGTGCGAATACTCTTACTTCATCTTTGGTTACTCCCACCACTACTTCACTTTAGTTTTATAGTTAAAAATGCTCCCTCCAGACACAACCCAAGTGTCGAAGAACAAAATCTGTAATTGCACTGCTATCTGGTTTGCCACATTGCAAGTGGACATGGTATAAAAATTTCATACACCCACCTTTAAGCTCTACAGATTTCCTAGCCACAATAAACTGACACACCTAACCAATCCAGTAGGTTGCTGAACTTTAATACTGTAATTTAGTTTAATATTTTGCAGAATAAATGTCATTTCTCACTCAAGATAAAAAATAACCTATGATGCAAGTGCTAACTCGTGACTGAAATTCTCCGCCATAAAGCAGCAGAGATACGAATCATTGCTCAAAATGATCCTCAATACTGTTCGAATCCCCACTTGCACATTTTGAATACAAAGAATGGAATCCCCCCACGTTAACCGGTCATCAGAAACGCTCACACTATGGAGATTAGTTCAGTAACTGCATTAATCGTTTGAAAGAGATAGGCAACTCCAAGGAAAAGTACAGATAAAAAGAAAAAAAATTTAAATGCTGACCAGGTCTGATTAAAAAGTCCTGTCTGAATTGTTAGCCTTTCTTTCTTTTAATTGCTGAATTCCTTTCTCTTTAACGTGTCCCAGCCACTTAGCTTTTCCCCACATAAAACACTGCTATTTATAGGCCTCTTCCATCTTTTTCCTTCCCTTGATACATGTTGCAAAACTAGACAAGCAAGGGCGTATTAAAAAGATAGCTACTGTATTTGTGGTTAATCTGAAAACACTTCACTGTTGTGCTGCTGGAGCTGTGGAGATGCAAGGCAACAAAGAGCTAAATTACCAGGGCCACATCACCAGACATATTTGCTATTCATTGTAGTTACCCTTAAAGTTACCTTCACTTTTAATATAGAAAGAAGCATTATTTCCTAATAATTTATTGCACATTAAATTTCTATACTCTTGCACTGTTAAGTCTTTTACCGAAATCATAAAGAAGTTAGTTATCAAAGAGGGTATAGAAAGTAATTGTAGTGAAAATAATCCCATCTGTTCAGATGCAGATGGGCCTCATTCTCCATTTTTTGCAAACTTTCACTAGGCTGTAGTCACAAAATATGCTTTTTTCTATTTAGAGTCAACTCATGTCATCCTCAACCTTTAAATAAACTAAAATAAATCCATGATTCAATGTGCTGGAGGTAGTGGAAAAGCCACCACCAAACACATCTTCCCCTCCATTTTTAGCATTCTGAAGGGACCATTCCCTCCGCAGCACCCTAGTCCACTATTCAATCACCCACAACACCAGCTCCCCTTCCCACGGCGCCTTTCCGTGCAAGCGCAGGAGATGCAACACCTGCCCTTTCCACCATCCAGGGCCCCAAACACTCCTTCCAGGTGAAACAGCAATTTACTTGTATTTCTTTCAATTTAGTATACTGTATTTGCTGCTCACAATGTGGTCTCCTCTACATTTGGGAGACCAAACGCAGATTGGGTGATCACTTTGCTGAACACCTCCGTTGACCCCGAGCTTCCAGTCACTTGCCATTTTAACTCTCCATGCCACTCCGACCTCTCCGTCTTCGGACTCCCACACTGTTCTAATGAAGCTCAACGGAAGCTCAAGGAACAGCACCTGATATTTCAGTTGGGCACTTTACAACCTTCTGGATTCAACACGGAGTTCAACAATTTCAGCTCATAACCACTGCTCCTATTTTTTTCCCCCCCAGACAGCAGGTGCTAGTAATGAGTCTGCTCTTGCCATTTACAGATCCTTTAGACCCATCTTTTGTTTCTTTACTTATCCCATTCCCACCCCCTTTTGCCTTACACCATCATCCCTTTTGTCATTTAATCACTCCTGCCCTCCACCCTATCACTGACCTTCCCTTTTGTTCTTTCCTCCCCTCCCTCTTTCCCGTCTCTGTACTTGCTTAAAAGCCATTACTCCTCTAACATCTTCCATTCCTGACGAAAGGTCATAGACGTGAAACCCATTTTCTCTCTCCACAGATGCTGCCTGGCCTGCTGAGTATGTCCAGCATTTTCTGTTTTTATTTAAAATTTCCAGCATCCGCAGTATTTTGCTTTTGTTACATAAAATTCAGTGGGCCATACTTTGCGACCACTATGGGTGCGTACGAGGTGCGCCCGAGCACGTGCCGGGTTTAGGCACGCGAAGCAACCCGGCACTTGCGATTTGTCAAAAATCTTCGACAGATCCTCCACATCCCCAGGAAAAGGGCCTCTGCGGGTGGAGAGCTGCGCTATTTGCACAACTTCCACCCGCTGAAAGGCCATGGAATTCTTACGCCTGGTAAAAGCAGGCAGCATAAGAGTTGTAAAAAAGAGAAAAATAAAATGTTATCACTCACTTGTACATTAAAAACCCTGTCCAATGAGATTAGTTTATATTTAACCCCATTAAAACATAATTTTTCTTCAAAAAATTTAATTTGTTTAAAATATTAAATGCCATTTTAATTAATTTTATATATGCAATTTTGTTTTAATTTATTTCATGTGTTCGTGTATTTTTTAAGTCGTCCCCATTCATACTTATGACAGTTCCGTACGTATGGAACGCCCATAAGTATGAATGGGGATTCCCTTCTTTCATTGGTTGGGCTGGCCCACGTGATCCCAGGGGCGCTTGCGAACTGCATACGCCCCTGGGATACGTGGGCCTCTACACATTTCTACCAGGAGGCGCCCAGGATCGCAAGCCTCCATATCTCCTGGACCACCAGGTAAATGCGTAGATTTTTTTGATTATCGAAAGCCTCCTCCCGCGGGAAGCCTCCGATCGCAAATTCAGGACCATTATGTTTAATTTTTACAGCACATTAACACCTGCTTTGTTAAAAAAGCTGTCTGGGAACTATATTGAAACCAAGTATTCGTAAATTATTTTCTGTGCTGCATTTAACAGTTAATTCCCGTGTTTC
Source organism: Somniosus microcephalus (assembly GCF_052327205.1). Classification (NCBI taxonomy): domain Eukaryota; kingdom Metazoa; phylum Chordata; class Chondrichthyes; order Squaliformes; family Somniosidae; genus Somniosus; species Somniosus microcephalus. The sequence continues at coordinate 112,792,288 of NC_140988.1, read as the reverse complement.
ACACAGAGTAAAAGTACAGTACATATTTACAAAGTAGTTTCTTCTGTATATGAAGTGAGGGAACAGTTTCAAAATTCTAAGCGTGTCACAACAGCCATTTTACAAAATGGTCGATAAGAATATTCAGCTTGCAAATGCACACACCCTCACATACAACTCTTATGAGCATCCCACGGTCAGCGCTCAAACTGCCCACGTTAGAGTATATAGTGCAAAACACATGCAAATTACAGATGAGCAATAAATGACTGTTAACCCAAGACCTTTTGTACTTACTACAATGAGAAATCTGTAAAAAGCAGTTTGTAAAATAAAGAACTACGCTACAGACATATCTCATACACATCAATCATATCTCTCAGACATCTTGCAACATTTCACATACAATAAAGTACAGTGGCTATTGCTGACTAGGTAAACACAGCAGCCATTTTACACAGGGCAAGATCCCACAAACAATGAGATTAAATGACTAATTAATCTGTTTTGGTGGTGCTTGATGAAGGAATGTTAGCCAGAAGACCAAGAGATCTACCTTCTCTTTGAATAATGCATTTATATTAATAAACTCCACACAAGCCACCTGGCAGACAAAGCCTCAGTTTAACATCCAATCCAAAGGATGACATTGGAGTGCAGGACCCACCCTACATTGTGCACTCAAATCATGCAGTGGGTTTGAGTCTACAATCTTCTGACTCAGATGCAAGAAAGAGTACGACCAACTAGTCAAGCTGATGCATTTAAATGCAAATACTTAAATTCAAGCACAGACTTTATGGGGTACACTGGGAGGCTATGACAACTCCCCACTCCCCCAAAAGGGGAACATGTTTGAAGTAAGGCACTGATAGAATAGCAATTTTAAAATTTTGATAATGAATAATAAAATCCAGCATTCCAACTATTACCACCATGCCAAAAATGTTACGTTTTTAATTATATATATAAAAATCAAACACATTGGCCTAGAAATTGGGTATAGCCCTGCTTGAGGCGTTAGAACTGGCGATGCGCAAAGTTTATAGCCAGACGAAAGTTATCGCCGCCTGGCGCGATATTGGGTTGCAGCGCCCCCAAAAGGGGATTGAGGCGCTAAATCAGCCGTTGCACGGTGCTCTTAAGGCGCAAAAGGTCAGGCGCTACTCAATATCGACGCGGACGGGCGCAGCGCAGGTGAACTCAATTACGGGAAAGCACGAGACCTCCAGGCGCTGGCCGGCTCTTAAAGGAGTGGGTCAGTCAGCCCGAGCTTCAACACCCAATGCCCTGTAGGCCTCAGATTCGGCGCTCGCCCTTGTCTGGCGGAACAAACTTGTTCATCATGGAGAAGGTTAGGCAGAGAGCAGAGCGCTTCAGCACGGAGGCTCTGGACCACTTGGTGGCTGCAGTTGAACACCGTCGAGGTGTCCTGTATCCGGATAATGGCAAGAGGCCGAATCAGAAGGCTTATCGACGATCTTGGAGGGAGGTTGCTGTGAGGGTCAACTCCAGCAGCATGGCGACCAGGACCCCTGTTCAGTGCAGGAAGAAATTCAACGACCTCAAACGGATCGTTAGGGTAAGTGATGGTTTACCAAACTTGTGCTTCCCTCCATCTGCAGCTGACTTCGGCCACCCTGCTGCAATGATGCGCCAATGGCCATCTGTCAGTATGCACCCATGGCCCTTTCTGGGCACACACATGGACAGATGTCTCAAGGCCTCATGTAAGGGCTCTTGCACCATGGGGGGCATGCGATGAGGTCTCAAGGCATCGTGTAACAGAACCTCCCCTTCTTTCCCCTGCAGTCCAAGCTGGCGATGATTCGAAAGGAGCAGCGTCGAACCGGTGGCAGACCTGCACAAGTGGTCACTCTCACAGATCTGGAGGAGAGAGAGTGCACCAGATACTTGGAGAACGTCTGTCTGGTCCTGTGACCACTGCATCTGCTGACCCCATTACCGACAGCGAGGGTAAGACGCTCAGCTTTTTCACCTGTTGCCTTACACTTGGTCCCCCCGCCAGCATGCATCCTCAGTGTGCAGCCATGTCAAAGCCTTGCCGCAATCTGGCATGCCTTTCAGCAAAGCTGTCCTTTTGCTAAAGCCACTCTTCCACCTCCCACTTTCAGATGAAGCAGCACCAACTCGGGCTCAACGCGCTGAAGCTGCCAGTGCCAGTGCCACCGGAGGAGAGGACCAGGAGGAATCCGGACCAGCCGCTGCAGAATCCGGGGAGCTGAGACATCTGCAGACTGGGGATAGTAGTCCCCTGGAGGGGAGGGGGGGTGGCTCGGAGGATGAACCAGTTGCCGGACCAAGCGGCATGCAGCAACGCACGGGGGATAGGCAAGTTCGGCCACCGTCTCCCCGCAGGGCAAGGCAGGTCGTCATGACTGCTGCACAGAGTGCAGATGAGGTCCGTCGCCTGGCTGAGATGAGCAAACAAGCCCGGGTCAGACACACGGAGCTGATGGCTGCAGTGGAGAAGATGCCTGAGTCAATAGATTCATTGGCTAGGAGTATGTTGGACTTCGGGGCAACAATGGAGAGGACTCTCCAGGTGTTCAGGGAAACTATGGACAGGTCTATCCAGGGCTTCGGGGCCACAATGGACAGGACTATCCAGGGCTTCGGCCCAACAATGGAGAGGACTGTCCACGGCTTTGAGTCGGCAATGGAAAGGACTGTTCAGGGTTTCGGACAATCCCTGGAAAGGTCTGTGCAGGGCTTGTCCGAGGCAGTGGAGCGGTCGGCACCTGCCTTGTCCGAAGCCATGGGAAGAACTGTCCAGGCCTTCTCCGAAGCACTGGCACACAGGTCCTCACTGTTGCCACGCAGTCACTTGCTGGGCTCCTGCACAGCCAGATTGACGCAACGCGATCTTTCACTGCAGCCACCCTCTCTGCATCAGATAGGATCACCCTGGGCCCTTCCACTCCCGTACAAGGCCAGGAATCAGTGGAGCATGCGATTGTGGCGGATGAGCCGAGCCGCTCCCCTCAGATAGCCAGTGTGTCGTCCGACCATGGTGCAGGTGTCCTCTCTCGGCAGGAGAGCATTGCACATGCCAGCGCTGGGATGCCTGCATTGCAGCTGCCACCACCTGCAGGCCACACTGCTTCCAGCCATGGTCACATCAAGCATCCTGCGTCCGCACCCTCCAAGCCCAGAGGTCGGCCAGGCCGTCCCTCAGGGGCTTCTGCGCTTCCAGACAGTCAGGAGGCGTCCCCCAGCCTTGAGCCCGCCACCGGGGTCCAATTACGTAGGAGCAGCAGGGAGGGAAGGGGCCGGTGCAGAAGAGAAGTCGTTCTCCCTCAAGGGGCCAGTTGTAGAGGGAGGTGCTGAGACGTTTGTTTGTCCAAATTCAAGGACACCCTCACCTGCTGTTATATTTGCTGAGGTTTGTTGAGTTTTGCGGCTTGGCCGAACAGTTAACAGTTATTGTGAAAGTTATGGTTTGTGCTCACATGACGTTGTTTAGCTGTAATGAAAGACTTTTGTGTCAATAAACAGAAGTTTCAATGTTGCATGGTGCATGTGACTAGTTTCAGTGATGCTGGCATTCAGAGGCCCTCAAACATCCAAAGTGCGCATGAGTTAAGACTCTCATCATTCCGCCACAGGGGTGTTGACGCGAGTCCAGTGGAGCCTCTGACGTATGGACCTTCCACTTTCAGCAGCCCTTCCATCTTCCTCCTCCTCCTCCTCCTCATACTCATACTCCTCCTGCTTGTGCAGGGTCCGAGGGAAGGTAATGAATTGAAGCGCTCGCCTATAAAGGGCATCTGTCACTTGCCGGATGCAACAGCGGACTGCAGCCTGAGCGGCAGTCGCATTGTCCCCAATGGCTGACTGAAAGGATCCGTTGCCATAAAAATGGAGGCCATCAGTCAGTTTAGCCATAACGGACAGAGGTTCTGCAGCGTTCACACGGCTGCAGATCCTGACCAAGCAGGTGGCACAGATCAGTAACAATGTCCCTCCAGATTCGGAGCCTTCGCAAACACTGCTCCTCCGACATGTCAAGGCTTGTCACCTGCTGCCCAAAGACCCTCGCAGCATCCCGTCGGATTGGCCGACCTCCATTGCCCCTCCTCATTCTGGCCAATCCCGGCCCTCTCTCCCGCCGTCTCTCTGCCCCTTCACAGTGTTGGGCGATGAGGCCGTTGCCCTCCAAAGAAGCTCCCATTCCGATGCCAGTTGGTCAAAAGGCTTTTAGGTGTAGTGCTGCAAGTGCTTCGGACAGGGTTGAAGGTCCCAAGTACTGTAAAGCTAAATTCCCAGAACTCCGCTCCACATTAGCTCGCCAACTCTCTCTAGCAGCGATCGCAATGAGCAGGCCAAGTGGCAGAAGATTCTGCACTAGAGCTGTCCCCTTTAAATAGCGCCGCCCTACTCCGAGAAGGGCCTGTTAGCCCTCCCTCGAACTGTCACTAATAGCGCTGGGCGCTAAGGCTCCGGGCGCCACCCAATATGCGCTCAGGCGCTCCTAAAAGGCGTTGCACACTGAAATGACGTCATGAGCTGCTTGCGCGCGCAAACACTTAGCGCAGGCGCTAAATGTATAGTCAGTATCTGAGTTGGCGCTATCTTCATAGCGCTCGCCCCAACATAGGGCTTTGCCCCAATTCTAGGTCTCTTTAGGCGCTCAGCGCCGGCGCTACCAACCCAATTTCTAGGCCATTATTTTTTCCAGAAAGTGTTATTGTGAGTGGAAAGTATTAACACATGGATGAGATTAAACCATGACATCGGTGAAGCAGCCCATTGAGAATGGGGGGAAAACACCACTGACAATAGTCATTTTTTTTAAAAAGCAAAGATATATCCCCATTCAGAATTTCAGTCTTATTTTAATAAGTGATTAATTATGTTAGAATTTTACAACTGAATTGGATTGAAGATTTATTTTAACCTACTTCCTTTCAGAAAAAAAAACTAATGACTATGCTTAAGGAGAGTCCTTACCTATGAAAGCTTAAGTGACTGAGTTGAGCTCTGAAGAGTGTCTAGCTGCAGGGGTGTTTCTCTGTAGAGCAGACTGGTGCGTGTACAATACATTAAGCATTTTTACACTAAAATGGAATCCATATTAGACTACCTGTATACTACCAATTCTAGCTTCAAAATGATGCACAGCCAAGAGATCCAAGTTTTATTGCCAGCTGGATCTCGTATTGAGTTCTGCAATTAAGATGCTCTGCGCATGTTCCACTCCTTGGCAACTCAGTTTTAACATTCTGAAAGAGTGAGTGGGATCAATAGCTTTCTCATAACATCAGAAAGAATTAAATACTAAGTTTACAAAGTGCCCAGGTGGTTTAATGGGCCCAATGGACACCCAAGGCATGGCTTTGCACCACACTGGAGTTATACTGTGCCCAGTGCATAGCCAAAATGGCCCGAAACTACTTGGCAGAGATAGTCTCACACATCCTTGCTTCAGGTCACTTGGAAGTCAAACTGGGATCTGCCTCCAAAATTACACAAGCCCTTTGGCATCAATCTGCATCCAAAACCACTTTGTAACAATACAAAGCCCTAAACATCCTTCTAATGCAAGCTTCAGCAAATAGTTGAATTTGCCATATGAAAAGGAGTTCCCAATGGCTTAGTAGGGGAGTGGTTCCTAGCCAAACAGATAGGAAGGTTACATGTTTGAAATCCAGCCTGCACGTTTCAGTTAGTTGATCTTAGAAGTGAAGGCAGGAGGAGTGATACAAGCGACCTCAGCGTTAATGTGCTAACAACCAGGATGTGAGGGAAGAATGAGAACAGTCAGACATCCAGGCCCCGATTTTAACTCCAGGTGGATTCCCCGCTCAAGCCCAAGTTAAAATTACAGTCGGGTCTCAATGATGTCATCAGGCTGCAACATGCATATGTAAAGATAGTGGGCGCGATACCACAGTGGTTATGCTACTGGACTAATAATCCAGAGGTCTGGACTAATAGTCCGGAGACGTTGAGTTCAAATCCCACCACGGCAGTTGGGGAATTTAAATTCAGTTAATTAAATAAATCGGGAATAAAAAGCTAGTGTCAGTAATGGTGACCATGAAACTATCGAATTGTTGTAAAAACCCAACTGGTTCACTAATGTCCTTTAAGGAAGGAGACTTGGCGTCCTTACCTGGTCTGACCTATATGTGACTCCAGACCCACAGCAATGTGGTTGACTCTTAACTGCCCTCTGAAATAGCCACTAGCAAGCCACGTTATATCAGAAAAAAACTACTACGAAGGACTGCAGTGGTTCAATCTTCTCAAGGGCAATTAGGGATGGGCAATAAATGCTGGCCTTGCGAGCGACGCCCACATCCCGTGAATGAATAAATGAATAAAGAAACAAATAAAAAAGGACCCTGTTGGCTCCAGGCACGTGTCCTTGCTGCCTGCTCAGGAGAGCAGGTTAAAATTTCAAATGTTGCGATCATGGCGGCTTTCGGACAGGTAAGAGCCAGGGTGATTTTAACTGCCCACCCGCCAGGTTTCTGCAGAGCGAGTAGGGTTAAAATCGCCTCCTCGGTGTCTAGGGTCACACATAAAGAACAGCTTCATGAGTGAGATACTGGCGAGCTGTACGAACACATGGATCCATATCCAGCATGATTCAGGATGAGTTGGGGTGGGGTGATACAGTATTTTAGATAATCAACCCTTTTTGGGGGAAAATGAGAAGATATGAAATTGCATGGTATGCGTAAATTGCATTTATTCCTTTCCATTGCCTCATGAAAACTGAAATAGAACCCACGTCCCACCAAACAAGCTTTGCAGAACAGTTTCAAATCTCAAGAGATATCTCTAGAAGCTTATTTCATGCGGTGGCCCATACAAAATATTTTTACTTATATATTCATAATTATATTTGTTGCTCTCCTCCAATTTACTCTTTATATCTGGAGGTGATGACTTTTGAAAAAATTACATGTGGGCCTGAGTAATGAGTGTTGGCAGGCTATTTCAGACTGGGGGGGGGGGGGGGGGGGGGGGGTGGTGAAGGAAAGAGTTGGGAGAGTGGATGAGATGTCTTCATCCAACATCTACACATGCGTACCTCCATCCAGGGTCAGTGGACGGAAATTAGGAACAGGAACCCGTACAGTTTTGCCCCTGTCTAACCAAAGGTCACTGAAACCATCTGTAGCATCCCTCCCCTCCCCCCAAGCATTCACCAAACCAAGATCAGTTATCTCAATCCAGAGATCAAACCTGGGTGATTCCTGAACTGTATGGCTGAATACAACACGATATGGTGCATTTACCTATGGAGCCAGTCACAGCAACATTATATTTTTCACTAAACAGTCAGAAAGTCAGGCTGTAAAACAAATTAAATCATATGCAAATGTTCTTCAACAAACACAAATACCCATGAAAGGAAAATATAGGCAGCTTCCTTTTTACAAAAAAAATGAAAAAGTGGTATGCAAAGATTTGTTTACAAACACAATATCATAAACTGCAATGTAAAATATGGCACAGGAAATCACATAATTAAGATAATATGCTTCTTGTCTGAACAGAATTCATCACCTCAAATTGATTCCACCAGTTCTTCACCCAAATATTATATTGCTCAAAACATCTACTCTGGACAAAACCAAGTTCAAGAGAGCAAAGTCCATATACTCATTTATACAGGTGTTTCTTTCCCCCCACGATTCAAGTGGACAGCACAAACAATTCACATGCCCACCATTATGCTTTATTGAATTTAGAGTGGATGTTCAGAGTGCGGCTGCATTAAAATTTAACATACTCAACACTAAAATTCTAGTGTCAACACTGCAACTCAAAACACATAATCGTGCCATTTATTTATTGCATCAGTTACTGTATAAAAATGCACCGATCTTCTCCAAAAAAGGTATGCCAAACATTTTTGCCGCTGATCCCCGCTGAAACAAAACCCGATCTCCTACATTTGATTGAGATTTTAGTTTTAACCCTAACCCAAACAAATCCCCTTTAACAAAAACAAGACAACTATAACGTGTAACAGAATATTCACTATAGCAACAGCTGCCGTACATCCATGGAGAAGTACCTCCAACCTCAACCCCCCACCCCAAAAAAAACAATTACACATCTCCAAGAGTTATGACCCTTTGGTCTGACCTAATTTCACCTCTCTTTACCCTCTTATACATATATTTAAATTTAAATTACAGGATTTCTAATATGTTAAAACAATTGCATTGTCATTTTATGTCAGAAATCCAAGCTCATGCTTCCCGATCCCCTCCAGTTCTCTTTACATTTAAAAGCCGCTTCTCCGCAACCAAAGCCCCCCTCCCTCCTAGCTGGAGTGCTGCTCGTCCTTACAATTAGCGAGGGGCTCCCACCATGAGCAGCCCCTGCCAGCAGCAGGGGTCTTCCCCCTGGTCGGAGTTCCCCTCCCCACCCTGTCCCTGCCCCTGACTGGAGTGCGATCTCCCAGTGCCGGAGCCTATGCCGCTGCCGGGCGGGCACAGACTCACATTTGCTGTATCTCCATTGTCTCCGCCTGCTCCCGAATGCGCAAAGCGAGCGCGGCGCCCTGCACCATTCCACTCAGGAACGCGTGCGATTGTTCCCCATTCTATCGCCGTTCCATCCCTCGCGCCCGCTCCATTGTCTGCACAATGGCCCGTCTGTATGACTGGGGGAACCTCCAGCACTGGCCAGCCAGCCAGCCGGCCGCTCGCTGTGAGTGTGTGTGGGGAGGGAGGCTCTCAGCAGCTTCAGGGGGAGGGGGCGGCGCTTCCTGCAAACCACTTCCTCCAACACCCCACAATGCTCCGCGCCTTCAGCCCATTGGGAAGCATCTGGTTGTTGCCCAGTTCCAACTTTTATTTTCATTCCGCTCCTAATATCCAAACTGATATTTCCCAGGTAAGGGTCTATTAGGAGCTCCCTCTGGGTTGGAGGACTTGGAAGAAACAGCCGTAATATGTGAATTCTAAGAGAAGTACAGCAGTATCATGAAATCCCTGCCTTCAGTGGTGAACTACACCTAATATTTAAAGCCTTATAGCAAAATGCAAACTTGAAAAACAGAAATACATACACTACAAGATGACAAGCAAATAATTAACAGTGATTGAATATATAGAGTGAAATCATTTTCTATAGACCTGCTTGTCGCTGTGTTCAATTTGTGCAACATAAGGCTTCCCAATGTGCCCTATTCCAGTCGCTTAGTTGTTATTGCCATTGCTGTTGACACTGTTTCCACAGCAACTATTTTTATTGATGCCGTTGACAGCAACAACAAATTGCATCTATAAAACGTCCCAAGGTGCTTCACCAGGAGCATTATCAAACAAAATTTGATACCTAGCCACATAAAGAGATATTATGACAGATGACCAAAAGCTTGGTCAAAGAGGTAGGTTTTAAAGAGCGACTTAAAGAAAGAGAGAGATAGAGAGGCAGACGGGTGTAGGGAGGGAAATGCCAGAGCTTAGGGCTTAGGCAGCTGAAGGCACGGCTACCGATGGTGGAGCGAAGCAAATCAGGGATGCGCAAAAGGCCAGAATTGGAGGAGCGCAGAGATCACGGAGGGTCGTAGTGCTGGAGGAGGTTACAGAAATAGGGAGGGGCAAGGCCATGGAGGATTCGAACACAAGGTTGAGAATTTTAAAATCGAGGCATTGGCAGTCCGGAAGTTAATGTAGGTCAGCAAGCACAAGGGTTATGGGTAAGCAGGACTTGGTGCGAGTTAGGATATGGGCAGCAATGCATTTCAAAGTTGTCCACTGTTGTAGTATTGAACTTGGTTGGTTTACTGCAACCAGTTATTTGTGTAAATGCCACACAGCTTCAGGTTGTGCTTCAATACATCTTTAAAATACTGCCTCTGCCCTTTCAAGTCATCCATCAGAAAGCTTCCCACAGAGCTGTGTTTTTATTGCCATTGTCTCTACACTATTTGCTTTTCCATGATTCAGCACCTCTCAATTGGTAATGTGGCCCTGCAATTACATATGGATAATGCATGAGGTGGTACAGATGAAACCTGTCAAGCCCTTTACCACAATGCTAGTAGTGCAACAAGGGTGTCATCCTACCACAAACCCATGTTTGTTATCTTGTTCAGAGAAAGGGCAGATATGGACGTGTTTTACAATAAATCAGTTTTCAAATGGCCTCTTCCTTAAAATTGAATTTTCTGCCAAGAACCAGAAATCTCCCAGGGACGAAGGCCTGTGACTTCCAGTATGGGAGATTCTGCCATTGCTTACCAAAATTAAAAGTTACTGTATAGATGCCAAGCCGGGGCTCAAAGCTACTAGAAACTCAGCGGGGTCAAAAATAGTTGCAGGTCTTTTCTTTGTCCTGTTGGTTACCGGAACTATGAAAAGTATTATTGCTAGAAAGTCATCCTTAAAAGACAAAGGATTAATGTAGGCAGTGATGTCAGTAGAGTTTTTATTTTTGCAGATGTCTCCGAGATCCAAAGTGGGGTCTATCAGACAAGACAAAGACAAGATGTTGTTGCTGAGCAGGCTTGGCTGGAAAAATCCATCGACATCAACATTTACATCAATCCCTCAGCTTTTAATTATGATTTTTTTAGTGGATCTGTTTCATATCAGCACTGTCAAATAATAAGGGGATGCAAAAAAAAGTGGCTCCATTTCAGTGTGGGTGGAGCTGTGTGAATCCAAGGTGGTCAATAGTTTGCAGAAAGCCATGCTGACTGCAGGTTAGAAGGGGCCATTTCTCTAGTTAAAATTAAAGCATTGTGAGGAAAAAGGCACCAGTATTCATACCTTGCCAACTCTAGTAAGGTTATTGAATTTCTTCTGGCATTGTAGCTGTTGTGTCTCCTTGTGTTCTTATACTATATATATTACAGACACTTTAGTTCATTTTAGTTAGCTGTATTTTTTGCTTTGTTACAGTGCTGCCGCATGGTGCAGAGTGATACAAGATGTCCGACGCTGCACTGTGCACTGCCCGTGCACTGTGTGCCACATAGCAATATAACTACACTATACCAAAGTAATTCCATACCAAAGTAGTTCCATTTAACGATGTGATACTATAACAATGTAACATCCCTCTTTCTCAAAAAACAAAAACATGAAATTTTAACAATTTAAATTAACAAATATTATATCTAAACTATTATTATCAACTACAAAGAATCGTGAGTTTTTTTTTATTCGTGATATCGCTCAGGTGGTTGGATGTTGTCCCTCCATCTTGTGGATTTGGTGGTGACCATTCCTCTTTGCGGTGTTTTGGTGTGTTCCGCTCTCGTTGTTGTTGTTGCTATCGCCTTTGGAGTTGGAGTGTGCATGCTCGTGGTTGTTTGATTTGTAGTGCTTGTTTCTGGTGTTGTACTGCTTGTGGTAGCTGGTGTTGTCAATGTTGCTGATGTTGTCTGCTGCTTAACCAGTTCAGGTGAAGGTCTGATGTGGAGTCTGTTCCATCTGTATTGGTTACCAGTTTCAGTCTCTACGAAGTAGGATCTTGGAGTATCAGCTTTTCCAATGACCTTGGCTGGATTCCAGGTTTTCAACACCGGGTCTTGCACATGCACTGATTGTCCATTCAGCAATTCTGGTAGCGTCTTTGCATGTTTATCGTAATGTTTGCTTCCTACGATTTGTGCTCCTGCCAGCTTTTGTCTGAAGTCCTCCTGGTCCTGGGGAGGATGTATTTTTGCTGGTAGTGTAGTCTTAAACTTCCTCCCATTCAGCAATTCCGCAGGTGATTTCATGTCTGCTTTCAGTGGTGTTGATCTGAGTGCTAGGAGGGCAAGGTCTTGGTCTTCCCCCATCTCACTACTTTTGATGAGAGTTCTCTTGACAGTCTGGATCTGTCTTTCGATGAACCCGTGTCCCCTTGGGAAATGTGGGGATGAGGTTACTATTTTGAACCCATACTTTTCTGCCAGAGCTCTGAATTCACTCAATGTGAACTGGGTTCCATTGTCACAGATTACCTTTTCCAGGATTCCTTGTTCAGCAAACAAACTCTTTGCAATCCTGGTGGTAGTTGTGACTCTCAAGTCTTTCATCCTTCTCACAAAAGGAAACTTGGAATAGTAATCTGCCATTATGAGATACCATTCTTGATTGCACATGAAGAGATCTGCCCCAACAGTGTGCCATGGTCTTGACGGTATTTCACTAGGTATCATCTCCTCTTTCTGTTGTGCATTTCTGTATTTCTGGCATATACCACATGCAGAGACCATCTGTTCGATATTTTTGTACATGCCTATCCAGTATACAGCTGATCTGGCTCTCAGCTTGCATTTTTCCATTCCCATGTGGCCTTCATGTATGAGATGGAGAAGTTGTGTCTGCATCGTCTTTGGCACGATGATCCTCGATCCAGCAAGGAGAATGCCGTCTTCTACTGCAATATCGTCTTTAATCGTCCAGTATTGATGAATTGTCGCCTGTACCTGCTGGATTCTCTCCGGCCACCCCTGTATTACTTGTTGTGTGAGTAGTTGCAACTCCTCATCTTTGCTAGTCTCATCTCTGATTTGACTGAGCTTTGTAGGGGTAACATTCACTAGGTGGTGGATTTTTACTGTTAGGCCCTCCACCTCGTGTTTCTCATATGGTGACAATCGAGACAACGCATCTGCTAGCACCATTTCCTTTCCTGGCTTATATTTAAGCGTGAAGTCATAGCTTTGGATCCTTAGAAGTAGTCTTTGCAGTCTTGCAGGCGCTTTGCACAGATTCTTCTTATAGATCTGTTCTAGTGGACGATGGTCACTCTCTATTGTAAATCGCCTGCCATATAGGTATGTATGGAATTTCTCGCATCCGTACACTACTGCTAATAGTTCTCTTTCTATGTTGGCGTATCTCGTCTTGGCTGATGTCAAGGCCTTTGATGCGAAAGCTATCGGCTTTCCTTCCTGCACCAGAGCTGCCCCTAGTCCTCTGGTAGAAGCGTCTACTTGCAGAGTGACTGTTTTTCTTCTGTCATAATATGACAGACTTGTTTCTTTGCACAACAGTTCTTTAAGTTGTTTGAAATTCCTTTTGTGTGATTCAGACCACTGGTATTCGGCGTCTTCTTTCAATAGCTCTCTGAGATTTGTTGTATGTTCCGACATGTGTGGGATGAAAGAACTCATGTATTGGACCAAGCCGAGGTAACTCCTCAGCTCTTTCTTGTCTTTGGGTGGTTTCATTTCAGCAATCGCCGCAATCTTCTCTGGATTTGGCTTGACTCCCTCTGGTGTATAAATCATACTGAAGAATTGGCATTCCTTGACTTTAACTATGCACTTATCTGCATTTAACTTGATGCCAGCCTTCCTGGTACTCTCCATGGCCTCATGTAGGTGCATGTCATGGTCTCTTTCATCTGCTCCATAGATCTGAATATCATCAGCTATTCCTATAGCTCCTTCACAGCCTCTGTATGTCTCATCTATTTTCTGTTGAAAGATATCTTGACTGACCTTTAGCCCGAATGGTAGCCACAGGTGTGTTGAATGTTGTCAGTGTTGTTGATTCCTCATCCAACTTCACGTTCCAATATCCATTTCTGGCATCTAGTTTTGAGAAAACCTTGGCTCCTGCCAGTGATGGCGTAATCTCCTCTAACGTTGGGGTGGGATAGTGGTCCCTCTTTATCACCTGGTTTAGATCTTTGGGGTCCAAACATATTCTGAGACGCCCGTTTGGCTTTTCTCGTACCACAATTGAGTTTACCCAGCCTGTGGGTTCAGTGACCTTTATGATCACTCCCTTTTCTTCCACCTCCTTTAGCTCTCTTTCAAGCTTTGTCTTCAGCTCGATGGGTACTTTTCGTGGAGCATGGATAACGGGCTTTACCTCTGGATCGATGGTGATGTGGTATTGGAAATCTCTGAAACATCCCACTGTATCATCGAAACATTCCGGATACATGTCTATCAAGTCTTTTTTACTCTTGATTTGTGGCCGGTTCTCCAGTGGGGTGTTGCTGTCTATCTTCAGTGGCATTTCCGTCAGCTCGTGATGCACTGAGATCAATCTCAACTTCTTGCAGCTGTTTAATCCCAGGATCGCTGGCCCCTCAGTGTCGGTGACATAGAACATGCAGTTGATGTTCTTTCTTTTATGTGTCCCTTTGATAAAGGTTATTCCGAGTTGTTTAATCTCACTCCCCCCTTATGCTGTCAGCGTGACATTACTTGCCTTTAAACAACCATTTTTCGGGTAGCCATCTTCTCTCAGGTTTTCGGGAAAGATCTGCTGGTACAGTCTCAATGGGAGAATGTTGCTCTGAGCCCCTGTGTCCAGCTTCAACTTTAAGTTGATGGTTGTGGGCCGACCTTTGACCTTTTTTTTGATTTGGATGATGGTGTGCAATTCTCTCCTCGGAGTATTTTCCGCTCTGGACATCTCGTGAAGCTGTATCTTTATGGTTTCGATGTTTAGTGCATTGTCGTGATCATCATCATCATCCTGCTCATCCATGGTATGGATATTGTGTTTCTTTCTCTGGTTCTGCTGTCCGCCTTTGTTTTTGACGTATGTTCCTTCTTTCTTCGTTCTACACCTCTTTTCCCAGTGGTTTAGTTTGCCACATGCATTGCAGCTTGTTCCATATGCTGGACATTTCCTCTTGTCTGTGTAATCGTGCGGTCTTCCACAATTTCTGCACATGTTTCCCCCATTGTTATGTGCATGTCTTTGTGTGTTGTACTTTTCTCTCACTGCATCCACTCTGCTGTCCGTCTCAGAAGCCGTCCGCATGTCAGCCGTTTGAGAAATCAGCGTTTTCATTTGCTGCTTCATGGCTTCATGAGCCCTCGCAGTATCTATAGCCTCTGTTATTCCGAGCTTTTCTTTTCCTATCAGGGCTTTTTGTACCTCTACATGCGCTGACACCCATATTAGCTGGTCCACAAGCCTTTCCTCCATTTCCTTAAATTTACACTTGCTGGCTTCATTTCTCAGCCTTGTCAGGAAATTGTCAGCTGTTTCACTGGGTTCCTGTCTTAGACTCTGGAATTTGTATCTGTGTATACGGTGATTGGATTTAGGCTCTAGATGGTTGCTGAATTTATCAAAAATTGTTGCAGGGTTTTCCTTTTCCTCTTCAGTCAAACTCCAGCTATTATACAAATCTAGACCTTTTTCTCCTGTCCACAACAGAATGTAACTAACCTTTTCCTCATTGGTAGTACCCTTCAGGAAGCTTTTGAATGTAAGCTCACATTTCTGTTTGAACTTGCGGAATGCTTCTACTATATCGTCGGCTTCCCAGTTCATGAGAGGTTGCATTTGCACAGTCAGTGCCGTCATTTTAGTTTCCCGTACGATTCACTCTCAATCACTGCATAAAATCACTTTTCGTCTTATTCGTAGTTCGTATAGCACAATTTTGTACTCACTTATACCGCTGCCACCATGTTGTGTCTCCTTGTGTTCTTATACTATATATATTACAGACACTTTAGTTCATTTTAGTTAGTGCTTTTACTCAGCTGTATTTTTGCTTTGTTACAGTGCTGCCGCATGGTGCAGAGTGATACAAGATGTCCGACGCTGCACTGTGCACTGCCCGTGCACAGTGTGCCACATAGCAATATAACTACACCATACCAAAGTAGTTCCATACCAAAGTAGTTCCATTTAACGATGTGATACTATAACAATGTAACAGTAGCCATGCCCTGGGTGCTTGGCTCCTGGCATTAACATACTCTGCGACCGCTTCACATTGCTGGCGTAGTTGATGCCTGGAGGGCTTCCTGCCCCCTTGAGGGGGGATGGGGGAAGGATGTCCACTGCCTGCACCAGGGCTTCCAAGGCAACATCTTAGATCATTGATGCTCTGTCAGTGCTTGCTTCAGCCATATCCCTGATTGCAAAAGTGTTTCCCTAGTGTTCGCAGCCGCATCTTCCTCCCCCTTTAACCCCTTTTAAGAGGTGTTGGCTGCCTTTAAGTGGTGACACAGATGCCCGATATCCGGCCAGCCTTACACGTATATTGTGTGCTGCCAGAGTCAATAGTAATGGCCATGTGCAGTGCGCACCCTGCCCCCTGCATGCCCAATTCTGGGTGCGATCGGCCATTTAATCATTTTTTTAAAAATTTACACCCTTATTTTGATATTAGAAATTTTGTCACTGAGATAAAAATGGCAGCTAGGAAAAATGACAAAAGCATTTTCAACAATTTTTTGAAGCTCAGTGGCTAGAATACATAATCAAAGTGTCGAATTTATATAGGCAATGCCCATTCTAAATGTAGATGTAGATATTTATAATGGGAAAAAGCTAACATAAGAAATATGACAAAACGTGACAACAGGAAGTCAAGTGTAGACAGAAATTGCATACAGACATAAGATTTTTGCATTTAACAATAGATATAAGCATTTTATGCATTTTCCAAAAGGTGCAAATGTTTGCAATATAAAGAGGGTAGATTCTCCACAGAGCTAAAGAAACTGGTGAAGCAACCATGCAACAAGCACAAACCTCAGCGATTTTTAGCAAGGCCAGGATTTCATAGGGCTGACAAAGGTCCTACCCAAATGGAGCCTGGTGCCGCAAGCTCACCACAGGGCTGGGGAAGGAAATTGCATGCTGTTGGGAAAATGAAATGGATGCAATCACTGAAAGGAGACAACCTTCAACATCCAGAACAATACAGCAAGACAATGAAATAGCATCTTTTATTATAAAACCAATTTACACAACGCTGTCATATCTTCACTACAATCTGAGGTAGTAAATGTAGAGGATTATACATAATAACTAGCAGCTTCCCTATCATATTGGTCATGGGTATTTAGAAAATATGCTGATTTAGAAATGACAGAAGCTTCACACCATGTAACACAAAATTTATTGGTTACAATTTGGGCTTTACCAACAGTCTTACACTCACAACAAGGTAGATCCATAGACCTGCTATGAAATGAAATGTATACATCTCACCCTAAGACTAAGTTAGTTAGCATCCTGCAGGATCAAAATTACCATTTTCTTAACTTACACACAGGAAAGATGTATAACATGTTAACTATACTTTTGTGTTCAGCTCAATAGATGGGAAAACACTATGCTGACAGGTTAAACTACAAAAGTGCATTTATTGTAGGATATAAATTCACACAGAAACAAACTAACTCAACAGGTAATGGCCAATACTGTAATTAACTGTTACTGATACCTGAAACCATTTTCTGAGTCCAAAATGACAACAGGCCTTGGAATTCTTAGAGTCTATTTTCAAAGCCCTTTAATTCAATATTGAATCACCAAAGGCTAGATATTTGAGTTTCATGGAGTCCCTATCTCATCACTACAATGTGGAACTGAATGGTTGAAACTAGCATAGCAAAGATATAATGAAAAGCTGAATTAATTGTACAAGAACCAGGCAGTTTCTTAAGATCAAAAATGGATACTATAACCAATAAAAATCAGTACTGTTCTTGGAGTGTGGGCAACACTGACACTGCAGCATTTATTGCCCATTCCTAATTGCCCTGAGAGCATTAACAGTCAACCACATAGCATGGGCCCAAGTCACATATAGACCAGATTTGGTATGGGTGACAAGTTCTCTTCCCTGAAGGACATTGATGAATCAGTTTGGTTTTTACACACAACTACAGCTTTCATGCTCAGTTTTATTGTGTTAACCCCCAAATTATCAGAGTATTGAATTACATTTCACAACTTGCTGTGGTGGAATTTGAAGTCACAAGCTCTGAGATCCTAGTTCAATACCATAACATCTACACTACCCTCTCTATCTTTCTTTTGCAATCTTTCCCTATCTCTATCCCTGTATGACTGTGACAGATTTTTTTTAAATTCTGGTGTCTGTATCTCTCTGTATCCAACTCTATAAGGAATCCATTCCATATGTCACAGTTCTTCCTTATAGAGGACACCACAGTACAACCTGAAGGATCAAATCTTCCTCACAAACAGTGGACAACCATCAACAGCGTCAGAACCGGTCACGGTAGATGCTGCCAGCTCCTCCATAGATGGAATATTAAAGCATCCCCATCATGCAACTGTGGCACTCCTAATCAGACCCTGGAGCACATCATTGAGCACTGCCCTCAGAGGAAATTTGCAGGCAGCCTACAAGATCTCCATGTTGTTACACTGGAAGCTTTTGCCTGGAGACTTAGATATTGACATTTGATTTGCTTTGCTACTACCATACGAAGGAAGAAGAAGTGTATCCAACTCTTTTTTTCATTCTTTCTCTATGAATCTTTTTTGTATGTCATTAACTGTCTTTCTCTTCAGCCTCTTAGTAGTCAGTCTTGGCTCAGCGATAATACTCTCGCCTCTGAGTCAAAAGTTTGTGGGTTTCATGGTTGACACCTCAGCGTGGGATGTCACTTCAGTGCAATACTGAGGGAGTGCTGCACTGTTGGAGGTGCCATCTTTTGGATGAGACATTAAATGTTCCCTCTCAGGTGGATGTAATAGATCCAATGGCACTATTTGAAGGTGAGCAGGTGAGTTCCCCTGGTGTCCCGGCCAATATTTTCTCTCAATCAACACCTAAAACAGATGATCTGGTCATTTATTTAATTGCTGTTTATAGTACCTTGTTGTACTTAAAGCGTCTGCTGCGTTTCTTACATTACAACAGTAACTATACTTCAAAAGTACTTTATTATCAAGAAACGGCTCAGCGTACTGGATACAGCAAAGGCTATGGGCCCCGACAACATCCCGGCTATCATGCTGAAGACTTGTGCTCCAGAACTAGCCACACCTCTAGACAAGCTGTTCCAGTACAGCTATAACACTGGCATCTATCCGACAATGTGGAAAACTGCCCAGGAATGTCCTGTCCACAAAAAGCAGGACAAATCCAACCCAGCCAATTACTGCCCCATCAGTCTACTCTCAATCATCAGCAAAGTGATGGAAGGTGTCATTGACAGTGCTATCAAGCGGCACTTACCAATAACCTGCTCACTGATGCCCAGTTTGGGTTCCGCCAAGACCACTCAGCTCCCGAACTCATTACAGCCTTGGTCCAAACATGGACAAAGGAGCTGAATTCCAGAGGTGAGGTGAGAGTGACTGCCCTTGACATCAAGGCAGCATTTGACCAAGTCTGGCATCAAGGAGACCTAGTAAAACTGAAGTCAATGGGAATCAGGGGGAAAACGCTCCACTGGCTGGAGTCATACCCAGCACAAAGGAAGATGGTTGTGGTGGTTGAAGGTCAATCATCACAGCCCCAATACATCGCTGCAGGAGTTCCTCAGAGCAGTGTCCTAGGCCCAACCATCTTCAGCTGCTTCATCAATGACCTTCCTTCCAACATAAGGTCAGAAATGGGGATGTTCGCTGATGACTGCACAGTGTTCAGCGCCATTCGCAACTCCACAGATAATGAAGCAGTCCATGCCCGCATGCAACAAGACCTGGACGACATTCAGGCTTGGGCTGATAAGTGGCAGGTAACATTTGCGCCACAGAAGTGCCAGGCAATGACTATCTCCAACAAGCGAGCATCTAACCACCTCCCCTTGACATTCAATGGCATTACCATTGCCGAATCCGCCACTATCAACATCCTGGGGGTCACCATTAACCAGAAACTTAACTGGACCAGCCACATAAATACTGTGGCAACAAGAGCAGGTCAGAGGCTAGGTATTCTATGGCGAGTGTCTCACCTCCTGACTCCCCAAAGCCATTCCACCATCTACAAGGCACAAGGAGTGTGATGGAATACTCTCCACTTGCCTGGATGAGTGCAGCTCCAACAACACTCAAGAAGCTCGACACCATCCAGGACAAAGCATCCCGCTTGATTGGCACCCCATCCACCACCTTAAACATTCACTCCCTCCACCACCAGCGTACCGTGGCTGCAGTGTGTACCATCTACAGGATGCACTACAGCAACTCGCCAAGGCTTCTTCGACAGCACCTCCCAAATCCATGACCTCTTCCACCTAGAAGGACAAGGGCAGCAGATGCATGGGAACACCACCACCTCCAAGTTCCCCTCCAAGTCACACACCATCCTGACTTAGAAGTATATCGCTGATCCTTCATCGTCGCTGGGTCAAAATCCTGGAACCCCCTACCTAACAGCACTGTGGGAGTACCATCACCACACGGTCTGCAGTGGTTCAAGAAGGCGGCTCACCACCACCACCTTCTCAAGGACAACTAGGGATGCGCAATAAATGCTGGCATTGCCAGCGATGCCCTGATCCCATAAAACAAATTTTAAAAAAGCACTTTAGGACGTCCTGCGGTTGTGAAAGGCGTTATATAAATGCAAGTTCTTTCTTTCAGTATGTTTTCCAATGTACCCTTATGGCTCTCACACATGTTCCTTTACTAATGTATTCAATTTCTATGCAAGATGCCAGCCAGTATGTAGTAGGTCAGAGGTGTGTACCAGGATCAGTTGGGGACAGGCTCTGCAGCAGCTGGTGCATCACGCACAGCTGAGAAAGAAATTAGAGTTTCAGGGCTACGGGTTGAGGCTAAGATAGAGTGGGAGGCCGGGGGCAATTGTTTGGTGCATAAATAGAGGTTTGGAGACAGCCAGGGACAGAGATAGGTCTCAAACCAGGGTTTTGGAGCGGAATGAACAGTCTGGAGCCTGGCAACCTGTAGAGCATCAGAAAGCACTTGGGTGGAAGGGTCTGGCACCAATCAGGGGGGCAGTCTGGCAGCACTTAAGGGATACTGGACTGGGATCTGGAAGTATGTGGGGTCTGGAGTCTGTGATCATTCAGACGATAGAGGGGCTGTGGCCTTGGAGCGCTTGGAGAAAAGGGTTCTCTATTTGAGAGCACTCAAGGACATTAGCTGGAGCTTGATATGACTCGGGGGGTGGGTTTGATAACTTGCAACATTGGGAAAGGCAACTGAGGCCTGGCAGCATTTCAGTGGGGGCTGTTGTCTGGCAGCATTTGTTTTCTCCACTACACCCTCCACCCCTGTCCCTCCCCTTTCCAGTGCTATGTTGGCCAGCCAAGAGCAATGCTGAAATTAATAAATATAAGTAGGAGTTCATGCAGATTAGCATTATGTCCCCCAAAATTCACAAGCTTCTCTGGCACCATCCTGACATAAGTATATCAGGAGATAGCAGGAAGGCATGGGAATTAAGCAGGGCCCTGATTATGCAAGAGGTGAAATCAGTCTTGGGCAGTCGTGCTGTTGAATCCGTGATTCTTAAAGTATGATGTTTTCCAATAACTACACGGAGGCTGTAACTTAACAATCAACAGGTGTTTACTGGAGTAGGGTAGTCTCAAGACTGACAGTACAGAGGCATGCTCAAGGCTTATATACAGGTGTGGTCACTGCCGGTACTACAGTATACAGGAGCTGTAAAAGTAGTTCTCTCTTAAAGTTACATACACTACAATTCCTCCCCTTTTAGATTAGCAGTACCCATAATGTTCAAATAACAATTAACACTTTAACATGTACATTAAACTGAAATAGTTCATTTATAGGTTCAGTATTTTGGGGCACCTTCCTGATCCTTTCTGGATAGCGCCTTTCCTGAGGTTCTTGTTCTTGGTGTGGAGGCGATTCTGGCCCCTTTTCATCGGTTATTTCATCAGTTTCCGATGCTACTGTTTCAGAGGGAGATGCTACCGGTATGTCGGGTTCATCCCCAGGGACGCGAGACATGGGGTTGACTCGTTCCTGTGACGCTAAGATCTGGTCGACGTGGCGCCTCACAATGTTCTCCCCGACATCCACTGTGTACATTAATGGCCCCTGCCGTGTGCACCATTTCTCTGTTCGGTAGTCATGGGCCAAGACTGGTTGTCCTACATTGAAGCTCCTTGTCAGCTTCTCATTGATGTGCTGGAATTGTTTATCCTCAACATTTCTTCGCACATTTGGTCTGAGCAAATCCAGACGAGATCTCAACCTTCGGTTAAAGAACATCATGGCCGGGGTCTGGTTGGTAACTGCATGTGTCGCATTTCTGTAGGCTAACAGGAAATTGTCCACCTTATGCTGTAGTGGAATTTCATCATCGCACATGGCCTTTATCGCCTTTTTAAAGGTTTGTACGAACCTCTCAGCCAATCCATTTGTGGCTGGATGATACGGGGCGGATGCGTAATGCCTTACCCCACTCCTTCTCATAAATTTCCGAAACTCTTCGGACACAAACTGCGGTCCATTATCAGAGCAAATCTGCTCTGGCAAGCCGTTCCTGGCAAATATGGTCCGTAGGACTGCAATCGTTTTCTCTGTAGTGGTTGAGGACATTTTTATCACCTCAGGCCATTTCGAGTGAGCATCCACTGCTATTAAGAACATTGGCCTAGAAATTCAGTTGGGCGCGCCAGCCGTTAGCGCCTTAGGGGGAGTAGATCTCGAGCGCTAGGCGCTTATCGCCCGGGCGCAGCGTGATCTGCGCCTCTCCCCAACTTCAGGACACATTTAGCGCCGGCGCAAAGTCTTAGCGCGCGCCCTGCTGCGCGCGCAGATCATGACGTCATTTAATAGTGCAACGCCCTTTGTGCGCCCCAAACCGGAACTTCACTCGCGCCGGCCCATTGTGCGCCGGGCGTCCCGAGCGACTGTGAAGTGGAACGGTACACAGGCCAGCCGGGCCGGGGGGAGCGCTAATTAAAGGGCACTTACCCAGCAGTATAAAGGCCAGCCATTTTGCAGCATTCACTCTTGTGCAACGGTTTTTTGGACAGAGACCAAGGAGGAGAGTTTACTGGTTTGGACCAACACTTGGACAGGTATTTTTGGCTCAGGCCAGAGCTTACCAATTATCTTAGCCTTCATTCAGAGCTCAGTGTTTGCCAGCATATAATGGGGGCTGCATTGGGTGGCAACGCTGAATTTCAGCCTTATGCCAGAAGGGCTTACAGACGCCGTGAGAGAGTGGCAGCCCTGGCTAGACGCAGAGGGGGCAACAGGCGTCGCCAACTGAGGCCTTACCCACGCAGGGTATACCGCCAGCAGACCTCCTATCTGACCATGTCTGCCGCGATGTGTGTTAGGAGGCTGCGATTCCGAAGGGAGGTGGTTACAGACATCTGCCGGCTGCTTCAGAGAGATCTGCAGCCACAGCTGATGCGCAGGACGTCTCTGTCGGTGGCAGTGAAGGTGACGGTGGCTCTCAACTTCTATGCCTCCGGCTCCTTCCAATCCGCTACTGGGGACATCGCTAACATCTCCCAGTTCGCCGTGCATTGCTGCATCCGCCAGGTGACCGAAGCCCTTTTCAGAAGGAGACATCAATTCATCTCCTTCCCCATGACCCTGGACAAGCAGCAGCAGCGTGTAGTGGGGTTTGCAAGAATAGCGGGCTTCCCCATGGTGCAGGGCGCCATTGACTGCACGCATGTGGCTTTGCGGGCACCTCTTGAGCATGCCGAGGATTACCGCAACCGGAAGGGCTACCATTCCCTCAATGTACAGCTGGTGTGTGACCACAGGCAGCGCATCCTAGCTGTCAATGCCCGCTTTCCAGGCAGCAGCCACAATGCCTTTATCCTGCGACAGACAACTGTGGCTGACATGTTCCAGGCACAGCCTCCCCCAAGAGGATGGCTTATCGGGGACAAAGGCTATCCTTTGTGTACCTGGCTCATGACCCTGCTCCGCGCGCCCACGACCCCTGCTGAAGAGGCATACAACGAGAGCCATCAAGCGACGAGGAGCCTCATAGAACAAACAACCGGCGTGCTCAAGCAATGGTTCCGCTGTCTCGACCGCTCCGGGGGAGCCCTTCAGTATTCGCAGGATCGAGTCTCCCAATTCGTCGTCGTTTGCCGCATGCTGCACAACCTGGCTATCCGCAGGACTCAGGCACTGCCACCTCACGTTGGACCACCACCTCAGGAGGAGGAGCAGGAGGAGCATGAGGACGACGAGGACGAGGAGTACCAGCCCAGGAGGGACGCACAAGGTCCAAGGGCCGCCCGTCGTCGGCTTATTGAACGTCACTTCTAGGCCCCCTGTCAGGGAATGGCTTGTGCCAATGATAGAACATGATTGCAGCCGCTCCGCAAGCCCTCAGCCGGTTAAGGCAACAAACACTTCAAAGATCAAACATGGACAATGTGAATAAATAAAATGCTTTATTGTACAAACTCTGGGCCCTTCCCACATGAAAACCAAAAACAGAGGAAACCCCCAAAAAACACTCAAACACATGACTCGCTCCCACAACCTGGGGAGGATTAACAAAATAGGGCAACTAAAATGGCCGTCATTCTCGGCCTTCGTCCAAAACAAACATCACATCATCGGCCTTCAAAAAACAAACATCCAATTCTCGGCCTCAAGAAACAAACACAAATGGCCACACATTCGACTATTTGGCCCGCTGGGGCGATGCCTTGGCCATCTTTGGGTGGCCCCTGCCCGCCCTGCTGCTCCGCCTCAAAGTAAGGCCATTGGCTGCTGCAAGGCTGGGGGCAGGCTTCTGAGGGGCACATGTCGTGACGGCAGATGCCCTTGGGGGTCGGCCTAGTCGAGGTCTGGCCGTCGAGCGGCCGGCTGTTGATTGCTGCAGCTGTGGCTGGCCAGCACCAGTCGCTGCAGCAGCTCCTGGCAGCTCCACTGGGGGAGTGGCAGTGGCGGCTGGAGGAATGGCGGCAAGCTGGCGGATGGCAGGCGCTCGCTGGTCGCCTGAGACACTGGCACTCGCCCGGGCCAGCACTGCAGCATGCGCACCAATCTGCCGAGGGACAGACCGATGTGCTGCTGCAGCGCGCCGGGTGCCCTGGCGATGCCATGCTGACACAGCGAGTGTGGCAGCAGTGAGTGCCCGTGTTGACCTGTTCACTGATCGCAGCAGAGCAGCCAGTGACTGGATGGCACCACTAATCACCTGGTCAGTCGCTGAAAGATCTGCCCGGTATTCCGCCCGACTGGTGGCCTCTAAGGGCCCGAAATCGGCCACACTCCGAGAGAGGGAATCGATGGACTCAGGCAACCGTGCCACTGCCGCCATGAGCTCCGTGTGCCGGCGCTCCGAGTCCGCGGACAAGTCTTCGAGGCGTTCCATCTCCTCGGCGAAGAGCATCTCCTGACTGGAGGCCGGACTCTCCCGCTGGGGAGAAGGCCGCCGAGCTGGCCGACCCTTCCTGCGTTGCTGGAGGCCGCTGGGCCCAGCAATTGGACTCCCCTCCGACGCATCCCCCCTCTGGGGAGAAGGCCGCCGAGCTTCCACCCCCCTCCCGCCTTTCTGCAGCATGCAGGTCCCAGGAGCTCCCCTCCCCTTCGACACTTCTGCCATGCTGCCCTCCAGGGAAGACGTGTCCCCTACATTGGCCTGGGTGGCCGCGGCTGAGGGTTCCCCTGATGGGCCGCCTTCCTCTTGCTCCTCCTCCTGCTCCTCCTCGGAGGGTCTGTCACTGGCAAGTTGAGGGACCTCCTCTTGACCATCTGAAAGCAGGAAGGCACAAGAGTAGCTTTAGAGTGAGGAGAGGGCGTCAGTGCGGGATGCATGAGTGGTGGCATTCAGCGCATTGGTCGGACAGTGGCAAAGGATGTAGATCTGATGCGCAAGTGGGACGAGAGAGGTGCAAAAGGTGATGTCCTTACCATTGCTGCCCAGAACAGGGCCGGCATCTCCACATGCAACGGGCCCAATCACCCGGCCACCCATGAGGCGCTCCATGCGATGTTGCAGGTCGGTGAGTGGCTGGATATGGGGTCGTCCTCCCCCGGTCGCAGTCCGGCTCTTGCGATTATTCGCCAGCTTGGCCTGCAAGAGAAAGGACGACCTCTAAGTACAGTGTGTCGCCGTGATCTTGTGTGCACTGCCTCCCATGGTGGAACAGCCTGGCCAGTGTGTCGCCATGATCTGGTGTGCACTGCCTCCCATGGTGGAATAGCCTGGCCAGTGTGTCGCCGTGATCTGGTGTGCACTGCCTCCCATGGTGGAATAGCCTGGCCAGTGTATCGCCATGATCTGGTGTGCACTGCCTCCCATGGTGGAATAGCCTGGCCAGTGTGTCGCCATGATCTGCTGTGCACTGCCTCCCATGGTGGAATAGCCTGGCCAGTGTGTCGCCATGATCTGGTGTGCAATGCCTCCCATGGTGGAATAGCTTGGCCAGTGTGTTAAGTGCAGAATGTGCAATTGATGCTCATGCCTGTCCCATAGCTGCTGGATGAAGGCTGGCCATTAGAGCTTTCAGGTCCCTTTGCCCATAATGTGAGGTGCACATGCAAGGATGAGGAGGTCATTGGAAAGGGTACTCACCCTGACAATGCGTGTGAGGTCATTTAACTTTTTGCGGCATTGGGCACCGGTCCTGGGGACGTCGCTGTTGGCTGACAGCTTGCTGGCGACATGCCTCCAGGCTCTCCTGTAGACGCGGACCGTCGCCTTCTTGCCATTGTCCGGGTACAAAACATGGCGCCTCTTCTCTACAGCAGCAAGCAGCACACTTAGATCACGTTCTGAGAAGCACTGCGCACGTTCACGGGCCTTCTCCATGTCTTCAGGCGCTATTTGGGTCCAGCAGCAGTGTTCAGGCCTAGCTGGAGGGCTGCACTATCCAGGGCGTGGCAGCAGACACAGTCGACCCTTCCCCCTTAAGAGCTGGCCAGCGCCAGGGTGTCTGCTGTCAATCACGAGATGGCCGCACCTGCGCTGCGCCCGGCCTCGGCGCTATCGATCACCACCTCCGGCTTAGCGCCCAAAGAGAGGCGTCCAGCAGCAGTTTTAGCGCTCGCCCGAACTAGTAGGGCGAAGCTAATGAATATCGGAGAAGTGACCTAGATTTGGCGGCGGCCGCAAACTTTAGCGGACACCCCACTTTAGCACCCCAAAAGTGGCGTCAATGAATTTCTAGGCCATAGAGTCCATGAATGGACCAGCAAAATCAATATGCACCCGTTGCCATGGAGAGGAGGGCCACTCCCATGGGTGTAGAGGGGCATGTGGTGGTGCATTTTGGACCTTCTGGCATCCTGAGCAGCTCTTGGTTAGGTCCTCGATTTGTTGATCGATCCCCGGCCACCACACATAAGCCCTAGCAAGGCTTTTCATTTTCACCCCTCCCAGATGACCTTCGTGAAGCTCATTGAGCACTCTCTCCCTTAACTTGGGTGGAATTACCACTCGGGATCCACACATCACTGTCCCCTGGCATACTGACAGCTGTTCTCTTCTGGATGAGAATGCTGGCAACAGTGAGTCGCCATGTGTTGGCCATCCCCTCACCATCAAATCATATACCCGAGACAGTGTCGGATCATTGCGGGTCTCCTTCTCTATATCCGCATTACTTACTGGCAATCGTTCAATTATTGACGAATAAAATATCTC
Organism: Somniosus microcephalus; assembly: GCF_052327205.1. Classification (NCBI taxonomy): domain Eukaryota; kingdom Metazoa; phylum Chordata; class Chondrichthyes; order Squaliformes; family Somniosidae; genus Somniosus; species Somniosus microcephalus. The sequence goes on along the minus strand of NC_140988.1, from coordinate 112,765,042 downwards.
GATAGGGTCCACTGCTGGTGCTTCCTCCACAGTAGGCAGTGGCATGCGTGATAGCCTATCAGCGTTTCCATGCTGTTTCGTGCCTTTATATTCTATTTCATATTGGTTCGCCCCTAGAAAAAGGGACCATCTTTGTAACCGTTGTGCAATCATCACCGGAACACCCTTTTTTGGATTGAAGATGGAGACAAGTGGTTGGTGGTCAGTCAGCAAGGTGAACCTCTGCCCATGCAGAGAGTGGTTGAATTTTTTTACTCCCCATACTAGGCTGAGGGCCTCCCTGTCAATCTGGGCGTAGTTGCGCTCAGCTGAGGTTAGCGACCGAGACGCGAAGGCTACTGGCCTCTCCAACCCGTCTGGGAATTTGTGCGACAGCACCGCTCCAATACCATAGGGTGATGCATCACATGCCAAACGAATTGGTAGTGCTGGGTTGAAATGGGCCAACACCTCTTTTGATGTGATCAATTCTTTGCACTTCTGGAAAGCTCATTTACATTCGTCATTCCACTTCCATGGTACCCCCGTTTGCAGTAGGGTGTTCAGTGGGTGTAATACTGTAGACAAATTTGGTAAGAACTTATGGTAGTAGTTTACCAGCCCAAGGAACGACCTCAGTGTTGAGTCTGTGTGTCCCAGTTATGTTTAGGATCAATCACTGGACACAGACAACAAGAATAACTTTTAACAGGTCTTTACTATTCGGAGGTCAGGGCTGAACTGCCCAGCAAATCCCTACACAACACTTATATACCGGTGTGGTCACCACCGGTATTACAGTATACAGCAGCCAAGAGAAAGTAGTACATCTCTTAAAGTAGTTCTCTTAAGGTGGAACAGGTTACATACACCACAATCCTCCCTTTTTAGCTTAACAGTTATATCCCCATTTAACATAACATAATAACATATATACAACTTCATGCAAAACAGTTCAAAGATTCAGTCTCTGAGGAGGCCTCCTGATTCGAGTTGGATAACGCCTTTCAGGGGTCTCTGATTCTCGTTGTTGGGGTGACTCATCTAGTTGGTCTCTTATGGATTGGACATCATCATCAGGTACATTCACTTCTGAGGTAGATGCTTCAGGTTCACTAACTTCTTCCACGGTTGTCTCTGCCGTAACCATGGGTTCGACCCTTGTTCTCGATTCTACCAGTTGGTCAGCATGACGCCGTATTACATTTTCACCAACATCTACCGTGTACATCAGGGGTCCTTGTCTGGCCCGAATTGTTCCAGATTGCCATTTCTCGTTTTTATAATCCCGGGCTAACACTGGTTGTCCTATTTCGAAACTCCGAGTGGTCTTGTTATTTATATGCTGGAACTGTTTGTTTTCAACTTCCCTCTGCACATTTGGTTTTAACAAGTCCAACCTGGACCGCAACCTCCTGTTATAGAACATCATGGCAGGACTTTGGTTTGTCACTGCATGGGTGGTGTTTCGATATGCCAGTAGGAATTTGTCCACCTTGTGTTGTAGTGGAATCTGATCGTCGCTCATGGCCTTTATCGCTTTTTTGAACGTTTGTACAAATCTCTCGGCCAACCCGTTTGTAGCCGGATGATATGGGGCAGAGGTATAATGTTTCACCCCATTCTTCTTCATGAATCTCTGGAATTCTTCTGACACGAACTGCGGTCCGTTGTCTGAACATATTTGTTCTGGCAATCCATTTCTTGCAAATATCGTTCTTAACACCACGATCGTCTTTTCCGAGGTAGTGGTAGTCATCTTAATCACTTCTGGCCATTTAGAATGCGCGTCCACCGCAATTAAAAACATGGAGTTCATGAAAGGACCAGCAAAGTCAATATGTATACGTTGCCATGGGGTTGAAGGCCATTCCCATGGATGCAGCGGTGCAATCGGAGGTGCATTTTGCACTTTTTGGCACCCTGAGCAGCTTTTCGTCAGCTCCTCTATCTGTTGGTCGATACCCGGCCACCACACATAAGCCCTAGCAAGGCTTTTCATCTTGACTCCCCCCAGATGACCTTCATGCAGTTCCTTTAGAACTCTCTCTCTTAACTTAGGAGGAATAATCACCCTTGTTCCATACATCAGTGTTCCTTGACAGACGGACAGCTGTTCTCGTCTTGCTGAGAATGCCAGTAACAGTGGATCACCATGTGCTGGCCATCCCTTCACTGTCACTTCGTAGACCCTGGACAGTGTCGGGTCGTTCCTGGTTTCTCTTTCAATACTTGCATTGGTGACTAGTAAACATTCGATGATGGTCGAGTGAAATAACTCAACAGGGTCAACCGTCGGTGCCTCCTCCTCTGTAGGTAGTGGCAGGCGCGACAGCCCATCAGCATTACCATGCTGCTTTGTACCTTTGAATTCTATCTGATATTGATGTGCCCCTAGGAAAAGGGACCATCTCTGGAGTCTCTGTGCTGTCATCACCGAAACACCCTTCTTAGGGTTAAAAATGGATACCAACGGCTGGTGGTCTGTCAGAAGCGTAAACTTTTGGCCCTGCAGGTAATGATTAAACTTCTTTACTCCCCACACAAGGCTGAGAGCCTCCCTATCTACCTGAGCATAGTTGCGCTCAGCGGAGGTCAATGATCTGGATGCGAACGCAACTGGCCTCTCCTGGCCATTTGGCAACTTGTGTGAGAGTACTGCCCCAATACCATATGGAGAAGCATCACAAGCCAAACGAATAGGCAGCGTTGGGTTGAAGTGAGCCAACACTTCCTCTGAGGTGATCAATGCCTTGCTTTCGCGAAAGGCCCTCTTACAGTCCTCGCTCCACTTCCATGGTACTCCCTTCTGCAAAAGAGCGTTCAGCGGGTGCAGCACCGTGGATAAATTTGGCAGAAACTTATGGTAATAGTTAATCAACCCTAGAAACGACCTCAATTGGGATACATTATCCGGAGCGGGAGCCTTCACAACAGCTTCGATCTTGTCAGGAGACTTATGAAGCCCCTCCTGGTCAATGACATGACCACAGTACGAGATCCGCTTCTGAAAGAATTCACATTTCTGGCGATTAACTCGAAGACCATATTCTTTCAATCTGGTGAGCACCAGTTCCAAGTTTGCAAGATGTTCCTCGTCATCATCTCCTGTAATCAGAATATCGTCCAGGTAACATTGTGTACCTGGAATTCCCTGTAATACCTGCTCCATGGCCCTCTGCCAAATTGCCGGAGCCGATGCCACTCCAAAAACCAGTCTATTATACCGGTACAAGCCTCTATGCGTGTTGATCGTGAGATACTGGCGTGACTCTTCCTCAACTTCCATCTGTAAGTACGCCTGCGCCAGGTCTATCTTGGTGAAGTGTTTCCCGCCAGACAACGAAGCGAAGATATCCTCAATCCGTGGAAGCGGATACTGCACCGTGTGAAGCACCGGATTAACAGTGATCTTGAAATCTCCACAGATGCGAACCTTCCCCAGTTCCCCCAGCTTGTTGCTCGATGAACGCTTCATGACGGGGACAATGGGCGTGGCCCACTCACTCCAGTCTACCATACACAGTACTCCTGAACGTTCTAGCCCTTCCAGCTCAGCTTCCACAGCAGGTCGTATTGCATAAGGTACCGGTCTGCTTTGAAAAATTTCGGGTTTGCATGTTCTTCAACCTTGATGTTTGCCGTAATTCCTCTCAGTGTTCCCAGTCCCTGTTGGAACACCTCTTTAGCATCGTCCAATATTCTGGACAATCGTTTAGGTTTGACATCTTTTGTACCGGAATCTACCGTTAGTGCTTTTAAGGAATGCCAGTCCATATTCATTTTCCTAATCCACTCCCGTCCCAGTAGTGGTGGACCTCCCTCAGGTAGCACATATAAGTCCATTCCTCGGCTTTCTTTGCCCTTGTGGACCACCTTTACCTCTATCTTCCCGATGGGGTATACTCTTTGCCCCGTGTATGTTTTCAATACAATCTCCGTATCCCGTAGGGGAATATGTGGGAATAACCTTTTGTAATCTTTCTTATTCATGACCGTCAATGCCGATCCAGTGTCCAATTCCATCTTCACTTGGACTCCTGCTATCTGAAGTGTGACCCAAATTGTTTGGAGGTCTGCTTCCTTACCAACATTGTGTACTCTTAGACTACCCAGTTCATTACTGCTGGAGTCTGAATCTGGCTTCTGTTCGTTCGAACTGTTCTCTGTCACCTTGTGCACCATTCTGTACTTTTCCTGCGGTGACTTTTTGTTGCTGGTCTTCTTTCCTGACCGGCATACTTTAGCTATGTGACCAAGCCTGCCACATTTTCTGCATTCCTGATTTTTGAACCAGCACTGGTTCTGATCGTGCGTTGTCTTCCCACAACGATAACATTTTACTGTACTCAAGACCATTTGATTGGTGCTGAGTTCCGGTGACCGTAGCTGCATTTCCGCAGTGCCTCTCGCTGCGGCTTCGTGCGATGCTGCAATAGTGACAGCTTTATCAAGCGTAAGCTCATTTTCCTCAAGCAGTCGCTTTTGTGTTCCTTCTTTTAACAATCCACACACAAATTTATCTCTCAGTGCATCTGCTAGTCCTGTTCCAAACTGACAGTACTTTGCTAGCTTACGCAGTTCAATTAAAAATTCAGCGTTGCTTTCGTCTTTCAGCTGCGTTCTTCTGTAAAATTTAAATCGTTCCGCTATCATCAGCGGCGTGGGGTTTAAATGATCTTTCAGGACAGTAACAATATTCGTGAAAGTCTGATCCGCCGGTTTATTTGGTGATAGAAGGTGCTTCAATAGCCCATATGTTTTCGTACCCATTGAGCTTAATAAGGTTAGTGCTTTCTCATCATTTGGTACCTTATTTGCTTTACAATACACTTCCATGCGTTCTACATACATGGTCCAATCTTCGATATCGCTATCAAAGGTATTAATGTTCCCATGTTTAGGCATCCTTGCAATTTTTTTAATTTTTATTTTTTATTTTACTTTTTCTCAAAATGGCGGCTTCCCGCGCTTGTCTTCTTCCCCCGCCTACTAAAATGGCGGCTTCCCACACTTGGTGGTCTTTCCCGCGCTCGTCTTCTTCCCCCGCCGACTACAATGCCGGATTCCCGCGTTTGCCTTCTTCCCCCGCTGGCTGCAATGGTGATTGCCTTGCTGCTGCCGTTCTCGCCTCCCCAGCGGTTCTCACTCCCCGACGCTGCTTTGCCTCGCAGCCCCGCTTGCAGCCCGGTCCTTTACACCGGCTGCGTTTGAATTCTCCGCGGCTCTCATGCCTTAAGCTTCTCAACTCCCCGACGCTGCTTTGCCTCGCAGCCCCGCTTGCAGCCCGGTCCTGTACACCGGCTGCGTTTGAGTTCTCCGCGGCTCTCGAGCCTTAAGCTGCCCCAGTCGCTGCGCCTCTCGGCCTCGATTGCAGCCCAGCCCTTTCTACCGGCCGTGGTCGAGCTCTCCGCCCTTATTCCTCCGTTTTCCCTCCCCTACTCCACAGCCAACGCGGCCGACTTTCTGCTCGTGTCGCTGATCGGCTTACCCACCACCGTGGTAGAAGGGATGATCACTGCCTGTCGCTGATGGAGGGCTTCGTGGTCAGAATTCTTTTTCTTTTTAACCCGGGTTCTCGATGCCTCCCGTGCGATGGTGCTCAGCAGGATGATGAGGGCGGGTGCCTCTTCTCGACGCCCGTTCTGAGGACGAAGCTGCCTTGGATGTAAAACTGCCACAGGGTAAGATCGGACTCGTCGCCACTGTTGAGTCTGTGTGTCCCAGTTATGTTTAGGATCAATCACTGGACACAGACAACAAGAATAACTTTTAACAGGTCTTTACTATTCGGAGGTCAGGGCTGAACTGCCCAGCAAATCCTTACACAACACTTATATACCGGTGTGGTCACCACCAGTATTACAGTATACAGCAGCCAAGAGAAAGTAGTACATCTCTTAAAGTAGTTCTCTTAAGGTGGAACAGGTTACACACACCACACTTAGTTGTGACACATTTTCCGGTGCTGGAGCCTTGACTGCTGCCTCAATCTTTTCAGGGGACTTATGTAACCCCTCTTCATCAATAACGTGGCCACAATACGAGATCTGCTTCTGGAAAAACTCGCACTTGTGGCGATTAGCTTGTAGCCCATATTCCTTTAATCTAGTGAGCACCTTCTCCAGGTTGGCGAGGTGATCACTGTCATTTTCGCCCGTGACCAGGATGTCGTCCAAATAACACTGGGTCCCTGGAATCCCTTGCAGGACTTGATCCATTGCCCTTTGCCAAATAGCCGGAGCTGATGCTACCCCGAACACCAGCCGGTTGTATTGGTAGAGACCTTTATGAGTGTTGATCGTGAGGTATTGTTTCGAGGCTTCCTCTACCTCCATTTGCAAGTACGCCTGGGCCAGATCAATTTTGGTGAAGCGTTTACCTCCAGATAGCGAGGCGAAAATATCCTCAATCCGTGGAAGCGGATATTGTACCGTGTGAAGGACTGGGTTCACTGTCACCTTAAAATCCCCACAGATGTGGACCTTCTTTGGTTCCCCAGGCGTCTTATTCAACGACCTCTTCATTACAGGAACGATGGGTGTAGCCCACTCACTCCAGTCTACTTTGGACAGTACTCCTGAACGTTCCAACCCTTCTAGCTCTGCTTCGACGGCTGGTCGGATCGCATAAGGCACTGGTCTGGCCTTAAAAAACTTTGGGCTTGCATTTTCCTCTATTTTAATCGTTGCTGTTATGCCTTTTAGTGTTCTGAGTCCCTCCTGGAACACTTCTTGTGCATCAGTTAGCATTTTTGACAGTCGTCCAGGTGTGACGTCGTCATCCTTTTTGGCCTCAACCTTCAGTGCCTGTATGGAATGCCAATCTAATTGTATCTTCCGGATCCATTCACATCCTAGTAGTGGTGGTCCTCCATCTGGCAATACATATCGGTCCATTTTAGGTATTTCCTGGCCTTTGTATGTCACTTTCACCCTTATTTTTCCTTTGGGGTAGACTTTTTGCCCCGTGTACGTCTTCAAGACAATCTCTGTAGCTTTCAAGGGTATATGTGAAAATAGCCGCTTGTAGTCCCTTTGGCTTATGACTGTTAGGGCTGATCCTGTGTCCAATTCCATTTTCACTTGGACTCCGTCTATCTTGAGTGTGACCCAGATAGCCTGGTGATCCTCCATTTTGGTTACCTTATGTAGTTTCAGACAACTCAGCTCCTTGCTTCCGGAGTCTGTATCACTTTTCTGTTTGTCTGAACTACTGTCCATCACCTTATGTACCTTTTTGTACTTCTCCTGTGGAGATTTCTTGCTGTTGGTTTTCTTCCCTGACCTGCAGACTCTTGCTATGTGTCCTGCTTTTCCACACTGTCTGCACACTTGGTCCTTGAACCAACAATCTTTCTGGTCGTGTGTTGTTCTGCCGCAGCGATAACACTTCCCTGCTCCATATGACATTTCATTGGTGCCATATTCTTGCGGTCTCCGTTGTATCTCTGCAGCGCCCCGTGTGGCTGCTTCATGTGATACTGCCATGCTGAAAGCCTTGTCCAGCGTAAGATCCTTTTCTGATAGAAGCCGTTTCTGGGTTCCTTCACTTTGAAGCCCACACACAAACTTGTCCCTTAACGTATCTGCTAGTCCCGCTCCAAACTGGCAGTGTTTCGATAGCTTGTGCAGTTCCGTTAAGTACTCAGCATTACTTTCGTCTTTATGCTGGTTCCTTTTGTGGAACTTAAATCTTTCTGCTATCAGCAGCGGTGTGGGGTTTAAGTGGTCCTGTAGGATTTCTACTATGCTTTCAAAATTCTTATCCACGGGCTTCTCTGGGGTTATTAGGCTTCGCAGTAAGCCATAAGTTTTTGCACCCATGGAATTTAACAAAACCAGTGCTTTCCTAGCATCTGGCACTTTATTCGCCCTGCAGTACACCTCAATGCGTTCCACATATTTCACCCAATCTTCGACTTCATTGTTGAACGCAGTGATACTGCCACTCTTCGGCATCCCTGGATGTGATTTAACTGTCTAAAATGGCGTCTCCCGTGCTCTCCCTTCTTCCCGCGCTCGCCCTTCTTCTCCGCTGCGGCTTCTAAAAATGGCGTCTCCCGCGCTCTCCCTTCTTCTCCGCGGCTCAATGGCGTCTCCCTTCTTCTCCCCGCGGACGCGGTTCAGCCCTTGAGCCCTGGCTGTGCTCTGCGCGTTCTCCTATGCGCCTTTCCCATTGCCGTCGCTCGGCCCTGAACCCGGCTGCTGCTTTAACCTCTCTCTCTCTCTGTTTGTTTTTCCTCGACGCCGCTCGGTTTTCAACCCCCGGCTGTGCCCTGTGCGCTTCACCCTCTCTCTTACCCCGTCGACGCTGCTCGGCTTTTTCTCTGCCGTCGGTCGGCTCCAGCTGCCGCTGTCCGGGAAGGGTCTGCGCTGTACCTGTTGCCAGTCTGTTGCTGGATCGCCGTGGCTGGGGAACCAAGCCCGGCTCTCAACAGCCTCCCCTGCGATGTTCACTCTCTGCCGGATGACTGGGCGGTTGCTCGTGGTCAACGCCCGTGCTTCTGGACTCGACTTTCTTCCACCGCCCTCCCGGAGTGAATCCTTGAAGGGAAATGCAGAGTTGCAGGTAGATTCGAATCAACCTCGTCGCCACTGTTGAATCCGTGATTCTTAAAGTATGATGTTTTCCAATAACTACACGGAGGCTGTAACTTAACAATCAACAGGTGTTTACTGGAGTAGGGTAGTCTCAAGACTGACAGTACAGAGGCATGCTCAAGGCTTATATACAGGTGTGGTCACTGCCGGTACTACAGTATACAGGAGCTGTAAAAGTAGTTCTCTCTTAAAGGTACATACACTACAAGTGCAAAATGGATGATAGTGAATCGGCAGTCTGTTCTACACCCCACCTGATTTTCTTTTCCATTAGGAAAGAGGTGGTTTCCTGTTGCCTTTCTCGCAGTTTTTATCTTCAGAGTTCCTTCTAGTTGGGCTACAATCCAGGCTAAAGAGCCCCAGCTACCCATTACGATGGAGTCGGGGGTGGATGGTGGCACTCGCACTCATTGGATGCAAATACCCCCACTGGATGTCTGCTTGCTGGGACTGTCTGGAGTGGGCCCTGAACCTTCTGACTCCGAGGCAGGAATGCTACCACCAAGCCAAATGCTCACTCCAAGTCATCATTACCCAGCTCTAATTCAATCTTTATTGCCCTTTGGATTTTGAGCCCTCAGAAATTCCATTTCAATTTGGGTCATTGATGATTGAATTTTGCACTTCCAGTATAAATGATAGTTCTGTCGCTATGCTCTTCTCTTTTTATCCCATTTGCCTTCTCTTTTACACACTTCTAACCATATCTTGTAGACATCGCCGTCTAATTCTTTTCTCAAAGACCTCTGTTTAGTTTTTCACCTTCTCCACAAACTATCTGGTTTTTATGTCTATGTTGGTGCCTCATCTTTCACACACATACAATTTCCATAGTAAAGAGCACACGCGAATGAGCAGCAAAGAATTCAGAAAATAACATGACGGCCCGTATTTTGCGACCCCTACGAGTGCGTACGAGGTGTATATGCACCCATAGGGGCCACGCAAGTTCCGGGTTTAGGCACGCGAAGCACATGCGCTAAAACCCGGAACTTAGATCATCCACATCCCCGGGAGAAGGGCGTCCGCGGGTGGAGAGTAGCGCTATTTGCCCAATTTCCGCCCGCTGAAGGCTGGTAAGGCCTGCTTTTACCAGCATAAGAGTTTTAAAAAATAGAAAAATAAAATGTTATCACTCATTTATACATTAAAAACCCTGTCCAATAAGGTAAGTTCATTTTTAGCCCCGTCAAAACATATAATTTTTTTCCAAAAAATTAAATTTTTATTTAAAATATTGAATTAAATGGCATTTTAATTCATTTTAAATATGTAATTTTTAAATTTCTTTCTTTCATGTGTTTGTGTAGATTTTAAGTGATCCCCATTCATACTTATGGGCTTTCCGTACGTACGGAACTCCCATAAGTATGAACAGGGATCCCCTTCTTTTATTGGTTGGGCTGGCCTACGTGATCCCAGCGCTTGCGAACCGCCTCTGCCCGCGCATACCCGGAGAGGCCCAGGATCACAAGTCTCCATACCTCCCAAACCACCAGGTAAATACGTAGATTTTTTACAGGTCAGAGGCATCCGACTGCAAATTTGAGGCCAGTATATTCTAAGTGCAGCATGCTTGGGAGGAACAGGTGACTTTGGACCAATGGTTCCCAGAAGTTTTCCAGCAGTGGGGGGTTTTCTTGCCTCATGCTGGGCCTGTTATAGACTAATTGATAAAGATTGATTGCCATGATTAGCCAACAACTCCATTATTGTTGTATCATGCAACTACCAGAATGGTAGAAGGCAAACTAGATAGACCATGGTATATCTAGCAGGTCCTATGCTCCATGCAATTATGAGGTTTGTAATTTTATTTATACTGAATGGCCTAGAAATTCGATATAGCCGCGTTTGGGGCGCTACAGCCGGGCGGTCGCAAAACTTTGTGCCTGGCGCAACTTAGCGCCACCTTCGCCGATATTCAGTTGCATCGCCCCAAGAGGTTGCTGCAGCACTAAAGCAGGTGATGCACGAGTATCATAAGGCGCTAAGCCGGCGATCCAGGGCGCTACCACCGAGGGCGGGAGCAGCGCAGGTGCGGCGAGTTATTAATTGAAGGCAGACAGTCAGGCACCGGTCAGCACTTAAAGGGGGAGGGTGGAATTGTTTGGCTGCCACGCCCTGCACACTGCAGCCCTGAGGGAAGGCCTGAACACTGCTAATTCATCTGCTCCACGCCCAGGAGAATGGAGAAGCCAAGGGAGAGAGCGCAGCACTTCGGCGAGGGTGACCTGAGGGTGCTGGTTGGCGCAGTTGAGCGCAGGCGCCATGTTCTGTTCCCTGAAGGCGGCAGGAGGCCGCTGCCCTCCGAATATCGGAAAGCCTGGAGGGAGGTGGCAAGCAGGGTCGCCTCCAATGCCGTAAAAAATTCAACGACCTCATTCGGGTTGTCAGGGTGAGTACCCTTTCCAGTGTCCTCCTCATCCCTGCATGTGCTCCTCAGTTGATGGCCAAAGGGACGTGAAAGCCCTACTGCCCAGCTCTCATCCAGCAGCTATGGGACTGTCATGAAAAGCACTTGCATATTCAGGAGTTTATACACTGTCAGGGCTATTCCACCATGGGAGGCTGTGCAGGCAAGATCAGGGCTTCACACTGTCAGGGCTATTCCACCATGGGAGGTTGTGCAGGCAAGATGAGGGCTTCACACTGTCAGGGCTATTCCACCATGGGAGGCTGTGCAGGCAAGATCAGGGCTTCACACTGTCAGGGCTATTCCACCATGGGAGGCTGTGCAGGCAAGATCAGGGCTTCACACTGTCAGGGCTATTCCACCATGGGAGGCTGTGCAGGCAAGATCAGGGCTTCACACTGTACTTAGAGGCCATCCTCTCTCTTGCAGGGCAAGCTGGCGCACAACCGGAGACAGCAGCGCCAGACCGGGGGAGGCCGTCCTGACATTAAGCAGCTCAGCGACCTAGAGCTGCGAGTGGAGCAGATCATGGCAGGCCGGCTGATTGGCCCCGTCGCGACTGGAGATGCCGACCCTGTTCTGGGCACCAATGGTAAGGTCCTCACCTTTTTGACCTCTCTCTTTCCACCTGCGCCTCACGCCAGCATCCTTTGCCACTATCGAACCAATGCAGTGCATAGCAGTACTCGTGCCTCCCTCGCTGCCGTCATGTCCTCACTCTAAAGCAACTCTTGTGCCTCCCTGCTTTCAGATGGTGACTCGGCAGGTGAGGAGGTGGCCCCTCAAGCTGGCACTGTGTCGGACTCAGACCTAGAGGAGGAGGAAGAGGAAGCCGCCCCATCAGGGACACCCTCGGCCGAGGCAGCCCATGGCCATGCTGGGGACACGTCTTCCCTGGAGGGGAGCAGGGGGGAAGTGTCGGAGGAGAGTGATGCTCCGGGGACCAGCGGGCTGCAGCAACGCGGGAGGGGTGGGGAAGCTCGGCGGCCTTCTCCCCAGAGGGAGAGTGTGGCCTCCAGTCCTGCTACAGTGAGCGCAGAGGAGGTGCGGCTCCTTGCGGAAATGGGCGCCTAGGCTGAGCGCAGGCACACTGAGCTCATGGATGCAGTGGCAATGATGCCTGACTCCATAGAGTCACTGGCAAGGAGTGTGCAGGAATTCGGGGCAGCACAGGCCAGGAGTCTGCAGGACTTCGCGGCAGCACAGGCGGCCTCCAGCCAAGTGCTCAGTCGTGCCATGCATTCACTGGCTGGTGTCACCCAGACACAGACCAGGGCCATACGGGCACTAACTGCTGCCACACTTGCTGGCTCTGCCAGGCATCGCCGGGGCACTCGCCGCGCCGCAGCAGCCCAGCAGTCTGTGCTTCAGCAGATTGCTGCGTATGCTGCAGTGCTGGCCCGTGCGAGTGCCAGTGAATCAGCCGACCAGGGAGTGACTGTGCTCTGTCAGGTTGGCAGCATTCCTGCAGCCAACACTGTCACTCCTCCACTGCAGCTGCCACCACCCGTAGGACAGACTGCTGCCGCCCAAGCTGAGTTGGAGCAGTCCGCAGCCGGGCCCTCCAGGCCCAGAGCTGGTCCAGGCTGACCTCCAAGGGCATCTGCTGTCTCACCAACTAACCCTCAGCAGCCTTCCCCCAGCCTTGCTGCAGCCACTGGGGTCCCATTGAGGAGGAGCTGCAGGGCGGGTAGGGGCCATGGCCGGAAGCGAGACGGATCACCCTCGCAGGTGAAAAAGTAGAAGGTCTGGCCAATTTTGTTGTTTTTTATAAACAGGCCGAGACTGTTGTATTTCTTTTTTATATGAAGGCCGAGACTGGCGTTTTTGTTTTTTATATGAAGGCCGAGACTGGCGTTTTTGTTTTTTATATAAAGGCCGAGACTGGTGTGTTTGTTTTTTATATAAAGGCCGAGACTGGTGTGTTTTTGTTTGGGGGGTTTCTCTGAATTAGTTTGTCATGCGGGAAGGGCACAGAGTTGTAAGAGTAAAAAATGTTCTTTAATCACACAGTCCATATTTGCTTTTGGAAGTATTGGTTGCCTTGATCGGCTGAGGGCTTGCGGAGCGGCTACATTCATCTTCCTTCATTGGCACAAGCCATTCCCTGAGAGGGGGCCTAGAACCGAGTTGCAATAAGCCGCAGACGGACGGCCCTTGCACTTTCTGCCTCCCTCCCATCCTGGTCCTCCTCCTCCTCCTCCTCCTCTGGTGGTCCTCCAATGTCTGCTGGCAGTAGCTGAGTCCTGCGGATAGCCAGGTTGTGCAGCATGCAGCACACGACAACGAAATGGGAGACTCGCTCAGGTGAGTACTGTAGGGCTCCCCCGGAATGATCCAGACAGTGGAACCGTTGCTTGAGCATGCCGATTGTGTGCTCAATGATGTTCCTGGTTGTTTGATGGCTGTCATTGTATTGCTATTCTGCAGAGGTGCTGGGCGCACGGAGCGGGGTCATCAGCCAGGTGCACAAAGGATAGCCTTTGTCCCCGAGAAACCATCCTCATGGGTGAGGCTGGGCCTGGAAAAGGTCTGCCACAGAGGTCTGGCGCAGGATGAAGGCATCGTGGCTGCTGCCTGGAAAGCGGGCATTGACAGCTAGTATGAGCTGCCTGTGGTCACACACCAACTGTACGTTGAGCGAATGGTAGCCCTTCCGGTTGCGGTAATCCTCGGCATTCTCCAGAGGTGCCCGCAAAGTCACATGCGTGCAGTCAATGGCACCCTGCACCATGGGGAAGTCCGCTAATGCTGCAAATCCCATTGCACGCTCTTGCTGCTTGTCGAGGGTCATGGGGAAGGAGACGAACTGACGTCTCCTTCTGAAAAGGGCATTGGTCACCTGGCGGATGCAGCAATATACTGCGAACTGGAAGGAGCCGGTGGCATAGAAGTTGAGAGCCACCGTCACCATCACTGCCACCGACAGAGACGTCCTGCTCCTCAGCTGTGGCTGCAGATCTCTCTGAAGCAGGTGGCAGATCTCTGTGACCACCTCCCTTCTGAATCGCAGCCTCCGAACACACTGCTCCTCAGACATGTTCAGATATGAGAACTGCTGGCGGTATACCCTGGGTGGGTAAGGCCTCCTGTGCCGACGCCTGTTGGCCCTTCTCCGTCTGGCCATTGTAATGTTATCTTAATAACGTAATTACGAGTCTCACAAGCAGTTGTAGAGGAGTGCCATTTATTCAGTCCTGACTCTGTGTCTCTAGTACAGTATCTGAAGCATGGCCAAGATGGCGTCGGATCCCACCCCCTTCAATGAAGACATAACACAATAACAACATAACATAACATAACACATAGAACACTTGTTAACATCATATTGAACCAGTCAGTGTAACTACACAGTTGAACTAATTGCAGGTAGGTATAAACCTTACCCACACCCAGGAGTCCATTAACTGTTTACAGTCTTATCAACCCCTGTCTACAGGTCAAGTTTAACTACAGGCTTTCTGGTGCGCTGTGACCTGCGTGGCTGAACGGGTGTTTGCTGAACCACCCCAGTTGTATCCCTTAAGTTCATGTCTGTACCACACAGGTCCCTTGTCACATTTTCACTATTGTGTCCTTCATCACTTTGTGGCATTTCCCTCATCTCGTCTCTTTGTGGCATTTCCCTCATCTCGTCATCCTCTCTGTCCTCCTGAGGCTGAAAGGTCTCTGTGGTTTTCAGTAGGTGCTTCCTGTTTCTGCGAAACACATTGCCATTCTCTGTCATGACACTGTATGACCTGGGGGCGACCTGTTGTAGAACGGTGGCTCTTGTAGGCCATGATTCAGGCCCTTCAATGCAAACTATATCCTTCTCCTGTAGAGGCACTAGTGTAGTGGCTGTGCGGTCATGAAGTGTTTTTTGTTTCTGTTGTAGTTTCCGAGCCTTGTCTGCCCACACCTCATCTCTGTGGTCAGGTGTGACATAACTGGGAAGTCGTGTACGGATTTTCCGACCCAGTAAGAGCTCAGCTGGAGACTTGCCACTTGCTAGCGGGCCCGCCCTGTACGACATCAGGGCCAGATATGGGTCAGTGTTGCTGTGTGCTGCTTTCTTTAATAGTCTTTTCACAATCTGTACCCACTTCTCCGCTTTTTTATTAGCCTGAGGATAGAGCGGACTGGAGGTTACATGATTAAACTCATACTCTGAAACAAATGACTGAAACTCATGACTGGCATAGGGAGGGCCATGATCAGAGATCAGGGTTAGAGGGATGCCCTGCCTGGCAAAGATTGACTTCAGGTGAGTTATCACAGCTCTTGATGTGGTACTGGACAAGAGAGCCATCTCCGGATAATTGGAATAATAATCAATAACTAACAAATAGTCTTTTCCTTCATAGTGAAATATATCAGTTCCGACCTTTTCCCAAGGTTGTGATGGGAGCTCTGTGGTAATGAGGGGCTCTTTTGTTTGCTTGTAGTGATACTCCTGACATGCACACTCGCTGATCAACTGGTCAATATCAGAGTTCATGTTTGGCCAGTAGAGTGAGTCACGTGCTCTCCTTTTTGACTTTTCTGCACCCAGGTGCCCTTCATGTATCCTGTTGAGCATTTCTTGTCGCATAGAGGTGGGCACTACTATCCTGTCACACTTAAGCAGTAGTCCATTGACCACAGAGTGCTCAGACTGAATGTGATAATATTGTTTACATGACCCTTTCTTCCAGCTCTCTTGAAGATTTCTCATTACTTTACTCAGGACTGGGTCCTTTGATGTCTCTGTGACTATCACTGATAGTTATTCCTGTGTGGCGGGCAATGCTGCGTAGACCATATCCACATGAAGAGCCACATCCTCTTCTGATTCACTGTTTTGTGTGGCGTAAGGCGCAGCCCTGGATAGTGTGTCTGCAATGAACATTTGTGTCCCTGGCACATATGTTAGCTCAAAATCATAACGTTAAAGTCTCATCATTAGGCGTTGTATCCGTGGTGACATGTCACACAGATTCTTCTTTGCGATCCCTAGCAGTGGCTTATGGTCCGTTTCTAGGATAACCTTGGGAAGACCATAGATGTAGGTATGAAATTTTTCACACCTAAATGCCAAGCCAAGGCACTCCTTCTCGATTTGCACGTACCGGCACTCTGTAGCCGTCATGGAGCGTGATGCATACGCCACTGGTCGCCATTCTCCTTCATCTTCCTGTAGAAGGAAAGCCCCTAATCCATTCTTAGAGGCATCTGTGGACACTTTTGTCCTCTTTTTAGGGCAGAAGAACTTCAGTAGGGGTTCACTTGCTAGAATGTGTAGCAGCCCCTTCCATTCTCTCTCATGTTCATGTCCCCATTGGAACTCTGTCTCTTGGTGCAGCAGTTTTCTCAGATGAACAGTTTTCACTGCTAGATTTGGAATGAACTTTCCTAGGTAGTTAACCATGCCAAGGGCCCGCTGAACCCCTTTCTTGTCCTTTGGTTTCTCCATGTCATGTATAGCCTTTACCTTTGGCTTGTCTGGCTGAATCCCCTCTGAAGAGATCTTGTCTCCGAGGAATGTGATTTCATTGACGCTGAACTGACATTTGTCTTTATTTAGTTTGAGTCCATACTGCTGTATTCTCTGAAGTGTTTTCTCCAGTCTGGTGTCGTGCTCCCCTTGAGTGGAGCCCCAAACTACCAGATCATCCACATACACCCGCACTCCCTCCAGGCTCTCGATGATTTGCTCCATTGCTCTGTGAAAGATTTCTGGGGCGGAGCTAATACCAAAGGGCAGACGCTGGTAGGAGTATTGACCAAACGGGGTGTTAAAAGTGCACAGCTTAGCACTTTCTTCATCAAGTTTCAACTGCCAGAAACCATGCAAGGCGTCCATCTTGGAGAAGACTTTCGCTTCTGTCATTTCGCTGACTATTTCCTCTCTCTTTGGAATCTGGTAGTGCTCTCTTTTGATATTGGCGTTAAGGTCCTTGGGATCCATGCAGACATGCAATTTATCAGTTTTCTTTGAATTGACGCAGACCATGGAATTTACCCAGTCAGTCAGTTCCTCAATCTTCTTTATGACAACTAGTCCCTCCATGCGGTCTAGCTCTTTCCTCAGTTTTTCACGGAGAGCCACTGGAACTCTCCTGGGTGCGTGAATCACAGGTTGTGCATCCTCTCTCAGTTTGATGGAGTATGTAAAGGGCAGTGCACCAAAACCCTGAAAGACATCTGCATATTTGTGTGCTATAGTCTCATGAGTCAGATTTGTACTATCTTGGGGGGCACTCTGCACACAGTTCTGTTCATTGATAGTATAGATTCATTTTACCAAGCCCAAATCCACACAGGCCTTATCCCCCAACAGTGACTCATGTCCTTCAGACACTATAACAAAGGTCAATGGGTGAATGTGATTTTTTACCTTAACATTCAGCCTACACGTTCCTTTTGTTTCAATGCTTTGTCCATTGTATGCCTTCAAAGACACCGTCTTGTTCAGTATTTTAGGTCGCACTTTGAGATTCTGTGCATCACTCCAACTTATGAGGTTTGCCTTAGCACCTGTATCTAATTTAAAGGTAACAATGGTGCCATTTACCAGCAAGGGAGCTATCCAAACTTCAGTCTTTGGTCCTACAGAGTGCACTTCATTAGCATTTTTGCCCTGTTTTGACTCATTTTGCACCATTCCCACAAACAAAGTCTCTGCTCCTGTCTCTTCAGTCTCAATAGCATGCACTGTCTTTTTACCTTCAGTTTTCTCTTCCAAAAAACACATCTTGGCAAAGTGGTTCCTGCCTTTACATTTTGCACAGTTCTTCCCATAAGCAGGACACTGTCTGGCTACGTGTTTATTACCGCACCGTCTGCATTCGTAAGGCGTCATCGTCTTGAACTCCGTGGGCCCTCTTGTGTCCCTTTTGTGTACCACATCCACCGGCAGGTTTTTCAGTCCCAGGGCGCTCCCTTCTGCTGTGCTGCTCCCTTCAAAAGTTTTCATGTGCATGGCTGAGAGTTCACTAGCATGACATATTTTCACTGCTGCATCCAAATTTAGGTCATTGTCTCTAAGCATTCTCTCCCTCACCTTCTTGTCGAGTATTCCAAAAACGACTTGATCGCGTATCATCGATTCCTTCAGGTCCCTAAAGTTGCATGTTTGTGCTTTTATTTTCAAGTCTGTCAAAAAAAATCAAAGGATTCTCCTTGCTTTTTCACGCGGGAGCGAAACACGAATCTCTCATACGTTTCATTCTTTTTTGGAGTGCAGTTTTCGTCGAACCGTTCTATCACCTTGTCCAGATCATTTTTATCATCTTCGGCTGCAAACGTAAATGTGTTAAACAGCTCGATTGCCTGCGAGCCAGCCACTGTTAGCAACAAAGCTACTTTACGTGTTCCAGAGCTAGTCGGAGCGTCAATCGCTGTGAGATAGAGAAGAAAGCATTGCTTGAAGACACGCCAATTTTCATCCACATTTCCTTCTAGTTGCAGGCTAGCCGGAGGTTTTATTCCTTCCATTGTTGTAGTATGTCCTTATCGTGAGTTCTATAAATCCTGGTACCATGTAATGTTATCTTAATAATGTAATTACGAGTCTCACAAGCAGCTGTAGAGGAGTGCCATTTATTCAGTCCTGACTCTGTGTCTCTAGTACAGTATCTGAAGCATGGCCTAGATGGCGTCAGATCCCGCCCTCGGATATGACATCAACCGTCAACCAGCTGTCAATCAAACTCTGCTGTCTTTACGACAGCTACGGTTATCCGTACAGCCATGGCTGGCAGTCTCTCACGGCGTCTCTGAGCCCTCTGAATGCAATGCAGTAAGCCAATGTTTGCACCCATTGCAGCCCCCATTAGATGTATCGAATTAATGCTATGGCACTGAAAGTTAATTACAAGTGCAAAGCTCTGGCCTGAAGCCAGAAGTACCTGAGCGAGTGTTGATTCAAACCAGAAAGCTCTCTCCCTTTGTCTCTCTCCAAATATCAGTGTCGCACAAAGAAGGAGTGGAGCAAAATGGCTGACATTTATACTGCAGGAGGAGTTCCCTTTAATTAGCACCCCATGTACCCCACAGCAACTGAGAACCGTTCTCCTTTACCAGTCGCTGGGGGTGCCAGACGCACAACAGGCCGGCGCCACTGAATTTCCGGTTCGGGGTGCACAAAGGGCGTTGCACCATGAAATGACATCAGGATCTGCGCGCGCAGCTGAGCGCGCGCAAAGGTTTTGCGCCGCCGCTAAATCGTTACTGAATTTCGCGAGAGGCGCAGATCGCTCCGCGCCCGGTCGCTAGACGCTTAGCGCCCCACTTCTCGCCCTCTTAAGGCGCTAGCGGCTGGCGCAACCAACTGAATTTCTAGGCCAATAATTTTTTTTGCATTACCTATATAACAGACCAACAAACCAAAGCAAAATGAAAAAGCAGTCATGGCAATGACTTAAACATTCCCACATTCGTTTTTTGAAATATATCCACACAAGCTATTCCTAGTCATGCACCAACCAGGACTGAGAGGGTAAACTTCTCTCAGACTCCTACTATTGCCACTTTCTGGTCTAAATATGGTCAAAGAATGTCTCATGATGGTCTTTCTTTCTTCCTTATGGGGAAATATAGCTGAGATTGGCAACTCAAATCAAATCAAATCAAATCAAATCAACTTTATTGTCATTGTTAGTGCACAAGTGCAGTACAACGAAATGTAGGCTTGTGGCTCCCGAGAGTGTACATTTAGATTAAGACATTTAAACATTCAACATACATTTGGCTTGTAATACATTAACATAAACATAACCAAAATAAAGTGCATTGGCAGATGTGCAGGCTTTAGAGTTTATTTGCGGAGTTCAGTAGGATGACAGCCCTGGGAAAGAAGCTGTTCCTAAATCTGGTCGTACGGGTGCGAATGCATCTGTAGCGTCTCCCAGATGGCAGGAGGGTGAACAGACTGTGGCTGGGGTGGGTAGGGTCTTTGATGATGGACCGTGACCTCCGTAGACAGCGTTTCTGGTAGATGTTCTCTATGGTCAGTAGCCGGGTGCCGGTAATGCGTTGGGCAGTTTTGACTACCCGCTGCAGGGCTTTCTGGTCATAGTAGCTACAGCTGCCATACCATACTGTGATACAGTTTGTCAGGATGCTCTCTTTTGTGCAGCGGTAAAAGTTAGAGAGGATCAGGGGTGACAGGTTACATCCCTTCAGCCTCCTTAGGAAATATAGGCGCTGCTGGGCCTTCTTCACCAGAGAGGAGGTATTGAGTGACCAGGAGAGGTCTTCCGTGATGTGGACTCCGAGGAACTTAAAGCTGTCCACCCTTTCCACCACAGCCCCATTGATGTGGATGGGGGTGTGACTTCCGCCTTTAGATTTCCTGAAGTCCACAATGATTTCTTTGGTTTTCTTGATGTTAAGGGCCAGGTTGTTATCGGCGCACCACTTCACGAGATGCTGGACCTCCTCCCTGTAGGCTGACTCATCGTTGTTGGTGATCTGGCCTACTACCGTGGTATCATCCGCAAACTTGATGATGGTGTTGGAACCATGAACAGCCACACAGTCGTGGGTGAAGAGGGAGTAGAGGAGGGGGATCAGCACACATCCTTGTGGGGCCCCCGTGCCATTCAAAATGGGGACACATGGGTAAACCACTTTGAAAAATTATACCAGAAAAACGCACTAAGACCAGAGCAACACCAAATATGCAAAAAACTGGAAAAGCTAGAAATGGTCATAAAAGATAACCAAAACCCGCTAGACTCCATAATAACAGAAAAAGAACTTTTTGAAAAACTCAAGGACCTGCGACCAGGAAAAGCTTGCGGGACAGACGGCATACTAAACGAGATGATTAAACACACAGACAACAAAATGAAACTGGCTATCCTAAAACTCTTCAACTTGGTTCTGAGTGTCGGTTATTTCCCTGATATCTGGAACAAAGGACTCATAACGCCCATATACAAAAGTGGGGACAAAATCGACCCAAACAACTATCGAGGCATCTGTGTAAACAGTAACCTGGGGAAGGTATTCTGTAGCATCATAAACAAAAGACTTATAAACTTCCTTGAGGAGCACAATGTCTTGAGTAAAAGCCAAATTGGATTCCTGCCAAACTATAGAACATCAGATCATATCTTCACCCTACAGACCCTAATTGACAAACACGTTCACCATAACAAAAGCAAAATCTACGCATGCTTTATAGATTTCCAGAAGGCTTTCGACTCCATCTGGCATGACGGTTTATTCCTGAAACTTATCGAAAGCGGGGTAGGAGGAAAAACATATGATGTAATTAAATCAATGTATACAAACAACAAATGCGCAGTTAAGATTGGAGACAAACAAACAAAATACTTCCCACAGAGGCGGGGGGTGACGCAGGGCTCGCCAATCTCACCGACACTCTTTAATATTTACATAAATGAATTGGCAAAACTACTTGAACAATCCACAGCACCCGGCCTCACCCTATATGAATCCAAGGTTAAATTCCTCCTCTATGCAGACGACCTGGTTCTGCTGTCACCAACTAAGGAGGGTCTACAGCAGAACCTGGACCTGCTGGAGTCGCACTGCCAGACTTGGGCCCTGACAATAAATCCCCAAAAAACCAAAGTCCTTGTGTTCCAGCAAAGATCCAAACATCAGGGACCCAAAATAAATTTCACACTAGGAACAACCAAAATTGAACAAACCACTAACTACACATACTTGGGCTTAAAAATCAGTTCTACGGGAAACTTCAAACTGGCTGTGAATGAACTGAAAGAGAAAGCAAGAAGGGCTTTCTATGCCATCAAAAAATCAATCCAAATAGAAATCCCAATTAGCATTTGGCTCAAAATTTTCAAATCAGTAATTGAACCAATTGCACTCTATGGCAGTGAGGTATGGGGACCGCTAACACAACAAGAATTTGCAAAATGGGACAAACACCCAATTGAGATCATACATGCAGAATTCTGTAAAAGTATCCTCCGGACTCAAAGGAAAACAGTAAACAATGCATGCAGGGCGGAACTAGGCCAATATCCATTAATAATCACTATCCAAAAAAGAGCCACCAAATTTTGGAATCACCTACAAATGAGCAACCCCCAATGCTATCACTACGACGCCCTGAAATGCCAAGAGCTGACCATAAAGAAGAATACCCTCAGTCAACTAGTCCTGGGACTCAGTGAAGTAACTACTAACAATACTAACAACAACCAGCCCCAGGACAGTGACAGGGTAACACAAAGAATTCGACCCAACACAATCGTCGCTAAGCAAAAGGAAAAATATCTGACATATTGGGCAGAAACAACAAAAACCCAAAGCAAACTCAATTGCTACTTGGCCCTAAACAGACAATACAACATAGCTGATTACCTGACCATGGTAAAGGATAACAAACTGAGAAGAACCTTGACAAGGTACAGACTTAGCGAACATAGCCTAGCGATCGAAAAAGGCAGACACAGGCAGACCAGGCTGCCAAGAGAAGACAGGATATGCTCTCACTGCAGTCAGGGAGTAGTGGAGACAGAGATGCACTTCCTCACAGCCTGTGGAAAATATCAGGACATCAGGGAGAATTTCTACCAAAAATTCTCACAAATATGCCATGAATTCAGAAATCTGAATGACAACCAAAAACTCCCATACCTACTGGGGGCGGAGAGAAGCTGTGTAACACTGGCGGCACACTATGTTACAGCTTGCCATGAACAGAGGGACAACCAGTAAACTAAGAAAAGAGTATATATAAATAATGCGATTGTATGTTTATACACTCAGGGATATACCTGTTTATACACTGTATGAATAGAACTGCATTTATGTGTTCAACCATAAATGTATTATGATGCTTTGGCAACATAAGATGTACCTTATCATGCCAATAAAGCGATTTGAATTTGAATTTGAATTTGTTAGGAAGTCCAGGGTCCAGTTGCAGAGGGAAGTGTTCAGGCCAAGAGTTTGGAGTTTGGTGGCCAGCTTGTTGGGGACGATAGTGTTGAATGCTGAGCTGTAGTCTATGAACAGCATTCTGATGTAGGTCTCCTTACCATTCACTGGAGTTGAGTGAGGAGGAACAAACTTGCATCCCATCCCACCCCTTCATGATACCATGTAGTGGTGCTCTAATGTACTTTGACACTGCACAAATTTTCTCTACATTTATGTAACACAAAATCTAAAACTGCTAACTTTATTTAACTTGGAAGATATATTTATTCATAACTTGCAAGTGTAACTCAGGCAAAACCTTAAATAAGGTATATTATTCTGATGACATTTGCATAGGTCTATAAAAATTAAATGAATCTGAAAAAATGTGCTTATACAATTGAAAGAGCAAATCCTTTAACTTCTCAACATTCATCTTTTCGACTAAGCATTCAGTCACCCTTCTTAAGCTCTCCCTCAATGGCTCAGTTCTGTATCTATTTCCATTTGCGAAGCACCTTGGGGCATTTTTACATTAAAGGCATTCTATAAAGGCAATCAACATCACTTAAAAAAAAACAGATTATCTGGCCATTAGTACATTGGTGTTTGTGGGAGCTTGCTGTGCGCAAATTGGCTGCCGCGCTTACTACATTGCCACAGTGACTACAATTCAAAAAGTACTTAATTGGCTGTAAAATGCTTTGGGACATCCAGTGGTCGTGAAAGGCGCTATATAAATGTAAATCTTTTTCTTTTATAAATGCAAGTTGTTGTTGTTGTATGCACATCCGATCTAACCGTATACACACATTTTGTTACTAGATCTAAAATGTACGCAAGATGCTCAAAAACCATGAATGTTATATTACAAAACTTAGAACCAACATTTATTATGCTAAATTTGCGAACATATTAATAAATTATGTTGATTAGATCTCACTTGGATGTGAAAATTATTTTATTTAGATGATTGGTTTTCAGTTTAAATTGAAAACAATGGGCTATATTTACTTCACTAAAAGGGAGGACATCTTAATAAGTATGATAACTGTTAGATCCGTGGTTCAGTGGATAAATAATCACACGGATGCTGTACATTAACAAATAACAGGTCTTTACTGGAGGAGGGTAATCTCTAGACTGGGGTACAGAGGCATGCGCAAAGCTTTTATACCGGTGTGGTCACTGCCGGTACTACAGTATACAGGAGCTATAAAAAGTAGTTCTGACTTAAAGGCACATACACTACAATTCCTCCCTTTTTAGATTAATAATACCCCCTTAATATTCAAATAACAATTACATTTCTACATGTACATTCAATAACAAAAGTCCATTTATAGATTCAGTCTTTGGGGCGGCTTCCTGACCCTTTCGGGATAGCGCCTTTCCAGAGGTTCTTGTTCTTGGTGCAGAGGCGATTCTGACCCCTTTTCATTGGGTAGTTCATCGGGTTCCACTGCTACTGGGTCTGAAGTAGATGCTACCGGTATGTCGGGTTCATCCCCAGGTACCCGAGACATGGGGTTGACGCATTCCTGTGACGCTAAGATCTGATCGACGTGGCGTCTCACAATGTTCTCCCCGACATCCACAGTGTACATTAATGGCCCCTGCCTTGTACATATCGTTCCGGGTTGCCACTTCTCTGTTCGATAGTCACGGGCCAAGACTGGTTGCCCTACATTTAAGCTCCTTGTCGGCTTCTCGTTGATGTGCTGGAATTGTTTGTCCTCAACATTTCTTCGCACATTTGGTCTGAGCAAGTCCAGACGAGATCTCAACCTTCGGTTAAAGAACATCATGGCTGGGGTCTGGTTGGTAACTGCATGTGTCGCGTTTCGGTAGGCTAATAAGAAATTGTCCATCTTATGCTGTAGTGGAATTTCCTCGTCGCACATGGCCTTTATCGCCTTCTTAAAGGTTTGTACGAACCTCTCAGCCAATCCATTGGTGGCTGGATGATACGGGGCGGATGTGTAATGCCTTACCCCATTCCTTTTCATGAATTTTTGGAACTCGTCGGACACAAACTGTGGTCCATTATCAGAGCAGATCTGCTCTGGCAAACCGTTTCTGGCAAATATGGTCTGTAGGACTGCAATCATTTTCTCTGTAGTGGTTGAAGACATCTTTATCACCTCAGGCTACTTTGAATGAGCATCCACTGCTATTAAGAACATTGAGTCCATGAATGGACCAGCGAAATCAATGTGCACCCGTTGCCATGGAGAGGAGGGCCACTCCCATGGGTGTAGAGGGGCATGTGGTGGTGAATTTTGGACCTTCTGGCATCCTAAGCAGCTCTTAGTTAGGTCTTCGATTTGTTGATCGATTCCCAGCCACCACACATAAGCCCTAGCAAGGCTTTTCATTTTCACTCCCCCCAGATGACCTTCATGTAGCTCATTTAGCACTCTCTCCCTTAACTTGGGTGGAATCACCACTCTGGATCCACACATCACTGTCCCCTGGCATACTGACAGCTGTTCTCTTCTGGATGAGAATGCTGGCAACAGTGAGTTGCCGTGTGTTGGCCATCCCCTCACCGTCAATTCATATACCCGTGACAGTGTCGGATCATTGCTGGTCTCCTTCTCTATATCCGAGTTTGTTACTGGCAATCATTCAATTATCGATGAATAAAATATCTCGATAGGGTCCACTGCTGGTGCTTCCTCCACAGTAGGCAGTGGCAGGCGCGATAGCCCATCAGCGTTCCCATGCTGTTTCGTGCCTTTATATTCGATTTCATATTGATTCGCCCCTAGAAACAGGGACCATCTTTGTAACCGCTGTGCAGTCATTACTGCCACGCCCTTCTTAGGATTAAAGATGGAGACAAGTGGTTGGTGGTCAGTCAGCAAGGTGAACTTCTGCCCATGCAGATAGTGGTTGAATTTTTTTACTCCCCATACTAGGCTGAGGGCCTCCCTGTCAATCTGGGCGTAGTTGGGGCAGCACGGTGGCATAGTGGTTAGCACTGTTGCCTCACAGCGCCAGGGACCCGGGTTCGAATCCGGCCTCGGGTGACTGTCTGTGTGGAGTTTGCACATTCTCCCCGTGTTTGCGTGGGTTTCCTCCGGGTGCTCCGGTTTCCTCCCACAGTCCAAAAATGTGCGGGTTAGGTTGATTGGCTATGATAAATTGACCCTTAGTGTTAGGGGGATTAAATACGTGGGGTTACGAGGATAGGGTGGGATATGTGTTGGTGTTGGTGTAGGGGTTACGGGGATCGGGTGGGATATGTGTCGGTGCAGGCTCGGTGGGCCGAAATGGCCTTTATCTGCACTGTGGGGTTTCTGTGATTTCTGTGATCTGTAGTTGCGCTCGGCTGAGGTTAGTGACCGAGACGCAAAGGCTACTGCCCTCTCCAACCCATCTGGGAATTTGTGCGACAGCACCGCTCCAATGCCGTAGGGTGATGCATCACATGCCAAACGAATTGGTAGTGCTGGGTTGAAATGGGCCAACACCTCTTTTGATGTGATCAATTCTTTACACTTCTGGTAAGCTCGTCTACGTTCGTCATCCCACTTCCATGGTACCCCTGTTTGCAGTAGGATGTTCAGCGGGTGTAATACCATGGACAAATTTGGTAAGAACTTGTGGTAATAGTTTACCAGCCTGAGGAACGACCTCAGTTGTGACACATTTTCCGGTGCTGGAGCCTTGACTACTGCCTCAATCTTGTCAGGGGACTTATGTAACCCCTCTTCATCGATGACGTGGCCGCAATACGAGATCTGTTTCTGGAAAAAGTCGCACTTGTGGCGATTAGCTCGTAGCCCATACTCCTTTAATCTGGCGAGCACCTTCTCCAAGTTAGCGAGGTGATGACCGTCATTTTCGCCCGTGACCAAGATGTCGTCCAAATAACACTGGGTCCCTGGAATCCCTTGCAGAACCTGATCCATCGCCCTTTCCCAGATAGCCGGAGCCGAGGCTACTCCAAACATCAGCCGGTTGTATTGATAGAGACCTTTATGAGTGTTGATCGTAAGGTAATGTTTCGAAGCTTCTTCTACCTCCATTTGCAAGTACGCCTGGGCTAGATCAATTTTGGTGAAGCGTTTACCACCAGATAGCGAGGCAAAAATATCCTCAATTTGTCGAAGCGGATATTGCACCGTGTGAAGGACTGGGTTCACTGTCACCTTAAAATCCCCACAGATGCGGGCCTTCTTTGGTTCCCCAGGCGTATTACTCAACGACCTCTTCATTACAGGAACGATGGGTGTAGCCCACTCGCTCCAGTCCACTTTAGACAGTACTCCTGAACGTTCCAACCCTTCCAGCTCTGTTTCAACCGCTGGGCTGATCGCATAAGGCACTGGTCTGACCTTCAGAAACTTTGGGCTTGCATTTTCCTCTATTTTAATTGTTGCTGTTATTCCTTTTAGTGTTCCTAGTCCCTCCTGGAACACTTCTTTTGCGTCAGTTAGCATTTTTGACAGTCGTCCAGGTGTGACGTCGTCATCCTTTTTGGCCTCAACCTTCAGTGCCTGTATGGAATGCCAATCTAATTGTATCTTCCAGATCCATTCACGTCCTAGCAGTGGTGGTCCTCCATTTGGCAATACATATATATCCATTTTAGGTATTTCCTGACCTTTATATGTCACTTTCACCCTTATTTTTCCTTTGGGGTAGACTTTTTGCCCCGTATACGTCTTCAAGACAGTCTCTGTAGCTTTCAAGGGTATGTGTGAAAATAGCCGCTTGTAGTCTCTTTGATTTATGACTGTTAGAGCTGACCCTGTGTCCAATTGCATTTCCACTTGGACTCCGTCTATCTTGAGTGTAACCCAAATAGTCTGGTGATCCTCCATTTCGGTTACATTATGTAGTTTCAGACAACCCAGCTCCTTGCTTCCGGAGTCTGTGTCACTTTTCTGTTCGTCTGAACCACTGTCCATCACCTGGTGTACCTTTTTGTACTTCTCCTGTGGAGATTTCTTACTGTTGGTTTTCTTCCCAGACCTGCAGACTCTTGCTATGTGTCCTGCTTTCCCACACTGTCTGCACACTTGGTCCTTGAACCAACAATCTTTCTGGTCATGTGTTGTTCTGCCGCAGCGATAGCACTTCCCTGTTTCATAGGTCATTTCGTTGGTGCCATATTCTTGCGGTCTCCGTTGTATCTCTGCAGCACCCCTTGCGGCTGCTTCGTGTGATACTGCCATACTGAATGCTTTGTCCAGCGTAAGGTCCTTTTCTGATAGAAGCCATTTCTGGGTTCCTTCACTTTGTAGCCCACACACAAACTTGTCCCTTAACGTGTCTGCTAGTCCCGCTCCAAACTGGCAGTATTTCGATAGCTTGCGCTGTTCCGTTAGGTACTCAGCATTGCTTTCATCTTTGTGTTGGTTCCTTTTATGGAACTTAAATCATTCTGCTATCAGCAGCAGTGTGGGGTTTAAGTGGTCCTGTAGGATTTCTACTATGCTTTCAAAATTCTTGTTTACCGGCTTCTCTGGGGTTATTAGATTTCGCAGTAACCCATAAGTTTTTGCACCCATGGAATTTAACAGAACCAGTGCTTTATTAGCATCTGGCACTTCATTCGCCCTGCAGTACACCTCAATACGTTCCACATATGTCGCCCAATCTTCGACTTCATTGTCGAACGTAGAGATACTGCCACACTTCGGCATCCTTGGTTGTGCGTTAACTATCACCAATGGCGCCTCCCGCGCTTCCCCTTCTTCTCCGCTGGCACAAAATGGCGTCTCCCACGCTTTCCTTCCTTCCCGCGCTCGCCCTTCTTCTCCGCTGCGGCTTCGCAAAATGGCGTTTCCCGCGCTCTTCCTTCTCTGCGGCTCAATGGCGTCTCCCGTGCTCTCCCTGCTTCTCCGCGGCTCAATGGCGTCTCCCCTTGCTTCGCCCCGTGGACCCTGATCAGCCCGTGATCCCTTGCTGTGCTCTGCGCGTTCTTCTCTTGATATTTGTCGACGCCGCTCAGTCTAGAACCCGGCTGTTTCTTACCCTCTCTCTCTCCGGTTTGCAGTATTTTTCCTCGACGCCGCTCGGTGTTCAACCCCCGGCTGTGCCCTGCGCTCTTCACCCTCTTTCTTACCCCGTTGACGCTGCTCGGCTCTCTCTCTGCCGTCGGTCAGCTGCAGCCGCCGCTGCTCGGGAAGGGTCTGCTCTGGACCTGTCGTCGGTCTCTTACTGCTCGTTGTGGCTGGGGAACCAAGCCCGGCTCTCCACAGCCTCCCCAGCGAAGTTGGATCTCTGCCTGACTGCTGGGCGGTTGCTCGTGGTTGACGCCCGTGTTCCTGGCCTCAACTATTTTTTTTTTATGTTGCAGGTAGATACGAATCGACACTCGTCGCCACTGTTAGATCCATGGTTCAGTGGATAAATAATCACACGGATGCTGTACACTAACAAATAACAGGTCTTTACTGGAGGAGGGTAATCTCTAGACTGGGGTACAGAGGCAT
This sequence comes from Somniosus microcephalus, assembly GCF_052327205.1. Taxonomy (NCBI): domain Eukaryota; kingdom Metazoa; phylum Chordata; class Chondrichthyes; order Squaliformes; family Somniosidae; genus Somniosus; species Somniosus microcephalus. The sequence continues at coordinate 112,735,706 of NC_140988.1, read as the reverse complement.
GCGCAAAGCTTATATACCGGTGTGGTCACTGCCGGTACTACAGTATACAGGAGCTGTAAAAAGTAGTTCTGACTTAAAGGCACATACACTACAATAACCACCATCTTATATTTACATATGCAGATTAATCATAAAATATAGTTTCCTTTATAATTCATATATATACCGTAAATGTATATTACACAGCAAAGTGCTATGGTACCCATTGGGAATTAAACTGTTGTCTGGGTTCATCTTCTTTGACATTCCTTTTAGAATACTATTCACATTTTTAAAACCTGAAACTCCAAACTGACTATTACTTCCATCAGGGAGGAAAAATAGATGGCCACGTGTAGTGTTGAAATAGTTAAAGATTAAACTGCAAGAGACCTAGGAGTTTTAGTAGATTCAACACTAAATATGTCCAAACAAAGCAGAACAGCAATCAACAAAGCAAATAGGATGTTGAATTACATAGCCAAACATATGCCAGAGAAGGTAATGATCAAGTTGTGTTGTGCTCTGGTCAGACTGTGCTTTGAATACTGTATCCAGTTCTGGTCACCCAGAAATTAGACATTCAAGCACTGGAGGTAGTGCAGAGAAGAGTTACTAAGATTCTCCCCAGTGGCAGGAACTAGGGGATACAGGTTCAAATGAGTACAAAGTAATTTTAAGACTGATATCAGGAAATTCTTCTTCACACAAAAGTAAACTTTCTGATACAGTAGTGAGGCAAAAACCCTGGAATTATTTTAGAAGTCATAACGGCTTCCTTGCCCAGGCCTCTGGTTAAAATTACAGTCAGACCCAATGACGCCATTGAAGCCCGATCTGCATGTTATTTAAAGAAGGAGTCACATGCCTTCTGGCGCGTATCCCACTCACCTGCTCAAAAGAGCAGGTTAAAATTGCAACCCACAGGAAGGCAGCGGAATCAGAGGGAGTAAGTCAATGTGGCCATTTTAACTGCCCGCCTGCCTGGTTTCCTCCGGGATAAGATCAGCTCTTAAATCTCTAGATGTAAGACCATCTGTGTCTAAGTAACAAAACTAAAAAGGTCACCAGCAAGTAACCAGCTCTGCAGCAAATAACCAATTATGGCTAAGAAAAATCATAGGAATAGCAGGAAAATATATTTTTTAAAACAAGAAATTGCTGAAATCCACTTGAAAAACAGGCACTGAGTGTCTGGAGTGCACAAAGCATGTGCAAGCTGTACGTGCTTAAACAGCCTCACCATCGTATTAACATGTCCGATACACAATGGGCATAAAGCCTTTGGTCCCTGTGCCCGAGGCATAACAGTAGCTTGGAATGCATTATTTTTCCCTAAAACTGCTGTGTTCACACTGCTCCTTAAGAAAACCTAGCCTTGTCCCCTCTGCATGCTCTAACTACCATCCCATCTCCAACCTCCCATTCATCTCTAAGGCTCTGAAACAAGTCATCACCACCCAACTCCACGCCTACCTCTCTCACCATTCCTTAGCCACTTAAATGTTGGCCACAGCACTGAGACTGCCCTAGAGAAAGTCACGCATTATCTCTCTTTAACCATTCTGCAATCTTTGACATGGTCGATCACAGTATCTTCCTCAGTTACAGTAATAGTAAAGGTACTACAATTTGTCTCAGTGCCCTTGGGTTAAGGAGGGCAGTAACAACCAGGTTTGTGCCCCTTATACAAAAGCAAAATACTGCAGATGCTGGAAACCTGAAATACAAACAGAAAATGCTGGAAATACTCAGCAGGTCAGGCAGCATCTGTAGAGAGAGAAACAGAGTTAACGTTTCAGGTTGATGACCCTTCGTCATCGACCTGAAACGTTAACTCTGTTTCTCTCTCCACAGATGTTGCCTGACCTGCTGAGTATTTCCAGCATTTTCTGTTATTATTCCTGCTCCTTATTGTTGTGTATGTACCTTTAAGGGAATAACTGGTCTTAGACTGCAGTACCGGCAGTGACCACCCCTGTATAAAAGGCCCTAGCAGGCTTCTGTAGTTTCAGTTTCAAGCTGCCTCTTGTTCAGTAAAGTATCTGTTAAACTGTTCTCCCGAAGTCCGTGTATTATTGAGGCGCGGACTTTACACTGGCGACGAGTAAGTTCTAACTCACCTGTAGTGTGGCATCATCTCACGGGGATCTCGCCTGAAAGGAAGGTCCTGGAAGGTCGTAGTCTGAGCAACGGGCGTCGACCGAGGGCAACCGCCCAGAGAATCCATCGGTGTTTGGAGAATTGCAGGAGAGACTGTGGTTCCAGCGAATCGTGCTGGTAGCAGGTAGCACGCTGACCCTTCCGGACTGCGGCGGGCTCAAGCTCGATCGAGCGGCTCTACAAATCGGGCTGCGCAGCGTCGCCGGGAAAAGAAAACAAGAGAGAGAGGGTGGAGTGCACAGGACAGCGGAGAGAAACTAAACGGGGGGGAAGGAAAGCGAGACACGCCAAAGCTGCGGGTCGCCGCCATTACCCCATAGAACGCTAGGAGCAGCATGGCAGTAAGGGGAAGAAGCAAAAGCGCGGGAGGCGCCATTTTATCCCATTGGAGAAGAAGCAAAAGCGCGGGAGGCACCATTTTATTCCATTGGGGAAGAAGCAAAAGCGCAGGAGGCGCCATTTTAAATCGCCCAAGATACTGAAAAGTGGCAGTATTACTGCTTTCGACAACGAGGTAGAAGACTGGACCACGTATGTAGAAAGAATCGAAGTGTACTGCAAGGCAAATGAGGTGGCCGATGGAAAGAGGGCGTCGGTATTATTAAATCTGATGGGTGCGAGTACGTACGGCCTATTGCGGAATTTAATTACCCCAGCTAAACCAATGGAGAAAAGTTTTGAGGAGATTGTTCATATCTTACAGGAACACCTAAGCCCTACACCACTGCTGATAGCAGAAAGATTCAAGTTCCATAAAAGAAACCAGCACAAAGATGAGAGCAATGCTGACTATCTTATGGAGGAACTACGCAAGTTATCGAAGCACTGCCAGTTCAGAGCAGGACTGGCAGACACCTTACGGGATAAGTTTGTCTGCGGGCTCCAGAGTGAAGGAACCCAGAAACGACTACTTTCAAAAAAGGACCTGACGCTAGAACAGGCTTTCAGCGTGGCAGTATCCTACGAAGCAGCAGCACGGGGAGCTGCGGAAATACAACAGAAACCACAAGAATACAGCGCTAACGAAATGGCGTATGGAGCCGAAAAGTGCTATCGCTGCGGCAGAACAACCCATGAGCAGAAGGACTGCTGGTTTAAAGACAAAATATGCAGGCAATGCGGGAAGATGGGATATATAGCAAGAGTCTGCAGGTCGGGAAAGAAGACCAACATGACAAGAACTACTAAGGAACAGTACAGGAAAGTAAAGAAACTGACAGATAGTAGTTCAGAAGATCAGGAGAGTGATAAGGACTCCGGGAGCAGGCGACTAAGTTGTTTAAAGTTACACAACGTGATCGCAAAAGAAGATCACCGAACCATTTGGGTCACCCTCATGATAGCAGGGTCCCCAGTGAAGATGGAATTGGACACAGGATCAGCCCTAACTGTCATGAATCGACGAGACTATGAGCGGCTATTCTCACACATACCCTTAAAGGACACGTCCATTGTATTGAAGACATACACGGGGCAAAAGGTCTACCCCAGAGGAAAAATAAGGGTGCCAGTTGAGTATAACGGAAAGGAAACACAGAAACTATACATGTATATACTACGAGATGGAGGACCACCATTATTGGGACGTGAATGGATCCAAAGACTACAATTGGATTGGCATTCCATTCTGGCACTAACTGTGACTGACAAAAAAGATGATGACATCGCACCTGGACGTCTGTCACAAATTCTATCTGATGCGGAAGAGGTGTTTCAACAAGGACTTGGGACTCTAAAAGGAGTAAAGGCAACCATAAAGATTGAGGATAACGCAACCCCAAAATTTTTCAAGGCCAGACCGGTGCCATACGCGATACGCCCAGCTGTGGAAGCTGAACTGGAGAGTCTGGAGCACTCGGGGGTGCTGCCTAAGGTGGACTGGAGCGAGTTGACCACACCCATCGTTCCTGTAATGAAGAAAGCATTGAGCAGCACGCCTGGGGAGCCAAGGAAGGTTCGCATCTGTGAGAACTTCAAGGTGACTGTGAACCCAGTCCTGCACACAGTACAGTATCCGCTTCCGCGGATAGAAGATATTTTCGCCTCACTATCTGGAGGGAAACGTTTTACAAAGATTGACCTGGCTCAAGCGTATCTACAAATGGAGGTGGAAGAAGCATCTAGGAAATACCTCACGATAAACACTCACAAAGGCCTTTACCAGTACAATCGACTGGTATTTGGGGTAGCATCGGCCCCGGCTATGTGGCAGAGGGCAATGGAACAAGTCCTGCAAGGGATCCCGGGGACCCAGTGTTATTTGGACGACATCCTGGTTACGGGCGAAAATGACAATGAACACTTTGCCAACCTGGAACAGGTGCTCACGAGATTGCAGGAATATGGGCTACGAGCCAACCGTCCCAAATGCGAGTTCTTCAGGAGACAAATCTCGTATTGTGGCCACATGATTGATGAGGAAGGGTTGCATAAGTCTCCGGACAAGATTGAGGCTGTAGTCAAGGCTCCAGCACCAGAAAATGTGTCGCAACTGAGGTCGTTCCTCGGGTTAGTGAACTACTACCATAAGTTCTTGCCGAATTTATCTACAATTCTGCACCCACTGAACGCCCTCCTTCAAACTGGTGTAACATGGAAATGGAGTGATGAGTGTAAGCGTGCCTTTCAGGAATGTAAATGCCAAATCACTTCAAAAGAAGTATTGGCCCACTACAACCCAACACTACCGATTCGGTTGGCATGTGATGCGTCACCTTACGGCATTGGAGCGGTGCTGTCACACAAATTCCGTGACGGTTCAGAGAGGCCAATAGCCTTTGCATCGCGCTCGCTAACCTCAGCCGAGCGTAACTACACCCAGATTGACAGGGAGGCCCTCAGCCTGGTGTGGGGGGTGAAGAAGTTCAATCACTATCTGCACGGGCAGAAATTCACCCTACTGACTGATCATCAACCCCTGGTCTCAATTTTTAACCCAAAGAAGGGTGTTCCGGTGATGACGGTGCAACGGCTGCAAAGATGGTCACTTTTTCTAGATGCACATCAGTATGACATAGAGTACAAAGGTACGAAACAACATGGAAATGCTGATGGGCTGTCGCGCCTACCGTTGCCTACGGCAGAAGAAGCACCTGCAGTGGACCCTGTGGAGATATTCCATGCGACCATAGTCGAATGTTTGCCTGTTACAAACGCAAGTATTGAGAAGGAAACCCGAAATGACCCGACACTCTCTCGGGTCTATGATTTGACGGTGAAGGGATGGCCAGCATATGGCGACTCACTGTTGCCAGCATTCTCGCCAAGGAGGGAACAGCTGTCAGTGTGCCGGGGAACCTTGATGTGTGGATCCCGAGTGGTAATTCCACCCAAGTTGAGAGATAGAGTACTCAATGAGCTTCACGAGGGTCATCTGGGAGGGGTAAAAATGAAGAGCCTAGCCGGGGCGTTTGTGTGGTGGCCGGGAATCGATAAAGAAATCGAGGATATGATCAAGAGATGCACAGGATGCCAGAAGGTCCAAAACGCTCCACCACAGGCCCCGCTACATCCATGGGAGTGGCCCTCATCTCTATGGCAACGGGTACACATTGATTTCGCTGGTCCATTTATGGACTCAATGTTTCTAATCGCTGTGGACGCCCATTCGAAATGGCCAGAGGTCATTAAAATGTCCTCTACCACCACGGAGAAAACTATTGCAGTCCTAAGGACCATCTTCGCCAGGAATGGGTTGCCAGAACAGATCTGTGCTGACAATGGCCCACAGTTTGTGTCTGAGGATTTCCGGAGGTTCCTGAAGAATAATGGGGTGAAACATTACACATCTGCCCCATATCATCCAGCCACAAATGGATTGGCTGAGAGGTTTGTTCAGACCTTTAAAAAGGCCATAAAGGCAATGTATAATGACGACATACCACTGCAACACAAGGTGGATAACTTCCTGTTTGCTTACCGGAATGCGACACATGCAGTAACCAACCAAACTCCAGCCGTACTGTTTTTCAACCGGAGACTAAGATGTCGCTTGGATTTGCTCAAACCAAACATAAGACGAGATGTTGAGGATAAGCAGTTCCAGCACATAAATGAGAAGCCAACCAGGAGCTTCAAGATAGGGCAACCAGTCTTGGCCCGCGACTACCGAACAGAAAAATGGCAGCCAGGCATGATATGCACACAGCAGGGACCACTAATGTACACAGTGGACGTTGGAGAGAGCATCGTGAGACGCCATGCTGACCAGATTCTAGAGTCACAGGAACAAGCCAAACCTGTACCACAAGCATGTGCACCTGGTAATGAGCCCGAAGTACAGATTGCGTCTACCTCAGAAGCAGGGGTATTGGAAGCTGACGAACCAACCAATGACAATGAGCCAGACTTGACTCCACTGCCAGAACAGGATACTTGAGAAAGGCACTATCCAGTCCGGATCAGGAAGCCTCCTCAAAGACTGAACTTATAAATGACTATTTCAGTTGATGTATATATTACTGAGAAAATTGTAATTGTAATTAGTTATTATTTAGTTGTTAAATGAATGTTATGTACTGTTTATCTAAAAGGGGAGGAATTGTGGTGTATGTACCTTTAAGGGAATAACTGGTCTTAGACTGCAGTACCGGCAGTGACCACCCCTGTATAAAAGGCCCTAGCAGGCTTCTGTAGTTTCAGTTTCAAGCTGCCTCTTGTTCAGTAAAGTACCTGTTAAACTGTTCTCCCGAAGTCCGTGTATTATTGAGGCGTGGACTTTACACTTATCAATGTCCAGTAACCTCTACTATGATGCGCACATTTTGAGTAGAATAGCAAAGTTGTGCTGATTAAATTAAGTGAATTTGATCATAACTGTGACTCTGTGTGTTCACACATTGTGAAATAAAGCAGATGAATGATTTGTATCAAGCTTTGTGTCATCAAGTGGTAACTCAGTCTGCCTTCCGAGAGAATGTAAGAACATAAGAAATAGGAGCAGGAGTAGGCCATTCGGCCCCTCGAGCCTGCCCCGCCATTCAATAAGATCATGGCTGATCTGATCTTGGCCTCAACGCCACGTTCCCGCCCACTCCCCATAACCCTTGACTCCCCTGTAGCTCAGATATCTGTCTATCTCCGCCCTGAATATACTCAATGACTCCGCCTCCACAGCTCCCGAGGGTAGTGAATTCCAAAGATTCACGACCCTCTGAGAGAAGAAATTCCGCTTCATCTCCGTTTTAATTGGGTGACCCCCTTATCCTGAAACTGTACCCCCTAGTTCTAGATTCCCCCATGAGGGAAACATCCTCCCTGCATCTACTCTCAAGCCCCATCAGAATCTTATATGTTTCAATAAGATCACCTCTCATTCTTCTAAACTTCAATGAGTGTAGGCCCAACCTGCTCAACCTTTCTTCATAAGACAACCACTTCATCTCAGGAATTAACCTAGTGAACCTTCTCTGAACTGCCTCCAATGCATGTATACCCCTCCTTAAATAAGGAGACCAAAACTGCCCGCAGTACTCCAGGAGTGGTCTAACCAGCGCCCTGTACAGTTGTAGCAAGACTTCCCTACTTTTATACTCCATCCCCCTTGCAGTAAAGGCCAACATTCCATTTGCCTTCCTAATTACTTGCTGTACCTGTATGCTAATTTTTTGTGTTTCATGTATGAGGACCCCCAGATCCCTCTGTACCACAGCATTATATAGTCTATCTCCATTTAAATAATAATTTGCTTTTTTATTTTTCCTACCAAAGTGGATAACCTCACATTTTCCCACATAATACTCCATCTGCCAAATTGTTGCCCACTCACTTAACCTGTCTATATCACTTTGCAGACTCTCTGGGCTGGATTTTCATTCAGAAGTCGGGAAGGAGGCGGGACTACAACTTTCAGGTTGTAGTCCCGCCTCCATCGAGATGCGGCCAATCCACGCGATTTTCACTTGATTGACCTTGTTGAGCCCGCCCAGCGGGCTCAGCAGGCCAATTAAGGGCCATTCGGCAACAGGTGATGTCACAGACTGAAATTTCATCTGTCAGGACGTGTTGACAGATGAAATATCAGTGTTTCACAGCTGCTTGAAGCTGTCAAACACTGACAGCCTTACTTCTAACCTGAGTCCTTCTACGCAGACTCAGTTAGAAATCTCACCAGCACTGAAAGCTGCAGGGTGTCACTTTTGACAGATCGCAGCCATTCTGCTTTCTGTGCTGGCTGAATGATGGACTCCCGAAGCCTAGAGGAAGGAAGGCTGTAAAGGTAAGTACAGGTAATTTAAACTTCTTTACACACTTTAGACACACCAAACACACTTACCTTTGCACTCATGCACCCATCACTCACCTGAACACCGAAATCTCGACCCCTCCAAGTCCTTCAACCCGATGGCCCAACTCCTCTAACCTGGCGTGGGTTGGAGCCGTTGGGAATCCCACACGACAACCTTCAAAATAGGGATTAGGCTAAAAACTGCCTGTTAACTACCTGCTAACAGGCAGTTAATTGGCACTAATCCCTTCCCGCCTCGGGTCGACGGGTCCCAGTGCGGGGCAGGTACCCGCCTCCTTTGAAACTTACACGGAGGCGGGTTTTAGGCGGGATGGTGTCGGGACCCCCGATTTCGGGATTTTAGCCCCCCGCACGCCTAAAAGCCCACCTCACGGTACACTGAAAATCGACCCCTTTGTGTCCTCCTCACAACTTGATTTCCCACCTATCTTTGTATCATCAGCAAATTTGGCTACAATGCACACGGCCCCTTCATCCAAGTCATTAATATAGATTGTAAATAGTTAAGGTTGAAGAAATGCACATGCAAAAGACACGAATATCTGGTCCAAATATCAGATTACATCCCTGGGTCACACTATCATGCAAGTAGATATAGGGCAGTGTCAGTCAACTCCCATAATAGTAAGATGCTTCCTGGAGCGATTGAAGCCACTGTGGGAACCCAAGAAGGTGTCTACAGAAAATCTAAATTTACAACACCCAGAAACAAGTTAAAGACTACAACAGTATTGGGGAAAGTATTGCAAGGTCATGTAAAAATATCACTCGATAATGTCCATTCATCTTCCTCCTAAATTTTGGAGAAATGAAATTTTCCCAGTAACGTCTTCAAAAATTTCTAACAAGTTAGCTAAACATTACATCCTATTTCTGAATCTTTGCTGAATGTTCTTTAACCCGTTTCCAAGTGTTCAAAGAAAATAAAGGATGGGAAAGTCAATTCCACCATTGAGTCTACTCCTTCTAAAGATAGTCTACATTCTACCTCCTGTTGGGCTCTGCGGACTACAGCAGTGTGATTGAGGGCCAGTCAGTCAGTTGCAGACTGATGAGAGCCCTGGTCCCAGAGGCAGGGTATGGCCCCTTTAAGAATCTCCCCTTTAAAAGATAATTGCACCTGGAGTGGGAGGAGACTTTCCCCAGACAGCTGAGCATAAAAGAGCAAGATTCGAGGGCGATAGGGGGAGCTGAAAGATGTATTGTGTGGTCTTGCTGTGTGCATTAGAAAAAGGTGTTTGAAACTTGGATTGGGCAAGGACTACTGTCTGTAGGGGAAAGGAGCCTCTGAGATGCTAGGACATTGTAACACCACCCATTTACTCTCCTGACAAAGGTTCTGCATAAATCCCCCCTTCCCATCCCCAAAAGGGTATCAGCAAAAGCCCAGAATGTCTTTATGCCCATGCCAACATCATCACTATTGAAATATGGCTTACTGTTCTCTAAAAACAACACCAATGTAACATCCCTACAGGAACAACACCAATACAACATCCCTACAGGAACAACACCAATACAACATCCCTACAGGAACAACACCAATACAACATCCCTACAGGAACAACACCAATACAACATCCCTACAGAAACAACACCAACACAACATCCCTACAGGAACAACACCAATACAACATCCCTACAGGAACAACACCAATACAACATCCCTACAGGAACAACACCAATACAACATCCCTACAGGAACAACACCAATACAACATCCCTACAGGAACAACACCAATACAACATCCCTACAGGAACAACACCAATACAACATCCCTACAGGAACAACACCAATACAACATCCCTACAGAAACAACACCAACACAACATCCCTACAGGAACAACACCAATACAACATCCCTACAGGAACAACACCAATACAACATCCCTACAGGAACAACACCAATACAACATCCCTACAGGAACAACACCAATACAACATCCCTACAGGAACAACACCAATACAACATCCCTACAGGAACAACACCAATACAACATCCCTACAGAAACAACACCAACACAACATCCCTACAGGAACAACACCAACACAACATCCCTACAGGAACAACACCAATACAACATCCCTACAGGAACAACACCAACACAACATTCCTACAGGAACAACACCAACACAACATCCCTACAGGAACAACACCAATACAACATCCCTACAGGAACAACACCAACACAACATCCCTACAGGAACAACACCAATACAACATCCCTACAGGAACAACACCAATACAACATCCCTACAGGAACAACACCAACACAACATCCCTACAGGAACAACACCAATACAACATCCCTACAGGAACAACACAAATACAACATCCCGACAGGAACAACACCAACACAACATCCCTACAGGAACAACACCAATACAACATCCCTACAGAAACAACACCAACACAACATCCCTACAGGAACAACACCAACACAACATCCCTACAGGAACAACACCAACACAACATCCCTACAGAAACAACACCAATACAACATTCTTACAGAAACAACACCAACACAACGGCCTAGAAATTCAGTTGGGCGCGCCAGCCGTTAGCGCCTTAGGGGGAGTAGATCTCGAGCGCTAGGCGCTTATCGCCTGGGCGCAGCGCGATCTGCGCCTCTCCCCAACTTCAGGACACATTTAGCACCGGCGCAAAGTCTTAGCGCGCGCCCTGCTGCGCGCGCAGATCATGACATCATTTAATAGTGCAACGCCCTTTGTGCGCCCCAAACCGGAACTTCACTCGCGCCGGCCCATTGTGCGCCGGGCGTCCCGAGCGACTGTGAATTGGAACGGTACACAGGCCAGCCGGGCCGGGGGGAGCGCTAATTAAAGGGCACTTACCCAGCAGTATAAAGGCCAGCCATTTTGCAGCATTCACTCTTGTGCAATGGTTTTTTGGACAGAGACCAAGGAGGAGAGTTTACTGGTTTGGACCAACACTTGGACAGGTATTTTTGGCTCAGGCCAGAGCTTACCAATTATCTTAGCCTTCATTCAGAGCTCAGTGTTTGCCAGCATATAATGGGGGCTGCATTGGGTGGCAACGCTGAATTTCAGCCTTATGCCAGAAGGGCTTACAGACGCCGTGAGAGGGTGGCAGCCCTGGCTAGACGCAGAGGGGGCAACAGGCGTCGCCAACTGAGGCCTTACCCACGCAGGGTATACCGCCAGCAGACCTCCTATCTGACCATGTCTGCCGCGATGTGTGTTAGGAGGCTGCGATTCCGAAGGGAGGTGGTTACAGACATCTGCCGGCTGCTTCAGAGAGATCTGCAGCCACAGCTGATGCGCAGGACGTCTCTGTCGGTGGCAGTGAAGGTGACGGTGGCTCTCAACTTCTATGCCTCCGGCTCCTTCCAATCTGCTACTGGGGACATCGCTAACATCTCCCAGTTCGCCGTGCATTGCTGCATCCGCCAGGTGACCGAAGCCCTTTTCAGAAGGAGACATCAATTCATCTCCTTCCCCATGACCCTGGACAAGCAGCAGCAGCGTGCAGTGGGGTTTGCAAGAATAGCGGGCTTCCCCATGGTGCAGGGCGCCATTGACTGCACGCATGTGGCTTTGCGGGCACCTCTTGAGCATGCCGAGGATTACCGCAACCGGAAGGGCTACCATTCCCTCAATGTACAGCTGGTGTGTGACCACAGGCAGCGCATCCTAGCTGTCAATGCCCGCTTTCCAGGCAGCAGCCACGATGCCTTTATCCTGCGACAGACAACTGTGGCTGACATGTTCCAGGCACAGCCTCCCCCAAGAGGATGGCTTATCGGGGACAAAGGCTATCCTTTGTGTACCTGGCTCATGACCCCGCTCCGCGCGCCCACGACCCCTGCTGAAGAGGCATACAACGAGAGCCATCAAGCGACGAGGAGCGTCATAGAACAAACAATCGGCGTGTTCAAGCAACGGTTCCGCTGTCTCGACCGCTCCGGGGGAGCCCTTCAGTATTCGCAGGATCGAGTCTCCCAATTCGTCGTCGTTTGCTGCATGCTGCACAACCTGGCTATCCGCAGGACTCAGGCACTGCCACCTCACGTTGGACCACCACCTCAGGAGGAGGAGCAGGAGGAGCATGAGGACAACGAGGACGAGGAGTACCAGCCCAGGAGGGACGCACAAGGTCCAAGGGCCGCCCGTCGTCGGCTTATTGAACGTCACTTCTAGGCCCCCTGTCAGGGAATGGCTTGTGCCAATGATAGAACATGATTGCAGCCGCTCCGCAAGCCCTCAGCCGGTTAAGGCAACAAACACTTCAAAGATCAAACATGGACAATGTGAATAAATAAAATGCTTTATTGTACAAACTCTGGGCCCTTCCCACATGAAAACCAAAAACAGAGGAAACCCCCAAAAAACACTCAAACACATTACTCGCTCCCACAACCTGGGGAGGATTAACAAAATAGGGCAACTAAAATGGCCGTCATTCTCGGCCTTCGTCCAAAACAAACATCACATCATCGGCCTTCAAAAAACAAACATCCAATTCTCGGCCTCAAGAAACAAACACAAATGGCCACACATTCGACTATTTGGCCCGCTAGGGCGATGCCTTGGCCATCTTTGGGTGGCCCCTGCCCGCCCTGCTGCTCCGCCTCAAAGTAAGGCCATTGGCTGCTGCAAGGCTGGGGGCAGGCTCCTGAGGGGCACATGTCGTGATGGCAGATGCCCTTGGGGGTCGGCCTAGTCGAGGTCTGGGCATCGAGCGGCCGGCTGTTGATTGCTGCAGCTGTGGCTGGCCAGCATCAGTCGCTGCAGCAGCTCCTGGCAGCTCCACTGGGGGAGTGGCAGTGGCGGCTGGAGGAATGGCGGCAAGCTGGCGGATGGCAGGCGCTCGCTGGTCGCCTGAGACACTGGCACTCGCCCGGGCCAGCACTGCAGCATGCGCACCAATCTGCCGAGGGACAGACCGATGTGCTGCTGCAGCGCGCCGGGTGCCCTGGCGATGCCATGCTGACACAGCGAGTGTGGCAGCAGTGAGTGCCCGTGTTGACCTGTTCACTGATCGCAGCAGAGCAGCCAGTGACTGGACGGCACCACTAATCACCTGGCCAGTCGCTGAAAGATCTGTCCGGTATTCCGCCCGACTGGTGGCCTCTAAGGGCCTGAACTCGGCCACACTCCGAGAGAGGGAATCGATGGACTCAGGCAACCGTGCCACTGCCGCCATGAGCTCCGTGTGCCGGCGCTCCGAGTCCGCGGACAAGTCTTCGAGGCGTTCCATCTCCTCGGCGAAGAGCATCTCCTGACTGGAGGCCGGATTCTCCCTCTGGGGAGAAGGCCGCCGAGCTGGCCGACCCTTCCTGCGTTGCTGGAGGCCGCTGGGCCCAGCAATTGGACTCCCCTCCGACGCATCCCCCCTCTGGGGAGAAGGCCGCCGAGCTTCCACCCCCCTCCCGCCTTTCTGCAGCACGCAGGTCCCAGGAGCTCCCCTCCCCTTCGACACTTCCGCCACGCTGCCCTCCAGGGAAGACGTGTCCCCTACATTGGCCTGGGTGGCCGCGGCTGAGGGTTCCTCTGATGGGCCGCCTTCCTCTTGCTCCTCCTCCTGCTCCTCCTCGGAGGGTCTGTCACTGGCAAGTTGAGGGACCTCCTCTTGACCATCTGAAAGCAGGAAGGCACAAGAGTAGCTTTAGAGTGAGGAGAGGGCGTCAGTGCGGGATGCATGAGTGGTGGCATTCAGCGCATTGGTTGAACAGTGGCAAAGGATGTAGATCTGATGCGCAAGTGGGACGAGATAGGTGCAAAAGGTGATGTCCTTACCATTGCTTCCCAGAACAGGGTCGGCATCTCCACATGCAACGGGCCCAATCACCCGGTCACCCATGAGGCGCTCCACGCGATGTTGCAGGTCGGTGAGTGGCTGGATATGGGGTCGTCCTCCCCCGGTCGCAGTCCGGCTCTTGCGATTATTCGCCAGCTTGGCCTGCAAGAGAAAGGACGGCCTCTAAGTACAGTGTGTCGCCGTGATCTTGTGTGCACTGCCTCCCATGGTGGAATAGCCTGGCCAGTGTGCCGCCATGATCTGGTGTGCACTGCCTCCCATGGTGGAATAGCCTGGCCAGTGTGTCGCCATGATCTGGTGTGCACTGCCTCCCATGGTGGAATAGCCTGGCCAGTGTGTCGCCATGATCTGCTGTGCACTGCCTCCCATGGTGGAATAGCCTGGCCAGTGTGTCGCCATGATCTGCTGTGCACTGCCTCCCATGGTGGAATAGCTTGGCCAGTGTGTTCAGTGCAGAATGTGCAATTGATGCTCATGCCTGTGCCATAGCTGCTGGATGAAGGCTGGCCATTAGAGCTTTCAGGTCCCTTTGCCCATAATGTGAGGTGCACATGCAAGGATGAGGAGGTCATTGGAAAGGGTACTCACCCTGACAATGCGTGTGAGGTCATTTAACTTTTTGCGGCATTGGGCACCGGTCCTGGGGACGTCGCTGTTGGCTGACAGCTTGCTGGCGACATGCCTCCAGGCTCTCCTGTAGACGCGGACCGTCGCCTTCTTGCCATTGTCCGGGTACAAAACATGGCGCCTCTTCTCCACAGCAGCAAGCAGCACACTCAGATCACGCTCTGAGAAGCGCTGCGCACGTTCACAGGCCTTCTCCATGTCTTCAGGTGCTATTTGGGTCCAGCAGCAGTGTTCAGGCCTAGCTGGAGGGCTCCACTATCCAGGGCGTGGCAGCAGACACAGTCGACCCTTCCCCCTTAAGAGCTGGCCGGCGCCAGGGTGTCTGCTGTCAGTCACGAGATGGCCGCACCTGCGCTGCGCCCGGCCTCGGCGCTATCGATCACCACCTCCGGCTTAGCGCCCAAAGAGAGGCGTCCAACAGCAGTTTTAGTGCTCGCCCGAACTAGTAGGGCGAAGCTAATGAATATCGGAGAAGTGGCCTAGATTTGGCGACGGCCGCAAACTTTAGCGGACGCCCCACTTTAGCGCCCCAAAAGTGGCGTCAATGAATTTCTAGGCCAACATCCCTACAGGAACAACACCAATACAACATCCCTACAGAAACAACACCAACACAACATCCCTACAGGAACAACACCAATACAACATCCCTACAGGAACAACACCAATACAACATCCCTACAGAAACAACACCAACACAACATCCCTACAGAAACAACACCAACACAACATCCCTACAGAAACAACACCAACACAACATCCCTACAGAAACAACACCAGCACAACATCCCTACAGGAACAACACCAACACAACATCCCTACAGAAACAACACCAACACAACATCCCTACAGAAACAACACCAACACAACATCCCTACAGAAACAACACCAATACAACATCCCTACAGGAACAACACCAATACAACTTCCTACAGGAACAACACCAACACAACATCCCTACAGAAACAACACCAACACAACATCCCTACAGAAACAACACCAACACAACATCCCTACAGGAACAACACCAACACAACATCCCTACAGGAACAACACCAACACAACATCCCTACAGGAACAACACCAACACAACATCCCTACAGGAACAACACCAATACAACATCCCTACAGGAACAACACCAACACAACATCCCTACAGGAACAACACCAATACAACATCCCTACAGGAACAACACCAACACAACATCCCTACAGGAACAACACCAACACATCCCTACAGGAACAACACCAACACAACATCCCTACAGGAACAACACCAACACAACATCCCTACAGGAACAACACCAATACAACATCCCTACAGGAACAACACCAACACAACATCCCTACAGGAACAACACCAATACAACATCCCTACAGGAACAACACCAACACAACATCCCTACAGGAACAACACCAACACATCCCTACAGGAACAACACCAACACAACATCCCTACAGGAACAACACCAACACAACATCCCTACAGGAACAACACCAACACAACATCCCTACAGGAACAACACCAACACAACATTCCTACAGGAACAACACCAACACAACATCCCTACAGAAACAACACCAACACAACATCCCTACAGGAACAACACCAACACAACATCCCTACAGGAACAACACCAACACAACATCCCTACAGAAACAACACCAACACAACATCCCTACAGAAACAACACCAACACAACATCCCTACAGAAACAACACCAACACAACATCCCTACAGGAACAACAACAACTAGCATTTATATAGGCCCAGAAATTCGGGTCGGAGGCTTCCTGCGGGTGCAAGCCTCCGACCTGCATTTACCTTGCGTGCCGGCCATTGAGCTGTGAGCCCCCGTGGAATTGCGATCCTGGGCCTCCTCCAACTGCCGGCGCGCAGTGCTTGCGTATCCCAGGGGCGCAGTTAGTTCGATGCGTCCCCTGGGATCATGTGGGCCATGGAGAGCCAATGGTAGCAGGGAATGCTTCATTCATAAGTTTGACAGGAAGGGCTATCAAACCTATAATTAGTATAAGCCCCAAAACATCACTAAAACCTCAAATAATTTTTTTTTTAAATCACATTTTTAAAATAAACTATAAATTACATGAAATAACTATCTTAAACAATAATTTAAATTTTTGAAAAAATAAATTACATTTTCTAACGGGGCTAAAAATAAACTTACCTTTCTTTAAAGTATTTAAAAATAATAAACCTGTGGAAAAAATGTTTAAATTTTAATTAATTCACCACTTACCTTGTTAAAAGCAGGCCTTACGACTGCTTTTTACATGTCTAACTTCTGGAAGCTTACCTTCCCGGAGAAACCTGGAAAAAAAAAACGTATGTTCAATGTGCACACGCAGCCTCTCCCGCGCACGCGTTCCACCTCTTAACCCCTTCTTTCAGGGGAACGGAAGTGCCGGTTTCCTGCGCATGCGCAGTGCATGCACGAAACCGGCACTTCCATTGGGCTTACGGGTGAGTACCCCATGCGTACTCACCCGTGGAGACCCGAATTTCTGGGCCATAGTGCCTTGAATGTAAAAACAAAACATGTCTCCAGGTGCTCCACAGAGGTGTGAAGAAAATGGATGGTAAGCCAAAGAAGGATAGATCAGGAGGTGTGACCAAAAGCTTGGTTGGAGATAGGATTTAAAGTTGGTCTTGGAGGTAGAGAGGCAGAGGGGTTTAGGGAGGGGATCCTAGAGAGTGGGTCCTAGGCGACTGAAGGCATAGCTCTCAGTGGTGGGCCGAAGGGAATCAGTTGTACAGGAGGTCAGAGTCAGAGGTTTGGAGGGGCAATTGTAGGGCTAGAGAAGTTTACAGAGATAAGCTGTGAAGGAATAAGCCATATTTCAGAAAAATACACCATCCTATGATTTCTGACATTATTAATACATGATATACTGGGTTTAAAAATCTAAAGCCTCGGAGACACAGGCTGCAAACAGAAATACAGGCTTCTGAGATAAAGATCAGTTGTTTAACAAAGTTGTAAACATACAAGCTTTGAAATGGGAATTAGTTAAATATACTAAAACAACGACCCTATTGAAATGGCAGTTTGGCGATTCCAGAGGGTCTGGAGTTTGGGAAAAACACAATGAAAAGACCCAAGTGAAGTGTTGGAAACCAACACATTGAACAGAAACACAAACATTAAAAGAGGCATGTGCCTTTGAAAAGATGACATCAAGTAAAAGAAACACCTGCTGGTCAAATAGTTTTTATGTTAAACTTGGAAGACAGGAAACATAAGATTAAATATGCAACCAATTGAGATAGCTAGAAAACAAGTAAACACTCAGTCAAAGTGTCTTTAATTTATACACAGTAAATATGATACCAACAAGAACACTTTGAAGATATGACTTCAATAGATACACCAAGCAATTACATTGTGTTTGTATTGAACTTGGAGCAGTTAGGAGACTCGAAGTCTGTTAAACCAGCTAAAAGTGATATTAAGAATTGAATGGAAAATCTTCGATAAGAATGGCATCAAACAGAAACCATTGTTGTCATATTGTTTTTATGATAGTTTTTGGAACACCTAAAGGTAGAGACATAATTATGCATGCAGCAGCTAAATTGACAGTAAGAAAAGAAGGCATTCAACAGAGAGAATAAATAAGACAATTAGCTTACATCAGCAGAGAACTTCAAAGAATAAACCACTGCAAAAAGGGTATAAAAGATAAACCTTTTCAAACAGAAAGTTAGAAGTCGCTGAATGGGCCAAGCGTTTCTCAACTTTACAGGCACCATCTGTAAGTTTTTAACTTTGAGTCTCGGGGATCAAACAGTACTATAATTTGATTTTGGTGGATGTTCTGGATTTAGAGATAAGTAAGAAATAAGAAATGTAACAAAGTAAAGATTTGAGAATAAGGATCTCTGAGAAATAAGAAATGTAAGCTATTTGTATTTTGAATTGTTAATGTTGCGACTGACTCAACAGCTGTTCAATGAATGTCGGCTCTTAAATAAAACTATATGGCCTAGAAATTCACTAGCCTTAGCGCCGCTTTTGAGGCGCTAGAGGGACTAGCGCCAGAGTTATGGCCAGTTCAAAAATTCCCTGGGGCCCTAAAGCGGCGTTGCACCGGTAGCGCTGCGCCGGCACCGATGACGTCATCGGTGTGCGCAGCGTCCCGGTTGCCATGCCGACGGGCCCCAGCGCCGAAATTCAGTTGCGGCCGCCTCGCCCGTGGCAGCCGCAACTAAGACTCTGGCAACAGAGTCCAACATGTGTTTGCGCCGGCGCATTAAAGGCCCCGCGGCGGCCGGCCGCTTTCCCGCCGGCCGCCTGCCCGCAGCTCCCTCCCCGGACTTCTCCCCCCCCCCCCCGGAACAGATGCAAGCCCGGCACTTGTCCGAGGTGCCGGGCTCATTTTTGAAGAGATTTGCGCGGGCCGCGGCCGGGTGCAGGCAGCTCCTCCTTAACGGAAGGAGGAGGCCTGCACTTCCCGAGCCTGCCGCACCGCAGCGGGCGCCGCAGTGCCGGAATAGCGCCGCAATGCGGCGCGTTGCACCAGTTTTCAGGCGCTAAAACCCTTCAGTAGCGCCGGCAGCCGTTTGGGCGCGGCGCTACTGAATTTTTGGCGCGCGCAAAGGGACTTAGCGCCGGCGCTAACTTCCGGCGCTAAAGCCCTGGCGCAGCGCAAACTCAATTTCTAGGCCTATATTTTTAGAATTGTCTCAAAGAGTATTTCTGTATAAACTCACAAACCCAATTTCTGTACGCTCTTTTGTAAGGAGTTGCAGAATTCTGGGGGGTATTCCGGACCCTCATAATATCCAGACGGTTACAGTCTAGTTAAACTTATTTAAAGTGCTATCTGGAGGACGGTAACATCTTCAGTCATTCCTTTCCTTTAGGGAGAGATAGCCTGAACCTTTAGACCCATTTAAGCATCTTATAGAATTCGGCTATCTCTAACTTTAGTTGAAGGTGAACGTCTGGGGAATACGCCTGATCTGGGGTAGCCCAAAAAGGGCTAGGACTTGTAATTATCCCTTCAAAGCAGAGGTGAAACTATGGAAGGATTTAAATACAAAGATGAACATTTTAACTTTGAGGCATTGGGGGACCCGGAACCAATGTAGGTCAGTGAGGATGGGGCTGATGGTCAAATAAGATTCAGTCCTGAAGGAAATGAAGACTCATCCAAAACTGGATATCGGACAAGCAGCCTAACAACACAGAGGCAATTGGTCTGGGGGGCGGGGCCTTCAAGAGATGGTGGAGAGGTAGAGTTGAGTATCATTGGTGTACATCTGAAAAGAGACATCTTATCTGTAGCTGATGTCGCTGACACACAGCATGTAGAGGAGGAAGAGGAGGAGACCAAGGATGGATCTTTGGGAGACTCTAAGGGGATGGCAAGTAAAGCCATTGCTGGAAATGCTCTGGCTACCATCAGATAAGCAACAGTGGAACCAAGCAAAGGCAATTAATTTTAACGGACAGAAAATTGTGGCGAT
Source organism: Somniosus microcephalus (assembly GCF_052327205.1). Taxonomy (NCBI): domain Eukaryota; kingdom Metazoa; phylum Chordata; class Chondrichthyes; order Squaliformes; family Somniosidae; genus Somniosus; species Somniosus microcephalus. The sequence continues at coordinate 112,715,392 of NC_140988.1, read as the reverse complement.
ATGGGGTGCTCTGAATATTTCTTGTGTTTAGTGCCCGAGAAAAGGATGTTACGCACAGGGACACTAATACTTTCCGCCCATTTTGCAACTGAATAGCACTGCAGCTGAATTTCCTCTATGACTTTTCAGGGAGTTGTGCTTGACTGTACACTCAGATTTCCTGCTCTAGTGCTGGGTGCAGTTCAAACTAAATTGCTCCAAGAGAAATCTGGCACTGTGGCTTGCAGAGCCGCTGTACTGTGCTGTCTGTCTTAAGGGACAGGTTCGTGCTACCAAGAAAGATTTATTTTTAATTAAAAAGTGTTTTTTCTGCTTCAGTACTGATTACAGAATGTTATTAGTCTAATACACTTAGTGATGGGGGCCGTGTTCAGTGTTGTGCCACAGCTCCCTTTTGCAATATGGCTTATTAAGGAAAATGATCACAAGGCTGAAGTCATTTGCCTGGGCCTCCCCTGAACTATTAACAACTGTTTCCCTACCAAACAGTATAAACCCCCCACCTTCCCCTAACCATGCAACTGCTCCTGGAAACCTCAGGCAATCCAGCACCCACCTTCTATTCCTGCAACATCAATCTTTATACACACACTTGTTTTCCCTGCTCCACCTGCCGCTTGGCACAATGGCATCTCTCCCTTACCAGCTGCCAGCAAGGCAGACTGCAGGAGTACTTTTCCTTAACCGAAGAATCCACTCTACCGTGGTTGACACGGCCCTCGACCGTATCCGTTCTATCTCCTGCACTTCTGCCCTCACCCCTACCCCTCCCTCCCGGAACCACGATAGGGTTCCCCTTGTCCTCACCTTTCACCCCACCAGCCTCCACATTCAACGGATCATCCGCCGCCATTTCCGCTACCTCCAAAGTGATCCCACCACCAAACGCACCTTCCCCTCCCCTCCCCTTTCAGCATTCCGTAGGGACCGCTCCCTCCGAGACACCCCAGTCCACTCTTCTATCACCCCCAGCACCCCTTCCCCTTCGCCTGGCACCTTCCCGTGCAAGCGCAGGAGATGTAACACCTGCCCCTATACCTCCCCCCTTCCCACTGTCCAGGGCCCCAAACACCCCTTCCAGGTGAAACAGTGATTTACTTGTACTTCTTGCAATCTAGTATACTGTATTCGCAGCTCACGATGTGGTCTCCTCTACATTGGGGAGATCAAACACAGATTGGGTGACTGCTTTGCGGAACACCTCCGTTCAGTCCGTAAGGGTGACCCCGAGCTTCCGGTCGCCTGTCATTTTAATTCACCACTCCATTCCCACTCGGACCTCACCATCCTCGGCCTCTTGCATTGTTCCATGGAAGCTCAACGTAAACTCGTGGAACAGCACCTCATCTTCCGATTAGGCACTTTGCAGCCTTCCGGACTCAATATCGAGTTCAACAATTTCAGATCATAACCTCAGCCCCTATTACATTTTTACTTATATCTTTTATCCACCCCTTTGTTTTGGTTTTTCCCTCCCCCCACCCTTTCCTTTTTTTTTCTCTCTCCTACATGGCAGCTGTCTCTCATTCTGCCAGAACATTTCACACCTAATCTGAGCCGTCTTTTGTCTCCACCAGTCCTATCACCATCTCGTCTCGTTTTGAATACCTCTTTATGTCTCTTCACTTCCTTTGTTCTCTCCCAGCCCTGCCTTTCGATCTATTTCATTTCCTTTCCAGTTTTGAAAAAGGGTTAGACCCGAAACATCAACTCTAATTTCTCTCCACGGATGTTGCCTGGCCTGTTGAGTTTTTCCAGCATTTTCTGTTGTTATGCAGGAGTACTGATGCTTGGGGTTCTGTTGCCATCCCAGCCATGGGACAGCAGTACAAACCTATTCACAAGCGACAGAACCTTTAAATGAACATGAATAGCACCAACATGCAAATCACAGTTGCTGGCATACACGAATTAAATTAGAAATACACCACAAGCCATTCAAAGGTGTTCATATTGAAATCCTAGCCCATTACCTGCAGAGAAATAAAAATCTTCTGACTCTCCTATGGGACTTCAATTGTATCTGTTCCTTTAATGGTGCTGTTGCTGCCATTAAGGCCTGAACTGATTCCAATCCCTGTGCCCAACAAAGCACCTTCAGCAGTGCCCGAAGTCTGCCCTCTTCATTATAATGATGATGATCACAAGGAACTCCAAGTGCTTCAGTGCTTCCCAGTGCACCGTGCACTTCCAGTGCAATACGTCAACTGTGCCCTAATATTCTAACTGTGGCCTAACCAATGATTTGAATAGGTTTAGCATTACCTCTTTGCTCCTATTTATAAATCCTAGGATCCCATATACTTTTTGGTTGCAGTTTTATCAATTTAACCTACTTTTAAAGATTTGTGAATTTGAGCCCTTAAGGTTCTATTCCTCTACTCCTTTGTATAATGACTTTATACTAAAATTCAAAACTATGCCCTATTAACAAACTACATGATGGTTATTGAAAAGATCAATGATAACCAACAAAATCAGCATTTTTTCCCCAATGTATGAAATAATAAGCGTCTATATTAGGGTGACTGTATTTTTTAAACCGAATCTGGGGACACACAAGGTGGGAGCACAGCAAAGTAGCCAGAATGAAAAATGTAGGTTGCGCAGTGTAGCGAGGCAAAATTTTTCAGCAGCCTATATTTTAACAGTTGCACATATACACTACAAATGCAAAACAAATGTGCATATAATTACCGCGGATGAGTTGTCATTCTATTGAAGCGCATTCAGATACCTGACCCTCCCCCCCCCACCCCCAGTGACTGTGGTCACTCCTGACCCCTCCCCCAGTGACTGAGGTCATACCTGACCCCTCCCCCAATGACTGAGGTCACACCTGATCCCCCCAGTGACCGAGGTCATACCTGACCCCTCCCCCCAGTAACTGAGGTCACACCTGAACACCCTCCCCCAGTGCTTGAGGTCACACCTGACCCCTCCCCCCAGTAACTGAGGTCACAGCTGACCCCTCCCCCCAGTGCTTGAGGTCACACCTGAACACCCTCCCCCAGTGACTGAGGTCACTCCTGACACCCCTCCCCCAGTGACTGAGGTCACACCTGGCACCCCTCCCCCAGTGACTGAGGTCACTCCTGACACCCCTCCCCCAGTGACTGAGGTCACTCCTGACCCCCCTCCCCCAGTGCTCCTGACACCCCTCCCCCAGTGACTGAGGTCACTCCTGACCCCCCTCCCCCAGTGACTGAGGTCACACCTGACACCCCTCCCCCAGTGACTGAGGTCACTCCTGACACCTCTCCCCAGTGACTGAGGTCACTCCTGAGCCCTCTCCCCAGTGACTGAGGTCACTCCAGACACCCCTCCCCCAGTGACTGAGGTCACTCCTGACCCCTCTCCCCAGCGACTGAGGTCACTCCTGACACCCCTCCCCCAGTGACTGAGGTCACTCCTGACTCCCCTCTCCCAGCGACTGAGGTCACTCCTGACACCCCTCCCCCAGTGACTGAGGTCACACCTGACCCCTCCCCCCAGTAACTGAGGTCACAGCTCACCCCTCCCCCCAGTGCTTGAGGTCACTCCTGACAACCCTCCCCCAGTGACTGAGGTCACACCTGACACCCCTCCCCCAGTGACTGAGGTCACACCTGACACCCCTCCCCCAGTGACTGAGGTCACTCCTGACACCTCTCCCCAGTGACTCCTGACCCCTCCCCCCAGTAACTGAGGCCACTCCTGACACCCCTCCCCCAGTGACTGAGGTCACTCCTGACACCCCTCCCCCAGTGGCTGAGGTCACACCTGACACACCTCCACCAGTGACTGAGGTCACTCCTGACCCCCCTCCCCCAGTGACAGAGGTCACTCCTGACCCCTCTCCCCAATGACTGAGGTCACACCTAACCCCCCTCCCCCAATGACTGAGGTCACTCCTGACCCCTCTCCCCACTCCTGACACCCCTCCCCCAGTGACCGCTGACACCCCTCCCCCAGTGACTGAGGTCACTCCTGACACCCCTCCCCAGTGACTCACTCCTTACACCCCTGCCCCAGTGACTGAGGTCACTCCTGACACCCCTCCCCCAGTGACTGAGGTCACTCCTGACCCCTCCCCCAGTGACTGAGGTCACTCCTGACCCCTCTCCCCAGTGACTGAGGTCACTCCTGACCCCCCTCCCCCAGTGACTGAGGTCACTCCTGACCCCCCTCCCCCAGTGACTGAGGTCACTCCTGACCCCTCTCCCTAGTGACTGAGGTCACACCTGCTACCCCCCTCAGTGATTGAGATACTCCTGACCCCTCTCCCAGTGACTGAGGTCACTTCTGACCCCTCCCCCGATGACTGAGGTCACACCTAACCTCTCCCCCAGCGACTTAGGTCGCACCTGACCCCTCCCCCAGTGACTGAGGTCACACCTGACCCCTCCCCCAGTGACTGAGTTCACACCTAACGCCCTGCCTCCCCACCCCCCACCCCCCCCGCCCCAGAGACTGAGGTCACGCCTGACCCTCCCCCACAGTGTCTAGGATTCGCCCATCCGGACCCCCCCTTCCCCCAGTGACTGTGACTGGGCCCTTCGCCACAGCCTCTCCCTCACCCGCTCTGGTTGCCGTGCTCCCAGGCATTTCCGGCGCCAACAATCCAGCAGCACGAGCCCGGCCGGAAACTCAGAAAAACAATTTGGCACATTGCGCAGAAAGACCGCCCAGTTGCGCATGCGCAGTGAGTCACTCTGGCCATTGTACATGTTGTTGTTTAATTTAGCCTCAGAGCCACAAACTAACAGCTCAAGGAGGTACACTCACTGCCCAGGTGTACATTTCAGGAATTAGTTTTCTGAACCAGGGACTCTTCCGGGGACATTGTTTGCCCGGGGTTACAGTACCTCATCCGGGGACTGTCCCCGGAAAACGGGGCATAGGCCACCCTACTTTAAATAGAAAACAGTTCCTGAATTTATACTCAGTCCCAGCATTCATTTGCAATTTTTTTTAACTTCAATACTGTGCCTCTTCTACAATGAAGGAATGGAGCACCCTTCTCTGAATTAGGGTAGCCTTGCTCCACAAGAGAACCTCTAGCTTCAAATTTAGAGATTGCACTGCAGTATCAAAACTGGTCTATTTAAGTTTTAGTTATCTCATCCTTGATGTTGACAAATAATAATTTGGCACAAGCAGCATCATTCAGAGAAAGTACAGATTGGGAACTAGAGACAATCACACCAGTGCAATAGGTGTTCTCTTCTGAAGGTGGGATTTTGATACACTTGGCATGATATTTCATTAGTGGAAACAGTGCTATTGTTGATAATAGCTTAATTTTCCATTTGCTGCTTTTCAGTTTGGGCCTAGATCATCGCATTGGCAGTAGGAAAATACCACTGACAGTCAGAGAAGGAGGTAAGACAGTTAACAAGGAGAGAGATTCAATGGAACAGAATTTTCAATTTTGTTTGGTGCAAATGCTGATAGTGAGAATAACAAATAGAAGCTGGTTTTGTCTCCAGTGAGGGCCAGAAGGAAATGTCATCTTGTTTTGTTGAAGCTATGACTGCAGCCTGGAGTTCAATCATGAATGTTACAGGACCAATTATAAATGCAATTAAAAAAAAATCTTCAAAAACAAATACTTAACACAACTAGAATTATGTCCTGCTGTGCTCAGTGCTCTGCTTGTGGTTCAACTTGGAATAAATGAAAATTTCCCCTTCAATTAGATGGAAGAACGCCAGCCGATTTTTTTCCTTTGCTACCCTAATACACCGAGGCCTTTGCTGCCATGGCTAAAATCAGCTGACTTAGCACATACTGGAAAAAGACTGGCATTTATATAGTGCCTTTCACGCCTTATAGCACATCCCAAAGCGTTTATAGCCAATGAAGTACTTTTTGAAGTATAGTCACTGTTGTAATGGAGGAAACCCGGCAGCCAATTTGCACACAGCAAGCTCCCACAAACAGCAATGTGATAATGACCAGATAATCCGCTTTTTAGTGATGTTGATTGAGGGATAAATATTGGCCAGGACACCAGGGATAACACCCATGCTCTTCTTCAAAATAGTGCCAGGGGTTTCTTTTACATCCACCCGAGAGCAGACGCGGCCTCGGTTTAACATCTCATCTGAACGACGGCACCTCTGACAGTGCAACACTCCCTCAGTACTGCACTGGAGTGTCAGCCTAGATTTTTGTGCTCAGGTGTCTGGAGTGGGTCTTAAACCCACAACCTTCTGACTCAGAGGCAAGAGTGCTACCCACTGAGCTGACACTATACTGGAGAGCAAACCTGGATCCTTCTTGATCTGTATCTATGCCAACCTTAGGTCTATCCTACCTAGGTGGTCACATTGGGCATCTCTGTGCTTTAGACAGTCCTGCGTCAGTTAGTCCATTTGCAGCATTCAAGGTAGGAATATTTTTGATATTCAGGAATGTATCACTATGCCCCTGTTTCCTTATTTGAATAATTAACCAAAAGTACCCTAAAAGGAAATGCTACTTTAACCAAATAATACCCAGTAAAAGGGGAGTCACATTGATTTTAGATATGTTTTTACTCCAACTGATTAACACTCAGCATATTCCCAGATGGCAGTGTGGTTTCCTGGGGTCAGGTCGTATCTCTGCTGTTTACTATGGGGCTGCTCTAGAACACATGGTTGACCCTCCCCATTGGAAACATTGGGGCCGATTTTCCCGCAGGTGCGAGGAATTGTCGGGTTCCCCGAATGTCGGGGTTCCCACACGAATCTAAATGGGTCTGCCACATCGATGCAATTTTCCCTCAATTGGCCAATTCATTTCCAGCGTGTGGGAACACTTGCTAATTGACTATTTCCAGTCAGAAAGCCCCACAGTATGATGTCATCATTCGTGGTGCTTTCAAGGTCCACAGCAAGCATTGCATCCTCTGAAGGCTTCCAAACGAACCATACAGGATGGCAGAGGAGCCTGCAGCAGCTGTGGCCAGTGCTAGACCCCGAGCTGCCTCCAAATTCGACGAGGCTTCACTGCAGGCATTATTGGATGGGATTAGGGCCCACAGGGAGGTCCTCTTCCCTAGGTCAGGGAGGAAGAGGCCACCCACTGAGACCAAGGCTGCATGGATGCAGGTGTCAGCAGATGCCAACTCGCTGGGAGTCACCAGGAGAACCTTGGCATTACGTCTCTAACTCCTTCCTTTACTCCCCCACAGTACCATCCAGAGCCCCCGTCCCCACTGTGGAGGAGGAAGAGGCTGTGCAGCCAGACTCCTCAGAGGAAGCTCCAACCTCTGAGGGCGCAGCGTCAGCAGAAGTAAGCGCACCCAGCACCAGCGCCAGCGCAGACACTCACACCTCGGGGAGACCTTCGGGACATAGAGTAGTGTTGTCACCTGGTGTTTCACAGCTCACAAGTGAGCATCAGCAGATTGTGGAGACAGGGACAGCAGTGGAGAGTCCTCGTCGGAGGGCGCAGGACTCTGCCAGCTCAGCTCAGCTGCATTTCGACCCTCTGCCTCTGGGTCCATCCGTAAGATCAGAGGTGATGGAACTCCATGCACAAATGCAGGAGTCTCTGGCAGGTTTTGTCTCTAGGGTCGCTGCGAGTGTGGAGCGAATGGAGGAGTCCATAGTGAAGATGAGCTGAGCCTTTGCGTAGTCATTGGCGCATGAACGCATCACCATGGAAAGGTTGGCACCCTCCATGGAGGAGATAAGTCGCCAGGGTATGGAAAACATGGTGAGTGTTCATAATAGAATGCCATCTCTTGAGGAGCATTGGCATCTATTGAACAGAGAAACTAGACCTTCATGGAAGTCCTTCTGAGTAGGACTGCCAGTGCAGATATGGGTCCCCATGGCCCCCTGATGTGCAGCAAGGTGCTCTCAAGCCACATCCAAGCGCTGGCCCCTTCTGGCCTGTGCAGCTTCAGGTGACTGAGCAGTAACCTGGCGCTCCTGCTGCTGATGCTGCTGTTCCTGGTTCTGCTGCTGATGCCTCTGCTGCTGGAGATCCTCTAGTGGCATGAAGGGAAGGCAAAAAAGGCCACCCATGCTTCTGGTAGATGCCTCCGTTGAGGAAGCGCTGAGTGAGGGTGCCGAGCGGTGCTTCCCAGGAGCTCACACTGGAGAAGTGTGTGAGGCTCCAACCTTCCATAGCTGTGCCTAAGCCTTGAACAAGTTGCCCCAAGCCTGAAACAACAAGGTCCTGCAACCTACAAATGCTGTCTGATTAAATCTCTTCTTTCCTGATTGACCTGCAGCTGAAAGTAAGCGAGCCGATATTGTTCACGCCAGGTTTTATCAGCGGTGTTCCCACCAGGTGTGTTTAGCATGGGAAAAGGCTGAAAGTAGCAAGGGCCCCTTAAAATGGCATTATAGATGCCAATTATTGGTGATTAGGGTGCCTAAAGACCAGTCCCGCCTGCTGCGGGCGGGACTGATTCGGGTCGGATTGAAATGCCGGCGTGAAAGTTGGACGGGGCGGGGAATCAGGCGGGGGGGGTCGCGACCCCCTAATTTTGCAATTTCCCCCCCCCCCACACGCCTGAAACCCCGCCTGACGGCTCCAGGAAAATCGGCCCCATTGTTTTAATGGCCTAACAGTGAGGGAGACCTGACTCAAAGGTGTCAATGTTGTTAAGAAAACTGCTAACTCTCCAGAAGCCAGAACTTTGAATAAAAAGGTACTACTCCTATATTTTTCTTTTCCTTTAATGTTGCTGGGTTACAGCAAATAACTGTCAAAATAACTTTTTTCAACAAAGGGAAAAAGAATGTTATACGGCAGATACATCTTTTCATGCCCAGTGCAAAAGTGTATTTCCACAGGCAAAACCATGCTCTGTGTGACTTTATGCACAAAGTAATATGGAATAGTGGCTACAGGATGAGCACTGAAACCTTTTACCAATGAGGTCCACATTGGAAATTGTACAAATTATCAGCATACACTCTTGAGGACTGATTTTAACTTGGGCATAAGTGCGGCGTGCGAAGGCCAAGGCGGGCACCAAACTGTTCAGCTGCCTGCAGTGCAAGGCCCAGGAGAGTCTATCCAGGAGATAATACCCTGAACTGGGTATTCTGCAGCGAGTGTCTCACCTCCTGACTCCCCAAAGCCTTTCCACCATCTACAAGGCACAAGTCAGGAGTGTGATGGAATACTTTCCACTTGCCTGGATGAGTGCAGCTCCAACAATACTCAAGAAGCTCAACACCATCCAGGACAAAGCAGCCCGCTTAATTGGCACCTCATTCACCACCTTAAACATTCACTCCCTCCACCACCGGCGTACCGTGGCTGCAGTGTGTACCATCTACAAAAGATGCACAAAGGATGCACTGCAGCAACTCGCCAAGGCTTCTTCGACAGCACCTCCCAAACCTGCGACCTCTTCCACCTAGAAGGACAAGGGCAGCAGGCGCATGGGAGCACCATCACCTGCAAGTTCCCCTCCAAGTCACACACCATTCTGACTTAGAAATATAACGCTGTTCCTTCATCGTCGGTGGGTCAAAATCCTGGAACTCCCTCCCTAACAGCACTGTGGGAGTATCTTCACCACACGGACTGCAGCGATTCAAGAAGGTGGCTCACCATCACCTTCTCAAGGACAATTAGGGATGGGCAATAAATGCTGGCCTTGCCAGCGACGCCCACATTCCATGAATGAAGAAAAATAAATCTCTAATTGCTCTTGAGAACGTGTCATGGCGGGATTGAACTCTAGTCTCCAGATTAGTAAATCCAGGCCTCTCGGATTACTAGTCAGTAACATAACCACTATGCTACCATACCCAGTAGGCAATATTCCCTTTAATTTTTGGGGGGCCACGTGGCCCCTTTAACGGGCTGCGTGGCCCATTCACGATTCACCATTTTTCTGTTTAAAAGCCAGTGCGCCAGCTGCACAGGACCTCCAGAGCTCTACGCAGCCACGCTTAAAAGAAACATTGCCAGTAGGCTGTTCATCTGCCTACAAAGTCTTCCACTACTTCACTATTTTCCAAAGGGAGTATAAAGATTCAAAAACAACAACAATCCACAGAAGAAGTAAGGTGTGGGGAGAAGACCTATTATTCAGAAGGGGGCAAGAAAGAGAGACTCACTAATTTTGACATATTTCAATCCTAAAAAAACATAGCTCCACATTTTTAAAGGGATTTGCAATTTGCATTTATGATCACAAATCTCACTCTTAACCTGGGGGCGTAGGAGGAAAGCATGCAAATTTATTTCATCACCATCTCAACTGTGCAGGAGAGGGATTTTCAAAATAGCACTTGTTCATCACTATTTTGCTCAAATGAAAAGGAAGTGGCATAAATCACAATGTCTACAAGGTTGGTTTGTGTTCAGAAACATGGATAATGGGGGAAGATCCTACAAAGAGAGTGGGGGGGGTGAAATGAGGTGTATCTTATAAAGAGTCAGAGCATTTTACAGATTTCACATCACCAGTTGCATCTCTGCTGCTGACTCTTCCTCCTGTGTGTTTGTCTGTGTGTCTGTATCTGTCAGTAGCTGTGTGTGTGTATATCTCTTTCTCTCTGTCTTTGTGTATCTCTTTCTCACTCTGTAGTTGCATCTCTCTGTCACTTTCTCTGTCTTTGTAGCTGTGCATCTCTATCTGTCAGTCTCTTTGTTTCTATATGTGTAGCTCTCTCTGTAGCTGTGTATCTTTCTATCTATATGTATCTCTCTCTCTCTCTCTCTCACTCTGAGTCTGTACCTCTCTCTGTCATTAAGTGTATCTCGCTCACTCGGTCTCTTTCTGTATATTTCTCTTTCACTATTCCAGGATGATCCTGGAATGCAAAAATAACCTTTAGCTTCTCTTCTCGATTACAATCTGTCTTCTTAAATCCCTCTTCCCGCCCCCTGCACCCTCACCTCCACCAGCAAGCGCGAGGCGCTCATGGATTCGTTGTCACTAAGACTGAGACCATCCATTCAGCTGCCTCTGCCACTTCCCTCCCTTTCCCTAGCCCACCGGGCCATACTTCCCCTAAAGTTCACGCATGCCCTAGCCCTGAACTGACATCTTTCTCTAGTTTCTCTCCTATCTCACCTCATGCCCTCTCCGAGCCCATCTTGCCCATGAGACCACCTCCTGCTCCCTCCACCCTATTCCCACCAAAATAGGGATGCACAAGAGGTCAGAATTAGAGGAGCACAGATATCTCGGCGGGTTGTGGGGCTGAAGGAGATTACGGAGATAGGGAGGGGCGAGACCATGGGGGGATTTGAAAACAAGGGTGAGAATTTTAAAATCGAGGTGTTGCTTAACCGGAAGCCAATGTAGGTCAGGGTGATGGGTGAACGGGACTTGGCACGAGTTAGGACACGGGCAGCTGAGTTTTGGATGACCTTAAGTTTACGTAGCGTAGAACGTGGGAGGCCAGCAGGAGTGCATTGTAATAGTCAAGATAAGAGGTAACAAAGGCATGGATGAGTGTTTCAGCAGCAGGTTAGCTGAGGCAGGGGCAGATGGGCGATAGTATGGAGGTGGAAATAGATGGTCTTAGTTATGACGTGGATATGTGGTCGGAAGCTCATTTCAGGGTCAAATATGACACCAAGGTTGCGAACAGTCTGGTTCAGCCTCAGACAGATGTTAGGGAGAGGGATGGAGTCGCTGGCTAGGGAATGGAGCTTGGGGCAGGGACCGAAGACAATAGCTTCAGTCTTCCCAATATTTAATTGGAGGAAATTTCTGCTCATCCAGTACTGGATTTCGGACAAGCAGTCTGACAATTTAGTGACAATGGAGGGCTCGAGAGAAGTGGTAGTGAGGTAAAGCTGGGTGTCGTCAGCGTACATGTGGAAACTGACGCTGTGTTTTCAGATGATGTTGCCGAAGGGCAGTATGTAGATGAGAAATAGGAGGGGGCCAAGGATAGAACCTTGGGGGACCCCAGAGATAACAATGTGGGAGCGGGAAGAGAAGCCATTGCAGGTGATTCTCTGGCTACAATTAGATAGATAAGAATGGAACCAGGCGAATGCAGTCCCACCCAGCTGGATAACGGTTAGGCATTGCAGGAGGATGGAGTGGTCAACCGTGTCAAAGGTTGCAGACAGGTCAAGAAAGACGAGGAGGGACAGTTTACCTTTGTCACAGTCACATAGGATGTAATTTCGATAAATGCTTGGGCCGTAACATCCACAAAAGGTAAGAATAGGGTAAATGACATGTATGTTATCTCGTAAAAACTGAAGTTTTGTTTTATTGGGTGAATAGTAGCATATCCCAGATTGGGGATGGTTGCTACAGGTGGAACTTCAACCTTCACATTTATTTCACCATTTCCCTTAGAATACCAACGGACAAGGTCGTAGCTACTTAAAATATCAGTTTTGTGAAGGAAGAGGAAATGGTGCCAGCTGCAGCCTGGATGCTGCAGAGTGCAACATACTTAAAGAGACAGTACACTAAAAACGAAAGAGAAATCCTGTAGCTTGTAACAGTAGGAGAGACAGAATCTTCCCTCTTCACCTTTCCCCCCTGTTTTAAATCATCTATCCTTTATCTGTCATCTGAATTTTCAATTTCTGATGTTTCCTACTTAATGCAATTCTACCAATGTAAAATCTCATGTGGGAAAGACCATTTCTCAGGCTTGTATTGGCTCTATTGTTTAAACATTTTCTCCTATTTCTCCGTTGGTGGAAGGAATGGGTATAGTGACATAGAGTATGGATGAAGGGCTACTGGGGGTCCAGTTGAGGGTTCCAGCACCTTTCCCAGTTCACTTTCCAGAACCTCTACAACTGGTTTCATATCCAGTAACACACTTCAGCTTTGCTTAAATGTGTCTTTGACATCTGCGACTTCCATTTCTCCTTCCTCATCTAAGCCTTCACAATCTACTTCATTCTCAGCATTGACTCCTTGTGTCATTGTGTTGGCTGGGGACTGATAGTTCGCAGCCTCCTCTGCCAATTTTTCCCAGTCTACCTCGTCTCCATCACCACCTACTTGGGTCTTTGTACAAATTACATGTCTCTTAACTCTCAACTGTTCTTGGAGCCATTGTATCGGTTTCTGACATTCAACATGTGGGTCACTGTGTCTCCATTTTTATCCTCTTAGACCATTGCATCCAGCACCCTTACAATAGCCGCAAATCATTATTCCGCTGCGTTAACCAAGAACACCTGATCTGGGTTTCCCAATTTATATCCTCAATTTCTCTTCTATATCTTCGTTGCTCAACTACTTCTGACTGGGAATATGCTACATCATTTTCCAGACTGTGGATTCTCTTGCCACACTAGAATATTTTCTCTTTTGCACCCAGAGCTAGAGGATAGGGATCACACTCACGTACTCCTCACGGCCTGTACCCTAGAGGTCAGACAAGCTCTCCCAGTCAACCTCCATACCGCTGATCCACCAACCGATCCGATCAATGGCTGAGGGAAGTGCTGACTATATTAGGGTTGGACCATGACTCGCTATTAACGCAGACAGGTAGGATAGGACAGGGATCCTTGGAACAAACAAGAGCGTTTGCAGTGCATATCTTTAACATTTATAACTTGGGATTGGGGGCAACAGGAGGAGAAGGCAGGCATGCATTAGGCATGACAGACCCCAGATTGAGGGGGCGACAGGAGGAGAAGGTGGGCGAGCACCAGGCACGACAGATCCAAATTTTAATCATCATTCATTGCTTCATTATCTCCCATTATATATGGAGGGTGCAGATTGTCATCAGCAGCGACAAGGTGAACATGGGGAATCATCGTGGGGGGTTGGAGAGGTGGGAAGTTAAGGGGGTGGGGGGCTGAGGTGGTCCGGGGTTGGATTGGTGCAGTGATTTGGAAAGTTGCCCTTTCATCTTGGATCTGGGTTTGAATCCAGACTGACTGGATTCCCTAGTGTGAATTGTACAGTAAGCGCCTTTACTTACCCCAATATAAATGCCTGCATTTTAAACATCAATAGGTTTTTATTGATTTTGGTTTCCTCCTAAATTTGACATTTGTCGATTTGTTTGGTGTCTTGCGATTTCTGAGAGGTTTGTAAGTTTTGCTTCTCTCGATCTCGCTTGGAGACGGCGCCTGGCGAGAGCACCGTCTTTTGTCTCCTCTCCAGCATCAGAAAGTAAGCCTCACAATTTCATTGACCAATTTCCCCCATTCGGTTAACCTTCTAGGATCTTCATGTGCGAGGCTCGCCTACCATGGACAGCATGGTAACTGAGCTTGGTCCTTTCCTCACCGGGCATCCAGACATGTGCACTTCCCAGCAGGAGTTACCGGATAACTATCAGGAGAGGGGAGCTCCTGCCCGGGTTGGGGTTTTATTTTAAACCCCTTAGCCCAGCAGTACTAATTGTTCGATAGCAAAATACTGCAGATGCTGGAAATCCAAAATAACAACAAAAAATGCTGGAAAAACTCAGCAGGCCAGGCAACATCCGTGGAGAGAAAATGGAGTCAACGTTTCGGGTGAAAACCCTTTGTCAAGACTAAAGAAGCACAGGAAATGAAATAGATTAAGAGGCCAGGCTGGGAGAGAACAAAAGAGAAGAGACACTAAGAGGTATTCAAAACGAGACGAGATAGTGATAGGACTAGTGGAGACAAAAGACGGCTCTAGATTAGGTGTGAAATGCGCTGGCAGAATGGGAGACAGCTGCCATGTGGGAGAGAGAAAAAAAAGAGAAAGGGGGGGGGGAGGCCAAAACAAAGGTGTGGATAAAAAATATAAGTAAAAATGTAATAGGGGCCGAGGTTATGATCTGAAATTGTTGAACTCGATATTGAGTCCGGAAGGCTGTAAAGTGCCTAATCGGAAGATGAGGTGCTGTTCCTTGAGTTTACGGTGAGCTTCCGTGGAACAATGCAAAAGGCCGAGGACGGTGAGGTCCGAGTGGGAATGGGGCGGTGAATTAAAATGACAGGCGACCGGAAGCTCGGGGTCACCCTTATGGACTGAACGGAGGTGTTCCGCAAAGCGGTCACCCAATCTGTGTTTGGTCTCCCCAATGTAGAGGAGACCACATAGTGAGCAGTGAATACAGTATACTAGATTGCAAGAAGTACAAGTAAATCGCTGTTTCACCTGGAAGGGGTGTTTGGGGCCCTGGACAGTGGGAAGGGGGGAGGTATAAGAGCAGGTGTTACATCTCCTGCGCTTGCACGGGAAGGTGCCAGGCGAAGGGGAAGGGGTGCTGGGGTTGATAGAGGAGTGGACTAGGGTGTCTCGGAGGGAGCGGTCCCTACGGAATGCTGAAAGGAGAGGCGAGGGGAAGATACGTTTGGAGGTGGGATCACTTTGGAGGTGGCGGAAATGGCAGAGGATGATCCATTGAATGTGGAGGCTGGGGGGGTGAAAGGTGAGGACAAGGGGAACCCTATCGTGGTTCCGGGAGGGAGGGGCAGGGGTGAGAGCAGAAGTGCAGGAGATAGAACGGACACGGTCAAGGGCCGTGTCAACCACAGTCGAGGGGAATCCTCGGTTGAGGAAAAAGGAAGACATGTCGGAAGCACTGGTGTGGAAGGTGGCATCATCAGAGCAGATGCGGCAGAGACGGAGAAACTGGGAGAATGGAATAGAGTCCTTACAGGAGGCAGGGTGGGAGGAAGTGTAGTCCAGGTAGCTGTGGGAGTCAGTGGGCTTGTAGTGAATGTTGGTCAATAACCTATCCCCAGAGATGGAGACGGAGAAGTCGAGGAAGAGAAGGGAAGAGTCAGAGATGGACCATGTGAAGGTGAGGGAAGGGTGGAAATTGGAGGCAAAGTGAATGAAATTGTCTAGTTCAGGGCGAGAGCAGGAAACGGCACCAATACAGTCATCAATGTATTGGAAAAAGAGGTGAGGAAGGGGACCCAAGTAGGACTGGAACAAAGAGTGTTCAACATATCCCACAAAAAGGCAGGCATAGCTAGGACCCATGCGGGTACCCATAGCAACACCTTTGATTTGGAGGAAATGAGTGGAGTCAAAGGAGAAGTTGTTCAATGTGAGAACAAGTTCAGCCAGGTGGAGGAGGGTAGTGGTGGATGGGGACTGGTCGGGCCTCTGTTCAAGGAAGAAGCGGAGCGCCCTCAGGCCATCCTGGTGGGGGATGGAGGTGTAGAGGGATTGTACGTCCATGGTGAAAAAGAAGCGGTTGGGGCCAGGAAACTGGAAACTGTTAAAGTGGCGGAGGGTGTCCGAAGAGTCGCGGATGTAGGTGGGAAGAGACTGGACAAGGGGAGAAAAGATAGAGTCGAGATAGGAAGAGATAAGTTCCGTGGGGCAAGAACAGGCTGAAACGATGGGTCTACCAGGGCAGTCCTGTTTGTGGATCTTGGGAAGGAGGTAGAAGCAGGTTGTGCGGGGTTGGGGAACTATGAGGTTGGTGGCCGCGGGGGGGAGATCTCCAGAGGAGATGAAGTCAGTGACAGTCTTGGAAATGGTGGTTTGATGTTCGGTAGTGGGGTCATGGTCCAGGTGGAGGTAGGAGGAGGTGTCGGAGAGTTGGCGTTCAGCTTCCACTAGGTAGAGGTCAGTTCGCCAAACAACAACAGCACCACCCTTGTCAGCAGGTTTAATGACAATGTCAGGGTTGGATCTAAGAGAATGGAGTGCTGCAAGTTCAGAGGGAGGTAGGTTGGAGTGAGTGAGGGGAGCAGAGAAATGGGGACGGCCGATGTCACGGCGGCAGTTAGCGATGAAAAGATCTAGAGAGGCTAAGAGGCCAGGGGGAGGGGTCCAGGTAGAACGGTGATGTGCCTCAATAAATCCGAGACTCGATGTTAGCGAAACAAAACAAGGCTTTTATTGACTTAGAAGGTAACACACAGAGGAGAGGTATCTTCCATCCAGAGGTCTGCCGTACTGGATGTGATGCAGGCTGGGCCAGCTTACATAGGGGCCAGGTATGGGCGGAGCCCTACACACAGTACAATACAATGGTGAGGAAACGGAACTGAGGTAAGGGAAATGAAACTGAAACCAACCACAGTCACAGGCAGAGAATACCAATGAGTGATGAATGGAATATTTCATCACAAACGGGAATTCTGAAAGCGGGAGAAAGGGTCAGCCATGCGGGGGGAAGACTCCTGGCCAGAGAAGTGGGCACGGAGACGAAGGCGGCGGAAAAAGAGCTCAACATCGTGCTGAGCTCGAAATTCATTGAGGTGAGGGCGTAAGGGGATGAAGCTCAGGCCTTTGCTGAGGACTGATCGTTCGGGGTCAGAGAGGGGAAGGTCAGAGGGGATAGTGAAAACGCGCCAGGGGGTGAGATTGGGAGAAGGGGGGTCAGAGGAAAGTGAAGGGGAAGAAGGTTCCGGAGGGGCGTTGGTGTTTAAGAGTTGATGAAGCTTGCGATCCTTGACATCGGAAAGGAAGAAAAAAAGTACTAATTGTTCCCCCACCTGTCTCTGTACAGGCTGTAAACAACGAGCTCAACACAGATCAACAACTGAAGCTGTAACTTTACTGGGCAATGTCTGTACTCACTGGGTCGTGTTTAACATGGTTTGCAAAGAAAGGCTGTTTTAAAATCTTTCTACTCGGTAAGTGAAGTTGCACCATTACTGGAACATTACAGCTTTCACTCAGAAAATGAACTTTGTTTTTTCCTTTTGATTTTCACTTCGATTTGAATTTCTTTATAAACTTTAAAAAAACATGGTGGAATTTGCAGGTGGATAAAATCCTGAAATAAGACAGCATCTTAAGAGTGAGTGATTGTGAAATTTGGAGCCCCAGCGGGTTTCCAGCAGCACTGTGAGCAGATATTGCTCTGGTTTTTGGGAGATCAGAAAGACTCTCCTGCCTGTGGATGGGTTCAAGTCACACCTGATCCACAATAAACCGGGGAAACAACAATTTCATTTGGGGGTGGGAGTGGGATGGGGTTTGTTACTATTTTTAAACTACATGTTTATTATAATCTTTCCTCTCTCTCCTTTTCCCTTCCTCCTCTCAATTTTTAATGGTTAATTTCCATCCTCTTTCTCCTCAGAAGGCAATAACCCAAAGCCTAGTAACAGCCCAACAGGCAGTAATTGCCTCCAGTACCTCCCCATCACATGGTCAGCATTGACATGTCAGCTTGGACATCGAGGACTGGCAGGATATTGGACCGTGGAGAGCATCACAGCTGAGCCCGATCCTGTTTTTCTCTCTTTTTCCAGCCCGCTCCCGCTCTCTCTTTCTCCCGCCCTCTCTCATCTTTCAGATGAGACATTAAAGCGAGGTCCCAACTTCCCTCTCAGGTTGATATAAAAGATCCCACGGCACTATTCGAAGAAGAGCAGGCCAGTTCCCCCAGCTGTCCTAGACAAAATGTATCCCTCAACTGACATCACGAAAACAGATGATCTGGTCATTATCACATTGCTGTTTGTGAGAGCTTGCTGAGCACAAATTGGCTGCCACATTTCCTAAATTACAACACTGACTACACTTCAAAAGTTATTTCATTGGCTGTGAAGCGCTTTGGGATGTCCTGAGGTCATGAAAGGTACTGTAGAAATGTAAGTTCTTTCTTTGGTTATACCTACAGGGCCTTGGTGAGACCACATCTTGAGTATGGTGTGCAGTTTTGGTCGCCTTATCTGAGGAAGGACGTTCTTGCCATGGAAGGAGTGCAGCGAAGATTCACCAGGCTGATACCTGGGATGGCAGGAATGACGTATGAGGAGAGATTGGGTTGATTAGGCTTATATTCGCTGGAGTTTAGAAGAATGAGAGGGGATCTCATTGAAACTTATAAAATTCTAACAGGACGGGACAGACTGGATGCAGGAAGGATGTTCCCGATGGCCAGGGAGGCCAGAACCAGGGGTCACAGTCTAAGGATAAGGGGTAAGCCATTTAGGACTGAGATGAGGAGGAATTTCTTCATCCAGAGAGTGGTGAACCTGTGGAATTCTCTACCACAGAAGGCAGTGGAGGCCAATTCATTAAATATATTCAAGAAGGAGTTGGATATATTTCTTAAGGCTAAAGGGATCAAGGGATATGGGGAGAAGGCAGGGACAGGGTACTGAAATTGGATGATCAGCCATGATCTCATTGAATGGCGGAGCAGGCTCGAGGGGCTGAATGGCCTACTCCTGCTCCTATCTTCTATGTTTCTATGTTTCTATGTTTAAGTTACACAGCCCACATAACTACTTGTTTTCACATGTCAGGGGCTTGTATTTAGGGGAGTTCTTGAGTTCTCAGCCTTTTAAGGCTCTGTCAGCTTTTTTGAAATTGCTGGTCATCTTTTCCTGGTCTTCTAGGTTGCCGTGTAGGCATTTTTGAGCTTAAAATGAATGGAAAATCTTTCAGATGAACTGCCATCTGAAAATCATTCCACCTCCTGTCACAGCCGCCTATGTAAGTGCAAGTTCTTTCTTGCTTTAGGCTATAAGCAGGCACTGGTTGGAGAATCAGGGCTGCAATGTTGCAACACTATCTCTGACCAACGCTCATGTTTAGCTCCATTTGGTTTTGTCAGTGAAGCTCCTGAAATTATCTCTTTGATGTAATCACGCTGAACTGTGGAAGGAAAATGATTAACTTAAACACATTTATGAAGAAATCAAGAAGGGATGTAATAAAGCGAATTCCTGCGCTGAATCAGGTTCCTGGAACAGCACCACCTGGTGTCCAGGCTGAGCCACTACCTGTTCCTGTAAAAAAGAAAGAACTTGTATTTATGCCGAGTCTTTCACAACCTCAGGACATCCCAGAGTGCGTCACTGTTTTGAAGTGTAGTCTGTTGTAATGTAGGGAACGCAGCAGCCAATTGGCTAGATAATCTGTTATATTGATGTTGGTTGAGGGATAAATATTGGCCAGGACAGCTGGGGGAACTGCTTTGAATAGTGCCGTGGGATCTTTTACGTCCACCTGAGAGGGCGGATGGGGCCTCGGTTTAACATCTCATCCAAAAGACGGCACCTCTGACAGTGCAGCACTCCCTCAGCACTGCACTGGAATGTCAGCCTGGATTATGTGCTCAAGTCTCTGGAGTGGGAATTGAACCCACAACCTTCTGACTCAGAGGTGAGAGTGCTGCCACTGCACCAAGACAAATGCCTTAATGAGTAAACTCTGAGTAGAACAAAAGTAGTCAACCTTTCTAAGCTGAGAAGACAGGAAAAGAAATGGTAAACCGAATGCCAGGCCTGCCCACCAGAGAGAAAGGGCACCCTCCCCCGTGATGAGCAAATTAGGACAATTCTTGTTACTAGTTACAGGAAGATGCATCCCCCATCCCGCACTGGTTAACCCACCCACAACAGAACAAGTGATGTTCCCCTTGGCCTGGGAAATTGGGGAAGTAACAGGCGACCTTGGGGCCTGTTCTCGAAGAGTCTCTCAGCACAAACTATAACCAAAGAAGCTGCCTCGGCCCACCAACCTGCTCTGTTCCCAGTGTAGGAAGCTGGTTGTAGCGAAAGATTCCTCCCACAGGCACCGTGCAGCCAGGATTCACAGTGGCTCCATGTAATATCAATGGACTCTTACTGAGTGTGTGGATTAATCACCTGAATATGGAATGATCTCTTAGAATATCAGTGTGAACATACCTTTAATTGCACAATAACTTAGTAAAATGTTTTGCTGATGTACTGTCAGAGATTAAAATTGAGAGATCGTAAGTGAACCATTTTACACAAAATACTTATATTCTATACTATAATCCATTTATTCATTATTGCAGTTAAAAAATAACATTGAAAGACCACTTTAAAGGCTGACAGTGTACCTGTACTAAAGGTTACATAGAGTTTACAGCACAGAAACAGGCCATTCAGCCCAACAGGTCTATGCCGGTGTTTATGCGCCACATGAGCCTCCTCCCACCTTACTTCATCTCACCCTATCAACATATTCTTCTATTCCTTTCTCCCTCATGTACTTATCTAGCTTCCCCTTAAATGCATCTATGTTATTCACCTCAACCACTCCAAGTGGTAGTGAATTCCACATTCTCACCACTCTTTGAGTAAAGAAGTTTTTCCTGAATTCCTCATTGTATTTTTTTGATTGTTGTATATTTATGACCCCTAGTTTTGGGACTATCCCCAGTAGAAACATCTTCTTTACGTCTACCCTATCAAACCTCTTCATAATTTTAAAGACCTCTATCAGGTCACCCCTCAGTCTTCTCTGTTCAGCGAGAAAAGAGCCCCAGCTACAGCATTGTCTAAGGCCAGCTGGCACATGTTTACATTTAGATTCACTTTATTACCCATTCCCCCAACTGGAGACTCAGTTCTCTTGTTAGGCCTTTCTAACCCAAATATTGGGACTTTCTGTGCAACTTTGAGAGCATAATATTTAACAGACCTGGGGACATCTCGAGAGATTGGTACCGAAAGTGGATAAATGGTTATGGAATATAGATGCCTATGGAATAGTGCAGCTAGAAACAATATAAATGGGGTAAAGTCACAGCCAAAGGTAGGGAGATGAAGAAGGGAGGCATCTGGAGGGTTGAGCTCACCTGATTGTAATGTATGTGTCTTCTATGGCAAAGCATCCTTTGTAATCCCAGTGTTGGCCGTGAGTATATAATGTTTAATCTTTAATAAATGGCAAATGTTTCACTCCGTGTCAAAGAATTCATCCTTGGCATATAGGCGCAGGCCTGCAGCCTTTGTCTATATTATTACAACATTCATATTCCTAACAGTACCTCTATCTGTATAATGGCTTCTGTTACATAGTTATGTTGGGACTACATTGTACAAGTGTACTAACACTCAAATCAAGTGTAGCAGCACTACGATGCTGGGAAAGTAGTGCGCAGGCGCCACACAGGACTTTGAAAATATCACCCCGCACCATGCGGCAGGCAGCCATTACAACACAAATAAAACAGTAGTTATAATTACAAACTACCGAGTCCAGAGTCATCTTTACAAAGCACTACGAGCGCTAGAAAACATAACATGGTGGCAACGGTATAAGTGAGTAAAACTTACACAAATAAAAACGATATCAGATTGAAGAAAGAAATTTAAAAGTAAACTCTGCAGCGTTGTAACTGCGAATCGTACGGGCAGCTAAAATGGCGGCGTCCAATGCACTGACCGCGAATATGCTCCCCATCATGAACTGGGAAGCCGACGATATCGTGGAAGCTTTCCGGAAATTGAAGCAAAAATGCGAGCTTACATTTAAAAGTTTCCTGAAAGGCTCCTCCGACGAGGAAAAAGTCAGCTACATTCTACTGTGGGCGGGAGAAAAAGGCTTAGATCTCTATAGCAGCTGGAGTTTATCCGAAGAGGATAAAACGAACCCTACAGAGATTTATGAAAAGTTCAGTAACCATCTCGAGCCTAAATCAAACCACCGCATACACAGGTATAAATTCCAAAGCTTAAGACAGGAACCTGGTGAAACGGCTGACAATTTCCTGACGAGATTAAAAAACGAAGCCAGCAAATGCAAGTTTACGGAACTAGAAGAAAGGCTGGTAGACCAATTAATATGGGGATCAGCACATACAGAAGTGCAAAAAGAACTAATTGGAAAAGAAAAGCTCGGAATATCAGAAGCCATAGATACAGCGAGGGCTCACGAAGCCACAAAACAACAGATGAAAACACTGAATACTCATACGGCTGACGTGCGGACAACTCCCGAACTGGATCACAGAGTAGATGCAGTGCGCGAAAAGCATAGCACACAAAAACAAGTATATGACAGCGGGAAGAATACGTGTAGAAACAGCGGAAGACAATACGACTACACAGACAGAAGAAAATGCCCAGCGTATGGAACATGCTGCAACACGTGTGGTAAAGCAAACCACTGGCAAAAGATGTGCAGAGCTAAAAGAGAGGGGCTACACACCAAAAGCAGAGGTGGGCAGCAGAACCAACAAAAGAAAAACAAAATCCATACCATGGGTGAGCAAGATGACGAAGACTGCGGGTACGACAAAGCTCTGAACATTGAAACCATAAAGGTTCTCTTACACGAAACGTCCAGAGCGGAAAGCACCCCAAAGAAAGAATGGCACACTATCATCCAGATTAAAAAGAGGATTGAAGGACAGCCTACAACCGTCAATCTAAAAGTAAAGTTGGACACAGGAGCTCAGAGCAACATCCTTCCACTGAGGCTATACCAGAGGATCTTCCCCGAAAACTTGGGCGAAGATAGATACCCGAAAAGAGGATGTTTAAAAGCAAACAACGTCACGCTGACAGTGTATGGGGGGAGCGAGATCAGACAACTCGGAACAACCTATATAAAAGGAACACACAAAAGCAGAAACATCAACTGCATGTTCTATGTGACCGACTCCGAGGGACCGGCGATCCTGGGATTAAACAGCTGCGAGAAGCTGGGGTTAATCTCGGTAAACCATGAACTAACAAAAACATCACTGAAAATTGACAGCAACACCCCACTGGAGAATCATCCACAAATCATGGACACGAAACATTTGATGGGCATGTATCCAGAGTGTTTTGATGACACTGTAGGATGCTTCGGGGAGTTCAAGTACCATATAACAATAGGTCCAGAGGTAAAACCTGTCATCCATGCTCCAAGAAAAATACCCATCGAGCTAAAAGAAAAATTATACACCGAACTAAAAGAAATGGAAGAGAAAGAAATAATCGCAAAGGTCACTGAACCCACAGACTGGGTAAACTCGATTGTGGTACGGGAAAAGCCGAACGGGCGGCTTAGAATCTGTCTGGACCCCAAAGACTTAAACCAGGCAATAAAGTGGGACCACTACCCCACACCAACATTAGAAGAAATCACACCAGCACTGGCAGGAGCCAAAGTCTTCTCCAAACTGGATGCCAGAAACGGCTACTGGAATGTAAAACTGGACGAAGAATCAACTAACCTGACGACTTTTAATACACCATTGGGGCATTATAAATTCCTGCGGCTGCCATTCGGGTTGAAAGTCAGCCAAGACATCTTCCAACAAAAGATCGATGAAACATACAAAGGCTGTGAAGGAGCCATTGGAATCGCTGATGACATCCAAGTTTACGGATCAAATGAAAGAGACCACGACGTGCACTTGCACGAGGCCATGGAGCATACCAGAATGGCTGGCATCAAGCTGAACGCCAAGAAGTGCATCGTTAAAAGTACGAAATGCAAATTTTTTGGCATGATCTACACACCGGAGGGTGTCAAGTCTAATCCCGAAAAGGTCGAGGCGATAGCAGAGATGAAACCTCCAAACGACAAGAAGGAGCTGAGAAGCTACCTCGGCTTGGTCCAGTATATGAGCTCTTTCATCCCGAACATGTCAGACTACACAGCGAACCTAAGAGAATTACTAAAAGAAGACACCGAATACCAATGGTCAGAATCCCATGAGAGGAACTTCAAACACCTAAAGGAATTATTATGTAAAGAAACCAGCCTGTCTTATTACGATAGAAAAAACCTGTCACCCTACAGGTAGATGCCTCTACCAGGGGGCTAGGGGCAGCCCTCGTGCAGGAAGGAAAACCAATAGCTTTCGCATCGAAGGCATTGACAGAATCTGGCCTCGGGCGACTGTCTGTGTGGAGTTTGCACATTCTCCCCGTGTTTGCGTGGGTTTTCTCCGGGTGCTCCGGTTTCCTCCCACAGTCCAAAGATGTGCGGGTTAGGTTGATTGGCTATGATAAATTGACCCTTAGTGTTAGGGGGATTAAATACGTGGGGTTACGGGGATAGGGTGGGATATGTGTTGGTGTAGGGGTTATGGGGATCGGGTGGGATATGTGTCAGTGCAGGCTCGATGGGCCGAAATGGCCTCTATCTGCACTGTGAGGTTTCTGTGATTCTGTGATTCTGTGATCAGCAGTGACAAGATACGCAAACATCGAAAGAGAGCTATTGGCAGTAGTATACGGGTGCGAAAAGTTCCACACCTACTTATACGGAAGAAAATTCGAGGTAGAGAGTGACCATCGTCCACTCGAACAAATTTACAAGAAAAACCTAAGCAAGGCCCCAGCAAGACTGCAAAGGTTACTGTTAAGACTCCAAAGTTATGACTTCGAATTAAAATACCGGCTAGGGAAAGAAATGGCACTGGCAGATGCATTGTCTCGATTGTCACCACACGAAAAACACGAGATGAAGGGCCTGACAGTAAAAATACACCACCTCGTAAATGTTACTCACACAAAGCTTAGCCAAATTCAAGAGGAGACTGGTAAAGAAGAGGAGTTGCTACTACTCATGCAACAGGTAATACAGGGGTGGCCGGAGGAGATCCAGCAGGTCCAAAACCAAATCCGACAGTACTGGACAATCAGAGACGACATCTCGGTGGAGGACGGTGTTCTTCTTGCTGGCTCAAGAATCATAATACCAAAAACGATGCAAACGGAACTTCTCCGCTTAATACACCAAGGCCATATGGGGATGGAGAAATGTAAACTAAGAGCCAGATCAGCTGTGTACTGGATAGGCATGTACAAAAGCATAGAACAAATGGTCTCCACATTCTGCATATGCCAGAAATACCGAAACACACCGCAGAAGGAGGAGATGATTCAAATGGAAGTACCCCCGAGACCATGGCACACGGTCGGAACAGATCTGTTCCTGTGCAACCAGGAGTGGTACATCATAGTAGCAGACTACTACTCAAAATTTCCTTTTGCCAGAAGGATAAACGACATGAGAACCACAACAATCACAAAAATTGCAAAAAACGTATTCGCAGAACAGGGCATCCCAGAGAAGGTCATCTGCGACAATGGGACACAATTCACCTCCAGCGAATTCAGAGCACTGGCTGGAAAATACGGATTTAAAATAATTACCTCATCCCCACATTACCCAAGGGGACACGGATTTATTGAAAGACAGATCCAAACAGTCAAAAGAGCTCTCATTAAAAGCAAGGAGATGGGAGAAGACCAAGACCTCACCCTTTTGGCAATCAGATCGACACCTTTGAGAGCAGACTCGAAATCACCAGCAGAACTACTAAACGGTAGAAAATACAAAACAACTCTACCAGCAAAGATATATCCTCCCCAGGACCAAGATGACGTTCGGCAGAAGCTGATGGAAACACAAGCTACGGGGAGCACACACTATAACAAGCATGCAAAACCACTACCGGAGCTGCTAAATGGGCAATCAGTGCATATACAAGATCCGTTGTTGAGAACATGGAATCCAGCCAAGGTTATTGGAAAAGCTGATACTCCAAGATCTTACTTGGTAGAGACAGAACCTGGAAACCAATACAGGTGAAACAGGATCCATATCAGACCCTCACCTGAAGCTGTCAAACAGCAGACAACATTAACAGCAGTTAGGGTACCAGACACGGAAAACAATATAACGCCAGAAACAAACACCTCAAATACAACAACTGCAAACATGCACTCTCCAGAGCCAAACACGACAGCACCGGCAACAAGAAAAGAACACACCAAAACACCGCAGAAAGGAATAGTTACAGCCAAGTCCACAAGATGGAGGAGTAACATACAACCACCTGAGCGGTATCGCGAATAATTATAAAGACAATTATAATTCGCACAGAACAGTAAAACAACATGGACAAATATCTGTATATAAATTGAGCAAAGAAAGCTCACGTTCTGTATTTTGTTAACGTTATTCAACTGGAAACATTGTAAAATAGAAAATTGATGTAATTAGTTTTGTTGGGAAAGAGGGATGTTACATAGTTATGTTGGGACTACATTGTACAAGTGTACTAACACTCAAATCAAGTGTAGCAGCACTACGATGCTGGGAAAGTAGTGCGCAGGTGCCGCACAGGACTTTGAAAATATCACCCCGCACCATGCGGCAGGCAGCCATTACAACACAAATAAAACAATAGTTATAATTACAAACTACCGAGTTACAAAGCACTACGAGCGCTAGAAGACATAACAGCTTCATTTAATGCTCTGCACAATTTACAACACAGAAACAGGCCATTCGGCCCAACAGGTCTATGTCGGTGTTTATGCTCCACATGAGCCTCCTCCCACCTTACTTCATCTCACCCTATCAACATGTCTTCTACTCCTTTCTCCCTCGTGTATTGTCTAGCTTCCCCTTAAATGCATATCTGCTATTCGCCTCAACCACTCTATGTGGTAACTAATAAGTTCTACATTGTCACCACTCTCTAGGTAAAGAATTTTCTCAATTCCCTATTGGATTTATTAGTGACTATCTTATATTCATGACCTTTAGTTTTGGTCTCCCCCACAAGTGGAAATATCTTCTCTAAGTCAATCCTATCAAACCCCTTCATAATTTTAAAGACCTCTATCTGGTCACCTCTCGATCTCTTTTCTTTCCTGAATACCTAATATAAAAGGAAAACACAAGAGAATGAAAACTGACAAAGAGCCTCATGTTTTGAGGAACGAAGGACTGAATTGTTGTGTTCTGCACTCCATTCCAAATACTGGTCACAGATATCTCCAGTCCAGGTTTTGTGTCTTCTTGACAAAATAAAGGGTGAAATCTGTGTTCAGGCATTGCGACAGCAAGATTAACTTTAAAACCCAAATACTGTACACAAACCACAAAACAGCAAATTACTTCAGCCTCCCCAACTATATACAATTTACAACTTCTATAAAAATGCTCAACTGCGGAGCCATGTCAATGGACTGTTTCTGCCTGTTATGGCCTGATCTCAGGCTATTTGTTTTTAACCAGTCCCTGGTGGGTAAAACTCTATAGGGACTGAGGCAAAATAACTAGGCAGATTGAAATCTACAACAACAACTTACATTTATATAGCGCCTTTTGCACAGTAAAACATCCCACGCGCTTCACAAGAGCGTTATCAGACAAAATTTGGCATCGAGCAACATAAAGAGATATTAGGACAGGTGACCTAAAGCTTGGTCAAAAGGTAGATTTTAAGGAGCATGTTAAAAGGAGGAGAGAGTGGTAGAGAAGTGGAGAGGTTTAGGGAGAATATTCCAGAGCTTAGGGCCTAGAGTGCTGAAGGCACGTCCGCCAATGGTGGAGCAATTTTAATCGGGAATGCTCAAGAGGCCAGAGTTGGAGTAACGCAGAGATCTCAAAGGGTTTTAGGTCATAGAGTCATAGAGTCATAGGCCTAGAAATTCATTGACGCCACTTTTGGGGCGCTAAAGTGGGGCGTCCGCTAAAGTTTGCGGCCGCCGCCAAATCTAGGCCACTTCTCCAATATTCATTAGCTTCGCCCTACTAGTTTGGGCGAGCGCTAAAACTGCTGTTGGACGCCTCTCTTTGGGCGCTAAGCCGGAGGTGGTGATCGATAGCGCCGAGGCCGGGCGCAGCGCAGGTGCGGCCATCTCGTGACTGACAGCAGACACCCTGGCGCCGGCCAGCTCTTAAGGGGGAAGGGTCGACTGTGTCTGCTGCCACGCCCTGGATAGTGGAGCCCTCCAGCTAGGCCTGAACACTGCTGCTGGACCCAAATAGCGCCTGAAGACATGGAGAAGGCCCGTGTACGTGCGCAGCGCTTCTCAGAGCGTGATCTGAGTGTGCTGCTTGCTGCTGTGGAGAAGAGGCGCCATGTTTTGTACCCGGACAATGGCAAGAAGGCGACGGTCCGCGTCTACAGAAGAGCCTGGAGGCATGTCACCAGCAAGCTGTCAGCCAACAGCGACGTCCCCAGGACCGGTGCCCAATGCCGCAAAAAGTTAAATGACCTCACACGCATTGTCAGGGTGAGTACCCTTTCCAATGACCTCCTCATCCTTGCATGTGCACCTCACATTATGGGCAAAGGGACCTGAAAGCTCTAATGGCCAGCCTTTATCCAGCAGCTATGGCACAGGCATGAGCATCAATTGCACATTCTGCACTGAACACACTGGCCAAGCTATTCCACCATGGGAGGCAGTGCACACCAGATCATGGCGACACACTGGCCAGGCTATTCCACCATGGGAGGCAGTGCACACAAGATCACGGTGACACACTGTACTTAGAGGCCGTCCTTTCTCTTGCAGGCCAAGCTGGCGAATAATCGCAAGAGCCGGACTGCGACCGGGGGAGGACGACCCTATATCCAGCCACTCACCGACCTGCAACATCGCGTGGAGCGCCTCATGGGTGGCCGGGTGATTGGGCCCGTTGCATGTGGAGATGCCGACCCTGTTCTGGGAAGCAATGGTAAGGACATCACCTTTTGCACCTCTCTCGTCCCACTTGCGCATCAGATCTACATCCTTTGCTACTGTCCAACCAATGCGCTGAATGCCACCACTCATGCATCCCGCACTGATGCCCTCTCCTCACTCTAAAGCTACTCTTGCGCCTTCCTGCTTTCAGATGGTCAAGAGGAGGTCCCTCAACTTGCCAGTGACAGACCCTCCGAGGAGGAGCAGGAGGAGGAGCAAGAGGAAGGCGGCCCATCAGAGGAACCCTCAGCCGCGGCCACCCAGGCCAATGTAGGGGACACGTCTTCCCTGGAGGGCAGCGTGGCGGAAGTGTCGAAGGGGAGGGGAGCTCCTGGGACCTGCTTGCTGCAGAAAGGCGGGAGGGGGGTGGAAGCTCGGCGGCCTTCTCCCCAGAGGGGGGATGCGTCGGAGGGGAGTCCAATTGCTGGGCCCAGCGGCCTCCAGCAACGCAGGAAGGGTCGGCCAGCTCGGCGGCCTTCTCCCCAGAGGGAGAGTCCAGCCTCCAGTCAGGAGATGCTCTTCGCCGAGGAGATGGAACGCCTCGAAGACTTGTCCGCGGACTCGGAGCGCCGGCACACGGAGCTCATGGCGGCAGTGGCACGGTTGCCTGAGTCCATCGATTCCCTCTCTCGGAGTGTGGCCGAGTTCGGGCCCTTAGAGGCCACCAGTCGGGCGGAATACCGGGCAGATCTTTCAGCGACTGGCCAGGTGATTAGTGGTGCCGTCCAGTCACTGGCTGCTCTGCTGCGGTCAGTGAACAGGTCAACACGGGCACTCACTGCTGCCACACTCGCTGTGTCAGCCAGGCATCGCCAGGGCACCCGGCGCGCTGCAGCAGCACATCGGTCTGTCCCTCGGCAGATTGGTGCGCATGCTGCAGTGCTGGCCCGGGCGAGTGCCAGTGTCTCAGGCGACCAGCGAGCGCCTGCCATCCGCCAGTTTGCCGCCATTCCTCCAGCCGCCACTGCCACTCCCCCAGTGGAGCTGCCAGGAGCTGCTGCAGCGACTGATGCTGGCCAGCCACAGCTGCAGCAATCAACAGCCGGCCGCTCGACGCCCAGACCTCGACTAGGCCGACCCCCAAGGGCATCTGCCGTCACGACATGTGCCCCTCAGGAGCCTGCCCCCAGCCTTGCAGCAGCCAATGGCCTTACTTTGAGGCGGAGCAGCAGGGCGGGCAGGGGCCACCCAAAGATGGCCAAG
Source organism: Somniosus microcephalus (assembly GCF_052327205.1). NCBI lineage: Eukaryota > Metazoa > Chordata > Chondrichthyes > Squaliformes > Somniosidae > Somniosus > Somniosus microcephalus. Next base: position 112,685,143 of record NC_140988.1, on the reverse strand, counting down.
GCATCGCCCTAGCGGGCCAAATAGTCGAATGTGTGGCCATTTGTGTTTGTTTCTTGAGGCCGAGAATTGGATGTTTGTTTTTTGAAGGCCGATGATGTGATGTTTGTTTTGGACGAAGGCCGAGAATGACGGCCATTTTAGTTGCCCTATTTTGTTAATCCTCCCCAGGTTGTGGGAGCGAGTAATGTGTTTGAGTGTTTTTTGGGGGTTTCCTCTGTTTTTGGTTTTCATGTGGGAAGGGCCCAGAGTTTGTACAATAAAGCATTTTATTTATTCACATTGTCCATGTTTGATCTTTGAAGTGTTTGTTGCCTTAACCGGCTGAGGGCTTGCGGAGCGGCTGCAGTCATGTTCTATCATTGGCACAAGCCATTCCCTGACAGGGGGCCTAGAAGTGACGTTCAATAAGCCGACGACGGGCGGCCCTTGGACCTTGTGCGTCCCTCCTGGGCTGGTACTCCTCGTCCTCGTTGTCCTCATGCTCCTCCTGCTCCTCCTCCTGAGGTGGTGGTCCAACGTGAGGTGGCAGTGCCTGAGTCCTGCGGATAGCCAGGTTGTGCAGCATGCAGCAAACAACGACGAATTGGGAGACTCGATCCTGCGAATACTGGAGGGCTCCCCCGGAGCGGTCGAGACAGCGGAACCGTTGCTTGAGCACACCGATTGTTTGTTCTATGAAGCTCCTCGTCGCTTGATGGCTCTCGTTGTATGCCTCTTCAGCAGGGGTCGTGGGCGCGCGGAGCGGGGTCATGAGCCAGGTACACAAAGGATAGCCTTTGTCCCCGATAAGCCATCCTCTTGGGGGAGGCTGTGCCTGGAACATGTCAGCCACAGTTGTCTGTCGCAGGATAAAGGCATCGTGGCTGCTGCCTGGAAAGCGGGCATTGACAGCTAGGATGCGCTGCCTGTGGTCACACACCAGCTGTACATTGAGGGAATGGTAGCCCTTCCGGTTGCGGTAATCCTCAGCATGCTCAAGAGGTGCCCGCAAAGCCACATGCGTGCAGTCAATGGCGCCCTGCACCATGGGGAAGCCCGCTATTCTTGCAAACCCCACTGCACGCTGCTGCTGCTTGTCCAGGGTCATGGGGAAGGAGATGAATTGATGTCTCCTTCTGAAAAGGGCTTCGGTCACCTGGCGGATGCAGCAATGCACGGCGAACTGGGAGATGTTAGCGATGTCCCCAGTAGCGAATTGGAAGGAGCCGGAGGCATAGAAGTTGAGAGCCACCGTCACCTTCACTGCCACCGACAGAGACGTCCTGCGCATCAGCTGTGGCTGCAGATCTCTCTGAAGCAGCCGGCAGATGTCTGTAACCACTTCCCTTCGGAATCGCAGCCTCCTAACACACATCGCGGCAGACATGGTCAGATAGGAGGTCTGCTGGCGGTATACCCTGCATGGGTAAGGCCTCAGTTGGCGACGCCTGTTGCCCCCTCTGCGTCTAGCCAGGGCTGCCACTCTCTCACGGCGTCTGTAAGCCCTTCTGGCATAAGGCTGAAATTCAGCGTTGCCACCCAATGCAGCCCCCATTATATGCTGGCAAACACTGAGCTCTGAATGAAGGCTAAGATAATTGGTAAGCTCTGGCCTGAGCCAAAAATACCTATCCAAGTGTTGGTCCAAACCAGTAAACTCTCCTCCTTGGTCTCTGTCCAAAAAACCGTTGCACAAGAGTGAATGCTGCAAAATGGCTGGCCTTTATACTGCTGGGTAAGTGCCCTTTAATTAGCGCTCCCCCCGGCCCGGCTGGCCTGTGTATCGTTCCACTTCACAGTCGCTCGGGACGCCCGGCGCACAATGGGCCGGCGCGAGTGAAGTTCCGGTTTGGGGCACACAAAGGGCGTTGCACTATTAAATGACGTCATGATCTGCGCGCGCAGCAGGGCGCGCGCTAAGACTTTGCGCCGGCGCTAAATGTGTCCTGAAGTTGGGGAGAGGCGCAGATCACGCTGCGCCCGGGCGATAAGCGCCTAGCGCTCGAGATCTACTCCTCCTAAGGCGCTAACGGCTGGCGCGCCCAACTGAATTTCTAGGCCATAGAGTTTTACAGCACAGAAAGAGGCCCTTCGGCCCACCGTGTCTGCGCTGCCTGGAGGAGGTTCCAGAGATGGGAAGGGGCGAGGCCATGGAGGGATTTGAACACAAAGATGAAAATGTTTTAATTGAGGTGTTGCCGGACCGGGAGCCAATGTAGGTCAGTGAGCACAGGGGTGATGGGTGAACGGGACTTGGTGCGAGTTCAGATACGGGCAGCAGAGTTTTGGATGAGTTCAAATTTCGGGAGGATGGAAGATTGGAAGCCAGTCAGGACAGCATTGGAATAGTTAAGTCTAGAGGTAACAAAGGCATGGATGAGGGTTTCAGCAGCAGATGAGCTGAGGCAGGTGAGGAGAAGGGTGATGTTACAGACGTGAAAGTAGGTGGTCTCAGTGATGGAGCAGATATGGGGTCAGAAGCTCATTTCAGGGTCAATTAGGATGTCAAGTGTGAGAAAAGTACTTTTCGGAGGCTTTTCAGTAGAATAGGCCTTGTGGATTCAAACTTATTATTGTCAGCAGTTTGTGTCACTGTCCTTATACACCTACGTCAGGAGACATTTCGTCTAATGAGGTTATCTTATGTTATGGATCATGGCCTGGGAACAGTCGGTTGAGTGTTTCTGCCTATCTTGGAATAAAGGAGCGTGTTTAGGAGGCTGCTTGGCGCGGGGAAACATTGAAATCTATTGACATTGTAAATATATAAGGCAGACGTAAAATCTAGTATGTTAGAGGTTTGGAAGTTGAATTGGACACCCTCAAAGCAAGACTGCTGTGAGATTGATCACCTCGTAACCTTATGGCGTTAGTCAGGTTTTATACCAACAGCTCATTCACTGTTTCACTGTTATACCCATTGCATTTTAACTTCATTACTTCTTGAATTGTAGTTTCTTTAATACGTATAATAAACATATATACTTTGGAACAAGGCTCCCTCTAGGATCTGAGTATCACAGACCGATAAAAATAGCCAACAGCAAGGCTGTGATAAGTTCAGCCTCAGACAGTGACCAGGGAAAGGAATGGAGTCGGTGGCTGGGGAACAGAGTTTGTGGTGGGGGCCGAAGGCATTGGTTTCGGTCTTCCCAATGTTTAATTGGAGAAAATTTCTGCTCATCCAGTACTGGATGTCGGATAAGCAGTGTGACAATCAAGGGCAGTGGAAGGGTCGAGCGAGGTGGTGGTGAGGTAGAGCTGGTAGGTCAGCATACATGTGGAACCTGATGTTCCGTTTTCGATGATATCACAGAGGGGCAGCATGTAGATGAGAAATAGGAGGGGGCTAAGGATAGATCCTTGGGGGACTCCAGAGGTAATGGTGCAGGAGCCATTGCAGGTGTGACTGGATAGATAAGAATGCAACCAGGCGAGTGCAGTCCCACCCAGCTGGAGGACAGATGAGAGGCGTTGGCAGGGCATGGTGTGGTCAACCTTGTCAAAGGCTGCAGTCAGGTCGAGAAGGATGGGGCTGGATAGTTTACCACAGTCACATGGGATGTCATTTGTGACTTTGATAAGGGCCATTTCAGAGCTGTGACAGGGGCAAAACCTGATTGGACGGGTTCAAACATGGATTTGCGGGAAAGATGGGCACGGATTTCAGAGGCGACAACACGTTTAAGGATTTTGGAGAGGAAAGGGAGGTTAGAGATGGGGCAGTAGTTTGCAAGGACAGAGGGGTCAAGGGTGTTTTTTTTGAGGAGAGGGGTGATGATGGTTGATTAGAAGGGGAGGGGGACAGTACCTGAGGAAAGGGAACCATTAACGATATCAGCTAACATGGGGGCCAGGAAGGGAAGTTGGGTGGTCAGCAGTTTAGTGAGAATAGGGTCACATGGACAAGATGAGCTCGGAGAGATAGGAGAGATGCATGAAAAAGACGCGAGTTCAGGGCTAGGGCGGGGGGAACCTTAGGGGAAGTTTGGCCCGGTGGGCTAGATGTAGGGAGGCAGCAGCAGAGGCAGTTGAAGGGATGGTCTCAATCTTAGTGACAAAGAAGTCCATGAGCAACTTACGCTTGTTGTTGGAGGTGAAGGTGGAGGGGGCACTGGAGAAGGGTTTAAAAAGACGATTTGTAGTGAACAGAAACCGGGGGCAATCTTTGCATTCCAGGATGATGTTTTCTCATAACTTTCTCCATTAGTCTATTGTATTCAGTAAGTCTTCTGATAATCTGCTGACTGCTTGGCTTGGTGCCAGAACACACCATGTCTGTCCTTGCAGATTATCAGTCCATTAATGTCTGTTCACGGGTTCTAATCTTGTCCTGAATATGACGTCTTATAAACTGCTTATATTCCAGATTCTTAGTTTTAGTATGTGTAAATGTCTATAATATTGAGAAATGTTTAATAAAGTTATTTAGAATTGTGAGGGTCTTCCACACCTCACCTACCAATGTTTACATTCCCCACCTCGAGGCTCGAAAAGATTCTTCTTTTTGTAGCCTCGAAGTTTATCTTCTGGTCGGTGCAAACATTTCCACTATGTTCTTTCTTCTCTTAACTTGTCTTAGAGTTCTCTTAATCAAACAGACCATCACTATAAGGGCAATTAGCCTATCATCTGCCATAGCAAACAGGAAAGCAGAGGCTGTTCTTATCCCGGGATGTTGTCCTGTATTGTACTCTATCTCCCACCAGGGGTGATCACCCAGGGTGACCATAGACTGCTCAATGTTATCATTTTGTTGTTGCAGATGTTTGTCCGAGGTACTTGAGCAATGTAATATAGATTTAAGGCTGAAGGAAAGGGGTGGAATTAGGCTGCCAAAACTTACAACTGCTCACAGTGCTTCAGCCTGGAGGGTAATGTTTACTTGAATTTCTGTAACATTTTGGACCCTCACAGGCACCAATACTTTATCCCCAATTTTAGTTATTTTGGAAGGTGTGAGACAAAATATTGCCCACCCAATCGGGCATGAAGTGTCCTCGTATGTGTGGTGTTTCTCATTGGTTGTAACACAAACCTTCCTCTCTCTGAGCAGGCGATGTTGGTCCCTTCTAAATCCCATTAAGCGATTTGAATCATACAATTAGAGGATTCTTCATCCAGGGTGAAACCACAGGCTGGCAGTGTGCTTTGTAAAACCTCACATCTGCACAACCAGGCCCCACTTCTCCTGGAACAACATGAAGTGTCTGTTGCTTTCCAGATCCCTTCCTTACCCCGCACTAATATCCTCAAATAGTTCACAAATCCCTTGTGCATATCATCCTCCAACACGCTTATCAACTCCACTTTGAATACTTCCATTGGTCTTACATCACCAGAGAGCAATGGGATTGTCACTATCACAGGAATCAGTCCTAAAATAATGTCAGTCTGCTTGCAGGGCTTCCTGGCATAATACACTGATCCACATCTTTGCACCTCACACCAGTTCATATCCCCATCTGATTCCAGATTTTAATTTGTTTGTCCAAGATCTGATTGTTTTCTATATCAGTTAACCCCATTTGAACTCAATTATACTTAGATATATTTCTTAAGGCTAAGGGGATCAAGGGGTATGAGGAGAAAGCAGGGACCGGGTACTGAATTTGGGTGATCAGCCGTGATCGCATTGAATGGCGGAGCAGGCTCGAGGGGCCGAATGGCCTACTCCTGCTCCTATCTTCTATGTTTCTGTTTCAGCACAAACCCTCCATACACACTGCGAGGGCCTTCGAGATCAGTAGTTCCCTAAAATGTTTGTTGTTCTGAATGAATACTGTGGTAAACCACTGTTAACCTGTACATGCCTGTGTGGTAAACCACTGTAAACCCTGTACAAGTCCAGGCATGTCTCAGCCCCTGGCTCCACCCCTAAGCCCGGGTATAAAGGTGACTCACCACCCTTCCCCCGAGAGCTCGAGGGGGAGCCGCCATCTTGGACACCATCTCGGGACCAGGCCCTCGGCGCTGGCGAATACTACAGCGACCCACCGACCTCGACGATGGCCTCCATCACCCTGGACCAATCTAGGCCCCATTAACTAGCCAGGTCCATGATGAACGTAAAGGTAAATGGCCATGCCACAAATTGCCTTTTCGGCTGCGGAAGCACGGAGAGCTTCATCCACCCCGACACGGTGCAACGCTACTCCCTATCGGTTATGCGCACACGCCACCAGGTCTTTATGGCCTCAAAGTCCCATACGGCGGACGTCGGCGGCTACTGTGTAGCGACTCTGACAGTGAACGGCGTGGAGTACAGAGAGTTTAAATTCCTCGTCCTGCCACAGCTCTGCGCTCCCGTACTGCTAGGATTAGACTTCCAATGCCATCTGGAGAGCGTCACGATGGCATATGGCGAGCCCCTGCCCCCACTTACAGTCTGCAGCCAGCAGAATTTAAACATGACGTCGCGCAAAGTATGCAGCCTGTCCACCCTGAAGGTCAAACCCCCCCCATTGTTCGCTAACCTCGCCAAAGACTGCAAGCCAATTGCTACTAAAAGCAGGCGGTACAGTGCCGGGGATAGGAGCTTTATTAAATCAGAAGTACAAAGACTCCTGAGGGAAGGGATTATCGAGGGCAGCACCAGCCCATGGCGAGCCCAAGTGCTGGTAGTAAAGACCGGCGAAAAACAGCGCCTGGTTATTGATTACAGCCAGACGATCAATTGATACATGCAATTAGACGCATACCCACTTCCCCGCATATCTGACATGGTCAACCAGATAGCACAATACCGGGTATTCTCGACGATTGATCTGAAGTCGGCATACCACCAGCTCCCCATCAGGCCTGAGGACCGCCAGTACACGGCCTTCGAGGCTGACGGTCACCTCTACCACTTCCTCCGAGTCCCCTTCGGCGTCACCAATGGGGTCTCAGTCTTCCAAAGGGAGATGGACCGGATGGTTGACCAGAACGCGCTGCAGGCCACCTTCCCCTATCTAGACAACGTCACCATCTGCGGCCATGACCGGCAGGACCACGACGCCAACCTAGAAAAATTCCTCCGTACGGCCCAACGGCTGAATCTGACATACAACAGAGAAAAATGTATGTTCCGCACTGCGCGCCTCGCTATTCTTGGCTGCGTGGTGGAAAACGGAGTCATCGGCCCCGACCCCGACCGAATGCGCCCCCTCCTGGAACTACCCCCCCCCCCACTGCCTAAAAGCCCTGAAGAGATGCCTAGGGTTCTTCTGTTACTACGCCCAGTGGGTGCCCAACTATGCGGACAAAGCCCGGCCCCTCATCAAGTCAACCTCCTTCCCCCTGACGGCAGAGGCCCGTGCGGCCTTCACCCTCATAAAAGAGGACATTGCGAAGGCCACAATGCACGCAGTGGATGAGTCCATCCCTTTCCAAGTGGAGAGCGATGCATCCGACTTCGCCCTAGCCGCAACCCTTAACCAGGCGGGGAGACCCGTGGCCTTCTTTTCACGGACCCTCCAGGGCCCCGAAATTCGACACTCCTCAGTCGAGAAGGAGGCCCAGGCGATAGTGGAGGCTGTACGGCACTGGAGACATTACCTGGCCGGTAAACGTTTCACCCTGCTTACTGACCAACGGTCAGTAGCATTTATGTTTAACAACAGACACAGGGGGAAAATCAAAAATGATAAGATATTGCGGTGGAGGATCGAGTTATCCACCTATAACTACGATATCTTATACCGGCCCGGGAAACGTAATGAGCCCCCAGACGCCCTATCCCGTGGGACATGTGCCAACGCACAAGTCGATAGGCTACGGACCCTCCACAATGATCTCTGCCACCCGGGGGTCACCAGGTTCTTCCACTTTATTAAAGCTCGCAACCTGCCTTACTCCATCGAGGAGGTCAGGACCATGACCAGGAACTGCCAGGTCTGCGCCGAATGCAAACTGCATTTTTATAGGCCAGACAGGGCACACCTGATTAAAGCCACCCACCCCTTCGAACGTCTCAGCGTCGATTTCAAGGGGCCCCTTCCCTCCTCTGACCGCAACACGTACTTCCTCAATATTATTGACGAGTACTCCCGTTTCCCCTTCGCCATCCCCTGCCCGGACATGACCAGCGCCACAGTCATCAGGTGCCTCCACGACCTGTTCGCCATATTTGGCTTCCCCAATTACATCCACAGCGACAGGGGCTCGTCGTTCATGAGCGACGAGCTGCGCCAGTACCTGCTCGAGAAGGGCATAGCCACGAGCAGGACTACCAGCTACAACCCCCGGGGTAACGGACAGGTAGAGAGGGAGAACGCAACGGTGTGGAAGACCGCCATGCTCGCCCTAAAATCCAAGGGCCTCCCAATCTCCCGCTGGCAAGATGTCCTCCCCGATGCGCTCCACTCCATACGATCACTGCTCTGTATGGCCACAAACGCCACCCCTCACGAGAAGATGTTCGTCTTCCCCAGGAAATACACCTCGGGGACATCACTACCGCCATGGCTGACGTCTCCGGGACCCGTCCTGCTCAGGAAACACATGAGGAGCCATAAGACGGACACCCTGGTCGAAAAGGTTCACCTCCTCCACGTCAACCCACAGTACGCCTACGTGGCGTATCCTGACGGGCGGGAGGACACAGTCTCAATTCGAGACCTCGCACCCTCAGGTACCACCCGAAACACCATCGATCACCATCCACTACCTCCACCCACCACCACTACCCACGACGCACCACCGGGGTGTCTAACACGAACTGACGACATGCTGGTGCCATCCCTACCCTGAGAGGACGACACGCCAGTGCTCCGTCCCACGCGAGAAGCGGCCGCAGGCAAAGAACCGCCGCAACCGGCACCACGAAGATCATTACGGCAGACAAGACCCCCAGAGAGACTTTCGTATACGAACTTTTGAAACACTTCACCCCGCCGGACTCTTTTTTAAACGAGGGGTGAATGTGGTAAACCACTGTTAACCTGTACATGCCTGTGTGGTAAACCACTGTTAACCCTGTACAAGTCCAGGCATGTCTCAGCCCCTGGCTCCACCCCTAAGCCCGGGTATAAAAGTGACTCACCACCCTTCCCCCGAGAGCTCTTAGGATGGATTCACTAGCAGAGGCATGCTCTAGTTTTTAGTCAATAAAAGCCTACTTCATTTAAGTCCATCTCGTAGTCTTTGGTATTATTGATAGCGCATCAATTACAGCATTAACTTTATCCTTAACCTTGCCTAGCCCTGCTGTCCATTCTCTTATTGGCACCAGGGATTCTCTTGCCTCTGAAATAACATCCCCTGTTTGTCTATTCATTCCTTGAAGTAGCCCTTTTAATTGGTTGCCCATTGTTTCATCGTGTTCCCACATTGCCTCTATATCAACCCTGTTCCATGCCGCGGTAGCCTCAGCTGCTCCTATACCCATCCATTCTCCTAATTCTATCTTAACTTTTGGACCCTCCGCTTTTTCCTGACTTGGCATCAAAAGGTGCCATGGTTCATTTAAATCTCTTCCCGAATTGCGCTTAGTAACATCGTGTACCATTTCTCTCAGCATTGCACGATAAAAATCGACATGTGTTCAATTACATAATGTGGAAGGCAAAGGTACAGAGGGAAAGTTTAACAGAGTAGGAATAATCTCGAATCACGAATCATTCTATAAAGCTTCATGTGTGCGTGTAACTACAATCCATTTATAGGTCCTGCCAGAGGATGGGGGCATTGCTTTATTTTTCAAGCTTTCCAATTTTGTTTTATTTGCATTGACCAAAGCTTTTATGCTCAGGCCACAGTCTCAAAATCCATATCGGTTCAAAATGATACCAATATCTGCCTTCATGACAGTGCTAGAAAAATGGGAGATTTAGAGTTCTTATACAGTTCTAATATTTTCGGTTAAACTTGCATATCACTGTACCCATGTATGGAACACCCACACTACCAATTCTTTGCCAACCAGAGTTTTGTCTTGACTTATCCTCTAGTCTCCTCCGGAAGAAATACACATCCAGGTCCATCGGCAAGTTGTGCCCGGTGATGTTACATTCAAGGACTACTGGACTACCATTTGTCACATTATACCCGATGTTCCATCTCCGGCCGCTGCCTTTGAGTGAGGGATGCCCCCACTCTCCACAGCTTATAGCCGCCATCAGGACCAGCTGTATTCCCACCGATACTTGCAAAAGACAAAAAGAAAGAAAAATTCGGCAGGTCCAGGAACCTCTGATGAGTTTAGTCCAGGGTACCTTTAAATGCTTTCAACTGTAAGCTGTGGAGCCATTGATCAGTGCCTGACTGGCCACTGTCTAATCACACTCGATAGACTGATGGGATCGCTTTCTCTACAATATCATATGACCTTTCCCAAGTGGGCTTGGGAAATGGTTTCTGTTCATAAACCTGTTGTACCAACACCCGAACTCCCACTTAATGCTCCACAGATGTTGCACCTTTGTTAAAGTACAGCTGCATCTTTTCCGGTTTAAACCACTTGCTGTCGCTACCTGTTTATGTTAAGGTCAATGACATGATGACCTCAGCGCCGGTGACACGATGACGTCAGGGTCGGTGACGCGATGACGTCAAGGTCGGAGACGCGATGACATCAGGGTCGGTGACGCGATGACATCAGGGAGGGTGACGCGATGATGTCAGGATCGGTGGCGCGATGAGGCAGGGTCTGTGATGTAATGACACCAGTTCACAGCCTGTGCGGGTTTAATGGGATCCTGTTTGTATCCTGAATACAGGAGTGTGCCCTGGGCTCTCTCCCTCCTGTTACTGTCCATCCTGAATACAGAGTGTGCCCTGGGCTCTCTCCCTCCTGTTACTGTTCATCCTGAATATAGAGTGTGCCCTGGGCTCTCTCCCTCCTGTTACTGTTCATCCTGAATAGAGAGTGTGTCCTGGGCTCTCTCCCTCCTGTTACTGTCCATCCTGAATACAGAGTGTGCCCTGGGCTCTCTCCCTTCTGTTACTGTCCATCCTGAATACAGAGTGTGCCCGGGGCTCTCTCCCTCCTGTTACTGTCCATCCTGAATACAGAGTGTGCCCTGGGCTCTCTCCCTCCCGTTACTGTCCATCCTGAATAGAGAGTGTGTCCTGGGCTCTCTCCCTCCTGTTGCTGTCCATCCTGAATAGAGAGTGTGCCCTGGGCTCTCTCCCTCCTGTTACTGTCCATCCTGAATACAGAGTGTGCCCTGGGCTCTCTCCCTCCTGTTACTGTCCATCCTGAATAGAGAGTGTGTCCTGGGCTCTCTCCCTCCTGTTGCTGTCCATCCTGAATAGAGAGTGTGCCCTGGGCTCTCTCCCTCCTGTTACTGTCCATCCTGAATACAGAGTGTGCCCTGGGCTCTCTCCCTCCTGTTACTGTTCATCCTGAATACAGAGTGTGCCCTGGGCTCTCTCCCTCCTGTTACTGTCCATCCTGAATACAGAGTGTGCCCTGGGCTCTCTCCCTCCTGTTACTGTCCATCCTGAATACAGACTGTGCCCTGGGCTCTCTCCCTCCTGTTGCTGTCCATCCTGAATAGAGAGTGTGCCCTGGGCTCTCTCCCTCCTGTTACTGTCCATCCTGAATACAGAGTGTGCCCTGGGCTCTCTCCCTCCTGTTACTGTTCATCCTGAATACAGAGTGTGCCCTGGGCTCTCTCCCTCCTGTTACTGTCCATCCTGAATACAGAGTGTGCCCTGGGCTCTCTCCCTCCTGTTACTGTCCATCCTGAATACAGAGTGTGCCCTGGGCTCTCTCCCTCCTGTTACTGTTCATCCTGAATATAGAGTGTGCCCTGGGCCCTCTCCCTCCTGTTACTGTTCATCCTGAATAGAGAGTGTGCCCTGGGCTCTCTCCCTCCTGTTACTGTTCATCCTGAATACAGAGTGTGCCCTGGGCTCTCTCCCTCCTGTTACTGTTCATCCTGAATACAGAGTGTGCCCTGGGCTCTCTCCCTCCTGTTACTGTCCATCCTGAATACAGAGTGTGCCCTGGGCTCTCTCCCTCCTGTTACTGTTCATCCTGAATATAGAGTGTGCCCTGGGCTCTCTCCCTCCTGTTACTGTCCATCCTGAATACAGAGTGTGCCCTGGGCTCTCTCCCTTCTGTTACTGTTCATCCTGAATAGAGAGTGTGCCCTGGGCTCTCTCCCTCCTGTTACTGTCCATCCTGAATAGAGAGTGTGCCCTGGGCTCTCTCCCTCCTGTTGCTGTCCATCCTGAATACAGAGTGTGCCCTGGGCTCTCTCCCTTCTGTTACTGTCCATCCTGAATACAGAGTGTGCCCTGGGCTCTCTCCCTTCTGTTACTGTCCATCCTGAATACAGTGTGTGCCCTGGGCTCTTTCTCTCCTGTTACTGTCCATCCTGAATATAGAGTGTGCCCTGGGCTCTCTCCCTCCTGTTGCTGTGCATCCTGAATACAGAGTGTGCCCTGGGCTCTCTCCCTCCTGTTGCTGTCCATCCTGAATACAGAGTGTGCCCTGGGCTCTCTCCCTCCTGTTGCTGTCCATCCTGAATACAGAGTGTGCCCTGGGCTCTCTCCCTCCTGTTGCTGTCCATCCTGAATACAGAGTGTGCCCTGGGCTCTCTCCCTCCTGTTACTGTTCATCCTGAATACAGAGTGTGCCCTGGGCTCTCTCCCTCCTGTTACTGTCCATCCTGAATACAGAGTGTGCCCTGGGCTCTCTCCCTCCTGTTACTGTCCATCCTGAATACAGAGTGTGCCCTGGGCTCTCTCCCTCCTGTTACTGTTCATCCTGAATACAGAGTGTGCCCTGGGCTCTCTCTCTCCTGTTACTGTCCATCCTGAATACAGAGTGTGCCCTGGGCTCTCTCCTTCCTGTTACTGTCCATCCTGAATACAGAGTGTGCCCTGGGCTCTCTCCCTCCTGTTACTGTCCATCCTGAATACAGAGTGTGCCCTGGGCTCTCTCCCTCCTGTTACTGTCCATCCTGAATACAGAGTGTGCCCTGGGCTCTCTCCTTCCTGTTACTGTCCATCCTGAATACAGAGTGTGCCCTGGGCTCTCTCCCTCCTGTTACTGTCCATCCTGAATACAGAGTGTGCCCTGGGCTCTCTCCCTCCTGTTACTGTCCATCCTGAATACAGAGTGTGCCCTCGGCTCGCTCCCTCCTGTTACTGTTCATCCTGAATACAGAGTGTGCCCTGGGCTCTCTCCCTTCTGTTACTGTCCATCCTGAATACAGAGTGTGCCCTGGGCCCTCTCCCTCCTGTTACTGTCCATCCTGAATACAGAGTGTGCCCTGGGCCCTCTCCCTCCTGTTACTGTTCATCCTGAATACAGAGTGTGCCCTGGGCTCTCTCCCTTCTGTTACTGTCCATCCTGAATACAGAGTGTGCCCTGGGCTCTCTCCCTTCTGTTACTGTCCATCCTGAATACAGAGTGTGCCCTGGGCTCTCTCCCTTCTGTTACTGTCCATCCTGAATACAGAGTGTGCCCTGGGCTCTCTCCCTTCTGTTACTGTCCATCCTGAATACAGAGTGTGCCCTGGGCTCTCTCCCTCCTGTTACTGTTCATCCTGAATACAGAGTGTGCCCTGGGCTCTCTCCCTTCTGTTACTGTCCATCCTGAATACAGAGTGTGCCCTGGGCTCTCTCCCTCCTGTTACTGTTCATCCTGAATAGAGAGTGTGCCCTGGGCTCTCTCCCTCCTGTTACTGTCCATCCTGAATACAGAGTGTGCCCTGGGCCCTCTCCCTCCTGTTACTGTCCATCCTGAATACAGAGTGTGCCCTGGGCTCTCTCCCTCCTGTTACTGTCCATCCTGAATACAGAGTGTGCCCTGGCCTCTCTCTCTCCTGTTACTGTCCATCCTGAATACAGAGTGTGCCCTGGGCTCTCTCCCTCCTGTTACTGTTCATCCTGAATATAGAGTGTGCCCTGGGCTCTCTCCCTCCTGTTGCTGTCCATCCTGAATACAGAGTGTGCCCTGGGCTCTCTCCCTCCTGTTACTGTCCATCCTGAATACAGAGTGTGCCCTGGGCTCTCTCCCTCCTGTTGCTGTCCATCCTGAATACAGAGTGTGCCCTGGGCTCTCTCCCTCCTGTTGCTGTCCATCCTGAATACAGAGTGTGCCCTGGGCTCTCTCCCTCCTGTTACTGTTCATCCTGAATATAGAGTGTGCCCTGGGCTCTCTCCCTCCTGTTACTGTTCATCCGGAATACAGAGTGTGCCCTGGGCTCTCTCCCTCCTGTTGCTGTTCATCCTGAATACAGAGTGTGCCCTGGGCTCTCTCCCTCCTGTTACTGTCCATCCTGAATACAGAGTGTGCCCTGGGCTCTCTCCCTCCTGTTACTGTCCATCCTGAATACAGGGTGTGCCTTGGCTCTCTGCCTCCTGTTACTGTCCATCCTGAATACAGAGTGTGCCCTGGGCTCGCTCCCTCCTGTGACTGTCCATCCTGAATACAGAGTGTGCCCTGGTTTCTCTCCCTCCTGTTACTGTTCATCCTGAATATAGAGTGTGCCCTGGGCTCTCTCCCTCCTGTTACTGTTCATCCTGAATATAGAGTGTGTCCTGGGCTCTCTCCCTCCTGTTACTGTCCATCCTGAATAGAGAGTGTGTCCTGGGCTCTCTCCCTCCTGTTGCTGTCCATCCTGAATAGAGAGTGTGCCCTGGGCTCTCTCCCTCCTGTTACTGTCCCATCCTGAATACAGAGTGTGCCCTGGGCTCTCTCCCTCCTGTTACTGTCCATCCTGAATACAGAGTGTGCCCTGGGCTCTCTCCCTCCTGTTACTGTCCATCCTGAATACAGAGTGTGCCCTGGGCTCACTCCCTCCTGTTACTGTTCATCCTGAATAGAGAGTATGCCCTGGGCTCTCTCCCTCCTGTTACTGTCCATCCTGAATACAGAGTGTGCCCTGGGCTCTCTCCCTCCTGTTACTGTTCATCCTGAATATAGAGTGTGCCCTGGGCTCTCTCCCTCCTGTTACTGTTCATCCTGAATAGGGAGTGTGTCCTGGGCTCTCTCCCTCCTGTTACTGTCCATCCTGAATACAGAGTGTGCCCTGGGCTCTCTCCCTTCTGTTACTGTCCAACCTGAATACAGAGTGTGCCCGGGGCTCTCTCCCTCCTGTTACTGTCCATCCTGAATACAGAGTGTGCCCTGGGCTCTCTCCCTCCCGTTACTGTCCATCCTGAATAGAGAGTGTGTCCTGGGCTCTCTCCCTCCTGTTGCTGTCCATCCTGAATAGAGAGTGTGCCCTGGGCTCTCTCCCTCCTGTTACTGTCCATCCTGAATACAGAGTGTGCCCTGGGCTCTCTCCCTCCTGTTACTGTCCATCCTGAATAGAGAGTGTGTCCTGGGCTCTCTCCCTCCTGTTGCTGTCCATCCTGAATACAGAGTGTGCCCTGGGCTCTCTCCCTCCTGTTACTGTCCATCCTGAATACAGTGTGTGCCCTGGGCTTTCTCCCTCCTGTTACTGTTCATCCTGAATACAGAGTGTGTCCTGGGCTCTCTCCCTCCTGTTACTGTCCATCCTGAATACAGAGTGTGCCCTGGGCTCTCTCCCTCCTGTTACTGTCCATCCTGAATACAGAGTGTGCCCTGGGCTCTCTCCCTCCTGTTACTGTTCATCCTGAATACAGAGTGCGCCCTGGGCTCTCTCCCTCCTGTTACTGTCCATCCTGAATACAGAGTGTGCCCTGGGCTCTCTCCCTCCTGTTACTGTCCATCCTGAATACAGAGTGTGCCCTGGGCTCTCTCCCTCCTGTTACTGTCCATCCTGAATACAGAGTGTGCCCTGGGCTCTCTCCCTCCTGTTACTGTCCATCCTGAATACAGAGTGTGCCCTGGGCTCTCTCCCTCCTGTTACTGTCCATCCTGAATACAGAGTGTGCCCTGGGCTCTCTCCCTCCTGTTACTGTCCATCCTGAATACAGAGTGTGCCCTGGGCTCTCTCCCTCCTGTTACTGTCCATCCTGAATACAGAGTGTGCCCTGGGCTCTCTCCCTCCTGTTACTGTTCATCCTGAATACAGAGTGTGCCCTGGGCTCTCTCCCTCCTGTTACTGTTCATCCTGAATATAGAGTGTGCCCTGGGCCCTCTCCCTCCTGTTACTGTCCATCCTGAATACAGAGTGTGCCCTGGGCTCTCTCTCTCCTGTTACTGTCCATCCTGAATATAGAGTGTGCCCTGGGCTCTCTCCCTCCTGTTGCTGTCCATCCTGAATACAGAGTGTGCCCTGGGCTCTCTCCCTCCTGTTGCTGTCCATCCTGAATACAGAGTGTGCCCTGGGCTCTCTCCCTCCTGTTGCTGTCCATCCTGAATACAGAGTGTGCCCTGGGCTCTCTCCCTCCTGTTGCTGTCCATCCTGAATACAGAGTGTGCCCTGGGCTCTCTCCCTCCTGTTACTGTTCATCCTGAATACAGAGTGTGCCCTGGGCTCTCTCCCTCCTGTTACTGTCCATCCTGAATACAGAGTGTGCCCTGGGCTCTCTCCCTCCTGTTACTGTTCACCCTGAATACAGAGTGTGCCCTGGGCTCTCTCCTTCCTGTTACTGTCCATCCTGAATACAGAGTGTGCCCTGGGCTCTCTCCCTCCTGTTGCTGTCCATCCTGAATACAGAGTGTGCCCTGGGCTCTCTCCCTCCTGTTGCTGTCCATCCTGAATACAGAGTGTGCCCTGGGCTCTCTCCCTCCTGTTACTGTTCATCCTGAATATAGAGTGTGCCCTGGGCTCTCTCCCTCCTGTTACTGTTCATCCTGAATACAGAGTGTGCCCTGGGCTCTCTCCCTCCTGTTACTGTTCATCCGGAATACAGAGTGTGCCCTGGGCTCTCTCCCTCCTGTTGCTGTTCATCCTGAATACAGAGTGTGCCCTGGGCTCTCTCCCTCCTGTTACTGTCCATCCTGAATACAGAGTGTGCCCTGGGCTCTCTCCCTCCTGTTACTGTCCATCCTGAATACAGGGTGTGCCTTGGCTCTCTGCCTCCTGTTACTGTCCATCCTGAATACAGAGTGTGCCCTGGGCTCGCTCCCTCCTGTGACTGTCCATCCTGAATACAGAGTGTGCCCTGGGTTCTCTCCCACCTGTTACTGTTCATCCTGAATATAGAGTGTGCCCTGGGCTCTGTCCCTCCTGTTACTGTTCATCCTGAATATAGAGTGTGTCCTGGGCTCTCTCCCTCCTGTTACTGTCCATCCTGAATAGAGAGTGTGTCCTGGGCTCTCTCCCTCCTGTTGCTGTCCATCCTGAATAGAGAGTGTGCCCTGGGCTCTCTCCCTCCTGTTACTGTCCCATCCTGAATACAGAGTGTGCCCTGGGCTCTCTCCCTCCTGTTACTGTCCATCCTGAATACAGAGTGTGCCCTGGGCTCTCTCCCTCCTGTTACTGTCCATCCTGAATACAGAGTGTGCCCTGGGCTCACTCCCTCCTGTTACTGTTCATCCTGAATAGAGAGTATGCCCTGGGCTCTCTCCCTCCTGTTACTGTCCATCCTGAATACAGAGTGTGCCCTGGGCTCTCTCCCTCCTGTTACTGTTCATCCTGAATATAGAGTGTGCCCTGGGCTCTCTCCCTCCTGTTACTGTTCATCCTGAATATAGAGTGTGCCCTGGGCTCACTCCCTCCTGTTACTGTTCATCCTGAATAGAGAGTATGCCCTGGGCTCTCTCCCTCCTGTTACTGTTCATCCTGAATAGGGAGTGTGTCCTGGGCTCTCTCCCTCCTGTTACTGTCCATCCTGAATACAGAGTGTGCCCTGGGCTCTCTCCCTTCTGTTACTGTCCATCCTGAATACAGAGTGTGCCCGGGGCTCTCTCCCTCCTGTTACTGTCCATCCTGAATACAGAGTGTGCCCTGGGCTCTCTCCCTCCTGTTACTGTCCATCCTGAATACAGAGTGTGCCCTGGGCTCTCTCCCTCCTGTTACTGTCCATCCTGAATACAGAGTGTGCCCTGGGCTCTCTCCCTCCTGTTACTGTTCATCCTGAATACAGAGTGCGCCCTGGGCTCTCTCCCTCCTGTTACTGTCCATCCTGAATACAGAGTGTGCCCTGGGCTCTCTCCCTCCTGTTACTGTCCATCCTGAATACAGAGTGTGCCCTGGGCTCTCTCCCTCCTGTTACTGTCCATCCTGAATACAGAGTGTGCCCTGGGCTCTCTCCCTCCTGTTACTGTCCATCCTGAATACAGAGTGTGCCCTGGGCTCTCTCCCTCCTGTTACTGTCCATCCTGAATACAGAGTGTGCCCTGGGCTCTCTCCCTCCTGTTACTGTCCATCCTGAATACAGAGTGTGCCCTGGGCTCTCTCCCTCCTGTTACTGTCCATCCTGAATACAGAGTGTGCCCTGGGCTCTCTCCCTCCTGTTACTGTTCATCCTGAATACAGAGTGTGCCCTGGGCTCTCTCCCTCCTGTTACTGTTCATCCTGAATATAGAGTGTGCCCTGGGCCCTCTCCCTCCTGTTACTGTCCATCCTGAATACAGAGTGTGCCCTGGGCTCTCTCTCTCCTGTTACTGTCCATCCTGAATATAGAGTGTGCCCTGGGCTCTCTCCCTCCTGTTGCTGTCCATCCTGAATACAGAGTGTGCCCTGGGCTCTCTCCCTCCTGTTGCTGTCCATCCTGAATACAGAGTGTGCCCTGGGCTCTCTCCCTCCTGTTGCTGTCCATCCTGAATACAGAGTGTGCCCTGGGCTCTCTCCCTCCTGTTGCTGTCCATCCTGAATACAGAGTGTGCCCTGGGCTCTCTCCCTCCTGTTACTGTTCATCCTGAATACAGAGTGTGCCCTGGGCTCTCTCCCTCCTGTTACTGTCCATCCTGAATACAGAGTGTGCCCTGGGCTCTCTCCCTCCTGTTACTGTTCACCCTGAATACAGAGTGTGCCCTGGGCTCTCTCCTTCCTGTTACTGTCCATCCTGAATACAGAGTGTGCCCTGGGCTCTCTCCCTCCTGTTACTGTCCATCCTGAATACAGAGTGTGCCCTGGGCTCTCTCCCTCCTGTTACTGTCCATCCTGAATACAGAGTGTGCCCTGGGCTCTCTCCCTCCTGTTACTGTCCATCCTGAATACAGAGTGTGCCCTCGGCTCGCTCCCTCCTGTTACTGTTCATCCTGAATACAGAGTGTGCCCTGGGCTCTCTCCCTCCTGTTACTGTCCATCCTGAATACAGAGTGTGCCCTGGGCTCTCTCCCTCCTGTTGCTGTCCATCCTGAATACAGAGTGTGCCCTGGCCTCTCTCTCTCCTGTTACTGTCCATCCTGAATACAGAGTGTGCCCTGGGCTCTCTCCCTCCTGTTACTGTTCATCCTGAATATAGAGTGTGCCCTGGGCTCTCTCCCTCCTGTTACTGTCCATCCGGAATACAGACTGTGCCCTGGGCTCTCTCCCTCCTGTTACTGTCCATCCTGAATACAGAGTGTGCCCTGGGCTCTCTCCCTCCTGTTGCTGTCCATCCTGAATACAGAGTGTGCCCTGGGCTCTCTCCCTCCTGTTAATGTCCATCCTGAATACAGAGTGTGCCCTGGGCTCTCTCCCTCCTGTTGCTGTTCATCCTGAATACAGAGTGTGCCCTGGGCTCTCTCCCTCCTGTTGCTGTCCATCCTGAATACAGAGTGTGCC
The DNA here is from genome assembly GCF_052327205.1 of Somniosus microcephalus. NCBI lineage: Eukaryota > Metazoa > Chordata > Chondrichthyes > Squaliformes > Somniosidae > Somniosus > Somniosus microcephalus. The sequence goes on along the minus strand of NC_140988.1, from coordinate 112,665,635 downwards.
CTGGCCTCTCTCTCTCCTGTTACTGTCCATCCTGAATACAGAGTGTGCCCTGGGCTCTCTCCCTCCTGTTACTGTTCATCCTGAATATAGAGTGTGCCCTGGGCTCTCTCCCTCCTGTTACTGTCCATCCGGAATACAGACTGTGCCCTGGGCTCTCTCCCTCCTGTTACTGTCCATCCTGAATACAGAGTGTGCCCTGGGCTCTCTCCCTCCTGTTGCTGTCCATCCTGAATACAGAGTGTGCCCTGGGCTCTCTCCCTCCTGTTGCTGTCCATCCTGAATACAGAGTGTGCCCTGGGCTCTCTCCCTCCTGTTACTGTCCATCCTGAATACAGAGTGTGCCCTGGGCTCTCTCCCTCCTGTTACTGTCCATCCTGAATACAGAGTGTGCCCTGGGCTCTCTCCCTCCTGTTGCTGTCCAACCTGAATACAGGGTGTGCCCTGGGCTCTCTCCCTCCTGTTGCTGTCCATCCTGAATACAGAGTGTGCCCTGGGCTCTCTCCCTCCTGTTACTGTCCATCCTGAATACAGAGTGTGCCCTGGGCTCTCTCCCTCCTGTTGCTGTCCATCCTGAATACAGAGTGTGCCCTGGGCTCTCTCCCTCCTGTTACTGTTCATCCTGAATATAGAGTGTGCCCTGGGCTCTCTCCCTCCTGTTACTGTTCATCCGGAATACAGAGTGTGCCCTGGGCTCTCTCCCTCCTGTTGCTGTTCATCCTGAATACAGAGTGTGCCCTGGGCTCTCTCCCTCCTGTTACTGTTCATCCTGAATACAGAGTGTGCCCTGGGCTCTCTCCCTCCTGTTACTGTTCATCCTGAATATAGAGTGTGCCCTGGGCTCTCTCCCTCCTGTTACTGTTCATCCTGAATACAGAGTGTGCCCTGGGCTCTCTCCCTCCTGTTACTGTCCAACCTGAATACAGAGTGTGCCCTGGGCGCTCTCCCTCCTGTTACTGTCCATCCTGAATACAGGGTGTGTCCTGGGCTCTCTGCCTCCTGTTACTGTCCATCCTGAATACAGAGTGTGCCCTGGGCTCGCTCCCTCCTGTGACTGTCCATCCTGAATACAGAGTGTGCCCTGGGTTCTCTCCCTCCTGTTACTGTTCATCCTGAATATAGAGTGTGCCCTGGGCTCTCTCCCTCCTGTTACTGTCCATCCTGAATACAGAGTGTGCCCTGGGCTCTCTCCCTCCTGTTACTGTCCATCCTGAATAGAGAGTGTGTCCTGGGCTCTCTCCCTCCTGTTGCTGTCCATCCTGAATAGAGAGTGTGTCCTGGGCTCTCTCCCTCCTGTGACTGTCCATCCTGAATACAGAGTGTGCCCTGGGTTCTCTCCCTCCTGTTACTGTTCATCCTGAATATAGAGTGTGCCCTGGGCTCTCTCCCTCCTGTTACTGTTCATCCTGAATACAGAGTGTGCACTGGGCTCTCTCCCTCCTGTTACTGTTCATCCTGAATACAGAGTGTGCCCTGGGCTCTCTCCCTCCTGTTACTGTCCATCCTGAATACAGAGTGTGCCCTGGGCTCTCTCCCTACTGTTACTGTCCATCCTGAATACAGAGTGTGCCCTGGGCTCTCTCCCTCCTGTTACTGTCCATCCTGAATACAGAGTGTGCCCTGGGCTCTCTCCCTCCTGTTACTGTTCATCCTGAATACAGAGTGTGCCCTGGGCTCTCTCCCTCCTGTTACTGTTCACCCTGAATACAGAGTGTGCCCTGGGCTCTCTCCCTCCTGTTACTGTCCATCCTAAATACAGAGTGTGCACTAGGCTCTCTCTCTCCTGTTACTGTCCATCCTGAATACAGAGTGTGCCCTGGGCTCTCTCCCTCCTGTTACAGTTCATCCTGAATACAGACTGTGCCCTGGGCTCTCTCCCTCCTGTCACTGTCCATCCTGAATACAGAGTGTGCCCTGGGATCTCTCCCTCCTGTTACTGTTCATCCTGAATACAGAGTGTGCCCTGGGCTCTCTCCCTCCTGTTACTCTCCATCCTGAATACAGAGTGTGCCCTGGGCTCTCTCCCTCCTGTTACTCTCCATCCTGAATACAGAGTGTGCCCTGGGCTCTCTCCCTCCTGTTATTCTCCATCCTGAATACAGAGTGTGCCCTGGGCTCTCTCCCTCCTGTTACTGTCCATCCTGAATACAGAGTGTGCCCTGGGCTCTCTCCCTCCTGTTACTGTCCATCCTGAATGCAGAGTGTGCCCTGGGCTCTCTCCCTCCTGTTACTGTCCATCCTGAATACAGAGTGTGCCCTGGGCTCTCTCCCTCCTTTTACTGTCCATCCTGAATACAGAGTGTGCCCTGGGCTCTCTCCCTCCTGTTACTGTCCATCCTGAATACAGAGTGTGCCCTGGGCTCTCTCCCTCCTGTTACTGTCCATCCTGAATACAGAGTGTGCCCTGAGCTCTCTCCCTCCTGTTACTGTCCATCCTGAATACAGAGTGTGCCCTGGGCTCTCTCCCTCCTGTTACTGTCCACACTGAATACAGAGTGTGCCCTGGGCTCTCTCCCTCCTGTTACTGTCCATCCTGAATACAGAGTGTGCCCTGGGCTCTCTCCCTCCTGTTACTGTCCATCCTGAATACAGAGTGTGCCCTGGGCTCTCTCCCTCCTGTTACTGTCCATCCTGAATACAAAGTGTGCCCTGGGCTCTCTCCCTCCTGTTACTGTTCATCCTGAATACAGAGTGTGCCCTGGGCTCTCTCCCTCCTGTTACTGTCCATCCTGAATACAGAGTGTGCCTTGGGCTCTCTCCCTCCTGTTACTGTTGATCCTGAATACAGACTGTGCCCTGGGCTCTCTCCCTCCTGTTACTGTTCATCCTGAATACAGAGTGTGCCCTGGGCTCTCTCCCTCCTGTTGCTGTCCATCCTGAATACAGAGTGTGCCCTGGGCTCTCTCCCTCCTGTTACTGTCCATCCTGAATACAGAGTGTGCCCTGGGCTCTCTCCCTCCTGTTACTGTCCATCCTGAATACAGAGTGTGCCCTGGGCTCTCTCCCTCCTGTTACTGTTCATCCTGAATAGAGAGTGTGCCCTGGGCTCTCTCCCTCCTGTTACTGTCCATCCTGAATACAGAGTGTGCCCTGGGCTCTCTCCCTCCTGTTACTGTCCATCCTGAATACAGAGTGTGCCCTGGGCTCTCTCCCTCCTGTTACTGTCCATCCTGAATACAGAGTGTGCCCTGGGCTCACTCCCTCCTGTTACTGTTCATCCTGAATAGACAGTATGCCCTGGGCTCTCTCCCTCCTGTTACTGTCCATCCTGAATACAGAGTGTGCCCTGGGCTCTCTCCCTCCTGTTCCTGTTCATCCTGAATATAGAGTGTGCCCTGGGCTCTCTCCCTCCTGTTACTGTTCATCCTGAATAGAGAGTGTGTCCTGGGCTCTCTCCCTCCTGTTACTGTCCATCCTGAATACAGAGTGTGCCCTGGGCTCTCTCCCTTCTGTTACTGTCCATCCTGAATACAGAGTGTGCCCGGGGCTCTCTCCCTCCTGTTACTGTCCATCCTGAATACAGAGTGTGCCCTGGGCTCTCTCCCTCCCGTTACTGTCCATCCTGAATAGAGAGTGTGTCCTGGGCTCTCTCCCTCCTGTTGCTGTCCATCCTGAATAGAGAGTGTGCCCTGGGCTCTCTCCCTCCTGTTACTGTCCATCCTGAATACAGAGTGTGCCCTGGGCTCTCTCCCTCCTGTTAATGTCCATCCTGAATACAGAGTGTGCCCTGGGCTCTCTCCCTCCTGTTGCTGTTCATCCTGAATACAGAGTGTGCCCTGGGCTCTCTCCCTCCTGTTGCTGTCCATCCTGAATACAGAGTGTGCCCTGGCCTCTCTCTCTCCTGTTACTGTCCATCCTGAATACAGAGTGTGCCCTGGGCTCTCTCCCTCCTGTTACTGTTCATCCTGAATATAGAGTGTGCCCTGGGCTCTCTCCCTCCTGTTACTGTCCATCCGGAATACAGACTGTGCCCTGGGCTCTCTCCCTCCTGTTACTGCCCATCCTGAATACAGAGTGTGCCCTGGGCTCTCTCCCTCCTGTTGCTGTCCATCCTGAATACAGAGTGTGCCCTGGGCTCTCTCCCTCCTGTTGCTGTCCATCCTGAATACAGAGTGTGCCCTGGGCTCTCTCCCTCCTGTTACTGTCCATCCTGAATACAGAGTGTGCCCTGGGCTCTCTCCCTCCTGTTACTGTCCATCCTGAATACAGAGTGTGCCCTGGGCTCTCTCCCTCCTGTTGCTGTCCAACCTGAATACAGGGTGTGCCCTGGGCTCTCTCCCTCCTGTTGCTGTCCATCCTGAATACAGAGTGTGCCCTGGGCTCTCTCCCTCCTGTTACTGTCCATCCTGAATACAGAGTGTGCCCTGGGCTCTCTCCCTCCTGTTGCTGTCCATCCTGAATACAGAGTGTGCCCTGGGCTCTCTCCCTCCTGTTACTGTTCATCCTGAATATAGAGTGTGCCCTGGGCTCTCTCCCTCCTGTTACTGTTCATCCGGAATACAGAGTGTGCCCTGGGCTCTCTCCCTCCTGTTGCTGTTCATCCTGAATACAGAGTGTGCCCTGGGCTCTCTCCCTCCTGTTACTGTTCATCCTGAATACAGAGTGTGCCCTGGGCTCTCTCCCTCCTGTTACTGTTCATCCTGAATATAGAGTGTGCCCTGGGCTCTCTCCCTCCTGTTACTGTTCATCCTGAATACAGAGTGTGCCCTGGGCTCTCTCCCTCCTGTTACTGTCCAACCTGAATACAGAGTGTGCCCTGGGCTCTCTCCCTCCTGTTACTGTCCATCCTGAATACAGGGTGTGTCCTGGGCTCTCTGCCTCCTGTTACTGTCCATCCTGAATACAGAGTGTGCCCTGGGCTCGCTCCCTCCTGTGACTGTCCATCCTGAATACAGAGTGTGCCCTGGGTTCTCTCCCTCCTGTTACTGTTCATCCTGAATATAGAGTGTGCCCTGGGCTCTCTCCCTCCTGTTACTGTCCATCCTGAATACAGAGTGTGCCCTGGGCTCTCTCCCTCCTGTTACTGTCCATCCTGAATAGAGAGTGTGTCCTGGGCTCTCTCCCTCCTGTTGCTGTCCATCCTGAATAGAGAGTGTGTCCTGGGCTCTCTCCCTCCTGTGACTGTCCATCCTGAATACAGAGTGTGCCCTGGGTTCTCTCCCTCCTGTTACTGTTCATCCTGAATATAGAGTGTGCCCTGGGCTCTCTCCCTCCTGTTACTGTTCATCCTGAATACAGAGTGTGCACTGGGCTCTCTCCCTCCTGTTACTGTTCATCCTGAATACAGAGTGTGCCCTGGGCTCTCTCCCTCCTGTTACTGTCCATCCTGAATACAGAGTGTGCCCTGGGCTCTCTCCCTACTGTTACTGTCCATCCTGAATACAGAGTGTGCCCTGGGCTCTCTCCCTCCTGTTACTGTCCATCCTGAATACAGAGTGTGCCCTGGGCTCTCTCCCTCCTGTTACTGTTCATCCTGAATACAGAGTGTGCCCTGGGCTCTCTCCCTCCTGTTACTGTTCACCCTGAATACAGAGTGTGCCCTGGGCTCTCTCCCTCCTGTTACTGTCCATCCTAAATACAGAGTGTGCACTAGGCTCTCTCTCTCCTGTTACTGTCCATCCTGAATACAGAGTGTGCCCTGGGCTCTCTCCCTCCTGTTACAGTTCATCCTGAATACAGACTGTGCCCTGGGCTCTCTCCCTCCTGTCACTGTCCATCCTGAATACAGAGTGTGCCCTGGGATCTCTCCCTCCTGTTACTGTTCATCCTGAATACAGAGTGTGCCCTGGGCTCTCTCCCTCCTGTTACTCTCCATCCTGAATACAGAGTGTGCCCTGGGCTCTCTCCCTCCTGTTACTCTCCATCCTGAATACAGAGTGTGCCCTGGGCTCTCTCCCTCCTGTTATTCTCCATCCTGAATACAGAGTTTGCCCTGGGCTCTCTCCCTCCTGTTACTGTCCATCCTGAATACAGAGTGTGCCCTGGGCTCTCTCCCTCCTGTTACTGTCCATCCTGAATGCAGAGTGTGCCCTGGGCTCTCTCCCTCCTGTTACTGTCCATCCTGAATACAGAGTGTGCCCTGGGCTCTCTCCCTCCTTTTACTGTCCATCCTGAATACAGAGTGTGCCCTGGGCTCTCTCCCTCCTGTTACTGTCCATCCTGAATACAGAGTGTGCCCTGGGCTCTCTCCCTCCTGTTACTGTCCATCCTGAATACAGAGTGTGCCCTGAGCTCTCTCCCTCCTGTTACTGTCCATCCTGAATACAGAGTGTGCCCTGGGCTCTCTCCCTCCTGTTACTGTCCACACTGAATACAGAGTGTGCCCTGGGCTCTCTCCCTCCTGTTACTGTCCATCCTGAATACAGAGTGTGCCCTGGGCTCTCTCCCTCCTGTTACTGTCCATCCTGAATACAAAGTGTGCCCTGGGCTCTCTCCCTCCTGTTACTGTTCATCCTGAATACAGAGTGTGCCCTGGGCTCTCTCCCTCCTGTTACTGTCCATCCTGAATACAGAGTGTGCCCTGGGCTCTCTCTCTCCTGTTACTGTACATCCTGAATACAGAGTGTGCCCTGGGCTCTCTCCCTCCTGTTACTGTTCATCCTGAATACAGAGTGTGCCCTGGGCTCTCTCCCTCCTGTTACTGTCCATCCTGAATACAGAGTGTGCCCTGGGCTCTCTCCCTCCTGTTACTGTTCATCCTGAATAGAGAGTATGCCCTGGGCTCTCTCCCTCCTGTTACTGTCCATCCTGAATACAGAGTGTGCCCTGGGCTCTCACCCTCCTGTTACTGTTCATCCTGAATATAGAGTGTGCCCTGGGCTCTCTCCCTCCTGTTACTGTTCATCCTGAATAGAGAGTGTGTCCTGGGCTCTTTCCCTCCTGTTACTGTCCATCCTGAATACAGAGTGTGCCCTGGGCTCTCTCCCTTCTGTTACTGTCCATCCTGAATACAGAGTGTGCCCGGGGCTCTCTCCCTCCTGTTACTGTCCATCCTGAATACAGAGTGTGCCCTGGGCTCTCTCCCTCCCGTTACTGTCCATCCTGAATAGAGAGTGTGCCCTGGGCTCTCTCCCTCCTGTTACTGTCCATCCTGAATACAGAGTGTGCCCTGGGCTCTCTCCCTCCTGTTACTGTCCATCCTGAATACAGAGTGTGCCCTGGGCTCTCTCCCTCCTGTTACTGTCCATCCTGAATAGAGAGTGTGTCCTGGGCTCTCTCCCTCCTGTTGCTGTCCATCCTGAATAGAGAGTGTGCCCTGGGCTCTCTCCCTCCTGTTACTGTCCATCCTGAATACAGAGTGTGCCCTGGGCTCTCTCCCTCCTGTTACTGTCCATCCTGAATACAGAGTGTGCCCTGGGCTCTCTCCCTCCTGTTACTGTCCATCCTGAATACAGAGTGTGCCCTGGGCTCTCTCCCTCCTGTTACTGTTCATCCTGAATACAGAGTGTGCCCTGGGCTCTCTGCCTCCTGTTACTGTCCATCCTGAATGCAAAGTGTGCCCTGGGCTCTCTCCCTCCTGTTACTGTTCATCCTGAATACAGAGTGTGCCCTGGGCTCTCTCCCTCCTGTTACTGTCCATCCTGAATACAGAGTGTGCCCTGGGCTCTCTCCCTCCTGTTACTGTCCATCCTGAATACAGAGTGTGCCCTGGGCTCTCTCCCTCCTGTTACTGTCCATCCTGAATACAGAGTGTGCCCTGGGCTCTCTCCCTCCTGTTACTGTCCATCCTGAATACAGAGTGTGCCCTGGGCTCTCTCCCTCCTGTTACTGTCCATCCTGAATACAGAGTGTGCCCTGGGCTCTCTCCCTCCTGTTACTGTCCATCCTAAATACAGAGTGTGCCCTAGGCTCTCTCTCTCCTGTTACTGTCCATCCTGAATACAGAGTGTGCCCTGGGCTCTCTCCCTCCTGTTGCAGTTCATCCTGAATACAGACTGTGCCCTGGGCTCTCTCCCTCCTGTCACTGTCCATCCTGAATACAGAGTGTGCCCTGGGCTCTCTGCCTCCTGTTACTGTCCATCCTGAATACAGAGTGTGCCCTGGGCTCTCTCCCTCCTGTTACTGTCCACCCTGAATACAGAGTGTGCCCTGCGCTCTCTCTCTCCTGTTACTGTTCATCCTGAATACAGAGTGTGCCCTGGGCTCTCTCCCTCCTGTTACTGTTCATCCTGAATACAGAGTGTGCCCTGGGCTCTCTCCCTCCTGTTACTGTCCATCCTGAATACAGACTGTGCCCTGGGCTCTCTCCCTCCTGTCACTGTCCATCCTGAATACAGAGTGTGCCCTGGGATCTCTCCCTCCTGTTACTGTTCATCCTGAATACAGAGTGTGCCCTGGGCTCTCTCCCTCCTGTTACTCTCCATCCTGAATACAGAGTGTGCCCTGGGCTCTCTCCCTCCTGTTACTCTCCATCCTGAATACAGAGTGTGCCCTGGGCTCTCTCCCTCCTGTTATTCTCCATCCTGAATACAGAGTGTGCCCTGGGCTCTCTCCCTCCTGTTACTGTCCATCCTGAATACAGAGTGTGCCCTGGGCTCTCTCCCTCCTGTTACTGTCCATCCTGAATGCAGAGTGTGCCCTGGGCTCTCTCCCTCCTGTTACTGTCCATCCTGAATACAGAGTGTGCCCTGGGCTCTCTCCCTCCTTTTACTGTCCATCCTGAATACAGAGTGTGCCCTGGGCTCTCTCCCTCCTGTTACTGTCCATCCTGAATACAGAGTGTGCCCTGGGCTCTCTCCCTCCTGTTACTGTCCATCCTGAATACAGAGTGTGCCCTGAGCTCTCTCCCTCCTGTTACTGTCCATCCTGAATACAGAGTGTGCCCTGGGCTCTCTCCCTCCTGTTACTGTCCACACTGAATACAGAGTGTGCCCTGGGCTCTCTCCCTCCTGTTACTGTCCATCCTGAATACAGAGTGTGCCCTGGGCTCTCTCCCTCCTGTTACTGTCCATCCTGAATACAAAGTGTGCCCTGGGCTCTCTCCCTCCTGTTACTGTTCATCCTGAATACAGAGTGTGCCCTGGGCTCTCTCCCTCCTGTTACTGTCCATCCTGAATACAGAGTGTGCCCTGGGCTCTCTCTCTCCTGTTACTGTACATCCTGAATACAGAGTGTGCCCTGGGCTCTCTCCCTCCTGTTACTGTTCATCCTGAATACAGAGTGTGCCCTGGGCTCTCTCCCTCCTGTTACTGTCCATCCTGAATACAGAGTGTGCCCTGGGCTCTCTCCCTCCTGTTACTGTTCATCCTGAATAGAGAGTATGCCCTGGGCTCTCTCCCTCCTGTTACTGTCCATCCTGAATACAGAGTGTGCCCTGGGCTCTCACCCTCCTGTTACTGTTCATCCTGAATATAGAGTGTGCCCTGGGCTCTCTCCCTCCTGTTACTGTTCATCCTGAATAGAGAGTGTGTCCTGGGCTCTTTCCCTCCTGTTACTGTCCATCCTGAATACAGAGTGTGCCCTGGGCTCTCTCCCTTCTGTTACTGTCCATCCTGAATACAGAGTGTGCCCGGGGCTCTCTCCCTCCTGTTACTGTCCATCCTGAATACAGAGTGTGCCCTGGGCTCTCTCCCTCCCGTTACTGTCCATCCTGAATAGAGAGTGTGCCCTGGGCTCTCTCCCTCCTGTTACTGTCCATCCTGAATACAGAGTGTGCCCTGGGCTCTCTCCCTCCTGTTACTGTCCATCCTGAATACAGAGTGTGCCCTGGGCTCTCTCCCTCCTGTTACTGTCCATCCTGAATAGAGAGTGTGTCCTGGGCTCTCTCCCTCCTGTTGCTGTCCATCCTGAATAGAGAGTGTGCCCTGGGCTCTCTCCCTCCTGTTACTGTCCATCCTGAATACAGAGTGTGCCCTGGGCTCTCTCCCTCCTGTTACTGTCCATCCTGAATACAGAGTGTGCCCTGGGCTCTCTCCCTCCTGTTACTGTCCATCCTGAATACAGAGTGTGCCCTGGGCTCTCTCCCTCCTGTTACTGTTCATCCTGAATACAGAGTGTGCCCTGGGCTCTCTCCCTCCTGTTACTGTCCATCCTGAATACAAAGTGTGCCCTGGGCTCTCTCCCTCCTGTTACTGTTCATCCTGAATACAGAGTGTGCCCTGGGCTCTCTCCCTCCTGTTACTGTCCATCCTGAATACAGAGTGTGCCCTGGGCTCTCTCCCTCCTGTTACTGTCCATCCTGAATACAGAGTGTGCCCTGGGCTCTCTCCCTCCTGTTACTGTCCATCCTGAATACAGAGTGTGCCCTGGGCTCTCTCCCTCCTGTTACTGTCCATCCTGAATACAGAGTGTGCCCTGGGCTCTCTCCCTCCTGTTACTGTCCATCCTGAATACAGAGTGTGCCCTGGGCTCTCTCCCTCCTGTTACTGTCCATCCTAAATACAGAGTGTGCCCTAGGCTCTCTCTCTCCTGTTACTGTCCATCCTGAATACAGAGTGTGCCCTGGGCTCTCTCCCTCCTGTTGCAGTTCATCCTGAATACAGACTGTGCCCTGGGCTCTCTCCCTCCTGTCACTGTCCATCCTGAATACAGAGTGTGCCCTGGGCTCTCTGCCTCCTGTTACTGTCCATCCTGAATACAGAGTGTGCCCTGGGCTCTCTCCCTCCTGTTACTGTCCACCCTGAATACAGAGTGTGCCCTGCGCTCTCTCTCTCCTGTTACTGTTCATCCTGAATACAGAGTGTGCCCTGGGCTCTCTCCCTCCTGTTACTGTTCATCCTGAATACAGAGTGTGCCCTGGGCTCTCTCCCTCCTGTTACTGTCCATCCTGAATACAGAGTGTGCCCTGGGCTCTCTCCCTCCTGTTACTGTCCATCCTGAATACAGAGTGTGCCCTGGGCTCTCTCCCTCCTGTTACTGTCCATCCTGAATACAGAGTGTGCCCTGGGCTCTCTCCCTCCTGTTACTGTTCATCCTGAATAGAGAGTGTGCCCTGGGCTCTCTCCCTCCTGTTACTGTCCATCCTGAATACAGAGTGTGCCCTGGGCTCTCTCCCTCCTGTTACTGTTCATCCTGAATAGAGAGTGTGCCCTGGGCTCTCTCCCTCCTGTTACTGTCCATCCTGAATACAGAGTGTGCCCTGGGCTCTCTCCCTCCTGTTACTGTCCATCCGGAATACAGAGTGTGCCCTGGGCTCTCTCCCTCCTGTTACTGTCCATCCTGAATACAGAGTGTGCCCTGGGCTCTCTCCCTCCTGTTACTGTCCATCCGGAATACAGAGTGTGCCCTGGGCTCTCTCCCTCCTGTTACTGTCCATCCGGAATACAGAGTGTGCCCTGGGCTCTCTCCCTCCTGTTACTGTCCATCCTGAATACAGAGTGTGCCCTGGGCTCTCTCCCTCCTGTTACTGCTCATCCTGAATACAGAGTGTGCCCTGGGCTCCCTCCCGACTGTTACTGTCCATCCTGAATACAGAGTGTGCCCTGGGCTCTCTCCCTCCTGTTGCAGTTCATCCTGAATACAGACTGTGCCCTGGGCTCTCTCCCTCCTGTCACTGTCCATCCTGAATACAGAGTGTGCCCTGGGCTCTCTGCCTCCTGTTACTGTCCATCCTGAATACAGAGTGTGCCCTGGGCTCTCTCCCTCCTGTTACTGTCCACCCTGAATACAGAGTGTGCCCTGCGCTCTCTCTCTCCTGTTACTGTTCATCCTGAATACAGAGTGTGCCCTGGGCTCTCTCCCTCCTGTTACTGTTCATCCTGAATACAGAGTGTGCCCTGGGCTCTCTCCCTCCTGTTACTGTCCATCCTGAATACAGAGTGTGCCCTGGGCTCTCTCCCTCCTGTTACTGTCCATCCTGAATACAGAGTGTGCCCTGGGCTCTCTCCCTCCTGTTACTGTCCATCCTGAATGCAGAGTGTGCCCTGGGCTCTCTCCCTCCTCTTACTGTTCATCCTGAATAGAGAGTGTGCCCTGGGCTCTCTCCCTCCTGTTACTGTCCATCCTGAATACAGAGTGTGCCCTGGGCTCTCTCCCTCCTGTTACTGTTCATCCTGAATAGAGAGTGTGCCCTGGGCTCTCTCCCTCCTGTTACTGTCCATCCTGAATACAGAGTGTGCCCTGGGCTCTCTCCCTCCTGTTACTGTCCATCCGGAATACAGAGTGTGCCCTGGGCTCTCTCCCTCCTGTTACTGTCCATCCTGAATACAGAGTGTGCCCTGGGCTCTCTCCCTCCTGTTACTGTCCATCCGGAATACAGAGTGTGCCCTGGGCTCTCTCCCTCCTGTTACTGTCCATCCGGAATACAGAGTGTGCCCTGGGCTCTCTCCCTCCTGTTACTGTCCATCCTGAATACAGAGTGTGCCCTGGGCTCTCTCCCTCCTGTTACTGCTCATCCTGAATACAGAGTTTGCCCTGGGCTCCCTCCCGACTGTTACTGTCCATCCTGAATACAGAGTGTGCCCTGGGCTCTCTCCCTCCTGTTACTGTCCATCCTGAATACAGAGTGTGCCCTGGGCTCTCTCCCTCCTGTTACTGTCCATCCTGAATACAGAGTGTGCCCTGGGCTCTCTCCCTCCTGTTACTGTTGATCCTGAATACAGACTGTGCCCTGGGCTCTCTCCCTCCTGTTACTGTTCATCCTGAATACAGAGTGTGCCCTGGGCTCTCTCCCTCCTGTTACTGTCCATCCTGAATACAGAGTGTGCCTTGGGCTCTCTCCCTCCTGTTACTGTTGATCCTGAATACAGACTGTGCCCTGGGCTCTCTCCCTCCTGTTACTGTTCATCCTGAATACAGAGTGTGCCCTGGGCTCTCTCCCTCCTGTTGCTGTCCATCCTGAATACAGAGTGTGCCCTGGGCTCTCTCCCTCCTGTTACTGTCCATCCTGAATACAGAGTGTGCCCTGGGCTCTCTCCCTCCTGTTACTGTCCATCCTGAATACAGAGTGTGCCCTGGGCTCTCTCCCTCCTGTTACTGTTCATCCTGAATAGAGAGTGTGCCCTGGGCTCTCTCCCTCCTGTTACTGTCCATCCTGAATACAGAGTGTGCCCTGGGCTCTCTCCCTCCTGTTACTGTCCATCCTGAATACAGAGTGTGCCCTGGGCTCTCTCCCTCCTGTTACTGTCCATCCTGAATACAGAGTGTGCCCTGGGCTCACTCCCTCCTGTTACTGTTCATCCTGAATAGAGAGTATGCCCTGGGCTCTCTCCCTCCTGTTACTGTCCATCCTGAATACAGAGTGTGCCCTGGGCTCTCTCCCTCCTGTTACTGTTCATCCTGAATATAGAGTGTGCCCTGGGCTCTCTCCCTCCTGTTACTGTTCATCCTGAATAGAGAGTGTGTCCTGGGCTCTCTCCCTCCTGTTACTGTCCATCCTGAATACAGAGTGTGCCCTGGGCTCTCTCCCTTCTGTTACTGTCCATCCTGAATACAGAGTGTGCCCGGGGCTCTCTCCCTCCTGTTACTGTCCATCCTGAATACAGAGTGTGCCCTGGGCTCTCTCCCTCCCGTTACTGTCCATCCTGAATAGAGAGTGTGTCCTGGGCTCTCTCCCTCCTGTTGCTGTCCATCCTGAATAGAGAGTGTGCCCTGGGCTCTCTCCCTCCTGTTACTGTCCATCCTGAATACAGAGTGTGCCCTGGGCTCTCTCCCTCCTGTTACTGTCCATCCTGAATAGAGAGTGTATCCTGGGCTCTCTCCCTCCTGTTGCTGTCCATCCTGAATACAGAGTGTGCCCTGGGCTCTCTCCCTCCTGTTACTGTCCATCCTGAATACAGTGTGTGCCCTGGGCTCTCTCCCTCCTGTTACTGTTCATCCTGAATACGGAGTGTGTCCTGGGCTCTCTCCCTCCTGTTACTGTCCATCCTGAATACAGAGTGTGCCCTGGGCTCTCTCCCTCCTGTTACTGTCCATCCTGAATACAGAGTGTGCCCTGGGCTCTCTCCCTCCTGTTACTGTCCATCCTGAATACAGAGTGTGCCCTGGGCTCTCTCCCTCCTGTTGCTGTCCATCCTGAATACAGAGTGTGCCCTGGGCTCTCTCCCTCCTGTTACTGTCCATCCTGAATACAGAGTGTGCCCTGGGCTCTCTCCCTCCTGTTACTGTTCATCCTGAATACAGAGTGTGCCCTGGGCTCTCTCCCTCCTGTTACTGTTCATCCTGAATATAGAGTGTGCCCTGGGCCCTCTCCCTCCTGTTACTGTCCATCCTGAATACAGAGTGTGCCCTGGGCTCTCTCTCTCCTGTTACTGTCCATCCTGAATATAGAGTGTGTCCTGGGCTCTCTCCCTCCTGTTGCTGTCCATCCTGAATACAGAGTGTGCCCTGGGCTCTCTCCCTCCTGTTGCTGTCCATCCTGAATACAGAGTGTGCCCTGGGCTCTCTCCCTCCTGTTGCTGTCCATCCTGAATACAGAGTGTGCCCTGGGCTCTCTCCCTCCTGTTGCTGTAAATCCTGAATACAGTGTGTGCCCTGGGCTCTCTCCCTCCTGTTACTGTTCATCCTGAATACAGAGTGTGCCCTGGGCTCTCTCCCTCCTGTTACTGTCCATCCTGAATACAGAGTGTGCCCTGGGCTCTCTCCCTCCTGTTACTGTTCACCCTGAATACAGAGTGTGCCCTGGGCTCTCTCCTTCCTGTTACTGTCCATCCTGAATACAGAGTGTGCCCTGGGCTCTCTCCCTCCTGTTGCTGTCCATCCTGAATACAGAGTGTGCCCTGGGCTCTCTCCCTCCTGTTGCTGTCCATCCTGAATACAGAGTGTGCCCTGGGCTCTCTCCCTGCTGTTACTGTTCATCCTGAATATAGAGTGTGCCCTGGGCTCTCTCCCTCCTGTTACTGTTCATCCTGAATACAGAGTGTGCCCTGGGCTCTCTCCCTCCTGTTACTGTTCATCCGGAATACAGAGTGTGCCCTGGGCTCTCTCCCTCCTGTTGCTGTTCATCCTGAATACAGAGTGTGCCCTGGGCTCTCTCCCTCCTGTTACTGTCCATCCTGAATACAGAGTGTGCCCTGGGCTCTCTCCCTCCTGTTACTGTCCATCCTGAATACAGGGTGTGCCTTGGCTCTCTGCCTCCTGTTACTGTCCATCCTGAATACAGAGTGTGCCCTGGGCTCGCTCCCTCCTGTGACTGTCCATCCTGAATACAGAGTGTGCCCTGGGTTCTCTCCCTCCTGTTACTGTTCATCCTGAATATAGAGTGTGCCCTGGGCTCTGTCCCTCCTGTTACTGTTCATCCTGAATATAGAGTGTGTCCTGGGCTCTCTCCCTCCTGTTACTGTCCATCCTGAATAGAGAGTGTGTCCTGGGCTCTCTCCCTCCTGTTGCTGTCCATCCTGAATAGAGAGTGTGCCCTGGGCTCTCTCCCTCCTGTTACTGTCCCATCCTGAATACAGAGTGTGCCCTGGGCTCTCTCCCTCCTGTTACTGTCCATCCTGAATACAGAGTGTGCCCTGGGCTCTCTCCCTCCTGTTACTGTCCATCCTGAATACAGAGTGTGCCCTGGGCTCACTCCCTCCTGTTACTGTTCATCCTGAATAGAGAGTATGCCCTGGGCTCTCTCCCTCCTGTTACTGTCCATCCTGAATACAGAGTGTGCCCTGGGCTCTCTCCCTCCTGTTACTGTTCATCCTGAATATAGAGTGTGCCCTGGGCTCCCTCCCTCCTGTTACTGTTCATCCTGAATATAGAGTGTGCCCTGGGCTCACTCCCTCCTGTTACTGTTCATCCTGAATAGAGAGTATGCCCTGGGCTCTCTCCCTCCTGTTACTGTCCATCCTGAATACAGAGTGTGCCCTGGGCTCTCTCCCTCCTGTTACTGTTCATCCTGAATAGGGAGTGTGTCCTGGGCTCTCTCCCTCCTGTTACTGTCCATCCTGAATACAGAGTGTGCCCTGGGCTCTCTCCCTTCTGTTACTGTCCATCCTGAATACAGAGTGTGCCCGGAGCTCTCTCCCTCCTGTTACTGTCCATCCTGAATACAGAGTGTGCCCTGGGCTCTCTCCCTCCCGTTACTGTCCATCCTGAATAGAGAGTGTGTCCTGGGCTCTCTCCCTCCTGTTGCTGTCCATCCTGAATAGAGAGTGTGCCCTGGGCTCTCTCCCTCCTGTTACTGTTCATCCTGAATACAGAGTGTGCCCTGGGCTCTCTCCCTCCTGTTACTGTTCATCCTGAATATAGAGTGTGCCCTGGGCCCTCTCCCTCCTGTTACTGTCCATCCTGAATACAGAGTGTGCCCTGGGCTCTCTCTCTCCTGTTACTGTCCATCCTGAATATAGAGTGTGCCCTGGGCTCTCTCCCTCCTGTTGCTGTCCATCCTGAATACAGAGTGTGCCCTGGGCTCTCTCCCTCCTGTTGCTGTCCATCCTGAATACAGAGTGTGCCCTGGGCTCTCTCCCTCCTGTTGCTGTCCATCCTGAATACAGAGTGTGCCCTGGGCTCTCTCCCTCCTGTTGCTGTCCATCCTGAATACAGAGTGTGCCCTGGGCTCTCTCCCTCCTGTTACTGTTCATCCTGAATACAGAGTGTGCCCTGGGCTCTCTCCCTCCTGTTACTGTCCATCCTGAATACAGAGTGTGCCCTGGGCTCTCTCCCTCCTGTTACTGTTCACCCTGAATACAGAGTGTGCCCTGGGCTCTCTCCTTCCTGTTACTGTCCATCCTGAATACAGAGTGTGCCCTGGGCTCTCTCCCTCCTGTTACTGTCCATCCTGAATACAGAGTGTGCCCTGGGCTCTCTCCCTCCTGTTACTGTCCATCCTGAATACAGAGTGTGCCCTGGGCTCTCTCCCTCCTGTTACTGTCCATCCTGAATACAGAGTGTGCCCTCGGCTCGCTCCCTCCTGTTACTGTTCATCCTGAATACAGAGTGTGCCCTGGGCTCTCTCCCTCCTGTTACTGTCCATCCTGAATACAGAGTGTGCCCTGGGCTCTCTCCCTCCTGTTGCTGTCCATCCTGAATACAGAGTGTGCCCTGGCCTCTCTCTCTCCTGTTACTGTCCATCCTGAATACAGAGTGTGCCCTGGGCTCTCTCCCTCCTGTTACTGTCCATCCTGAATACAGAGTGTGCCCTGGGCTCTCTCCCTCCTGTTGCTGTTCATCCTGAATACAGAGTGTGCCCTGGGCTCTCTCCCTCCTGTTGCTGTCCATCCTGAATACAGAGTGTGCCCTGGCCTCTCTCTCTCCTGTTACTGTCCATCCTGAATACAGAGTGTGCCCTGGGCTCTCTCCCTCCTGTTACTGTTCATCCTGAATATAGAGTGTGCCCTGGGCTCTCTCCCTCCTGTTACTGTCCATCCGGAATACAGACTGTGCCCTGGGTTCTCTCCCTCCTGTTACTGTCCATCCTGAATACAGAGTGTGCCCTGGGCTCTCTCCCTCCTGTTGCTGTCCATCCTGAATACAGAGTGTGCCCTGGGCTCTCTCCCTCCTGTTGCTGTCCATCCTGAATACAGAGTGTGCCCTGGGCTCTCTCCCTCCTGTTACTGTCCATCCTGAATACAGAGTGTGCCCTGGGCTCTCTCCCTCCTGTTACTGTCCATCCTGAATACAGAGTGTGCCCTGGGCTCTCTCCCTCCTGTTACTGTTGATCCTGAATACAGACTGTGCCCTGGGCTCTCTCCCTCCTGTTACTGTTCATCCTGAATACAGAGTGTGCCCTGGGCTCTCTCCCTCCTGTTACTGTCCATCCTGAATACAGAGTGTGCCTTGGGCTCTCTCCCTCCTGTTACTGTTGATCCTGAATACAGACTGTGCCCTGGGCTCTCTCCCTCCTGTTACTGTTCATCCTGAATACAGAGTGTGCCCTGGGCTCTCTCCCTCCTGTTGCTGTCCATCCTGAATACAGAGTGTGCCCTGGGCTCTCTCCCTCCTGTTACTGTCCATCCTGAATACAGAGTGTGCCCTGGGCTCTCTCCCTCCTGTTACTGTCCATCCTGAATACAGAGTGTGCCCTGGGCTCTCTCCCTCCTGTTACTGTTCATCCTGAATAGAGAGTGTGCCCTGGGCTCTCTCCCTCCTGTTACTGTCCATCCTGAATACAGAGTGTGCCCTGGGCTCTCTCCCTCCTGTTACTGTCCATCCTGAATACAGAGTGTGCCCTGGGCTCTCTCCCTCCTGCTACTGTCCATCCTGAATACAGAGTGTGCCCTGGGCTCTCTCCCTCCTGTTACTGTCCATCCTGAATACAGAGTGTGCCCTGGGCTCACTCCCTCCTGTTACTGTTCATCCTGAATAGAGAGTATGCCCTGGGCTCTCTCCCTCCTGTTACTGTCCATCCTGAATACAGAGTGTGCCCTGGGCTCTCTCCCTCCTGTTACTGTTCATCCTGAATATAGAGTGTGCCCTGGGCTCTCTCCCTCCTGTTACTGTTCATCCTGAATAGAGAGTGTGTCCTGGGCTCTCTCCCTCCTGTTACTGTCCATCCTGAATACAGAGTGTGCCCTGGGCTCTCTCCCTTCTGTTACTGTCCATCCTGAATACAGAGTGTGCCCGGGGCTCTCTCCCTCCTGTTACTGTCCATCCTGAATACAGAGTGTGCCCTGGGCTCTCTCCCTCCCGTTACTGTCCATCCTGAATAGAGAGTGTGTCCTGGGCTCTCTCCCTCCTGTTGCTGTCCATCCTGAATAGAGAGTGTGCCCTGGGCTCTCTCCCTCCTGTTACTGTCCATCCTGAATACAGAGTGTGCCCTGGGCTCTCTCCCTCCTGTTACTGTCCATCCTGAATAGAGAGTGTATCCTGGGCTCTCTCCCTCCTGTTGCTGTCCATCCTGAATACAGAGTGTGCCCTGGGCTCTCTCCCTCCTGTTACTGTCCATCCTGAATACAGTGTGTGCCCTGGGCTCTCTCCCTCCTGTTACTGTTCATCCTGAATACGGAGTGTGTCCTGGGCTCTCTCCCTCCTGTTACTGTCCATCCTGAATACAGAGTGTGTCCTGGGCTCTCTCCCTCCTGTTACTGTCCATCCTGAATACAGAGTGTGCCCTGGGCTCTCTCCCTCCTGTTACTGTCCATCCTGAATACAGAGTGTGTCCTGGGCTCTCTCCCTCCTGTTGCTGTCCATCCTGAATAGAGAGTGTGCCCTGGGCTCTCTCCCTCCTGTTACTGTCCATCCTGAATACAGAGTGTGCCCTGGGCTCTCTCCCTCCTGTTACTGTCCATCCTGAATAGAGAGTGTGTCCTGGGCTCTCTCCCTCCTGTTGCTGTCCATCCTGAATAGAGAGTGTGCCCTGGGCTCTCTCCCTCCTGTTACTGTCCATCCTGAATACAGTGTGTGCCCTGGGCTTTCTCCCTCCTGTTACTGTTCATCCTGAATACAGAGTGTGTCCTGGGCTCTCTCCCTCCTGTTACTGTCCATCCTGAATACAGAGTGTGCCCTGGGCTCTCTCCCTCCTGTTACTGTCCATCCTGAATACAGAGTGTGCCCTGGGCTCTCTCCCTCCTGTTACTGTTCATCCTGAATACAGAGTGCGCCCTGGGCTCTCTCCCTCCTGTTACTGTCCATCCTGAATACAGAGTGTGCCCTGGGCTCTCTCCCTCCTGTTACTGTCCATCCTGAATACAGAGTGTGCCCTGGGCTCTCTCCCTCCTGTTACTGTCCATCCTGAATACAGAGTGTGCCCTGGGCTCTCTCCCTCCTGTTACTGTCCATCCTGAATACAGAGTGTGCCCTGGGCTCTCTCCCTCCTGTTACTGTCCATCCTGAATACAGAGTGTGCCCTGGGCTCGCTCCCTCCTGTTACTGTCCATCCTGAATACAGAGTGTGCCCTGGGCTCTCTCCCTCCTGTTACTGTCCATCCTGAATACAGAGTGTGCCCTGGGCTCTCTCCCTCCTGTTACTGTTCATCCTGAATACAGAGTGTGCCCTGGGCTCTCTCCCTCCTGTTACTGTTCATCCTGAATATAGAGTGTGCCCTGGGCCCTCTCCCTCCTGTTACTGTCCATCCTGAATACAGAGTGTGCCCTGGGCTCTCTCTCTCCTGTTACTGTCCATCCTGAATATAGAGTGTGCCCTGGGCTCTCTCCCTCCTGTTGCTGTCCATCCTGATTACAGAGTGTGCCCTGGGCTCTCTCCCTCCTGTTGCTGTCCACCCTGAATACAGAGTGTGCCCTGGGCTCTCTCCCTCCTGTTGCTGTCCATCCTGAATACAGAGTGTGCCCTGGGCTCTCTCCCTCCTGTTGCTGTCCATCCTGAATACAGAGTGTGCCCTGGGCTCTCTCCCTCCTGTTACTGTTCATCCTGAATACAGAGTGTGCCCTGGGCTCTCTCCCTCCTGTTACTGTCCATCCTGAATACAGAGTGTGCCCTGGGCTCTCTCCCTCCTGTTACTGTTCACCCTGAATACAGAGTGTGCCCTGGGCTCTCTCCTTCCTGTTACTGTCCATCCTGAATACAGAGTGTGCCCTGGGCTCTCTCCCTCCTGTTACTGTCCATCCTGAATACAGAGTGTGCCCTGGGCTCTCTCCCTCCTGTTACTGTCCATCCTGAATACAGAGTGTGCCCTGGGCTCTCTCCCTCCTGTTACTGTCCATCCTGAATACAGAGTGTGCCCTCGGCTCGCTCCCTCCTGTTACTGTTCATCCTGAATACAGAGTGTGCCCTGGGCTCTCTCCCTCCTGTTACTGTCCATCCTGAATACAGAGTGTGCCCTGGGCTCTCTCCCTCCTGTTGCTGTCCATCCTGAATACAGAGTGTGCCCTGGCCTCTCTCTCTCCTGTTACTGTCCATCCTGAATACAGAGTGTGCCCTGGGCTCTCTCCCTCCTGTTACTGTTCATCCTGAATATAGAGTGTGCCCTGGGCTCTCTCCCTCCTGTTACTGTCCATCCGGAATACAGACTGTGCCCTGGGCTCTCTCCCTCCTGTTACTGTCCATCCTGAATACAGAGTGTGCCCTGGGCTCTCTCCCTCCTGTTGCTGTCCATCCTGAATACAGAGTGTGCCCTGGGCTCTCTCCCTCCTGTTACTGTCCATCCTGAATACAGAGTGTGCCCTGGGCTCTCTCCCTCCTGTTGCTGTTCATCCTGAATACAGAGTGTGCCCTGGGCTCTCTCCCTCCTGTTGCTGTCCATCCTGAATACAGAGTGTGCCCTGGCCTCTCTCTCTCCTGTTACTGTCCATCCTGAATACAGAGTGTGCCCTGGGCTCTCTCCCTCCTGTTACTGTTCATCCTGAATATAGAGTGTGCCCTGGGCTCTCTCCCTCCTGTTACTGTCCATCCGGAATACAGACTGTGCCCTGGGTTCTCTCCCTCCTGTTACTGTCCATCCTGAATACAGAGTGTGCCCTGGGCTCTCTCCCTCCTGTTGCTGTCCATCCTGAATACAGAGTGTGCCCTGGGCTCTCTCCCTCCTGTTGCTGTCCATCCTGAATACAGAGTGTGCCCTGGGCTCTCTCCCTCCTGTTACTGTCCATCCTGAATACAGAGTGTGCCCTGGGCTCTCTCCCTCCTGTTACTGTCCATCCTGAATACAGAGTGTGCCCTGGGCTCTCTCCCTCCTGTTACTGTTGATCCTGAATACAGACTGTGCCCTGGGCTCTCTCCCTCCTGTTACTGTTCATCCTGAATACAGAGTGTGCCCTGGGCTCTCTCCCTCCTGTTACTGTCCATCCTGAATACAGAGTGTGCCTTGGGCTCTCTCCCTCCTGTTACTGTTGATCCTGAATACAGACTGTGCCCTGGGCTCTCTCCCTCCTGTTACTGTTCATCCTGAATACAGAGTGTGCCCTGGGCTCTCTCCCTCCTGTTGCTGTCCATCCTGAATACAGAGTGTGCCCTGGGCTCTCTCCCTCCTGTTACTGTCCATCCTGAATACAGAGTGTGCCCTGGGCTCTCTCCCTCCTGTTACTGTCCATCCTGAATACAGAGTGTGCCCTGGGCTCTCTCCCTCCTGTTACTGTTCATCCTGAATAGAGAGTGTGCCCTGGGCTCTCTCCCTCCTGTTACTGTCCATCCTGAATACAGAGTGTGCCCTGGGCTCTCTCCCTCCTGTTACTGTCCATCCTGAATACAGAGTGTGCCCTGGGCTCTCTCCCTCCTGCTACTGTCCATCCTGAATACAGAGTGTGCCCTGGGCTCTCTCCCTCCTGTTACTGTCCATCCTGAATACAGAGTGTGCCCTGGGCTCACTCCCTCCTGTTACTGTTCATCCTGAATAGAGAGTATGGCCTGGGCTCTCTCCCTCCTGTTACTGTCCATCCTGAATACAGAGTGTGCCCTGGGCTCTCTCCCTCCTGTTACTGTTCATCCTGAATATAGAGTGTGCCCTGGGCTCTCTCCCTCCTGTTACTGTTCATCCTGAATAGAGAGTGTGTCCTGGGCTCTCTCCCTCCTGTTACTGTCCATCCTGAATACAGAGTGTGCCCTGGGCTCTCTCCCTTCTGTTACTGTCCATCCTGAATACAGAGTGTGCCCGGGGCTCTCTCCCTCCTGTTACTGTCCATCCTGAATACAGAGTGTGCCCTGGGCTCTCTCCCTCCCGTTACTGTCCATCCTGAATAGAGAGTGTGTCCTGGGCTCTCTCCCTCCTGTTGCTGTCCATCCTGAATAGAGAGTGTGCCCTGGGCTCTCTCCCTCCTGTTACTGTCCATCCTGAATACAGAGTGTGCCCTGGGCTCTCTCCCTCCTGTTACTGTCCATCCTGAATAGAGAGTGTATCCTGGGCTCTCTCCCTCCTGTTGCTGTCCATCCTGAATACAGAGTGTGCCCTGGGCACTCTCCCTCCTGTTACTGTCCATCCTGAATACAGTGTGTGCCCTGGGCTCTCTCCCTCCTGTTACTGTTCATCCTGAATACGGAGTGTGTCCTGGGCTCTCTCCCTCCTGTTACTGTCCATCCTGAATACAGAGTGTGCCCTGGGCTCTCTCCCTCCTGTTACTGTCCATCCTGAATACAGAGTGTGCCCTGGGCTCTCTCCCTCCTGTTACTGTCCATCCTGAATACAGAGTGTGCCCTGGGCTCTCTCCCTCCTGTTACTGTCCATCCTGAATACAGAGTGTGCCCTGGGCTCTCTCCCTCCTGTTACTGTCCATCCTGAATACAGAGTGTGCCCTGGGCTCTCTCCCTCCTGTTACTGTTCATCCTGAATACAGAGTGTGCCCTGGGCTCTCTCCCTCCTGTTACTGTTCATCCTGAATATAGAGTGTGCCCTGGGCCCTCTCCCTCCTGTTACTGTCCATCCTGAATACAGAGTGTGCCCTGGGCTCTCTCTCTCCTGTTACTGTCCATCCTGAATATAGAGTGTGCCCTGGGCTCTCTCCCTCCTGTTGCTGTCCATCCTGAATACAGAGTGTGCCCTGGGCTCTCTCCCTCCTGTTACTGTTCACCCTGAATACAGAGTGTGCCCTGGGCTCTCTCCTTCCTGTTACTGTCCATCCTGAATACAGAGTGTGCCCTGGGCTCTCTCCCTCCTGTTGCTGTCCATCCTGAATACAGAGTGTGCCCTGGGCTCTCTCCCTCCTGTTGCTGTCCATCCTGAATACAGAGTGTGCCCTGGGCTCTCTCCCTCCTGTTACTGTTCATCCTGAATATAGAGTGTGCCCTGGGCTCTCTCCCTCCTGTTACTGTTCATCCTGAATACAGAGTGTGCCCTGGGCTCTCTCCCTCCTGTTACTGTTCATCCGGAATACAGAGTGTGCCCTGGGCTCTCTCCCTCCTGTTGCTGTTCATCCTGAATACAGAGTGTGCCCTGGGCTCTCTCCCTCCTGTTACTGTCCATCCTGAATACAGAGTGTGCCCTGGGCTCTCTCCCTCCTGTTACTGTCCATCCTGAATACAGGGTGTGCCTTGGCTCTCTGCCTCCTGTTACTGTCCATCCTGAATACAGGGTGTGCCCTGGGCTCGCTCCCTCCTGTGACTGTCCATCCTGAATACAGAGTGTGCCCTGGGTTCTCTCCCTCCTGTTACTGTTCATCCTGAATATAGAGTGTGCCCTGGGCTCTGTCCCTCCTGTTACTGTTCATACTGAATATAGAGTGTGTCCTGGGCTCTCTCCCTCCTGTTACTGTCCATCCTGAATAGAGAGTGTGTCCTGGGCTCTCTCCCTCCTGTTGCTGTCCATCCTGAATAGAGAGTGTGCCCTGGGCTCTCTCCCTCCTGTTACTGTCCCATCCTGAATACAGAGTGTGCCCTGGGCTCTCTCCCTCCTGTTACTGTCCATCCTGAATACAGAGTGTGCCCTGGGCTCTCTCCCTCCTGTTACTGTCCATCCTGAATACAGAGTGTGCCCTGGGCTCACTCCCTCCTGTTACTGTTCATCCTGAATAGAGAGTATGCCCTGGGCTCTCTCCCTCCTGTTACTGTCCATCCTGAATACAGAGTGTGCCCTGGGCTCTCTCCCTCCTGTTACTGTTCATCCTGAATATAGAGTGTGCCCTGGGCTCCCTCCCTCCTGTTACTGTTCATCCTGAATATAGAGTGTGCCCTGGGCTCACTCCCTCCTGTTACTGTTCATCCTGAATAGAGAGTATGCCCTGGGCTCTCTCCCTCCTGTTACTGTCCATCCTGAATACAGAGTGTGCCCTGGGCTCTCTCCCTCCTGTTACTGTTCATCCTGAATATAGAGTGTGCCCTGGGCTCTCTCCCTCCTGTTACTGTTCATCCTGAATAGGGAGTGTGTCCTGGGCTCTCTCCCTCCTGTTACTGTCCATCCTGAATACAGAGTGTGCCCTGGGCTCTCTCCCTTCTGTTACTGTCCATCCTGAATACAGAGTGTGCCCGGGGCTCTCTCCCTCCTGTTACTGTCCATCCTGAATACAGAGTGTGCCCTGGGCTCTCTCCCTCCCGTTACTGTCCATCCTGAATAGAGAGTGTGTCCTGGGCTCTCTCCCTCCTGTTGCTGTCCATCCTGAATAGAGAGTGTGCCCTGGGCTCTCTCCCTCCTGTTACTGTCCATCCTGAATACAGAGTGTGCCCTGGGCTCTCTCCCTCCTGTTACTGTCCATCCTGAATAGAGAGTGTGTCCTGGGCTCTCTCCCTCCTGTTGCTGTCCATCCTGAATAGAGAGTGTGCCCTGGGCTCTCTCCCTCCTGTTACTGTCCATCCTGAATACAGTGTGTGCCCTGGGCTTTCTCCCTCCTGTTACTGTTCATCCTGAATACAGAGTGTGTCCTGGGCTCTCTCCCTCCTGTTACTGTCCATCCTGAATACAGAGTGTGCCCTGGGCTCTCTCCCTCCTGTTACTGTCCATCCTGAATACAGAGTGTGCCCTGGGCTCTCTCCCTCCTGTTACTGTTCATCCTGAATACAGAGTGCGCCCTGGGCTCTCTCCCTCCTGTTACTGTCCATCCTGAATACAGAGTGTGCCCTGGGCTCTCTCCCTCCTGTTACTGTCCATCCTGAATACAGAGTGTGCCCTGGGCTCTCTCCCTCCTGTTACTGTCCATCCTGAATACAGAGTGTGCCCTGGGCTCTCTCCCTCCTGTTACTGTCCATCCTGAATACAGAGTGTGCCCTGGGCTCTCTCCCTCCTGTTACTGTCCATCCTGAATACAGAGTGTGCCCTGGGCTCTCTCCCTCCTGTTACTGTCCATCCTGAATACAGAGTGTGCCCTGGGCTCTCTCCCTCCTGTTACTGTCCATCCTGAATACAGAGTGTGCCCTGGGCTCTCTCCCTCCTGTTACTGTTCATCCTGAATACAGAGTGTGCCCTGGGCTCTCTCCCTCCTGTTACTGTTCATCCTGAATATAGAGTGTGCCCTGGGCCCTCTCCCTCGTGTTACTGTCCATCCTGAATACAGAGTGTGCCCTGGGCTCTCTCTCTCCTGTTACTGTCCATCCTGAATATAGAGTGTGCCCTGGGCTCTCTCCCTCCTGTTGCTGTCCATCCTGAATACAGAGTGTGCCCTGGGCTCTCTCCCTCCTGTTGCTGTCCATCCTGAATACAGAGTGTGCCCTGGGCTCTCTCCCTCCTGTTGCTGTCCATCCTGAATACAGAGTGTGCCCTGGGCTCTCTCCCTCCTGTTGCTGTCCATCCTGAATACAGAGTGTGCCCTGGGCTCTCTCCCTCCTGTTACTGTTCATCCTGAATACAGAGTGTGCCCTGGGCTCTCTCCCTCCTGTTACTGTCCATCCTGAATACAGAGTGTGCCCTGGGCTCTCTCCCTCCTGTTACTGTTCACCCTGAATACAGAGTGTGCCCTGGGCTCTCTCCTTCCTGTTACTGTCCATCCTGAATACAGAGTGTGCCCTGGGCTCTCTCCCTCCTGTTACTGTCCATCCTGAATACAGAGTGTGCCCTGGGCTCTCTCCCTCCTGTTACTGTCCATCCTGAATACAGAGTGTGCCCTGGGCTCTCTCCCTCCTGTTACTGTCCATCCTGAATACAGAGTGTGCCCTCGGCTCGCTCCCTCCTGTTACTGTTCATCCTGAATACAGAGTGTGCCCTGGGCTCTCTCCCTCCTGTTACTGTCCATCCTGAATACAGAGTGTGCCCTGGGCTCTCTCCCTCCTGTTGCTGTCCATCCTGAATACAGAGTGTGCCCTGGCCTCTCTCTCTCCTGTTACTGTCCATCCTGAATACAGAGTGTGCCCTGGGCTCTCTCCCTCCTGTTACTGTTCATCCTGAATATAGAGTGTGCCCTGGGCTCTCTCCCTCCTGTTACTGTCCATCCGGAATACAGACTGTGCCCTGGGCTCTCTCCCTCCTGTTACTGTCCATCCTGAATACAGAGTGTGCCCTGGGCTCTCTCCCTCCTGTTGCTGTCCATCCTGAATACAGAGTGTGCCCTGGGCTCTCTCCCTCCTGTTACTGTCCATCCTGAATACAGAGTGTGCCCTGGGCTCTCTCCCTCCTGTTGCTGTTCATCCTGAATACAGAGTGTGCCCTGGGCTCTCTCCCTCCTGTTGCTGTCCATCCTGAATACAGAGTGTGCCCTGGCCTCTCTCTCTCCTGTTACTGTCCATCCTGAATACAGAGTGTGCCCTGGGCTCTCTCCCTCCTGTTACTGTTCATCCTGAATATAGAGTGTGCCCTGGGCTCTCTCCCTCCTGTTACTGTCCATCCGGAATACAGACTGTGCCCTGGGCTCTCTCCCTCCTGTTACTGTCCATCCTGAATACAGAGTGTGCCCTGGGCTCTCTCCCTCCTGTTGCTGTCCATCCTGAATACAGAGTGTGCCCTGGGCTCTCTCCCTCCTGTTGCTGTCCATCCTGAATACAGAGTGTGCCCTGGGCTCTCTCCCTCCTGTTACTGTCCATCCTAAATACAGAGTGTGCCCTGGGCTCTCTCCCTCCTGTTACTGTCCATCCTGAATACAGAGTGTGCCCTGGGCTCTCTCCCTCCTGTTGCTGTCCATCCTGAATACAGGGTGTGCCCTGGGCTCTCTCCCTCCTGTTGCTGTCCAACCTGAATACAGCGTGTGCCCTGGGCTCTCTCCCTCCTGTTACTGTCCATCCTGAATACAGAGTGTGCCCTGGGCTCTCTCCCTCCTGTTGCTGTCCATCCTGAATACAGAGTGTGCCCTGGGCTCTCTCCCTCCTGTTACTGTTCATCCTGAATATAGAGTGTGCCCTGGGCTCTCTCCCTCCTGTTACTGTTCATCCGGAATACAGAGTGTGCCCTGGGCTCTCTCCCTCCTGTTGCTGTTCATCCTGAATACAGAGTGTGCCCTGGGCTCTCTCCCTCCTGTTACTGTTCATCCTGAATACAGAGTGTGCCCTGGGCTCTCTCCCTCCTGTTACTGTTCATCCTGAATAGAGAGTGTGCCCTGGGCTCTCTCCCTCCTGTTACTGTTCATCCTGAATACAGAGTGTGCCCTGGGCTCTCTCCCTCCTGTTACTGTCCAACCTGAATACAGAGTGTGCCCTGGGCTCTCTCCCTCCTGTTACTGTCCATCCTGAATACAGAGTGTGCCCTGGGCTCTCTCCCTCCTGTTGCTGTCCATCCTGAATACAGAGTGTGCCCTGGCCTCTCTCTCTCCTGTTACTGTCCATCCTGAATACAGAGTGTGCCCTGGGCTCTCTCCCTCCTGTTACTGTTCATCCTGAATATAGAGTGTGCCCTGGGCTCTCTCCCTCCTGTTACTGTCCATCCGGAATACAGACTGTGCCCTGGGCTCTCTCCCTCCTGTTACTGTCCATCCTGAATACAGAGTGTGCCCTGGGCTCTCTCCCTCCTGTTGCTGTCCATCCTGAATACAGAGTGTGCCCTGGGCTCTCTCCCTCCTGTTACTGTCCATCCTGAATACAGAGTGTGCCCTGGGCTCTCTCCCTCCTGTTGCTGTTCATCCTGAATACAGAGTGTGCCCTGGGCTCTCTCCCTCCTGTTGCTGTCCATCCTGAATACAGAGTGTGCCCTGGCCTCTCTCTCTCCTGTTACTGTCCATCCTGAATACAGAGTGTGCCCTGGGCTCTCTCCCTCCTGTTACTGTTCATCCTGAATATAGAGTGTGCCCTGGGCTCTCTCCCTCCTGTTACTGTCCATCCGGAATACAGACTGTGCCCTGGGCTCTCTCCCTCCTGTTACTGTCCATCCTGAATACAGAGTGTGCCCTGGGCTCTCTCCCTCCTGTTGCTGTCCATCCTGAATACAGAGTGTGCCCTGGGCTCTCTCCCTCCTGTTGCTGTCCATCCTGAATACAGAGTGTGCCCTGGGCTCTCTCCCTCCTGTTACTGTCCATCCTAAATACAGAGTGTGCCCTGGGCTCTCTCCCTCCTGTTACTGTCCATCCTGAATACAGAGTGTGCCCTGGGCTCTCTCCCTCCTGTTGCTGTCCATCCTGAATACAGGGTGTGCCCTGGGCTCTCTCCCTCCTGTTGCTGTCCATCCTGAATACAGCGTGTGCCCTGGGCTCTCTCCCTCCTGTTACTGTCCATCCTGAATACAGAGTGTGCCCTGGGCTCTCTCCCTCCTGTTGCTGTCCATCCTGAATACAGAGTGTGCCCTGGGCTCTCTCCCTCCTGTTACTGTTCATCCTGAATATAGAGTGTGCCCTGGGCTCTCTCCCTCCTGTTACTGTTCATCCGGAATACAGAGTGTGCCCTGGGCTCTCTCCCTCCTGTTGCTGTTCATCCTGAATACAGAGTGTGCCCTGGGCTCTCTCCCTCCTGTTACTGTTCATCCTGAATACAGAGTGTGCCCTGGGCTCTCTCCCTCCTGTTACTGTTCATCCTGAATATAGAGTGTGCCCTGGGCTCTCTCCCTCCTGTTACTGTTCATCCTGAATACAGAGTGTGCCCTGGGCTCTCTCCCTCCTGTTACTGTCCAACCTGAATACAGAGTGTGCCCTGGGCTCTCTCCCTCCTGTTACTGTCCATCCTGAATACAGGGTGTGTCCTGGGCTCTCTGCCTCCTGTTACTGTCCATCCTGAATACAGAGTGTGCCCTGGGCTCGCTCCCTCCTGTGACTGTCCATCCTGAATACAGAGTGTGCCCTGGGTTCTCTCCCTCCTGTTACTGTTCATCCTGAATATAGAGTGTGCCCTGGGCTCTCTCCCTCCTGTTACTGTCCATCCTGAATACAGAGTGTGCCCTGGGCTCTCTCCCTCCTGTTACTGTCCATCCTGAATAGAGAGTGTGTCCTGGGCTCTCTCCCTCCTGTTGCTGTCCATCCTGAATAGAGAGTGTGTCCTGGGCTCTCTCCCTCCTGTGACTGTCCATCCTGAATACAGAGTGTGCCCTGGGTTCTCTCCCTCCTGTTACTGTTCATCCTGAATATAGAGTGTGCCCTGGGCTCTCTCCCTCCTGTTACTGTTCATCCTGAATACAGAGTGTGCACTGGGCTCTCTCCCTCCTGTTACTGTTCATCCTGAATACAGAGTGTGCCCTGGGCTCTCTCCCTCCTGTTACTGTCCATCCTGAATACAGAGTGTGCCCTGGGCTCTCTCCCTACTGTTACTGTCCATCCTGAATACAGAGTGTGCCCTGGGCTCTCTCCCTCCTGTTACTGTCCATCCTGAATACAGAGTGTGCCCTGGGCTCTCTCCCTCCTGTTACTGTTCATCCTGAATACAGAGTGTGCCCTGGGCTCTCTCCCTCCTGTTACTGTTCACCCTGAATACAGAGTGTGCCCTGGGCTCTCTCCCTCCTGTTACTGTCCATCCTAAATACAGAGTGTGCACTAGGCTCTCTCTCTCCTGTTACTGTCCATCCTGAATACAGAGTGTGCCCTGGGCTCTCTCCCTCCTGTTACAGTTCATCCTGAATACAGACTGTGCCCTGGGCTCTCTCCCTCCTGTCACTGTCCATCCTGAATACAGAGTGTGCCCTGGGATCTCTCCCTCCTGTTACTGTTCATCCTGAATACAGAGTGTGCCCTGGGCTCTCTCCCTCCTGTTACTCTCCATCCTGAATACAGAGTGTGCCCTGGGCTCTCTCCCTCCTGTTACTCTCCATCCTGAATACAGAGTGTGCCCTGGGCTCTCTCCCTCCTGTTATTCTCCATCCTGAATACAGAGTGTGCCCTGGGCTCTCTCCCTCCTGTTACTGTCCATCCTGAATACAGAGTGTGCCCTGGGCTCTCTCCCTCCTGTTACTGTCCATCCTGAATACAAAGTGTGCCCTGGGCTCTCTCCCTCCTGTTACTGTTCATCCTGAATACAGAGTGTGCCCTGGGCTCTCTCCCTCCTGTTACTGTCCATCCTGAATACAGAGTGTGCCCTGGGCTCTCTCTCTCCTGTTACTGTACATCCTGAATACAGAGTGTGCCCTGGGCTCTCTCCCTCCTGTTACTGTTCATCCTGAATACAGAGTGTGCCCTGGGCTCTCTCCCTCCTGTTACTGTCCATCCTGAATACAGAGTGTGCCCTGGGCTCTCTCCCTCCTGTTACTGTTCATCCTGAATAGAGAGTATGCCCTGGGCTCTCTCCCTCCTGTTACTGTCCATCCTGAATACAGAGTGTGCCCTGGGCTCTCACCCTCCTGTTACTGTTCATCCTGAATATAGAGTGTGCCCTGGGCTCTCTCCCTCCTGTTACTGTTCATCCTGAATAGAGAGTGTGTCCTGGGCTCTTTCCCTCCTGTTACTGTCCATCCTGAATACAGAGTGTGCCCTGGGCTCTCTCCCTTCTGTTACTGTCCATCCTGAATACAGAGTGTGCCCGGGGCTCTCTCCCTCCTGTTACTGTCCATCCTGAATACAGAGTGTGCCCTGGGCTCTCTCCCTCCCGTTACTGTCCATCCTGAATAGAGAGTGTGCCCTGGGCTCTCTCCCTCCTGTTACTGTCCATCCTGAATACAGAGTGTGCCCTGGGCTCTCTCCCTCCTGTTACTGTCCATCCTGAATACAGAGTGTGCCCTGGGCTCTCTCCCTCCTGTTACTGTCCATCCTGAATAGAGAGTGTGTCCTGGGCTCTCTCCCTCCTGTTGCTGTCCATCCTGAATAGAGAGTGTGCCCTGGGCTCTCTCCCTCCTGTTACTGTCCATCCTGAATACAGAGTGTGCCCTGGGCTCTCTCCCTCCTGTTACTGTCCATCCTGAATACAGAGTGTGCCCTGGGCTCTCTCCCTCCTGTTACTGTCCATCCTGAATACAGAGTGTGCCCTGGGCTCTCTCCCTCCTGTTACTGTTCATCCTGAATACAGAGTGTGCCCTGGGCTCTCTCCCTCCTGTTACTGTCCATCCTGAATACAAAGTGTGCCCTGGGCTCTCTCCCTCCTGTTACTGTTCATCCTGAATACAGAGTGTGCCCTGGGCTCTCTCCCTCCTGTTACTGTCCATCCTGAATACAGAGTGTGCCCTGGGCTCTCTCCCTCCTGTTACTGTCCATCCTGAATACAGAGTGTGCCCTGGGCTCTCTCCCTCCTGTTACTGTCCATCCTGAATACAGAGTGTGCCCTCGGCTCTCTCCCTCCTGTTACTGTCCATCCTGAATACAGAGTGTGCCCTGGGCTCTCTCCCTCCTGTTACTGTCCATCCTGAATACAGAGTGTGCCCTGGGCTCTCTCCCTCCTGTTACTGTCCATCCTAAATACAGAGTGTGCCCTAGGCTCTCTCTCTCCTGTTACTGTCCATCCTGAATACAGAGTGTGCCCTGGGCTCTCTCCCTCCTGTTGCAGTTCATCCTGAATACAGACTGTGCCCTGGGCTCTCTCCCTCCTGTCACTGTCCATCCTGAATACAGAGTGTGCCCTGGGCTCTCTGCCTCCTGTTACTGTCCATCCTGAATACAGAGTGTGCCCTGGGCTCTCTCCCTCCTGTTACTGTCCACCCTGAATACAGAGTGTGCCCTGCGCTCTCTCTCTCCTGTTACTGTTCATCCTGAATACAGAGTGTGCCCTGGGCTCTCTCCCTCCTGTTACTGTTCATCCTGAATACAGAGTGTGCCCTGGGCTCTCTCCCTCCTGTTACTGTCCATCCTGAATACAGAGTGTGCCCTGGGCTCTCTCCCTCCTGTTACTGTCCATCCTGAATGCAGAGTGTGCCCTGGGCTCTCTCCCTCCTGTTACTGTTCATCCTGAATAGGGAGTGTGTCCTGGGCTCTCTCCCTCCTGTTACTGTCCATCCTGAATACAGTGTGTGCCCTGGGCTTTCTCCCTCCTGTTACTGTTCATCCTGAATACAGAGTGTGTCCTGGGCTCTCTCCCTCCTGTTACTGTCCATCCTGAATACAGAGTGTGCCCTGGGCTCTCTCCCTCCTGTTACTGTCCATCCTGAATACAGAGTGTGCCCTGGGCTCTCTCCCTCCTGTTACTGTTCATCCTGAATACAGAGTGCGCCCTGGGCTCTCTCCCTCCTGTTACTGTCCATCCTGAATACAGAGTGTGCCCTGGGCTCTCTCCCTCCTGTTACTGTCCATCCTGAATACAGAGTGTGCCCTGGGCTCTCTCCCTCCTGTTACTGTCCATCCTGAATACAGAGTGTGCCCTGGGCTCTCTCCCTCCTGTTACTGTCCATCCTGAATACAGAGTGTGCCCTGGGCTCTCTCCCTCCTGTTACTGTCCATCCTGAATACAGAGTGTGCCCTGGGCTCTCTCCCTCCTGTTACTGTCCATCCTGAATACAGAGTGTGCCCTGGGCTCTCTCCCTCCTGTTACTGTCCATCCTGAATACAGAGTGTGCCCTGGGCTCTCTCCCTCCTGTTACTGTTCATCCTGAATACAGAGTGTGCCCTGGGCTCTCTCCCTCCTGTTACTGTTCATCCTGAATATAGAGTGTGCCCTGGGCCCTCTCCCTCGTGTTACTGTCCATCCTGAATACAGAGTGTGCCCTGGGCTCTCTCTCTCCTGTTACTGTCCATCCTGAATATAGAGTGTGCCCTGGGCTCTCTCCCTCCTGTTGCTGTCCATCCTGAATACAGAGTGTGCCCTGGGCTCTCTCCCTCCTGTTGCTGTCCATCCTGAATACAGAGTGTGCCCTGGGCTCTCTCCCTCCTGTTGCTGTCCATCCTGAATACAGAGTGTGCCCTGGGCTCTCTCCCTCCTGTTGCTGTCCATCCTGAATACAGAGTGTGCCCTGGGCTCTCTCCCTCCTGTTACTGTTCATCCTGAATACAGAGTGTGCCCTGGGCTCTCTCCCTCCTGTTACTGTCCATCCTGAATACAGAGTGTGCCCTGGGCTCTCTCCCTCCTGTTACTGTTCACCCTGAATACAGAGTGTGCCCTGGGCTCTCTCCTTCCTGTTACTGTCCATCCTGAATACAGAGTGTGCCCTGGGCTCTCTCCCTCCTGTTACTGTCCATCCTGAATACAGAGTGTGCCCTGGGCTCTCTCCCTCCTGTTACTGTCCATCCTGAATACAGAGTGTGCCCTGGGCTCTCTCCCTCCTGTTACTGTCCATCCTGAATACAGAGTGTGCCCTCGGCTCGCTCCCTCCTGTTACTGTTCATCCTGAATACAGAGTGTGCCCTGGGCTCTCTCCCTCCTGTTACTGTCCATCCTGAATACAGAGTGTGCCCTGGGCTCTCTCCCTCCTGTTGCTGTCCATCCTGAATACAGAGTGTGCCCTGGCCTCTCTCTCTCCTGTTACTGTCCATCCTGAATACAGAGTGTGCCCTGGGCTCTCTCCCTCCTGTTACTGTTCATCCTGAATATAGAGTGTGCCCTGGGCTCTCTCCCTCCTGTTACTGTCCATCCGGAATACAGACTGTGCCCTGGGCTCTCTCCCTCCTGTTACTGTCCATCCTGAATACAGAGTGTGCCCTGGGCTCTCTCCCTCCTGTTGCTGTCCATCCTGAATACAGAGTGTGCCCTGGGCTCTCTCCCTCCTGTTACTGTCCATCCTGAATACAGAGTGTGCCCTGGGCTCTCTCCCTCCTGTTGCTGTTCATCCTGAATACAGAGTGTGCCCTGGGCTCTCTCCCTCCTGTTGCTGTCCATCCTGAATACAGAGTGTGCCCTGGCCTCTCTCTCTCCTGTTACTGTCCATCCTGAATACAGAGTGTGCCCTGGGCTCTCTCCCTCCTGTTACTGTTCATCCTGAATATAGAGTGTGCCCTGGGCTCTCTCCCTCCTGTTACTGTCCATCCGGAATACAGACTGTGCCCTGGGCTCTCTCCCTCCTGTTACTGTCCATCCTGAATACAGAGTGTGCCCTGGGCTCTCTCCCTCCTGTTGCTGTCCATCCTGAATACAGAGTGTGCCCTGGGCTCTCTCCCTCCTGTTGCTGTCCATCCTGAATACAGAGTGTGCCCTGGGCTCTCTCCCTCCTGTTACTGTCCATCCTAAATACAGAGTGTGCCCTGGGCTCTCTCCCTCCTGTTACTGTCCATCCTGAATACAGAGTGTGCCCTGGGCTCTCTCCCTCCTGTTGCTGTCCATCCTGAATACAGGGTGTGCCCTGGGCTCTCTCCCTCCTGTTGCTGTCCATCCTGAATACAGCGTGTGCCCTGGGCTCTCTCCCTCCTGTTACTGTCCATCCTGAATACAGAGTGTGCCCTGGGCTCTCTCCCTCCTGTTGCTGTCCATCCTGAATACAGAGTGTGCCCTGGGCTCTCTCCCTCCTGTTACTGTTCATCCTGAATATAGAGTGTGCCCTGGGCTCTCTCCCTCCTGTTACTGTTCATCCGGAATACAGAGTGTGCCCTGGGCTCTCTCCCTCCTGTTGCTGTTCATCCTGAATACAGAGTGTGCCCTGGGCTCTCTCCCTCCTGTTACTGTTCATCCTGAATACAGAGTGTGCCCTGGGCTCTCTCCCTCCTGTTACTGTTCATCCTGAATATAGAGTGTGCCCTGGGCTCTCTCCCTCCTGTTACTGTTCATCCTGAATACAGAGTGTGCCCTGGGCTCTCTCCCTCCTGTTACTGTCCAACCTGAATACAGAGTGTGCCCTGGGCTCTCTCCCTCCTGTTACTGTCCATCCTGAATACAGAGTGTGCCCTGGGCTCTCTCCCTCCTGTTGCTGTCCATCCTGAATACAGAGTGTGCCCTGGCCTCTCTCTCTCCTGTTACTGTCCATCCTGAATACAGAGTGTGCCCTGGGCTCTCTCCCTCCTGTTACTGTTCATCCTGAATATAGAGTGTGCCCTGGGCTCTCTCCCTCCTGTTACTGTCCATCCGGAATACAGACTGTGCCCTGGGCTCTCTCCCTCCTGTTACTGTCCATCCTGAATACAGAGTGTGCCCTGGGCTCTCTCCCTCCTGTTGCTGTCCATCCTGAATACAGAGTGTGCCCTGGGCTCTCTCCCTCCTGTTACTGTCCATCCTGAATACAGAGTGTGCCCTGGGCTCTCACCCTCCTGTTGCTGTTCATCCTGAATACAGAGTGTGCCCTGGGCTCTCTCCCTCCTGTTGCTGTCCATCCTGAATACAGAGTGTGCCCTGGCCTCTCTCTCTCCTGTTACTGTCCATCCTGAATACAGAGTGTGCCCTGGGCTCTCTCCCTCCTGTTACTGTTCATCCTGAATATAGAGTGTGCCCTGGGCTCTCTCCCTCCTGTTACTGTCCATCCGGAATACAGACTGTGCCCTGGGCTCTCTCCCTCCTGTTACTGTCCATCCTGAATACAGAGTGTGCCCTGGGCTCTCTCCCTCCTGTTGCTGTCCATCCTGAATACAGAGTGTGCCCTGGGCTCTCTCCCTCCTGTTGCTGTCCATCCTGAATACAGAGTGTGCCCTGGGCTCTCTCCCTCCTGTTACTGTCCATCCTAAATACAGAGTGTGCCCTGGGCTCTCTCCCTCCTGTTACTGTCCATCCTGAATACAGAGTGTGCCCTGGGCTCTCTCCCTCCTGTTGCTGTCCATCCTGAATACAGGGTGTGCCCTGGGCTCTCTCCCTCCTGTTGCTGTCCATCCTGAATACAGCGTGTGCCCTGGGCTCTCTCCCTCCTGTTACTGTCCATCCTGAATACAGAGTGTGCCCTGGGCTCTCTCCCTCCTGTTGCTGTCCATCCTGAATACAGAGTGTGCCCTGGGCTCTCTCCCTCCTGTTACTGTTCATCCTGAATATAGAGTGTGCCCTGGGCTCTCTCCCTCCTGTTACTGTTCATCCGGAATACAGAGTGTGCCCTGGGCTCTCTCCCTCCTGTTGCTGTTCATCCTGAATACAGAGTGTGCCCTGGGCTCTCTCCCTCCTGTTACTGTTCATCCTGAATACAGAGTGTGCCCTGGGCTCTCTCCCTCCTGTTACTGTTCATCCTGAATATAGAGTGTGCCCTGGGCTCTCTCCCTCCTGTTACTGTTCATCCTGAATACAGAGTGTGCCCTGGGCTCTCTCCCTCCTGTTACTGTCCAACCTGAATACAGAGTGTGCCCTGGGCTCTCTCCCTCCTGTTACTGTCCATCCTGAATACAGGGTGTGTCCTGGGCTCTCTGCCTCCTGTTACTGTCCATCCTGAATACAGAGTGTGCCCTGGGCTCGCTCCCTCCTGTGACTGTCCATCCTGAATACAGAGTGTGCCCTGGGTTCTCTCCCTCCTGTTACTGTTCATCCTGAATATAGAGTGTGCCCTGGGCTCTCTCCCTCCTGTTACTGTCCATCCTGAATACAGAGTGTGCCCTGGGCTCTCTCCCTCCTGTTACTGTCCATCCTGAATAGAGAGTGTGTCCTGGGCTCTCTCCCTCCTGTTGCTGTCCATCCTGAATAGAGAGTGTGTCCTGGGCTCTCTCCCTCCTGTGACTGTCCATCCTGAATACAGAGTGTGCCCTGGGTTCTCTCCCTCCTGTTACTGTTCATCCTGAATATAGAGTGTGCCCTGGGCTCTCTCCCTCCTGTTACTGTTCATCCTGAATACAGAGTGTGCACTGGGCTCTCTCCCTCCTGTTACTGTTCATCCTGAATACAGAGTGTGCCCTGGGCTCTCTCCCTCCTGTTACTGTCCATCCTGAATACAGAGTGTGCCCTGGGCTCTCTCCCTACTGTTACTGTCCATCCTGAATACAGAGTGTGCCCTGGGCTCTCTCCCTCCTGTTACTGTCCATCCTGAATACAGAGTGTGCCCTGGGCTCTCTCCCTCCTGTTACTGTTCATCCTGAATACAGAGTGTGCCCTGGGCTCTCTCCCTCCTGTTACTGTTCACCCTGAATACAGAGTGTGCCCTGGGCTCTCTCCCTCCTGTTACTGTCCATCCTAAATACAGAGTGTGCACTAGGCTCTCTCTCTCCTGTTACTGTCCATCCTGAATACAGAGTGTGCCCTGGGCTCTCTCCCTCCTGTTACAGTTCATCCTGAATACAGACTGTGCCCTGGGCTCTCTCCCTCCTGTCACTGTCCATCCTGAATACAGAGTGTGCCCTGGGATCTCTCCCTCCTGTTACTGTTCATCCTGAATACAGAGTGTGCCCTGGGCTCTCTCCCTCCTGTTACTCTCCATCCTGAATACAGAGTGTGCCCTGGGCTCTCTCCCTCCTGTTACTCTCCATCCTGAATACAGAGTGTGCCCTGGGCTCTCTCCCTCCTGTTATTCTCCATCCTGAATACAGAGTGTGCCCTGGGCTCTCTCCCTCCTGTTACTGTCCATCCTGAATACAGAGTGTGCCCTGGGCTCTCTCCCTCCTGTTACTGTCCATCCTGAATACAAAGTGTGCCCTGGGCTCTCTCCCTCCTGTTACTGTTCATCCTGAATACAGAGTGTGCCCTGGGCTCTCTCCCTCCTGTTACTGTCCATCCTGAATACAGAGTGTGCCCTGGGCTCTCTCTCTCCTGTTACTGTACATCCTGAATACAGAGTGTGCCCTGGGCTCTCTCCCTCCTGTTACTGTTCATCCTGAATACAGAGTGTGCCCTGGGCTCTCTCCCTCCTGTTACTGTCCATCCTGAATACAGAGTGTGCCCTGGGCTCTCTCCCTCCTGTTACTGTTCATCCTGAATAGAGAGTATGCCCTGGGCTCTCTCCCTCCTGTTACTGTCCATCCTGAATACAGAGTGTGCCCTGGGCTCTCACCCTCCTGTTACTGTTCATCCTGAATATAGAGTGTGCCCTGGGCTCTCTCCCTCCTGTTACTGTTCATCCTGAATAGAGAGTGTGTCCTGGGCTCTTTCCCTCCTGTTACTGTCCATCCTGAATACAGAGTGTGCCCTGGGCTCTCTCCCTTCTGTTACTGTCCATCCTGAATACAGAGTGTGCCCGGGGCTCTCTCCCTCCTGTTACTGTCCATCCTGAATACAGAGTGTGCCCTGGGCTCTCTCCCTCCCGTTACTGTCCATCCTGAATAGAGAGTGTGCCCTGGGCTCTCTCCCTCCTGTTACTGTCCATCCTGAATACAGAGTGTGCCCTGGGCTCTCTCCCTCCTGTTACTGTCCATCCTGAATACAGAGTGTGCCCTGGGCTCTCTCCCTCCTGTTACTGTCCATCCTGAATAGAGAGTGTGTCCTGGGCTCTCTCCCTCCTGTTGCTGTCCATCCTGAATAGAGAGTGTGCCCTGGGCTCTCTCCCTCCTGTTACTGTCCATCCTGAATACAGAGTGTGCCCTGGGCTCTCTCCCTCCTGTTACTGTCCATCCTGAATACAGAGTGTGCCCTGGGCTCTCTCCCTCCTGTTACTGTCCATCCTGAATACAGAGTGTGCCCTGGGCTCTCTCCCTCCTGTTACTGTTCATCCTGAATACAGAGTGTGCCCTGGGCTCTCTCCCTCCTGTTACTGTCCATCCTGAATACAAAGTGTGCCCTGGGCTCTCTCCCTCCTGTTACTGTTCATCCTGAATACAGAGTGTGCCCTGGGCTCTCTCCCTCCTGTTACTGTCCATCCTGAATACAGAGTGTGCCCTGGGCTCTCTCCCTCCTGTTACTGTCCATCCTGAATACAGAGTGTGCCCTGGGCTCTCTCCCTCCTGTTACTGTCCATCCTGAATACAGAGTGTGCCCTCGGCTCTCTCCCTCCTGTTACTGTCCATCCTGAATACAGAGTGTGCCCTGGGCTCTCTCCCTCCTGTTACTGTCCATCCTGAATACAGAGTGTGCCCTGGGCTCTCTCCCTCCTGTTACTGTCCATCCTAAATACAGAGTGTGCCCTAGGCTCTCTCTCTCCTGTTACTGTCCATCCTGAATACAGAGTGTGCCCTGGGCTCTCTCCCTCCTGTTGCAGTTCATCCTGAATACAGACTGTGCCCTGGGCTCTCTCCCTCCTGTCACTGTCCATCCTGAATACAGAGTGTGCCCTGGGCTCTCTGCCTCCTGTTACTGTCCATCCTGAATACAGAGTGTGCCCTGGGCTCTCTCCCTCCTGTTACTGTCCACCCTGAATACAGAGTGTGCCCTGCGCTCTCTCTCTCCTGTTACTGTTCATCCTGAATACAGAGTGTGCCCTGGGCTCTCTCCCTCCTGTTACTGTTCATCCTGAATACAGAGTGTGCCCTGGGCTCTCTCCCTCCTGTTACTGTCCATCCTGAATACAGAGTGTGCCCTGGGCTCTCTCCCTCCTGTTACTGTCCATCCTGAATGCAGAGTGTGCCCTGGGCTCTCTCCCTCCTGTTACTGTTCATCCTGAATGCAGAGTGTGCCCTGGGCTCTCTCCCTCCTGTTACTGTTCATCCTGAATAGAGAGTGTGCCCTGGGCTCTCTCCCTCCTGTTACTGTTCATCCTGAATACAGAGTGTGCCCTGGGCTCTCTCCCTCCTGTTACTGTCCATCCTGAATACAGAGTGTGCCCTGGGCTCTCTCCCTCCTGTTACTGTCCATCCTGAATGCAGAGTGTGCCCTGGGCTCTCTCCCTCCTGTTACTGTTCATCCTGAATAGAGAGTGTGCCCTGGGCTCTCTCCCTCCTGTTACTGTCCATCCTGAATACAGAGTGTGCCCTGGGCTCTCTCCCTCCTGTTACTGTTCATCCTGAATAGAGAGTGTGCCCTGGGCTCTCTCCCTCCTGTTACTGTCCATCCTGAATACAGAGTGTGCCCTGGGCTCTCTCCCTCCTGTTACTGTCCATCCGGAATACAGAGTGTGCCCTGGGCTCTCTCCCTCCTGTTACTGTCCATCCTGAATACAGAGTGTGCCCTGGGCTCTCTCCCTCCTGTTACTGTCCATCCGGAATACAGAGTGTGCCCTGGGCTCTCTCCCTCCTGTTACTGTCCATCCGGAATACAGAGTGTGCCCTGGGCTCTCTCCCTCCTGTTACTGTCCATCCTGAATACAGAGTGTGCCCTGGGCTCTCTCCCTCCTGTTACTGCTCATCCTGAATACAGAGTGTGCCCTGGGCTCCCTCCCGACTGTTACTGTCCATCCTGAATACAGAGTGTGCCCTGGGCTCTCTCCCTCCTGTTACTGTCCATCCTGAATACAGGGTGTGCCCTGGGCTCTCTCCCTCCTGTTACTGTCCATCCTGAATACAGAGTGTGCCCTGGGCTCTCTCCCTCCTGTTACTGTTGATCCTGAATACAGACTGTGCCCTGGGCTCTCTCCCTCCTGTTACTGTTCATCCTGAATACAGAGTGTGCCCTGGGCTCTCTCCCTCCTGTTACTGTCCATCCTGAATACAGAGTGTGCCTTGGGCTCTCTCCCTCCTGTTACTGTTGATCCTGAATACAGACTGTGCCCTGGGCTCTCTCCCTCCTGTTACTGTTCATCCTGAATACAGAGTGTGCCCTGGGCTCTCTCCCTCCTGTTGCTGTCCATCCTGAATACAGAGTGTGCCCTGGGCTCTCTCCCTCCTGTTACTGTCCATCCTGAATACAGAGTGTGCCCTGGGCTCTCTCCCTCCTGTTACTGTCCATCCTGAATACAGAGTGTGCCCTGGGCTCTCTCCCTCCTGTTACTGTTCATCCTGAATAGAGAGTGTGCCCTGGGCTCTCTCCCTCCTGTTACTGTCCATCCTGAATACAGAGTGTGCCCTGGGCTCTCTCCCTCCTGTTACTGTCCATCCTGAATACAGAGTGTGCCCTGGGCTCTCTCCCTCCTGCTACTGTCCATCCTGAATACAGAGTGTGCCCTGGGCTCTCTCCCTCCTGTTACTGTCCATCCTGAATACAGAGTGTGCCCTGGGCTCACTCCCTCCTGTTACTGTTCATCCTGAATAGAGAGTATGCCCTGGGCTCTCTCCCTCCTGTTACTGTCCATCCTGAATACAGAGTGTGCCCTGGGCTCTCTCCCTCCTGTTACTGTTCATCCTGAATATAGAGTGTGCCCTGGGCTCTCTCCCTCCTGTTACTGTTCATCCTGAATAGAGAGTGTGTCCTGGGCTCTCTCCCTCCTGTTACTGTCCATCCTGAATACAGAGTGTGCCCTGGGCTCTCTCCCTTCTGTTACTGTCCATCCTG
Source organism: Somniosus microcephalus (assembly GCF_052327205.1). NCBI lineage: Eukaryota > Metazoa > Chordata > Chondrichthyes > Squaliformes > Somniosidae > Somniosus > Somniosus microcephalus. The sequence continues at coordinate 112,624,147 of NC_140988.1, read as the reverse complement.
AATACAGAGTGTGCCCGGGGCTCTCTCCCTCCTGTTACTGTCCATCCTGAATACAGAGTGTGCCTTGGGCTCTCTCCCTCCCGTTACTGTCCATCCTGAATAGAGAGTGTGTCCTGGGCTCTCTCCCTCCTGTTGCTGTCCATCCTGAATAGAGAGTGTGCCCTGGGCTCTCTCCCTCCTGTTACTGTCCATCCTGAATACAGAGTGTGCCCTGGGCTCTCTCCCTCCTGTTACTGTCCATCCTGAATAGAGAGTGTATCCTGGGCTCTCTCCCTCCTGTTGCTGTCCATCCTGAATACAGAGTGTGCCCTGGGCTCTCTCCCTCCTGTTACTGTCCATCCTGAATACAGTGTGTGCCCTGGGCTCTCTCCCTCCTGTTACTGTTCATCCTGAATACGGAGTGTGTCCTGGGCTCTCTCCCTCCTGTTACTGTCCATCCTGAATAAAGAGTGTGCCCTGGGCTCTCTCCCTCCTGTTACTGTCCATCCTGAATACAGAGTGTGCCCTGGGCTCTCTCCCTCCTGTTACTGTTCATCCTGAATATAGAGTGTGCCCTGGGCTCTCTCCCTCCTGTTACTGATCATCCGGAATACAGAGTGTGCCCTGGGCTCTCTCCCTCCTGTTACTGTTCATCCTGAATACAGAGTGTGCCCTGGGCTCTCTCCCTCCTGTTACTGTTCATCCTGAATACAGAGTGTGCCCTGGGCTCTCTCCCTCCTGTTACTGTCCATCCTGAATACAGGGTGTGTCCTGGGCTCTCTCCCTCCTGTTACTGTTCATCCTGAATGCAGAGTGTGCCCTGGGCTCTCTGCCTCCTGTTACTGTCCATCCTGAATACAAAGTGTGCCCTGGGCTCTCTCCCTCCTGTTACTGTCCATCCTGAATACAGGGTGTGTCCTGGGCTCTCTCCCTCCTGTTACTGTCCATCCTGAATACAGAGTGTGCCCTGGGCTCTCTGCCTCCTGTTACTGTCCATCCTGAATACAGGGTGTGTCCTGGGCTCTCTCCCTCCTGTTACTGTCCATCCTGAATACAGAGTGTGCCCTGGGCTCTCTCCCTCCTGTTACTGTCCATCCTGAATACAGGGTGTGTCCTGGGCTCTCTCCCTCCTGTTACTGTCCATCCTGAATACAGAGTGTGCCCTGGGCTCGCTCCCTCCTGTTACTGTCCATCCTGAATACAGAGTGTGCCCTGGGTTCTCTCCCTCCTGTTACTGTTCATCCTGAATATAGTGTGTGCCCTGGGCTCTCTCCCTCCTGTTACTGTTCATCCTGAATATAGAGTGTGTCCTGGGCTCTCTCCCTCCTGTTACTGTCCATCCTGAATAGAGAGTTTGTCCTGGGCTCTCTCCCTCCTGTTGCTGTCCATCCTGAATAGAGAGTGTGTCCTGGGCCCTCTCCCTCCTGTTACTGTCCATCCTGAATACAGAGTGTGCCCTGGGCTCTCTCCCTCCTGTTAATGTTCATCCTGAATACAGAGTGTGCACTGGGCTCTCTCCCTCCTGTTACTGTTCATCCTGAATATAGAGTGTGCCCTGGGCTCTCTCCCTCCTGTTAATGTTCATCCTGAATACAGAGTGTGCACTGGGCTCTCTCCCTCCTGTTACTGTTCATCCTGAACACAGAGTGTGCCCTGGGCTCTCTCCCTGCTGTTACTGTTCATCCTGAATACAGAGTGTGCCCTGGCTCTCTCCCTCCTGTTACTGTCCATCCTGAATACAGAGTGTGCCCTGGGCTCTCTCCCTCCTGTTACTGTCCATCCTGAATACAGAGTGTGCCCTGGGCTCTCTCCCTCCTGTTACTGTCCATCCTGAATACAGACTGTGCCCTGGGCTCTCTCCCTCCTGTTACTGTTCATCCTGAATACAGAGTGTGCCCTGGGCTCTCTCCCTCCTGTTACTGTTCACCCTGAATACAGAGTGTGCCCTGGGCTCTCTCCCTCCTGTTACCGTTCATCCTGAATACAGAGTGTGCCCTGGGCTCTCTCCCTCCTGTTACCGTTCATCCTGAATACAGAGTGTGCCCTGGGCTCTCTCCCTCCTGTTACTGTCCATCCTGAATACAGAGTGTGCCCTGGGCTCTCTCCCTCCTGTTACTGTCCATCCTAAATACAGAGTGTGCCCTAGGCTCTCTCTCTCCTGTTACTGTCCATCCTGAATACAGAGTGTGCCCTGGGCTCTCTCCCTCCTGTCACTGTCCATCCTGAATACAGAGTGTGCCCTGGGCTCTCTCCCTCCTGTTACTCTCCATCCTGAATACAGAGTGTGCCCTGGGCTCTCTCCCTCCTGTTACTGTCCATCCTGAATACAGAGTGTGCCCTGGGCTCTCTCCCTCCTTTTACTGTCCATCCTGAATACAGAGTGTGCCCTGGGCTCTCTGCCTCCTGTTACTGTCCATCCTGAATACAGAGTGTGCCCTGGGCTCTCTCCCTCCTGTTACTGTCCATCCTGAATACAGTGTGTGTCCTGGGCTCTCTCCCTCCTGTTACTGTCCATCCTGAATACAGAATGTGCCCTGAGCTCTCTCTCTCTCCTGTTACTGTACATCCTTAATACAGAGTGTGCCCTGGGCTCTCTCCCTCCTGTTACTGCTCATCCTGAATACAGAGTGTGCCCTGGGCTCTCTCCCTCCTGTTACTGTCCACCCTGAATACAGAGTGTGCCCTGGGCTCTCTCCCTCCTGTTACTGTCCATCCTGAATACAGAGTGTGCCCTGGGCTCTCTCCCTCCTGTTACTGTTCATCCTGAATACAAAGTGTGCCCTGGGCTCTCTCCCTCCTGTTACTGTTCATCCTGAATACAGAGTGTGCCCTGGGCTCTCTCTCTCCTGTTACTGTACATCCTGAATACAGAGTGTGCCCTGGGCTCTCTCCCTCCTGTTACTGTCCATCCTGAATACAGAGTGTGCCCTGGGCTCTCTCTCTCCTGTTACTGTACATTCTGAATACAGAGTGTGTCCTGGGCTCTCTCCCTCCTGTTACTGTTCATCCTGAATACAGAGTGTGCCCTGGGCTCTCTCCCTCCTGTTACTGTCCATCCTGAATACAGAGTGTGCCCTGGGCTCTCTCCCTCCTGTTACTGTCCATCCTGAATGCAGAGTGTGCCCTTGGCTCTCTCCCTCCTGTTACTGTCCATCCTGAATACAGAGTGTGCCCTGGGCTCTCTCCCTCCTGTTACTGTTCATCCTGAATAGAGAGTGTGCCCTGGGCTCTCTCTCTCCTGTTACTGTTCATCCTGAATACAGAGTGTGCCCTGGGCTCTCTCCCTCCTGTTACTGTCCATGCTGAATACAGAGTGTGCCCTGGGCTCTCTCCCTCCTGTTACTGTCCATCCGGAATACAGAGTGTGCCCTGGGCTCTCTCCCTCCTGTTACTGTCCATCCTGAATACAGAGTGTGCCCTGGGCTCTCTCCCTCCTGTTACTGTCCATCCGGAATACAGAGTGTGCCCTGGGCTCTCTCCCTCCTGTTACTGTCCATCCGGAATATAGAGTATGCCCTGGGCTCTCTCCCTCCTGTTACTGTCCATCCTGAATACAGAGTGTGCCCTGGGCTCTCTCCCTCCTGTTACTGACCATCCTGAATACAGAGTGTGCCCTGGGCTCTCTCCCTCCTGTTACTGTCCATCCTGAATACAGAGTGTGCCCTGGGCTCTCTCCCTCCTGTTACTGTCCATCCTGAATACAGAGTGTGCCCTGGGCTCTCTCCCTCCTGTTACTGTCCATCCTGAATACAGAGTGTGCCCTGGGCTCTCTCCCTCCTGTTACTGTCCATCCTGAATACAGAGTGTGTCCTGGGCTCTCTCCCTCCTGTTACTGCTCATCCTGAATACAGAGTGTGCCCTGGGCTCCCTCCCGACTGTTACTGTCCATCCTGAATACAGAGTGTGCCCTGGGCTCTCTCTCTCCTGTTACTGTCCATCCTGAATACAGAGTGTGTCCTGGGCTCTCTCCCTCCTGTTACTGTCCATCCTGAATACAGAGTGTGTCCTGGGCTCTCTCCCTCCTGTTACTGTCCATCCTGAATACAGAGTGTGTCCTGGGCTCTCTCCCTCCTGTTACTGTCCATCCTGAATACAGAGTGTGCCCTGGGCTCTCTCCCTCCTGTTACTGTCCATCCTGAATACAGAGTGTGCCCTGGGCTCTCTCCCTCCTGTTACTGTTGATCCTGAATACAGAGTGTGTCCTGGGCTCTCTCCCTCCTGTTACTGTCCATCCTGAATACAGAGTGTGCCCTGGGCTCTCTCCCTCCTGTTACTGTCCATCCTGAATACAGAGTGTGCCCTGGGCTCTCTCCCTCCTGTTACTGTTCATCCTGAATACAGAGTGCGCACTGGGCTCTCTCCCTCCTGTTACTGTTCATCCTGAATACAGAGTGTGCCCTGGGCTCTCTCCCTCCTGTTGCTGTCCATCCGGAATACAGAGTGTGCCCTGGGCTCTCTCCCTCCTGTTACTGTCCATCCTGAATACAGAGTGTGCCCTGGGCTCTCCCTCCTGTTACTGTCCATCCGGAATACAGAGTGTGCCCTGGGCTCTCTCCCTCCTGTTACCGTTCATCCTGAATACAGTGTGTGCCCTAGGCTCTCCCTCTCCTGTTAATGTCCATCGTGAATACAGAGTGTGCCCTGGGCTCTCTCCCTCCTGTTACAGTTCATCCTGAATACAGACTGTGCCCTGGGCTCTCTCCCTCCTGTTACAGTTCATCCTGAATACAGAGTGTGCCCTGGGCTCTCTCCCTCTTGTTACTGTCCATCCTGAAGACAGAGTGTGCCCTGGGCTCTCTCCCTCCTGTTACTGTTCATCCTGAATACAGAGTGTGCCCTGAGCTCTCTGCCTCCTGTTACTGTCCATCCTGAATACAGAGTGTGCCCTGGGCTCTCTCCCTCCTGTTACTGTCCATCCTGAATACAGAGTGTGCCCTGGGCTCTCTCCCTCCTGTTGCTGTCCATCCTGAATACAGAGTGTGCCCTGGGCTCTCTCCCTGCTGTTACTGTTCATCCTGAATACAGAGTGTGCCCTGGGTTCTCTCCCTCCTGTTACTGTTCATCCTGAATACAGAGTGTGCCCTGGGCTCTCTCCCTCCTGTTACTGTTCATCCTGAATACAGAGTGTGCCATGGGCTCTCTCCCTCCTGTTACTGTCCATCCTGAATACAGAGTGTGCCCTGGGCTCTCTCCCTCCTGTTACTGTCCATCCTGAATACAGAGTGTGCCCTGGGTTCTCTCCCTCCTGTTACTGTTCATCCTGAATACAGAGTGTGCCCTGGGCTCTCTCCCTCCTGTTACTGTCCATCCTGAATACAGAGTGTGCCCTGGGCTCTCTCCCTCCTGTTACTGTTCATCCTGAATACAGAGTGTGCCCTGGGCTCTCTCCCTCCTGTTACTGTCCATCCTGAATACAGAGTGTGCCCTGGGCTCTCTCCCTCCTGTTACTGTTCATCCTGAATACAGAGTGTGCCCTGGGCTCTCTCCCTCCTGTTACTGTCCATCCTGAATACAGAGTGTGCCCTGGGCTCTCTCCCTCCTGTTACTGTCCATCCTGAATACAGAGTGTGCCCTGGGCTCTCTCCCTCCTGTTACTGTTCCATCCTGAATACACATTGTGCCCAGGGCTCTCTCCCTCCTGTTACTGTCCATCCTGAATACAGGGTGTGCCCTGGGCTCTCTCCCTCCTGTTACTGTTCATCCTGAATACAGAGTGTGCCCTGGGTTCTCTCCCTCCTGTTACTGTTCATCCTGAATACAGAGTGTGCCCTGGGCTCTCTCCCTCCTGTTACTGTCCATCCTGAATACAGAGTGTGCCCTGGGCTCTCTCCCTCCTGTTACTGTCCATCCTGAATACAGAGTGTGACCTGGGCTCTCTCCCTCCTGTTACTGTCCATCCTGAATACAGAGTGTGACCTGGGCTCTCTCCCTCCTGTTACTGTCCATCCTGAATACAGAGTGTGCCCTGGGCTCTCTCCCTCCTGTTACTGTCCATCCGGAATACAGAGTGTGCCCTGGGCTCTCTCCCTCCTGTTACTGTTCATTCTGAATACAGAGTGTGCCCTGGGCTCTCTCCCTCCTGTTACTGTTCATCCTGAATACAGAGTGTGACCTGGGCTCTCTCCCTCCTGTTACTGTCCATCCTGAATACAGAGTGTGCCCTGGGCTCTCTCCCTCCTGTTACTGTCCATCCGGAATACAGAGTGTGCCCTGGGCTCTCTCTCTCCTGTTACTGTCCATCCTGAATAGAGACTGTACCCTGGGCTCTCTCCCTCCTGTTACCGTTCATCCTGAATACAGAGTGTGCCCTGGGCTCTCTCCCTCCTGTTACTGTTCACCCTGAATACAGAGTGTGCCCTGGGCTCTCTCCCTCCTGTTACTGTCCGTCCTGAATAAAGAGTGTGCCCTGGGCTCTCTCCCTCCTGTTACTGTCCATCCTGAATACAGAGTGTGCCCTGGGCTCTCTCTCTCCAGTTACTGTCCATCCTGAATACAGAGTGTGCCCTGGGCTCTCTACCTCCTGTTACTGTCCATCCTGAATACAGAGTGTGCCCTGGGCTCTCTCACTCCTGTTACTGTCCATCCTGAATACAGAGTGTGTCCTGGGCTCTCTCCCTCCTGTTACTGTCCATCCTGAATACAGAGTGTGCCCTGGGCTCTCTCTCTCCAGTTACTGTCCATCCTGAATACAGAGTGTGCCCTGGGCTCTCTACCTCCTGTTACTGTCCATCCTGAATACAGAGTGTGCCCTGGGCTCTCTCACTCCTGTTACTGTCCATCCTGAATACAGAGTGTGCCCTGGGCTCTCTCCCTCCTGTTACTGTGCATCCTGAATACAGAGTGTGCCCTGGGCTCTCTCCTTCCTGTTACTGTTCATCCTGAATACAGAGTGTGCCCTGGGCTCTCTCCTTCCTGTTACTGTTCATCCTGAATACAGAGTGTGCCCTGGGCTCTCTCCTTCCTGTTACTGTTCATCCTGAATACAGAGTGTGCCCTGGGCTCTCTCCCTCCTGTTACTGTGCATCCTGAATACAGAGTGTGCCCTGGGCTCTCTCCTTCCTGTTACTGTCCATCCTGAATACAGTGTGTGCCCTGGGCTCTCCCTCCTGTTACTGTCCATCCTGAATACAGATTGTGCCCTGGGCTCTCCCTCCTGTTACTGTCCATCCTGAATACAGACTGCGCCCTGGGCTCTCTCCCTCCTGTTACTGTCCATCCTGAATACAGGGTGTGCCCTGGGCTCTCTCCCTCCTGTTACTGTTCATCCTGAATACAGAGTGTGCCCTGGGCTCTCTCCCTCCTGTTACTGTTCATCCTGAATACAGACTGTGCCCTGGGCTCTCTCCCTCCTGTTACTGTCCATCCTGAATACAGGGTGTGCCCTGGGCTCTCTCCCTCCTGTTACTGCCCATCCTGAATACAAAGTGTGCCCTGGGCCCTCTCCCTCCTGTTACTGTTCATCCTTAATACAGAGTGTGCCCTGGGCTCTCTCCCTCCTGTTACTGCCCATCCTGAATACAAAGTGTGCCCTGGGCCCTCTCCCTCCTGTTACTGTTCATCCTGAATACAGGGTATGCCCTGGGCTCTCTCCCTCCTGTTACTGTCCATCCTGAATACAGATTGTGCCCTGGGCTCTCCCTCCTGTTGCTGTCCATCCTGAATACAGACTGTGCCCTGGGCTCTCTCCCTCCTGTTACTGTCCATCCTGAATACAGGGTGTGCCCTGGGCTCTCTCCCTCCTGTTACTGTCCATCCTGAATACAGGGTGTGCCCTGGGCTCTCTCCCTCCTGTTACTGTTCATCCTGAATACAGAGTGTGCCCTGGGCTCTCTCCCTCCTGTTACTGTCCATCCTGAATACAGAGTGTGCCCTGGGCTCTCTCCCTCCTGTTACTGTTCATCCTGAATACAGAGTGTGATGAAATATTCCATTCATCACTGCCTGTGACTGTGGTTGGTTTCAGTTTCATTTCCCTTACCTCTGTTCCGTTTCCTCACCATTGTATTGTACTATGTGTAGGGCTCCGCCCATACCTGGCCCATTGTATTGTACTATGTGTAGGGCTCCGCCCATACCTGGCCCCTATGTAAGCTGGCCCAGCCTGCAGCACATCCAGTACGGCAGAGCTCTGGATGGAAGATACCTCTCTCCTGTGTGTTACCTTCTAAATCAATAAAAGCCTTGTTTTGTTTCTCTAACATCGAGTCTCAGATTTATTGAGGCACATCAATTTTATTGACTTAATTTTCAACACAATGGATCAACTCTTGAAACCCGAACGTTTGGATTTGGACCAGCATGCTTCGGACGCATCGGCATGCTTCGGACACTGATTTATGTGTATGGAATTCTTCCTGGACAATTCCGCAGCCGTCAAAGGCGCTACGGACGCTGCGAGTATGAAACTCGGAATTCTGCGGAATTGGGTAAGCCACCGGGTTTACCCCTTCATCCAAGACGCCGACACGTACCCGGCTGCCTGCGACATCTTAAAGGCGCATTACCAGCAGCCTACGAATGAGGTGTATGCTAGGCATCTGCTCGCTACTCGCGCACAGCGACCTGGGAAATCGGTGGAGGAGTTCCTAGGCACCCTGAAAACGCTTGGCAAAGACTGCAAGTGCCAAGATGTAAAAGCTGCAGTGTACACTGACGAGCTTGTTCGCGATGCCTTTATCACAGGCCTCAGCTCCACTTACATCCGGCAGAGACTGCTGGAAAAAACGGGATTGGACCTGAAACAGGCTGCGGACACAGCGCGATCCCTGGATGTGGCCCAGAGAAACTCGGACGCCTACTCTTCAGCCCGCGCCGTCCACGCCGCCACGTGCGCACCAAGGGCGCCACCATCTTGGAAGGCATCTTCCCCGCCCGGCAGCCCGACACCGTCGGGGCCCCGCTCTCCCCCCAGAAGCCCTACGACAGCCGCGACGCGTCGGGGACCCAACTGCTACTTCTGCGGGCAGCCGAAGCACACCAGAAACCTGTGCCCGGCGAAAGGCACCACCTGCTTTAAGTGCGGTAAGAAGGGGCACTTCGGGAAGGTGTGCAGAGGGAACCCCGCCGGAAAACCCGCCACCGCCGCGTGTGCGCCGTGGGAGCGGCCATCTTGGACACCATCTTGCCCGACCTCGTGGGGTCCGCCACCTTATGAGCAGACAGCGTGGACGCCATCTTGTCTCGATCAGGGCCCTACAGTGGCATCGGTCACAGTGGACCAGACCAGGCCGCACCCGCTATCCAAATCAATGGTGGACATCGAGGTAAACGGGTGCGGGGTTAAATGTTTAATTGACAGTGGAAGCACAGAGAGTTTTATCCACCCTGAACTGGCACAACAACTCTCCCTAAAGGTGGTCCCTACTCGGGGTACCATCTCTATGGCTGATAAAACCCAGACATCGACCATCATGGGTTACTGCACGGTACAATTGTCCGTTAACAGAACTGTATACGATAATTTTAAAGTAGTAATCATGAAGAATCTATGTGCGAGCGTGATCTTGGGCCTAGATTTCCAGTGCAACCACCAAAGCATCACGCTCAAGTACGGTGGGTCCCAGCCGCCCCTCACAGTGTGCGGTCTGGCTACCCTGAAGGTAAAGCCGCCTTCGCTATTCGCGAACCTTACCCCTAACTGCCGGCCAATAGCGACCAAAAGCAGGAGGTACAGCTGGGAGGACAGGCGGTTTATCGCGACCGAGGTAGACAGGCTCCTGAAAGAGCACATTATTGAACGCAGCAACAGCCCGTGGCGCGCCCAAGTGGTAGTGGTAAGGGGTAGCGAGAAGAAACGGATGGTGATCGACTATAGCCAAACGATCAACAGGTACACCCAACTAGACGCCTACCCGTTACCCCGCATATCAGAAATGGTGAACCAAATCGCCCAATACCGGGTGTTCTCCACCATCGACCTCAAGTCAGCGTACCACCAGCTCCCTATCAGACCAGAGGACCGCCCGTACACCGCCTTCGAGGCGAACGGACGCCTCTACCAATTCCTCAGAGTCCCCTTTGGGGTGACGAATGGGGTCTCGGTCTTCCAGAGGGAGATGGACCGCATGGTCGATGACCACCACTTGCAGGCAACCTTCCCCTACCTCGACAACGTCACCATCTGCGGTCACAACCAGCAGGATCACGACTCGAACCTCGAGAGGTTCCTGAAAACCACACAAAAACTCAACCTCACCTACAACGAGGACAAGTGCGTTTTCAACACCACGCGCCTCTGCATACTAGGCAGCGTGGTGGAGAATGGGGAAATCGGACCAGACCCCGACCGATTGCGCCCCCTACGGGAGCTGCCCCTGCCCAACACTCCCAAAGCCCTGAAAAGGTGCCTGGGGTTATTTTCTTATTATTCCCAATGGGTCCCCAACTACTCCGACAAAGCCCGCCCCCTCTTGAAAGCATCCTCTTTTCCGCTCTCTGCTGAGGCCCACGCCGCCTTCAAAAGAATTAAGCAGGATATTGAGCGGGCCACGCTTCAGGCAGTGGACGAGAACACTCCATTTCAAGTGGAAAGTGATGCGTCTGACTTTGCCTTGGCGGCCACCCTCAACCAGGCGGGGCGGCCCGTATCTTTCTTCTCGAGGACCCTCCAAGGGCCCGAGATCAGACACTCCTCCGTGGAAAAGGAGGCCCAAGCCATCGTGGAGGCAGTGCGCCACTGGCGCCACTACCTAGCCGGCAAACGCTTCACCCTACTTACCGACCAGCAGTCGGTAGCGTTTATGTTCAGTAATAAACAGAGGGGGAAGATCAAAAATGATAAGATTCTTAGGTGGCGGATCGAGCTCTCCACCTTCGAGTATGACATCATTTACCGGCCAGGGGCCCTTAACGAATCCCCTGACGCCCTCTCACGAGGGATGTGTGCCAGCGCCACCGGGGATCGGCTACAGACCCTCCACAACGACCTCTGCCACCCAGGGGTCACGCGGCTGTTCCACTTCATAAAGTCCCGCAACTTACCCTACTCGATTGAGGAAGTTCGGTCTCTGACCAGAAACTGCCGCACTTGCGCTGAGTGCAAGCCTCGGTTCTACCGCCCAGATAGAGCCCACTTAATCAAAGCTACACGGCCCTTTGAGCGGCTCAGCTTAGATTTCAAGGGCCCCCTCCCGTCCGTCAACCGCAATGTTTACTTCCTGAACATTGTGGACGAATACTCCCGGTTCCCATTCGCCTTCCCCTGCCCAGACATGACCAGCGCCACGGTCATTAAATGCCTCAACAGCCTGTTCTGCCTGTTCGGTATGCCGAGCTACATCCATACGGATAGGGGGGCGTCCTTCATGAGTGAAGAGCTACGCCAGTACATGCTGTCCAGGGGGATCGCCACGAGCCGTCCCACCAGCTACAACGCCCGGGGTAACGGTCAAGTGGAGCGAGAGAACGGGACAGTATGGAAAGCAGTCACTCTAGCTCTAAGGACCAAGGGCCTCCCTATCTCCCGCTGGCAGGAAGTCCTCCCAGATGTGCTCCATTCGATACGGTCGCTATTGTGTACTGCCACTAATGCCACGCCTCATGAACGAATGTTTGTCTTTCCCCGGAAATCCACCTCAGGCGTATCCATGCCGTCATGGCTCTCCACCCCAGGTCCGGTATTCGTGCGAAGGCATGTGAGGGGCCACAAGACGGACCCTCTCGTGGAGCCAGTGCACCTACTCCACGCCAACCCCCAATACGCGTATGTCCGGCACGCCGACGGAAGGGAGGACACCATGTCCATAAAAGACGTCGCCCCAGCCGGTAACAACAACAACCACGACAATAGCAGCAACAACGATCACAGCAACACTTACCCACCCACAACTCTTTCGTCACCCCCGGAAGAACATCGACCAACGGCACCCCCACCAACTACCCCTTCAACAACCCTGGCGGCACCCCCGGCAGAGACCCAGGAGGCCACCGGGGACACCCAGCCGCGGCACCACAACAGCCACGTCGGTCGCAGAGGACTATTAAACCCCCGAACAAACCAAATCTATAGAAGGGGTGAATGTGATGAAATATTCCATTCATCACTGCCTGTGTCTGTGGTTGGTTTCAGTTTCATTTCCCTTACCTCTGTTCGGTTTCCTCACCATTGTATTGTACTATGTGTAGTGCTCCGCCCATACCTGGCCCATTGTATTGCACTATGTGTAGGGCTCCGCCCATACCTGGCCCCTATGTAAGCTGGCCCAGCCTGCAGCACATCCAGTACAGCAGAGCTCTGGATGGAAGATATCTCTCTCCTGTGTGTTACCTTCTAAGTCAATAAAAGCCTTGTTTTGTTTCTCTAACATCGAGTCTCGGAATTATTGAGGCACATCACAGAGTGTGCCCTGGGCTCTCTCCCTCCTGTTACTGTCCATCCTGAATACAGAGTGTGCCCTGGGCTCTCTCCCTCCTGTTACTGTCCATCCTGAATACAGAGTGTGCCCTGGGCTCTCTCCCTCCTGTTACTGTCCATCCTGAATACAGGGTGTGTCCTGGGCTCTCTCCCTCCTGTTACTGTTCATCCTTAATACAAAGTGTGCCCTGGGCTCTCTCCCACCTGTTACTGTCCATTCTGAATACAGAGTGTGCCCTGGGCTCTCTCCTTCCTGTTACTGTCCATCCAGAATACAGAGTGTGCCCTGGGCTCTCTCCTTCCTGTTACTGTCCATCCAGAATACAGAGTGTGCCCTGGGCTCTCTCCCTCCTGTTACTGTCCATCCTGAATACAGAGTGTGCCCTGGGCTCTCTCCCTCCTGTTACTGTCCATCCTGAATACAGAGTGTGCCCTGGGCTCTGTCTCTCCTGTTACTGTCCATCCTGAATACAGAGTGTGCCCTGGGCTCTCTCCCTCCTGTTACTGTTCATCCTGAATACAGAGTGTGCCCTGGGCTCTCTCCCTCCTGTTACTGTCCATCCTGAATACAGAGTGTGCCCTGGGCTCTCTCTCTCCTGTTACTGTTCCATCCAGAATACAGAGTGTGCCCTGGGCTCTCTCCCTCCTGTTACTGTCCATCCTGAAGACAGAGTGTGCCCTGGGCTCTCTCCCTCCTGTTACTGTTCATCCTGAATACAGAGTGTGCCCTGGGCTCTCTCCCTCCTGTTACTGTTCATCCTGAATACAGAGTGTGCCCTGGGCTCTCTCCCTCCTGTTACTGTCCATCCTGAATACAGAGTGTGACCTGGCCTCTCTCCCTCCTGTTACTGTCCATCCTGAATACAAAGTGTGCCCTGGGCTCTCTCCCTCCTGTTACTGTTCATCCTGAATACAGAGTGTGCCCTGGGCTCTCTCCCTCCTGTTACTGTTCATCCTGAATACAGAGTGTGCCCTGGGCTCTCTCCCTCCTGTTACTGTCCATCCTGAATACAGAGTGTGCCCTGGGCTCTCTCCCTCCTGTTACTGTTCATCCTGAATACAGAGTGTGCCCTGGGCTCTCTCCCTCCTGTTACTGTCCATCCTGAATACAAAGTGTGCCCTGGGCTCTCTCCCTCCTGTTACTGTTCATCCTGAATACAGAGTGTGCCCTGGGCTCTCTCCCTCCTGTTACTGTCCATCCTGAATACAGAGTGTGCCCTGGGCTCTCTCCCTCCTGTTACTGTCCATCCTGAATACAGAGTGTGCCCTGGGCTCTCTCCCTCCTGTTACTGTTGATCCTGAATACAGAGTGTGCCCTGGGCTCTCTCCCTCCTGTTACTGTTGATCCTGAATACAGAGTGTGCCCTGGGCTCTCTCCCTCCTGTTACTGTCCATCCTGAATACAGAGTGTGCCCTGGGCTCTCTCCCTCCTGTTACTGTCCATCCTGAATACAGAGTGTGACCTGGGCTCTCTCCTTCCTGTTACTGTCCATCCTGAATACAAAGTGTGCCCTGGGCCCTCTCCCTCCTGTTACTGTTCATCCTTAATACAGAGTGTGCCCTGGGCTCTCTCCCTCCTGTTACTGCCCATCCTGAATACAAAGTGTGCCCTGGGCCCTCTCCCTCCTGTTACTGTTCATCCTTAATACAGAGTGTGCCCTGGGCTCTCTCCCTCCTGTTACTGCCCATCCTGAATACAAAGTGTGCCCTGGGCCCTCTCCCTCCTGTTACTGTTCATCCTGAATACAGGGTATGCCCTGGGCTCTCTCCCTCCTGTTACTGTCCATCCTGAATACAGATTGTGCCCTGGGCTCTCCCTCCTGTTGCTGTCCATCCTGAATACAGACTGTGCCCTGGGCTCTCTCCCTCCTGTTACTGTCCATCCTGAATACAGGGTGTGCCCTGGGCTCTCTCCCTCCTGTTACTGTCCATCCTGAATACAGGGTGTGCCCTGGGCTCTCTCCCTCCTGTTACTGTTCATCCTGAATACAGAGTGTGCCCTGGGCTCTCTCCCTCCTGTTACTGTCCATCCTGAATACAGAGTGTGCCCTGGGCTCTCTCCCTCCTGTTACTGTTCATCCTGAATACAGAGTGTGATGAAATATTCCATTCATCACTGCCTGTGACTGTGGTTGGTTTCAGTTTCATTTCCCTTACCTCTGTTCCGTTTCCTCACCATTGTATTGTACTATGTGTAGGGCTCCGCCCATACCTGGCCCATTGTATTGTACTATGTGTAGGGCTCCGCCCATACCTGGCCCCTATGTAAGCTGGCCCAGCCTGCAGCACATCCAGTACGGCAGAGCTCTGGATGGAAGATACCTCTCTCCTGTGTGTTACCTTCTAAATCAATAAAAGCCTTGTTTTGTTTCTCTAACATCGAGTCTCAGATTTATTGAGGCACATCAATTTTATTGACTTAATTTTCAACACAATGGATCAACTCTTGAAACCCGAACGTTTGGATTTGGACCAGCATGCTTCGGACGCATCGGCATGCTTCGGACACTGATTTATGTGTATGGAATTCTTCCTGGACAATTCCGCAGCCGTCAAAGGCGCTACGGACGCTGCGAGTATGAAACTCGGAATTCTGCGGAATTGGGTAAGCCACCGGGTTTACCCCTTCATCCAAGACGCCGACACGTACCCGGCTGCCTGCGACATCTTAAAGGCGCATTACCAGCAGCCTACGAATGAGGTGTATGCTAGGCATCTGCTCGCTACTCGCGCACAGCGACCTGGGAAATCGGTGGAGGAGTTCCTAGGCACCCTGAAAACGCTTGGCAAAGACTGCAAGTGCCAAGATGTAAAAGCTGCAGTGTACACTGACGAGCTTGTTCGCGATGCCTTTATCACAGGCCTCAGCTCCACTTACATCCGGCAGAGACTGCTGGAAAAAACGGGATTGGACCTGAAACAGGCTGCGGACACAGCGCGATCCCTGGATGTGGCCCAGAGAAACTCGGACGCCTACTCTTCAGCCCGCGCCGTCCACGCCGCCACGTGCGCACCAAGGGCGCCACCATCTTGGAAGGCATCTTCCCCGCCCGGCAGCCCGACACCGTCGGGGCCCCGCTCTCCCCCCAGAAGCCCTACGACAGCCGCGACGCGTCGGGGACCCAACTGCTACTTCTGCGGGCAGCCGAAGCACACCAGAAACCTGTGCCCGGCGAAAGGCACCACCTGCTTTAAGTGCGGTAAGAAGGGGCACTTCGGGAAGGTGTGCAGAGGGAACCCCGCCGGAAAACCCGCCACCGCCGCGTGTGCGCCGTGGGAGCGGCCATCTTGGACACCATCTTGCCCGACCTCGTGGGGTCCGCCACCTTATGAGCAGACAGCGTGGACGCCATCTTGTCTCGATCAGGGCCCTACAGTGGCATCGGTCACAGTGGACCAGACCAGGCCGCACCCGCTATCCAAATCAATGGTGGACATCGAGGTAAACGGGTGCGGGGTTAAATGTTTAATTGACAGTGGAAGCACAGAGAGTTTTATCCACCCTGAACTGGCACAACAACTCTCCCTAAAGGTGGTCCCTACTCGGGGTACCATCTCTATGGCTGATAAAACCCAGACATCGACCATCATGGGTTACTGCACGGTACAATTGTCCGTTAACAGAACTGTATACGATAATTTTAAAGTAGTAATCATGAAGAATCTATGTGCGAGCGTGATCTTGGGCCTAGATTTCCAGTGCAACCACCAAAGCATCACGCTCAAGTACGGTGGGTCCCAGCCGCCCCTCACAGTGTGCGGTCTGGCTACCCTGAAGGTAAAGCCGCCTTCGCTATTCGCGAACCTTACCCCTAACTGCCGGCCAATAGCGACCAAAAGCAGGAGGTACAGCTGGGAGGACAGGCGGTTTATCGCGACCGAGGTAGACAGGCTCCTGAAAGAGCACATTATTGAACGCAGCAACAGCCCGTGGCGCGCCCAAGTGGTAGTGGTAAGGGGTAGCGAGAAGAAACGGATGGTGATCGACTATAGCCAAACGATCAACAGGTACACCCAACTAGACGCCTACCCGCTACCCCGCATATCAGAAATGGTGAACCAAATCGCCCAATACCGGGTGTTCTCCACCATCGACCTCAAGTCAGCGTACCACCAGCTCCCTATCAGACCAGAGGACCGCCCGTACACCGCCTTCGAGGCGAACGGACGCCTCTACCAATTCCTCAGAGTCCCCTTTGGGGTGACGAATGGGGTCTCGGTCTTCCAGAGGGAGATGGACCGCATGGTCGATGACCACCACTTGCAGGCAACCTTCCCCTACCTCGACAACGTCACCATCTGCGGTCACAACCAGCAGGATCACGACTCGAACCTCGAGAGGTTCCTGAAAACCACACAAAAACTCAACCTCACCTACAACGAGGACAAGTGCGTTTTCAACACCACGCGCCTCTGCATACTAGGCAGCGTGGTGGAGAATGGGGAAATCGGACCAGACCCCGACCGATTGCGCCCCCTACGGGAGCTGCCCCTGCCCAACACTCCCAAAGCCCTGAAAAGGTGCCTGGGGTTATTTTCTTATTATTCCCAATGGGTCCCCAACTACTCCGACAAAGCCCGCCCCCTCTTGAAAGCATCCTCTTTTCCGCTCTCTGCTGAGGCCCACGCCGCCTTCAAAAGAATTAAGCAGGATATTGAGCGGGCCACGCTTCAGGCAGTGGACGAGAACACTCCATTTCAAGTGGAAAGTGATGCGTCTGACTTTGCCTTGGCGGCCACCCTCAACCAGGCGGGGCGGCCCGTATCTTTCTTCTCGAGGACCCTCCAAGGGCCCGAGATCAGACACTCCTCCGTGGAAAAGGAGGCCCAAGCCATCGTGGAGGCAGTGCGCCACTGGCGCCACTACCTAGCCGGCAAACGCTTCACCCTACTTACCGACCAGCAGTCGGTAGCGTTTATGTTCAGTAATAAACAGAGGGGGAAGATCAAAAATGATAAGATTCTTAGGTGGCGGATCGAGCTCTCCACCTTCGAGTATGACATCATTTACCGGCCAGGGGCCCTTAACGAATCCCCTGACGCCCTCTCACGAGGGATGTGTGCCAGCGCCACCGGGGATCGGCTACAGACCCTCCACAACGACCTCTGCCACCCAGGGGTCACGCGGCTGTTCCACTTCATAAAGTCCCGCAACTTACCCTACTCGATTGAGGAAGTTCGGTCTCTGACCAGAAACTGCCGCACTTGCGCTGAGTGCAAGCCTCGGTTCTACCGCCCAGATAGAGCCCACTTAATCAAAGCTACACGGCCCTTTGAGCGGCTCAGCTTAGATTTCAAGGGCCCCCTCCCGTCCGTCAACCGCAATGTTTACTTCCTGAACATTGTGGACGAATACTCCCGGTTCCCATTCGCCTTCCCCTGCCCAGACATGACCAGCGCCACGGTCATTAAATGCCTCAACAGCCTGTTCTGCCTGTTCGGTATGCCGAGCTACATCCATACGGATAGGGGGGCGTCCTTCATGAGTGAAGAGCTACGCCAGTACATGCTGTCCAGGGGGATCGCCACGAGCCGTCCCACCAGCTACAACGCCCGGGGTAACGGTCAAGTGGAGCGAGAGAACGGGACAGTATGGAAAGCAGTCACTCTAGCTCTAAGGACCAAGGGCCTCCCTATCTCCCGCTGGCAGGAAGTCCTCCCAGATGTGCTCCATTCGATACGGTCGCTATTGTGTACTGCCACTAATGCCACGCCTCATGAACGAATGTTTGTCTTTCCCCGGAAATCCACCTCAGGCGTATCCATGCCGTCATGGCTCTCCACCCCAGGTCCGGTATTCGTGCGAAGGCATGTGAGGGGCCACAAGACGGACCCTCTCGTGGAGCCAGTGCACCTACTCCACGCCAACCCCCAATACGCGTATGTCCGGCACGCCGACGGAAGGGAGGACACCATGTCCATAAAAGACGTCGCCCCAGCCGGTAACAACAACAACCACGACAATAGCAGCAACAACGATCACAGCAACACTTACCCACCCACAACTCTTTCGTCACCCCCGGAAGAACATCGACCAACGGCACCCCCACCAACTACCCCTTCAACAACCCTGGCGGCACCCCCGGCAGAGACCCAGGAGGCCACCGGGGACACCCAGCCGCGGCACCACAACAGCCACGTCGGTCGCAGAGGACTATTAAACCCCCGAACAAACCAAATCTATAGAAGGGGTGAATGTGATGAAATATTCCATTCATCACTGCCTGTGTCTGTGGTTGGTTTCAGTTTCATTTCCCTTACCTCTGTTCGGTTTCCTCACCATTGTATTGTACTATGTGTAGTGCTCCGCCCATACCTGGCCCATTGTATTGCACTATGTGTAGGGCTCCGCCCATACCTGGCCCCTATGTAAGCTGGCCCAGCCTGCAGCACATCCAGTACAGCAGAGCTCTGGATGGAAGATATCTCTCTCCTGTGTGTTACCTTCTAAGTCAATAAAAGCCTTGTTTTGTTTCTCTAACATCGAGTCTCGGAATTATTGAGGCACATCACAGAGTGTGCCCTGGGCTCTCTCCCTCCTGTTACTGTCCATCCTGAATACAGAGTGTGCCCTGGGCTCTCTCCCTCCTGTTACTGTCCATCCTGAATACAGAGTGTGCCCTGGGCTCTCTCCCTCCTGTTACTGTCCATCCTGAATACAGGGTGTGTCCTGGGCTCTCTCCCTCCTGTTACTGTTCATCCTTAATACAAAGTGTGCCCTGGGCTCTCTCCCACCTGTTACTGTCCATTCTGAATACAGAGTGTGCCCTGGGCTCTCTCCTTCCTGTTACTGTCCATCCAGAATACAGAGTGTGCCCTGGGCTCTCTCCTTCCTGTTACTGTCCATCCAGAATACAGAGTGTGCCCTGGGCTCTCTCCCTCCTGTTACTGTCCATCCTGAATACAGAGTGTGCCCTGGGCTCTCTCCCTCCTGTTACTGTCCATCCTGAATACAGAGTGTGCCCTGGGCTCTGTCTCTCCTGTTACTGTCCATCCTGAATACAGAGTGTGCCCTGGGCTCTCTCCCTCCTGTTACTGTTCATCCTGAATACAGAGTGTGCCCTGGGCTCTCTCCCTCCTGTTACTGTCCATCCTGAATACAGAGTGTGCCCTGGGCTCTCTCTCTCCTGTTACTGTTCCATCCAGAATACAGAGTGTGCCCTGGGCTCTCTCCCTCCTGTTACTGTCCATCCTGAAGACAGAGTGTGCCCTGGGCTCTCTCCCTCCTGTTACTGTTCATCCTGAATACAGAGTGTGCCCTGGGCTCTCTCCCTCCTGTTACTGTTCATCCTGAATACAGAGTGTGCCCTGGGCTCTCTCCCTCCTGTTACTGTCCATCCTGAATACAGAGTGTGACCTGGCCTCTCTCCCTCCTGTTACTGTCCATCCTGAATACAAAGTGTGCCCTGGGCTCTCTCCCTCCTGTTACTGTTCATCCTGAATACAGAGTGTGCCCTGGGCTCTCTCCCTCCTGTTACTGTTCATCCTGAATACAGAGTGTGCCCTGGGCTCTCTCCCTCCTGTTACTGTCCATCCTGAATACAGAGTGTGCCCTGGGCTCTCTCCCTCCTGTTACTGTTCATCCTGAATACAGAGTGTGCCCTGGGCTCTCTCCCTCCTGTTACTGTCCATCCTGAATACAAAGTGTGCCCTGGGCTCTCTCCCTCCTGTTACTGTTCATCCTGAATACAGAGTGTGCCCTGGGCTCTCTCCCTCCTGTTACTGTCCATCCTGAATACAGAGTGTGCCCTGGGCTCTCTCCCTCCTGTTACTGTCCATCCTGAATACAGAGTGTGCCCTGGGCTCTCTCCCTCCTGTTACTGTTCATCCTGAATACAGAGTGTGCCCTGGGCTCTCTCCCTCCTGTTACTGTCCATCCTGAATACAAAGTGTGCCCTGGGCTCTCTCCCTCCTGTTACTGTTCATCCTGAATACAGAGTGTGCCCTGGGCTCTCTCCCTCCTGTTACTGTCCATCCTGAATACAGAGTGTGCCCTGGGCTCTCCCTCCGGTTACTGTCCATCCTGAATACAGAGTGTGCCCTGGGCTCTCTCCCTCCTGTTACTGTCCATCCTGAATACAGGGTGTGCCCTGGGCTCTCCCTCCTGTTACTGTTCATCCTGAATACAGAGTGTGCCCTGGGCTCTCTCCCTCCTGTTACTGTCCATCCTGAATACAGAGTGTGCCCTGGGCTCTCTCCCTCCTGTTACTGTCCATCTTGAATACAGATTGTGCCCTGGGCTCTCCCTCCTGTTACTGTCCATCCTGAATACAGAGTGTGCCCTGGGCTCTCTCCCTCCTGTTACTGTCCATCCTGAATACAGGGTGTGCCCTGGGCTCTCTCCCTCCTGTTACTGTCCATCCTGAATACAGAGTGTGCCCTGGGCTCTGTCCCTCCTGTTACTGTCCATCCTGAATACAGAGTGTGCCCTGGGCTCTCTCCCTCCTGTTACTGTCAAATTCAAATTCAAATTCAAATCGCTATATGGCATGATAAGGTACATCTTATGTTGCCAAAGCATCAAAATACATTTATGGTTGAACACATAAACGCAGTTCTATTCATACAGTGTATAAAAAGGTATTTCCCTGAGTGTATAAATATACTATCGCCTTGTTTGTATATACTCTTTTCTTAGTTTACTGGTTGTCCCTCTGTTCATGGCAAGCTGTAACATAGTGTGCCGCCAGTGTTACACAGCTTCTCTCCTCCCCCAGTAGGAATGGGAGATTTTGGTTGTCATTCAGATTTCTGAATTCAGGGCATATTTGTGAGAATTTTCGGTAGAAATTCTCCCTGATGCCCTGATATTTTCCACAGGCTGTGAGGAAGTGCATCTCTGTCTCCACTACTCCCTGACTGCAGTGAGCGCATATCCTGTCTTCTCTTGGCAGCCTGGTCTGCCTGTGTCTGCCTTTTTCGATCGCTAGGCTATGTTCGCTAAGTCTGTACCTTGTCAAGGTTCTTCTCAGTTTGTTATCCTTTACCATGGTCAGGTAATCAGCTATGTTGTATTGTCTGTTTAGGGCCAAGTAGCAATTGAGTTTGCTTTGGATTTTTGTTGTTTCTGCCCAATATGTCAGATATTTTTCCTTTTGCTTAGCGACGATTGTGTTGGGTCGAATTCTTTGTGTTACCCTGTCACTGTCCTGGGGCTGGTTATTGTTAGTATTGTTTGTAGTTCCTTCACTGAGTCCCAGGACTAGTTGACTGAGGGTATTCTTCTTTATGGTCAGCTCTTGGCATTTCAGGGCGTTGTAGTGATAGCATTGGGGGTTGCTCATTTGTTGGTGATTCCAAAATTTGGTGGCTCTTTTTTGGATAGTGATTATTAATGGATATTGGCCTAGTTCCGCCCTGCATGCATTGTTTACTGTTTTCCTTTGAGTCCGGAGGATACTTTTACAGAATCCTGAATCCATCCTGAATACAGAGTGTGCCCTGGGTTCTCTCCCTCCTGTTACTGTCCATCCTGAAGACAGAGTGTGCCCTGGGCTCTCTCCCTCCTGTTACTGTTCATCCTGAATACAGAGTGTGCCCTGGGCTCTCTCCCTCCTGTTACTGTTCATCCTGAATACAGAGTGTGCCCTGGGCTCTCTCCCTCCTGTTACTGTCCATCCTGAATACAGAGTGTGACCTGGGCTCTCTCCCTCCTGTTACTGTCCATCCTGAATACAAAGTGTGCCCTGGGCTCTCTCCCTCCTGTTACTGTTCATCCTGAATACAGAGTGTCCCCTGGGCTCTCTCCCTCCTGTTACTGTTCATCCTGAATACAGAGTGTGCCCTGGGCTCTCTCCCTCCTGTTACTGTCCATCCTGAATACAAAGTGTGCCCTGGGCTCTCTCCCTCCTGTTACTGTCCATCCTGAATACAGAGTGTGCCCTGGGCTCTCTCCCTCCTGTTACTGTTCATCCTGAATACAGAGTGTGCCCTGGGCTCTCTCCCTCCTGTTACTGTTCATCCTTAATACAGAGTGTGCCCTGGGCTCTCTCCCTCCTGTTACTGTCCATCCTGAAGACAGAGTGTGCCCTGGGCTCTCTCCCTCCTGTTACTGTTCATCCTGAATACAGAGTGTGCCCTGGGCTCTCTCCCTCCTGTTACTGTCCATCCTGAATACAGAGTGTGCCCTGGGCTCTCTCCCTCCTGTTACTGTCCATCCTGAATACAGAGTGTGCCCTGGGCTCTCTCCCTCCTGTTACTGTTCATCCTGAATACAGAGTGTGCCCTGGGCTCTCTCCCTCCTGTTACTGTTCATCCTGAATACAGAGTGTGCCCTGGGCTCTCTCCCTCCTGTTACTGTCCATCCTGAATACAGAGTGTGACCTGGGCTCTCTCCCTCCTGTTACTGTCCATCCTGAATACAGATTGTGCCCTGGGCTCTCCCTCCTGTTACTGTCCATCCTGAATACAGAGTGTGCCCTGGGCTCTCTCCCTCCTGTTACTGTCCATCCTGAATACAGGGTGTGCCCTGGGCTCTCTCCCTCCTGTTACTGTCCATCCTGAATACAGAGTGTGGCCTGGGCTCTGTCCCTCCTGTTACTGTCCATCCTGAATACAGAGTGTGCCCTGGGCTCTCTCCCTCCTGTTACTGTCAAATTCAAATTCAAATTCAAATCGCTATATGGCATGATAAGGTACATCTTATGTTGCCAAAGCATCAAAATACATTTATGGTTGAACACATAAACGCAGTTCTATTCATACAGTGTATAAAAAGGTATATCCCTGAGTGTATAAATATACTATCGCCTTGTTTATATATACTCTTTTCTTAGTTTACTGGTTGTCCCTCTGTTCATGGCAAGCTGTAACATAGTGTGCCGCCAGTGTTACACAGCTTCTCTCCTCCCCCAGTAGGAATGGGAGTTTTTGGTTGTCATTTAGATTTCTGAATTCAGGGCATATTTGTGAGAATTTTTGGTAGAAATTCTCCCTGATGCCCTGATATTTTCCACAGGCTGTGAGGAAGTGCATCTCTGTCTCCACTACTCCCTGACTGCAGTGAGCGCATATCCTGTCTTCTCTTGGCAGCCTGGTCTGCCTGTGTCTGCCTTTTTCGATCGCTAGGCTATGTTCGCTAAGTCTGTACCTTGTCAAGGTTCTTCTCAGTTTGTTATCCTTTACCATGGTCAGGTAATCAGCTATGTTGTATTGTCTGTTTAGGGCCAAGTAGCAATTGAGTTTGCTTTGGGTTTTTGTTGTTTCTGCCCAATATGTCAGATATTTTTCCTTTTGCTCAGCGACGATTGTGTTGGGTCGAATTCTTTGTGTTACCCTGTCACTGTCCTGGGGCTGGTTATTGTTAGTATTGTTTGTAGTTCCTTCACTGAGTCCCAGGACTAGTTGACTGAGGGTATTCTTCTTTATGGTCAGCTCTTGGCATTTCAGGGCGTTGTAGTGATAGCATTGGGGGTTGCTCATTTGTAGGTGATTCCAAAATTTGGTGGCTCTTTTTTGGATAGTGATTATTAATGGATATTGGCCTAGTTCCGCCCTGCATGCATTGTTTACTGTTTTCCTTTGAGTCCGGAGGATACTTTTACAGAATCCTGAATCCATCCTGAATACAGAGTGTGCCCTGGGTTCTCTCCCTCCTATTACTGTTCATCCTGAATACAGAGTGTGCCCTGGGTTCTCTCCCTCCTGTTACTGTCCATCCTGAATACAGAGTGTGCCCTGGGCTCTCTCCCTCCTGTTACTGTCCATCCTGAATACAGAGTGTGCCCTGGGCTCTCTCTCTCCTTTTACTGTTCATCCTGAATACAGAGTGTGCCCTGGGCTCTCTCCCTCCTGTTACTGTCCATCCTGAATACAGAGTGTGCCCTGGGCTCTCTCCCTCCTGTTACTGTCCATCCTGAATAGAGAGTGTGCCCTGGGCTCTCTCCCTCCTTTTACTGTCCATCCTGAATACAGAGTGTGCCCTGGGCTCTCTCCCTCCTGTTACTGTTGATCCGGAATACAGAGTGTGCCCTGGGCTCTCTCCCTCCTGTTACTGTCCATCCTGAATACAGAGTGTGCCCTGGGCTCTCTCCCTCCTTTTACTGTTCATCCAGAATACAGAGTGTGCCCTGGGCTCTCTCCCTCCTGTTACTGTTGATCCTGAATACAGAGTGTGCCCTGGGCTCTCTCCCTCCTGTTACTGTTGATCCTGAATACAGAGTGTGCCCTGGGCTCTCTCCCTCCTGTTACTGTCCATCCTGAATACAGAGTGTGCCCTGGGCTCTCTCCCTCCTGTTACTGTCCATCCTGAATACAGAGTGTGACCTGGGCTCTCTCCTTCCTGTTACTGTCCATCCTGAATACAAAGTGTGCCCTGGGCTCTCTCCCTCCTGTTACTGTTCATGCTGAATACAGAGTGTGCCCTGGGCTCTCTCTCTCCTGTTACTGTCCATCCTGAATACAGAGTGTGCCCTGGGCTCTCTCTCTCCTGTTACTCTCCATCCTGAATAAAGAGTGTGCCCTGGGCTCTCTCCCTCCTGTTACTGTCCATCCTGAATACAGAGTGTGCCCTGGGCTCTCTCCCTCCTGTTACTGTCCATCCTGAATACAAAGTGTGCCCTGGGCTCTCTCCCTCCTGTTACTGTCCATTCTGAATACAGAGTGTGCCCTGGGCTCTCTCCCTCCTGTTACTGTTCATCCTGAATACAGAGTGTGCCCTGGGCTCTCTCCCACCTGTTACTGTCCATCCTGAATACAGAGTGTGCCCTGGGCTCTCTCCCTCCTGTTACTGTTCATCCTGAATACAGAGTGTGCCCTGGGCTCTCTCCCTCCTGTTACTGTCCATCCTGAATACAGAGTGTGCCCTGGGCTCTCTCCCTCCTGTTACTGTCCATCCTGAATACAGAGTGTGCCCTGGGCTCTCTCCCTCCTGTTACTGTCCATCCTGAATACAGAGTGTGCCCTGGGCTCTCTCCCTCCTGTTACTGTCCACCCTGAATACAGAGTGTGCCCTGGGCTCTCTCCCACCTGTTACTGTCCATCCTGAATGCAGAGTGTGCCCTGGGCTCTCTCCCACCTGTTACTGTCCATCCTGAATACAGAGTGTGCCCTGGGCTCTCTCCCTCCTGTTACTGTCCATCCTGAATACAGAGTGTGCCCTGGGCTCTCTCCCTCCTGTTACTGTCCATCCTGAATACAGAGTGTGCCCTGGGCTCTCTCCCTCCTGTTACTGTCCATCCTGAATACAGAGTGTGCCCTGGGCTCTCTCCCTCCTGTTACTGTTCATCCTGAATACAGAGTGTGCCCTGGGCTGTCTCCTTCCTGTTACTGTTCATCCTGAATACAGAGTGTGCCTTGGGTTCTCTCCCTCCTGTTACTGTTCATCCTGAATACAGAGTGTGCCCTGGGCTCTCTCCCTCCTGTTACTGTCCATCCTGAATACAGAGTGTGCCCTGGGCTCTCTCCCTCCTGTTACTGTCCATCCTGAATACAGAGTGTGCCCTGGGCTCTCTCCCTCCTGTTACTGTTCATCCTGAATACAGAGTGTGCCCTGGGCTCTCTCCCTCCTGTTACTGTCCATCCTGAATACAGAGTGTGCCCTGGGCTCTCTCCCTCCTGTTACTGTCCATCCTGAATACAGAGTGTGCCCTGGGCTCTCTCCCTCCTGTTACTGTCCATCCTGAATACAGAGTGTGTCCTGGGCTCTCTCCCTCCTGTTACTGTCCATCCTGAATACAGAGTGTGCCCTGGGCTCTCTCCCTCCTGTTACTGTTCATCCTTAATACAGGGTGTGCCCTGGGCTCTCTCCCTCCTGTTACTGTCCATCCTGAATACAGAGTGTGTCCTGGGCTTTCTCCCTCCTGTTACTGTCCATCCTGAATACAGAGTGTGTCCTGGGCTCTCTCCCTCCTGTTACTGTCCATCCTGAATACAGGGTGTGCCCTGGGCTCTCTCCCTCCTGTTACTGTTCATCCTGAATACAGAGTGTGTCCTGGGCTCTCTCCCTCCTGTTACTATCCATCCTGAATTCAGAGTGTGCCCTGGGCTCTCTCCCTCCTGTTACTGTTCATCCTGAATACAGGATTGCCCTGGGCTCTCTCCTTACTGTTACTGTTCATCCTGAATACAGAGTGTGCCCTGGGCTCTCTCCCTCCTGTTACTGTCCATCCTGAATACAGAGTGTGCCCTGGACTCTCTCCCTCCTGTTACTGTCCATCCTGAATACAAAGTGTGCCCTGGGCCCTCTCCCTCCTGTTACTGTTCATCCTGAATACAGAGTGTGCCCTGGGCTCTCTCCCTCCTGTTACTGTTCATCCTGAATACAGAGTGTGATGAAATATTCTATTCATCACTGCCTGTGACTGTGGTTGGTTTCAGTTTCATTTCCCTTACCTCTGTTCCGTTTCCTCACCATTGTATTGTACTATGTGTAGGGCTCCGCCCATACCTGGCCCATTGTATTGCACTATGTGTAGGGCTCCGCCCATACCTGGCCCCTATGTAAGCTGGCCCAGCCTGCAGCACATCCAGTACGGCAGAGCTCTGGATGGAAGATACCTCTCTCCTGTGTGTTACCTTCTAAGTCAATAAAAGCCTTGTTTTGTTTCTCTAACATCGAGTCTCGGATTTATTGAGGCACATCAATTTTATTGACTTAATTTTCAACACAATGGATCAACTCTTGAAACCCGAACGTTTGGATTTGGACCAGCATGCTTCGGACGCATCGGCACGCTTCGGACACTGGTTTATGTGTATGGAATTCTTCCTGGACAATTCCGCAGCCGTCAAAGGCGCTACGGACGCTGCGAGTATGAAACTCGGAATTCTGCGGAATTGGGTAAGCCACCGGGTTTACCCCCTCATCCAAGACGCCGACACGTACCCGGCCGCCTGCGACATCTTAAAGGCGCATTACCAGCAGCCTACGAATGAGGTGTATGCTAGGCATCTGCTCGCTACTCGCGCACTGCGACCTGGGGAATCGGTGGAGGAGTTCCTAGGCACCCTGAAAACGCTTGGCAAAGACTGCAAGTGCCAAGATGTAAAAGCCGCAGTGTACACTGACGAGCTTGTTCGCGATGCCTTTATCACAGGCCTCAGCTCCACTTACATCCGGCAGAGACTGCTGGAAAAAACGGGATTGGACCTGAAACAGGCTGCGGACACAGCGCGATCCCTGGATGTGGCCCAGAGAAACTCGGATGCCTACTCTTCAGCCCGCGCCGTCCACGCCGCCACGTGCGCACCAAGGGCGCCACCATCTTGGAAGGCATCTTCCCCGCCCGGCAGCCCGACACCGTCGGGGCCCCGCTCTCCCCCCAGAAGCCCTACGACAGCCGCGACGCGTCGGGGACCCAACTGCTACTTCTGCGGGCAGCCGAAGCACACCAGAAACCTGTGCCCGGCGAAAGGCACCACCTGCTTTAAGTGCGGTAAGAAGGGGCACTTCGGGAAGGTGTGCAGAGGGAACCCCGCCGGAAAACCCGCCACCGCCACGTGTGCGCCGTGGGAGCGGCCATCTTGGACACCATCTTGCCCGACCTCGTGGGGTCCGCCACCTTATGAGCAGACAGCGTGGACGCCATCTTGTCTCGATCAGGGCCCTACAGTGGCATCGGTCACAGTGGACCAGACCAGGCCGCACCCGCTATCCAAATCAATGGTGGACATCGAGGTAAACGGGTGCGGGGTTAAATGTTTAATTGACAGTGGAAGCACAGAGAGTTTTATCCACCCTGAACTGGCACAACAACTCTCCCTAAAGGTGGTCCCTACTCGGGGTACCATCTCTATGGCTGATAAAACCCAGACATCGACCATCATGGGTTACTGCATGGTACAATTGTCCGTTAAC
The DNA here is from genome assembly GCF_052327205.1 of Somniosus microcephalus. Lineage (NCBI taxonomy): Eukaryota > Metazoa > Chordata > Chondrichthyes > Squaliformes > Somniosidae > Somniosus > Somniosus microcephalus. The sequence goes on along the minus strand of NC_140988.1, from coordinate 112,596,020 downwards.
AGAACTGTATACGATAATTTTAAAGTATTAATCATGAAGAACCTATGTGCGAGCGTGATCTTGGGCCTGGATTTCCAGTGCAACCACCAAAGCATCACGCTCAAGTACGGTGGGTCCCAGCCGCCCCTCACAGTGTGCGGTCTGGCTACCCTGAAGGTAAAGCCGCCTTCGCTATTCGCGAACCTTACCCCTAACTGCCGGCCAATAGCGACCAAAAGCAGGAGGTACAGCTGGGAGGACAGGCGGTTTATCGCGACCGAGGTAGACAGGCTCCTGAAAGAGCGCATTATTGAACGCAGCAACAGCCCGTGGCGCGCCCAAGTGGTAGTGGTAAGGGGTAGCGAGAAGAAACGGATTGTGATCGACTATAGTCAAACGATCAACAGGTACACCCTACTAGACGCCTACCCGCTACCCCGCATATCAGAAATGGTGAACCAAATCGCCCAATACCGGGTGTTCTCCACCATCGACCTCAAGTCAGCGTACCACCAGCTCCCTATCAGACCAGAGGACCGCCCGTACACCGCCTTCGAGGCGAACGGACGCCTCTACCAATTCCTCAGAGTCCCCTTTGGGGTGACGAATGGGGTCTCGGTCTTCCAGAGGGAGATGGACCGCATGGTCGATGACCACCACTTGCAGGCAACCTTCCCCTACCTCGACAACGTCACCATCTGCGGTCACAACCAGCAGGATCACGACTCGAACCTCGAGTGGTTTCTGAAAACCACACAAAAACTCAACCTCACCTACAACGAGGACAAGTGCGTTTTCAACACCACGCGCCTCTGCATACTAGGCAGCGTGGTGGAGAATGGGGAAATCGGACCAGACCCCGACCGATTGCGCCCCCTACGGGAGCTGCCCCTGCCCAACACTCCCAAAGCCCTGAAAAGGTGCCTGGGGTTATTTTCTTATTATTCCCAATGGGTCCCCAACTACTCCGACAAAGCCCGCCCCCTCTTGAAAGCATCCTCTTTTCCGCTCTCTGCTGAGGCCCACGCCGCCTTCAAAAGCATTAAGCAGGATATTGAGCGGGCCACGCTTCAGGCAGTGGACGAGAACACTCCATTTCAAGTGGAAAGTGATGCGTCTGACTTTGCCTTGGCGGCCACCCTCAACCAGGCGGGGCGGCCCGTAGCTTTCTTCTCGAGGACCCTCCAAGGGCCCGAGATCAGACACTCCTCCGTGGAAAAGGAGGCCCAAGCCATCGTGGAGGCAGTGCGCCACTGACGCCACTACCTAGCCGGCAAACGCTTCACCCAATTACCGACCAGCGGTCGGTAGCGTTTATGTTCAATAATAAACAGAGGGGGAAGATCAAAAATGATAAGATTCTTAGGTGGCGGATCGAGCTCTCCACCTTCGAGTATGACATCATTTACCGGCCAGGGGCCCTTAACGAATCCCCTGACGCCCTCTCACGAGGGATGTGTGCCAGCGCCACCGGGGATCGGCTACAGACCCTCCACAACGACCTCTGCCACCCAGGGGTCACGCGGCTGTTCCACTTCATAAAGTCCCGCAACTTACCCTACTCGATTGAGGAAGTTCGGTCTCTGACCAGGAACTGCTGCACTTGCGCTGAGTGCAAGCCTCGGTTCTACCGCCCAGATAGAGCCCACTTAATCAAAGCTACACGGCCCTTTGAGCGGCTCAGCTTAGATTTCAAGGGCCCCCTCCCGTCCGTCGACCGCAATGTTTACTTCCTGAACATTGTGGACGAATACTCCCGGTTCCCATTCGCCTTCCCCTGCCCAGACATGACCAGTGCCACGGTCATTAAATGCCTCAACAGCCTGTTCTGCCTGTTCGGTATGCCGAGCTACATCCATACGGATAGGGGGGCGTCCTTCATGAGTGAAGAGCTACGCCAGTACATGCTGTCCAGGGGGATCGCCACGAGCCGTACCCCCAGCTACAACCACCGGGGTAACGGTCAAGTGGAGCGAGAGAACGGGACAGTATGGAAAGCAGTCACTCTAGCTCTAAGGACCAAGGGCCTCCCTATCTCCCGCTGGCAGAAAGTCCTCCCAGATGTGCTCCATTCGATACGGTCACTATTGTGTACTGCCACTAATGCCACGCCTCATGAACGAATGTTTGTCTTTCCCCGGAAATCCACCTCAGGCGCATCCATGCCGTCATGGCTCTCCACCCCAGGTCCGGTATTCGTGCGAAGGCATGTGAGGGGCCACAAGACGGACCCTCTCGTGGAGCCAGTGCACTTACTCCACGCCAACCCCCAATATGCGTATGTCTGGCACGCCGACGGAAGGGAGGACACCATGTCCATAAAAGACGTCGCCCCAGCCGGTAACGACAACAACCACGACAATAGCAGCAACAACGATCACAGCAACACTTACCCACCCACTACTCTTTCATCACCCCCGGAAGAACATCGACCAATGGCACCCCCACCAACTGCCCCTTCAACAACCCTGGCGGCACCCCCGGCAGAGACCCAGGAGGCCACCGGGGACACCCAGCCGCGGCACCACAACAGCCACGTCGGTCGCAGAGGACTATTAAACCCCCGAACAGACCAAATCTATAGAAGGGGTGAATGTGATGAAATATTCCATTCATCACTGCCTGTGACTGTGGTTGGTTTCAGTTTCATTTCCCTTACCTCTGTTCGGTTTCCTCACCATTGTATTGTACTATGTGTAGTGCTCCGCCCATACCTGGCCCATTGTATTGTACTATGTGTAGGGCTCCGCCCATACCTGGCCCCTATGTAAGCTGGCCCAGCCTGCAGCACATCCAGTACAGCAGAGCTCTGGATGGAAGATATCTCTCTCCTGTGTGTTACCTTCTAAGTCAATAAAAGCCTTGTTTTGTTTCTCTAACATCGAGTCTCGGAATTATTGAGGCACATCACAGAGTGTGCCCTGGGCTCTCTCCCTCCTGTTACTGTCCATCCTGAATACAGAGTGTGCCCTGGGCTCTCTCCCTCCTGTTACTGTTCATCCTGAATACAGAGTGTGCCCTGGGCTCTCTCCCTCCTGTTACTGTCCATTCTGAATACAGAGTGTGCCCTGGGCTCTCTCCCTCCTGTTACTGTTCATCCTGAATACAGAGTGTGCCCTGGGCTCTCTCCTTCCTGTTACTGTTCATCCTGAATACAGAGTGTGCCCTGGGCTCTCTCCCTCCTGTGACTGTCCATCCTGAATACAGAGTGTGCCCTGGGCTCTCTCCCTCCTGTTACTGTCCATCCTGAATACAGAGTGTGCCCTGGGCTCTCTCCCTCCTGTTACTGTTCATCCTGAATACAGAGTGTGCCCTGGGCTCTCTCCCTCCTGTTACTGTTCATCCTTAATACAGAGTGTGCCCTGGGCTCTCTCTCTCCTGTTACTGTCCATCCTGAATACAGAGTGTGCCCTGGGCTCTCTCCCTCCTGTTACTGTTCATCCTGAATACAGAGTGTGCCCTGGGCTCTCTCCCTCCTGTTACTGTCCATCCTGAATACAGAGTGTGCCCTGGGCTCTCTCTCTCCTGTTACTGTTCCATCCAGAATACAGAGTGTGCCCTGGGCTCTCTCCCTCCTGTTACTGTCCATCCTGAAGACAGAGTGTGCCCTGGGCTCTCTCCCTCCTGTTACTGTTCATCCTGAATACAGAGTGTGCCCTGGGCTCTCTCCCTCCTGTTACTGTTCATCCTGAATACAGAGTGTGCCCTGGGCTCTCTCCCTCCTGTTACTGTCCATCCTGAATACAGAGTGTGCCCTGGGCTCTCTCCCTCCTGTTACTGTCCATCCTGAATACAAAGTGTGCCCTGGGCTCTCTCCCTCCTGTTACTGTTCATCCTGAATACAGAGTGTGCCCTGGGCTCTCTCCCTCCTGTTACTGTTCATCCTGAATACAGAGTGTGCCCTGGGCTCTCTCCCTCCTGTTACTGTCCATCCTGAATACAAAGTGTGCCCTGGGCTCTCTCCCTCCTGTTACTGTTCATCCTGAATACAGAGTGTGCCCTGGGCTCTCTCCCTCCTGTTACTGTCCATCCTGAATACAGAGTGTGCCCTGGGCTCTCCCTCCGGTTACTGTCCATCCTGAATACAGAGTGTGCCCTGGGCTCTCTCCCTCCTGTTACTGTCCATCCTGAATACAGGGTGTGCCCTGGGCTCTCCCTCCTGTTACTGTTCATCCTGAATACAGAGTGTGCCCTGGGCTCTCTCCCTCCTGTTACTGTTCATCCTGAATACAGAGTGTGCCCTGGGCTCTCTCCCTCCTGTTACTGTCCATCTTGAATACAGATTGTGCCCTGGGCTCTCCCTCCTGTTACTGTCCATCCTGAATACAGAGTGTGCCCTGGGCTCTCTCCCTCCTGTTACTGTCCATCCTGAATACAGGGTGTGCCCTGGGCTCTCTCCCTCCTGTTACTGTTCATCCTGAATACAGAGTGTGCCCTGGGCTCTGTCCCTCCTGTTACTGTCCATCCTGAATACAGGGTGTGCCCTGGGCTCTCTCCCTCCTGTTACTGTTCATCCTGAAGACAGAGTGTGCCCTGGGCTCTCTCCCTCCTGTTACTGTTCATCCTGAATACAGAGTGTGCCCTGGGCTCTCTCCCTCCTGTTACTGTCCATCCTGAATACAGAGTGTGCCCTGGGCTCTCTCCCTCCTGTTACTGTTCATCCTGAATACAGAGTGTGCCCTGGGCTCTCTCCCTCCTGTTACTGTCCATCCTGAATACAGAGTGTGACCTGGCCTCTCTCCCTCCTGTTACTGTCCATCCTGAATACAAAGTGTGCCCTGGGCTCTCTCCCTCCTGTTACTGTTCATCCTGAATACAGAGTGTGCCCTGGGCTCTCCCTCCGGTTACTGTCCATCCTGAATACAGAGTGTGCCCTGGGCTCTCTCCCTCCTGTTACTGTCCATTCTGAATACAGGGTGTGCCCTGGGCTCTCCCTCCTGTTACTGTTCATCCTGAATACAGAGTGTGCCCTGGGCTCTCTCCCTCCTGTTACTGTTCATCCTGAATACAGAGTGTGCCCTGGGCTCTCTCCCTCCTGTTACTGTTCATCCTGAATATAGAGTGTGCCCTGGGCTCTCTCCCTCCTGTTACTGTCCATCTTGAATACAGATTGTGCCCTGGGCTCTCCCTCCTGTTACTGTCCATCCTGAATACAGAGTGTGCCCTGGGCTCTCTCCCTCCTGTTACTGTCCATCCTGAATACAGGGTGTGCCCTGGGCTCTCTCCCTCCTGTTACTGTCCATCCTGAATACAGGGTGTGCCCTGGGCTCTCTCCCTCCTGTTACTGTCCATCCTGAATACAGAGTGTGCCCTGGGCTCTGTCCCTCCTGTTACTGTCCATCCTGAATACAGAGTGTGCCCTGGGCTCTCTCCCTCCTGTTACTGTCAAATTCAAATTCAAATTCAAATCGCTATATGGCATGATAAGGTACATCTTATGTTGCCAAAGCATCAAAATACATTTATGGTTGAACACATAAACGCAGTTCTATTCATACAGTGTATAAAAAGGTATATCCCTGAGTGTATAAATATACTATCGCCTTGTTTATATATACTCTTTTCTTAGTTTACTGGTTGTCCCTCTGTTCATGGCAAGCTGTAACATAGTGTGCCGCCAGTGTTACACAGCTTCTCTCCTCCCCCAGTAGGAATGGGAGTTTTTGGTTGTCATTCAGATTTCTGAATTCAGGGCATATTTGTGAGAATTTTCGGTAGAAATTCTCCCTGATGCCCTGATATTTTCCACAGGCTGTGAGGAAGTGCATCTCTGTCTCCACTACTCCCTGACTGCAGTGAGCGCATATCCTGTCTTCTCTTGGCAGCCTGGTCTGCCTGTGTCTGCCTTTTTCGATCGCTAGGCTATGTTCGCTAAGTCTGTACCTTGTCAAGGTTCTTCTCAGTTTGTTATCCTTTACCATGGTCAGGTAATCAGCTATGTTGTATTGTCTGTTTAGGGCCAAGTAGCAATTGAGTTTGCTTTGGGTTTTTGTTGTTTCTGCCCAATATGTCAGATATTTTTCCTTTTGCTTAGCGACGATTGTGTTGGGTCGAATTCTTTGTGTTACCCTGTCACTGTCCTGGGGCTGGTTATTGTTAGTATTGTTTGTAGTTCCTTCACTGAGTCCCAGGACTAGTTGACTGAGGGTATTCTTCTTTATGGTCACCTCTTGGCATTTCAGGGAGTTGTAGTGATAGCATTGGGGGTTGCTCATTTGTTGGTGATTCCAAAATTTGGTGGCTCTTTTTTGGATAGTGATTATTAATGGATATTGGCCTAGTTACGCCCTGCATGCATTGTTTACTGTTTTCCTTTGAGTCCGGAGGATACTTTTACAGAATCCTGAATCCATCCTGAATACAGAGTGTGCCCTGGGTTCTCTCCCTCCTGTTACTGTCCATCCTGAAGACAGAGTGTGCCCTGGGCTCTCTCCCTCCTGTTAATGTTCATCCTGAATACAGAGTGTGCCCTGGGCTCTCTCCCTCCTGTTACTGTTCATCCTGAATACAGAGTGTGCCCTGGGCTCTCTCCCTCCTGTTACTGTCCATCCTGAATACAGAGTGTGACCTGGGCTCTCTCCCTCCTGTTACTGTCCATCCTGAATACAAAGTGTGCCCTGGGCTCTCTCCCTCCTGTTACTGTTCATCCTGAATACAGAGTGTCCCCTGGGCTCTCTCCCTCCTGTTACTGTTCATCCTGAATACAGAGTGTGCCCTGGGCTCTCTCCCTCCTGTTACTGTCCATCCTGAATACAAAGTGTGCCCTGGGCTCTCTCCCTCCTGTTACTGTCCATCCTGAATACAGAGTGTGCCCTGGGCTCTCTCCCTCCTGTTACTGCCCATCCTGAATACAGAGTGTGCCCTGGGCTCACTCCCTCCTGTTACTGCCCATCCTGAACACAGAGTGTGCCCTGGGCTCTCTCCCTCCTGTTACTGTCCATCCTGAATACAGAGTGTGCCCTGGGCTCTCTCCCTCCTGTTACTGTCCATCCTGAACACAGAGTGTGCGCTGGGCTCTCTCCCTCCTGTTATTGTCCATCCTGAATACACAGTGTGCCCAGGGCTCTCTCCCTCCTGTTGCTGTCCATCCTGAATACAGAGTGTGCGCTGGGCTCTCTCCCTCCTGTTATTGTCCATCCTGAATACAGAGTGTGCCCTGGGCTCTCTCCCTCCTGTTACTGTTCATCCTGAATGCAGAGTGTGCCCTGGGCTCGCTCCTTCCTGTTACTGTCCATCCTGAATACAGAGTGTGCCCTGGGCTCTCTCCCTCCTGTTACTGTCCATCCTGAATACAGAGTGTGCCCTGGGCTCTATCCCTCCTGTTACTGTTCATGCTGAATACAGTGTGCCCTGGGCTCTCTCTCTCCTGTTACTGTCCATCCTGAATACAGAGTGTGCCCTGGGCTCTCTCCCTCCTGTTACTGTCCATCCTGAATACAGGGTGTGCCCTGGGCTCTCTCCCTCCTGTTACTGTCCATCCTGAATACAGGGTGTGCCCTGGGCTCTCTCCCTCCTGTTACTGTCCATCCTGAATACAGAGTGTGCCCTGGGCTCTGTCCCTCCTGTTAGTGTCCATCCTGAATACAGAGTGTGCCCTGGGCTCTCTCCCTCCTTTTACTGTTCATCCAGAATACAGAGTGTGCCCTGGGCTCTCTCCCTCCTGTTACTGTTCCATCCTGAATACAAAGTGTGCCCAGGGCTCTCTCCCTTCTGTTACTGTCCATCCTGAATACAGAGTGTGCACTGGGCTCTCTCCCTCCTGTTACTGTCCATCCTGAATGCAGAGTGTGCCCTGGGCTCTCTCCCGCCTGTTACTGTTCATCCTGAATACAGAGTGTGCCCTGGGCTCTCTCCCTCCTGTTACTGTCCATGCTGAATACAGAGAGTGCCCTGGGCTCTCTCCCTCCTGTTACTGTCCATCCTGAATACAGAGTGTGCCCTGGGCTCTCTCCCTCCTGTTACTGTCCATCCTGAACACAGAGTGTGATCTGGGCTCTCTCCCTCCTGTTATTGTCCATCCTGAATACACAGTGTGCCCAGGGCTCTCTCCCTCCTGTTGCTGTCCATCCTGAATACAGAGTGTGCGCTGGGCTCTCTCCCTCCTGTTATTGTCCATCCTGAATACAGAGTGTGCCCTGGGCTCTCTCCCTCCTGTTACTGTTCATCCTGAATGCAGAGTGTGCCCTGGGCTCGCTCCTTCCTGTTACTGTCCATCCTGAATACAGAGTGTGCCCTGGGCTCTCTCCCTCCTGTTACTGTCCATCCTGAATACAGAGTGTGCCCTGGGCTCTATCCCTCCTGTTACTGTTCATGCTGAATACAGAGTGTGCCCTGGGCTCTCTCTCTCCTGTTACTGTCCATCCTGAATACAGAGAGTGCCCTGGGCTCTCTCCCTCCTGTTACTGTCCATCCTGAATACAGAGTGTGCCCTGGGCTCTATCCCTCCTGTTACTGTTCATGCTGAATACAGAGTGTGCCCTGGGCTCTCTCTCTCCTGTTACTGTCCATCCTGAATACAGAGTGTGCCCTGGGCTCTCTCTCTCCTGTTACTCTCCATCCTGAATAAAGAGTGTGCCCTGGGCTCTCTCCCTCCTGTGTCTGTCCATCCTGAATACAGAGTGTGCCCTGGGCTCTCTCCCTCCTGTCACTGTTCATCCTGAATAAAGAGTGTGCCCTGGGCTCTCTCCCTCCTGTTACTGTCCATCTTGAATACAGAGTGTGCCCTGGGCTCTCTCCCTCCTGTTGCTGTCCATCCTGAATACATCGTGTGCCCTGGGCTCTCTCCCTCCTGTTACTGTCCATCCTGAATACAAAGTGTGCCCTGGGCTCTCTCCCTCCTGTTACTGTTCATCCTGAATAAAGTGTGTGCCCTGGGCTCTCTCCCTCTTGTTACTGTCCATCCTGAATACAGTGTGTGTCCTGGGCTCTGTCCCTCCTGTTACTGTCCATCCTGAATACAGAGTGTGCCCTGGGCTCTCTCCCTCCTGTTACTGTCCATCCTGAATACAGAGTGTGCCCTGGGCTCTCTCCCTCCAGTTGCTGTCCATCCTGAATACATCGTGTGCCCTGGGCTCTCTCCTTCCTGTTACTGTCCATTCTGAATACAGAGTGTGCCCTGAGCTCTCTCCCTCCTGTTACTGTCCATCCTGAATACAGAGTGTGCCCTGGGCTCTCTCCCTCCAGTTGCTGTCCATCCTGAATACATCGTGTGCCCTGGGCTCTCTCCTTCCTGTTACTGTCCATCCTGAATACAGAGTGTGCCCTGAGCTCTCTCCCTCCTGTTACTGTCCATCCTGAATACACAGTGTGCCCTGGGCTCTCTCCCTCCTTTTACTGTCCATCCTGAATACAGAGTGTGCCCTGGGCTCTCTCCCTCCTGTTACTGTCCATCCTGAATACAGAGTGTGCCCTGGGCTCTCTCCCTCCTGTTCCTGTCCATCCTGAATACAGAGTGTGCCCTGGGCTCTCTCTCTCCTGTTACTGTCCATCCTGAATACAGAGTGTGCCCTGGGCTCCCTCCCTCCTGTTACTGTCCATCCTGAATACACAGTGTGCCCTGGGCTCTCTCCCTCCTGTTACTGTTCATCCTCAATACAGAGTGTGCCTTGGGTTCTCTCCCTCCTGTTACTGTCCATCCTGAATACAGAGTGTGCCCTGAGCTCTCTCCCTCCTGTTACTGTCCATCCTGAATACAGAGTTTGCCCTGGGCTCTCTCCCTCCTTTTACTGTCCATCCTGAATACAGAGTTTGCCCTGGGCTCTCGCCCTCCTTTTACTGTCCATCCTGAATACAGAGTGTGCCCTGGGCTCTCTCCCTCCTGTTACTGTCCATCCTGAATACAGAGTGTGCCCTGGGCTCTCTCCCTCCTGTTCCTGTCCATCCTGAATACAGTGTGTGCCCTGGGCTCTCTCCCTCCTGTTACTATTCAACCTGAATACAGAGTGGGCCCTGGGCTGTCTCCCTCCTGTTACTGTCCATCCTGAATACAGAGTGTGCCCTGGGCTCTCTCCCTCCTGTTACTGTTCAACCTGAATACAGTGGGGGCCCTGGGCTCTCTCCCTCCTGTTACTGTCCATCCTGAATACAGAGTGTGCCCTGGGCTCTCTCCCTCCTGTTGCTGTCCATCCTGAATACAGAGTGTGCCCTGGGCTCTCTCCCTCCTGTTACTGTCCATCCTGAATACAGAGTGTGCCCTGGGCTCTCTCCCTCCTGTTGCTGTCCATCCTGAATACAGAGTGTGCCCTGGGCTCTCTCCCTCCTTTTACTGTTCATCCTGTATACAGAGTGTGCCCTGGGCTCTCTCCCTCCTGTTACTGTCCATCCTGAATACAGAGTGTGCCCTGGGCTCTATCCCTCCTGTTACTGTTCATGCTGAATACAGAGTGTGCCCTGGGCTCTCTCTCTCCTGTTCCTGTCCATCCTGAATACAGAGTGTGCCCTGGGCTCTCTCCCTCCTGTTACTGTTCATCCTGAATACAGAGTGTACCCTGGGCTCTCTCCCTCCTGTTACTGTTCATCCTGAATACAGAGTGTGCCCTGGGCTCTCTCCTTCCTGTTCCTGTTCATCCTGAATACAGAGTGCGCCCTGGGCTCTCTCCCTCCTGTTACTGTCCCATCCTGAATATAGACTGCGCCCTGGGCTCTCTCTCTCCTGTTACTGTCCATCCTGAATACAGAGTGTGTCCTGGGATCTCTCCCTCCTGTTACTGTCCATCCTGAATACAGAGTGTGCCCTGGGCTCTCTCCCTCCTGTTGCTGTCCATCCTGAATACAGCGTGTGCCCTGGGCTCTCTCCCTCCTGTTACTGTCCATCCTGAATACAGAGTGCGCCCTGGGCTCTCTCTCTCCTGTTACTGTCCATCCTGAATACAGAGTGTGCCCTGGGCTCTCTCCCTCCTGTTACTGTCCATGCTGAATACAGATTGTTCCCTGGGCTCTCTCCCTCCTGTTACTGTCCCATCCTGAATATAGACTGCGCCCTGGGCTCTCTCTCTCCTGTTACTGTCCATCCTGAATACAGAGTGTGTCCTGGGATCTCTCCCTCCTGTTACTGTCCATCCTGAATACAGAGTGTGCCCTGGGCTCTCTCCCTCCTGTTGCTGTCCATCCTGAATACAGCGTGTGCCCTGGGCTCTCTCCCTCCTGTTACTGTCCATCCTGAATACAGAGTGCGCCCTGGGCTCTCTCTCTCCTGTTACTGTCCATCCTGAATACAGAGTGTGCCCTGGGCTCTCTCCCTCCTGTTACTGTCCATCCTGAATACAGAGTGCGGCCTGGGCTCTCTCTCTCCTGTTACTGTCCATCCTGAATACAGACTGCGCCCTGGGCTCTCTCTCTCCTGTTACTGTCCATCCTGAATACAGAGTGTGCCCTGGGCTCTCTCCCTCCTGTTACTGTTCACCCTGAATACAGAGTGTGCCCTGGGCTCTCTCACTCCTTTTACTGTCCATCTGAATACAGAGTGTGCCCTGGGCTCTCTCCCTCCTGTTACTGTCCATCCTGAATACAGAGTGTGCCCTGGGCTCTCTCCCTCCTGTTACTGTCCATCCTGAATACAGAGTGTGCCCTGGGCTCTCTCCCCTCTGTTACTGTTCATCCTGAATACAGAGTGTGCCCTGGGCTCTCTCCCTCCTGTTACTGTTCATCCTGAATACAGAGTGTGCCCTGGGCTCTCTCCCTCCTGTTACTGTTCATCCTGAATACAGAGTGTGCCCTGGGCTCTCTCCCTCCTGTTACTGTCCATCCTGAATACAGAGTGTGCCTTGGGCTCTCTCCCTCCTGTTACTGTTCATCCTGAATACAGAGTGTGCCCTGGGCTCTCTCCCTCCTGTTACTGTTCATCCTGAATGCAGAGTGTGCCCTGGGCTCTCTCCCTCCTGTTACTGTCCATCCTGAATACAGAGGGTGCCTTGGGCTCTCTCCCTCCTGTTACTGTTCATCCTGAATACAGAGTGTGCCCTGGGCTCTCTCCCTCCTGTTACTGTCCATCCTGAAGACAGAGTGTGCCCTGGGCTCTCTCCCTCCTGTTGCTGTCCATCCTGAATACAGAGTGTGCCCTGGGCTCTCTCCCTCCTGTTACTGTCCATCCTGAATACAGAGTGTGCCCTGGGCTCTCTCCCTCCTGTTACTGTCCATCCTGAATACAGAGTGCGCCCTGGGCTCTCTCCCTCCTGTTACTGTTCATCCTGAATACAGAGTGTGCCCTGGGCTCTCTCCCTCCTGTTACTGTTCATCCTGAATACAGACTGTGCCCTCGGCTCTCTCCCTCCTGTTACTGTTCATCCTGAATACAGAGTGTGCCCTGGGCTCTCTCACTCCTTTTACTGTCCATCTGAATACAGAGTGTGCCCTGGGCTCTCTCCCTCCTGTTACTGTTCATGCTGAATACAGAGTGTGCCCTGGGCTCTCACCCTCCTGTTACTGTCCATCCTGAATACAGAGTGTGCCCTGGGCTCTCTCCCTCCTGTTACTGTTCATCCAGAATACAGAGTGTGCCCTGGGCTCTCTCCTTCCTGTTACTGTTCATCCTGAATACAGAGTGTGCCCTGGGCTCTCTCCCTCCTTTTACTGTCCATCTGAATACAGAGTGTGCCCTGGGCTCTCTCCCTCCTGTTACTGTTCATCCTGAATACAGAGTGTGCCCTGGGCTCTCACCCTCCTGTTACTGTTCATCCTGAATACAGAGTGTGCCCTGGGCTCTCTCCCTCCTGTTACTGTCCATCCTGAATACAGAGTGTGCCCTGGGCTCTCTCCCTCCTGTTACTGTTCATCCAGAATACAGAGTGTGCCCTGGGCTCTCACCCTCCTGTTACTGTCCATCCTGAATACAGAGTGTGCCCTGGGCTCTCTCCCTCCTGTTACTGTTCATCCAGAATACAGAGTGTGCCCTGGGCTCTCTCCCTCCTGTTACTGTCCATCCTGAATACAGAGTGTGCCCTGGGCTATCTCCCTCCTTTTACTGTTCATCCAGAATACAGAGTGTGCCCTGGGCTCTCTCCTTCCTGTTACTGTTCCATCCTGAATACAGAGTGTGCCCTGGGCTATCTCACTCCTTTTACTGTCCATCTGAATACAGAGTGTGCCCTGGGCTCTCTCCCTCCTGTTACTGTTCCATCCTGAATACACAGTGTGCCCTGGGCTCTCTCCCTCCTGTTGCTGTCCATCCTGAATACAGAGTGTGCCCTGGGCTCTCTCCCTCCTGTTACTGTTCATCCTGAATACAGAGTGTGCCCTGGGCTCTCTCCCTCCTGTTATTGTCCATCCTGAACACAGAGTGTGCCCTGGGCTCTCTCCCTCCTTTTACTGTTCATCCAGAATACCGAGTGTGCCCTGGGCTCTCTCCCTCCTGTTACTGTTCATCCTGAATACAGAGTGTGCCCTGGGCTCTCTCCCTCCTGTTACTGTTCCATCCTGAATACACAGTGTGCCCAGGGCTCTCTCCCTTCTGTTACTGTCCATCCTGAATACAGAGTGTGCCCTGGGCTCTCTCCCTCCTGTTACTGTCCATCCTGAATGCAGAGTGTGCCCTCGGCTCTCTCCCTCCTGTTACTGTTCATCCTGAATACAGAGTGTGCCCTGGGCTCTCTCCCTCCTGTTACTGTCCATGCTGAATACAGAGAGTGCCCTGGGCTCTCTCCCTCCTGTTACTGTCCATCCTGAATACAGAGTGTGCCCTGGGCTCTCTCCCTCCTGTTACTGTCCATCCTGAACACAGAGTGTGCCCTGGGCTCTCTCCCTCCTTTTACTGTTCATCCAGAATACAGAGTGTGCCCTGGGCTCTCTCCCTCCTGTTACTGTTCCATCCTGAATACACAGTGTGCCCAGGGCTCTCTCCCTCCTGTTGCTGTCCATCCTGAATACAGAGTGTGCGCTGGGCTCTCTCCCTCCTGTTATTGTCCATCCTGAATACAGAGTGTGCCCTGGGCTCTCTCCCTCCTGTTACTGTTCATGCTGAATGCAGAGTGTGCCCTGGGCTCGCCCCTTCCTGTTACTGTCCATCCTGAATACAGAGTGTGCCCTGGGCTCTCTCCCTCCTGTTACTGTCCATCCTGAATACAGAGTGTGCCCTGGGCTCTATCCCTCCTGTTACTGTTCATGCTGAATACAGAGTGTGCCCTGGGCTCTCTCTCTCCTGTTACTGTCCATCCTGAATACAGAGTGTGCCCTGGGCTCTCTCCCTCCTGTTACTGTCCATCCTGAATACAGAGTGTGCCCTGGGCTCTATCCCTCCTGTTACTGTTCATGCTGAATACAGAGTGTGCCCTGGGCTCTCTCTCTCCTGTTACTGTCCATCCTGAATACAGAGTGTGCCCTGGGCTCTCTCTCTCCTGTTACTCTCCATCCTGAATAAAGAGTGTGCCCTGGGCTCTCTCCCTCCTGTTACTGTCCATCCTGAATACAGAGTGTGCCCTGGGCTCTCTCCCTCCTGTTACTGTCCATCCTGAATACAGATTGTGCCCTGGGCTCTCTCCCTCCTGTTACTGTTCATCCTGAATACAGAGTGTGCCCTGGGCTATCTCACCCCTTTTACTGTCCATCCTGAATACAGAGTGTGCCCTGGGCTCTCTCCCTCCTGTTACTGTCCATCCTGAATACAGAGTGTGCCCTGGGCTCTCTCCCCTCTGTTACTGTTCATCCTGAATACAGAGTGTGCCCTGGGCTCTCTCCCTCCTGTTACTGTCCATCCTGAATACAGAGTGTGCCCTGGGCTCTCTCCCCTCTGTTACTGTCCATCCTGAATACAGAGTGTGCCTTGGGCTCTCTCCCTCCTGTTACTGTTCATCCTGAATACAGAGTGTGCCCTGGGCTCTCTCCCTCCTGTTACTGTTCATCCTGAATGCAGAGTGTGCCCTGGGCTCTCTCCCTCCTGTTACTGTCCATCCTGAATACAGAGTGTGCCTTGGGCTCTCTCCCTCCTGTTACTGTTCATCCTGAATACAGAGTGTGCCCTGGGCTCTCTCCCTCCTGTTACTGTCCATCCTGAATACAGTGTGTGCCCTGGGCTCTCTCCCTCCTGTTACTGTCATATCCTGAATACAGAGTGTGCCCTGGGCTCTCTCCCTCCTTTTACTGTCCATCCTGAATACAGAGTGTGCCCTGGGCTATCTCGCTCCTTTTACTGTCCATCTGAATACAGAGTGTGCCCTGGGCTATCTCACTCCTTTTACTGTCCATCTGAATACAGAGTGTGCCCTGGGCTCTCTCTCTCCTGTTACTGTTCATCCTGAATACAGAGTGTGCCCTGGGCTCTCTCCCTCCTTTTACTGTCCATCCTGAATACAAAGTGTGCCCTGGGCTATCTCACTCCTTTTACTGTCCATCTGAATACAGAGTGTGCCCTGGGCTCTCTCCCTCCTGTTACTGTCCATCCTGAATACAGAGTGTGTCCTGGGCTCTCTCCCTCCTGTTACTGTCCATCCTGAATACAGAGTGTGCCCTGGGCTCTCTCCCTCCTTTTACTGTTCATCCAGAATACAGAGTGTGCCCTGGGCTCTCTCCCTCCTTTTACTGTTCATCCAGAATACAGAGTGTGCCCTGGGCTCTCTCCTTCCTGTTACTGTCCATCCTGAATACAGAGTGTGCCCTGGGCTCTCTCCCTCCTGTTACTGTCCATCCTGAATACAGAGGGTGCCCTGGGCTCTCTCCCTCCTGTTACTTTTCATCCAGAATACAGAGTGTGCCCTGAGCTCTCTCCCTCCTGTTACTGTTCCATCCTGAATACAGAGTGTGCCCTGGGCTCTCTCCCTCCTGTTACTGTTCATCCTGAATACAGAGTGTGCCCTGAGCTCTCTCCCTCCTGTTACTGTCCATCCTGAATACAGAGTGTGCCATGGGCTCTCTCCCTCCTGTTACTGTCCATCCTGAAGACAGAGTGTGCCCTGGGCTCTCTCCCTCCTGTTACTGTCCATCCTGAATACAGAGTGTGCCCTGAGCTCTCTCCCTCCTGTTACTGTTCATCCTGAATACAGTGTGTGTCCTGGGCTCTCTCCCTCCTGTTACTGTCCATCCTGAAGACAGAGTGTGCCCTGGGCTCTCTCCCTCCTGTTACTGTCCATCCTGAATACAGAGTGTGCCCTGAGCTCTCTCCCTCCTGTTACTGTTCATCCTGAATACAGAGTGTGCCCTGGGCTCTCTCCCTCCTGTTACTGTCCATGCTGAATACAGAGTGCGCCCTGGGCTCTCTCCCTCCTGTTACTGTTCATCCTGAATACAGAGTGTGCCCTGGGCTCTCTCCCTCCTGTTACTGTTCATCCTGAATACAGACTGTGCCCTCGGCTCTCTCCCTCCTGTTCCTGTTCATCCTGAATACAGAGTGTGCCCTGGGCTATCTCACTCCTTTTACTGTCCATCTGAATACAGAGTGTGCCCTGGGCTCTCTCCCTCCTGTTACTGTTCATCCTGAATACAGAGTGTGCCCTGGGCTCTCACCCTCCTGTTACTGTCCATCCTGAATACAGAGTGTGCCCTGGGCTCTCTCCCCTCTGTTACTGTTCATCCTGAATACAGAGTGTGCCCTGGGCTATCTCCCTCCTTTTACTGTGTGATGAAATATTTCCATTCATCACTGCCTGTGTCTGAGATCGGTTTCAGTGTCATTTCCCTTCCCCCAGACCTCATTGTATTGTGTACTGGAATGTGCTGTATTGTATACTGGAATGTGCTGGGATGTGCTGTGTGTAGGGCTCCGCCCATACCTGGCCCCGTTTGTAAGCTTGCTTCAGTCTAGCCCCAATCTCCAGAAGGATGACATCTCTCTCGCTTACGTGTTTCGTTCTAAGTTAATAAAAGCCTTGTTTTGTTCTGCTACCTTCGAGTCTCGGAATTATTGAGGCACATCAATTTTATTGACTTATTTTTTCAACACTATGGATCAACTCCTGAAACCCGAACGTTTGGATTTGGATCAACATGCTCCGGACGCATCAGCATGCTTCAGACACTGGTTTGAGTGTATGGAATTCTTCCTGGACAATTCCGCAGCCGTCAAAGACGCTACGGACGCTGCAAGGATGAGACTCGGAATTCTGCGGAATTGGGTAAGCCACCGGGTTTACCCCCTCATCCAAGACGCCGAGACGTACCTGGCTGCCTGCGACATCTTAAAGGCGCATTACCAGCAGCCTACGAATGAGGTGTATGCTAGGCACCTGCTCGCCACCCGCGCACAGCGACCTGGGGAATCGGTGGAGGAGTTCCTAAGCACCCTGAAAATGCTTGGCAAAGACTGCAAGTGCCAAGATGTAAAAGCCGCGGTGTACACTGACGAGCTTGTTCGCGATGCCTTCATCACAGGCCTCAGCTCCACTTACATCCGACAAAGACTGCTGGAAAAAACGGGGTTGGACCTGAAACAGGCTGCGGACACCGCGCGATCCCTGGATGTGGCCCAGAGAAACTCGGACGCCTACTCTTCAGCCCGCGCCGTCCACGCCGCCACGTGTGCACCGAGGGCGCCGCCATCTTGGAAGGCATCTTCCCCGCCCGACAGCCCGACACCGGCTGGGCCCCGCTCTCCCCCCAGAAGCCCTACGACAGCCGCGACGCGTCAGGGACCCAACTGCTACTTCTGCGGGCAGCCAAAGCACACCAGAAACCTGTGCCCGGCGAAAGGCACCACCTGCTTTAAGTGCGGTAAGAAGGGGCACTTCGGGAAGGTGTGCAGAGGGAACCCCGCCGGAAAACCAACCGCCGGAAAACCTGCCACCGCCGCGTGTGCGCCGTGGGAGCGGCCATCTTGGACGCCATCTTGCCCGACCTCGTGGGGTCCGCCATCTTGTGAGCAGACAGCGTGGACGCCATCTTGTATCGATCAGGGCCCTACAGTGGCATCGGTCACAGTGGACAAGACCAGGCCGCACCCGCTATCCAGATCAATGGTGGACATCGAGGTAAACGGGTGCCGGGTTAAATGCTTAATTGACAGTGGAAGCACGGAGAGCTTTATCCACCCAGAACTGGCACAACAACTCTCCCTAAAGGTGGTCCCTACTCAGGGTACCATCTCTATGGCTGACAAAACCCAGACATCGACCATTCTGGGTTACTGCACGGTACAATTGTGCGTTAACGGAACTGTATATGATAATTTTAAAGTATTAATCATGAAGAACCTATGTGCGAGCGTGATCTTGGGCCTGGATTTCCAGTGCAACCACCAAAGCATCACGCTCAAGTACGGTGGGTCCCAGCCGCCCCTCACAGTGTGCGGTCTGGCTACCCTGAAGGTAAAGCCGCCTTCGCTATTCGCGAACCTTACCCCTAACTGCCGGCCAATAGCGACCAAAAGCAGGAGGTACAGCTGGGAGGACAGGCGGTTTATCGCGACCGAGGTAGACAGGCTCCTGAAAGAGCGCATTATTGAACGCAGCAACAGCCCGTGGCGCGTCCAAGTGGTAGTGGTAAGGGGTAGCGAGAAGAAACGGATGGTGATCGACTATAGTCAAACGATCAACAGGTACACCCTACTAGACGCCTACCCGCTACCCCGCATATCAGAAATGGTGAACCAAATCACCCAATACCGGGTGTTCTCCACCATCGACCTCAAGTCAGCGTACCACCAGCTCCCTATCAGACCAGAGGACCGCCCGTACACCGCCTTCGAGGCGAACGGACGCCTCTACCAATTCCTCAGAGTCCCCTTTGGGGTGACGAATGGGGTCTCGGTCTTCCAGAGGGAGATGGACCGCATGGTCGATGACCACCACTTGCAGGCAACCTTCCCCTACCTCGACAACGTCACCATCTGCGGTCACAACCAGCAGGATCACGACTCGAACCTCGAGAGGTTCCTGAAAACCGCACAAAAACTCAACCTCACCTACAACGAGGACAAGTGCGTTTACAACACCACGCGCCTCTGCATACTAGGCAGCGTGGTGGAGAATGGGGAAATCGGACCAGACCCCGACCGATTGCGCACCCTACGGGAGCTGCCCCTGCCCAACACTCCCAAAGCCCTGAAAAGATGCCTGGGGTTATTTTCTTATTATTCCCAATGGGTCCCCAACTACTCCGACAAAGCCCGCCCCCTCTTGAAAGCATCCGCTTTCCCGCTCTCTGCTGAGGCCCACGCCGCCTTCAAAAGCATTAAGCAGGATATTGAGCGGGCCACGCTACAGGCAGTGGACGAGAACACTCCATTTCAAGTGGAAAGTGATGCGTCTGACTTCGCCTTGGCGGCCACCCTCAACCAGGCGGGGCGGCCCGTAGCTTTCTTCTCGAGGACCCTCCAAGGGCCCGAGATCAGACACTCCTCCATGGAAAAGGAGGCCCAAGCCATCGTGGAGGCAGTGCGCCACTGGTGCCACTACCTAGCCGGCAAACGCTTCACCCTACTTACCGACCAGCGGTCGGTAGCGTTTATGTTCAATAATAAACAGAGGTGGAAGATTAAAAATGATAAGATTCTTAGGTGGCAGATCGAGCTCTCCACCTTCGAGTACGACATCATTTACCGGCCAGGGGCCCTTAACGAATCCCCTGACGTCCTCTCACGAGGGATGTGTGCCAGCGCCACCGGGGATCGGCTACAGACCCTCCACAACGACCTCTGCCACCCAGGGGTCACGCGGCTGTTCCACTTCATAAAGTCCCGTAACTTACCCTACTCGATTGAGGAAGTTCGGTCCCTGACCAGGAACTGCCGCACTTGCGCTGAGTGCAAGCCTCGGTTCTACCGCCCAGATAGAGCCCACTTAATCAAAGCTACACGGCCCTTTGAGCGGCTCAGCTTAGATTTCAAGGGCCCCCTCCCGTCCGTCGACCGCAATGTTTACTTCCTGAACATTGTGGACGAATACTCCCGGTTCCCATTCGCCTTCCCCTGCCCAGACATGACCAGTGCCACGGTCATTAAATGCCTCAACAGCCTGTTCTGCCTGTTCGGTATGCCGAGCTACATCCATACGGATAGGGGGGCGTCCTTCATGAGTGAAGAGCTACGCCAGTACATGCTGTCCAGGGGGAACGCCACGAGCCGTACCACCAGCTACAACCCCCGGGGTAACGGCCAAGTGGAGCGGGAGAACGGGACAGTATGGAAAGCAGTCACTCTAGCTCTAAGGACCAAGGGCCTCCCTATCTCCCGCTGGCAGGAAGTCCTCTCGGATGTGCTCCATTCGATACGGTCGCTATTGTGTACGGCCACTAATACCACGCCTCATGAACGAATGTTTGTCTTTCCCCGGAAACCCACCTCAGGCGTATCCATGCCGTCATGGCTCTCCACCCCAGGTCGGGTACTCGTGCGAAGGCATGTGAGGGGCCACAAGACGGACCCTCTCGTGGAGCCAGTACACCTACTCCACGCCAAACCCCAATACGCATATGTCCGGCACGCCGACGGAAGGGAGGAGACCGTGTCCATAAAAGACGTCGCCCCAGCCGGCATCGACAACAACCACGGCAATAGCGGCAACGACGATCACAGCAACTCTTACCCACCCACTACTCTTTCATCACCCCCGGAAGAACACCGACCAACACCCCCACCAACTACCCCTTCAACAACCCTGGCGGCACCCCCGGCAGAGACCCAGGAGGCTACCGGGGACACCCAGCCGACACCCGCGGCACCGCAACAGCCACGTCGGTCGCAGAGGACTCTCAAACCCCCGAACAGACTAAATCTATAGAAGGGGTGAATGTGATGAAATATTTCCATTCATCACTGCCTGTGACTGAGATCGGTTTCAGTGTCATTTCCCTTCCCCCAGACCTCATTGTATTGTGTACTGGAATGTGCTGTATTGTACACTGGAATGTGCTGGAATATGCTGTGTGTAGGGCTCCGCCCATACCTGGCCCCGTTTGTAAGCTAGCTTCAGTCTAGCCCCAATCTCCAGAAGGACGACATCTCTCTCGCTTACGTGTTTTGTTCTAAGTTAATAAAAGCCTTGTTTTGTTCTGCTACCTTCGAGTCTCGAATTATTGAGGCACATCATACTGTCCATTCTGAATACAGAGTGTGCCCTGGGCTCTCTCCCTCCTGTTACTGTTGATACTGAATACAGAGTGTGCCCTGGGCTCTCTCCCTCCTGTTACTGTCCATCCTGAATACAGAGTGTTCCCTGGGCTATCTCCCTCCTTTTACTGTCCATCCTGAATACAGAGTGTGCCCTGGGCTCTCTCCCTCCTTTTACTGTTCATCCAGAATACAGAGTGTGCCCTGAGCTCTCTCCCTCCTGTTACTGTTCCATCCTGAATACAGAGTGTGCCCTGGGCTCTCTCCCTCCTGTTACTGTCCATCCTGAATACAGAGTGTGCCCTGGGCTCTCTCCCTCCTGTTACTGTCCATCCTGAATAAAGAGTGTGCCCTGGGCTCTCTCCCTCCTGTTACTGTTCATCCTGAATACAGAGTGTGCCCTGGGCTCTCTCCCTCCTGTTACTGTCCATCCTGAATACAGAGTGTGCCCTGGGCTCTTTCCCTCCTGTTACTGTCCATCCTGAATACAGAGTGTGCCCTGGGCTCTCTCCCTCCTGTTACTGTGCATCCTGAATACAGAGTGTGCCCTGGGCTCTCTCCCTCCTGTTACTGTTCATCCTGAATACAGAGTGTGCCCTGGGCTCTCTCCCTCCTGTTACTGTCCATCCTGAATACAGAGTGTGCCCTGGGCTCTCTCCCTCCTGTTACTGTGCATCCTGAATACAGAGTGTGCCCTGGGCTCTCTCCCTCCTGTTACTGTGCATCCTGAATACAGAGTGTGCCCTGGGCTCTCTCCCTCCTGTTACTGTCCATCCTGAATACAGAGTGTGCCCTGGGCTCTCTCCCTCCTGTTACTGTGCATCCTGAATACAGAGTGTGCCCTGGGCTCTCTCCCTCCTGTTACTGTCCATCCTGAATACAGAGTGTGCCCTGGGCTCTCTCCCTCCTGTTACTGTCCATCCTGAATACAGAGTGTGCCCTGGGCTCTCTCCCTCCTGTTACTGTCCATCCTGAATACAGAGTGTGCCCTGAGCTCTCTCCCTCCTGTTACTGTTCATCCTGAATACAGTGTGTGTCCTGGGCTCTCTCCCTCCTGTTACTGTCCATCCTGAATACAGAGTGTGCCCTGGGCTCTCTCCCTCCTGTTACTGTCCATCCTGAATACAGAGTGCGCCCTGGGCTATCTCCCTCCTTTTACTGTCCATCCTGAATACAGAGTGTGCCCTGGGCTCTCTCCCTCCTTTTACTGTCCATCCAGAATACAGAGTGTGCCCTGGGCTCTCTCCCTCCTGTTACTGTCCATCCTGAATACAGAGCGTGCCCTGGGCTCTCTCCCTCCTGTTACTGTCCATCCTGAATACAGAGTGTGCCCTGGGCTCTCTCCCTCCTGTTACTGTCCATCCTGAATACAGAGGGTGCCCTGGGCTCTCTCCCTCCTTTTACTGTCCATCCTGAATACAGAGTGTGCCCTGAGCTCTCTCCCTCCTGTTACTGTCCATCCTGAATACAGAGCGTGCCCTGGGCTCTCTCCCTCCTGTTACTGTCCATCCTGAATACAGAGTGTGCCCTGGGCTCTCTCCCTCCCGTTGCTGTCCAACCTGAATCCAGAGTGTGCCCTGGGCTCTCTCCCTCCTGTTACTGTTCGTCCTGAATACAGAGTATGCCCTGGGCTCTCTCCTTCCTGTTACTGTCCATCCTGAATACAGAGTGTGCCCTGGGCTCTCTCCCTCCTGTTACTGTCCATCCTGAATACAGAGTGTGCCCTGGGCTCTCTCCCTCCTGTTACTGTCCATCCTGAATACAGAGTGTGCCCTGGGCTCTCTCCCTCCTGTTACTGTCCATCCTGAATACAGAGTGTGCCCTGGGCTCTCTCCCTCCTGTTACTGTTCATCCTGAATACAGAGTGTGCCCTGGGCTCTCTCCCTCCTGTTACTGTCCATCCTGAATACAGAGTGTGCCCTGGGCTCTCTCCCTCATGTTACTGTCCATCCTGAATACAGAGTGTGCCCTGGGCTCTCTCCCTCCTTTTACTGTCCATCCTGAATACAGAGTGTGCCCTGGGCTCTCTCCCTCCTGTTACTGTTGATCCTGAATACACAGTGTGCCCTGGGCTCTCTCCCTCCTGTTACTGTCCATCCTGAATACAGAGTGTGCCCTGGGCTCTCTCCCTCCTGTTACTGTCCATCCTGAATACAGAGTGTGCCCTGGGCTCTCTCCCTCCTGTTACTGTCCATCCTGAATACAGAGTGTGCCCTGGGCTCTCTCCCTCCTGTTACTGTTGATCCTGAATACAGAGTGTGCCCTGGGCTCTCTCCCTCCTGTTACTGTCCATCCTGAATACAGAGTGTGCCCTGGGCTCTCTCCCTCCTGTTACTGTCCATCCTGAATACAGAGTGTGCCCTGGGCTCTCTCCCTCCTTTTACTGTCCATCCTGAATACAGAGTGTGCCCTGGGCTCTCTCCCTCCTGTTACTGTCCATCCTGAATACAGAGTGTGCCCTGGGCTCTCTCCCTCCTGTTACTGTTGATCCTGAATACAGAGTGTGCCCTGGGCTCTCTCCCTCCTGTTACTGTCCATCCTGAATACAGAGTGTGCCCTGGGCTCTCTCCCTCCTGTTACTGTTGATCCTGAATACAGAGTGTGCCCTGGGCTCTCTCCCTCCTGTTACTGTTGATCCTGAATACAGAGTGTGCCCTGGGCTCTCTCCCTCCTGTTACTGTCCATCCTGAATACAGAGTGTGCCCTGGGCTCTCTCCCTCCTGTTACTGTTGATCCTGAATACAGAGTGTGCCCTGGGCTCTCTCCCTCCTGTTACTGTCCATCCTGAATACAGACTGTGCCCTGGGCTCTCTCCCTCCTGTTACTGTCCATCCTGAATACAGAGTGTGCCCTGGGCTCTCTCCCTCCTGTTACTGTTCATCCTGAATACAGAGTGTGCCCTGGGCTCTCTCCCTCCTGTTACTGTCCATCCTGAATACAGAGTGTGCCCTGGGCTCTCTCCCTCCTGTTACTGTCCATCCTGAATACAGAGTGTGCCCTGGGCTCTCTCCCTCCTTTTACTGTCCATCCTGAATACAGAGTGTGTCCTGGGCTCTCTCCCTCCTGTTACTGTCCATCCTGAATACAGAGTGTGCCCTGGGCTCTCTCCCTCCTGTTACTGTCCATCCTGAATACAGAGTGTGTCCTGGGCTCTCTCTCTCCTGTTACTGTTCCATCCTGAATAGAGTGTGCCCTGGGCTCTCTCCCTCCTGTTACTGTCCATCCTGAATACAGAGTGTGCCCTGGGCTCTCTCCCTCCTGTTACTGTTCATCCTGAATACAGAGTGTGCCCTGGGCTCTCTCCCTCCTGTTACTGTTCCATCCTGAATACAGAGTGTGCCCTGGGCTCTCTCCCTCCTGTTACTGTCCATCCTGAATACAGAGTGTGCCCTGGGCTCTCTCTCTCCTGTTACTGTTCCATCCTGAATACAGAGTGTGCCCTGGGCTCTCTCCCTCCTGTTACAGTCCATCCTGAATACAGAGTGTGCCCTGGGCTCTCTCCCTCCTGTTACTGTCCATCCTGAATACAGAGTGTGCCCTGGGCTCTCTCTCTCCTGTTACTGTCCATCCTGAATACAGAGTGTGCCCTGGGCTCTCTCTCTCCTGTTACTGTTCCATCCTGAATACAGAGTGTGCCCTGGGCTCTCTCCCTCCTGTTACTGTTCCATCCTGAATACAGCGTGATTAAAGCATCCATCAGTTTACACACAGCAGAGAGGATTCAGTTGTTAATTGAGATGAATCTGATTTCCATCTGTCGATTGAACTTTTGCTCCCTGTTCACTCTGAATTCACCAACAGCCCCTCTGGCCCTGGGTCTGTGACTCAGACCAATTCAGAGCTGCAAGGAAGGAACAGGTGCAGGAACTCAAGCTTGGACTGACTTGCACTGATCCCTGACAGAAAAAGAGTTAAAAAGAAAGAGTTGAATAGAAAAAGAAAGGGTTAAATAGTAGAAAGGAAGGGTTAAACAGAAATTAGAAAAAGACAGTGTGATCGCCGTTAAAGATTATGAACATGCCTTGGGATATTCCCACTTTCCTCTTGATCCGAGTCGACAGTTGGAGGATATTCCCTGAGACAGGAGCTGCCCCAGGAACTGTGTGGAGTACGAGTTACATTCGATCGGGCCCTGTATTTGGTGAAAGCTGGCGCTGTGAACAAAGCACGCGGTGATTAGGAATTGTGACACAACAAGGTCCAGCATCCTTCATAATACTCGATGCGGCGGGGAGGTTATATATTCCATACTTATACATTCCTACATTACAACAGTGACTACACTCCAAAAATGGTACTTCATTGGTTGTAAAGCACTTTGGGACGTCCTGAGATTGTGAAAGGCACTATATAAATGCAAGTCTTTCTTTATTTTACTTCACTCTTTAAATGATACTGACAGCTGTGTGAGTGACGGTGTCCCTTTAAGAGACACTGATTGGCAGTGTATAACCCTGCCCCTTACCTGACCCATTGGGGGTGAAGCTCTGGCCCATTACAGTGAAGAATGTTTAAAGCAGGTGTCACTGGGGACTGAGGATTAATCTCAGGCTCCTGCTCCACAGACACAGGGAGCTGATATTAAAGTTTGGGGATATTCCCAGCTGTCTGAACACAACTAACCCGACCTGCTCTCAGTCCCTAATATTGAAGAAAAGCTGCACGTTCTTACTGATGATTCCCAATATTGTAGTGTATGTAACCGTCTACCTTTAAGAGACTATTGTATGTAACCGTTCACCTTTAAGAGAACTATTTTAGGTGTGGCACTACTTGTTTGGCTTCTGTATACGGTAATACCGACGGTGACCACACCGGTATATAAGTGCTGTGGCATGATTTATAGGGCAGATTCGCCCTGACCTTCGAATAGTAAAGTCCTGTTGTATGTTACTCCTGAAGTCTGTGTCGTAATTAACTGCACAACCCACAGACTTTACAGTGGCGATGAGTCCGATCGTACCCTGCGGCAACAATAATTTCAAAGCAACGAAAGAGCGTCGAAAAGAGGCAACCGCCCTCGTCATTCGGCTGGGAGAAAACGCAAGGCTGCAGCAATAGAAAGGAGGAAGACTTTAGCGACAAAAACTTCCATCAGCAACAGGCACTGACTGTCCCTTCTGCCACGGTGACTGTGAGTAAGGGAAAGTGAAAAGAATAGCCGGAGGATAAGGGCTGGGCACTCGACCACGGTCGAGGGGGAAAAGGAGCCGGACAAAAAGTCAGGTCCAACGGCGTCGTGAGAGACCGTGACCGGCGGGAAAAGCCGGGCGGTGACCGAAGCCACGAAGCGCTGCGACCAGGAGCGTAGGCGCGGGAAGAGAGAAACTCAGCCGCAGCCGGGGAGAGAAGCACCGGACTGCGAGAGGGCTGGGAGGCGCGATTGGGGTCCGAGCGAGCGGGAGAGGCAGAGCCGACCAAGAGAGACTGCGCGAGAGCCAGTCCAGCGGCTGAACTGTCCTCTGTCAACGGGGTGTAACCAGCGCCGGTAGAGCCGAGCGAGCAGGAGAGAGGCAGAGCCGAGCAAGGGGAACTGTGCGAGAGCCAGTCCAGCGGCTGAACTGTCCTCCGTCAACGGGGTGTACCCAGCGCCGGTAGAGCCGAGCGAGCGGGAGAGAGACAGAGCCGAGCAAGGGGAACTGTGCGAGAGCCAGCCCAGCGGCTGAAACTGTTCGCCGTCAACGGGGTACCCAGAGCCGGTCGCCCTGCCATAAAATTAAAAAAAAGGGAAAGCCTTGAAGCCGACGCGCAGGCTGTGAACCTGAAAGCCAGCGGCCGTCGCCCGTGGGGAAAGTGTACCCCTCCCACCAGGGAAGAAACGCGGGAAGCCGCCATTAGGCGGGGAAGAAGACAGAAGCGGGAAACCGCCATTGAAGTGGGCGGGGAGAGAAGATAAGAGCGGGAAACCGCCATTTTCGCGGGAAAACCGCCATCTTAGAAAAAAAAAGAAATAATAATTTAAAGAAATACTTGTGTTGTTCCCAAAGAGAGGAAGATGCCTAAGCGTGGTAACATCAATGATTTTAATTCCGAAGTAGAAGACTGGACCACGTACGTGGAACGCATTGAGATCTATTGTGAGGCCAATAAAATAGAAGAAGATGACAAAGCTATAACCTTGCTGAACTCGATGGGCGCAAAGACATACGGGCTCTTGAAGCATCTACTAGCACCAGCTAAACCGGCGGATCAGACTTTCGATGATATTGTGGCTGTCCTGAAGGACCACTTGAACCCTACACCGTTGATGTTGGCTGAACGATTCAAATTCTATGCGAGAACGCAACGGAAAGACGAAAGCAACGTGGAATACTTGGTTGAACTGCGGAGGCTAGCGAAAGACTGCCAGTTTGGAGGGAATCTGACAGAGGCATTGCGAGACAAGTTCGTGTGCGGGTTGGCAAAGGAAGGAACGCAAAAGCGACTACTCGAAGAGAACGACCTTACACTTGACAGGGCTGTCCTTATTGCAGCATCGCACGAAGCCGCAGCGAAGGGAACTGCGGAAATGCAGCTAAAGACAGCAGCACTAAGTGTGGATCAAATTACCTCGACAACAACAAAATGCTATCGTTGTGGGAAGACAACACACGACCAGAACCAATGCTGGTTTAAGAACCAGGAATGTAGGAAATGTGGCAAACTGGGTCACATAGCTAAGGTATGCCGGTCAGGGAAGAAGACCAACAACCAAAGGACCAACAACCAAAGGAAGCCATCACAGGAAAAGTACAACAAGGTACACAAGGTGGCTGAGAAGAGTTCAGACGAACAGAATTCAGACTCAGACCCAAACGGCCAGGAGCTGGGTAGTCTGAGAATTCACAATGTGAGTAAGGAAGCTGACCTACAAACTATCTGGGTCATGCTAAAAATAGCTGGAATCCAAGTGAAAATGGAGTTGGACACTGGATCAGCTCTATCAGTCATAAATCGAAGGGATTACCACCGGCTATTCTCACATATACCCTTAAGAGATACCAAGTTCGTATTGCAGACATACACGGGGCATAAAGTATACCCCATGGGAAAGATAAGAGTCAAAGTGAGAGA
Organism: Somniosus microcephalus; assembly: GCF_052327205.1. Classification (NCBI taxonomy): domain Eukaryota; kingdom Metazoa; phylum Chordata; class Chondrichthyes; order Squaliformes; family Somniosidae; genus Somniosus; species Somniosus microcephalus. The sequence goes on along the minus strand of NC_140988.1, from coordinate 112,568,023 downwards.
TAGGGGTAAAGAACACCCAAGAATGAACTTATACGTACTACATGAGGGAGGACCACCACTTCTAGGACGGGAGTGGATCAAGAAAATAGACATGGAATGGCACTATCTAAAAGCCATAACGAGTGAGGACTCGGTGCAGACAATCAGCTCAGATTCTGAAACGGATGACGATAAGACCAACCCAAATATGAAAGACAAGGCTGAAATGGACTTGCCGACGAAGGTTGGAAAAACGAAGGCATGCATAAAGGCTTATGCTCCAGAGAAGAACAAAGTTTCAGAACAGAACTCCACCGAACAATGACAACCTAGTTCAACAGAAAATTCTGAGCCTGTTCAAGTTACGGACATATCCATGACGGAAGAACACCGAGCTCGGACTCAAACTTATTTCAAATTACGACAACAATTAGAACAATTGAGTTACCGTCTCGTACAAGAGATGAAAACAATGAAAAAGTTCTATGACACCGAATGGGAGAATCTGGAAAGACAACAGAAGCAGCTAGCTCAAGCAGAGAGCGACCATAGAGCCATCGTGACCAATTACCGATCACATCTCCCTTATGCTGTTCAGGAGTTAGAATATTTGCAGGAAGAAGCAAATGAAGAGGAATCTGCAGGAAGCCAGGATTTTATTCCAGTTCTTCTCTACGACTCCTTACAAGCAGAGTGTGAGAAGTTGAAAGAACAGTATGAACAGGCCCAGGCTACAATTCTGGAAGGGGTTAACTCGGCAACCTCCGAAAAGCTAGTTTCAGTGGAAGCATATGAGCAACTGAAGGTTGAACATGAGCAAGAAGTCCAAAGGCTGCAGGAAATTCTTGATGAGCTCAAGGCCAAGACAGACTCATCGGTAGAAGTTCCATCCATAGATGAGAAATTAGAGGTGAAAGACATGGCAGAACCTGAAAGACAAGATGTACAAGAACTCATAAAAATATTAAAGGAAACCCAAGACAAATATGGGGCGGCAATGACCGAGATTCAACAACTTGAAGAACAGATTCAACTGGGAATCCGTTCAGTGGAAGAAAAGGGAACTGTAAGAAACACAGAGACTGTAAGAATGGCCTCTGAACATGAGCTAGAGAGCATCAAGGCGCAACTTCTCCGAGCGCTGGAAGCCAAAGTACAAGAGGAAAAGAAGGTGAAAGCATTGGAGGAAAGGGTGGATGAAATGGAGAAGACTCTGACCCACAGTGTTCCCGTGGAAGAGTTAACGGTCAGCCAACTCCTTCATATGCTGAAGGACAAGACTCTACAATGGGAACAATCTGAACACGAGCTTCAATCTTCAAAGGGAAGGAGTTCGGAGCTCTCAAAAGTTATGGAAATAGCTGAGGTTGCAACACAGATTTTACAGGGATGCCAAAAGTATGCTGAATCACGTCAATGTGAACAGCAGAATGTTGAAACAGCTGCTCCAGTAGAAGGATTGAATAGCCTGATCAATCAATCCCCGAGGGAAGGGGAAGTATTGAAATCACAAACGAGGTCATTAGTGAAGGATTTGCAGGAAACCCAGGAAGAGCGGGATGAATATGAACGCATGAAGAAGTCTCTTCAGGAAAGATGTCTAGGGAGGGAACAACAGTCGGCTAACGTCCAGTTGGGTACGGAAGAAGTAGCAGGCCCTCTCGCTAGACTAGCTCAGGACGACACCGAATATTACCATGACCTGTTGAGTGACACTGAATATTACGAGGATCTGGTCTGCCCAGCTTGTGATGAAAACTCCCAAAGTGCAGAAATCAGGATGAAGCACTTAAAGTCTAAGGAACATAGAGAGATGGTGGCGCTACAGCTGGCAGCTGATAAGGGAGCCCCGAGAGTCTCCAAGAAGCAGAAAAGAAAAAGAAGAAGCAGAAGATGATAACCATCAAAATCATTATCACTCCTACCAGATCATGCACGTGGGCCCTACAAAGGGAGATAAATCAGTTGGAACGTAAGAAAAATTACCAAGGCAATACAGCTGTTTATAAAAGTCAGCATTGCTGGTTCAGCAGGACGAAAGTTCAAGCTGTTACGTCAAGGGGAAGACTAGTGGAGGAGTCACGCTAGCAATGTGAACCGGCTACACCACAGCGATGTTGTTCGGACCGAGTCAAGACTAGAGACTGAATCTATACACTGTTCCCACAGAGACTGAACCTGTGAACTGTTTCCCACAGAGACTATATCTGTAAATTGTTTACCTGAAGTTGAATATATGTATGTTAATGAGAAATAGTATGTTGTAAGCTAAAAAGGGAGGATTGTAGTGTATGTAACCGTCTACCTTTAAGAGACTATTGTATGTAACCGTTCACCTTTAAGAGAACTATTTTAGGTGTGGCACTACTTGTTTGGCTTCTGTATACGGTAATACCGACGGTGACCACACCGGTATATAAGTGCTGTGGCATGATTTATCGGGCAGATTCGCCCTGACCTTCGAATAGTAAAGTCCTGTTGTATGTTACTCCTGAAGTCTGTGTCGTAATTAACTGCACAACCCACAGACTTTACAAATATGTTTGAGTGGTACTTTTCCAATCCATTCAGTGTCTTCTGGATAAATTGAGATATATTGGACGGGTTCAGGGTGAGTGCTGAAACATCTGGGTCTGTGACTTTCTGAGTCTCAGTCATTCTGTAATGAAAGAAGAGAGAATGTTTTTATCAGTGAGGTCATTTCAGATCAGAAATCCAAAGGGGAACATTTCAGATCAAAAATCCAACAACTTGAATGCTCGTACTGGCACCCCACAGCAACCCATCCAGCCAATGGCAGAATCCTGAGATTTGCAGTCCCCCTGTAGTCACACTGATCTCCACACATGCAGTGGGATCCTGGTTTGTTATCACTTCAGCTCAGTTTGTGATTTTCAAAGCCATGTCTGTTCAGTCCAGCTTCTCTGTACTGGAGCCTCATTTTTCCATTATTAATAATTATTATCCCGAGTGTCTCCAGTCTGTGCTTCCCCCTTCTCTGCAGGAACACACTCAGTACAATCATGTGTAGTGAGGAGAGGAGAAGGAACAGCCTCCCAGGAACCTGGGATCGGTGGGATTCCCTCACAGACATCTCGATTTTAACCCCCTGCCCCCCGACAGGCAGGAGAGGGTCAGGGGTTAAAACATCGGAATCGAGCAACCCGACCCCAACCCAAAATCAACCTGACCCCAAACCGACCCCAACCCCAGCCGGACACCATTCCCACCTGTTCAATTTTAACTAAAACAGATCAGGCCATCAACGAGACTCCAACAAAAAGCAGCAGGGGCCTAATTAACATTCAAAAGTTGCAGCCTGATGACATATTCGGGGCAGTGACTGAATTGTCAGGGGGAGGCCTGCGCTGTCGGCTGCCCAGCAGTGGATCCGAGGCGGGAGGAGCCGACTGGCCAAGGTAAGTGCTAAAGATCTGCTCCTTTTAGCACTCCTTGTGTGCCAGGAGGAGCAGGAGACCCCTCAACCCCGATCTTTAAGCCTTTGTCCCCCCTCCCCCCCCCACTCCCAATGGGGACCAGGGGCTTCTGCTTCCCTCACTACTGAGTGATGGTGAACGCCCCCATGGATCCCCAGCTGTGGCCTCCTGCCGCTTGTTTTGCTCCTGTCCGCCGGCCAGGCCATCAATCACCAGCTGTCGGGCGGGAGTCTGAAGAAGATTATTTAAATGAGGCACTGCCATTAAGATCCACAGGGCCTCCACCTCCCCGGTCTTGCCGGGATCATCCCACATTAACGGCCTCCCCCGTACCCTTCCCACCTCCCCGTTAATGTCGCGGTCAGAGTGTCCGGTGACACGGACATTACTGGGAAATCTCAGCACCCACTCATTTCTCTGTTAGTGGATAGAATAAGCCAATCACAACACATTTTACTGTCACTCTGACACTGCGACCTGCCCCTCTCCTCACTTCTCTATGGGCTGGTTGATAGAACAAGCCAATCACACAGCACTTACTGACCCAATGGAATAAAGCTGTCACTGTACACACATGGAGCCTTTTGGAAGCCTTGGTTAAATACAGGTCACTGCAGCGTTTTCTCTCTTTCACTTCTTGTCTCACAGGTTAGGAACATAGGATCCTGAGAAGCTCTACACCCCAATGGAACAGCCCATGTCACTCAACAACAACTTGCTTTTATATAGCGCCTTTAACGTAGTAAAACGTCCAAAGGTGCTTCACAAAAGCTTTATCAGACAAAATTTGACACCGAGCCACATAGGAAGATATTAGGGCAGGTGACCAAAAGCTTGGTCAAAGAGGTAGGTTTTAAGGAGCATCTTAATGGAGGAGAAAGAGGTAGTGCGGTGGAGAGATTTAGGGAGGGAATTCCAGAGCTTAAGGCCGAGACAGCTGAAGGCACGGACACCAATGGTGGGGCGAAGGAAGTCGGCGATGTAAAAGAGCCCAGAATTGGAAGAACGCAGAGTTGTCAGAGTTTTAGGGTTGGAGAAGGCTACAGGGATAGGGAGAGGCGAGGCCATGGAGGGATTTGAATAAAAGGATAAGAATTTTAAGTTTGAGGCATTGCTGGACCAGGAGTTAATGTAGGTCAGCAAGCAGGGGCAATGGGTGAACAGGACTTGATGCGAGTTAGGATTCGGACAGCAGAGTTTTGGATGACCTGAAGTTTACGGAGGGTGGAAGATGGGAGGTTGACCAGGAGAGAATTGGAAGAGTCAAGACTGGAGGTAACAAAGGCATGGATGAGGGTTTCAGCAGAAGACCCGCTGAGGCAGGAGCGGAGACGGGCGATATTACGGAGGTGGAAGTAAGAGGCCTTGGTGCAGAGGATTTGGGGTCGGATGCTCAGCTCAGGGTCAAATAGGACGCCGAGGTTGCGAACCGTCTGGTTCAACCTCAGTCAGTGGCCAGGGAGGACGAGAGAATCAATGGCTAGTGAATGGACTTTGTGGCATGGACTGAAGATAATGGCTTCAGTATTCCCAATGTTTAATTGGAGGGAACTTCAGGCTAATCCAATACAGGCTGACGGACAAACAGCATAACAAATCAAAGGCAGTGGAGGGATGGAGAGTGATGGTGGTGAGGTAGGCTTGGGGGTCGTCAGTGTACATATACGCCCAGAAATTCGGGTCGGAGGCTTCCCGCGGGTGTAAGCCCCTGACCTGCACTTACCTTGCGCGCCGGCCGTTGAGCTGTGGGCCCCTGTGGAATTCCGATCCTGGGCCTGCCCCAGCTGCCGGCGCACAGTGCTTGTGTATCCCAGGGGCACAGTTGGTTCGATGTGTCCCCTGGGATCACGTGGGCCATGGGGAGCCAATCGGAGCAGGGAATGCTCCATTCATAAGCTTGACAGGAAGTGCTGTCAAAACTTAGAAATACTACGGCCCCAAAACATCACTACATCTTCAAATAAATTTTTTAAAAACATCACATTTTTTAAATCTATATATAAAAATAGTATGTCTCTCTGTCTGTCTGTCTGTCTGTCTGTCTCTCTGTCTGTCTGTCTGTCCGGCTATACAATCAAAAGTTATAGGGCGTACCTACACATATGTTATATCAAAAGAAAGCTTATCATTAGGGGACTCTCATAGGCATATTTACTTTTTGGTTGGACAAAAATTGTGCCGACGGTATCCAAAAAACGTTCAAAATTCCGCTCATTATCCGCTCATTAGCATCGAGTGGGGGCGGGTTCATTGCGTGTGCGGGCGGGCCATCCTAAAGTTGAGTGACATGACGATTGACCAATCCTACAGTTCAGTAACCTGACGGTTGACCAATCGGTGCGTGTGTGGGCGGGCCTTATCATTCTGAACTGAGGTGAGTGTCAGCCATCTTGATTCGTAAGTTTATTTTTTTTTCCCACTTTCTGCGTATTTCTTTTCAAATCTAGATTTCCAGCAAAAAAAAAAGTTGCTTTTAAAACACAAATTGTTTTTTAAAAAGTTAATTAATTTGTAAATCTTTTCTCTAACCTCTATAATTTTCCTACCTTTCACCGTTTTTGCAGGCCTGGAAGCCTGGGCCTCTGTTGCCCAGCCACGCCCGAGCTAGGCACCGCCCCTCCCGCTGGGCTCGCCCTGCGATCGCTGCCATCTTTGTAAAGGCTGGCGGCGCGGGACTGGGCCGAGCGTAGCCATCTCCGCCATTTTGGTAAAGGCTGGCGGGGCGGGAGGGAGCCTAGCGGGAGGTGAGTTGCGGTCACCATGGGGCTTGGGCTCAGCTGATCGGGCGCTCATCAGGGGTCGGCCCGCAACACATCGACCGGAGGAGTGGCGGCTCTCTCTCTCCTTCCCCCGAGCGGCTCGGGCGGGGGGCCGGTGCTCGGGAGGGCGGGGCTCGGGAGGCCGGTGCTCAGGAGAGCGGGAAGGGGGGGAAGGGTTACCCTGGCAACCGGGCTCGGCCCTCTCTCACAGCCTCAAGCCGGCTCACGCCCGTTCCCGGGGCTTGGCTCCAGCGCAGGCCCAGCCGCAATTGGCGGTCTTGTAGCCGGGGCTCGGGAGGCCATGGGGCGGGGCTCGGGAGGGCGGGGCTCGGGCTGACCGGGGCGCTGCGCTCGGCTGGGCCATGTCAGTGCGTGGGGTGGCACGGAGCTCCACGGAGCCATTGCCGGCAGAGGGGAGAGGGTCTGCTGACTCCCCCCTCCCTTTCTCCCTTCCCCCACCCTTCCCCCCTCCCCCCTCCTTCCCCCACCCTTCCAACCCCCCCTTTCCCCCCACACACACCCCCTCCCCCTCCACCCACCCTTCCCCTCCCCCCTCTCCCCCTTCCCCTCCCCCCTTCCCCCTCCCCCTCCCCCCTTCCCCTCCCCCCCCCCTTCCCCTCCCCCCCTCCCCCTCCCCCCTTCCCCTCCCCCCCTTCCCCTCCCCATCCCCCTCTCCCCCCTCCCCCTACCCCCTTCCCCCCAGTCGCTCTCTCTCTTCCCCCCAGTCGCTCGCTCTCTTCCCCCTTAGTCACTCTCTCTCTTCCCCCCAGTCGTTCTCTCTCTTCCCCCGTCACTCTCTCTCTTCCCCCCAGTCGCTCTCTCTCTTTGCCCCACTCGCTCTCTCTTCCCCCCACTCGCTCTCTCTCTTCCCCCCACTCGCTCTCTCTCTTCCCCCCACTCGCTCTCTCTCTTCCCCCCAGTCGCTCTCTCTCTTCCCCCCAGTCGCTCTCTCTCTTCCCCCCAGTCGCTCTCTCTCTTCCCCCCAGTCACTCTCTCTCTTGCCCCCAGTAGCTCTCTCTCTTCCCCCCCAGTCGCTCTCTCTCTTCCCCCCAGTCGCTCTCTCTCTCTCTTCCAACAACAACATGCCCTCAAAAAAGCCTCGGCACCGCCGGGCACTCCAGCTAGTATAAACTATAAATTACATGAAATAACTATTTTAAACAATATTTAAATTTTTGAAAAAAATAATTTTATTTTCTAACGGGGCTAAAAATAAACTTAGCATTCTTTAAAGTATTTAAAAATAATAAACCTGTGGAAAAAATGTTTAATTTTAATTAATTCACCACTTACCTTGTAAAAAGCAGGCCTTACGCCTGCTTTTTAAATGTGTAACTTCTGCAGACTTACCTTCCCGGGAAAACCTGTAAAAAAAAACGCAAGTTCGATGCGCACGCGCAGCCTCTCCCGCGCAGCCTCTCCCGCGCACGCATTCGACCTCTGAACCCCTGCTTTCAGGGGAATGGAAGTGCCGGTTTCCCGCGCATGCGCAGTGCATGCAGGAAACCAGCACTTCCATTGGGCTTACGGGTGAGTACCCCGTGCGTACTCACCCGTGGAGACCCGAATTTCTGCCCCATAGAATCTCCCATTTCCTACAGGCCTGAGCCAATAACCCCTAAAACCACAGTTAAACATCACTCAATATTCCCACCATTTGAAAGCATCTTATCAGGGAAGGTTTCCAGGCCATGATTCTACTTTCACTCTTCTCCCAGATACAGATGAAGATTCCTTATCAGCAGCAGGTACTGCATGTCTCAGAGGAACTTAACTGGAAAGGAGCTGCTTCGAGTTCTGTGAATAAAGAGAGGAGATCAAATCAGTCAACGAACAAACCAACACCCAATGAAACCAAGCAGTGAATTTGGGATTGAGAGTAAAGAGTTCAGTGTGTAACAGTGGGTGGGGCCAATCACAGAAATGGGGAATAATCCACATTTCACGATTCCATCCTGGGGCAGCACCAATACTCCGAGGGCAAGGCTGAGGGGGCACCAACACTCCGAGGGCAGGGCTGAGGGGGCAGCACCAACACTCCGAGGGCAGGGCTGAGGGGGCACCAACACTCCGAGGGCAGGGCTGAGGGGGCACCAATACTCCGAGGGCAAGGCTGAGGGGGCAGCACCAACACTCCGAGGGCAGGGCTGAGGGGGCACCAACACTCCGAGGGCAGGGCTGAGGGGGCACCAACACTCCGAGGGCAGGGCTGAGGGGGCACCAACACTCCGAGGGCAGGGCTGAGGGGGCACCAACACTCCGAGGGCAGGGCTGAGGGGGCAGCACCAACACTCCGAGGGCAGGGCTGAGGGGGCACCAACACTCCGAGGGCAGGGCTGAGGGGGCAGCACCAACACTCCGAGGGCAGGGCTGAGGGGGCACCAACACTCCGAGGGCAGGGCTGAGGGGGCAGCACCAACACTCCGAGGGCAGGGCTGAGGGGGCACCAACACTCCGAGGGCAGGGCTGAGGGGGCACCAACACTCCAAGGGCAGGGCCGAGGGGGCACCAACACTCCGAGGGCAGGGCTGAGGGGGCAGCACCAACACTCCGAGGGCAGGGCTGAGGGGGCACCAACACTCCGAGGGCAGGGCTGAGGGGGCAGCACCAACACTCCGAGGGCAGGGCTGAGGGGGCACCAACACTCCGAGGGCAGGGCTGAGGGGGCACCAACACTCCGAGGGCAGGGCTGAGGGGGCACCAACACTCCGAGGGCAGGGCTGAGGGGGCAGCACCAATGATGGACCCACCAACAAACTTTAAACAATTCAGCCCTCTCACCAACCTCACAAAAATGTCCCATTCCCCAGCCATGGCCCTGTTTATATTGAAGATATACTTGAATGAAGGAAAGATGGTCCCTCTGCATCAGACTCTCGGTTTCTCCATATATTAATGTAATCTGTTCCATCCTCTGGTTTAATGCTTCAGAACAGCTTCTAATCTGAGAGAAAGCTTGGAGCCCCTCCTCATTGATTAGTTTCAGTGCATATTCGTCAACTTCTTCCAGCTGTCTCCTCCATTCAGAGAAGCTCTTCAATAGCTTTCCTTTCAGCTCACTGATTTGTGCCTGAAACCCAAACCAACTCTCATTACAAACGGCCTTTCCACACAGCCGTTACCCTGAGCACACGGCACTTTCCAGGGACAGGACAGTTTGTTTAGATCACTACTCGATCACCCATTAAAGATAGCTAAAAAGTGAGAGGTGTCTACTGGGAGAGAAAACAGAGTTTAACCAGTATAACAACAGAAAATGCTGGAAAAACTCAGCAGGCCAAGCAACATCCGTGGAGAGAGAAACAGCGTTAACGTTTCAGGTCGAAACCCTTCGTCAGGACTGAAAAAACACAGGAAATGAAATAGATTAAAAGGCCAGTTTGGGGGCTGGGAAATGGGGATGAAAGAACAAAAGAGAAGTGAAGAGACATTAAGCGGTATTCAAAATGAAACGAGATGGTGATAGGACTAGTGGAGACAAAAGACGGCTCTAGATTAGGTGTGAAATGCGCTGGCAGAATGGGAGACAGCTGCCATGTGGGAGAGAAAAAAAGGGGGAAGGGCACAAAACAAAGGTGTGGATAAAAAATATATAAAAATGTAATGGGGGCCGAGGTTATGATCTGAAATTGTTGAACTCGATATTGAGGCTGTAAAGTGCCTAATTGGAAGATGAGGTGCTGTTCCTCGAGCTTACACTGGGTTTCCGTGGAACAATGCAAGAGCCCGAGTACGGTGAGGTCTGAGTGGGAATGGGGCGGTGAATTAAAATGACAGGCGACCGGAAGCACGGGGTCAATGGACTGAATGGAGGTGTTCTGCAAAGCGGTCACCCAATCTGCGTTTGGTCTCCCCAATGTAGAGGAGACCACATCGTGAGCAGCGAATACAGTATACTAGATTGCAAGAAGCACAAGTAAATCGCTGTTTCACCTGGAAGGGGTGTTTGGGGCCCTGGACAGTGGGAAGGGGGCAATATCGAGTTCAACAATTTCAGATCATAACCTCGGCCCCCATTACATTTTTATATATTTTTTATCCACACCTTTGTTTTGTGCCCTTCCCCCTTTTTTTCTCTCCCACGTGGCAACTGTCTCTCATTCTGCCAGTGCATTTCACACCTAATCTAGAGCTGTCTTTTGTCTCTTTACTAGTCCTATCACCATCTTGTCTCGTTTTGAATACCTCTTAATGTCTCTTCACTTCTCTTTTGTTCTCTCATCCCCATTTCCCAGCCCCCAAACTGGCCTTTTAATCTGTTTCATTCCCTGTGTTTTTTCAGTCCTGACGAAGGGTTTCGACCTGAAACGTTGACTCTGTTTCTCTCTCCACGGATGTTGCCTGGCCTGCTGAGTTTTTCCAGCATTTTCTGTTGTTATTTCGGACTTCCAGCATCCGCAGTATTTTGCTATCGAGTTTATCCAGTGTTGCCTTGAGCTTAAAAGAAAGAGCACAGTATTTAGATGGTGTATGGCACTGCCACCTGGTCCATCCACACCTGGGGTGATGGGTCCAGTTTTCGTGCCCACACCTGGTGAAGGAGATTGAGACTCTGGAGAGGACGGTGGCCAGAATGACACCTAGTCTGATGGATTTTAGTTCTGAGGATTGTAAGATTCGCAAAATTGATATTGTATTAATAAGGGTCGAATGGCAGAAGAGGCCATGATTTTAAAGACTGTTTTAAAAGAAGCCCAGGAAAAAGGGGCATTCAAAATGGCCACCAGAACCCGTGACCAACTTATTGGGACACTTTAAAATGGTTCCTGCAGTCCTCAGACAGCTTTGTGGATTCAACCCACAGTAGGTTCTGGAAGCCGTTTCTGAGAGAACGAAACCAGACACCCACACATACATAAAGATTGGATGCAGATCCAGTCAGATCGGCCTGTAGATAAAGGCCATCTAAATGTTTACCCAGACAAAGAGGAACAGTTCCATATTCATAAAGAACGCATCAAGGACCCGTTAAAGACATCAAGAAGACATTAAAAACAATGAAGGTCATTCCAGACCAGAGATGGCCCGTTACCGGCCATCCAAGAACAGTTTAAAATATAATAACTACCCAGTTGTGCAACCAGCCCGCCAAAATTAAAACAAAAGACTAACCTGATTTGGCGCGAGATAAGGGCTTCTGCTGAGAAGTATAATTGGGAGACACCGGGGGTAGCGAAAAAAGAGGCTTCGTCTTGGATATTGGGAAGAGAGAGGTTCCTTTCTTCATCATCTTCATGGGATCTTCGGTAATAGCCGTTACCTTCGATAGCAGCTGGAGTTCGGAGAAGAAGACGGTTCGAGCCGGCGTCCCGCCCGGGGTAAAACATCGGGAGATCATCGACCAACCCCGGGCCATTGACGAAACGGGAGGTAGTAAAACTACCAAAGAAACCTACATGAAAGCCGGCTAGGGGCTTCCAACCGTGGTCAAGCAGATGATCTCCGCCGACATCCAGGCCCGTCAGTGTCCAGCCTGTCTGTGACCTTCACCTCGAGAAAGAGAGTGAGGTGTGGCGCAGCCCGCTGTGGCTCCACTGACCACGAGGAAACAGGACACCTGAGGGGATCAAAACGCAGACCTGTTTCAAAACTCTATACTTTTCCAACTGGATTGGTGAGCATGTTTCTGGCCCTTCATAATCAGATCTAGATAGGTTTAAGGGGGTGGTCATTTTGGGTATAATTAACATGAGTTGTTGTCCCTCGATGTTCCGTGTGCTTCCCCATTTTATGATGATCTTTGTAAGGTATAATATGCCTGTATCCATTTTAGTTAGTACTGTATTGTTATGATTTGTTTTTCCCTCCCATGTACCCTTATTTGCTTGCATTTGATTTGTTTTTCCTTATGCAATAAAATATCATTTCGTTTCATTAAACCTGGTCTATAAGAGTATTCTCTACATTGTAGTTCCTGCACCTAAGTCCAGTGTCTAGAATCTAAGGGGTTAGTGGGTCGAGCCACTCAAGGTTTTTCTGTGCAAAAGAGAGAGAGAGAGAGAGAGAGAGAGGCCTCTGAGAGAGAGTAACCTCTGCGATCTGCAAATCTCGAGAGAGAGAGAGAGAGAGAGAGAGAGAGAGAGAGAGAAACCCCTTACAGGATCGGCTCAAAGAAGTTGGGTGATTAAGAGAAAAGCAGGTAGACTGAGAGGGACATGATTACATTTTTTAAATGTTGGAAGGATTATGGGACTCATTCGTGGGTGAGGTACTTGAGATGCATCGGGATGGTAGGACTAGAGGGCCTGTGTATAAAATCCATAGGCACAGTGTAGCGTATGTACCTTTAAGAGAGAACTACTTTTACAGCTCCTGTATACTGTAGTACCGGCAGTGACCACACCTGTATATAAGCCTTGAGCATGCCTCTGTACTGTCAGTCTTTAGGCTACCCTCCTCCAGTAAACACCTGTTGATTGTTAAGTTACAGCCTCCGTGTAGTTATTGGAAAACATCATACTTTAAGAATCACGGATTCAATAGTGGCGACGAGGTCGATTCGAATCTACCTGCAACTCTGCATTTCCCTTCAAGGATTCACTCCGGGAGGGCGGTGGAAGAAAGTCGAGGCCAGAAGCACGGGCGTCGACCACGAGCAACCGCCCAGTCATCCGGCAGAGAGTGAACATCGCAGGGGAGGCCGTTGAGAGCCGGGCTTGGTTCCCCAGCCACGACGATCCAACAACAGACTGGCAACAGGTACAGCACAGACCCTTCCCAGACAGCGGCAGCTGGAGCCAACCGACAGCAGAGAAAAAGCCGAGCAGCGTCGACGGGGTAAGAGAGAGGGTGAAGCGCACAGGGCGCAGCCGGGGGTTGAAAACCGAGCGGCGTCGAGGAAAAACAAAACAGAGAGAGAGAGGGTAAAGCAGCAGCCGGGTTCAGGACCGAGCGGCGGCAACGGGAAAGGCGCACAGGAGAACACGCAGAGCACAGCCAGGGCTCAAGGGCTGAACAGCGTCCGCGGGGAGAAGAAGGGAGAGCGCGGGAGACGCCATTGAGCCGCAGAGAAGAAGGGAGAGCGCGGGAGACGCCATTTTTAGAAGCCGCAGCGGAGAAGAAGGGCGAGCGCGGGAAGAAAGGAAAGCGCGGGAGACGCCATTTTGTGCCAGCGGAGAAGAAGGGAGAGCGTGGGAGATGCCATTTTAGACAGTTAAATCACACCCAGGGATGCCGAAGAGTGGCAGTATCACTGCGTTCGACAATGAAGTCGAAGATTGGGCGACATATGTGGAATGCATTGAGGTGTACTGCAGGGCGAATGAAGTGCCAGATGCTAGGAAAGCACTGGTTTTGTTAAATTCCATGGGTGCAAAAACTTATGGCTTACTGCGAAACCTAATAACCCCAGAGAAGCCCGTGGATAAGAATTTCGAAAGCATAGTAGAAATCCTACAGGACCACTTAAACCCCACACCGCTGCTGATAGCAGAAAGATTTAAGTTCCACAAAAGGAACCAGCATAAAGACGAAAGTAATGCTGAGTACTTAACGGAACTGCGGAAACTATCGAAACACTGCCAGTTTGGAGTGGGACTAGCAGATACGTTAAGGGACAAGTTTGTGTGTGGGCTTCAAAGTGAAGGAACCCAGAAACGGCTTCTATCAGAAAAGGATCTTAAGCTGGACAAGGCTTTCAGCATGGCAGTATCACACGAAGCAGCCGCACGGGGCGCTGCAGAGATACAACGGAGACCGCAAGAATATGGCACCAATGAAATGTCATATGGAGCAGGGAAGTGTTATCGCTGCGGCAGAACAACACACGACCAGAAGGATTGTTGGTTCAAGGACCAAGTGTGCAGACGGTGTGGAAAAGCAGGACACATAGCAAGAGTCTGCAGGTCAGGGAAGAAAACCAACAGCAAGAAATCTCCACAGGAGAAGTACAAAAAGGTACATAAGGTGATGGACAGTAGTTCAGACGAACAGAAAAGTGATACAGACTCCGGAAGCAAGGAGCAGGGTTGTCTGAAACTACATAAGGTAACCAAAATGGAGGATCACCAGATTATCTGGGTCACACTCAAGATAGATGGAGTCCAAGTGAAAATGGAATTCGACACAGGATCAGCCCTAACAGTCATAAACCAAAGGGACTACAAGCGACTATTTTCACATATACCCTTGAAAGCTACAGAGATTGTCTTGAAGACATACACGGGGCAAAAAGTCTACCCCAAAGGAAAAATAAGGGTGAAAGTGACATACAAAGTCCAGGAAATACCTAAAATGGACCTATATGTATTGCCAGATGGAGGACCACCACTACTAGGACGTGAATGGATCCGGAAGATACAATTAGATTGGCATTCCATACAGGCACTGAAGGTTGAGGCCAAAAAGGATGACGACGTCACACCTGGACGACTGTCAAAAATGCTAACTGACGCACAAGAAGTGTTCCAGGAGGGACTCGGAACACTAAAAGGCATAACAACAATGATTAAAATAGAGGAAAATGCAAGCCCAAAGTTTTTTAAGGCCAGACCAGTGCCTTATGCGATCTGACCAGCCGTCGAAGCAGAGCTGGAAGGGTTGGAACGTTCAGGAGTACTGTCCAAAGTAGACTGGAGCGAGTGGGCTACACCCATCGTTCCTGTAATGAAGAGGTCGTTGAGTAATACGCCTGGGGAACCAAAGAAGGTCCGCATCTGTGGGGATTTTAAGGTGACAGTGAACCCAGTCCTTCACACGGTACAATATCCGCTTCCACGGATTGAGGATATTTTCGCCTCGCTATCTGGAGGTAAACGCTTCACCAAAATTGATCTGGCCCAGGCGTACTTGCAAATGGTGGTAGAAGAAGCCTCGAAACAATACCTCACGATCAACACTCATAAAGGTCTCTACCAATACAACCGGCTGGTGTTCGGGGTAGCATCGGCTCCGGCTATTTGGCAAAGGGCAATGGATCAAGTCCTGCAAGGGATTCCAGGGACCCAGTGTTATTTGGACGACATCCTGGTCACGGGCGAAAATGACAGTGATCACCTCGCCAACCTGGAGAAGGTGCTCACTAGATTAAAGGAATATGGGCTACGAGCTAATCGCCACAAGTGCGAGTTTTTCCAGAAGCAGATCTCATATTGTGGCCACGTTATTGATGAAGAGGGGTTACATAAGTCCCCTGAAAAGATTGAGGCAGTAGTCAAGGCTCCAGCACCGGAAAATGTGTCACAACTGAGGTCGTTCCTCGGGCTGGTAAACTACTACCATAAGTTCTTACCAAATTTGTCTACAGTATTACACCCACTGAACACCCTACTGCAAACGGGGGTACCATGGAAGTGGAATGACGAATGTAAACGAGCTTTCCAGAAGTGCAAAGAATTGATCACATCAAAAGAGGTGTTGGCCCATTTCAACCCAGCACTACCAATTTGGTTGGCATGTGATGCATCACCCTATGGTATTGGAGCGGTGCTGTCGCACAAATTCCCAGACGGGTTGGAGAGGCCAGTAGCCTTTGCGTCTCGGTCACTAACCTCAGCCGAGCGCAACTATGTCCAGATCGACAGGGAGGCCCTCAGCCTAGTATGGGGAGTAAAAAAATTCAACGACTATCTGCATGGGCAGAAGTTCACCTTGCTGACTGACCACCAACCACTTGTCTCCATCTTCAATCCAAAGAAGGGCGTTCCGGTGATGACTGCACAACGGTTACAAAGATCGTCCCTTTTTCTAGGGGCGAACCAATATGAAATAGAATATAAAGGCACGAAACAGCATGGAAACGCTGATGGGCTATCACGCCTGCCACTGCCTACTGTAGAGGAAGCACCAGCAGTGGACCCTATCGAGATATTTTATTCGTCAATAATTGAACGATTGCCAGTAACTAACGCGGATATAGAGAAGGAGACCCGCAATGATCCGACACTGTCTCGGGTATATGATTTGATGGTGAGGGGATGGCCAACACATGGCGACTCACTGTTGCCAGCATTCTCATCCAGAAGAGAACAGCTGTCAGTATGCCAGGGGACAGTGATGTGTGGATCCCGAGTGGTAATTCCACCCAAGTTAAGGGAGAGAGTGCTCAATGAGCTTCACAAAGGTCATCTGGGAGGGGTGAAAATGAAAAGCCTTGCTAGGGCTTATGTGTGGTGGCCGGGGATCGATCAACAAATCGAGGACCTAACCAAGAGCTGCTCAGGATGCCAGAAGGTCCAAAATGCACCACCACATGCCCCTCTACACCCATGGGAGTGGCCCTCCTCTCCATGGCAACGGGTGCATATTGATTTTGCTGGTCCATTCATGGACTCAATGTTCTTAATAGCAGTGGATGCTCACTCGAAATGGCCTGAGGTGATAAAAATGTCCTCAACCACTACAGAGAAAACGATTGCAGTCCTACGGACCATATTTGCCAGGAACGGCTTGCCAGAGCAGATTTGCTCTGATAATGGACCACAGTTTGTGTCCCAAGAGTTTCGGAAATTTATGAGAAGGAATGGGGTAAGGCATTACTCATCCGCCCCGTATCATCCAGCCACAAATGGATTGGCTGAGAGGTTCGTACAAACCTTTAAAAAGGCGATAAAGGCCATGTGTGATGATGAAATTCCACTACAGCATAAGGTGGACAATTTCCTGTTAGCCTACAGAAATGCGACACATGCAGTTACCAACCAGACCCCGGCCATGATGTTCTTTAACCGAAGGTTGAGATCTCGTCTGGATTTGCTCAGACCAAATGTGCGAAGAAATGTTGAGGATAAACAATTCCAGCACATCAATGAGAAGCCGACAAGGAGCTTCAATGTAGGACAACCAGTCTTGGCCCGTGACTACCGAACAGAGAAATGGCAACCCGGAACGATATGCACACGGCAGGGGCCATTAATGTACACAGTGGATGTCGGGGAGAGCACTGTGAGACGCCACGTCGACCAGATCTTAGTGTCACAGGAACGAGTCAACCCCATGTCTCGCGTCCCTGGGGATGAACCCGATATACCGGTAGCATCTACCTCAGAAACAGTAGCAGTGGAAACTGATGAAATAACCGACGAAAAGGGGCCAGAATCGCCTCTGCACCAAGAACAAGAACCTCAGGAAAGGCGCTATCCAGAAAGGATCAGGAAGCCGCCCCAAAGACTGAATCTATAAATGGACTATTTCAATTTAATGTGCATGTTAAAGTGTTAATTGTTATTTGAACATTATGGGTACTGCTAATCTAAAAGGAGAGGAATTGTAGTGTATGTACCTTTAAGAGAGAACTACTTTTACAGCTCCTGTATACTGTAGTACCGGCAGTGACCACACCTGTATATAAGCCTTGAGCATGCCTCTGTACTGTCAGTCTTTAGACTACCCTCCTCCAGTAAACACCTGTTGATTGTTAAGTTACAGCCTCCGTGTAGTTATTGGAAAACATCATACTTTAAGAATCACGGATTCAACACACAGAGTTAGTTTAGATGCCAAAGTCCTCGATCTCTGGAACAGATCCATGAACATGTGGTAGGTATGGAGTCACTACCACCCTTTAAAAGGGAGCTAGGGAGGAATTTCCCCCAGTTTGTCCTGAATTGGCTGCAGATGTTTATTCTCTCTTCGGTTTGCCTTTCCCAGGTGAGTACATGATTCGGGGTGGATCAGTGGTGTGCGTGATTGAACCCTGTCTGCATGGGGCAGGCTCGCTAATAGGCTATTCTTCCTCTTCCTTTCTATGTTCTTATGATACAGGTTTCAGGGCAAGTCTTCAACTGCCAGCCTCTGGTTGTGTCTGTTTCAATAAATCCAGGGCCCAAGTACTGCAATAATATTCCCTGGGAGGTGCAGATAGATTTAAGCAACTCCCCCTCACATCAAACACACGGGAAATCAATGTAATCAGTGACTCGGCCCCAAGAGAACCAGTTGATTTGGAAGGCGTATTTCTGATATGCTCATTGGCTCAGCAGGGTGAGAAACCCTTTCTAAATCCAGTTCCACTTTTCCTTACCTTTATTTCAGCTTCTGATCTCCCCAAGTCTCGCTGTTTGCTGGAACAATTCTGCTGGGCTCTCCGAAGCATCTTGATTTCTCTCTCCAATTCTTTCTGTAAAGGCAATTGGAAAGTGTTTAAAAGGCATTCAAACTGGAATGTAATAAAGAAATGATTCTGTTCCAGGAGTGACCCCACTGGGTGTGGATAGAAAATGGTTTGGGAGAATCTGAGTGGCTGGGCTCTGAGCAGAAATATTCCCTTGTGGTTCTCAGTAAAGAGGCACTCCCTGCCCTGTATCAGCTGAGTATCCACACACACACCCGCTTCTTTTCACAGTGACACTCTATGTGCTGCATTTTCACACGGACTCCACTCCTCCATTTCCAGGAATCAGCTGAGGGGAAAGGGAGACAGACTCGGGCACACCAGCATTTCTCAAACAGCAATTCCCTCTTGTTGTGAGGGACAGTTTTTCCACCCAGCCCCTGAGTCTGCCCCCGTCAGTGTCCCTCACTCCCCGCCCCAGTGATGGTCCTCTCCCTGCTGCTCAGATGGCAGAATCTCCCAGTGTTACACAGGGCTACAAAATGCTCTGCTCTACAGCCCTATGCCATGGAGTGCCAGGTGACACACAGTGAATTACTGGGCTCTAGTGCCCACCCCAGGAGGGGCTGAGTGTGGGTGAAGGACAGTCACCCTGGGCCACTCTCACACCTCTCCCAGTGCCCACACTGTTCTCTGAGAAACTGTAAGACAAAGGGGAGGGAGCAAATCTGACTGACAAAAAACAAACAGCCGTAAACCCAGACCTGGGGCAGCAAGAAAACACTGGGCTAAATCAGCACTGTCTGCAATCAGTTCGAATTAATGTTGGTCATTAACAGGGAAACTCTCCCGCACTGTATATAATATCAAGAATTATGTCACTCACCTTAATTGCAGCTTGTGCCCGATCCAGGCTCAGCAGTATGTGGGATTTATGTTTCCCTATTGTACAGAAACCACACACACACAAGCTGCATCATCTTTACAATAGAACTCTGAGATCTTCTTATGGTCAAAGCACTGCCTGTCTCTAATGTCAAACACAGGTGCGATTAGGGCATGATCTTTGTAGGCCACTTTCAGTTAATGTGATTTTAAATGACGAGAGCAAAATGCAGCTAAACAAATAAGACACCTCTTCACAGCTGTCATCTGTGCACAAACCCTTGAACCCATCTGTGATAAATCCAGAAAGTGGAACAAGGAACTCAAAGAGGCTCGATGTTAGAATTAACACGAGTAACATAGAAACATAGAAACATAGAAGATAGGAGCAGGAGTAGGCCATTCGGCCCTTCGAGCCTGCTCCGCCATTCAATGAGATCATGGCTGATCATCCAATTTCAGTACCCTGTCCCTGCCTTCTCCCCATATCCCTTGATCCCCCTAGCCTCAAGAAATATATCCAACTCTTTCTTGAACATATTTAATGAACTGGCCTCCACCGCCCTCTGTGGCAGAGAATTCCACAGGTTCACCACTCTCTGGGTGAAGAAATTCCTCCTCATTTCAGTCCTAAATGGCTTACCCCTTATCCTTAGACTATGACCCCTGGTTCTGGACTCCCCGGCCATCAGAAACACCCTTCCTGCATCTAGTCTGTCCAGACCTGACAGAATTTTATAGGTTTCGATGAGATCCCCTCTCAATCTTCTAAACTCCAGTGAATATAAGCCCAATCGACACAATCTCTCCTCATACGTCATTCCTGCCATCCCAGGTATCAGCCTGGTGAATCTTCGCTGCACTCCCTCCATGGCAAGAACGTCCTTCCTCAGGTAAGGTGACCAAAACTGCACACAATACTCAAGGTGCGGTCTCACCAAGGCCCTGTACAACTGTAGCAAGACATCCTTGTTCCTGTACTCGAACCCTCTTGCTACGAAGGCCAACACACCATTTGCCTTCTTAACCGCCTGCTGCACCTGCATGCTTACCTTCAGCGACTGGTGCACAATAACACCCAGGTCTCTTTGCACTTCCCCTTCTCTCAATCTATTGCCATTCAAATAATAATCTGCCTTCCTGTTTTTGCCACCAAAGTGGATAACCTCACATTTATCCACATTATAGTGTATTTGCCATGTTTCTACCCAATCACCCAACCTGTCCAAATCGTACTGGAGTTTCACGACATCCTTCTCACAGCTTACCCTCCCACCCAGCTTTGTGGCGTCTGCAAATTTGGAGATATTACATCCAATTCCCTCGTCCAGATCATTAATATATATTGTGAACAGCTGGGGTCCTAGGACCAATCCTTGCGGTACCCCACTAGTCACTGCCTGCCACTCGGAAAACGACCCGTTTATTCCAACACTTTGCTTTCTGTCCGCCAACCAGTTCTCTATCCAAGTCAATACCTTGCCCCCAATCCCATGTGCCTTAATTTTGCACGCTAATCTCTTATGTGGGACCTTATCGAAAGCCTTCTGAAAGTCCAAATACACCACATCCACTGGTTCTCCCTTATCTTTATTAACAACCGGGAAACACGTTTACAGACGTTTACAGACAGCCTGCATCAGCATCCTGGCATTCCACCTTGTGCAGACCTATACAGGAAGCAAACCTCTGACCTTAACAGGAAGCAAACCTCCGACCTTAGTAGCAGCATTGGCTACAGCACCACCTGGTGGATAACCTTAATCATAACATCCCAGATTACTATATCCCTCCCCCCTTAAGATTCCAGTATGAATTTCTTAACAAACAACCATTCCTGAGGGTCACATAAGGAGTCTCCTTTCATCATGTTCCATACTTGATGAATCTAACAGTTCAGTATCAATCTCTCTGGTGGCTTGCGAGTCCTTTGTGAACGTCTAACAGTAAAGTCCCTGCTTGTTTGTGGTGAAGCCACCAGCTGCTCCTGAGCAGTGCTCAGAGTATCTGACTCTGCAACGATGGTTTCCTCTTGACGGATAGGTTCCTGTGGAATTATCTCTGTCCCTGGTGGTGGCACCACAGATGCACTTGGATAACTGGGGGCAACCCTGTCTTCAGTCATTGCATCTGGAACCTTCATTTCAATTTCCCCTTGTCTGGGAAGTATCTGATCTACATGTCTGCATACTACCCTACCATCTCCCAACATGACCTTGTATGATACTGGACCTGTCATTGAGTCTATGAAGCCAGGAATCCACTTGGGTCCATAACTAAAATTCCTGGTAAGGATCGCATCTCCTTCTCCAAAACTTTGGCTCTTTGTTCTTTTGTCATGGTTCTCTTTTTGTTTGTTTTGTCTGTTTTCCATTTTCCTTTTTAGGTCTGGGTGGACAAGGTCAAGGGTGGAGTGTAGTCTATGACCTAATAACATCTCAGCAGGAGAGAGTCCTGTGGTGGATTGAGGTGTTATTCTGTAGCTGAACAGAACCCATGACACTTTGGCTGCTAAACTCCCTTCTGCACTTTTTTTCATCATCTCCTTAAATGTTTGTACGGCTCTCTCCACAAGCCCATTCGAGGACGGATGATATGGAGCCGAGGTCACCTGCACTATGCCATTTTTTCTCAAGAACTCTTTTGTCCCTGTACTCACAAAACAAGTGGCATTGTCACTCACCACGATCTCCGGTAGCCCTTGATTACTGAAGCTCCGATGCAGGCAGTCTATAGTAGTAGTGGCGGAAGCAGAATTTACAGGATAAACATCCATCCATTTGGAATGTGCATCAATGATTATGAGGAACATCTTCCCCATGAATGGACCCGCATAATTTAAGTGCAATCTTCTCCATGGTTTATCCGGCCACTCCCAGGGGTGGAGAGGAGCCGCTGCTGGTGCCTTCCGGTGTTCCTGACAAGTGCTGCATGTCTTGACTAGATTTTCTATCTCCTCATCTAGCTTTGGCCACCACAAGTAACTCCTAGCCAAGGCTTTCATACGTGAGACCCCAGGATGACACTAATGTAGTTGCTCTAGGATAGACTGTCGTGCTGGCTGTGGAATAATCACTCGTGCTCCCCACAACACGCAACCATCCTGCACACTCAGCTCTGTTTTCCTGACACTGTAGGGTGTGAAGTCACATATTCTTGAACTCTAGACAGTACTGGATCTTTACCTGTCCATGTTCTTACTTGCTCTGCAGTCACAAGTGCCATGTCAGTGTCCTCCAACATCAAAACTCTGTCCTCTGGAGCTGCACGGATAGGTGTGCCTGGCAGTGGAAGACGGCTCAAGGCATCTGCGTTCCCCTGGTACTTGCCCGCCTTGTAGACGATGACATACTCATATGCCCTCAACATCACTGCCCACCTCTGGATCTGGGGTGACACCATCTGTGGAACTGCTTTCATTTTGTTGAAAAGAGAGAGAAGAGGTTTATGATCGGTGCATATGGTGAACTTCCTGCCATATATGTACTTGTGGAACCTCTGTAACCCAAACATTACTGCTAACCCCTCTTTGTCTAACTGGGAATAGTTTTTTTCTGCTGGTGTTAGAGTTCGGGACATAAACCCTATTGGTCTTTCAGTTCCATCTTCCATGCAGTGCGAAAGAACTGCCCCCACCCCGTAAGGTGAAGCATCACAAGAGAGAATGGTGTCTTTCTCTGCATTGTAGTGAACCAGCACATCCGACGACAGCATCAGTTTCTTGGACTGTTCAAATGAAACCCCCTGCTCCTCTCCCCACTGCCACTGTGTGTCCTTGCACAGTAGTTTGTGAAGAGGTGCTAACACAGTTGACAAGTTTGGTAAAAACCTGTTATAATAGTTCAGCAGTCCCAGGTAAGCTTTTAACTCAGCCACATTTGTAGGAGCAGGGGCATCCTGCAGTGCTTGCACCTTCTCCTTGAGTGGATGGAGCCTGGTGGCATCCACTCTGTGTCCCAGGAACACTGCCTCATTCCCCAGGAAAGTGCACTTACTCCTCTTGAGCCGGAACCCTGCCCTCTCCAATCTCTGTAGTACCTCTCTCAGAGTGCTCAGATGCTCCTGGTCGGTTCTTCCCGTCACCAGAATGTCATCCAGATAGATGGAAACATGTGGAATCCCTTGCAGTACACCTTCGATTGTCCTCTGGAAGATAGCTGGACTAGATGAGACACCAAACGGTAAGCGGTTATATGTAAACAAGCCCTTGTGTGTATTTATGGTGACATACTTCTTTGATTCATCATCCAGTGTAATCTGCAAGTAGGCATGACTCATATCCAACTTTGTGAATTTCTTTCCTCCAGCCAGGTTTGCAAAGAGATCCTCTGTTTTGGGAATCGGATACTGCTCTAGTTTGGACACCCGATTGACTGTCAATTTATAGTCTCCACAGAGTCTTACCGAATTGTCCGGTTTTAAAACAGGTACTATGGGAGCTGCCCATTCCGAACATTTCACCGGCTCCAGTATGTTCTCTCTCAATAGATGGTCAAGCTCAGCCTCTACCTTTGGCTTCATGGCATAAGGCACAGGTCATTGTTTAAAAAACCTTGGCGGTGCCTCCTTGTCTACATAAGTCTTAGCTGGGGGGCCATTAAAAGTGCCAAGTTCCTCCTTGAACACACTCTCATGTTCACTCAACACTTCTTGCAAAGTCAACTGTTTGCCCGCATCTATTTGATGTACTGCTCCCCAGTCTAATTTAAGTTCTTTTATCCAGCCCCGACCTAACAGGTTTGGTCCAGTACCCGATACTATAGCTACAGGTAGCTGTTCCACTGTGTCCCTGTGTTGCACAGTTACCTTAGCTGTACCTAATGTCGCTACTCGTTCACCTGTATATGTTTTAAGATGCAGGGAGCAAGGCTTTAACTCTGGAACTTTTGCACGGTTCCACAATTTTGAGTACTCTGCCTTGTTCATTATGGTCACGCCGCACCCTGTATCCACTTCAAAGTTCACCTTAGAGTCATTTACTGTCAGTTGCAATGTGATAGGAGCCACTTTTGGAATGTTCTCTAACATGCTATACATTATGAACATGTCCTCTTCTTCCTCAGCTTCCCCACTGATGTGGTGTGCTCCATGTTTTTTCACTTCTCTCCCTTGGTTTTGCTGTCCTCCCCCTTTTGGTTTGGATTCCTCCACAGGTGATTTTGCCCTGCAAGCTCGTTTTATGTGTCCTTGTTTCCCACACTTGTAGCACTTTTCCTCCAGAAACCGGCATTCACTCGCCAGGTGATCGCCCTTGCAACGTTGTGGTTTCTGACGCATGTTCAACTTGTGCACAACAACCTGACCTGCAACTTGCGTAGCATTAGCCCTGTCTGAACCCTGTATTTCTTTTACATCTTGGTTCGCTGTCTCTATGGCTTGAGCAAGTTCCAATGCTTTTTCATAAGTAAACCCAGTCTCGGATAATAATCTACGCTGCATTCGGTTTTCCATAATTCCGCAAACTAGCCTATCTCGCAGCATTTCCTTCAGGTTGTTCCCATAATTGCAATCTTGTGCTAATTTATGCAACACCACTACATAGTCCATTACGCTCTCTTCCTCTTTCCTGTTCCTTGAATTAAACTTGAACCACTGTACAATCTCAGTAGGCTTAGGGTTGAAATGTTCTTTTAGCAAAGCCACTAATTCAACAAATGATTTGTCTCCAGGCTTTTCAGGACTGAGCAGATTTTTCATCAAACTGTAGGTTTGGCTTCCCACTGAACTAAGCAGAATGGCTTTCCTTTTTCCGGCATCATTTATTTCATTTGCTTCGAAAAAATAACCCAACACTTCACAGTATTCTTCCCAGGTTTGTGCTTGAATATCAAAAGCGGAAACCGTTCCTACCGTGGCAGCCATGCTCTCTTCCAGCTTGTAGCTAACTTTAGCTCATGATTTTGTTGTTTAAACGTCCCGGCAGACTTTTCTTCTTTATGCAGGGTCCTTTAGTTGCCTCGTCGCCAAATGTGATAAATCCAGAAAGTGGAACAAGGAACTCAAAGAGGCTCAATGTTAGAATTAACACGAGTACTTTATTAACAACTGGGAAACATGTTTACAGACAGCCTGCATCAGCATCCTGGCATTCCACCTTGTGCAGACCTATACAGGAAGCAAACCTCTGACCTTAACAGGAAGCAAACCTCTGACCTTAGTAGCAGCATTGGCTACAGCACCACCTGGTGGATAACCTTAATCATAACATCCCAGATTACTATACCATCCTTGCCTCATTGCAGAGGATGGTTGAATTGCAGGGAGACCGTTGTGAACCAGAGCCCATGCCGCGTGTAATGGGTGAGGTGGCAGGATCTATTGCAGCACAGGCCGAGCAACAGCTTAGTGCTGCAATTGAGTCATTGGCTGGTGCCATCCAGTCTCAGATTGTTTTCATGCAGTCTCAGATTGATGTCACGCAAGTGCTGACTGCTGCCATCGTCGCTGGGTCACCCACTGTCCACCGGGGATCTGACGGCGCCGCAGCAGGCCAGTAATCTGTACTCCAGCAGATTGCTCCGGATGCTGAGGTTCTGCCCCGTGGGAGTGGCAGTGTGTTGGTCGAGCAGGAAGGTGTTATGCTCTCTCAGGATGACAGCATTCCTGTTCCCATGACTGCCACTCCGCCATTGCACTTGCCATGACCTGTAGCACAGCCAGCCCAGACTGCTGCCACCTATGCAGAGTTGGTGCAGTCTGCAGCCGGGCCCTCCAGGCCCAGAGCTGGTCGAGGGCGTCCTTCAAGGCCATCTGCAGTCTATGGATCCAACATTCAGCAGCCTTCCGCCAGCCTTGCTGCAGCCACTGGGGCCACATTACGGAGGAGCAGTAGGGTGGGAAGAGGGGAAGTCCGCAAAGGATGGAGATCACCCTCGAAGGGCAAAAAGTAAAAATTATTCAATAAATGGGGGGAATGTTTGTGGCAAATTTTGATGATCATCTTACTATATTGTTCACTCTGTTGACGCTTATCTTGATGTGTTAAGAACGAGTTTTGTTAGTTAATGAATTGTTGTGTTTCTTTGTTATTGTTTGTGCTGAATAAATAAGACAGTTTGTCAGATAAATAAAAAAATTTATTTGAACTTTACAACTTTGCTCATTTAACTCATTGTAGCTTTGGTTGGCAATCGGGGCTGCGGGATGCTTGCAATGATGTGCTTATTCATCCCAGAAGCCATCTTCTCTGTCATTCGACAGAAGCGGTATCTTATCAGGCGTTCATGGACAGCCCTTGCAGAGGCGCCTCCCTCCCACGTTGGTGCTGCTCATCCTCCTCTTCATCCTCCTCCTCCTCTCCCTCCTCCTGAGGTGGTGCACCAATCCCTGGTGGCAATGGCTGTGTCCTCATAATTGCGAGGTTGTGAAGCATGCAGCACACAACAATGAAAAGTGAGACTCGCTCGGGAGAGTACTGCAGGGCTCCTCCAGAGTAGTCAAGACACTGGAACTGTTGCTTCAAGACGCCGATCGTCTGCTCAATGAGGTTCCTGGTTGCACTATGGCTCTCAGTGTATGCGAGCTCAGCAGGAGTGTTGGGGTTGCGGAGCGGTGTCATCAGCCAGGTGCAGAGTGGATAACCCTTGTTCCAAGGAGCCAGCCGCGAGGTTGACGCAGTGGTGGGAAGAGGTCTGGGACACCAGTCTGGCACAGGATGAAAGCATCGTGGCTGCTGCCACGATAGCACGCACTGACGGCGAGGATGCGCTGTCTGTGGTCACACACCAACTGCACGTTCAGGGAGTGGAAGCCCTTGCGGTTGTAGAACACCTCTGCATTTTCATGAGGTGCCTGCAATGCCACATGCGTGCAGTCAATGGCGCCCTGAACCATGGGGAAGCCCGCTATCCTAGCGAAGCCACATGCGCGACCACGCTGTTTGTCCCGGGTGACCTCCCGGATGCAGCAATGGACAGCGAACTGGGAGATATTCGCTATGTCCCCAGCTGAAGCCTGGAAGGAGCCGCTGGCATAGAAATTCAAAGCCACCGTCCCTTCACTGCCACTGACAGAGACGTCGTGGTCCTGAGCTGAGGCTGCAGATCTGGTTGCAGGAGGTGGCAGAGCTCAGTGACCACCTCCTTTCTGAAGCGCAGCCTGCGCAAACACTGCGCCTCGGACAAATGAATGTAGAATTGCTCCCGGAATACCCTGGGAGGGTAAAGTCTCCTGTGCAGAGCCCTGTTGACCCTCCTCCCTCTGGCCACGCTTGCCACTCTCTGCGCCTCTGCTGCCTCCGAAGGTGAAGCTGGAGGACGACGGCCTGAGTTAGTACAGCCCCCATTTAATCTTGTAAATGTAAATATGAAGCTCAAAGAAAAAGGAACCGGAAAAGTGTTGCTCAAGAACAAAGTTAGTTAAACACGATTTGCCTTTAACAAATCCGTGCTGGCTTTCCTTAATTAATCTACACTTGTCCAAGTGACTGTTAATTTTGTCCTGGATTATGGTTTCTAAAAGCTTCCCCACTACCGAGGTTAAACTGACTGGCCTGTAGTTGCTGGGTTTATCCTTACACCCTTTTTTGAACAAGGGTATAACATTTGCAATTCTCCAGTCCTCTGGCACCACCCCCGTATCCAAGGAGAACTGTAAGATTATGGCCAGTACCTCTGCAATTTCCACCTTTACTTCCCTCAGCATCCTAGGATGCATCCCATCCGGTCCTGGTGGCCTATCTACTTAAAGTACAGCCAGCCTTTCTAGTACCTCCTCTTCATCAATTTTTATCCCTCCAGTATCTCAACTACCTCCTCTTTCACAATGACTTTGGTAGCATTATCTTCCTTTGTAAAGTACTCATTTAGTACCTCAGCCATGTCCTCTGCCTCCATGCGTAGGTCTCCATTTTGGCCCCAAATTAACCCCACCCTGCCTCTTACTACTCGTTTACTATTTATATGCCTATAGAAGATTTTTGGATTCCCTTTCATGTTAGCTGCCAATCTATTCTCATACTCTCTCTTTGACCCTCTTATTTCCTTTTTCACTTCCCCTCTGAACTTCCTATATTCAGCCTGGTTCTCACTTGTATTCTCAATCTGACATCTGTCATACACCCCCTTTTTCTGCTTCATCTTACTCTCTATCTCTTTCGTCATCCAGGGAGCTCTGGCTTTGGTTGCCCTACCTTTCCCTCTCATGGGAATGTACCTCGACTGTACCCGAACCATCTCCTCTTTAAAGGCAGCCTATTGTTCGATTATGGTTTTACCTGCCAATCTTTGATTCCAATTTACCCGGGCCAGATCCATTCTCAACCCACTGAAATTAGCCTTCCCCCAATTATATATTTTTACTCTAGATCACTCCCTGTCCTTTTCCATAACTAGTCTAAACCTTATGATACTGTGATCACTATTCTTTAAATGTTCCCCTACTGACACTTGCTCTACTTGACCCACCTCATTCCCCAGAATGCCTCCTTTCTCGTTGGGCCAGAAACATACTGATCAAGATTTTATGGGAGCGGGACATAGTGATTAAATTACTGGACTAGTAATCCAGAGGCCTGGACTAATGATCCAGAGACGTGACTTCAAATCCCACCACGGCAGCTGGGGAATTTAAATTCAGTTAATTAAATAAATCTGGACTAAAAAAGCTAGTATCAGTAATGCTGACCTTGAAACTATTGGATTGTCGTAAAAACTCATCTAGTTCACGAATGTCCTTTAGGGAAGGAAATCTGCCGTCCTTACCTGGTCTGGCCTATATGTGACTCCAGACCCACAGCTATGTGGTTCACTATTAATTGCCCTCTGAAATGGCCTAACAAGCCACTCAGTTGTAAAAAACCACTATGAAACACAATATTAAGAATAAAACTGGACGGACCACCTGGCATTGACTGCGGCACCGGCTACGAACATGGCACACCCAGACCAGTCGACCCTGCAAAGTCCTCCTCACCAACATCTGGGGACTTGTGCCAAAATTGGAAGAGCTGTCCCTTGGAATAGTCAAGCAACAGCCTGACATAGTCATATTCAAAGAATCATACAGCCACAGCCAATGTCCCAAACTCCTCCATCACCAGACCCACCAGGGGTGGCGGCACAGTGGTATACAGTCGGGAAGGAGTAGCCCTGGGAGTCCTCAACATTGACTCCGGACCCCATGAAGTCTCATGGCTTCAGGTCAAGCATGGGCAAGGAAACTTCCTGCGGATTACCACCTACCCCTCCCTCAGCTGATGAATCAGTACTCCTCTGTGTTGAACACCACTTGGAAGAAGCACTGTGAGCAGCAAGGGCACAGAATATACTCTGGGTGCAGGGCTTCAATGTCTATCACCAAGGGTGGCTCAGTAGCACCAATACTGACCGAGCTGGCCGAGTCCTGAAGGACATAGCTGCCAGTCTGGGCCTGCGACAGGTGGTGAGAGAACCAACACAAGGGAAAAACCTACTTGACCTCATCTTCATGGCCCAGCATATCCCTCACTCTACCATTACCATCAAGCCAGGGAATCAATCCTGGTTCAATAAGGAATGTAGAATAGCATGCCAGGAGCAGCAACAGGCACACCAAAAAATGAGGTGCCAACCTGGGGAAGCTGCAACGCACGATTACATGCATGCTAAAAAGCAGAAGCAGCATGCTATAGACAGGGCTAAGCGATCCCACAATAAATGGAACCTGTGCAGGGAGACAGAGGAAAGGGAAGCAAGGATAGAAGCAAAAGACAGGAAGGAGAAAAGCAAAAGTGGAAGTCAGAGAAATCAAGGGTGTAAATCAAACACGGCTGCAGTAAACAATAATTCTAAAAGGTCTAAGAGTGTTAAAAGAACAAGCCTGAAGGCTTTGTGTCCTAATGCGAGGAGCATTCGTAATAAGGTGGATGAATTAGCTGCGCAAATAGATGTAAACGGATATGATATAATTGGGATTACGGAGACATGGCTCCAGAGTGACCAAGGCTGAGAATTCAACATCCAGGGGTATTCAAAATTCAGGAAGGACAGGCAAAAAGGAAAAGGCAGTGGGGTAGCATTGCTGGTTAAAGAGGAGATTAACACAATAGTAAGGAAGGATATTAGCTCTGATGATGTGGAATCTGTATGGGTAGAGCTGAGAAATACCATGGGGCAGAAAACATTAGTGGGAGTTGTATACAAACCCCCAAACAGTAATGCTGAGGTTGGGGATGGCAATAAATGGGAAATTAGAGATGCGTGCAATAAGGGCACAGCAGTTATCATGGGTGACTTTAATCTACATATAGATTGGTCTAACCAAATTAGTAACAATACTGTGGAGGAGGAATTCCTAGAGTGTATACGGGATGGTTTCCTGGATCAATATGTCAAGGAACCAACTAGAGATCAGGCCATCTTAGACTGGGTATTATGTAATGAGAAAGGACTAATTAGCAATCTTGATGTGCGAGGCCCCTTGGGGAGGAGCAATCATAATATGATAGAATTCTTCATTAAGATGGAGAGTGAAGAAGTTGATTCAGAGACTTGGGTACTGAATTTAAATAAAGGAAATTACGATGGTATGAGGTGCGAGTTGGCTAAGATGGATTGGAGAATGTTACTTAAAGGGTTGACGGTGAATATGCAATGGCAAACATTTATAGATCGCATGGATGAACTACAGAATTTGTTCATCCCTGTTTGGCATAAAAATAAAACAAAAAAGGTGACTCAACATTGGCTAACAAGGGAAATTAGGGATAGCATAAGATCCAAGGAGAGGACATATAAATTGGCCAGAAAAAGCAGCAATAATCCTGAGGATTGGGAGCAGTTTAGGATTCAGCAAAGGAGGACAAAGGGATTAATTAAGAGGGGGAAAATAGAGTATGAGAGTAAGCTTGCAGGGAATATAAAAACTGACTGTAAAAACTTCTATAGATATGTGAAGAGAAAAAGATTGGTAAAGTCAAGTGTAGATCCCTTGCAGTCAGAATCAGGGGAATTTATAATGGGGAACAAAGACATGGCAGACCAATTAAATACATACTTTGGTTCTGTCTTCACAAAGGAGGACACAAATAAACTCCCAGAGATGTCAGGGAACATAGGGTCTAATGAGAGGGAGGAACTGAATGAAATCATTATTTGTAGGGAAATGGTGTTAGGGAAATTGACAGGATTGAAGGCCGATAAATCCCCAGGGCCTGATAATCTACATCCTAGGGTACTTAAGGAAGTGGCACTAGAAATAGTAGATGCATTGCTGGTCATCTTCTAAAATTCCATAGACTCTGGAACAGTTCCCATGGATTGGTGGGTAGCTAATGTAACCCCACTATTTAAAAAAGGTGGTAGAGAAAAAATGGGGAATTATTAGTAAGCCTGACATCGGTAGTGGGGAAAATGCTAGAGTCCATTATAAAAGATGTAATAGCAGAGCACTTGGAAAACAGTGACAGGATCGGACAAAGTCAACATGGATTTACAAAAGGTAAATCATGCTTGACTAATCTACTGGAATTTTTTGAGGATGTAACTGGTAGAATAGATAAGGGAGAACCAGTGGATGTGGTGTATTTGGAATTTCAGAAGGCTTTCGATAAGGTCCTACATAAGAGACTAGCGTGCAAAGTTAAAGCACATGGGATTGGGGGTAAGGTACTGACTTGGATAGAAAACTGGTTGGCAGACAGGAAGCAAAGAGTTGGAATAAACAGGTCTTTTTCTGAGTGGCAGGCAGTGACTAGTGGGGTACCGCAGGGATCGGTCCTAGGACCCCAGCTATTCACAATATATATTAATGATCTAGATGAGGGAACTAGATGTAATATCTCCAAGTTTGCAGATGACACAAAGCTGGGTGGGTGTGTGTGCTGTGAGGAGGATGCAGAGAAACTCCAGTACGATTTGGACATGTTGGGCGATTGGGCAGATGCATGGCCGAATCAGTACAATGTGGATAAATGCGAGGTTATCCACTTTGGTGGCAAAAACAGGAAGGCAGATTATTATCTGAACGGCAATAGATTGGGAAAAGGGGAAGTGCAACGAGATCTGGGTGTCATTGTGCACCAGTTGCTGAAGGTAAGCATGCAGGTGCAGCAGGCGGTTAAGAAGGCAAATGGTATGCTGGCTGTCATAACGAGAGGATTCAAGTGCAGGAACAAGGATGTCTTGCTGCAGTTGTACAGGACCTTGGTGAGACCACACCTTGAGTATTGTGTGCAGTTTTGGTCGCCTTATCTGAGGAAGGATGTTCTTGCCATGGAGGGAGTGTAGCAAAGATTCACCAGACTGATACCTGGAATGGCAGGAATGACGTATGAAGAGAGATTGAATCGATTAGGCTTATATTCGCTAGAGTTTAGAAGAATGAGAGGGGATCTCATTGAAACTTATAAAATTCTAACAGGACTAGACAGACTAGATTCAGGAAGGCTGTTCCCGATGGCGGGGGAGTCCAGAACCAGGGGGTCACAGTCTAAGGATAAGGGGTAAGCCTTTTAGGACTGAGATGAGGAGGAATTTCTTCACCCAGAGAGTGGTGAACCTGTGGAATTCTCTATCACAGAAGACAGTTGAGGCCAATTCATTAAATATATTCAAGGAGGAGTTAGATATATTTCTTAAGGCTAAGGGGATCAAGGGATATGGGGAGAAAGCAGGGACAGGGTACTGAATTTGGATGATCAGCCATGATCGCATTGAATGGCGGAGCAGGCTCGAGGGGCCGAATGGCCTACTCCTGCTCCTATCTTCTCCGTTTCTATGGATCAGATCAAAGCTCTGCAGTCCCGCCACATCCAGTCGTGAATGGTGGGGATCATTAAACAACTAACGGGAGGAGGAGGCTCCATGAATATCCCCATCCTCCATGATGGTGAGTGCAAAAGACAAGGCTGAAGCGTTTGCAACCATGTTCAGCCAGAAGTGCCGAGTGGATGATCCATATCGGCCTCCTCCTGAGGTCCCCTCCACCACAGAAGCCAGTCTTCAGCCAATTCGATTCACTCCACGTGATAGCAAGAAATGGCTGAGCGCACTGGATACAGCAAAGGCTATGGGCCTCGACAACATCCCGGCTGTCGTGCTGAAGATTTGTGCTCCAGAACTAGCCGTGCCTCTAGCCACGCTATTCCAGTACAGCCACAACACTAGCATCTATCCGACAATGTGGAAAACTGCCAAGGTATGTCCTGTCCACAAAATGCAGGACAAATCCAATCTGGCCAATTACTGCCCCATCAGTCTATTCTCAATCATCAGCAAAGTGATGGAAGGTGTCGTCGACAGTGCTATCAAGCAGCACTTACTCACCAATAACCTGCTCACTGATGCCCAGTTTGAGTTCCACCAAGACCACTTGGCTCCCGAACTCATTACACACTGTGTCCAAACATGGACAAAGGAGCTGAATTCCAGAGGTGAGGTGAGAGTGACTGCCCTTGACATCAAGGCAGCAATTGACCGAGTGTGGCATGAAGGAGCCCTAGTAAAACTGAAGTCAATGGGAATCGGGAGGCAGGGGGGGGGGAACTCTCCACTGGCTGGAGTCATACCTAACACAAAAGAAGATGGTTGTGGTGGTTGGAGGACAATCATCACACCCCCAGGACATCGCTGCAGGAGTTCCTCAGGGCAGTGACCTAGGCCCAACCATCTTCAGCTGCTTCATCAATGACCTTCCCTCCATCATAAGGTCAGAAGTGGGGATGTTCGCTGATGACTGCACAGTGTTCTGTGCCATTAACAACTCCTCAGATAACAAAGCAGTCCATGCCCGTATGCAACAAGAGCTGAACGACATTCAGGCTTGGGCTGAAAAGTGACAAGTAACATTCGCGCCACAGAAGTGCCAGGCAATGACTATCTCCAACAAGTGAGAGTCTAACCACCGCCCCTTGACATTCAGCGGCATTACCATAGCCGAATCCCCCACCATCAAATTCCTGGGGGGGTTACCATTGACCAGAAACTTAACTGGACCAGCCACATAAATACTGTGGCAACAAGAGCAGGTCAGAGGCTAGGTATTCTGCAGCGAGTGTCTCACCTCCTAATCCCCAAAAGCCTTTCCATCATCTACAAGGCACAAGTATGAGTGTGATGGAATACTCTGCACTTGCCTGGATGAGTGCAGCTCCAACAACACTCAAGAAGCTCGACATCATCCAGGACAAAATAGCCCGCTTGATTGGCAGCCCATCCACCACCTTAAAAAAAAGAACTTTCTCCTGAACACACTTCAGAAATTCTTCCTATTCTCTGCCCTATACACTATTATTGTCCCAGTCTATATTAGGATAATTGAAGTCCCCCATTATCACTACTCTATAGTTCTTGCACCTCTCTGCAATTTCCCTGCAAATTTGCTCCCCTATATCCTTCCCACTAGTTGGTGGCCTATAGAATACACCTAGTAGTGTAATGGCACCTCTATTGTTTCTCAACTCTAACCAAATAGATTCTGTCCTTGACCCCTCCAGGACATCCTCTCTCTCCAGCACTGTAATATTCTTTTTTTAAATTTGTTTATGGGATCAGGGTGTCGCTGGCAATGCCAGCATTTATTGCCCATCCCTCGTTGCCCTTGAGAAGGTGGTGGTGAGCCGCCTTCTTGAACCGCTGCAGTCCGTGTGGTGATGGTACTCCGCAATGCTGTTAGGTAGGGAGTTCCAGGATTTTGATCCAGCGACGATGAAGGATCGGCGATATACTTCTAAGTCAGGATGGTTTGTGACTTGGAGGGGAACTTGGAGATGGTGGTGTTCCCATGCGCCTGCTGCCCTTGTCCTTCTAGGTGGAAGAGGTCGCGGGTTTGGGAGGTGCTGCCGAAGAAGCCTTGGCGAGTTGATGCAGTGCAACTTGTAGATGGTACACACTGCAGCCACGGTATGCCGTTGGTGGAGGGATTGAATGTTTAAGGTAGTGGATGGGGTGCCAATCAAGTGGGCTACTTTGTCCTGGATGGTATCGAGCTTCTTGAGTGTTGTTGGAGCTGCACTCATTCAGGCAAGTGGAGAGTATTCCATCACACTCCTTACTTGTGCCTTGTAGATGGTGGAAAGGCTTTGGGGAGTCAGGAGGTGAGACACTCGCCGCAGAATATCTAGCCTCTGACTTGCTCTTGTTGCCACAGTATTTATGTGGCTGGTCCAGTTAAGTTTCTGGTCAATGGTGACCCCTAGGATGTTGATGATGGGGGATTCGGCGATGGTAATGCCATTGAATGTCAAGAGGCGGTGGTTAGACTCTCGCTTGTTGGAGATAGTCATTGCCTGCCACTTCTGTGGCGTGAATGTTACCTGCCACTTATCAGCCCAAGCCTGAACATCGTCCAGCTCTTGTTGCATGCAGGCAATTAATCAATTCCTTCACCCCACCTCCTTTCTGTCCTTCCCTATCTTTCCTGAACACCTTATATCCAGGAATATTCACTAGTCTTATGTTCTTATGTAATATTTAGTACCCAATCCTGCCCTTTTTTTGAGCCAGGACATCATATTCCCATGTGTCTATTTGTGCCTGCAGCTCACCAACCTTATTTACCACACTTTGTGCATTCACACACATGCACTGTAAACCTATCTTAGACCTGCTTGTATTCTCACTTAGTACTTAGGTGGGGTCAGACTATCTCTTACTCTAGTGCTATCTGATTCTCCCAATCCTTTGTGCACCTTGTTTCTCCTTTCCAATGCTACATCCTGGTGCCCATCCGCCTGCCAAATTAGTTTATATGTTCCTACTATGTTCTCTCTCACTATTTTCTCTCTCTCCCCTCTCCCCCCGCCCCCGCGCAGTGGAAGCGCGTGCGCGGTCGGTTTGGAGATCAGCGCGAGCGGGGCGCGGGCTTTAAAAGCGGAACCTGGAAGTGCGGGCATTGAGGGACGAGGACTAGATTGCGAAACGGACCAAGAGGAAGCATTAAGTCGGCGACGGTGTGGAGCTTGTTATAGTTGGTTCAATTCGTTCCGTGGAATTCTTTGCTGTTTCTATATTTTCGCGTGCCTACCACTACGATGAACTCGGAGGCGAGGCAGCGGCAGGAGGTGAGGTAGCAACAGGCAGTTAGTTTTAAATGTTCGGGGAGGTGGGCGACGTTGGATCGCCGATGACGTCGTCTGGGGTCCTGGGTATGACGTAATGGCAGCAGGTCTGTCAATCACTGGTGGCAGGCGCCCTCATTTCGCTCACATCCTTTGGTGCAGCAGAATTTGCAAATGTCATCGTTAATGTTTCCTTTTTATGTATGAAGAAAACTAGGGAAATGTTTTTATAAAATCACAAGAATGTGTCCTCAGGATTGCATTCTGCAGGAGACACCCTCTATGCAGCTTTGTCAACTTCAGGGAGTGTTGTGTCTTTTGACGTTAAATGGCATTCTGTGTGAATCATTTCTGTTGATGTGTAGCTGAAACCACATTATATCATTGTGGAACTGGAATTATATCTGCAACCCGGACCTCCCAAGAATCATTTGAAATGACACTGATCTGGTTTGATTTTTAAGGCTCTCTGGGTAGAAGCAGACATAGCTCATAGAATTTACCGTTCCATTTTATTAGCCATGGTAGCTCTCTTGCTTCACAGGAGTGTTATCAAACAAAATTTGACAGAGTCACAACATTTGGACCTTTGACCAAAAGCTTGGTCCAAGAGGTAGGTTTGAAGCAGGGTCTTAGTGCAGGAGAGTGAGGCTCAGGGAGGGAATTCCAGAGTCTAGGGCTGAGCAGCTGAAGGCGTGGCTGCCAATGGTGGAGCAGTTAAAGTCGGGAATGCGCAAGAGGCCGGAATTGGAGGCGCACAGAGATCTTGGAGGGTTGTAGTGTTGGAGGAGATTACAGAGCGAGGGGCAAAGCCATTGAGGGATTTGAAAATCAGGATAAGAACTTTAAAATCTTGGTGTTGCTGGACCAGGAGCCAATGTAGGTCAGTGAGCAGAGGGGTGATGAGTGAACTGAACTTGGTGTGAGTTAGGCTAAGGGCAGCAGAGTTTTAGATGACCTCAAATTTACAGATGGTAGAACGTGGGAGGCTGGCCAGGAGAATATTAGAATAGTCAACTCTAGAGGTAACAAAAACATGACACGGGGTTTCAGCAGCAGATTAGCTGAGGCAGGGGTGGAGACTGGCGTTGTTACGGAGGTGGAAGTAGCAGGTCTTGGTGATGGAGCGACTATGTGGGCGGAAGCTCTTCTCTGGTCAAAAAGGACACCGAGGTAGTGAACGGTCTAGTTCAGCCTCTGACAGTGACCAGGGAGGGGGATGGAGTTGGTGGCTAGGGAAACAGAGTTTGTGGCAGGAACTGAAAACAATGGCTCTGGTTTTCCCAATATTTAGTTGGAGGAAATCTCTGCTCATCCAGGACTAGATTTCGGGCAAGCAGTCTGACAAATCTGAAACAGTGGAGAGGTCGAGAGGGAGGTGGTGGTAATGTAGAGCTGGATGTTGTCAACGTACATGTGGAACATGACCTGTGTCGGCGAAGGCCAGCATGTAGATACTGTGGCTCCAAGAGCAGGTCAGAGGCTAGGTATTCTGCGGTGAGTGTCTCACCACCTGACTCCCCAAAGCCTTTCCACCATCGACAAGGCACAAGTCAGAAGTGTGATGGAATACTCTCCACTTGCCTGGATGTGTGCAGCTCCAACAACACTGAAGAAGCTCAACACCATCCAGGACAAAGCAACCTGCTAGACTAGCACCCCATCCACCACCTTAAACATTCACTCCTTCCACCACTGCACCATGGCTGCACTACAGCAACTTGCCAAGGCTTCTTTGGCAATACCTCCCAAACCCATGACCTCTACCACCTAGAAGGACATGGGCAGCAGGTGCATGGGAGCACCATCAGCTGCAAGTTCCCCTCCCAAGTTACACACCATCCTGACTTGGAAAAATATTGCTGTTCCTTCATCGTTGCTGGGTCAAAATCCTGGAACTCCCTCCTAACAGCACTGTGGAAGTACCTTCACCACACAGACTGCAGCGGTTCAAGAAGGCGTCTCTCCAATACCTTCTCGAAAGCAATTCGGGATGGGCAATAAATGCTGGCTTTGCCAGTAACGCCCACATCCCAGGAACAATTTTTTTTTTTTTTGGAAAGCTAATAAATAGGAGGGGGTTAAGGCTAGATCCTTGGGACTCCAGAGGTAATTGTGCAGGAGCAGGAAGAGAAACCATTGCAGGTGATTCTCTGGCTACAACTGGATAGCTAAGAATGGAACCAGACAAGGGCAGACCTACCCAGCTGGATGACAGAGGAGAGATGTTGGAGGAGAATGGTGTGGTCAACCACATCCAAGGCTGCAGACAGGTTGAGAAGGATGAGGAGGGATAATTTACTACAGTCAGTCGCATAGGGGCCGTTCAGTGCTGTGGCAGGGGCGGAAACCTGATTGGAGGGAATCAAACATGGAATTGAGAGAACGATGGAATACTGTGTGCAGTTCTGGTCGCCACACTATAGGAAGGATGTGATTGCATTAGAGAGGGTGCAGAGGAAATTCACCAGGATCTACCTGGGCTGGAGTGTGTCAGCTATGAAGAGAGACTGGACAGGCTGGGGTTGTTTTCCTTAGAGCAGAGAAGGCTGAGGGGGGACCTGGATTGAGGTGTACAAAATTATGAGGGGCATGGATAGGGTAGATAGAAAGGAACTTTTCCCCTTAGCAGAGGGATCAATAACCAGGGGGCATAGTTTCAAGGTAAGGGGCAGGAGGTTTAGAGGGGATTTGAGGAAAAACTTTTTACCCAGAGGGTGGTTGGAATCTGGAACTCACTGCCTGAAAGGGTGGTAGAGACAGGAACCCTCAACATTCAAGAAGCATTTAGATGAGCACTTGAAACGCCATAGCATACAAGGCTACGGACCAAGTGCTGGAAAATGGGATTAGCATAGACAGGGCTTGATGGCTGGCGTGGACACGATGGGCCGAAGGGCCTCTTTCTGTGCTGTAAAACTCTGACTCTGTGATGGTTACAGATTTGGGAGGTGACAACATGTTTAAGGACTTTGGAGAGGAAAGAGATTGGAGATGGGGCAGTAGTTTGTAAGGACAGCTGGGTGACTGGTGGGTTTTTTGAGGAGTGGGGTGGTGATGACAGATTTCAAGGGGAGGTGAACAGTTTCTGAGAAGAGGGAACCGTTAACAATATCGGCTAACATGGGTGCCACGAAGGGAAGTTGGGTGGTCAACAGTTTAGTGAGAATAGGGTAGAGGGAGCAGGAGGTGGATCTCGTGGACCAGTTGAGCTCTGAGAGGGCATGGGTGCAGTGGAAGAGAAACTAGAGAACTAAACTAGAGTTCAGAGCTAGGGAAGGGGGAATTTTGGGGGAGGTTTGGCTTGTTGGGCTATTGGTAGGGTGGGAAGTGGCCGAAGCAGCTGAATGGATGGTCTCAATCTTGGTGACAAAGAGCTCCTTGCAATTCTTGTTGGAGGTGAGGATGGAGGAGGTGGGGAGGGAGGGGTTTAAGAAGAAAGTTTGTAGTGAAGAGAAGCCAGAG
Source organism: Somniosus microcephalus (assembly GCF_052327205.1). Lineage (NCBI taxonomy): Eukaryota > Metazoa > Chordata > Chondrichthyes > Squaliformes > Somniosidae > Somniosus > Somniosus microcephalus. The sequence continues at coordinate 112,528,534 of NC_140988.1, read as the reverse complement.
GTTTTCTTTGCATTCCAGGATGATCCTGGAATAGTGAGTAGTTTTGGCAGAAGGGAGCAGGACTGTGTGCTTTATATGGTCTAGCCAAATCTGGCGATGAATAGCTAAACCAGTTGTCTGCCGTAACCCAGGATTACCCAGTCTCTTATCTTGGCTAAATCGCTTCTGTGTCTCATCCTAGTGAATAGTCACTGGATTCCTGAGATGGGCATCCAGCATGATATTGTAAATGAAATCCTGACCAATCTTTTTACCTGCCAAGATACTTAACTGTTTTTATTTTCTATACCTGTTGTTGAAGCCTAGCATTCGATTAGCAAATTTAATCCCTCTTTTCACCCAACAGCTAACTTGCATTCCTGGACCCCCCACATCTGTATGTCAGTTGACTTCTGCCCCTCCTGGTGCTTCTGAATTTAAACTGTGTTGTCATCTGGTGCTTTGCATCCAAATTGTACTACCTCACACTTGTACATTAATCTACATGGCTTTCCCCTTGTTTAATCTATTATTCTTTGCAATTTATTTCCTCTTCACACTTCACTATACTTCCTATAGATCAGAAGGGAGAGAGCCTCCTGTAAATTGGAGTCCACGGTTCTGATCGCAGCAGACACTAGTGAGCAAAACTGCAACAGTGCTTGGATTGGACCCCTGTCCTTGCACTCCCTCACAGGATGGCTTTGAGTTGTCACTTGCTCCATTTGGCTCTCCTTTGTCTCAACACTCATGCTCACCTAAACCGATGGAGTTTTCTACCATCCCGTGCAAGGAGTTCTAAAGTTTCTCTCAGACCTGCAGGAAAGCTTCTGATGATTGCTCAGTAGGAACTCCTGTAAGGTAGGAATTTGTGTGGGTCCAGCAGCAACTGCCTGTCTAATCCTAAATATCTCTTTCTCCTGTTAAGCTTTCCTTTGCTTCTCTTTACTGGTGCTTGGTGCTTCCTCTGGAATCACTGATCTCATTTTTCCTAAATAGCTGATGCTTGAGGGGTCTGCTGTTTGATGATTGCTGTTGTGATGGGGCGGCTCCACCCCCCCCCCCCTCTCCCCCGGGTGCTTATGTTTGGAAAGCCCTACGCATAGAAAATGAGATATATGGTCACCTGAGTATAAAGTACTAGCAAGAAGAGGAAGTTGAAGTGAGGCCATGCCTTTTTAGGCTGGCTGTCTCTCATCCACTCCCTCAATTGCCTTCACGTCAGTAGAGGGCCTGCGCAGCTTAGGTTGTCTGCATCAGTGTGTGTCCTTTTAAAAGTTGTGTGCAACATTCTCTTATCAAAACCAGATAAGAGAATTTCTGCATTGGAGTCTATGTGCAGTCCTATGCCCAGCCTTCTTTCCACTGGAAATGAAAGGAGAAGCAGAGAGAATGCAAGTAGTTGGAGGAGAACAAACATGCAACAAATCAGTTTTGTATGAATTCTAACACTTCCTTTTTAATTTTCTGTAAAATTTTAAAGTACTTCTGCTTTTCTTTTTAGGTTTCTTCTAACTTCCTTATTGAAACACCTGTGGTTTCAGTCTTATTTTTAGTGATTTTCCCTAAAAACTGTTCTCATTACTCCCAAATCTACACTGCCGAAGTCTTGCACCAGCACATTGTTAGTCTTGGCCTTACTTTGACACTCGTACCAAATCTAACCAGGTGCTCAACCTCCAAGTTAAGGAGCAGCTCTAGGGGTAATTAGTAAGAACATAAGAAACGGGAGAAGGCCAATCGGCCCCTCGATCCTGCTCCGCCATTCAATAAGATCATGGCTGATCCAATCTTGGCCTCAACACCACTTTCCCGCTCTCTCCCCATACCCCTGACTCCCTTGTAGTTCAAATGTCTGTCAATCTCCGCCTTGAATATATTCAGTGACTCCGCCTCCACAGCTCTCTCGGGTGGAGAATTCCAAAGATTCACGACCCTCAGAGGAAATTCCTCCTCATCTCTGTCTTAAATGGGTGACCCCTGTATCTGAAACTATGCCCCCTAGTTCTAGATACTCCCACTAGGGGAAACACCCTCTCCGCATCCACCCTGTCAATCCCCCTCAGAATCTTATGTTTCAATAAGATCACCTCATTCTTCTAAACTCCAATGAGTATAGGCCCAACCTGCTCAACCTTTCGTCATACGTCAACCCCTTCATTCCAGGAATCAACCTAGTGAACCTTCTCTGCACTGCCTCCAATGCAAGTATATCCGTCCTTAAATATGGAGACCAAAACTGTACGCAGTACTCCAGGTGCGGTCTCACCAGCACCCTGTAAAGTTGCATCAAAACTTCCCTACTTTTATATTCCATACCCCTTGCAATAAAAGCCAACATTCCATTAGCCTTCCTAATTACTTGCTGTACCTGCATGCTAACTTTTTGTGTTTCATGTACTAGGACCCCCAGATCCCTTTGTACTGCAGCATTTTGTAGTCTCACTCCATTTACATAATTTTGCTTTTTCATTCTTCCTTCCAAAGTGGATAACCTCACATTTTCCCACATTGTACTCCACCTACCAATTTTTTGCCCACTCACTTAACCTATCTATATCCCTTTGCAGACTCTTTGTGTCCTCCTCACAACTTGCTAACCCACCTATCTTTGTATCGTCAGCAAATTTGGCTACAGTACACTCAGTCCCTTCTTCCAAGTCCTTAACATAAAGTGTAAATAGTTGAGGCCCCAGCACTGATCCCTGTGGCACCCCACTAGTTACTGGTTGCCAACTGGAAAATGACCCATTTATCCCAACTCCCTGTTTTCTGTGAGTTAGCCAATCCCCTATCCAGGCCAATATATTACCCCCAACCCCATGCGCTCTTATCTTGTGCAGTAACCTTTTATGTGGCACCTTATCGAATGCCTTCTGGAAATCCAAATACACTACATCTACTGGTTCCCCTTTATCCACCCTGTTTATTACATCCTCAAAGAACTCTAGCAAATTTGTCAAACACGATTTCCCTTTCATAAAACCATGTTGACTCTGCCTGATTGTCTTATGATTTTCTAAATGTCCTGCTATTACTTCCTTAATAATGGATTCCAGCATTTTCCCCAATGATGGATGTTAGGCTAACTGGCCTATAGTTTCCTGCTTTCTGCCTCCCTCCTTTCTTGAATAGGGGCGTTACATTTGTGGTTTTCCAATCTGCTGGGACCTCTCCAGAATCCAGGGAATTTTGGTAGATTACAACCAATGCATCCACTTCTTTTAAGACCCTAGGATACAGGCCATCAGGTCCAGGGGTCTCGTTGGCCTTTAGCCCCATTAGTTTGCCTAGTACTTTTTCCTCTAGTGATAGATTGTTTTAAGTTCCTCCCTCCCTATAGCCCCTTGATTATCTATTATTATTGGGATGTTTTTAGTGTCTTCTACCATGAAGACCGATCCAAAATAATTGTTTAGAGTCTCTGCCGTTTCCCATTATTAATTCCCCAGTCTCATTCTCTAAGGGGCCAATGTTTACTTTAGCTACTCTCTTCCTTTTATATACCTGTAGAAGCTCTTGCTGTCTGTTTTTATATTATTTGCTAGTTTACACTCATACTCCTATCTTCTCCCTCCTTTGTAATTTTTTTAGTCATCCTTTGCTGGTTTCTAAAAATTTCCCAATCCTCTGGCCTACCACTAATCTTTGCAACATTGTATGCCTTTTCTTTCAATTTGCTACCATCCTTAACTTCCTTAGTTAGCCGCAGATGGTGCATCCTTCTCGTAGAGCCTTTCTTTCTCACTGGAATATACCTTTGCTGAGATTTATGAAATATCTCCTTAAATGTCTGCCACTGCTGATCTACCGTCTTGCCCTTTTTTAATCTATTTTCCCAGTCCACTTTAGCTAACTCTGTCCTACCCTTGTAATTGCCTTTATTTAAGTTTAGGACACTAATTTCAGACCCAAGTTTCTCGCCCTCAAACTGAATTTGAAATTCTACCATGCTATGATCACTCTCTCTTTCCTAGGGGATCCGTTACTATGAGATCATTCATTAATTCTGTCTCATTACACATTACCAGATCTAAAATAGCCTGCTCCCTGGTTGGTTTCTCAACGTATTGCTCTAAGAAACCATCCCGAATACACTCTATGAACTTGTCCTCAAGGCTACCCTTGCCAATTTGATTTTTTTTTTAATTCATTGATGGGATGTGGGTGTCGCTGGCTGGCTAGGCCTGCATTTAGTGCCCATCCCTAATTGCCCTCGAAGATGGTGGTGAGCCGCCGCCTTGAACCGCTGCAGTCCATTTGTCCAATCTATATGATTATTAAAATCACCCATGATTATTGCAGTACCTCTTCTTACAAGCCCCCATTATTTCTTGATTTATACTCTGTCCTACAGTATAGCTACTGTTTGGGGGCCTATATACTAATCCCACCAGTGACTTCTTACCCTTCTTATTTCTTATCTCCACCCAAACTGATTCTACATCTTGAGCTTCTGAGCCAATATCATTCCTCACCACTGCAGTGATCTCCTCCTTTATTAACAGAGCTACCCCACCTCCTTTTCCTTTCTGCCTATCCTTCCGAAATGTCAAATACCCCTGAATATTCAGTTCCCAGCCTTGGTCACCTTGCAACCACGTCTCTGTAATGGCTATCAGATCATACCCATTTATTTCTATTTGTGCCGTCAAATCCTCTATCTTGTTACAAATGCTGCGTGCATTTGGATAAAGAGCCTTTAATTTTATCTTATAATTTTTCCTTGCTCTGATTCTATTTTCTGGTGCACTCTTTTATGCTTGTACGCTCTGCCCCTTCCTGATACATTCTGGTTATTATTACCCCTGTCGTTGCTCTGCACTATTGCCTTCTCCTTTCTCTTTGCCTTCCTAAATACCCCTTCACCTGAACCCCTATCTTCTATTTCCAGCTTGGCCTTTCTCCCTTCCGATTCTACCCTCCGGTTACCATTCCCCTGCCACGCTAGTTTAAACGCCCCCCCTCCCCCTCCCAACAGCACTGGCAAAACCCCCGGCGAGGATATTGGTCCCGTTTTCGTTGAGGTGCAACCCGTCTGGCTTGTAAAGGTCCCAACTTTGCCAGAAATGGTTCCAATTCCTCAGGAATCTAAAGTCCTCCCTCCTACACCATCTCTCTAGCCACGCATTCATCTGCTCTATCGTCTATTTCTGTACTCACTAACACGTGGCACTGGTAGTAATCTGGAGATTACTACCTTTTTTGAGGTCCTGCTTTTTACCCTCTTTCCTAGCTCCCTAAACTCTGCCCCCAGGACCTCATCCCTCTTTCTACCTATGTCATTGGTACCGATATGGACCACGACCTCTGGCTGTGCACCCTCCCCCTCCGAATGCCCTGCAGCTGTTCAGTGACATCCTTGACCCTGGAACCAGGGAGGCAACATACCATCCTGGAGTCACGTCTGTGGCTGCAGAAATGCCTGTCTGCTCCCCTAACTATTGAATCCCCTATCCCTATTGCTCTCCCTCTCCTCTTCCACAGTTAGCTTTTTCCTACGTTCTTCTACCCTCCTTATCTCCCCAAACAGCTATCTGCCTGTTCATGTTGTGCTGGTGTTCTTTTGCGGTTACTGATTAATTATTTACTGCCCTTTATTAAAGAAAGAACTTGCATTTATATAGTGTTCTTCACAACATCCAAAAGTGCTTTACAGCCAATGAAATATTTTTGAAGTGCAGTCACTTGTAATGTATTACTGTTCTAATATTTTTACTCTTTTTTTGTATGATTACTTAATGCAACTGCTCCACCTCTGAGTCTAAAGTTGCATATCCGTTTATATCCCTCCGCTCCAACCTTTCACTTTCCACTGCCACCAGCTGTGTTTTAACATATTAATATTATCAATATCCTTGATTTTGCATATACTGTATCTCCAATTCCAATATTCTTGATGATCCTTACATTTTGTAGAAAACATTTTAAGTCTGTTTTTCTTATTTGATTGCTCTGTAATTGGATTTATATACCATTTGATGTCATTAATTTCCTTTTTTGGTCTGTTTGTTTACACCACCTATTTACAGCTGTCATTTTAATAGTTCCTTGATTGGAGTTGTACAGCATGTGTAAATGCTGGAAATAATCTATTTCACTAAGATTGTGCAAGCTTCAAAACCATTTCCTCAATTGGTGGAAAGTGCAAAGGTCCTTCTGTTCTTGGATATTTTCCTTGAGTGTGATTTTTCTTTATAATTGATCTAGTTTGTTTTAGTAAATATTTTTTTAAAAAGTAGAAAACATTCTATTGGTACTTAAACCATTTCATTGCACTCAGTAAAGGAAGGAAGAAAATTGGACAGGGGAAGACTTGAGAGATGATCTGGTTTAATGAGCACCAGTTATCCTCCAGTACATTTGGCCAAGTTACCATTCTTCATGTGTAAGTGTAAGCGCTAACAGTTGGCAGGATAGACCATTCAACGGTGCAAGGAGGGAAAGGCAGTATTCCAGCCTTAACCCAACATTATGTGCATACTTTCCAACACTATTGCAATCAGTAGTGGGATGCCTGACTGGTTTTACTTTCCCTAATCCTAGGCACTAAAGACCAATTGTAACACCATTACTACCTCCCTGCTTGCCTGCACAGCTCAGTTACAAGCTGCCCCTGAGCTTTGGAACAAATACTGTGGACTTGTATGAAGCTTTTGTCTCTTAGACTCATGCTCTGAAACACTATACAATTTTTATAAATTTGTTAATGGCATTTGCCACCCTTTCCATGTGCATATGCTCTGCTGACTCTGGCCTACTTTCTGTTTTGCCTTCCCCTGCTCCAACCTTTTTTTTCTGTTCCACCAGCAGTTTTAGAGCCTTCAGCCATTTGGGCTTCACGTTCTGAAACTGTATCCCCAAACCCTTTTTTATTCGTTTATGGGTTGTGGGCGTTGCTGCCAAGGCCAGCATTTATTGCCCATCCCTAATTGCCCTTGAGAAGGTGGTGCTGAGCTGCCTTCTTGAACCGCTGCAGTCTGTGTGGTGAAGGTACTACCACAGTGCTGTTAGGTAGGGAGTACCAGGATTTTGACCCAGTGACGATGAAGAAACGACAATATACTTCTAAGTCAGGATGGTGTGTGACTTGGAGGGGAACTTGGTGGTGGTGTTCCCATGTGCCTGCTGCCCATGTCCTTCTAGGTGGAACAGGTTGCGGGTTTGGGAGGTGCTGCCGAAGAAGCCTTGGTGAGTTGCTGCAGTGCATCTTGTAGATGGTACACACTGCAGCCACGGTACGCCGATGGTGGAGGGGAGTGAATGTTTAAGGTGGTAGATGGGGTGCCAATCAAGCGGCCTGGATGGTGTCAAGCCTCTTGAGTGTTGTTGGAGTTGCATTCATCCAGGCAAGCGGAGAGTATTCCATCACACTCCTTACTTGTGCCTTTGTAGATGGTTGAAAGGCTTTGGGGAGTCAGGAAGTGAGACACTCACTGCAGAATACCTAACCTCTGACCTGCTCTTGTTGCCACAGCATTTTATGTGGCTGGTCCAGTTAAGTTTCTGGTCAATGGTGACCCCCAGGATATTGATGGGGGATTCGGCGATGATAATGCTAATGCCATTGAATGTCAAGGGGCGGTGGTTAGACTCTCGCTTGTTGGAGATAGTCATTGCCTGGTGCGAATGTTGCATGCCACTTATCAGCCCAAGCCTTCATGTCGTCCAGGTCTTCTTGCATGCGGGCATGGATTGCTTCATTATCTGAGGAGTTGTGAATGGCACTGTGCAGTCATCAGCGAATATCCCCATTTCTGACTTTATGTTGGAGGGAAGGTCACTGATGAAGCAGCTGAAGATGGTTGGGCCTTGGACACTGCCCTGCAGAACTCTGGCTGTGATGATTGACCTTCAATCACCACAACCATTTCCTTTGTGCTAGGTATGACTCCAGCCAGTGGAGAATTTTCCCCCTGATTCCCATTGACTTCAGTTTTACTAGGGCTCCTTCATGCCACACTCTGTCAAATGCTGCCTTGATGTCAAGGGCAGTCACTCTCACCTCACCTCTGGAATTTGGCTCCTTTGTCCATGTTTGGACCAAGGCTGTAATAAGGTCGGGAGCCAAGTGGTCTTGGTGGAACCCAAACTGGGCATCAATGAGCAGGTTATTAGTGAGTAAGTGCCGTTTGATAGCACTGTCGATGACACCTTCCATCACTTTGCTGATGCTTGAGAGTAGACTGAAGGAGTGGTAATTGGCTGGATTGGATTTGTCCTTTTTGTGGACAAGACATTCCTGGGCAGTTTTCCACATTGTCGGATAGATGGCAGTGTTATAGCTGTACTGGAACAGCTTGGCTAGAAGTGCAGCTAGTTCTGGAGCACAAGTCTTCACGATAGCCAGGATGTTGGCGGGGCCCATAGCCTTTCCTGTATCCAGTGCGCTGAGTCGTTTCTTGATATCACGCGGAGTGAATCGAATTGGCTGAAGACTGTCTTCTCTGGTGGAGGGGACCTCGGGTGTAGGCCGATATGGATCATCCACTCAGCACTTCTGGCTGGAGATTGTTGCAAATGCTTCAGCCTTGTCTTTTGCACTCATGTGCTAGGCTCTACCATCATTGAGGATGGGGATATTCATGGAGCCTCCTCCCTTTTTTTAAGTTGTTTAATGGTCCACCACCATTCATGACTGGATGTGGCAGGACTGCAGAGCTTTGATCTGATCTGTTGATTATGGGATCGCTTAGGCCTGTCTAGCATGCTGCTTCTGCATTTTAGCATTCGTGTAGTCCTGTGTTGGAGCTTCCCCAGGTTGGCACCTCATTTTTAGGTACGCCTGGTGCTGCTCCTGGCATGCTCTTCTACACTCCTTATTGAACCAGGGTTGGTCTCCTAGCTTGATGGTAATGGTAGAGTGAGGGATATGCCTGGCCATGAGGTTATAGATTGTGGTGGAATACAATTCTGCTGCTGCTGATGACCCACAGCGCCTCATGGATGCTCAGTTTTGAGCTGCTAGATCTGTTCTGAATCTATCCCATTTAGCATGGTGGTAGTGCCACACAACACGATGGAGGGTGTCCTCAGTGTGAAGACGGGACTTCGTCTCCTCAATGACAACTGTGCGGTGGTCACTGCTACCAATACTGTCATGGACAGATGCTTTTGTGACAGGTAGATTGGTGAGGACGTGTTGATTCTCTCGCCACCTGTCGCAGGCCCAGACTGTCAGCTGTCTTTCAGGGCTCGGTCAGTGGTGGTGCTACCGAGCCACTCTTGGAGATGGACATTGAAGTCCCCCACCCAGAGTACATTCAGTGCCCTTGCTACTTCCAAGTGGTGTTCAACATGACGGAGTACTGATTCATCAGCTGAGGGAGGGCGGAAGGTGGTAATCAGCAGGAGGTTTCCTTGCCCATGCTTGACCTGAAACTATGAGACTTCATGGAGTCCAGGGTCAATGTTGTGGACTCCCAGGGCCACTCCTTCCCGACTGTATACCACTGTGCCACCACCCCTGGTCAGTCCGTCCTGCCAGTGAGTCAGGACATACCATGGGATGGTGATGGAGGAGTTTGGGACATTGTCATACTCACAGAATCATATCTTTCAGCCAATGGCAGGCTGTTGCTTGACTAGTCTGTGGGACAGCTCTCCCAATTTTGACAAGTCCCCAGATGTTGGTGAGGAGGACTTTGCAGGGTTGACTTGGCTGGGTGTGCCGTTGCCATGTCCGTAGCCGGTGCCAAAGAAGCCAGTCCCTTGGTAGCTCGCTCCTCACCTCGATCTCAAACCTATGAATTGTACCATGCCTTTTCCCCCCCCCCCCCCCCCTTCCCCCTTCTCTATTCCTTGACACTTCCGATGAGTCAGCCAGGAAGGCAGTAATGGCCTGTTTGGTGCCTTGACATGCTTATTTGTAAAGGGTGGTACATAAATGGTGCAATCGATTTCTGTTCTTGTGATGCCATTAAACGCTTCTGAGTAAACCAAGTACTTAATTCCTAGAAGTTTCTTTCTCTTACTTCTGCATTGTACATATTCTGTTGGCCTCTACTTTTCCACATCTCTTCCAGGTATTCTCCTTGTCTGGCTACGGTGGTAGTGCCACACAACACGATGGAGGGTGTCCTCAGTGTGCAGCTACCTCCTTCTCCAACTAGATGGCTGTTATTACTATGTGGATTTTTCCACGTTCCAGAAAAGAATTTGGTTGGATTGCCTCAATTAAGGGGGTGCCCCAATGACCAGGTATATCCAGTGGGTAGCTGAATCTGTCAAACTTACGAAGTTTTGGGTTTGATTCAGGTGAAGTCTTCTGATCTCAGCTGGGCTGGTGTTGGGAATGTTGCAGTTGGCCTTGGTATCCATGGATTAAGGAAATTAAGTCTGCTCTGTTTCCACATTGCTAATTACTATCCAACAACTGTGGTACATGTTATAGTAGCTCTTGTCTACTCTAACCTATTGCTGAGGACTTTCTCAATCTTACACTAATAATTTCAGATGTTTTCAGAAATGCTCAAGTGTAGATTCCTGATGGTGTTTGTGTTGGTAAAGTACATACTCTATTTATCCTATATCAACTAAAGCCAAATGTGGTACCCTTTGATCTTAACTTATTTGCTGACTTACTCCTTCCATTGTCTTCAAGTATACATCAATTGCCTTGGCAGTTAATGGTGCTTGCTCTCTCACACTCGCTCTTGCATATCTTGAGTGTGCTGATCTCGGCCAAGCTGGCTGCAGGGATATTTCCAATTCGCCTCTATCCCAGGTGAGTGAGGTGAAAATCCTCCCACCCAGCAACCCTGATATATTAGCCAATAACTCCACACCTGCTATAATCTAATACAAAGGCAAAATACTGCAGATGCTGGGTGTTGAGTCTGTGTTCCAGATATACTTATTTTAAATAACTGGACACAGACAACAGGAAGAAACTTGCAGGTCTTTACTACTTGAAGGTCAGGGCTGAACTGCTTTACAAATTACTACACAGAGCTTGTATACCGGTGTGGTCACCACCGGTACTACAATATACAGTAGCAAGAGAAAGTAGTCCATCTTCTTAAGGTAGTTCTCTTAAGGTGGTACAGGTTACATACACCACAATTCCTCCCTTTTTAGCTTAACAGTGTACACCCCAATTTAAACATAACATGGATAACATATATACAACTTTCATGCAACTGTTCAAAGATTCAGTCTCTGAGGAGGCCTCCTGATCCGAGTTGGATAATGCCTTTTCAGGGGTCTCTGATTCTGGTTGCTGGGGTGACTCCTCTAATTGATCTCTTATGGATTGAACATCCTCATGTACGTTCGCGTTTGAGGTAGATGCTACAGGTTCAATAATTTCTTCCACTGGTGTCTCTGCCGTAGCCATGGGTTCGACCCTTGTTCTCGATTCTACAAGTTGGTCAGCATGACGTTGTATTACGTTTTCACCAATCTCTACCGTGTACATCAGGGGTCCTTGTCTGGCACGAATTGTTCCAGATTGCCATTTCTCATTCTTATAGTCCCGGGCTAACACTAGTTGTCCTATTTCGAAACTCCGAGTGGTCTTGTTATTTACATGCGGGAACTGTTTGTTTTCGACTTCCCTACGCACATTTGGTTTTAACAAATCCAACCTGGACCGCAACCTCCTGTTATAAAACATCATGGCAGGACTTTGATTTGTCACTGCATGTGTGGCGTTTCGATATGCCATTAGGAAATTGTCCACCTTGTGTTGTAGTGGAATATGGTCTTCGCTCATGGCCTTTATCGCCTTTTTGAACGTTTGTACAAATCTCTCGGCCAACCCATTTGTAGCCGGATGATATGGGGCAGATGTAGTGTGTTTCACCCCATTCTTCTTCGTGAATTTCTGGAATTCTTCTGACACGAACTGCGGTCCGTTGTCTGAACATATCTGTTCTGGCAATCCATTTCTTGCAAATATGGTTCTTAGAACTGCGATCGTCTTTTCCGAGGTAGTGGTCGCCATCTTAATCACTTCTGGCCATTTAGAATGTGTGTCTACCGCTATCAAAAACATGGAATCCATGAATGGACCTGCAAAGTCAATATGTACACGCTGCCATGGGGTTGAAGGCCATTCCCATGGATGCAGCGGTGCAATTGGAGGTGCATTTTGAACTTTTTGGCACCCTGAGCAGCTTTTAGTCAGATCCTCTATTTGTTTGTCGATACCTGGCCACCACACAAGCCCTAGCAAGGCTTTTCATCTTGACTCTTTTCTCTCTCCCCCCCCCCCCCCCCCCCCCAGATGACCTTCATGCAGTTCCTTTAGAACTCTCCCTTAATTTAGGAGGAATAATCACCCTTGTTCCATACATCAATGTTCCTTGACAAACAGACAGCTGTTCTCGTCTGGCTGAGAATGCCGGTAACAGTGGTTCGCCATGTGCTGGCCATCCCTTCACTGTCAATTCGTAGACCCGAGACAGTGTCGGGTCGTTCCTGGTCTCTCTCTCTCAATACTCTCATTGGTGACTGGCAAACATTTGATGATGGTCGAGTGAAATAACTCAACAGGGTCAACTGTCGGTGCCTCTTCCGCTGTAGGTAGTGGCAGGCGCGACAGCCCATCAGCATTACCATGTTGCTTTGTACCTTTGAATTCGATCTCATATTGATGTGCCCCTAGGAAAAGGGACCATCTCTGGAGCCTCTGCGCTGTCATCACCGAAACACCCTTCTTGGGGTTAAAAATGGAAACCAATGGCTGGTGGTCTGTCAGCAGCGTAAACTTTTGGCCTTGCAGGTAATGATTAAATTTTTTTACTCCCCACACGAGGCTGAGAGCCTCCCTATCTATTTGAGCATAGTTGCGCTCAGCGGAGGTCAATGATCTGGATGCGAATGCGACTGGTCTTTCCAAGCCATTTGGCAACTTCTGTGATAGCACTGCCCCAATACCATATGGAGAAGCATCACCAGCTAAACGAATAGGCAGCATTGGGTTAAAGTGAGCCAACACTTCCTTAGAGGTGATCAATGCCTTGCTTTTGTGAAAAGCCCGCTTACAGTCCTCGCTCCACTTCCATGGCACTCCCTTTTGTAAAAGAGCGTTCAGCGGGTGTAGCACCGTGGATAAATTTGGCAGAAACTTATGGTAATAGTTAATCAACCCTAGGAACGACCTCAACTGGGATACATTTTCTGGAGCGGGAGCCTTCACAACAGCTTCGATCTTGTCAGGTGACTTGTGAAGCCCCTCCTGGTCAATGACGTGACCACAGTACGAGATTCACTTCTGAAAGAACTCTCATTTCTGGCGATTAACTCGAAGTCCGTACTCTTTCAATCTGGTGAGCACCTGTTCCAAATTAGCAAGGTGTTCCTCATCATCATCTCCTGTAATAAGAATGTCGTCCAGATAGCATTGTGTGCCAGGAATTCCCTGTAATACCTGCTCCATGGCCCTTTGCCAAATCGCTGGAGCCGATGCCACTCCAAAAACAAGTCTATTATACCGATATAAGCCCTTATGCGTGTTGATCGTGAGATACTGGCGTGACGCTTCATCAACTTCCATCTGTAAGTACGCCTGTGCCAGGTCTATCTTGAAGTGTTTCCCGCCAGACAACGAAGCGAAGATATCCTCAATCCGCGGAAGCGGATATTGCACTGTGAAGAACCGGATTAACAGTGATCTTGAAATCGCCACAGATGCGAACCTTCCCCGGTTCCCCCGGCTTGTTGCTCAATGAACGCTTCATGACGGGAACAATGGGCGTGGCCCATTCGCTCCAGTCCACCTTTGACAGTACTCCTGAACATTCTAGCCCTTCCAGCTCTGCTTCCACAGCAGGTCGTATCGCATAAGGTACCGGTCTGGCTTTGAAAAATTTTGGGTTTGCATGTTCTTCAACCTTGATGTTTGCCATAATTCCTTTCAGTGTTCCCAGTCCCTGTTGGAACACCTCCTTAGCATCGTCCAATATTCTGGACAGTCGTTTAGGTTTGACATCGTCCTTTTTACCGGAATCTACAGTTAGTGCTTTTAAGGAATGCCAGTCCATATTTATTCTCCCCGTCCCAGTAGTGGTGGACCTCCCTCAGGTAACACATACAAGTCCATTCCTTTGCTTTCTTTACCCTTGTGGACCACCTTTACTTTTATCTTTCCGATGGGGTACACTCTTTGCCCCGTGTATGTTTTTAATACAATCTCCGTATCCCTTGGGGGAATGTGTGAGAATAACCTTTTGTAATCTTGCTTATTCATGACCGTCAATGCCGATCCCGTGTCCAATTCCATCTTCACTTGGACTCCTGCTATCTGGAGTGTAACCCAAATAGTTTGGTGGTCAGCTGTGTTACCCACATTATGTATTCTTAGACAACCCAGTTCCTTACTGCTGGAGTCTGAATCCGTCTTCTGTTCATCCGAACTGTTCTCTGTCACCTTGTGTACTTTTTTGTACTTCTTCTGTGGTGACTTTTTGTTACTGGTCTTCTTTCCTGACCGGCATACTTTCGCTATGTGACTGAGTCTGCCACATTTTCTGCATTCTTGATCTTTGGACCAGCACTGGTTCTGATCGTGCGTTGTCCTTCCGCAACGATAGCACTTTACTGCACCCAATGCCATTTGATTGGTGAGTTCCGATGGCCTTAGCTGCATTTCCGTGGTGCCTCGTGCGATGCTGCAATGGTGACAGCTTTATCTAGCGTAAGGTCCTTTTCCTCTAGCAGTCGCTTCTGAGTTCCTTCTTTTAATAGTCCACACATGAACTTATATCTCAGAGCATCTGCTAGTCCTGTACCAAACTGACAGTACTTTTGATAGCTTGCGCAGTTCAATTAAGAATTCAGCGTTGCTTTCCTCTTTCAGCTGCGTTCTTCTGTAAAATTTAAATCGTTCCGCTATCTGTAGCAGCGTGGGGTTTAAATGCTCTTGCAGGATAGTAACAATATTCGAAAGTCTTATCCGCCGGTTTATCTGGTGTTACGAGGTGCCTTAATAACCCGTACGTCTTCGCACCCATCGAGTTAGTGCTGTCTTTTCAGCCGGTATCTCATTTGCTGTACAATAAACTTCAATACGCTCCACATAAGTGGCCCAATCTTCGACATCGCTATCAAAAGCAGTGATGTTACCGTTTTTAGGCATCCTTGTAAGTTTCTTTTAAGTATTTTATTTTTTTTTACAAAATGTCGGCTTCCCGCGCTTGGCGGCTTTTCCCGCGCTTGTCTTCCTGCGCCGACTAAAATGGCGGCTTCCCGCGCTTGGCTTCTTCCCCCGCTGGCTACAATGGCAACAGCGCGGTAATCGCCATTCTCGCCTCCCAGCGGTCCTTAATTTCCCCCGACGCTGCTGCTTTTACTCCCCGCTGTCCTCGTGGGTATTAGCGCTTCCTTTCTTGCTGCGCGTCTATTCCGATTGCAGCCCGGCCCTTTACACCGGCTGCGGTCGAGTTCTCTGCTCTTTTTCCTCCGGTCTCGCCCCCCTTCTCCACTGACAATGTGGCCGACTTTCTGCCCGTGTCGCTAGATCGGCTTACCCACCGCCGTGGAAGAAGGATGATCACTGCCTGTCGCTGATGGTGGACTTCATGGTCAGCAATTCCAACCCGGGTTCTCGATGCCTCCCGTGCGAATGCGGTGCTCAGCAGGATGATGAGGGCGGATGCCTCTTCTCGACGCCTGTTCTGGGGATGAAGCTGCCTTGGATGCAATTGCCGCTGGGTAAGATCGACTCGTCGCCACTGTTGAGTGTGTTCCAGATATACTTATTTTAAATAACTGGACACAGACAACAGGAAGAAACTTGCAGGTCTTTACTACTTGAAGGTCAGGGCTGAACTGCTTTACAAATTACTACACAGAGCTTGTATACCGGTGTGGTCACCACCGGTACTACAATATACAGTAGCAAGAGAAAGTAGTCCATCTTCTTAAGGTAGTTCTCTTAAGGTGGTACAGGTTACATACACCACACTGGGAATCTGAAATATAAACAGAAAATGCTCAGCAGGTCAGGCAACATCTGTGGAGAGCGAAACAGCTAACGTTTCAGGTCTGTGACCTTTCGTCAGAACTGGAAAATGTTACCGATGTAACTGGTTTAATGCAAGCACCGAGGTAAGGAAAAGGTGGGGGGCGATGAAGGGAGGAAAGAACCAACAAAATCTGATCGGGTGGAAGGCAGGAGAGATTAAATGAACAGCAGAATCATTACCAGCACCTGCTGTCCAAAAAAATGGGAGCAGTGATTATGATCTGAAATTGTTGAACTCAATGTTGAATCTGGCAAACACGAGAAGGGAAACCGAAAGCAATGGCGATGAACAAGGTAAAAGAGATAAACAGAAATTCCGTCAGAGAAGAGCAGAACTTCAAGGTGGGCATTCCTGGAAGAGAAGTGCCTCTTCTTCTTGGGTAGTCCCTCGGAACCGAGGATGACTTGCTTCCACATTAAAAATGAGTTCTCAGGTGACTGATGAGTCCAATGCGGGACCTACAGTCTCTGTCACAGGTGAGGCAGACGGTGGTTGAAGGGGCGGGTGGGTGGGGTGCTTGGGTTGACGTGTGCTGCCTGCACTTGGCTTCCGCTTTCTCCCGGCAAAGAGACTCGGTGTTCGGCGCCTTCCCGGATGCTTCTCCACTTTGTGTGGTTTTGGGCCAGGGATTCCCAGGTGTCGGTGGGGATGTTACACTTTTTCAAGGAGGCTTTGAGGGTGTCCTTGAAGCGTTTCCTCTGCCCACCTGGGGCTCTCTTGCCGTTCCGGAGCTCCGAGTAGAGCGCTTGTTTTGGGAGTCTCGTATTGGGCATGCGGACGATGTGGCCCATCCATCGAAGCTGATTGAGCGTGGTCAGAGCTTCGATGTTGGCCTGAGCAAGAACACTGACGTTGGTGCGCCTATCCTGCCAATGGATTTGCAGGATCTTGCGGTGGCAGCGTTGGTGGTACCTCTCCAGTGCTTTGAGGTGCCTGCTGTACATGGTCCATGTCTCTGAGGCATACAGCAGGGCAGGTATCACTGCTGCCCTGTAGACCATGAGCTTAGTGCCGGGTTTGAGGTCCTGGTCTTCAAACACACTCTTCCTCAGGCGACCGAAGGTTGCACTGGCACACTGAAGGTGGTGTTGGACTTCGTCGTCGACGTCTGCCCTTGATGACAGTAGGCTCCCAAGGTATGGAAAGTGGTCCACGTTGTCCAAGGCCTTGTCGTGGATTTTGATAATTGGGGGGCAGCACTGTGGCGGGGGCAGGTTGGTAGAGGACCTTTGTCTTACGGATGTTTAGTGTAAGGCCCATGTTCTCGTATGCTTCGGTGAAGGTGTTTACGATGGCTTGGAGTTCGGCCTCTGAGTGAGCGCAGATGCAAGCATCATCTGCGTACTGTAATTCGATGAGAGGATGGGACGACCTTGGATCTGGACTGGAGGCGACGTGAATTAAACACTAATACAACAAAAGCAAAATACTGGGAATCTGAAATATAAACCTAAAATACAGCATTCTGCTGTTTATTTGATCACCACTACTGTTTTCAGCAGCAGTACTAGTATCTATCTTTTAAAAACCTTTCACCTAGGTATTCTGCACACTTTGTAATGCATGCAATTCAAAAAATGTTCTTGTGCAATTCTTTACTGCTAAGCTTTAGGACATTTCCTGTGTTACAAAATACTGCAATCCCCACTGCATTGCTGCCAAATTCAGCCCCCCTCAGCACTGCTAACTGCCAGGGAGTTACCTCTACCCTGATTTTAAAACGGAACTATTTATTATCACTGATCTACACACTGTAAATTTGGAATTGAATCCATAAAACACTAGTTTTTAAACTCCAGATTGTAACGTAATTAAAAACACAATTTGATTTATTGTCTTTGTAAAATGATGGCCCCGATTTAACACATTGTGTTACATGCCGTTAGAAAACGGCTTCTTCCGTTGACTCATCACGGGCAGTACCATGTGAGATCTGCTGGTAATACTGTATTATAGAAACTGTACCTCTACCATACAGTTTCCTCATTTCCTGTTTTGCACTTTCTGGTGGCTGAAATTTAAAAATACAACAAATCAGAAATCTTAACTGAGAAGAGTTGAAGACCTGCCAATTTTTTAAAAGTACAAACTAACCAATCTATAATCATTCAATGTTTCTTTCAAACAAATGACTACGTTGTTCAAAATAAGGTTTCTGTCTTAATTACTTTAACAATTACATTAACATTTTGTGTCTCAGTACTTCTTGCAAATGTTTTTACTCCAGTGCCTCAACTTCCCAAAGCCTGGGCCTGGAGTTGATACTTTTCCTCGAGGTTGTCAGCTGAAGGGGATGAGCAACTATACCTGGATGCCAAAGGCTGAGTGTGCAATGTAAATAATTTTCTAGGATGTATTAATGCAAGTCTTTCCTTATTTTCATTTCTGTGCTTTTTTTATAACTAAATGATTTGAAAACAAACTTGGCTTTCATGTGAAATTCTCAAAGCTTATTATCAATCCTAATCAATAGTGAGACTAGCTTTGATAGCGGCGGAGGATAATGGGTTGATCTGAGCACATCTGCTTCATTTTATTTAACCGAGTTTAATAATAGTTTACAGAAAATATGTATTTTCACTGCAGAAGTTGAAATGTGTCTTTGCCCAGACTATAATCGTATCAGCATGTTTTTCCAAATATTTTAAAAACAAACTGGAAGAATAATTTTAAACTTTTTTTGAAGTAAAGTTTTACTTGGCGACTATTGGCAACTGTTTTACTACAGAGTATCTGTAATTTTTTTTAAAAGGTTTTTATTTGAATTCTGAGTATATGATTTGTGACTGGGCATGTGAGCATTTGTCCTCTCTCAGCAGCCTATATGCTAGAATAATTCACTATGAAATTTATGCTGCTGATCTGTTCCCTTGCCAATTGTCCCTTTTTAAAAAAAAAAAAAAAAAAAATTTAACAATGGAAGAGAAGCCCTTTCTCTTTCCTGAGATATTTTAACTTGAGCCAAATTTGCAATGGAGCATCTATCTCTGCATTGTTAATGTTGCCAAGCTACTCGTATATATGTTTTTTCACACTGCTAAAGAGAGGAACTTGTACCCTGATTAGCTGTGGATGGTACACACAAATGCATATAATATGCACCTGGTCTCCTTTCATCATGAAAGTGTATGAGGGGTTAATGTGGGATAGCAGGATGTGAAGTTTTCACTGTCTCCTTTTGTGCAGTTAAGATACAAAGCTGAAAATGTGTCCATTACAAACTATCAATGCTATACTAATTGCTTTGACTTGCATAGGCAAACATCTTGCAGATGCTGTTGGACAAAAGATGTAGTCAGGTGTCTCGAAAGCATTCTTCATGCATCATTTGGGTTTTTTTCAGAACTCGTCCATTGATGTAACCCAAAGTGTGGAAGAGGATCCACTAATAGACCATCCCCTTCTTTATGCTGATGCTCTAGTTGGTGATGTGAGCGCTCCCTTCCAAGGTGTGCCAACAGTATGGTGGGGAATTCTGTTAACATTTCTGCATGTGAGTGTTGGATTTCCTGAATAGGAACATCTCTGAATAGAAATTCTTTGAATTGTGTTGCAATACAGTGTTGGGTTTTCTTAGTTTGTAGTACTCAACTCTGCAAAGTGTAATAAATCTTCAACAATACCTAATTAATATAGACTTTCAGAATTTCTTGTCTGTTTTTAAATAAAATAGAGTTTATTTGCTAGTAGACCATGCAACAAATGATATTTCATGGTCTACATATTTGTTCTATTAAACTGAAACTTCTTTGCACTGAAGATGCTATTTCTTTTATAAAGCAATTAGAAAAATTACCATGGCCCTGCTTTTCATATATTTAAAAAAAAAAAAAAAAAAAAAAAAAAAAATTGTCCTCTAATGAAAATACTGTCGGCAGTGAATAAGTTGTCTTTCAGATCCGGTTGTTCCAAGTAGTAAGGCGATCTTCAATGGTAACAATTTTTTTTTTTATAGCAAAGATTTCTTCAAGAGCAAGTTTAACAATAACATTTGTTTTCCCCTGCCCAATGAAAAACATGCTTCGGGTACTTTTATTTCCAAGGGAACGTTGGTATAGTGGTTATGTGCCTGGACTAGTGATCCAGAGACGTGAGTTCAAAGTTCACATCCCACCATGGCAGCTGGGGAATTTAAATTCAGTTAATTAAATAAATCTCAAATCAAAAGCTAGTATCAGTAATGATGAAACTATCAGATTGTTGTAATAACCCATCTGGTTCACCTTTTTAGGAAAGCAAATCTGCTGTCCTTACCTGGTCTGGCCTATATATGACTCCATATATATGTTGACTCTTAACTGCCCTCTGAAATGGCCGAGCAAGCCACTCCAGTTGTACACAACTGCTACGAAAAACCATAAGAAGAATAAAACAGGATGGACCACCCGGCATCGATCTCTGCACTGGCTACGGACACGACAACAGCACAACCAGCCCAGTCAATCCTGCAAAGTCCTCCTCACCAGCATCTGGGGCCTTGTGCCAAAATTGGGAGAGCTGTCCCACAGACTAGTCAAGCAACAGCCTGACAGTCACTCACAGAATCATACCTTTCAGCCAATGTCCCAAACTCCTCCATCACCATCCCTGGGTATGTCCTGTCCTCCCAGCGGGACAGGCCCACCAGGGGTGGTGGCACAGTGGTATACAGTCAGGAAGGAGTGGCCCTAGGAGTCCTCAACATTGACTCTGGACCTCATGAAGTCTCATGACTTCAGGTCAAGCATGGGCAAGGAAACCACCTGCTGATTACCGCCCTCCCTCAGCTGATGAATGTTGATCCATGTTGAACACCACGTGGAAGTAGCAAAGGCACAGAATGTACTCTGGGTGGAGGACTTCATTGTCCATCACCAAGAGTGTCTCAGTAGCACCACTACTGACCGAGCTGGATGAGTCCTGAAGGACATAGCTGTCAGTCTGGGCCTGGGACAGGTAGTGAGAGAACCAACATGAGCAAAAAACCTATTTGACCTCGTCCTCACCAACCTACCTGTCGCAGATGCACCTGTCCATGACCGCATTGGTAGCAGTGACCACCGCACAGTCATTGTGGAGACGAAGTCCCATCTTCACATGGAGGACGCCCTCCATCGCGTTGTGTGGCACTACCACCGTACGAAATGGGATAGATTCAGAACAGATCTAGCAGATCAAAACTGAGCATCCATGAGGCGCTGTGGGCCATCAGCAGCAGCAGAATTGTATTCCACCACAATCTGTAATCTCATGGCCCGGCATATCCCTCACTCTACCATTACCATCAAGCTGGTTGAATAAGGAGTGTAGAGGAGCAGCACCAGGTGTACCTAAAAATGAGGTGCCAACCTGGGGAAGCTGCAACACAGGACTACACGCATGCTAAAATGCAGAAGCAGCATGCTATAGACAGGCCTAAGCGATCCCACAATCAACAGATCAGATCAAAGCTCTGTAGCCCTACCACATCCAGTCGTGAATGGTGGTGGACCATTAAACAACTAATGGGGGGGAGGAGGAGGCTCCATGAATATCCCCATCCTCAATGATGGTAGAGCCCAGCACGTGAGTGCAAAAGACAAGGCTGAAGCGTTTGCAGCCATCTTCAGCCAGAAGTGCCGAGTGGATGATCTGTATCGGTCTCCACCATCACAAGCCAGTCTTCAGCCAATTCAATTCACTCCACGTGATATTAAGAAACGGCTGAGCACACTGGATACAGCAAAGGCTATGGTCCCTGACAACATCCCGGCTATCGTGCTGAAGACTAGCCGCGCCTCTAGCCAAGCTGTTCCAATATAGCTACAACACTGGCATCTATCCGACAATGTGGAAAACTGCCCAGGAATGTCCTGTCCACAAAAAGCAGGACAAATCCAATCCAGCCAGTTACCACCCCATCAGTCTACTCTCATTCATAAGCAAAGTGATGGAAAGTATTGTCGACGCTGCTATCAAGCGGCACTTGCTCACCAATAACCTGCTCACTAATGCCCAGTTTGGGTTCTGCCAAGACCACTCGGCTCCAGACCTCATTACAACCTTGGTCCAAACATGGACAAAAGAGCTGAAACCCTGAGGTGAGGTGAAAGTGACTGCCTTTGACATCAAGGCAGCATTTGACCGAGTGTGGCATCAAGGAGCCCTAGTAAAACTGAAGTTAGTGGGAATCTGGGGGGAACTCTCCATTGGCTGGAGTCATACCTAGCACAAAGGAAGATGGTTGTGGTGGTTGGAGGTCAATCATCACAACCCCAGGACATCGCTGCAAGAGTTCCTCAAGGCAGTGTCCTAGACCCAACCATCTTCAGCTGCTTCATCAATGACCTTTCTCCAACATCATAAGGTCAGAAATGGGGATGTTCGCTGATGATTGCAGTGTTTAGTGCCATTCACAATCTCCGATTAATGAAGCAGTCATTGCCTGCATGAAACAAGACCTGGATGTCATTTCAGGCTTGAGTTGATCAGTGACAGGTAACATTCGCACCACACAAGTGCCAAGCAACGACTATCTCTAACAAGCGAGAGTCTAACCACCGCACCTTGACATTCAACGGCATTACCATCGCTGAATTCCCCCACCATCAACATCCTGGGGGGTCACCATTAACTAGAAGTTTAACTGGACCAGCCACATAAATACTGTGGCAACAAGAGCAGGTCAGAGGCTTGGTATTCTGCAGCGAGTGTCTTGCCTCCTGACATCCCAAAGCCTTTCCACCATCTACAAGGCACAAGTAAGGAGTGTGACTGGAATACTCTCCACTTGCCTGGATAAGTGCAGCTCCAACAACATTAGAAGCTCAACACCATCCATGACAAAGCAGCCTGCTTGATTGGCACCCTATCCACCACCTTAAACACTCTCACTCCTTCCACCACTGGCATACCGTGGCTGCAGTGTGCATCATCTACAAGATGCACTGCAGCAACTCCCAAACCTGCGACCTCTACCACCTAGAAGGACAAGGGCAGCAGGCGCATGGGAACGCCATCACATCCAAGTTTCCCTCCAAGTCAGACACCATCCCTACTTGGAAATATATGGCCGTTCCTTCACCATCGCTGGGTCAAAATCTTGGAACTCCCTCCCTGACAGCACTGGGAGTACCTTCACCACACGAACTGCAGTGGTTCATGAAGGTGGCTCATCACCACCTTCTCAAGGGCAACTAGGGATGGGCAATAAATGCTGGCCTTGCCAGCAACACCCAGATCCTAGGAACTAATATAAAAAACATGTATTTTTTTTAAAAATCACATACAGGAAACTTTGTGATATCCGGCACCGATGGAACCGAGCTGTTGCTGTCCCATCAAAACTGCCGGACAAACTAGCGCTAATGTTGAAACATACGGAGATTTTCAGCTCCATGTGAATCAACAAACCCTGTTGCTTAGCAACAGCTTCAAAACAGTCAGCTGCAGCTTAAAAGCATCTCTAGCTGAAGCTGTTGCTTAGCTACAGACCTTGCAGAGCCTGACTTTGGGGGGGGGGGAAAGCAACGAGAAGTAAAAAAAACTTGTAGGAAACGGCTCCTGAATTTTGCCGGTAGATAGAGCTTTCCGGACTTTTAACCTCCGGATAAACCAAAGTTTCCTGTATATGGTTATAGATAGAAAACCTCAAAGTGCCCTAAGGTTGTTTTGGTTCTTTTTAAAAATAATGTTCATCCCACAGATTGAGATCTTCAAACCGGTGCAATTTCCTGAAATCCTGATTGTAGTGTTAAATTAAAATGATTGTATCCTGGTTCAAATTTGTCTGGCATTTGAAATGTCAAACTGGAATAGTTGAAAAATCGTTATGTAAACAATGTTCATTGTGACTAATTAATGGCCCAGAAATTAGGCTCGGGGGGCTTGCCGCGCGTGCAAGCCCCCGATGAGCGCCTGCCGTTCGGCTCCCGGGACACTTGCAATTCCTGTTTTCAGTTGATTACTCCCGGGCAGCGTCTGATGTCACGCCGCCCAAGAGTGCAGCCAGCGCGAAGCCTCAAGCGTGGAGTCTAAGTTAGACACGCCCCTTGAGGTCTCCTTAACATAAGCCACGCCCCAATTTTTAACACCAGCTGCAAAGCAATTCTACATGCAGAGCAGCACTTTAAAGACTTTTTGTATTTTTATTAATCTTTAGGTAACTTTTATAAAGTTTTAAATACTTTTTAAATTATTTTGAAGAATGTAAAGTAGTTTTAAACAGAATTAAAGCGTAGTTATTTTGATGAGCTGGCTGGGATCACGTGGGCACTGGGCAACCAATGGGAGGTTGCAAAAGTTCATTCATGAGTTTGATAGTAAGAATTGGAAAACTCGGTGCTCAAAACAGCACGTAAACTACAAATAAGTTTTTAAAAAACATCCTACTAAATAAATGAACTAAGAATAACTAAAAAAACTATTTTAAACAATTAATCAAATTTAAAAAAAAAAAAAAAAAAAAATTTTTTTAACATGGGGTCTAAAAATACACTTACCTTACTGTAAGTTCTTTAAAAATAATAAACCTGTGGAAAAAAATTCTAAATTGTATTAATAGACCACTTGCCTGTAAAACTAAGTACTTGCGTCTGGTATTTTCAAGCGTAAAAACCAGAGGCCTTTACGCATGGGCAATTCTTTTTACAAAAAAAGGAAATTCAGCGCGCACGCGCTGCCTGATACGTCGTACGCGTTCCGCCTCTTAACCCCTTGGGTCAGGAGAGGAAATGTCGGTTTTCCCCGCATATGCTGAAAACCGGCAATTCCTCCGGGCCCACGCGTGAGTACCCCGTCCGTACTCACGCATTGGGACAGGAATTACTGGCCCATTATCAGTGGTCTTCACTAAAACAGTAGTGAACCATTATCCCCAGGAATGAGAGTCTGGAGTAATTGGTTGTCTGCCATTGGATGTTTTTTGTAACCTTTGAAGCCAGTATGACCCTCAACATGTACAGCATGTTCCAGACATTCTTAAACAAAACAAACCTATAAATGTTACTGATGAAGGCATTCACTTTTTTAAAAAAAAAATCATAAATCAACTTGGAAACTCTAATAGTAAATAACTGACTTGTTTAGATCTCCTACAAGTCAAGTCCAAGTCCACTTGGATATCTGAAGTGTTTCACATCTAAAACCTGTTGATACATGAACTTTCCATTAACAGGGAATTTAAGGAGTTAAACCCTATACACAAAGCTAAAGCATGATATGGATTCATTGATATCACAAATTTGCTTTGCTATGGAGTTTATTTTTTAAATTTAATGAAGTATGTGTATCTTATTTGTTCTAGGTTGCCATTGTGGCTCTGGCATTTTCTTTGGGCTTTTTGTGTATTACGCCAACTGACAATTGTAGAAATATCCTTGGGTCCTTCAAGCCCATGGCTGTTATAATAATTACAAAAGGTATCCTTTGGGCTCTACATGCTCTCTTTCAATGGTACGTGCAAGCTCAGCACTCCAAAGCCAGGAATAGAGGCTATCTCGCACTGTACCGCTCCACAAGGCATCTGAAGCGCCTGCCACTTTTTATTCATTCTGCAGGTGAGCAAGATGTACTATAATTGGGGAGATAAGGGTATGAGTATTTCAACTAATGTGTTTGATGTTTAGTTAAGAATGTCGTGTCGTTGATAAAGGTACCACCTGGTGCACTAAGTTATGCAGATCAGAACGTCACAAGTTTGACTGGGAATGCTGCCAATGTTGGGAGGTTGTAAGTGGTAGCTCACCTCGGACAGCAAACTAAATGTTTCTGATGGAGACAGCCAAATTCGTTTGGTTGCAGCAGACTGAACTGGAAAGGGTTTTGCTATCAGTGACTTTTTTTTATGGTACCTTTCCCAGGCATTTGAGGGTAGCAACCTCCAGCAAAATGTCCTGAATCTCCGCATCAACAACTGCACATACATGTACTTTTAGAATGTTGGGTGAAAGCTATACAAACTGCCCCCACAGTATAAATGGGGTAGTTACTAACAACACTTAAGAGCTTCAGCTGGTATTGCAGAACTATTTCCTGAAGTACTATGAAAACAGTATTAAAGGATGCTTGTGTAATAGAACATGCTACCATTGGTATAAATAAGAAAGAAGACTTGCAATTAATATAGCGCCTTTCACGACCACCGGACATCCCAAAGCACTTTACAGCCAATGAAGTACTTTTTTGAAGTGTAGTCACTGTTGTAATGTAGGAAATGTGGCAGCCAATTTGTGCTCTGCAAGCTCCCACAAACAGCAATGTGATAATGACCAGATAATCTGTTTTCATTATGTTGATTGAGGGATACATTTTTTTTTGGACATGGGGGGCTAATTCCCCTGCTCTTCTTCGAAATAGTGGGATCTTTTATTTCTACCTGAGAGAACAGATGGGGCCTTGGTTTAATGTCTCGTCTGAAAGACCGCACCTCAGTACTGCACTGGAGTGTCGGCCTAGGTTTTTTTTTGTGCTCCAGTCTCTGGAGTGAGACCTGAACTCACAACCTCTGACTCCAAGACAAAGGTACTGTACTAACAACTGAGACACTAGTTGCGACTGCAGTTTCTTTATTACAATGCTTGATGTCTGATCTATATTTTTGAAATATTGTTTTGTAACCAGCAATCACTAGTGCAGTGTTGCATGTTCCAAACAATTTTGCTAAATTATACTGTCTGCTGAACCAGGACAGCCCACTGCCTCATTTCTTGAACAAAGTGGAACAGAATAAGCCAAAGCCTGGTCAATAAGTAAACCTTGCTTTTATAATAATCTCATTTAGCTTTTTGGACAGTGCAGTAATTTCATCTTTTTGTACCTGTTCATAATGCCATATTCTAATTGGCTTCTAAACATTTAGACTGACTTATCCCTTGTATTGTATTGTGTTGTGTGTATCTTGGGTGAAACCGGTGACATTTCGTATATTTAAAAACAAAAAAACAAAATGCTTCAGTTTCTGAAGGAGTAGTACCAATAATGTAAATTGCATTAAACAAAATCCACCTGCTTATCTATCTTTTATTAGTCCTCTGATTTGTGCTCTGATTACACTCAACCTGGTGTGTACATAGCCTACCAAATGTATGTATGCAGGAAACCTCCTTGTGTTCAGAACTGGTCTTCGATGTGATTCTGCAGCATGAATAAGTTAGTTATATAAGTGAAAAAAAGAGCTATTTTAATGCGGGACATTCCTTTCCTATATTCTCTTTTTTTTTTTTTTCTCCCCCCCCCCCCCCCCCACATACACTTTTGAAAATTTGACACCATCTTAACTTTTATTTTTGAAATCCTTCTTGCACCCTGGATTTTTTAGTGTTGCTTTGATCTCTGTGATGGTTCATATGACTGGCATACTTTTTACCTTTTGCGTACTAATTCAAGTATTTGGACATTGAGTAGTTTGGTACCAAGTACATAATAGACCCTACAGGGTGTATAATACAGGATGGCAGGTGCAGTTCAAGGTAGAGAAATTTGCAAACAAGGAATATGTTTTCGAGGGAGTAAAAGAGCAGAGCGACTTTTTGGTGTGCAGCTACACATCTTTAAAGTTGGCAGTGCAAATAGATAAGTCCATATTTTACAAAAAAAAAGTGAAATAAATCCTTGGTTTTCTATAGAGTTATAAAACCAAGTAGTATTGAACTTGTACAAGACTTGCAGTTAAACTGCAGTCGGAGTATTGTGTGCAGTTTTGGGCACTTCATCATAGATCAGTGGAAAAGATGCAGTGTAGATTTACTAGGATGTTACCAGGATGAGCGGTCACAGTTAGATAGTAACAAAAGCCCACAAATTTATTATAATTACAATAAAATGAGGTTAGAAAAATATTCTTTACATCAAGTTGGTTCGTTTGTGGAATTCTTTGTCACGAGCTGTTTTTGAAGCAGAGTCCATACATTCTATTGAAAGGGAATTGGATAGTTTCTTGAAAAAGATTAAATATTAAAGGTAATGGTGAGCAAGTAGGAAATTCAAATGAGGAAAAATACAAGCATAGACTTGGGATAAATGGTCTGTTTCTGTGCTGTAACATTCTCCTGAGTACAACTGAGTTTAAGAAGAACATTGTACTTGCAGTCATCATAAGAGAGCCCATGGATACAGGGGAGGTCAAATTTGATTGGAAATGAGCTGGCATAGTTCACATTCTCAAAGGTAAATATTGAAATTGATCACTTAGGAATGTTATAAAACTAATCTAGTAACTGGCAGCCAACATGGTTTTAGAAAGGTGAGATCTTGCCTGAGGAACCTCCTTGACTTTTTGGCGAAAGTGACATACCACATGAATAGTGAAAACCTTTTGAGGTAGTGTACCTAGATTTCCCAAAAAAGAACCTTCTACTGTATAAGGTTCTGCATGAAAGGCAAGTACACAAACTTAAGGCCGTGGACATTCTAGGTAAAACTTGGGGCTGGATTTTCTCAATGGAGGCGGGACTTCTGGTTTCCGGGTTTCAGTCCCGCCCCCAGCAACGTCTGACCAACCCATGCTATTTTCCTTTGATTGGCCTTGTTAGGCCCGCCCTGTGGGCTTACCAGCCAATTTAAGGGAAAGCCGGTGATGGATGATGTCAGCGTATGACACTTCATCTGTCATTTTTTGACAGATGAATTGATAGCTTTGAGAAGCTGTCAAACACTGACAATCTCTGTTCTAAGGTGAGCCCTTGCACACAGGCTCACCAAGACCTCTTCTCAGCAGAAAGCAGATGGCTACTGCATCTGAGAATGCAGCAGCCATTCTGCCGTTGAGCTGAGGCACCTCCGGATCCTCAAAGGTTGAAGCCTGCAGAAAAAAGCAAAAGTAAGGAAACTTTTTCCAACATTTTACACGCACCTCTCATACTTACCTGTCCACACTTGCACCCATCACTCCCTTCTACAGCTGACATTTCGACCCCTCTCGCACCCACTGACCCTGGTGCAGTTGCAGGCATAAAATGGAGAAAAGCCTCAAAACTGCCTATTAACAGCCAGTTAATTGGCTCTAATCCCTTCCCGCCTTGAGGAAACCGGTCCTTGTGCAACTCAGTGACCCGCCTCCCAGGAAGATGGCACAGAGGTGGGTTGGGAGCAGGGTCGGTACCCGCTCCCATTTTCCCGGCAAACCTACCTCCCCAGGGCTGGGAAAATTCCCCCCTTGGAGTTGGACAGGGAATTGGTTAAAGGAGAAGTAGTGGCTACTAGTTAAAGGAATCATGTTGGGCTGTTTAGATGTACTGAATTGAGTGACACTTGGATTGCTGCTGGAGCCCTACTACTTTTAATCTAATATAAACCACCTGGATTAAGAAACCAAGTGCAGCTTGGTCAGATTCCCAATGATAAATTGGGAATGGGGGCAGTCAAATTCCTTAAACAGCCATGGAATTACAGAAGCACTTGGACCATATTTGCAAGTGGGCAGAACTATGGTAGATTAAATTCGATACAAATTAAGTGCAAGTGTTGCACATTGGAAGGAAAATGGAAAGCATATTTAACAATAGTGTCAAAATAACTAGGAAAAAGGCCATGGAGTGACGGTCCACTCAGCAATGTCCAATTATTGCAGAGTGTAATCAACAAATCAATCTGAATGCTGAGCTATGTTGAAATCTTGAGGCCACATATTCTCTGGTCAGACCATGCCCTGAGTACTGCATTCAGTCGTGATCACTAAGTCACAAGGGAAACATCCAAGTGGAGTCAACTGACAGCAGAAAAAGTTGGGAGCAGAGACCAGAAGCATTGTCTAAGTTTTGAGGAGGCTTTTAAAGGCGAGGAGAGAAATAGCAAGTTGGAAGATCTAGGAAGGGAGTTCTCCAGTGAGACTTGGATATATGAAGATTTTTGTAAGATGATAGACCAAAGAGGGTTGGGGGTGTAAAGGATGGCACTGGATGTGATATATTAAGTGGAATAGAAAAAGCTGATCTGGATCCCTGTTTCAAATTAAATTACGACTTCAGGACAATTGTAACAAGTTCAGGACTGATGGTAGGTAGCAGTGAGCGCCTGGAATGGTGGTCAGAATTATTTAGAAGAGGTGTTGGATAATGCTGGAGGGTGAGGACAGCCATAAATTTCTATGGTTCGATTAACTATCTGTACTTACCTTTTTTGTGCTCTCTCGCTCTCTCAATACTATTTTTCTTTATCCTTGAGTAAGGAACCCAAGTATGGTGGATAAAGGCAAATGACTGTACATAATTATCATAACTGCAGTGACTAGCCTGTTTATGGCAATTATACGCTTCGTAGTTCAAACTTGAAATACCTACCATGGTGATGCAAACCCTGCTCCAGGCTATTAATGTTCCCCATTCTAAAAGTTCATATGGAGTCAACGATGCAGAAATGCCTCCTCCGGGGCGCACAGCCTTGACGTGATTTGTGTTCAGGTCTAGCCTAAACTCGTGGTGCTGAATCCTACATAGGCGCCAATAATATTCAACAGAAACCAGCTGGCTGTTAATTTGTAAGTTTGTGCCTTCTACAGGCTACCAGAATTAGCCATATGTCACTTTGGCCATGCATGCCACAGATTCATAATCACTTGGTATCAGCTACCTCATTTGGCATCCTCACTCTTATTTTTCAGATTCTTAAAAACTGACTTGGAAGATTATTCTATTTAGACAACATTTCTAGATTATGAACCCCATTTGCTCGTAGCTGCCAACCATTATTGTTGGTCATATAACCAATACAAACTAGCAGCAATTTTAATTTATACCACAATGACCATCAATAAATGCCTTCCAATTTCCTTTTATGGAAATGGTTTAATTTACATTTTCGATTTAATGTGATCAAATACAAGTTTATTTGGTAATTGAATAATTCCCTTTTTTAAAAGAAAACTGACTTGCTGTGCTATGTTCAGGTAGTGGTGCACCGGTTTTCTATTCAGTCACTAGTATGAATTTGTCTCCACCTAGTGGTTTTGGAGTAAAGCGGGGGTTGGCAGAATATACAACGTTTTTAGGGTGACGGGGCAACCATTGCAAAATCATAGAAACTGCAGCTCCGAAGGAGGCTTTTTGGTCTATTGCGTCTGTGCTAGTGCTAACTCTAACTGGCACTACCTGTGCTAATCTCATTTCTCTTCCCTTTCCCTGTATCTTTTTTTTATTTTCAAATACCTAGCCATTCCCATTTTAAATTTTGTGTCTATTTCAATAGCTGCTTATAGTCCATGTTGTAATAACTCTCAGTTGAAAAAAATTCTCCCCACCTGCATTTCCTCTGTCTCGTGATTAATCCCGAGTCTATTCACAGAATCACAGAAACCCCACAGTGCAGATAGAGGCCATTTCGGCCCATCGAGCCTGCACCGACACATATCCCACCCGATCCCCGTAACCCCACGTATTTAATCCCCCCCCCTAACACTAAGGGTCAATTTATCAGGGTCAATTTATCATAGCCAATCAACCTAACCTGCACATCTTTGGACTGTGGGAGGAAACCGGAGCACCCGGAGGAAACCCACGCAAACACGGTGACTGTGCAAACTCCACACAGACAGTCACCCGAGGCCGGATTCGAACCCGGGTCCCTGGCGCTGTGAGGTAACAGTGCTAACCACTATGCCACCGTGCTGTTTTCCCTCCTTACTAATTCACCACCCTGTGGAAACTTTCAATAGCATCTCAAATATTTTTCATTTATTTTTGAAATCCTCATCTACCTTTTTTTCCACTAGAATAGAGTTTCAATTTTTCACATTCTTCATAACTAACGTCCCATTCCTGGTATAATTCTAGTGAATCTTTGGTATGGCTCTAATATCCTCCGATAATGGGGTTCCAGGAACTGCATGCAGGGCTCCATTTTTGTGACCTAACTAATGTCTTGTACAAATTTAACATCACTTGCTTTTGCATTTAATGTCCTTGTATATAAAATCTAGAAAGCCATTTTCCTTTCTTAATTCCTTTTTCCTACTTGCATTCTCACCTTTATAAGGATCTATCTATCTACATCCCTCCGTCTCTGTTATGAATCTTAAGTTATGATACACTTCCTTTCACTTTATCAGTGTTCTACTTCACATTTTTCTACATTAACTATCTTCTCACTTGTTTGTCACCCTCCAAACTCCTGCATCATTCTTCCTAATTTGATATCTGCAAGCACTCATTTGTCTTGCAACTATGGCCAAATCATTTACATAAAAAGAAAACCAGCATGAACATTAATTTGTGGAGGACATCATAACTGCACCCCATCCAGTTCTCCCACTTGTTTGTGCCTGTTCACTTTCCAGCACTAGATGGTATTGGACAATTTGATATACCTATCAATTCATCCAATGTAAAGCGACGAGTTAAGATAGTAACTATAGGTTTTTATTGGCTAAATAACAGAGCCCACCCTCGTGGGTGATCGGGTCCAACAAGGAGGAATACCAGCCAGTCGACCACCTTTATACCTGGGCAAGCAGGCGGAGTCATGGGCGGAGTCAGCTGTGGTCAGCCCAGGTATAACAGCGTGACAAGAGGTGACCTTGTGTAGTGATACACTATGGTTATCACTGTTTACACTGTTGTAACGATAGTGAACGATAAAAGTGGTTTACCACATTCACCCCTTGTTTAGATTTGAGTCCGGCGGGGTGAAGTGTGCTACCAGTTCGGGTATGTCAGTCTGTCCGGAGGCCTTGTAAGTCTCTCTGATCGGCGCGGCGGCGGTGATGCAGTATCCGATGTTAATGCTGTTGTCTGCGTGGTCGGCGAAGGCTCGTGGGGTTCCGGCATGCCGTCTACCTGGGGTGGATTTGGGGGGGTGGTGGGGGGTAACGGTGGTGTCTCAGGGGTGCCCGAGAGTGCAAGGTCTCGTAAGGAGACTGTGTCCTCCTGCCCGTCTGGGTATGCCACATAGGCGTGCAGGAGGTTCACCCTCTCGACCAGGGGGTCCGTTTTATGGGCCCTCATGTGCTTTCGCAGCAAGACGGGCCCCGGAGAAGTCAGCCATGTTGGTAGCGAGGTTCCCGTAGTCGACTTCCTGGGGAAAACAAACATTCGTTCATGGGGGGTGGCGTTAATGGCCGTGCAAAGCAGTGACCGGATGGAATGCAGCGCTGCCGGGAGGACTTCCTGCCAGCGGGAGGTTGGCAGGCCCTTAGACTTTAAGGCTAAGAGAACGGCCTTCCAGACAGTCGCGTTCTCTCTTTCCACCTGGCCGTTCCCTCGGGGGTTGTAGCTGGTGGTCCTGCTTGCAGCAATGCCTCTCGCTAGTAGGAACTGGCGAAGTTCCTCGCTCATGAAGGATGAGCCCCGGTCGCTATGTATATAGTTCGGGAAGGCGAAGAGGTTGTTCAGGCATTTGATGACCGTGGTACTGGTCATGTCTGGGCAGGGGAAGGCAAAGGGGAAACGGGAGTACTCATCAATGATGTTGAGGAAGTGCACATTACGGTCAGGACGGGAGGGGCCCCTTAAAATCGATGCTCAAGCGCTCGAAGGGGCGGGTGGCCTTGATCAGGCTTGCTCTGTCCGGCCTAAAGAAATGCGGTTTGCATTCGGCACAAGTTTGGCAGTTCCTGGTCATGGTCCTGACCTCCTCCGATGGAGTAGGGCAGGTTGCGGGCCTTAATGAAGTGGTAAAGTCTGGTGACCCCGGGGTGGCAGAGGTCGTTGTGGAGGGTCTGCAGTCTATCAATTTGCACGTTGGCGCATGTACTTCGTGATAGAGCATCTGGGGGTTTGTTCAGTTTACCAGGTCGGTACAAGATATCGTAATCATAGGTGGAGAGCTCGATTCTCCACCTCAAGATCTTGTCGTTCTTGATTTTGCCCCTCGGCTTGTTATTAAACATAAAAGCGACTGAACGCTGGTCGGTGAGGAGGGTAAATCGTTTGCCTGCCAGGTAATGCCTCCAGCGTCGTACTGCCTCCACGATCGCCTGGGCCTCCTTCTCGACCGAAGAGTGTTGGATCTCAGGGCCCTGGAGGGTCCTTGAGAAGAAGGCCACAGGTCTCCCCGCCTGGTTAAGGGTTGCTGCTAGGGCGAAGTCAGATGCATCGCTCTCCACTTGGAAAGGGATAGACTCATCCACCGCGTGCATTGTGGCCTTAGCAATGTCTCCCTTTATGAGGGAGAAGGCTGCGCATGCTTCTGCCGTCAGGGGGAAGGAGTTGGACTTCATGAGGGGTCTGGCTTTGTCCGCATAATTCGGCACCCATTGGGCATAGTAGGCGAAGAGCCCCAGGGTTCTCTTCAGCGCCTTTGGACAGTGGGGGAGGGGTAGCTCCATGAGGGGGCGCATTCTTTCGGGGTCGGGGCCGATGACCCCGTTCTCTACTACTATGCAGCCGAGGATGGCGAGACGCGAGGTGTTTTAAACACATTTCTCCTTTACTGTAAGTGAGGTTCGGCCGTACGGAGGAATTTCTCCAGATTGACATCGTGGTCCTGCCGGTCGCGGCCGCAGATGGTGACGTTATCTAGATAAGGGAACGTGGCCTGCAGCCCGTTCTGGTCAACCATCCGGTCCATCTCCCTTTGGAAGACCGAAACCCCGTTGGTGACGCCGAAGGGAACCCTAAGGAAGTGGTAGAGGCGGCCATTCGCCTCGAAGGTGGTATACTGGCGGTCCTCAGGGCGGATAGGGAGTTGGTGATAGGCCGACTTAAAGTCGATGGTGGAGAATACCCAGTACTGTGCAATCTGATTGACCATATCCGCTATGCGGGGAAGGGGGTATGCGTCCAGCTGGGTGTACCGGTTTATGGTTTGGTTGTAGTCGATGACCAGGCGGTTTTTATTGCCGGTCTTAACGACTACGACCTGGGCACGCCAGGGGCTGTTGCTCCTCTCGATGATGCCCTCCTTCAGGAGACGCTGCACCTCAGAGCTAATAAAAGCTCTGTCCCCGGCGCTGTACCGCCTGCTCTTGGTGGCGACGGGTTTACAGTCGCGGGTGAGGTTAGTGAACAGGGAGGGGGGGGGCGGGACCTTGAGGGTGGATAGGCCGCAGGTGGTATGCGGTGGGCGGTTTAAAGGCTGCTGGTTGTCGACTGAGTGGGGGGAGGGGTCCACCGTATGCCAAAGTGACACATTGAAGGTGGGATTGGAAGTCCAGCCCTAGTAGGATGGCAGCGCAGAGCTGGGGCAGGACGAGGAGTTTAAAATTTTTATACTCCGTGCCCCTAACCGACAGGGTCACAACACAGTAGCCGCTGATGTCTGTAGAATGGGACCTTGACACCATCGAGATCCGGTTGCGCGTTGGCCGGACAGTGAGGGAGTAGTGGCTCACCGTGTCTGGATGGATGAAACTCTCCGTGCTTCCGCTGTCGAACAGGCAGGTCGTGGCGTGGCCGTTTACTTTGATGTCCATCATGGACTTGGACAGGTGATGCGGGCGAGCTTGGTCCAGTGTGACGGAGGCTAGTGTATGGCTGAGCGAGCTGCTGTAGTCTGCGGGTGAGGCGGTGGCCGGGTTTGGAGACAAGGTGGCGGTCGAGTGTGGTGGACAAAATGGCGGCGCCCACGAGGTTAAATAAAATGGCGGAGAAGATGGCCGCCCTACAACTCACATGAGGCACTGCTGGTGTCGGTGGCCTTGATCAAAGATGGCCGCCCCCACGACTCACACGAGGGGATACTGGCATCTGTGGCCTTGATGAAAGATGGCCGCCCCACAACTCGCATGAGGCACTGCTGGCGTCTGTGGCTCTCCCCCTGCAGGCCTTAGCGAAGTGGCCTTTCTTGTGGCAATCGGAGCAAGTCGCGTTTCTTGCAGGGCAGCGCGTCCTCGGGTGTTTCGCCTGGCCACAGAAGAAGCAGCCGGCGGCCCGATCGCGGGGCTCCAATGTTGCAGCCGGTACCGGGGGTGGCGGTCCCGATCGGTTCTGGGACGCCGACGCTGAGGTAGGTCCCAGAGGCGGCGGTGCGAGGGGTATTGCGGCCGGGGTCGGGCCGGAGTCCCAGGGTTGCGCAGCACAGTACCTGGAATACGCCTCGAGGTCCCGATGGGCCACTTCCAGAGAGCGAGCGAGGGCTGCAGTTGTATTCAGGTCGAGGTCCTTTGATTCGAGCAGTCTTTGTCGTGAGTAGTCGGACCGAAGGCCTTTCACGAAGGCATCGCGGATATTCCCTTCAGTATTTTCTGCAGCCGTTACAGCTTTAAAGTCACAGCCCCTGCCGAGTGTTTGTAGTGCCCGTAAAAATTCATCTACAGACTCTCCTGGCTGTTGCGAGCGGGATCTTAGGAGGTGTCTGGCATACATAGAGTTTACCGGGCTCCGGTACTGCTCTTTCAGCAGGTTGAGGGCGTCCTCGTATGTAGTAAGGTCCTGGATGATTGCAAATACTTTAGGGCTCACTTGGGCGGTCAGAACTCTTAGTTTGGATCCCGGAGGCACGCCGGATTCTCCCAGGTAGGATTCGAAACCGCTCAGCCAGTGTTTGAAGTCGAGGGCTGAGTTCGCTGCCTGTGGGTTTAGATCCAGGTACGGCGGTCGGAGGGCTCGCAGCCAGGCCGGCTGCTGTGGCTGTTGTAGCTGGCCGTTTGGCTGGTCGTTTGGCTGCTCCGATCCACTCATTTCAAAATTTAGCCAATAAAATTGATATACCTATCGATTCATCCAATGAAAAGCGACGAGTTAAGATAGTAACTAGGTTTTTATTGGCTAAATAACAGAGCCCACCCTCGTGGGTGATCGGGTCCAACAAGGAGGAATACCAGCCAGTCGACCACCTTTATACCTGGGCAAGCAGGCGGAGTCATGGGTGGAGTCAGCTGTGGTCAGCCCAGGTATAACAGCGTGACAAGAGGTGACCTTGTGTAGTGATACACTGGTTATCACTGTTTACACTGTTGTAACGATATAAACAGTGATAACCATAGTGTAACGATAGTGAACGATAAAAGTGGTTTACCACAACAATGAAACGCTATTTCCCCCTTACTGTTTTCCCTGACCTGAGATCAACTAACTCCGCACCTTCTGATCTTTATGCTAACTCTGGAAGTAGCCTTTTACTTATTGGGCCATAAGGTGAGCTCAATTTTTCTAATCCTGTGTTGCAAGTAGAAGCGAATGTAACCTTTTTTTTTTATTCCTTCTTAACCAGAACCTTCAATATTTAGACTTTGCCTTTGTTTAATCTTGCAATTTCTAGATTTTTAAATAGCCTTGACAGTAATTCTTCACACTTGTGGACTTTCACTGCAATCTTATAATCAGGCCTGCTCTCTTCTCCTGAGATTAACTGAACTACTGTGGTGTTCTATTTTAAGCCATCTAGTCTGGGCATTGGCTTTTAATTTTAGGAATTCGGGTCTGCCATAGATACCTTCTCCGAGCTTCTGGCCTTTTTTTATAGGAGTTGACTCACGTTGCCCTATAAAAAATTTTATGATGATGATGTAACCGTAAAACCCCCTTGTCATCTGGACCTGATCTTGGTGTAATTTGCATGTGTTCTGCAATCTCTCCAAAGGCAGACTGAGTTAAATTAGGTGCGTGTGCGTGCGCCTGACTGTTCAGTTTGGAAAAGATGACAAAACCTTTACCACAAGGAGGAAGGTGGGGGGGTAGGTGCACAGACAAGCCATCACACTTTTGTTATTTCAAATGTTCAGCGTCCGCACTATTTTGCTATTGTACCACAGTTACTTATTGCTTAAGCCTCTGGGAAAACCAACTTCTAATTTAGCATATTCCCCACCTTTTTCATCTGATTTTGGGTTCACATCTCATCCTGCTTTTCTTTGTTGCCCTGTTTTGCCAGCTTCTGTTTCAGTTTCAGACCTGGTTTACCCCCATTACCTCAGCTATTCACACACTCTTTGTCTCTAATGTCTTTTATTTTCTCTTGTGTTGCTTCCTGTTGTCTGATTTTTAAAGATCATCTCTGCCATCTGACCACCTCCTCCTCCTATTTTTTTTTTTTCTTTTTAAGCACACTATTGGTCATTCTACCCATGGTTCCCCTCTGGTGTCTTTTTTCCCTTTTCATATTTTCAGTTCTGATGAAGGATCACACTCAAAACATTAAGAAAAAATATGTTTCGCATTTAACGTGCAAGTTCCAAAAGAATTTCAGTACTCATAAGGGTTCATCTGCGCCGTTTCATTTCACGGATGCTGGCTGACCTCTTGTGCATGTTCAGCATTTTAGTTTTTTTGTTCGATCCTTTAGGTTCCATGTTCACCCTCTGGTCTGTACACGGTCACATTTTCAACAAGGCCTTAGTGAGAACCCTAAATTAGTTTTGGCACCCTTGGGGTGGGGTGGGGGCAACATGGCTGTCCAGTAACCTACGCTGGCAAGTATGCATGTGTGAATGGTGGATGAGGACAAGATTGCACTCTGCTGTCATGTCCCCCCAAATAGTGATCGAAACACTTGCTGCCTAAAGAATGCCCACTCTAATGGCTACTTGTGTCCCTAGCATGAGTTGGTGGTTCCAGAGATCAGGGAATACAATTACATGGCTAGACTAGAGAAGCTGGTGGTGTTCTCGTTGGAGCAGAGAAGGCCAAGAGGAGATTTAATACAGATGTTTTAAAATCGTGAAGGGTTTAGATAGAGTAAATAGAGAAACTGTTTCCAATGGCTATGGGGTTGATAGAGGGCACAGATTTAAGGTGATTGGCAAAAGAACCAGAGGCAACATGAGGAAAAACATTTTTACATAACGAGTGGTTAGGATTTGGAATGCACTGCCTAATAGGGTGATTGATACAGATTCATTAGTAACCTTCAAAAGGGAATTGGATAAATACTTGAAGGAGGGATTTGGGGAAAGAGCGGGGAAGTGGGACTAACTGGATTGCTCTTCAAAAGAGCTGGCACAGACTCGATGGGTCGAATGGCCTCCTTCTGTGCTGTACTATTCTATGAAGTGGGCTTAAAGGGGGAGTAGTGATGGAATACAGGCACCTTTTTTATTTCCCCCCCCCCCCGCCCCCCCTCAGGATTGAGACTTTTTTAAACTAGCTTGGGTAACTTATTCAGACTTGATTTAATGTTTTCATGCATTACAGCAGTTTTATCTACTTTTCTATAGGTTGGTACACATTTGATGAATTTGGATTTGCAATATCCTATGAAAGGATCATCCACTGATTTTCTTTGTACTTGCTTTTTTTCCTCAGGAAGTGTGGTTCTCCTGCTTGTACTTGCTATACTGGTGCCTATGGAACTGGAAACCCTGACGATATACCTCATTCTTGGAGTCCTGACAGTGGAGCTTTTCTTTTCTTCAGTGTGTCTCATCATTTACACAGGTGAGAGGAGAGAAAAGAAGCCAGTATTCCCTGCTGTGTACTTGCAAAGTGGCAGTTACAATAGGTATTGCAATAGATTTAACACATCTGTATTTACACATGAACAGTTCCCACCTCCCTAAACTTCATTCATTTTTTTAAATAATACAACAGGGGAGGTGGAACATATGCTTTTGGGAACTACACATTTAACAAAATAATATTAACAAACAATCATAAACCAGTTTATAAAGACTGGCTTAATTTTGCTAAACATTGCAGAGAGGAAAACTTCTTGCCCCCAAACCCAGGTTTTAAATTGAAGAGAATGGTTAGTCTTCACAGTTGGTACATGTTCCAAATTTCAGTTATACATTTGAAACGCCACTTAATTGAACTGAGCAAGATGACCAGAGTTTGCAGTAGTCAAGATGTTGGGTATCAAATAAAAATTAACTATTACCTACTGCTTTGCTAGCAATTGAGTTTAAAAATAAGGGCATTGACTTTTGGTTTTAATGTACTACTTGTTCAAAACCAGCTAAAATCATGTTGCTGCTGTTCTTTGAAATCATCAAAGATGCTGTGCAAGTGATACCATAAGCATCATCACTAATTAACTTTTATTTTACATTCTAATTCGGAGTCCGGAGTCTGTGAACTTGCTCCCATGGTTTATTTTGTTCAATTTGTTTTTGGTAGCTAGGCAACCAATTTCCTGAAGGCAGTCTTACCCGAGTCTACAGCATTGTTCCTGTAAGCTGCGTGGCCGTGCAGCGCTCCAGGGAACCAGCGCAGCCGGCTTTTCATTACAAAAACTGCGCATGTGTGGTATGTTGAATGGCCCGCGCAGCCCCACACAATTAGAGGGAACACTGGTCTATAGGCGTGCTGCAGGGACAGAGAGCTGACTTAACAGTGTAAACACTAGCAACTGGGTGATGAGCATCAGGCTTCTCGAAATAAGAAAAAAACTCTCTTTTTAAAGTGACAAAGTATACCCAAGTATATTTATGGCAGAGGATAAAATTAAGGAAATTGAGTTAATAAATAGTAACTTTTTTTGCTGAAATGTTTTTTAGTGTGGACTTTAATGACTAATCTTCAAGTAACATTATTTCATTAACTTCAGTTTTATCTTGCACAGAAACAGAAGATAGGAGTAGGCCATTCGGCCCCTCGAGCCTGCTCCGCCATTCAATGAGATCATGGCTGATCATCCAAACTCAGTACCCTGTCCCTGCCTTCTCCCCATATCCCTTTAGCCTTAAGAAATATATCTAACTCCTTCTTGAATATATTTAGCGAATTGGCCTCAACTGCCTTCTGTGCTAGAGAATTCCACAAGTTCACCACTCTCTGGGTGAAGAAATTCTTCCTCCCATCTTTGTCCTAAATGGCTTACCCCTTATCCTTAGACTGTGACCCCTGGTTCTGGACTCCCCGACCATCGGGAACATCCTTCCTGCATCTAGTCTGTCTAGTCCTGTTAGAATTTTATAAGTTTCAATGAGATCCCCTCATTCTTCTAAACTCCAGCGAGTATAAGCCCATTCGACCCAATCTCTCCTCGTACGTCATTCCTGCCATCCCAGGTATCAGTCTGGTGAATCTTCGCTGCACTCCCTCCATGGCAAGAACATCTTTCCTCAGATAAGGTGACCAAATCTGCACACCATACTCAAGATGTGGTCTCGCCAAGGCGCTGTACAACTGCAGCAAGACCTCCTTGTTCCTGTACTCGAACCCTCTCGCTACAAAGGTCAACATACCATTTGCTTTCTTAACCGCCTACTGCACCTGCATGCTTACCTTCAGCGACTGGTGCACAAGGACACCTAGGTCTCGTTGCACTTCCCCTTCTCCCAATCTATTGCCGTTCAGATAATCTGCCTTCCTGTTTTTGCCACCAAAGTGGATAACCTCGCATTTATGCACATTATACTGCATCTGCCCAATAACCCAACCTGTCCAAATCATCCTGGAGTTTCTCAGCATCCTCCTCACAGCACACACGCCCACCCAGCTTTGTGTCTTCTGCAAACTTGGAGATATTACATCTAGTTCCCTCATCTAGATCGTTAATATATATTGTGAATAGCTGGGCTCCGAGGACCGGTCACTGCAGTACCCCACTAGTCACTGCCTGCCACTTGGAAAAAGACCCGTTTATTCCAACTCTTTGCTTCTTGTCTGCCAACCAGTTCTCTATCCAAGTCAGTACCTTGCCCCCAATCCCATGTGCCTTAACTTTACACGCTAATCTCTTATGCGGGACCTTATCGAAAGCCTTCTGAAAGTCCAAATACACCACACCCACTGGTTCTCCCTTTATCTATTCTACCAGTTACATCCTCAAAAAATTCCAGTAGATTAGTCAAGCACGATTTACCTTTTGTAAATCTATGTTGACTTTCTCCGATCCTGTCACTGTTTTCCAAGTGCTCTGCTATTACATCTTTTATAATGGACTCTAGCATTTTCCCCACTACCGATGTCGGGCTTACCGGTCTATAATTCCCTGTTTTCTCTCTACCACCTTTTTTGAATAGTGAGGTAACATTAGCTACCCTCCAATCCATGGGCACTGTTCCAGAGTCTCTAGAATTTTGGAAGATGACCAGCAATGCATCTACTATTACTAGGGACACTTCCTTAAGTACCCTAGGATGTAGATTATCAGGCCCTGGGGATTTATCGGCCTTCAATCCCGTCAATTTCCCTAACTCCATTTCCCTACAAATACTGATTTCATTCAGTTCCTCCCTCATTAGACCCTATACGCTTGACTTTGCCAATCTTTTTCTCTTCACATATCTATAGAAGTTTTTATGTTCCCTGAAAGCTTACTCTCATACTCTATTTTCCCCCTCTTAATTAATCCCTTTGTCCTCCTTTGCTGAATCCTAAACTCCCAATCCTCAGGTTTGCTGCTTTTTCAAGCCAATTTATATGTCCTCACCTTCGATCTTATGCTATCCCTAATTTCCCTGGTTAGCCACGGTTGAGTCACCCTTGTTTTATTTTTATGCCAAACAGGGATGAACAAATTCTGTAGTTCATCTATGCGATCTTTAAATATTTGCCATTGCCTATCCACCGTCAACCCTTTGAGTAACATTCCCCAATCAATCCTACCCAACTCGCGCCTCATACCATCGTAGTTTCCTTTATTTAAATTCAGGATCCCAGTCTGAGTCAAATACTTCACTCTCCATCTTAATGAAGAATTCGATCATATTGTGATCGCTCTGCCCCAAGGGGCCTCGCACCACAAGATTGCTAATTATTCCTTTCTCATTACATGAGATCCAGTCTAAGATGGCCTGATCTCTAGTTGGTTCCTCGACATATTGGTCCAGGAAACCATCCCGTATACACTCCAGGAATTCCTCCTCCACAATATTGTTACTAATTTGGTTAGCCCAATCTATATGTAGATTAAAGTCACCCATGATAACTGCTGTGCCCTTTTTGCACGCATCTCTAATTTCCCGTTTAATGCCATCCCCAACCTCCACATTACTGTTTGGGGGTCTGTATACAACTCCCACTAATGTTTTCTGCCCCTTGGTATTTCTCAGCTCTCCCCATACAGATTCCACATGATCAGAGCTAATATCCTTCCTTACTATTGTTAATCTCTTTAACCAGCAATGCTACCCCACCTCCTTTTCCCTCTTGCCTGTCTTTCCTGAATATTGAATACCCCTGGATGTTGAGTTCCCAGCCTTGGTCACCCTGGAGCCATGTTTCCGTAATCCCAATCACATCATATCCGTTTACATCTATTTGCGCAGCTAATTCATCTACCTTATTACGAATGCTTCTCTCATTAAGACACAAAGCCTTCAGGCTTGTTTTTTTAACACTCTTAGACCTTTTAGAATTATTATTTACTGTGGTCATGTTTGATTTAAACCCTTGATTTCTCTGCCACTTTTGTTTACCTCCTTCCTGTCTTTTGCTTCTATCCTTGTTTCCCTTTCCTCTGTCTCCCTGCACAGGTTCCCAACCCCCTGCCATTTTAGTTTAAACCCTCCCCCCCCCCCCCCCCCCCCACAGCACTAGCAAACACTCCCCCCTGGGACATCGGTCCCAGTCCTGCCCAGGTGCAAACCGTCCATTTTGTACTGGTCCCCCCCCCCCCCAAGAACCAGTTCCAATGTCCCAGGAATTTGAATCCCTCCCCCTTGCACCATTTCTCTAGCCACGTATTCATCTGAAATATCCTTCTATTTCTACTCTGACTAGCACGTGGCACTGGTAGCAATTGTGAGATTACTACCTTTTTTGAGGTCCTATTTTTTAATTTACCTCCTAACTCCCTATATTCAGCTTTTAGGACCTCATCCCGGTTTTACATATAGAAACTTAGAAGCTAGGAGCAGGAGTAGGCCATTCGGCCCTTCGAGCCTGCTCCGCCATTCAACGAGATCATGGCTGATCATCCAAGTTCAGTACCCTGTCCCTGCCTTCTCCCCATATCCCTTGATCCCTTTAGCCTTAAGAAATATATACAACTCCTTCTTGAATATATTTAATGAACTGGCCTCCACCGCCCTCTGTGGCAGAGAATTCCACAGGTTCACCACTCTCTGGGTGAAGAAATTCTTCCTCATTTCAGTCCTAAATGGCTTACCCCTTTATCCTTAGACTATGACCCCTGGTTCTGGACTCCCCGGCCATCAGAAACATCCTTCCTGCATCTAGTCTGTCCAGGCCTGACAGAATTTTATAGGTTTCGATGAGATCCCCTCAATTTTCTAAACTCCAGTGAGTATAAGCCCAATCGACACAATCTCTCCTCATACATCATTCCTGCCATCCCAGGTATCAGCCTGGTGAATCTTCGCTGCACTCCCTCCATGGCAAGAAC
This sequence comes from Somniosus microcephalus, assembly GCF_052327205.1. Lineage (NCBI taxonomy): Eukaryota > Metazoa > Chordata > Chondrichthyes > Squaliformes > Somniosidae > Somniosus > Somniosus microcephalus. Next base: position 112,484,525 of record NC_140988.1, on the reverse strand, counting down.
GTCCTTCCTCGGGTAAGGTGACCAAAACTGCACACAATACTCGAGGTGCGGTCTCGCCAAGGCCCTGTACAACTGTAGCAAGACATCCTTGTTCCTGTACTCGAACCCTCTTGCTACGAAGGCCAACATACCATTTGCCGCCTTAACCGCCTGCTGCACCTGCATGCTTACCTTCAGTGACTGGTGCACAAGAACACCCAGGTCTCTCTGCACTTCCCCTTCTCCCAATCTATTGCCATTCAAATAATAATAATAACACCTATATCGTTGGTACCTATATGCACCATGACAACTGGCTGTTCACCCTCCCCTTCCAAAATGCTCTGGAGCCGCTCCGAGACATCCTTGACCCTTGCACCAGGGAGACAACACACCATCCTGGAGTCTCGTTTGCGGCCACAAACGCCTGTCTATTCCTCTTACAATAGAATCCCCTATCACTATACCCCTCCCATTCTTTTTCCTCCCGTCCTGTGCAGCAGAACCACCCATGGTGCCAGGAAGTTGGCTGCTGCTGCCTTCCCCCGATAAGCCATCTCCCTCACCAATATCCAAAGTGGTATATCTGTTTGAGAGAGGGATGGTCACGGGATCCCTGCACTACCTGCCTGCGCCTACTACTCTGCCTGGCGGTCACCCATTCCCTTCCTGCCTGTGTGCAGCCTTTACCTGCGGTGTGACCAACTCCCTAAACGTGCTATGCACAATGTCCTTAGCATCGCGAATGCTCCAGTATGTATCCATTCGCAGCTCCAGCGCTGCAATGCGGTCTGCCAGTAACTGCAGCTGGATACACTTCCCGCACACATGGTCGTCGGGGACACAGGAAGTGTCCCTGATTTCCCACATGGTGCAGGAGGAGCATACCATGGCGCCGAGCTGCGCTGCCATGACTTACCCTTTAATTAATTCAAATTAAATTAAATCAAATGAATCCCACTAATTACACTACAATTAAATGATACACTCAAGGGCCCTTGTTTACCAGCAGTCCCTGCTACACAACAGAGACGCTAGAAACTATAACCACAATTTAAGTTTGGAAAAAACGAGGGAGAAATACTCACCAACCAATCACTTACCTGCTTTCTGGTGACGTCACACTTCAATTACTTTTTACTTCTCTCTCCCGCTCTCGGAGCTCTGAGATTGGTAAGCCTCTCGGGCCTCGCTCTTTATATTCTCAGGCTCCACTCTCGCTCCCTCGCAGGTCCGATGCCTCTGCTCTCGGGCCTCGCTCTTTATATTCTCAGGCTCCACTCTCGCTCCCTCTCGAGTCCGCTGCCTCCCTTGTCCCTTATCCTCCATTTCTATGTGGTGGTGATGTGCTGAGACACCATTTCATGGGCACCTGCTCCCCTCTGGTACCTTGCCCACATAACTATTCTTGTGCGTCTTAGACAGTGGGTGCCAGAAAGCTATCCGATCATAGGGGTATCAACATGAACCTGTTCCCGTCCTCTTCGCCATCCATTTCCCCCTGCACGTGAATGCCGGATCAGGAATGACCGCTCCTCCTACATTCTTTCCTTAGCCTGTGGTGACTCGTACTGCTGAACTGGATATGATTTTAGCTTGGCTAACTCAACCCATACTGGGATTGAACCCAAGACCCTCCTACTCCATGTACTTTCTTGTCGCACAGAATGGTGCTTTTACGCACTAAGCCATTAGGATGTTCTCATGAAGCCTGTTTAATTGCAACTTTGTTTGCATGTCCCAGTAGTCTGCGTTTTTCACACACGACTCAGAAAATGAAAGAAAAGGAGAAACATTCATTTTATGGTTGTCTACATCCTGCAGCCAAACTTTTTCTCAAACACTAGACAATTAGAATGCTTTCATCTGCTGGCAGGTGTGTTTACCTGCAATATCTTGATGTAATTTTATAACTTTTTCCTCAAATACAACCTGCAGTCTATTATTTTGTGAATCTTCTTTCACAACCCACTGTTTATTCCTTGCCCCACATTTTCAGGAACTTATTGCAAAGCTGTTCTAAAAGTAGTTAACTTCAAGTGCCCACTTTTAGATTTCCTGCCATGGGATTAACCACTTCTTCTAATTCCTGTAATATGCGGGTGTTGGTATTGAGTTAAAATGAGCAGTGACTTGTCTACAAAATGGTAACTATAAGCAGTTCTTTACTAATGTGGTTTTTAAATTTAGTGGTTTAAGTTTTTCATGCTGAAGTGCTTTTTTGGGGAGGGGTGGAAGCAATATAATGCAACAGACAGTAACATTGTCAGTTCTTGCTTTTATTTTGGGTATTGAGTGGGAAGGACAGTTAATTATCTTGGAACTGTCTTCATTGTAAATAATCCACAACATCCCAGCTGATGTGACTTTGATGTTAGTGATTTAATCCTTAACATCTTTTATGTAGGTTTTACAGTTTGACCAATAATAGCTGTGATGGCATTTCTTTGTTTTGGGAGTCATTTATTTGTCATTACTTCATTTTTATCCTTTGAGATGAGAAAACAGACCAGAAGCTGTGTGTGAACACTAGTTAAATAGCATCCAGTAAGAAACTTATCAATTCAGTTTAATTCTATTCATTAGATTTGTGGGATTTCTCTCTTTTTTTCAATATAAATCTTGAGGTAATTCTGTAAAATCGAATATACTGGTCTTTGAGTTTAAGATAAACTTTTCGGGAAGTGGTTGGATTCAACCCATCTAGATGCAAAAAGCCCCACACTGCACTAAAGCCTGTTAGAAATTTGCAGCTAATGAAGGCTACTCTTCACTTTGTTTCTACTGTATTATTCCAAAAACAAAAGTACTTTGGTATGCTCAGTAATCCTGTTGGGTTGCTGTACTGAAGGGCTTGATTCATTTTGAGAGCTAGTGATCCAAACATGAAGGACTGGGGACCTCAGCAAAAGTTTCTGAACTTGGTCACTAAAATAGCTGACAAATTAGAATGAAGGAGTGTTCTGTAAAATATTTTACTGATTCTTGACAGCCTTTCCCCCAAAGGTACCTCTGCTACAAGTTCACCCTCGGTTATGAGTCCTGTGGTGCTCTAGTTCTAAACCAGAACAGACCTGAATTTAATTCTAGTAGTTTCATGGGCTACAAAAAATTGCAATTTTTAAAAACCAGACAAATGATCCAATCTAAAACATCTATCTTTAGTGTCTACTACATTTTTTTTTCATTTATTTGAATTCTAGTGTTTTGCTTTTTAAAGAGTGTTATTTAAGGTCACTTCCATCTGTACTTAAATGATACTCCATATATTAGTTTGAATAGTAATGTGCCCAAAATAAAGGTAGTGGCTTTTGTATTGTTCAGCTCTGTATCTATATAACATTTTGGAATTAAAACCAGAAAAGGAAAAACTTTTTGGGTTGGCCAACTAATGATAGCTGTTAGAACCCATATAGTTAAATGAATCACTTTGTGGGTTAGTGATTATTGAATAAACTTTGTGCTCCGAGTGTATAGCTATAGCTCTAGACCAGCTATTCTATATCTGAAGTGTGATGTCTGAGCTAAAGTCCAAACGGACCACCAAGGAGTGATCATGGTGGTCTCAATTACTTTACAACTTGCCCTATTGAAGCTGTGGTTCACTGCAAGAACCTCTTTTATAACGCTGTTTATTTATTGGCCGTGCAGTTGTCCTCTGAAGCAGGTGGTCTCTAGTTACATTGCCCACAGTACTGCACATTACAGAGGCGTTAAACTCTCTGTTGGTTAAGACACTGGTAGAAGACTAACCCACTGGTAGTACATTTTCACTAGTCTTTCTCCGCAAACGACCTACTGCAATTGTAAAGTGAAATGGCAGTACTTTAAGTAGGCCCACGTGTGCACAACACTAAACTCTGCTCCAATCATATTCCGCTTACTGGTGTCCAGCTAAGCACTGATTTGATTTTTTTTTAATTGTCAGTAACTTTCCACATTTTCTTAGCTCATTTAAATTAACCTGTTTATTTCATATTTTAAAATAGTATTTTCTGGGATTATTGCTCTATGATTACCAGAGTGACTGTGCTGCACAATGTCTCTCTGTTCCTAGGCTGGACATTTACGCCCTCCTATTCCACCCCTCTCCTCCCTTCCTCAAAAGTACAGTTTTGGGCCCCACACTATAGGAAGGATATTGAGGCAATAAAAAAATATAGCGTAGATTTACTAGGATTCTGCCTGGTATGAGAAAATACAAATATGAGAAACAGTCTATAAAATTGGGACTGGTTTTGTTAGAACAGAGGAGAATAAGGGGTGGTTTGATTGAGGTGTTTAAAATTGTGAACAGATGAAACGGAGTAGACCGAAACCGACTCTTTCTAGTGGTTGAGGGAAATCTAGATAAAAGATTACATGGAAGAGAATAAGAACAGAGAGCAGGTGAAACTTTCTTCTACTGAGGATCGAGAGGCTGTGGTATGCACTACCAGAGTTAGTGGTTGAAGCAGAGACCACAGCCCCGATTGTAACATAGTTCAAGGGGCAGGTTCAGGTGAGACGTCTAAGTCACACCCCAAATAGGTTAGATAGGTAAAAGGGGAATAGAGATATGGGAACAGGTCCAGCACATGGGCCTATGATTGTTGCTCATGGAGGATGAACACAATTGCAGACTGGTTGGGACAAATAACCTTTTCCCATGTTCTATTTCTACATGTGGACTTGGAACAGGATTAACCTTGACTCTGATATTCCCACACAGTTACGTATCCTGCAGACACTTGACTAGCTCACACATGAAGAATGGCCGCATGAGTGAGGTACAAGTCTCTGCCTCTACCAAAGTAACTAACTAGCATAGGCCAGTGTCTACATTGGGAGAGAAAATGGGTAGGTCCAGCAGTAAGTTGTCTAACTCTTCTTCCTGTGCCCAAAATACCAGCTAAGATCAACAGTACAGCTGAAACGATAGTTCCTTTTTGGGTCAGGTTTTGATTCTAGCCTTGGTTTTTTTGCCTTTTTAGTAGAGATGTTTTGTTATTTCCCTTCATCCCTTGGCTGAGTGCCTCCGTGGTAATTTGTTGCTTGTGGATTCTGTTTTGTTGTAAGCCTATGTTTTGTTTGTGGGTTATCAATCATTTTTCCACAAAGGATTTGAATATGAAGTACGTTAAAGTGTTGCTTCTAAGCTGAAGTGAATTCACAAATCCATCTTGCAGCCATGCGCTAGAACTGCTGGGACAACGAGGGGATTAGTAGATTAATGAGCAGCCCCTGAAACTGTTGCTCAGAACTATCTGGGATAGGTGATTGATTACCTTTTTTTCCAGACGTTTCCAGTGGGCATTCATGCTTGAGATCAGGAGGAAGTGAAGTCATGCATACATGGAAGGCGTGATGGAAGGAGTGGTGGGGGGTGGCGGTTGAAGGTCAGGTATATCCAACCCATAGACACTGGGAACGAAAGTAGAGTGAAACACATGCTCTGCGTCAGTTTAAACAAAGGCTGTCAAGTGAGGCAGGGAGGAGGCAAGTCTTTAAGAAGAAAGCTGGCCAAGCTTTAGTGAACATCTGATCCTTTTAGCGGGCTAAAAACAGCGTGGCATAACTTGTCATAAAAACGGCTACAATATCAAGTCAAATTGATTGAGTATTGGCATTTCCCTCGTCTGTGAAGCCATCTAGATTCTCTTCCTTTTTAAAGATGCAGTTTTTCTTTAAATCAAAAAAGGTTGCATTTGATCTTGTACATCAGTTCTATTCTGCCTCTAACTTGCCTGTTTTATTTCACAGCAAAGATTATAAAGTTTAATCGGCTGAAACCATGTCCTGACATCCAAGAGGAAGAGAGAAGGCATAGATATCCTAATCTCACTAACATTATGTCTGAGACTGGATTCAGGTAAATTCTCATCATTTTTAGCACCCTATGGTGATTATTGGGACTTTCATCCTTTAGTTGCCTCATGACCGGTTTTCCTCTCCTGGCTTTGTTATCACTTCAGCTCACCTTCCTCTTGTTGAAGGTGCTTTTATTGAACTCTCCTGGGATTTTGGGCATAGAAGGAAGAGGTAGACAACTTGCTATCTTCCTTGCAAAGAGACCCTCTAGTGCAGATTAGGGCATTTTACTCTCTTTTGTATTACTGTATAAAAGCTCCACTTGTGACTTTATGGCAACTGGTGGGGGGGTGGGTGACAATTATTACACTCTAGGCTTTACACTTCATCATAGTTGCTCCTTTGCACCCCTTGCTCAGATTCCCCTGCATAGTACCTTGGAATGTTTTGTTACGTGAAGGCTCTTTTTTTTTTAAAGTGACTAGTTGTAGGAATGAATTGCCATTGGAAATCTATATGGTAGGCAAAGGATTAATTAGCACTGCATGACTCCACAGTGATGTTTGCTCTTTTTGCCAATTTTCTTTGCTTAACTGAGATGCAGTTCCATGCATGTAGCTCTCCCTCCAGTACCACAGTCATCTAGTCATTTGTGTGAGGCTTGACCATAACAGCTAGCAGTTATTCAAGCATGGAGTTATAATATCTGGTTTTAACTGGACTTCCATCCACGTGCATGTGCACTATCAGTAGTACTCCAAAGTAGGAACTCAGTCTCTTTTATTCCACTCTCTAACTCGGAAGAGCTGAAGCCAAATTTAGCATCTCTATCATTAGCAGCTATCATCTCCCTATCGGCTAACTCCTCACTAAATGAGAATTGAAGCAGGGATCTTCCTGGTCTCTCTGGCTCAGCTACCTGTGGATAAACTTGCTGAACCATCAGAGAAAGTAATTGAGCTACTGTAATGTTTGTCAGTGGTAGCACACTCGCCTGTGAGACAAGGTTGTGGGTTCAAGCCCCATTCTAGAGACTTGAGCACATAATCTAGGCTGACACTTCAGTGAAGTGCTGTACTGTCAGATGCCATCTTTCAGATGAGACGTTAAACTGAGGCTCCAGCTGCCCACTCGAGTGGGCGTGCAAGATGCCATGTTACTATTTTGAAGAGGAGCAGGTGAGTTGTCCTGGCCAATATCTATCCCTCAACTAACATCACTAATTACCTGGTCATTTATCTCATTGCTGTTTGTGAGCCCTTGCTGTGCACAAATTGGCTGCTGCATTTGCCTATATTCCAACAGTGACTACACTTCAAAAGTACTTCATTGGGGGAGGTCCTGTTATGAAATATGCCATATTAAATGCAACCATTCTTTATGTAATGCAAGTAAGTCCACATCACTCAACAAATTTGTAAAGCTGTCTTTTGTTTTTCCTAAAGGGATGGATCAAACTTGGAAAACCTTGTAGAGAAGCAAGCAGACCTCATTGATTACTTAAAACTGCACAATGTGCAGTTAAGTAAAAGACTGCTGACTTTAATATCCCAGCAAGTTAGAGACTGAGGTTCTGAAAGAAGAGCCACGAGTCTTTAGTGGCAGACCAAAGAATAAAGAAAGGCACAGCTTGTGCTGCAGAGGAGTAAAGTCTGAACTGGTGTATCCATTTGAAAGAAAAGAAATATGAAGCTGGAGTGTAACTTGTTTAAAATAATAGCTGGGTGAAGATTATCTTCAAAAGAATTTAATTTTTGTATTACCTATGGGATTGTATTGGGAGACAACATTTGGCACAAACACTAATGACTTGTTTTTCCATTTTGACAACTGTTGTACAAATCAATCATGTAGCAAAATTACCTTGGATGACCTGTGCCAAGAGACTTTCAATTGTGAATTGTAATCTAGGACAATTGCATCTGTCTAAGTGAAGAGTTTTTTTCCTGCTTTTGTAATCTTGACATTCACTTGTTTGGCATTGTTGAAGATGACGAGTATTCTGAAAATGACTTTTTAAAAGAAAATCTTGTTTAAGCTATGAAGATGTATAGAATGTTCTACGTTGCTTTTGAGTACAATGCTAAATATCCCAGGTTGAATTTAGATCTACATGCTAGTCACTTCAATACAGAGATGGATAGGTAATAAACTTCTACTGGGCACCCAGATAGTACAGGAAGTGGCTGTCCTATAAAATTTGAATTCTGTGACTTGTATAAGCTGCTTTGGAAGTGTAAGTTAATAGTTATTATACAATAAATTTTTCATAAAAAAACACCAAGTTTTTTCAATCTAATTACGACTTGGTAACCTCATCATTTCGTAAAAATTTCTTCCTAGTTCATTCAACCTCCACACAAACAAAATCATTTTCATCTTCTCCACTTTAAAGCTTTGTTCTGTACACATCCATCTTGGTCTGTGCCACATTGAAAAGGCTTGATTCTGCAACGTCCATGATTTCTTTCCTCCTCCTCCTTCCCCACCCCCCCCAAAACACCCTTCTAGTCTACCACATTGGGGGGAAAAATTGAATTTTTTTCTGTATCTTGCTACACCATCTGGGACCAGCCTTGTGAAAGTTTCCATTAACTAACTTGCCAAGTGGAAGTTTTGTTCTTTAATGACTGGCCATTTTTTTAAAATTGCAATAACGTAATATCTGCTTGATGCCACCAATACCTTTCTTGTAAGATGATGTCTACCAAGGAAACCCTAGGATTTCCTGAAGAACTCCCTCCGTCCTATATCCTTGTCTAGTGAAAGATTAAACCACGCCAGCCATATGCTGACAGAATGACAATGCATTCCAACAAATTGCTCTCCAATCCTAAATATAATTAAAGACCAATAACATTCATCTCTTATTACTCTGATTTAAGCAACTTGGGAGCAGATTTTCTAAACCATTCCTGAGGACCTCTACCATAACCATCTTGGAAATTGGATAAATACTTGAAGGGGAAAAATTGCATGTCTATGGGGAAAGAGCAGGGGAGTGGGTCTAATTGGATGTTTTTTTTTTCAAAGAGCTAGCACAGGAACAATGGGCTGAATGGCTGCCTTCTGTACTGAATGATTCTAAACATGAAATCAGGCAGGTGGACAGTTCTTAAAAACTAGGGGTTTACTTACCTGCTCGTATCTCGACCCTTTCCTGACGCTAACTCTTTTAACCTGTAGAGTTTTGCAGGCAGATGAGGCTCCCGCTTATAGCAGATGGCGGGTGTCATGAATTTATGAATATAGAGGTCCCCATGCATCAAAAGGACTTTGCATTTTAAGTGGGGCCTGAGTTGGGGAGCTGTCGCGGCTTTCTGATCTGCAGTCAGAAGTCCTCCAAGATAAGTGGAAAAACTTTCCTTTTATGGGGTAGGGAGGAGAAAGAGTGGCTTCCCCTGCCCTGGAGGACTTCCCCTGCCCTGGAAGACTTCCCTTCCTCTCCCTGCGACTTAACTGCCTGCCTGCCAGTGAGCCTTCCCCCTAGTGCTAGCTGGTGGCCTTTGACTGCTTGAACTTCATCTCCCACCTGCCAGTGAGCTGCCACTTTCCACCAGATTTGGGTGGGCCTGGTGGTTAAAATACCTCGGACTCACATTTTCGCTGAAGTTTCTTTCAAATCCTGGCCATATTATGACTGGGAAAAGCTGCACTTTTTTTAAATGCACATCATAATGGTTGCAGTTTGAAGCAAAAACAAGCTATCAATCAGGTAACTATTAGTGATTTCCCTAAGGTACTTCTTAAAATACAGCTGCCCTTACTTAAGCTGAACATCAGGTCCATCACCAAGACCTATTTCCACCTCTAATGTTTCCCCTTCCATTTCTACCTCAGTGCCATTGAAACGCACCGCAGTTTTTTGCCTATCCTTTATTTTACAGCCATTTTGAGCTGGGATAGTATCATGCTAAAAAGATAAATCACTCATTGGTCCTGCTTTTGATTGTTATTCACTGATCTTTGCTGAAATGTATGGATATCGGTGATATCGTCCCACAACTAAACAGTCCTTTGACACATGAAAAATAGTCATACGGGTGGGGTAACGGGGGATACTGGTACCCATGAAACCTGGAAAAATCAGTGCCCGCAGAAGAGATCCTGGCTATCGTGCTGAAGACTTGTGCTCCAGAACTAGCCGCGCCTCCACCCAAGCTGTTCCAGTACAGCTACAACACTGGCATCTGTATGACAATGTGGAAAACTGCCCAGATATGTCCTGTCCACAAAAAGCAGACAAAAACAAGCAGGACAAAAACAATCCAGCCAATTACCGCCCCATCAGTCTATTCTCAATCGTCAGCAAAGTGATGGAAGGTATCATCGACGGTGCTATCAAGTGGCACTTACTCACCAATGACCTGTTCCCTGATGCCCAGTTTGAGTTCCGCCAACACCACTCTGCTCCTGACCTCATTACAGCCTTGGTCCAAATATGGACAAAGGAGCTGAATTCCAGAGGTGAGGTGAGAGTGACTGCCCTTGACATCAAGGCAGCATTTGACAGAGTGTGGCATGAAGGAGCCCTAGTAAAACTGAAGTCAATAGGAAGTGGGGGGGGGGGGGAGGAAACTCTCCACTGGCTGGAGTCATACCTAGCACAAAAAAAATGGTTGTGATGATTGAAGGTCAATCATCACAGCCCCACGACATCGCTGAAGGAGTTCCTCATGGCAGTGTCCTTTGCCCAACCATCTTCAGCTGCTTCATCAATAACCTTCCCTCCAAAAAAAGGTCAGAAATGGAGATGTTCACTGATGATTGTACAGTGTTCAGTGCCATTCACAACTCCTCAGATAATGAAGCAGTCCATGCCCGCAAGCGACCAGACCAGAACGACATTCAGGCTTGGGCTGATAAGTGGCAGGTAACATTCATACCACAGAAGTGCCAGACAATGACTATCTCCAACAAGCAAGAGTCTAACCACCGCCCCATGACATTCAATGATATTACCATTGCCGAATCCTCCACCATCAACATTCTGGGGTTCGCCATTGACCAGAAACTTAACTTGACCAGCCACATAAATACTGCGGCAACAAGAGCAGGTCAGAGGCTAGGTATTCTGCGGCGAGTGTCTCACCTGACTCCCCAAAGCCTTTCTACCATCTACAAGGCACAAGTAAGGAGTGTGATGGAATACTCTCCACTTGCCTGGATGAGTGCAGCTCCAACAACACTCAAGAAGCTCAACACCATCCAGGACAAAGCAGCCTGCTTGATTAGCACCCCATCCACCACCTTAAACATTCACTCCCTCCACCACCGGCATACCATGGTTGCAGTGTGTACCATCTACAAGATGCACTGCAGCAACTCGCCAAGGCTTCTTCAGCAGCACCTCCCAAACCCGTGACCTCTTCCACCTAGAAGGACAAGGGCAGCAGGTGCATGGGAACATCACCACCTCCAAGTCACACACCATCCTGACTTGGAAGTATATCGCCGAGCCTTCATCGTCGCTGGGTCAAAATCCTGGAACTCCCTCCCTTACAGCACTGACTGCAGCGGTTCAAGAAAGCGGCTCACCACCTTCTCGAGCAATTAGGGATGGGCAATAAATGCTGGCCTTGCCAGTGATACCTACATCCCATAAAAATGAAATTTAAAAAAGGGGGAAAACTCTCCCACTCTCTGGCTTTGTGCCACATTATGTAGTGCCTTCGCTCATTGAGTAACTAGTAGAGCGCTGAAGTTTAAACACTCGTCACTCACAAAGGCTGGTTGCCAGTTCTAGTTTGAAACTTACCTCTGTTAGTTCCTCCTCACTTTTTCAGGAGTTAATTCAGTGGGATATTTTGTACATTACATTTAATGGAATAATGCAGCATTTCAAGTGCATAATTTTTCCACACACAACTAGTATATAATTAAGCAGAAAAATGTGGTCGTTAAAAAAAAATGTTTTACACTCTAGACAGACATAAAGGACAATGCAAGATAAAATAGGCTATTTAAACACACAATATGCCCACTGGGTATACTGCCTTTTCATTTATAAAATGTCAATAACCCGAGAGGGGATATTTCCTCCGCTCTATTTCTAGTGAAATCAGGAACACACTCACAAATTGTGACCAGAGGAAATCTTCCCACCCAGTTGTAAAGTTTCCTCTGCCCCATGGCATACAAACCTCTAGCAATAACATTTATTATGCATCTTGATTTCAGTGTTAAGTCTATGGAGATGGTATCTGAATCATGGTCTCAGAGTCTGACTTTTACAAAATCGTCGCTAATTAAAATTAAAGTAAAAATAATAAACCATTCAGATTTGCAGTTTCTCATTTTCATACTTATCAAGAAGGTGACTATCTTGTATTAAGAAACCAAGATGAACGGCCAAGGCCCAAGGTGTGTGATGTCGCCAAGATTGAATGGAATAGGAAAGTAAATGGGTAAATCAAGAAATAACGATTAGACTTAAAGCTTGAGCTTTAAGAGCCTGAAGATTATAGGAGAAAGGGGAAAACTCAAAGCGGAAAGGAATTACACAGTATATATTTCTGTACAAGCACTTAATGTGCTCATACTAAATCCCCTTTTAATAGGCATTAACCCATCTACTTTATAAACAGACTAATGCCTATGTTTAAAAAGTGCATTAAGTATTTGGGGAATGTGCTGGTTGGAAAATATTATCTCAATAAAATAGCACCTTTGGAGGATTGAAAGAAACAAGATTTTCATTACCATTTCAAAAGCTTGTGGAGATCAAGCTATTGTAATTCAGCCACAGTAGTTAAGTCATTGTACTGCAAGAGGAATGAACCTTGTGAGGATGGAGGGTGTGTGATCTGAAAAATGTTAATGAATGTGGAGTGAAATCATTAGCAAAAGAGTTAGATGATGAGTGGAGGAGGGAATTGAGAGAGTGAGAGATGGCAAAAACCTAGGAACCTCTGAGTAGCTGGAAAAAGAAGCAGGGAATGAGACATCTATTACAGCAAACATATCCTATGTTGGTACAGTGTGCTCTGACTCACCATTATAAACTCCTTTGTAGCCATAGACATTTCCTTCACATAAACAAAGTCCTCAAATGTCCATATTTCATTGGCACAGTGTCATGGGCATACTTTATGCAGTTCTGCACCTTCAGAAAGAAAGTCTTGCATTGATATAGCGCCTTTCACAACCTCAGGACGTCCCAAAGCACTTTATAACTAATGGGGTCGTGAAAGGCGCTATATAAATGCAAGTCCTTTCTAATTACTCTATATATCCACTGCCCAGTAGCAGTTGTCTGTATATCTAGATACAGTGCTTGCCTTCTAATTAAAGATGTTTCAGAAATGATTTTCAGAGATGATGGGCTCCTTGTTTTCGAGGGTTAAACTACATGGGCTAGAAATTTGTCTCAGCGCCACGCCATAGCCCCATGAAATGGCGCTAAAATGCCGGCCACCGCTCTTTCGCCAGCTGGTGGTGGGTCCCGCGGCGGCCACCGTTTTTGTCCCTCCCTTTGCGCTGCCGGTAACTGGCAGCGCCCTGGAGATCAAAATGCTGGCGTGCAAGCAAGCTGACAGTAGCGATGTCAGCATCTCTTAAAGGGACACAGATATCATTCAGGTAAGTTTGGATTTAAGCTTTAGGACTGCGATTTTTTATTTTATTGAAGTTGCTGCAATAGATGTTAAAAGTATTTTAAGTGAGATGGGAGTGCTTGCAAGGCCTCGGATGGTAAAGAAAGGCTTCTGTGAAGACAGAAAATGCTGCAAATACTCAACATAAGAACATAAGAAATAGGAGCAGGAGTAGGCCAATCAGCCCCTCGAGCCTGCTCCACCATTCAATAAGATCATGGCTGATCTGATCCTAACCTCAAATCTTCTATCACTGTGCATCCACCCGAACCCATGTGATCTTCCGGGAGAGGCGAAAAACCAGATAAAGACCCAATGGCCAACAGGTCAAGCAACATCCATGAAGAGAGAAACAGAGTTCACGTCTCAGATCGAGATGCTGCCTGAGCTGTTGAGTATTTCCAGCATTTTGTGCTGGCATTTCAGATTTAGAGCATCTGCTCATAGAGGGAAGAGGAGGAAGCCACAGAGGAGGAAGCATGCATCCCAGACAGCCCCTTTGTGGCCGGGATATCCGGGATGGAATCATCCGCCTGTAGTCCCAGTGACCACAACCCCAATTCCCCTTTTAATATTAGTCCCACACCTTACTGACCATCACAGCGTCCTCTTGGCCACGTTGCTGAAATAAAAGCCACCACAAAGCAAACTTTCCAATCCAACTTTATACAACTGTCGATCCAATATGACATCAAGAAATCAACTCATCACCCTTATGCATTCCCTCAGTGACTGTCTTGTGTGTCCCTTTGCCTATCCTACTGATGTCACGCAGTGCTTGCCCAGTGGCTGCAGCATGGCTGGTGGAAGGCTGATGATTTCTAGTGGACTACACTGCAAATGGCCTTGTTGGTTGATCTTGAGGAGCTGGTGGCTGGGAGTGTCAAATCAATCTTCTTCACTCTCCTCTCCCTCTTCTTGGTCACCCACTGGCTGGGCAGGCTGCATTTCTTGGGTGTGTGAAGTGAGGAAGGCACAAGGGTGCAGTTGTGAGGGGAGGACGGGAAAGGAAGAGGTGCATGCGAGAAAGAGGATAATGTATGAGGATACCAGCATCTTATATCCTTTCAGACCCACCGCTGGCCAAGGGCTCAGCCATGCTCCTGCCAAGAATGGCCAGCACCGTCTCCTCCAAGGGGGTGAGGTGAGATTAGGAATGGGAAATGTGCCTCGTGATTGATACAGATTGTTGGTAGGTGAGTGATGGGGGTGGGGGGGAATTGTGCATTGAGCATGTGTGAGGCTAGTGATGCAGTTAGTAGGAGTCGGTTTTTGAAGATGCATGCACTGACCTTGACCAGTGGTTTGAGGGCATGAAGCTTCTTTGGGCACTGGAGCCAGGTGGTGGGGGTGACACTGCTGGCAGTGACGACCTCGGTGATCTGGTCCCACATCCTTCTTTCTGGAGGGCCTCCTGGCCCCTGTGGGTAGAGGACCTCTCTTGCAGTGTTGACCCCCTGCACAAAGCAGGAGTGCTGTGTGCGAGTCCCTGGGTGCCCCTTCCCTGGCTTGCTGAGCGATTTGTGTTAGTGCTGAAGCACTTTTCCCATTTTTTTTAGGTGTGGAAGACAATTCAGCTTCAAGAGCTGAAGACTGCCATTTGGGAATTATTTAGAATGTTTATTTTGAAAGGCAGTAAGGGCTGAAAATGCATTTTTTCCACTTGATTTTAATTTTTATTAGTTTTGAATGCATTGCCCCTTTAATTGCCCACAATGCCTTGGGAACTCCACAGCCTCACTCCCAGAGGCTGTAAGAAGCAGGACTGTGGATGGGAACTTCGGGTCGGAGGCCTCCATTAACGCCACCAGGAGGGCTTTGCACAGTAGGTTAGTGCTGCGCTCCACATCGCCAACCTCCAGAGCCAATCTTTCAACATTAGTGCCACAGCCATTTTCGGCGGCCGTTAACTCGAGTTGTCGCTGACATCGGCAATTCTGTTGGTGTGCACAAATTCCGCCCCCCCCATAAGTCTCAGTAACTATTAATGTTCCCATTCAGCCGCGCAGCGATCTGGAGGTCCCGCGCAGGCCGCTCAATGGCTTTATAATGGAAAAAAAACGCACAGGTGCGATAATTTGAATGGGTCGCGTGCCCCCCAAAAAATTAGCGGCAACATTGGTAACTACCCGTCACTGATTTCTCCCCACATCCCATTAAAAACCTTCAATACTGGTGAGATATCATAGTTGACAAAAATGAGTTTTATTTTACAGTAGCATGATTCCTTTAACTGGAACGTAGATTGCTAAACCATGGAGTTGCAGAATTAAAACGATTAAATATTGAATAATGCACTTGGGATTAGTTGGATTACAGTGACAAATGAATTTTAGTCACATTGGTTGCCTTTTGCCCCAAGGAATAGTAAGGTTTATCTGGAAAGTATTTTTTTTTGCAAATCTTGCCAAACATTTCTTGAAAGTCAGCCTTCCATGGATTCTGTATTTCCACTTGGAACATGAAAAGCCGTGCATTTGTCCAACTCTTGAGTAAACACGTGCTCACCAATTAAGTATTCATGATCTTTCCAGTCTGAGTTCATTGAAATAAACAGTCCTTTGCTCTTCCCCCCCCTGCCCTCAAAACATCGAGACGGTGTTGCTGTTGCAGATGTTCTAGCTCCTCCAGCCGCTTCATTTGTGTTTTCACGAACTATATTTTTAGGGGGAAAACAA
This sequence comes from Somniosus microcephalus, assembly GCF_052327205.1. NCBI lineage: Eukaryota > Metazoa > Chordata > Chondrichthyes > Squaliformes > Somniosidae > Somniosus > Somniosus microcephalus. The sequence goes on along the minus strand of NC_140988.1, from coordinate 112,468,483 downwards.
AATTAGGACATTTGTAATAACTGATTCTGTGAACTGCTACACACCTCCACTTCGACTCACTGTTAAGCCAACAATGTCAATAAATGTTCGGGGATTTTGGGACTAAACTATGTTACCCCCTCCATTGCAACTTGTGTTTACACCAAGTCCTGGCACCTTTAACATTTAAATAGACAATGGATTCTGTAGAATTTGCAGAAGAATCATAACAATATCCAGTGAGCTCACGAAACTGCCCTCAATATTCACAAGTTTCTTTTATTCTTTTTTTTACTCTTGCCAATTTTCTCCCCTCCCCTATTATCCTTGAGGGATTAGCTCCTTGTTAAGATACGGTTTCACAAGTACCCGTTGCCCTTCAGTATCTCGCCCAAATTGCAATTATTGATGTATAAGCCTATGCACTGATTGTTGGCCAGTTATTTGATTTCAGGGGATTTTATAGCCAAGCCCCAACCCTGTCCTCACCCATGGTCCACATATACGTGCTTCCAGCAGGAGATGCTGAATATAGCAATCAGGAGCAGAGCTCTGGGTGATTTTCCCCTCTGTAACCCAGGCCAATTGTAGTGCCTGTTTTGTTGCCTTAGCTGGGATAAGTTAACTCAAAACAGACCAGGGATCAAACTTGGGACCTTTCTAGGCTACATTAAGTTTACAGGATACAACACAAGAAAGAGATCTGAGGGGATAGCTCACTGAAACCATCAGCACAGCAGCAGTAAAGAAAGCAAACAAGATCTTGGGATATCTATCTCTGTAATCTCCTCCAGCCCCACAACCCCCGAGATATCTGCGCTCCTCTAATTCTGGCCTCTTGAACATCCCTGATTTTAATTGCCCAATCAGTGGTGGCCGTGTCTTCAGCTGCCTAGGCCTAAACTCTGGAATTCCCTCCCTAAACCTCTCAGCCTCTCTACCTTTCTTTCCTCCTTTAAGACGCTCCTTAAAACCTACCTCTTTGACCCAAGCTTTTTGTCATCTGCCCTAATTTTTCCTTATGTAGCTCGGTGTCAAATTTTGTTTTGTAACACTCCTGTGAAGCGCTTTGGGACGTTTTACCATGTTAAAGGCACTATATAAATACAAGTTGTTGTTGTCCAGCCATAGGAATAGAACATTAGGAAGTGAGCTTGTACAGAGCACTGATCCAGCCCACTAGGCCAATATTTACATTGCTCATAGGAACAGGAGTAGGCCATTCAGCCCCTCAAGCCTGTTCCGCCATTCAATGAGATCATGGCTGATCTGTATCCGAACTCCATCCACCCACTTTGGCTCCATATCCCTTAATACCCTTGGCTAGCAAAAAATCTATTGCTCTCAGATTTAAAATTATTAATTGAGCTAATATCTACTGCTTTTTGTGGGAGATAGGAACAGGAGTAGACTATTCAGCCCCTCCTGCTTGTTCATGGCTGATCTATACCTCAAATCCATTTACCCGCCTTTGAATCACATTCTTTGATACCCTTACCTAATAAACATCTGGCAATCTCAGTCTTGAAAATTACAATTTACCCAGCATCCTGGCATTTGGAAAAGGTATGGCAAGAGCAACTGATACCCGAGCTATGAGAAGGGGCTGCAGAACTGGAAGTATTTACACTGTAGAAAAGAAGGTTCGGGGGAAGATCTTTTTATGGTATTCAAGATTCTATGGGGTAGAAATAAATTGAACACAAATAATACTTTTAACATTATCACACGCTTTACAAGGGGGCACAAACTCAAGCTCAGAAGAGGGATGTGAACAGACACTTTAGATTTAGCTATTTCACACAGCAAGTGGATAAAAATATGGAACAGACCTAGGAAGACAGAGCAGGCAGATAGAGTCGGCAAATTCAAGAAAGAGCTGATTGATATTTGGCAGAGAAAGCAAGGGTTATGAGAAATCGAGCAGTCTATGTTAGTTTGTAAAATTTGGGAGCTGACCAATGGAAGACAGTGGCCTCTTTCAGTCCTGACAATTCCTATGTTCCTTTATATGTCTCTGATACTCATTGTTAAACCTGCTAGGTGAGGGGGGGGGCATTCAGGGTGGGTTTATAAAGTCGTGGGATGTGGAAATTTTTTATAGTTATTGGAGTAGTACTTTGGTAAGAAAGTACTCCCCTGAGCTTTTCCCCCTTTCATGGGTAATTAACTTATTAAGAAAGAACTTGCATTTAAATAGCGCCTTTCACGACCCCAGGATATCCCAAAGCACTTAACAGCCAATTAAGTACTTTTGAAGTGATAGTCACTAATGTAATCTAGGAAACATGGCAGCAAGGTCCCACTAACAACAATGAGATAAATGACCAGATAATCTGTTTTTAGTGATGTTGATTGAGGGATAAATATTTTAAATCTGGGCACCGGGGGAACTCCCCTGCTCTTCTTTGAAATGGTGCCACAGGGTCTTTTACATCCACCTGAGAGGGCAGACGCAGCCTTGGTTTAATGTCTCATCCAAAAGACGGCACCACCTATAGAGCAGCACTCCCTCAGAACTATACTGAAGTCTGGATTTTGTGCTCAAGTCTCTGGAGCGGGACTTGAACCCACAACCTTTTGACTCAGAGACGAGAGTGCTTGCACTGAGCCAACATGGACACTGACTTATTAAATTCTATTGTGAATACAAAAAATGCAACTTTTACTGTATATCTGAAATGATTTAAGTTTCCTAGTTCTGCTACATTCCACATGTTGTCTCCTTAACACTGCTAATTGACTTTGGCTGTGCAGTTTGATAAACTGAATTAACTAATTTGGGTACCATGGTTTCAAGTGACTGCATGAAATGTAAACTCTAATTTCAACCCATTTGATGTTTCACATGAACTTCATTTAATACCACCACCAATATAGATCTATTTGTTGAGCTTAAACAACACTTTGTTTGCTATGTGTGTTGAAACAGCAAAACAATTTTGGAGGATTAGTCATTTAGGTGTGATGTAATTAAGTAGTTGTGATCATACTTAGCAACAGGGCTGGCTAATAAGGTGTTAATATCTTAAATCGCCTGAGTGAATGTCCACTAGATGTGTCTCACTAATAGTGAATGTAAAGGCACTTTTACTGTATAGGAGTGCAGCCAACTGCAGTTGCTCCTCCATCAGCTGCACTCCTAAGTATAAACACTAAGATCCACTAGGAAGGGCTGCACTGACTGCGTGCCACTCTTCAGAGGTCTTGTGCGCGCCTGGGTAACTATGGAAAGAGATCACGCGGTGTCCATTGGTACACTTGGAGCTTTCCACACTGGGCACTGCTGTATATCGATTGCATCATCAATCATGAGGATCAAATTTTAATTTAACTCACATACAATTTTAGTTCAGATAGTCTGCTCGTATTCGTGTTGCCCTCCTCTTGAGGAGGACACTTGTAGTTTGGTGGCATTGAGCTAGCCCAGTATCACTCCATTGGTCTATTTGGAATAGTCCTAAGTACAAACAGCAGCACCTGCAGGGAACTGAGACCAGTGTCGAGCCATTCCTGATCTACAAATCTGCCTTCAGGTTAAAGCCACCTCTTCCTTAAAAGTAACCCTGAGGAACTGTCCTCCCCCCATCCCCATTTGCACTGTGGGATCCTGTATTACACAGGGGTGCCCAGCACCCAACACGGAAGAGAAAAGGGCGAGAGCGTCACACTGGAAATGGGTCTTCCAGTCTAGTAGTCTTAACTAATCTGACACGTTTACCTTGGCTCTGCGTATCAGGAACTAGTAGCCCTAACACCCCACCAAACTCCATATAAAGGCAGCTTTAAATTATCCTTAAAATGTGTTCAGATATTCAATATTGAAATCAGGTTAGTTGTGGTTACATAAGTGCTACAGAATAAATGCATTTATATGGGTATCAGTAGGGTGTAGGTTTACATTTGTTTGTACTTTGGGGACTAGTGGCTCAAACACCCCACTGACACCAATATAAAAGCAACTAATGAGTCTGCGCCTTTGGGGGAGATGGGGAAAAGATTGGAGACAGATAAAACAGGGATTAAAAACAAGAAGCTCTCAAATTGCAAACGACAAGTTAAACCATAATGATGTTTCAATCTGCCTCCTGAAAGCGTGGAACTGGTTATTTCAATACCACAATGTTTCCAGTTAGGCTGTAATGTTTGTTTGCAGCTGCAATCAATTAAATCAATCTTACTCTTAACAAACCTTAAGGGAAGGGAACTCTCGAATGGAGAGGCATACATCTTCTTTGCAAACAGTTATGCCTTTGCATCTTCCTTCTCCATCTTTTACCTGAAAGGAAGAATTGAAGTAAATTGGTGGTTTGCCATCTAACATTAAATTGAATTTGACATTCTCTAAAGCAGCAACTCAGGAATGCAGTCAGTAATGAGCATTGTTAAACTTGCACTCTGAATTTTCAAAGTTCTTTTTGTGCAGGCTTGAAGGCTTGACTTGTGCTGTTCAGTCGATTAACCTTTCTCATTACTTGCCATAGATATTTTTTTAGAAAGAAATGTTTGTTGCTTTTGAGCACTCTGGATGTGCGTAAAATTGTAATGAATCCCTAGAAAACTCCATGGAGTTTTACTCTTAAAGCATAACTGTAAAAAAACATTGCACATAGAAATCTATCAAGTCTTCTTTATTTCCAGTGAGTCTTGTTTTGTGAAAAGTAACACCTTTCTCTGTCTCTTGCTACAAAGTTCATTCTATTCAAGTTGTTTTCCTCAAAAAAACTGCACTGCTTCTAATGGTTTGGCCTGGGCCAAATACAGCACACCTTGCAAAATCTGTAGGAACTATTATACAGTACTGTTAAACTCTTCTTCTCTTAGGCAGTCCCTCGGAACCGAAGATGACACTGTTAAACAGTGTCGTAGACTCAGCACCAAATACCTCTCAGATTAAAAGCTCAGCTGATAAAAGTGTAGGAACTGGTCACTTACCTGCTTTCTGGCCACTGATCAGCAGAAGACTTGTGCATACAACAAGAATGATGTGGAAGATTTGCTGAAATCTCATTTTGATTTTTTCACCCGTAGAGATTGAGCTGAAGCAGACAGAACACAGAATTTCCCAGCACTGGTTAAAATAAAAGCCTTCACTTTGCCAACGGTATCTGGCACAAATCACACTCTAGTGGCAAGCCCCTAACTGAACTGCGCTGCTGCATTTTCTAACAAGGTTAATGATCACATCAGGCAAGGTTATTGGTTATTAGCTGTGGTCAGGGCCTCTTTCTTTGTGTGGAGTAAACTCACACCCCCTCTTTTCTATAAGCAAACAACTGAGAAGAAAGCCATGTAAACAGTAATTGTCTGTCTGTGGATGGGTAAGCTGGCTCCGAAACAAAAGGATGGTCCTCTTTAAATTCAGCCTGTCAGGGAAGAATATGAATAAAACGTGATGCTTCCCCATTTGCAAGTGTTTGACTTTGTATTCCACATATTGATCCCATCTGTAGAAAACCCTGAGTAGCAGGAAGGACCCCCCTCCCCTCCTTTGTCGTGCTGGGTGCAAGAATGTGAAAGCACATACCTATTAATTTTGCTTGTTTAGTATTGTCATACGCCTTCAGGCTCACTCTCGTAATACCGCATGCTCTGCATTCTGGTAAACTATTCCAGTACGTTTAATGAAGACACTTTTATATCGTGATAGAGCTCCTGACTCATGGGTCTCATGCTACCAGCAGTAACAACAACCTGCCAGATTCATTAAGAATGCAACAACAACAACTTGTATTTATATAGCGCCTTTAACATAGCAAAACGTCCCAAAGCGCTTCACAGGCGCATTATAAAACAACATTTGACACCAAGCCACATAAAGAGATATTAGGGCAGATGACCTAAAGCTTGGTCAAAGAGCGAACACAGGCTAATGGGTGAACGGGACTTGGTACGAGTTAGGACACGGGCAGCAGAATTTTGGATGACCTCAAGTTTACGGAGTGCAGAACATGGGAGGCCAGCAGGAGTGCGTTGGAATAGTCAAGTCTAGAGGTAACAAACGCAGCTGGGAAGCTGCGGCTAGCATCAGGAGCTGAGTATAAAAATGGCTTACATGCCCTTTTTCGTTATACAGATAGAGCGTCCAAAATCCAGAGTTCTGAAATCTAGAATGTTCCGGACTCCGGGACGATTGGTGGCAGAGGTCCAGAATCCGTAAAATGTTCCAGAATCCAGACACCCTGAGGGAGGCTTACCAAAAACCGGAAATATCGCAACCTGGGCCCAGGCATTTCCGGACTCGGAACGTGTTTCTGATGTCCAAAGTCCGGAAATATCGCAACCTGGGCTCGGGTGTTTCCGGACTTCGGACATCAGAAACATGTTCCGAAGTCCAGAAAAACATGAAAACCGGCTCGGCCTCGGTCCCGAGGTTGTCGGATTCAGGACGCTCAACCTGTACTAAGTTCTTTTTTTCCACAACGAACCACCTCCTTAAACCCATCGGCCATGCCCCCTTTACCGCCAGTTTAAACACCATGGCGTAGAACTTCCAGGAGAGTTCTCCCAATTTACTTGCGTAACTTTGATGGAAGAACAGTGGAAACCCCAGAGAAATGAGATAAACAGTCAAACATGCCGTTCCTCTGGGATTTCTGCCAAAGTTATGACAGACGATAAGGGCAAACCCCATCAAAATTCTACCCCATTATCCTCTCCATTATGAAGGCTGCTTGCTTTTCATCTCTACAACACTGCCCATCACTGCACTCACCACTGTCCCTCTGCCCCTTACACATGCCTTTGTCACCTCCAGGCTTAACTATTCCATCACTCTCCTTGTTAGGCTCCCATCCTCAATCTCTCTGGAATTCCCTACGAAACCTCTCTGCCTGTCCAGCTCCCTCTCTCCTTCTCTATATACCTGCTTGCCTTTATTTATTTATTATATTTACTGTCCTGACCAATATTTATCCCTCAACCAACACCATAAAAAACAGATGATCTGGTCACTATCACATTGCTTTTTGTGGGATCTTGCTGTGTGCAAATTGGCTGATCCCAATTACAACAGCGACTATTCAAAAGTACTTTGTTGGCTGTAAAGCGCTTTGGGATGACCTGAGCTCATGAAAGGCGCTATATAAATGCAAGTCTTTTTCTTTTTTTAAAAACCCATCATTTGACCAAGTTTTCAATCACCATTCCTAATCCCTCTCCCTTCCTGGTTCAGCAGCCATTTCCTTATGCCTCTCCATAAAGCACCTTGGAATGTTTCCTTACATTAAAGGCATTATATAAGTACAAGTTGTTGTTGTAGTGCTGCTGGGTCGCCCAAACACAAGTTTTGCACAGTGTGCTGCAAGACGAACATAAACCTAGCATGAATCTCAAATAATATAAAAACGCTTTCAGATCTGTGAAAGCTCTTTTGTAGCCATTCTTGGGTTCAGATTCCCAGACTGAGCCTTCCAGCAGCAGTTTACACTTCTTTGTTAGATGCCTTCACTTGCAGTTCAATAAGAATTAACACAAAGTGCTAACGGCTCTTTCATCCGTGCCAAGCTTCTTCATTCTGGGACTCTGAATTCAACAGTAAATTGATGGTTTTGCATTTGATGCTTCCTTCATTCACCAATTTCTCAACTCTCTAGGTTTAAAGGCTAAAACCAGCTCTCTTATCCCGATGGTAGAATTATATCATAGGTCTACAATTCTGCTGTTAGGATAGGGAGATGGTTTTATCAATGTAAACGTGAGGTGTTGGTGCCTGGGCATCACTCGCTCATCACTTACACTACAGAAACACCTTATGATAAGGTTTCCCCAGTTCAGAAGAAATGTCTGCACATGAAACACTAACCAGCCTCTTCTCTTTGCTGATAGTGACCTTCAACTCACTTGCCTCTTTATGCAGAGTGTTGTGAGGCTCTGGAATTCACTTCCAGACTAAGTGGTTGAGGCAGAAACTATGTCAACATTGAAGATTAGATTGGATAGATGGGTGAAGGAAAAGGGGTTGAAGGGAAATGGGAAAAGAATTAGGACTATTCGCTCGGGTGGAGGGTAAACGTTGACACAGACTGGTTGGGCCGAATGTCCTGTTTCCGTGTTGTAACTTCTACGTATTTTTATATGAAATTGTAACCCGGCAGCATTCTAGATCTTCAGGAGAGGAAGAGCGAAGAAAAGAATAAAGGAAGGCAGTTACATCTGTATATAAATAATAAAATGTTCTGATGCATTCCACAGATTGGATTAGTCCATGTTAACTGCAGGGACATTAAGGAAGTACTGTATTGTTTACATGGCTACCCGGAGCTAATCCCAGTGTTCCCAATTTGACTCTCACTTTACAGCCAGGCTTCTCCACTCCTTCCCAGTATGGCCACAGTCTCTCTGCTCACTCGAGGCCAGCACCAAACACCAGCTTCCCAATACCTCCCAGCCCATGTCTGTGCCTCCCCACATCCTGCCAGCAACAGTCCAGTTCTGGGCCCCTAGTCCCACTTCCTCCCAGCCTGAGCCCAGCTGGTTGGTTCAAAATGTCAAAAAGCAAACCCTGTATGAGTGAGGAGAGAGCCTTCCTGAAGGCCTTTTTATGCAGGAGTTTCGAGCGCTGAGAAATCAGTCGTACTGCCCACTCCTTTCTAACATCAAAAAGTAGCCAGCAGAGCTGCACGCTTGTGTACAAGCAGACGTGTGAAGACATCGCTGTCCTTGCAGGCAGAATGAGAGTCGCAGACTTCAGATCTTTTCCTTTGCAATTTACACTCTACAGCTACTGGTCTCAGACCGGTAGTGTATTATTAATGTAACCTTACATGTTTCCGTACAGCCTATTCCCAGCACAGACTGGGAATTAAACTCTGACCTCCCTGGCCTGCATGCCACAGTTACTCACTTTATGAAGACGTCTGAAGCATCATGGGAACCCGAATACCTCTCAACATCTTGTCCATTCCAGAATTCCATGTTACTGTTGGAGCAAGAGCCGTCTTCAGCAGCTCCAACTCTAGGTGCACTGGATGTTTAATTTTCCAAAAGCTACCAGATTTAGGGGGTTAAATGGGCTGAATAGTGCCCTTTTAAGGTGCTACACAGCCCCCTAAGGCACCAAAATGGTAGACAGGAAGCATGGAAACTTGGAGCATTTACCTGTGCAGTCTCCTACTGCAGAACCATCCAAAATCCGGGGCTCCCCGAACCTCGCCATTTGTGCGCAGAGTGTTAACACTGTGCTGGGGGTGGGCAAAAATGGCGCTCCCAAATTTAACCCCCTGAGTAAATTACATGAAACCCCAATCACCTTTTGCAACGCCAAATGCAGCATTAGCCTTTATCATAATCATAATCAACTTTATTGTCATTGTTAGTGCACAAGTGCAGTACAACGAAATGTAGGCTTGCGGCTCCCGAGAGTGTACATTTAGATTAAGACATTTAAACATTCAACATACATTTGGCTTGTAATACATTAACATAAACATAACCATAATAAAGTGCATTGGCAGATGTGCAGGCTTTAGAGTTTATTTGTGGAGTTCAGTAGGATAACAGCTCTGGGGAAGAAGCTGTTCCTAAATCTGGTTGTACGGGTGCGAATGCATCTGTAGCGTCTCCCAGATGGCAGGAGGGCGAACAGACTGTGGCTGGGGTGGGTAGGGTCTTTGATGATGGTCCGTGACCTCCGTAAACAGTGTTTCTGGTATATGTGCTCTATGGTCGGTAGCCGGGTGCCGGTAATGCGTTGGGCAGTTTTGACTACCCGCTGCAGGGCTTTCCGGTCATAGTAGCTACAGCTGCCATACCATACTGTGATACAGTTCATCAGGATGCTCTCTATTGTGCAGCGGTAAAAGTTAGAGAGGATCAGGGGTGACAGGTTACATCCCTTCAGCCTCCTTAGGAAATATAGGCGCTGCTGGGCCTTCTTCACCAGAGAGGAGGTATTAAGGGACCAGGAGAGGTCTTCCGTGATGTGGACTCCGAGGAACTTAAAGCTGTCCACCCTTTCCACCACAGCCCCATTGATGTGGATGGGGGTGTGACCACTGTTGAGTTTTCCATAATGATTAGCCAATCAAGTAATCTCTATCAGCCTTCTCACATACAGTACTAGAATCAGGGCTCCAACGTGCAGGGCGTGGCTGCAAGCCAAATCGACCCTCCCCCTTTAAGAGGTGACCGGCGCCAGCGTGTCTGCCTGCAATCGCTAACTGGCCGCACCTGCGCTGCGCCCACCCTCGGTGGTAGCGCCTCGGCTCGCCGGCTTAGCGCCTTAGGATAGTCATGCACCGCCTGCTTTAGCGCAGCAACAACCTCTTGAGGCGATGCAACTCAATTTCGGTGAAGGTGGCGCTAAGTTGCGCCGGGCGCTAAATTTAGCGCACGCTCGACTGTAGCGCCCCAAACGTGGCGATACTGAATTTCTAGGCCTTTGTGTCTTAATGTGAGGAGCATTCGTAATAAGGTGGATGAATTAGCTGCGCAAATAGAGGTAAACGAATATGATTTGATTGGGATTATGGAAACATGGCTCCAGGGTGGTGAAGGCTGGGAACTCAACATCCAGGGGTATTCAATATTCAGGAAAGATAGGCAGAAAGGAAAGGGAGGTGGGGTAGCATTACTGGTTAAAGAAGGGATTAACACAATTGTAAGGAAGGATATTAGCTCTGATGATGTGGAATCTGTATGGGTAGAACTGAGAAATACCAAGGGGCAGAAAACATTAGTGGGAGTGGTATATAGACCTCCAAACAGTAATGCGGAGGTTGGGGATGGCATTAAAAGGGAAATTAGAGAAGCGTGCAAAAAGCGCACAGCAGTCATCATGGGTGACTTTAATCTACATATAGATTGGGCTAACCAAATTAGTAACCATACTGTGGAGGAGGAACTCCTGGAGTGTTTACAGGATGGTTTCCTGGACCAATATGTCGAGGAACCAACCAGAGATCAGGCCATCTTAGACTGGGTATTATGTAACGAGAAAGGATTAATTAGCAATCTTGTTGTACGAGGCCCCTTGGGTCGGAGCGATCATAATATGATCAAATTCTTCAATAAGATGGAGAATGAAGTAGTTGACTCAGAGACTAGGGTCCTGAATTTAAATAAAGGAAACTACGATGGTCTGAGGCGCGAATTGGGTAGGATTGATTGGGGAATGTCACTTAAAGGGTTAACGGTGGATAGGCAATGGCAAACATTCAAAGACCGCATGGATGAACTACAGAATTTGTTGATCCCAGTTTGGCATAAAAATGAAACAAAAAAGGTGACTCAACCGTGGCTAACAAGGGAAATTAGGGATAGCATAAGATCCAAGGAGAGGACATATCAATTGGCCAGAAAAAGCAATAATCCTGATTATTAGGAACAGTTTAGGATTCAACAAAGGAGGACAAAGGGATTAATTAAGAAAGGGAAAATAGAATATGAGAGTAAGCTTGCAGGGAACATAAAAACTGACTAAAAGCTTTTATAGATATGTGAAGAGAAAAAGATTGGTGAAGTCAGAATCAGGGGAATTTATAATGGGGAACAAAGAAATGGCAGACCAATTAAATACATATTTTGGTTCTGTCTTCACAAAGGAGGACACAAATAACCTCCCAGAAATGTCGGGGAACATGGGGTCTGATGAAAGGGAGGAACTGAAAAAAATCAGTATTTGTAGGTGTGGTGTATGTGCCTTTAAGAGCCCCCTGTGTACTGTAATGCCGGTAATGGCCACTCGGGCTATATAAGCCTGTATAGTGTCTTGTATCTGTTAGTTCACCTCCAGACTTTGTTCAGTAAACACCTGTGAAACTAACTCCTGCATTCCGTGTCTCCATTAACACACGGATACAACAGTGGCGACGAATTAGAAACGGACTTACCTGCAATTCGGCAGCACCTCAAGGAGATCGATTCCTCAGACGAAAGTCGAAGAAAAACAAGAAAGAAAAAAAAAACTGTGGTTTCACCAGCTAGCCGAGCTGGTGGCAGGTACTGCAATAATCCTTCCTGGGTGGCGGGCTAGGGCTCCATCGGTTGGCTCTGCAGCGGGGCCGAGCAGCGAAGGCGGAGGCAAACAGAGACAGAGGGTGGAGCACTCGGGAGACGGCCGGCGCTGCAAAGCAGGTCGGCGTTCGGACCAAGCAGAGGGAGGGAAAAGTCCCAGAGAGTCCGGCGGGAACGAGTCTCCACCTATTAAAAATACCTATGTAAATAAAACCACAGAGAACAGCGTTGTCAGCAGCGGCGGGAAAGCGCGGGAGGCGCCATTTTTTTTCTGCGGGGAAGAAAGGAAAGCGCGGGAGGCGCCATTTATTTCTCAGGATGCCTAAGACTGGCAATATTACTGCTTTCGATAGCAATATAGAGGATTGGACCACATATGTGGAAAGAGTGGAGGTATATTGCACAGCAAATGAAATAGAGGATGATAAAAAGGCATCAGTACTTCTAAATCTAATGGGCGCAAGGACATACGGGCTGTTACGAAACTTAATCACTCCAGCCAAACCAAAGGACAAGAATTTTAAGGAGATTGTTGATACCCTACAGGAGCACTTAAACCCAACACCGCTGCTGATAGCGGAACGATTCAAATTCTTCAGGAGGAATCAGCACAAGAATGAAAGTAACGCTGATTACCTCACCGAATTAAGGAAACTGTCAAAGCACTGCCAATTCGGGGCAGGACTGGCAGATTCTCTTCGAGACAAATTCGTCTGCGGTCTCCTAAGTGAAGGAACACAGAAAAGGCTACTTTCTGAGAAAGATTTGACACTGGACAAGGCTTTCAGTGTGGCTGTATCATACGAAGCAGCCGCAAGAGGAGCTGCAGAGATACAGCAAAAGCCACAGGACTTCGGCACCCATGAAATGACACAGGGTTTCGAGAGATGTTATCGCTGCGGCAGATCCACCCATGACCAGAGGGACTGCTGGTTCAAGGACAAAGCATGCAGGCAATGCGGAAAGATTGGACACATTGCACGTGTATGCCAATCTGGAAACAAAAAATCCATGGACAGGAAAAAAATCAATAAGGAAAAGTACAGAAAGGTACAAATGATGACGGACAGTAGCTCCGAAGACCAGAAGAGCGATAGCGACTCCGGAAACAAGAGACTAAGCTGTCTCAAATTACATAATGTAATTGCCAAAGAAGATTACCAGACCATTTGGATTACCCTCACGATAGTTAAAATGGAGCTAGATACAGGATCAGCTCTGACCGCCATAAGTCGATGGGATTACGAGCGGCTATTTCCGCATATACCTTTGAAAGACACATCCATTATCTTGAAAACATATACGGGGCAGAAAGTATACCCCAAAGGGAAAATAAGGGTGCCTGTTGTATACAACGGCAAGGAAATACAGAAGTTGTATTTATACGTTCTGCAAGATGGTGGTCCACCGCTGTTGGGACGTGAATGGATCAGGAAGATACGTTTAGACTGGCACTCCATTCAGGCACTGACGGTGACCAGTAAGAAAAAAAATGATGATGACGTCATACCTGAACGATTAAAAGACATCTTGGCCAACGCCAAGGAAGTGTTTCAACAGGAACTAGGAACCTTGAAAGGCGTCACCGCCTCAATAAAAGTGGAAGATGCGGCAATTCCCAAGTTTTTTAAGGCAAGGCCGGTGCCATACGCAATTCGTCCAGCAGTCGAGGCAGAGCTGGAGAATTTGGAAAAGGCAGGCGTATTATCCAAGATAGATTGGAGCGAGTGGGCAACACCCATCGTCCCGGTCATGAAGAAAACGTTGAATAAAGATAAATCTGAAGAACAAAGAAAAATTTGCATCTGTGGGGACTTCAAGGTGACTGTAAACCCGGTCCTTCACACGGTACAGTATCCTCTTCCGAGGATAGAAGATATTTTCGCCTCACTATCCGGAGGGAAACGTTTCACCAAAATTGACTTGGCACAGGCATATCTACAGATGGAGGTTGAAGAGGCCTCTAAAAAGTATCTCACGATAAATACACACAAAGGCCTGTACCAGTACAATCGACTGGTTTTCGGAGTAGCATCAGCTCCAGCTATCTGGCAAAGAGCTATGGAGCAAGTCCTCCAAAGGATTCCGGGGACTCAATGCTACCTAGACGACATCCTTGTAACAGGAGAAAACGACAATGAGCACCTTGCCAATTTGGAACAGGTGCTCACTAGGCTGAGAGAACGGGGCCTACGAGCAAATCGCCCCAAGTGCAAATTTTTCCAGAAACAAATATCATACTGTGGCCACATAATTAACGAGGAAGGGTTGCATAAGTCACCTGAAAAAATTGAAGCGGTCATAAAAGCCCCAGCACCTGAAAATGTCTCACAATTAAGGTCGTTCCTGGGATTGATAAGAACATAAGAACATAAGAAATAGGAGCAGGAGTAGGCCAATTGGCCCCTCGAGCCTGCTCCGCCATTCAATAAGATCATGGCTGATCTGATCCTAACCGCCAATCCACTATGACAGGACTATCTCCTGAATCTAACAGCATTAGACACACGAAAAACAGGAGCAGGATCAGGCTACACGTCCCCTGGGCCCGCTCCGCTACCCACAGGGCCATGACCTATCCGAACCTAGACTCATGTCCAAATTCCTGCCCGCTCCCCGTAACCCTTAATTCCCTTTTCTACTAGGAAACTGTCTATTTCTGTTTTAAATTTATGTAATGATGTAGCTTCGACAGCTTTTTGGGGCAGCATATTCCATGGACCTACCACCCTCTGAGTGAAGTAGTTCCTCCTCATCTCAGTTTTGAAAGAGCAGCCCCTTATTCTAAGACTATGCCCCCTAGTTCTAGTTTCACCCATCATCTGGAACATCCTCCCTGCATCCACCCGATCCAACCCCTTCATAATCTTATATGTTTCAATAAGATCGCCTCTCATTCTTCTGAACTCCAATGAGTAGAGTCCCAATCTACTCAACCTCTCCTCATATGTCCATCCCCTCATCCCCGGGATTAATCGAGTGAACCTTCTTTGTACTGACTCGAGAGCAAGTATGTCCTTTCTTAAGTATGGACACCAAAACTGTATGCAGTATTCCAGGTGCGGTCTCACCAATACCTTGTACAACTGAAGCAATACCTCCCTATTTTTATATTCTATCCCCCTGGCAATGAAAGCCAACATTCCATTGGCCTTCTTAATCACTTGCTGCACCTGCATACTAACCTTTTGAGTTTCGTGCACCAGGACCCCCAGATCCCTTTGTACTTCAGTACTTTCAAGTTTCTTGCCATTAAGATAATAACTTGCTCTACGATTTTTCCTGCCAAAGTGCATAACCTCACACTTTCCAGTATTGTATTCCATCTGCCAAATCTCTGCCCACTTACTTAGCCTGTCTATGTCCCCTTGCAGGTTTTTTATGTCCTCCTCACTCACTACTTTCCCTCCCATCTTAGTATCATCTGCAAACTTTGATGTGTTACACTCGGTCCCCTCCTCCAAATCGTTAATATAGATTGTAAAGAGTTGGGGACCCAGCACTGACCCCTGCGGAACACCACTGGTTACTGATTGCCAGTCTGAATATGAACCATTTATCCCAACTCTCTGCCTTTTGTTAGATAGCCAATCCTCTATCCATGCCAGAATATTACCCCCAATCCCGTGATTTTTTATCTTAAGCAATAATCTTTTGTGTGGCACCTTGTCAAATGCCTTTTGGAAGTCTAAATACACTACGTCCACTGGTTCACCTTTATCCACCCTATATGTTACTTCCTCAAAGAACTCCAGCAAATTTGTCAAACATGACTTCCCCTTCATAAAACCATGCTGACTTTGTCTTATTAAATTATGATTATCCAAATGTCCTGTTACTGTCTCCTTAATAATGGACTCCAAAATTTTACCTACCACAGATGTTAGGCTAACCGGTCTATAGTTTCCAGCCTTCTGTCTACTGCCCTTTTTAAATAAGGGTGTTACATTAGCAGTTTTCCAGTCTGCCGGGACCTTTGCTGAGTCCAGGGAGTTTTGGAAGATTATTACCAATGCATCCACAATCCCTACCGCCACTTCCCTCAAAACCCTGGGATGTAAGCCATCAGGTCCAGGTGATTTATCCGCCTTGAGTCCCATTATTTTACCATGTACTACTTCCTTAGTGATTTTAATCGTATTTAGCTCCTCCCCCCCCCATAGCCCCCTGCTTGTCAAGTGTTGGGATATTCTTGGTGTCCTCTACTGTAAAGACTGATACAAAATATTCATTCAGTGTTTTTGCCATCTCCATATTTCCCACCATTAATTTCCCGGTCTCATCCTCTAAGGGACCAACATTTACTTTAGCCACCCTTTTTCTTTTTATATAACTATAAAAACTCTTACTATCTGTCTTTATATTTTTTGCTAATTTACTTTCATAATGTATCTTCCCTTTCTTAATCAATCTTTTTGTTATTTTTTGCTGTCTTTTAAAGTTTTCCCAATCCTCTATCCTCCCACTAGATTTGGCTACCTTATATGCCCTTGTTTTTAGTCGAATACTATCCTTAATTTCTTTACTTAGCCACGGATGGCTGTCTTTTCTTTTACACCCTTTTTTTCTCAGTGGAATATACTTTTTTTGGAATTTGTAAAATAACTCCTTAAATGTACACCACTGATCATGTATCGTCTTATCCTTTAACCTATTTTCCCAATCCACTTTACTCAATTCCACTCTCATACCTTCATAGTCTCCTTTATTCAAGCTTAGCACGCTTGTTTGAGATACAGCCTCCTCACCCTCTAACTGAATATGGAATTCAACCATGTTATGGTCACTCATTCCAAGGGGATCCTTTACTAGGACATTTTTAATTAATCCTGTCTCGTTACACAGGACCAGATCTAAGGTTGCTTGCCCCCTGGTTGGTTCAGTTACATACTGCTCAAGAAACCCATCCCTAATACACTCAATGAACTCATCCTCAAGGCAGCCCTGCCCAATTTGATTCGTCCAATTTATATGATAGTTAAAATCCCCCATAATTATAGATGTTCCCTTATTACAAGCCTCAACTATTTCCTGATTGATACTCCGTCCAACCAAGTTGCGACTGTTCGGAGGCCTATATACTACACCCACTAGTGTTTTTTTCCCCTTATTATTCCTTATCTCCACCCAAACTGTTTCATTATCCTGATCCTTTGACCCAATATCATTTCTCTGTATTACAGTGATTCCTTCCTTTATTAACATAGCCACCCCACCTCCCCTTCCTTCCTGCCTGTCCTTCCTGATTGTTAAATAACCTGGTATGTTTAATTCCCAGGCATTGTCACCCTGCAGCCATGTTTCTGTAATGGCCACAAGATCATACCCATATGTAGCTATTTGTGCCTTTAACTCGTCTATTTTGTTACGAATGCTACGTGCATTCAGATAGAGAACTTTCAAATATGTTTTGTGACACTTAGTTCCTGCTATTGCCCTTTTTATTACTTTACCTTTTACTCCACACCTTCTACCCCTTCCTGACACGCTCTGGTTTTTAATTTCCCCACTGCTACCTAAGTCTATGACCTTCTCTGTTGTCATTTGTATTATTTGCTCTCTGGGAACCTCCCCCCCACTAGTTAGTTTAAAGCCCTCTCTACAGCCCTAGTTATATGATCCGCCAGGACTCTAGTCCCAGCACTGGCCAAGTGAAGCCCGTCCCAACGGAACAGCTCCCTCCTGTCCCAGTACTGGTGCCAGTGTCCCAGGAAGCAAAACCCATTTCTCCCACACCAGTCTTTGAGTCACGCATTTAACTCTCTTATTTTATTTGTCCTAGCCAAATTCGCTCGTGGCTCAGGTAATAATCCAGAGATTATTACCCTTGTGGTTCTGCTTTTTAATTTGGCCCCTAGCTGCTCAAACTCCCTCAGCAGAACCTCCTTCCTTGTCCTATCTATGTCGTTGGTACCAACATGGACCACGACAACTGGATCCTCCCCCTCCCACTCCAAGTTTCTGTCCAGCCCAGAGGAGATGTCCTTAACCCTGGCACCGGGTAGGCAACACAGCCTACGGGACTCTCGCTCTTGGCTGCAGAGAACTCTATCTATCCCCCTAATAATACTATCCCCTACCACTACAACATTTCTATTTACTCCCCCCTCTTGAATGGCCCCCCTCTCCACGGTGCTGTGGCCAGGTTGCTCATCCTCCCTGCAGCCCAGCATCATACTATCATAAATTTTTACCGAACTTGTCAACTCTTCTGCACCCTCTTAACGAACTGCTACAAACGGGAGTAATTTGGAAATGGAGCGAAGACTGTAAACGTGCCTTCCATAAATGCAAAGTCTTGATCACGTCCAAGGAAGTTTTGGCTCATTACAACCCATCACTGCCAATCAGACTGGCGTGCGATGCATCCCCTTACGGCGTAGGAGCGGTATTATCGCATAGATTCCCTGATGGCTCGGAGTGGCCGATAGCTTTTGCGTCACGCTCATTGAACTCAGCTGAGCGTAACTATGCCCAGATCGACAGGGAAGCACTCAGCCTGGTATGGGGAGTGAAGAAATTCAACCATTACCTACACGGACAAAAATGTACCTTGTTGACTGACCATCAACCCCTCGTCTCCATATTCAACCCTAAAAAGGGTGTTCCCATTATGACAGCACAAAGGCTACAGAGGTGGTCCCTTTTCCTAGGGGCACACCAATATGACATAGAATACAAAGGATCAAAACAGCATGGGAATGCTGACGGTTTATCGCGCCTACCGTTGCCAACGGTAGAAGAGGCACCTACAGTGGACCCAGTGGAGATGTTCCACTCAACCATAGTGGAATGTCTACCAGTAACAAATTCTGCCATTGAAAAGGAAACGAGAAATGACCCGACTCTCTCACGAGTCTACGATTTAACGGTGAAGGGATGGCCAGCACATGGCGAACCACTGTTGCCAGCATTCTCGCAAAGAAGAGAACAGCTGTCAGTGTGCCGAGGAACCTTGCTGTGTGGATCCAGAGTGGTGATTCCACCCAAACTCCAGGATAAAGTGCTAAAGGAGCTTCATGAGAGGCATCTGGGTGGAGTGAAAATGAAGAACCTAGCCAGAGCGTTTGTGTGGTGGCCAGGTATCGATGGAGACATCGAAGAAATGACCAAGAGCTGCCTAGGATGCCAGAAGGTCCAAAACGCCCCACCACAAGCCCCTCTACATCCATGGGAGTGGCCCTCATCTCCATGGCAAAGGGTACACATCGACTTTGCTGGTCCATTTATGGACTCAATGTTCTTAATCGCGATTGATGCACACTCCAAGTGGCCGGAGGTAATAAAGATGTCCTCCACCACCACGGAAAAAACTATCACAGTATTAAGGACCATATTTGCCAGGAATGGGCTGCCTGAACAGATCTGTTCTGATAATGGACCGCAATTTGTGTCCGAAGAATTCAGGAAGTTCTTAAAAAACAATGGGGTTAAGCACTACACGTCCGCCCCATACCATCCTGCCACCAATGGATTGGCTGAAAGGTTTGTCCAGACCTTCAAGAAGGCCATAAAGGCCATGGGTAATGAAGACATAAATCTACAGCATAAGGTAGATAACTTCTTGTTTGCATACAGGAATGCAACACATGTGGTTACAAACCAAACTCCCGCCATGATGTTCTTCAATAGAAGCCTAAGATGCCGGCTGGATTTGATCAAGCCAAACATCAGAAGGGACGTGGAGAACCGGCAATTTCAAGGCATGAATGAAAGGCCAACTAGAACCTTCCAGATAGGTCAACAAGTTTTGGCCCGGGACTACCGTACCGAGAAATGGCAGCCTGGAACTATTTGCACACGACTAGGGCCGGTGATGTATACCGTGGACATTGGAGAAAGCATAATAAGGCGCCATGCTGACCAGATCATAGAGTCATCCGAAAAGGGACAACCTACACCACAACTCTATACGCCTAATGATGAAGCAGAGATACCCATAGTATCTACCTCCGATCCGGTGATACTGGAACCAGATGAACCCGACACTGGCATTCAAGCCGAGTCGACCTTGCCAAAAGAACCTACTACACCACCAAAAACTACTACACCACCGAGGCGTTATCCGGACCGAGTCAGGCAGCCTCCAGAGAGACTGACTTATAATTGATTAACTGCAGCAAATGTGTAGATTATTGTTCTTGTAACATGTTAATTAATGATTACTTAAAATGTTATGTACTGGTTGTCTAAAAGGGGAGGAATTGTGGTGTATGTGCCTTTAAGAGCCCCCTGTGTACTGTAATGCCGGTAATGGCCACTCGGGCTATATAAGCCTGTATAGTGTCTTGTATCTGTTAGTTCACCTCCAGACTTTGTTCAGTAAACACCTGTGAAACCAACTCCTGCATTCTGTGTCTCCATTAACACACGGATACAACAGTAGGGAAATGGTGTTTGGGAAATTGATGGGAGTGAAGGCTGATAAATCCCCAGGGCCTGATAATCAACATCCTAGGGTACGTAAGGAAGTGGCCCTAGAAATAGTAGATGCATTGCTAATCATCTTCCAACATTCGATGGAATCTGGAACAGTACCCATGGATTGGAGGGTAGCTAATGTTACCCCACTATTCAAAAAAGGTGGTAGAGAGAAAACGGGGAATTACAGACCGGTAAGCCTGACATCGGTAGTGGGGAAAATGCTAGAGTCCATTATAAAAGATGTAATAGCAGAGCACTTGGAAAACAGTGACAGGATCGGACAAAGTCAACATGGATTTACAAAAGGTAAATCGTGCTTGACTAATCTACTGGAATTTTTTGAGGATGTAACTAGTAAAATAGATAAAGGAGAACCAGTGGATGTGGTGTATTTGGACTTTCGGAAGGCTTTCGATAAGGTCCCACATAAGAGATTAGCGTGTAAAGTTAAGGCACATGGGATTGGGGGCAAGGTATTGACTTGGATAGAGAACTGGTTGGCAGATAGAAAGCAAAGAGTTGGAATAAACGGGTCTTTTTCCGAGTGGCAGGCTGTGACTAGTGGGGTACCGCAGGGATCGGTCCTTGGACCCCAGCTATTCACAATATATATTAATGATCTGAACAAGGGAACTAGATGTAATATCTCCAAATTTGCAGACGACACAAAGCTGGGTGGGCGTGTGTGCTGTAAGGAGGATGCCGAGAAACTACAGGATGATTTGGACAGGTTAGGTGATTGGGCAGAAGCATGGCAGATGCAATATAATGTGGATAAATGTGAGGTTATCCACTTTGCTGTCAAAAACAGGAAGGCAGATTATTATCTGAATGGCAATAGATTGGGAGAAGGGGAAGTGCAACGAGACCTGGGTGTCCTTGTGCACCAATCGCTGAAGGTAAGCATGCAGGTGCAGCAGGCGGTTAAGAAGGCAAATGGTATGTTGGCCTTCATAGCGAGAGGGTTTGAGTACAGGAACAAGGATGTCTTGCTGCAGTTGTACAGGGCCTTGGTGAGACCACATCTTGAGTATTGTGTGCAGTTTTGGTCGCCTTATCTGAGGAAGGATATTCTTGTCATGGAAGGAGTTCAGCGAAGATTCACCAGGCTGATACCTGGGATGGCAGGAATGACGTATGAGGAGAGATTGGGTCGATTGGGCTTGTACTCGCTGGAGTTTAGAAGAATGAGCGGGGATCTCATTGAAACTTATAAAATTCTGGCAGGACTGGACAGACTAGATGCAGGAAGGATGTTCCCGATGGTCGGGGAGTCCAGAACCAGGGGTCACAGTTTAAGGATAAGAGGTAAGCCATTTAGGACAGAGATGAGGAGGAATTTCTTCACCCAGAGACTGGTGAACCTGTGGAATTCTCTACCACAGAAGGCAGTAGAGGCCAATTCATTAAATATATTCAAGAAGGAGTTGGATATATTTCTTAAGGCTAAAGGGATCAAGGGATATGGGGAGAAAGCAGGGACCGGGTACTGAACTTGGATGATCAGCCATGATCGCATTGAATGGCGGAGCAGGCTCGAGGGGCCGAATGGCCTACTCCTGCTCCTATCTTCTATGTTTCTATGTTTCTAGTATCTCCTCTACTCAGATAGTGTGAAGTATCCCAGCAGATGTGGTCTGGGAAGATCTACATTCCTGTGATGTCCAACAGCACCTCCAACAAGGGTTTTATGAGTCAGACCCCATCATATGTGCTTCCAATAATCTAAATTGATCAATACAATTGATTTTCAATTCATGTTCAATGTAACATTGTAATTTGGAGGTGTGACTAAACCACATACTTGGTGGGTAGATATTGCACCATATTACCCTCAAATTTCAGGCTGGTGTTATCTTAGGTGTCATAGCCATCTATCTTGTACTGTGAGCAGTTTATCAGAGAGTAACTGCAAGATTTAAAGTGCAGCTCTACACTACACTATTCTATCATAATCTGCAGCTCAATCTTAAATACTGGAGACTGTGTGCTTGTCTATTCCCAATACTCAATATCTAACTTGTTAGCATTTAAGACAGAGTAGCCTTTGAGCTCAAGTTTCCTATTATCCCTGTATTAGATCTGAACAATCTGTATTCAAATAAGTAAATCCAAGCTTCTTGATAACTGCCTCTTCCCATTCCCACCAGACTCAAAATGTCACAGTGTCCTTTTATCTGTGTACTACTTTGATGTTTTGTACAAAATAATTTTTTATCTCTGTTTCCCAACTTGATTTACAAAGGGCTCTATTATTGCTCAAATGGCAGGTCTGGTTCCAAATGTGGGCCTCCACGCTTTCAATAAATTAGGTCTGATGCATATATAAAGAATGACTAATACAAAAGCAAAATACTGCGGATGCTGGAAATCTGAAATAAAAACAGAAAATGCTGGAAATACTCAGCAGGTCAGGCAGCATCTGTGGAGAGAGAACCAGAGTTAAGGGCTGCAATTTCACCTACCGAGGCGGGTCCGGTACAGCTGGGGTTGGTGCCGGGGTGTGACCACGCTGCTGGCTCCAGCCCGCTCTGCAAAATGATTTTACGTTGATTGGGCTTGTTAAGCCCGCCCAGCGTGTTTCCCGGCCAATTGAAGGAAGCGGGTCTGATGATGTCACTTGATGACGCATCATCAGCCGATTTCCTTAAAGGGACCATGCGCAAATTGATTTTGACATTTCTGCTGTTAGTGTTCTACAACATTGAGGTGCTGCAACCACTGACAAGCATGGCACAGAGGTGCACGGCTGCATCCAATCTCTCCCATGACTCCCGCCATATGCTTATGGAGCGAGTCACAGCACGCAGGGAGGTTCTCATCCCTTCCCATGGGTGGAAGAGACCACCCCAGGAGATCAATGCAGCCTGGTTGCACATTGCACAGGAGGACACAAGCTGGGATGTCATCAGGAGGACCAGGCAGCAGTGGCTCAAACCTTTCAATGATCTCAGTAGATCATTAAACGTTAGTACTAAACCACACTCAACCTCATCCTGCTGTGCCTCTCATCAAATCCCCATCACTCTGCCTTCCCTACCCTACCCTGCACATCCTTACTCACACCAACTTACCTTGCACCTCTACCCATCCCTCTCTATCTATATTATCACTTCCCCATCCCACTAGCCACCCCTCACACTCACTCTCATCCTAGTGCAATCATACCATCTAACAACACACAAGGGTAGCCACTTGGGTGTTTTATCCAATGTTTATGTAAAGTTTCTGTTAATGTGGTGTCAAACATTGAAACCTTTATTTTCAACACTTTGCGTTCTTGGACAGATTTGTGTGCACTTTTGGAAGTGGCTTAGTGCGTTGCAGTGAATGGTGAGACATAACGGTACCCCCTGCAATGGTGGTGAGTGTGAAAGGAATGGCATGGGCAGTGTTGGTCTGGGGTGGTGCCAACCTGGCACATCATGTGGCAGCCAGGTTATACAGCATCAAGTGAAGTAAATCTGGCTATGGTGAGGCCATCCCTGGTGTCCCGGGCAACAATGTGGTCGGGTGCTGATGCCCTGTGTCCTGTGCAGCACCAGTTGATTGCAGGGAAGGTTGGTGTTGTTGTTGGTGCTGCTGGTGTGCCCAGTGATGCTGGTGTTGGGGCTGATCGTGTTGGGATTCTGAAGACCAGGTGAGATTTTTTCAAGGGCACCGATGCTGATGGAATAGATGGCAGGTGAGGTTGAGATGACAGAAGCAATCTGTCAATGGTGAGAGAGGTTGTTCCAATGAGGTGAGATAGAGAGTTTGCTCCAAACACTTGCAAGCTGAATAAAGCTCAATCTGTCTTCCAAATGCAGTAAGCAACAGCTTCTAACCTTGGAAAGTGAACACCTATGAAATGGGAGCTTTTATAGACCATTTGCAGCTGTCAAGTTTAGAAATCATCCCATGCTGACACAACACCCGACCTTCTTACCTGATGTGATCCCTGAGCAGCAGAGAAGCCATTGGCGAACTGTAAAAATTTAAAGGTAAGCTTAAAATATAGTTAACTGCCTCTTAACAATCTATTGATCGAAATTGCCTCCCCTGCCGCTTGGCGTCAGGTTTGTTCAGCGATGACAAACCCGACACCGACATCTGGGAGACTAGCGTGGAGGCGGGTTGACAGTGGGTTGCCAGCTGACCCACTACCAAACGCGCACCCGGACCCCCCGAAAAATTCCCCCCAATGTTTCAGGTTGATGACCCTTCGTCAGAACGATGACCCTTCCGTCTGACGAAGGGTCATCAACCTGAAACATTAACTCTGTTTCTCTCGCCACAGATGCTGCCTGACCTGCTGAGTATTTCCAGCATTTTCTGTTTTTATTATAAAGAATGGCTCTCTGGTCAACAAGGCATTAATAAGATCGGGGGTTTCAGATGAGATTGTGAACTGAGAGTGAATCTTGAGCATTTTGTTTCCATGTTGACTACTTTATCCAAAGAAAAGTGCAAGCATTGATAAAACAATGAAAAATTTCTAAAAGCAAAATACAGATAACAGACTTTTGCACTCTTGGGTTGGGGGGCTGCGGTCCACCAGGGTTCCTGCTCCTGATCACTATATGAAAAGTATTGTGTATAATACGTACTTGCTATAAGTGTGATACTTCCTGTAACTTTTCTGTCGCATTTTTCTGTCACACTTTTCAGTTGTTCTTAATCATAGTCAAATTAATAATAATTAACCCCAATCTATTCTAACGTAAGCAAATTTATTTCAATAACCCTGATTTTCTGAGTCTAACACATAACTGAGTGAATGTCCAAGCCCTGGCTCCAGCGTTCACTTTCTGATGAACCAGCCTGGACAACGACCAGCAATCACTACATTCTATCACTACCAAGTCAATTTTAACTGTTCCCACCGGGCAAGAAACATTGGGTAACCCATCCATTTTTACACCCTGTCCGATTTGCCTTTCCACTGAAGCGAAGCCATGAACAGATTTAAACTTAAGAATGAGAATATTAAATTTAAGGTGTAAGGGCTGTTATAAATCTCATCATTTATCAAGAAACTACTTATGAAATAATGCTGGATGGTCAGCTGGTGGCGCCGTCCAAGGAGTATAAATACTCGGGCGTGGGCCCAGCTTGCCAGGGACATTTTGTAAGACAAGGAACTAGTGAAGTACAACTAGACCTCCATGTTCTGAAACAAGTTGATTAAAGCCTTGCTTTATGCTCAAACCAAGTGCGTAGTGAGATTTATTACGTCAAGGGCCAGCGTAGGTCATCGAGGACCAGAGCGATGAGTGACTAGGATTTGGTGTGGGATCGAATACAGGCAGCAGTGTTTTGGATGAGGGCTGTGGAGTGAAAGGTCTGGGAAGGGGCGGGAGCATTGAAAGAACGGATTTCAGTGATTTTTGTGGATGCTAACAGATGGACACCAATTTCAACATTTTACCCCAAATTCAACATTTTCAGTGAGGGAGCATTACCTGATTTTATTAATTTAAGCCAAAAGTCAGTTATACAGTGATATGAAGGTTTGCAAAATCAAACTTTAACAACACCAAAGTACTATGCAGCTATAAATGCTGTTTTAAGCTATGGTGGCCTATGTCCCTGTTTTCCAGGGACAGTCCCCGGAGCAGGTACTGTATCCCTGGGCAAACAATGTCCCCGGAAGAGTCCCTGGTTCAGAAAACTAATCCCTGAAATGTACACCTGGGCAGTGAGTGTACCTCCTTGAGCTGTTAGTTTGTGGCTCTGAGGCTAAATTAAACAACAACATGTACAATGGCCAGAGTGACTCACTGCGCATGCGCGACTGGGCGATCTTTCTGCGCATGTGCCGAATTGTTTTTCTGAGTTTCCGCCCGGGCTCGTGCTACTGGATTGTTGGCGCCGGAAATGCCTGGGAGCACGGCAACCAGAGCGGGTGAGGGAGAGGCCGCGGGGGAGGGCCCGGTCACAGTCACTGGGGGAAGGGGGGGCCCGGGTGGGCTAATCCTAGACACTGTGGGGGAGGGTCAGGTGTGACCTCAGTCACTGGGGGGGGGTGGGTCATTTTTTTTTTCCTTCAGGTACTTATCCAACTCCCTTTTGAAGGCCTCAATTGAATCTGCTTCCAAAACACTTTCAAGCAGTGCATTCTAGATCATAACCACTCGCTGCGTAAAAAAGTTTTACCTCATGTCTCCTTTGGTTCTTTTGCCAATCACCTTAAATCTGTGTCCTCTGGTTCTCGATCCTTCCGCCAATGGGAACAGTTTCCCTGTATCTACTCTCCAGAACCCTCATGATTTTTGACACCTCTATCAAATCTCCACTCCACCTTCTCTGCTCCAAGGAGAACAACCCCAGCTTCTCTAGTCTATCCACGTAACTGAAGTCCCTCATTCCTGGAAACATTCTCATAAATCTTTCCTGCACCCTCTCTAAGGCCTTCACATCCTTCCTAAGGTGCAGTGCCCAGAATTGGGCACGATACTCCAGTTGAGGCCAAACCAGTCTTTTATAAAGCTCATAATAACTTCCTTGCTTTTCCTATGCCTCTATTTATAAAGTCCAGGATTCAGTATGCTTTTTAACCGCTTTCTCAACCTGCCCTGCAACCTTCAATGATTTGTGCACATAGAAGAGCATGCCAGGAGCAGCACCAAGCGTACCTAAAAATGAGGTGCCAATCTGGGGAAGCAACTACATGCATGCTAAAAAGCGGAAGCAGCATGCTATAGACAGGGCTAAGTGATCCCACAATCAACGGATCAAATCAAAGCTCTGCAGTCCTGCCACATTAGTCATGAATGGTGGTGGACCATTAAACAACTAATGGGAGGAGGAGGCTCCATGAATATCCCCATCCTCAATGATGGTGGAGCCCAGCACGTGAGTGCAAAAGACAAGGCTGAAGCGTTTCCAACCATCTTCAACCAGAAGTGCCGAATGGATGACCGAATGGAAGTGCAAGCAGCACAAGGAGCGCATGTCAACCCAAGCACCCCACCCACCTGCCCCTTCAACCACCGTCTGCCCCACCTGTGACAGAGACTGTAGGTCCCGCATTGGACTAATCAGCCACCTGCAAGCTCATTTTTAATGTGGAAGCAAGTCATCCTCAGTTCCGAGGGACTGCCTAAGAAGAAGAAGAAGGAGAAGACTCCCGAGGTCCCCACCATCACAGAAGCCAGACTTCAGCCAATTCAATTCACTCCACGTGTTATCAAGAAATGGCTGAGCACACTGGATACAGCAAAGGCTATGGTCCCCGACAACATTCTGGCTATCGTGCTGAAGACTTGTGCTCCAGAACTAGCCGTGCCTCTAGCCAAGCCGTTCCAGTATAGCTACAACAGTGGCATCTATCCAACAATGTGGAAAACTGCCCAGGTATGTCCTGTCCACAAAAAGCAGGACAAATCCAATACGGCCAATTACCGCCCCATCAGTTTACTCTCAATCATCAGTAAAGTGATGGAAGGTGTCATCGACAGTGCTATCACTTACTTACCAATAACCTGCTCAGTGATACCCAGTTTGGGTTCTGCCAAGACCACTTGGCTCCTGACCTCATTACAGCCTTGGTCCAAACATGGACAAAGGAGCTGAATTCCAGAGGTGAGGTGAGAGTGACTGCCCTGGACATCAAAGCAGCATTTGACCAAGTGTGGCATCAAGGAGCCCCAGAAAAACTGAAGTCAATGAGAATCGGGGGGAAAAACTCTCCACTGGCTGGAGTCATACTTGCACAAAGGAAGATGGTTGTGGTGGTTGAAGGTCAATCATCACAGCCCCAGGACATCGCTGCAGGAGTTCCTCAGGGCAGTGTCCTAGGCCCAATCATCTTCAGCTGCTTCATCAATGACCTTCCCTCCGACATAAGTTCAGAAATGGGGATGCTCGCTGATGACTGCACAGTGTTCAGCGCCATTCACAACTCCTCAGACAATGAAGCAGTCCATGCCTGCATGCAACAAGACCTGGACAACGTGAAGGCTTGGGCTGATAAGTGGCAGGTAACATTCATGCCACACAAGTGCCAGGCAATGACTATCTCCAGCAAGCGAGAGTCTAACCACCGCCCCTTGACATTCAATGGCATTACTATCGCTGAATCCCCCACCATCAACATCCTGGGGGTCACCATTGACCAGAAACTTAACTGGACCAGCCACATAAATACTGTGGCAACAAGAGCAGGTCAGAGGCTAGGTATTCTGTGGCGAGTGTCTTACCTCCTGACTCCCCAAAAGTTTTCCACCATCTACAAGGCACAAGTAAGGAGTGTGATGGAATACTCTCCACTTGCCTGCCTGGATGAGTGCAGCTCCAACACCATCCAGGACAAAGCAGCCCGCTTGATTGGCACCCCCTCCACCACCTTAAACATTCACTCCCTCCACCACCGGCGCACCGTGGCTGCAGTGTGTACCATCTACAAATGCACTGCAGCAACTCGCCAAGGCTTCTTCGGCAGCACCTGCCAATCCCGCGATCTCTTCCACCTAGAAGGACAAGGGCAGCAGGCGCATGGGAACACCACCACCTCCAAGTTCCCCTCCACGTCACACAACATCCCGACTTAGAAGTATATCGCCAATCCTTCATCGTCGCTGGGTCAAAATCCTGGAACTCCCTCCCTAACAGCACTGTGGGAGTTCCTTCACCACACGGACTGCAGCGGTTCAAGAAGGCGGCTCACCACAAGCTTCTCAAGGGCAACTAGGGATGGGCAATAAATGCTGGCCTTGCCAGCGATGCCCATATCCCATAAACAAATAAAAAAAATATGTACCACCAGGTCTCTCTGTTCATGCACCCTCTTAATACCTTAAACAAAGACATGTACAATGAATAATTTACTGTAATACATTTCCAGGAACAGTGATACCTTAAACAAAGACATGTACAATGAATAATTTACTGTAATACCTTACCAGGAACAATTATACTTTAAACAAAGATGTTTACAATGAATAATTTACTGTAATACCTTACCAGGAATAATTATACCTTAAACAAAGACGTGTACAATGAATACCTTACTGTAATGCCTTACCTAGTGTCAGCTGTGGTGCAGTTGGTAGCACACTTGCCTCTGAGTCAGAATGTTGTGGGTTCAAATCCCACTCCAGGGACTTCAGCACGTAAAGCTAGGCTGACACTCCAGTGCACTGCTGAGGGAGTGCTGCACTGTTGGAGGTGCCGTCATTCGGATGAGACGTTAAACCGAGGCCCCGTCTGCTCTCTCAGGTGGACGTAAAAGATCCCATGGCACTATTTCGAAGAAGAGCAGAGGAGTTATCCTTGGTGTCCTGGCCAATATTTATCCTTCAATCCACATGACAAAAACAGATTATCTGGTCACTATCACATTGCTGTTTGTGGGAGCTTGCTGTGTGCAAATTGGCTGCCGCGTTTCCCACATTACAACAGTAACTACTCTCCAAAAGTACTTAATTGGCTGTAAAGCGCTTTGAGACGTCCGGTGGTTGTGAAAGGCGCTATATAAATGCAACTCTTTATTTACCTAGAACATCAATACCTTAACCAATGACTTATGCAATGCATACCTAACTGTAATACCTTACCAGGAATAACGATGGCTGAAAAACTGGATAGTAAATGGCAAATATGGGACCAGTTACTGGAGCATGCATTTCAGCAGGAAATGCTGGGATGAGGAACCCACATGTGGTCTGGGACACTTTCAAATGATCTCATATTTATATCTGATGTTAACTCCAGTGAGACAATTAGGTTGCACCATCATTAATGCTCATTACAGTATGCTGAGCAAACAGATTAAGGCAGTGACTTTCACGATTATTTATTGTTGTCATAATATGGAACTTTCACAGATTTATATGGCCGTACTCACAATCTGCAGTATGATGTTGGTATCGTTTCTTTAAAGAAAGTGAAAGCATTAATATTGACTGGCCATGGTGAAACTGAGCCCAACCAACTGGGGAGCCCTAAGTTTCAATCCCCTATTGATGCTCAATTAGGAGATCTGATAACGGGCACTTCTAATGGCCAAACCCGCCCTTTCGCTGGGACCATATAAATCAGCTAAGTTGTGGCTCCCTGTACAGACAAACATAAGAAATAGGAGCAGGAGTAGGCCATTCGGGCCTTTGAGCCTGCTCCTCCATTCAATAAGAGCATGGCTGATCTTCGACCTCAACTCCACCTTCCTGCACTATCCCATGTATGTATGCACTATGTATGGGAAGCGTAGCATTAAATGCTATGCCGGGAATTTACCTGAAGTTGGGGGTTCTCTGGATTGGACAGGAAATTCTTGTCTTACGACTGAAGTTCTTCTATACGTCTCAGTTTTTATTATCCAATCACGCTATAGTCCAATACATATCTGCTTTCTAGATTTGCTTGAAATGCCAATGATGAGTGTAGTCCAGTTGTGTTTTGTAAGCAGAGTTGCTCTATCATGCTTCCAGCCCGAGCAGTCAATCTTACTGGAGCAGAGTGCACTTTTATCACCAGCTTATAAAACACAGTCCTTAAACAATTTTATTGCATGTCTGAGGTTTGAATTCCAGACCTTTCACTGTGTTTGTAGAGAGAAACAGCAGTACCATTTAATCATATGCATATGTAGCTATTTGCATTTTGAAAGTTGATCAGTATCAAGCTATAAAACCCTCTTAACAGATGATTCAAGTTTACATTTCCATCATTTTGTCCTTGGAAGATCTGGGTACTAGTTCATTCTGACAAAAGGAATGCAGTAACAAGATAACTGTATGTTCGTTGAATCTGAAACAAACACTCCGTAATTCTGTATTGGGGTGGTTTTCTCAGGGTAAGATTTGAACTATTTTTCTCTGGGTAAGATTTGAACTATTTTTCTCTCTGTTCTCTGACCTCCCAAGATCACACACCAAGTCAATGGAGAGGAAAATCAGTCTTGGTGTCTAATGGGCAGCTGATCTGATACTGCCGGCTTTCCACCCCCAGCCAAAGTTGAAACTTACCCCCATTGTTTTCAAACCAAACTGCAAAACAAAATGTGTTCTTTGCAAGGGGTAGATTTTGACTTTGTGCGATAGTGTAAAACGGTCTGTCGATTTGCTATCACCCATTGTACAATATTGCACAGTCAACATCTACCCCAAGCCTCAGAGGAAAAGTCAGTCCTTTGAGGTGATGGAAATGTTTGTGCTTGGTGTACTCGTGCCCATATTTAGAACATGCCTCCATTTATTCTCCAAGCGAGACAAGCTGCTGCCAATGGAATCACACCGAAGACATTGAAGAATGGGCCTTAATCCCTTCTTTTTATGACAGAGAGCACTAAGTGATTTTTAAAAAATATGTGAATAAAATTAAGGGCTAACACAAGATTAAAGTAAGACCTACAAATGCTGGATAGCTAACCAAGTTCATGAACAGTAGGATTAGTTCAGATAAGGGTAGCTACAGTAGGAACGCTCGGCTAAACATTACTGCAAGCCTCGGTGGCTGTGAAAGGGAAGCCTTGTTCAGGCCTGCTAAATACAGTGAGTGGAGCACTGTCTTAGAGCCAGGCAACACTCTGCTGCACACACACTCCTGTTGTGTTAAGGACAATGCAGAAGATTAATAGCTGAAAGAATGGTTGAATTATCAGGTACTCATGTGGGTCTGCTCACTGCCGCTACAGCGGGTGATAAAATCTTGCCCTTGTCGTGAGTGCACTAGTGCCAATGGAGAACAATGGGTGCTTAGGAGGGAGTTACTGTAGTAGGTAACACAATCAGATTTCTGGTAAACGTATAGGCTATGAAGGCGAAGTTAAGATATTTATAACTGTCAGCAGAGTCTTAAGATTGAACTAGAACTGTTAATTCTCTTTCTTGTAGCTGTTTTTAGAAAGATGTGAATTGGCTCATGCTAAGCTACCCTTGTTCATCAGCGTACTGTGACTGCTAGAGGACAGAATCACCCTCAATAAATAGAAATCAAAACAAGGAACTAAAGGCCATATTATCCTCTTTTACAAAAAAAGGGAGCAATGTCTGCCCTTCATGGTAATTTACAGCTTGCAAATAAAATGATGGAACCTTCCCTTTGAAACTCTGCACTTCCTGAGGATGAGAGGCCGATTCCACAGTCGGGCACTCCCAGTGAGGAATAACCATTTAAATTAATAGACAATTAGGTTCCACGATTCCCCAGCCAGCACTGTTCCACACCAGGAACGCCTAAACCCGTAGCCAACCCCATAATGTCATTAGTGACAATGAGAAACTATCATCTAATCACAACATACTTGTACTTATGAACTTGCAATGCTTTTCAAGTTTATATTAAGACATTTAACTGATATAAATATCAAAAAGTTAGTTAATCCAGCTGCAGAATGTGGACAATGGCTAAACAAAAATTGAGTAAGGCACAATTTAACCAGCAGGTGCTAGATGCAATGATAACGTTGAAATGGAGTGACGTGATCGGACTCTTGGTTGTGGAGGACAGCCCTCAAATATGTGAAGGAGGCAACAAGCATGGCAATTCGTCACTGAAAGAATGGCCAGAATATTAACCTGCCGACGCACTAGGAGCAGGGGGTCCAGTAACGCGCGGGAAACCCAGAAGTAGCTGCAGCCCGTCTGTCAGTGGCTTTTTAACCCAGCCGCTGCATTTGCATCTGACTTCTGGGTTTCCTGACCAATTAGTACGAGCGGGCATGATGACAGCACGCACGTGTCTATTTTAACTGAACTATTTAAAGGGACCCTGCGAAGATGACAGTTGCAGGATTGTCCAGGTGGGGGAACCCAGGAAGCAACTGTATTAATGGAGTCCCAATGTGGCAAGGCAACACCTCACTCAAATGATGCCTCCCTATAGCTGATGCTGCGTTCGGTAAGGGCCCGCAGAGAGATTCTCTTCCCAAGCCGACTCCAGCACATCACTCCTCATATGTAATTACCTTGCAGGTGCACCCATTCCCATCTGTCCAGGCACCTAAAGCAGATCTTCAACATTCCGATTGCTTGCTCGATGACAGTTCTCATGGTCATGTGGCTTTGATTGTATCTCTCCTGGGCCTCAATGTTTGGGCTTCTAACATGTGCCATCAGCCACATCTTCAGGGGGTAGCCCTTGTCTCCAAGGAGCCAGCTGCTAACTCTGATCGAGGTCTGAGAGCTCTGGGAGGTTGGACTGGCGCAGGATGAAAGCATCATGGCAGCTGCCTGGGAATCTTGCACACACCTACATAATGATCTTTTTGTGGTTGCAGATGAGCTGAACAGTGATGGAGTGGAAGCCCTTGCAGTTGATGAAGATTCCAGGGTGACCTTGGCCAACTTGATTGCCACATGTGTGCAATCGATGACTCCCTGGACCTATGGGAAGCCAGCCAGATCCGCAATGGATAGGGGATTGGCTAACGAACAGAAAACAGGGAGTTGGGATAAATGGATCATTTTCCAGTTGGCAATCAGTAACTAGTGGGGTGTCACAGGGATCAGTGCTGGGTCCTCAACTATTTAAAATCTATATTAATGACTTGGATGAATGGACTGAGTGTACTGTAGCCAAATTTGCTGACGATACAAAGATAGGTGGGTTAGCAAGTTGTGAGGAGGACACAAAGAGTCTGCAAAGGGATATAGATAGGTTAAGTGAGTGGGCAAAAAATTGGTAGGTGGAGTACAGTGTGGGAAAATATGAGGTTATCCACTTTGGAAGGAAGAATGAAAAAGCAAATTATTATTTAAATGGAGTGAGACTACAAAATGTTGTGGTACAAAGGGATCTGGGGGTCCTAGTACATGAAACACAAAAAGTTAGCATGCAGGTACAGCAAGTAATTAGGAAGGCTAATGGAATGTTGGCCTTTATTGCAAGGGGTATGGAATATAAAAGTAGGGAAGTTTTGATGCAACTTTACAGGGTGCTGGTGAGACCGCACCTAGAGTACTGCGTACAGTTTTGGTCTCCATATTTAAAGAAGGATATACTTGCATTGGAGGCAGTGCAGAGAAGGTTCACTATGTTGATTCCTGGGATGAAGGGGTTGATGTTATAACGAAAGGTTGAGCAGGTTGGGCCTATACTCATTGGAGTTTAGAAGAATGAGGTGATCTTATTGAAACATAAGATTCTGAGGGGGATTGACAGGGTGGATGCTGAGAGGATGTTTCCCCTAGTGGGAGTATATAGAACTAGGGGGCATAGTTTCAGATAAAGGGGTCACCCATTTAAGACAGAGATGAGGAGGAATTTCTTCTCTCAGAGGGTCGTGAATCTTTGGAATTCTCTACCCCGGAGAGCTGTGGAGGCAGAGTCACTGAATATATTCAAGGCGGAGATTGACAGACATTTGAACTACAGGGGAGTCAGGGGTATGGGGAGAGAGCGGGAAAGTGGTGTTGAGGCCAAGATTGGATCAGCCATGATCTTATTGAATGGCGGAGAAGGCTCGAAGGGCTGATTGGCCTACTCCTGCTCCTGTTTCTTATGTTCTTAGGTTCTTATGCAAAGTCCAGCACCCACTCTTTCTAACTGGCCTCATCGGTTGCAAAGTGCACATAATTGCCGGCCCTGTCAAACATGGCATTGGTCACCTGAGTGATGCATTTGTGGGCAGCAGCTTGCGAGATTCTGCAGCTATCGCGTGCAGATCCCTGGAAGGAGCCAGAGGTGAAGAAATTGAGGGCGATAGTGTCTTTGACAGCCACTGGCAAAGCGTGCTCATCGCTAAGTCCACTTGGCAGGAGGTCTTCTTCCAGGAGGCTGCAAATGTCTGCCATGACCTGACACGATACCCTGAGCCCCCTGAGGCACTGGTGCTCCGACATGTTCAGGAAGCTGAGCCTCTGCCTATATAGCCTGTGTTGGGGGTATCGCCTCCTGCGAACTGCACCCCTGTGCTCATCCCCTCTCCTGTGGAGCGGCAGGTTGGTGAGGAGAAGGCTGCTGCTTCTCCTGCTGCTGGTGTTGCTGCTCATCTTGGTCCCCATCTGAGGTCCAAGGTAAAGCTGCATACACGGCACCCACACTGAACTGATGCTCGACAGATGGAAAGTAGCAGAAATGACCTCCAAAGTAGTGGAAATCACCTACATAGTCGTGAAAGCACACTCTCGGAACAAGTTCTGGGAACAAAGGCCTTTCACTTAGGCAAGGAAGCAGGTGTGAGGTCTGAGCACTTATGGGATTGTTTTCCTGTCATTTGTTCAGGCCCCCCAGTTTACGCTTTCAGCGCACTTGCTTTCACTGGTGAGTTCCAGGAAGCCCGGGAAACCTGGGCACTCAGAGTTAAAGCTCAAATCTGCAGTTAAAGCAGCTCTAATTCCCTCTTAACATCTTTTAATTGCCAACCCACCTCTCCCATGGGGGTTTCTCGCACGCAGCCGAACGTGTGCCAGTTAAATGCGGAAGCTGGTGGTTTGAAGCCGGCTTCCCGACGAGCTGTCAATTTCAGCGCATTTACCCACCCACTCCCAAACCCACCCATTCCCAAACCCACCCACTCCCAAACCCACACATTCCCAAACCCACCCATTCCCAAACCCACCCATTCCCCAAACTCACCCACTCCCAAACCCACCCACTTCCAAACCCACCCATTCCCCAAACCCACCCATTCCCAAACCCACCCACTCCCAAACCCACCCATTCCCAAACCCACCCACTCCCAAACCCACCCACTCCCAAACCCACCCACTCCCAAACCCACCCATTCCCAAACCCACCCACTCCCAAACCCACTCACTCCCAAACCCACTCACTCCCAAACCCACCCACTCCCAAACCCACCCACTCCCAAACCCACCCACTCCCAAACCCACCCACTCCCAAACCCACCCACTCCCAAACCCACTCACTCCCAAACCCACTCACTTCCAAACCCACTCACTCCCAAACCCACCCATTCCCAAACCCACTCACTCCCAAACCCACCCACTCCCAAACCCACCCACTCCCAAACCCACTCACTCCCAAACCCACCCACTCCCAAACCCACCCACTCCCAAACCCACTCACTCCCAAACCCACCCACTCCCAAACACACTCACTCCCAAACCCACTCACTCCCAAACCCACCCACTCCCAAACCCACCCACTCCCAAACCCACTCACTCCCAAACCCACTCACTCCCAAACCCACCCATTCCCAAACCCACCCATTCCCAAACCCACTCACTCACAAACCCACTCACTCCCAAACCCACCCACTCCCAAACCCACTCACTCCCAAACCCACCCACTCCCAAACCCACCCACTCCCAAACCCACCCACTCCCAAACCCACCCACTCCCAAACCCACTCACTCCCAAACCCACTCACTTCCAAACCCACTCACTCCCAAACCCACCCATTCCCAAACCCACTCACTCCCAAACCCACCCACTCCCAAACCCACCCACTCCCAAACCCACTCACTCCCAAACCCACCCACTCCCAAACCCACCCACTCCCAAACCCACTCACTCCCAAACCCACCCACTCCCAAACACACTCACTCCCAAACCCACTCACTCCCAAACCCACCCACTCCCAAACCCACCCACTCCCAAACCCACTCACTCCCAAACCCACTCACTCCCAAACCCACCCATTCCCAAACCCACCCATTCCCAAACCCACTCACTCACAAACCCACTCACTCCCAAACCCACTCACTCCCAAACCCACCCACTCCCAAACCCACCCATTCCCAAACCCACTCACACCCAAACCCACCCACTCCCAAACCCACCCACTCCCAAACCCACTCACTCCCAAACCCACCCACTCCCAAACCCACCCACTCCCAAACCCACTCACTCCCAAACCCACCCACTCCCAAACACACTCACTCCCAAACCCACTCACTCCCAAACCCACCCACTCCCAAACCCACCCACTCCCAAACCCACTCACTCCCAAACCCACTCACTCCCAAACCCACCCATTCCCAAACCCACCCATTCCCAAACCCACTCACTCACAAACCCACTCACTCCCAAACCCACTCACTCCCAAACCCACTCACTCCCAAACCCACCCATTCCCAAACCCACTCACTCCCAAACCCACTCACTCCCAAACCCACTCACTCCCAAACCCACCCATTCCCAAACCCACTCACTCCCAAACCCACTCACTCCGAAACCCACCCACTCCCAAACCCACCCACTCCCAAACCCACTCACTCCCAAACCCACTCACTCCCAAACCCACCCACTCCCAAACCCACCCACTCCCAAACCCACTTACTCCCAAACCCACTCACTCCCAAACCCACTCACTCCCAAACCCACCCATTCCCAAACCCACTCACTCCCAAACCCACGCACTCCCAAACCCACCCACTCCCAAACCCACCCACTCCCAAACCCACTCACTCTTTGCTGTTAAAATTCCAACGAATGACGCTTGTGTCAACGATTTTGAGGCGCTTACAGGAGTACGGTTGCCAACCCTTCTGGATTGCCCAGGGGTCTCGTGAATGGACGGTTGGTCTCCCAGGCGCTGCTGCTGGAGCAACCCAGGAGAAAAGTTACTTGTATGCAACAACATCATGGCTGTCTTTAATTGCAGCCAATCAGCGATGGAGTCCCCGCAGACCCTGGCTGCTCACCCTGCCACCAGATGGGCTGATGGATTTTATAATGAAAAATCGAATGATTTTTTTTTCTATCCTTGAGACATCCAGATACCAGCCTGTTACATTGAACCACATGCTTTTGTACACTGCCACCTCACGTAAACCCATGAGACCCCCGTCCCTGTAGCCCTAATCCACTATTTTCTATCTCCCACCTGGCCCCCTCAGCCACGTACTTGCTACCGAATGTTATTTTTCTTGCTCTCTGTTTCATTGTTTGTTTTGCTCTCTCACACTCTCGTGCTCTCTCACACTCTCGTGCTCTCCCACACTCTCATGCTGTCTCACACTCTCGTGCTCTCCCACACTCTCATGCTGTCTCACACTCTCGTGCTCTCCCACACTCTCATGCTGTCTCACACTCTCGTGCTCTCCCACACTCTCGTGCTCTCCCACACTCTCGTGCTCTCCCACACTCTCGTGCACTCTCACACTCTCGTGCTCTCCCACACTCCCGTGCTCTCCCACACTCTCGTGCTCTCCCACACTCTCGTGCTGTCTAATACTCTCGTGCTCTCCCACACTCTCGTGCTCTCTCACACTCTCGTGCTCTCTCACATTCCCGTGCTCTCTCACACTCCCGTGCTCTCCCACACTCTCGTGCTCTCTCAAACTCTCGTGCTGTCTCACACTCTCATGCTCTCCCACACTCTCGTGCTCTCCCACACTCTCGTGCTGTCTCACACTCTCACGCTCTCCCACACTCTCGTGCTCTCCCACACTCTCCTGGTCTCTCACACTCTCGTGCTGTCTCACACTCTTGTGCTCTCACACTCTCGTGCTCTCTCACACTCTCGTGCACTCTCACACTCTCATGCTCTCCCACACTCTCGTGCACTCTCACACTCTCGTGCTCTCCCACACTCTCGTGCTGTCCCACACTCTCGTGCTCTCTCAAACTCTCGTGTTGTCTCACACTCTCGTGCTCTCCCACACTCTCGTGCTCTCTCACACTCTCATGCTCTCCCACACTCTCGTGCTGTCTCACACTCTCGTGCTCTCCCACACTCTCGTGTCTCTCACACTCTCGTGTTGTCTCACACTCTCGTGCTCTCTCACACTCTCATGCTCTCCCACACTCTCATGCTGTCTCACACTCTCGTGCTCTCCCACACTCTCATGCTGTCTCACACTCTCGTGCTCTCCCACACTCTCATGCTGTCTCACACTCTCGTGCTCTCCCACACTCTCGTGCTCTCGCACACTCTCGTGCTCTCTCACACTTTCATGGTCTCCCACACTCTCGTGCTCTCTCACACTCTCGTGCTCTCCCACACTCTCGTGCTCTCCCACACTCTCGTGCTCTCTCACACTCTCGTGCTCTCCCACACTCTCGTGCTCTCTCACACTCTCGTGATATCCCACACTCTCGTGCTCTCCCACACTCTCGTGCTCTCTCACACTCTCGTGCTCTCTCACACTCTCGTGCTCTCTCACACTCTCGTGCTCTCCCACACTCTTGTGCTCTCTCACACTCTCGTGCTCTCCCACACTCTCGCGCACTCTCACACTCTCGTGCTCTCTCACACTCTCGTGCTCTCGCACACCCTCGTGCTCTCCCACACTCTCGTGCTCTCCCACACTCTCGTGCTCTCCCACACTCTCGTGCTCTCCCACACTCTCGATCTCTCACACTCTCGCACTCTCCCGCACTCTCGCACTCTCGCGCTCTCTTGCACTCTCGCGCTCTCTCGCACTCTCGTGCTGTCTCGCACTCTTGTGCTCTCCCACACTCTCGTGCTCTCTCACACTCTCGTGCTCTCCCACACACTCTTGCTCTCTCACACTCTCGTGCTCTCCCACACTCTCGTGCTCTCCCACACTCTCGTGCTGTCTCACACTCTCGTGCTCTCTCACACTCTCGTGCTCTGCCACACTCTCGTGCTCTCTCACACTCCCGTGCTCTCCCACACTCTCGTGCTCTCCCACACTCTCGTGCTCTCTCACACTCTCGTGCTCTCCCACACTCTCGTGCTCTCCCACACTCTCCTGCTGTCTCACACTCTCGTGCTCTCACACTCTCGTGCTCTCCCACACTCTCCTGCTC
This sequence comes from Somniosus microcephalus, assembly GCF_052327205.1. Classification (NCBI taxonomy): domain Eukaryota; kingdom Metazoa; phylum Chordata; class Chondrichthyes; order Squaliformes; family Somniosidae; genus Somniosus; species Somniosus microcephalus. The sequence goes on along the minus strand of NC_140988.1, from coordinate 112,428,517 downwards.
TCCCACACTCACGTGCTCTCTCACACTCTCGTGCTGTCTCACACTCTCGTGCTCTCCCACACTCTCACGCTCTCCCACACTATCGTGCTGTTTCACACTCTCGTGCTGTCTCACACTCTCGTGCACTCTCACACTCTCGTGCTCTCCCACACTCTCGTGCTCTCTCACACTCTCGTGCTCTCCAACAGTCTCGTGCTCTCTCACACTCTCGTGCTCTCCCACACTCTCGTGCTCTCCCACACTCTCGTGCTCTCTCACAATCTCGTGCTCTCTCACACTCTCGTGCTCTCCCACAGTCTCGTGCTCTCTCACACTCTCCTGCTCTCCCACACTCACGTGCTCTCTCACACTCTCGTGCTGTCTCACACTCTCGTGCACTCTCACACTCTCGTGCTCTCCCACACTCTCGTGCTCTCTCACACTCTCGTGCTCTCTCACACTCTCGTGCTCTCTCACACTCTCGAGCTCTCTCGTGCTCTCTCCCACTCTCGTGCTCTCTCACACTCTCGTGCTCTCCCACACTCTCGTGCTCTCTCACAGTCTCGTGCTCTCCCACACTCTCGTGCTGTCTCACACTCTCGTGCTCTCTCACACTCTCGTGCTCTCCCACACTCTCGTGCTCTCCCACTCTCGTGCTCTCTCACACTCTCGTGCTCTCCCACACTCTCGTGCTCTCCCACACTCTCGTGCTCTCTCACACTCTCGTGCGCTCTCACACTCTCGTGCTCTCCCACACTCTCGAGCTCTCTCACACTCTCGTGCTCTCCCACACTCTCGTGCTGTCTCACACTCTCGTGCTCTCCCACACTCTCGTGCTCTCCCACACTCTCGTGCTCTCCCAAACTCTCGTGCTCTCTCACACTCTCGTGCTGTCTCACACTCTCACGTTCTCCCACACTCTCGTGCTCTCCCACACTCTCGTCCTGTCTCACACTCTTGTGCTCTCACACTCTCGTGCCCTCTCACACTCTCGTGCTCTCCCGCACTCTCGCGCTCTCTCACACTCTCGTGCTCTCCCACACTCTCGTGCTCTCTCACACTCTCGTGCTCTCCCACACTCTCGTGCTCTCTCACACTCTCGTGCTCTCCCACACTCTCGTGCTCTCCCACACTCTCGTGCTCTCCCACACTCTCGTGCTCTCTCACACTCTCGTGCTCTCCCGCACTCTCGCGCTCTCGCGCTCTCTCGCACTCTCGCGCTCTCTCGCACTCTCGTGCTGTCTCCCACTCTCGTGCTCTCTCACACTCTCGTGCTCTCCCACACTCTCGTGCTCTCTCACACTCTCGTGCTCTCCCACACTCTCGCGCTCTCTCACACTCTCGTGCTCTCCCACACCTTCGTGCTCTCCCACACTCTCGTGCTCTCCCACACTCTCGTGCTCTCTCACACTCTCGTGCTCTCCCACACTCTCGTGCTCTCTCACACTCTTGTGCTCTCTCACACTCTCGTGCTCTCCCACACTCTCGTGCTCTCTCACACTCTCGTGCTCTCCCACACTCTCATGCTGTCTCACACTCTCGTGCTCTCTCACACTCTCGTGCTCTCCCACACTCTCGTGCTCTCTCACACTCTCGTGCTCTCCCACACTCTCGTGCTCTCCCACACTCTCGTGCTCTCCCAAACTCTCGTGCTCTCTCACACTCTCGTGCTGTCTCACACTCTCACGCTCTCCCACACTCTCGTGCTCTCCCACACTCTCGTGCTGTCTCACACTCTTGTGCTCTCACACTCTCGTGCTCTCTCACACTCTCGTGCTCTCTCACACTCTCGTGCTCTCTCACACTCTCGTGTTGTCTAACACTCTCGTGCTCTCCCACACTCTCGTGCTCTCTCACACTCTCATGCTCTCCCACACTCTCGTGCTCTCTCACACTCTCGTGCTCTCCCACACTCTCGTGCTCTCTCACACTCTCGTGCTCTCCCACACTCTCGTGCTCTCCCACACTCTCGTGCTCTCTCACACTCTCGTGCTCTCTCACACTCCCGTGCTCTCTCACACTCTCGTGCTCTCTCACTCTCTCGTGCTCTCTCACACTCTCGTGCTCTCTCACACTCTCGTGCTCTCCCACACTCTCGTGCGCTCCCACACTCTCGTACTCTCTCACACTCTCGTGCTCTCCCACACTCTCGTGCTCTCCCACACTCTCGTGCTCTCCCACACTCTCGTGCTCTCCCACACTCTCGTGCTCTCTCACACTCTCGTGCTCTCTCACACTCTCGTGCTCTCTCACACTCACGTGCTCTCTCACACTCTTGTGCTCTCTCACACTCTCGAGCTCTCTCACACTCTCGTGCTCTCTCACACTCACGTGCTCTCCCACACTCTCGTGCTCTCCCACACTCTCGTGCTCGCTCACACTCTCGTGCTCTCCCACACTCTCGTGCTCTCTCACACTCTCGTGCTCTCCCGCACTCTCGCGCTCTCTCGCGCTCTCTCGCACTCTCGCGCTCTCTCGCACTCTCGTGCTGTCTCCCACTCTCGTGCTCTCTCACACTCTCGTGCTCTCCCACACTCTCGTGCTCTCTCACACTCTCGTGCTCTCCCACACTCTCGCGCTCTCTCACACTCTCGTGCTCTCCCACACTTTCGTGCTCTCCCACACTCTCGTGCTCTCCCACAATCTCGTGCTCTCTGACACTCTCGTGCTCTCCCACACTCTCGTGCTCTCTCACACTCTTGTGCTCTCTCACACTCTCGTGCTCTCCCACACTCTCGTGCTCTCTCACACTCTCGTGCTCTCCCACACTCTCGTGCTCTCCCACACTCTCGTGCTGTCTCACACTCTCGTGCTCTCTCACACTCTCGTGCTCTCCCACACTCTCGTGCTCTCTCACACTCTCGTGCTCTCCCACACTCTCGTGCTCTCCCACACTCGTGCTCTCCCAAACTCTCGTGCTCTCTCACACTCTCGTGCTGTCTCACACTCTCACGCTCTCCCACACTCTCGTGCTCTCCCACACTCTCGTGCTGTCTCACACTCTTGTGCTCTCACACTCTCGTGCTCTCTCACACTCTCGTGCTCTCACGCACTCTCACGCTCTCTCGCACTCTCGTGCTGTCTCCCACTCTCGTGCTCTCTCACACTCTCGTGCTCTCCCACACTCTCGTGCTCTCTCACACTCTCGTGCTCTCCCACACTCTCGTGCTCTCCCACACTCTCGTGCTCTCTCACACTCTCGTGCTCTCTCACACTCTCGTGTTGTCTAACACTCTCGTGCTCTCCCACACTCTCGTGCTCTCTCACACTCTCATGCTCTCCCACACTCTCGTGCTCTCTCACACTCTCGTGCTCTCCCACACTCTCGTGCTCTCTCACACTCTCGTGCTCTCCCACACTCTCGTGCTCTCCCACACTGTCGTGCTCTCTCACACTCTCGTGCTCTCTCACACTCTCGTGCTCTCTCACACTCACGTGCTCTCTCACACTCTCGTGCTCTCTCACACTCTCGTGCTCTCCCACACTCTCGTGCTCTCCCACACTCTCGTACTCTCTCACACTCTCGTGCTCTCCCACACTCTCTTGCTCTCTCACACTCTCCTGCTCTCCCGCACTCTCGCGCTCTCTCGCTCTCTCGCACTCTCGCGCTCTCTCAAACTCTCGCGCTCTCTCGCACTCTCGTGCTGTCTCCCACTCTCGTGCTCTCTCACACTCTCGTGCTCTCCCACACTCTCGGGCTCTCTCACACTCTCGTGCTCTCCCACACTCTCGTGCTCTCTCACACTCTCGTGCTCTCCCACACTCTCGTGCTCTCCCACACTCTCCTGCTCTCCCACACTCTCGTGCTCTCTCACACTCTCGTGCTCTCCCACACTCTCGTGCTCTCCCACACTCTCGTGCTGTCTCACACTCTCACGCTCTCCCACACTCTCGTGCTCTCCCACACTCTCCTGGTCTCTCACACTCTCGTGCTGTCTCACACTCTAGTGCTCTCACACTCTCGTGCTCTCTCACACTCTCGTGCACTCTCACACTCTCGTGCTCTCCCACACTCTCGTGCACTCTCACACTCTCGTGCTGTCCCACACTCTCGTGCTCTCTCAAACTCTCGTGTTGTCTCACACTCTCGTGCTCTCCCACACTCTCGTGCTCTCTCACACTCTCATGCTCTCCCACACTCTCGTGCTGTCTCACACTCTCGTGCTCTCCCACACTCTCGTGTCTCTCACACTCTCGTGTTGTCTCACACTCTCGTGCTCTCTCACACTCTCGTGCTCTCCCACACTCTCATGCTGTCTCACACTCTCGTGCTCTCCCACACTCTCATGCTGTCTCACACTCTCGTGCTCTCCCACACTCTCATGCTGTCTCACACTCTCGTGCTCTCTCACACTCTCGTGCTCTCCCACACTCTCTTGCTCTCTCACACTCTCGTGCTCTCCCACACTCTCGTGCTCTCCCACACTCTCGCGCTCTCTCACACTCTCGTGCTCTCCCACACTCTCGCGCTCTCCCACACTCTCGTGCTCTCCCACACTTTCGTGCTCTCCCACAATCTCGTGCTCTCTGACACTCTCGTGCTCTCCCACACTCTCGTGCTCTCTCACACTCTCGTGCTCTCTCACACTCTCGTGCTCTCCCACACTCTCGTGCTCTCCCACACTCTCGTGCTGTCTCACACTTTCGTGCTCTCTCACACTCTCGTGCTCTCCCACACTCTCGTGCTCTCTCACACTCTCGTGCTCTCCCACACTCGTGCTCTCCCAAACTCTCGTGCTCTCTCACACTCTCGTGCTGTCTCACACTCTCACGCTCTCCCACACTCTCGTGCTCTCCCACACTCTCGTGCTGTCTCACACTCTTGTGCTCTCACACTCTCGTGCTCTCTCACACTCTCGTGCTCTCCCGCACTCTCGCGCTCTCTCGCACTCTCGTGCTGTCTCCCACTCTCGTGCTCTCTCACACTCTCGTGCTCTCCCACACTCTCGTGCTCTCTCACACTCTCGTGCTCTCCCACACTCTCGTGCTCTCCCACACTCTCGTGCTCTCTCACACTCTCGTGCTCTCTCACACTCTCGTGCTGTCTAACACTCTCGTGCTCTCCCACACTCTCGTGCTCTCTCACACTCTCATGCTCTCCCACACTCTCGTGCTCCCTCACACTCTCGTGCTCTCCCACACACTCGTGCTCTCTCACACTCTCGTGCTCTCCCACACTCTCGTGCTCTCCCACACTGTCGTGCTCTCTCACACTCTCGTGCTCTCTCACACTCTCATGCTCTCTCACACTCACGTGCTCTCTCACACTCTCGTGCTCTCTCACACTCTCGTGCTCTCCCACACTCTCGTGCTCTCCCACACTCTCGTACTCTCTCACACTCTCGTGCTCTCCCACACTCTCGTGCTCTCTCACACTCTCGTGCTCTCCCGCACTCTCGCGTTCTCTCGCTCTCTCGCACTCTCGCGCTCTCTCAAACTCTCGCGCTCTCTCACACTCTCGTGCTCTCTCACACTCTCGTGCTCTCCCACACTCTCGGGCTCTCTCACACTCTCGTGCTCTCCCACACTCTCGTGCTCTCTCACACTCTCGTGCTCTCCCACACTCTCGTGCTCTCCCACACTCTCGTGCTCTCCCACACTCTCCTGCTCTCCCACACTCTCGTGCTCTCTCACACTCTCGTGCTCTCCCACACTCTCGTGCTCTCTCACACTCTCGTGCTCTCCCACACTCTCGTGCTCTCCCACACTCTCGTGCTGTCTCACACTCTCACGCTCTCCCACACTCTCGTGCTCTCCCACACTCTCCTGGTCTCTCACACTCTCGTGCTGTCTCACACTCTAGTGCTCTCACACTCTCGTGCTCTCTCACACTCTCGTGCACTCTCACACTCTCGTGCTCTCCCACACTCTCGTGCACTCTCACACTCTCGTGCTCTCCCACACTCTCGTGCTCTCTCAAACTCTCGTGTTGTCTCACACTCTCGTGCTCTCCCACACTCTCGTGCTCTCTCACACTCTCATGCTCTCCCACACTCTCGTGCTGTCTCACACTCTCATGCTCTCCCACACTCTCGTGCTCTCCCACACTCTCGTGCTCGCTCACACTCTCGTGCTCTCCCACACTCTCGTGCTCTCTCACACTCTCGTGCTCTCCCGCACTCTCGCGCTCTCTCGCGCTCTCTCGCACTCTCGCGCTCTCTCGCACTCTCGTGCTGTCTCCCACTCTCGTGCTCTCTCACACTCTCGTGCTCTCCCACACTCTCGTGCTCTCTCACACTCTCGTGCTCTCCCACACTCTCGCGCTCTCTCACACTCTCGTGCTCTCCCACACTTTCGTGCTCTCCCACACTCTCGTGCTCTCCCACAATCTCGTGCTCTCTGACACTCTCGTGCTCTCCCACACTCTCGTGCTCTCTCACACTCTTGTGCTCTCTCACACTCTCGTGCTCTCCCACACTCTCGTGCTCTCTCACACTCTCGTGCTCTCCCACACTCTCGTGCTCTCCCACACTCTCGTGCTGTCTCACACTCTCGTGCTCTCTCACACTCTCGTGCTCTCCCACACTCTCGTGCTCTCTCACACTCTCGTGCTCTCCCACACTCTCGTGCTCTCCCACACTCGTGCTCTCCCAAACTCTCGTGCTCTCTCACACTCTCGTGCTGTCTCACACTCTCACGCTCTCCCACACTCTCGTGCTCTCCCACACTCTCGTGCTGTCTCACACTCTTGTGCTCTCACACTCTCGTGCTCTCTCACACTCTCGTGCTCTCCCGCACTCTCGCGCTCTCTCGCACTCTCGTGCTGTCTCCCACTCTCGTGCTCTCTCACACTCTCGTGCTCTCCCACACTCTCGTGCTCTCTCACACTCTCGTGCTCTCCCACACTCTCGTGCTCTCCCACACTCTCGTGCTCTCTCACACTCTCGTGCTCTCTCACACTCTCGTGTTGTCTAACACTCTCGTGCTCTCCCACACTCTCGTGCTCTCTCACACTCTCATGCTCTCCCACACTCTCGTGCTCTCTCACACTCTCGTGCTCTCCCACACTCTCGTGCTCTCTCACACTCTCGTGCTCTCCCACACTCTCGTGCTCTCCCACACTGTCGTGCTCTCTCACACTCTCGTGCTCTCTCACACTCACGTGCTCTCTCACACTCTCGTGCTCTCTCACACTCTCGTGCTCTCCCACACTCTCGTGCTCTCCCACACTCTCGTACTCTCTCACACTCTCGTGCTCTCCCACACTCTCGTGCTCTCTCACACTCTCCTGCTCTCCCGCACTCTCGCGCTCTCTCGCTCTCTCGCACTCTCGCGCTCTCTCAAACTCTCGCGCTCTCTCGCACTCTCGTGCTGTCTCCCACTCTCGTGCTCTCTCACACTCTCGTGCTCTCCCACACTCTCGGGCTCTCTCACACTCTCGTGCTCTCCCACACTCTCGTGCTCTCTCACACTCTCGTGCTCTCCCACACTCTCGTGCTCTCCCACACTCTCCTGCTCTCCCACACACACTCTCGTGCTCTCTCACACTCTCGTGCTCTCCCACACTCTCGTGCTCTCTCACACTCTCGTGCTCTCCCACACTCTCGTGCTCTCCCACACTCTCGTGCTGTCTCACACTCTCACGCTCTCCCACACTCTCGTGCTCTCCCACACTCTCCTGGTCTCTCACACTCTCGTGCTGTCTCACACTCTAGTGCTCTCACACTCTCGTGCTCTCTCACACTCTCGTGCACTCTCACACTCTCGTGCTCTCCCACACTCTCGTGCACTCTCACACTCTCGTGCTGTCCCACACTCTCGTGCTCTCTCAAACTCTCGTGTTGTCTCACACTCTCGTGCTCTCCCACACTCTCGTGCTCTCTCACACTCTCATGCTCTCCCACACTCTCGTGCTGTCTCACACTCTCGTGCTCTCCCACACTCTCGTGTCTCTCACACTCTCGTGTTGTCTCACACTCTCGTGCTCTCTCATACTCTCGTGCTCTCCCACACTCTCATGCTGTCTCACACTCTCGTGCTCTCCCACACTCTCATGCTGTCTCACACTCTCGTGCTCTCCCACACTCTCATGCTGTCTCACACTCTCGTGCTCTCTCACACTCTCGTGCTCTCCCACACTCTCTTGCTCTCTCACACTCTCGTGCTCTCCCACACTCTCGTGCTCTCCCACACTCTCGCGCTCTCTCACACTCTCGTGCTCTCCCACACTCTCGCGCTCTCCCACACTCTCGCGCTCTCCCACACTTTCGTGCTCTCCCACAATCTCGTGCTCTCTGACACTCTCGTGCTCTCCCACACTCTCGTGCTCTCTCACACTCTCGTGCTCTCTCACACTCTCGTGCTCTCCCACACTCTCGTGCTCTCCCACACTCTCGTGCTGTCTCACACTCTCGTGCTCTCTCACACTCTCGTGCTCTCCCACACTCTCGTGCTCTCTCACACTCTCGTGCTCTCCCACACTCGTGCTCTCCCAAACTCTCGTGCTCTCTCACACTCTCGTGCTGTCTCACACTCTCACGCTCTCCCACACTCTCGTGCTCTCCCACACTCTCGTGCTGTCTCACACTCTTGTGCTCTCACACTCTCGTGCTCTCTCACACTCTCGTGCTCTCCCGCACTCTCGCGCTCTCTCGCACTCTCGTGCTGTCTCCCACTCTCGTGCTCTCTCACACTCTCGTGCTCTCCCACACTCTCGTGCTCTCTCACACTCTCGTGCTCTCCCACACTCTCGTGCTCTCCCACACTCTCGTGCTCTCTCACACTCTCGTGCTCTCTCACACTGTCGTGCTGTCTAACACTCTCGTGCTCTCCCACACTCTCGTGCTCTCTCACACTCTCATGCTCTCCCACACTCTCGTGCTCCCTCACACTCTCGTGCTCTCCCACACACTCGTGCTCTCTCACACTCTCGTGCTCTCCCACACTCTCGTGCTCTCCCACACTGTCGTGCTCTCTCACACTCTCGTGCTCTCTCACACTCTCATGCTCTCTCACACTCACGTGCTCTCTCACACTCTCGTGCTCTCTCACACTCTCGTGCTCTCCCACACTCTCGTGCTCTCCCACACTCTCGTACTCTCTCACACTCTCGTGCTCTCCCACACTCTCGTGCTCTCTCACACTCTCGTGCTCTCCCGCACTCTCGCGTTCTCTCGCTCTCTCGCACTCTCGCGCTCTCTCAAACTCTCGCGCTCTCTCACACTCTCGTGCTCTCTCACACTCTCGTGCTCTCCCACACTCTCGGGCTCTCTCACACTCTCGTGCTCTCCCACACTCTCGTGCTCTCTCACACTCTCGTGCTCTCCCACACTCTCGTGCTCTCCCACACTCTCGTGCTCTCCCACACTCTCCTGCTCTCCCACACTCTCGTGCTCTCTCACACTCTCGTGCTCTCCCACACTCTCGTGCTCTCTCACACTCTCGTGCTCTCCCACACTCTCGTGCTCTCCCACACTCTCGTGCTGTCTCACACTCTCACGCTCTCCCACACTCTCGTGCTCTCCCACACTCTCCTGGTCTCTCACACTCTCGTGCTGTCTCACACTCTAGTGCTCTCACACTCTCGTGCTCTCTCACACTCTCGTGCACTCTCACACTCTCGTGCTCTCCCACACTCTCGTGCACTCTCACACTCTCGTGCTCTCCCACACTCTCGTGCTCTCTCAAACTCTCGTGTTGTCTCACACTCTCGTGCTCTCCCACACTCTCGTGCTCTCTCACACTCTCATGCTCTCCCACACTCTCGTGCTGTCTCACACTCTCGTGCTCTCCCACACTCTCGTGTCTCTCACACTCTCGTGTTGTCTCACACTCTCGTGCTCTCTCACACTCTCGTGCTCCCCCACACTCTCATGCTGTCTCACACTCTCGTGCTCTCCCACACTCTCATGCTGTCTCACACTCTCGTGCTCTCCCACACTCTCATGCTGTCTCACACTCTCGTGCTCTCCCACACTCTCATGCTCTCGCACACTCTCGTGCTCTCTCACACTTTCATGGTCTCCCACACTCTCGTGCTCTCTCACACTCTCGTGCTCTCCCACACTCTCGTGCTCTCTCACACTCTCGTGCTCTCCCACACTCTCGTGCTCTCTCACACTCTCGTGATCTCCCACACTCTCGTGCTCTCCCACACTCTCGTGCTCTCTCACACTCTCCTGCTCTCCCACACTCTCGTGCTCTCTCACACTCTCGTGCTCTCCCACACTCTCGTGCTCTCTCACACTCTCGTGCTCTCCCACACTCTCCTGCTCTCCCACACTCTCGTGCTCTCCCACACTCTCGCTCTCTCACACTCTCGCACTCTCCCGCACTCTCGCGCTCTCTCGCACTCTCGCGCTCTCTCGCACTCTCGTGCTGTCTCACTCTCTCGTGCTCTCCCACACTCTCGTGCTCTCCCACACTCTCGCGCTCTCTCACACTCTCGTGCTCTCCCACACTCTCTTGCTCTCTCACACTCTCGTGCTCTCCCACACCCTCGTGCTCTCCCACACTCTCGTGCTCTCCCACACTCTCGTGCTCTCCCACACTCTCGTGCTCTCTCACACTCTCGTGCTCTCTCACACTCTCGTGCTCTCCCACACTCTCGTGCTCTCTCACACTCTCGTGCTCTCCCACACTCTCGTGCTGTCTCACACTCTCGTGCTCTCTCACACTCTCGTGCTCTCCCACACTCTCGTGCTCTCTCACACTCTCGTGCTCTCCCACACTCTCGTGCTCTCCCACACTCTCGTGCTCTCTCACACTCCCGTGCTCTCCCACACTCTCGTGCTCTCCCACACTCTCGTGCTCTCCCACACTCTCGTGCTCTCCCACACTCTCGTGCTCTCCCACACTCTCGTGCTGTCTCACACTCTCGTGCACTCTCACACTCTCGTGCTCTCCCACACTCTCGTGCTCTCTCACACTCTCGTGCTCTCCCACAGTCTCATGCTCTCTCACACTCTCGTGCTCTCCCACACTCTCGTGCTCTCCCACACTCTCGTGCTCTCCCACACTCTCGTGCTCTCTCACAATCTCGTGCTGTATCACACTCTCACGCTCTCCCACACTCTCGTGCTCTCCCACACTCTCGTGCTGTCTCACACTCTTGTGCTCTCACACTCTTATGCTCTCTCACACTCTCGTGCACTCTCACACTCTCGTGCTCTCCCACACTCTCGTGCTCTCCCACACTCTCGTGCTCTCCCACACTCTCGTGCTCTCTCACACTCTCGTGCTCTCTCACACTCTCGTGCTCTCCCACACTCTCGTGCTCTCCCACACTCTCGTGCTCTCTCACACTCTCGTGCTCTCTCACACTCTCGTGTTGTCTCACACTCTTGTGCTCTCCCACACTCTCGTGCTCTCTCACACTCTCGTGCTCTCCCACACTCTCGTGCTCTCCCACACTCTCCTGCTCTCCCACACTCTCGTGCTCTCTCACACTCTCGTGCTCTCCCACACTCTCGTGCTCTCCCACACTCTCGTGCTGTCTCACACTCTCACGCTCTCCCACACTCTCGTGCTCTCCCACACTCTCCTGGTCTCTCACACTCTCGTGCTGTCTCACACTCTAGTGCTCTCACACTCTCGTGCTCTCTCACACTCTCGTGCACTCTCACACTCTCGTGCTCTCCCACACTCTCGTGCACTCTCACACTCTCGTGCTGTCCCACACTCTCGTGCTCTCTCAAACTCTCGTGTTGTCTCACACTCTCGTGCTCTCCCACACTCTCGTGCTCTCTCACACTCTCATGCTCTCCCACACTCTCGTGCTGTCTCACACTCTCGTGCTCTCCCACACTCTCGTGTCTCTCACACTCTCGTGTTGTCTCACACTCTCGTGCTCTCTCACACTCTCGTGCTCTCCCACACTCTCATGCTGTCTCACACTCTCGTGCTCTCCCACACTCTCATGCTGTCTCACACTCTCGTGCTCTCCCACACTCTCATGCTGTCTCACACTCTCGTGCTCTCTCACACTCTCGTGCTCTCCCACACTCTCTTGCTCTCTCACACTCTCGTGCTCTCCCACACTCTCGTGCTCTCCCACACTCTCGCGCTCTCTCACACTCTCGTGCTCTCCCACACTCTCGCGCTCTCCCACACTCTCGTGCTCTCCCACACTTTCGTGCTCTCCCACAATCTCGTGCTCTCTGACACTCTCGTGCTCTCCCACACTCTCGTGCTCTCTCACACTCTCGTGCTCTCTCACACTCTCGTGCTCTCCCACACTCTCGTGCTCTCCCACACTCTCGTGCTGTCTCACACTTTCGTGCTCTCTCACACTCTCGTGCTCTCCCACACTCTCGTGCTCTCTCACACTCTCGTGCTCTCCCACACTCGTGCTCTCCCAAACTCTCGTGCTCTCTCACACTCTCGTGCTGTCTCACACTCTCACGCTCTCCCACACTCTCGTGCTCTCCCACACTCTCGTGCTGTCTCACACTCTTGTGCTCTCACACTCTCGTGCTCTCTCACACTCTCGTGCTCTCCCGCACTCTCGCGCTCTCTCGCACTCTCGTGCTGTCTCCCACTCTCGTGCTCTCTCACACTCTCGTGCTCTCCCACACTCTCGTGCTCTCTCACACTCTCGTGCTCTCCCACACTCTCGTGCTCTCCCACACTCTCGTGCTCTCTCACACTCTCGTGCTCTCTCACACTCTCGTGCTGTCTAACACTCTCGTGCTCTCCCACACTCTCGTGCTCTCTCACACTCTCATGCTCTCCCACACTCTCGTGCTCCCTCACACTCTCGTGCTCTCCCACACACTCGTGCTCTCTCACACTCTCGTGCTCTCCCACACTCTCGTGCTCTCCCACACTGTCGTGCTCTCTCACACTCTCGTGCTCTCTCACACTCTCATGCTCTCTCACACTCACGTGCTCTCTCACACTCTCGTGCTCTCTCACACTCTCGTGCTCTCCCACACTCTCGTGCTCTCCCACACTCTCGTACTCTCTCACACTCTCGTGCTCTCCCACACTCTCGTGCTCTCTCACACTCTCGTGCTCTCCCGCACTCTCGCGTTCTCTCGCTCTCTCGCACTCTCGCGCTCTCTCAAACTCTCGCGCTCTCTCACACTCTCGTGCTCTCTCACACTCTCGTGCTCTCCCACACTCTCGGGCTCTCTCACACTCTCGTGCTCTCCCACACTCTCGTGCTCTCTCACACTCTCGTGCTCTCCCACACTCTCGTGCTCTCCCACACTCTCGTGCTCTCCCACACTCTCCTGCTCTCCCACACTCTCGTGCTCTCTCACACTCTCGTGCTCTCCCACACTCTCGTGCTCTCTCACACTCTCGTGCTCTCCCACACTCTCGTGCTCTCCCACACTCTCGTGCTGTCTCACACTCTCACGCTCTCCCACACTCTCGTGCTCTCCCACACTCTCCTGGTCTCTCACACTCTCGTGCTGTCTCACACTCTAGTGCTCTCACACTCTCGTGCTCTCTCACACTCTCGTGCACTCTCACACTCTCGTGCTCTCCCACACTCTCGTGCACTCTCACACTCTCGTGCTCTCCCACACTCTCGTGCTCTCTCAAACTCTCGTGTTGTCTCACACTCTCGTGCTCTCCCACACTCTCGTGCTCTCTCACACTCTCATGCTCTCCCACACTCTCGTGCTGTCTCACACTCTCATGCTCTCCCACACTCTCGTGCTCTCCCACACTCTCGTGCTCGCTCACACTCTCGTGCTCTCCCACACTCTCGTGCTCTCTCACACTCTCGTGCTCTCCCGCACTCTCGCGCTCTCTCGCGCTCTCTCGCACTCTCGCGCTCTCTCGCACTCTCGTGCTGTCTCCCACTCTCGTGCTCTCTCACACTCTCGTGCTCTCCCACACTCTCGTGCTCTCTCACACTCTCGTGCTCTCCCACACTCTCGCGCTCTCTCACACTCTCGTGCTCTCCCACACTTTCGTGCTCTCCCACACTCTCGTGCTCTCCCACAATCTCGTGCTCTCTGACACTCTCGTGCTCTCCCACACTCTCGTGCTCTCTCACACTCTTGTGCTCTCTCACACTCTCGTGCTCTCCCACACTCTCGTGCTCTCTCACACTCTCGTGCTCTCCCACACTCTCGTGCTCTCCCACACTCTCGTGCTGTCTCACACTCTCGTGCTCTCTCACACTCTCGTGCTCTCCCACACTCTCGTGCTCTCTCACACTCTCGTGCTCTCCCACACTCTCGTGCTCTCCCACACTCGTGCTCTCCCAAACTCTCGTGCTCTCTCACACTCTCGTGCTGTCTCACACTCTCACGCTCTCCCACACTCTCGTGCTCTCCCACACTCTCGTGCTGTCTCACACTCTTGTGCTCTCACACTCTCGTGCTCTCTCACACTCTCGTGCTCTCCCGCACTCTCGCGCTCTCTCGCACTCTCGTGCTGTCTCCCACTCTCGTGCTCTCTCACACTCTCGTGCTCTCCCACACTCTCGTGCTCTCTCACACTCTCGTGCTCTCCCACACTCTCGTGCTCTCCCACACTCTCGTGCTCTCTCACACTCTCGTGCTCTCTCACACTCTCGTGTTGTCTAACACTCTCGTGCTCTCCCACACTCTCGTGCTCTCTCACACTCTCATGCTCTCCCACACTCTCGTGCTCTCTCACACTCTCGTGCTCTCCCACACTCTCGTGCTCTCTCACACTCTCGTGCTCTCCCACACTCTCGTGCTCTCCCACACTGTCGTGCTCTCTCACACTCTCGTGCTCTCTCACACTCACGTGCTCTCTCACACTCTCGTGCTCTCTCACACTCTCGTGCTCTCCCACACTCTCGTGCTCTCCCACACTCTCGTACTCTCTCACACTCTCGTGCTCTCCCACACTCTCGTGCTCTCTCACACTCTCCTGCTCTCCCGCACTCTCGCGCTCTCTCGCTCTCTCGCACTCTCGCGCTCTCTCAAACTCTCGCGCTCTCTCGCACTCTCGTGCTGTCTCCCACTCTCGTGCTCTCTCACACTCTCGTGCTCTCCCACACTCTCGGGCTCTCTCACACTCTCGTGCTCTCCCACACTCTCGTGCTCTCTCACACTCTCGTGCTCTCCCACACTCTCGTGCTCTCCCACACTCTCCTGCTCTCCCACACACACTCTCGTGCTCTCTCACACTCTCGTGCTCTCCCACACTCTCGTGCTCTCTCACACTCTCGTGCTCTCCCACACTCTCGTGCTCTCCCACACTCTCGTGCTGTCTCACACTCTCACGCTCTCCCACACTCTCGTGCTCTCCCACACTCTCCTGGTCTCTCACACTCTCGTGCTGTCTCACACTCTAGTGCTCTCACACTCTCGTGCTCTCTCACACTCTCGTGCACTCTCACACTCTCGTGCTCTCCCACACTCTCGTGCACTCTCACACTCTCGTGCTGTCCCACACTCTCGTGCTCTCTCAAACTCTCGTGTTGTCTCACACTCTCGTGCTCTCCCACACTCTCGTGCTCTCTCACACTCTCATGCTCTCCCACACTCTCGTGCTGTCTCACACTCTCGTGCTCTCCCACACTCTCGTGTCTCTCACACTCTCGTGTTGTCTCACACTCTCGTGCTCTCTCATACTCTCGTGCTCTCCCACACTCTCATGCTGTCTCACACTCTCGTGCTCTCCCACACTCTCATGCTGTCTCACACTCTCGTGCTCTCCCACACTCTCATGCTGTCTCACACTCTCGTGCTCTCTCACACTCTCGTGCTCTCCCACACTCTCTTGCTCTCTCACACTCTCGTGCTCTCCCACACTCTCGTGCTCTCCCACACTCTCGCGCTCTCTCACACTCTCGTGCTCTCCCACACTCTCGCGCTCTCCCACACTCTCGCGCTCTCCCACACTTTCGTGCTCTCCCACAATCTCGTGCTCTCTGACACTCTCGTGCTCTCCCACACTCTCGTGCTCTCTCACACTCTCGTGCTCTCTCACACTCTCGTGCTCTCCCACACTCTCGTGCTCTCCCACACTCTCGTGCTGTCTCACACTCTCGTGCTCTCTCACACTCTCGTGCTCTCCCACACTCTCGTGCTCTCTCACACTCTCGTGCTCTCCCACACTCGTGCTCTCCCAAACTCTCGTGCTCTCTCACACTCTCGTGCTGTCTCACACTCTCACGCTCTCCCACACTCTCGTGCTCTCCCACACTCTCGTGCTGTCTCACACTCTTGTGCTCTCACACTCTCGTGCTCTCTCACACTCTCGTGCTCTCCCGCACTCTCGCGCTCTCTCGCACTCTCGTGCTGTCTCCCACTCTCGTGCTCTCTCACACTCTCGTGCTCTCCCACACTCTCGTGCTCTCTCACACTCTCGTGCTCTCCCACACTCTCGTGCTCTCCCACACTCTCGTGCTCTCTCACACTCTCGTGCTCTCTCACACTGTCGTGCTGTCTAACACTCTCGTGCTCTCCCACACTCTCGTGCTCTCTCACACTCTCATGCTCTCCCACACTCTCGTGCTCCCTCACACTCTCGTGCTCTCCCACACACTCGTGCTCTCTCACACTCTCGTGCTCTCCCACACTCTCGTGCTCTCCCACACTGTCGTGCTCTCTCACACTCTCGTGCTCTCTCACACTCTCATGCTCTCTCACACTCACGTGCTCTCTCACACTCTCGTGCTCTCTCACACTCTCGTGCTCTCCCACACTCTCGTGCTCTCCCACACTCTCGTACTCTCTCACACTCTCGTGCTCTCCCACACTCTCGTGCTCTCTCACACTCTCGTGCTCTCCCGCACTCTCGCGTTCTCTCGCTCTCTCGCACTCTCGCGCTCTCTCAAACTCTCGCGCTCTCTCACACTCTCGTGCTCTCTCACACTCTCGTGCTCTCCCACACTCTCGGGCTCTCTCACACTCTCGTGCTCTCCCACACTCTCGTGCTCTCTCACACTCTCGTGCTCTCCCACACTCTCGTGCTCTCCCACACTCTCGTGCTCTCCCACACTCTCCTGCTCTCCCACACTCTCGTGCTCTCTCACACTCTCGTGCTCTCCCACACTCTCGTGCTCTCTCACACTCTCGTGCTCTCCCACACTCTCGTGCTCTCCCACACTCTCGTGCTGTCTCACACTCTCACGCTCTCCCACACTCTCGTGCTCTCCCACACTCTCCTGGTCTCTCACACTCTCGTGCTGTCTCACACTCTAGTGCTCTCACACTCTCGTGCTCTCTCACACTCTCGTGCACTCTCACACTCTCGTGCTCTCCCACACTCTCGTGCACTCTCACACTCTCGTGCTCTCCCACACTCTCGTGCTCTCTCAAACTCTCGTGTTGTCTCACACTCTCGTGCTCTCCCACACTCTCGTGCTCTCTCACACTCTCATGCTCTCCCACACTCTCGTGCTGTCTCACACTCTCGTGCTCTCCCACACTCTCGTGTCTCTCACACTCTCGTGTTGTCTCACACTCTCGTGCTCTCTCACACTCTCGTGCTCCCCCACACTCTCATGCTGTCTCACACTCTCGTGCTCTCCCACACTCTCATGCTGTCTCACACTCTCGTGCTCTCCCACACTCTCATGCTGTCTCACACTCTCGTGCTCTCCCACACTCTCATGCTCTCGCACACTCTCGTGCTCTCTCACACTTTCATGGTCTCCCACACTCTCGTGCTCTCTCACACTCTCGTGCTCTCCCACACTCTCGTGCTCTCTCACACTCTCGTGCTCTCCCACACTCTCGTGCTCTCTCACACTCTCGTGATCTCCCACACTCTCGTGCTCTCCCACACTCTCGTGCTCTCTCACACTCTCCTGCTCTCCCACACTCTCGTGCTCTCTCACACTCTCGTGCTCTCCCACACTCTCGTGCTCTCTCACACTCTCGTGCTCTCCCACACTCTCCTGCTCTCCCACACTCTCGTGCTCTCCCACACTCTCGCTCTCTCACACTCTCGCACTCTCCCGCACTCTCGCGCTCTCTCGCACTCTCGCGCTCTCTCGCACTCTCGTGCTGTCTCACTCTCTCGTGCTCTCCCACACTCTCGTGCTCTCCCACACTCTCGCGCTCTCTCACACTCTCGTGCTCTCCCACACTCTCTTGCTCTCTCACACTCTCGTGCTCTCCCACACCCTCGTGCTCTCCCACACTCTCGTGCTCTCCCACACTCTCGTGCTCTCCCACACTCTCGTGCTCTCTCACACTCTCGTGCTCTCTCACACTCTCGTGCTCTCCCACACTCTCGTGCTCTCTCACACTCTCGTGCTCTCCCACACTCTCGTGCTGTCTCACACTCTCGTGCTCTCTCACACTCTCGTGCTCTCCCACACTCTCGTGCTCTCTCACACTCTCGTGCTCTCCCACACTCTCGTGCTCTCCCACACTCTCGTGCTCTCTCACACTCCCGTGCTCTCCCACACTCTCGTGCTCTCCCACACTCTCGTGCTCTCCCACACTCTCGTGCTCTCCCACACTCTCGTGCTCTCCCACACTCTCGTGCTGTCTCACACTCTCGTGCACTCTCACACTCTCGTGCTCTCCCACACTCTCGTGCTCTCTCACACTCTCGTGCTCTCCCACAGTCTCATGCTCTCTCACACTCTCGTGCTCTCCCACACTCTCGTGCTCTCCCACACTCTCGTGCTCTCCCACACTCTCGTGCTCTCTCACAATCTCGTGCTGTATCACACTCTCACGCTCTCCCACACTCTCGTGCTCTCCCACACTCTCGTGCTGTCTCACACTCTTGTGCTCTCACACTCTTATGCTCTCTCACACTCTCGTGCACTCTCACACTCTCGTGCTCTCCCACACTCTCGTGCTCTCCCACACTCTCGTGCTCTCCCACACTCTCGTGCTCTCTCACACTCTCGTGCTCTCTCACACTCTCGTGCTCTCCCACACTCTCGTGCTCTCCCACACTCTCGTGCTCTCTCACACTCTCGTGCTCTCTCACACTCTCGTGTTGTCTCACACTCTTGTGCTCTCCCACACTCTCGTGCTCTCTCACACTCTCGTGCTCTCTCACACTCTCGTGCTCTCTCACACTCTCGTGCTCTCCCACACTCTCGTGCTCTCCCACACTCTCGTGCTCTCCCACACTCTCGTGCTCTCCCACACTCTCGTGCTCTCCCACACTCTCGTGCTCTCTCACACTCTCGTGCTCTCTCACACTCCCGTGCTCTCTCACACTCCCGTGCTCTCTCACACTCTCGTGCTCTCTCAATCTCTCGTGATCTCTCACACTCTCGTGCTCTCTCACACTCTCATGCTCTCCCACACTCTCGTGCTCTCCCACACTCTCGTACTCTCTCACACTCTCGTGCTCTCCCACACTCTCGTGCTCTCCCACACTCTCGTGCTCTCCCACACTCTCGTGCTCTCCCACACTCTCGTGCTCTCTCACGCTCTCGTGCTCTCTCACGCTCTCGTGCTCTCTCACGCTCCCGTGCTCTCTCACACTCTCGTGCTCTCTCACACTCTCGAGCTCTCTCACACTCTTGTGCTCTCTCACACTCTCGTGCTCTCCCACACTCTCGTGCTCTCCCACACTCTCGTGCTCTATCACACTCTCGTGCTCTCCCACACTCTCGTGCTCTCCCGCACTCTCGTGCTCTCTCGCTCTCTCGTGCTCTCCCGCACTCTCGCGCTCTCTCGCACTCTCGCGCTCTCTCGCACTCTCGCGCTCTCTCGCACTCTCGTGCTGTCTCCCACTCTCGTGCTCTCTCACATTCTCGTGCTCTCCCACACTCTCGTGCTCTCTCACACTCTCGTGCTCTCCCACACTCTCGCGCTCTCTCACACTCTTGTGCTCTCCCACACTTTCGTGCTCTCCCACACTCTCGTGCTCTCCCACACTCTCGTGCTCTCTCACACTCTCGTGCTCTCCCACACTCTCGTGCTCTCTCACACTCTTGTGCTCTCCCACACTTTCGTGCTCTCCCACACTCTCGTGCTCTCCCACACTCTCGTGCTCTCTCACACTCTCGTGCTCTCCCACACTCTCCTGGTCTCTCACACTCTCGTGCTGTCTCACACTCTAGTGCTCTCACACTCTCGTGCTCTCTCACACTCTCGTGCACTCTCACACTCTCGTGCTCTCCCACACTCTCGTGCACTCTCACACTCTCGTGCTGTCCCACACTCTCGTGCTCTCTCAAACTCTCGTGTTGTCTCACACTCTCGTGCTCTCCCACACTCTCGTGTTGTCTCACACTCTCGTGCTCTCTCACACTCTCGTGCTCTCCCACACTCTCATGCTGTCTCACACTCTCGTGCTCTCCCACACTCTCATGCTGTCTCACACTCTCGTGCTCTCCCACACTCTCATGCTGTCTCACACTCTCGTGCTCTCTCACACTCTCGTGCTCTCCCACACTCTCTTGCTCTCTCACACTCTCGTGCTCTCCCACACTCTCGTGCTCTCCCACACTCTCGCGCTCTCTCACACTCTCGTGCTCTCCCACACTCTCGCGCTCTCCCACACTCTCGCGCTCTCCCACACTTTCGTGCTCTCCCACAATCTCGTGCTCTCTGACACTCTCGTGCTCTCCCACACTCTCGTGCTCTCTCACACTCTCGTGCTCTCTCACACTCTCGTGCTCTCCCACACTCTCGTGCTCTCCCACACTCTCGTGCTGTCTCACACTCTCGTGCTCTCTCACACTCTCGTGCTCTCCCACACTCTCGTGCTCTCTCACACTCTCGTGCTCTCCCACACTCGTGCTCTCCCAAACTCTCGTGCTCTCTCACACTCTCGTGCTGTCTCACACTCTCACGCTCTCCCACACTCTCGTGCTCTCCCACACTCTCGTGCTGTCTCACACTCTTGTGCTCTCACACTCTCGTGCTCTCTCACACTCTCGTGCTCTCCCGCACTCTCGCGCTCTCTCGCACTCTCGTGCTGTCTCCCACTCTCGTGCTCTCTCACACTCTCGTGCTCTCCCACACTCTCGTGCTCTCTCACACTCTCGTGCTCTCCCACACTCTCGTGCTCTCCCACACTCTCGTGCTCTCTCACACTCTCGTGCTCTCTCACACTGTCGTGCTGTCTAACACTCTCGTGCTCTCCCACACTCTCGTGCTCTCTCACACTCTCATGCTCTCCCACACTCTCGTGCTCCCTCACACTCTCGTGCTCTCCCACACACTCGTGCTCTCTCACACTCTCGTGCTCTCCCACACTCTCGTGCTCTCCCACACTGTCGTGCTCTCTCACACTCTCGTGCTCTCTCACACTCTCATGCTCTCTCACACTCACGTGCTCTCTCACACTCTCGTGCTCTCTCACACTCTCGTGCTCTCCCACACTCTCGTGCTCTCCCACACTCTCGTACTCTCTCACACTCTCGTGCTCTCCCACACTCTCGTGCTCTCTCACACTCTCGTGCTCTCCCGCACTCTCGCGTTCTCTCGCTCTCTCGCACTCTCGCGCTCTCTCAAACTCTCGCGCTCTCTCACACTCTCGTGCTCTCTCACACTCTCGTGCTCTCCCACACTCTCGGGCTCTCTCACACTCTCGTGCTCTCCCACACTCTCGTGCTCTCTCACACTCTCGTGCTCTCCCACACTCTCGTGCTCTCCCACACTCTCGTGCTCTCCCACACTCTCCTGCTCTCCCACACTCTCGTGCTCTCTCACACTCTCGTGCTCTCCCACACTCTCGTGCTCTCTCACACTCTCGTGCTCTCCCACACTCTCGTGCTCTCCCACACTCTCGTGCTGTCTCACACTCTCACGCTCTCCCACACTCTCGTGCTCTCCCACACTCTCCTGGTCTCTCACACTCTCGTGCTGTCTCACACTCTAGTGCTCTCACACTCTCGTGCTCTCTCACACTCTCGTGCACTCTCACACTCTCGTGCTCTCCCACACTCTCGTGCACTCTCACACTCTCGTGCTCTCCCACACTCTCGTGCTCTCTCAAACTCTCGTGTTGTCTCACACTCTCGTGCTCTCCCACACTCTCGTGCTCTCTCACACTCTCATGCTCTCCCACACTCTCGTGCTGTCTCACACTCTCGTGCTCTCCCACACTCTCGTGTCTCTCACACTCTCGTGTTGTCTCACACTCTCGTGCTCTCTCACACTCTCGTGCTCCCCCACACTCTCATGCTGTCTCACACTCTCGTGCTCTCCCACACTCTCATGCTGTCTCACACTCTCGTGCTCTCCCACACTCTCATGCTGTCTCACACTCTCGTGCTCTCCCACACTCTCATGCTCTCGCACACTCTCGTGCTCTCTCACACTTTCCTGGTCTCCCACACTCTCGTGCTCTCTCACACTCTCGTGCTCTCCCACACTCTCGTGCTCTCTCACACTCTCGTGCTCTCCCACACTCTCGTGCTCTCTCACACTCTCGTGATCTCCCACACTCTCGTGCTCTCCCACACTCTCGTGCTCTCTCACACTCTCCTGCTCTCCCACACTCTCGTGCTCTCTCACACTCTCGTGCTCTCCCACACTCTCGTGCTCTCTCACACTCTCGTGCTCTCCCACACTCTCCTGCTCTCCCACACTCTCGTGCTCTCCCACACTCTCGCTCTCTCACACTCCCGCACTCTCGCGCTCTCTCGCACTCTCTCGCACTCTCGTGCTGTCTCACTCTCTCGTGCTCTCCCACACTCTCGTGCTCTCCCACACTCTCGCGCTCTCTCACACTCTCGTGCTCTCCCACACTCTCTTGCTCTCTCACACTCTCGTGCTCTCCCACACCCTCGTGCTCTCCCACACTCTCGTGCTCTCCCACACTCTCGTGCTCTCCCACACTCTCGTGCTCTCTCACACTCTCGTGCTCTCTCACACTCTCGTGCTCTCCCACACTCTCGTGCTCTCTCACACTCTCGTGCTCTCCCACACTCTCGTGCTGTCTCACACTCTCGTGCTCTCTCACACTCTCGTGCTCTCCCACACTCTCGTGCTCTCTCACACTCTCGTGCTCTCCCACACTCTCGTGCTCTCCAACACTCTCGTGCTCTCTCACACTCCCGTGCTCTCCCACACTCTCGTGCTCTCCCACACTCTCGTGCTCTCCCACACTCTCGTGCTCTCCCACACTCTCGTGCTGTCTCACACTCTCGTGCACTCTCACACTCTCGTGCTCTCCCACACTCTCGTGCTCTCTCACACTCTCGTGCTCTCCCACAGTCTCATGCTCTCTCACACTCTCGTGCTCTCCCACACTCTCGTGCTCTCCCACACTCTCGTGCTCTCCCACACTCTCGTGCTCTCTCACAATCTCGTGCTGTATCACACTCTCACGCTCTCCCACACTCTCGTGCTCTCCCACACTCTCGTGCTGTCTCACACTCTTGTGCTCTCACACTCTTATGCTCTCTCACACTCTCGTGCACTCTCACACTCTCGTGCTCTCCCACACTCTCGTGCTCTCCCACACTCTCGTGCTCTCCCACACTCTCGTGCTCTCTCACACTCTCGTGCTCTCTCACACTCTCGTGCTCTCCCACACTCTCGTGCTCTCCCACACTCTCGTGCTCTCTCACACTCTCGTGCTCTCTCACACTCTCGTGTTGTCTCACACTCTTGTGCTCTCCCACACTCTCGTGCTCTCTCACACTCTCATGCTCTCTCACACTCTCGTGCTCTCTCACACTCTCGTGCTCTCCCACACTCTCGTGCTCTCCCACACTCTCGTGCTCTCCCACACTCTCGTGCTCTCCCACACTCTCATGCTCTCCCACACTCTCGTGCTCTCTCACACTCTCGTGCTCTCTCACACTCCCGTGCTCTCTCACACTCCCGTGCTCTCTCACACTCTCGTGCTCTCTCAATCTCTCGTGATCTCTCACACTCTCGTGCTCTCTCACACTCTCATGCTCTCCCACACTCTCGTGCTCTCCCACACTCTCGTACTCTCTCACACTCTCGTGCTCTCCCACACTCTCGTGCTCTCCCACACTCTCGTGCTCTCCCACACTCTCGTGCTCTCCCACACTCTCGTGCTCTCTCACGCTCTCGTGCTCTCTCACGCTCTCGTGCTCTCTCACGCTCCCGTGCTCTCTCACACTCTCGTGCTCTCTCACACTCTCGAGCTCTCTCACACTCTTGTGCTCTCTCACACTCTCGTGCTCTCCCACACTCTCGTGCTCTCCCACACTCTTGTGCTCTATCACACTCTCGTGCTCTCCCACACTCTCGTGCTCTCCCGCACTCTCGTGCTCTCTCGCACTCTCGTGCTCTCCCGCACTCTCGCGCTCTCTCGCACTCTCGCGCTCTCTCGCACTCTCGCGCTCTCTCGCACTCTCGTGCTGTCTCCCACTCTCGTGCTCTCTCACATTCTCGTGCTCTCCCACACTCTCGTGCTCTCTCACACTCTCGTGCTCTCCCACACTCTCGCGCTCTCTCACACTCTTGTGCTCTCCCACACTTTCGTGCTCTCCCACACTCTCGTGCTCTCCCACACTCTCGTGCTCTCTCACACTCTCGTGCTCTCCCACACTCTCGTGCTCTCTCACACTCTCGTGCTCTCCCACACTCTCGTGCTGTCTCACACTCTCGTGCTCTCTCACACTCTCGTGCTCTCCCACACTCTCGCGCTCTCTCACACTCTCATGCTCTCCCACACTCTCGTGCTCTCCCAAACTCTCGTGCTCTCTCACACTCTCGTGCTGTCTCACACTCTCACGTTCTCCCACACTCTCGTGCTCTCCCACACTCTCGTGCTGTCTCACACTCTTGTGCTCTCACACTCTCGTGCCCTCTCACACTCTCGTGCTCTCCCGCACTCTCGCGCTCTCTCGCACTCTCGTGCTGTCTCCCACTCTCGTGCTCTCACACTCTCGTGCTCTCCCACACTCTCGTGCTCTCTCACACTCTCGTGCTCTCCCACACTCTCGTGCTCTCCCACACTCTCGTGCTCTCTCACACTCTCGTGCTCTCCCGCACTCTCGCACTCTCCCACACTCTCGTGCTCTCTCACACTCTCGTGCTCTCCCACAGTCTCATGCTCTCTCACAGTCTCGTGCTGTCTCACACTCTCGTGCACTCTCACACTCTCGTGCTCTCCCACACTCTCGTGCTCTCTCACACTCTCGTGCTCTCCCACAGTCTCATGCTTTCTCACACTCTCGTGCTCTCCCACACTCTCGTGCTCTCCCACACTCTCGTGCTCTCCCACACTCTCGTGCTCTCTCACAATCTCGTGCTGTATCACACTCTCACGCTCTCCCACACTCTCGTGCTCTCCCACACTCTCGTGCTGTCTCACACTCTTGTGCTCTCACACTCTCATGCTCTCTCACACTCTCGTGCACTCTCACACTCTCGTGCTCTCCCACACTCTCGTGCTCTCCCACACTCTCGTGCTCTCTCACACTCTCGTGCTCTCTCACACTCTCGTGCTCTCCCACACTCTCGTGCTCTCTCACACTCTCGTGCTCTCTCACACTCTCGTGTTGTCTCACACTCTTGTGCTCTCCCACACTCTCGTGCTCTCTCACACTCTCCTGCTCTCCCACACACTCGTGCTCTCTCACACTCTCGTGCTCTCCCACACTCTCGTGCTCTCCCACACACTCGTGCTCTCCCACACTCTCGTGCTCTCCCACACTCTCGTGCTCTCTCACACTCTCGTGCTCTCTCACACTCCCGTGCTCTCTCACACTCTCGTGCTCTCTCACACTCTCGTGCTCTCTCACTCTCTCGTGCTCTCTCACACTCTCGTGCTCTCTCACACTCTCGTGCTCTCCCACACTCTCGTGCTCTCCCACACTCTCGTACTCTCTCACACTCTCGTGCTCTCCCACACTCTCGTGCTCTCCCACACTCTCGTGCTCTCCCACACTCTCGTGCTCTCCCACACTCTCGTGCTCTCTCAAACTCTCGTGCTCTCTCACGCTCTCGTGCTCTCTCACGCTCCCGTGCTCTCTCACGCTCTTGTGCTCTCTCACACTCTCGAGCTCTCTCACACTCTCGTGCTCTCCCACACTCTCGTGCTCTCCCACACTCTCGTGCTCTCTCACACTCTCGTGCTCTCCCACACTCTCGTGCTCTCTCACACTCTCGTGCTCTACCGCCCTCTCGCGCTCTCTCGCACTCTCGCGCTCTCTCGCGCTCTCACGCTCTCTCGCGCTCTCTCGCACTCTCGCGCTCTCTCGCACTCTCGTGCTGTCTCCCACTCTCGTGCTCTCTCACACTCTCGTGCTCTCCCACACTCTCGTGCTCTCTCACACTCTCGTGATCTCCCACACTCTCGTGCTCTCCCACACTCTCGTGCTCTCTCACACTCTCCTGCTCTCCCACACTCTCGTGCTCTCTCACACTCTCGTGCTCTCCCACACTCTCGTGCTCTCTCACACTCTCGTGCTCTCCCACACTCTCCTGCTCTCCCACACTCTCGTGCTCTCCCACACTCTCGCTCTCTCACACTCCCGCACTCTCGCGCTCTCTCGCACTCTCTCGCACTCTCGTGCTGTCTCACTCTCTCGTGCTCTCCCACACTCTCGTGCTCTCCCACACTCTCGCGCTCTCTCACACTCTCGTGCTCTCCCACACTCTCTTGCTCTCTCACACTCTCGTGCTCTCCCACACCCTCGTGCTCTCCCACACTCTCGTGCTCTCCCACACTCTCGTGCTCTCCCACACTCTCGTGCTCTCTCACACTCTCGTGCTCTCTCACACTCTCGTGCTCTCCCACACTCTCGTGCTCTCTCACACTCTCGTGCTCTCCCACACTCTCGTGCTGTCTCACACTCTCGTGCTCTCTCACACTCTCGTGCTCTCCCACACTCTCGTGCTCTCTCACACTCTCGTGCTCTCCCACACTCTCGTGCTCTCCAACACTCTCGTGCTCTCTCACACTCCCGTGCTCTCCCACACTCTCGTGCTCTCCCACACTCTCGTGCTCTCCCACACTCTCGTGCTCTCCCACACTCTCGTGCTGTCTCACACTCTCGTGCACTCTCACACTCTCGTGCTCTCCCACACTCTCGTGCTCTCTCACACTCTCGTGCTCTCCCACAGTCTCATGCTCTCTCACACTCTCGTGCTCTCCCACACTCTCGTGCTCTCCCACACTCTCGTGCTCTCCCACACTCTCGTGCTCTCTCACAATCTCGTGCTGTATCACACTCTCACGCTCTCCCACACTCTCGTGCTCTCCCACACTCTCGTGCTGTCTCACACTCTTGTGCTCTCACACTCTTATGCTCTCTCACACTCTCGTGCACTCTCACACTCTCGTGCTCTCCCACACTCTCGTGCTCTCCCACACTCTCGTGCTCTCCCACACTCTCGTGCTCTCTCACACTCTCGTGCTCTCTCACACTCTCGTGCTCTCCCACACTCTCGTGCTCTCCCACACTCTCGTGCTCTCTCACACTCTCGTGCTCTCTCACACTCTCGTGTTGTCTCACACTCTTGTGCTCTCCCACACTCTCGTGCTCTCTCACACTCTCATGCTCTCTCACACTCTCGTGCTCTCTCACACTCTCGTGCTCTCCCACACTCTCGTGCTCTCCCACACTCTCGTGCTCTCCCACACTCTCGTGCTCTCCCACACTCTCATGCTCTCCCACACTCTCGTGCTCTCTCACACTCTCGTGCTCTCTCACACTCCCGTGCTCTCTCACACTCCCGTGCTCTCTCACACTCTCGTGCTCTCTCAATCTCTCGTGATCTCTCACACTCTCGTGCTCTCTCACACTCTCATGCTCTCCCACACTCTCGTGCTCTCCCACACTCTCGTACTCTCTCACACTCTCGTGCTCTCCCACACTCTCGTGCTCTCCCACACTCTCGTGCTCTCCCACACTCTCGTGCTCTCCCACACTCTCGTGCTCTCTCACGCTCTCGTGCTCTCTCACGCTCTCGTGCTCTCTCACGCTCCCGTGCTCTCTCACACTCTCGTGCTCTCTCACACTCTCGAGCTCTCTCACACTCTTGTGCTCTCTCACACTCTCGTGCTCTCCCACACTCTCGTGCTCTCCCACACTCTTGTGCTCTATCACACTCTCGTGCTCTCCCACACTCTCGTGCTCTCCCGCACTCTCGTGCTCTCTCGCACTCTCGTGCTCTCCCGCACTCTCGCGCTCTCTCGCACTCTCGCGCTCTCTCGCACTCTCGCGCTCTCTCGCACTCTCGTGCTGTCTCCCACTCTCGTGCTCTCTCACATTCTCGTGCTCTCCCACACTCTCGTGCTCTCTCACACTCTCGTGCTCTCCCACACTCTCGCGCTCTCTCACACTCTTGTGCTCTCCCACACTTTCGTGCTCTCCCACACTCTCGTGCTCTCCCACACTCTCGTGCTCTCTCACACTCTCGTGCTCTCCCACACTCTCGTGCTCTCTCACACTCTCGTGCTCTCCCACACTCTCGTGCTGTCTCACACTCTCGTGCTCTCTCACACTCTCGTGCTCTCCCACACTCTCGCGCTCTCTCACACTCTCATGCTCTCCCACACTCTCGTGCTCTCCCAAACTCTCGTGCTCTCTCACACTCTCGTGCTGTCTCACACTCTCACGTTCTCCCACACTCTCGTGCTCTCCCACACTCTCGTGCTGTCTCACACTCTTGTGCTCTCACACTCTCGTGCCCTCTCACACTCTCGTGCTCTCCCGCACTCTCGCGCTCTCTCGCACTCTCGTGCTGTCTCCCACTCTCGTGCTCTCACACTCTCGTGCTCTCCCACACTCTCGTGCTCTCTCACACTCTCGTGCTCTCCCACACTCTCGTGCTCTCCCACACTCTCGTGCTCTCTCACACTCTCGTGCTCTCCCGCACTCTCGCGCTCTCCCACACTCTCGTGCTCTCTCACACTCTCGTGCTCTCCCACAGTCTCATGCTCTCTCACAGTCTCGTGCTGTCTCACACTCTCGTGCACTCTCACACTCTCGTGCTCTCCCACACTCTCGTGCTCTCTCACACTCTCGTGCTCTCCCACAGTCTCATGCTTTCTCACACTCTCGTGCTCTCCCACACTCTCGTGCTCTCCCACACTCTCGTGCTCTCCCACACTCTCGTGCTCTCTCACAATCTCGTGCTGTATCACACTCTCACGCTCTCCCACACTCTCGTGCTCTCCCACACTCTCGTGCTGTCTCACACTCTTGTGCTCTCACACTCTCATGCTCTCTCACACTCTCGTGCACTCTCACACTCTCGTGCTCTCCCACACTCTCGTGCTCTCCCACACTCTCGTGCTCTCTCACACTCTCGTGCTCTCTCACACTCTCGTGCTCTCCCACACTCTCGTGCTCTCTCACACTCTCGTGCTCTCTCACACTCTCGTGTTGTCTCACACTCTTGTGCTCTCCCACACTCTCGTGCTCTCTCACACTCTCCTGCTCTCCCACACACTCGTGCTCTCTCACACTCTCGTGCTCTCCCACACTCTCGTGCTCTCCCACACACTCGTGCTCTCCCACACTCTCGTGCTCTCCCACACTCTCGTGCTCTCTCACACTCTCGTGCTCTCTCACACTCCCGTGCTCTCTCACACTCTCGTGCTCTCTCACACTCTCGTGCTCTCTCACTCTCTCGTGCTCTCTCACACTCTCGTGCTCTCTCACACTCTCGTGCTCTCCCACACTCTCGTGCTCTCCCACACTCTCGTACTCTCTCACACTCTCGTGCTCTCCCACACTCTCGTGCTCTCCCACACTCTCGTGCTCTCCCACACTCTCGTGCTCTCCCACACTCTCGTGCTCTCTCAAACTCTCGTGCTCTCTCACGCTCTCGTGCTCTCTCACGCTCCCGTGCTCTCTCACGCTCTTGTGCTCTCTCACACTCTCGAGCTCTCTCACACTCTCGTGCTCTCCCACACTCTCGTGCTCTCCCACACTCTCGTGCTCTCTCACACTCTCGTGCTCTCCCACACTCTCGTGCTCTCTCACACTCTCGTGCTCTACCGCCCTCTCGCGCTCTCTCGCACTCTCGCGCTCTCTCGCGCTCTCACGCTCTCTCGCGCTCTCTCGCACTCTCGCGCTCTCTCGCACTCTCGTGCTGTCTCCCACTCTCGTGCTCTCTCACACTCTCGTGCTCTCCCACACTCTCGTGCTCTCTCACACTCTCGTGCTCTCCCACACTCTCGCGCTCTCTCACACTCTCGTGCTCTCCCACACTTTCGTGCTCTCCCACACTCTCGTGCTCTCCCACACTCTCGTGCTCTCTCACACTCTCGTGCTCTCCCACACTCTCGTGCTCTCTCACACTCTCGTGCTCTCCCACACTCTCGTGCTGTCTCACACTCTCGTGCTCTCTCACACTCTCGTGCTCTCCCACACTCTCGTGCTCTCTCACACTCTCGTGCTCTCCCACACTCTCGTGCTCTCCCAAACTCTCGTGCTCTCTCACACTCTCGTGCTGTCTCACACTCTCACGTTCTCCCACACTCTCGTGCTCTCCCACACTCTCGTGCTGTCTCACACTCTTGTGCTCTCACACTCTCTTGCCCTCTCACACTCTCGTGCTCTCCTGCACTCTCGCGCTCTCTCGCACTCTCGTGCTGTCTCCCACTCTCGTGCTCTCTCACACTCTCGTGCTCTCCCACACTCTCGTGCTCTCTCACACTCTCGTGCTCTCCCACACTCTCGTGCTCTCCCACACTCTCGTGCTCTCTCACACTCTCGTGCTCTCCCGCACTATCGCGCTCTCCCGCACTCTCGCGCTCTCTCGCACTCTCGCGCTCTCTCGCGGTCTCTCGCACTCTCGCGCTCTCTCGCACTCTCGTGCTGTCTCCCACTCTCGTGCTCTCTCACACTCTCGTGCTCTCCCACACTCTCGTGCTCTCTCACACTCTCGTGCTCTCCCACACTCTCGCGCTCTCTCACACTCTCGTGCTCTCCCACACTTTCGTGCTCTCCCACACTCTCGTGCTCTCCCACACTCTCGTGCTCTCTCACACTCTCGTGCTCTCCCACACTCTCGTGCTCTCTCACACTCTGGTGCTCTCTCACACTCTCGTGCTCTCCCACACTCTCGTGCTCTCTCACACTCTCGTGCTCTCCCACACTCTCGTGCTGTCTCACACTCTCGTGCTCTCTCACACTCTTGTGCTCTCCCACACTCTCGTGCTCTCTCACACTCTCGTGCTCTCCCACACTCTCGTGCTCTCCCACACTCTCGTGCTCTCCCAAACTCTCGTGCTCTCTCACACTCTCGTGCTGTCTCACACTCTCACGCTCTCCCACACTCTCGTGCTCTCCCACACTCTCGTGCTGTCTCACACTCTTGTGCTCTCACACTCTCGTGCTCTCTCACACTCTCGTGCTCTCTCACACTCTCGTGCTCTCTCACACTCTCGTGTTGTCTAACACTCTCGTGCTCTCCCACACTCTCGTGCTCTCTCACACTCTCATGCTCTCCCACACTCTCGTGCTCTCTCACACACTCGTGCTCTCCCACACTCTCGTGCTCTCCCACACTCTCGTGCTCTCCCACGCTCTCGTGCTCTCTCACACTCTCGCGCTCTCTCACACTCTCGCGCTCTCTCACTCTCTCGTGCTCTCTCACACTCTCGTGCTCTCTCACACTCTCGTGCTCTCCCACACTCTCGTGCGCTCCCACACTCTCGTACTCTCTCACACTCTCGTGCTCTGCCACACTCTCGTGCTCTCCCACACTCTCGTGCTCTCCCACACTCTCGTGCTCTCCCACACTCTCGTGCTCTCTCACACTCTCGTGCTCTCTCACACTCTCGTGCTCTCTCACACTCCCGTGCTCTCTCACACTCTCGAGCTCTCTCACACTCTTGTGCTCTCTCACACTCTCGTGCTCTCCCACACTCTCGTGCTCTCCCACACTCTCGTGCTCTCTCACACTCTCATGCTCTCCCACACTCTCGTGCTCTCCCGCACTCTCGCGCTCTCTCGCGCTCTCTCGCACTCTCGCGCTCTCTCGCACTCTCGTGCTGTCTCCCACTCTCGTGCTCTCTCAGACTCTCGTGCTCTCCCACACTCTCGTGCTCTCCCACACTCTCGTGCTCTCTCACACTCTCGTGCTCTCCCACAGTCTCATGCTCTCTCACACTCTCGTGCTCTCCCACACTCTCGTGCTCTCCCACACTCTCATGCTCTCCCACACTCTCGTGCTCTCTCACAATCTCGTGCTGTATCACACTCTCACGCTCTCCCACACTCTCGTGCTCTCCCACACTCTCGTGCTGTCTCACACTCTTGTGCTCTCACACTCTCATGCTCTCTCACACTCTCGTGCACTCTCACACTCTCGTGCTCTCCCACACTCTCATGCTCTCCCACACTCTCGTGCTCTCCCACACTCTCGTGCTCTCTCACACTCTCGTGCTCTCCCACACTCTCGTGCTCTCTCACACTCTCGTGCTCTCTCACACTCTCGTGTTGTCTCACACTCTCGTGCTCTCCCACACTCTCGTGCTCTCTCACACTCTCCTGCTCTCCCACACACTCGTGCTCTCTCACACTCTCGTGCTCTCCCACACTCTCGTGCTCTCCCACACACTCGTGCTCTCCCACACTCTCGTGCTCTCCCACACTCTCGTGCTCTCTCACACTCTCGTGCTCTCTCACACTCCCGTGCTCTCTCACACTCTCGTGCTCTCTCACACTCTCGTGCTCTCTCACTCTCTCGTGCTCTCTCACACTCTCGTGCTCTCTCACACTCTCGTGCTCTCCCACGCTCTCGTGCTCTCCCACACTCTCGTACTCTCTCACACTCTCGTGCTCTCCCACACTCTCGTGCTCTCCCACACTCTCGTGCTCTCCCACACTCTCGTGCTCTCCCACACTCTCGTGCTCTCTCAAGCTCTCGTGCTCTCTCACGCTCTCGTGCTCTCTCACGCTCCCGTGCTCTCTCACACTCTTGTGCTCTCTCACACTCTCGAGCTCTCTCACACTCTCGTGCTCTCCCACACTCTCGTGCTCTCCCACACTCTCGTGCTCTCTCACACTCTCGTGCTCTCCCACACTCTCGTGCTCTCTCACACTCTCGTGCTCTACCGCCCTCTCGCGCTCTCTCGCACTCTCGCGCTCTCGCGCTCTCTCGCACTCTCGCGCTCTCTCGCACTCTCGTGCTGTCTCCCACTCTCGTGCTCTCTCACACTCTCGTGCTCTCCCACACTCTCGTGCTCTCTCACACTCTCGTGCTCTCCCACACTCTCGCTCTCTCTCACACTCTCGTGCTCTCCCACACTTTCGTGCTCTCCCACACTCTCGTGCTCTCCCACAATCTCGTGCTCTCTCACACTCTCGTGCTCTCCCACACTCTCGTGCTCTCTCACACTCTCGTGCTCTCCCACACTCTCGTGCTGTCTCACACTCTCGTGCTCTCTCACACTCTCGTGCTCTCCCACACTCTCGTGCTCTCTCACACTCTCGTGCTCTCCCACACTCTCGTGCTCTCCCAAACTCTCGTGCTCTCTCACACTCTCGTGCTGTCTCACACTCTCACGCTCTCCCACACTCTCGTGCTCTCCCACACTCTCGTGCTGTCTCACACTCTTGTGCTCTCACACTCTCGTGCCCTCTCACACTCTCGTGCTCTCCCGCACTCTCGCGCTCTCTCGCACTCTCGTGCTGTCTCCCACTCTCGTGCTCTCTCACACTCTCGTGCTCTCCCACACTCTCGTGCTCTCTCACACTCTCGTGCTCTCCCACACTCTCGTGCTCTCCCACACTCTCGTGCTCTCTCACACTCTCGTGCTCTCCCGCACTATCGCGCTCTCCCGCACTCTCGCGCTCTCTCGCACTCTCGCGCTCTCTCGCGGTCTCTCGCACTCTCGCGCTCACTCGCACTCTCGTGCTGTCTCCCACTCTCGTGCTCTCTCACACTCTCGTGCTCTCCCACACTCTCGTGCTCTCTCACACTCTCGTGCTCTCCCACACTCTCGCGCTCTCTCACACTCTCGTGCTCTCCCACACTTTCGTGCTCTCCCACACTCTCGTGCTCTCCCACACTCTCGTGCTCTCTCACACTCTCGTGCTCTCCCACACTCTCGTGCTCTCTCACACTCTGGTGCTCTCTCACACTCTCGTGCTCTCCCACACTCTCGTGCTCTCTCACACTCTCGTGCTCTCCCACACTCTCGTGCTGTCTCACACTCTCGTGCTCTCTCACACTCTTGTGCTCTCCCACACTCTCGTGCTCTCTCACACTCTCGTGCTCTCCCACACTCTCGTGCTCTCCCACACTCTCGTGCTCTCCCAAACTCTCGTGCTCTCTCACACTCTCGTGCTGTCTCACACTCTCACGCTCTCCCACACTCTCGTGCTCTCCCACACTCTCGTGCTGTCTCACACTCTTGTGCTCTCACACTCTCGTGCTCTCTCACACTCTCGTGCTCTCTCACACTCTCGTGCTCTCTCACACTCTCGTGCTCTCTCACACTCTCGTGTTGTCTAACACTCTCGTGCTCTCCCACACTCTCGTGCTCTCTCACACTCTCATGCTCTCCCACACTCTCGTGCTCTCTCACACTCTCGTGCTCTCCCACACTCTCGTGCTCTCTCACACTCTCGTGCTCTCCCACACTCTCGTGCTCTCCCACACTCTCGTGCTCTCTCACACTCTCGCGCTCTCTCACACTCTCGTGCTCTCTCACTCTCTCGTGCTCTCTCACACTCTCGTGCTCTCTCACACTCTCGTGCTCTCCCACACTCTCGTGCGCTCCCACACTCTCGTACTCTCTCACACTCTCGTGCTCTGCCACACTCTCGTGCTCTCCCACACTCTCGTGCTCTCCCACACTCTCGTGCTCTCCCACACTCTCGTGCTCTCTCACACTCTCGTGCTCTCCCACACTCTCGTGCTCTCCCACACTCTCGTGCTCTCCTGCACTCTCGCGCTCTCTCGTGCTCTCTCGCACTCTCGCGCTCTCTCGCACTCTCGTGCTGTCTCCCACTCTCGTGCTCTCTCAGACTCTCGTGCTCTCCCACACTCTCGTGCTCTCTCACACTCTCGTGCTCTCCCACACTCTCGCACTCTCTCACACTCTCGTGCTCTCCCACACTTTCGTGCTCTCCCACACTCTCGTGCTCTCCCACACTCTCGTGCTCTCTCACACTCTCGTGCTCTCCCACACTCTCGTGCTCTCTCACACTCTCGTGCTCTCTCACACGCTCGTGCTCTCCCACACTCTCGTGCTCTCTCACACTCTCGTGCTCTCCCACACTCTCGTGCTGTCTCACACTCTCGTGCTCTCTCACACTCTCGTGCTCTCCCACACTCTCGTGCTCTCTCACACTCTCGTGCTCTCCCACACTCTCGTGCTCTCCCACACTCGTGCTCTCCCAAACTCTCGTGCTCTCTCACACTCTCGTGCTGTCTCACACTCTCACGCTCTCCCACACTCTCGTGCTCTCCCACACTCTCGTGCTGTCTCACACTCTTGTGCTCTCACACTCTCGTGCTCTCTCACACTCTCGTGCTCTCCCGCACTCTCGCGCTCTCTCGCACTCTCGTGCTGTCTCCCACTCTCGTGCTCTCTCACACTCTCGTGCTCTCCCACACTCTCGTGCTCTCTCACACTCTCGTGCTCTCCCACACTCTCGTGCTCTCCCACACTCTCGTGCTCTCTCACACTCTCGTGCTCTCCCGCACTCTCGCGCTCTCTCGCACTCTCGCGCTCTCTTGCGCTCTCTCGCACTCTCGCGCTCTCTCGCACTCTCGTGCTGTCTCCCACTCTCGTGCTCTCTCACACTCTCGTGCTCTCCCACACTCTCGTGCTCTCTCACACTCTTGTGCTCTCACACTCTCGTGCCCTCTCACACTCTCGTGCTCTCCCGCAATCTCGCGCTCTCTCGCACTCTCGTGCTGTCTCCCACTCTCGTGCTCTCTCACACTCTCGTGCTCTCCCACACTCTCGTGCTCTCTCACACTCTCGTGCTCTCCCACACTCTCGTGCTGTCTCACACTCTCGTGCACTCTCACACTCTCGTGCTCTCCCACACTCTCGTGCTCTCTCACACTCTCGTGCTCTCCCACAGTCTCATGCTCTCTCACACTCTCGTGCTCTCCCACACTCTCGTGCTCTCCCACACTCTCGTGCTCTCCCACACTCTCGTGCTCTCTCACAATCTCGTGCTGTATCACAGTCTCACGCTCTCCCACACTCTCGTGCTCTCCCACACTCTCGTGCTGTCTCACACTCTTGCGCTCTCACACTCTCATGCTCTCTCACACTCTCGTGCACTCTCACACTCTCGTGCTCTCCCACACTCTCATGCTCTCCCACACTCTCGTGCTCTCCCACACTCTCGTGCTCTCTCACACTCTCGTGCTCTCCCACACTCTCGTGCTCTCCCACACTCTCGTGCTCTCTCACACTCTCGTGCTCTCTCACACTCTCGTGTTGTCTCACACTCTTGTGCTCTCCCACACTCTCGTGCTCTCTCACACTCTCCTGCTCTCCCACACACTCGTGCTCTCTCACACTCTCGTGCTCTCCCACACTCTCGTGCTCTCCCACACACTCGTGCTCTCCCACACTCTCGTGCTCTCCCACACTCTCGTGCTCTCTCACACTCTCGTGCTCTCTCACACTCCCGTGCTCTCTCACACTCTCGTGCTCTCTCACACTCTCGTGCTCTCTCACTCTCTCGTGCTCTCTCACACTCTCGTGCTCTCTCACACTCTCGTGCTCTCCCACACTCTCGTGCTCTCCCACACTCTCGTACTCTCTCACACTCTCGTGCTCTCCCACACTCTCGTGCTCTCCCACACTCTCGTGCTCTCTCAAACTCTCGTGCTCTCTCACGCTCTCGTGCTCTCTCACGCTCCCGTGCTCTCTCACACTCTTGTGCTCTCTCACACTCTCGAGCTCTCTCACACTCTCGTGCTCTCCCACACTCTCGTGCTCTCCCACACTCTCGTGCTCTCTCACACTCTCGTGCTCTCCCACACTCTCGTGCTCTCTCACACTCTCGTGCTCTACCGCCCTCTCGCGCGCTCTCGCACTCTCGCGCTCTCTCACGCTCTCGCGCTGTCTCGCGCTCTCTCGCACTCTCGCGCTCTCTCGCACTCTCGTGCTGTCTCCCACTCTCGTGCTCTCTCACACTCTCGTGCTCTCCCACACTCTCGTGCTCTCTCACACTCTCGTGCTCTCCCACACTCTCGCGCTCTCTCACACTCTCGTGCTCTCCCACACTTTCGTGCTCTCCCACACTCTCGTGCTCTCCCACACTCTCGTGCTCTCTCACACTCTCGTGCTCTCCCACACTCTCGTGCTCTCTCACACTCTCGTGCTCTCCCACACTCTCGTGCTGTCTCACACTCTCGTGCTCTCTCACACTCTCGTGCTCTCCCACACTCTCGTGCTCTCTCACACTCTCGTGCCCTCCCACACTCTCGTGCTCTCCCAAACTCTCGTGCTCTCTCACACTCTCGTGCTGTCTCACACTCTCACGTTCTCCCACACTCTCGTGCTCTCCCACACTCTCGTGCTGTCTCACACTCTTGTGCTCTCACTCTCTCGTGCCCTCTCACACTCTCGTGCTCTCCCGCACTCTCGCGCTCTCTCGCACTCTCGTGCTGTCTCCCACTCTCGTGCTCTCTCACACTCTCGTGCTCTCCCACACTCTCGTGCTCTCTCACACTCTCGTGCTCTCCCACACTCTCGTGCTCTCCCACACTCTCGTGCTCTCTCACACTCTCGTGCTCTCCCGCACTATCGCGCTCTCCCGCACTCTCGCGCTCTCTCGCACTCTCGCGCTCTCTCGCGGTCTCTCGCACTCTCGCGCTCTCTCGCACTCTCGTGCTGTCTCCCACTCTCGTGCTCTCTCACACTCTCGTGCTCTCCCACACTCTCGTGCTCTCTCACACTCTCGTGCTCTCCCACACTCTCGCGCTCTCTCACACTCTCGTGCTCTCCCACACTTTCGTGCTCTCCCACACTCTCGTGCTCTCCCACACTCTCGTGCTCTCTCACACTCTCGTGCTCTCCCACACTCTCGTGCTCTCTCACACTCTGGTGCTCTCTCACACTCTCGTGCTCTCCCACACTCTCGTGCTCTCTCACACTCTCGTGCTCTCCCACACTCTCGTGCTGTCTCACACTCTCGTGCTCTCTCACACTCTTGTGCTCTCCCACACTCTCGTGCTCTCTCACACTCTCGTGCTCTCCCACACTCTTGTGCCCTCCCACACTCTCGTGCTCTCCCAAACTCTCGTGCTCTCTCACACTCTCGTGCTGTCTCACACTCTCACGCTCTCCCACACTCTCGTGCTCTCCCACACTCTCGTGCTGTCTCACACTCTTGTGCTCTCACACTCTCGTGCTCTCTCACACTCTCGTGCTCTCTCACACTCTCGTGCTCTCTCACACTCTCGTGTTGTCTAACACTCTCGTGCTCTCCCACACTCTCGTGCTCTCTCACACTCTCATGCTCTCCCACACTCTCGTGCTCTCTCACACTCTCGTGCTCTCCCACACTCTCGTGCTCTCCCACACTCTCGTGCTCTCCCACACTCTCGTGCTCTCTCACACTCTCGCGCTCTCTCACACTCTCGTGCTCTCTCACTCTCTCGTGCTCTCTCACACTCTCGTGCTCTCTCACACTCTCGTGCTCTCCCACACTCTCGTGCGCTCCCACACTCTCGTGCTCTCTCACACTCTCGTGCTCTGCCACACTCTCGTGCTCTCCCACACTCTCGTGCTCTCCCACACTCTCGTGCTCTCCCACACTCTCGTGCTCTCTCACACTCTCGTGCTCTCCCACACTCTCGTGCTCTCCCACACTCTCGTGCTCTCCTGCACTCTCGCGCTCTCTCGTGCTCTCTCGCACTCTCGCGCTCTCTCGCACTCTCATGCTGTCTCCCACTCTCGTGCTCTCTCAGACTCTCGTGCTCTCCCACACTCTCGTGCTCTCTCACACTCTCGTGCTCTCCCACACTCTCGCGCTCTCTCACACTCTCGTGCTCTCCCACACTTTCGTGCTCTCCCACACTCTCGTGCTCTCCCACACTCTCGTGCTCTCTCACACTCTCGTGCTCTCCCACACTCTCGTGCTCTCTCACACTCTCGTGCTCTCTCACACTCTCGTGCTCTCCCACACTCTCGTGCTCTCTCACATTCTCGTGCTCTCCCACACTCTCGTGCTGTCTCACACTCTCGTGCTCTCTCACACTCTCGTGCTCTCCCACACTCTCGTGCTCTCTCACACTCTCGTGCTCTCCCACACTCTCGTGCTCTCCCACACTCGTGCTCTCCCAAACTCTCGTGCTCTCTCACACTCTCGTGCTGTCTCACACTCTCACGCTCTCCCACACTCTCGTGCTCTCCCACACTCTCGTGCTGTCTCACACTCTTCTGCTCTCACACTCTCGTGCTCTCTCACACTCTCGTGCTCTCCCGCACTCTCGCGCTCTCTCGCACTCTCGTGCTGTCTCCCACTCTCGTGCTCTCTCACACTCTCGTGCTCTCCCACACTCTCGTGCTCTCTCACACTCTCGTGCTCTCCCACACTCTCGTGCTCTCCCACACTCTCGTGCTCTCTCACACTCTCGTGCTCTCCCGCACTCTCGCGCTCTCTCGCACTCTCGCGCTCTCTTGCGCTCTCTCGCACTCTCGCGCTCTCTCGCACTCTCGTGCTGTCTCCCACTCTCGTGCTCTCTCACACTCTCGTGCTCTCCCACACTCTCGTGCTCTCTCACACTCTCGTGCTCTGCCACACTCTCGTGCTCTCTCACACTCTCGTGCTCTCCCACACTTTCGTGCTCTCCCACACTCTCGTGCTCTCCCACACTCTCGTGCTCTCTCACACTCTCGTGCTCTCCCACACTCTCGTGCTCTCTCACACTCTCGTGCTCTCTCACACTCTCGTGCTCTCCCACACTCTCGTGCTCTCTCACACTCTCGTGCTCTCCCACACTCTCGTGCTGTCTCACACTCTCGTGCTCTCTCACACTCTCGTGCTCTCCCACACTCTCGTGCTCTCTCACACTCTCGTGCTCTCCCACACTCTCGTGCTCTCCCACACTCTCGTGCTCTCCCAAACTCTCTTGCTCTCTCACACTCTCGTGCTGTCTCACACTCTCACGCTCTCCCACACTCTCGTGCTCTCCCACACTCTCGTGCTGTCTCACACTCTTGTGCTCTCACACTCTCGTGCTCTCTCACACTCTCGTGCTCTCCCGCACTCTCGCGCTCTCTCGCACTCTCGTGCTGTCTCCCACGCTCGTGCTCTCTCACACTCTCGTGCTCTCCCACACTCTCGTGCTCTCTCACACTCTCGTGCTCTCCCACACTCTCGTGCTCTCCCACACTCTCGTGCTCTCTCACACTCTCGTGCTCTCTCACACTCTCGTGTTGTCTAACACTCTCGTGCTCTCCCACACTCTCGTGCTCTCTCACACTCTCATGCTCTCCCACACTCTCGTGCTCTCTCACACTCTCGTGCTCTCCCACACTCTCGTGCTCTCTCACACTCTCGTGCTCTCCCACACTCTCGTGCTCTCCCACACTGTCGTGCTCTCTCACACTCTCGTGCTCTCTCACACTCCCGTGCTCTCTCACACTCCCGTGCTCTCTCACACTCTCGTGCTCTCTCACACTCTCGTGCTCTCTCACACTCTCGTGCTCTCTCACACTCTCGTGCTCTCCCACACTCTCGTGCTCTCCCACACTCTCGTACTCTCTCACACTCTCGTGCTCTCCCACACTCTCGTGCTCTCTCACACTCTCGTGCTCTCCCGCACTCTCGCGCTCTCTCGCTCTCTCGCACTCTCGCGCTCTCTCAAACTCTCGCGCTCTCTCGCACTCTCGTGTTGTCTCCCACTCTCGTGCTCTCTCACACTCTCGTGCTCTCCCACACTCTTGTGCTCTCCCACACTCTCGTGCTCTCCCACACTCTCGTGCTCTCCCACACTCTCGTGCTCTCTCACACTCTCGTGCTCTCCCACACTCTCGTGCTCTCACACACTCTCGTGCTCCCCCACACTCTCGTGCTCTCTCACACTCCCGTGCTCTCTCACACTCCCGTGCTCTCTCACACTCTCGTGCTCTCTCACACTCTCGTGCTCTCTCACACTCCCGTTCTCTCCCACACTCTCGTGCTCTCTCACAATCTCGTGCTGTCTCACACTCTCACGCTCTCCCACACTCTCGTGGTCTCTCAAACTCTCGTGCTCTCTCACACTCTCGTGCTCTCTCACACTCTCGTGCTGTCTCACACTCTCACGCTCTCCCACACTCACGTGCTCTCCCACACTCGTGCTCTCTCACACTCTCGTGCTCTCCCACACTCTCGTGCTGTCTCACACTCTTATGCTCTCACACTATCGTGCTCTCCCACACTCTCGTGCTCTCTCACACTCTCGTGCTCTCTCACACTCTCATGCTCTCTCACACTCTCGTGCACTCTCACACTCTCGTGCTGTCTCCCACTCTCGTGCTCTCTCACACTCTCGTGCTCTCCCACACTCTCGTGCTCTCTCACACTCTCGTGCTGTCCCACACTCTCGTGCTCTCCCACACTCTCGTGCTCTCTCACACTCTCGTGCTCTCCCACACTCTCGCGCTCTCTCACACTCTCGTGCTCTCCCACACTTTCGTGCTCTCCCACACTCTCGTGCTCTCCCACGCTCTCGTGCTCTCTCTCACTCTCGTGCTCTCCCACACTCTCGTGCTCTCTCACACTCTCGTGCTCTCTCACACTCTCGTGCTCTCCCACACTCTCATGCTCTCTCACACTCTCGTGCTCTCCCACACTCTCGTGCTGTCTCACACTCTCGTGCTCTCTCACCCTCTCCTGCTCTCCCACACTCTCGTGCTCTCTCACACTCTCGTGCTCTCCCACACTCTCGTGCTCTCCCACACTCGTGCTCTCCCAAACTCTCGTGCTCTCTCACACTCTCGTGCTGTCTCACACTCTCACGCTCTCCCACACTCTCGTGCTCTCCCACACTCTCGTGCTGTCTCACACTCTTGTGCTCTCACACTCTCGTGCTCTCTCACACTCTCGTGCTCTCCCGCACTCTCGCGCTCTCTCGCACTCTCGTGCTGTCTCCCACTCTCGTGCTCTCTCACACTCTCGTGCTCTCCCACACTCTCGTGCTCTCTCACACTCTCGTGCTCTCCCACACTCTCGTGCTCTCCCACACTCTCGTGCTCTATCACACTCTCGTGCTCTCGCGCTCTCTCGCACTCTCTCGCACTCTCGTGCTGTCTCCCACTCTCGTGCTCTCTCACACTCTCGTGCTCTCCCACACTCTCGTGCTCTCTCACACTCTCGTGCTCTCCCACACTTTCGTGCTCTCCCACACTCTCGTGCTCTCCCACACTCTCGTGCTCTCTCACACTCTCGTGCTCTCCCACACTCTCGTGCTCTCTCACACTCTTGTGCTCTCTCACACTCTCGTGCTCTCCCACACTCTCGTTCTCTCTCACACTCTCGTGCTCTCCCACACTCTCGTGCTGTCTCACACTCTCGTGCTCTCTCACACTCTCGTGCTCTCTCACACTCTCGTGCTCTCTCACACTCTTCTGCTCTCCCACACTCTCGTGCTCTCCCACACTCTCGTGCTCTCCCAAACTCTCTTGCTCTCTCACACTCTCGTGCTTTCTCACGCTCTCCCACACTCTCGTGCTCTCCCACACTCTCGTGCTGTCTCACACTCTTGTGCTCTCACACTCTCGTGCTCTCTCGCACTCTCGTGCTCTCCCGCACTCTCGCGCTCTCTCGCACTCTCGTGCTGTCTCCCACTCTCGTGCTCTCTCACACTCTCGTGCTCTCCCACACTCTCGTGCTCTCTCACACTCTCGTGCTCTCCCACACTCTCGTGCTCTCCCACACTCTCGTGCTCTCTCACACTCTCGTGCTCTCTCACACTCTCGTGTTGTCTAACACTCTCGTGCTCTCCCACACTCTCGTGCTCTCTCACACTCTCATGCTCTCCCACACTCTCGTGCTCTCTCACACTCTCGTGCTCTCCCACACTCTCGTGCTCTCTCACACTCTCGTGCTCTCCCACACTGTCGTGATCTCTCACACTCTCGTGCTCTCTCACACTCTCGTGCTCTCTCACACTCCCGTGCTCTCTCACACTCTCGTGCTCTCTCACACTCTCGTGCTCTCTCACACTCTCGTGCTCTCCCACACTCTCGTGCTCTCCCACACTCTCGTACTCTCTCACACTCTCGTGCTCTCCCACACTCTCGTGCTCTCTCACACTCTCGTGCTCTCCCGCACTCTCGCGCTCTGTCGCTCTCTCGCACTCTCGCGCTCTCTCAAACTCTCGCGCTCTCTCGCACTCTCGTGCTGTCTCCCACTCTCGTGCTCTCTCACACTCTCGTGCTCTCCCACACTCTCGTGCTCTCTCACACTCTCGTGCTCTCCCACACTCTCGTGCTCTCCCACACTCTCGTGCTCTCCCACACTCTCGTGCTCTCCCACACTCTCGTGCTCTCTCACACTCTCGTGCTCTCCCACACTCTCGTGCTCTCACACACTCTCGTGCTCTCCCACACTCTCGTGCTCTCCCACACTCTCGTGCTCTCTCACACTCCCGTGCTCTCTCACACTCTCGTGCTCTCTCACACTCTCGTGCTCTCTCACACTCTCGTGCTCTCTCACACTCTCGTGCTATCTCGCACTCCCGTTCTCTCCCACACTCTCGTGCTCTCTCACACTCTCGTGCTGTCTCACACTCTCACGCTCTCCCACACTCTCGTGGTCTCTCAAACTCTCGTGCTCTCTCACACTCTCGTGCTCTCTCACCCTCTCGTGCTGTCTCACACTCTCACGCTCTCCCACACTCACGTGCTCTCCCACACTCGTGGTCTCTCACACTCTCGTGCTCTCCCACACTCTCGTGCTGTCTCACACTCTTGTGCTCTCACACTATCGTGCTCTCCCACACTCTCGTGCTCTCTCACACTCTCGTGCTCTCTCACACTCTCGTGCTCTCTCACACTCTCGTGCACTCTCACACTCTCGTGCTGTCTCCCACTCTCGTGCTCTCTCACACTCTCGTGCTCTCCCACACTCTCGTGCTCTCTCACTCTCTCGTGCTCTCCCACACTCTCGTGCTCTCTCACACTCTCGTGCTCTCCCACACTCTCGTGCTCTCCCACACTCTCGTGCTCTCCCACACTCTCGTGCTCTCCCACACTCTCGTGCTCTCTCACACTCTCGTGCTCTCCCACACTCTCGTGCTCTCTCACACTCTCGTGCTCTCTCACACTCTCGTGCTCTCCCACACTCTCGTGCTCTCTCAAACACTCGTGCTCTCCCACACTCTCGTGCTGT
This sequence comes from Somniosus microcephalus, assembly GCF_052327205.1. NCBI lineage: Eukaryota > Metazoa > Chordata > Chondrichthyes > Squaliformes > Somniosidae > Somniosus > Somniosus microcephalus. Next base: position 112,384,485 of record NC_140988.1, on the reverse strand, counting down.
CTCACACTCTCGTGCTCTCACACACTCTCGTGCTCTCCCACACTCTCGTGCTCTCTCACACTCTCCTGCTCTCCCACACTCTCGTGCTCTCCCACACTCTCGTGCTCTCTCACACTCTCGTGCTCTCTCACACTCTCGTGCTCTCCCACACTCTCGTGCTCTCTCACACGCTCGTGCTCTCCCACACTCTCGTGCTCTCCCACACTCTCGTGCTCTCCCACACTCTCGTGCTCTCTCACACTCTCGTGCTCTCCCACACTCTCGTGCTCTCTCACACTCTCGTGCTCTCTCACACTCTCCTGCGCTCTCACACTCTCGTGCTCTCCCACACTCTCGTGCTCTCCCACACTCTCCTGCTGTCTCACACTCTCGTGCTCTCACACTCTCGTGCTCTCCCACACTCTCGTGCTCTCTCACACTCTCGTGCTCTCCCACACTCTCATGCTCTCTCACACCCTCGTGCTGTCTCACACTCTCGTGCTCTCTCACACTCTCGTGCTCTCCCACACTCTTGTGCTCTCTCACACTCTCGTGCTCTCCCACACTCTCATGCTCTCTCACACTCTCGTGCTGTCTAACACTCTCGTGCTGTCTCACACTCTCGTGCTCTCCCACACTCTCGTGCTCTCTCACACTCTCGTGCTGTCTCACACTCTCGTGCTCTCCCACACCCTCACGCTCTCCCACACTCTCGTGCTGTTTCACACTCTCGTGCTGTCTCACACTCTCGTGCTGTCTCACATTCTCGTGCTCTCTCACACTCTCGTGCTCTCCCACACTCTCGTGCTCTCTCACGCTCTCTTGCTCTCCCACACTCTCGTGCTCTCTCACACTCTCGTGCTCTCCCACACTCTCGTGCTCTCCCACACTCTCGTGCTCTCTCACACTCTCGTGCTGTCTCACACTCTCACGCTCTCCCACACTCTCGTGCTCTCCCACACTCTCGTGCTGCCTCACACTCTTGTGCTCTCACACTCTCGTGCTCTCCCACACTCTCGTGCTCTCTCACACTCTCGTGCTCTCTCACACTCTCGTGCTCTCTCACACTCTCGTGCACTCTCACACTCTCGTGCTCTCCCACACTCTCGTGCTCTCCCACACTCTCGTGCTCTCCCACACTCTCGTGCTCTCCCACACTCTCGTGCTCTCTCACACTCTCGTGCTCTCCCACACTCTCGCGCTCTCTCACACTCTCGTGCTCTCCCACACTTTCGTGCTCTCCCACACTCTCGTGCTCTCCCACACTCTCGTGCTCTCTCACACTCTCGTGCTCTCCCACACTCTCGTGCTCTCTCACACTCTCGTGCTCTCTCACACTCTCCTGCTCTCCCACACTCTCGTGCTCTCTCACACTCTCGTGCTCTCCCACACTCTCGTGCTCTCTCACACTCTCGTGCTCTCCCACACTCTCGTGCTCTCTCACACTCTCGTGCTCTCCCACACTCTCGTGCTCTCCCACACTCTCGTGCTCTCCCAAACTCTCTTGCTCTCTGACACTCTCGTGCTGTCTCACACTCTCACGCTCTCCCACACTCTCGTGCTCTCCCACACTCTCGTGCTGTCTCACACTCTTGTGCTCTCATGCTCTCTCGCACTCTCGTGCTCTCCCGCACTCTCGCGCTCTCTCGCACTCTCGCGCTGTCTCCCACTCTCGTGCTCTCCCACACTCTCGTGCTCTCTCACACTCTCGTGCTCTCCCACACTCTCGTGCTCTCTCACACTCTCGTGCTCTCCCACACTCTCGTGCTCTCTCACACTCTCGTGCTCTCCCACACTCTCGTGCTCTCCCACACTCTCGTGCTCTCTCACACTCTCATGCTCTCTCACACTCCCGTGCTCTCTCACACTCCCGTGCTCTCTCACACTCTCGTGCTCTCCCACACTCTCGTGCTCTCCCACACTCTCGTACTCTCTCACACTCTCGTGCTCTCCCACACTCTCGCGCTCTCTCAAACTCTCGTGCTCTCCCGCACTCTCGCACTCTCGCGCTCTCTCAAACTCTCGCGCTCTCTCGCACTCTCGTGCTGTCTCCCACTCTCGTGCTGTCTCCCACTCTCGTGCTCTCTCACACTCTCGTGCTCTCCCACACTCTCGTGCTCTCTCACGCTCTCGTGCTCTCCCACACTCTCGTGCTCCCCCACACTCTCGTGCTCTCCCACACTCTCGTGCTCTCCCTCACTCTCGTGCTCTCTCACACTCTCGTGCTCTCTCACACTCTCGTGCTCTCCCACACTCTCGTGCTCTCACACACTCTCGTGCTCTCCCACACTCTCGTGCTCTCCCACACTCTCGTGCTCTCTCACACTCCCGTGCTCTCTCACACTCTCGTGCTCTCTCACACTCTCGTGCTCTCTCACACTCTTGTGCTCTCTCACACTCTCGTGCTCTCTCACACTCCCGTTCTCTCCCACACTCTCGTGCTCTCTCACACTCTCGTGCTGTCTCACACTCTCACGCTCTCCCACACTCTCGTGGTCTCTCAAACTCTCGTGCTCTCTCACACTCTCGTGCTCTCTCACACTCTCGTGCTGTCTCACACTCTCACGCTCTCCCACACTCATATGCTCTCCCACACTCGTGGTCTCTCACACTCTCGTGCTCTCCCACACTCTCGTGCTGTCTCACACTCTTGTGCTCTCACACTATCGTGCTCTCCCACACTCTCGTGCTCTCTCACACTCTCGTGCTCTCTCACACTCTCGTGCTCTCTCACACTCTCGTGCACTCTCACACTCTCGTGCTGTCTCCCACTCTCGTGCTCTCTCACACTCTCGTGCTCTCCCACACTCTCGTGCTCTCTCACACTCTCGTGCTCTCCCACACTCTCGTGCTCTCTCACACTCTCGTGCTGTCTCACACTCTCGTGCTCTCACACTCTCGTGCTCTCCCACACTCTCGTGCTCTCCCACACTCTCGTGCTCTCTCACACTCTCGTGCTCTCCCACACTCTCATGCTCTCTCACACCCTCGTGCTGTCTCACACTCTCGTGCTCTCTCACACTCTCGTGCTCTCCCACACTCTTGTGCTCTCTCACACTCTCGTGCTCTCCCACACTCTCATGCTCTCTCACACTCTCGTGCTGTCTAACACTCTCGTGCTGTCTCACACTCTCGTGCTCTCCCACACTCTCGTGCTCTCTCACACTCTCGTGCTGTCTCACACTCTCGTGCTCTCCCACACCCTCACGCTCTCCCACACTCTCGTGCTGTTTCACACTCTCGTGCTGTCTCACACTCTCTTGCTGTCTCACACTCTCGTGCTCTCTCACACTCTCGTGCTCTCCCACACTCTCGTGCTCTCTCACGCTCTCTTGCTCTCCCACACTCTCGTGCTCTCTCACACTCTCGTGCTCTCCCACACTCTCGTGCTCTCCCACACTCTCGTACTCTCTCACACCCTCGTGCTGTCTCACACTCTCACGCTCTCCCACACTCTCGTGCTCTCCCACACTCTCGTGCTGCCTCACACTCTTGTGCTCTCACACTCTCGTGCTCTCCCACACTCTCGTGCACTCTCACACTCTCGTGCTCTCTCACACTCTCGTGCTCTCTCACACTCTCGTGCACTCTCACACTCTCGTGCTCTCCCACACTCTCGTGCTCTCCCACACTCTCGTGCTCTCCCACACTCTCGTGCTCTCCCACACTCTCGTGCTCTCTCACACTCTCGTGCTCTCCCACACTCTCGCGCTCTCTCACACTCTCGTGCTCTCCCACACTTTCGTGCTCTCCCACACTCTCGTGCTCTCCCACACTCTCGTGCTCTCTCACACTCTCGTGCTCTCCCACACTCTCGTGCTCTCTCACACTCTTGTGCTCTCTCACACTCTCGTGCTCTCCCACACTCTCGTGCTCTCTCACACTCTCGTGCTCTCCCACACTCTCGTGCTGTCTCACACTCTCGTGCTCTCTCACACTCTCGTGCTCTCCCACACTCTCGTGCTCTCTCACACTCTCGTGCTCTCCCACACTCTCGTGCTCTCCCACACTCTCGTGCTCTCCCAAACTCTCTTGCTCTCTGACACTCTCGTGCTGTCTCACTCTCACGCTCTCCCACACTCTCGTGCTCTCTCACACTCTCGTGCTCTCTCACACTCTTGTGCTCTCGTGCTCTCTCGCACTCTCGTGCTCTCCCGCACTCTCGCGCTCTCTCGCACTCTCGCGCTGTCTCCCACTCTCGTGCTCTCCCACACTCTCGTGCTCTCTCACACTCTCGTGCTCTCCCACACTCTCGTGCTCTCTCACACTCTCGTGCTCTCCCACACTCTCATGCTCTCTCACACTCTCGTGCTCTCCCACACTCTCGTGCTCTCCCACACTCTCGTGCTCTCTCACACTCTCATGCTCTCTCACACTCCCGTGCTCTCTCACACTCCCGTGCTCTCTCACACTCTCGTGCTCTCCCACACTCTCGTGCTCTCCCACACTCTCGTACTCTCTCACACTCTCGTGCTCTCCCACACTCTCGTGCTCTCTCACACTCTCGTGCTCTCCCGCACTCTCGCACTCTCGCGCTCTCTCAAACTCTCGCGCTCTCTCGCACTCTCGTGCTGTCTCGCACTCTCGTGCTGTCTCCCACTCTCGTGCTCTCTCACACTCTCGTGCTCTCCCACACTCTCGTGCTCTCTCACACTCTCGTGCTCTCCCACACTCTCGTGCTCTCCCACACTCTCGTGCTCTCCCACACTCTCGTGCTCTCCCACACTCTCGTGCTCTCTCACACTCTCGTGCTCTCTCACACTCTCGTGCTCTCCCACACTCTTGTGCTCTCACACACTCTCGTGCTCTCCCACACTCTCGTGCTCTCCCACACTCTCGTGCTCTCTCACACTCCCGTGCTCTCTCACACTCTCGTGCTCTCTCACACTCTCGTGCTCTCTCACACTCTCGTGCTCTCTCACACTCTCGTGCTCTCTCACACTCCCGTTATCTCCCACACTCTCGTGCTCTCTCACACTCTCGTGCTGTCTCACACTCTCACGCTCTCCCACACTCTCGTGGTCTCTCCAACTCTCGTGCTCTCTCACACTCTCGTGCTCTCTCACACTCTCCTGCTGTCTCACACTCTCACGCTCTCCCACACTCATATGCTCTCCCACACTCGTGGTCTCTCACACTCTCGTGCTCTCCCACACTCTCGTGCTGTCTCACACTCTTGTGCTCTCACACTATCGTGCTCTCCCACACTCTCGTGCTCTCTCACACTCTCGTGCTCTCTCACACCCTCGTGCTCTCTCACACTCTCGTGCACTCTCACACTCTCGTGCTGTCTCCCACTCTCGTGCTCTCTCACACTCTCGTGCTCTCCCACACTCTCGTGCTCTCTCACACTCTCGTGCTCTCCCACACTCTCGTGCTCTCTCACACTCTCGTGCTCTCCCACACTCTCGTGCTCTCCCACACTCTCGTGCTCTCCCACACTCTCGTGCTCTCCCACACTCTCGTGCTCTCTCACACTCTCGTGCTCTCCCACACTCTCGTGCTCTCTCACACTCTCGTGCTCTCTCACACTCTCGTGCTCTCCCACACTCTCGTGCTCTCTCAAACTCTCGTGCTCTCCCACACTCTCGTGCTGTCTCACACTCTCGTGCTCTCACACACTCTCGTGCTCTCCCACACTCTCGTGCTCTCTCACACTCTCCTGCTCTCCCACACTCTCGTGCTCTCCCACACTCTCGTGCTCTCTCACACTCTCGTGCTCTCTCACACTCTCGTGCTCTCCCACACTCTCGTGCTCTCTCACACGCTCGTGCTCTCCCACACTCTCGTGCTCTCCCACACTCTCGTGCTCTCCCACACTCTCGTGCTCTCTCACACTCTCGTGCTCTCCCACACTCTCGTGCTCTCTCACACTCTCGTGCTCTCTCATACTCTCCTGCGCTCTCACACTCTCGTGCTCTCCCACACTCTCGTGCTCTCCCACACTCTCCTGCTGTCTCACACTCTCGTGCTCTCACACTCTCGTGCTCTCCCACACTCTCGTGCTCTCCCACACTCTTGTGCTCTCTCACACTCTCGCGCTCTCCCACACTCTCATGCTCTCTCACACCCTCGTGCTGTCTCACACTCTCGTGCTCTCTCACACTCTCGTGCTCTCCCACACTCTTGTGCTCTCTCACACTCTCGTGCTCTCCCACACTCTCATGCTCTCTCACACTCTCGTGCTGTCTAACACTCTCGTGCTGTCTCACACTCTCGTGCTCTCCCACACTCTCGTGCTCTCTCACACTCTCGTGCTGTCTCACACTCTCGTGCTCTCCCACACTCTCACGCTCTCCCACACTCTCGTGCTGTTTCACACTCTCGTGCTGTCTCACACTCTCGTGCTGTCTCACACTCTCGTGCTCTCTCACACTCTCGTGCTCTCCCACACTCTCGTGCTCTCTCACGCTCTCTTGCTCTCCCACACTCTCGTGCTCTCTCACACTCTCGTGCTCTCCCACACTCTCGTGCTCTCCCACACTCTCGTGCTGCCTCACACTCTTGTGCTCTCACACTCTCGTGCTCTCCCACACTCTCGTGCTCTCTCACACTCTCGTGCTCTCTCACACTCTCGTGCTCTCTCACACTCTCGTGCACTCTCACACTCTCGTGCTCTCCCACACTCTCGTGCACTCTCACACTCTCGTGCTCTCCCACACTCTCGTGCTCTCCCACACTCTCGTGCTCTCCCACACTCTCGTGCTCTCTCACACTCTCGTGCTCTCTCACACTCTCGTGCACTCTCACACTCTCGTGCTCTCCCACACTCTCGTGCTCTCCCACACTCTCGTGCTCTCTCACACTCTCGTGCTCTCTCACACTCTCGTGCTCTCCCACACTCTCGTGCTCTCACACACTCTCGTGCTCTCCCACACTCTCGTGCTCTCCCACACTCTCGTGCTCTCTCACACTCCCGTGCTCTCTCACACTCTCGTGCTCTCTCACACTCTCGTGCTCTCTCACACTCCCGTGCTCTCCCACACTCTCGTGCTCTCTCACACTCTCGTGCTGTCTCACACTCGCATGCTCTCCCACACTCTCGTGGTCTCTCAAACTCTCGTGCTCTATCACACTCTCGTGCTCTCTCACACTCTCGTGCTGTCTCACACTCTCACGCTCTCCCACACTCACGTGCTCTCCCACACTCGTGGTCTCTCACACTCTCGTGCTCTCCCACACTCTCGTGCTGTCTCACACTCTTGTGCTCTCACACTCTCGTGCTCTCCCACACTCTCGTGCTCTCTCACACTCTCGTGCTCTCTCACACTCTCGTGCACTCTCACACTCTCGTGCTCTCCCACACTCTCGTGCTCTCTTACACTCTCGTGCTCTCCCACACTCTTGTGCTCTCCCACACTCTCGTGCTCTCTCACACTCTCATGCACTCTCACACTCTCGTGCTCTCCCACACTCTCGTGCTCTCTCACACTCTCGTGCTCTCCCACACTCTCGTGTTGTCTCACACTCTCGTGCTCTCCCACACGCTCGTGCTCTCTCACACTCTCATGCTCTCCCACACTCTCGTGCTCTCTCACACTCTCGTGCTCTCTCACACTCTCGTGCTGTCTCACACCCTCGTGCTCTCCCACACTCTCGTGTCCCTCACACTCTCGTGTTGTCTCACACTCTCGTGCTCTCTCACACTCTCGTGCTCTCCCACACTCTCATGCTGTCTCACACTCTCGTGCTCTCCCACAGTCTCATGCTGTCTCACAATCTCATGCTGTCTCACACTCTCGTGCTCTCCCACACTCTCGTGCTCTCGCACACTCTCGTGCTCTCTCACACTTTCATGGTCTCCCACACTCTCGTGCTCTCGCACACTCTCGTGCTCTCTCACACTCTCGTGCTCTCCCACACTCTCGTGCTCTCTCACATTCTCGTGCTCTCTCACACTCTCGTGCTCTCTCACACTCTCGTGCACTCTCACACTCTCGTGCTCTCTCACACTCTCATGCTCTCTCACACTCTCGTGCTCTCCCACACTCTCGTGCTCTCCCACACTCTCGTGCTCTCTCACACTCTTGTGCTCTCTCACACTCACGTGTTGTATCACACTCTCGTGCTCTCCCACACTCTCGTGCTCTCTCACACTCTCATGCTCTCCCACACTCTCGTGCTCTCTCACACTCTCGTGCTCTCTCACACTCTCGTGCTGTCTCACACTCTCGTGCTCTCCCACACTCTCGTGTCTCTCACACTCTCGTGTTGTCTCACACTCTCGTGCTCTCTCACACTCTCGTGCTCTCTCACACTCTCGTGCTCTCCCACACTCTCATGCTGTCTCACACTCTCGTGCTCTCCCACACTCTCATGCTGTCTCACACTCTCGTGCTCTCCCACACTCTCATGCTGTCTCACACTCTCGTGCTCTCCCACACTCTCGTGCTCTCGCACACTCTCGTGCTCTCTCACACTCTCGTGCTCTCCCACACTCTCGTGCTCTCTCACACTCTCGTGCTCTCCCACACTCTCATGCTGTCTCACACTCTCGTGCTCTCCCGCACTCTCATGCTGTCTCACACTCTCGTGCTCTCCCACACTCTCATGCTGTCTCACACTCTCGTGCTCTCGCACACTCTCGTGCTCTCCCACACTCTCGTGCTTTCGCACACTCTCGTGCTCTCCCACACTCTCGTGCTCTCCCACAATCTCGTGCTCTCACACACTCTCGTGCTCTCCCACACTCTCGTGCTCTCCCACACTCTCGTGCTCTCTCACACTCCCGTGCTCTCTCACACTCTCGTGCTCTCTCACACTCTCGTGCTCTCTCACACTCCCGTGCTCTCTCACACTCTCGTGCTCTCTCACACTCTCGTGCTCTCTCACATTCTCGTGCTCTCTCACACTCTCGTGCTGTCTCACACTCTCATGCTCTCCCACACTCTCGTGCTGTCCCACACTCTCGTGCTCTCCCACACTCTCGTGCTCTCTCACACTCTCGTGCTCTCTCACACTCCCGTGCTCTCTCACACTCTCTTGCTCTCCCACACTCTCGTGCTCTCCCACACTCTCGTGCTCTCCCACACTCTCGTGCTCTCTCACACTCTCGTGCTCTCTCACACTCTCGTGCTCTCCCACACTCTCGTGCTCTCACACACTCTCGTGCTCTCCCACACTCTCGTGCTCTCCCACACTCACGTGCTCTCTCACACTCCCGTGCTCTCTCACACTCTCGTGCTCTCTCACACTCTCGTGCTCTCCCACACTCTCGTGCTCTCTCACACTCTCACGCTCTCCCACACTCTCGTGGTCTCTCAAACTCTCGTGCTCTCTCACACTCCCGTGCTCTCTCACACTCTCGTGCTCTCCCACACTCTCGTGCTCTCTCACACTCTCGTGCTCTCCCACACTCTCATGCTGTCTCACACTCTCGTGCTCTCCCGCACTCTCATGCTGTCTCACACTCTCGTGCTCTCCCACACTCTCATGCTGTCTCACACTCTCGTGCTCTCGCACACTCTCGTGCTCTCCCACACTCTCGTGCTTTCGCACACTCTCGTGCTCTCCCACACTCTCGTGCTCTCCCACACTCACGTGCTCTCTCACACTCCCGTGCTCTCTCACACTCTCGTGCTCTCTCACACTCTCGTGCTCTCCCACACTCTCGTGCTCTCTCACACTCTCGTGCTGTCTCACACTCTCACGCTCTCCCACACTCTCGTGTTCTCTCAAACTCTCGTGCTCTCTCACACTCTCGTGGTCTCTCACACTCTCGTGCTGTCTCACACTCTCACGCTCTCCCACACTCACGTGATCTCCCACACTCGTGGTCTCTCACACTCTCGTGCTCTCCCACACTCTCGTGCTGTCTCACACTCTTGTGCTCTCACACTCTCGTGCTCTCCCACACTCTCGTGCTCTCTCACACTCTCGTGCTCTCTCACACTCTCGTGCTCTCTCACACTCTCGTGCACTCTCACACTCTCGTGCTCTCCCACACTCTCGTGCTCTCTCACACTCTCGTGCTCTCCCACACTCTTGTGCTCTCCCACACTCTCGTGCTCCCTCACACTCTCGTGCACTCTCACACTCTCGTGCTCTCCCACACTCTCGTGCTCTCTCACACTCTCGTGCTCTCCCACACTCTCGTGTTGTCTCACACTCTCGTGCTCTCCCACACTCTCGTGCTCTCTCACACTCTCATGCTCTCCCACACTCTCGTGCTCTCTCACACTCTCGTGCTCTCTCATGCTCTCGTGCTGTCTCACACCCTCGTGCTCTCCCACACTCTCGTGTCTCTCACACTCTCGTATTGTCTCACACTCTCGTGCTCTCTCACACTCTCGTGCTCGCCCACACTCTCATGCTGTCTCACACTCTCGTGCTCTCCCACACTCTCATGCTGTCTCACACTCTCATGCTGTCTCACACTCTCGTGCTCTCCCACACTCTCGTGCTCTCGCACACTCTCATGCTCTCTCACACTCTCATGGTCTCCCACACTCTCGCGCTCTCTCGCACTCTCGTGCTGTCTCACACTCTCGTGCTCTCCCACACTCTCGTGCTCTCCCACACTCGCATGCTGTCTCACACTCTCATGCTGTCTCACACTCTCGTGCTCTCCCACACTCTCGTGCTCTCGCACACTCTCGTGCTCTCTCCCACTCTCATGGTCTCCCACACTCTCGCGCTCTCTCGCACTCTCGTGCTGCCTCACACCCTCGTGCTCTCCCATACTCTCGTGCTCTCCCACACTCTCGTGCTCTCTCACACTCTCGTGCTGTCTCACACTCTCGTGCTCTCCCACACTCTCGTGTCTCTCACACTCTCGTGTTGTCTCACACTCTCGTGCTCTCTCACACTCTCGTGCTCTCCCACACTCTCATGCTGTCTCACACTCTCGTGCTCTGCCACACTCTCATGCTGTCTCACACTCTCGTGCTCTCCCACACTCTCACGCTCTCTCACACTCTTGTGCTCTCCCACACGCTCGCGCTCTCTCGCACTCTCGTGCTGTCTCACACTCTCGTGCCCTTCCACACTCTCGTGCTCTCTCACACTCTCGTGCTGTCTCACACTCTCGTGCTCTCCCACACTCTCGTGCTCTCCCGCACTCTCGTGCTCTCACACACTCTCGTGCTCTCCCACACTCTCGTGCTCTCTCACACTCTCGTGCTGTCTCACACTCTCATGCTCTCCCACACTCACGTGCTCTCCCACACTCTCATGGTCTCTCACACTCTCGTGCTCTCCCACACTCTCGTGCTCTCTCACACTCTTGTGCTCTCACACTCTCGTGCTCTCTCACACTCTCGTGCTCTCTCACACTCTCGTGCTCTCTCACACTCTCGTGCTCTCTCACACTCTCGTGCTCTCCCACACTCTCGTGCTCTCCCACACTCTCGTGCTCTCTCACACTCTCGTGCACTCTCACACTCTCGTGCTCTCCCACACTCTCGTGCTCTCCCACACTCTCGTGCTCTCCCACACTCTCGTGCTCTCTCACACTCTCATGCTCTCCCACACTCTCGTGCTCTTTCACACTCTCGTGCTCTCTCACACTCTCGTGCTGTCTCACACTCTCGTGCTCTCCCACACTCTCGTGTCTCTCACACTCTCGTGTTGTCTCACACTCTCGTGCTCTCTCACGCTCTCGTGCTCTCCCACACTCTCATGCTGTCTCACACTCTCGTGCTCTCCCACACTCTCGTGTTGTCTCACACTCTCGTGCTCTCCCACACTCTCGTGCTCTCTCACACTCTCATGCTCTCCCACACTCTCGTGCTCTTTCACACTCTCGTGCTCTCTCACACTCTCGTGCTGTCTCACACTCTCGTGCTCTCCCACACTCTCGTGTCTCTCACACTCTCGTGTTGTCTCACACTCTCGTGCTCTCTCACACTCTCGTGCTCTCCCACACTCTCATGCTGTCTCACACTCTCGTGCTCTCCCACACTCTCATGCTGTCTCACACTCTCATGCTGTCTCACACTCTCGTGCTCTCCCACACTCTCGTGCTCTCGCACACTCTCGTGCTCTCTCACACTCTCGTGCTCTCTCACACTCTCATGGTCTCCCACACTCTCGTGCTCTCTCACACTCTCGTGCTCTCTCACACTCTCGTGCTGTCTCACACTCTCGTGCTCTCCCACACTCTCGTGTCTCTCACACTCTCGCGTTGTCTCACACTCTCGTGCTCTCTCACACTCTCGTGCTCTCTCACACGCTCGTGCTGTCTCACACTCTCGTGCTCTCCCACACTCTCGTGTCTCTCACACTCTCGTGTTGTCTCACACTCTCGTGCTCTCTCACACTCTCGTGCTCTCCCACACTCTCATGCTGTCTCACACTCTCGTGCTCTCCCACACTCTCATGCTGTCTCACACTCTCGTGCTCTCCCACACTCTCATGCTCTCTCACACTCTCGTGCTCTCCCACACTCTCGTGCTCTCCCACACTCTTGTGCTCTCCCACACTCTCGTGCTCTCCCACACTCTCGTGCTCTCCCACACTCTCGTGCTCTCTCACACTCTCGTGCTGTCTCACGCTCTCCCACACTCACGTGCTCTCCCACACTCTCATGGTCTCTCACACTCTCGTGCTCTCCCACACTCTCGTGCTCTCTCACACTCTTGTGCTCTCACACTCTCGTGCTCTCTCACACTCTCGTGCTCTCTCACACTCTCGTGCTCTCTCACACTCTCATGCTCTCCCACACTCTCGTGCTCTCCCACACTCTCGTGCTCTCTCACACTCTCGTGCACTCTCACACTCTCGTGCTCTCCCACACTCTCGTGCTCTCCCACACTCTCGTGTTGTCTCACACTCTCGTGCTCTCCCACACTCTCGTGCTCTCTCACACTCTCGTGCTCTCCCACACTCTCGTGCTCTTTCACACTCTCGTGCTCTCTCACACTCTCGTGCTGTCTCACACTCTCGTGCTCTCCCACACTCTCGTGTCTCTCACACTCTCGTGTTGTCTCACACTCTCGTGCTCTCTCACACTCTCGTGCTCTCCCACACTCTCATGCTGTCTCACACTCTCGTGCTCTCCCACAGTCTCATGCTGTCTCACACTCTCATGCTGTCTCACACTCTCGTGCTCTCCCACACTCTCGTGCTCTCGCACACTCTCGTGCTCTCTCACACTCTCATGGTCTCCCACACTCTCGTGCTCTCGCACACTCTCGTGCCCTCTCACACTCTCGTGCTCTCCCACACTCTCGTGCTCTCTCACATTCTCGTGCTCTCTCACACTCTCGTGCTCTCTCACACTCTCGTGCACTCTCACACTCTCGTGCTCTCTCACACTCTCATGCTCTCTCACACTCTCGTGCTCTCCCACACTCTCGTGCTCTCCCACACTCTCGTGCTCTCTCACACTCTCGTGCTCTCTCACACTCTCGTGTTGTATCACACTCTCGTGCTCTCCCACACTCTCATGCTCTCTCACACTCTCATGCTCTCCCACACTCTCGTGCTCTCTCACACTCTCATGCTCTCTCACACTCTCGTGCTGTCTCACACTCTCGTGCTCTCCCACACTCTCGTGTCTCTCACACTCTCGTGTTGTCTCACACTCTCGTGCTCTCTCACACTCTCGTGCTCTCCCACACTCTCATGCTGTCTCACACTCTCGTGCTCTCCCACACTCTCATGCTGTCTCACACTCTTGTGCTCTCCCACACTCTCATGCTCTCTCACACTCTCGTGCTCTCCCACACTCTCGTGCTCTCCCACACTCTTGTGCTCTCCCACACTCTCGTGCTCTCCCACACTCACGTGCTCTCCCACACTCGTGGTCTCTCACACTCTCGTGCTCTCCCACACTCTCGTGCTGTCTCACACTCTTGTGCTCTCACACTCTCGTGCTCTCCCACACTCTCGTGCTCTCTCACACTCTCGTGCTCTCCCACACTCTCATGCTGTCTCACACTCTCGTGCTCTCCCACACTCTCGTGCTCTCGCACACTCTCGTGCTCTCTCACACTCTCGTGCTCTCCCACACTCTCGTGCTCTCCCACACTCTCGTGCTCTCTCAAACTCTCGTGCTCTCCCACACTCTCATGCTGTCTCACACTCTCGTGCTCTCCCACACTCTCATGCTGTCTCACACTCTCGTGCTCTCCCACACTCTCATGATGTCTCACACTCTCGTGCTCTCGCACACTCTCGTGCTCTCCCACACTCTCGTGCTCTCCCACACTCTCGTGCTCTCCCACACTCTCGTGCTCTCCCACACTCTCGTGCTCTCACACACTCTCGTGCTCTCCCACACTCTCGTGCTCTCCCACACTCTCGTGCTCTCTCACACTCCCGTGCTCTCTCACACTCTCGTGCTCTCTCACACTCTCGTGCTCTCTCACACTCCCGTGCTCTCTCACACTCTCGTGCTCTCTCACACTCTCGTGCTCTCTCACACTCTCGTGCTCTCTCACATTCTCGTGCTCTCTCACACTCTCGTGCTCTCCCACACTCTCGTGCTGTCCCACACTCTCGTGCTCTCCCACACTCTCGTGCTCTCTCACACTCTCGTGCTCTCTCACACTCCCGTGCTCTCTCACACACTCGTGCTATCCCACACTCTCGTGCTCTCCCACACTTTTGTGCTCTCCCACACTCTCGTGCTCTCTCACACTCTCGTGCTCTCTCACACTCTCGTGCTCTCCCACACTCTCGTGCTCTCACACACTCTCGTGCTCTCCCACACTCTCGTGCTCTCCCACACTCACGTGCTCTCTCACACTCCCGTGCTCTCTCACACTCTCGTGCTCTCTCACACTCTCGTGCTCTCTCACACTCTCGTGCTCTCCCACACTCTCGTGCTCTCTCACACTCTCGTGCTCTCTCACACTCTCGTGTTGTATCACACTCTCGTGCTCTCCCACACTCTCATGCTCTCTCACACTCTCATGCTCTCCCACACTCTCGTGCTCTCTCACACTCTCGTGCTCTCTCACACTCTCGTGCTGTCTCACACTCTCGTGCTCTCCCACACTCTCGTGTCTCTCACACTCTCGTGTTGTCTCACACTCTCGTGCTCTCTCACACTCTCGTGCTCTCCCACACTCTCATGCTGTCTCACACTCTCGTGCTCTCCCACACTCTCATGCTGTCTCACACTCTTGTGCTCTCCCACACTCTCATGCTCTCTCACACTCTCGTGCTCTCCCACACTCTCGTGCTCTCCCACACTCTTGTGCTCTCCCACACTCTCGTGCTCTCCCACACTCACGTGCTCTCCCACACTCGTGGTCTCTCACACTCTCGTGCTCTCCCACACTCTCGTGCTGTCTCACACTCTTGTGCTCTCACACTCTCGTGCTCTCCCACACTCTCGTGCTCTCTCACACTCTCGTGCTCTCCCACACTCTCATGCTGTCTCACACTCTCGTGCTCTCCCACACTCTCGTGCTCTCGCACACTCTCGTGCTCTCTCACACTCTCGTGCTCTCCCACACTCTCGTGCTCTCCCACACTCTCGTGCTCTCTCAAACTCTCGTGCTCTCCCACACTCTCATGCTGTCTCACACTCTCGTGCTCTCCCACACTCTCATGCTGTCTCACACTCTCGTGCTCTCCCACACTCTCATGATGTCTCACACTCTCGTGCTCTCGCACACTCTCGTGCTCTCCCACACTCTCGTGCTCTCCCACACTCTCGTGCTCTCCCACACTCTCGTGCTCTCCCACACTCTCGTGCTCTCACACACTCTCGTGCTCTCCCACACTCTCGTGCTCTCCCACACTCTCGTGCTCTCTCACACTCCCGTGCTCTCTCACACTCTCGTGCTCTCTCACACTCTCGTGCTCTCTCACACTCCCGTGCTCTCTCACACTCTCGTGCTCTCTCACACTCTCGTGCTCTCTCACACTCTCGTGCTCTCTCACATTCTCGTGCTCTCTCACACTCTCGTGCTCTCCCACACTCTCGTGCTGTCCCACACTCTCGTGCTCTCCCACACTCTCGTGCTCTCTCACACTCTCGTGCTCTCTCACACTCCCGTGCTCTCTCACACACTCGTGCTATCCCACACTCTCGTGCTCTCCCACACTTTTGTGCTCTCCCACACTCTCGTGCTCTCTCACACTCTCGTGCTCTCTCACACTCTCGTGCTCTCCCACACTCTCGTGCTCTCACACACTCTCGTGCTCTCCCACACTCTCGTGCTCTCCCACACTCACGTGCTCTCTCACACTCCCGTGCTCTCTCACACTCTCGTGCTCTCTCACACTCTCGTGCTCTCTCACACTCTCGTGCTCTCCCACACTCTCGTGCTCTCTCACACTCTCGTGCTGTCTCACACTCTCACGCTCTCCCACACTCTCGTGGTCTCTCAAACTCTCGTGCTCTCTCACACTCTCGTGGTCTCTCACACTCTCGTGCTGTCTCACACTCTCACGCTCTCCCACACTCACGTGCTCTCCCACACACATGGTCTCTCACACTCTCGTGCTCTCCCACACTCTCGTGCTGTCTCACACTGTTGTGCTCTCACACTCTCGTGCTCTCCCACACTCTCGTGCTCTCTCACACTCTCGTGCTCTCTCACACTCTCGTGCTCTCTCACACTCTCGTGCTCTCCCACACTCTCGTGCTCTCTCACACTCTTGTGCTCTCCCACACTCTTGTGCTCTCCCACACTCTCGTGCTCTCTCACACTCTCGTGCACTCTCACACTCTCGTGCTCTCCCACACTCTCGTGCTCTCTCACACTCTCGTGCTCTCCCACACTCTCGTGTTGTCTCACACTCTCGTGCTCTCCCACACTCTCGTGCTCTCTCACACTCTCATGCTCTCCCACACTGTCGTGCTCTCTCACACTCTCGTGCTCTCTCACACTCTCGTGCTGTCTCACACCCTCGTGCTCTCCCACACTCTCGTGTCTCTCACACTCTCGTATTGTCTCACACTCTCGTGCTCTCTCACACTCTCGTGCTCTCCCACACTCTCATGCTGTCTCACACTCTCGTGCTCTCCCACACTCTCATGCTGTCTCACACTCTCATGCTGTCTCACACTCTCGTGCTCTCCCACACTCTTGTGCTCTCGCACACTCTTGTGCTCTCTCACACTCTCATGGTCTCCCACACTCTCGCGCTCTCTCGCACTCTCGTGCTGTCTCACACTCTCGTGCTCTCCCACACTCTCGTGCTCTCCCACACTCGCATGCTGTCTCACACTCTCATGCTGTCTCACACTCTCGTGCTCTCCCACACTCTCGTGCTCTCGCACACTCTCGTGCTCTCTCACACTCTCGTGCTCTCCCACACTCTCGTGCTCTCTCACATTCTCGTGCTCTCTCACACTCTCGTGCTCTCTCACACTCTCGTGCACTCTCACACTCTCGTGCTCTCTCACACTCTCATGCTCTCTCACACTCTCGTGCTCTCCCACACTCTCGTGCTCTCCCACACTCTCGTGCTCTCTCACACTCTCGTGCTCTCTCACACTCTTGTGTTGTATCACACTCTCGTGCTCTCCCACACTCTCATGCTCTCTCACACTCTCATGCTCTCCCACACTCTCGTGCTCTCTCACACTCTCGTGCTCTCTCACACTCTCGTGCTGTCTCACACTCTCGTGCTCTCCCACACTCTCGTGTCTCTCACACTCTCGTGTTGTCTCACACTCTCGTGCTCTCTCACACTCTCGTGCTCTCCCACAATCTCATGCTGTCTCACACTCTCGTGCTCTCCCACACTCTCATGCTGTCTCACACTCTCGTGCTCTCCCACACTCTCATGCTCTCTCACACTCTCGTGCTCTCCCACACTCTCATGCTCTCCCACACTCTCGTGCTCTCTCGCACTCTCGTGCTCTCCCGCACTCTCGCGCTCTCTCGCACTCTCGCGCTCTCTCGCACTCTCGCGCTCTCTCGCGCTCTCTCGCACTCTCGCGCTCTCTCGCGCTCTCTCGCACTCTCGTGCTGTCTCCCACTCTCGTGCTCTCTCACACTCTCGTGCTCTCCCACACTCTCGTGCTCTCTCACACTCTCGTGCTCTCCCACACTCTCGCGCTCTCTCACACTCTCGTGCTCTCCCACACTTTCGTGCTCTCCCACACTCTCGTGCTCTCCCACACTCTCGTGCTCTCTCACACTCTCGTGCTCTCCCACACTCTCGTGCTCTCTCACACTCTCGTGCTCTCCCACACTCTCGTGCTTTCTCACACTCTCGTGCTCTCTCACACTCTCGTGCTCTCCCACACTCTCGTGCTCTCTCACACTCTCGTGCTCTCCCACACTCTCGTGCTCTCCCAAACTCTCGTGCTCTCTCGCACTCTCGTGCTGTCTCACACTCTCACGTTCTCCCACACTCTCGTGCTCACCCACACTCTCGTGCTGTCTCACACTCTTGTGCTCTCACACTCTCGTGCCCTCTCACACTCTCGTGCTCTCCCGCACTCTCGCGCTCTCTCGCACTCTCGTGCTGTCTCCCACTCTCGTGCTCTCTCACACTCTCGTGCTCTCCCGCACTCTCGTGCTCTCTCACACTCTCGTGCTCTCCCACACTCTCGTGCTCTCCCACACTCTCGTGCTCTCTCACACTCTCATGCTCTCCCGCACTCTCTCGCTCTCCCACACTCTCGTGCTCTCTCACACTCTCGTGCTCTCCCACAGTCTCATGCTCTCTCACACTCTCGTGCTGTCTCACACTCTCGTGCACTCTCACACTCTCGTGCTCTCCCACAATCTCGTGCTCTCTCACACTCTCGTGCTCTCCCACAGTCTCATGCTCTCTCACACTCTCGTGCTCTCCCACAGTCTCGTGCTCTCCCACACTCTCGTGCTCTCCCACACTCTCGTGCTCTCCCACACTCTCGTGCTGTCTCTCACTCTTGTGCTCTCACACTCTCATGCTCTCTCACACTCTCGTGCACTCTCACACTCTCGTGCTCTCCCACACTCTCATACTCTCCCACACTCTCGTGCTCTCCCACACTCTCGTGCTCTCTCACACTCTCGTGCTCTCTCACACTCTCGTGCTCTCCCACACTCTCGTGCTCTCTCACACTCTCGTGCTCTCTCACACTCTCGTGTTGTCTCACACTCTTGTGCTCTCCCACACTCTCGTGCTCTCTCACACTCTCCTGCTCTCCCACACACTCGTGCTCTCACACTCTCGTGCTCTCCCACACTCTCGTGCTCTCCCACACTCTCGTGCTCTCCCACACTCTCGTGCTCTCCCACACTCTCGTGCTGTCTCACACTCTCATGCTGTCTCACACTCTCGTGCTCTCCCACACTCTCGTGCTCTCGCACACTCTCGTGCTCTCTCACACTCTCGTGCTCTCTCACACTCTCACGCTCTCCCACACTCACGTGCTCTCCCACACTCTCATGGTCTCTCACACTCTCGTGCTCTCCCACACTCTCGTGCTCTCTCACACTCTTGTGCTCTCACACTCTCGTGCTCTCTCACACTCTCGTGCTCTCTCACACTCTCGTGCTCTCTCACACTCTCGTGCTCTCTCACACTCTCGTGCTCTCCCACACTCTCGTGCTCTCCCACTCTCTCGTGCTCTCTCACACTCTCGTGCACTCTCACACTCTTGTGCTCTCCCACACTCTCGTGCTCTCCCACACTCTCGTGTTGTCTCACACTCTCGTGCTCTCCCACACTCTCGTGCTCTCTCACACTCTCATGCTCTCCCACACTCTCGTGCTCTTTCACACTCTCGTGCTCTCTCACACTCTCGTGCTGTCTCACACTCTCGTGCTCTCCCACACTCTCGTGTCTCTCACACTCTCGTGTTGTCTCACACTCTCGTGCTCTCTCACACTCTCGTGCTCTCCCACACTCTCATGCTGTCTCACACTCTCGTGCTCTCCCACACTCTCGTGTTGTCTCACACTCTCGTGCTCTCCCACACTCTCGTGCTCTCTCACACTCTCATGCTCTCCCACACTCTCGTGCTCTTTCACACTCTCGTGCTCTCTCACACTCTCGTGCTGTCTCACACTCTCGTGCTCTCCCACACTCTCGTGTCTCTCACACTCTCGTGTTGTCTCACACTCTCGTGCTCTCTCACACTCTCGTGCTCTCCCACACTCTCATGCTGTCTCACACTCTCGTGCTCTCCCACACTCTCATGCTGTCTCACACTCTCATGCTGTCTCACACTCTCGTGCTCTCCCACACTCTCGTGCTCTCGCACACTCTCGTGCTCTCTCACACTCTCGTGCTCTCTCACACTCTCATGGTCTCCCACACTCTCGTGCTCTCTCACACTCTCGTGCTCTCTCACACTCTCGTGCTGTCTCACACTCTCGTGCTCTCCCACACTCTCGTGTCTCTCACACTCTCGTGTTGTCTCACACTCTCGTGCTCTCTCACACTCTCGTGCTCTCTCACACGCTCGTGCTGTCTCACACTCTCGTGCTCTCCCACACTCTCGTGTCTCTCACACTCTCGTGTTGTCTCACACTCTCGTGCTCTCTCACACTCTCGTGCTCTCCCACACTCTCATGCTGTCTCACACTCTCGTGCTCTCCCACACTCTCATGCTGTCTCACACTCTCGTGCTCTCCCACACTCTCATGCTCTCTCACACTCTCGTGCTCTCCCACACTCTCGTGCTCTCCCACACTCTTGTGCTCTCCCACACTCTCGTGCTCTCCCACACTCTCGTGCTCTCTCACACTCTCGTGCTGTCTCACGCTCTCCCACACTCACGTGCTCTCCCACACTCTCATGGTCTCTCACACTCTCGTGCTCTCCCACACTCTCGTGCTCTCTCACACTCTTGTGCTCTCACACTCTCGTGCTCTCTCACACTCTCGTGCTCTCTCACACTCTCGTGCTCTCTCACACTCTCATGCTCTCCCACACTCTCGTGCTCTCCCACACTCTCGTGCTCTCTCACACTCTCGTGCACTCTCACACTCTCGTGCTCTCCCACACTCTCGTGCTCTCCCACACTCTCGTGTTGTCTCACACTCTCGTGCTCTCCCACACTCTCGTGCTCTCTCACACTCTCGTGCTCTCCCACACTCTCGTGCTCTTTCACACTCTCGTGCTCTCTCACACTCTCGTGCTGTCTCACACTCTCGTGCTCTCCCACACTCTCGTGTCTCTCACACTCTCGTGTTGTCTCACACTCTCGTGCTCTCTCACACTCTCGTGCTCTCCCACACTCTCATGCTGTCTCACACTCTCGTGCTCTCCCACAGTCTCATGCTGTCTCACACTCTCATGCTGTCTCACACTCTCGTGCTCTCCCACACTCTCGTGCTCTCGCACACTCTCGTGCTCTCTCACACTCTCATGGTCTCCCACACTCTCGTGCTCTCGCACACTCTCGTGCCCTCTCACACTCTCGTGCTCTCCCACACTCTCGTGCTCTCTCACATTCTCGTGCTCTCTCACACTCTCGTGCTCTCTCACACTCTCATGCTCTCCCACACTCTCGTGCTCTCTCGCACTCTCGTGCTCTCCCGCACTCTCATGCTCTCTCACACTCTCATGCTCTCCCACACTCTCGTGCTCTCTCACACTCTCGTGCTCTCTCACACTCTCGTGCTGTCTCACACTCTCGTGCTCTCCCACACTCTCGTGTCTCTCACACTCTCGTGTTGTCTCACACTCTCGTGCTCTCCCACACTCTCATGCTCTCTCACACTCTCATGCTCTCCCACACTCTCGTGCTCTCTCACACTCTCGTGCTCTCTCACACTCTCGTGCTGTCTCACACTCTCGTGCTCTCCCACACTCTCGTGTCTCTCACACTCTCGTGTTGTCTCACACTCTCGTGCTCTCTCACACTCTCGTGCTCTCCCACAATCTCATGCTGTCTCACACTCTCGTGCTCTCCCACACTCTCATGCTGTCTCACACTCTCGTGCTCTCCCACACTCTCATGCTCTCTCACACTCTCGTGCTCTCCCACACTCTCATGCTCTCCCACACTCTCGTGCTCTCTCGCACTCTCGTGCTCTCCCGCACTCTCGCGCTCTCTCGCACTCTCGCGCTCTCTCGCACTCTCGCGCTCTCTCGCACTCTCGCGCTCTCTCGCGCTCTCTCGCACTCTCGTGCTGTCTCCCACTCTCGTGCTCTCTCACACTCTCGTGCTCTCCCACACTCTCGTGCTCTCTCACACTCTCGTGCTCTCCCACACTCTCGCGCTCTCTCACACTCTCGTGCTCTCCCACACTTTCGTGCTCTCCCACACTCTCGTGCTCTCCCACACTCTCGTGCTCTCTCACACTCTCGTGCTCTCCCACACTCTCGTGCTCTCTCACACTCTCGTGCTCTCCCACACTCTCGTGCTTTCTCACACTCTCGTGCTCTCTCACACTCTCGTGCTCTCCCACACTCTCGTGCTCTCTCACACTCTCGTGCTCTCCCACACTCTCGTGCTCTCCCAAACTCTCGTGCTCTCTCGCACTCTCGTGCTGTCTCACACTCTCACGTTCTCCCACACTCTCGTGCTCACCCACACTCTCGTGCTGTCTCACACTCTTGTGCTCTCACACTCTCGTGCCCTCTCACACTCTCGTGCTCTCCCGCACTCTCGCGCTCTCTCGCACTCTCGTGCTGTCTCCCACTCTCGTGCTCTCTCACACTCTCGTGCTCTCCCGCACTCTCGTGCTCTCTCACACTCTCGTGCTCTCCCACACTCTCGTGCTCTCCCACACTCTCGTGCTCTCTCACACTCTCATGCTCTCCCGCACTCTCTCGCTCTCCCACACTCTCGTGCTCTCTCACACTCTCGTGCTCTCCCACAGTCTCATGCTCTCTCACACTCTCGTGCTGTCTCACACTCTCGTGCACTCTCACACTCTCGTGCTCTCCCACAATCTCGTGCTCTCTCACACTCTCGTGCTCTCCCACAGTCTCATGCTCTCTCACACTCTCCTGCTCTCCCACACACTCGTGCTCTCACACTCTCGTGCTCTCCCACACTCTCGTGCTCTCCCACACTCTCGTGCTCTCCCACACTCTCGTGCTCTCCCACACTCTCGTGCTGTCTCACACTCTCATGCTGTCTCACACTCTCGTGCTCTCCCACACTCTCGTGCTCTCGCACACTCTCGTGCTCTCTCACACTCTCGTGCTCTCTCACACTCTCACGCTCTCCCACACTCACGTGCTCTCCCACACTCTCATGGTCTCTCACACTCTCGTGCTCTCCCACACTCTCGTGCTCTCTCACACTCTTGTGCTCTCACACTCTCGTGCTCTCTCACACTCTCGTGCTCTCTCACACTCTCGTGCTCTCTCACACTCTCGTGCTCTCTCACACTCTCGTGCTCTCCCACACTCTCGTGCTCTCCCACTCTCTCGTGCTCTCTCACACTCTCGTGCACTCTCACACTCTTGTGCTCTCCCACACTCTCGTGCTCTCCCACACTCTCGTGTTGTCTCACACTCTCGTGCTCTCCCACACTCTCGTGCTCTCTCACACTCTCATGCTCTCCCACACTCTCGTGCTCTTTCACACTCTCGTGCTCTCTCACACTCTCGTGCTGTCTCACACTCTCGTGCTCTCCCACACTCTCGTGTCTCTCACACTCTCGTGTTGTCTCACACTCTCGTGCTCTCTCACACTCTCGTGCTCTCCCACACTCTCATGCTGTCTCACACTCTCGTGCTCTCCCACACTCTCGTGTTGTCTCACACTCTCGTGCTCTCCCACACTCTCGTGCTCTCTCACACTCTCATGCTCTCCCACACTCTCGTGCTCTTTCACACTCTCGTGCTCTCTCACACTCTCGTGCTGTCTCACACTCTCGTGCTCTCCCACACTCTCGTGTCTCTCACACTCTCGTGTTGTCTCACACTCTCGTGCTCTCTCACACTCTCGTGCTCTCCCACACTCTCATGCTGTCTCACACTCTCGTGCTCTCCCACACTCTCATGCTGTCTCACACTCTCATGCTGTCTCACACTCTCGTGCTCTCCCACACTCTCGTGCTCTCGCACACTCTCGTGCTCTCTCACACTCTCGTGCTCTCTCACACTCTCATGGTCTCCCACACTCTCGTGCTCTCTCACACTCTCGTGCTCTCTCACACTCTCGTGCTGTCTCACACTCTCGTGCTCTCCCACACTCTCGTGTCTCTCACACTCTCGTGTTGTCTCACACTCTCGTGCTCTCTCACACTCTCGTGCTCTCTCACACGCTCGTGCTGTCTCACACTCTCGTGCTCTCCCACACTCTCGTGTCTCTCACACTCTCGTGTTGTCTCACACTCTCGTGCTCTCTCACACTCTCGTGCTCTCCCACACTCTCATGCTGTCTCACACTCTCGTGCTCTCCCACACTCTCATGCTGTCTCACACTCTCGTGCTCTCCCACACTCTCATGCTCTCTCACACTCTCGTGCTCTCCCACACTCTCGTGCTCTCCCACACTCTTGTGCTCTCCCACACTCTCGTGCTCTCCCACACTCTCGTGCTCTCTCACACTCTCGTGCTGTCTCACGCTCTCCCACACTCACGTGCTCTCCCACACTCTCATGGTCTCTCACACTCTCGTGCTCTCCCACACTCTCGTGCTCTCTCACACTCTTGTGCTCTCACACTCTCGTGCTCTCTCACACTCTCGTGCTCTCTCACACTCTCGTGCTCTCTCACACTCTCATGCTCTCCCACACTCTCGTGCTCTCCCACACTCTCGTGCTCTCTCACACTCTCGTGCACTCTCACACTCTCGTGCTCTCCCACACTCTCGTGCTCTCCCACACTCTCGTGTTGTCTCACACTCTCGTGCTCTCCCACACTCTCGTGCTCTCTCACACTCTCGTGCTCTCCCACACTCTCGTGCTCTTTCACACTCTCGTGCTCTCTCACACTCTCGTGCTGTCTCACACTCTCGTGCTCTCCCACACTCTCGTGTCTCTCACACTCTCGTGTTGTCTCACACTCTCGTGCTCTCTCACACTCTCGTGCTCTCCCACACTCTCATGCTGTCTCACACTCTCGTGCTCTCCCACAGTCTCATGCTGTCTCACACTCTCATGCTGTCTCACACTCTCGTGCTCTCCCACACTCTCGTGCTCTCGCACACTCTCGTGCTCTCTCACACTCTCATGGTCTCCCACACTCTCGTGCTCTCGCACACTCTCGTGCCCTCTCACACTCTCGTGCTCTCCCACACTCTCGTGCTCTCTCACATTCTCGTGCTCTCTCACACTCTCGTGCTCTCTCACACTCTCGTGCACTCTCACACTCTCGTGCTCTCTCACACTCTCATGCTCTCTCACACTCTCGTGCTCTCCCACACTCTCGTGCTCTCCCACACTCTCGTGCTCTCTCACACTCTCGTGCTCTCTCACACTCTCGTGTTGTATCACACTCTCGTGCTCTCCCACACTCTCATGCTCTCTCACACTCTCATGCTCTCCCACACTCTCGTGCTCTCTCACACTCTCGTGCTCTCTCACACTCTCGTGCTGTCTCACACTCTCGTGCTCTCCCACACTCTCGTGTCTCTCACACTCTCGTGTTGTCTCACACTCTCGTGCTCTCTCACACTCTCGTGCTCTCCCACACTCTCATGCTGTCTCACACTCTCGTGCTCTCCCACACTCTCATGCTGTCTCACACTCTCGTGCTCTCCCACACTCTCATGCTCTCTCACACTCTCGTGCTCTCCCACACTCTCGTGCTCTCCCACACTCTTGTGCTCTCCCACACTCTCGTGCTCTCACACACTCACGTGCTCTCCCACACTCGTGGTCTCTCACACTCTCGTGCTCTCCCACACTCTCGTGCTGTCTCACACTCTCGTGCTCTCTCACACTCTCATGGTCTCCCACACTCTCGCACTCTCGTGCTGTCTCACACTCTCGTGCTCTCCCACACTCTCGTGCTCTCCCACACTCTCATGCTGTCTCACACTCTCATGCTGTCTCACACTCTCGTACTCTCTTGCACTCTCGTGCTCTCCCACACTCTTGTGCTCTCCCACACTCTCGTGCTCTCTCACACTCTCATGCACTCTCACACTCTCGTGCTCTCCCACACTCTCGTGCTCTCTCACACTCTCGTGCTCTCCCACACCCTCGTGTTGTCTCACACTCTCGTGCTCTCCCACACGCTCGTGCTCTCTCACACTCTCATGCTCTCTCACACTCTCGTGCTCTCTCACACTCTCGTGCTGTCTCACACCCTCGTGCTCTCCCACACTCTCGTGTCCCTCACACTCTCGTGTTGTCTCACACTCTCGTGCTCTCTCACACTCTCGTGCTCTCCCACACTCTCATGCTGTCTCACACTCTTGTGCTCTCCCACAGTCTCATGCTGTCTCACACTCTCATGCTGTCTCACACTCTCGTGCTCTCCCACACTCTCGTGCTCTCGCACACTCTCGTGCTCTCTCACACTCTCATGGTCTCCCACACTCTCGTGCTCTCGCACACTCTCGTGCCCTCTCACACTCTCGTGCTCTCCCACACTCTCGTGCTCTCTCACATTCTCGTGCTCTCTCACACTCTCGTGCTCTCTCACACTCTCGTGCACTCTCACACTCTCGTGCTCTCTCACACTCTCCTGCTCTCTCACACTCTCGTGCTCTCCCACACTCTCGTGCTCTCCCACACTCTCGTGCTCTCTCACACTCTCGTGCTCTCTCACACTCTTGTGTTGTATCACACTCTCGTGCTCTCCCACACTCTCATGCTCTCTCACACTCTCATGCTCTCCCACACTCTCGTGCTCTCTCACACTCTCGTGCTCTCTCACACTCTCGTGCTGTCTCACACTCTCGTGCTCTCCCACACTCTCGTGTCTCTCGCACTCTCGTGTTGTCTCACACTCTCGTGCTCTCTCACACTCTCGTGCTCTCCCACAATCTCATGCTGTCTCACACTCTCGTGCTCTCCCACACTCTCATGCTGTCTCACACTCTCGTGCTCTCCCACACTCTCATGCTCTCTCACACTCTCGTGCTCTCCCACACTCTCATGCTCTCCCACACTCTCGTGCTCTCTCGCACTCTCGTGCTCTCCCGCACTCTCGCGCTCTCTCGCACTCTCGCGCTCTCTCGCACTCTCGCGCTCTCTCGCGCTCTCTCGCACTCTCGCGCTCTCTCGCGCTCTCTCGCACTCTCGTGCTGTCTCCCACTCTCGTGCTCTCTCACACTCTCGTGCTCTCCCACACTCTCGTGCTCTCTCACACTCTCGTGCTCTCCCACACTCTCGCGCTCTCTCACACTCTCGTGCTCTCCCACACTTTCGTGCTCTCCCACACTCTCGTGCTCTCCCACACTCTCGTGCTCTCTCACACTCTCGTGCTCTCCCACACTCTCGTGCTCTCTCACACTCTCGTGCTCTCCCACACTCTCGTGCTTTCTCACACTCTCGTGCTCTCTCACACTCTCGTGCTCTCCCACACTCTCGTGCTCTCTCACACTCTCGTGCTCTCCCACACTCTCGTGCTCTCCCAAACTCTCGTGCTCTCTCGCACTCTCGTGCTGTCTCACACTCTCACGTTCTCCCACACTCTCGTGCTCACCCACACTCTCGTGCTGTCTCACACTCTTGTGCTCTCACACTCTCGTGCCCTCTCACACTCTCGTGCTCTCCCGCACTCTCGCGCTCTCTCGCACTCTCGTGCTGTCTCCCACTCTCGTGCTCTCTCACACTCTCGTGCTCTCCCGCACTCTCGTGCTCTCTCACACTCTCGTGCTCTCCCACACTCTCGTGCTCTCCCACACTCTCGTGCTCTCACACTCTCATGCTCTCCCGCACTCTCGCGCTCTCCCACACTCTCGTGCTCTCTCACACTCTCGTGCTCTCCCACAGTCTCATGCTCTCTCACACTCTCGTGCTGTCTCACACTCTCGTGCACTCTCACACTCTCGTGCTCTCCCACAATCTCGTGCTCTCTCACACTCTCGTGCTCTCCCACAGTCTCATGCTCTCTCACACTCTCGTGCTCTCCCACAGTCTCGTGCTCTCCCACACTCTCGTGCTCTCCCACACTCTCGTGCTCTCTCACAATCTCGTGCTGTATCACACTCTCACGCTCTCCCACACTCTCGTGCTCTCCCACACTCTCGTGCTGTCTCTCACTCTTGTGCTCTCACACTCTCATGCTCTCTCACACTCTCGTGCACTCTCACACTCTCGTGCTCTCCCACACTCTCATACTCTCCCACACTCTCGTGCTCTCCCACACTCTCGTGCTCTCTCACACTCTCGTGCTCTCTCACACTCTCGTGCTCTCCCACACTCTCGTGCTCTCTCACACTCTCGTGCTCTCTCACACTCTCGTGTTGTCTCACACTCTTGTGCTCTCCCACACTCTCGTGCTCTCTCACACTCTCCTGCTCTCCCACACACTCGTGCTCTCACACTCTCGTGCTCTCCCACACTCTCGTGCTCTCCCACACTCTCGTGCTCTCCCACACTCTCGTGCTCTCCCACACTCTCGTGCTGTCTCACACTCTCGTGCTGTCTCACACTCTCGTGCTCTCCCACACTCTCGTGCTCTCGCACACTCTCGTGCTCTCTCACACTCTCGTGCTCTCTCACACTCTCACGCTCTCCCACACTCACGTGCTCTCCCACACTCTCATGGTCTCTCACACTCTCGTGCTCTCCCACACTCTCGTGCTCTCTCACACTCTTGTGCTCTCACACTCTCGTGCTCTCTCACACTCTCGTGCTCTCTCACACTCTCGTGCTCTCTCACACTCTCGTGCTCTCTCACACTCTCGTGCTCTCCCACACTCTCGTGCTCTCCCACACTCTCGTGCTCTCTCACACTCTCGTGCACTCTCACACTCTCGTGCTCTCCCACACTCTCGTGCTCTCCCACACTCTCGTGTTGTCTCACACTCTCGTGCTCTCCCACACTCTCGTGCTCTCTCACACTCTCATGCTCTCCCACACTCTCGTGCTCTTTCACACTCTCGTGCTCTCTCACACTCTCGTGCTGTCTCACACTCTCGTGCTCTCCCACACTCTCGTGTCTCTCACACTCTCGTGTTGTCTCACACTCTCGTGCTCTCTCACACTCTCGTGCTCTCCCACACTCTCATGCTGTCTCACACTCTCGTGCTCTCCCACACTCTCGTGTTGTCTCACACTCTCGTGCTCTCCCACACTCTCGTGCTCTCTCACACTCTCATGCTCTCCCACACTCTCGTGCTCTTTCACACTCTCGTGCTCTCTCACACTCTCGTGCTGTCTCACACTCTCGTGCTCTCCCACACTCTCGTGTCTCTCACACTCTCGTGTTGTCTCACACTCTCGTGCTCTCTCACACTCTCGTGCTCTCCCACACTCTCATGCTGTCTCACACTCTCGTGCTCTCCCACACTCTCATGCTGTCTCACACTCTCATGCTGTCTCACACTCTCGTGCTCTCCCACACTCTCGTGCTCTCGCACACTCTCGTGCTCTCTCACACTCTCGTGCTCTCTCACACTCTCATGGTCTCCCACACTCTCGTGCTCTCTCACACTCTCGTGCTCTCTCACACTCTCGTGCTGTCTCACACTCTCGTGCTCTCCCACACTCTCGTGTCTCTCACACTCTCGTGTTGTCTCACACTCTCGTGCTCTCTCACACTCTCGTGCTCTCTCACACGCTCGTGCTGTCTCACACTCTCGTGCTCTCCCACACTCTCGTGTCTCTCACACTCTCGTGTTGTCTCACACTCTCGTGCTCTCTCACACTCTCGTGCTCTCCCACACTCTCATGCTGTCTCACACTCTCGTGCTCTCCCACACTCTCATGCTGTCTCACACTCTCGTGCTCTCCAACACTCTCATGCTCTCTCACACTCTCGTGCTCTCCCACACTCTCGTGCTCTCCCACACTCTTGTGCTCTCCCACACTCTCGTGCTCTCCCACACTCTCGTGCTCTCCCACACTCTCGTGCTCTCTCACACTCTCGTGCTGTCTCACGCTCTCCCACACTCACGTGCTCTCCCACACTCTCATGGTCTCTCACACTCTCGTGCTCTCCCACACTCTCGTGCTCTCTCACACTCTTGTGCTCTCACACTCTCGTGCTCTCTCACACTCTCGTGCTCTCTCACACTCTCGTGCTCTCTCACACTCTCATGCTCTCCCACACTCTCGTGCTCTCCCACACTCTCGTGCTCTCTCACACTCTCGTGCACTCTCACACTCTCGTGCTCTCCCACACTCTCGTGCTCTCCCACACTCTCGTGTTGTCTCACACTCTCGTGCTCTCCCACACTCTCGTGCTCTCTCACACTCTCGTGCTCTCCCACACTCTCGTGCTCTTTCACACTCTCGTGCTCTCTCACACTCTCGTGCTGTCTCACACTCTCGTGCTCTCCCACACTCTCGTGTCTCTCACACTCTCGTGTTGTCTCACACTCTCGTGCTCTCTCACACTCTCGTGCTCTCCCACACTCTCATGCTGTCTCACACTCTCGTGCTCTCCCACAGTCTCATGCTGTCTCACACTCTCATGCTGTCTCACACTCTCGTGCTCTCCCACACTCTCGTGCTCTCGCACACTCTCGTGCTCTCTCACACTCTCATGGTCTCCCACACTCTCGTGCTCTCGCACACTCTCGTGCCCTCTCACACTCTCGTGCTCTCCCACACTCTCGTGCTCTCTCACATTCTCGTGCTCTCTCACACTCTCGTGCTCTCTCACACTCTCGTGCACTCTCACACTCTCGTGCTCTCTCACACTCTCATGCTCTCTCACACTCTCGTGCTCTCCCACACTCTCGTGCTCTCCCACACTCTCGTGCTCTCTCACACTCTCGTGCTCTCTCACACTCTCGTGTTGTATCACACTCTCGTGCTCTCCCACACTCTCATGCTCTCTCACACTCTCATGCTCTCCCACACTCTCGTGCTCTCTCACACTCTCGTGCTCTCTCACACTCTCGTGCTGTCTCACACTCTCGTGCTCTCCCACACTCTCGTGTCTCTCACACTCTCGTGTTGTCTCACACTCTCGTGCTCTCTCACACTCTCGTGCTCTCCCACACTCTCATGCTGTCTCACACTCTCGTGCTCTCCCACACTCTCATGCTGTCTCACACTCTCGTGCTCTCCCACACTCTCATGCTCTCTCACACTCTCGTGCTCTCCCACACTCTCGTGCTCTCCCACACTCTTGTGCTCTCCCACACTCTCGTGCTCTCCCACACTCACGTGCTCTCCCACACTCGTGGTCTCTCACACTCTCGTGCTCTCCCACACTCTCGTGCTGTCTCACACTCTTGTGCTCTCACACTCTCGTCCTCTCCCACACTCTCGTGCTCTCTCACACTCTCGTGCTCTCCCACACTCTCATGCTGTCTCACACTCTCGTGCTCTCCCACACTCTCGTGCTCTCGCACACTCTCGTGCTCTCTCACACTCTCGTGCTCTCCCACACTCTCGTGCTCTCCCACACTCTCGTGCTCTCTCAAACTCTCGTGCTCTCCCACACTCTCATGCTGTCTCACACTCTCGTGCTCTCCCACACTCTCATGCTGTCTCACACTCTCGTGCTCTCCCACACTCTCATGCTGTCTCACACTCTCGTGCTCTCGCACACTCTCGTGCTCTCCCACACTCTCGTGCTCTCCCACACTCTCGTGCTCTCCCACACTCTCGTGCTCTCCCACACTCTCGTGCTCTCACACACTCTCGTGCTCTCCCACACTCTCGTGCTCTCCCACACTCTCGTGCTCTCTCACACTCCCGTGCTCTCTCACACTCTCGTGCTCTCTCACACTCTCGTGCTCTCTCACACTCCCGTGCTCTCTCACACTCTCGTGCTCTCTCACACTCTCGTGCTCTCTCACATTCTCGTGCTCTCTCACACTCTCGTGCTCTCCCACACTCTCGTGCTGTCCCACACTCTCGTGCTCTCCCACACTCTCGTGCTCTCTCACACTCTCGTGCTCTCTCACACTCCCGTGCTCTCTCACACACTCGTGCTATCCCACACTCTCGTGCTCTCCCACACTTTTGTGCTCTCCCACACTCTCGTGCTCTCTCACACTCTCGTGCTCTCTCACACTCTCGTGCTCTCCCACACTCTCGTGCTCTCACACACTCTCGTGCTCTCCCACACTCTCGTGCTCTCCCACACTCACGTGCTCTCTCACACTCCCGTGCTCTCTCACACTCTCGTGCTCTCTCACACTCTCGTGCTCTCTCACACTCTCGTGCTCTCCCACACTCTCGTGCTCTCTCACACTCTCGTGCTGTCTCACACTCTCACGCTCTCCCACACTCTCGTGGTCTCTCAAACTCTCGTGCTCTCTCACACTCTCGTGGTCTCTCACACTCTCGTGCTGTCTCACACTCTCACGCTCTCCCACACTCACGTGCTCTCCCACACTCGTGGTCTCTCACACTCTCGTGCTCTCCCACACTCTCGTGCTGTCTCACACTGTTGTGCTCTCACACTCTCGTGCTCTCCCACACTCTCGTGCTCTCTCACACTCTCGTGCTCTCTCACACTCTCGTGCTCTCTCACACTCTCGTGCTCTCCCACACTCTCGTGCTCTCTCACACTCTTGTGCTCTCCCACACTCTTGTGCTCTCCCACACTCTCGTGCTCTCTCACACTCTCGTGCACTCTCACACTCTCGTGCTCTCCCACACTCTCGTGCTCTCTCACACTCTCGTGCTCTCCCACACTCTCGTGTTGTCTCACACTCTCGTGCTCTCCCACACTCTCGTGCTCTCTCACACTCTCATGCTCTCCCACACTGTCGTGCTCTCTCACACTCTCGTGCTCTCTCACACTCTCGTGCTGTCTCACACCCTCGTGCTCTCCCACACTCTCGTGTCTCTCACACTCTCGTATTGTCTCACACTCTCGTGCTCTCTCACACTCTCGTGCTCTCCCACACTCTCATGCTGTCTCACACTCTCGTGCTCTCCCACACTCTCATGCTGTCTCACACTCTCATGCTGTCTCACACTCTCGTGCTCTCCCACACTCTTGTGCTCTCGCACACTCTTGTGCTCTCTCACACTCTCATGGTCTCCCACACTCTCGCGCTCTCTCGCACTCTCGTGCTGTCTCACACTCTCGTGCTCTCCCACACTCTCGTGCTCTCCCACACTCGCATGCTGTCTCACACTCTCATGCTGTCTCACACTCTCGTGCTCTCCCACACTCTCGTGCTCTCGCACACTCTCGTGCTCTCTCTCACTCTCATGGTCTCCCACACTCTCGCGCTCTCTCGCACTCTCGTGCTGCCTCACACCCTCGTGCTCTCCCATACTCTCGTGCTCTCCCACACTCTCGTGCTCTCTCACACTCTCGTGCTGTCTCACACTCTCGTGCTCTCCCACACTCTCGTGTCTCTCACACTCTCGTGTTGTCTCACACTCTCCTGCTCTCTCACACTCTCGTGCTCTCCCACACTCTCATGCTGTCTCACACTCTCGTGCTCTGCCACACTCTCATGCTGTCTCACACTCTCGTGCTCTCCCACACTCTCACGCTCTCTCACACTCTTGTGCTCTCCCACACTCTCGCGCTCTCTCGCACTCTCGTGCTGTCTCACACTCTCGTGCCCTCCCACACTCTCGTGCTCTCTCACACTCTCGTGCTGTCTCACACTCTCGTGCTCTCCCACACTCTCGTGCTCTCCCGCACTCCCGTGCTCTCACACACTCTCGTGCTCTCCCACACTCTCATGCTCTCCCACACTCTCGTGCTCTCTCACACTCTCGTGCTGTCTCACACTCTCACGCTCTCCCACACTCACGTGCTCTCCCACACTCTCATGGTCTCTCACACTCTCGTGCTCTCCCACACTCTCATGCTCTCTCACACTCTTGTGCTCTCACACTCTCGTGCTCTCTCACACTCTCGTGCTCTCTCACACTCTCGTGCTCTCTCACACTCTCGTGCTCTCCCACACTCTCGTGCTCTCCCACACTCTCGTGCTCTCTCACACTCTCGTGCACTCTCACACTCTCGTGCTCTCCCACACTCTCGTGCTCTCCCACACTCTCGTGTTGTCTCACACTCTCGTGCTCTCCCACACTCTTGTGCTCTCTCACACTCTCATGCTCTCCCACACTCTTGTGCTCTTTCACACTCTCGTGCTCTCTCACACTCTCGTGCTGTCTCACACTCTCGTGCTCTCCCACACTCTCGTGTCTCTCACACTCTCGTGTTGTCTCACACTCTCGTGCTCTCTCACACTCTTGTGCTCCCCCACACTCTCATGCTGTCTCACACTCTCGTGCTCTCCCACACTCTCGTGTTGTCTCACACTCTCGTGCTCTCCCACACTCTCGTGCTCTCTCACACTCTCATGCTCTCCCACACTCTCGTGCTCTTTCACACTCTCGTGCTCTCTCACACTCTCGTGCTGTCTCACACTCTCGTGCTCTCCCACACTCTCGTGTCTCTCACACTCTCGTGTTGTCTCACACTCTCGTGCTCTCTCACACTCTCGTGCTCTCCCACACTCTCATGCTGTCTCACACTCTCGTGCTCTCCCACACTCTCATGCTGTCTCACACTCTCATGCTGTCTCACACTCTCGTGCTCTCCCACACTCTCGTGCTCTCGCACACTCTCGTGCTCTCTCACACTCTCGTGCTCTCTCACACTCTCATGGTCTCCCACACTCTCGCACTCTCGTGCTGTCTCACACTCTCGTGCTCTCCCACACTCTCGTGCTCTCCCACACTCTCATGCTGTCTCACACTCTCATGCTGTCTCACACTCTCGTACTCTCTTACACTCTCGTGCTCTCCCACACTCTTGTGCTCTCCCACACTCTCGAGCTCTCTCACACTCTCATGCACTCTCACACTCTCGTGCTCTCCCACACTCTCGTGCTCTCTCACACTCTCGTGCTCTCCCACACCCTCGTGTTGTCTCACACTCTCGTGCTCTCCCACACGCTCGTGCTCTCTCACACTCTCATGCTCTCTCACACTCTCGTGCTCTCTCACACTCTCGTGCTGTCTCACACCCTCGTGCTCTCCCACACTCTCGTGTCCCTCACACTCTCGTGTTGTCTCACACTCTCGTGCTCTCTCACACTCTCGTGCTCTCCCACACTCTCATGCTGTCTCACACTCTTGTGCTCTCCCACAGTCTCATGCTGTCTCACACTCTCATGCTGTCTCACACTCTCGTGCTCTCCCACACTCTCGTGCTCTCGCACACTCTCGTGCTCTCTCACACTCTCATGGTCTCCCACACTCTCGTGCTCTCGCACACTCTCGTGCCCTCTCACACTCTCGTGCTCTCCCACACTCTCGTGCTCTCTCACACTCTCGTGCTCTCTCACACTCTCGTGCTCTCTCACACTCTCGTGCACTCTTACACTCTCGTGCTCTCTCACACTCTCATGCTCTCTCACACTCTCGTGCTCTCCCACACTCTCGTGCTCTCCCACACTCTCGTGCTCTCTCACACTCTCGTGCTCTCTCACACTCTTGTGTTGTATCACACTCTCGTGCTCTCCCACACTCTCATGCTCTCTCACACTCTCATGCTCTCCCACACTCTCCTGCTCTCTCACACTCTCGTGCTCTCTCACACTCTCGTGCTGTCTCACACTCTCGTGCTCTCCCACACTCTCGTGTCTCTCACACTCTCGTGTTGTCTCACACTCTCGTGCTCTCTCACACACTCGTGCTCTCCCACAATCTCATGCTGTCTCACACTCTCGTGCTCTCCCACACTCTCATGCTGTCTCACACTCTCGTGCTCTCCCACACTCTCATGCTCTCTCACACTCTCGTGCTCTCCCGCACTCTCGTGCTCTCCCGCACTCTCGTGCTCTCCCGCACTCTCGTGCTCTCTCGCACTCTCGTGCTCTCCCGCACTCTCGCGCTCTCTCGCACTCTCGCGCTCTCTCGCACTCTCGCGCACTCTCGCGCTCTCTCGCGCTCTCTCGCACTCTCGTGCTGTCTCCCACTCTCGTGCTCTCTCACACTCTCGTGCTCTCCCACACTCTCGTGCTCTCTCACACTCTCGTGCTCTCCCACACTCTCGCGCTCTCTCACACTCTCGTGCTCTCCCACACTTTCGTGCTCTCCCACACTCTCGTGCTCTCCCACACTCTCGTGCTCTCTCACACTCTCGTGCTCTCCCACACTCTCGTGCTCTCTCACACTCTCGTGCTCTCCCACACTCTCGTGCTTTCTCACACTCTCGTGCTCTCTCACACTCTCGTGCTCTCCCACACTCTCGTGCTCTCTCACACTCTCGTGCTCTCCCACACACTCGTGCTCTCCCAAACTCTCGTGCTCTCTCGCACTCTCGTGCTGTCTCACACTCTCACGTTCTCCCACACTCTCGTGCTCACCCACACTCTCGTGCTGTCTCACACTCTTGTGCTCTCACACTCTCGTGCCCTCTCACACTCTCGTGCTCTCCCGCACTCTCGCGCTCTCTCGCACTCTCGTGCTGTCTCCCACTCTCGTGCTCTCTCACACTCTCGTGCTCTCCCGCACTCTCGTGCTCTCTCACACTCTCGTGCTCTCCCACACTCTCGTGCTCTCCCACACTCTCGTGCTCTCTCACACTCTCATGCTCTCCCGCACTCTCGCGCTCTCCCACACTCTCGTGCTCTCTCACACTCTCGTGCTCTCCCACAGTCTCATGCTCTCTCACACTCTCGTGCTGTCTCACACTCTCGTGCACTCTCACACTCTCGTGCTCTCCCACAATCTCGTGCTCTCTCACACTCTCGTGCTCTCCCACAGTCTCATGCTCTCTCACACTCTCGTGCTCTCCCACAGTCTCGTGCTCTCCCACACTCTCGTGCTCTCCCACACTCTCGTGCTCTCTCACAATCTCGTGCTGTATCACACTCTCACGCTCTCCCACACTCTCGTGCTCTCCCACACTCTCGTGCTGTCTCTCACTCTTGTGCTCTCACACTCTCATGCTCTCTCACACTCTCGTGCACTCTCACACTCTCGTGCTCTCCCACACTCTCATACTCTCCCACACTCTCGTGCTCTCCCACACTCTCGTGCTCTCTCACACTCTCGTGCTCTCTCACACTCTCGTGCTCTCCCACACTCTCGTGCTCTCTCACACTCTCGTGCTCTCTCACACTCTCATGTTGTCTCACACTCTTGTGCTCTCCCACACTCTCGTGCTCTCTCACACTCTCCTGCTCTCCCACACACTCGTGCTCTCACACTCTAGTGCTCTCTCACACTCTCGTGCTCTCCCACACTCTCGTGCTCTCCCACACTCTCGTGCTCTCCCACACTCTCGTGCTGTCCCACACTCTCGTGCTCTCCCACACTCTCATGCTGTCTCACACTCTCATGCTGTCTCACACTCTCGTGCTCTCCCACACTCTCGTGCTCTCGCACACTCTCGTGCTCTCTCACACTCTCGTGCTCTCTCACACTCTCACGCTCTCCCACACTCACGTGCTCTCCCACACTCTCATGGTCTCTCACACTCTCGTGCTCTCCCACACTCTCGTGCTCTCTCACACTCTCGTGCTCTCCCACACTCTCATGCTGTCTCACACTCTCGTGCTCTCCCACACTCTCATGCTGTCTCACACTCTCGTGCTCTCCCACACTCTCATGCTCTCTCACACTCTCGTGCTCTCCCACACTCTCGTGCTCTCCCACACTCTTGTGCTCTCCCACACTCTCGTGCTCTCCCACACTCACGTGCTCTCCCACACTCGTGGTCTCTCACACTCTCGTGCTCTCCCACACTCTCGTGCTGTCTCACACTCTTGTGCTCTCACACTCTCGTGCTCTCCCACACTCTCGTGCTCTCTCACACTCTCGTGCTCTCCCACACTCTCATGCTGTCTCACACTCTCGTGCTCTCCCACACTCTCGTGCTCTCGCACACTCTCGTGCTCTCTCACACTCTCGTGCTCTCCCACACTCTCGTGCTCTCCCACACTCTCGTGCTCTCTCAAACTCTCGTGCTCTCCCACACTCTCATGCTGTCTCACACTCTCGTGCTCTCCCACACTCTCATGCTGTCTCACACTCTCGTGCTCTCCCACACTCTCATGCTGTCTCACACTCTCGTGCTCTCGCACACTCTCGTGCTCTCCCACACTCTCGTGCTCTCCCACACTCTCGTGCTCTCCCACACTCTCGTGCTCTCACACACTCTCGTGCTCTCCCACACTCTCGTGCTCTCCCACACTCTCGTGCTCTCTCACACTCCCGTGCTCTCTCACACTCTCGTGCTCTCTCACACTCTCGTGCTCTCTCACACTCCCGTGCTCTCTCACACTCTCGTGCTCTCTCACACTCTCGTGCTCTCTCACATTCTCGTGCTCTCTCACAC
The DNA here is from genome assembly GCF_052327205.1 of Somniosus microcephalus. NCBI lineage: Eukaryota > Metazoa > Chordata > Chondrichthyes > Squaliformes > Somniosidae > Somniosus > Somniosus microcephalus. The sequence continues at coordinate 112,346,352 of NC_140988.1, read as the reverse complement.
TCTCGTGCTCTCCCACACTCTCGTGCTGTCCCACACTCTCGTGCTCTCCCACACTCTCGTGCTCTCTCACACTCTCGTGCTCTCTCACACTCCCGTGCTCTCTCACACACTCGTGCTATCCCACACTCTCGTGCTCTCCCACACTTTTGTGCTCTCCCACACTCTCGTGCTCTCTCACACTCTCGTGCTCTCTCACACTCTCGTGCTCTCCCACACTCTCGTGCTCTCACACACTCTCGTGCTCTCCCACACTCTCGTGCTCTCCCACACTCACGTGCTCTCTCACACTCCCGTGCTCTCTCACACTCTCGTGCTCTCTCACACTCTCGTGCTCTCTCACACTCTCGTGCTCTCCCACACTCTCGTGCTCTCTCACACTCTCGTGCTGTCTCACACTCTCACGCTCTCCCACACTCTCGTGGTCTCTCAAACTCTCGTGCTCTCTCACACTCTCGTGGTCTCTCACACTCTCGTGCTGTCTCACACTCTCACGCTCTCCCACACTCACGTGCTCTCCCACACTCGTGGTCTCTCACACTCTCGTGCTCTCCCACACTCTCGTGCTGTCTCACACTGTTGTGCTCTCACACTCTCGTGCTCTCCCACACTCTCGTGCTCTCTCACACTCTCGTGCTCTCTCACACTCTCGTGCTCTCTCACACTCTCGTGCTCTCCCACACTCTCGTGCTCTCTCACACTCTTGTGCTCTCCCACACTCTTGTGCTCTCCCACACTCTCGTGCTCTCTCACACTCTCGTGCACTCTCACACTCTCGTGCTCTCCCACACTCTCGTGCTCTCTCACACTCTCGTGCTCTCCCACACTCTCGTGTTGTCTCACACTCTCGTGCTCTCCCACACTCTCGTGCTCTCTCACACTCTCATGCTCTCCCACACTGTCGTGCTCTCTCACACTCTCGTGCTCTCTCACACTCTCGTGCTGTCTCACACCCTCGTGCTCTCCCACACTCTCGTGCTCTCCCACACTCTTGTGCTCTCCCACACTCTCGTGCTCTCCCACACTCTCGTGCTCTCCCACACTCTCGTGCTCTCTCACACTCTCGTGCTGTCTCACGCTCTCCCACACTCACGTGCTCTCCCACACTCTCATGGTCTCTCACACTCTCGTGCTCTCCCACACTCTCGTGCTCTCTCACACTCTTGTGCTCTCACACTCTCGTGCTCTCTCACACTCTCGTGCTCTCTCACACTCTCGTGCTCTCTCACACTCTCATGCTCTCCCACACTCTCGTGCTCTCCCACACTCTCGTGCTCTCTCACACTCTCGTGCACTCTCACACTCTCGTGCTCTCCCACACTCTCGTGCTCTCCCACACTCTCGTGTTGTCTCACACTCTCGTGCTCTCCCACACTCTCGTGCTCTCTCACACTCTCGTGCTCTCCCACACTCTCGTGCTCTTTCACACTCTCGTGCTCTCTCACACTCTCGTGCTGTCTCACACTCTCGTGCTCTCCCACACTCTCGTGTCTCTCACACTCTCGTGTTGTCTCACACTCTCGTGCTCTCTCACACTCTCGTGCTCTCCCACACTCTCATGCTGTCTCACACTCTCGTGCTCTCCCACAGTCTCATGCTGTCTCACACTCTCATGCTGTCTCACACTCTCGTGCTCTCCCACACTCTCGTGCTCTCGCACACTCTCGTGCTCTCTCACACTCTCATGGTCTCCCACACTCTCGTGCTCTCGCACACTCTCGTGCCCTCTCACACTCTCGTGCTCTCCCACACTCTCGTGCTCTCTCACATTCTCGTGCTCTCTCACACTCTCGTGCTCTCTCACACTCTCGTGCACTCTCACACTCTCGTGCTCTCTCACACTCTCATGCTCTCTCACACTCTCGTGCTCTCCCACACTCTCGTGCTCTCCCACACTCTCGTGCTCTCTCACACTCTCGTGCTCTCTCACACTCTCGTGTTGTATCACACTCTCGTGCTCTCCCACACTCTCATGCTCTCTCACACTCTCATGCTCTCCCACACTCTCGTGCTCTCTCACACTCTCGTGCTCTCTCACACTCTCGTGCTGTCTCACACTCTCGTGCTCTCCCACACTCTCGTGTCTCTCACACTCTCGTGTTGTCTCACACTCTCGTGCTCTCTCACACTCTCGTGCTCTCCCACACTCTCATGCTGTCTCACACTCTCGTGCTCTCCCACACTCTCATGCTGTCTCACACTCTCGTGCTCTCCCACACTCTCATGCTCTCTCACACTCTCGTGCTCTCCCACACTCTCGTGCTCTCCCACACTCTTGTGCTCTCCCACACTCTCGTGCTCTCCCACACTCACGTGCTCTCCCACACTCGTGGTCTCTCACACTCTCGTGCTCTCCCACACTCTCGTGCTGTCTCACACTCTTGTGCTCTCACACTCTCGTCCTCTCCCACACTCTCGTGCTCTCTCACACTCTCGTGCTCTCCCACACTCTCATGCTGTCTCACACTCTCGTGCTCTCCCACACTCTCGTGCTCTCGCACACTCTCGTGCTCTCTCACACTCTCGTGCTCTCCCACACTCTCGTGCTCTCCCACACTCTCGTGCTCTCTCAAACTCTCGTGCTCTCCCACACTCTCATGCTGTCTCACACTCTCGTGCTCTCCCACACTCTCATGCTGTCTCACACTCTCGTGCTCTCCCACACTCTCATGCTGTCTCACACTCTCGTGCTCTCGCACACTCTCGTGCTCTCCCACACTCTCGTGCTCTCCCACACTCTCGTGCTCTCCCACACTCTCGTGCTCTCCCACACTCTCGTGCTCTCACACACTCTCGTGCTCTCCCACACTCTCGTGCTCTCCCACACTCTCGTGCTCTCTCACACTCCCGTGCTCTCTCACACTCTCGTGCTCTCTCACACTCTCGTGCTCTCTCACACTCCCGTGCTCTCTCACACTCTCGTGCTCTCTCACACTCTCGTGCTCTCTCACATTCTCGTGCTCTCTCACACTCTCGTGCTCTCCCACACTCTCGTGCTGTCCCACACTCTCGTGCTCTCCCACACTCTCGTGCTCTCTCACACTCTCGTGCTCTCTCACACTCCCGTGCTCTCTCACACACTCGTGCTATCCCACACTCTCGTGCTCTCCCACACTTTTGTGCTCTCCCACACTCTCGTGCTCTCTCACACTCTCGTGCTCTCTCACACTCTCGTGCTCTCCCACACTCTCGTGCTCTCACACACTCTCGTGCTCTCCCACACTCTCGTGCTCTCCCACACTCACGTGCTCTCTCACACTCCCGTGCTCTCTCACACTCTCGTGCTCTCTCACACTCTCGTGCTCTCTCACACTCTCGTGCTCTCCCACACTCTCGTGCTCTCTCACACTCTCGTGCTGTCTCACACTCTCACGCTCTCCCACACTCTCGTGGTCTCTCAAACTCTCGTGCTCTCTCACACTCTCGTGGTCTCTCACACTCTCGTGCTGTCTCACACTCTCACGCTCTCCCACACTCACGTGCTCTCCCACACTCGTGGTCTCTCACACTCTCGTGCTCTCCCACACTCTCGTGCTGTCTCACACTGTTGTGCTCTCACACTCTCGTGCTCTCCCACACTCTCGTGCTCTCTCACACTCTCGTGCTCTCTCACACTCTCGTGCTCTCTCACACTCTCGTGCTCTCCCACACTCTCGTGCTCTCTCACACTCTTGTGCTCTCCCACACTCTTGTGCTCTCCCACACTCTCGTGCTCTCTCACACTCTCGTGCACTCTCACACTCTCGTGCTCTCCCACACTCTCGTGCTCTCTCACACTCTCGTGCTCTCCCACACTCTCGTGTTGTCTCACACTCTCGTGCTCTCCCACACTCTCGTGCTCTCTCACACTCTCATGCTCTCCCACACTGTCGTGCTCTCTCACACTCTCGTGCTCTCTCACACTCTCGTGCTGTCTCACACCCTCGTGCTCTCCCACACTCTCGTGTCTCTCACACTCTCGTATTGTCTCACACTCTCGTGCTCTCTCACACTCTCGTGCTCTCCCACACTCTCATGCTGTCTCACACTCTCGTGCTCTCCCACACTCTCATGCTGTCTCACACTCTCATGCTGTCTCACACTCTCGTGCTCTCCCACACTCTTGTGCTCTCGCACACTCTTGTGCTCTCTCACACTCTCATGGTCTCCCACACTCTCGCGCTCTCTCGCACTCTCGTGCTGTCTCACACTCTCGTGCTCTCCCACACTCTCGTGCTCTCCCACACTCGCATGCTGTCTCACACTCTCATGCTGTCTCACACTCTCGTGCTCTCCCACACTCTCGTGCTCTCGCACACTCTCGTGCTCTCTCTCACTCTCATGGTCTCCCACACTCTCGCGCTCTCTCGCACTCTCGTGCTGCCTCACACCCTCGTGCTCTCCCATACTCTCGTGCTCTCCCACACTCTCGTGCTCTCTCACACTCTCGTGCTGTCTCACACTCTCGTGCTCTCCCACACTCTCGTGTCTCTCACACTCTCGTGTTGTCTCACACTCTCCTGCTCTCTCACACTCTCGTGCTCTCCCACACTCTCATGCTGTCTCACACTCTCGTGCTCTGCCACACTCTCATGCTGTCTCACACTCTCGTGCTCTCCCACACTCTCACGCTCTCTCACACTCTTGTGCTCTCCCACACTCTCGCGCTCTCTCGCACTCTCGTGCTGTCTCACACTCTCGTGCCCTCCCACACTCTCGTGCTCTCTCACACTCTCGTGCTGTCTCACACTCTCGTGCTCTCCCACACTCTCGTGCTCTCCCGCACTCCCGTGCTCTCACACACTCTCGTGCTCTCCCACACTCTCATGCTCTCCCACACTCTCGTGCTCTCTCACACTCTCGTGCTGTCTCACACTCTCACGCTCTCCCACACTCACGTGCTCTCCCACACTCTCATGGTCTCTCACACTCTCGTGCTCTCCCACACTCTCATGCTCTCTCACACTCTTGTGCTCTCACACTCTCGTGCTCTCTCACACTCTCGTGCTCTCTCACACTCTCGTGCTCTCTCACACTCTCGTGCTCTCCCACACTCTCGTGCTCTCCCACACTCTCGTGCTCTCTCACACTCTCGTGCACTCTCACACTCTCGTGCTCTCCCACACTCTCGTGCTCTCCCACACTCTCGTGTTGTCTCACACTCTCGTGCTCTCCCACACTCTTGTGCTCTCTCACACTCTCATGCTCTCCCACACTCTTGTGCTCTTTCACACTCTCGTGCTCTCTCACACTCTCGTGCTGTCTCACACTCTCGTGCTCTCCCACACTCTCGTGTCTCTCACACTCTCGTGTTGTCTCACACTCTCGTGCTCTCTCACACTCTTGTGCTCCCCCACACTCTCATGCTGTCTCACACTCTCGTGCTCTCCCACACTCTCGTGTTGTCTCACACTCTCGTGCTCTCCCACACTCTCGTGCTCTCTCACACTCTCATGCTCTCCCACACTCTCGTGCTCTTTCACACTCTCGTGCTCTCTCACACTCTCGTGCTGTCTCACACTCTCGTGCTCTCCCACACTCTCGTGTCTCTCACACTCTCGTGTTGTCTCACACTCTCGTGCTCTCTCACACTCTCGTGCTCTCCCACACTCTCATGCTGTCTCACACTCTCGTGCTCTCCCACACTCTCATGCTGTCTCACACTCTCATGCTGTCTCACACTCTCGTGCTCTCCCACACTCTCGTGCTCTCGCACACTCTCGTGCTCTCTCACACTCTCGTGCTCTCTCACACTCTCATGGTCTCCCACACTCTCGCACTCTCGTGCTGTCTCACACTCTCGTGCTCTCCCACACTCTCGTGCTCTCCCACACTCTCATGCTGTCTCACACTCTCATGCTGTCTCACACTCTCGTACTCTCTTACACTCTCGTGCTCTCCCACACTCTTGTGCTCTCCCACACTCTCGAGCTCTCTCACACTCTCATGCACTCTCACACTCTCGTGCTCTCCCACACTCTCGTGCTCTCTCACACTCTCGTGCTCTCCCACACCCTCGTGTTGTCTCACACTCTCGTGCTCTCCCACACGCTCGTGCTCTCTCACACTCTCATGCTCTCTCACACTCTCGTGCTCTCTCACACTCTCGTGCTGTCTCACACCCTCGTGCTCTCCCACACTCTCGTGTCCCTCACACTCTCGTGTTGTCTCACACTCTCGTGCTCTCTCACACTCTCGTGCTCTCCCACACTCTCATGCTGTCTCACACTCTTGTGCTCTCCCACAGTCTCATGCTGTCTCACACTCTCATGCTGTCTCACACTCTCGTGCTCTCCCACACTCTCGTGCTCTCGCACACTCTCGTGCTCTCTCACACTCTCATGGTCTCCCACACTCTCGTGCTCTCGCACACTCTCGTGCCCTCTCACACTCTCGTGCTCTCCCACACTCTCGTGCTCTCTCACACTCTCGTGCTCTCTCACACTCTCGTGCTCTCTCACACTCTCGTGCACTCTTACACTCTCGTGCTCTCTCACACTCTCATGCTCTCTCACACTCTCGTGCTCTCCCACACTCTCGTGCTCTCCCACACTCTCGTGCTCTCTCACACTCTCGTGCTCTCTCACACTCTTGTGTTGTATCACACTCTCGTGCTCTCCCACACTCTCATGCTCTCTCACACTCTCATGCTCTCCCACACTCTCCTGCTCTCTCACACTCTCGTGCTCTCTCACACTCTCGTGCTGTCTCACACTCTCGTGCTCTCCCACACTCTCGTGTCTCTCACACTCTCGTGTTGTCTCACACTCTCGTGCTCTCTCACACACTCGTGCTCTCCCACAATCTCATGCTGTCTCACACTCTCGTGCTCTCCCACACTCTCATGCTGTCTCACACTCTCGTGCTCTCCCACACTCTCATGCTCTCTCACACTCTCGTGCTCTCCCGCACTCTCGTGCTCTCCCGCACTCTCGTGCTCTCCCGCACTCTCGTGCTCTCTCGCACTCTCGTGCTCTCCCGCACTCTCGCGCTCTCTCGCACTCTCGCGCTCTCTCGCACTCTCGCGCACTCTCGCGCTCTCTCGCGCTCTCTCGCACTCTCGTGCTGTCTCCCACTCTCGTGCTCTCTCACACTCTCGTGCTCTCCCACACTCTCGTGCTCTCTCACACTCTCGTGCTCTCCCACACTCTCGCGCTCTCTCACACTCTCGTGCTCTCCCACACTTTCGTGCTCTCCCACACTCTCGTGCTCTCCCACACTCTCGTGCTCTCTCACACTCTCGTGCTCTCCCACACTCTCGTGCTCTCTCACACTCTCGTGCTCTCCCACACTCTCGTGCTTTCTCACACTCTCGTGCTCTCTCACACTCTCGTGCTCTCCCACACTCTCGTGCTCTCTCACACTCTCGTGCTCTCCCACACACTCGTGCTCTCCCAAACTCTCGTGCTCTCTCGCACTCTCGTGCTGTCTCACACTCTCACGTTCTCCCACACTCTCGTGCTCACCCACACTCTCGTGCTGTCTCACACTCTTGTGCTCTCACACTCTCGTGCCCTCTCACACTCTCGTGCTCTCCCGCACTCTCGCGCTCTCTCGCACTCTCGTGCTGTCTCCCACTCTCGTGCTCTCTCACACTCTCGTGCTCTCCCGCACTCTCGTGCTCTCTCACACTCTCGTGCTCTCCCACACTCTCGTGCTCTCCCACACTCTCGTGCTCTCTCACACTCTCATGCTCTCCCGCACTCTCGCGCTCTCCCACACTCTCGTGCTCTCTCACACTCTCGTGCTCTCCCACAGTCTCATGCTCTCTCACACTCTCGTGCTGTCTCACACTCTCGTGCACTCTCACACTCTCGTGCTCTCCCACAATCTCGTGCTCTCTCACACTCTCGTGCTCTCCCACAGTCTCATGCTCTCTCACACTCTCGTGCTCTCCCACAGTCTCGTGCTCTCCCACACTCTCGTGCTCTCCCACACTCTCGTGCTCTCTCACAATCTCGTGCTGTATCACACTCTCACGCTCTCCCACACTCTCGTGCTCTCCCACACTCTCGTGCTGTCTCTCACTCTTGTGCTCTCACACTCTCATGCTCTCTCACACTCTCGTGCACTCTCACACTCTCGTGCTCTCCCACACTCTCGTGCTCTCCCACACTCTCGTGCTCTCTCACACTCTCGTGCTCTCTCACACTCTCGTGCTCTCCCACACTCTCGTGCTCTCTCACACTCTCGTGCTCTCTCACACTCTCATGTTGTCTCACACTCTTGTGCTCTCCCACACTCTCGTGCTCTCTCACACTCTCCTGCTCTCCCACACACTCGTGCTCTCACACTCTAGTGCTCTCTCACACTCTCGTGCTCTCCCACACTCTCGTGCTCTCCCACACTCTCGTGCTCTCCCACACTCTCGTGCTGTCCCACACTCTCGTGCTCTCCCACACTCTCATGCTGTCTCACACTCTCATGCTGTCTCACACTCTCGTGCTCTCCCACACTCTCGTGCTCTCGCACACTCTCGTGCTCTCTCACACTCTCGTGCTCTCTCACACTCTCACGCTCTCCCACACTCACGTGCTCTCCCACACTCTCATGGTCTCTCACACTCTCGTGCTCTCCCACACTCTCGTGCTCTCTCACACTCTCGTGCTCTCCCACACTCTCATGCTGTCTCACACTCTCGTGCTCTCCCACACTCTCATGCTGTCTCACACTCTCGTGCTCTCCCACACTCTCATGCTCTCTCACACTCTCGTGCTCTCCCACACTCTCGTGCTCTCCCACACTCTTGTGCTCTCCCACACTCTCGTGCTCTCCCACACTCACGTGCTCTCCCACACTCGTGGTCTCTCACACTCTCGTGCTCTCCCACACTCTCGTGCTGTCTCACACTCTTGTGCTCTCACACTCTCGTGCTCTCCCACACTCTCGTGCTCTCTCACACTCTCGTGCTCTCCCACACTCTCATGCTGTCTCACACTCTCGTGCTCTCCCACACTCTCGTGCTCTCGCACACTCTCGTGCTCTCTCACACTCTCGTGCTCTCCCACACTCTCGTGCTCTCCCACACTCTCGTGCTCTCTCAAACTCTCGTGCTCTCCCACACTCTCATGCTGTCTCACACTCTCGTGCTCTCCCACACTCTCATGCTGTCTCACACTCTCGTGCTCTCCCACACTCTCATGCTGTCTCACACTCTCGTGCTCTCGCACACTCTCGTGCTCTCCCACACTCTCGTGCTCTCCCACACTCTCGTGCTCTCCCACACTCTCGTGCTCTCACACACTCTCGTGCTCTCCCACACTCTCGTGCTCTCCCACACTCTCGTGCTCTCTCACACTCCCGTGCTCTCTCACACTCTCGTGCTCTCTCACACTCTCGTGCTCTCTCACACTCCCGTGCTCTCTCACACTCTCGTGCTCTCTCACACTCTCGTGCTCTCTCACATTCTCGTGCTCTCTCACACTCTCGTGCTCTCCCACACTCTCGTGCTGTCCCACACTCTCGTGCTCTCCCACACTCTCGTGCTCTCTCACACTCTCGTGCTCTCTCACACTCCCGTGCTCTCTCACACACTCGTGCTATCCCACACTCTCGTGCTCTCCCACACTTTTGTGCTCTCCCACACTCTCGTGCTCTCTCACACTCTCGTGCTCTCTCACACTCTCGTGCTCTCCCACACTCTCGTGCTCTCACACACTCTCGTGCTCTCCCACACTCTCGTGCTCTCCCACACTCACGTGCTCTCTCACACTCCCGTGCTCTCTCACACTCTCGTGCTCTCTCACACTCTCGTGCTCTCTCACACTCTCGTGCTCTCCCACACTCTCGTGCTCTCTCACACTCTCGTGCTGTCTCACACTCTCACGCTCTCCCACACTCTCGTGGTCTCTCAAACTCTCGTGCTCTCTCACACTCTCGTGGTCTCTCACACTCTCGTGCTGTCTCACACTCTCACGCTCTCCCACACTCACGTGCTCTCCCACACTCGTGGTCTCTCACACTCTCGTGCTCTCCCACACTCTCGTGCTGTCTCACACTGTTGTGCTCTCACACTCTCGTGCTCTCCCACACTCTCGTGCTCTCTCACACTCTCGTGCTCTCTCACACTCTCGTGCTCTCTCACACTCTCGTGCTCTCCCACACTCTCGTGCTCTCTCACACTCTTGTGCTCTCCCACACTCTTGTGCTCTCCCACACTCTCGTGCTCTCTCACACTCTCGTGCACTCTCACACTCTCGTGCTCTCCCACACTCTCGTGCTCTCTCACACTCTCGTGCTCTCCCACACTCTCGTGTTGTCTCACACTCTCGTGCTCTCCCACACTCTCGTGCTCTCTCACACTCTCATGCTCTCCCACACTGTCGTGCTCTCTCACACTCTCGTGCTCTCTCACACTCTCGTGCTGTCTCACACCCTCGTGCTCTCCCACACTCTCGTGTCTCTCACACTCTCGTATTGTCTCACACTCTCGTGCTCTCTCACACTCTCGTGCTCTCCCACACTCTCATGCTGTCTCACACTCTCGTGCTCTCCCACACTCTCATGCTGTCTCACACTCTCATGCTGTCTCACACTCTCGTGCTCTCCCACACTCTTGTGCTCTCGCACACTCTTGTGCTCTCTCACACTCTCATGGTCTCCCACACTCTCGCGCTCTCTCGCACTCTCGTGCTGTCTCACACTCTCGTGCTCTCCCACACTCTCGTGCTCTCCCACACTCGCATGCTGTCTCACACTCTCATGCTGTCTCACACTCTCGTGCTCTCCCACACTCTCGTGCTCTCGCACACTCTCGTGCTCTCTCTCACTCTCATGGTCTCCCACACTCTCGCGCTCTCTCGCACTCTCGTGCTGCCTCACACCCTCGTGCTCTCCCATACTCTCGTGCTCTCCCACACTCTCGTGCTCTCTCACACTCTCGTGCTGTCTCACACTCTCGTGCTCTCCCACACTCTCGTGTCTCTCACACTCTCGTGTTGTCTCACACTCTCCTGCTCTCTCACACTCTCGTGCTCTCCCACACTCTCATGCTGTCTCACACTCTCGTGCTCTGCCACACTCTCATGCTGTCTCACACTCTCGTGCTCTCCCACACTCTCACGCTCTCTCACACTCTTGTGCTCTCCCACACTCTCGCGCTCTCTCGCACTCTCGTGCTGTCTCACACTCTCGTGCCCTCCCACACTCTCGTGCTCTCTCACACTCTCGTGCTGTCTCACACTCTCGTGCTCTCCCACACTCTCGTGCTCTCCCGCACTCCCGTGCTCTCACACACTCTCGTGCTCTCCCACACTCTCATGCTCTCCCACACTCTCGTGCTCTCTCACACTCTCGTGCTGTCTCACACTCTCACGCTCTCCCACACTCACGTGCTCTCCCACACTCTCATGGTCTCTCACACTCTCGTGCTCTCCCACACTCTCGTGCTCTCTCACACTCTTGTGCTCTCACACTCTCGTGCTCTCTCACACTCTCGTGCTCTCTCACACTCTCGTGCTCTCCCACACTCTCGTGCTCTCCCACACTCTCGTGCTCTCTCACACTCTCGTGCACTCTCACACTCTCGTGCTCTCCCACACTCTCGTGCTCTCCCACACTCTCGTGTTGTCTCACACTCTCGTGCTCTCCCACACTCTTGTGCTCTCTCACACTCTCATGCTCTCCCACACTCTTGTGCTCTTTCACACTCTCGTGCTCTCTCACACTCTCGTGCTGTCTCACACTCTCGTGCTCTCCCACACTCTCGTGTCTCTCACACTCTCGTGTTGTCTCACACTCTCGTGCTCTCTCACACTCTTGTGCTCCCCCACACTCTCATGCTGTCTCACACTCTCGTGCTCTCCCACACTCTCGTGTTGTCTCACACTCTCGTGCTCTCCCACACTCTCGTGCTCTCTCACACTCTCATGCTCTCCCACACTCTCGTGCTCTTTCACACTCTCGTGCTCTCTCACACTCTCGTGCTGTCTCACACTCTCGTGCTCTCCCACACTCTCGTGCTCTCCCACACTCTCGTGCTGTCCCACACTCTCGTGCTCTCCCACACTCTCATGCTGTCTCACACTCTCATGCTGTCTCACACTCTCGTGCTCTCCCACACTCTCGTGCTCTCGCACACTCTCGTGCTCTCTCACACTCTCGTGCTCTCTCACACTCTCACGCTCTCCCACACTCACGTGCTCTCCCACACTCTCATGGTCTCTCACACTCTCGTGCTCTCCCACACTCTCGTGCTCTCTCACACTCTCGTGCTCTCCCACACTCTCATGCTGTCTCACACTCTCGTGCTCTCCCACACTCTCATGCTGTCTCACACTCTCGTGCTCTCCCACACTCTCATGCTCTCTCACACTCTCGTGCTCTCCCACACTCTCGTGCTCTCCCACACTCTTGTGCTCTCCCACACTCTCGTGCTCTCCCACACTCACGTGCTCTCCCACACTCGTGGTCTCTCACACTCTCGTGCTCTCCCACACTCTCGTGCTGTCTCACACTCTTGTGCTCTCACACTCTCGTGCTCTCCCACACTCTCGTGCTCTCTCACACTCTCGTGCTCTCCCACACTCTCATGCTGTCTCACACTCTCGTGCTCTCCCACACTCTCGTGCTCTCGCACACTCTCGTGCTCTCTCACACTCTCGTGCTCTCCCACACTCTCGTGCTCTCCCACACTCTCGTGCTCTCTCAAACTCTCGTGCTCTCCCACACTCTCATGCTGTCTCACACTCTCGTGCTCTCCCACACTCTCATGCTGTCTCACACTCTCGTGCTCTCCCACACTCTCATGCTGTCTCACACTCTCGTGCTCTCGCACACTCTCGTGCTCTCCCACACTCTCGTGCTCTCCCACACTCTCGTGCTCTCCCACACTCTCGTGCTCTCACACACTCTCGTGCTCTCCCACACTCTCGTGCTCTCCCACACTCTCGTGCTCTCTCACACTCCCGTGCTCTCTCACACTCTCGTGCTCTCTCACACTCTCGTGCTCTCTCACACTCCCGTGCTCTCTCACACTCTCGTGCTCTCTCACACTCTCGTGCTCTCTCACATTCTCGTGCTCTCTCACACTCTCGTGCTCTCCCACACTCTCGTGCTGTCCCACACTCTCGTGCTCTCCCACACTCTCGTGCTCTCTCACACTCTCGTGCTCTCTCACACTCCCGTGCTCTCTCACACACTCGTGCTATCCCACACTCTCGTGCTCTCCCACACTTTTGTGCTCTCCCACACTCTCGTGCTCTCTCACACTCTCGTGCTCTCTCACACTCTCGTGCTCTCCCACACTCTCGTGCTCTCACACACTCTCGTGCTCTCCCACACTCTCGTGCTCTCCCACACTCACGTGCTCTCTCACACTCCCGTGCTCTCTCACACTCTCGTGCTCTCTCACACTCTCGTGCTCTCTCACACTCTCGTGCTCTCCCACACTCTCGTGCTCTCTCACACTCTCGTGCTGTCTCACACTCTCACGCTCTCCCACACTCTCGTGGTCTCTCAAACTCTCGTGCTCTCTCACACTCTCGTGGTCTCTCACACTCTCGTGCTGTCTCACACTCTCACGCTCTCCCACACTCACGTGCTCTCCCACACTCGTGGTCTCTCACACTCTCGTGCTCTCCCACACTCTCGTGCTGTCTCACACTGTTGTGCTCTCACACTCTCGTGCTCTCCCACACTCTCGTGCTCTCTCACACTCTCGTGCTCTCTCACACTCTCGTGCTCTCTCACACTCTCGTGCTCTCCCACACTCTCGTGCTCTCTCACACTCTTGTGCTCTCCCACACTCTTGTGCTCTCCCACACTCTCGTGCTCTCTCACACTCTCGTGCACTCTCACACTCTCGTGCTCTCCCACACTCTCGTGCTCTCTCACACTCTCGTGCTCTCCCACACTCTCGTGTTGTCTCACACTCTCGTGCTCTCCCACACTCTCGTGCTCTCTCACACTCTCATGCTCTCCCACACTGTCGTGCTCTCTCACACTCTCGTGCTCTCTCACACTCTCGTGCTGTCTCACACCCTCGTGCTCTCCCACACTCTCGTGTCTCTCACACTCTCGTATTGTCTCACACTCTCGTGCTCTCTCACACTCTCGTGCTCTCCCACACTCTCATGCTGTCTCACACTCTCGTGCTCTCCCACACTCTCATGCTGTCTCACACTCTCATGCTGTCTCACACTCTCGTGCTCTCCCACACTCTTGTGCTCTCGCACACTCTTGTGCTCTCTCACACTCTCATGGTCTCCCACACTCTCGCGCTCTCTCGCACTCTCGTGCTGTCTCACACTCTCGTGCTCTCCCACACTCTCGTGCTCTCCCACACTCGCATGCTGTCTCACACTCTCATGCTGTCTCACACTCTCGTGCTCTCCCACACTCTCGTGCTCTCGCACACTCTCGTGCTCTCTCTCACTCTCATGGTCTCCCACACTCTCGCGCTCTCTCGCACTCTCGTGCTGCCTCACACCCTCGTGCTCTCCCATACTCTCGTGCTCTCCCACACTCTCGTGCTCTCTCACACTCTCGTGCTGTCTCACACTCTCGTGCTCTCCCACACTCTCGTGTCTCTCACACTCTCGTGTTGTCTCACACTCTCCTGCTCTCTCACACTCTCGTGCTCTCCCACACTCTCATGCTGTCTCACACTCTCGTGCTCTGCCACACTCTCATGCTGTCTCACACTCTCGTGCTCTCCCACACTCTCACGCTCTCTCACACTCTTGTGCTCTCCCACACTCTCGCGCTCTCTCGCACTCTCGTGCTGTCTCACACTCTCGTGCCCTCCCACACTCTCGTGCTCTCTCACACTCTCGTGCTGTCTCACACTCTCGTGCTCTCCCACACTCTCGTGCTCTCCCGCACTCCCGTGCTCTCACACACTCTCGTGCTCTCCCACACTCTCATGCTCTCCCACACTCTCGTGCTCTCTCACACTCTCGTGCTGTCTCACACTCTCACGCTCTCCCACACTCACGTGCTCTCCCACACTCTCATGGTCTCTCACACTCTCGTGCTCTCCCACACTCTCGTGCTCTCTCACACTCTTGTGCTCTCACACTCTCGTGCTCTCTCACACTCTCGTGCTCTCTCACACTCTCGTGCTCTCCCACACTCTCGTGCTCTCCCACACTCTCGTGCTCTCTCACACTCTCGTGCACTCTCACACTCTCGTGCTCTCCCACACTCTCGTGCTCTCCCACACTCTCGTGTTGTCTCACACTCTCGTGCTCTCCCACACTCTTGTGCTCTCTCACACTCTCATGCTCTCCCACACTCTTGTGCTCTTTCACACTCTCGTGCTCTCTCACACTCTCGTGCTGTCTCACACTCTCGTGCTCTCCCACACTCTCGTGTCTCTCACACTCTCGTGTTGTCTCACACTCTCGTGCTCTCTCACACTCTTGTGCTCCCCCACACTCTCATGCTGTCTCACACTCTCGTGCTCTCCCACACTCTCGTGTTGTCTCACACTCTCGTGCTCTCCCACACTCTCGTGCTCTCTCACACTCTCATGCTCTCCCACACTCTCGTGCTCTTTCACACTCTCATGCTCTCTCACACTCTCGTGCTGTCTCACACTCTCGTGCTCTCCCACACTCTCGTGTCTCTCACACTCTCGTGTTGTCTCACACTCTCGTGCTCTCTCACACTCTCGTGCTCTCCCACACTCTCATGCTGTCTCACACTCTCGTGCTCTCCCACACTCTCATGCTGTCTCACACTCTCATGCTGTCTCACACTCTCGTGCTCTCCCACACTCTCGTGCTCTCGCACACTCTCGTGCTCTCTCACACTCTTGTGCTCTCTCACACTCTCATGGTCTCCCACACTCTCGCACTCTCGTGCTGTCTCACACTCTCGTGCTCTCCCACACTCTCGTGCTCTCCCACACTCTCATGCTGTCTCACACTCTCATGCTGTCTCACACTCTCGTACTCTCTTACACTCTCGTGCTCTCCCACACTCTTGTGCTCTCCCACACTCTCGAGCTCCCTCACACTCTCATGCACTCTCACACTCTCGTGCTCTCCCACACTCTCGTGCTCTCTCACACTCTCGTGCTCTCCCACACCCTCGTGTTGTCTCACACTCTCGTGCTCTCCCACACGCTCGTGCTCTCTCACACTCTCATGCTCTCTCACACTCTCGTGCTCTCTCACACTCTCGTGCTGTCTCACACCCTCGTGCTCTCCCACACTCTCGTGTCCCTCACACTCTCGTGTTGTCTCACACTCTCGTGCTCTCTCACACTCTCGTGCTCTCCCACACTCTCATGCTGTCTCACACTCTTGTGCTCTCCCACAGTCTCATGCTGTCTCACACTCTCATGCTGTCTCACACTCTCGTGCTCTCCCACACTCTCGTGCTCTCGCACACTCTCGTGCTCTCTCACACTCTCATGGTCTCCCACACTCTCGTGCTCTCGCACACTCTCGTGCCCTCTCACACTCTCGTGCTCTCCCACACTCTCGTGCTCTCTCACATTCTCGTGCTCTCTCACACTCTCGTGCTCTCTCACACTCTCGTGCACTCTCACACTCTCGTGCTCTCTCACACTCTCGTGCTCTCTCACACTCTCGTGCTCTCCCACACTCTCGTGCTCTCCCACACTCTCGTGCTCTCTCACACTCTCGTGCTCTCTCACACTCTTGTGTTGTATCACACTCTCGTGCTCTCCCACACTCTCATGCTCTCTCACACTCTCATGCTCTCCCACACTCTCGTGCTCTCTCACACTCTCGTGCTCTCTCACACTCTCGTGCTGTCTCACACTCTCGTGCTCTCCCACACTCTCGTGTCTCTCACACTCTCGTGTTGTCTCACACTCTCGTGCTCTCTCACACTCTCGTGCTCTCCCACAATCTCATGCTGTCTCACACTCTCGTGCTCTCCCACACTCTCATGCTGTCTCACACTCTCGTGCTCTCCCACACTCTCATGCTCTCTCACACTCTCGTGCTCTCCCACACTCTCATGCTCTCCCACACTCTCGTGCTCTCTCGCACTCTCGTGCTCTCCCGCACTCTCGCGCTCTCTCGCACTCTCGCGCTCTCTCGCACTCTCGCGCTCTCTCGCGCTCTCTCGCACTCTCGCGCTCTCTCGCGCTCTCTCGCACTCTCGTGCTGTCTCCCACTCTCGTGCTCTCTCACACTCTCGTGCTCTCCCACACTCTCGTGCTCTCTCACACTCTCGTGCACTCCCACACTCTCGCGCTCTCTCACACTCTCGTGCTCTCCCACACTTTCGTGCTCTCCCACACTCTCGTGCTCTCCCACACTCTCGTGCTCTCTCACACTCTCGTGCTCTCCCACACTCTCGTGCTTTCTCACACTCTCGTGCTCTCTCACACTCTCGTGCTCTCCCACACTCTCGTGCTCTCTCACACTCTCGTGCTCTCCCACACTCTCGTGCTCTCCCAAACTCTCGTGCTCTCTCGCACTCTCGTGCTGTCTCACACTCTCACGTTCTCCCACACTCTCGTGCTCACCCACACTCTCGTGCTGTCTCACACTCTTGTGCTCTCACACTCTCGTGCCCTCTCACACTCTCGTGCTCTCCCGCACTCTCGCGCTCTCTCGCACTCTCGTGCTGTCTCCCACTCTCGTGCTCTCTCACACTCTCGTGCTCTCCCGCACTCTCGTGCTCTCTCACACTCTCGTGCTCTCCCACACTCTCGTGCTCTCCCACACTCTCGTGCTCTCTCACACTCTCATGCTCTCCCGCACTCTCGCGCTCTCCCACACTCTCGTGCTCTCTCACACTCTCGTGCTCTCCCACAGTCTCATGCTCTCTCACACTCTCGTGCTGTCTCACACTCTCGTGCACTCTCACACTCTCGTGCTCTCCCACACTCTCGTGCTCTCTCACACTCTCGTGCTCTCCCACAGTCTCATGCTCTCTCACACTCTCGTGCTCTCCCACAGTCTCGTGCTCTCCCACACTCTCGTGCTCTCCCACACTCTCGTGCTCTCTCACAATCTCGTGCTGTATCACACTCTCACGCTCTCCCACACTCTCGTGCTCTCCCACACTCTCGTGCTGTCTCTCACTCTTGTGCTCTCACACTCTCATGCTCTCTCACACTCTCGTGCACTCTCACACTCTCGTGCTCTCCCACACTCTCATACTCTCCCACACTCTCGTGCTCTCCCACACTCTCGTGCTCTCTCACACTCTCGTGCTCTCTCACACTCTCGTGCTCTCCCACACTCTCGTGCTCTCTCACACTCTCGTGCTCTCTCACACTCTCGTGTTGTCTCACACTCTTGTGCTCTCCCACACTCTCGTGCTCTCTCACACTCTCCTGCTCTCCCACACACTCGTGCTCTCACACTCTCGTGCTCTCTCACACTCTCGTGCTCTCCCACACTCTCGTGCTCTCCCACACTCTCGTGCTCTCCCACACTCTCGTGCTCTCCCACACTCTCGTGCTCTCCCACACTCTGATGCTGTCTCACACTCTCATGCTGTCTCACACTCTCGTGCTCTCCCACACTCTCGTGCTCTCGCACACTCTCGTGCTCTCTCACACTCTCGTGCTCTCTCACACTCTCATGGTCTCCCACACTCTCGCGCTCTCTCGCACTCTCGTGCTGTCTCACACTCTCGTGCTCTCCCACACTCTCGTGCTCTCCCACACTCTCATGCTGTCTCACACTCTCATGCTGTCTCACACTCTCGTACTCTCTTACACTCTCGTGTTCTCCCACACTCTTGTGCTCTCCCACACTCTCGTGCTCTCTCACACTCTCATGCACTCTCACACTCTCGTGCTCTCCCAAACTCTCGTGCTCTCTCACACTCTCGTGCTCTCCCACACCCTCGTGTTGTCTCACACTCTCGTGCTCTCCCACACGCTCGTGCTCTCTCACACTCTCATGCTCTCCCACACTCTCGTGCTCTCTCACACTCTCGTGCTCTCTCACACTCTCGTGTTGTCTCACACTCTCGTGCTCTCTCACACTCTCGTGCTCTCCCACACTCTCATGCTGTCTCACACTCTCGTGCTCTCCCACAGTCTCATGCTGTCTCACACTCTCATGCTGTCTCACACTCTCGTGCTCTCCCACACTCTCGTGCTCTCGCACACTCTCGTGCTCTCTCACACTTTCATGGTCTCCCACACTCTCGTGCTCTCGCACACTCTCGTGCCCTCTCACACTCTCGTGCTCTCCCACACTCTCGGGCTCTCTCACATTCTCGTGCTCTCTCACACTCTCGTGCTCTCCCACACTCTCGGGCTCTCTCACATTCTCGTGCACTCTCACACTCTCGTGCTCTCTCACACTCTCATGCTCTCTCACACTCTCGTGCTCTCCCACACTCTCGTGCTCTCCCACACTCTCGTGCTCTCTCACACTCTCGTGCTCTCTCACACTCTCGTGTTGTATCACACTCTCGTGCTCTCCCACACTCTCATGCTCTCTCACACTCTCATGCTCTCCCACACTCTCGTGCTCTCTCACACTCTCGTGCTCTCTCACACTCTCGTGCTGTCTCACACTCTCGTGCTCTCCCACACTCTCGTGTCTCTCACACTCTCGTGCTGTCTCACACTCTCGTGCTCTCTCACACTCTCGTGCTCTCCCACAATCTCATGCTGTCTCACACTCTCGTGCTCTCCCACACTCTCATGCTGTCTCACACTCTCGTGCTCTCCCGCACTCTCGTGCTCTCCCGCGCTCTCGTGCTCTCCCGCGCTCTCGTGCTCTCCCGCGCTCTCGCGCTCTCCCGCGCTCTCGCGCTCTCCCGCGCTCTCGCGCTCTCCCGCGCTCTCGCGCTCTCTCGCGCTCTCTCGCACTCTCGCGCTCTCTCGCACTCTCGTGCTGTCTCCCACTCTCGTGCTCTCTCACACTCTCGTGCTCTCCCTCACTCTTGTGCTCTCTCACACTCTCGTGCTCTCCCACACTCTCGCGCTCTCTCACACTCTCGTGCTCTCCCACACTTTCGTGCTCTCCCACACTCTCGTGCTCTCCCACACTCTCGTGCTCTCTCACACTCTCGTGCTCTCCCACACTCTCGTGCTCTCTCACACTCTCGTGCTCTCCCACACTCTCGTGCTGTCTCACACTCTCGTGCTCTCTCACACTCTCGTGCTCTCCCACACTCTCGTGCTCTCTCACACTCTCGTGCTCTCCCACACTCTCGTGCTCTCCCAAACTCTCGTGCTCTCTCACACTCTCGTGCTGTCTCACACTCTCACGTTCTCCCACACTCTCGTGCTCTCCCACACTCTCGTGCTGTCTCACACTCTTGTGCTCTCACACTCTCGTGCCCTCTCACACTCTCGTGCTCTCCCGCACTCTCGCGCTCTCTCGCACTCTCGTGCTGTCTCCCACTCTCGTGCTCTCTCACACTCTCGTGCTCTCCCACACTCTCGTGCTCTCTCACACTCTCGTGCTCTCCCACACTCTCGTGCTCTCCCACACTCTCGTGCTCTCTCACACTCTCGTGCTCTCCCGCACTCTCGCGCTCTCCCGCACTCTCGCGCTCTCTCGCACTCTCGCGCTCTCTCGCGCTCTCTCGCTCTCTCGCACTCTCGTGCTGTCTCCCACTCTCGTGCTCCCTCACACTCTCGTGCTCTCCCACACTCTCGTGCTCTCTCACACTCTCGTGCTCTCCCACACTCTCGCGCTCTCTCACACTCTCGTGCTCTCCCACACTTTCGTGCTCAACCACACTCTCGTGCTCTCCCACACTCTCGTGCTCTCTCACACTCTCGTGCTCTCCCACACTCTCGTGCTCTCTCACACTCTGGTGCTCTCTCACACTCTCGTGCTCTCCCACACTCTCGTGCTCTCTCACACTCTCGTGCTCTCCCACACTCTCGTGCTGTCTCACACTCTCGTGCTCTCTCACACTCTTGTGCTCTCCCACACTCTCGTGCTCTCTCACACTCTCGTGCTCTCCCACACTCTCGTGCTCTCCCACACTCTCGTGCTCTCCCAAACTCTCGTGCTCTCTCACACTCTCGTGCTGTCTCACACGCTCACGCTCTCCCACACTCTCGTGCTCTCCCACACTCTCGTGCTGTCTCACACTCTTGTGCTCTCACACTCTCGTGCTCTCTCACACTCTCGTGCTCTCTCACACACTCGTGCTCTCCCACACTCTCGTGCTCTCCCACACTCTCGTGCTCTCTCACACTCTCGTGCTCTCTCACACTCTCATGTTGTATCACACTCTCGTGCTCTCCCACACTCTCATGCTCTCTCACACTCTCATGCTCTCCCACACTCTCGTGCTCTCTCACACTCTCGTGCTCTCTCACACTCTCGTGCTGTCTCACACTCTCGTGCTCTCCCACACTCTCGTGTCTCTCACACTCTCGTGTTGTCTCACACTCTCGTGCTCTCTCACACTCTCGTGCTCTCCCACAATCTCATGCTGTCTCACACTCTCGTGCTCTCCCACACTCTCATGCTGTCTCACACTCTCGTGCTCTCCCACACTCTCATGCTCTCTCACACTCTCGTGCTCTCCCACACTCTCGTGCTCTCCCACACTCTCGTGCTCTCTCGCACTCTCGCACTCTCGTGCTCTCCCGCACTCTCGCGCTCTCTCGCACTCTCGCGCTCTCCCGCACTCTCGCGCTCTCTCGCGCTCTCTCGCACTCTCGCGCTCTCTCGCACTCTCGTGCTGTCTCCCACTCTCGTGCTCTCTCACACTCTCGTGCTCTCCCTCACTCTTGTGCTCTCTCACACTCTCGTGCTCTCCCACACTCTCGCGCTCTCTCACACTCTCGTGCTCTCCCACACTTTCGTGCTCTCCCACACTCTCGTGCTCTCCCACACTCTCGTGCTCTCTCACACTCTCGTGCTCTCCCACACTCTCGTGCTCTCTCACACTCTCGTGCTCTCCCACACTCTCGTGCTGTCTGACACTCTCGTGCTCTCTCACACTCTCGTGCTCTCCCACACTCTCGTGCTCTCTCACACTCTCGTGCTCTCCCACACTCTCGTGCTCTCCCAAACTCTCGTGCTCTCTCACACTCTCGTGCTGTCTCACACTCTCACGTTCTCCCACACTCTCGTGCTCTCCCACACTCTCGTGCTGTCTCACACTCTTGTGCTCTCACACTCTCGTGCCCTCTCACACTCTCGTGCTCTCCCGCACTCTCGCGCTCTCTCGCACTCTCGTGCTGTCTCCCACTCTCGTGCTCTCTCACACTCTCGTGCTCTCCCACACTCTCGTGCTCTCTCACACTCTCGTGCTCTCCCACATTCTCGTGCTCTCCCACACTCTCGTGCTCTCTCACACTCTCGTGCTCTCCCGCACTCTCGCGCTCTCCCGCACTCTCGCGCTCTCTCGCACTCTCGCGCTCTCTCGCTCTCTCGCACTCTCGTGCTGTCTCCCACTCTCGTGCTCTCTCACACTCTCGTGCTCTCCCACACTCTCGTGCTCTCTCACACTCTCGTGCTCTCCCACACTCTCGCGCTCTCTCACACTCTCGTGCTCTCCCACACTTTCGTGCTCAACCACACTCTCGTGCTCTCCCACACTCTCGTGCTCTCTCACACTCTCGTGCTCTCCCACACTCTCGTGCTCTCTCACACTCTGGTGCTCTCTCACACTCTCGTGCTCTCCCACACTCTCGTGCTCTCTCACACTCTCGTGCTCTCCCACACTCTCGTGCTGTCTCACACTCTCGTGCTCTCTCACACTCTTGTGCTCTCCCACACTCTCGTGCTCTCTCACACTCTCGTGCTCTCCCACACTCTCGTGCTCTCCCACACTCTCGTGCTCTCCCAAACTCTCGTGCTCTCTCACACTCTCGTGCTGTCTCACACGCTCACGCTCTCCCACACTCTCGTGCTCTCCCACACTCTCGTGCTGTCTCACACTCTTGTGCTCTCACACTCTCGTGCTCTCTCACACTCTCGTGCTCTCTCACACTCTCGTGTTGTCTAACACTCTCGTGCTCTCCCACACTCTCGTGCTCTCTCACACTCTCATGCTCTCCCACACTCTCGTGCTCTCTCACACTCTCGTCCTCTCCCACACTCTCGTGCTCTCTCACACTCTCGTGCTCTCCCACACTCTCGTGCTCTCCCACACTCTCGTGCTCTCTCGCGCTCTCTCACACTCTCGTGCTCTCTCACACTCTCGTGCTCTCTCACTCTCTCGTTCTCTCTCACACTCTCGTGCTCTCTCACACTCTCGTGCTCTCCCACACTCTCGTGCGCTCCCACACTCTCGTACTCTCTCACACTCTCGTGCTCGCCCACACTCTCGTGCTCTCCCACACTCTCGTGCTCTCCCACACTCTCGTGCTCTCCCACACTCTCGTGCTCTCTCACACTCTCGTGCTCTCTCACACTCTCGTGCTCTCTCTCACTCCCGTGCTCTCTCACACTCTCGAGCTCTCTCACACTCTTGTGCTCTCTCACACTCTCGTGCTCTCCCACACTCTCGTGCTCTCCCACACTCTCGTGCTCTCTCACACTCTCGTGCTCTCCCACACTCTCGTGCTCTCTCACACTCTCGTGCTCTCCCGCACTCTCGCGCTCTCTCGCGCTCTCTCGCACTCTCGCGCTCTCTCGCACTCTCGTGCTGTCTCCCACTCTCGTGCTCTCTCAGACTCTCGTGCTCTCCCACACTCTCGTGCTCTCTCACACTCTCGTGCTCTCCCACACTCTCGTGCTCTCCCACACTCTCATGCTGTCTCACACTCTCATGCTGTCTCACACTCTCGTACTCTCTTACACTCTCGTGTTCTCCCACACTCTTGTGCTCTCCCACACTCTCGTGCTCTCTCACACTCTCATGCACTCTCACACTCTCGTGCTCTCCCACACTCTCGTGCTCTCTCACACTCTCGTGCTCTCCCACACCCTCGTGTTGTCTCACACTCTCGTGCTCTCCCACACGCTCGTGCTCTCTCACACTCTCATGCTCTCCCACACTCTCGTGCTCTCTCACACTCTCGTGCTCTCTCACACTCTCGTGTTGTCTCACACTCTCGTGCTCTCTCACACTCTCGTGCTCTCCCACACTCTCATGCTGTCTCACACTCTCGTGCTCTCCCACAGTCTCATGCTGTCTCACACTCTCATGCTGTCTCACACTCTCGTGCTCTCCCACACTCTCGTGCTCTCGCACACTCTCGTGCTCTCTCACACTCTCATGGTCTCCCACACTCTCGTGCTCTCGCACACTCTCGTGCCCTCTCACACTCTCGTGCTCTCCCACACTCTCGGGCTCTCTCACATTCTCGTGCTCTCTCACACTCTCGTGCTCTCTCACACTCTCGTGCACTCTCACACTCTCGTGCTCTCTCACACTCTCATGCTCTCTCACACTCTCGTGCTCTCCCACACTCTCGTGCTCTCCCACACTCTCGTGCTCTCTCACACTCTCGTGCTCTCTCACACTCTCGTGTTGTATCACACTCTCGTGCTCTCCCACACTCTCATGCTCTCTCACACTCTCATGCTCTCCCACACTCTCGTGCTCTCTCACACTCTCGTGCTCTCTCACACTCTCGTGCTGTCTCACACTCTCGTGCTCTCCCACACTCTCGTGTCTCTCACACTCTCGTGTTGTCTCACACTCTCGTGCTCTCTCACACTCTCGTGCTCTCCCACAATCTCATGCTGTCTCACACTCTCGTGCTCTCCCACACTCTCATGCTGTCTCACACTCTCGTGCTCTCCCACACTCTCATGCTCTCTCACACTCTCGTGCTCTCCCACACTCTCGTGCTCTCCCACACTCTCGTGCTCTCTCGCACTCTCGTGCTCTCCCGCACTCTCGCGCTCTCTCGCACTCTCGCGCTCTCTCGCACTCTCGCGCTCTCTCGCGCTCTCTCGCACTCTCGCGCTCTCTCGCACTCTCGTGCTGTCTCCCACTCTCGTGCTCTCTCACACTCTCGTGCTCTCCCTCACTCTTGTGCTCTCTCACACTCTCGTGCTCTCCCACACTCTCGCGCTCTCTCACACTCTCGTGCTCTCCCACACTTTCGTGCTCTCCCACACTCTCGTGCTCTCCCACACTCTCGTGCTCTCTCACACTCTCGTGCTCTCCCACACTCTCGTGCTCTCTCACACTCTCGTGCTCTCCCACACTCTCGTGCTGTCTCACACTCTCGTGCTCTCTCACACTCTCGTGCTCTCCCACACTCTCGTGCTCTCTCACACTCTCGTGCTCTCCCACACTCTCGTGCTCTCCCAAACTCTCGTGCTCTCTCACACTCTCGTGCTGTCTCACACTCTCACGTTCTCCCACACTTTCGTGCTCTCCCACACTCTCGTGCTGTCTCACACTCTTGTGCTCTCACACTCTCGTGCCCTCTCACACTCTCGTGCTCTCCCGCACTCTCGCGCTCTCTCGCACTCTCGTGCTGTCTCCCACTCTCGTGCTCTCTCACACTCTCGTGCTCTCCCACACTCTCGTGCTCTCTCACACTCTCGTGCTCTCCCACACTCTCGTGCTCTCCCACACTCTCGTGCTCTCTCACACTCTCGTGCTCTCCCGCACTCTCGCGCTCTCCCGCACTCTCGCGCTCTCGCGCTCTCTCGCGCTCTCTCGCTCTCTCGCACTCTCGTGCTGTCTCCCACTCTCGTGCTCTCCCACACTCTCGTGCTCTCTCACACTCTCGTGCTCTCCCACACTCTCGCGCTCTCTCACACTCTCGTGCTCTCCCACACTTTCGTGCTCAACCACACTCTCGTGCTCTCCCACACTCTCGTGCTCTCTCACACTCTCGTGCTCTCCCACACTCTCGTGCTCTCTCACACTCTGGTGCTCTCTCACACTCTCGTGCTCTCCCACACTCTCGTGCTCTCTCACACTCTCGTGCTCTCCCACACTCTCGTGCTGTCTCACACTCTCGTGCTCTCTCACACTCTTGTGCTCTCCCACACTCTCGTGCTCTCTCACACTCTCGTGCTCTCCCACACTCTCGTGCTCTCCCACACTCTCGTGCTCTCCCAAACTCTCGTGCTCTCTCACACTCTCGTGCTGTCTCACACGCTCACGCTCTCCCACACTCTCTTGCTCTCCCACACTCTCGTGCTGTCTCACACTCTTGTGCTCTCACACTCTCGTGCTCTCTCACACTCTCGTGCTCTCTCACACTCTCGTGCTCTCCCACACTCTCGTGCTCTCCCACACTCTCGTGCTCTCTCACACTCTCGTGCTCTCTCACACTCTCGTGTTGTATCACACTCTCGTGCTCTCCCACACTCTCATGCTCTCTCACACTCTCATGCTCTCCCACACTCTCGTGCTCTCTCACACTCTCGTGCTCTCTCACACTCTCGTGCTGTCTCACACTCTCGTGCTCTCCCACACTCTCGTGTCTCTCACACTCTCGTGTTGTCTCACACTCTCGTGCTCTCTCACACTCTCGTGCTCTCCCACAATCTCATGCTGTCTCACACTCTCGTGCTCTCCCACACTCTCATGCTGTCTCACACTCTCGTGCTCTCCCACACTCTCATGCTCTCTCACACTCTCGTGCTCTCCCACACTCTCGTGCTCTCCCACACTCTCGTGCTCTCTCGCACTCTCGTGCTCTCCCGCACTCTCGCGCTCTCTCGCACTCTCGCGCTCTCTCGCACTCTCGCGCTCTCTCGCGCTCTCTCGCACTCTCGCGCTCTCTCGCACTCTCGTGCTGTCTCCCACTCTCGTGCTCTCTCACACTCTCGTGCTCTCCCTCACTCTTGTGCTCTCTCACACTCTCGTGCTCTCCCACACTCTCGCGCTCTCTCACACTCTCGTGCTCTCCCACACTTTCGTGCTCTCCCACACTCTCGTGCTCTCCCACACTCTCGTGCTCTCTCACACTCTCGTGCTCTCCCACACTCTCGTGCTCTCTCACACTCTCGTGCTCTCCCACACTCTCGTGCTGTCTCACACTCTCGTGCTCTCTCACACTCTCGTGCTCTCCCACACTCTCGTGCTCTCTCACACTCTCGTGCTCTCCCACACTCTCGTGCTCTCTCACACTCTCGTGCTCTCTCACACTCTCGTGCTCTCTCACACTCTCGTGCTGTCTCACACTCTCACGTTCTCCCACACTCTCGTGCTCTCCCACACTCTCGTGCTGTCTCACACTCTTGTGCTCTCACACTCTCGTGCCCTCTCACACTCTCGTGCTCTCCCGCACTCTCGTGCTCTCTCGCACTCTCGTGCTGTCTCCCACTCTCGTGCTCTCTCACACTCTCGTGCTCTCCCACACTCTCGTGCTCTCTCACACTCTCGTGCTCTCCCACATTCTCGTGCTCTCCCACACTCTCGTGCTCTCTCACACTCTCGTGCTCTCCCGCACTCTCGCGCTCTCCCGCACTCTCGCGCTCTCTCGCACTCTCGCGCTCTCTCGCGCTCTCTCGCTCTCTCGCACTCTCGTGCTGTCTCCCACTCTCGTGCTCTCTCACACTCTCGTGCTCTCCCACACTCTCGTGCTCTCTCACACTCTCGTGCTCTCCCACACTCTCGCGCTCTCTCACACTCTCGTGCTCTCCCACACTTTCGTGCTCAACCACACTCTCGTGCTCTCCCAAACTCTCGTGCTCTCTCACACTCTCGTGCTCTCCCACACTCTCGTGCTCTCTCAAACTCTGGTGCTCTCTCACACTCTCGTGCTCTCCCACACTCTCGTGCTCTCTCACACTCTCGTGCTCTCCCACACTCTCGTGCTGTCTCACACTCTCGTGCTCTCTCACACTCTTGTGCTCTCCCACACTCTCGTGCTCTCTCACACTCTCGTGCTCTCCCACACTCTCGTGCTCTCCCACACTCACGTGCTCTCCCAAACTCTCGTGCTCTCTCACACTCTCGTGCTGTCTCACACGCTCACGCTCTCCCACACTCTCGTGCTCTCCCACACTCTCGTGCTGTCTCACACTCTTGTGCTCTCACACTCTCGTGCTCTCTCACACTCTCGTGCTCTCTCACACTCTCGTGTTGTCTAACACTCTCGTGCTCTCCCACACTCTCGTGCTCTCTCACACTCTCATGCTCTCCCACACTCTCGTGCTCTCTCACACTCTCGTCCTCTCCCACACTCTCGTGCTCTCTCACACTCTCGTGCTCTCCCACACTCTCGTGCTCTCCCACACTCTCGTGCTCTCTCGCGCTCTCTCACACTCTCGTGCTCTCTCACACTCTCGTGCTCTCTCACTCTCTCGTTCTCTCTCACACTCTCGTGCTCTCTCACACTCTCGTGCTCTCCCACACTCTCGTGCGCTCCCACACTCTCGTACTCTCTCACACTCTCGTGCTCGCCCACACTCTCGTGCTCTCCCACACTCTCGTGCTCTCCCACACTCTCGTGCTCTCCCACACTCTCGTGCTCTCTCACACTCTCGTGCTCTCTCTCACTCCCGCGCTCTCTCACACTCTCGAGCTCTCTCACACTCTTGTGCTCTCTCACACTCTCGTGCTCTCCCACACTCTCGTGCTCTCCCACACTCTCGTGCTCTCTCTCTCTCTCGTGCTCTCCCACACTCTCGTGCTCTCTCACACTCTCGTGCTCTCCCGCACTCTCGCGCTCTCTCGCGCTCTCTCGCACTCTCGTGCTGTCTCCCACTCTCGTGCTCTCTCAGACTCTCGTGCTCTCCCACACTCTCGTGCTCTCTCACACTCTCGTGCTCTCCCACACTCTCGTGCTCTCCCACACTCTCATGCTGTCTCACACTCTCATGCTGTCTCACACTCTCGTACTCTCTTACACTCTCGTGTTCTCCCACACTCTTGTGCTCTCCCACACTCTCGTGCTCTCTCACACTCTCATGCACTCTCACACTCTCGTGCTCTCCCACACTCTCGTGCTCTCTCACACTCTCGTGCTCTCCCACACCCTCGTGTTGTCTCACACTCTCGTGCTCTCCCACACGCTCGTGCTCTCTCACACTCTCATGCTCTCCCACACTCTCGTGCTCTCTCACACTCTCGTGCTCTCTCACACTCTCGTGTTGTCTCACACTCTCGTGCTCTCTCACACTCTCGTGCTCTCCCACACTCTCATGCTGTCTCACACTCTCGTGCTCTCCCACAGTCTCATGCTGTCTCACACTCTCATGCTGTCTCACACTCTCGTGCTCTCCCACACTCTCGTGCTCTCGCACACTCTCGTGCTCTCTCACACTCTCATGGTCTCCCACACTCTCGTGCTCTCGCACACTCTCGTGCCCTCTCACACTCTCGCGCTTTCCCACACTCTCGGGCTCTCTCACATTCTCGTGCTCTCTCACACTCTCGTGCTCTCTCACACTCTCGTGCACTCTCACACTCTCGTGCTCTCTCACACTCTCATGCTCTCTCACACTCTCGTGCTCTCCCACACTCTCGTGCTCTCCCACACTCTCGTGCTCTCTCACACTCTCGTGCTCTCTCACACTCTCGTGTTGTATCACACTCTCGTGCTCTCCCACACTCTCATGCTCTCTCACACTCTCATGCTCTCCCACACTCTCGTGCTCTCTCACACTCTCGTGCTCTCTCACACTCTCGTGCTGTCTCACACTCTCGTGCTCTCCCACACTCTCGTGTCTCTCACACTCTCGTGTTGTCTCACACTCTCGTGCTCTCTCACACTCTCGTGCTCTCCCACACTCTCATGCTGTCTCACACTCTCGTGCTCTCCCACACTCTCATGCTCTCTCACACTCTCGTGCTCTCCCACACTCTCGTGCTCTCCCACACTCTCGTGCTCTCTCGCACTCTCGTGCTCTCCCGCACTCTCGCGCTCTCTCGCACTCTCGCGCTCTCTCGCACTCTCGCGCTCTCTCGCGCTCTCTCGCACTCTCGCGCTCTCTCGCACTCTCGTGCTGTCTCCCACTCTCGTGCTCTCTCACACTCTCGTGCTCTCCCTCACTCTTGTGCTCTCTCACACTCTCGTGCTCTCCCACACTCTCGCGCTCTCTCACACTCTCGTGCTCTCCCACACTTTCGTGCTCTCCCACACTCTCGTGCTCTCCCACACTCTCGTGCTCTCTCACACTCTCGTGCTCTCCCACACTCTCGTGCTCTCTCACACTCTCGTGCTCTCCCACACTCTCGTGCTGTCTCACACTCTCGTGCTCTCTCACACTCTCGTGCTCTCCCACACTCTCGTGCTCTCTCACACTCTCGTGCTCTCCCACACTCTCGTGCTCTCCCAAACTCTCGTGCTCTCTCACACTCTCGTGCTGTCTCACACTCTCACGTTCTCCCACACTCTCGTGCTCTCCCACACTCTCGTGCTGTCTCGCACTCTTGTGCTCTCACACTCTCGTGCCCTCTCACACTCTCGTGCTCTCCCGCACTCTCGCGCTCTCTCGCACTCTCGTGCTGTCTCCCACTCTCGTGCTCTCTCACACTCTCGTGCTCTCCCACACTCTCGTGCTCTCTCACACTCTCGTGCTCTCCCACACTCTCGTGCTCTCCCACACTCTCGTGCTCTCTCACACTCTCGTGCTCTCCCGCACTCTCGCGCTCTCCCGCACTCTCGCGCTCTCTCGCACTCTCGCGCTCTCTCACGCTCTCTCGCACTCTCGTGCTGTCTCCCACTCTCGTGCTCTCTCACACTCTCGTGCTCTCCCACACTCTCGTGCTCTCTCACACTCTCGTGCTCTCCCACACTCTCGCGCTCTCTCACACTCTCGTGCTCTCCCACACTTTCGTGCTCAACCACACTCTCGTGCTCTCCCACACTCTCGTGCTCTCTCACACTCTCGTGCTCTCCCACACTCTCGTGCTCTCTCACACTCTGGTGCTCTCTCACACTCTCGTGCTCTCCCACACTCTCGTGCTCTCTCACACTCTCGTGCTCTCCCACACTCTCGTGCTGTCTCACACTCTCGTGCTCTCTCACACTCTTGTGCTCTCCCACACTCTCGTGCTCTCTCACACTCTCGTGCTCTCCCACACTCTCGTGCTCTCCCACACTCTCGTGCTCTCCCAAACTCTCGTGCTCTCTCACACTCTCGTGCTGTCTCACACGCTCACGCTCTCCCACACTCTCGTGCTCTCCCACACTCTCGTGCTGTCTCACACTCTTGTGCTCTCACACTCTCGTGCTCTCTCACACTCTCGTGCTCTACCACACTCTCGTGCTCTCCCACACTCTCGTGCTCTCTCACACTCTCGTGCTCTCTCACACTCTCGTGTTGTATCACACTCTCGTGCTCTCCCACACTCTCATGCTCTCTCACACTCTCATGCTCTCCCACACTCTCGTGCTCTCTCACACTCTCGTGCTCTCTCACACTCTCGTGCTGTCTCACACTCTCGTGCTCTCCCACACTCTCGTGTCGCTCACACTCTCGTGTTGTCTCACACTCTCGTGCTCTCTCACACTCTCGTGCTCTCCCACAATCTCATGCTGTCTCACACTCTCGTGCTCTCCCACACTCTCATGCTGTCTCACACTCTCGTGCTCTCCCACACTCTCATGCTCTCTCACACTCTCGTGCTCTCCCACACTCTCGTGCTCTCCCACACTCTCGTGCTCTCTCGCACTCTCGCGCTCTCCCGCACTCTCGCGCTCTCTCGCACTCTCGCGCTCTCTCGCGCTCTCGCGCTCTCTCGCGCTCTCGCGCTCTCTCGCGCTCTCTCGCACTCTCGCGCTCTCTCGCACTCTCGTGCTGTCTCCCACTCTCGTGCTCTCTCACACTCTCGTGCTCTCCCTCACTCTTGTGCTCTCTCACACTCTCGTGCTCTCCCACACTCTCGCGCTCTCTCACACTCTCGTGCTCTCCCACACTTTCGTGCTCTCCCACACTCTCGTGCTCTCCCACACTCTCGTGCTCTCTCACACTCTCGTGCTCTCCCACACTCTCGTGCTCTCTCACACTCTCGTGCTCTCCCACACTCTCGTGCTGTCTCACACTCTCGTGCTCTCTCACACTCTCGTGCTCTCCCACACTCTCGTGCTCTCTCACACTCTCGTGCTCTCCCACACTCTCGTGCTCTCCCAAACTCTCGTGCTCTCTCACACTCTCGTGCTGTCTCACACTCTCACGTTCTCCCACACTCTCGTGCTCTCCCACACTCTCGTGCTGTCTCACACTCTTGTGCTCTCACACTCTCGTGCCCTCTCACACTCTCGTGCTCTACCGCACTCTCGCGCTCTCTCGCACTCTCGTGCTGTCTCCCACTCTCGTGCTCTCTCACACTCTCGTGCTCTCCCACACTCTCGTGCTCTCTCACACTCTCGTGCTCTCCCACACTCTCGTGCTCTCTCACACTCTCGTGCTCTCCCGCACTCTCGCGCTCTCCCGCACTCTCGCGCTCTCTCGCACTCTCGCGCTCTCTCGCTCTCTCGCACTCTCGTGCTGTCTCCCACTCTCGTGCTCTCTCACACTCTCGTGCTCTCCCACACTCTCGTGCTCTCTCACACTCTCGTGCTCTCCCACACTCTCGCGCTCTCTCACACTCTCGTGCTCTCCCACACTTTCGTGCTCAACCACACTCTCGTGCTCTCCCACACTCTCGTGCTCTCTCACACTCTCGTGCTCTCCCACACTCTCGTGCTCTCTCACACTCTGGTGCTCTCTCACACTCTCGTGCTCTCCCACACTCTCGTGCTCTCTCACACTCTCGTGCTCTCCCACACTCTCGTGCTGTCTCACACTCTCGTGCTCTCTCACACTCTTGTGCTCTCCCACACTCTCGTGCTCTCTCACACTCTCGTGCTCTCCCACACTCTCGTGCTCTCCCACACTCTCGTGCTCTCCCAAACTCTCGTGCTCTCTCACACTCTCGTGCTGTCTCACACGCTCACGCTCTCCCACACTCTCGTGCTCTCCCACACTCTCGTGCTGTCTCACACTCTTGTGCTCTCACACTCTCGTGCTCTCTCACACTCTCGTGCTCTCTCACACTCTCGTGTTGTCTAACACTCTCGTGCTCTCCCACACTCTCGTGCTCTCTCACACTCTCATGCTCTCCCACACTCTCGTGCTCTCTCACACTCTCGTCCTCTCCCACACTCTCGTGCTCTCTCACACTCTCGTGCTCTCCCACACTCTCGTGCTCTCCCACACTCTCGTGCTCTCTCGCGCTCTCTCACACTCTCGTGCTCTCTCACACTCTCGTGCTCTCTCACTCTCTCGTTCTCTCTCACACTCTCGTGCTCTCTCACACTCTCGTGCTCTCCCACACTCTCGTGCGCTCCCACACTCTCGTACTCTCTCACACTCTCGTGCTCGCCCACACTCTCGTGCTCTCCCACACTCTCGTGCTCTCCCACACTCTCGTGCTCTCCCACACTCTCGTGCTCTCTCACACTCTCGTGCTCTCTCACACTCTCGTGCTGTCTCACACTCTCGTGCTCTCTCACACTCTTGTGCTCTCCCACACTCTCGTGCTCTCTCACACTCTCGTGCTCTCCCACACTCTCGTGCTCTCCCACACTCACGTGCTCTCCCAAACTCTCGTGCTCTCTCACACTCTCGTGCTGTCTCACACGCTCACGCTCTCCCACACTCTCGTGCTCTCCCACACTCTCGTGCTGTCTCACACTCTTGTGCTCTCACACTCTCGTGCTCTCTCACACTCTCGTGCTCTCTCACACTCTCGTGTTGTCTAACACTCTCGTGCTCTCCCACACTCTCGTGCTCTCTCACACTCTCATGCTCTCCCACACTCTCGTGCTCTCTCACACTCTCGTCCTCTCCCACACTCTCGTGCTCTCTCACACTCTCGTGCTCTCCCACACTCTCGTGCTCTCCCACACTCTCGTGCTCTCTCGCGCTCTCTCACACTCTCGTGCTCTCTCACACTCTCGTGCTCTCTCACTCTCTCGTTCTCTCTCACACTCTCGTGTTGTATCACACTCTCGTGCTCTCCCACACTCTCATGCTCTCTCACACTCTCATGCTCTCCCACACTCTCGTGCTCTCTCACACTCTCGTGCTCTCTCACACTCTCGTGCTGTCTCACACTCTCGTGCTCTCCCACACTCTCGTGTCGCTCACACTCTCGTGTTGTCTCACACTCTCGTGCTCTCTCACACTCTCGTGCTCTCCCACAATCTCATGCTGTCTCACACTCTCGTGCTCTCCCACACTCTCATGCTGTCTCACACTCTCGTGCTCTCCCACACTCTCATGCTCTCTCACACTCTCGTGCTCTCCCACACTCTCGTGCTCTCCCACACTCTCGTGCTCTCTCGCACTCTCGCGCTCTCCCGCACTCTCGCGCTCTCTCGCACTCTCGCGCTCTCTCGCACTCTCGCGCTCTCTCGCGCTCTCGCGCTCTCTCGCGCTCTCTCGCACTCTCGCGCTCTCTCGCACTCTCGTGCTGTCTCCCACTCTCGTGCTCTCTCACACTCTCGTGCTCTCCCTCACTCTTGTGCTCTCTCACACTCTCGTGCTCTCCCACACTCTCGCGCTCTCTCACACTCTCGTGCTCTCCCACACTTTCGTGCTCTCCCACACTCTCGTGCTCTCCCACACTCTCGTGCTCTCTCACACTCTCGTGCTCTCCCACACTCTCGTGCTCTCTCACACTCTCGTGCTCTCCCACACTCTCGTGCTGTCTCACACTCTCGTGCTCTCTCACACTCTCGTGCTCTCCCACACTCTCGTGCTCTCTCACACTCTCGTGCTCTCCCACACTCTCGTGCTCTCCCAAACTCTCGTGCTCTCTCACACTCTCGTGCTGTCTCACACTCTCACGTTCTCCCACACTCTCGTGCTCTCCCACACTCTCGTGCTGTCTCACACTCTTGTGCTCTCACACTCTCGTGCCCTCTCACACTCTCGTGCTCTACCGCACTCTCGCGCTCTCTCGCACTCTCGTGCTGTCTCCCACTCTCGTGCTCTCTCACACTCTCGTGCTCTCCCACACTCTCGTGCTCTCTCACACTCTCGTGCTCTCCCACACTCTCGTGCTCTCCCACACTCTCGTGCTCTCTCACACTCTCGTGCTCTCCCGCACTCTCGCGCTCTCCCGCACTCTCGCGCTCTCTCGCACTCTCGCGCTCTCTCGCTCTCTCGCACTCTCGTGCTGTCTCCCACTCTCGTGCTCTCTCACACTCTCGTGCTCTCCCACACTCTCGTGCTCTCTCACACTCTCGTGCTCTCCCACACTCTCGCGCTCTCTCACACTCTCGTGCTCTCCCACACTTTCGTGCTCAACCACACTCTCGTGCTCTCCCACACTCTCGTGCTCTCTCACACTCTCGTGCTCTCCCACACTCTCGTGCTCTCTCACACTCTGGTGCTCTCTCACACTCTCGTGCTCTCCCACACTCTCGTGCTCTCTCACACTCTCGTGCTCTCCCACACTCTCGTGCTGTCTCACACTCTCGTGCTCTCTCACACTCTTGTGCTCTCCCACACTCTCGTGCTCTCTCACACTCTCGTGCTCTCCCACACTCTCGTGCTCTCCCACACTCTCGTGCTCTCCCAAACTCTCGTGCTCTCTCACACTCTCGTGCTGTCTCACACGCTCACGCTCTCCCACACTCTCGTGCTCTCCCACACTCTCGTGCTGTCTCACACTCTTGTGCTCTCACACTCTCGTGCTCTCTCACACTCTCGTGCTCTCTCACACTCTCGTGTTGTCTAACACTCTCGTGCTCTCCCACACTCTCGTGCTCTCTCACACTCTCATGCTCTCCCACACTCTCGTGCTCTCTCACACTCTCGTCCTCTCCCACACTCTCGTGCTCTCTCACACTCTCGTGCTCTCCCACACTCTCGTGCTCTCCCACACTCTCGTGCTCTCTCGCGCTCTCTCACACTCTCGTGCTCTCTCACACTCTCGTGCTCTCTCACTCTCTCGTTCTCTCTCACACTCTCGTGCTCTCTCACACTCTCGTGCTCTCCCACACTCTCGTGCGCTCCCACACTCTCGTACTCTCTCACACTCTCGTGCTCGCCCACACTCTCGTGCTCTCCCACACTCTCGTGCTCTCCCACACTCTCGTGCTCTCCCACACTCTCGTGCTCTCCCACACTCTCGTGCTCTCTCACACTCTCGTGCTCTCCCACACTCTCGTGCTCTCTCACACTCTCGTGCTCTCCCACACTCTCGCGCTCTCTCACACTCTCGTGCTCTCCCACACTTTCGTGCTCAACCACACTCTCGTGCTCTCCCACACTCTCGTGCTCTCTCACACTCTCGTGCTCTCCCACACTCTCGTGCTCTCTCACACTCTGGTGCTCTCTCACACTCTCGTGCTCTCCCACACTCTCGTGCTCTCTCACACTCTCGTGCTCTCCCACACTCTCGTGCTGTCTCACACTCTCGTGCTCTCTCACACTCTTGTGCTCTCCCACACTCTCGTGCTCTCTCACACTCTCGTGCTCTCCCACACTCTCGTGCTCTCCCACACTCTCGTGCTCTCCCAAACTCTCGTGCTCTCTCACACTCTCGTGCTGTCTCACACGCTCACGCTCTCCCACACTCTCGTGCTCTCCCACACTCTCGTGCTGTCTCACACTCTTGTGCTCTCACACTCTCGTGCTCTCTCACACTCTCGTGCTCTCTCACACTCTCGTGTTGTCTAACACTCTCGTGCTCTCCCACACTCTCGTGCTCTCTCACACTCTCATGCTCTCCCACACTCTCGTGCTCTCTCACACTCTCGTCCTCTCCCACACTCTCGTGCTCTCTCACACTCTCGTGCTCTCCCACACTCTCGTGCTCTCCCACACTCTCGTGCTCTCTCGCGCTCTCTCACACTCTCGTGCTCTCTCACACTCTCGTGCTCTCTCACTCTCTCGTTCTCTCTCACACTCTCGTGCTCTCTCACACTCTCGTGCTCTCCCACACTCTCGTGCGCTCCCACACTCTCGTACTCTCTCACACTCTCGTGCTCGCCCACACTCTCGTGCTCTCCCACACTCTCGTGCTCTCCCACACTCTCGTGCTCTCCCACACTCTCGTGCTCTCTCACACTCTCGTGCTCTCTCACACTCTCGTGCTGTCTCACACTCTCGTGCTCTCTCACACTCTTGTGCTCTCCCACACTCTCGTGCTCTCTCACACTCTCGTGCTCTCCCACACTCTCGTGCTCTCCCACACTCACGTGCTCTCCCAAACTCTCGTGCTCTCTCACACTCTCGTGCTGTCTCACACGCTCACGCTCTCCCACACTCTCGTGCTCTCCCACACTCTCGTGCTGTCTCACACTCTTGTGCTCTCACACTCTCGTGCTCTCTCACACTCTCGTGCTCTCTCACACTCTCGTGTTGTCTAACACTCTCGTGCTCTCCCACACTCTCGTGCTCTCTCACACTCTCATGCTCTCCCACACTCTCGTGCTCTCTCACACTCTCGTCCTCTCCCACACTCTCGTGCTCTCTCACACTCTCGTGCTCTCCCACACTCTCGTGCTCTCCCACACTCTCGTGCTCTCTCGCGCTCTCTCACACTCTCGTGCTCTCTCACACTCTCGTGCTCTCTCACTCTCTCGTTCTCTCTCACACTCTCGTGTTGTATCACACTCTCGTGCTCTCCCACACTCTCATGCTCTCTCACACTCTCATGCTCTCCCACACTCTCGTGCTCTCTCACACTCTCGTGCTCTCTCACACTCTCGTGCTGTCTCACACTCTCGTGCTCTCCCACACTCTCGTGTCGCTCACACTCTCGTGTTGTCTCACACTCTCGTGCTCTCTCACACTCTCGTGCTCTCCCACAATCTCATGCTGTCTCACACTCTCGTGCTCTCCCACACTCTCATGCTGTCTCACACTCTCGTGCTCTCCCACACTCTCATGCTCTCTCACACTCTCGTGCTCTCCCACACTCTCGTGCTCTCCCACACTCTCGTGCTCTCTCGCACTCTCGCGCTCTCCCGCACTCTCGCGCTCTCTCGCACTCTCGCGCTCTCTCGCACTCTCGCGCTCTCTCGCGCTCTCGCGCTCTCTCGCGCTCTCTCGCACTCTCGCGCTCTCTCGCACTCTCGTGCTGTCTCCCACTCTCGTGCTCTCTCACACTCTCGTGCTCTCCCTCACTCTTGTGCTCTCTCACACTCTCGTGCTCTCCCACACTCTCGCGCTCTCTCACACTCTCGTGCTCTCCCACACTTTCGTGCTCTCCCACACTCTCGTGCTCTCCCACACTCTCGTGCTCTCTCACACTCTCGTGCTCTCCCACACTCTCGTGCTCTCTCACACTCTCGTGCTCTCCCACACTCTCGTGCTGTCTCACACTCTCGTGCTCTCTCACACTCTCGTGCTCTCCCACACTCTCGTGCTCTCTCACACTCTCGTGCTCTCCCACACTCTCGTGCTCTCCCAAACTCTCGTGCTCTCTCACACTCTCGTGCTGTCTCACACTCTCACGTTCTCCCACACTCTCGTGCTCTCCCACACTCTCGTGCTGTCTCACACTCTTGTGCTCTCACACTCTCGTGCCCTCTCACACTCTCGTGCTCTACCGCACTCTCGCGCTCTCTCGCACTCTCGTGCTGTCTCCCACTCTCGTGCTCTCTCACACTCTCGTGCTCTCCCACACTCTCGTGCTCTCTCACACTCTCGTGCTCTCCCACACTCTCGTGCTCTCCCACACTCTCGTGCTCTCTCACACTCTCGTGCTCTCCCGCACTCTCGCGCTCTCCCGCACTCTCGCGCTCTCTCGCACTCTCGCGCTCTCTCGCTCTCTCGCACTCTCGTGCTGTCTCCCACTCTCGTGCTCTCTCACACTCTCGTGCTCTCCCACACTCTCGTGCTCTCTCACACTCTCGTGCTCTCCCACACTCTCGCGCTCTCTCACACTCTCGTGCTCTCCCACACTTTCGTGCTCAACCACACTCTCGTGCTCTCCCACACTCTCGTGCTCTCTCACACTCTCGTGCTCTCCCACACTCTCGTGCTCTCTCACACTCTGGTGCTCTCTCACACTCTCGTGCTCTCCCACACTCTCGTGCTCTCTCACACTCTCGTGCTCTCCCACACTCTCATGCTGTCTCACACTCTCGTGCTCTCTCACACTCTTGTGCTCTCCCACACTCTCGTGCTCTCTCACACTCTCGTGCTCTCCCACACTCTCGTGCTCTCCCACACTCTCGTGCTCTCCCAAACTCTCGTGCTCTCTCACACTCTCGTGCTGTCTCACACGCTCACGCTCTCCCACACTCTCGTGCTCTCCCACACTCTCGTGCTGTCTCACACTCTTGTGCTCTCACACTCTCGTGCTCTCTCACACTCTCGTGCTCTCTCACACTCTCGTGTTGTCTAACACTCTCGTGCTCTCCCACACTCTCGTGCTCTCTCACACTCTCATGCTCTCCCACACTCTCGTGCTCTCTCACACTCTCGTCCTCTCCCACACTCTCGTGCTCTCTCACACTCTCGTGCTCTCCCACACTCTCGTGCTCTCCCACACTCTCGTGCTCTCTCGCGCTCTCTCACACTCTCGTGCTCTCTCACACTCTCGTGCTCTCTCACTC
Source organism: Somniosus microcephalus (assembly GCF_052327205.1). NCBI lineage: Eukaryota > Metazoa > Chordata > Chondrichthyes > Squaliformes > Somniosidae > Somniosus > Somniosus microcephalus. The sequence goes on along the minus strand of NC_140988.1, from coordinate 112,307,081 downwards.
TCTCGTTCTCTCTCACACTCTCGTGCTCTCTCACACTCTCGTGCTCTCCCACACTCTCGTGCGCTCCCACACTCTCGTACTCTCTCACACTCTCGTGCTCGCCCACACTCTCGTGCTCTCCCACACTCTCGTGCTCTCCCACACTCTCGTGCTCTCCCACACTCTCGTGCTCTCTCACACTCTCGTGCTCTCTCACACTCTCGTGCTCTCTCTCACTCCCGTGCTCTCTCACACTCTCGAGCTCTCTCACACTCTTGTGCTCTCTCACACTCTCGTGCTCTCCCACACTCTCGTGCTCTCCCACACTCTCGTGCTCTCTCACACTCTCGTGCTCTCCCACACTCTCGTGCTCTCTCACACTCTCGTGCTCTCCCGCACTCTCGCGCTCTCTCGCGCTCTCTCGCACTCTCGCGCTCTCTCGCACTCTCGTGCTGTCTCCCACTCTCGTGCTCTCTCAGACTCTCGTGCTCTCCCACACTCTCGTGCTCTCTCACACTCTCGTGCTCTCCCACACTCTCGCGCTCTCTCACACTCTCGTGCTCTCCCACACTTTCGTGCTCTCCCACACTCTCGTGCTCTCCCACACTCTCGTGCTCTCTCACACTCTCGTGCTCTCCCACACTCTCGTGCTCTCTCACACTCTCGTGCTCTCCCACACTCTCGTGCTCTCCCACACTCTCGTGCTCTCTCGCACTCTCGTGCTCTCCCGCACTCTCGCGCTCTCTCGCACTCTCGCGCTCTCTCGCACTCTCGCGCTCTCTCGCACTCTCGTGCTGTCTCCCACTCTCGTGCTCTCTCACACTCTCGTGCTCTCCCACACTCTCGTGCTCTCTCACACTCTCGTGCTCTCCCACAATCTCGCGCTCTCTCACACTCTCGTGCTCTCCCACACTTTCGTGCTCTCCCACACTCTCGTGCTCTCCCACACTCTCGTGCTCTCTCACACTCTCGTGCTCTCCCACACTCTCGTGCTCTCTCACACTCTCGTGCTCTCTCACACTCTCGTGCTCTCCCACACTCTCGTGCTCTCCCACACTCTCGTGCTCTCCCACACTCTCGTGCTGTCTCACACTCTCATGCTCTCTCACACTCTCGTGCTCTCCCACACTCTCGTGCTCTCTCACACTCTCGTGCTCTCCCACACTCTCGTGCTCTCCCACACTCTTGTGCTCTCCCAAACTCTCTTGCTCTCTCACACTCACGCGCTGTCTCACACTCTCACGCTCTCCCACACTCTCGTGCTCTCCCACACTCTCGTGCTGTCTCACACTCTTGTGCTCTCACACTCTCGTGCTCTCTCACACTCTCGTGCTCTCCCGCACTCTCGCGCTCTCTCGCACTCTCGTGCTGTCTCCCACTCTCGTGCTCTCTCACACTCTCGTGCTCTCTCACACTCTCGTGCTCTCCCACACTCTCGCGCTCTCTCACACTCTCGTGCTCTCCCACACTTTCGTGCTCAACCACACTCTCGTGCTCTCCCACACTCTCGTGCTCTCTCACACTCTCGTGCTCTCCCACACTCTCGTGCTCTCTCACACTCTGGTGCTCTCTCACACTCTCGTGCTCTCCCACACTCTCGTGCTCTCTCACACTCTCGTGCTCTCCCACACTCTCGTGCTGTCTCACACTCTCGTGCTCTCTCACACTCTTGTGCTCTCCCACACTCTCGTGCTCTCTCACACTCTCGTGCTCTCCCACACTCTCGTGCTCTCCCACACTCTCGTGCTCTCCCAAACTCTCGTGCTCTCTCACACTCTCGTGCTGTCTCACACGCTCACGCTCTCCCACACTCTCGTGCTCTCCCACACTCTCGTGCTGTCTCACACTCTTGTGCTCTCACACTCTCGTGCTCTCTCACACTCTCGTGCTCTCTCACACTCTCGTGTTGTCTAACACTCTCGTGCTCTCCCACACTCTCGTGCTCTCTCACACTCTCATGCTCTCCCACACTCTCGTGCTCTCTCACACTCTCGTCCTCTCCCACACTCTCGTGCTCTCTCACACTCTCGTGCTCTCCCACACTCTCGTGCTCTCCCACACTCTCGTGCTCTCTCGCGCTCTCTCACACTCTCGTGCTCTCTCACACTCTCGTGCTCTCTCACTCTCTCGTTCTCTCTCACACTCTCGTGCTCTCTCACACTCTCGTGCTCTCCCACACTCTCGTGCGCTCCCACACTCTCGTACTCTCTCACACTCTCGTGCTCGCCCACACTCTCGTGCTCTCCCACACTCTCGTGCTCTCCCACACTCTCGTGCTCTCCCACACTCTCGTGCTCTCTCACACTCTCGTGCTCTCTCACACTCTCGTGCTGTCTCACACTCTCGTGCTCTCTCACACTCTTGTGCTCTCCCACACTCTCGTGCTCTCTCACACTCTCGTGCTCTCCCACACTCTCGTGCTCTCCCACACTCACGTGCTCTCCCAAACTCTCGTGCTCTCTCACACTCTCGTGCTGTCTCACACGCTCACGCTCTCCCACACTCTCGTGCTCTCCCACACTCTCGTGCTGTCTCACACTCTTGTGCTCTCACACTCTCGTGCTCTCTCACACTCTCGTGCTCTCTCACACTCTCGTGTTGTCTAACACTCTCGTGCTCTCCCACACTCTCGTGCTCTCTCACACTCTCATGCTCTCCCACACTCTCGTGCTCTCTCACACTCTCGTCCTCTCCCACACTCTCGTGCTCTCTCACACTCTCGTGCTCTCCCACACTCTCGTGCTCTCCCACACTCTCGTGCTCTCTCGCGCTCTCTCACACTCTCGTGCTCTCTCACACTCTCGTGCTCTCTCACTCTCTCGTTCTCTCTCACACTCTCGTGTTGTATCACACTCTCGTGCTCTCCCACACTCTCATGCTCTCTCACACTCTCATGCTCTCCCACACTCTCGTGCTCTCTCACACTCTCGTGCTCTCTCACACTCTCGTGCTGTCTCACACTCTCGTGCTCTCCCACACTCTCGTGTCGCTCACACTCTCGTGTTGTCTCACACTCTCGTGCTCTCTCACACTCTCGTGCTCTCCCACAATCTCATGCTGTCTCACACTCTCGTGCTCTCCCACACTCTCATGCTGTCTCACACTCTCGTGCTCTCCCACACTCTCATGCTCTCTCACACTCTCGTGCTCTCCCACACTCTCGTGCTCTCCCACACTCTCGTGCTCTCTCGCACTCTCGCGCTCTCCCGCACTCTCGCGCTCTCTCGCACTCTCGCGCTCTCTCGCACTCTCGCGCTCTCTCGCGCTCTCGCGCTCTCTCGCGCTCTCTCGCACTCTCGCGCTCTCTCGCACTCTCGTGCTGTCTCCCACTCTCGTGCTCTCTCACACTCTCGTGCTCTCCCTCACTCTTGTGCTCTCTCACACTCTCGTGCTCTCCCACACTCTCGCGCTCTCTCACACTCTCGTGCTCTCCCACACTTTCGTGCTCTCCCACACTCTCGTGCTCTCCCACACTCTCGTGCTCTCTCACACTCTCGTGCTCTCCCACACTCTCGTGCTCTCTCACACTCTCGTGCTCTCCCACACTCTCGTGCTGTCTCACACTCTCGTGCTCTCTCACACTCTCGTGCTCTCCCACACTCTCGTGCTCTCTCACACTCTCGTGCTCTCCCACACTCTCGTGCTCTCCCAAACTCTCGTGCTCTCTCACACTCTCGTGCTGTCTCACACTCTCACGTTCTCCCACACTCTCGTGCTCTCCCACACTCTCGTGCTGTCTCACACTCTTGTGCTCTCACACTCTCGTGCCCTCTCACACTCTCGTGCTCTACCGCACTCTCGCGCTCTCTCGCACTCTCGTGCTGTCTCCCACTCTCGTGCTCTCTCACACTCTCGTGCTCTCCCACACTCTCGTGCTCTCTCACACTCTCGTGCTCTCCCACACTCTCGTGCTCTCCCACACTCTCGTGCTCTCTCACACTCTCGTGCTCTCCCGCACTCTCGCGCTCTCCCGCACTCTCGCGCTCTCTCGCACTCTCGCGCTCTCTCGCTCTCTCGCACTCTCGTGCTGTCTCCCACTCTCGTGCTCTCTCACACTCTCGTGCTCTCCCACACTCTCGTGCTCTCTCACACTCTCGTGCTCTCCCACACTCTCGCGCTCTCTCACACTCTCGTGCTCTCCCACACTTTCGTGCTCAACCACACTCTCGTGCTCTCCCACACTCTCGTGCTCTCTCACACTCTCGTGCTCTCCCACACTCTCGTGCTCTCTCACACTCTGGTGCTCTCTCACACTCTCGTGCTCTCCCACACTCTCGTGCTCTCTCACACTCTCGTGCTCTCCCACACTCTCATGCTGTCTCACACTCTCGTGCTCTCTCACACTCTTGTGCTCTCCCACACTCTCGTGCTCTCTCACACTCTCGTGCTCTCCCACACTCTCGTGCTCTCCCACACTCTCGTGCTCTCCCAAACTCTCGTGCTCTCTCACACTCTCGTGCTGTCTCACACGCTCACGCTCTCCCACACTCTCGTGCTCTCCCACACTCTCGTGCTGTCTCACACTCTTGTGCTCTCACACTCTCGTGCTCTCTCACACTCTCGTGCTCTCTCACACTCTCGTGTTGTCTAACACTCTCGTGCTCTCCCACACTCTCGTGCTCTCTCACACTCTCATGCTCTCCCACACTCTCGTGCTCTCTCACACTCTCGTCCTCTCCCACACTCTCGTGCTCTCTCACACTCTCGTGCTCTCCCACACTCTCGTGCTCTCCCACACTCTCGTGCTCTCTCGCGCTCTCTCACACTCTCGTGCTCTCTCACACTCTCGTGCTCTCTCACTCTCTCGTTCTCTCTCACACTCTCGTGCTCTCTCACACTCTCGTGCTCTCCCACACTCTCGTGCGCTCCCACACTCTCGTACTCTCTCACACTCTCGTGCTCGCCCACACTCTCGTGCTCTCCCACACTCTCGTGCTCTCCCACACTCTCGTGCTCTCCCACACTCTCGTGCTCTCTCACACTCTCGTGCTCTCTCACACTCTCGTGCTCTCTCTCACTCCCGTGCTCTCTCACACTCTCGAGCTCTCTCACACTCTTGTGCTCTCTCACACTCTCGTGCTCTCCCACACTCTCGTGCTCTCCCACACTCTCGTGCTCTCTCACACTCTCGTGCTCTCCCACACTCTCGTGCTCTCTCACACTCTCGTGCTCTCCCGCACTCTCGCGCTCTCTCGCGCTCTCTCGCACTCTCGCGCTCTCTCGCACTCTCGTGCTGTCTCCCACTCTCGTGCTCTCTCAGACTCTCGTGCTCTCCCACACTCTCGTGCTCTCTCACACTCTCGTGCTCTCCCACACTCTCGCGCTCTCTCACACTCTCGTGCTCTCCCACACTTTCGTGCTCTCCCACACTCTCGTGCTCTCCCACACTCTCGTGCTCTCTCACACTCTCGTGCTCTCCCACACTCTCGTGCTCTCTCACACTCTCGTGCTCTCCCACACTCTCGTGCTCTCCCACACTCTCGTGCTCTCTCGCACTCTCGTGCTCTCCCGCACTCTCGCGCTCTCTCGCACTCTCGCGCTCTCTCGCACTCTCGCGCTCTCTCGCACTCTCGTGCTGTCTCCCACTCTCGTGCTCTCTCACACTCTCGTGCTCTCCCACACTCTCGTGCTCTCTCACACTCTCGTGCTCTCCCACAATCTCGCGCTCTCTCACACTCTCGTGCTCTCCCACACTTTCGTGCTCTCCCACACTCTCGTGCTCTCCCACACTCTCGTGCTCTCTCACACTCTCGTGCTCTCCCACACTCTCGTGCTCTCTCACACTCTCGTGCTCTCTCACACTCTCGTGCTCTCCCACACTCTCGTGCTCTCCCACACTCTCGTGCTCTCCCACACTCTCGTGCTGTCTCACACTCTCATGCTCTCTCACACTCTCGTGCTCTCCCACACTCTCGTGCTCTCTCACACTCTCGTGCTCTCCCACACTCTCGTGCTCTCCCACACTCTTGTGCTCTCCCAAACTCTCTTGCTCTCTCACACTCACGCGCTGTCTCACACTCTCACGCTCTCCCACACTCTCGTGCTCTCCCACACTCTCGTGCTGTCTCACACTCTTGTGCTCTCACACTCTCGTGCTCTCTCACACTCTCGTGCTCTCCCGCACTCTCGCGCTCTCTCGCACTCTCGTGCTGTCTCCCACTCTCGTGCTCTCTCACACTCTCGTGCTCTCCCACACTCTCGTGCTCTCTCACACTCTCGTGCTCTCCCACACTCTCGTGCTCTCCCACACTCTCGTGCTCTCTCACACTCTCGTGCTCTCTCACACTCTCGTGTTGTCTAACACTCTCGTGCTCTCCCACACTCTCGTGCTCTCTCACACTCTCATGCTCTCCCACACTCTCGTGCTCTCTCACACTCTCGTGCTCTCCCACACTCTCGTGCTCTCTCACACTCTCATGCTCTCCCACACTCTCGTGCTCTCCCTCCCTGTCGTGCTCTCTCACACTCTCGTGCTCTCTCACACTCTCGTGCTCTCTCACACTCCCGTGCTCTCTCACACTCTCGTGCTCTCTCACACTCTCGTGCTCTCTCACACTCTCGTGCTCTCCCACACTCTCGTGCTCTCCCACACTCTCGTACTCTCTCACACTCTCGTGCTCTCCCACACTCTCGTGCTCTCTCACACTCTCCTGCTCTCCCGCACTCTCGTGCTCTCTCGCTCTCTCGCACTCTCGCGCTCTCTCAAACTCTCGCGCTCTCTCGCACTCTCGTGCTGTCTCCCACTCTCGTGCTCTCTCACACTCTCGTGTTCTCCCACACTCTCGTGCTCTCCCACACTCTCGTGCTCTCTCACACTCTCGTGCTCTCCCACACTCTCGTGCTCTCACACACTCTCGTGCTCTCCCACACTCTCGTGCTCTCTCACACTCCCGTGCTCTCTCACACTCCCGTGCTCTCTCACACTCTCGTGCTCTCTCACACTCTCGTGCTCTCTCACACTCCCGTTCTCTCCCACACTCTCGTGCTCTCTCACAATCTCGTGCTGTCTCACACTCTCACGCTCTCCCACACTCTCGTGGTCTCTCAAACTCTCGTGCTCTCTCACACTCTCGTGCTCTCTCACACTCTCGTGCTGTCTCACACTCTCACGCTCTCCCACACTCACGTGCTCTCCCACACTCTTGTGCTCTCACACTATCGTGCTCTCCCACACTCTCGTGCTCTCTCACACTCTCGTGCTCTCTCACACTCTCGTGCTCTCTCACACTCTCGTGCACTCTCACACTCTCGTGCTGTCTCCCACTCTCGTGCTCTCTCACACTCTCGTGCTCTCCCACACTCTCGTGCTCTCTCACACTCTCGTGCTGTCCCACACTCTCGTGCTCTCCCACACTCTCGTGCTCTCTCACACTCTCGTGCTCTCCCACACTCTCGCGCTCTCTCACACTCTCGTGCTCTCCCACACTTTCGTGCTCTCCCACACTCTCGTGCTCTCCCACACTCTCGTGCTCTCTCACCCTCTCGTGCTCTCCCACACTCTCGTGCTCTCTCACACTCTCGTGCTCTCCCACACTCTCGTGCTCTCTCACACTCTCGTGCTCTACCGCCCTCTCGCGCTCTCTCGCACTCTCGCGCTCTCGCGCTCTCTCGCACTCTCGCGCTCTCTCGCACTCTCGTGCTGTCTCCCACTCTCGTGCTCTCTCACACTCTCGTGCTCTCCCACACTCTCGTGCTCTCTCACACTCTCGTGCTCTCCCACACTCTCGCGCTCTCTCACACTCTCGTGCTCTCCCACACTTTCGTGCTCTCCCACACTCTCGTGCTGTCTCCCACTCTCGTGCTCTCTCACACTCTCGTGCTCTCCCACACTCTCGTGCTCTCTCACACTCTCGTGCTCTCCCACACTCTCGTGCTCTCTCACCCTCTCCTGCTCTCCCACACTCTCGTGCTGTCTCACACTCTCGTGCTCTCCCACACTCTCGTGCTCTCCCACACTCGTGCTCTCCCAAACTCTCGTGCTCTCTCACACTCTCGTGCTGTCTCACACTCTCACGCTCTCCCACACTCTCGTGCTCTCCCACACTCTCGTGCTGTCTCACACTCTTGTGCTCTCACACTCTCGTGCTCTCTCACACTCTCGTGCTCTCCCGCACTCTCGCGCTCTCTCGCACTCTCGTGCTGTCTCCCACTCTCGTGCTCTCTCACACTCTCGTGCTCTCCCACACTCTCGTGCTCTCTCACACTCTCGTGCTCTCCCACACTCTCGTGCTTTCCCACACTCTCGTGCTCTCTCACACTCTCGTGCTCTCCCGCACTCTCGCGCTCTCTCGCACTCTCGCGCTCTCTCGCGCTCTCTCGCACTCTCGCACTCTCTCGCACTCTCGTGCTGTCTCCCACTCTCGTGCTCTCTCACACTCTCGTGCTCTCCCACACTCTCGTGCTCTCTCACACTCTCGTGCTCTCCCACACTCTCGCGCTCTCTCACACTCTCGTGCTCTCCCACACTTTCGTGCTCTCCCACACTCTCGTGCTCTCCCACACTCTCGTGCTCTCTCACACTCTCGTGCTCTCCCACACTCTCGTGCTCTCTCACACTCTTGTGCTCTCTCACACTCTCGTGCTCTCCCACACTCTCGTGCTCTCTCACACTCTCGTGCTCTCTCACACTCTCGTGCTCTCCCGCACTCTCGCGCTCTCTCGCACTCTCGTGCTGTCTCCCACTCTCGTGCTCTCTCACACTCTCGTGCTCTCCCACACTCTCGTGCTCTCTCACACTCTCGTGCTCTCCCACACTCTCGTGCTCTCCCACACTCTCGTGCTCTCTCACACTCTCGTGCTCTCTCACACTCTCGTGTTGTCTAACACTCTCGTGCTCTACCACACTCTCGTGCTCTCTCACACTCTCATGCTCTCCCACACTCTCGTGCTCTCTCACACTCTCGTGCTCTCCCACACTCTCGTGCTCTCTCACACTCTCATGCTCTCCCACACTCTCGTGCTCTCCCACACTGTCGTGCTCTCTCACACTCTCGTGCTCTCTCACACTCTCGTGCTCTCTCACACTCCCGTGCTCTCTCACACTCTCGTGCTCTCTCACACTCTCGTGCTCTCTCACACTCTCGTGCTCTCTCACACTCTCGTGCTCTCCCACACTCTCGTGCTCTCCCACACTCTCGTACTCTCTCACACTCTCGTGCTCTCCCACACTCTCGTGCTCTCTCACACTCTCCTGCTCTCCCGCACTCTCGCGCTCTCTCGCTCTCTCGCACTCTCGCGCTCTCTCGCACTCTCGTGCTGTCTCCCACTCTCGTGCTCTCTCACACTCTCGTGTTCTCCCACACTCTCGTGCTCTCCCACACTCTCGTGCTCTCTCACACTCTCGTGCTCTCCCACACTCTCGTGCTCTCACACACTCTCGTGCTCTCCCACACTCTCGTGCTCTCTCACACTCCCGTGCTCTCTCACACTCCCGTGCTCTCTCACACTCTCGTGCTCTCTCACACTCTCGTGCTCTCTCACACTCCCGTTCTCTCCCACACTCTCGTGCTCTCTCACAATCTCGTGCAGTCTCACACACTCACGCTCTCCCACACTCTCGTGGTCTCTCAAACTCTCGTGCTCTCTCACACTCTCGTGCTCTCTCACACTCTCGTGCTGTCTCACACTCTCACGCTCTCCCACACTCACGTGCTCTCCCACACTCTTGTGCTCTCACACTATCGTGCTCTCCCACACTCTCGTGCTCTCTCACACTCTCGTGCTCTCTCACACTCTCGTGCTCTCTCACACTCTCGTGCACTCTCACACTCTCGTGCTGTCTCCCACTCTCGTGCTCTCTCACACTCTCGTGCTCTCCCACACTCTCGTGCTCTCTCACACTCTCGTGCTGTCCCACACTCTCGTGCTCTCCCACACTCTCGTGCTCTCTCACACTCTCGTGCTCTCCCACACTCTCGCGCTCTCTCACACTCTCGTGCTCTCCCACACTTTCGTGCTCTCCCACACTCTCGTGCTCTCCCACACTCTCGTGCTCTCTCACACTCTCGTGCTCTCCCACACTCTCGTGCTCTCTCACACTCTCGTGCTCTCCCACACTCTCGTGCTCTCTCACACTCTCGTGCTCTACCGCCCTCTCGCGCTCTCTCGCACTCTCGCGCTCTCGCGCTCTCTCGCACTCTCGCGCTCTCTCGCACTCTCGTGCTGTCTCCCACTCTCGTGCTCTCTCACACTCTCGTGCTCTCCCACACTCTCGTGCTCTCTCACACTCTCGTGCTCTCCCACACTCTCGCGCTCTCTCACACTCTCGTGCTCTCCCACACTTTCGTGCTCTCCCACACTCTCGTGCTGTCTCCCACTCTCGTGCTCTCTCACACTCTCGTGCTCTCCCACACTCTCGTGCTCTCTCACACTCTCGTGCTCTCCCACACTCTCGTGCTCTCTCACCCTCTCCTGCTCTCCCACACTCTCGTGCTGTCTCACACTCTCGTGCTCTCCCACACTCTCGTGCTCTCCCACACTCGTGCTCTCCCAAACTCTCGTGCTCTCTCACACTCTCGTGCTGTCTCACACTCTCACGCTCTCCCACACTCTCGTGCTCTCCCACACTCTCGTGCTGTCTCACACTCTTGTGCTCTCACACTCTCGTGCTCTCTCACACTCTCGTGCTCTCCCGCACTCTCGCGCTCTCTCGCACTCTCGTGCTGTCTCCCACTCTCGTGCTGTCTCACACTCTCGTGCTCTCCCACACTCTCGTGCTCTCTCACACTCTCGTGCTCTCCCACACTCTCGTGCTCTCCCACACTCTCGTGCTCTCTCACACTCTCGTGCTCTCCCGCACTCTCGCGCTCTCTCGCACTCTCGCGCTCTCTCGCACTCTCGCACTCTCTCGCACTCTCGTGCTGTCTCCCACTCTCGTGCTCTCTCACACTCTCGTGCTCTCCCACACTCTCGTGCTCTCTCACACTCTCGTGCTCTCCCACACTCTCGCGCTCTCTCACACTCTCGTGCTCTCCCACACTCTCGTGCTGTCTCACACTCTTGTGCTCTCACACTCTCGTGCCCTCTCACACTCTCGTGCTCTACCGCACTCTCGCGCTCTCTCGCACTCTCGTGCTGTCTCCCACTCTCGTGCTCTCTCACACTCTCGTGCTCTCCCACACTCTCGTGCTCTCTCACACTCTCGTGCTCTCCCACACTCTCGTGCTCTCCCACACTCTCGTGCTCTCTCACACTCTCGTGCTCTCCCGCACTCTCGCGCTCTCCCGCACTCTCGCGCTCTCTCGCACTCTCGCGCTCTCTCGCTCTCTCGCACTCTCGTGCTGTCTCCCACTCTCGTGCTCTCTCACACTCTCGTGCTCTCCCACACTCTCGTGCTCTCTCACACTCTCGTGCTCTCCCACACTCTCGCGCTCTCTCACACTCTCGTGCTCTCCCACACTTTCGTGCTCAACCACACTCTCGTGCTCTCCCACACTCTCGTGCTCTCTCACACTCTCGTGCTCTCCCACACTCTCGTGCTCTCTCACACTCTGGTGCTCTCTCACACTCTCGTGCTCTCCCACACTCTCGTGCTCTCTCACACTCTCGTGCTCTCCCACACTCTCGTGCTGTCTCACACTCTCGTGCTCTCTCACACTCTTGTGCTCTCCCACACTCTCGTGCTCTCTCACACTCTCGTGCTCTCCCACACTCTCGTGCTCTCCCACACTCTCGTGCTCTCCCAAACTCTCGTGCTCTCTCACACTCTCGTGCTGTCTCACACGCTCACGCTCTCCCACACTCTCGTGCTCTCCCACACTCTCGTGCTGTCTCACACTCTTGTGCTCTCACACTCTCGTGCTCTCTCACACTCTCGTGCTCTCTCACACTCTCGTGTTGTCTAACACTCTCGTGCTCTCCCACACTCTCGTGCTCTCTCACACTCTCATGCTCTCCCACACTCTCGTGCTCTCTCACACTCTCGTCCTCTCCCACACTCTCGTGCTCTCTCACACTCTCGTGCTCTCCCACACTCTCGTGCTCTCCCACACTCTCGTGCTCTCTCGCGCTCTCTCACACTCTCGTGCTCTCTCACACTCTCGTGCTCTCTCACTCTCTCGTTCTCTCTCACACTCTCGTGCTCTCTCACACTCTCGTGCTCTCCCACACTCTCGTGCGCTCCCACACTCTCGTACTCTCTCACACTCTCGTGCTCGCCCACACTCTCGTGCTCTCCCACACTCTCGTGCTCTCCCACACTCTCGTGCTCTCCCACACTCTCGTGCTCTCCCACACTCTCGTGCTCTCTCACACTCTCGTGCTCTCCCACACTCTCGTGCTCTCTCACACTCTCGTGCTCTCCCACACTCTCGCGCTCTCTCACACTCTCGTGCTCTCCCACACTTTCGTGCTCAACCACACTCTCGTGCTCTCCCACACTCTCGTGCTCTCTCACACTCTCGTGCTCTCCCACACTCTCGTGCTCTCTCACACTCTGGTGCTCTCTCACACTCTCGTGCTCTCCCACACTCTCGTGCTCTCTCACACTCTCGTGCTCTCCCACACTCTCGTGCTGTCTCACACTCTCGTGCTCTCTCACACTCTTGTGCTCTCCCACACTCTCGTGCTCTCTCACACTCTCGTGCTCTCCCACACTCTCGTGCTCTCCCACACTCTCGTGCTCTCCCAAACTCTCGTGCTCTCTCACACTCTCGTGCTGTCTCACACGCTCACGCTCTCCCACACTCTCGTGCTCTCCCACACTCTCGTGCTGTCTCACACTCTTGTGCTCTCACACTCTCGTGCTCTCTCACACTCTCGTGCTCTCTCACACTCTCGTGTTGTCTAACACTCTCGTGCTCTCCCACACTCTCGTGCTCTCTCACACTCTCATGCTCTCCCACACTCTCGTGCTCTCTCACACTCTCGTCCTCTCCCACACTCTCGTGCTCTCTCACACTCTCGTGCTCTCCCACACTCTCGTGCTCTCCCACACTCTCGTGCTCTCTCGCGCTCTCTCACACTCTCGTGCTCTCTCACACTCTCGTGCTCTCTCACTCTCTCGTTCTCTCTCACACTCTCGTGCTCTCTCACACTCTCGTGCTCTCCCACACTCTCGTGCGCTCCCACACTCTCGTACTCTCTCACACTCTCGTGCTCGCCCACACTCTCGTGCTCTCCCACACTCTCGTGCTCTCCCACACTCTCGTGCTCTCCCACACTCTCGTGCTCTCTCACACTCTCGTGCTCTCTCACACTCTCGTGCTGTCTCACACTCTCGTGCTCTCTCACACTCTTGTGCTCTCCCACACTCTCGTGCTCTCTCACACTCTCGTGCTCTCCCACACTCTCGTGCTCTCCCACACTCACGTGCTCTCCCAAACTCTCGTGCTCTCTCACACTCTCGTGCTGTCTCACACGCTCACGCTCTCCCACACTCTCGTGCTCTCCCACACTCTCGTGCTGTCTCACACTCTTGTGCTCTCACACTCTCGTGCTCTCTCACACTCTCGTGCTCTCTCACACTCTCGTGTTGTCTAACACTCTCGTGCTCTCCCACACTCTCGTGCTCTCTCACACTCTCATGCTCTCCCACACTCTCGTGCTCTCTCACACTCTCGTCCTCTCCCACACTCTCGTGCTCTCTCACACTCTCGTGCTCTCCCACACTCTCGTGCTCTCCCACACTCTCGTGCTCTCTCGCGCTCTCTCACACTCTCGTGCTCTCTCACACTCTCGTGCTCTCTCACTCTCTCGTTCTCTCTCACACTCTCGTGTTGTATCACACTCTCGTGCTCTCCCACACTCTCATGCTCTCTCACACTCTCATGCTCTCCCACACTCTCGTGCTCTCTCACACTCTCGTGCTCTCTCACACTCTCGTGCTGTCTCACACTCTCGTGCTCTCCCACACTCTCGTGTCGCTCACACTCTCGTGTTGTCTCACACTCTCGTGCTCTCTCACACTCTCGTGCTCTCCCACAATCTCATGCTGTCTCACACTCTCGTGCTCTCCCACACTCTCATGCTGTCTCACACTCTCGTGCTCTCCCACACTCTCATGCTCTCTCACACTCTCGTGCTCTCCCACACTCTCGTGCTCTCCCACACTCTCGTGCTCTCTCGCACTCTCGCGCTCTCCCGCACTCTCGCGCTCTCTCGCACTCTCGCGCTCTCTCGCACTCTCGCGCTCTCTCGCGCTCTCGCGCTCTCTCGCGCTCTCTCGCACTCTCGCGCTCTCTCGCACTCTCGTGCTGTCTCCCACTCTCGTGCTCTCTCACACTCTCGTGCTCTCCCTCACTCTTGTGCTCTCTCACACTCTCGTGCTCTCCCACACTCTCGCGCTCTCTCACACTCTCGTGCTCTCCCACACTTTCGTGCTCTCCCACACTCTCGTGCTCTCCCACACTCTCGTGCTCTCTCACACTCTCGTGCTCTCCCACACTCTCGTGCTCTCTCACACTCTCGTGCTCTCCCACACTCTCGTGCTGTCTCACACTCTCGTGCTCTCTCACACTCTCGTGCTCTCCCACACTCTCGTGCTCTCTCACACTCTCGTGCTCTCCCACACTCTCGTGCTCTCCCAAACTCTCGTGCTCTCTCACACTCTCGTGCTGTCTCACACTCTCACGTTCTCCCACACTCTCGTGCTCTCCCACACTCTCGTGCTGTCTCACACTCTTGTGCTCTCACACTCTCGTGCCCTCTCACACTCTCGTGCTCTACCGCACTCTCGCGCTCTCTCGCACTCTCGTGCTGTCTCCCACTCTCGTGCTCTCTCACACTCTCGTGCTCTCCCACACTCTCGTGCTCTCTCACACTCTCGTGCTCTCCCACACTCTCGTGCTCTCCCACACTCTCGTGCTCTCTCACACTCTCGTGCTCTCCCGCACTCTCGCGCTCTCCCGCACTCTCGCGCTCTCTCGCACTCTCGCGCTCTCTCGCTCTCTCGCACTCTCGTGCTGTCTCCCACTCTCGTGCTCTCTCACACTCTCGTGCTCTCCCACACTCTCGTGCTCTCTCACACTCTCGTGCTCTCCCACACTCTCGCGCTCTCTCACACTCTCGTGCTCTCCCACACTTTCGTGCTCAACCACACTCTCGTGCTCTCCCACACTCTCGTGCTCTCTCACACTCTCGTGCTCTCCCACACTCTCGTGCTCTCTCACACTCTGGTGCTCTCTCACACTCTCGTGCTCTCCCACACTCTCGTGCTCTCTCACACTCTCGTGCTCTCCCACACTCTCGTGCTGTCTCACACTCTCGTGCTCTCTCACACTCTTGTGCTCTCCCACACTCTCGTGCTCTCTCACACTCTCGTGCTCTCCCACACTCTCGTGCTCTCCCACACTCTCGTGCTCTCCCAAACTCTCGTGCTCTCTCACACTCTCGTGCTGTCTCACACGCTCACGCTCTCCCACACTCTCGTGCTCTCCCACACTCTCGTGCTGTCTCACACTCTTGTGCTCTCACACTCTCGTGCTCTCTCACACTCTCGTGCTCTCTCACACTCTCGTGTTGTCTAACACTCTCGTGCTCTCCCACACTCTCGTGCTCTCTCACACTCTCATGCTCTCCCACACTCTCGTGCTCTCTCACACTCTCGTCCTCTCCCACACTCTCGTGCTCTCTCACACTCTCGTGCTCTCCCACACTCTCGTGCTCTCCCACACTCTCGTGCTCTCTCGCGCTCTCTCACACTCTCGTGCTCTCTCACACTCTCGTGCTCTCTCACTCTCTCGTTCTCTCTCACACTCTCGTGCTCTCTCACACTCTCGTGCTCTCCCACACTCTCGTGCGCTCCCACACTCTCGTACTCTCTCACACTCTCGTGCTCGCCCACACTCTCGTGCTCTCCCACACTCTCGTGCTCTCCCACACTCTCGTGCTCTCCCACACTCTCGTGCTCTCTCACACTCTCGTGCTCTCTCACACTCTCGTGCTCTCTCTCACTCCCGTGCTCTCTCACACTCTCGAGCTCTCTCACACTCTTGTGCTCTCTCACACTCTCGTGCTCTCCCACACTCTCGTGCTCTCCCACACTCTCGTGCTCTCTCACACTCTCGTGCTCTCCCACACTCTCGTGCTCTCTCACACTCTCGTGCTCTCCCGCACTCTCGCGCTCTCTCGCGCTCTCTCGCACTCTCGCGCTCTCTCGCACTCTCGTGCTGTCTCCCACTCTCGTGCTCTCTCAGACTCTCGTGCTCTCCCACACTCTCGTGCTCTCTCACACTCTCGTGCTCTCCCACACTCTCGCGCTCTCTCACACTCTCGTGCTCTCCCACACTTTCGTGCTCTCCCACACTCTCGTGCTCTCCCACACTCTCGTGCTCTCTCACACTCTCGTGCTCTCCCACACTCTCGTGCTCTCTCACACTCTCGTGCTCTCCCACACTCTCGTGCTCTCCCACACTCTCGTGCTCTCTCGCACTCTCGTGCTCTCCCGCACTCTCGCGCTCTCTCGCACTCTCGCGCTCTCTCGCACTCTCGCGCTCTCTCGCACTCTCGTGCTGTCTCCCACTCTCGTGCTCTCTCACACTCTCGTGCTCTCCCACACTCTCGTGCTCTCTCACACTCTCGTGCTCTCCCACAATCTCGCGCTCTCTCACACTCTCGTGCTCTCCCACACTTTCGTGCTCTCCCACACTCTCGTGCTCTCCCACACTCTCGTGCTCTCTCACACTCTCGTGCTCTCCCACACTCTCGTGCTCTCTCACACTCTCGTGCTCTCTCACACTCTCGTGCTCTCCCACACTCTCGTGCTCTCCCACACTCTCGTGCTCTCCCACACTCTCGTGCTGTCTCACACTCTCATGCTCTCTCACACTCTCGTGCTCTCCCACACTCTCGTGCTCTCTCACACTCTCGTGCTCTCCCACACTCTCGTGCTCTCCCACACTCTTGTGCTCTCCCAAACTCTCTTGCTCTCTCACACTCACGCGCTGTCTCACACTCTCACGCTCTCCCACACTCTCGTGCTCTCCCACACTCTCGTGCTGTCTCACACTCTTGTGCTCTCACACTCTCGTGCTCTCTCACACTCTCGTGCTCTCCCGCACTCTCGCGCTCTCTCGCACTCTCGTGCTGTCTCCCACTCTCGTGCTCTCTCACACTCTCGTGCTCTCCCACACTCTCGTGCTCTCTCACACTCTCGTGCTCTCCCACACTCTCGTGCTCTCCCACACTCTCGTGCTCTCTCACACTCTCGTGCTCTCTCACACTCTCGTGTTGTCTAACACTCTCGTGCTCTCCCACACTCTCGTGCTCTCTCACACTCTCATGCTCTCCCACACTCTCGTGCTCTCTCACACTCTCGTGCTCTCCCACACTCTCGTGCTCTCTCACACTCTCATGCTCTCCCACACTCTCGTGCTCTCCCTCCCTGTCGTGCTCTCTCACACTCTCGTGCTCTCTCACACTCTCGTGCTCTCTCACACTCCCGTGCTCTCTCACACTCTCGTGCTCTCTCACACTCTCGTGCTCTCTCACACTCTCGTGCTCTCCCACACTCTCGTGCTCTCCCACACTCTCGTACTCTCTCACACTCTCGTGCTCTCCCACACTCTCGTGCTCTCTCACACTCTCCTGCTCTCCCGCACTCTCGTGCTCTCTCGCTCTCTCGCACTCTCGCGCTCTCTCAAACTCTCGCGCTCTCTCGCACTCTCGTGCTGTCTCCCACTCTCGTGCTCTCTCACACTCTCGTGTTCTCCCACACTCTCGTGCTCTCCCACACTCTCGTGCTCTCTCACACTCTCGTGCTCTCCCACACTCTCGTGCTCTCACACACTCTCGTGCTCTCCCACACTCTCGTGCTCTCTCACACTCCCGTGCTCTCTCACACTCCCGTGCTCTCTCACACTCTCGTGCTCTCTCACACTCTCGTGCTCTCTCACACTCCCGTTCTCTCCCACACTCTCGTGCTCTCTCACAATCTCGTGCTGTCTCACACTCTCACGCTCTCCCACACTCTCGTGGTCTCTCAAACTCTCGTGCTCTCTCACACTCTCGTGCTCTCTCACACTCTCGTGCTGTCTCACACTCTCACGCTCTCCCACACTCACGTGCTCTCCCACACTCTTGTGCTCTCACACTATCGTGCTCTCCCACACTCTCGTGCTCTCTCACACTCTCGTGCTCTCTCACACTCTCGTGCTCTCTCACACTCTCGTGCACTCTCACACTCTCGTGCTGTCTCCCACTCTCGTGCTCTCTCACACTCTCGTGCTCTCCCACACTCTCGTGCTCTCTCACACTCTCGTGCTGTCCCACACTCTCGTGCTCTCCCACACTCTCGTGCTCTCTCACACTCTCGTGCTCTCCCACACTCTCGCGCTCTCTCACACTCTCGTGCTCTCCCACACTTTCGTGCTCTCCCACACTCTCGTGCTCTCCCACACTCTCGTGCTCTCTCACCCTCTCGTGCTCTCCCACACTCTCGTGCTCTCTCACACTCTCGTGCTCTCCCACACTCTCGTGCTCTCTCACACTCTCGTGCTCTACCGCCCTCTCGCGCTCTCTCGCACTCTCGCGCTCTCGCGCTCTCTCGCACTCTCGCGCTCTCTCGCACTCTCGTGCTGTCTCCCACTCTCGTGCTCTCTCACACTCTCGTGCTCTCCCACACTCTCGTGCTCTCTCACACTCTCGTGCTCTCCCACACTCTCGCGCTCTCTCACACTCTCGTGCTCTCCCACACTTTCGTGCTCTCCCACACTCTCGTGCTGTCTCCCACTCTCGTGCTCTCTCACACTCTCGTGCTCTCCCACACTCTCGTGCTCTCTCACACTCTCGTGCTCTCCCACACTCTCGTGCTCTCTCACCCTCTCCTGCTCTCCCACACTCTCGTGCTGTCTCACACTCTCGTGCTCTCCCACACTCTCGTGCTCTCCCACACTCGTGCTCTCCCAAACTCTCGTGCTCTCTCACACTCTCGTGCTGTCTCACACTCTCACGCTCTCCCACACTCTCGTGCTCTCCCACACTCTCGTGCTGTCTCACACTCTTGTGCTCTCACACTCTCGTGCTCTCTCACACTCTCGTGCTCTCCCGCACTCTCGCGCTCTCTCGCACTCTCGTGCTGTCTCCCACTCTCGTGCTCTCTCACACTCTCGTGCTCTCCCACACTCTCGTGCTCTCTCACACTCTCGTGCTCTCCCACACTCTCGTGCTTTCCCACACTCTCGTGCTCTCTCACACTCTCGTGCTCTCCCGCACTCTCGCGCTCTCTCGCACTCTCGCGCTCTCTCGCGCTCTCTCGCACTCTCGCACTCTCTCGCACTCTCGTGCTGTCTCCCACTCTCGTGCTCTCTCACACTCTCGTGCTCTCCCACACTCTCGTGCTCTCTCACACTCTCGTGCTCTCCCACACTCTCGCGCTCTCTCACACTCTCGTGCTCTCCCACACTTTCGTGCTCTCCCACACTCTCGTGCTCTCCCACACTCTCGTGCTCTCTCACACTCTCGTGCTCTCCCACACTCTCGTGCTCTCTCACACTCTTGTGCTCTCTCACACTCTCGTGCTCTCCCACACTCTCGTGCTCTCTCACACTCTCGTGCTCTCTCACACTCTCGTGCTCTCCCGCACTCTCGCGCTCTCTCGCACTCTCGTGCTGTCTCCCACTCTCGTGCTCTCTCACACTCTCGTGCTCTCCCACACTCTCGTGCTCTCTCACACTCTCGTGCTCTCCCACACTCTCGTGCTCTCCCACACTCTCGTGCTCTCTCACACTCTCGTGCTCTCTCACACTCTCGTGTTGTCTAACACTCTCGTGCTCTACCACACTCTCGTGCTCTCTCACACTCTCATGCTCTCCCACACTCTCGTGCTCTCTCACACTCTCGTGCTCTCCCACACTCTCGTGCTCTCTCACACTCTCATGCTCTCCCACACTCTCGTGCTCTCCCACACTGTCGTGCTCTCTCACACTCTCGTGCTCTCTCACACTCTCGTGCTCTCTCACACTCCCGTGCTCTCTCACACTCTCGTGCTCTCTCACACTCTCGTGCTCTCTCACACTCTCGTGCTCTCTCACACTCTCGTGCTCTCCCACACTCTCGTGCTCTCCCACACTCTCGTACTCTCTCACACTCTCGTGCTCTCCCACACTCTCGTGCTCTCTCACACTCTCCTGCTCTCCCGCACTCTCGCGCTCTCTCGCTCTCTCGCACTCTCGCGCTCTCTCAAACTCTCGCGCTCTCTCGCACTCTCGTGCTGTCTCCCACTCTCGTGCTCTCTCACACTCTCGTGTTCTCCCACACTCTCGTGCTCTCCCACACTCTCGTGCTCTCTCACACTCTCGTGCTCTCCCACACTCTCGTGCTCTCACACACTCTCGTGCTCTCCCACACTCTCGTGCTCTCTCACACTCCCGTGCTCTCTCACACTCCCGTGCTCTCTCACACTCTCGTGCTCTCTCACACTCTCGTGCTCTCTCACACTCCCGTTCTCTCCCACACTCTCGTGCTCTCTCACAATCTCGTGCAGTCTCACACACTCACGCTCTCCCACACTCTCGTGGTCTCTCAAACTCTCGTGCTCTCTCACACTCTCGTGCTCTCTCACACTCTCGTGCTGTCTCACACTCTCACGCTCTCCCACACTCACGTGCTCTCCCACACTCTTGTGCTCTCACACTATCGTGCTCTCCCACACTCTCGTGCTCTCTCACACTCTCGTGCTCTCTCACACTCTCGTGCTCTCTCACACTCTCGTGCACTCTCACACTCTCGTGCTGTCTCCCACTCTCGTGCTCTCTCACACTCTCGTGCTCTCCCACACTCTCGTGCTCTCTCACACTCTCGTGCTGTCCCACACTCTCGTGCTCTCCCACACTCTCGTGCTCTCTCACACTCTCGTGCTCTCCCACACTCTCGCGCTCTCTCACACTCTCGTGCTCTCCCACACTTTCGTGCTCTCCCACACTCTCGTGCTCTCCCACACTCTCGTGCTCTCTCACACTCTCGTGCTCTCCCACACTCTCGTGCTCTCTCACACTCTCGTGCTCTCCCACACTCTCGTGCTCTCTCACACTCTCGTGCTCTACCGCCCTCTCGCGCTCTCTCGCACTCTCGCGCTCTCTCGCGCTCTCGCGCTCTCTCGCACTCTCGCGCTCTCTCGCACTCTCGTGCTGTCTCCCACTCTCGTGCTCTCTCACACTCTCGTGCTCTCCCACACTCTCGTGCTCTCTCACACTCTCGTGCTCTCCCACACTCTCGCGCTCTCTCACACTCTCGTGCTCTCCCACACTTTCGTGCTCTCCCACACTCTCGTGCTGTCTCCCACTCTCGTGCTCTCTCACACTCTCGTGCTCTCCCACACTCTCGTGCTCTCTCACACTCTCGTGCTCTCCCACACTCTCGTGCTCTCTCACCCTCTCCTGCTCTCCCACACTCTCGTGCTGTCTCACACTCTCGTGCTCTCCCACACTCTCGTGCTCTCCCACACTCGTGCTCTCCCAAACTCTCGTGCTCTCTCACACTCTCGTGCTGTCTCACACTCTCACGCTCTCCCACACTCTCGTGCTCTCCCACACTCTCGTGCTGTCTCACACTCTTGTGCTCTCACACTCTCGTGCTCTCTCACACTCTCGTGCTCTCCCGCACTCTCGCGCTCTCTCGCACTCTCGTGCTGTCTCCCACTCTCGTGCTGTCTCACACTCTCGTGCTCTCCCACACTCTCGTGCTCTCTCACACTCTCGTGCTCTCCCACACTCTCGTGCTCTCCCACACTCTCGTGCTCTCTCACACTCTCGTGCTCTCCCGCACTCTCGCGCTCTCTCGCACTCTCGCGCTCTCTCGCACTCTCGCACTCTCTCGCACTCTCGTGCTGTCTCCCACTCTCGTGCTCTCTCACACTCTCGTGCTCTCCCACACTCTCGTGCTCTCTCACACTCTCGTGCTCTCCCACACTCTCGCGCTCTCTCACACTCTCGTGCTCTCCCACACTTTCGTGCTCTCCCACACTCTCGTGCTCTCCCACACTCTCGTGCTCTCTCACACTCTCGTGCTCTCCCACACTCTCGTGCTCTCTCACACTCTTGTGCTCTCTCACACTCTCGTGCTCTCCCACACTCTCGTGCTCTCTCACACTCTCGTGCTCTCCCACACTCTCGTGCTGTCTCACACTCTCGTGCTCTCTCACACTCTCGTGCTCTCCCACACTCTCGTGCTCTCCCACACTCTCGTGCTCTCCCAAACTCTCTTGCTCTCTCACACTCTCGTGCTGTCTCACACTCTCACGCTCTCCCACACTCTCGTGCTCTCCCACACTCTCGTGCTGTCTCACACTCTTGTGCTCTCACACTCTCGTGCTCTCTCGCACTCTCGTGCTCTCCCGCACTCTCGCGCTCTCTCGCACTCTCGTGCTGTCTCCCACTCTCGTGCTCTCTCACACTCTCGTGCTCTCCCACACTCTCGTGCTCTCTCACACTCTCGTGCTCTCCCACACTCTCGTGCTCTCCCACACTCTCGTGCTCTCTCACACTCTCGTGCTCTCTCACACTCTCGTGTTGTCTAACACTCTCGTGCTCTCCCACACTCTCGTGCTCTCTCACACTCTCATGCTCTCCCACACTCTCGTGCTCTCTCACACTCTCGTGCTCTCCCACACTCTCGTGCTCTCTCACACTCTCGTGCTCTCCCACACTCTCGTGCTCTCCCACACTGTCGTGCTCTCTCACACTCTCGTGCTCTCTCACACTCTCGTGCTCTCTCACACTCCCGTGCTCTCTCACACTCTCGTGCTCTCTCACACTCTCGTGCTCTCTCACACTCTCGTGCTCTCTCACACTCTCGTGCTCTCCCACACTCTCGTGCTCTCCCACACTCTCGTACTCTCTTACACTCTCGTGCTCTCCCACACTCTCGTGCTCTCTCACACACTCGTGCTCTCCCGCACTCTCGCGCTCTGTCGCTCTCTCGCACTCTCGCGCTCTCTCAAACTCTCGCGCTCTCTCGCACTCTCGTGCTGTCTCCCACTCTCGTGCTCTCTCACACTCTCGTGCTCTCCCACACTCTCGTGCTCTCTCACACTCTCGTGCTCTCCCACACTCTCGTGCTCTCCCACACTCTCGTCCTCTCCCACACTCTCGTGCTCTCCCACACTCTCGTGCTCTCTCACACTCTCGTGCTCTCTCACACTCTCGTGCTCTCCCACACTCTCGTGCTCTCACACACTCTCGTGCTCTCCCACACTCTCGTGCTCTCCCACACTCCCGTGCTCTCTCACACTCCCGTGCTCTCTCACACTCTCGTGCTCTCTCACACTCTCGTGCTCTCTCACACTCTCGTGCTCTCTCACACTCTCGTGCTCTCTCACACTCTCGTGCACTCTCACACTCTCGTGCTGTCTCCCACTCTCGTGCTCTCTCACACTCTCGTGCTCTCCCACACTCTCGTGCTCTCTCACACTCTCGTGCTGTCCCACACTCTCGTGCTCTCCCACACTCTCGTGCTCTCTCACACTCTCGTGCTCTCCCACACTCTCGCGCTCTCTCACACTCTCGTGCTCTCCCACACTTTCGTGCTCTCCCACACTCTCGTGCTCTCCCACACTCTCGTGCTCTCTCACCCTCTCGTGCTCTCCCACACTCTCGTGCTCTCTCACACTCTCGTGCTCTCCCACACTCTCGTGCTCTCTCACACTCTCGTGCTCTACCGCCCTCTCGCGCTCTCTCGCACTCTCGCGCTCTCGCGCTCTCTCGCACTCTCGCGCTCTCTCGCACTCTCGTGCTGTCTCCCACTCTCGTGCTCTCTCACACTCTCGTGCTCTCCCACACTCTCGTGCTCTCTCACACTCTCGTGCTCTCCCACACTCTCGCGCTCTCTCACACTCTCGTGCTCTCCCACACTTTCGTGCTCTCCCACACTCTCGTGCTGTCTCCCACTCTCGTGCTCTCTCACACTCTCGTGCTCTCCCACACTCTCGTGCTCTCTCACACTCTCGTGCTCTCCCACACTCTCGTGCTCTCTCACCCTCTCCTGCTCTCCCACACTCTCGTGCTGTCTCACACTCTCGTGCTCTCCCACACTCTCGTGCTCTCCCACACTCGTGCTCTCCCAAACTCTCGTGCTCTCTCACACTCTCGTGCTGTCTCACACTCTCACGCTCTCCCACACTCTCGTGCTCTGCCACACTCTTGTGCTGTCTCACACTCTTGTGCTCTCACACTCTCGTGCTCTCTCACACTCTCGTGCTCTCCCGCACTCTCGCGCTCTCTCGCACTCTCGTGCTGTCTCCCACTCTCGTGCTCTCTCACACTCTCGTGCTCTCCCACACTCTCGTGCTCTCTCACACTCTCGTGCTCTCCCACACTCTCGTGCTTTCCCACACTCTCGTGCTCTCTCACACTCTCGTGCTCTCCCGCACTCTCGCGCTCTCTCGCACTCTCGCGCTCTCTCGCGCTCTCTCGCACTCTCGCACTCTCTCGCACTCTCGTGCTGTCTCCCACTCTCGTGCTCTCTCACACTCTCGTGCTCTCCCACACTCTCGTGCTCTCTCACACTCTCGTGCTCTCCCACACTCTCGCGCTCTCTCACACTCTCGTGCTCTCCCACACTTTCGTGCTCTCCCACACTCTCGTGCTCTCCCACACTCTCGTGCTCTCTCACACTCTCGTGCTCTCCCACACTCTCGTGCTCTCTCACACTCTTGTGCTCTCTCACACTCTCGTGCTCTCCCACACTCTCGTGCTCTCTCACACTCTCGTGCTCTCTCACACTCTCGTGCTCTCCCGCACTCTCGCGCTCTCTCGCACTCTCGTGCTGTCTCCCACTCTCGTGCTCTCTCACACTCTCGTGCTCTCCCACACTCTCGTGCTCTCTCACACTCTCGTGCTCTCCCACACTCTCGTGCTCTCTCACACTCTCGTGCTCTCTCACACTCTCGTGTTGTCTAACACTCTCGTGCTCTACCACACTCTCGTGCTCTCTCACACTCTCATGCTCTCCCACACTCTCGTGCTCTCTCACACTCTCGTGCTCTCCCACACTCTCGTGCTCTCTCACACTCTCATGCTCTCCCACACTCTCGTGCTCTCCCACACTGTCGTGCTCTCTCACACTCTCGTGCTCTCTCACACTCTCGTGCTCTCTCACACTCCCGTGCTCTCTCACACTCTCGTGCTCTCTCACACTCTCGTGCTCTCTCACACTCTCGTGCTCTCTCACACTCTCGTGCTCTCCCACACTCTCGTGCTCTCCCACACTCTCGTACTCTCTCACACTCTCGTGCTCTCCCACACTCTCGTGCTCTCTCACACTCTCCTGCTCTCCCGCACTCTCGCGCTCTCTCGCTCTCTCGCGCTCTCTCAAACTCTCGCGCTCTCTCGCACTCTCGTGCTGTCTCCCACTCTCGTGCTCTCTCACACTCTCGTGTTCTCCCACACTCTCGTGCTCTCCCACACTCTCGTGCTCTCTCACACTCTCGTGCTCTCCCACACTCTCGTGCTCTCACACACTCTCGTGCTCTCCCACACTCTCGTGCTCTCTCACACTCCCGTGCTCTCTCACACTCCCGTGCTCTCTCACACTCTCGTGCTCTCTCACACTCTCGTGCTCTCTCACACTCCCGTTCTCTCCCACACTCTCGTGCTCTCTCACAATCTCGTGCAGTCTCACACACTCACGCTCTCCCACACTCTCGTGGTCTCTCAAACTCTCGTGCTCTCTCACACTCTCGTGCTCTCTCACACTCTCGTGCTGTCTCACACTCTCACGCTCTCCCACACTCACGTGCTCTCCCACACTCTTGTGCTCTCACACTATCGTGCTCTCCCACACTCTCGTGCTCTCTCACACTCTCGTGCTCTCTCACACTCTCGTGCTCTCTCACACTCTCGTGCACTCTCACACTCTCGTGCTGTCTCCCACTCTCGTGCTCTCTCACACTCTCGTGCTCTCCCACACTCTCGTGCTCTCTCACACTCTCGTGCTGTCCCACACTCTCGTGCTCTCCCACACTCTCGTGCTCTCTCACACTCTCGTGCTCTCCCACACTCTCGCGCTCTCTCACACTCTCGTGCTCTCCCACACTTTCGTGCTCTCCCACACTCTCGTGCTCTCCCACACTCTCGTGCTCTCTCACACTCTCGTGCTCTCCCACACTCTCGTGCTCTCTCACACTCTCGTGCTCTCCCACACTCTCGTGCTCTCTCACACTCTCGTGCTCTACCGCCCTCTCGCGCTCTCTCGCACTCTCGCGCTCTCTCGCGCTCTCGCGCTCTCTCGCACTCTCGCGCTCTCTCGCACTCTCGTGCTGTCTCCCACTCTCGTGCTCTCTCACACTCTCGTGCTCTCCCACACTCTCGTGCTCTCTCACACTCTCGTGCTCTCCCACACTCTCGCGCTCTCTCACACTCTCGTGCTCTCCCACACTTTCGTGCTCTCCCACACTCTCGTGCTGTCTCCCACTCTCGTGCTCTCTCACACTCTCGTGCTCTCCCACACTCTCGTGCTCTCTCACACTCTCGTGCTCTCCCACACTCTCGTGCTCTCTCACCCTCTCCTGCTCTCCCACACTCTCGTGCTGTCTCACACTCTCGTGCTCTCCCACACTCTCGTGCTCTCCCACACTCGTGCTCTCCCAAACTCTCGTGCTCTCTCACACTCTCGTGCTGTCTCACACTCTCACGCTCTCCCACACTCTCGTGCTCTCCCACACTCTCGTGCTGTCTCACACTCTTGTGCTCTCACACTCTCGTGCTCTCTCACACTCTCGTGCTCTCCCGCACTCTCGCGCTCTCTCGCACTCTCGTGCTGTCTCCCACTCTCGTGCTGTCTCACACTCTCGTGCTCTCCCACACTCTCGTGCTCTCTCACACTCTCGTGCTCTCCCACACTCTCGTGCTCTCCCACACTCTCGTGCTCTCTCACACTCTCGTGCTCTCCCGCACTCTCGCGCTCTCTCGCACTCTCGCGCTCTCTCGCACTCTCGCACTCTCTCGCACTCTCGTGCTGTCTCCCACTCTCGTGCTCTCTCACACTCTCGTGCTCTCCCACACTCTCGTGCTCTCTCACACTCTCGTGCTCTCCCACACTCTCGCGCTCTCTCACACTCTCGTGCTCTCCCACACTTTCGTGCTCTCCCACACTCTCGTGCTCTCCCACACTCTCGTGCTCTCTCACACTCTCGTGCTCTCCCACACTCTCGTGCTCTCTCACACTCTTGTGCTCTCTCACACTCTCGTGCTCTCCCACACTCTCGTGCTCTCTCACACTCTCGTGCTCTCCCACACTCTCGTGCTGTCTCACACTCTCGTGCTCTCTCACACTCTCGTGCTCTCCCACACTCTCGTGCTCTCCCACACTCTCGTGCTCTCCCAAACTCTCTTGCTCTCTCACACTCTCGTGCTGTCTCACACTCTCACGCTCTCCCACACTCTCGTGCTCTCCCACACTCTCGTGCTGTCTCACACTCTTGTGCTCTCACACTCTCGTGCTCTCTCGCACTCTCGTGCTCTCCCGCACTCTCGCGCTCTCTCGCACTCTCGTGCTGTCTCCCACTCTCGTGCTCTCTCACACTCTCGTGCTCTCCCACACTCTCGTGCTCTCTCACACTCTCGTGCTCTCCCACACTCTCGTGCTCTCCCACACTCTCGTGCTCTCTCACACTCTCGTGCTCTCTCACACTCTCGTGTTGTCTAACACTCTCGTGCTCTCCCACACTCTCGTGCTCTCTCACACTCTCATGCTCTCCCACACTCTCGTGCTCTCTCACACTCTCGTGCTCTCCCACACTCTCGTGCTCTCTCACACTCTCGTGCTCTCCCACACTCTCGTGCTCTCCCACACTGTCGTGCTCTCTCACACTCTCGTGCTCTCTCACACTCTCGTGCTCTCTCACACTCCCGTGCTCTCTCACACTCTCGTGCTCTCTCACACTCTCGTGCTCTCTCACACTCTCGTGCTCTCTCACACTCTCGTGCTCTCCCACACTCTCGTGCTCTCCCACACTCTCGTACTCTCTTACACTCTCGTGCTCTCCCACACTCTCGTGCTCTCTCACACACTCGTGCTCTCCCGCACTCTCGCGCTCTGTCGCTCTCTCGCACTCTCGCGCTCTCTCAAACTCTCGCGCTCTCTCGCACTCTCGTGCTGTCTCCCACTCTCGTGCTCTCTCACACTCTCGTGCTCTCCCACACTCTCGTGCTCTCTCACACTCTCGTGCTCTCCCACACTCTCGTGCTCTCCCACACTCTCGTGCTCTCCCACACTCTCGTGCTCTCCCACACTCTCGTGCTCTCTCACACTCTCGTGCTCTCTCACACTCTCGTGCTCTCCCACACTCTCGTGCTCTCACACACTCTCGTGCTCTCCCACACTCTCGTGCTCTCCCACACTCCCGTGCTCTCTCACACTCCCGTGCTCTCTCACACTCTCGTGCTCTCTCACACTCTCGTGCTCTCTCACACTCTCGTGCTCTCTCACACTCCCGTTCTCTCCCACACTCTCGTGCTCTCTCACACTCTCGTGCTGTCTCACACTCTCACGCTCTCCCACACTCTCGTGGTCTCTCAAACTCTCGTGCTCTCTCACACTCTCGTGCTCTCTCACACTCTCGTGCTGTCTCACACTCTCACGCTCTCCCACACTCGTGGTCTCTCACACTCTCGTGCTCTCCCACACTCTCGTGCTGTCTCACACTCTTGTGCTCTCACACTATCGTGCTCTCCCACACTCTCGTGCTCTCTCACACTCTCATGCTCTCTCACACTCTCGTGCTCTCTCACACTCTCGTGCACTCTCACACTCTCGTGCTGTCTCCCACTCTCGTGCTCTCTCACACTCTTGTGCTCTCCCACACTCTCGTGCTCTCTCACACTCTCGTGCTCTCCCACACTCTCGTGCTCTCCCACACTCTCGTGCTCTCCCACACTCTCGTGCTCTCCCACACTCTCGTGCTCTCCCACACTCTCGTGCTCTCTCACACTCTCGTGCTCTCTCACACTCTCGTGCTCTCCCACACTCTCGTGCTCTCTCAAACTCTCGTGCTCTCCCAAACTCTCGTGCTGTCTCACACTCTCGTGCTCTCACACACTCTCGTGCTCTCCCACACTCTCGTGCTCTCTCACACTCTCCTGCTCTCCCACACTCTCGTGCTCTCCCACACTCTCGTGCTCTCTCACACTCTCGTGCTCTCTCACACTCTCGTGCTCTCCCACACTCTCGTGCTCTCTCACACGCTCGTGCTCTCCCACACTCTCGTGCTCTCCCACACTCTCGTGCTCTCCCACACTCTCGTGCTCTCTCACACTCTCGTGCTCTCCCACACTCTCATGCTCTCTCACACTCTCGTGCTCTCTCACACTCTCCTGCGCTCTCACACTCTCGTGCTCTCCCACACTCTCGTGCTCTCCCACACTCTCCTGCTGTCTCACACTCTCGTGCTCTCACACTCTCGTGCTCTCCCACACTCTCGTGCTCTCCCACACTCTCGTGCTCTCTCACACTCTCGTGCTCTCCCACACTCTCGTGCTCTCTCACACCCTCGTGCTGTCTCACACTCTCGTGCTCTCTCACACTCTCGTGCTCTCCCACACTCTTGTGCTCTCTCACACTCTCGTGCTCTCCCACACTCTCATGCTCTCTCACACTCTCGTGCTGTCTAACACTCTCGTGCTGTCTCACACTCTCGTGCTCTCCCACACTCTCGTGCTCTCTCACACTCTCGTGCTGTCTCACACTCTCGTGCTCTCCCACACTCTCACGCTCTCCCACACTCTCGTGCTGTTTCACACTCTCGTGCTGTCTCACACTCTCGTGCTGTCTCACACTCTCGTGCTCTCTCACACTCTCGTGCTCTCCCACACTCTCGTGTTCTCTCACGCTCTCTTGCTCTCCCACACTCTCGTGCTCTCTCACACTCTCGTGCTCTCCCACACTCTCGTGCTCTCCCACACTCTCGTGCTCTCTCACACTCTCGTGCTGTCTCACACTCTCACGCTCTCCCACACTCTCGTGCTCTCCCACACTCTCGTGCTGCCTCACACTCTTGTGCTCTCACACTCTCGTGCTCTCCCACACTCTCGTGCTCTCTCACACTCTCGTGCTCTCTCACACTCTCGTGCTCTCTCACACTCTCGTGCACTCTCACACTCTCGTGCTCTCCCACACTCTCGTGCTCTCCCACACTCTCGTGCTCTCCCACACTCTCGTGCTCTCCCACACTCTCGTGCTCTCTCACACTCTCGTGCTCTCCCACACTCTCGCGCTCTCTCACACTCTCGTGCTCTCCCACACTTTCGTGCTCTCCCACACTCTCGTGCTCTCCCACACTCTCGTGCTCTCCCACACTCTCGTGCTCTCCCACACTCTCGTGCTCTCCCACACTCTCGTGCTCTCCCACACTCTCGTGCTCTCTCACACTCTCGTGCTCTCTCACACTCTCGTGCTCTCCCACACTCTCGTGCTCTCACACACTCTCGTGCTCTCCCACACTCTCGTGCTCTCCCACACTCTCGTGCTCTCTCACACTCCCGTGCTCTCTCACACTCTCGTGCTCTCTCACACTCTCGTGCTCTCTCACACTCTCGTGCTCTCTCACACTCCCGTTCTCTCCCACACTCTCGTGCTCTCTCACACTCTCGTGCTGTCTCACACTCTCACGCTCTCCCACACTCTCGTGGTCTCTCAAACTCTCGTGCTCTCTCACACTCTCGTGCTCTCTCACACTCTCGTGCTGTCTCACACTCTCACGCTCTCCCACACTCACGTGCTCTCCCACACTCGTGGTCTCTCACACTCTCGTGCTCTCCCACACTCTCGTGCTGTCTCACACTCTTGTGCTCTCACACTATCGTGCTCTCCCACACTCTCGTGCTCTCTCACACTCTCGTGCTCTCTCACACTCTCGTGCTCTCTCACACTCTCGTGCACTCTCACACTCTCGTGCTGTCTCCCACTCTCGTGCTCTCTCACACTCTTGTGCTCTCCCACACTCTCGTGCTCTCTCACACTCTCGTGCTCTCCCACACTCTCGTGCTCTCTCACACTCTCGTGCTCTCCAACACTCTCGTGCTCTCCCACACTCTCGTGCTCTCCCACACTCTCGTGCTCTCCCACACTCTCGTGCTCTCTCACACTCTCGTGCTCTCCCACACTCTCGTGCTCTCTCACACTCTCGTGCTCTCACACACTCTCGTGCTCTCCCACACTCTCGTGCTCTCTCAAACTCTCGTGCTCTCCCAAACTCTCGTGCTGTCTCACACTCTCGTGCTCTCACACACTCTCGTGCACTCCCACACTCTCGTGCTCTCTCACACTCTCCTGCTCTCCCACACTCTCGTGCTCTCCCACACTCTCGTGCTCTCTCACACTCTCGTGCTCTCTCACACTCTCGTGCTCTCCCACATTCTCGTGCTCTCTCACACGCTCGTGCTCTCCCACACTCTCGTGCTCTCCCACACTCTCGTGCTCTCCCACACTCTCGTGCTCTCTCACACTCTCGTGCTCTCCCACACTCTCGTGCTCTCTCACACTCTCGTGCTCTCTCACACTCTCCTGCGCTCTCACACTCTCGTGCTCTCCCACACTCTCGTGCTCTCCCACACTCTCCTGCTGTCTCACACTCTCGTGCTCTCCCACACTCTCGTGCTCTCCCACACTCTCGTGCTCTCTCACACTCTCGTGCTCTCCCACACTCTCATGCTCTCTCACACCCTCGTGCTGTCTCACACTCTCGTGCTCTCTCACACTCTCGTGCTCTCCCACACTCTTGTGCTCTCTCACATTCTCGTGCTCTCCCACACTCTCATGCTCTCTCACACTCTCGTGCTGTCTAACACTCTCGTGCTGTCTCACACTCTCGTGCTCTCCCACACTCTCGTGCTCTCTCACACTCTCGTGCTGTCTCACACTCTCGTGCTCTCCCACACTCTCACGCTCTCCCACACTCTCGTGCTGTTTCACACTCTCGTGCTGTCTCACACTCTCGTGCTGTCTCACACTCTCGTGCTCTCTCACACTCTCGTGCTCTCCCACACTCTCGTGTTCTCTCACGCTCTCTTGCTCTCCCACACTCTCGTGCTCTCTCACACTCTCGTGCTCTCCCACACTCTCGTGCTCTCCCACACTCTCGTGCTCTCTCACACTCTCGTGCTGTCTCACACTCTCGTTCTCTCCCACACTCTCGTGCTCTCTCACACTCTCGTGCTGTCTCACACTCTCGTGCTCTCCCACACTCTCACGCTCTCCCACACTCTCGTGCTGTTTCACACTCTCGTGCTGTCTCACACTCTCGTGCTGTCTCACACTCTCGTGCTCTCTCACACTCTCGTGCTCTCCCACACTCTCGTGCTCTCTCACGCTCTCTTGCTCTCCCACACTCTCGTGCTCTCTCACACTCTCGTGCTCTCCCACACTCTCGTGCTCTCCCACACTCTCGTGCTCTCTCACACTCTCGTGCTGTCTCACACTCTCACGCTCTCCCACACTCTCGTGCTCTCCCACACTCTCGTGCTCTCTCACACTCTCGTGCTCTCCCACACTCTCGTGCTCTCTCACACTCTTGTGCTCTCTCACACTCTCGTGCTCTCCCACACTCTCGTGCTCTCTCACACTCTCGTGCTCTCCCACACTCTCGTGCTGTCTCACACTCTCGTGCTCTCTCACACTCTCGTGCTCTCCCACACTCTCGTGCTCTCTCACACTCTCGTGCTCTCCCACACTCTCGTGCTCTCCCACACTCTCGTGCTCTCCCAAACTCTCTTGCTCTCTCACACTCTCGTGCTGTCTCACACTCTCACGCTCTCCCACACTCTCGTGCTCTCCCACACTCTCGTGCTGTCTCACACTCTTGTGCTCTCGTGCTCTCTCGCACTCTCGTGCTCTCCCGCACTCTCGCGCTCTCTCGCACTCTCGCGCTGTCTCCCACTCTCGTGCTCTCCCACACTCTCGTGCTCTCTCACACTCTCGTGCTCTCCCACACTCTCGTGCTCTCTCACTCTCTCGTGCTCTCCCACACTCTCGTGCTCTCTCACACTCTCGTGCTCTCCCACACTCTCGTGCTCTCTCACACTCTCGTGCTCTCCCACACTCTCGTGCTCTCCCACACTCTCGTGCTCTCTCACACTCTCGTGCTCTCTCACACTCCCGTGCTCTCTCACACTCCCGTGCTCTCTCACACTCTCGTGCCCTCCCACACTCTCGTGCTCTCCCACACTCTTGTACTCTCGTGCTCTCCCACACTCTCGTGCTCTCTCACACTCTCGTGCTCTCCCGCACTCTCGCGCTCTGTCGCTCTGTCGCACTCTCGCGCTCTCTCAAACTCTCGCGCTCTCTCGCACTCTCGTGCTGTCTCCCACTCTCATGCTCTCTCACACTCTCGTGCTCTCCCACACTCTCGTGCTCTCCCACACTCTCGTGCTCTCCCACACTCTCGTGCTCTCCCACACTCTCGTGCTCTCCCACACTCTCGTGCTCTCCCACACTCTCATGCTCTCCCACACTCTCGTGCTCTCCCACACTCTCGTGCACTCCCACACTCTCGTGCTCTCTCACACTCTCGTGCTCTCTCACACTCTCGTGCTCTCCCACACTCTCGTGCTCTCACACACTCTCGTGCTCTCCCACACTCTCGTGCTCTCTCACACTCCCGTGCTCTCTCACACTCTCTTGCTCTCTCACACTCTCGTGCTCTCTCACACTCTCGTGCTCTCTCACACTCTCGTGCTCTCTCACACTCCCGTTCTCTCCCACACTCTCGTGCTCTCTCACACTCTCGTGCTGTCTCACACTCTCACGCTCTCCCACACTCTCGTGGTCTCTCAAACTCTCGTGCTCTCTCACACTCTCGTGATCTCTCACACTCTCGTGCTGTCTCACACTCTCACGCTCTCCCACACTCTCGTGGTCTCTCAAACTCTCGTGCTCTCTCACACTCTCGTGATCTCTCACACTCTCGTGCTCTCTCACACTCTCGTGCTCTCCCACACTCTCGTGCTCTCCCACACTCTCGTGCTCTCCCACACTCTCGTGCTCTCCCACGCTCTCGTGCTCTCCCACACTCTCGTGCTCTCCCACACTCTCGTGCTCTCCCACACTCTCGTGCTCTCCCACACTCTCGTGCACTCCCACACTCTCGTGCTCTCTCACACTCTCGTGCTCTCTCACACTCTCGTGCTCTCCCACACTCTCGTGCTCTCACACACTCTCGTGCTCTCCCACACTCTCGTGCTCTCTCACACTCCCGTGCTCTCTCACACTCTCTTGCTCTCTCACACTCTCGTGCTCTCTCACACTCTCGTGCTCTCTCACACTCTCGTGCTCTCTCACACTCCCGTTCTCTCCCACACTCTCGTGCTCTCTCACACTCTCGTGCTGTCTCACACTCTCACGCTCTCCCACACTCTCGTGGTCTCTCAAACTCTCGTGCTCTCTCACACTCTCGTGCTCTCTCACACTCTCGTGCTCTCTCACACTCTCGTGCACTCTCACACTCTTGTGCTCTCCCACACTCTCGTGCTCTCCCAAACTCTCGTGCTCTCCCACACTCTCGTGCTCTCCCACACTCTCGTGCTCTCTCACACTCTCGTGCACTCTTACACTCTCGTGCTCTCTCACACTCTCGTGCTCTCCCACACTCTCGTGCTCTCCCACACTCTCGTGCTCTCCCACACTCTCGTGCTCTCTCACACTCTCGTGCTCTCTCACACTCTCGTGCTCTCCCACATTCTCGTGCTCTCACACACTCTCGTGCTCTCCCACACTCTCGTGCTCTCCCACACTCTCGTGCTCTCTCACACTCCCGTGCTCTCTCACACTCTCGTGCTCTCTCACACTCTCGTGCTCTCTCACACTCTCGTGCTCTCTCACACTCCCGTGCTCTCCCACACTCTCGTGCTCTCTCACACTCTCGTGCTGTCTCACACTCTCATGCTCTCCCACACTCTCGTGGTCTCTCAAACTCTCGTGCTCTCTCACACTCTCGTGCTCTCTCACACTCTCGTGCTGTCTCACACTCTCACGCTCTCCCACACTCACGTGCTCTCCCACACTCGTGGTCTCTCACACTCTCGTGCTCTCCCACACTCTCGTGCTGTCTCACACTCTTGTGCTCTCACACTCTCGTGCTCTCTCACACTCTCGTGCTCTCTCACACTCTCGTGCACTCTCACACTCTCGTGCTCTCCCACACTCTCGTGCTCTCTTACACTCTCGTGCTCTCCCACACTCTTGTGCTCTCCCACACTCTCGTGCTCTCTCACACTCTCATGCACTCTCACACTCTCATGCTCTCCCACACGCTCGTGCTCTCTCACACTCTCATGCTCTCCCACACTCTCGTGCTCTCTCACACTCTCGTGCTCTCTCACACTCTCGTGCTGTCTCACACCCTCGTGCTCTCCCACACTCTCGTGTCCCTCACACTCTCGTGTTGTCTCACACTCTCGTGCTCTCTCACACTCTCGTGCTCTCCCACACTATCATGCTGTCTCACACTCTCGTGCTCTCCCACAGTCTCATGCTGTCTCACACTCTCATGCTGTCTCACACTCTCGTGCTCTCCCACACTCTCGTGCTCTCGCACACTCTCGTGCTCTCTCACACTCTCATGGTCTCCCACACTCTCGTGCTCTCGCACACTCTCGTGCTCTCTCACACTCTCGTGCTCTCCCACACTCTCGTGCTCTCTCACATTCTCGTGCTCTCTCACACTCTCGTGCTCTCTCACACTCTCGTGCACTCTCACACTCTCGTGCTCTCTCACACTCTCATGCTCTCTCACACTCTCGTGCTCTCCCACACTCTCGTGCTCTCCCACACTCTCGTGCTCTCTCACACTCTCGTGCTCTCTCACACTCTCGTGTTGTATCACACTCTCGTGCTCTCCCACACTCTCGTGCTCTCTCACACTCTCGTGCTGTCTCACACTCTCGTGCTCTCCCACACTCTCACGCTCTCCCACACTCTCGTGCTGTTTCACACTCTCGTGCTGTCTCACACTCTCGTGCTGTCTCACACTCTCGTGCTCTCTCACACTCTCGTGCTCTCCCACACTCTCGTGTTCTCTCACGCTCTCTTGCTCTCCCACACTCTCGTGCTCTCTCACACTCTCGTGCTCTCCCACACTCTCGTGCTCTCCCACACTCTCGTGCTCTCTCACACTCTCGTGCTGTCTCACACTCTCGTTCTCTCCCACACTCTCGTGCTCTCTCACACTCTCGTGCTGTCTCACACTCTCGTGCTCTCCCACACTCTCACGCTCTCCCACACTCTCGTGCTGTTTCACACTCTCGTGCTGTCTCACACTCTCGTGCTGTCTCACACTCTCGTGCTCTCTCACACTCTCGTGCTCTCCCACACTCTCGTGCTCTCTCACGCTCTCTTGCTCTCCCACACTCTCGTGCTCTCTCACACTCTCGTGCTCTCCCACACTCTCGTGCTCTCCCACACTCTCGTGCTCTCTCACACTCTCGTGCTGTCTCACACTCTCACGCTCTCCCACACTCTCGTGCTCTCCCACACTCTCGTGCTCTCTCACACTCTCGTGCTCTCCCACACTCTCGTGCTCTCTCACACTCTTGTGCTCTCTCACACTCTCGTGCTCTCCCACACTCTCGTGCTCTCTCACACTCTCGTGCTCTCCCACACTCTCGTGCTGTCTCACACTCTCGTGCTCTCTCACACTCTCGTGCTCTCCCACACTCTCGTGCTCTCTCACACTCTCGTGCTCTCCCACACTCTCGTGCTCTCCCACACTCTCGTGCTCTCCCAAACTCTCTTGCTCTCTCACACTCTCGTGCTGTCTCACACTCTCACGCTCTCCCACACTCTCGTGCTCTCCCACACTCTCGTGCTGTCTCACACTCTTGTGCTCTCGTGCTCTCTCGCACTCTCGTGCTCTCCCGCACTCTCGCGCTCTCTCGCACTCTCGCGCTGTCTCCCACTCTCGTGCTCTCCCACACTCTCGTGCTCTCTCACACTCTCGTGCTCTCCCACACTCTCGTGCTCTCTCACTCTCTCGTGCTCTCCCACACTCTCGTGCTCTCTCACACTCTCGTGCTCTCCCACACTCTCGTGCTCTCTCACACTCTCGTGCTCTCCCACACTCTCGTGCTCTCCCACACTCTCGTGCTCTCTCACACTCTCGTGCTCTCTCACACTCCCGTGCTCTCTCACACTCCCGTGCTCTCTCACACTCTCGTGCCCTCCCACACTCTCGTGCTCTCCCACACTCTTGTACTCTCGTGCTCTCCCACACTCTCGTGCTCTCTCACACTCTCGTGCTCTCCCGCACTCTCGCGCTCTGTCGCACTCTCGCGCTCTCTCAAACTCTCGCGCTCTCTCGCACTCTCGTGCTGTCTCCCACTCTCATGCTCTCTCACACTCTCGTGCTCTCCCACACTCTCGTGCTCTCCCACACTCTCGTGCTCTCCCACACTCTCGTGCTCTCCCACACTCTCGTGCTCTCCCACACTCTCGTGCTCTCCCACACTCTCGTGCTCTCCCACACTCTCGTGCACTCCCACACTCTCGTGCTCTCTCACACTCTCGTGCTCTCTCACACTCTCGTGCTCTCCCACACTCTCGTGCTCTCACACACTCTCGTGCTCTCCCACACTCTCGTGCTCTCTCACACTCCCGTGCTCTCTCACACTCTCTTGCTCTCTCACACTCTCGTGCTCTCTCACACTCTCGTGCTCTCTCACACTCTCGTGCTCTCTCACACTCCCGTTCTCTCCCACACTCTCGTGCTCTCTCACACTCTCGTGCTGTCTCACACTCTCACGCTCTCCCACACTCTCGTGGTCTCTCAAACTCTCGTGCTCTCTCACACTCTCGTGATCTCTCACACTCTCGTGCTGTCTCACACTCTCACGCTCTCCCACACTCTCGTGGTCTCTCAAACTCTCGTGCTCTCTCACACTCTCGTGATCTCTCACACTCTCGTGCTCTCTCACACTCTCGTGCTCTCCCACACTCTCGTGCTCTCCCACACTCTCGTGCTCTCCCACACTCTCGTGCTCTCCCACGCTCTCGTGCTCTCCCACACTCTCGTGCTCTCCCACACTCTCGTGCTCTCCCACACTCTCGTGCTCTCCCACACTCTCGTGCACTCCCACACTCTCGTGCTCTCTCACACTCTCGTGCTCTCTCACACTCTCGTGCTCTCCCACACTCTCGTGCTCTCACACACTCTCGTGCTCTCCCACACTCTCGTGCTCTCTCACACTCCCGTGCTCTCTCACACTCTCTTGCTCTCTCACACTCTCGTGCTCTCTCACACTCTCGTGCTCTCTCACACTCTCGTGCTCTCTCACACTCCCGTTCTCTCCCACACTCTCGTGCTCTCTCACACTCTCGTGCTGTCTCACACTCTCACGCTCTCCCACACTCTCGTGGTCTCTCAAACTCTCGTGCTCTCTCACACTCTCGTGCTCTCTCACACTCTCGTGCTCTCTCACACTCTCGTGCACTCTCACACTCTTGTGCTCTCCCACACTCTCGTGCTCTCCCAAACTCTCGTGCTCTCCCACACTCTCGTGCTCTCCCACACTCTCGTGCTCTCTCACACTCTCGTGCACTCTTACACTCTCGTGCTCTCTCACACTCTCGTGCTCTCCCACACTCTCGTGCTCTCCCACACTCTCGTGCTCTCCCACACTCTCGTGCTCTCTCACACTCTCGTGCTCTCTCACACTCTCGTGCTCTCCCACATTCTCGTGCTCTCACACACTCTCGTGCTCTCCCACACTCTCGTGCTCTCCCACACTCTCGTGCTCTCTCACACTCCCGTGCTCTCTCACACTCTCGTGCTCTCTCACACTCTCGTGCTCTCTCACACTCTCGTGCTCTCTCACACTCCCGTGCTCTCCCACACTCTCGTGCTCTCTCACACTCTCGTGCTGTCTCACACTCTCATGCTCTCCCACACTCTCGTGGTCTCTCAAACTCTCGTGCTCTCTCACACTCTCGTGCTCTCTCACACTCTCGTGCTGTCTCACACTCTCACGCTCTCCCACACTCACGTGCTCTCCCACACTCGTGGTCTCTCACACTCTCGTGCTCTCCCACACTCTCGTGCTGTCTCACACTCTTGTGCTCTCACACTCTCGTGCTCTCCCACACTCTCGTGCTCTCTCACACTCTCGTGCTCTCTCACACTCTCGTGCACTCTCACACTCTCGTGCTCTCCCACACTCTCGTGCTCTCTTACACTCTCGTGCTCTCCCACACTCTTGTGCTCTCCCACACTCTCGTGCTCTCTCACACTCTCATGCACTCTCACACTCTCGTGCTCTCCCACACTCTCGTGCTCTCTCACACTCTCGTGCTCTCCCACACTCTCGTGTTGTCTCACACTCTCATGCTCTCCCACACGCTCGTGCTCTCTCACACTCTCATGCTCTCCCACACTCTCGTGCTCTCTCACACTCTCGTGCTCTCTCACACTCTCGTGCTGTCTCACACCCTCGTGCTCTCCCACACTCTCGTGTCCCTCACACTCTCGTGTTGTCTCACACTCTCGTGCTCTCTCACACTCTCGTGCTCTCCCACACTATCATGCTGTCTCACACTCTCGTGCTCTCCCACAGTCTCATGCTGTCTCACACTCTCATGCTGTCTCACACTCTCGTGCTCTCCCACACTCTCGTGCTCTCGCACACTCTCGTGCTCTCTCACACTCTCATGGTCTCCCACACTCTCGTGCTCTCGCACACTCTCGTGCTCTCTCACACTCTCGTGCTCTCCCACACTCTCGTGCTCTCTCACATTCTCGTGCTCTCTCACACTCTCGTGCTCTCTCACACTCTCGTGCACTCTCACACTCTCGTGCTCTCTCACACTCTCCTGCTCTCTCACACTCTCGTGCTCTCCCACACTCTCGTGCTCTCCCACACTCTCGTGCTCTCTCACACTCTCGTGCTCTCTCACACTCTCGTGTTGTATCACACTCTCGTGCTCTCCCACACTCTCATGCTCTCACACACTCTCGTGCTCTCTCACACTCTCGTGCTCTCTCAAACTCTCGTGCTGTCTCACACTCTCGTGCTCTCCCACACTCTCGTGTCTCTCACACTCTCGTGTTGTCTCACACTCTCGTGCTCTCTCACACTCTCGTGCTCTCCCACACTCTCATGCTGTCTCACACTCTCGTGCTCTCCCACACTCTCATGCTGTCTCACACTCTCGTGCTCTCCCACACTCTCATGCTGTCTCACACTCTCGTGCTCTCCCACACTCTCGTGCTCTCGCACACTCTCGTGCTCTCTCACACTCTCGTGCTCTCCCACACTCTCGTGCTCTCCCACACTCTCGTGCTCTCTCACACTCTCGTGCTCTCCCACACTCTCATGCTGTCTCACACTCTCGTGCTCTCCCGCACTCTCATGCTGTCTCACACTCTCGTGCTCTCCCACACTCTCATGCTGTCTCACACTCTCGTGCCCTCGCACACTCTCGTGCTCTCGCACACTCTCGTGCTCTCCCACACTCTCGTGCTCTCCCACACTCTCGTGCTCTCACACACTCTCGTGCTCTCCCACACTCTCGTGCTCTCCCACACTCTCGTGCTCTCTCACACTCCCGTGCTCTCTCACACTCTCGTGCTCTCTCACACTCTCGTGCTCTCTCACACTCCCGTGCTCTCTCACACTCTCGTGCTCTCTCACACTCTCGTGCTCTCTCACATTCTCGTGCTCTCTCACACTCTCGTGCTGTCTCACACTCTCATGCTCTCCCACACTCTCGTGCTGTCCCACACTCTCGTGCTCTCCCACACTCTCGTGCTCTCTCACACTCTCGTGCTCTCTCACACTCCCGTGCTCTCTCACACTCTCGTGCTCTCCCACACTCTCGTGCTCTCCCACACTCTCGTGCTCTCTCACACTCTCGTGCTCTCTCACACTCTCGTGCTCTCCCACACTCTCGTGCTCTCACACACTCTCGTGCTCTCCCACACTCACGTGCTCTCTCACACTCCCGTGCTCTCTCACACTCTCGTGCTCTCTCACACTCTCGTGCTCTCTCACACTCTCGTGCTCTCCCACACTCTCGTGCTCTCTCACACTCTCGTGCTGTCTCACACTCTCACGCTCTCCCACACTCTCGTGGTCTCTCAAACTCTCGTGCTCTCTCACACTCTCGTGGTCTCTCACACTCTCGTGCTGTCTCACACTCTCACGCTCTCCCACACTCACGTGCTCTCCCACACTCGTGGTCTCTCACACTCTCGTGCTCTCCCCCACTCTCGTGCTGTCTCACACTCTTGTGCTCGCACACTCTCGTGCTCTCCCACACTCTCGTGCTCTCTCACACTCTCGTGCTCTCTCACACTCTCGTGCTCTCTCACACTCTCGTGCACTCTCACTCTCGTGCTCTCCCACACTCTCGTGCTCT
Organism: Somniosus microcephalus; assembly: GCF_052327205.1. Lineage (NCBI taxonomy): Eukaryota > Metazoa > Chordata > Chondrichthyes > Squaliformes > Somniosidae > Somniosus > Somniosus microcephalus. The sequence goes on along the minus strand of NC_140988.1, from coordinate 112,265,831 downwards.
CTCACACTCTCGTGCTCTCCCACACTCTTGTGCTCTCCCACACTCTCGTGCTCCCTCACACTCTCGTGCACTCTCACACTCTCGTGCTCTCTCACACTCTTGTGCTCTCCCACACTCTCGTGTTGTCTCACACTCTCATGCTCTCCCACACTCTCGTGCTCTCTCACACTCTCATGCTCTCCCACACTCTCGTGCTCTCTCACACTCTCGTGCTCTCTCACACTCTCGTGCTGTCTCACACCCTCGTGCTCTCCCACACTCTCGTGTCTCTCACACTCTCGTATTGTCTCACACTCTCGTGCTCTCTCACACTCTCGTGCTCTCCCACACTCTCATGCTGTCTCACACTCTCGTGCTCTCCCACACTCTCATGCTGTCTCACACTCTCATGCTGTCTCACACTCTCGTGCTCTCCCACACTCTCGTGCTCTCGCACACTCTCGTCCTCTCTCACACTCTCATGGTCTCCCACACTCTCGCGCTCTCTCGCACTCTCGTGCTGTCTCACACTCTCGTGCTCTCCCACACTCTCGTGCTCTCCCACACTCGCATGCTGTCTCACACTCTCATGCTGTCTCACACTCTCGTGCTCTCCCACACTCTCGTGCTCTCGCACACTCTCGTGCTCTCTCCCACTCTCATGGTCTCCCACACTCTCGCGCTCTCTCGCACTCTCGTGCTGCCTCACACCCTCGTGCTCTCCCATACTCTCGTGCTCTCCCACACTCTCGAGCTCTCTCACTCTCGTGCTGTCTCACACTCTCGTGCTCTCCCACACTCTCGTGTCTCTCACACTCTCATGGTCTCCCACACTCTCGTGCTCTCCCACACTCTCGTGCTCTCTCCCACTCTCATGGTCTCCCACACTCTCGTGCTCTCTCCCACTCTCATGGTCTCCCACACTCTCGTGCTCTCTCCCACTCTCGTGCTCTCCCACACTCTCGTGCTCTCCCACACTCTCGTGCTCTCCCACACTCTCGTGCTCTCTCCCACTCTCATGGTCTCCCACACTCTCGCGCTCTCTCGCACTCTCGTGCTGCCTCACACCCTCGTGCTCTGCCACACTCTCATGCTGTCTCACACTCTCGTGCTCTCCCACACTCTCACGCTCTCTCACACTCTTGTGCTCTCCCACACTCTCGCGCTCTCTCGCACTCTCGTGCTGTCTCACACTCTCGTGCCCTCCCACACTCTCGTGCTCTCTCACACTCTCGTGCTGTCTCACACTCTCGTGCTCTCCCACACTCTCGTGCTCTCCCGCACTCTCGTGCTCTCACACACTCTCGTGCTCTCCCACACTCTCGTGCTCTCCCACACTCTCGTGCTCTCTCACATTCTCGTGCTGTCTCACACTCTCACGCTCTCCCACACTCACGTGCTCTCCCACACTCTCATGGTCTCTCACACTCTCGTGCTCTCCCTCACTCTCGTGCTCTCTCACACTCTTGTGCTCTCACACTCTCGTGCTCTCCCACACTCTCGTGCTCTCCCACACTCTCGTGCTCTCTCACACTCTCGTGCACTCTCACACTCTCGTGCTCTCCCACACTCTCGTGCTCTCCCACACTCTCGTGTTGTCTCACACTCTCGTGCTCTCCCACACTCTCGTGCTCTCTCACACTCTCATGCTCTCCCACACTCTCGTGCTCTTTCACACTCTCGTGCTCTCTCACACTCTCGTGCTGTCTCACACTCTCGTGCTCTCCCACACTCTCGTGTCTCTCACACTCTCGTGTTGTCTCACACTCTCATGCTCTCTCACACTCTCGTGCTCTCCCACACTCTCATGCTGTCTCACACTCTCGTGCTCTCTCACACTCTCGTGCTGTCTCACACTCTCGTGCTCTCCCACACTCTCGTGTCTCTCACACTCTCGTGTTGTCTCACACTCTCGTGCTCTCTCACACTCTCGTGCTCTCCCACACTCTCATGCTGTCTCACACTCTCGTGCTCTCCCACACTCTCATGCTGTCTCACACTCTCATGCTGTCTCACACTCTCGTGCTCTCCCACACTCTCGTGCTCTCGCACACTCTCGTGCTCTCTCACACTCTCGTGCTCTCTCACACTCTCATGGTCTCACACAATCTCGCGCTCTCTCGCACTCTCATGCTGTCTCACACTCTCGTGCTCTCCCACACTCTCGTGCTCTCCCACACTCTCGTGTTGTCTCACACTCTCGTGCTCTCCCACACTCTCGTGCTCTCTCACACTCTCATGCTCTCCCACACTCTCGTGCTCTTTCACACTCTCGTGCTCTCTCACACTCTCGTGCTGTCTCACACTCTCGTGCTCTCCCACACTCTCGTGTCTCTCACACTCTCGTGTTGTCTCACACTCTCGTGCTCTCTCACACTCTCGTGCTCTCCCACACTCTCATGCTGTCTCACACTCTCGTGCTCTCCCACACTCTCATGCTGTCTCACACTCTCATGCTGTCTCACACTCTCGTGCTCTCCCACACTCTCGTGCTCTCGCACACTCTCGTGCTCTCTCACACTCTCGTGCTCTCTCACACTCTCATGGTCTCACACAATCTCGCGCTCTCTCGCACTCTCATGCTGTCTCACACTCTCGTGCTCTCCCACACTCTCGTGCTCTCCCACACTCTCATGCTGTCTCACACTCTCATGCTGTCTCACACTCTCGTACTCTCTTACACTCTCGTGCTCTCCCACACTCTTGTGCTCTCCCACACTCTCGTGCTCTCTCACACTCTCATGCACTCTCACACTCTCGTGCTCTCCCACACTCTCGTGCTCTCTCACACTCTCGTGCTCTCCCACACCCTCGTGTTGTCTCACACTCTCGTGCTCTCCCACACGCTCGTGCTCTCTCACACTCTCATGCTCTCCCACACTCTCGTGCTCTCTCACACTCTCGTGCTCTCTCACACTCTCGTGCTGTCTCACACCCTCGTGCTCTCCCACACTCTCGTGTCCCTCACACTCTCGTGTTGTCTCACACTCTCGTGCTCTCTCACACTCTCGTGCTCTCCCACACTCTCATGCTGTCTCACACTCTCGTGCTCTCCCACACTCTCGTGCTCTCGCACACTCTCGTGCTGTCTCACACTCTCATGGTCTCCCACACTCTCGTGCTCTCGCACACTCTCGTGCCCTCTCACACTCTCGTGCTCTCCCACACTCTCGTGCTCTCTCACATTCTCGTGCTCTCTCACACTCTCGTGCTCTCTCACACTCTCGTGCACTCTCACACTCTCGTGCTCTCTCACACTCTCGTGCTCTCTCACACTCTCGTGCTCTCCCACACCCTCGTGCTCTCCCACACTCTCGTGCTCTCTCACACTCTCGTGCTCTCTCACACTCTCGTGTTGTATCACACTCTCGTGCTCTCCCACACTCTCATGCTCTCTCACACTCTCATGCTCTCCCACACTCTCGTGCTGTCTCACACTCTCGTGCTCTCTCACACTCTCGTGCTCTCTCACACTCTCGTGCTGTCTCACACTCTCGTGCTCTCCCACACTCTCGTGTCTCTCACACTCTCGTGTTGTCTCACACTCTCGTGCTCTCTCACACTCTCGTGCTCTCCCACACTCTCATGCTGTCTCACACTCTCGTGCTCTCCCACACTCTCATGCTGTCTCACACTCTCGTGCTCTCCCACACTCTCATGCTCTCTCACACTCTCGTGCTCTCCCACACTCTCGTGCTCTCCCACACTCTTGTGCTCTCCCACACTCTCGTGCTCTCCCACACTCACGTGCTCTCCCACACTCGTGGTCTCTCACACTCTCGTGCTCTCCCACACTCTCGTGCTGTCTCACACTCTTGTGCTCTCACACTCTCGTGCTCTCCCACACTCTCGTGCTCTCTCACACTCTCGTGCTCTCCCACACTCTCATGCTGTCTCACACTCTCGTGCTCTCCCACACTCTCGTGCTCTCGCACACTCTCGTGCTCTCTCACACTCTCGTGCTCTCCCACACTCTCGTGCTCTCCCACACTCTCGTGCTCTCTCACACTCTCGTGCTCTCCCACACTCTCATGCTGTCTCACACTCTCGTGCTCTCCGACACTCTCATGCTGTCTCACACTCTCGTGCTCTCCCACACTCTCATGCTGTCTCACACTCTCGTGCTCTCGCACACTCTCGTGCTCTCCCACACTCTCGTGCTCTCCCACACTCTCGTGCTCTCCCACACTCTCGTGCTCTCACACACTCTCGTGCTCTCCCACACTCTCGTGCTCTCCCACACTCTCGTGCTCTCACACACTCCCGTGCTCTCCCACACTCTCGTGCTCTCTCACACTCTCGTGCTCTCCCACACCCTCGTGTTGTCTCACACTCTCGTGCTCTCCCACACGCTCGTGCTCTCTCACACTCTCATGCTCTCCCACACTCTCGTGCTCTCTCACACTCTCGTGCTCTCTCACACTCTCGTGCTGTCTCACACCCTCGTGCTCTCCCACACTCTCGTGTCCCTCACACTCTCGTGTTGTCTCACACTCTCGTGCTCTCTCACACTCTCGTGCTCTCCCACACTCTCATGCTGTCTCACACTCTCGTGCTCTCCCACAGTCTCATGCTGTCTCACACTCTCATGCTGTCTCACACTCTCGTGCTCTCCCACACTCTCGTGCTCTCGCACACTCTCGTGCTCTCTCACACTCTCATGGTCTCCCACATTCTCGTGCTCTCGCACACTCTCGTGCCCTCTCACACTCTCGTGCTCTCCCACACTCTCGTGCTCTCTCACATTCTCGTGTTCTTTCACACTCTCGTGCTCTCTCACACTCTCGTGCACTCTCACACTCTCGTGCTCTCTCACACTCACGTGCTCTCTCACACTCTCGTGCTCTCCCACACTCTCGTGCTCTCCCACACTCTCGTGCTCTCTCACACTCTCGTGCTCTCTCACACTCTCGTGTTGTATCACACTCTCGTGCTCTCCCACACTCTCATGCTCTCTCACACTCTCATGCTCTCCCACACTCTCGTGCTCTCTCACACTCTCGTGCTCTCTCACACTCTCGTGCTGTCTCACACTCTCGTGCTCTCCCACACTCTCGTGTCTCTCACACTCTCGTGTTGTCTCACACTCTCGTGCTCTCTCACACTCTCGTGCTCTCCCACACTCTCATGCTGTCTCACACTCTCGTGCTCTCCCAAACTCTCATGCTGTCTCACACTCTCGTGCTCTCCCACACTCTCATGCTCTCTCACACTCTCGTGCTCTCCCACACTCTCGTGCTCTCCCACACTCTTGTGCTCTCCCACACTCTCGTGCTCTCCCACACTCACGTGCTCTCCCACACTCGTGGTCTCTCACATTCTCCTGCTCTCCCACACTCTCGTGCTGTCTCACACTCTTGTGCTCTCACACTCTCGTGCTCTCCCACACTCTCATGCTCTCTCACACTCTCGTGCTCTCCCACACTCTCATGCTGTCTCACACTCTCGTGCTCTCCCACACTCTCGTGCTCTCGCACACTCTCGTGCTCTCTCACACTCTCGTGCTCTCCCACACTCTCGTGCTCTCCCACACTCTCGTGCTCTCTCACACTCTCGTGCTCTCCCACACTCTCATGCTGTCTCACACTCACGTGCTCTCTCACACTCTCGTGCTCTCTCACACTCTCGTGCTCTCTCACACTCCCGTGCTCTCTCACACTCTCGTGCTCTCTCACACTCTCATGCTCTCTCACATTCTCGTGCTCTCTCACACTCTCGTGCTCTCCCACACTCTCGTGCTGTCCCACACTCTCGTGCTCTCCCACACTCTCGTGCTCTCTCACACTCTCGTGCTCTCGCACACTCCCGTGCTCTCTCACACTCTCGTGCTCTCCCACACTCTCGTGCTCTCCCACACTCTCGTGCTCTCCCACACTCTCGTGCTCTCTCACACTCTCGTGCTCTCTCACACTCTCGTGCTCTCCCACACTCTCGTGCTCTCACACACTCTCGTGCTCTCCCACACTCTCGTGCTCTCCCACACTCACGTGCTCTCTCACACTCCCGTGCTCTCTCACACTCTCGTGCTCTCTCACACTCTCGTGCTCTCTCACACTCTCGTGCTCTCCCACACTCTCGTGCTGTCTCACACTCTCACGCTCTCCCACACTCACGTGCTCTCCCACACTCGTGGTCTCTCACACTCTCGTGCTCTCCCACACTCTCGTGCTGTCTCACACTCTCGTGCTCTCTCACACTCTCGTGCTCTCTCACACTCTCGTGCACTCTCACACTCTCGTGCTCTCCCACACTCTCGTGCTCTCTCACACTCTGGTGCTCTCCCACACTCTTGTGCTCTCCCACACTCTCGTGCTCTCTCACACTCTCGTGCACTCTCACACTCTCGTGCTCTCCCACACTCTCGTGCTCTCTCACACTCTCGTGCTCTCCCACACTCTCGTGTTTTCTCACACTCTCGTGCTCTCCCACACTCTCGTGCTCTCTCACACTCTCATGCTCTCCCACACTGTCGTGCTCTCTCACACTCTCGTGCTCTCTCACACTCTCGTGCTGTCTCACACCCTCGTGCTCTCCCACACTCTCGTGTCTCTCACACTCTCGTATTGTCTCACACTCTCGTGCTCTCTCACACTCTCGTGCTCTCCCACACTCTCATGCTGTCTCACACTCTCGTGCTCTCCCACACTCTCATGCTGTCTCACACTCTCATGCTGTCTCACACTCTCGTGCTCTCCCACACTCTCGTGCTCTCGCACACTCTCGTGCTCTCTCACACTCTCATGGTCTCCCACACTCTCGCGCTCTCTCGCACTCTCGTGCTGTCTCACACTCTCGTGCTCTCCCACACTCTCGTGCTCTCCCACACTCGCATGCTGTCTCACACTCTCATGCTGTCTCACACTCTCGTGCTCTCCCACACTCTCGTGCTCTCGCACACTCTCGTGCTCTCTCCCACTCTCATGGTCTCCCACACTCTCGCGCTCTCTCGCACTCTCGTGCTGCCTCACACCCTCGTGCTCTCCCATACTCTCGTGCTCTCCCACACTCTCGTGCTCTCTCACACTCTCGTGCTGTCTCACACTCTCGTGCTCTCCCACACTCTCGTGTCTCTCACACTCTCGTGTTGTCTCACACTCTCCTGCTCTCTCACACTCTCGTGCTCTCCCACACTCTCATGCTGTCTCACACTCTCGTGCTCTCCCACACTCTCGCGCTCTCTCGCACTCTCGTGCTGTCTCACACTCTCGTGCCCTCCCACACTCTCGTGCTCTCTCACACTCTCGTGCTGTCTCACACTCTCGTGCTCTCCCACACTCTCGTGCTCTCCCGCACTCTCGTGCTCTCACACACTCTCGTGCTCTCCCACACTCTCATGCTCTCCCACACTCTCGTGCTCTCTCACACTCTCGTGCTGTCTCACACTCTCACGCTCTCCCACACTCACGTGCTCTCCCACACTCTCATGGTCTCTCACACTCTCGTGCTCTCCCACACTCTCGTGCTCTCTCACACTCTTGTGCTCTCACACTCTCGTGCTCTCCCACACTCTCGTGCTCTCTCACACTCTCGTGCTCTCTCACACTCTCGTGCTCTCTCACACTCTCGTGCTCTCCCACACTCTCGTGCTCCCCCACACTCTCGTGCTCTCCCACACTCTCGTGCTCTCTCACACTCTCGTGCACTCTCACACTCTCGTGCTCTCCCACACTCTCGTGCTCTCCCACACTCTCGTGCTCTCCCACACTCTCGTGCTCTCACACTCTCGTGCTCTCCCACACTCTCGTGCTCTCTCACACTCTCATGCTCTCCCACACTCTCGTGCTCTTTCACACTCTCGTGCTCTCTCACACTCTCGTGCTGTCTCACACTCTCGTGCTCTCCCACACTCTCGTGTCTCTCACACTCTCGTGTTGTCTCACACTCTCGTGCTCTCTCACACTCTCGTGCTCTCCCACACTCTCATGCTGTCTCACACTCTCGTGCTCTCCCACACTCTCATGCTGTCTCACACTCTCATGCTGTCTCACACTCTCGTGCTCTCCCACACTCTCGTGCTCTCGCACACTCTCGTGCTCTCTCACACTCTCGTGCTCTCTCACACTCTCATGGTCTCCCACACTCTCGTGCTCTCTCGCACTCTCGTGCTGTCTCACACTCTCGTGCTCTCCCACACTCTCGTGCTCTCCCACACTCTCATGCTGTCTCACACTCTCATGCTGTCTCACACTCTCGTACTCTCCCACACTCTCGTGCTCTCGCACACTCTCGTGCTCTCTCACACTCTCATGGTCTCCCACACTCTCGCGCTCTCTCGCACTCTCGTGCTGTCTCACACTCTCGTGCTCTCCCATACTCTCGTGCTCTCCCACAATCTCGTGCCCTCCCACACTCTCGTGCTCTCCCACACTCTCATGCTGTCTCACACTCTCATGCTCTCTCACACTCTCGTGCTGTCTCACACTCTCGTGCTCTCCCACACTCTCGTGTCTCTCACACTCTCGTTTTGTCTCACACTCTCGTGCTCTCTCACACTCTCGTGCTCTCCCACAATCTCATGCTGTCTCACACTCTCGTGCTCTCCCACACTCTCATGCTGTCTCACACTCTCGTGCTCTCCCACACTCTCATGCTGTCTCACACTCTCGTGCTCTCCCACACTCTCGTGCTCTCGCACACTCTCGTGCTCTCTCACACTCTCGTGCTCTCTCACACTCTCGTGCTCTCCCACACTCTCGCGCTCTCTCGCACTCTCGTGCTGCCTCACACTCTCCTGCTCTCCCACACTCTCGTGCTCTCTCACACTCTCGTGCTGTCTCACACTCTCGTGCTCTCCCACACTCTCGTGCTCTCCCACACTCTCGTGCTCTCACATACTCTTGTGCTCTCCCACACTCTCGTGCTCTCCCACACTCTCGTGCTCTCTCACACTCTCCTGCTCTCTCACACTCTCGTGCTCTCTCACACTCCCGTGCTCTCCCACACTCTCGTGCTCTCCCACACTCTCGTGCTCTCCCACACTCTCGTGCTCTCCCACACTCTCGTGCTCTCTCACACTCTCGTGCTCTCCCACACTCTCGTGCTCTCTCACACTCTCGTGCTCTCTCACACTCTCGTGCTCTCCCACACTCTCGTGCTCTCCCACACTCTCGTGCTCTCTCACACTCTCGTGCTCTCCCACACTCTCGTGCTCTCTCACACTCTCGTGCTCTCCCGCACTCTCGTGCTCTCTCGCACTCTCGCGCTCTCTCGCACTCTCATGCTGTCTCCCACTCTCGTGCTCTCCCACACTCTCGTGCTCTCTCACTCTCTCGTGCTCTCCCACACTCTCGTGCTCTCTCACACTCTCGTGCTCTCCCACACTCTCGTGCTCTCCCACACTCTCGTGCTCTCCCACACTCTCGTTCTCTCTCACACTCTCGTGCTCTCTCACACTCTTGTGCTCTCTCACACTCTCGTGCTCTCCCACACTCTCGTGCTCTCTCACACTCACGTGCTCTCCCACACTCTCGTGCTCTCTCACTCTCTCGTGCTCTCCCACACTCCCGTGCTCTCCCACACTCTCGTGCTCGCTCACACTCCCGTGCTCTCTCACACTCTCGTGCTCTCTCACACTCTCGTGCTCTCCCACACTCTCGTGCTCTCCCACACTCTCGTGCTCTCCCACACTCTCGTGCTCTCCCACACTCTCCTGCTCTCCCACACTCTCGTGCTCTCTCACACTCTCGTGCTCTCCCACACTCTCGTGCTCTCTCACACTCTCGTGCTCTCTCACACTCTCGTCCTCTCTCACACTCTCGTGCTCTCCCACACTCTCGTGCTCTCCCACACTGTCCTGCTGTCTCACACTCTCGTGCTCTCACACTCTCGTGCTCTCCCACACTCTCGTGCTGTCTCACACTCTTGTGCTCTCACACTCTCGTGCTCTCCCACACTCTCGTGCTCTCTCAGACTCTCGTGCTCTCCCACACTCTCGTGCTCTCGCACACTCTCGTGCTCTCTCACACTCTCGTGCTCTCCCACACTCTCATGCTGTCTCACACTCTCGTGCTCTCCCACACTCTCATGCTGTCTCACACTCTCGTGCTCTCTCACACTCTCGTGCTCTCTCACACTCTCGTGCTCTCCCACACTCTCGTGCTCTCTCACACTCTCGTGCTGTCTCACACTCTCACGCTCTCCCACACTCTCGTGGTCTCTCAAACTCTCGTGCTCTCTCACACTCTCGTGGTCTCTCACACTCTCGTGCTGTCTCACACTCTCACGCTCTCCCACACTCACGTGCTCTCCCACACTCGTGGTCTCTCACACTCTCGTGCTCTCCCACACTCTCGTGCTGTCTCACACTCTTGTGCTCTCACACTCTCATGCTCTCCCACACTCTCGTGCTCTCTCACACTCTCGTGCTCTCTCACACTCTCGTGCTCTCTCACACTCTCGTGCACTCTCACACTCTCCTGCTCTCCCACACTCTCGTGCTCTCTCACACTCTCGTGCTCTCCCACACTCTTGTGCTCTCCCACACTCTCGTGCTGTCTCACACTCTCGTGCACTCTCACACTCTCGTGCTCTCCCACACTCTCGTGCTCTCTCACACTCTCGTGCTCTCCCACACTCTCGTGTTGTCTCACACTCTCGTGCTCTCCCACACTCTCGTGCTCTCTCACACTCTCCTGCTCTCCCACACTCTCGTGCTCTCTCACACTCTCGTGCTCTCTCACACTCTCGTGCTGTCTCACACCCTCGTGCTCTCCCACACTCTCGTGTCTCTCACACTCTCGTATTGTCTCACACTCTCGTGCTCTCTCACACTCTCGTGCTCTCCCACACTCTCATGCTGTCTCACACTTTCGTGCTCTCCCACACTCTCATGCTGTCTCACACTCTCATGCTGTCTCACACTCTCGTGCCCTCCCACACTCTCGTGCTCTCGCACACTCTCGTGCTCTCTCACACTCTCATGGTCTCCCACACTCTCGCGCTCTCTCGCACTCTCGTGCTGTCTCACACTCTCGTGCTCTCCCACACTCTCGTGCTCTCCCACACTCGCATGCTGTCTCACACTCTCATGCTGTCTCACACTCTCGTGCTCTCCCACACTCTCGTGCTCTCGCACACTCTCGTGCTCTCTCCCACTCTCATGGTCTCCCACACTCTCGCGCTCTCTCGCACTCTCGTGCTGCCTCACACCCTCGTGCTCTCCCATACTCTCGTGCTCTCCCACACTCTCGTGCTCTCTCACACTCTCGTGCTGTCTCACACTCTCGTGCTCTCCCACACTCTCGTGTCTCTCACACTCTCGTGTTGTCTCACACTCTCGTGCTCTCTCACACTCTCGTGCTCTCCCACACTCTCATGCTGTCTCACACTCTCGTGCTCTGCCACACTCTCATGCTGTCTCACACTCTCGTGCTCTCCCACACTCTCACGCTCTCTCACACTCTTGTGCTCTCCCACACTCTCGCGCTCTCTCGCACTCTCGTGCTGTCTCACACTCTCGTGCCCTCCCACACTCTCGTGCTCTCTCACACTCTCGTGCTGTCTCACACTCTCGTGCTCTCCCACACTCTCGTGCTCTCCCGCACTCTCGTGCTCTCACACACTCTCGTGCTCTCCCGCACTCTCGTGCTCTCCCACACTCTCGTGCTGTCTCACACTCTCGTGCTGTCTCACACTCTCACGCTCTCCCACACTCACGTGCTCTCCCACACTCTCATGGTCTCTCACACTCTCGTGCTCTCCCACACTCTCGTGCTCTCTCACACTCTTGTGCTCTCACACTCTCGTGCTCTCCCACACTCTCGTGCTCTCTCACACTCTCGTGCTCTCTCACACTCTCGTGCTCTCCCACACTCTCGTGCTCTCCCACACTCTCGTGCTCTCCCACACTCTCGTGCTCTCTCACACTCTCGTGCACTCTCACACTCTCGTGCTCTCCCACACTCTCGTGCTCTCCCACACTCTCGTGTTGTCTCACACTCTCGTGCTCTCCCACACTCTCGTGCTCTCTCACACTCTCATGCTCTCCCACACTCTCGTGCTCTTTCACACTCTCGTGCTCTCTCACACTCTCGTGCTGTCTCACACTCTCGTGCTCTCCCACACTCTCGTGTCTCTCACACTCTCGTGTTGTCTCACACTCTCGTGCTCTCTCACACTCTCGTGCTCTCCCACACTCTCATGCTGTCTCACACTCTCGTGCTCTCCCACACTCTCATGCTGTCTCACACTCTCATGCTGTCTCACACTCTCGTGCTCTCCCACACTCTCGTGCTCTCGCACACTCTCGTGCTCTCTCACACTCTCGTGCTCTCTCACACTCTCATGGTCTCCCACACTCTCGCGCTCTCTCGCACTCTCGTGCTGTCTCACACTCTCGTGCTCTCCCACACTCTCGTGCTCTCCCACACTCTCATGCTGTCTCACACTCTCATGCTGTCTCACACTCTCGCACTCTCCCACACTCTCGTGCTCTCGCACACTCTCGTGCTCTCTCACACTCTCATGGTCTCCCACACTCTCGCGCTCTCTCGCACTCTCGTGCTGTCTCACACTCTCGTGCTCTCCCATACTCTCGTGCTCTCCCACACTCTCGTGCTCTCTCACACTCTCGTGCTGTCTCACACTCTCGTGCTCTCCCACACTCTCGTGTCTCTCACACTCTCGTTTTGTCTCACACTCTCGTGCTCTCTCACACTCTCGTGCTCTCCCACACTCTCATGCTGTCTCACACTCTCGTGCTCTCCCACACTCTCATGCTGTCTCACACTCTCGTGCTCTCCCACACTCTCATGCTGTCTCACACTCTCGTGCTCTCCCACACTCTCGTGCTCTCGCACACTCTCGTGCTCTCTCACACTCTCGTGCTCTCTCACACTCTCGTGCTCTCCCACACTCTCGCGCTCTCTCGCACTCTCGTGCTGTCTCACACTCTCCTGCTCTCCCACACTCTCGTGCTCTCTCACACTCTCGTGCTGTCTCACACTCTCGTGCTCTCCCACACTCTCGTGCTCTCCCACACTCTCGTGCTCTCACACACTCTTGTGCTCTCCCACACTCTCGTGCTCTCCCACACTCTCGTGCTCTCTCACACTCTCGTGCTCTCTCACACTCTCGTGCTCTCTCACACTCCCGTGCTCTCCCACACTCTCGTGCTCTCCCACACTCTCGTGCTCTCCCACACTCTCGTGCTCTCTCACACTCTCGTGCTCTCCCACTCTCGTGCTCTCTCACACTCTCGTGCTCTCTCACACTCTCGTGCTCTCCCACACTCTCGTGCTCTCCCACACTCTCGTGCTCTCTCACACTCTCGTGCTCTCCCACACTCTCGTGCTCTCTCACACTCTCGTGCTCTCCCGCACTCTCGTGCTCTCTCGCACTCTCGCGCTCTCTCGCACTCTCGTGCTGTCTCACACTCTCGTGCTCTCCCACACTCTCGTGCTCTCTCACTCTCTGGTGCTCTCCCACACTCTCGTGCTCTCCCACACTCTCGTGCTCTCCCACACTCTCGTGCTCTCCCACACTCTCGTTCTCTCTCACACTCTCGTGCTCTCTCACACTCTCGTGCTCTCTCACACTCTCGTGCTCTCCCACACTCTCGTGCTCTCTCACACTCATGTGCTCTCCCACACTCTTGTGCTCTCTCACACTCTCGTGCTCTCCCACACTCCCGTGCTCTCCCACACTCTCGTGCTCTCTCACACTCCCGTGCTCTCTCACACTCTCGTGCTCTCTCACACTCTCGTGCTCTCCCACACTCTCGTGCTCTCCCACACTCTCGTGCTCACCCACACTCTCGTGCTCTCCCACACTCTCCTGCTCTCCCACACTCTCGTGCTCTCTCACACTCTCGTGCTCTCCCACACTCTCGTGCTCTCTCACACTCTCGTGCTCTCTCACACTCTCGTGCTCTCCCACACTCTCGTGCTCTCCCACACTGTCCTGCTGTCTCACACTCTCGTGCTCTCACACTCTCGTGCTCTCCCACACTCTCGTGCTCTCTCACACTCTCGTGCTCTCCCACACTCTTGTGCTCTCCCACACTCTCGTGCTCTCTCACACTCTCGTGCACTCTCACACTCTGGTGCTCTCCCACACTCTCGTGCTCTCTCACACTCTCGTGCTCTCCCACACTCTCGTGTTGTCTCACACTCTCGTGCTCTCCCACACTCTCGTGCTCTCTCACACTCTCATGCTCTCCCACACTCTCGTGCTCTCTCACACTCTCGTGCTCTCTCACACTCTCGTGCTGTCTCACACCCTCGTGCTCTCCCACACTCTCGTGTCTCTCACACTCTCGCATTGTCTCACACTCTCGTGCTCTCTCACACTCTCGTGCTCTCCCACACTCTCATGCTGTCTCACACTCTCGTGCTCTCCCACACTCTCATGTTGTCTCACACTCTCATGCTGTCTCACACTCTCGTGCTCTCCCACACTCTTGTGCTCTCGCACACTCTCGTGCTCTCTCACACTCTCATGGTCTCCCACACTCTCGCGCTCTCTCGCACTCTCGTGCTGTCTCACACTCTCGTGCTCTCCCACACTCTCGTGCTCTCCCACACTCGCATGCTGTCTCACACTCTCATGCTGTCTCACACTCTCGTTCTCTCCCACACTCTCGTGCTCTCGCACACTCTCGTGCTCTCTCCCACTCTCATGGTCTCCCACACTCTCGCGCTCTCTCGCACTCTCGTGCTGCCTCACACCCTCGTGCTCTCCCATACTCTCGTGCTCTCCCACACTCTCGTGCTCTCTCACACTCTCGTGCTGTCTCACACTGTCGTGCTCTCCCACACTCTCGTGTGTCTCACACTCTCGTGTTGTCTCACACTCTCGTGCTCTCTCACACTCTCGTGCTCTCCCACACTCTCATGCTGTCTCACACTCTCGTGCTCTGCCACACTCTCATGCTGTCTCACACTCTCGTGCTCTCCCACACTCTCACGCTCTCTCACACTCTTGTGCTCTCCCACACTCTCGCGCTCTCTCGCACTCTCGTGCTGTCTCACACTCTCGTGCCCTCCCACACTCTCGTGCTCTCTCACACTCTCGTGCTGTCTCACACTCTCGTGCTCTCCCACACTCTCGTGCTCTCCCGCACTCTCGTGCTCTCACACACTCTCGTGCTCTCCCACACTCTCGTGCTCTCCCACACTCTCG
Source organism: Somniosus microcephalus (assembly GCF_052327205.1). Lineage (NCBI taxonomy): Eukaryota > Metazoa > Chordata > Chondrichthyes > Squaliformes > Somniosidae > Somniosus > Somniosus microcephalus. The sequence goes on along the minus strand of NC_140988.1, from coordinate 112,250,732 downwards.
TGCTCTCTCACACTCTCGTGCTGTCTCACACTCTCACGCTCTCCCACACTCACGTGCTCTCCCACACTCTCATGGTCTCTCACACTCTCGTGCTCTCCCACACTCTCGTGCTCTCTCACACTCTTGTGCTCTCACACTCTCGTGCTCTCCCACACTCTCGTGCTCTCTCACACTCTCGTGCTCTCTCACACTCTCGTGCTCTCTCACACTCTCGTGCTCTCCCACACTCTCGTGCTCTCCCACACTCTCGTGCTCTCCCACACTCTCGTGCTCTCTCACACTCTCGTGCACTCTCACACTCTCGTGCTCTCCCACACTCTCGTGCTCTCCCACACTCTCGTGTTGTCTCACACTCTCGTGCTCTCCCACACTCTCGTGCTCTCTCACACTCTCGTGCTCTCCCACACTCTCGTGCTCTTTCACACTCTCGTGCTCTCTCACACTCTCGTGCTGTCTCACACTCTCGTGCTCTCCCACACTCTCGTGTCTCTCACACTCTCGTGTTGTCTCACACTCTCGTGCTCTCTCACACTCTCGTGCTCTCCCACACTCTCATGCTGTCTCACACTCTCGTGCTCTCCCACACTCTCATGCTGTCTCACACTCTCGTGCTCTCCCACACTCTCGTGCTCTCGCACACTCTCGTGCTCTCGCACACTCTCGTGCTCTCTCACACTCTCGTGCTCTCTCACACTCTCATGGTCTCCCACACTCTCGCGCTCTCTCGCACTCTCGTGCTGTCTCACACTCTCGTGCTCTCCCACACTCTCGTGCTCTCCCACACTCTCGTGCTCTCCCACACTCTCGTGCTCTTTCACACTCTCGTGCTCTCTCACACTCTCGTGCTGTCCCACACTCTCGTGCTCTCCCACACTCTCGTGTCTCTCACACTCTCGTGTTGTCTCACACTCTCGTGCTCTCTCACACTCTCGTGCTCTCCCACACTCTCATGCTGTCTCACACTCTCGTGCTCTCCCACACTCTCATGCTGTCTCACACTCTCGTGCTCTCCCACACTCTCGTGCTCTCGCACACTCTCGTGCTCTCGCACACTCTCGTGCTCTCTCACACTCTCGTGCTCTCTCACACTCTCATGGTCTCCCACACTCTCGCGCTCTCTCGCACTCTCGTGCTGTCTCACACTCTCGTGCTCTCCCACACTCTCGTGCTCTCCCACACTCTCATGCTGTCTCACACTCTCATGCTGTCTCACACTCTCGTACTCTCCCACACTCTCGTGCTCTCGCACACTCTCATGCTCTCTCACACTCTCATGGTCTCCCACACTCTCGCGCTCTCTCGCACTCTCGTGCTGTCTCACACTCTCGTGCTCTCCCATACTCTCGTGCTCTCCCACACTCTCGTGCTCTCTCACACTCTCGTGCTGTCTCACACTCTCGTGCTCTCCCACACTCTCGTGTCTCTCACACTCTCGTTTTGTCTCACACTCTCGTGCTCTCTCACACTCTCGTGCTCTCCCACACTCTCATGCTGTCTCACACTCTCGTGCTCTCCCACACTCTCATGCTGTCTCACACTCTCGTGCTCTCCCACACTCTCATGCTGTCTCACACTCTCGTGCTCTCCCACACTCTCGTGCTCTCGCACACTCTCGTGCTCTCTCACACTCTCGTGCTCTCTCACACTCTCGTGCTCTCCCACACTCTCGCGCTCTCTCGCACTCTCGTGCTGTCTCACACTCTCCTGCTCTCCCACACTCTCGTGCTCTCTCACACTCTCGTGCTGTCTCACACTCTCGTGCTCTCCCACACTCTCGTGCTCTCCCACACTCTCGTGCTCTCACATACTCTTGTGCTCTCCCACACTCTCGTGCTCTCCCACACTCTCGTGCTCTCTCACACTCTCCTGCTCTCTCACACTCTCCTGCTCTCTCACACTCTTGTGCTCTCTCACACTCTCGTGCTGTCTCACACTCTCGTGCTCTCCCATACTCTCGTGCTCTCCCACACTCTCGTGCTCTCTCACACTCTCGTGCTGTCTCACACTCTCGTGCTCTCCCACACTCTCGTGTCTCTCACACTCTCGTTTTGTCTCACACTCTCGTGCTCTCTCACACTCTCGTGCTCTCCCACACTCTCATGCTGTCTCACACTCTCGTGCTCTCCCACACTCTCATGCTGTCTCACACTCTCGTGCTCTCCCACACTCTCATGCTGTCTCACACTCTCGTGCTCTCCCACACTCTCGTGCTCTCGCACACTCTCGTGCTCTCTCACACTCTCGTGCTCTCTCACACTCTCGTGCTCTCCCACACTTTTGCGCTCTCTCGCACTCTCGTGCTGTCTCACACTCTCCTGCTCTCCCACACTCTCGTGCTCTCTCACACTCTCGTGCTCTCTCACACTCTCGTGCTGTCTCACACTCTCGTGCTCTCCCACACTCTCGTGCTCTCCCACACTCTCGTGCTCTCACATACTCTTGTTCTCTCCCACACTCTCGTGCTCTCCCACACTCTCGTGCTCTCACATACTCTTGTTCTCTCCCACACTCTCGTGCTCTCCCACACCCTCGTGCTGTCTCACACTCTCGTGCTCTCTCACACTCTCGTGCTCTGCCACACTCTCGTGCTCTCTCACACTCTCGTGCTCTCCCACACTCTCATGCTCTCCCACACTCTCGTGCTCTCTCACACTCTCCTGCTCTCCCACATTCTCGTGCTCTGTATGCCAGTTTATGTCTCTCAGTTTGTGTCTCTGTCACTCTCGCTCTTGTACGGTGGTGGTGGTGGAGATCCTACAGAGTAGGAGGACGGAGACAGAATTTGGGTTTTGAGGAAAGAGAGATGATTGCAAAGCCCTGAGCCGGGAAGGTGGGGAAGAGCCTCCTTGTGCACTGCATGTAGCCAGTCCAGAGGTTAATACCTGCCTGTCCTCTGCCTTTTGTAATTTCACTCCTAGTACCTTTACTTGGGTATCAATTTGTTTTAAAACATGTTAAAAGAATTAATGGATATAAAATGCATTCATTTTTCTTAATTTAGGATTGTTAGCCCTCCTGCAATGTCTGGGAGTCTCCCGGGACTGGCGATTGACCTCCCAGGTGCTGCTGCTGGCGACCTGGAAGGAAACTACTTGTATATGCATGTTTGTGTCTGCGCGACTCCTTGGCCCAGACTCTCAGGCCGCGATTTTGCCGGTGCTCAGAGGGCGGGTGCAGAGGCGGGTCCACTGTCAAAATCAAAATGATTGCCAGAGGGTTGGGAGCTCGCTCCAAACCCGCCTCCATGTAAGTTCCCAAAGTGTCGGGTCTGCGATTTCAGAACAGACCTGACACAAAGCGGCGGGGGAGGCATTTAAGATAGTTAAATGCTTGTTAAACGCTTGTTTACTACTATTTTGCCAGCCTATTACTATTTTACCACTTTTTTAACGAGGTTCATGTCGCTCGGGGATCACGTCAGGTAAGTAGGTCGGGTTCTCTATGTCTCCCCATTGCTGTGACAACTGCAAAAGTGGTATAAAGGCTTCTATTTCACAGCTGTTCACGTTCTAGTGTCAGAAGCTTGAGCCTTCAGGACTTGGAAGACACTTTTGAGCTTTATGCAGTTTGGAAGTGTTTGGAGTAAACTCTCTATCCACTGTCACCTCCTTGGAGCAAGCTCTCTCACCATTGACAGATCGCTTCTGTCATCTCAACTTCAGCTGCCATCCATTCCAGCAACATCAGTGCCCTTGAAAAAATCTCACCTTGGTCCTCTGAATCCCTCCAAGATCAGCCCCAACACCAACATCACCAGGCACACCAACCTCACCAACAATAGCACCAACCTTCTCCGCAATCAACTGATGTTGCACAGGACACAGGGCATCAGCACCCAACCACATTGCTGCCTGGGAGGCCAGGGATGGCCTCACCATGGCCAGATTTACTTCACTTGACATTGTACACCCTGGCTGCCACATGATGTGCCAGGTTGACACCACCCCCACACCAACACCATAAAGCATTCCTACAATGACCAAGCCATTTCTTTCACACTCACAATTGGGAATGGGGATGTCTCAACATTCACTGGAACTCACTAAGACACTTGCAAAGGTGAGCACAGATCTGTCCAATAAGGTAAAGTGTTGAAAATAAAGGTTTCAATGTTTGACAACACATTAACAGAAAATTTACATGAACATTGCATAAAACACCCAAGTGCCTACCCTTGTGTGTTGTTAGTTGGTATGATTGCACTAGGATGAGGGTGAGTGTGAGGGGTGACTAGTGAGATGGGGAAGTGATAATATAGATAGAGAGGGATGGGTAGAGGTGCAAGGTAAGTTGGTGTGAGTAAGGATGTGCAGGAGTAGGGTAGGGAAGGCAGAGTGATGTGGATGTGATGAGCAGCACAGCAGGATGAGGTTGAGTGTGGCTTGGCAGTAACGTTTTGTGATCTGCTCAGATCATTGAAGCGTTTGAGCCACTGCAGTCTGGTCCTCCTATTGATATCCCTGCTTGTGCCCTCCTGTGCAATGTGCAACCAGGCTGCGTTGGTCTCCTGGGGAGGTCTCTTCCACCCATTGGAAGGGAAGGGAAGTATATGGAGGGAGTCATGGGAGAGTCTGGGTGCAGCCCTGCACCTTTGTGCAGTGCTTGTCAGTGTTTGCAGCACCTCAGTGCTGTAGAACACTTGACAGCTCAAATGTCAAAATCAATTTGGACATGGTCCCTTTAAGGAAACTGGCTGATGATGCGTCATCAAATGATGTAAACAGACCCGCTTCCTATTAATTGGTCAGGAACCTCGCAGGGCAGGCTTAACAAGCCCTATTAATGTAAAATCACTTGGAGAGTGCGGGCCGCAGTAGGCAGCGGGCTGGGAACACGACACCGATCCCAACCGCCATGGACCAGCCTCGGTCAGCGAACTCACAGCCTTGATTCCTGTCCCGCACATTGCTAGCTGTCTCCTAGGTATTCGAGGCTCTGCCCAACCCAACCCTCCATGAATACGTCTAAAATTAGTTGGCAATCCTACACAGGAGGTCCAGAAGAAGTTGCACAACTTAAAGAAATATAGATGTCAGAATATTATTGGTAGTGTAGCAGAACAGGATACGTATGGACATAAAGTAAAGTAATGGTTGTTAAAAATATATGTAAACAACAGTGTACTGACACACAAAAACGTAAGTAAGGATGCTGTAAGTAAGGCATTAGAATTGAAAATAGCAGGGTTATGCAAATGAGATTGTGCATGCCATGGTGGAATAAAGATTGGCCCAGAAATTCGGGTCCCAACGCGTGAGTACAGACGGAGTACTCACGCGTGGACCCGATGGAAGTGCTGGTTTCTTGCATGCACTACGCATGCGCGGGAAACCGGCATTTCCGATCCTCTGAACCAAGGGGTTCAGAGGTCGAACGCGTGCACGCAGGAGTCTGCGCGTGCGCGTTGAACTTCCTTTTTCTTTACAGGTTTGCCCGTGCGTGAAGGCCTCTACGTTTTACACATTTAAAAACCAGGCGTAAGGACTTCATTTTAAAAGGTAAGTGGTCAATTAATTAAAATTAGAACATTTTTTCCACAGGTTTATTATTTTTAAATACTTTACAGTAAGGTAAGTGTATTTTTAGCCCCGATTTTTTATTTTAAAACATTTTTCAAAAATTTAAATTATTGTTTAAAATAGTTATTTAATGTTATTTATAATTGATTTAAATAGTGTGATGTTTTTTTCAAATTTATTTTCAGGTTATGTACTGTTTTGGGCGCCCGGAGTTTTCATGAGTTTGACAGTTCTTTCTGTCAAACTCATGAATGGACTTTTCCCTCCTCCGATTGGTTGCCCAGTGCTCACGTGATCCCAGCCGACGCATCGCACTAAGTACGCCGCTGGATCACGCAAGCACAGCGCGCCGGGAGCTGGACCGGGCCACAGACAGGAAATCCACGCAGGCCCAGGCCTCAACTGCCGGCGCGCTAGGTAAGTGTAGGTCGGGGGCTTGCACCCGCGGGAAGCCCCCAACCCGAATTTCTGGGCCAATGTAGTGTTGCCAACACTTGCATATTTTCTTTTTCTCTTCCCTCTCTGTTCCCATCAATTGTATGTATCAAACTATTGTGCAAAATCAATAAATCATTCATGAAATTGCAAGTGTTGATGATGCTGAGAATGTATTGTAACAGGAACTTCCATGGGAAAAAGATCACCAAGTCTCGGCCCCTACTGCTCCTATTTCAGCCCTTCTGCTGCTGAAACTCTTGTCCAGTCCTTCTTCACTTCCAGATTTGACTTTTCCAATGCTCTGCTTGCTTACCGGCCATCCTCCAACCTCCATAACTCTAGCTCTGCTGCCCATTTGCCATCCCACACTAAGTCCTGTTCATCCATCACCCATCGCCGCTGAATGACACTTGCTCCCTGCCCCCCAGTGCCTTCAATTTAAAAATCTCCACCTCGTTTTCAAATTCCTGCATTGCCTTGCCCCAACTTATCTCAGCACACACCCCTATCCCTATATTTCCCTCCTCCAACAATATTCCATTCCTCTGATTCCAGCCTTTTGTGCATCTTTCCCTTGCTTTGCACCATGACTCGTGGCAGGTATTCATCCGCCTTGGTCCTATTTTCTGGAATTCCTTTCCTAAACATCTCTACCTCTCCACCTCTCCTCATCTCTCCTCCTTTAAAATTATTTTCAAAACCCATATAGTTGACCAAGATTTCAGACACCTGCTCTAATCTCTTCTTTCCTAGTTCAGCATTCATTTTCCATAAATCTATCTGTGAAGCACCTAGGGACTTTTTTCTTCCATTAAAAACATTATGGGGAGAATATTAATCCCCAAAAATAGGTGGGTTGGGGTTGAGTCAGATGTTAAAACTAAAAATCTCAAGACCGACCCCAACCCGCCTCCAACCGGCCCACTTCTGGGTTTAACGGAGGGGGAACAAGGAGCGGGCAGCCAACCCGCTCCCAGGAGGCGGGTTGGCTATTTAAATACTTAAATGAGGCTGGCAGTCTCAGATTTAATCTGTTGTGCAGGTTTAACTCTGGCTGACCGGGTTTCCCAGGCCTCTGGAATAGAAACAATAGCAAAATACTGCGGATCCTGGAAATCCAAAATAACAACAGAAAATGCTGGAAAAACTCAGCAGGCCTGGCAACATCCAAGGAGAGAGAAACAGAGTCAACGTTTCAGGACGAAACCCTTCGTCAGGACGAAGGGTTTCGACCTGAAACGTTGACTCTATTTCTCTCCACACGGATGTTGCCTGGCCTGCTGAGTTTTTCCAGCATTTTCTGTTGTTATCTCTGGAATAGAAAGCTCATCTCAGTAACTTAATCATGAAACTACCGAATTGTTGTAAATATCCTTCTGTAATTCACTAATGTCCTTTAGGGAAGGAAATCTGCCACCCTTACCCAGTCTGGCCTATATGTGACTCCAGACCCACAGCATTGTGGTTGACACTTAACTGCCCCTTAACTGGCCTAGCAAGCCACTCAGTTGTATCAAACCGCTATGAGAAACAATAAGAATAAAGCCGGACGGACAATCCGGCACCGACCGAGGCATCAGATTTGGACATGGCAAAGGCAGACCCAGCCCTCTCAACCCTGCAAAGCCCTCCTCACTAACATCTCGTGTCAAAATTGGGAGAGCAGTCCCACAGACATAGTCATACTCACAGAATCATACTTTTCAGCCAACATCCCAGACTCCTCCATCACTTTCTTTGGGTATGTCCTATCCTGCGACAGACCCACCAGAGGTGGCGGGCGGCAAAGTGATATACAGTCGGGAGGGAGTGGCCCTGGGAGTCCTCAACATTGACTCCGGACCCTGTGAAGTCTCAGGTCATGGCATCAGGTCAAGCATGGGCAAGGAAACATCCTGCTGATTACCACCTACCACCCTCCCTCAGCTGATCAATCATGTTGAACACCACTTGGAAGAATCACTGAGCGTAGTAAGGGCACAGAATGTACTCTGGGTGGGGGACTTCAATGTCCATCACCAAGAGTGGCTCAGTGGCAAAATCCTGAAGGACATAGGTGTCAAACTGGGCCTGCGGCAGATCATGAGGGAACCAACTCGAGGGAAAAACCTACTTGACCTCGTCCTCACCAATCTACCTGTTGCAGATGCATCTGTCCATGATAGTATTTGTAGGAGTGACCACCACACAGTCCTTGTGGAGACGAAGTCCCGTCTTCACACTAAGGACACCCTCCATCGTGTTGTGTGGCACCACCACCATGCTAAATGGCATAGATTCAGAACAGACCTAGCAGCTCAAAACTGGCATCCGTGAGGCGCTGTGGGCCATCAGCAGCAGCAGAATTATGTAACACCACAATCTGTAACCTCACGGCCCGGCATATCCCTCACTCTACCATTACCATCAAGCCAGGGGACCAACCCTGGTTCAATGAGGAGTGCAGAAGAGCATGCCAGGAGCAGCACCAGGCATATCTAAAAATGAGGTGCCAACCTGGGGAAGCTACAACACAAGATTACATGCATGCTAAACAACGGAAGCAGCATGCTATAGACAGAGCTAAGCGATCCCACAACCAATGGATCAGATCAAAGCTCTGCAGTCCTGCCACATCCAGTCGTGAATGGTGGTGGATAATTAAACAACTAACGGGAGGAGGAGGCTCCATGAACATTCCCATCCTCAATGATGGTGGGGCCCAGCATGCGAATGCAAAAGACAAGGCTGAAGCATTTGCAACCATCTTCAGCCAGAAGTGCCGAGTGGATGATTCATATCGGCCTCCTCCTGAGGTTCCCCACCATCACAGAAGCCAGTCTTCAGTCAATTCGATTCTCTCCGCGTGATATCAAGAAACGGCTGAGTACACTGGATACAGCAAAGGCTATGGGCCCCGACAACATCATGGCTATCGTGCTGAAGACTTGTGCTCCAGAACTAGTCGTGCATCTAGCCAAGATGTTCCAGTACAGCTACAACATAGGCATCTACCCGACAAAGTGGAAAATTGCTCAGGTATGTCCTGTCCACAAAAAGCAGGACAAATCTAATCTGGTCAATTACAACCCCATCAGTCTACTCTCAATCATCAGCAAAGTCACGGAATGTGTCGTCGACAGTGCTATCAAGTGGCACTTACTCACCAATAACCTGCTCACCAGTGTTCAATTTGGGTTCTGCCAGGACCACTCAGCTCCAGACCTCATTACAGCCATGGTCCAAACATACTAAAAGAGCTGAATTCCAGAGGTGAGGTGAAGTGACTGCCCTTGACATCAAGGCAGCATTTGACCAAGTGTGGCATCAAGGAGCTCGAGTAAAATTGAAGTCAATGGGAATCAGGGGAAAACTCTCCACTGGTTGGAGTCATACCTAGTACAAAGGAAGATAGTTGTAGTTGTTGGAGGCCAATCATCTCAGCCCCAAGACGTTGCTGCAGGAGTTCCTCAAGACAGTGTCCTTGGCCCAACCATCTTTGCTACTTCATCAATGACCTTTCCTCCATCATAAGGTCAGAATGGGGATGTTCACTGATGATTGCAGTGTTCAGTTCCAGTCTCAACTCAGATAATGAAGCAGTCCATACCAGCATGCAGCAAGACCTGGATGACATTCAGACTTGGGTTGATAAGTGACAAGTAACATTCACACCACACAAGTGCCAACTAATGACCTTCTCCAAAAAGAGAGAGTCTAGCCAGCTCCCCTTGACATTCAATGGGATTACCATCACTGAATCCCCCACCATCAACATCCTGGGGGTCACCATTGACCAGAAACTTAAGTGGACCAGCCACATATATACTATGGCTACAAGAGCAGGTCAGAGGCTGGGTATTCTGCAGCGAGTGTCTCACCTCCTGACGCCCCAAAGCCTTTCCACCATCTACAAGGCACAAGTCAGGACTGTGATGGAATACTCGCCTGGATAAGTGCAGCTCCAACAACACTCAAGAAGCTCAACACTGTAGTGATCAATAACATGTCATTCTGTGGTGGACACTAGGGGGAGCAGTAGAGCTGTGTAGAGCTGTATGTATAAGACTACACTGCCCAGCTGTATATATATTAAGACTACATTACCCATGAGGCTAGGCTACCCACAAGGCAACAGTCAAGATGGAAGCCTCTACAAGATGCTGTACAAGTCCACATGTGCTCAATAAAAGTAACTAGCAAAAGCTAGCTGTGTTCATAATAAGAATGTCAATTTATTAATGAACATAACATGGTCCCAGGGTGGTGAAGATCTGCTGAAAATTGTGAAAAGCGACATGGAGAATTTAAAGCCACCAGAGCGTTTGAATCTCACAGAAAAAATCGACTACAATTGGCAGACTTTTAAACAACAATTCGAACTCTACATTGCAGCCATCGGATTCGGTACGAAGCCAGACGCAAGGAAGATAGCGTTGCTGCTTACGGTTGCAGGCCCACAGGCGATAGAGGTATTTAATACATTTGTATTTAATCCAGAGGAGAACAGAGGAAAATTAGAAGATGTGCTAAAAAATTTTGATGCACATTGCTCTCCCAAAAAGAATGAGACGTATGAAAGATACATCTTCCGTTCTCGGACACAGCAACAAAATGAGACTTTTGATAGCTTTATAACTGATCTGAAACTGAAAGCACAGACATGTAATTTCTCTGAGCTCAAAGCATCCATGATTCGTGACCAGATTGTGTTTGGTATTCATGATAAAAAAGTCAGGGAACGTCTGTTGAGAGAAACCGAACTAAATTTGGAAAATGCAGTGAAAATATGCCAAGCCAGCGAGCTAGCTCGAAATCACGCGAAGACTTTCAGTGAAATCAATAATGATGCGAATGTAATGAGTGATAATGCTGCTGTCGGTGCTGTGTCCTACAAGGGGAAGAAACGTGGGCAGAACAGAAATGAAAAGCAATCGGAGGATGAAATTTTTAATTGTAAACGCTGTGGTTACAAACACCAGTTAAGACAATGCCCAGCGCTTGGAAAAATGTGCACAAAGTGTAATGGAAAGAATCACTTTGCCAAACAATGCTTTTCAAAAGTAAAAACGACGAAAGGGCAACGAGTTAATGTGATTGAGGACACTGATTTAAGTGAGACATTTTTTGTAGGAATGGTGTCATGTGACGATATCAAAAAAGATACAGAAAATGTGCAGCCCTCAGAAATAGACAATGCTGAACATAAAGTTAATGCAGTAAAAGAGGACAAATGGATGATCCCACTGCAGATAAATGGAGCATTAGTTACATTGAAACTGGACACTGGGGCAAAAGCAAACTTAATCAGTATGAGTGACATTAACAATATGAAAGAAAAGCCCAAAATACAGAAAAAGTCAGTACTACTGAAGGACTATAATGGACAGAAAATAGATAGCTTAGGTGTATGCAGACTTAAAGACAGAAAATAGATAGCTTAGGTGTATGCAGACTTAAAGTGACAGTCAAAGACAAAGTGCATCATCTCATGTTTTCTGTTGTGGCTGAAAGACTTGATTCGATACTAGGTGACAAAGCTTGTGAAGACTTAGAACTGATCAAGAGAGTCTACCGTATAAACTGTGCCATAAGCAGACCAGATGACTCAGGTGATGAAGCAGAGAGCCCATCAAGGATGAAAAGGCCAAAGGGTATCCATGTCTTCAAAAAGCCTAGTTTCTCCAAGAAGAAAGAAAAATACTTCAAGGTCAAAGAGAAGCCAAAGGAAGAAAAGCACAAAGAGGAAAAACACAAGGAGAAAAAGTCCAAAGATATAACCGCAGCAGATGTTGTTAAGCAGTGGAAAGAGAAAAAGAAAAAGAAGAAGCCTGCACCAGAGCAGAAAGCAGTTCCGGTGGATACTCCTTCTTCCCTCAGGCCAATCTTTGGTGTTCCATTAGCCGAGGCTGCCGAGAGGACTATGCTGTATGATGGGATCCAGCTGCCAGCAGTTTTTCGAGAGTGCATTGACTACATTGAGAGTTATGGCATGAAGAGTGAAGGAAACACTGAAACCCTCTCCAAGCAAAGATCGCAAGGAGACCTCGATCTATACAAGAGCAGATTGATGACAATGCCGCAACTGCATCTTGTCATTCACTGCCAGAACAATCTCATGAAGACACATCAGACTTACCCGTGTTGAGAAGATCCACACGTGAAGTAAAAGAACCTGATAGACTTAATCTTTGAGTACAATGTAAAGCTTTGAAAATGTGTTGACTGTTTTGAAAATGTTTATGTTTATAGAGCACTAACAAAAGTGTTACTGATATTATCTTTATTTTTTTCTTGAAAGTTGATTGATATTGATTTTGTTAAACTTCAAAGAAAGGAGGATGTAGTGATCAATAACATGTCATTCTGTGGTGGACACTAGGTGGAGCAGTAGAGCTGTGTAGAGCTGTATGTATAAGACTACACTACCCAGCTGTATATATATTAAGACTACATTACCCATGAGGCTAGGCTACCCACAAGGCAACAGTCAAGATGGAAGCCTCTACAAGATGCTGTACAAGTCCACATGTGCTCAATAAAAGTAACTAGCAAAAGCTAGCTGTGTTCATAATAAGAATGTCAATTTATTAATGAACATAACAAACACCATCGAAGACAAAGCAGCCCGCTTGATTGGCACCCCATCCACCACTTTAAACATTCACTCCCTCCACCACCAGCGTACCGTGGCTGCAGTGTGTACTATCTATAAGATGCACTGCAGCAACTCGCCAAGGCTTCTTCGGCAGCACCTCCCAAACACGCAAACTTTACCACCTAGAAGGACAAGGGCAGCAGGCGCATGGGAAAACCACCACCTCCAAGTTTTCCTCCATGTCACACACCATCCTGACTTGGAAATATATCACTGTTCCTTCTCAAGGGCAATTAAGTATGAGCAATAACTGCTGGCTTTGTTCACATCCCATGAATGAATAAAAAAACGTCTCTCGACATATAAAAGTTGTGCACACATTACAAACAGCACTGAAAAGAGTCTGGAGATATGAGTGAATTTTATGGAGGTAAATGTAAACGTGTACATTAAACACATGTACGCAGTGACTGGCTTCCCATTAGCTAAAAAAGAAAAGGTCTTTGACTTGCTCATTGATGATGCACTAAAGGGCCAGAAGAATATCAGGAAACTGAGCACACACTCCCCACAATTTTCTGTCCATGAATTTTGGACGGAAAATTGTGAGGAATGTGCCTGCGATCCCCTGATGTGCCTCTTGGCAGCCAAAGCTCCCTGTTGAGAGTGAAAGGAATTAAAATCAGTGTTTAAAAGTATTCAGTAAGTAAAGACTGTTATCAAAACTAATCAGCATGTATCTCATGGCCCTTTGATTACAAGTTGAAATAAGTCATTTACTTTAACTCTGCAACTCCCTGGTTAAACTAGGGAAGCAGAATATCCACCAGGCTTCCTGCTCTTGATCATTATCCAATGATCCTTGATAAACATGTTCCGATGTGAAGTGAGAAAGAAAGAAAGAAAGTCCCACAAATAGCAATGAGATAAATTAATAGTTTATCTGTTTTGATTATGTAAATTGATTGATAAATGTTGGTCACAACACTGGGATTGGGTGACGGCTTTGCGGAATACCTCCATTCAAGTCCATAAGCATAGCCCCAAGCTTCCGGTCGCCTATCACTTTAATTCCCCGCTGAACTCCCACTCTGACCTCTCTGTCCTCGACCTCTTACACTGTTCCTAAGAAGCTCAACGTAAGCTCAAGGAACAGCACCTCATCTTTCGATTAGGCACTTTACAGCCATCGAGTTCAACAATTTCAGACCATAACCTCTGCCCCTATTTTTTTTCACATGGCAGCTGTTGATGATTCTGCCATTCCCATTTATACCTCATCTAGAGTCATCTTTTAAGAACATAAGAACATAAGAAATAGGAGCAGGAGTAGGCCAATCGGCCCCTCGAGCCTGCTCCGCCATTCAATAAGATCATGGCTGATCTGATCCTAACCGCCAATCCACTATCACAGAACCATCTCCTGAATCTAACAGAATTAGACACACGAAATAGGAGCAGGATCAGGCTACACGGCCCCTGGGCCCGCTCCGCTCCCCACAGGGCCATGACCGATCCGAACCTAGACTCATGTCCAAATTCCTGCCCGCTCCCCGTAACCCTTAATTCCCTTTACTTCTAGGAAACTGTCTATTTCTGTTTTAAATTTATGTAATGATGTAGCTTCTACAGCTTTTTGGGGCAGCATATTCCATGGACCTACCACCCTCTGAGTGAAGTAGTTCCTCCTCATCTCAGTTTTGAAAGAGCAGCCCCTTATTCTAAGACTATGCCCCCTAGTTCTAGTTTCACCCGTCATCGGGAACATCTTTCCTGCATCCACCCGATCCAACCCCTTCACAATCTTATATGTTTCAATAAGATCGCCTCTCATTCTTCTGAACTCCAATGAGTAGAGTCCCAATCTACTCAACCTCTCCTCATATGTCCATCCCCTCATCCCCGGGATTAACCGAGTGAACCTTCTTTGTACTGACTCGAGAGCAAGTATGTCCTTTCTTAAGTATGGACACCAAAACTGTATGCAGTATTCCAGGTGCGGTCTCACCAATACCTTGTACAACTGAAGCAATACCTCCCTATTTTTATATTCTATCCTCCTAGCAATGAAAGCCAACATTCCATTGGCCTTCTTAATCACTTGCTGCACCTGCATACTAACCTTTTGAGTTTCGTGCACCAGGACCCCCAGATCCCTTTGTACTTCAGTACTTTCCAGTTTCTTGCCATTAAGATAATAACTTGCTCTACGATTTTTCCTGCCAAAGTGCTTAACCTCACACTTTCCAGTATTGTATTCCATCTGCCAAATCTCTGCCCACTTACTTAGCCTGTCGATGTCCCCTTGAAGGTTTTTTATGTCCTCCTCACTCACTACTTTCCCCCCCATCTTAGTATCATCTGCAAACTTTGATATGTTACACTCGGTCCCCTCCTCCAAATCGTTAATATAGATTGTAAAGAGTTGGGGACCCAGCACTGACCCCTGCGGAACACCACTAGTTACTGATTGCCAGTCTGAGAATGAACCATTTATCCCAACTCTCTGCCTTCTGTTAGATAGCCAATCCTCTATCCATGCCAGAATATTACCCCCAATCCCGTGATTTTTTATCTTAAGCAATAATCTTTTGTGTGGCACCTTGTCAAATGCCTTTTGGAAGTCTAAATACACTACGTCCACTGGTTCCCCTTTATCCACCCTATACGTTACTTCCATCACCATGTCCTTTTGCTTTGTACAATCATACCTTTTGTCATTTAATCTCTCCTGCCTTCCACCCTAACACAGACCTTCCCTTTTGTTCTTTCCTCCTCTCCCCCCTTTCCCTGTCCCTGCACTTGCTTAAAATCTGTTACATCTCTAACTTTTTCCAGTTCTGACGAAGGGTTATCGACCTGAAACATTAACTCTGTTACTCTCTCCACAGATGCTGCTGAGTATTTCCAGCATTTTCTGTTTTTATTTCAAATTTCCAGCATCCACAGTATTTTGCTTTTGTATTTGGGATTACTCCTTGACTCTTCGAATTGTGACATGAGTCTTTTAATATCCACCTGATAACACTAGGGACAAGGCCAGGAAAATTGATTGATTTCCTTGCATTCTGTCACTGACATCAGGGGACTGGCAGGAGAGGATTGACAGTACATCCTGGGGCAGCAGTAAGAAGCCCACTAACAGGAGTGTTGGGAAGGAGAAGGCCTAGTAATGGACATCTATCCACCTCTTCCTGGAAGGTCCACAGGCACAGCTCATGGAGCACCTCACTTAAATATTAGAAAACTATCTTCAGGGTATTTCTGCCCCTTTTAAGCCATCCTCGGATGCCAACGTTTCCTCACTTGCAGTGGTGGGCTCCCTCTGTGCAGTGGAGATCCCACACTGCATGAAGAATTAGGCCCAACATAAGAAGATGGTTCAGGTTCATGACGGAGTTGGGGTTAGGGCAATGGGCAGAAGTTCCACATTGACTCACCTCCACTGGCAAGCCTGCCTCAGAGGAAGATCTAACCCAATAAATCTTTGAAGATAACATTCAATTCAATCGTTTTCTACTTTCAATTTCAAACTTTAATACTAAATATTAATAATCATTAAAAAAAAATCCATAACTAGGTTTTGTAACATTGCATTTATCTGTTAACATTTCGCTAGTTAATAGACTTTCCGCTCAGATTAGGTTGGCCCAGAAATTCGGGTCTCCATGGGTGAGTACGCACGGGGTGCTCACCCGTAGGCCCAATGGAAGTGTCGGTTTCCTGCATGCACTGCGCATGCGCGGGAAACCGGCATTTCCATTCCCCTGAACGAAGGGGTTCAGAGTTTGAACACGTGCGCAGGAGAGGCTGTGCATGCGCATTGAGCTTAGGGTTTTTTTGCAGGTTTTCCCGGGAGGGTAAGTCTCCAGAAGTTACACATAATGGCCCAGAAATACGGGTCGGGGGCTTCCCGCGGGTGCAAGCCTCCGACCTGCACTTATTTTGCGCGCCGGCCGTTGAGCTGTGGGCCTGCATGGAATTCCGATCCTGGGCCTGCTCCAACTGCCGGTGCGCAGTGCTTGCGTATCCCAAGGGCGCAGTTAGTTCGATGTGTCCCCTGGGATCACGTGGGCCATGGGGAGCCAATCGGAGCAGGGAAATGCCCATTCATAAGTTTGACAGGAAGAGCTGTCAAAACTTAGAAATACCACGGGCCCCAAAACATCACTAAATCTTCAAATAAATTTAACAAAACATCACATTTTTTAAATAAACTATAAATTACATGAAATAACTATTTTAAACAATAATTTAAATTTTTGGAAAAAATAATTTTATTTTCTAACGGGGCTAAAAATAAACTTACCTTTCTTTAAAATATTTTAAAATAATAAGCCTGTGGAAAAAATGTTTTAATTTTAATTAATTCACCACTTACCTTGTAAAAAGCAGGCCTTACACCTGCTTTTTAAATGTGTAAATTCTGGAGACTTACCCACCCGGAAAAACCTGCAAAAAAAACGTAAGTTCGATGCGCACGCGCAGTCTCTCCCGCGCACGCGTTCGAACTCTGAACCCCTTCTTTCAGGGGAACGGAAGTGCCGGTTTCCCGCGCATGCGCAGTGCATGCAGGAAACCGGCACTTCCATTGGGCCTACGGGTGAGTACCCCATGCGTACTCACCCGTGGAGACCCGAATTTCTGGGCCATAAAAAGCAGTCACAAGGCCTGCTTTTTACAAGGTAAGTGGTGAATTAATTAAAATTAAAACATTTTTTCCACAGGTTTATAATTTTTAAATACTTTAAAGAAAGGTAAGTTTATTTTTAGCCCCATTAGAAAATAGAATTATTTTTTTCAAAAATTTAAATTATTGTTTAAAATAGTTATTTCATGTAATTTATAGTTTATTTTAAAAATGTGATTTTTTTAAAAATTTATTTGAAGATTTGGTGATGTTTTGGGGCCCGTAGTATTTATAGTTTTGACAGCTCTTCCTGTCAAACTTATGAATGGGCATTTCCCTGCTCCGATTGGCTCTCCATGGCCCACGTGATCCCAGGGAACGCATCGAACTAACTGCGCCCCTAGGATACGCAAGCACTGCGCGCCGGCAGTTGGAGGAGGCCCACGATCGCAATTCCACGGGGGCCCACAGCTCAACGGCCGGCACGCAAGGTAAGTGCAGGTCGGGGGCTTACACCCGCCCGAATTTCTGGGCCAATATTATCTGCAAGGTGTCAACCGTAAGTATCAAAGTCCATTGTTGTGTGTCTTTCTGATAGCAAAAACTGAACAGATTGAAAGCGAGCGAGAGGTTTATTTTTAACACTTGCACTGGCTGTGTGATTCCAACGTGCAATTGCAGTGCTGCCAATTTGATATTTACTGGATAATATATTTTTCCCTTTGTCAGCACAACTGTAGTGGTAACTGTAAAATATTTGTATAGTTGTTTGAATTTCCACAACA
Organism: Somniosus microcephalus; assembly: GCF_052327205.1. NCBI lineage: Eukaryota > Metazoa > Chordata > Chondrichthyes > Squaliformes > Somniosidae > Somniosus > Somniosus microcephalus. The sequence continues at coordinate 112,232,783 of NC_140988.1, read as the reverse complement.
GTCCTTTTATTGGGGAGATGCTGTTTTGTTAAGTGAATTGTTTTTCACTGTGTGCTAAGTCTCTGCTGATTGTTTTGGATTAGCAGTTCTGGAATAGTCGTGCTTTTATTGACTTCAACAACAGCTGTTTGATAGATGCAGGAATTAAATGAATATATGACCACAACAACTAGGAAAACATTTTTTTTTTTTGCCAGTTTTTTCTGCCAGTTGTTTTTCCATTTATTCCTCACCTGAATTATTTCCTCTGTCACCAGGGTACAGTTTAACAGGTGGCAATCAGCCTCCTGTACCTCACATAATTGGTCATTATTCATGTAAAAGCCTGAAGAGTGAATGACAGGCTATTCGACCACATGGGGCATCACAAATGAACCCGACACTGTCCAGTTTCTATGCACATACACTTCTAGTAGGGGTTGCTGCATAGTCATAGTAAGAATCCTGATTGATCTTCCCTTTTCGAACTCCAGTGCAGTGCTGCCCATTTACCCCTCCCTAAGCTAGGCATGGTATAGCCAACTGTAGAGTGTCAGTTGTTGTCCCAGCAGAGGTCAACTAACTCAGCGCAGACCAAGGATCAAGTCTGGGGACTTTTAAGTGACTTTGAATTGTTTCCATATAACAGATAAATTCTGAATAGCGAGTTTAACTGAATGAATCATTAAATAAAGTAAACGGGGTAGATTTTGACTTTGTGCGATAGTGTAAACCGAGTGTTAGCAAATCAGCAGCCCGATTTACATCTCGCCCCATCTTTATTTGCACTGAAGTCAATGAAAATGAAAATCTGGAGAGATAGAAAACAGGCTGCCGATTCACTTTCGCCCGTTTTACACTATCGCACAAAGCCAAAGTCTATCCAACATTTGTTCCATATATTTCCTGTTTCTAGTTTCAAGTTATTATTAGGAAAAAAACACTGGGTTTTTAACATTACATTTACAAGTAATCATTGAACAGATATCACCCACACTTGCTGTTCACAATTTATCTGCTTTATGGAAACAACTCCAGAGTCCTTAGAAACTCAAAAGCTTTTGGCCAAGAATAGCCACAGAGGTTGTCCCGATCTCCTGACATAACTTTGGTGGGAGATTTACAGAATCCAGGAGAAATGACGTAAGTGGCTGATACATACGAACATACAAACAATGATGGACAGGATAAGACCCTCTGGTCCACCCAGCCTGTCCCACATAACTGATACCTTGTGAATCACAATATCTACGCTTTCCAGTCCACCCGAAACCAGGTGATAACAGGTGTTTATGCTGCTTCTCTGAAGGTTTCACAGATCCCCCACTGAAGTTATGGCAGGAGATCGGGAGAACCCCCGCGAAATTTGCTGATAGATAATACTGAACAAACAATTGTAATTTAAGTGCTATATAACATACAACCATGGAACCACGTCAGTGGAAAAGTACATTATTTAACAACACCAACTTTCTTTCTTTTGTTAATTTTCTTCCTCCTCTCTCTCCTGAAGACATCAACTCTGCCCACATACTGTTTCATAAGTACCTTCCAGTATCTTGTGCAAGTGGCCATTCTTCATTAATAAGCCAAGATAGTGTGTGTTGGCAAGCTATTGAAATATGGGGGAACATCACAGTGGAGCCCAATCATGTCCTCACCTAATATCTACACGCCTATGCACTTTCCAGCAGAGGACATTGGAATGGGAACCTTGACTGAGTTTTTACCCGCTTTCCAACACAGGACACTGAGGCCAATTGTTGCATCCCAATAGCACCCTGCTGATACCAGCCAACTTATCATAACTGGGGATCAAATCTGGCGATATCTGGTCTCTAGTCCTCAGCCACGTATTGGGTTTATCAACTGAGCCACTGGGGGAAGCTAATACCAACTTCTAATGGGGCATGGAATCATAGAATCCCATGATGCACAAAGGTTTAAGGGACAGTCTCCATTAGGTACACTGTTTCATGCTTTTCATCACAGTGATATGTGATATTCTGTGAAAGTAGTTGTGAGTATTGTGAATGCTGCTTGTGAATTGGAGCACGGAGAAAAGAGTGATTAAGTAGATCACGGTTTTAATGTTGAGCTCACATCCTGATGCTGGCTCATCTCTAAAAGCACCAGTGAACTATCTGCTTATTGATCTAGCATCACGTGGAAACCGGTGTGTTTGATCTGAAGAATTGCTGATAACAGAACAAACACTTCTGCAAGTTGATACATCCTTCTTCACTGACAGACGCAAGGATGTGTACCCAGTAGTATTTATCCAAACAGGACCATCCCTTTCTCAAGCGTTTTCAAGAGCCAGGATTCTGTAAGGAAAGTCCGTCTAGAACTGCTGTGAGTTTCACAGACATACAGAACTGAAGGAAGGGGTAACTGTAACAGAGTTTGATTTGTTCTGACCATTTAAATAAAAGTCAGACTGTATCTTTGATTTAAAGAAAATCGATCTATTGATTTAATTAGCAGCATTGTTCCTTTGAGCTAAAATAATTAGTTTGTTCCATTTTAAAGACTTAAAAGTGGAGCACAGGCATGTTCACCATTGTACTGTGACCTCTATTTTCTCCTGTTAATTGGACACGTAGCGTGAGGATAGATTTTACGAATTTGTGCTCCGGCCACAGAACTTGTGAATTCTGGGCAGAGGTCAATGTATCCCACAGGGTTTTTGGTCTATTAAAACTACCTCTGACCATGTAGCTGCATTACTGGTGCACGAAGCTCTGGATCAGGAGTGGGAATTCTTAAATTCTACTCCATGAAGTATTGTTGAGTTTGTCAGGGGATCTCTGCATTTAACTGAAGAAAGAATTTAACAGAAATAACAACAGAAAATGCTGGAAAAAACTCAGCAGGCCAGGCAGCATCCGTGGAGAGAGAAACAGAGTTAACGTTTCAGGTCGATGACCTTTCGTCAGAACTTTTGTCTGACGAAAGGTCATCGACCTGAAACATTGACTCTGTTTCTCTCTCCACGGATGTTGCCTGGCCTGCTGAGTTTTTTCCAGCATTTTCTGTTGTTATTTCGGATTTCCAGCATCCACAGTATTTTGCTAAAGAATTTAACAGAACTGTTGGTTTTAAGGCCTAAGGGGTTAAAAGCAGGGAGCCTGAAAAAGGACCACAGTTCGTTTGAAAGTGATCATTTCAGCTGAACGAGAGTTCTTAGAATGGGCCTTGCCTGAGGGTAAATGAAGATCCAAGTATGAGAGGATGAAGAGAGGCTGAATTTGCTGCACTCTAACTCAAACTGAACCAGAGGCCATTCTTACAGGGGACAATTTACCCATTATGAACTTTCTCATTGTATTTATGTTTATATAAATACTGTAGTATCAGTATTCCCAATTACCGTGCTTCATATTAATATAAATCAAGATATTGTTTGCTTTTGTCTGTAGAACACTGATGTATTTGATAACAGCTACCATTTTGGAAAGTATAGTGTGAGACTATAGGTCCAATCTAGTAGTCCTGGAAAAATTTGTGCCAGGAATGGTTACCCGCTTGGACAAAGTTGGCCCACAGCACGCTGAACATACTGCGTAGAATTTTCTGGTGTCTGGTTATATGAGTAATTGGCGTAAGCTCCCTGCACAGCTTTAATCTTGCACTAGCAGCTAATCTAATCGGGATTTGGAAAAATCTGGTTGGCAGCTCATACTTAAAGGGGCTTGCCCGCTTAAAGGTAAGTGACTCTATATGAAGGTTCAAAACGGATTTCAAGTGTTTGTCAGCCTTTGCCAAAGCTGTGTGTGTGTGGTTTCAGGGTGGAGGCGGATGATGTGAAACAAAACCTATTGTGAAAGCATGAAACAAGCTTTGTGAGTAAGTGCCAATATGGCACGTTCCATTAACTGGGATGGCAAAGTGGATGTGCAGCTGCATGAAGTGGGTGCAAGGAGGGTGGCCCAGAGGACAGCAGTACGTGCTGTTTATCAGGATGTGACAGCCAGGCTCAATGATCTGTATAATACATGGGTGCTACTGCTATCTACAGTGCTTTGCCCTCTCAGGATCCATGCCACCTGCGAGAATTCTGTGCCCGATTGATCTGATACCTCCTTTCCATTAGGAAAATGATGACCATATTTGCCACAATCATTTCCATGACCCCCCACCCCCCACCCCCAGGATTTGGGACAGTGTCTACAACTTTCTGTGTCAATGCACAGCAGTTCCTCTCCACCACACATCTGACAGCAGAGGCAGGAGCCCAGAACAGTGGGTTCTATGGGGTTTTTGTCAATGACCACTCTCAGGAATGTAAAATTAAATAAATTCACAAGGAAGCAGAGAGATAGATTCATCCACATGGATAAACTTTATTTTAATTTTATTTCTGTACAAATTTAATTTTAAATTGACTACTTCCTTAGACATTCCTGAGTCTAAACTATGTCATAAATAAAATCTTGCAGAATCCATTAGAAAAGAATCTGTTAATTTGACGTTAGAGTGAGAAAGAAGATATTTACACTCAGTCGACAACTCTTCTTGCATGCACGGGGGGTCATGTTGACTTTGGGTGATAGTATAAAACAGGTGATATCGATTCAGCCAAGCCATCCATTATACATCGCTCCCGATTTTTATTTCCATTGAAGTCAACAAAAATGAAAATCGGGAGAGATGTATACCAGACGGCTGAATTGATATTGCCCGTTTTACACCATCGCCCAAAATCAAAATGACCTAATGTCCAAATTTTTAATGAAAGTGACAAACATACATTTAATGTAAACCAGTTGCACTCAAATTTCTATTATCCATTTCTAACACCATTCAGATATTTATATATCATATATGTGATAGAGGTAGATCCCGGAAGTATTATTTTTTGTTAAAGTGTCCTCTTCAGAGGTCCAGGCTCCTTGTCAGGCCTGAACTCTATTGGTGGGGTCTAAATGCACATGTGTAGAGGCTGGTAAGCCTTATCTCTCTTGTTGTACCTGCTGCCACTGAAACGCTGGATCCTGACTGAGGCTCAATAGCAGGAGCACGCAACTGAGGAAGTCCAAGCCTCTGGCCCTGCCCCCAGCCCAGTTTTTGCCTTGTAAGGGGTGGGTGGAAGTTTCATCTCTTACAAGACCATGAGGAAACTGGCAGAAATGGTGGAGACCTGACATAAACGGTGGAGACCTGACATAAACAAGTCTCCCCTGTTTACTTGGCAGTTCCACCAGTCTCCCACCAAAGTTAAGACAGAAGAACCCTGTGGAATTGCAAGGCCTTTGCATCTAAGCACATTTTTTTTTTTGCTTTGCCCCAATTTTCTGCCCTTCCCTTACCCTCTCTGGGAATACTTGGTCTGTATGATGGTTCCTTGATGGCTCGATTAGTAAAAAGAATGTGCAGCCAAACCATCATGGAAGCTGAAAATGGTTAATAAATTAACATTTTCAATATTATGTGACACACGTGTTGCACAAACTCAACTCAACTCAACTGATTCCATTGGTACATTTTTTCTGAGGTAAACAATTTTCCCCACATTAATTATCAGAAGGAAACTATTATTCAAGGTGTGGAAAATGTAAAAATAACTTTGGCCTAGTCTTATGCCAGACTAACGTATAAACGAGACTGAAGTACAAAGAGTTAACACATTTGTCCCAAATTCTTCTCTCTGCTATTTTAACAGTGGTGCTAAGCCAGTTACTTTAAACTGGTTAATGCCTCCACTAGCATAACAGAGAAAGGAACTTTAGACAAACATGTTAAGTGTTCATATACTAGTATCTCACAACATAATTTTAAGGTCCTTATGTATAAAGATATAAGAATATAAGAAAGTACAAATGAGTCCATCCATCTCACTCCATCATTTCCGTTCATGTTCTACATGTAAAACGGACCATTTTATTTCCCTTCATCATCAGTGCCAAACCCAAGTATAATTACAGAAATAAAAACAGATAAGGTTGGGCATATATAGGAGGCTTGTCAGCAACTGGAAAAAGGAAAGACAGATTAAAGTTTTGTTTCCTCTCAAAACATTAATGTATCTTTCAGATTTTTATGAACCCACAGAGTAACTCCAGTATTTTCTGCTTTTATATCAGATTTTCAGCATTCACAGTTCATTTTCTTACCTCCCGACATCTAAATCTACAGCACTGTGGACAAATATATAATAGAGCATGTGATGGTGCATTCCTTAAAGCAGCTTTAAAATAAAGATTTGCAGTTGGTTCTGGGCTTTTTATATCCAACAACAATGAGCATCTTGCATTGCGATTACAAACAGACTCACTAATATCCGGCTGTATCAGCGTTCACTGGCTACAGATCTTACAGAATATGTGTGCTCTTTTATTCACTTTATAATGTAATGAAAATAAACTGAGTGAGAACTAATTGGACTCCGACTTGCTTCCATGTAACTGACCTCTGTATAAAGTACACAACCACCTTAGTGTACATGTACTCAAATCTTCTTAATGTATTCAACATCTATATATATAAAGCGGTTTGTCTGTTTGTCTCTCTGTTTGTCTGTCTGTCTGTCCGCTATACACTCAAAAGTTATAGAGCGTACCTACACGCATGTTATATCAAAAGAAAGCTCATCATTAGGGGAGTCTAATAGGCATATTTACTTTTTGGTCAGACAAAAATTGTTCGGACAGTATACAAAAAAGGTTCAAAAAACGGCAACATTCCGCTCATTAGCGTTGAGTGACGTGATGGTTGACCAATCGTACAGGGGATTAACCTGATGGTTGACCAATCGGTGCATCATGGGGGGCATTTCATTGCATGTGTGGGCGGGCCTAATCCTTCTGAGCTGAGGTGAGTGGCCGCCATCTTGATTCCTAACTATTGATTTATTTTTCCCACTTTGTGTGTGTTTATTTTTCCCACTTTCAGTGTGTACCCCGTTAGGTTCTTTTCTGCAGTTGTCTTCTTAGCTATGGGGTGCTTAAAAACCTGAACTTTAATATTTAGGAATCTCTCTTTATTGTAGTGGATACGCGGAGCCGCGGCCTAGCAGCTCGGGAAGCCTGGGCCTTGAGTTCAGCGGATTCCCCGTGCGCCCGGAACCTGTCGAACCTGCTGAAGGCCGTTCATTTCCGCGACCATGTCACCGTCTTTGCCTCGGCCAATGGCACCCGGGTGACTGCCGAGGCCGCCAAAAGCATCCAGCGGAACGCGTTCATCCAGGGGCCGAGGCCCGGGCCCCGGGGCGGAAAGAGGGACTGGAGCGGGGGATGAGAGCTCGGGGAGGGGAGAGGGGGCAGGGGAGAGGGGAGGGGAGAGGGTAAGAGGGAGGGGGAAGAGGAGGGGGAGGGGGGGAAGAGGGAGCAGGGGGAGAAGAGGGAGGGGGGGGGAGGGGGAAGAGGGAGCAGGGGAGGGGGAAGAGGGGAGGGGGAAGAGGGGGAGGGGGGGAAGAGGGAGGAGGGGGAGGGGGGAAGAGGGAGGAGGGGAAGAGGGAGGAGGAGGGGGGGAAGGGGGAAGAGGGATGAGGGGGGAGGGGGGAAGGGTGAGGAGGGGGAAGGGGAGGAGGGGGAGGGGGAGGGAGGAGAGAGGGGAGGGAGGGTGAGGAGAGGGGCAGGGAGGGAGAGGAGGGAGAGGGGAGGGAGGGAGAGAGAGTATAGTAGGGAGAGACAGGGGGAGGGAGAGAGGGTGAGGGAGGGAAAGAGTGAGGGGATGGGAGAGGGAGGGAGAGCTCGCCTTCTTCCTTCCTTCCTTCCTTCGCAGGGGTCCATCGGGCCAGGCCTGAGGCGCTCCTTCCCCCCCTCTCTCTCCAGGCTAATCCCGAACTAAATCCAGCAGTCTCTCTCTCTCTCTTCCCCCCATCTCTCTCTTCTCCCCCCAAGTCTCTCTCTCTCTCTCCCTCCCCCTCTCTCTTTCCCTCTCTCTCTCTCCCCCCGTCTCTCTCTCTCGTCCTCCAGTTGCTCTCTCCCCTCCCCCCCCAGTCTCTCTCTCCCCCCCAATCTCTCTCACTCTCTCCCCCCCCAGTCTCTCTCTCTCTCTCCCCCCCGTCTCTCTCTCTCTCTCTCTTCCCCCTGTTGTGTATGTACCTTTAAGGCAATAACTGGTCTCAGACTGCAGTACCGGCAGTGACCACCCCTGTATAAAAGGCCCTAGCAGGCTTCTGTAGTTTCAGTTTCCAGGTTGTCTCCATTCAGTAAAGACTTGTTATAATCAACTCCTGCAGTCCGTGTCTCAATTATACATGGACATAATACTGGCGACGAGTAAGAAACGAACTTACCTGCAACTCGGCAGCACCTCAGACGTTATTGAAGGTCGAAGACAGAAGAAAGAAAAAAAAATAATCCAAAGAAACTCGAGAAACGGGCGTCGACCGTGGGCAACCGCCCTCCAAATCATCGAATTGAAAAGTGCAGGAGAGACTGTCGAGAGCCAGGCTTGGTCTCCAGTCTGTGGTTTCCCAGCTAATCGGGCTGGTGGCAGGTAGTGCACTGATCCTTCCTGGGCTGCGGCGGGCTGGAGCTCGATCGGGTGGCTCTGCAACGGGGCCGGGCAGCAAGTCGGGAAGCAAAGAGAGAGAGGGTGGAGCACACAGGGCGCGGCCGGTGCTTCGCAGCCGGGCAGCGTTCGGACCTAAGAAGAGGGAGGAAAGTGTCCCAGAGGGTCCGCTCCGCGACGGGAACGGTTCTTCAATTAACAGAGCAAATATTGAAGCGCGATAGAAAAATAAAAATATAATCGCCAGCAACAGCGTTGGCAGCAGCGGCAGCGGCGGGAAAGCGCGGGAGGCGCCATCTTAACTCGGCGGGGAAGAAGGAAAAGCGCGGGAGGCACCATTTTGATCCATCGGGGACGAAGGCAAAGCGCGGGAGGCGCCATCTTAGATTTTCAAGATGCCAAAGACTGGCGATATCACTGCCTTCGATAATGCAATAGAAGACTGGACCACGTATGTGGAAAGAGTCGAGGTATATTGCGAGGCAAACGAAATAGCCGATGGGAAAAAGGCATCGGTATTGCTAAATTTAATGGGCGCAAGAACGTACGGCCTATTGCGGGACCTGATTACTCCAGCCAAACCGAAGGCGAAGAGTTTTAACGAAATTGTTGCTATCCTACAGGAACACCTAAATCCTACACTGCTGCTGATAGCAGAAAGATTTAAATTCCACAGGAGAAATCAGCATAAAAATGAGAGCAATGCTGATTACCTTACGGAACTACGCAAGCTATCAAAGCACTGCCAGTTCAGAGCAGGACTGGCAGATACCTTACGGGACAAATTTGTCTGTGGACTCCTGAGTGAAGGAACCCAGAAGAGGTTACTCTCAGAGAAAGAGCTGACGCTAGATAAGGCTTTCAGCGTGGCAGTATCGTACGAAGCAGCAGCAAGGGGAGCTGCGGAAATACAACAAAAGCCACAGGAATACGGCACCCACGAAATGACACGGGGATTTGCAAAATGTTATCGCTGTGGCAGAACAAACCATGACCAGAAGGACTGCTGGTCCAAGGACAAAATATGCAGGCAATGCGGAAAGATGGGACACATTGCACGAGTTTGCAGGTCTGGGAAGAAGACCAACGACAACAAAAAGGCTACTAAGGAACCTTACAGGAAAGTACAAAAGATGACGGACAGTAGTTCCGAAGACCAGATGAGCGATAGTGAATCCGGGAACAAGAGACTAAGCTGTCTCAAACTTCACAACGTAATCGCAAAAGAGGATCACTGAACCATTTGGGTCACCCTCATGATAGCAGGGTCCCAAGTCAAAATGGAATTGGATACAGGATCAGCTCTAACCGTCATGAATCGACGAGACTACGAGCAGCTATTCTCACACATACCCTTGAGAGAGACATCCATTGTCTTGAGGACGTATACGGGGCAAAAAGTATACCCCAGAGGAAAAATAAGGGTGCCTGTCGAATACAACGGCAAGAAAATACGGAAATTGTATCTCTACATTCTGCAAGATGGTGGACCACCGTTATTGGGATGTGAATGGATCAGAAAGATAAGTTTAGACTGGCACTCCATTCAGGCACTGACGGTGGCTGGTAAAAAGGATGACGACGTCACTCCTGGACGATTGTCAACAATCTTAGCTGACGCCAAAGAGGTATTTCAATAAGAACTGGGCACTCTTAAAGGCGTAACCGCCTCGATAAAAATAGAGGAGAATGCAATTCCCAAGTTTTTCAAAGCAAGACCGGTACCATATGCAATTCACCCAGCCGTCGAGGCAGAGCTGGAGAATCTGGAGAAGGTAGGCGTGTTATCGAAGGTAGACTGGAGTGAGTGGGCGACACCCATCGTTCCTGTCATGAAGAAGACGTTAAACAATAAGTCTGAGGAGCCAAGGAAGGTTCGCATCTGTGGGGACTTCAAGGTGACGGTGAACCCAGTCCTTCACACAGTACAATATCCTCTTCCAAGGATAGAAGATATCTTCGCCTCACTATCTGGAGGGAAGCGTTTTACAAAAATTGACCTAGCACAAGCATATTTGCAGATGGAGGTTGAAGAATCCTCTAGGAAGTATCTCACGATAAACACTCACAAAGGTCTTTACCAGTATAATCGACTGGTATTCGGAGTAGCATCAGCTCCGGCGATATGGCAAAGAGCGATGGAACAAGTCCTGCAAGGGATTCCGGAGACTCAGTGTTACTTGGACGACATCCTAGTGACAGGTGAAGATGACAGTGAACACCTTGCCAACCTAGAGCAGGTGCTCACTGGACTATGTGAACATGGGCTACGAGCCAATCGCCCTAAGTGCGAGTTTTTAAAGAAACAGATATCGTATTGTGGCCACGTGATTGATGAAGAGGGGTTGCATCAGTCCCCTGACAAAATTGAAGCGGTAGTTAAGGCTCCAGCGCCTGAAAATGTGTCACAACTGAGGTCATTCCTCGGATTGGTGAATTACTACCATAAGTTTTTGCCGAATTTGTCCACAATTCTGCATCCACTGAACGCCCTACTACGAACGGGAGTAGCATGGAAATGGAGCGATGAATGTAAGCGGGCCTTTCAGAAGAGTAAGGACCTAATCACTTCAAGAGAAGTATTGGCTCACTACAACCCATCACTAACGATAAGACTGGCGTGTGATGCGTCTCCCTACGGTGTTGGGGCGGTACTGTCACATAAATTCCTTGATGGTTCAGAGAGGCCGATAGCTTTTGCGTCACGCTCGTTAACTTCAGCCGAGCGTAACTACGCCCAGATTGACAGAGAGGCCCTCAGCCTGGTGTGGGGGGTGAAGAAGTTCAATCACTACCTGCACGGTCAGAAATTTACTCTACTAACTGATCATCAACCTCTCGTTTCCATTTTCAACCCTCAGAAGGGCGTACCGATAATGACGGCACAACGGCTACAGAGGTGGTCCCTTTTCCTAGGGGCACACCAATATGACATCGAGTACAAAGGAACTAAACAGCATGAGAATGCTGATGGATTGTCGCGCCTACCGTTGCCGACGGTGGAAGAAGAACTGGCAGTGGATCCAGTGGAGTTATTCCACTCGACTATAGTCAAATGTCTCCCTGTGACGAATGCAAACATAGAAAAGGAAACACGAAATGACCCGACACTCTCCTGGGTCTATGATTTAACAGTGAAGGGATGGCCAGCACATGGCGAACCACTGCTGCCAGCATTCTCGCCGAGAAGAGAACAGCTGTCAGTGTGCAGAGGAACCTTGATGTGTGGATCCAGAGTAGTAATTCCACCCAAATTGAAGGATAGAGTGCTCAATGAGCTTCATGAGGGTCATCAGGGAGGGGTAAAAATGAAGAACTTAGCCAGAGCGTTTGTGTGGTGGCCGGGAATCGATAGAGAAATCGAAGAGATGACCAAGAGCTGTACAGGATGCCAGAAGGTCCAAAACGCCCCACCACAAGCCCCTCCACATCCATGGGAGTGGCCCTCATCTCCATGGCAAAGGGTGCACATTGATTTTGCTGGTCCCTTCATGGACTCGATGTTTTTAATTGCGGTGGATGCACATTCAAAGTGGCCAGAGGTAATAAAAATGTCCTCAACCACCACAGAAAAAACTATCACAGTCTTACGAACCATATTCGCCAGGAATGGGCTGCCTGAACAGACTTGCTCTGACAATGGACCACAGTTTGTGTCTGAAGAGTTCCGGAGGTTCTTAAAGAACAATGGTGTTAAGCATTACACATCCGCCCCATATCATCCAGCCACTAATGGATTGGCCGAGAGGTTTGTTCAAACATTCAAGAAGGCTATCAAGGCAATGTGTAATGAAGATATACCCCTACAACACAAGGTGGATAACTTCTTGTTTGCCTACCGTAATGCGACACATGCGGTTACCAACCAAACTCCAGCCATGATGTTCTTCAATCGAAGACTACGATGCCGCTTGGATTTGGTTAAGCCAAACGTCAGAAGAGATGTGGAGAACAGGCAGTTTCAGAATATGAATGAAAGGCCGACCAGGAGTTTTAAGATAGGTCAACCAGTTTTGGCCCGGGACTACCGCACAGAGAAATGGCAGCCAGGAACGATCTGTACACGGCAAGGACCTCTAATGTATACCGTGGACATTGGGGAGAGCATTGTAAGACGCCATGCTGACCAGATTCTAGAGTCACTGGAAAACGTCAACTCCACACCACGATCTGATACACCTGACGATGAAACCGAAGTACCAATTGCATCTACCGCAGAATCGGTGATATTGGAAGCAGACGAACCAAACAACGACATTGATCCCGACTCAACCTTGCCAGAAGAACCTGATATCCCAAAGAGGCGTTATCCAGACAGAATCAGGAAGCCTCCTCAAAGACTGAACTTATAATTGCTTAACTTCAACCAATGTATCTAGCAACCGTAATTGTGATTGTAATTAGTTATTATTTAGTTGTTAAATGAATGTTATGTACTGTTTATCTAAAAGGGGAGGAATTGTTGTGTATGTACCTTTAAGGGAATAACTGGTCTCAGACTGCAGTACCGGCAGTGACCACCCCTGTATAAAAGGCCCTAGCAGGCTTCTGTAGTTTCAGTTTCCAGGTTGTCTCCATTCAGTAAAGACTTGTTATAATCAACTCCTGCAGTCCGTGTCTCAATTATACACGGACATAATACCCCCCAGTTGCTCTCTCCCCCCCAGTCTCTCTCTCCCCCCCGTCTCTCTCTCTTTCTCTTCCCCCCAGTTGCTCTCTCCCCCCCTTCCCCCCAGTCGCTCTCTCCCCCCCTTCCCCCCAGTCGCTCTTTCTCTCTCTTCCCCCCAGTTGCTCTCTCCCCCCTTCCCCCCAGTCGCTCTCTCCCCCGCAGTCTCTCTCTTCTCCCCCCAGTCTCTCTCTCTCTCTCTTCTCCCCCCAGTCTCTCTCTCTCTCTCTCCCCCCCGTCTTTCTCTCTCTCTCTTCCCCCCAGTCGCTCTCTCCCCCCTTCCCCCCAGTTGCTCTCTCCCCCCCTTCCCCCCAGTCGCTCTCTCCCCCCCAGTCTCTCTCTTCTCCCCCCAGTCTCTCTCTCTCTCTCTTCTCCCCCCAGTCTCTCTCTCTCTCTCTCCCCCCCGTCTTTCTCTCTCTCTCTTCCCCCCAGTCGCTCTCTCCCCCCCTTCCCCCCAGTTGCTCTCTCCCCCCCTTCCCCCCAGTCGCTCTCTCACCCCCAGTCTCTCTCTTCTCCCCCCAGTCTCTCTCTCTCTCTCTCTTCCAACAACAACATGCCCTCAAAAAACCCTCGGCACTGCCGGGCACTCCAGCTAGGGGAGAGGAGAGGAGGGGGAGGGAGAGGAGAGGGGAGGGAGGGAGAGAGAGTATAGCAGGGAGAGACAGGGGGAGGGAGAGAGAGAGGGTGAGGGAGGGAAAGAGTGAGGGGATGGGAGAGAGAGGGAGAGGGAGAGCTCGCCTTCTTCCTTCCTTCGTAGGGGTCCATCGGGCCAGGCCTGAGGCGTTCCTTCGCCCCCTCTCTCTCCAGGCTAATCCCGAACTAAATCCAGCAGTCTCTCTCTCTCTCTTCCCCCCATCTCTCTCTTCTCCCCCCAGTCTCTCTCTCTCCCTCCCCCTCTCTCTTTCCCTCTCTCTCCCCCCAGTCTCTCTCTCTCTCTCTTCCCCCAGTCGCTCTCTCCCCCAGTCTCGCTCTCTCTCCCTCCAGTCTCTCTCTCTCTCTCTTCCCCAGTTGCTCTCTCCCCCCCAGTCTCTCTCCCCCCGTCTCTCTCTCTCTCTCTTCCCCCCGTCGCTCTCTCCCCCCCTTCCCCCCAGTCGCTCTCTCCCCCCAGTCTCTCTCTTCTCCCCCCAGTCTCTCTCTCTCTTCTCCCCCCAGTCTCTCTCTCTCTCTCTCTCTCTCTCTCCCCCCCAGTCTCTCTCTCTCTCTCTTCCCCCGTCGCTCTCTCCCCCCTTCCCCCCAGTCGCTCTCTCCCCCCAGTCTCTCTCTCTCTTCTCCCCCCAGTCTCTCTCTCTCTCTCCCCCCAGTCTCTCTCTCTCTCCCCCCCAGTCTCTCTCTCTTCTCCCCCGTCTCTCTCTCTCTCTCCCCCCCAGTCTCTCTCTCTCTCTCCCCCCAGTCTCTCTCTCTCTCTCCCCCCCAGTCTCTCTCTTCTCCCCCCAGTCTCTCTCTTCTCCCCCCAGTCTCTCTCTCTCTCTCCCCCCAGTCTTTCTCTCTCTCTCTTCCCCCAGTCGCTCTCTCCCCCCCTTCCCCCCAGTCGCTCTCTCCCCCCCTTCCCCCCAGTCGCTCTCTCCCCCCTTCCCCCCAGTCGCTCTCTCCCCCCCGTCTCTCTCTTCTCCCCCCAGTCTCTCTCTCTCTCTCTTCTCCCCCAGTCTCTCTCTCTCTCTCTCCCCCCGTCTTTCTCTCTCTCTCTTCCCCCCAGTCGCTCTCTCCCCCCTTCCCCCCAGTTGCTCTCTCCCCCCCAGTCTCTCTCTTCTCCCCCAGTCTCTCTCTCTCTCTCTCCCCCCAGTCTTTCTCTCTCTCTCTTCCCCCCAGTCGCTCTCTCCTCCCCTTCCCCCCAGTCGCTCTCTCCCCCCCTTCCCCCCAGTCGCTCTCTCCCCCCCAGTCTTTCTCTTCTCCCCCCAGTCTCTCTCTCTCTCTCTTCCAACAACAACATGCCCTCAAAAAACCCTCGGCACTGCCGGGCACTCCAGCTAGTTCTTAATGTATCTGACCTCCTTAATCTATCTAACCTCCCTTATGTTCATAACCACCTTTGCTTATATGCATAAGTGCCTAAATACACACAACCACCTCAGTGTACACAAGTACTTAATGTATACAACCTACCAAGGGGTAAATTTTTCCGAGATTCTGTGCCACTGGCAGGGCCTCACGTGTAGTGGGTGTCTTATCAGAAAATATCATTTGGATTTGAACTCACAACTGCTGAGTTACTAGCTTGGTACCATAACCAATTTGGTACCATAATCAACCTTTTTGCTTCTGAGGCTCATATGATTTTTCTCCCAAATTGCTCGCAGCAGTGTCCAGATTAATGTTTTATTCCAGGTGACTCCAGGACAATCCTGGGCCGTTGAAATCCTAGCTGGAGGCCAACATTGGATGTGAACAATCAGGTCTGCCTGTGATGCCCTCCTTGGTAGAGCAAGACTGCCAACACTCAAGGTGTAGGCTCGCAGGTGAAGAATGAATGAGATTAGACACCAAAGGGCAGCCAGCACCCTAGTGTGAGTCAACACTTTGAAGACAGCAGGAAAGAAAATGGGGAGAAAAATTAGACAGTGCAGAATACATTAATGAGTTTGCAAATTGTTTCAGTTTTGCTGGTAATAAGTGTCAATCCTAATAGTTTCCTAATTTTGACATATTCCGCTCTTCTTCCTCCACGAAGACAGCGACTCGCTGCTTGATCCCAGCAGCTCCTTTCCTCCATGCAACTGCTGCCCAGTTCCTTGCCCCTTCTTCATTTGATTGACAATCGCAACTGCGCGAATAACAAAAATAGGACAAAAAAAATCAAATCTGAAATGGAACCGACGCGTACCTAGCGAGAGGAGTGGAGGTCAGAGAGCTCAACCCGGGGGATCTGCGCTCAGCCACTGCTGCCTCTCTCTCTTCTCAGCGAGCGGGGGCTGGGGCTCAACGGCAGCTGCCGCCGTCCTCGCACACACGTTCGGGAGGGGGGAAGCAGATGTCCGAGTTGGGGCCGGAGCCACCAGTTTGCTCAGTTCGATCCCAGCTTTACGCGACAATGTATTTTTCTTGTTTATTTTTTTAAATCTGAGTTTTTTAAAAATCCCAGACACCTTGGCGGACTCCTTGAAATCTTCTCACGGACCCCCAGTTGAGAACCCCTGCAATAGACTATCCTATCCATCTGCCTTCACATCTCCATAATTTAAGTGCTGAAAGCATTTCTGAGAAATAAATATATTTTTATCTTATTTTCTAGAGTAGATTTTGGGGAAAAATCCTATTCAACATATATCAATGTGAATACAACATAGGCAATATACTTCAGTTTATGACACATTTAAAAAATAAGTGAATTGTCTCAATTTTGATTTTAGTGCAGAAATTATATTTTCACTGTAAAAATGGAAAACTAAACACATGCCACATAAGCATCCTGAATCTCTTAGCAACACCAGTGTCTTTCTTTTGATTTAATACTTGAAAATCCAATTGTAAAAAATACTTATATATTACTTGTAAATTGCCTATGGCGTTACCTCACGGTATGTTGATGAATACAAGTTTCTTTTATGTACAAGATGGTGACAGACTTGGGAGAGATACGTCAGAAACTCACTCCACAGTGTCACCTCGTGGCCAAAGCCAGCAACTACACTGTTACAGTTGACACAGTAAAATTTAATGGGAAAGTATAAACTAGGAAATATAAACTGGATTTAAACCATCTATAGAAGGCAACATGAAGATTGGGAAAGAAAGATTGGATTAATTTAGAGAGATAAAATAAACAGTCAGAAAAAGTTTTTTAAAAACTTAATTTTAATTTTTTTAAATCTCCAATTAAATTCTGAAGGAATGAGACTCCACACTTGTAAAATTAAAATTTCAGGACCAGAGAGATTGTTTGGCAGTAACTATGACATAGCAGTTAGCATGCCGTTAAAAATTCACTTACACCTGAATGCACTAGCTCTAACTTTTTCTGTCGTGTTTAGTGGGTAACTAGTGGGTAAGTACAACAACTTCGCACCCTTATATTGATTTCAGCCTATTTGGGGGGCAGTTTAATAACTACCCTGTTTTTGAATGGTTATGCTGTGACTAAGCATTTTCCAAAATATGCCATTTGTAGTCCTTTCAGGTATTATCAGTGTTCTTCAATGGTCATCACCGCACACTCCAAATTTTCCAAACTCACCAACTATCAACGACAGCTTGGTCCAAAGATCCAGTGAATCGAAAATATTTCACAGGCCTTCTCCATGATGGTGGTTTGGTGCTTTCTTTTGATCATCCAGAGCTATTTCATTGGTCAACAGACACAATTCTACCCAATCATGTGTCAGTTTACATTGTTGTCTAGCAGCCTTGTTAAGAAACTGGATTAGTCTTTCAGTAAAATAAAGAAGCGATAGTTAAATCACCACTGTTGTTTGCAGGGATCCTGTTTTGTCTGGTGTACGCAGAAATGTCTGACTCTAGGATGTCAAAATGTTATACATACTATAAAGCATTAGGAAGCCGGGTAGAAGACTGTGATGATGGTTTTAGGCTTCACCTAGTTTAACATTATTGGATTCAATCACGTTGAAGGTTTTGAAAGAAAGCGCCTTCAAATAGGCTCATTTGCACAACTTGAATATAACTTACATTTCCTATCAGTAAAGCACTGTCAATTTCCGCTGGTGCATTCCATAGTGAAATAGAAAGGTTTCATTTTATAGTTATGTAGTCACGTAAATGTATGAAGATATAAATGCCAGAGTGTACCATTCGTAAGACATTTAGACATCATTAACTGTTATGCCTTGTCTGACTTCCACACAGCCAGCAATCACAGCACTGAAACAAATTCATCCCCACTTCTTCATGTGGTTTAGCTCCAGTTGCACAGGAATACATGCAGAATGCATTCTCAATACCCAATATCCACAATGGGTGACTAGTCCTTAGTCAACTGTTTGGGGTTCACTGGAATCAGATAGCTTTGCTTTTACCATTAGTTTGTTATTTTCCCTCTTGCTTTTCTGGCAATTTTCTTCTTTGGTTTCTTCATCTTCAAAAGAAAGAAATGTGATAAATTTCAATCAGGTGCTTTACTGATGCCTGTTCAATATAAACACACACAAGGCAGGTTTCAAAACCCAGTTTCAGGAATTTTGCTGCTGCTCCTGCAATCATACAGAGAATTCTAAGCAAGCACATATTGTAGATATATCTCCCATTAAGATTGGCCTGTGTCAGTGTAGAACTTTTTTAAAATGGGTGTGTTTTCTGTTCTTTTAAAAGTTGATTTGCTTCAATTCTTGGTGTCATATTTGACCCTGAAATGTTACTTCTGGACTTGATTGTTCCAATGCACTCCTGCTGGCCTCCCACGTTCTACCCTACGTAAACTTGAGGTCATCCAAAACTCTGCTGCCCGTGTCCTAACTCGCACCAAGTCCCATTCACCCATCATCCTGTGCTCACTGACCTACATTGGCTCCCAGTTAAGCAACGCCTCAATTTTAAAATGCTCATCCTTGTTTTCAAATCCCTCCATGGCCTCACCCCTCCCTAGCTCTGTAATCTCCTCCAGCCCCACAACCCCTCGAGATATTTGCGCTCCTCTAATTCTGGCCTTGAGCATCCCTGATTTTAATCGTTCAACCATTGGTGGCTGTGCCTTCAGCTGCCTAGGCCGTAAACTCTGGAATTCCCTCCCTAAACCTCTCAATCTCTCTTTCCTCCTTTAAGACGCTCCTTAAAACCTACCTCTTTGTCCAAGCTTTTGGTCATCTGCCCTAATTTCTCCTTATGTGACTCGATGTCAAATTTTGTTTTATAACACTCCTGTGAAGCGCCTTGGGACATTTTACTACATTAAAGGCACTATATAAATACAAGTTGTTGTTGCTGCGGGGATTTGATATAGTGCCGCATAGGTGATTGGTCTACAAAGTAGAAAAGCGTAGAAGCATAGAATGGACAATTATTAAAATAGATTGACAAATGGCTGCATCCAAGGAAATAGAGGGTGGTCATGCACGAAGCTGCATTAGAATGGTGGGAAGTAACTTGTGGGGTGCCCCACAGACCACTTGTGGGACCATTGCTATTCATGATGTACATCAATAATTTGGAAGTGGTTTTAGAGACAGGACTGTTAAAATTTGCTGATAATATCAGAAGCAGGCTGATAGTGTAGAGCAGGATCTAGATAGATTATGGATGTAGGGCTGAGAAATAGTAAATGAAAAGTAATGTCAATAAGTGCAAAGTGATAAAAATCAGTGAAGGACAATAAACATTGGAACTATAAATTAAATGGTGTTAATACAGGATACAGCTTAGGAAAAGGATTTAGGGGTATTAGTGTGCAGATAATTGAAACTGCCTGCACAGTGTTTGGCAGTGGTAAATAATGCAAATAGGAGCTTGGGTTGAGCAACAGAACACAAATCACAGGATGTGATATTGCACCTATACAGGGCATTGGTTCGTCCCCATCTGGAATACTGTGCGCCATTCTAGTTGCTATATTACAGGAAGGGCACCATGGCAGTGGAAAAGGTGCAGCACAGGGCTAGCTGTCCATCATCTGGAATCAGACACCCAAGCTACAGAGAGACTGCTAAAGTTGAGTTTGTTTACACTAGGGAAGAGAAGACTGAGAGAGGATTTTATTGATGTTTTCAACATCCTTAAGGTTATGGACAAGTTGAAACTTGAGAAACTGTTCACCAAGAGAATGACAAGAGATATTGGATGAAGTTCAGAAGAGAGAAGGTGAATGAGCAGATCAGCGATAACTGTTTTGCACAGCTGATGGTGAATATTTGGGCGAGATTGAGGCTAATAATCATAAGATGTTGCCCAAAAGTTCAATTGCGGGATATAGAGAGATTCTGTTTTTGAATTTTGGGGCTGGTCAGAAGGACCAAAATGGTTTTTCTTGGTCATGTACCTTCTTATGCTCAATTTGGAACAGAACTAGAGGCTGGACTATTAGGGATATTAGTGACAACTGGGACCTTTGCAATAAACCAATCGAGGCAACAAAGCAGACAATCAATAATGAATCCATAGTGTGATGGCTAAATTCAA
This sequence comes from Somniosus microcephalus, assembly GCF_052327205.1. Classification (NCBI taxonomy): domain Eukaryota; kingdom Metazoa; phylum Chordata; class Chondrichthyes; order Squaliformes; family Somniosidae; genus Somniosus; species Somniosus microcephalus. The sequence continues at coordinate 112,212,619 of NC_140988.1, read as the reverse complement.
ATGACTGACCTGAATATTCAGCTTAAAACAAGGCAAATTTGATTCAAAAAGTCTAGTCAGTAGTAAGAACATTAAGAAATAAAGGAAGTTGCATTTCTATAAGTGCCTTATCACATCCTAAGGATATCCTCAATTGCTTCGCAACCAATAAATAACTTCTGAAGTGCAGTCACTGTCACATAGGCAAACACAACAGCCAATTTGCACAAACAATGTCCCGTGTGCACCAAATGAAATGAATGACAAGTTAATCTGGTTTTTCGGTGGTGTTGGTTGGGAGAAAAATGCAGGACACGAAAAGAACACCTGGCCTTCATCAAATGGTGCCTTGGGATCTTTTACATTCAGCCAAACAGGTTCTTGGTTTAACATCTCATCTGAAAGACAATGCAGCACTCCCTCAGTGCTATACTGAAACGTCAATCTAGATCATGTGCTCAAGTCCTGGAGTGGGGCTTGAACACACAACCTTCTGACTCACAGGCAAGACTACTACCAGCCTGGATCAATGGTACTGTTCTATATTATTTAATATACACATAGATGATTGAAAAATCATATTTTCTCAGGTCGGTCAGTGAGACTATGTTCCTTATACAAGCAGGTTTCCAATCCAGTGTTATATTTGGAGTTATGGGAAATAATTTCTCATGACTCAGAGAAATGAAGTTAACAGCCGGCCTACCACCACTGCACTTCAAACTTTACGGGGTAGAATTTCCATGGCAGATCCCCAATCGTCCTCTCTTCTTTTAGGCAGTCCCTCAGAACCGAGGATGACTTACTTCCACATTAAAAATGAGTTTGCAGGTGACTGATTAGTCCAATGCGGGACCTACAGTCTCTGTCACAGGTGGGGCAGACGGTGGTTGAAGGGGTGGGTGGGTGGAGTGCTTGGGTTGACGTGCGCTCCTTGCGCTGCCTGTGCTTGGCTTCCACTTGCTCCCGGCGAAGAGACTCAAGGTGTTCAGCGCCTTCCCGGATGCTTCTCCTCCACTTTGTGCGGTCTTGGGCCAGGGATTCCCAGGTGTCGGTGGGGATGTTACACTTTTTCAAGGAGGCTTTGAGGGTGTCCTTGAAGTGTTTCCTCTGCCCACCTGGGGCTCTCCTGCCGTGCCAGACCTCCGAGTAGAGCTCTTGTTTTGGGAGTCTCGTATCGGGCATGCGGACAATGTGACCCGTCCATCGGAGCTGACTGAGCGTGGTCAAAGCTTCGATGCTGGGGATGTTGGCCTGAGCAAGAACACTGACATTGGTGCACCTATCCTGCCAATGGATTTGCAGGATCTTGCGAAGGCAGCGTTGGTGGTAACTCTCCAGTGCTTTGAGGTGCCTGCTGTACATGGTCCATGTCTCTGAGGCATACAGCAGGGCGGGTATCACTGCTGCCCTGTAGACCATGACCTTAGTGCCAGGTTTGAGGTCCTGGTCTTCAAACACTCTCTTCCTCAGGCGACCGAAGGCTGCACTGGCACACTGAAGGCGGTGTTGGACTTCGTCGTCAACGTCTGCCCTTGTTGACAGTAGGCTCCCGAGGTATGGAAAGTGGTCCACGTTGTCCAAGGCCTTGTCGTGGATTTTGATAATCGGGGGGCAGCACTGTGTGGCGGGGGCAGGTTGGTAGAGGACCTTTGTCTTACGGATGTTTAGTGTAAGGCCCATGCTCTCATACGCTTCGGTGAAGGTGTTGACGATGGTTTGGAGTTTGACCTCCGAGTGAGCGCAGACGCAAGCATCGTCTGCATACTGTAATTCGACGACAGAGGATGGGACGACCTTGGATCTGGACTGGAGGCGACGGAGGTTGAACAGTTTCCCGTTTGTTCTGTTCCCCAATCATCCACCATAACCTTGGCAGGAGATTGGCAGAAACCCCGGCTGTTTATGTCATTTTCCCAGGCTTTCTGCTGATCTTATGCCTAAATCACACGGATGATCGTGAGAACCCCTGTGGAAATTATTTGACTATATTCTTGTAATTTTGATTTGGATGTTTTAGTATTTATTTGCCAAAATAACAATAATGCCTGCACTTCAAAAACAAATTCCTGGTACATGAATCCTTTTGGAATGTTTCTACTGTGCTGTAAAAATGCACGTTCTTTCTTAAACTGGAAGAAAGTTGATTTTGTACACCATAGAGATGAATTTACTTTGCCTGAAATAGGACTATCTTTGAAAGAGTTGCGTTTTTTTTCTTCAGCAATTTCTCATTAAATAGTACATAGATAAGTTATTAAATCGATAAGCATGAGGTGTTACAATTTGGTAGGAAGAATAAGGAGGCCACATACTGCTTGAATAATAAGAGTCTAAATGGGGTAAAGGAGCAAAGAGACCGAGGGGTACAGATACATAAATCACTAAAAGTAGAGACGCAGGTTAATAAGGCTATATAAAAAAGCAAACAAAGCACTAGGGTTCATTTCTAGAGCAATATAATTGAAAAGCATGGAAGTTATGTTAAACTTTGGTTAGATTATACTTAGAGTACTGTGCACAGTTCTGGTCTCCATATTATAAAAAGGATATGGAGGCACTGGAGAAGGTGAAAAAAAGATTTACAAGGAGGATATCAGAACTGAGAGGATATACTTATCAGGAAAGGCTGACTAGGTTAGAAACATAGGCCTAGAAATTGGGTATAGCCCTGCTTGAGGCATTAGAACTGGCGCTGCGCAAAGTTTATAGCCAGACGAAACTTATCGCTGCCTGGCGAGATATTGGGTTGCATCGCCCCCAAAGGGGATTGAGGCGCGAACTCAGACATTGCACGGGGCTCCTAAGGCGCAAAAGTTCAGGCGCTACCCAATATCGGCGCGGACGGGCGCAGCGCAGGTGATCTCAATTACCGGAAACCACGAGACTTCCAGGCGCCGGCCGGCTCTTAAAGGGGTGGGTCAGTCAGCCTGAGCTGCCACACTCAACACCCTGTAGGCGTCAGAATCGGCACTCGCCCTTCTCTGGCGCAAGAAACTTGTTCAGGATGGAAACGGTGAGGCAGAGAGCAGAGCGCTTCAGCACTGAGGCTCTGGACCATTTGGTGTCTGCAGTTGAGCGCCGTCGAGATGTTCTGTATCCTGACAATGGCAAGAGGCCAAATCAAAAGGCTTACCGGCGATCTTGGAGGGAGGTTTCTCTGAGGGTCAACTCCAGCAGCATGGCGACCAGGACCCCTGTTCAGTGCAGGAAGAAATTCAACGACCTCACTCGGGTCGTTAGGGTGAGTGTTGGTTATGCAAACTTCTGATTCCCTCCATCTGCACCTGACTTCGAGCACCCTGTTGCCATGATGCCCCAATGGCCATCTGTCAGCAAGCACCCATGGCCCTTTCTGGGCACACACATGGACATTTCACTCAAGGCCTCATGTAAGGGCTCTTGCACCATGGGGGGCATGAGATGATCTCTCAAGGCCTCATGTAAGGGCTCTTGCACCATGGGGGGCATGCGATGATCTCTCAAGGCCTCATGTAAGGGCTCTTGCACCATGGGGGGCATGCGATGATCTCTCAAGGCCTCATGTAAGGGCTCTTGCACCATGGGGGACATGCGATGATCTCTCAAGGCCTCATGTAAGGGCTCTTGCACCATGGGGGGCATGCGATGATCTCTCAAGGCCTCATGTAAGGGCTCTTGCACCATGGGGGGCATGAGATGATCTCTCAAGGCCTCATGTAAGGGCTCTTGCACCATGGGGGGCATGAGATGATCTCTCAAGGCATCATGTTGCAGAACTTCCCCTTCTTTCCCCTGCAGTCCAAGCTGGCAGCGAGGCGAAAGGAGCAGACTCGAACCGGTGGCGGGCCTCCACAAGTCGTCACTCTGACGGATCTCGAGGAGAGAGTGCACCAGATTCTTGGAGGACGTCTGTCTGGTCCTGTTACCACTGCAGCTGCCGACCCCATTTCCGACAGCGAGGGTAAGGCTCCTTTTTCAGCTGTTTCCTTCCACTTGGTCCCCCCGCCAGCATGCTTCCTCAGTGTGCAGCCATGTCAGAGCCTTGCCGCAATCTGGCATGCCTTTCCGCCAACCTGTCCTTTTGCTAAAGCCACCTCCCTGCTTTCAGATGATGCATCACCAACTCGGGCTCAACGCCCTGAAGCTGCCAGTGCCAGTGCCTCCGGAGGCGAGGATCAGGAGGAAGCCGGACCATCCATTCCAATCTCAGGGGAGCATACACATCTACAGACTGGGGATAGTAGTTCCCTGGAGGGGAGGGGGGGGTGCTCTGAGGATCAGCCAGTTGCCGGAACAAGCGGCATGCAGCAACGCAAGGGGGGTAGGCAAGTTCGGCCACCATCTCCCCGGAGGGCAAGGCAGGTAGTGATGACTGCTGCACAGAGTGCAGAGGAGGTGCGTCGCCTGGCTGAAATGAGCACCCAGGCCCGGCTCAGGCACACTGAGCTGATGGCTGCAGTGGGGAGGATGCCTCAGTCAATAGATACACTGGCAAAGAGTGTGTTGGACTTCGGGCAACAATGGAGAGGACTCTCCAGGGCTTCGGGGCAACAATGGACAGGACTCTCCAGGGCTTCGGGGCAACAATGGACAGGACTCTCAAGGGCTTCGGGGCAACAATGGAGAGGACTGTCCAGGGCTTCGGGCCAACAATGGAGAGGACTGTCCAGGGCTTCGAGGCCGCTATGGAAAGGACTGTTCAGGGCTTCGGACAATCCCTGAAAAGGTCTGTCCAGGGCTTGTCCGAGGCAGTGGAGCGGTTGGCACCGGCCTTGTCCGAAGCAATGGAAAGAACTGTCCAGGGCTTCGCCGAAGCACTGGCACCTGGCTCACAGGTCCTCACTGCTGCCACGCAGTCACTTGCCGGCCTCGTCCACACCCAGATTGAGGCAATGCGAACTCTCACTGCAGCCACCCTATCTGCATCAGCTAGGATCACCCCGGGCCCTTCCAGTCCCATACAAGGCCAGGAATCAGTGGAGCATGCGATTGTGGCGGATGAGCCGAGCCGGTCCCCTCAGAGAGCCAGTGTGTCATCCGACCATGGTGCAGGTGTCCTCTCTCGGCAGGTGACCATTCCACATGCCAGCGCTGGTACGTCTGCAGTGCAGCTGCCACCACCTGCAGGGCACACTGCTTCCAGCCATGCTCAGATCAAGCATCCTGCGTCCGCACCCTCCAAGCCCAGAGGTCGGCCAGGCCGTCCCTCAGGGGCTTCTGCACTTCCACACAGTCAGCAGGCGTCCCCCAGCCTTCACCCCGCCACTGGGGTTCAATTACGTAGGAGCAGCAGGGAGGGAAGGAGCCGTCCGCGAAAGAGAAGTCGTTCTCCATCAAGGGGCCAGCAGTAGAGGGAGGTGCTGAGACGTTTCCTTGGCCAAATTCAAGGACACTCTCACCTGTTGTAATTGTTGGAAATGGTTTGTTTAGTTTTGCGGCTTTGCCGAAGAGTTAACTGTTATTTTGTTAGTTATGGTTTCTGTTGACATGACGTTGTTTTGCTGTAATGAAAGACTTTTGTGACAATAAAGAGAAGTTTTAATGTGCTATGGTGCACGTGACTAATTACAGTGATGCTGGCCTTCAGAGGCTTTCAAACATCCAAAGTGCGCAGGAGTAAAGACACTCATCATTCCGCCAGAGGGGCCTCGAAACGAGTCCTCATGACCCTCTGACGGATGGCCCTTCCACTTTCAGGAGCCCTTCCATGTTCCTCCTCCTCCTCCTCCTCGTCCACATGCTCCTCCTCCTCCTCCGCCTGCTCTTCCTCCTCCTCCTCCTCCTCCTCCTCCTCGACCGCCTGCTCTGCTGGTCATTGAGGGACAGCTGGAATTGGCTGGGTGCATCGAATCGCCAAGTTGTGGAGCATGCAGCAGACGACGACGATGTGACCCACTTGCTCCGGCGAGTACTGCAGGGCTCCCCCCGAATGGTCAAGACATCGGAAATGCTTTTTAAGCACACCAATAGTGTGCTCTACAATGTTCCTGGTCGCCTGATGGCTGCTGTTGAACAGCTCTTCTGCTGGGGTGGCGGACACACGGAGTGGTGTGATCAGCCATGGGCAGAGAGGATAGCCCTTGTCCCCAATAAACCAGCCTTGTGGTCGAGCCGGCCCCTCAAAAAGGTAACAAACTGAGGTCTACCGCAGGATAAAGGCATCGTGGCTGCTCCCTGGGAATTGGGCGTTGACTGCCATGATGATTTGGCGGTGGTCACAGACCAGCTGCACGTTGAGGGAGTGGAAGCCCTTGCAGCTGCGGAAGTCCTCAGGATTCTGGAATGGCGCCCTCAAAGCCACGTGTGTACAGTCAATCGCCCCCTGCACCATGGGGAAGTCCGCAATAGCAGCGAAGCCCTGCGCGCGCTCCGTCTGCTTTTCCAGGGTCAGAGGGAAGGTGATGAATTGACGCCTTCGCCTATAAAGGGCAGCTGTAACTTGCCGGATGCAACAGTGGACTGCAACCTGAGAGATATTCGCAATGTCCCCAATAGCTGACTGAAAGGATCCGTTGCCATAAAAATTGAGGGCAACAGTCAGTTTAACGGCCACCGACAGAGAGGTCCTGCACCGTACACGCGGCTGCAGATCCTCAGCAAGCAGGTGGCACAGCTCAGTAACAACGTCCCTCCCGATTCGGAGCCTTCGCACACACTGCTCCTCCGACATGTCAAGGTATGACACCTGCTGCCTGAAGACCCTCGCAGCATACCCTCGGATTGGCCGACCTCCATTGCCCCTCTTCCTTCTGGCCAATCCCGGCCCTCTCACCCGCCGTCTCTCTGCCCCTAGTGTTCGGCCATGAGGCGGTCGCCCTCCAAAGCATCTCCCATTCCGATGCCAGTTGGTCAAAAGGCTGTTAGATCTCGTGCTCCAACTGCTCCGGACAGGTTTGAAGGTCCCAAGTACTGTAATGCTAAATTCCAAAAACTCTGCTCCACAGTAGCTCACCAACTCTCTCCACCAACGATCGCAATGAACAGGCCAAGTGGCTGAAGCTTCTATACTAGAGCTGTCCCCTTTAAATAGCGCCCCCCGACTCCGAGAAGGGCCTGCTAACGCTCCTTCGAACTGTCACTAATAGCGCTAGGCGTAAAGGCTCCGGGCGCCACCCAATATCCGCTCAGGCGCCCCTAAAAGGCATTGCACACTGAAATGACGTCATGATCTGCTTGCGCTCGCGGGCGCACGCAAACACTTAGCGCAGGCGTTAAACGTATAGTCAATATGGGAGTTGTCGCTATCTTCATTGCGCCCGCCCCAACATTGGGTAACGCCCCAATTCTCGGTCTCTTTAGGCGCTAACCGCTGGCGCAAACAACCGAATTTCTAGGCCATAGAAATATAGAAGATAAGAGCAGGAGTAGGCTGATCATCCAAATTCAGTACCCTGTCCCTGCCTTCTCCCCATATCCCTTGATCCCTTTAGCCTTAAGAAATATATCCAACTCCTTCTTGAATATATTTAATGAATTGGCCTCTACTGCCTTCTGTGGTAGAGAATTCCACAGGTTCACCAATCTCTGGGTGAAGAAATTCCTCCTCATCTCAGTCCTAAATGGCTTACCCCTTATCTTTAGACTGTGACCCCTGGTTCTGGACTCCCCGACCATCGGGAACATCCTTCCTGCATCTAGTCTGTCCAGTCCTGTCAGAATTTTATAAGTTTCAATGAGATCCCCTCTCATTCTTCTAAACTCCAGCGAGTATAAGCCTAATCGACCCAATCTCTCCTCATACGTCATTCCTGCCATCCCAGGTATCAGCCTGGTGAATCTTCGCTGAACTCCTTCCATGACAAGAACATCCTTCCTCAGATAAGGCAACCAAAACTGCACACAGTTGGGACACTTTTCTCTAGAAAAGAGAAGACTGAGGGGTGACCTCATAGAAGTCTTTAAAATTATGAAGGGCTTTGATAGGGTAGATGCAGAGAAGATGTTTCCACTTGTGGGGAGACAAAAACGAGGGGCCATAAATATAAGATAGTCACCAATAAATCCAATAGGGAATTCAGGAGAAACCTTTTTTACCCAAATAGTGGTAAGAATGTGGAATTCGCTATCACAAGGGATAGTTGAGGCAAATAGCATAGATGCATTTAAGGGGAAGCTAGATAAACACATGAGGGAGAAAGGAATAGGTTAGGCTAATAGGGTTAGTTGAAGAGGGGTGGGAGGAGGTTCATGTGGAGCATTAATGCAGGCATGAACCAGTTGGGCCGAATGGCCTGTTTCTATACTGTAAATTCTATGTAATGCTCCTTCTGGCTGGAAATAATGGTCTGTCTGTCTTCAACATAAGAACATAAGAATTAGGAGCAGGAGTAGGCCATACGGCCCTTCGAGCCTGCTCTGCCATTCAATAAGATCATGGCTGATCTTCGACCTCAACTCCACTTTCCTATTCAATCTCCATATCCCTTGATTCCCCAGAGTCCAAAAATCTATTTATCTCAGCCTTGAATGTACTCAACGATTCAGCTTCCACAGCCCTTTCAGGTAAAGAATTCCAAAGATTCATAACCCTCTGAGTGAAGAAATTCCTCCTCGTCTCAGTCTTAAATGGCCGAACCCTTATCCTGAGACTATGTCCTCTAGTTCTAGACTCTCCAGCCATGAGAAACAATCTCTCAGCATCTACCCTGTCAATCCCCCTCAGAATCTTATATGTTTCAATGAGATCACCTTTCATTCTTCTAAACTCCAGAGAGTATAGGTCCAATCTACTCAATTGCTCCTCATACAACAACCCTCTCCTCCCAGGGATCAATCTAGTGAACCTTTGTTGCACCGCCTCTAAGGCAAGTATGTCCTTTCTCAGATAAGGAGACCAAAACTGTGCACAGTACTCCAGGTGTGGTCTCACCAAAGCCATGCACAATTGTAGTAAGACTTCCTTACTCTTGTACTCCAACCCCCTGGTAATAAAGGCCAACATACCATTTGCCTTCCTAATTGCTTGCTGTACCTGCATGGTAACTTTCTGTGTTTCCTGTACGAGGACACCTAAGTCTCTCTGAACACCAACATTTAATAGTTTCTCACCATTTAATAAATATTGTTTTTCTATTCTTCCTACCATAGTGAATAACCTCACATTTCCCAATATTATACTCCATCTGCCACCTTCTTGCTCAATCACTTAACCTGTTTATATCCCTTTGGAGGCTCTTTGTGTCCTCCTCACAGCTTACTTTCCCACCTAGCTTTTTATCATCAGCAAACTTGGATACATTGCACTTGGTCCCTTCATCTAAGTCATTAATATAGATTGTAAATAGCTGAGGCCGAAGCACTGATCCTTGTGGCTCCCCATTAGTTACAGCCTGTCAAACAGAAAATGACCAGTTTATCCCTACTCTCTGTTTTCTGTCCGTTAACCAATCCTCTATCCATGTTAATATATTACCCCACCCCCATGAACCCTTATCTTGTGCAGCAACCTTTTATGTGGCACCTTATCGAATGCCTTTTGGAAATCCAAATATACTACATCCACTGGTTTCCCTTTATCTACCCTGCTAGTTACATCCTCAAAAAACTCTAATAAATTTGTTAAACATGATTTCCCTTTCATAAAACCATGTTGACACTGCCTAATCATGTTATGATTTTCTAAGTGCCCTGCTACCACTTCCTTAATAATGGATTCCAGCATTTTCTCGACAACTGATGTCAGGCTAACTGGCCCGTAGTTCCCTGTTTTCACTCCCCCTCTTTTCTTGAATAGCGGGGTTACATTTGCTATCTTCTAATCTGCTGGGACCATTCCAGAATCTAGGGAATTTTGGAAGATCACAACCAATGTATCCACTATCTCTGCAGCCACCTCTTTTAGAACCCTAGGATGTAGGCCGTCAGGTTATGGGGATTTGTTGGCTTTTAGTCCCATTAGTTCCTCAAGTATTTTTTCTCTATTTATATTATTTACTTTAGGTTCCTCACTTTTATTAGCCCCTTGGTTCCCCACTATTTTTGGCACGCTTCTTGAGTCTTCTACTGTGATGACAGATAAAAAAATTATTTGTTCAAAGTCTCTGCCATTTCCTTATTCCCCATTATAATTTCAACTGTCTCAGCCTCTAAGGGACCAACACTTACTTTTGCTACTCTCTTCCTTTTTACATACTTGTAGACGCTCTTACAATCTGTTTTTATATTTCTTGCTAGTTTACTCTCATTTTATTTTCTCCCATTTTATCAACTTTTTGGTCATCCTTTGCTGGCTTATAAAGCTCTCCCACTCTTCAGGCTTACTACTATTCTTTGCAACATTATAAGCCTCTTCTTTTACTTTAATACCATCCATAACTTCTTGAGTGAGCCACATATGAATCACTTTTCCCATGGAGATTTTATTTCTCAATGGAATGTATATTTGTTGAGAATTTTGAAATATTTCTTTAAATGTTTGCCACTGCTTATCTACTGTCATACCTTTTAATCTAATTTCCCAATCTACCTTAGCTAACTCACCCCTCATACCTATGTAATTGGCTTTATTTAAGTTTAAGACTCTCATTTCCAACTGAAGTATTTCACTCTCAAACTCAATGTTAAATTTTATCATATTATGATCACTCTTCCCCAGAGGATCCTTTACTACGAGATTACTAATTAACTCTGTCTCATTACACAATACAAGATCTAAAATAGCCTTTTCCCTGGTTGATTCCATGATGTATTGTTCTAGGAAACTGTCTCGAATGCATTCCATGAACTCATCCTCCAAACTACCTATGCCAATTTGATTTGCCCAGTCTATATGAAGATTAAAGTCCCCCATGATTATTTTATTACCTTTGTTACAAGCTCCTATTATTTATTGATTAATACTCTGTCCAATGGTATAGCTATTGTTTGGCGGCCTATAAACTACTCCCACCAGTGTTTTCTGCCCCTTGTTATTTCTTATCTCCACCCATACTGATTCTACTTCCTGATCTTCTGAGCCAAGATCCTTTCTCACTACTGTCCTTATGTCATCCTTTATTACCAGGGCTACCCACCCTCCTTTTCCATTCTGCCTGTCTTTTCAAAACATCAAGTACCCTGGAATATTTAGTTCGCAACCTTGGTCACCTTGGAACCACAACTCTGTAATGGCTATTAGATCAAAGCTATTTATCTCTATTTGTGCCATTAATTCATCTATCTTGTTATGAATGCTTCACGAATGCAGATAAAGAGCCTTTAATTTTAACTTTTTAACATTATTCCTTGCTTTCACCTTATTCGCTGATACAATTTTACTGTTAAACTCTCTGTCCCTTCCTGTCACACTCTGCTTATCTTTACCCAAATGATTACATTGCTCCATAGCATGACTTTTCTCTTTAGATTTCTAAATCTCCCCTCACCTGACCCCCTCCCCCCCTTTTTAGTTTAAAGCCCCATGAAGCCCTATAAAGCCCACATGAGGCAAAGTGGGCCAGACCTCCAGCTTCTGTGCAACTTACTACCAAATGCAACAGTGATTTGTTAATGTATTGATGTGATATGTTGAAAAGATAAAAAACTTTGCAAGAAATAAATAAATAATTTCTCTTTTTCTTTTACATGAAGGGTTATGAGGCAGCTCACTCGTAGAACATATTTTGGCAGTAATAAGGAAGATAGATGTCGGTGTATCACAGCATTGCTTATGTCAACTATGCCTCTGCTAATTCAAACAGGCTCTGAGTTTAATTTTATTTAGATATTTCTTTGCCTTTGTCCTTTATGCCATTCTGTCAGCATAGTAATGCTATGGGTGGCTGCATTTATGTGATTACTAAAAGACATGTGGAAAATTGAAAAGCTGTGCCAAATATTACAGGACTTGGGTGTCACTTTGCAGTGTCCATGAATGCACAGCCAAGTATCTACAAAGTACTGATATGTGGCATATTTACAAATAGTTATATGAAGTAATGGGTCATCGGTTCTTAGAGACTGTTGTAACCAGACAGCTGGGTAAACCTATCACTGAACAGTTTGTTTGCCAGTTCAATGTATTTTAGAAAGGTCTGTCAATATTTGGTAAAGTCACCCTTTAATGAAATAATCTTTGATTATCAGCCTCATTTCCCCTGAATGCACAAGGTGTATAGCAAAACATTCCAGGAGAATAATTGCCATCTGAAATAACTGTGCACAAATGATGTTCCCATATTGGATATAACCAGGCCAAAGCAAGATTTTGAATTGGGAGGTTAGAGCTAGAAGGAATTAATTAATATAGAACAGATACTTCAGAAAAACAACTGGTTTTTATAGGCATTTCAAGGAGATATCTGTTTCTTATTATTTCAGTTTGTAGAGACGAGTGGTTCTTGTCCTGCTTTCTAAAAGCATTCAATAAATGACTGATAGCTAGAGATCATTTTAAAGCAGCAGTTTGGTAAGAAGGATATTTTATAAGCTCTGGCACAGAGAATGCAACCACTAAAAACAAAATGGATCACATGAAAGATGCCCATGTCTTGGAAAAATAATGCAGTAACTAGATGAGACTGCACCTGTCTAATGGCACTGATTCGGCTGCACTTTTACTTCAAAGAAGGACACATAACTAAAAAAGTGCTTAACCTTGTCATTACTGCTCTTTGGGCCTCAATCCCATGCTTAGATTTTAAATTGGCATCAATGGTATAGTAAAAGACATGAAAGTAATGAGGCAAAAGAGGTTACATCCGAGACAGTATCTCTGGTGATTTTCTCACGTTACTCACGGGTACGATTACAAAATCTGATTTTCTTCATTATTCTTCCAAAAGCTGAGGTGATAAATGGGGTGCCTGATTAAGTACTGAGCTGTACCGAACAGGAAGGAAGCATTTTTTCATCCTTTTTTGCCAATCTTATCTCTTTTCCACCTCTCTTCATCTAAAGGCATTGATTCCTTGCTGGTTTGATCCCAGGTCCATGCTGAGTTAGCTGGGGCAGTGGGAGGGGCACCAAACACCCTCTGGTACATGGCTCAAGTGGTGATTGTTCATGCGTGAACCTAGACAGTGTCTTTTGGCAGGTTATTCAACCATAGGTTCATCGGAGCAAAGCCCCAAGTCCGCCCATGTTCTCACCTGAAGGTAGATTTTCCAAGTCCTTGCCTGGGAAGAGGTACCTGGTTCGGAGCGAGTGCAGATCGGATAATCATGGCCATGCTGGCCGGAGCTTTTTTCCGTTAATTTTAATGGTTGGAAAATTGTTGCCAGTGCATCTGTGATTTTCCAATCTGCACTCACAGTGGACCAGATATCTCACCCAGGCAAATACTTGGAAAATCTACCCTCTGATGTCTACAGGCAGAACAAGGATGACTTGATAGCAATCAGGAGCAGGAACCCGGATTGATCTTCCTTACCCAGGTAATTGTAGCATCCATGTTTCTACCCTGGCTGACATCTGCTAAATCTGCACAGGCCAAGGATTGAAGCTGGAACCTTCCTGGTATGGTTTAGACACTCACAACCGTAACCACATGTGAGCCATCAGGACAGCAGATCCCAGGTTTGATCTCTGGCCTGTGCTGAGTTAACTGGGGCAGTGGTAGGAGCACTACAGTTCATCTGAGCTCAGGAGGGATAATATCAGCCGGTGTTCCTGAACATTATCCAGCAATCCCTGCTGGAAAGGGCATCCATGTGCAGATGTTAGGTACAGGCAGTATTGGGAATGGTTGAGTGGTCCACATGGGCGAATATGCTGACATTCACTGTTTAGGCTAATGTGAAAAATTACTATTTTAACAAAGTAGCAGAAGAACTGTAGCTGGAACACCAGACTGACAATATAATACTCTATGAACTCGTGGTTAAACACTCTGTTATCCCTTTACAATTGGCCTCACTGCTCTGGTTTAGAGAGGACAAAATAGGCCAGGGTTCCTCCTCCAGCTCGCTATCCAGCAACCCGTGTTGGAAGTGTGTGTGGGTGTTGGGTGAGGGCAGGATTAGGTTGGGTTACAGTGCTCCCTGCAGTTGAATTGTCTCTTGATATCGAAAAGGGTAATGGGCACAAGGGTGAAGTACTGGAGGCCACTGGAACTCTACCCCATCAGTGCCTTCAGGATATAAGGAAGGGGTAGGGAGGGAAAATATAGCATGTGCAAAGCCTTACAGGGAATTATTTTGGAGAATACGGATCCTTATTTGTAGGATTCATACAGTTAGAATTAGTTTGAAAGCCTCCTTCTGCTTTTAAAATACAAACCTTCAGACCTCTGCTTCATTCATGACAATTTATGATCTTTGTGCCACAACATTGGTTCCCTGTTTCTGCGGAAACCTGAAGGCCGATTTTGCGAACATGCACTGCTGGTGTGGAACCTCGTTCCAATTGCCATCCAGTGAGCTACACTGCTAAGTGCAGGCATTGGTTGTGGGTGGGTTTAGCTCAACTGTGAGGCCTCCCTGGCCTGGCGACACTCACTTTCTGGACTCAGGCATGAAGAATAGCAACTCTGGCAAAGTGCCAGGTGTAACATAAAAACATAAGAAATAGGAGCAGGAATAGGCCACTTGGCCCCTCGAGCCTGCTCCGCCATTCAATAAGATCACGGCTGATCTTGGGCTCAAAGCCATTTCCCCACCTGCTCCCCATAACCCTTCACTCCCTTATCTTGCAAAAATCTGTCTATCTCCACCTTAAATGTATTTAATGACCCAGCCTCCACGGCTCTCTGGGGCAGAGAATTCCACAGATTTACGACCCTCTGAGAGAAGAAATTCCTCCTCATCTCAGTTCTAAAAGGGCGACCCTTTATTCTGAAACTATGCCCCCGAGTTCTAGATTTCCCCACGAGGGGAAACATCCTCTCCGCATCTTCCCTGTCGAGCCCCCTCAGTATCTTATATGTTTCAATAAGATCACCTCTCATTCTTCTAAATTCCAATGAGTATAGGCCCAGCCTGCTCAACCTTTCCTCATAAGTCAACCCCCTCATCTCTGGAATTAACCTAGTGAATCGTTTCTGAACTGCCTCCAATGCAAGTATATCCTTCCTTAAATAAGGAGACCAAAACTGTACGCAGTACTCAAGATGTGGTCTCACCAATCTATCTTCTACTAGCTGGAGTGCCCGGCGGTGCCGAGGGAACTCAAGAGCCCTGTGCCAGACAGAGAGAGGGGGGGAAGGAGAGAGAGAGGGGGGGAAGGAGAGAGAGAGAGAGAGAGAGAGAGGGAAGGAGAGAGAGAGGGAAGGAGAGAGAGAGAGAGGGAAGGAAAGAGAGAGGGAAGGAGAGAGAGACAGAGAGCGAAGGAGAGAGAGAGGGAATGAGAGAGAGACAGAGAGAGAGGGAGCGAGAGAGAGAGAGAGGGAGAGAGAGACAGACAGAGGGAAGGAGAGAGAGAGACAGAGAGGGAAGGAGAGAGAGGGAAGGAGAGAAAGGGGAAAGGGGTGGGGGAAAAGGGGTGGGGGGAAAGGGGGGAAGGGAAAGGGGGGAAAGGAAAGGGGAAGGGAAAGGAAGGGGGGAAGGGGGAGGGGGAAAGGGGGAAGGGGGGAAGGGAAGAGGGGAAGGGGGGAAGGGGGAGGGGGAAGGGGGAAGAGGGGGAGGGGGAAGGGGGGAAGAGGGGGAAGAGGGGGAGGGGGAAGGGGGGGAGCGGGGGAGGAAGGGGGGGAGGAGGGGGGAAGGGGGGAAAGGGAGGGGGGACCCAGCAGACCCTCTCCCCTCTGCCAGTGTTGAGAGTTGCGCTGCCGGCGGTTGGAGAAGGCTAGGCCCCGGGGCCTCGGGCACCCGCACTGACATGGCCCAGCCGAGCCCAGCGCCGTTCGGCCGCAGGCCACAAAGCACCCGAGCCCAGCGCCGGCGATGGCTCCGCGGAGCTCCATACCGCCCCGCCAGCCTTTACAAAGATGGCGGTGGTGGCTACGCTCCGCTCCGGCCCGCCCCGCCAGCCTTTACAAAGATGGCGACGATCACGGGCCGCTTGTTGAGCGGGATGGGAGGTGCCTAACTCGGGCGTGGCTGGGGAGGACAGGCTGAGGCTTCGAGGCCTGCAGGCGGGGTAACCCTGGAAGGTTGCGGCGCCCGGTGGAGGTAGCGAGTCAAGAGGGGAAAAAAAAGGGTGAAAGGTAGGAAAATTAATGAGGTTAGAGAAAATATTGACAAATTAATTAACTTTTTTTTAAAACAATGTAATTGTGTTTTAAAAGCAACTTTATTTTTGCTGGAAATCTAGATTTGAAAATAAACACGCAGAAAGTGGGAAAAATAAATGAATAGTTAG